>NC_054471.1:148958116-151675616 GCF_017639515.1 Carcharodon carcharias
CGAACTCTTGCGGTTTTTCTCCCGATTCTTGCGGTTTTTCTCCTGAAACTCCTTGCGTTTTTGTCTACCGGACTCTTGCGGTTTTCATCCCGATTCTTCTTGCGGTTTGTCCTCCCGAACTCTGGCCGTTTTTCCTCCCGAACTCTGGGCCGTTTTTCCTCCCGAACTCTGTCTGTTGTTCTCCCGAACTCTGTCCGTTGTTCTCCCGAACTCTGTCCGTTGTTCTCCCGAACTCTGTCTGTTGTTCTCCCGAACTCTGTCTGTTGTTCTCCCGAACTCTTGCGGTTTTTCTCCCGAACTCTTGCGGTTTATCTCCCGAACTCTTGCGGTTTTTCTCCCGAACTCTTGCGGTTTTTCTCCCGATCTCTTGCGGTTTTTCTCCCGAACTCTGGCCGTTTTTCTCCCGAACTCTGGCCGTTTTTCTCCCGAACTCTGGCCATTTTTTTCACAAACTCTGTCCGTTTATCTCCCGAACTCTGTCTGTTGTTCTCCCGAACTCTGTCTGTTGTTCTCCCGAACTCTTGCGGTTTTTCTCCTGAACTCTTGCGGTTTTATCTCCCGAACTCTTGCGGTTTATCTCCCGAACTCTTGCGGTTTATCTCCCGAACTCTTGCGGTTTTTCTCCCGAACTCTGGCCGTTTTTCTCCCTAACTCTGGCAGTTTATCTCCCGAACTCTTGCCGTTTTTCTCCCGAACTCTTGCCGTTTTTCTCCCAAACTCTGGTTGTTTATCTCCCGAGCTCTTGCTGTTTTTCCTCTTGAACTCCCACTGATTTATCCCCTGTACTGTGCCTTTTTGAACCTCGGAAGTTCCACTGCTTTATCTCCTGAAATTCTGCTGTTTTACCTTCTGACCTATCATTAATTTATTCCTGAACTCTCACTTTTTTATCTCCCAAGCTCCCGCTGTTTTATCTCCTTATCTCTCATTGTTTTATCTCCTGTTCTTTCCCTGAATTATCCTCTGAACTCCCACTGATTTATCCCCTGAAATCCCTCTATTTTACCTTCTGAAGTCTTGGAATTTTAAGACCGAACACTTGCTGTTTTATATCTTCAACTCTCACAATTTTATCTCCAGAACTCTGACTGTTTTATCTTCCGAACTCTCTCTGTTGTACTCCCGAACTCTGGCTGTTGTTCTTCTGAACTCTGTCTCTTGTTCTCCCATACTCTGTCTGTTGTTCTCCCCAATTCTGTCTGTTTTTCTCCCGAACTCTTGCGGTTTTTCTCCCGACGTCTTGCGGTTTTTCTCCCAATCTCTTGCAGTTTTTCTCCCGAACCCTTGCGGTCTTTCTCCCGGACTCTTGCGTTTTTTCTCCCGAACTCTTGCGGTTTATCTCCTGAACTCTGGCTGTTTGATACGCTAAACTCTCTCATTTTTTCTCCGAACTCTGACTGTTTTATCTCTTGAACTCTGACTGTTTTTCCTCCCGAACTCCCGTTCTTTTATCACCCAAACTCTGGATGTTTTACCTTCTTAACTCTTAATTGTTTATGTCCCAAACTCTGGCTGTTTTACCGCCCGAAACCTTGGTGTTTTTCTCCTGAACTCTGGCCGCATTTCTCCCGAACTCTGGCTTTTTTTCTCACGAACTCTAGCCATTTTTCTCCTGAACTCTGGCTGTTTTTCTCCTGATCTCTGACTGTTTTATGTCCTGAACTCTGACTGTTTTTTCTCCCAAACTCCCGTTCTTTTATCACCCAAACTCTGGATGTTTTACCTCCTTAACTCTTAATTGTTTATGTTCCAAACTCTGGCTGTTTTACCCCCCGAACCCTGGGTGTTTTTCTCCTGAACTCTGGCCACTTTTCTCCCGAACTCTGGCCGTTTTTCTCCCGAACTCTGGCTCTTTTTCGCCCGAACTCTGGTTTTTTATCTCCCGAGCTCTTGCTGTTTTTCTTCTTGAACTCCCAAAGATTTATCCCCTGTACTGTGCCTTTTTTAACCTCGGAAGTTCCACTGCTCTTTCTCCTGAAATTATGCTGTTTTACCTCCTGAACTCTCATTATTTTATTCCTGAACTCTCACTTTTTTATCTCCCAAGCTCCCACTGTTTTATCTCCTTAACTCTCATTGTTTTATCTCCTGTTCTTTCCCTGATTTGTCCTCTGAACTCACACTGATTTATCCCCTGAACTCCTTCTATTTTACCTTCTGAAGTCTTGGAATTTTAAGACCCAACACTCGCTGTTTTATAACTTCAACTCTCACAATTTTATCTCCAGAACTCTGACTGTTTTATCTTCCGAACTCTGTCTGTTGTTCTCCCGAACTCTGTCTGTTGTTCTTCTGAACTCTGTGTCTTGTTCTCCCAAACTCTGTCTCTTGTTCTCCCAAACTCTGTCTATTGTTCTCCGTGAACTCTTGCGGTTTTTCTCCCGAACTCTTGCAGTTTTTCTCCCGAACTCTTGCGGTTTTTCTCCCGAATTCTTGCGGTTTTTCTCCTGAACTCTTGCGGTTTTTCTCCCGGACTCTTGCGGTTTTTCTCCCGATCTCTTGCGGTTTTTCTCCCGAACTCTGGGCCGTTTTTCTCCCGAACTCTGTCTGTTGTTCTTCTGAACTCTGTCTCTTGTTCTCCCAAACTCTGTCTCTTGTTCTCCCAAAGTCTGTCTGTTGTTCTCCCGAACTCTTGCCGTTTTTCTCCCAAACTCTGTTTGTTTATCTCCCGAGCTCTTGCTGTTTTTCCTCTTGAATTCCCACTGATTTATCCCCTGTATTGTGCCTTTTTGAACCTCAGAAGTTCCATTGCTTTATCTACTGAAATTCTGCTGTTTTACCTTCTGACCTCTCATTAATTTATTCCTGAACTCTCACTTTTTTATCTCCCAAGCTCCCACTGTTTTATCTCCTTATCTCTCATTGTTCTATCTCATGTTCTTTCCCTGAATTATCATCTGAACTCCCACTGATTTATACCCTGAAATCCCTCTATTTTACCTTCTGAAGTCTTGGAATTTTAAGACCGAACACTTGCTGTTTTATATCTTCAACTCTCACAATTTTATCTCCAGAACTCTGACTGTTTTATCTTCCGAACTCTGTCTGTTGTTCTCCCGAACTCTGTCTGTTGTTCTTCTGAACTCTGTCTCTTGTTCTCCCAAACTCTGTCTGTTGTTCTCCCGAACTCTGTCTATTGTTCTCGCCAAACTCTTGCGGTTTTTCTCCAAAACTCTTGCAGTTTTTCTCCCGAACTCTTGCGGTTTTTCTCCCGAACTCTTGCGGTTTTTCTCCCGAACTCTTGCGGTTTTTCTCCCGAACTCTTGCGGTTTTTCTCCCGAACTCTTGCGGTTTTTCTCCCGAACTCTGGCCGTTTTTCTCCCTAACTCTGGCAGTTTTTCTCCCAAACTCTGGTTGTTTATCTCCCGAGCTCTTGCTGTTTTTCCTCTTGAACTCACACTGATTTATCCCCTGTACTGTGCCTTTTTTAACCTCGGAAGTTCCACTGCTATTTCTCCTGAAATTATGCTGTTTTACCTCCTGAACTATCATTATTTTATTCCTGAACTCTCACTTTTTTATCTCCCAAGCTCCCGCTGTTTTATCTCCTTATCTCTCATTGTTTTATCTCCTGTTCTTTCCCTGAATTATCCTCTGAACTCACACTGATTTATCCCCTGAACTCCTTCTATTTTACCTTCTGAAGTCTTGGAATTTTAAGACCCAACACTCGCTGTTTTATATCTTCAACTCTCACAATTTTATCTCCAGAACTCTGACTGTTTTATCTTCTGAACTCTGTCTGTTGTACTCCCGAACTCTGTCTGTTGTTCTTCTGAACTCTGTGTGTTGTTCTCCCCAACTCTGTCTGTTGTTCTCCCCAACTCTGTCTGTTGTTCTCCCGAACTCTTGCGGTTTTTCTCCCGAACTCTTGCGGTTTTTCTCCCGAACTCTTGCGGTTTTTCTCCCGAACTCTTGCGGTTTTTCTCCCGAACTCTTGCTGTTTTTCTCCCGAACTCTGGCTGTTTTTCTCCCAAACTCTGGTTGTTTATCTCCCGAGCTCTTGCTATTTTTCCTCTTGAACTCCCACTGATTTATCCCCTGTACTGTGCCTTTTTTAACCTCGGAAGTTCCACTGCTTTACCTCCTGAAATTCTGTTGTTTTACCTCCTGAACTATCATTATTTTATTCCTGAACTCTCACTTTTTTATCTCCCAAGCTCCCGCTGTTTTATCTCCTTATCTCTCATTGTTTTATCTCCTGTTCTTTCCCTGAATTATCCTCTGAACTCCCACTGATTTATCCCCTGAACTCCCTCTATTTTACCTTCTGAAGTCTTGGAATTTTAAGACCCAACACTCGCTGTTTTATATCTTCAACTCTCACAATTTTATCTGCAGAACTCTGACTGTTTTATCTTCTGAACTCTGTCTGTTGTTCTCCCAAACTCTGTCTGTTGTTCTCCGAACTCTGTCTGTTGTTCTCCCCAACTCTGTCTCTTGTTCTCCCAAACTCTGTCTCTTGTTCTCCCAAACTCTGTCTGTTGTTCTCCCGAACTCTTGCGGTTTTTCTCCAGAACTCTTGCGCTTTTTCTCCCGAACTCTTGCAGTTTTTCTCCCGACCTCTTGCGCTTTTACTCCCGAACTCTTGCGGTTTTTCTCCAGAACTCGGGCTCTTTGATACGCTAAACTCTCTCTAGTTTTTCTCCGAACTCTGACTGTTTTATCTCTTGAACTCTGACACTTTTTCCTCCCGAACTCCCGTTCTTTTATCACCCAAACTCTGGATGTTTTACCTCCTTAACTCTTAATTGTTTATGTCCCAAACTCTGGCGGTTTTACCACCCGAACCCTGGGTGTTTTTCTCCTGAACTCTGGCCGTTTTTCTCCCGAACTCTAGCCATTTTTCTCCTGAACTCTGGCCGTTTTTCTCCTGATCTCTGTCTGTTTTATCTCCTGAACTCTGACTGTTTTTTCTCCCGAACTCCCGTTCTTTTATCACCCAAACTCTGGATGATTTACCTCCTTAACTCTTAATTGTTTATGTCCCAAACTCTGGCTGTTTTACCGCCCGAACCCTGGGTGTTTTTCTCCTGAACTCTGGCCGCTTTTCTCCTGAACTCTGGCCGCTTTTCTCCCGAACTCTGGCTCTTTTTCACCCAAACTCTGGTTTTTTATCTCCCGAGCTCTTGCTGTTTTTCTTCTTGAACTCCCAAAGATTTATCCCCTGTACTGTGCCTTTTTTAACCTCGGAAGTTCCACTGCTCTTTCTCCTGAAATTATGCTGTTTTACCTCCTGAACTATCATTATTTTATTCCTGAACTCTCACTTTTTTATCTCCCAAGCTCCCGCTGTTTTATCTCCTTAACTCTCATTGTTTTATCTCCTGTTCTTTCCCTGATTTATCCTCTGAACTCGCACTGATTTATCCCCTGAACTCCTTCTATTTTACCTTCTGAAGTCTTGGAATTTTAAGACCCAACACTCGCTGTTTTATAACTTCAACTCTCACAATTTTATCTCCAGAACTCTGACTGTTTTATCTTCCGAACTCTGTCTGTTGTTCTCCCGAACTCTGTCTGTTGTTCTTCTGAAATCTGTGTCTTGTTCTCCCAAACTCTGTCTATTGTTCTCCCAAACTCTGTCTATTGTTCTCGTGAACTCTTGCGGTTTTTCTCCCGAACTCTTGCAGTTTTTCTCCCGAACTCTTGCGGTTTTTCTCCCGAATTCTTGCGGTTTTTCTCCTGAACTCTTGCGGTTTTTCTCCCGAACTCTGTCTGTTGTTCTCCCGAACTCTGTCTGTTGTTCTTCTGAACTCTGTCTCTTGTTCTCCCAAACTCTGTCTCTTTTTCTCCCAAACTCTGTCTGTTGTTCTCCGAACTCTTGCTGTTTTTCTCCCGAACTCTGTTTGTTTATCTCCCGAGCTCTTGCTGTTTTTCCTCTTGAACTCCCATTGATTTATCCCCTGTATTGTGCCTTTTTGAACCTCGGAAGTTCCATTGCTTTATCTCCTGAAATTCTGCTGTTTTACCTTCTGACCTCTCATTAATTTATTCCTGAACTCTCACTTTTTTATCTCCCAAGCTCCCACTGTTTTATCTCCTTATCTCTCATTGTTCTATCTCCTGTTCTTTCCCTGAATTATCCTCTGAACTCCCACTGATTTATACCCTGAAATCCCTCTATTTTACCTTCTGAAGTCTTGGAATTTTAAGACCGAACACTTGCTGTTTTATATCTTCAACTCTCACAATTTTATCTCCAGAACTCTGACTGTTTTATCTTCTGAACTCTGTCTGTTGTTCTCCCGAACTCTGTCTGTTGTTCTTCTGAACTCTGTGTCTTGTTCTCCCAAACTCTGTCTCTTGTTCTCCCAAATTCTTTCTATTGTTCTCGCGAACTCTTGCGGTTTTTCTCAGGAACTCTTGCAGTTTTTCTCCCGAACTCTTGCGGTTTTTCTCCCGAACTCTTGCGGTTTTTCTCCCGAACTCTTGCGGTTTTTCTCCCGAACTCTTGCGGTTTTTCTCCTGAACTCTTGCGGTTTTTCTCCCGAACTCTTGCGTTTTTTCTCCCGAACTCTTGCGTTTTTTCTCCCGAACTCTTGCGGTTTTTTCTCCCGAAATCTTGCGGTTTTTCTCCTGAACTCTGGCCGTTATTCTGCCGAACTCTTGCCGTTTTTCTCCCTAACTCTTGCCGTTTTTCTCCCAAACTCTGGTTGTTTATCTCCCGAGCTCTTGCTGTTTTTCCTCTTGAACTCCCACTGATTTATCACCTGTACTGTGCCTTTTTGAACCTCGGAAGTTCCACTGCTTTATCTCCTGAAATTCTGCTGTTTTAGCTCCTGAACTCTCATTATTTTATTCCTGAACTCTCACTTTTTTATCTCCCAAGCTCCCGCTGTATTATCTCCTTATCTCTCATTGTTTTATCTCCTGTTCTTTCCCTGAATTATCCTCTGAACTCCCACTGATTTATCCCCTGAACTCCCTCTATTTTACCTTCTGAAGTCTTGGAATTTTAAGACCGAACACTCGCTGTTTTATATCTTCAACTCTCACAATTTTATCTCCAGAACTCTGACTGTTTTATCTACCGAACTCTGTCTGTTATACTCCCGAACTCTGTCTGTTGTTCTTCTGAACTCTGTCTCTTGTTCTCCCAAACTCTGTCTGTTGTTCTCCCCAACTCTGTCTGTTGTTCTCCCCAACTCTTGCTGTTTTTCTCCCGAACTCTTGCGGTTTTTCTCCCGAACTCTTGCGGTTTTTCTCCCGAACTCTTGCGGTTTTTCTCCCGAACTCTTGCGGTTTATCTCCTGAACTCTGGCTCTTTGATACGCTAAACTCTCTCAGTTTTTCTCCGAAATCTGACTGTTTTATCTCTTGAACTCTGACTGTTTTTTCTCCCGATCTCCCGTTCTTTTATCACCCAAACTCTGGATGTTTTACCTCCTTAACTCTTAATTGTTTATGTCCCAAACTCTGGCGGTTTTACCACCCGAACCCTGGGTGTTTTTCTCCTGAACTCTGGCCGCTTTTCTCCCGAACTCTGGCTGTTTTTCTCACGAACTCTAGCCAGTTTTCTCCTGAACTCTGGCCGTTTTTCTCCTGATCTCTGGCTGTTTTATCTCCTGAAATATGACTGTTTTTTCTCCCGAACTCCCGTTCTTTTATCACCCAAACTCTGGATGTTTTACCTCCTTAACTCTTAATTGTTTATGTTCCAAACACTGGCTGTTTTACCGCCTGAACCCTGGGTGTTTTTCTCCTGAACTCTGGCCGCTTTTCTCCTGAACTCTGGCCGCTTTTCTCCTGAACTCTGGCTGTTTTTCTCCCAAACTCTGGTTGTTTATCTCCCGAGCTCTTGCTGTTTTTCCTCTTGAACTCCCAAAAATTTATCCCCTGTACTGTGCCTTTTTTAACCTCGGAAGTTCCACTGCTATTTCTCCTGAAATTGTGCTGTTTTACCTCATGAACTATCATTATTTTATTGCTGAACTCTCACTTTTTTATCTCCAAAGCTCCCGCTGTTTTATCTCCTTAACTCTCATTGTTTTATCTCCTGTTCTTTCCCTGATTTATCCTCTGAACTCCCACTGATTTATACCCTGAAATCCCTCTATTTTAACTTCTGAAGTCTTGGAATTTTTAGACCGAACACTTGCTGTTTTATATCTTCAACTCTCACAATTTTATCTCCAGAACTCTGACTGTTTTATCTTCCGAACTCTGTCTGTTGTTCTCCCGAACTCTGTCTGTTGTTCTTCTGAACTCTGTCTCTTGTTCTCCCAAACTCTGTCTCTTGTTCTCCCAAACTCTGTCTGTTGTTCTCCCGACCTCTGTCTGTTGTTCTTCTGAACTCTGTCTCTTGTTCTCCCAAACTCAATCTCTTGTTCTCCCAAACTCTGTCTGTTGTTCTCCTGAACTCTTGCGGTTTTTCTCCCGAACTCTTGCGGTTTTTCTCCCGAACTCTTGCGGTTTTTCTACCGAACTCTTGCGGTTTTTCTCACGAAATCTTGCGGTTTATCTCCAGAACTCGGGCTCTTTGATACGCTAAACTCTCTTAGTTTTTCTCCGAACTCTGACTGTTTTATCTCTTGAACTCTGACTCTTTTTCCTCCCGAACTCCCGTTCTTTTATCACCCAAACTCTGGATGTTTTACCTCCTTAACTCTTAATTGTTTATGTCCCAAACTCTGGCTGTTTTACCGCCCGAACCCTGGGTGTTTTTCTCCTGAACTCTCTACCGCTTTTCTCCCGATCTCTGGCTGTTTTTCGCATGAACTCTAGCGATTTTTCTCCTGAACTCTGGCCGTTTTTCTCCCGGACTCTTGCAGTTTTTCTCCCGATCTCTTGCGGTTTTTCTCCCGAACTCTGGCCGTTTTTCTCCCGAACTCTGTCCGTTGTTCTCCCGAACTCTGTCCGTTGTTCTCCCGAACTATGTCCGTTGTTCGCCTGAACTCTGTCTGTTGTTCTCCCGAACTCTGTCTGTAGTTCTCCCGAACTCTTGCGGTTTTTCTCCCGAACTCTTGCGATTTTTCTACCGAACTCTTGCGGTTTTTCTCCCGAACCCTTGCGGCTTTTCTCCCGAACTCTTGCGGTTTTTCTCCCGAACTCTGGCAGTTTTTCTCCCGAACTCTGGTTGTTTATCTCCCGAGCTCTTGCTCTTTTTCCTCTTGAACTCCCACTGATTTATCCCCTGTATTGTGCTTTTTTAACCTCGGAAGTTCCACTGCTATTTCTCCTGAAATTATGCTGTTTTACCTCATGAACTATCATTATTTTATTGCTGAACTCTCACTTTTTTATCTCCAAAGCTCCCGCTGTTTTATCTCCTTAACTCTCATTGTTTTATCTCCTGTTCTTTCCCTGATTTATCCTCTGAACTCCCACTGATTTATACCCTGAAATCCCTCTATTTTACCTTCTGAAGTCTTGGAATTTTTAGACCGAACACTTGCTGTTTTATATCTTCAACTCTCACAATTTTATCTCCAGAACTCTGACTGTTTTATCTTCCGAACTCTGTCTGTTGTTCTCCCGAACTCTGTCTGTTGTTCTTCTGAACTCTGTCTCTTGTTCTCCCAAACTCAATCTCTTGTTCTCCCAAACTCTGTCTGTTGTTCTCCCGAACTCTGTCTGTTGTTCTTCTGAACTCTGTCTCTTGTTCTCCCAAACTCTGTCTCTTGTTCTCCCGAACTCTGTCTGTTGTTCTCCGGAACTCTGTCTGTTGTTCTTCTGAACTCTGTCTCTTGTTCTCCCAAACTCAATCTCTTGTTCTCCCAAACTCTGTCTGTTGTTCTCCCGAACTCTGTCTGTTGTTCTTCTGAACTCTGTCTCTTGTTCTCCCAAACTCTGTCTCTTGTTCTCCCAAACTCTGTCTGTTGTTCTCCCGAACTCTGTCTGTTGTTCTTCTGAACTCTGTCTCTTGTTCTCCCAAACTCTGTCTCTTGTTCTCCCAAACTCTGTCTGTTGTTCTCCCGAACTCTGTCTGTTGTTCTTCTGAACTCTGTCTCTTGTTCTCCCAAACTCAATCTCTTGTTCTCCCAAACTCTGTCTGTTGTTCTCCTGAACTCTTGCGGTTTTTCTCCCGAACTCTTGCGGTTTTTCTCCCGAACTCTTGCGGTTTTTCTCCCGAACTCTTGCGGTTTTTCTCCCGAACTCTTGCGGTTTTTCTCACGAAATCTTGCGGTTTATCTCCAGAACTCGGGCTCTTTGATACGCTAAACTCTCTTAGTTTTTCTCCGAACTCTGACTGTTTTATCTCTTGAACTCTGACACTTTTTCCTCCCGAACTCCCGTTCTTTTATCACCCAAACTCAGGATGTTTTACCTCCTTAACTCTTAAATGTTTATGTCCCAAACTCTGGCTGTTTTACCGCCCGAACCCTGGGTGTTTTTCTCCTGAACTCTGGCCGCTTTTCTCCCGATCTCTGGCTGTTTTTTCCGCATGAACTCTAGCCATTTTTCTCCTGAACTCTGGCCGTTTTTCTCCTGATCTCTGTCTGTTTTATCTCCTGAACTCTGACTGTTTTTTCTCCCGAACTCCCGTTCTTTTATCACCCAAACTCTGGATGATTTACCTCCTTAACTCTGAATTGTTTATGTCCCAAACTCTGGCTGTTTTACCGCCTGAACCCTGGGTGTTTTTCTCCTGAACTCTGGCCGCTTTTCTCCTGAACTCTGGCCGCTTTTCTCCCGAACTCTGGCTCTTTTTCACCCAAACTCTGGTTTTTTATCTCCCGAGCTCTTGCTGTTTTTCTTCTTGAACTCCCAAAGATTTATCCCCTGTACTGTGCCTTTTTTAACCTCGGAAGTTCCACTGCTCTTTCTCCTGAAATTATGCTGTTTTACCTCCTGAACTCTCATTATTTTATTCCCGAACTCTCACTTTTTTATCTCCCAAGCTCCCGCTGTTTTATCTCCTTAACTCTCATTGTTTTATCTCCTGTTCTTTCCCTGATTTATCCTCTGAACTCACACTGATTTATCCCCTGAACTCCTTCTATTTTACCTTCTGAAGTCTTGGAATTTTAAGACCCAACACTCGCTGTTTTATAACTTCAACTCTCACAATTTTATCTCCAGAACTCTGACTGTTTTATCTTCCGAACTCTGTCTGTTGTTCTCCCGAACTCTGTCTGTTGTTCTTCTGAACTCTGTGTCTTGTTCTCCCAAACTCTGTCTCTTGTTCTCCCAAACTCTGTCTATTGTTCTCGTGAACTCTTGCGGTTTTTCTCCCGAACTCTTGCAGTTTTTCTCCCGAACTCTTGCGGTTTTTCTCCCGAATTCCTGCGGTTTTTCTCCTGAACTCTTGCGGTTTTTCTCCCGGACTCTTGCGGTTTTTCTCCCGATCTCTTGTGGTTTTTCTCCCGAACTCTGGCCGTTTTTCTCCCGAACTCTGGCCGTTTTTCTCCCGAACTCTGTCCGTTGTTCTCCAGAACTCTGTCCGTTGTTCTCCCGAACTCTGTCCGTTGTTTGCCCGAACTCTGTCTGTTGTTCTCCCGAACTCTGTCTGTAGTTCTCCCGAACTCTTGCGGTTTTTCTCCCGAACTCTTGCGGTTTATCTCCCGATCTCTTGCGGTTTTTCTCCCGAACTCTGGCCGTTTTTCTCCCGAACTCTGTCCGTTGTTCTCCCGAACTCTGTCCGTTGTTCTCCCGAACTCTGTCCGTTGTTCGCCCGAACTCTGTCTGTTGTTCTCCCGAACTCTGTCTGTAGTTCTCCCGAACTCTTGCGGTTTTTCTCCCGAACTCTTGCGGTTTTTCTCCCGAACTCTTGCGATTTTTCTACCGAACTCTTGCGGCTTTTCTCCCGAACTCTTGCGGTTTTTCTCCCGAACTCTGGCTGTTTTTCTCCCGAACTCTGGCAGTTTTTCTCCCGAACTCTGGTTGATTATCTCCCGAGCTCTTGCTGTTTTTCCTCTTGAACTCCCACTGATTTATCCCCTGTATTGTGCTTTTTTAACCTCGGAAGTTCCACTGCTATTTTTCCTGAAATTATGCTGTTTTACCTCATGAACTATCATTATTTTATTGCTGAACTCTCACTTTTATATCTCCAAAGCTCCCGCTGTTTTATCTCCTTAACTCTCATTGTTTTATCTCCTGTTCTTTCCCTGATTTATCCTCTGAACTCCCACTGATTTATACTCTGAAATCCCTCTATTTTACCTTCTGAAGTCTTGGAATTTGTAGACCGAACACTTGCTGTTTTATATCTTCAACTCTCACAATTTTATCTCCAGAACTCTGACTGTTTTATCTTCCGAACTCTGTCTGTTGTTCTCCCGAACTCTGTCTGTTGTTCTCCCGAACTCTGTCTGTTGTTCTTCTGAACTCTGTCTCTTGTTCTCCCAAACTCTGTCTCTTGTTCTCCCAAACTCTGTCTGTTGTTCTCCCGAACTCTTGCAGTTTTTCTCCCGAACTCTTGCGGTTTTTCTCCCGAACTCTTGCGGTTTTTCTACCGAACTCTTGCGTTTTTTCTCACGATATCTTGCGGTTTATCTCCAGAACTCGGGCTCTTTGATACGCTAAACTCTCTTAGTTTTTCTCCGAACTCTGACTGTTTTATCTCTTGAACTCTGACACTTTTTCCTCCCGAACTCCCGTTCTTTTATCACCCAAACTCAGGATGTTTTACCTCCTTAACTCTTAAATGTTTATGTCCCAAACTCTGGCTGTTTTACCGCCCGAACCCTGGGTGTTTTTCTCCTGAACTCTGGCCGCTTTTCTCCCGATCTCTGGCTGTTTTTTCCGCATGAACTCTAGCCATTTTTCTCCTGAACTCTGGCCGTTTTTCTCCTGATCTCTGTCTGTTTTATCTCCTGAACTCTGACTGTTTTTTCTCCCGAACTCCCGTTCTTTTATCACCCAAACTCTGGATGATTTACCTCCTTAACTCTTAATTGTTTATGTCCCAAACTCTGGCTGTTTTACCGCCTGAACCCTGGGTGTTTTTCTCCTGAACTCTGGCCGCTTTTCTCCTGAACTCTGGCCGCTTTTCTCCCGAACTCTGGCTCTTTTTCACCCAAACTCTGGTTTTTTATCTCCCGAGCTCTTGCTGTTTTTCTTCTTGAACTCCCAAAGATTTATCCCCTGTACTGTGCCTTTTTTAACCTCGGAAGTTCCACTGCTCTTTCTCCTGAAATTATGCTGTTTTACCTCATGAACTATCATTATTTTATTCCTGAACTCTCACTTTTTTATCTCCCAAGCTCCCGCTGTTTTATCTCCTTAACTCTCATTGTTTTATCTCCTGTTCTTTCCCTGATTTATCCTCTGAACTCACACTGATTTATCCCCTGAACTCCTTCTATTTTACCTTCTGAAGTCTTGGAATTTTAAGACCCAACACTCGCTGTTTTATAACTTCAACTCTCACAATTTTATCTCCAGAACTCTGACTGTTTTATCTTCCGAACTCTGTCTGTTGTTCTCCCGAACTCTGTCTGTTGTTCTTCTGAACTCTGTGTCTTGTTCTCCCAAACTCTGTCTCTTGTTCTCCCAAACTCTGTCTGTTGTTCTCGTGAACTCTTGCGGTTTTTCTCCCAAACTCTTGCAGTTTTTCTCCCGAACTCTTGCGGTTTTTCTCCCGAATTCTTGCGGTTTTTCTCCTGAACTCTTGCGGTTTTTCTCCCGGACTCTTGCGGTTTTTCTCCCGATCTCTTGCGGTTTTTCTCCCGAACTCTGGCCGTTTTTCTCCCGAACTCTGGCCGTTTTTCTCCCGAACTCTGTCCGTTGTTCTCCAGAACTCTGTCCGTTGTTCTCCCGAACTCTGTCCGTTGTTTGCCCGAACTCTGTCTGTTGTTCTCCCGAACTCTGTCTGTAGTTCTCCCGAACTCTTGCGGTTTTTCTCCCGAACTCTTGCGGTTTATCTCCCGAACTCTTGCGGTTTTTCTCCCGAACTCTTGCGGTTTTTCTCCCGATCTCTTGCGGTTTTTCTCCCGAACTCTGGCCGTTTTTCTCCCGAACTCTGTCCGTTGTTCTCCCGAACTCTGTCCGTTGTTCTCCCGAACTCTGTCCGTTGTTCGCCCGAACTCTGTCTGTTGTTCTCCCGAACTCTGTCTGTAGTTCTCCCGAACTCTTGCGGTTTTTCTCCCGAACTCTTGCGGTTTTTCTCCCGAACTCTTGCGATTTTTCTACCGAACTCTTGCGGCTTTTCTCCCGAACTCTTGCGGCTTTTCTCCCGAACTCTTGCGGTTTTTCTCCAGAACTCTTGCGGTTTTTCTCCCGAACTCTGGCTGTTTTTCTCCCGAACTCTGGCAGTTTTTCTCCCGAACTCTGGTTGATTATCTCCCGAGCTCTTGCTGTTTTTCCTCTTGAACTCCCACTGATTTATCCCCTGTATTGTGCTTTTTTAACCTCGGAAGTTCCACTGCTATTTTTCCTGAAATTATGCTGTTTTACCTCATGAACTATCATTATTTTATTGCTGAACTCTCACTTTTATATCTCCAAAGCTCCCGCTGTTTTATCTCCTTAACTCTCATTGTTTTATCTCCTGTTCTTTCCCTGATTTATCCTCTGAACTCCCACTGATTTATACCCTGAAATCCCTCTATTTTACCTTCTGAAGTCTTGGAATTTGTAGACCGAACACTTGCTGTTTTATATCTTCAACTCTCACAATTTTATCTCCAGAACTCTGACTGTTTTATCTTCCGAACTCTGTCTGTTGTTCTCCCGAACTCTGTCTCTTGTTCTCCCAAACTCTGTCTCTTGTTCTCCCAAACTCTGTCTGTTGTTCTCCCGAACTCTTGCAGTTTTTCTCCCGAACTCTTGCGGTTTTTCTCCCGAACTCTTGAGGTTTTTCTACCGAACTCTTGCGTTTTTTCTCACGATATCTTGCGGTTTATCTCCAGAACTCGGGCTCTTTGATACGCTAAACTCTCTTAGTTTTTCTCCGAACTCTGACTGTTTTATCTCTTGAACTCTGACACTTTTTCCTCCCGAACTCCCGTTCTTTTATCACCCAAACTCAGGATGTTTTACCTCCTTAACTCTTAAATGTTTATGTCCCAAACTCTGGCTGTTTTACCGCCCGAACCCTGGGTGTTTTTCTCCTGAACTCTGGCCGCTTTTCTCCCGATCTCTGGCTGTTTTTTCCGCATGAACTCTAGCCATTTTTCTCCTGAACTCTGGCCGTTTTTCTCCTGATCTCTGTCTGTTTTATCTCCTGAACTCTGACTGTTTTTTCTCCCGAACTCCCGTTCTTTTATCACCCAAACTCTGGATGATTTACCTCCTTAACTCTGAATTGTTTATGTCCCAAACTCTGGCTGTTTTACCGCCTGAACCCTGGGTGTTTTTCTCCTGAACTCTGGCCGCTTTTCTCCTGAACTCTGGCCGCTTTTCTCCCGAACTCTGGCTCTTTTTCACCCAAACTCTGGTTTTTTATCTCCCGAGCTCTTGCTGTTTTTCTTCTTGAACTCCCAAAGATTTATCCCCTGTACTGTGCCTTTTTTAACCTCGGAAGTTCCACTGCTCTTTCTCCTGAAATTATGCTGTTTTACCTCCTGAGCTCTCATTATTTTATTCCTGAACTCTCACTTTTTTATCTCCCAAGCTCCCGCTGTTTTATCTCCTTAACTCTCATTGTTTTATCTCCTGTTCTTTCCCTGATTTATCCTCTGAACTCACACTGATTTATCCCCTGAACTCCTTCTATTTTACCTTCTGAAGTCTTGGAATTTTAAGACCCAACACTCGCTGTTTTATAACTTCAACTCTCACAATTTTATCTCCAGAACTCTGACTGTTTTATCTTCCGAACTCTGTCTGTTGTTCTCCCGAACTCTGTCTGTTGTTCTTCTGAACTCTGTGTCTTGTTCTCCCAAACTCTGTCTCTTGTTCTCCCAAACTCTGTCTATTGTTCTCGTGAACTCTTGCGGTTTTTCTCCCGAACTCTTGCAGTTTTTCTCCCGAACTCTTGCGGTTTTTCTCCCGAATTCTTGCGGTTTTTCTCCTGAACTCTTGCGGTTTTTCTCCCGGACTCTTGCGGTTTTTCTCCCGATCTCTTGCGGTTTTTCTCCCGAACTCTGGCCGTTTTTCTCCCGAACTCTGGCCGTTTTTCTCCCGAACTCTGTCCGTTGTTCTCCAGAACTCTGTCCGTTGTTCTCCCGAACTCTGTCCGTTGTTTGCCCGAACTCTGTCTGTTGTTCTCCCGAACTCTGTCTGTAGTTCTCCCGAACTCTTGCGGTTTTTCTCCCGAACTCTTGCGGTTTATCTCCCGAACTCTTGCGGTTTTTCTCCCGAACTCTTGCGGTTTTTCTCCCGATCTCTTGCGGTTTTTCTCCCGAACTCTGGCCGTTTTTCTCCCGAACTCTGTCCGTTGTTCTCCCGAACTCTGTCCGTTGTTCTCCCGAACTCTGTCCGTTGTTCGCCCGAACTCTGTCTGTTGTTCTCCCGAACTCTGTCTGTAGTTCTCCCGAACTCTTGCGGTTTTTCTCCTGAACTCTTGCGGTTTTTCTCCCGAACTCTTGCGATTTTTCTACCGAACTCTTGCGGCTTTTCTCCCGAACTCTTGCGGCTTTTCTCCCGAACTCTTGCGGTTTTTCTCCAGAACTCTTGCGGTTTTTCTCCCGAACTCTGGCTGTTTTTCTCCCGAACTCTGGCAGTTTTTCTCCCGAACTCTGGTTGATTATCTCCCGAGCTCTTGCTGTTTTTCCTCTTGAACTCCCACTGATTTATCCCCTGTATTGTGCTTTTTTAACCTCGGAAGTTCCACTGCTATTTTTCCTGAAATTATGCTGTTTTACCTCATGAACTATCATTATTTTATTGCTGAACTCTCACTTTTTTATCTCCAAAGCTCCCGCTGTTTTATCTCCTTAACTCTCATTGTTTTATCTCCTGTTCTTTCCCTGATTTATCCTCTGAACTCCCACTGATTTATACCCTGAAATCCCTCTATTTTACCTTCTGAAGTCTTGGAATTTGTAGACCGAACACTTGCTGTTTTATATCTTCAACTCTCACAATTTTATCTCCAGAACTCTGACTGTTTTATCTTCCGAACTCTGTCTGTTGTTCTCCCGAACTCTGTCTCTTGTTCTCCCAAACTCTGTCTGTTGTTCTCCCGAACTCTGTCTTTTGTTCTTCTGAACTCTGTCTCTTGTTCTCCCAAACTCAATCTCTTGTTCTCCCAAACTCTGTCTGTTGTTCTCCTGAACTCTTGCGGTTTTTCTCCCGAACTCTTGCGGTTTTTCTCCCGAACTCTTGCGGTTTTTCTCCCGAACTCTTGCGGTTTTTCTCCCGAACTCTTGCGGTTTTTCTCACGAAATCTTGCGGTTTATCTCCAGAACTCAGGCTCTTTGATACGCTAAACTCTCTTAGTTTTTCTCCGAACTCTGACTGTTTTATCTCTTGAACTCTGACACTTTTTCCTCCCGAACTCCCGTTCTTTTATCACCCAAACTCTGGATGTTTTACCTCCTTAACTCTTAATTGTTTATGTCCCAAACTCTGGCTGTTTTACCGCCCGAACCCTGGGTGTTTTTCTCCTGAACTCTGGCCGCTTTTCTCCCGATCTCTGGCTGTTTTTCGCATGAACTCTAGCCATTTTTCTCCTGAACTCTGGCCGTTTTTCTCCTGATCTCTGTCTGTTTTATCTCCTGAACTCTGACTGTTTTTTCTCCCGAACTCCCGTACTTTTATCACCCAAACTCTGGATGATTTACCTCCTTAACTCTTAATTGTTTATGTCCCAAACTCTGGCTGTTTTACCGCCTGAACCCTGGGTGTTTTTCTCCTGAACTCTGGCCGCTTTTCTCCTGAACTCTGGCCGCTTTTCTCCCGAACTCTGGCTCTTTTTCACCCAAACTCTGGTTTTTTATCTCCCGAGCTCTTGCTGTTTTTCTTCTTGAACTCCCAAAGATTTATCCCCTGTACTGTGCCTTTTTTAACCTCGGAAGTTCCACTGCTCTTTCTCCTGAAATTATGCTGTTTTACCTCCTGAACTCTCATTATTTTATTCCTGAACTCTCACTTTTTTATCTCCCAAGCTCCCACTGTTTTATCTCCTTAACTCTCATTGTTTTATCTCCTGTTCTTTCCCTGATTTGTCCTCTGAACTCACACTGATTTATCCCCTGAACTCCTTCTATTTTACCTTCTGAAGTCTTGGAATTTTAAGACCCAACACTCGCTGTTTTATAACTTCAACTCTCACAATTTTATCTCCAGAACTCTGACTGTTTTATCTTCCGAACTCTGTCTGTTGTTCTCCCGAACTCTGTCTGTTGTTCTTCTGAACTCTGTGTCTTGTTCTCCCAAACTCTGTCTCTTGTTCTCCCAAACTCTGTCTATTGTTCTCGTGAACTCTTGCGGTTTTTCTCCCGAACTCTTGCAGTTTTTCTCCCGAACTCTTGCGGTTTTTCTCCCGAATTCTTGCGGTTTTTCTCCTGAACTCTTGCGGTTTTTCTCCCGGACTCTTGCGGTTTTTCTCCCGATCTCTTGCGGTTTTTCTCCCGAACTCTGGCCGTTTTTCTCCCGAACTCTGTCTGTTGTTCTTCTGAACTCTGTCTCTTGTTCTCCCAAACTCTGTCTCTTGTTCTCCCAAAGTCTGTCTGTTGTTCTCCCGAACTCTTGCCGTTTTTCTCCCAAACTCTGTTTGTTTATCTCCCGAGCTCTTGCTGTTTTTCCTCTTGAATTCCCACTGATTTATCCCCTGTATTGTGCCTTTTTGAACCTCAGAAGTTCCATTGCTTTATCTACTGAAATTCTGCTGTTTTACCTTCTGACCTCTCATTAATTTATTCCTGAACTCTCACTTTTTTATCTCCCAAGCTCCCACTGTTTTATCTCCTTATCTCTCATTGTTCTATCTCATGTTCTTTCCCTGAATTATCATCTGAACTCCCACTGATTTATACCCTGAAATCCCTCTATTTTACCTTCTGAAGTCTTGGAATTTTAAGACCGAACACTTGCTGTTTTATATCTTCAACTCTCACAATTTTATCTCCAGAACTCTGACTGTTTTATCTTCTGAACTCTGTCTGTTGTTCTCCCGAACTCTGTCTGTTGTTCTTCTGAACTCTGTGTCTTGTTCTCCCAAACTCTGTCTCTTGTTCTCCCAAACTCTGTCTATTGTTCTCGCGAACCCTTGCGGTTTTTCTCAAGAACTCTTGCAGTTTTTCTCCCGAACTCTTGCGGTTTTTCTCCCGAATTCTTACGGTTTTTCTCCCGAACTCTTGCGGTTTTTCTCCCGACCTCTTGCGGTTTTTCTCCCGAACTCTTGCGGTTTTTCTCCCGAACTCTGGCCGTTTTTCTCCCGAACTCTGGCAGTTTTTCTCCCAAACTCTGGTTGTTTATCTCCCGAGCTCTTGCTGTTTTTCCTCTTGAACTCCCACTGATTTATCCCCTGTATTGTGCTTTTTTAACCTCGGAGGTTCCACTGCTATTTCTCCTGAAATTATGCTGTTTTACCTCATGAACTATCATTATTTTATTCCTGAACTCTCACTTTTTTATCTCCCAAGCTCCCGCTGTTTTATCTCCTTAACTCTCATTGTTTTATCTCCTGTTCTTTCCCTGATTTATCCTCTGAACTCACACTGATTTATCCCCTGAACTCCTTCTATTTTACCTTCTGAATTCTTGGAATTTTAAGACCCAACACTCGCTGTTTTATAACTTCAACTCTCACAATTTTATCTCCAGAACTCTGACTGTTTTATCTTCCGAACTCTGTCTGTTGTTCTCCCGAACTCTGTCTGTTGTTCTTCTGAACTCTGTCTCTTGTTCTCCCAAACTCTGTCTCTTGTTCTCCCAAACTCTGTCTGTTGTTCTCCCGAACTCTTGCAGTTTTTCTCCCGAACCCTTGCGGTTTTTCTCCCGAACCCTTGCGGTTTTTCTCCCGAACTCTTGCGGTTTTTCTCCCGAACTCTGGCCGTTTTTCTCCCGAACTCTGGCAGTTTTTCTCCCAAACTCTGGTTGTTTATCTCCCGAGCTCTTGCTCTTTTTCCTCTTGAACTCCCACTGATTTATCCCCTGTATTGTGCTTTTTTAACCTCGGAGGTTCCACTGCTATTTCTCCTGAAATTATGCTGTTTTACCTCATGAACTATCATTATTTTATTCCTGAACTCTCACTTTTTTATCTCCCAAGCTCCCGCTGTTTTATCTCCTTAACTCTCATTGTTTTATCTCCTGTTCTTTCCCTGATTTATCCTCTGAACTCACACTGATTTATCCCCTGAACTCCTTCTATTTTACCTTCTGAAGTCTTGGAATTTTAAGACCCAACACTCACTGTTTTATAACTTCAACTCTCACAATTTTATCTCCAGAACTCTGACTGTTTTATCTTCCGAACTCTGTCTGTTGTTCTCCCGAACTCTGTCTGTTGTTCTCCCGAACTCTGTCTGTTGTTCTTCTGAACTCTGTCTCTTGTTCTCCCAAACTCTGTCTCTTGTTCTCCCAAACTCTGTCTGTTGTTCTCCCGAACTCTTGCAGTTTTTCTCCTGAACTCTTGCGGTTTTTCTCCCGAACTCTTGCGGTTTTTCTACCGAACTCTTGCGTTTTTTCTCACGATATCTTGCGGTTTATCTCCAGAACTCGGGCTCTTTGATACGCTAAACTCTCTTAGTTTTTCTCCGAACTCTGACTGTTTTATCTCTTGAACTCTGACACTTTTTCCTCCCGAACTCCCGTTCTTTTATCACCCAAACTCAGGATGTTTTACCTCCTTAACTCTTAAATGTTTATGTCCCAAACTCTGGCTGTTTTACCGCCCGAACCCTGGGTGTTTTTCTCCTGAACTCTGGCCGCTTTTCTCCCGATCTCTGGCTGTTTTTTCCGCATGAACTCTAGCCATTTTTCTCCTGAACTCTGGCCGTTTTTCTCCTGATCTCTGTCTGTTTTATCTCCTGAACTCTGACTGTTTTTTCTCCCGAACTCCCGTTCTTTTATCACCCAAACTCTGGATGATTTACCTCCTTAACTCTTAATTGTTTATGTCCCAAACTCTGGCTGTTTTACCGCCTGAACCCTGGGTGTTTTTCTCCTGAACTCTGGCCGCTTTTCTCCTGAACTCTGGCCGCTTTTCTCCCGAACTCTGGCTCTTTTTCACCCAAACTCTGGTTTTTTATCTCCCGAGCTCTTGCTGTTTTTCTTCTTGAACTCCCAAAGATTTATCCCCTGTACTGTGCCTTTTTTAACCTCGGAAGTTCCACTGCTCTTTCTCCTGAAATTATGCTGTTTTACCTCCTGAACTCTCATTATTTTATTCCTGAACTCTCACTTTTTTATCTCCCAAGCTCCCGCTGTTTTATCTCCTTAACTCTCATTGTTTTATCTCCTGTTCTTTCCCTGATTTATCCTCTGAACTCACACTGATTTATCCCCTGAACTCCTTCTATTTTACCTTCTGAAGTCTTGGAATTTTAAGACCCAACACTCGCTGTTTTATAACTTCAACTCTCACAATTTTATCTCCAGAACTCTGACTGTTTTATCTTCCGAACTCTGTCTGTTGTTCTCCCGAACTCTGTCTGTTGTTCTTCTGAAATCTGTGTCTTGTTCTCCCAAACTCTGTCTATTGTTCTCCCAAACTCTGTCTATTGTTCTCGTGAACTCTTGCGGTTTTTCTCCCGAACTCTTGCAGTTTTTCTCCCGAACTCTTGCGGTTTTTCTCCCGAATTCTTGCGGTTTTTCTCCTGAACTCTTGCGGTTTTTCTCCCGGACTCTGGCCGTTTTTCTCCCGAACTCTGTCTGTTGTTCTTCTGAACTCTGTCTCTTGTTCTCCCAAACTCTGTCTCTTGTTCTCCCAAAGTCTGTCTGTTGTTCTCCCGAACTCTTGCCGTTTTTCTCCCAAACTCTGTTTGTTTATCTCCCGAGCTCTTGCTGTTTTTCCTCTTGAATTCCCACTGATTTATCCCCTGTATTGTGCCTTTTTGAACCTCAGAAGTTCCATTGCTTTATCTACTGAAATTCTGCTGTTTTACCTTCTGACCTCTCATTAATTTATTCCTGAACTCTCACTTTTTTATCTCCCAAGCTCCCACTGTTTTATCTCCTTATCTCTCATTGTTCTATCTCCTGTTCTTTCCCTGAATTATCATCTGAACTCCCACTGATTTATACCCTGAAATCCCTCTATTTTGCCTTCTGAAGTCTTGGAATTTTAAGACCGAACACTTGCTGTTTTATATCTTCAACTCTCACAATTTTATCTCCAGAACTCTGACTGTTTTATCTTCTGAACTCTGTCTGTTGTTCTCCCGAACTCTGTCTGTTGTTCTTCTGAACTCTGTGTCTTGTTCTCCCAAACTCTGTCTCTTGTTCTCCCAAACTCTGTCTATTGTTCTCGCGAACCCTTGCGGAATTCTCAAGAATTCTTGCAGTTTTTCTCCCGAACTCTTGCGGTTTTTCTCCCGAATTCTCACGGTTTTTCTCCCGAACTCTTGCGGTTTTTCTCCCGACCTCTTGCGGTTTTTCTCCCGAACTCTTGCGGTTTTTCTCCCGAACTCTGGCCGTTTTTCTCCCGAACTCAGGCAGTTTTTCTCCCAAACTCTGGTTGTTTATCTCCCGAGCTCTTGCTGTTTTTCCTCTTGAACTCCCACTGATTTATCCCATGTATTGTGCTTTTTTAACCTCGGAGGTTCCACTGCTATTTCTCCTGAAATTATGCTGTTTTACCTCATGAACTATCATTATTTTATTCCTGAACTCTCACTTTTTTATCTCCCAAGCTCCCGCTGTTTTATCTCCTTAACTCTCATTGTTTTATCTCCTGTTCTTTCCCTGATTTATCCTCTGAACTCACACTGATTTATCCCCTGAACTCCTTCTATTTTACCTTCTGAAGTCTTGGAATTTTAAGACCCAACACTCACTGTTTTATAACTTCAACTCTCACAATTTTATCTCCAGAACTCTGACTGTTTTATCTTCCGAACTCTGTCTGTTGTTCTCCCGAACTCTGTCTGTTGTTCTTCTGAACTCTGTGTCTTGTTCTCCCAAACTCTGTCTCTTGTTCTCCCAAACTCTGTCTATTGTTCTCGTGAACTCTTGCGGTTTTTCTCCCGAACTCTTGCAGTTTTTCTCCCGAACTCTTGCGGTTTTTCTCCCGAATTCTTGCGGTTTTTCTCCTGAACTCTTGCGGTTTTTCTCCCGGACTCTTGCGGTTTTTCTCCCGATCTCTTGCGGTTTTTCTCCCGAACTCTGGCCGTTTTTCTCCCGAACTCTGTCTGTTGTTCTTCTGAACTCTGTCTCTTGTTCTCCCAAACTCTGTCTCTTGTTCTCCCAAAGTCTGTCTGTTGTTCTCCCGAACTCTTGCCGTTTTTCTCCCAAACTCTGTTTGTTTATCTCCCGAGCTCTTGCTGTTTTTCCTCTTGAATTCCCACTGATTTATCCCCTGTATTGTGCCTTTTTGAACCTCAGAAGTTCCATTGCTTTATCTACTGAAATTCTGCTGTTTTACCTTCTGACCTCTCATTAATTTATTCCTGAACTCTCACTTTTTTATCTCCCAAGCTCCCGCTGTTTTATCTCCTTATCTCTCATTGTTCTATCTCCTGTTCTTTCCCTGAATTATCATCTGAACTCCCACTGATTTATACCCTGAAATCCCTCTATTTTACCTTCTGAAGTCTTGGAATTTTAAGACCGAACACTTGCTGTTTTATATCTTCAACTCTCACAATTTTATCTCCAGAACTCTGACTGTTTTATCTTCCGAACTCTGTCTGTTGTTCTCCCGAACTCTGTCTGTTGTTCTTCTGAACTCTGTGTCTTGTTCTCCCAAACTCTGTCTCTTGTTCTCCCAAACTCTGTCTATTGTTCTCGCGAACTCTTGCGGTTTTTCTCAAGAACTCTTGCAGTTTTTCTCCCGAACTCTTGCGGTTTTTCTCACGAATTCTTGCGGTTTTTCTCCCGAACTCTTGCGGTTTTTCTCCCGACCTCTTGCGGTTTTTCTCCCGATCTCTTGCGGTTTTTCTCCCGAACTCTTGCGGTTTTTCTCCCGAACCCTTGCGATTTTTCTCCCGAACTCTTGCGGTTTTTCTCCCGAACTCTGGCCGTTTTTCTCCCGAACTCTGGCAGTTTTTCTCCCAAACTCTGGTTGTTTATCTCCCGAGCTCTTGCTGTTTTTCCTCTTGAACTCCCACTGATTTATCCCCTGTATTGTGCCTTTTTTAACCTCGGAGGTTCCACTGCTTAGTCCCCTGAAATCATGCTGTTTTACCTTATGAACTATCATTAATTTATTCCTGAACTCTCACTTTTTTATCTCCCAAGCTCCCGCTGTTTTATCTCCTTATCTCTCATTGTTTTATCTCCTGTTCTTTCCCTGAATTATCCTCTGAACTCCCACTTTTTTATCCCCTGAACTCCTTCTATTTTACCTTCTGAAGTCTTGGAATTTTAAGACCCAACACTCGCTGTTTTATATCTTCAACTCTCACAATTTTATCTCCAGAACTCTGACTGTTTTATCTTCCGAACTCTGTCTGTTGTACTCCCGAACTCTGTCTGTTGTTCTTCTGAACTCTGTCTCTTGTTCTCCCAAACTCTGTCTGCTTGTTCTCCCCAACTCTGTCTGTTGTTCTCCCCAACTCTGTCTGTTGTTCTCCCGAACTCTTGCGGTTTTTCTCCCGAACTCTTGCGGTTTTTCTCCCGAACTCTGGCCGTTTTTCTCCCGAACTCTGGCAGTTTTTCTCCCAAACTCTGGTTGTTTATCTCCCGAGCTCTTGCTCTTTTTCCTCTTGAACTCCCACTGATTTATCCCCTGTATTGTGCTTTTTTAACCTCGGAGGTTCCACTGCTATTTCTCCTGAAATTATGCTGTTTTACCTCATGAACTATCATTATTTTATTCCTGAACTCTCACTTTTTTATCTCCCAAGCTCCCGCTGTTTTATCTCCTTAACTCTCATTGTTTTATCTCCTGTTCTTTCCCTGATTTATCCTCTGAACTCACACTGATTTATCCCCTGAACTCCTTCTATTTTACCTTCTGAAGTCTTGGAATTTTAAGACCCAACACTCACTGTTTTATAACTTCAACTCTCACAATTTTATCTCCAGAACTCTGACTGTTTTATCTTCCGAACTCTGTCTGTTGTTCTCCCGAACTCTGTCTGTTGTTCTCCCGAACTCTGTCTGTTGTTCTTCTGAACTCTGTCTCTTGTTCTCCCAAACTCTGTCTCTTGTTCTCCCAAACTCTGTCTGTTGTTCTCCCGAACTCTTGCAGTTTTTCTCCCGAACTCTTGCGGTTTTTCTCCCGAACTCTTGCGGTTTTTCTACCGAACTCTTGCGTTTTTTCTCACGATATCTTGCGGTTTATCTCCAGAACTCGGGCTCTTTGATACGCTAAACTCTCTTAGTTTTTCTCCGAACTCTGACTGTTTTATCTCTTGAACTCTTAATTGTTTATGTCCCAAATTCTGGCTGTTTTACCACGCGAACCCTGGGTGTTTTTCTCCTGAACTCTGGCCGCTTTTCTCCCGAACTCTGGCTGTTTTTCTCACGAACTCTAGCCAGTTTTCTCCTGAATTCTGGCCGTTTTTCTCCTGATCTCTGACTGTTTTATCTCCTGAACTCTGACTGTTTTTTCTCCCGAACTCCCGTTCTTTTATCACCCAAACTCTGGATGTTTTACCTCCTTAAATCTTAATTGTTTATGTCCCAAACTCTGGCTGTTTTACCGCCCGAACCCTGGGTGTTTTTCTCCAGAACTCTGGCCGCTTTTCTCCTGAACTCTGGCCGCTTTTCTCCCGAACTCTGGCTGTTTTTCTCCCAAACTCTGGTTGTTTATCTCCCGAGCTCTTGCTCTTTTTCCTCTTGAACTCCCAAAAATTTATCCCCTGTACTGTGCCTTTTTTAAGCTCGGAAGTTCCACTGCTATTTCTCCTGAAATTGTGCTGTTTTACCTCCTGAACTCTCATTATTTTATTCCTGAACTCTCACTTTTTTTTTCTCCCATGCTCCCGCTGTTTTATCTCCTTAATTCTCATTGTTTTATCTCCTGTTCTTTCCCTGATTTATCCTCTGAACTCGCACTGATTTATCCCCTGAACTCCTTCTATTTTACCTTCTGAAGTCTTGGAATTTTAAGACCCAACACTCGCTGTTTTATATCTTCAACTCTCACAATTTTATCTCCAGAACTCTGACTGTTTTATCTTCCGAACTCTGTCTGTTGTTCTCCCGAACTCTGTCTGTTGTTCTTCTGAACTCTGTCTCTTGTTCTCCCAAACTCTGTCTCTTGTTCTCCCAAACTCTGTCTGTTGTTCTCCCGAACTCTTGCCATTTTTCTCCTGAACTCTGGTTGTTTATCTCCCGAGATCTTGCTGTTTTTCCTCTTGAACTCCCACTGATTTATCCCCTGTACTGTGCCTTTTTGAACCTCGGAAGTTCCACTGCTTTATCTCCTGAAATTCTGCTGTTTTACCTTCTGACCTCTCATTAATTTATTCCTGAACTCTCACTTTTTATCTCCCAAGCTCCCGCTGTTTTATCTCCTTATCTCTCATTGTTTTATCTCCTGTTCTTTCCCTGAATTATCCTCTGAACTCCCACTGATTTATACCCTGAAATCCCTCTATTTTACCTTCTGAAGTCTTGGAATTTTTAGACCGAACACTTGCTGTTTTATATCTTCAACTCTCACAATTTTATCTCCAGAACTCTGACTGTTTTATCTTCCGAACTCTGTCTTTTGTTCTCCCGAACTCTGTCTTTTGTTCTCCCGAACTCTGTCTGTTGTTCTTCTGAACTCTGTGTCTTGTTCTCCCAAACTCTGTCTCTTGTTCTCCCAAACTCTGTCTATTGTTCTCGTGAACTCTTGCGGTTTTTCTCCCGAACTCTTGCAGTTTTTCTCCCGAACTCTTGCGGTTTTTCTCCCGAATTCTTGCGGTTTTTCTCCTGAACTCTTGCGGTTTTTCTCCCGGACTCTTGCGGTTTTTCTCCCGATCTCTTGCGGTTTTTCTCCCGAACTCTGGCCGTTTTTCTCCCGAACTCTGTCCGTTGTTCTCCCGAACTCTGTCCGTTGTTCTCCCGAACTCTCTCCATTGTTCCCCCGAACTCTGTCTGCTGTTCTCCCGAACTCTGTCTGTAGTTCTCCCGAACTCTTGCGGTTTTTCTCCCGAACACTTGCGGTTTTTCTCCCGAACTCTTGCGGTTTTTCTCCCGAACCCTTGCGGTTTTTCTCCCGAACTCTTGCGGTTTTGCTCCCGAACTCTTGGGGTTTTTCTCCCGAACTCTGGCTGTTTTTCTCCCGAACTCTGGCAGTTTTTCTCCCGAACTCTGGTTGTTTATCTCCCGAGCTCTTGCTCTTTTTCCTCTTGAACTCCCACTGATTTATCCCCTGTATTGTGCTTTTTTAACCTCGGAAGTTCCACTGCTATTTCTCCTGAAATTATGCTGTTTTACCTCATGAACTATCATTATTTTATTCCTGAACTCTCACTTTTTTATCTCCCAAGCTCCCGCTGTTTTATCTCCTTAACTCTCATTGTTTTATCTCCTGTTCTTTCCCTGATTTATCCTCTGAACTCACACTGATTTATCCCCTGAACTCCTTCTATTTTACCTTCTGAAGTCTTGGAATTTTAAGACCCAACACTCGCTGTTTTATAACTTCAACTCTCACAATTTTATCTCCAGAACTCTGACTGTTTTATCTTCCGAACTCTGTCTGTTGTTCTCCCGAACTCTGTCTGTTGTTCTCCCGAACTCTGTCTCTTGTTCTCCCAAACTCTGTCTCTTGTTCTCCCAAACTCTGTCTGTTGTTCTCCTGAACTCTTGCAGTTTTTCTCCCGAACTCTTGCGGTTTTTCTCCCGAACTCTTGCGGTTTTTCTACCGAACTCTTGCGGTTTTTCTCACGATATCTTGCGGTTTATCTCCAGAACTCGGGCTCTTTGATACGCTAAACTCTCTCAGTTTTTCTCCGAACTCTGACTGTTTTATCTCTTGAACTCTGACTCTTTTTCCTCCTGAACTCCCGTTCTTTTATCACCCAAACTCTGGATGTTTTAACTCCTTAACTCTTAATTGTTTATGTCCCAAATTCTGGCTGTTTTACCACGCAAACCCTGGGTGTTTTTCTCCTGAACTCTGGCCGCTTTTCTCCCGAACTCTGGCTGTTTTTCTCACGAACTCTAGCCAGTTTTCTTTAGAATTCTGGCCATTTTTCTCCTGATCTCTGACTGTTTTATCTCCTGAACTCTGACTGTTTTTTCTCCCGAACTCCCGTTCTTTTATCACCCAAACTCAGGATGTTTTACCTCCTTAACTCTTAATTGTTTATGTCCCAAACTCTGGCTGTTTTACCGCCCGAACCCTTGGTGTTTTTCTCCTGAACTCTGGCCGCTTTTCTTCCGATCTCTGGCTGTTTTTCGCACGAACTCTAGACATTTTTCTCCCGAACTCTGGCCTTTTTTCTCCCAAACTCTGGTTGTTTATCTCCCGAGCTCTTGCTGTTTTCCCTCTTGAACTCCCAAAGATTTATCCCCTGTACTGTGCCTTTTTTAACCTCGGAAGTTCCACTGCTATTTCTCCTGAAATTATGCTGTTTTACCTCCTGAACTATCATTATTTTATTCCTGAACTCTCACTTTTTTATCTCCCAAGCTCCCGCTGTTTTATCTCCTTAACTCTCATTGTTTTATCTCCTGTTCTTTCCCTGATTTATCCTCTGAACTCGCACTGATTTGTCCCCTGAACTCCTTCTATTTTACCTTCTGAAGTCTTGGAATTTTAAGACCCAACACTCGCTGTTTTATATCTTCAACTCTCACAATTTTATCTCCAGATCTCTGACTGTTTTATCTTCCGAACTCTGTCTGTTGTTCTCCCGAACTCTGTCTGTTGTTCTTCTGAACTCTGTCTCTTGTTCTCCCAAACTCTGTCTCTTGTTCTCCCAAACTCTGTCTGTTTTTCTATCGGACTCTTGCGGTTTTTCTACCGAACTTTGGCGGTTTTTCTCCCGAAATCTTGCGGTTTATCTCCTGAACTCTGGCTCTTTGATGCGCTAAACTCTATCAGTTTTTCTCCGAACTCCGACTGTTTTATCTCTTGAACTCTGACTGTTTTTTCTCCCGAACTCCCGTTCTTTTATCACCCAAACTCTGGATGTTTTACCTCCTTAATTTTTAATTGTTTATGTCCCAAACTCTGGCTGTTTTAGCACGCGAACCCTGGGTGTTTTTCTCCTGAACTCTGGCCGCTTTTCTCCCGAACTCTGGCTTTTTTTCTCACGAGCTCTAACTATTTTTCTCCTGACTCTGGCCGTTTTTCTCCTGATCTCTGACTGTTTTATCTCCTGAAATCTGATTGTTTTTTCTCCCGAACTCCCGTTCTTTTATCACCCAAACTCTGGATGTTTTACCTTCTTAACTCTTAATTGTTTATGTCCCAAACTCTGGCTGTTTTACCGCCCGAACCCTGGGTGCTTTTCTCCTGAACTCTGGCCGCTTTTCTCCCAAAATCTGGCTGTTTTTCGCACGAACTCTAGCCATTTTTCTCCTGAACTCTGGCCGTTTTTCTCCTGAACTCCGATTTTTTTCTCCCGAACTCTGGCCGTCTTTCTCCTGAACTCTGGCCGTGTTTATCCCAAACTCTGGCCGTCTTTCTCCCGAACTCTGGCCGTTTCTCTCCCGAACTCTGGCCGTTTTTCTCCCGAACTCTGGCCGTTTTTCTCCCGAGCTCTGGCCGTTTATCGTCCGAACTCTCTCCGTTGTTCTACCGAACTCTGTCTGTTGTTCTCTCGAACTCTGTCTGTTGTTCTCCCGACCTCTGTCTGTTGTTCTCCCGAACTCTTGCGGTTTTTCTCCCGAATTCTTGCGGTTTTTCTCCCGAACTCTTGCGGTTTTTCTCCCGAACTCTTGCGGTTTTTCTCCCGAACTTCTGACGTTTTTCTCCCGAACTCTGGCCGTTATTCTCCCGAAATCTGGCCCTTATTCTCCCGAACTCTGGCCTTTTTTCTCCCAAACTCTGGCAGTTTTTCTCCCGAACTCTTGCCGTTTTTCTCCGGAACTCTGTTAGTTTTTCTCCTGAACTCTGACAGTTTTTCTCCAGAACTCTGGCAGTTTTTCTCCAGAACTCTGGCCATTCTTCTCCCGAATTCTGGCCTTTGTTCTCCCGAACTCTGGCTGTTGTTCTCCCGAACTCTGGCTGTTGTTCTCCCGAACTCTGGCTTCTGTTCTCCAGAACTCCGGCTGCTGTTCTCCCGAAATCTGGCTGTTGTTCTCCTGAAACTCTGACTGTTGTTCTCCCGAACTCTGGCTGTTGTTCTCCCGAACTCTGGCTGTTGTTCTCCCGAACTCTGATTGTTGTTCTCCCGAACTCTGGCTGTTGTTCTCCCTAATTCTGGCTGTTGTTTTCCCGAACTCTGGCTGTTTTTCTCCCGAACTCTGGCTGTTGTTCTCCTGAAAGTCTGGCTGTTTTTCTCCCGAACTCTGGCTGTTGTTCTCCCGAACTCTGGCTGTTGTTCTCCCGAACTCTGGCTGTTGTTCTCCCGAACTCTGGCTGTTGTTCTCCCGAACTCTGGCTGTTTTTCTCCCGAACTCTGGCTGTTGTTCTCCCGAACTCTTGCTATTGTTCTCACGAACTCTGGCTGCTGTTCTCCAGAACTCTGGCTGCTGTTCTCCAGAACTCTGGCTGTTTTTCTCCCGAACTCTGGCTGTTCTTCTCCCGAACTTTGATTGTTTTTCTCCCGATCTCTGGCTGTTTTTCTCCAGAACTCTGGCTGTTGTTCTCCCGAAATCTGGCTGTTTTTCTCCCAAACTCTGGCTGTTGTTCTCCCGAACTCTGGCTGTTTTTCTCCCGAACTCTGGCTGTTTTTCTCCTGAACTCTGGCTGTTTTTCTCCCGAACTCTGGCTGTTTTTCTCCCGAACTCTGGCTGTTTTTCTCCCGAACTCTGGCTGTTTTTCTCCCGAACTCTGCTGTTTTTCTCCCGAAGTCTGGCTGTTTTTCTCCCGAAGTCTGGCTGTTTTTCTCCCGAAGCTCTGGCTGTTTTTCTCCCGAACTCTGGCTGTTTTTCTCCCGAAGTCTGGCTGTTTTTCTCCCGAACTCTGGCTGTTTTTCTCCCGAACTCTGGCTGTTTTTCTCCCGAACTCTGGCTGTTTTTCTCCCGAACTCTGGCTGTTTTTCTCCCGAACTCTGGCTGTTTTTCTCCCGAACTCTGGCTGTTTTTCTCCCGAACTCTGGCTGTTTTTCTCCCGAACTCTGGCTGTTTTTCTCCCGAACTCTGGCTGTTTTTCTCCCGAAGCCTGTCTGTTTTTCTCCCGAACTCTGGCTGTTTTTCTCCCGAACTCTGGCTGTTTTTCTCCCGAACTCTGGCTGTTTTTCTCCCGAACTCTGGCTGTTTTTCTCCCGAACTCAGGGTGTTTTTCTCCCGAACTCTGGCTGTTTTCTCCCGATCTCTGGCTGTTTTTTTACCAACTCTGCTGTTTTATCTCTGAACTCTGTTTTATCTCCTGAACTCTGCTGTTTTTTCTCCGAATCTGGCTGTTTTCCTCCGAATCTGGCTGTTTTTTCTCCCGAACTCTGCGTTTTTTCCGATCTTTTTGTTTTCTCCCGAACTCTGGCTGTTTTTCTCCCGAACCTTGGCTGTTTTTCTCCCGAGCTCTGTCTGTTTTATCTCCCGAACTCTGTCTGTTTCATTTCCGAACTCTGTCTGTTTTATCTCCCGAACTCTGGCTGTTTATCTCCCGAACTCTGGCTGTTTTATCTCCCGAACTCTGGCTGTTTTATCTCCCGAACTCTGGCTGTTTATCTCCCGAACTCTGGCTGTTTATCTCCCGAACTCTGGCTGTTTTATCTCCCGAAGTCTGGCTGTTTTTCTCCCGAAGTCTGGCTGTTTTTCTCCCGAAGTCTGGCTGTTTTTTCTCCCGAAGTCTGGCTGTTTTTCTCCCGAAGTCTGGCTGTTTTTCTCCGAAGTCTGCTGTTTTTCTCCCGAAGTCTGGCTGTTTTTCTCCCGAAGTCTGGCTGTTTTTCTCCCGAGTCTGGCTGTTTTTCTCCCGAAGTCTGGCTGTTTTTCTCTCCGAACTCTGGCTGTTTTTCTCCCGAAGTCTGGCTGTTTTTCCCCGACTCTGGCTGTTTTTCTCCCGAACTCTGGCTGTTTTTCTCCGGAATTCTGGCTGTTTTTCTCCCGAACTCTGGCTGTTTTTCTCCTGAGCTCTTGCTGTATTTTCTCTAGAACTCTGGCTGTTTTTCTCCCGAGCTCTGGCTGTTTTTCTCCCAAACTCTGGCTGTTTTTCTCCCGAACTCTGGCTGTTTTTCTCCCGAACTCTGGCTGTTTTTCTTCCGAAGTCTGGCTGTTTTTCTACCGAACTCTGGCTGTTGTTCTCCCGAACTCTGGCTGTTTTACTCCTGTACTCTTGCTCTGTTACCTCTCGAACTCTTGCTGATTTATCTCCTGAAGTCGCACTGTTTTATCTGCTATACACTCCCTGTTTTATTCTCTGAACATCCACTGCTTTATCCCATGAATTCCCGCTGTTTTTACCTCCTGAATAATCATTCGTTTGTTCCCAACTCTAATTGTTTCACCACCTGAACACTCACTGTTTTATCCTCTGATATATCACTGTTTTGTCTCCTGATCTCTCACTGTTTTGTCTCCTGAACTCTCACTGTTTTACCTCCTGACCTCCCAATGTTTCATCTCTTTAACTCTCATTGTTTTATCACCCTAACTCTGGCTGTTTTATCTCCCTAACTCTGGCTTTTTTATCTCCAGAACTCTGGCTGTGGTTTTCCCGACATCTGGCTGTTGTTCTCCCGAACTCTGGCTGTTGTTCTCCCGAACTCTGGCTGTTGTTCTCCCGAACTCTGGCTGTTGTTCTCCCGAACTCTGGCTGTTGTTCTTCCGAACTCTGGCTGTTGTTCTCCCGAACTCTGGCTGTTGTTCTCCCGAACTCTGGTTGTTGTTCTCCCGTACTCTGGTTGTTGTTCTCCCGTACTCTGGTTGTTGTTCTCCCGAACTCTGGTTGTTGTTCTACCGAACTCTGGTTGTTCTCCCGAACTCTGGTTTTTGTTCTGCCGAACTCTGTTTGTTGTTCCGCCGAACTCTGGTTGTTGTTCTGCCGAAATCTGGTTGTTGTTCTGCCGAACTCTGGTTGTTGTTCTCCCGAACTCTGGCTGTTTTTCTCCAGAACTCTGGTTGTTGTTCTGCCGTTCCCTGGCTGTTGTTCTCACGAACTCTTGCTGTTGTTCTCGCGACTCTGGCTGTTGTTCTCGCGAACTCTGGTTGTTGATCTCCCAAACTCTGGTTGTTTTTCTGCAGTACTCTTGCTGTTTTACCACTCGAATGCTTGCTGATTTATCTCCTGAACTTCCACTGTTTTATCCCCTGTACTCTCCCTTATTTTTATCCTCTGAATCCCCACTGCTTAATCCACTGAACTCCCACTATTTTACCTCCAGAACTCTCACTATATTTTGCCCGAACTTTTGCTGTTTTATCTCTCCAGCTTTTGCTCATTTATACGCTGAACTCTCACAATTTTATATCCAAAACTCTGAAAGGTCTATCTCCCGAACTCTGTCTGTTGTTCTCCCGAACTGCCGTTGTTTTATCACCCAAACTCTGGCTGTTCAAACTCCTTAACTCTTAATTGTTTTATCTCCCAAACTCTGGCCAGTTTACCTCCCGCACCCTGGTTGTTTCTATCCTGCACTCTGGCGTTTTTTCTCCTGAATTCTGTCATTTTTTCTCCTGAATTCTGGCAATTTTTCTGCTGAACTCTGGCAGTTTTTGTCCTGAACTCTGGAAGTTTTTCTCCTGAACTCTGGCAGTTTTTCTCCTAAACTCTGGCAGTTTTTGTCCTGAACTTTGGCAGTTCTTCTCCTGAACTCTGGCGATTTTATCTCCCAAACTCTGGTTGTTTATCCCCTGAAGTTTGTCTGTTGTCCTGCCAAACTCTTGTTGTTTTATCTCCTGAACTCTTGCTGATTTATCTCTGGAAATCCCAGTGCTTCATCTGCTATATACTCCCTGTTTTATTCTCTGAACATCCACTCCTTTAACCCCTGAAATCCCAATGTTTTTACCTCCTGAATAATCATTCTTTTGTTCCCAATCTCTAATTGTTTCAGCGCCTGCACACTCACTGTTTTATCCTCTGATCTCTCGTTGTTTTGTCTCCTGAACTCTCACTGTTTTACCTCCTGACCTCCCACTGTTTTATCTCTTTAACTCTCATTGTTTTATGTCCCAAATCTGGCTGTTTTATCTCCGTAACTCTGACTGCTTTATCTCTGTAACTCTGGCTGTTTTATCTCCGTAACTCTGGCTGTTTTATCTCCGTAACTCTGGCTGTATTATCTCCGTAACTCTGGCTGTTTTATCTCCCGCACTCTGGCTGTTTTATCTCCCTAAGTCTGGCTGTTTTTCTCCTGAACTCTGGCTGTTGTTCTCCCGAACTCTGGCTGTTGTTCTCCCGAACTCTGGCTGTTGTTCTCCCGAACTCTGGCTGTTGTTCTGCCGATCTCTGGCTGTTGTTCTTGCGAACTCTTGCTGTTGTTCTCGCGAACTCTTGCTGTTGTTCTCGCGAACTCTTGCTGTTGTTCTCGCGAACTCTGGCTGTTGTTCTCGCGAACTCTGGTTGTTGCTCTCCCGAACTCTGGTTGTTTTTCTGCCGTACTCTTGCTGTTTTACCACTCGAACGCTTGCTGATTTATCTCCTGAACTACCATTGTTTTATCCCCTGTATTCTCCCTTTTTTTTATCCTCTGAACTCCCACTGCTTAATCCACTGAACTCCCACTTTTGTACCTCCAGAACTCTCACTATATTTTTTCCGAACTTTCGCTGTTTTATCTCTCCAGCTTTTGCTCGTTTATACGCTGAACTCTCACAATTTTATATCCAAAACTCTGAAAGTTCTATCTCCCGAACTCTGTCTGTTGTTCTCCTGAACTCCTGTTGTTTTATCACCCAAACTCTGGCTGTTCTACTTCCTTAACTCTTAATTGTTTTATCTCCCAAACTCTGGCCAGTTTACCTCCCACACCTTGGTTGTTTATATCCTGCACTCTGGCGTTTTTTCTCCTGAATTCTGTCATTTTTTCTCCTGAATTCTGGCAGTTTTTCTGCTGAACTCTGGCAGTTTTTCTCCTGAACTCTGGCAGTATTTCTCCTGAACTCTGGCAGTTTTTCTCCTGAACTCTGGCAGTTTTTGTCCTGAACTCTGTCAGTTTTTCTCCTGAACTCTGGCAGTTTGTCTCCTGATCGCTGGCAATTTTTCTCCTGAACACTCGCAGTTTTTCTCCTGAACACTCGCAGTTTTTCTCCTGAACTCTGGCAGTTTTTCTCCCGAACTCTGGCGGTTTTTCTCCCGAACTCTGGCAGTTTTTCTCCCGAACTCTGGCAGTTTTTCTCCCGAACTCTGGCAGTTTTTCTCCTGAACTCTGGCAGTTTTTCTCCTCAAATCTGGCAGTTTTTCTCCCGTACACTGGCAGTTCTTCTCCTGAACTCTGGCGGTTTTATCTCCAAAACTCTGTTTGTTTATCCCCCGAAGTTTGCCTGTTCTCCTCCCAAACTCTTGCTGTTTTATCTCCTGAACTCTTGCTGATTTATCTCCGGAAATCCCAGTGCTTTATCTGCTATATACTCCCTGTTTTATTCTCTGAACATCCACCGCTTTATCCCCTAAATCCCGCTGTTTTAACCTTCTGAATAATCATCCTTTTGTTCCCAATCTCTAATTGTTTCTGCGCCTGAACACTCATGTTTTATCCTCTGATCTCTCGTTGTTTTGCCTCCTGAACTCTCACTGTTTTACCTCCTGACCTCCCACTGTTTTATCTCTTTAACTGTCATTGTTTCATCTCCCTAAATCTGGCTGTTTTATCTCAGTAACTCTGGCTGTTTTTTCTCCCTAACTCTGGCTGTTTTATCTCCCTAACTCTGGCTGTTTTATCTCCCTAACTCCAGCTGTTTTATCTCCGTAACTCTGGCTGTTTTATCTCCCGAACTCTGGCTGTTTTATCTCCCTAACTCTGGCTGTTTTTCTCCTGAACTCTGGCTGTTGTTCTCCCGAGCTCTGGCTGTTGTTCTCCCAAACTCTGGCTGTTGTTCTACCGAACTCTGGCTGTTGTTCTGCCGATCTCGGGCTGTTGTTCTCCCGAACTCTTGCTGTTGTTCTCGCAAACTCTAGCTGTTGTTCTCGCGAGCTCTGGTTGTTGTTCTCCCGAACTCTGGTTGCTTTTCTGCCGTACTCTTGCTGTTTTACCACTCGAACGCTTGCTGATTGATCTCCTGAACTCCCACTGTTTTATCCCCTGTACTCTCCCTTTTTTTATCCTCTGAACTCCCACTGCTTAAACCACTGTACTCCCACTTTTGTACCTCCAGATCTCTCACTATATTTTGCCCGAACCGTCTCTGTTTTATCTCACCGGCTGTCGCTCGTTGATACGCTGAACTCTCACAATTTATCTCCCGAACTCTGGCTGTTTTATCTCCCTAACTCTGGCTGTTTTTCTCCTGAACTCTGGCTGTTGTTCTCCCGAGCTCTGGCTGTTGTTCTCCCGAACGCTGGCTGTTGTTCTACCGGACTCTGGCTGTTGTTCTGCCGATCTCTGGCTGTTGTTCTCGCGAAACTCTGAAATTTCTATCTCCCGAACTCTGTCTGTTATTCTCCCGAACTCCCGTTGTTTTATCACCCAAACTCTGGCTGTTCTACCTCCTTAACTCTTAATTGTTTTATCTCCCAAACTCTGGCCAGTTTACCTCCCACACCCTGGTTGTTTCTATCCTGCACTCTGGCGTTTTTTCTCCTGAATTCTGTTGTTTTTTCTCCTGAATTCTGGCAGTTTTTCTCCTGAACTCTGGCAGTTTTTCTCCTGAACTCTGGCAGTTTTTGTCCTGAAATCTGGCAGTTTTTCTCCTGAACTCTGGCAGTTTTTCTCCTGAACTCTGGCAGTTTTTCTCCTGAACGCTGGCAGTTTTTCTCCTGAACTCTGGCAGTTTTTCTCCTGAACTCTGGCAGTTTTTGTCCTGAAATCTGGCAGTTTTTCTCCTGAACTCTGGCAGTTTTTCTCCTGAACTCTGGCAGTTTTTCTCCTGAACGCTGGCAGTTTTTCTCCTGAACTCTGGCAATTTTACTCCAGAAATCTGGCAGTTTTCTCCCGAACTCTGGCAGTTCTTCTCCTGAACTCTGGCAACATTATCCCCCAAACTCTCGTTGTTTATCCCCCGAAGTTTGTCTGTTGTCCTCCCAAACTCTTGTTGTTTTATCTCCTGAACTTTTGCTGATTTATCTCCTGACATCCCAGTGCTTTATCTGCTATATACTCCCTGTTTTATTCTCTGAACATCCACTGGTTTATCCCCTGAAATCCAACTGTCTTTACCTCCTGAATAATTATTGCTTTCTTCCCAATCTCTAATTGTTTTAGCCCCTGAACACTCACTGTTTTATCCTCTGATCTCTCATTGTTTTGTCTCCTGAACTCTCATTGTTTTACCTCCCGACCTCCCACTGTTTTATCTCTTTAACTCTCATTGTTTTAACTCCTTAACTCTGGCTGTTTTATCTCCGTAACTCTGGCTGTTTTATCTCCGTAACTCTGGCTGTTTTATCTCCCAAACTCTGGCTGCTTTATCTCCAGAACTCTGGCTGTTTTTTCTCCTGAACTCTGGCTGTTTTTCTCTTGAACTCTGGCTGTTGTTCTCCCGAACTCTGGCTGTTGTTCTCCTGAACTCTGGCTGTTGTTCTCCTGAACTCTGGCTGTTATTCTCCCGAACTCTGGCTGTTGTTCTGCCGATCTCTAGCTGTTGTTCTCGCGAACTCTTGCTGTTGTTCTCGCGAACTCTGGCTGTTGTTCTCGCGAACTCTGGTTGTTGTTCTCCCGAACTCTGGTTGTTTTTCTGCCGTACTCTTGCTGTTTTATCACTCGAACACTTGCTGATTTATCTCCTGAACTACCACTGTTTTATCCCCTGTACTCTCCCTTTTTTTTATCCTCTGAACTCCCACTGCTTAATCCACTGAACTCCCACTATTTTACCTCCTCAACTCTCACTATATTTTGCCCAAACTGTCTCTGTTTTATCTCTCCAGCTTTCGCTCGTTTATACGCTCAACTCTCACAATTTTATATCCAAAACTCTGAAAGTTTTATCTCCCGAACTCTGTCTGTTGTTCTCCCGAACTCCTGTTGTTTTATCACCCAAACTCTGGCTGTTCTACCTCCTTAACTCTTAATTGTTTTATCTCCCAAACTCTGGCCTGTTAACCTCCCGCACCCTGGTTGTTTCTATCCTGCAGTCTGGCGTTTTTTCTCCTGAATTCTGTCGTTTTTTCTCCTGAACTCTGGCAGTTTTTCTGCTGAACTCTGGCAGTTTTTCTGCTGAACTCTGGCAGTTTTTGTCCTGAACTCTGGCAGTTTTTCTCCTGAACTCTGGCAGTTTTTCTCCTGAACTCTGGCAGTTTTTCTCCTGGACACTGGCAGTTTTTCTCCTGAACTCTGTCAGTTTTTGTCCTGAACTCTGGCAGTTTTTGTCCTGAACTCTGGCAGTTTTTGTCCTGAACTCTGGCAGTTTTTCTCCTGAACTCTGGCAGTTTTACTCCTGAAATCTGGCATTTTTCTCCCGAACTCTGGCAGTTCTTCTCCTGAACTCTGGCAACATTATCCCCCAAACTCTGGTTGTTCATCCCCCGAAGTTTGTCTGTTGTCCTCCCAAACTCTTGTTGTTTTATCTCCTGAACTTTTGCTGATTTATCTCCTGAAATCCCAGTGCTTTATCTGCTATATACTCCCTGTTTTATTCTCTGAACATCCACTGCTTAATCCCCTGAAATCCAACTGTCTTTACCTCCTGAATAATCATTGCTTTGTTCCCAATCTCTAATTGTTTTAGCCCCTGAACACTCACTGTTTTATCCTCTGATCTCTCATTGTTTTGTCTCCTGAACTCTCATTGTTTTACCTCCTGACCTCCCACTGTTTTATCTCTTTAACGCTCATTGTTTTATCTCCTTAACTCTGGCTGTTTGATCTCCGTAACTCTGGCTGTTTTATCTCCGTAACTCTGGCTGTTTTATCTCCGTAACTCTGGCTGTTTTTTCTCCTGAACTCTGGCTGTTTTTCTCCTGAACTCTGGCTGTTGTTCTCCCGAACTCTGGCTGTTGTTCTCCTGAACTCTGGCTGTTGTTTTCCTGAACTCTGGCTGTTATTCTCCCAAACTCTGGCTGTTGTTCTGCCGATCTCTAGCTGTTGTTCTCGCGAACTCTTGCTGTTGTTCTCGCGAACTCTGGCTGTTGTTCTCGCGAACTCTGGTTGTTGTTCTCCCGAACTCTGGTTGTTTTTCTGCCGTACTCTTGCTGTTTTATCACTCGAACGCTTGCTGATTTATCTCCTGAACTACCACTGTTTTATCCCCTGTACTCTCCCTTTTTTTTATCCTCTGAGTTCCCACTGCTTAATCCACTGAACTCCCACTATTTTACCTCCTGAACTCTCACTATATTTTGCCCGAACTGTCTCTGTTTTATCTCTCCAGCTTTCGCTCGTTTATACGCTCAACTCTCACAATTTTATATCCAAAACTCTGAAAGTTTTATCTCCCGAACTCTGTCTGTTGTTCTCCCGAACTCCTGTTGTTTTATCACCCAAACACTGGCTGTTCTACCTCCTTAACTCTTAATTGTTTTATCTCCCAAACTCTGGCCAGTTTACCTCCCGCACCCTGGTTTTTTCTATCCTGCAGTCTGGTGTTTTTTTCTCCTGAATTCTGTCTTTTTTTCTCCTGAACTCTGGCAGTTTTTCTCCTGAACTCTGGCAGTTTTTCTCCTGAACTCTGGCAGTTTTTCTCCTGAACTCTGGCAGTTTTTCTCCTGGACACTGGCAGTTTTTCTCCTGATCTCTGGCAGTTTTTCTCCTGAATGCTGGCAGTTTTTCTCCCGAACTCTGGCAGTTTGTCTCCTGAAATCTGGCCATTTTTCTCCTGAACTTGGCAATTTATCTCCCAATCTCTGGTTGGTTATCCCCCAATGTTTGTCTGTTGTCCTCCCAAACTCTTGTTGTTTTATATCCTGAACTCTTGCTGATTTATCTCCTGAACTCCCACTGCTTTACCTGCTATATACTCCCTGTTTTATTCTCTGAACATCCACTGCTTTATCCCCTGAATTCCTGCTGTTTTTACCTCCTGAATAATCATTCTTTTGTTCCCAATCTCTAATTGGTTTAGCACCTGAACACTCACTGTTTTATCCTCTGATCTCTCATTGTTTTGTCTCCTGACCTCTCACTGTTTTATCTCTTTAACTCTCATTGTTTTATCTCCCTAACTCTGGCTGTTTTATCTCCCGAATTCTGGCTGTTTTATCTCCCGAACTCTGGCTGTTGTTCTCCTGAACTCTGGCTGTTTTTCTCCCGAACTCTGGCTGTTTTTCTCCCGAACTCTGGCTGTTGTTCTCCCGAAGTCTGGCTGTTGTTCTCCCGAACTCTGGCTGTTTGTCTCCCGAACTCTGGCTGTTTTTCTCCCGAACTCTGGCTGTTTTTCTCCCGAACTCTGGCTGTTTTTCTCCCGAACTCTGGCTGTTTTTCTCCCGAACTCTGGCTGTTTTTCTCCCGAACTCTGGCTGTTTTTCTCCCGAACTCTGGCTGTTTTTCTCCCGAACTCTGGCCTGTTTTTCTCCTGAACTCTGGCTGTTTTTCTCCCGAACTCTGGCTGTTGTTCTCCCGAACTCTGTCTGTTGTTCTCCCGAACTGTGGTTGTTGTTCTCCCGAACTCTTGCTGTTTTACCATTCGAACGCTTGCTGATTTATCTCCTGTGCTCCCATTGTTTTATCCCCTGAACTCTCCCTTTTTTTTATCCTCTGAACTCCCACTGCTTAATCCCCTGAATTCCCATTATATTACCTCCAGAACTCTCACTATATTTTGCCCGAAATTTCGCTGTTTTAACTCTCCAGCTCTCACTGTTTTATACGCTCAACTCTCACAATTTTATATCCCAAGCTCTGAAAGTTTTATCGTCCGAACTCTGTCTGTTGTTCTCCAGAACTCCCGTTGTTTTATCACCCAAACTCTGGCTGTTCTACCTCCTTAACTCTTAATTGTTTTATCTCCCAAACTCTGGCCGGTTTACCTCCCGAACCCTGGTTGTTTCTATCCTGCACTCTGGCGTTTTTTCTCCTGAATTCTGTCGTTTTTTTCTCCTGAACTCTGGCAGTTTTTCTCCTGAACTCTGGCAGTTTTTCTCCTGAACTCTGGCAGTTTTTCTCCTGAACTCTGGCAGTTTTTCTCCTGAAATCTGGCACTTTTTCTCCTGAACGCTGACAGTTTTTCTCCTGAACGCTGCAATTTTTCTCCTGAACGCTTGCAGTTTTTCTCCTGAACTCTGGCAGTTTTTCTCCTGAACTCTGGCAGTTTTTGTCCTGAACTCTGCCAGTTTGTTTCCTGAAATGTGGCCATTTTTCTCCTGAACTTTGGCGATTATCTCCCAATCTCTGGTTGTTTATCACCCGAAGTTTGTCTGTTGTCCTCCCAAACTCTTGTTGTTTTATCTCCTGAACTCTTGCTGATTTATCTCCTGAAATCCCAGTGCTTTATCTGCTCTATACTCCCTGTTTTATTCTCTGAACATCCACTGCTTTATCTCCTGAAATCCCACCGTTTTTACCTCCTGAAAAATCATTCTTTTGTTCCCAATCTCTAATTGTTATAGCCCCTGAACACTCACTGATTTATCCTCTGATCTCTCATTGTTTAGTCTCCTGAACTCTCATTGTTTTACCTCATGACCTCCCACTATTTTATCTCTTTAACTCTCATTGTCTTATCTCCCTAACTCTGGCTGTTTTATCTCCCTAACTCTGGCGGTTTTATCTCCCTAACTCTGGCGGTTTTATCTCCCTAACTCTGGCTGTTTTTCTCCTGAACTCTGGCTATTTTTCTCCTGAACTCTGGCCGTTTTTCTCTTGTACTCTGGCTGTTGTTCTCCCGAACTCTGGCAATTTTTGTCCTGAACTCTGGCTGTTTTCTCCCGAACTCAGGCTGTTGTTCTCCCGAACTCTGGCTGTTGTTCTCCCGAACTCAGGCTGTTGTTCTCCCGAACTCTGGCTGTTGGTCTCCCGAACTCTGGCTGTTTTTCTCCTGAACTCTGGCTGTTTTTCTCCCGAACTCTGGCTGTTGTTCTCCCGAACTCTGGCTGTTGTTCTCCCGAACTCTGGCTGTTGTTCTCCCGAACTCTGGCTGTTGTTCTCCCGAATTCTGGCTGTTGTTCTCCCGAACTCTTCCTGTTGTTCTCGCGAACACTGGCTGTTGTTCTCGCGAACTCTTGCTGTTTTTCTCATGTACTCTGTCTGTTGTTCTCCCGAACTGTGGTTGTTGTTCTCCCGAACTCTTGCTGTTTTACCATTCGAACGCTTGCTGATTTATCTCCTGTGCTCCCATTGTTTTATCCCCTGAACTCTCCCTTTTTTTTATCCTCTGAACTCCCACTGCTTAATCCCCTGAATTCCCATTATATTACCTCCAGAACTCTCACTATATTTTGCCCGAAATTTCGCTGTTTTAACTCTCCAGCTCTCACTGTTTTATACGCTCAACTCTCACAATTTTATATCCCAAGCTCTGAAAGTTTTATCGTCCGAACTCTGTCTGTTGTTCTCCAGAACTCCCGTTGTTTTATCACCCAAACTCTGGCTGTTCTACCTCCTTAACTCTTAATTGTTTTATCTCCCAAACTCTGGCCGGTTTACCTCCCGAACCCTGGTTGTTTCTATCCTGCACTCTGGCGTTTTTTCTCCTGAATTCTGTCGTTTTTTCTCCTGAACTCTGGCAGTTTTTCTCCTGAACTCTGGCAGTTTTTCTCCTGAACTCTGGCAGTTTTTCTCCTGAACTCTGGCAGTTTTTCTCCTGAAATCTGGCACTTTTTCTCCTGAACGCTGACAGTTTTTCTCCTGAACGCTGGCAATTTTTCTCCTGAACGCTTGCAGTTTTTCTCCTGAACTCTGGCAGTTTTTCTCCTGAACTCTGGCAGTTTTTGTCCTGAACTCTGCCAGTTTGTTTCCTGAAATGTGGCCATTTTTCTCCTGAACTTTGGCGATTTATCTCCCAATCTCTGGTTGTTTATCACCCGAAGTTTGTCTGTTGTCCTCCCAAACTCTTGTTGTTTTATCTCCTGAACTCTTGCTGATTTATCTCCTGAAATCCCAGTGCTTTATCTGCTCTATACTCCCTGTTTTATTCTCTGAACATCCACTGCTTTATCTCCTGAAATCCCACCGTTTTTACCTCCTGAAAAATCATTCTTTTGTTCCCAATCTCTAATTGTTATAGCCCCTGAACACTCACTGATTTATCCTCTGATCTCTCATTGTTTAGTCTCCTGAACTCTCATTGTTTTACCTCATGACCTCCCACTATTTTATCTCTTTAACTCTCATTGTCTTATCTCCCTAACTCTGGCTGTTTTATCTCCCTAACTCTGGCGGTTTTATCTCCCTAACTCTGGCGGTTTTATCTCCCTAACTCTGGCTGTTTTTCTCCTGAACTCTGGCTATTTTTCTCCTGAACTCTGGCCGTTTTTCTCTTGTACTCTGGCTGTTGTTCTCCCGAACTCTGGCAATTTTTGTCCTGAACTCTGGCAGTTTTTCTCCTGAACTCTGGCAGTTTTTCTCCTGAACTCTGGCAGTTTTTCTCCTGAACTCTAGCAGTTTATCTCCTGAACTCTGGCAGTTTATCTCCTGAACTCTGGCAGTTTTTCTTCTGAAATCTGGCAGTTTTTCTCCTGAACTCTGCAGTTCTTCTCCTGAACTCTGGCGATTTTATCTCCCACACTCTGCTTGTTTATCCCCCGAAGTTTGTCTGTTGTCCTCCCAAACTCCTGTTGTTTTATCTCCTGAACTCTTGCTGATTTATCTCCTGAAATCCCAGTGCTTTATCTGCTCTATACTCCCTGTTTTATTCTCTGAACATCCACTGCTTTATCTCCTGAAATCCCACTGTTTTTACCTCCTGAAAAATCATTCTTTTGTTCCCAATCTCTAATTGATATAGCCCCTGAACACTCACTGATTTATCCGCTGATCTCTCGTTGTTTTGTCTCCTGAACTCTCATTGTTTTACCTCATGACCTCCCACTATTTTATCTCTTTAACTCTCATTGTTTTATCTCCCTAACTCTGGCTGTTTTATCTCCCTAACTCTGGCTGTTTTATCTGCCGAATTCTGGCGGTTTTATCTCCCTAACTCTGGCTGTTTTTCTCCTGAACTCTGGCTGTTTTTCTCCTGAACTCTGGCTGTTTTTCTCTTGTACTCTGTCTGTTGTTCTCCCGAACTCTGGCTGTTGTTCATACGAACTCTGGTTGTTGTTCTCCCGAACTCTGGCTGTTGTTCTCCCGAACTCTGGCTGTTGTTCTCGTGAACTCTTGCTGTTGTTCTCACGAAATCTTGCTGTTGTTCTCACGAACTCTTGCTGTTGTTCTCACGGACTCTGGCTGTTGTTCTCGCGAACTCTGGTTGTTGTTCTCACGAACTCTGGTTCTCTTTCTGCCGTACTCTTGCTGCTTTACCACTCGAGCACTTGTTGATTGATCTCCTGAACTCCCACTGTTTTATCCCCTGTACTCTCCCTTTTTTTTATCCTCTGAACCCCCACTGCTTAATCCACTGAACTCCCACTATTTTACCTCCAGAACTCTCACTATATTTTGCCCGAACTGTCGCTGTTTTATCTCTCCAGCTTTCGCTCTTTAATAGGCTGAACTCTCACAATTTTATATCCAAAACTCTGAAGGTTTTATGTCCCATACTCTGTTGTTCTCCCAAACTCCCGTTGTTTTATCAACCAAACTCTGGCTGTTCTACCTCCTTAACTCATAATTGTTTTATCTCCCAAACTCTGGCCAGTTTACCTCCCGCACCCTGGTTGTTTCTATCCTGCACTCTGGTGTTTTTACTCCTGAATTCTGTCGTTTTTTCTCCTGAATTCTGGCAGTTTTTCTGCTGAACTCTGGCAGTTTTTGTCCTGAACTCTGGCAGTTTTTGTCCTGAACTCTGGCAGTTTTTCTCCTGAACTCTGGCAGTTTATCTCCTGAACTCTAGCAGTTTATCTCCTGAACTCTGGCAGCTTTTGTCCTGAACTCTGGCAGCTTTTGTCCTGAACTCTGGGAGTTTTTGTCCTGAACTCTGGCAGTTTTTGTCCTGTACTCTGGCAGTTTTTGTCCTGAACTCTGGCAGTTTTTCTGCTGAACTCTGTAAGTTTTCCTCCTGAACTCTGGCAGTTTTTCTCCTGAACTCTGGCAGTTTTTCTCCTGAACTCTGGCAGTTTATCTCCTGAACTCTGGCAGTTTTTCTCCTGAACTCTGCAGTTCTTATCCTGAACTCTGGCGATTTTATCTCCCACACTCTGCTTGTTTATCCCCCGAAGTTTGTCTGTTGTCCTCCCAAACTCTTGTTGTTTTATCTCCTGAACTCTTGCTGATTTATCTCCTGAAATCCCAGTGCTTTATCTTCACTATACTCCCTGTTTTATTCTCTGAACATCCACTGCTTTATCTCCTGAAATCCCACTGTTTTTACCTCCTGAAAAATCATTCTTTTGTTCCCAATCTCTAATTGTTATAGCCCCTGAACACTCACTGATTTATCCTCTGATCTCTCGTTGTTTTGCCTCCTGTACTCTCATTGTTTTACCTCATGACCTCCCACTATTTTATCTCTTTAACTCTCATTGTTTTATCTCCCTAACTCTGGCTGTTTTATCTCCCTAACTCTGGCGGTTTTATCTCCCTAACTCTGGCGGTTTTATCTCCCTAACTCTGGCTGTTTTTCTCCTGAACTCTGCCTGTTTTTCTCCTGAACTCTGGCAATTTTTCTCTTGTACTCTGGCTGTTGTTCTCCCGAACTCTGGCTGTTGTTCATATGAACTCTGGCTGTTGTTCTCCCGAACTCTGGCTGTTGTTCTCCCAAACTCTGGCTGTTGTTCTCGCGAACTCTTGCTGTTGTTCTCACGAAATCTTGCTGTTTTTCTGACGAACTCATGCTGTTGTTCTCACGAACTCTGGCTGTTGTTCTCGCGAACTCTGGTTGTTGTTCTCCCGAACTGTGCTTGTTCTTCTGCCGTACTCTTGTTGTTTTACCACTCGAACGCTTGCTGATTGATCTCCTGAACTCCCACTGTTTTATCCCCTGTACTCTCCCTTTTTTTTATCCTCTGAACACCCACTGCTTAATCCACTGAACTCCCACTATTTTACCTCCAGAACTCTCACTATATTTTGCCCGAACTGTCTCTCTTTTATCTCTCCAGCTTTCGCTCTTTTATACGCTGAACTCTCACAATTTTAGATCCTGTACTCTCCCTTTTTTTATCCTCTGAACTCCCACTGCTTAATCCACTGAACTCCCACTATTTTACCTCCAGAACTCTCACTATATTTTGCCCGAACTGTCGCTGTGTTATCTCTCCAGCTTTCGCTCGTTTATACGCTGAACACTCACAATTTTATATCCAAAACTCTGAAGGATTTATCTCCCAAACTCTGTTGTTCTCCCGAACACCCGTTGTTTTATCACCCAAACTCTGGCTGTTCTACCTCCTTAACTCTTAATTGTTTTATCTCCCAAACTCTGGCCAGTTTAACTCCCGCACCCTGGTTGTTTCTATCCTGCACTCTGGCGTTTTTTCTCCTGAATTCTGTCGTTTTTTCTCCTGAACTCTGGCAGTTTTTCTGCTGAACTCTGGCAGTTTTTCTGCTGAATTCTGGCAGTTTTTGTCCTGAACTCTGGCAGTTTTCTCCTGAACTCTGGCAGTTTTTGTCCTGAACTCTGGCAGTTTTTCTCCTGAACTCTGGCAGTTTTTCTCCTGAGATCTAGCAGTTTATCTCCTGAACTCGGGCATTTTTTCTCCTGAACTCTGGCAGTTTTTCTCCTGAACTCTGGCAGTTTTTCTCCTGAACTCTGGCAGTTTATCTCCTGAACTCTGGCAGTTTTTCTTCTGAAATCTGACAGTTTTTCTCCTGAACTCTGCAGTTCTTCTCCTGAACTCTGGCGATTTTATCTCCCACACTCTGCTTGTTTATCCCCCGAAGTTTGTCTGTTGTCCTCCCAAACTCTTGTTGTTTTATCTCCTGAACTCTTGCTGATTTATCTCCTGAACTCCCACTGCTTTATCTGCTATATACTCCCTGTTTTATTCTCTGAACATCCACTGCTTTATCTCCTGAAATCCCACTGTTTTTACCTCCTGAAAAATCATTCTTTTGTTCCCAATCTCTAATTGATATAGCCCCTGAACACTCACTGATTTATCCTCTGATCTCTCGTTGTTTTGTCTCCTGAACTCTCATTGTTTTACCTCATGACCTCCCACTATTTTATCTCTTTAACTCTCATTGTTTTATCTCCCTAACTCTGGCTGTTTTATCTCCCTAACTCTGGCGGTTTTATCTGCCGAACTCTGGCGGTTTTATCTCCCTAACTCTGGCTGTTGTTCTCCCGAAATCTGGCTGTTGTTCATACGAACTCTGGCTGTTGTTCTCCCGAACTCTGGCTGTTGTTCTCCCGATCTCTGGCTGTTGTTCTCGCGAACTCTTGCTGTTGTTCTCACGAAATCTTTGCTGTTGTTCTCACGAACTCTGGCTGTTGTTCTCGCGAACTCTGGTTGTTGTTCTCACGAACTCTGGTGGTCTTTCTGCCGTACTCTTGCTGCTTTACCACTCAAGCGCTTGTTGATTGATCTCCTGATCTCCCATTGTTTTATCCCCTGTACTCTCCCTTTTTTTTATCCTCTGAACTCCCACTGCTTAATCCACTGAACTCCCACTATTTTACCTCCAGAACTCTCACTATATTTTGCCTGAACTGTCGCTGTTTTATCTCTCCAGCTTTCGCTCTTTTATAGGCTGAACACTCACAATTTTATATCCAAAACTCTGAAGGTTTTATGTCCCAAACTCTGTTGTTCTCCCAAACTCCCGTTGTTTTATCACCCAAACTCTGGCTGTTTTACCTCCTTAACTCGTAATTGTTTTATCTCCTAAACTCTGGCCAGTTTACCTCCCCATACTGGTTGTTTCTATCCTGCACTCTGGCGTTTTTTCTCCTGAATTCTGTCATTTTTTCTCCTGAATTCTGGCAGTTTTTCTGCTGAACTCTGGCAGTTTTTCTCCTGAACTCTGGCAGTTTATCTCCTGAAATCTAGCAGTTTATCTCCTGAACTCTGGCAGCTTTTGTCCTGAACTCTGGCAGCTTTTGTCCTGAACTCTGGCAGTTTTTGTCCTGAACTCTGGCAGTTTTGGTCCTGAACTCTGGCAGTTTTTCTTCTGAAATCTGGCAGTTTTTCTCCTGAAATCTGGGAGTTTTTCCCCTGAACTCTACAGTTCTTCTCCTGAACTCTGGCGATTTTATCTCCCACACTCTGCTTGTTTATCCCCCGAAGTTTGTCTGTTGTCCTCCCAAACTCTTGTTGGTTTATCTCCTGAACTCTTGCTGATTTATCTCCTGAAATCCCAGTGCTTTATCGGCTCTATACTCCCTGTTTTATTCTCTGAACATCCACTGCTTTATATCCTGAAATCCCACTGTTTTTACCTCCTGAAAAATCATTCTTTTGTTCCCAATCTCTAATTGTTATAGCCCCTGAACACTCACTGATTTATCCTCTGATCTCTCGTTGTTTTGTCTCCTGAACTCTCATTGTTTTACCTCATGACCTCCCACTATTTTATCTCTTAAACTCTCATTGTTTTATCTCCCTAATTCTGGCTGTTTTATCTCCCTAACTCTGGTGGTTTTATCTCCCTAACTCTGGCGGTTTTATCTCCCTAACTCTGGCTGTTTTATCTCCCTAACTCTGGCGGTTTTATCTCCCTAACTCTGGCGGTTTTATCTCCCTAACTCTGGCTGTTTTTCTCCTGAACTCTGGCTGTTTTTCTCCTGAACTCTGGCCGTTTTTCTCTTGTACTCTGGCTGTTGTTCTCCCAAACTCTGGCTGTTGTTCTCGCGAAATCTTGCTGTTGTTCTCGCGAACTCTGGTTGTTGTTCTCCCGATCTCTGGTTGTTTTTCTGCCGTACTCTTGCTGTTTTACCACTCCATCGCTTGCTGATTGATCTCCTGAACTCCCACTGTTTTATCCCCTGTACTCTCCCTTTTTTTTATCCTCTGAACACCCACTGCTTAATCCACTGAACTCCCACTATTTTACCTCCAGAACTCTCACTATATTTTGCCCGAACTGTCTCTCTTTTATATCTCCAGCTTTCGCTCTTTTATACGCTGAACTCTCACAATTTTATATCCAAAACTCTGAAGGTTTTATGTCCCAAACTCTGTTGTTCTCCACAACTCCCGTTGCTTTATCACCCAAACTCTGGCTGTTCTAACTCCTTAACTCTTAATTGTATTATCTCCCAAACTCTGGCCAGTTTAACTCCCGCACCCTGGTTGTTTCTATCCTGCACTCTGGCGTTTTTTCTCCTGAATTCTGTCGTTTTTTCTCCTGAATTCTGGCAGTTTTTCTGCTGAATTCTGTCGTTTTTTCTCCTGAACTCTGGCAGCTTTTGTCCTGAACTCTGGCAGTTTTTGTCCTGAACTCTGGCAGTTTTTGTCCTGAACTCTGGCAGTTTTTCTCCTGAACTCTGGCAGTTTTTTTCCTGAACGCTGGCAATTTTTCTCCTGAACGCTCCTAGTTTTTCTCCTGAACTCTGGCAGTTTTTTTCCTGAACGCTGGCAATTTTTCTCCTGAACGCTCCTAGTTTTTCTCCTGAACTCTGGCAGTTTTTCTCCTGAACTCTGGCGATTTTATCTCCCAAACTCTGGTTGTTTATCCCCCGAAGTTTGTCTGTTGTCCTCCCAAACTCTTGTTGTTTTATCTCCTGAACTCTTGCTGATTTATCTCCTGAAATCCCAGTGCTTTATCTGCTCTATACTCCCTGTTTTATTCTCTGAACATCCATGCTTTATCCCCTGAAATCCTACTGTTTTTACCTCCTGAATAATCATTCTTTTGTTCCCAATCTCTAATTGTTTTAGCCCCTGAACACTCACTGTTTTATCCTCTGATCTCTCGTTGTTTAGTCTCCTGAACTCTCATTGTTTTACCTCCTGACCTCCCACTGATTTATCTCTTTAACTCTCATTGTTTTATCTCCCTAACTCTGCCTGTTTTATTTCCGTAACTCTGGCTGTTTTATCTCCCTAACTCTGGCTGTTTTATCTCCCTAACTCTGGCTGTTTTATCTCCTGAACTCTGGCTGTTTTATCTCCCTAACTCTGGCTGTTTTTCTCCTCAACTCTGGCTTTTTTTCTCCTGAACTCTGGCTGTTGTTCTCCCGAACTTTGGCTGTTGTTCATCCGAACTCTGGCTGTTGTTCTCCCAAACTCTGGCTGTTGTTCTCCCAAACTCTGGCTGTTGTTCTCGAGAACTCTTGCTGTTGTTCTTACGAACTCTGGCTGTTGTTCTCACGAACTCTGGTTGTTGTTCTCCCGAACTCTGGTTGTTTTTCTGCCGTACTCTTGCTGTTTTACCACTCCAACGCTTGCTGATTGATCTCCTGAACTCCCACTGTTTTATCCCCTGTACTCTCCCTTTTTTTATCCTCTGAACTCCCACTGCTTAATCCACTGAACTCCCACTATTTTACCTCCAGAACTCTCACTATATTTTGCCCGAACTGTCGCTGTTTTATCTCTCCAGCTTTCGCTCGTTTATACGCTGAACAATCACAATTTTATATCCAAAACTCTGAAGGATTTATCTCCCAAACTCTGTTGTTCTCCCGAACTCCCGTTGTTTTATCACCCAAACTCTGGCTGTTCTACCTCCTTAACTCTTAATTGTTTTATCTCCCAAACTCTGGCCAGTTTACCTCCCGCACCCTGGTTGTTTCTATCCTGCACTCTCGCGTTTTTTCTCCTGAATTCTGTCGTTTTTTTCTCCTGAAATCTGGCAGTTTTTGTCCTGAACTCTGGCAGTTTTTGTTCTGAACTCTGGCAGTTTTTCTCCTGAACTCTGGCAGTTTTCTCCTGAACTCTGGCAGTTTTTGTCCTGAACTCTGGCAGTTTTGGTCCTGAACTCTGGCAGTTTTTCTCCTGAGATCTGGCAGTTTTTCTCCTGAACTCTGTAAGTTTTTCTCCTGAACTCTGGCATTTTTTCTCCTGAACTCTGGCAGTTTTTATCCTGAACTCTGGCAGTTTATCTCCTGAACTCTGGCAGTTTATCTCCTGAACTCTGTCAGTTTTTCTTCTGAAATCTGGCAGTTTTTCTCCTGAACTCTGCAGTTCTTCTCCTGAACTCTGGTGATTTTATCTCCCACACTCTGCTTGTTTATCCCCCGAAGTTTGTCTGTTGTCCTCCCAAACTCTTGTTGTTTTATATCTCCTGAACTCTTGCTGATTTATCTCCTGAAATCCCAGTGCTTTATCTTCTCTATACTCCCTGTTTTATTCTCTGAATATCCACTGCTTTATCTCCTGAAATCCCACTGTTTTTACCTCCTGAAAAATCATTCTTTTGTTCCCAATCTCTAATTGATATAGCCCCTGAACACTCACTGATTTATCCTCTGATCTCTCGTTGTTTTGTCTCCTGAACTCTCATTGTTTTACCTCATGACCTCCCACTATTTTATCTCTTTAACTCTCATTGTTTTATCTCCCTAACTCTGGCGGTTTTATCTCCCTAACTCTGGCTGTTTTTCTCCTGAACTCTGGCTGTTTTCTCCTGAACTCTGGCTGTTATTCTCTTGTACTCTGGCTGTTGTTCTCCCGAACTCTGGCTGTTGTTCATACGAACTCTGGTTGTTGTTCTCCCGAACTCTGGCTGTTGTTCTCCCGAACTCTGGCTGTTGTTCTCCCGAACTCTTGCTGTTGTTCTCACGAAATCTTGCTGTTGTTCTCACGAACTCTGGCTGTTGTTCTCGCGAACTCTGGTTGTTGTTCTCACGAACTCTGGTTGTCTTTCTGCCGTACTCTTGCTGCTTTACCGCTCGAGCGCTTGTTGATTGATCTCCTGAACTCCCACTGTTTTGTCCCCTGTACTCTCCCTTTTTTTTATCCTCTGAACTCCCACTGCTTAATCCACTGAACTCCCCCTATTTTACCTCCAGAACTCTCACTATATTTTGCCCGAACTGTCGCTGTTTTATCTCTCCAGCTTTCGCTCTTTTATAGGCTGAACTCTCACAATTTTATATCCAAAACTCTGAAGGTTTTATGTCCCAAACTCTGTTGTTCTCCCAAACTCCCGTTGTTTTATCACCCAAACTCTGGCTGTTCTACCTGCTTAACTCGTAATTGTTTTATCTCCCAAACTCTGGCCAGTTTACCTCCCCACCTTGGTTGTTTCTATCCTGCACTCTGGCGATTTTTCTCCTGAATTCTGTCGTTTTTTCTCCTGAATTCTGGCAGTTTTCTCCTGAACTCTGGCAGTTTTTGTCCTGAACTCTGGCAGTTTTTCTCCTGAACTCTGGCAGTTTTTCTCCTGAGATCTGGCAGTTTATCTCCTGAACTCTGGCATTTTTTCTCCTGAACTCTAGCAGTTTATCTCCTGAACTCTGGCAGCTTTTGTCCTGAACTCTGGCAGCTTTTATCCTGAACTCTGGCAGTTTTTCTCCTGAACTCTGGCAGTTTTTCTCCTGAACTCTGGCAGTTTTTCTCCTGAACTCTGGAAGTTTTTCTCCTGAACGCTGGCAGTTTTTCTCATGAACGCTGGCAATTTTTCTCCTGAACGCTCCAAGTTTTTCAACTGAACTCTGGCAGTTTTTCTCCTGAACTCTGGCAGTTTTTCTCCTGAACTCTGGCAGTTTTTCTCCTGAACTCTGGCAGTTTTTCTCCTGAACGCACACAGTTTTTCTCCTGAACTCTGGCAGTATTTCTCCTGAAATCTGGCAGTTTTTCTCGCGAACTCTGGCAGTTCTTCTTTTGAACTCTGGCGTTATTATCTCCCAAACTCTGGTTCTTTATCCCCTGAAGTTTGTCTGTTGTCCTCCCAAACTCTTGTTGTTTTATATCCTGAACTCTTGCTGATTTATCTCCTGAAATCCCAGTGCTTTATCTGCTATATACTCCCTGTTTTATTCTCTGAACATCCACTACTTTATCCCCTGAAATCCCGCTGTTTTTACCTCCTGAATAATCATTCTTTTGTTCCCAATCTCTAATTGTTTTAGCCCCTGAACACTCACTGTTTTATCCTCCGATCTCTCGTTGTTTTACCTCCTGAACTCTCATTGTTTTATCTCTTTAACTCTCATTGTTTTATCTCCGTAACTCTGGCTGTTTTATATCCCTAACTCTGGCTGTTTTTCTCCTGAACTCTGGCTGTTTTTCTCCTGAACTCTGGCTGTTTTTCTCCTGAACTCTGGCTGTTGTTCTCCCGAACTCTGGCTGTTGTTCTCCCGAACTCTGGCTGTTGTTCTCCCGAACTCTGGCTGTTGTTCTCCCGAACTCTGGCTGTTGTTCTCCCGAACTCTGGCTGTTGTTCTCCCGAACTCTGGCTGTTGTTCTCACGAACTCTGGCTGTTGTTCTCGCGAACTCTGGTTGTTGTTCTCCCGAACTCTGGTTGTTTTTCTGCCGTACTCTTGCTGTTTTACCACTCAAACGCTTGCTGATTGATCTCCTGAACTCCCCCTGTTTTATCCCCTGTACTCTCCCTTTTTTTTTATCCTCTGAACTCCCACTGCTTAATCCACTGAACTCCCACTATTTTACCTCCAGAACTCTCACTATATTTTGCCCGAACTGTCGCTGTTTTATCTCTCCAGCTTTCGCTCTTTCATAGGCTGAACTCTCACAATTTTATATCCAAAACTCTGAAGGTTTTATGTCCCAAACTCTGTTGTTCTCCCGAACTCCCGTTGTTTTATCACCCAAACTCTGGCTGTTCTACCTCCTTAACTCTTAATTGTTTTATCTCCCAAACTCTGGCCAGTTTACCTCCCGCACCCTGGTTGTTTCTATCCTGCACTCTGGTGTTTTTTCTCCTAAATTCTGCTGTTTTTTCTCCTGAATTCTGGCAGATTTTCTGCTGAAATCTGGCAGTTTTTCTCCTGAACTAAGGCTGTTTTTATCCTGAACTCTGGCAGTTTTTCTCCTGAATTCTGGCAATTGTTCTCCTGAACTCTGGCAGTTTTTCTCCTGAACTCTGGCAGTTTTACTCCTGAACTCTGGCAGTTTTTCTCCTGAACTCTGGCAGTTTTTCTCCTGAACTCTGGCAGTTTTACTCCTGAACTCTGGCGATTTTATCTCCCAAACTCTGGTTGTTTATCCCCCGAAGTTTGTCTGTTGTCCTCCCAAACTCTTGTTGTTTTATCTCCTGAACTCTTGCTGATTTATCTCCTGAAATCCCAGTGCTTTATCTGCTCTATACTCCCTGTTTTATTCTCTGAACATCCATGCTTTATCCCCTGAAATCCTACTGTTTTTACCTCCTGAATAATCATTCTTTTGTTCCCAATCTCTAATTGTTTTAGCCCCTGAACACTCACTGTTTTATCCTCTGATCTCTCGTTGTTTAGTCTCCTGAACTCTCATTGTTTTACCTCCTGACCTCCCACTGATATATCTCTTTAACTCTCATTGTTTTATCTCCCTAACTCTGCCTGTTTTATTTCCGTAACTCTGGCTGTTTTATCTCCCTAACTCTGGCTGTTTTATCTCCCTAACTCTGGCTGTTTTATCTCCTGAACTCTGGCTGTTTTATCTCCCTAACTCTGGCTGTTTTTCTCCTCAACTCTGGCTTTTTTTCTCCTGAACTCTGGCTGTTGTTCTCCCGAACTTTGGCTGTTGTTCATCCGAACTCTGGCTGTTGTTCTCCCAAACTCTGGCTGTTGTTCTCCCAAACTCTGGCTGTTGTTCTCGCGAACTCTTGCTGTTGTTCTTACGAACTCTGGCTGTTGTTCTCACGAACTCTGGTTGTTGTTCTCCCGAACTCTGGTTGTTTTTCTGCCGTACTCTTGCTGTTTTACCACTCCAACGCTTGCTGATTGATCTCCTGAACTCCCACTGTTTTATCCCCTGTACCCTCCCTTTTTTTATCCTCTGAACTCCCACTGCTTAATCCACTGAACTCCCACTATTTTACCTCCAGAACTCTCACTATATTTTGCCCGAACTGTCGCTGTTTTATCTCTCCAGCTTTCGCTCGTTTATACGCTGAACACTCACAATTTTATATCCAAAACTCTGAAGGATTTATCTCCCAAACTCTGTTGTTCTCCCGAACTCCCGTTGCTTTATCACCCAAACTCTGGCTGTTCTACCTCCTTAACTCTTAATTGTATTATCTCCCAAACTCTGGCCAGTTTAACTCCCGCACCCTGGTTGTTTCTATCCTGCACTCTGGCGTTTTTTCTCCTGAATTCTGTCGTTTTTTCTCCTGAATTCTGGCAGTTTTTCTGCTGAACTCTGGCAGTTTTTCTGCTGAACTCTGGCAGTTTTTCTCCTGAACTCTGGCAGTTTTTGTCCTGAACTCTGGCAGTTTTTGTCCTGAACTCTGGCAGTTTTTCTTCTGAAATCTGGCAGTTTTTCTCCTGAAATCTGGGAGTTTTTCCCCTGAACTCTGCAGTTCTTCTCCTGAACTCTGGCGATTTTATCTCCCACACTCTGCTTGTTTATCCCCCGAAGTTTGTCTGTTGTCCTCCCAAACTCTTGTTGGTTTATCTCCTGAACTCTTGCTGATTTATCTCCTGAACTCCCACTGCTTTATCTGCTCTATACTCCCTGTTTTATTCTCTGAACATCCACTGCTTTATATCCTGAAATCCCACTGTTTTTACCTCCTGAAAAATCATTCTTTTGTTCCCAATCTCTAATTGTTATAGCCCCTGAACACTCACTGATTTATCCTCTGATCTCTCGTTGTTTTGTCTCCTGAACTCTCATTGTTTTACCTCATGACCTCCCACTATTTTATCTCTTAAACTCTCATTGTTTTATCTCCCTAATTCTGGCTGTTTTATCTCCCTAACTCTGGCGGTTTTATCTCCCTAACTCTGGCGGTTTTATCTCCCTAACTCTGGCTGTTTTATCTCCCTAACTCTGGCGGTTTTATCTCCCTAACTCTGGCGGTTTTATCTCCCTAACTCTGGCTGTTTGTCTCCTGAACTCTGGCTGTTTTTCTCCTGAACTCTGGCCATTTTTCTCTTGTACTCTGGCTGTTGTTCTCCCAAACTCTGGCTGTTGTTCTCGCGAAATCTTGCTGTTGTTCTCGCGAACTCTGGTTGTTGTTCTCCCGATCTCTGGTTGTTTTTCTGCCGTACTCTTGCTGTTTTACCACTCCATCGCTTGCTGATTGATCTCCTGAACTCCCACTGTTTTATCCCCTGTACTCTCCCTTTTTTTTATCCTCTGAACACCCACTGCTTAATCCACTGAACTCCCACTATTTTACCTCCAGAACTCTCACTATATTTTGCCCGAACTGTCTCTCTTTTATATCTCCAGCTTTCGCTCTTTTATACGCTGAACTCTCACAATTTTATATTCAAAACTCTGAAGGTTTTATGTCCCAAACTCTGTTGTTCTCCACAACTCCCGTTGCTTTATCACCCAAACTCTGGCTGTTCTAACTCCTTAACTCGTAATTGTTTTATCTCCCAAACTCTGGCCAGTTTACCTCCTGCACCCTGGTTGTTTCTATCCTGCACTCTGGCGTTTTTTCTCCTGAATTCTGTCATTTTTTCTCCTGAATTCTGGCAGTTTTTCTGCTGAACTCTGGCAGTTTTTCTGCTGAACTCTGGCAGTTTTTGTCCTGAACTCTGGCAGTTTTTATCCTGAACTCTGGCAGTTTATCTCCTGAACTCTAGCAGTTTTTCTCCTGAACTCTGGCAGCTTTTGTCCTGAACTCTGGCAGTTTTTGTCCTGAACTCTGGCAGTTTTTGTCCTGAACTCTGGCAGTTTTTCTCCTGAACTCTGGCAGTTTTTTTCCTGAACGCTGGCAATTTTTCTCCTGAACGCTCCTAGTTTTTCTCCTGAACTCTGGCAGTTTTTTTCCTGAACGCTGGCAATTTTTCTCCTGAACGCTCCTAGTTTTTCTCCTGAACTCTGGCAGTTTTTCTCCTGAACTCTGGCGATTTTATCTCCCAAACTCTGGTTGTTTATCCCCCGAAGTTTGTCTGTTGTCCTCCCAAACTCTTGTTGTTTTATCTTCTGAACTCTTGCTGATTTATCTCCTGAAATCCCAGTGCTTTATCTGCTCTATACTCCCTGTTTTATTCTCTGAACATCCATGATTTATCCCCTGAAATCCTACTGTTTTTACCTCCTGAATAATCATTCTTTTGTTCCCAATCTCTAATTGTTTTAGCCCCTGAACACTCACTGTTTTATCCTCTGATCTCTCGTTGTTTAGTCTCCTGAACTCTCATTGTTTTACCTCCTGACCTCCCACTGATTTATCTCTTTAACTCTCATTGTTTTATCTCCCTAACTCTGCCTGTTTTATTTCCGTAACTCTGGCTGTTTTATCTCCCTAACTCTGGCTGTTTTATCTCCCTAACTCTGGCTGTTTTATCTCCTGAACTCTGGCTGTTTTATCTCCCTAACTCTGGCTGTTTTTCTCCTCAACTCTGGCTTTTTTTCTCCTGAACTCTGGCTGTTGTTCTCCCGAACTTTGGCTGTTGTTCATCCGAACTCTGGCTGTTGTTCTCCCAAACTCTGGCTGTTGTTCTCCCAAACTCTGGCTGTTGTTCTCGAGAACTCTTGCTGTTGTTCTTACGAACTCTGGCTGTTGTTCTCACGAACTCTGGTTGTTGTTCTCCCGAACTCTGGTTGTTTTTCTGCCGTACTCTTGCTGTTTTACCACTCCAACGCTTGCTGATTGATCTCCTGAACTCCCACTGTTTTATCCCCTGTACTCTCCCTTTTTTTATCCTCTGAACTCCCACTGCTTAATCCACTGAACTCCCACTATTTTACCTCCAGAACTCTCACTATATTTTGCCCGAACTGTCGCTGTTTTATCTCTCCAGCTTTCGCTCATTTATACGCTGAACAATCACAATTTTATATCCAAAACTCTGAAGGATTTATCTCCCAAACTCTGTTGTTCTCCCGAACTCCCGTTGTTTTATCACCCAAACTCTGGCTGTTCTACCTCCTTAACTCTTAATTGTTTTATCTCCCAAACTCTGGCCAGTTTACCTCCCGCACCCTGGTTGTTTCTATCCTGCACTCTCGCGTTTTTTCTCCTGAATTCTGTCGTTTTTTTCTCCTGAAATCTGGCAGTTTTTGTCCTGAACTCTGGCAGTTTTTGTTCTGAACTCTGGCAGTTTTTGTTCTGAACTCTGGCAGTTTTCTCCTGAACTCTGGCAGTTTTTGTCCTGAACTCTGGCAGTTTTGGTCCTGAACTCTGGCAGTTTTTCTCCTGAGATCTGGCAGTTTTTCTCCTGAACTCTGTAAGTTTTTCTCCTGAACTCTGGCATTTTTTCTCCTGAACTCTGGCAGTTTTTGTCCTGAACTCTGGCACTTTATCTCCTGAACTCTGGCAGTTTATCTCCTGAACTCTGTCAGTTTTTCTTCTGAAATCTGGCAGTTTTTCTCCTGAACTCTGCAGTTCTTCTCCTGAACTCTGGTGATTTTATCTCCCACACTCTGCTTGTTTATCCCCCGAAGTTTGTCTGTTGTCCTCCCAAACTCTTGTTGTTTTATCTCCTGAACTCTTGCTGATTTATCTCCTGAAATCCCAGTGCTTTATCTTCTCTATACTCCCTGTTTTATTCTCTGAACATCCACTGCTTTATCTCCTGAAATCCCACTGTTTTTACCTCCTGAAAAATCATTCTTTTGTTCCCAATCTCTAATTGATATAGCCCCTGAACACTCACTGATTTATCCTCTGATCTCTCGTTGTTTTGTCTCCTGAACTCTCATTGTTTTACCTCATGACCTCCCACTATTTTATCTCTTTAACTCTCATTGTTTTATCTCCCTAACTCTGGCGGTTTTATCTCCCTAACTCTGGCTGTTTTTCTCCTGAACTCTGGCTGTTTTTCTCCTGAACTCTGGCTGTTATTCTCTTGTACTCTGGCTGTTGTTCTCCCGAACTCTGGCTGTTGTTCATACGAACTCTGGTTGTTGTTCTCCCGAACTCTGGCTGTTGTTCTCCCGAACTCTGGCTGTTGTTCTCCCGAACTCTTGCTGTTGTTCTCACGAAATCTTGCTGTTGTTCTCACGAACTCTGGCTGTTGTTCTCGCGAACTCTGGTTGTTGTTCTCACGAACTCTGGTTGTCTTTCTGCCGTACTCTTGCTGCTTTACCGCTCGAGCGCTTGTTGATTGATCTCCTGAACTCCCACTGTTTTGTCCCCTGTACTCTCCCTTTTTTTTATCCTCTGAACTCCCACTGCTTAATCCACTGAACTCCCACTATTTTACCTCCAGAACTCTCACTATATTTTGCCCGAACTGTCGCTGTTTTATCTCTCCAGCTTTCGCTCTTTTATAGGCTGAACTCTCACAATTTTATATCCAAAACTCTGAAGGTTTTATGTCCCAAACTCTGTTGTTCTCCCAAACTCCCGTTGTTTTATCACCCAAACTCTGGCTGTTCTACCTGCTTAACTCGTAATTGTTTTATCTCCCAAACTCTGGCCAGTTTACCTCCCCACCTTGGTTGTTTCTATCCTGCACTCTGGCGATTTTTCTCCTGAATTCTGTCGTTTTTTCTCCTGAATTCTGGCAGTTTTTCTCCTGAACTCTGGCAGTTTTCTCCTGAACTCTGGCAGTTTTTGTCCTGAACTCTGGCAGTTTTTCTCCTGAACTCTGGCAGTTTTTCTCCTGAGATCTGGCAGTTTATCTCTTGAACTCTGGCATTTTTTCTCCTGAACTCTAGCAGTTTATCTCCTGAACTCTGGCAGCTTTTGTCCTGAACTCTGGCAGCTTTTATCCTGAACTCTGGCAGTTTTTCTCCTGAACTCTGGCAGTTTTTCTCCTGAACTCTGGCAGTTTTTCTCCTGAACTCTGGAAGTTTTTCTCCTGAACGCTGGCAGTTTTTCTCATGAACGCTGGCAATTTTTCTCCTGAACGCTCCTAGTTTTTCTCCTGAACTCTGGCAGTTTTTCTCCTGAACTCTGGCAGTTTTTCTCCTGAACTCTGGCAGTTTTTCTCCTGAACTCTGGCAGTTTTTCTCCTGAACTCTGGCAGTTTTTCTCCTGAACGCACACAGTTTTTCTCCTGAACTCTGGCAGTATTTCTCCTGAAATCTGGCAGTTTTTCTCGCGAACTCTGGCAGTTCTTCTTTTGAACTCTGGCGTTATTATCTCCCAAACTCTGGTTCTTTATCCCCTGAAGTTTGTCTGTTGTCCTCCCAAACTCTTGTTGTTTTATATCCTGAACTCTTGCTGATTTATCTCCTGAAATCCCAGTGCTTTATCTGCTATATACTCCCTGTTTTATTCTCTGAACATCCACTACTTTATCCCCTGAAATCCCGCTGTTTTTACCTCCTGAATAATCATTCTTTTGTTCCCAATCTCTAATTGTTTTAGCCCCTGAACACTCACTGTTTTATCCTCCGATCTCTCGTTGTTTTACCTCCTGAACTCTCATTGTTTTATCTCTTTAACTCTCATTGTTTTATCTCCGTAACTCTGGCTGTTTTATATCCCTAACTCTGGCTGTTTTTCTCCTGAACTCTGGCTGTTTTTCTCCTGAACTCTGGCTGTTTTTCTCCTGAACTCTGGCTGTTGTTCTCCCAAACTCTGGCTGTTGTTCTCCCGAACTCTGGCTGTTGTTCTCCCGAACTCTGGCTGTTGTTCTCCCGAACTCTGGCTGTTGTTCTCCCGAACTCTGGCTGTTGTTCTCACGAACTCTGGCTGTTGTTCTCGCGAACTCTGGTTGTTGTTCTCCCGAACTCTGGTTGTTTTTCTGCCGTACTCTTGCTGTTTTACCACTCAAGCGCATGTTGATTGATCTCCTGATCTCCCATTGTTTTATCCCCTGTACTCTCCCTTTTTTTTATCCTCTGAACTCCCACTGCTTAATCCACTGAACTCCCACTATTTTACCTCCAGAACTCTCACTATATTTTGCCTGAACTGTCGCTGTTTTATCTCTCCAGCTTTCACTCTTTTATAGGCTGAACACTCACAATTTTATATCCAAAACTCTGAAGGTTGTATGTCCCAAACTCTGTTGTTCTCCCAAACTCCCGTTGTTTTATCACCCAAACTCTGGCTGTTCTACCTCCTTAACTCGTAATTGTTTTATCTCCCAAACTCTGGCCAGTTTACCTCCCCATACTGGTTGTTTCTATCCTGCACTCTGGCGTTTTTTCTCCTGAATTCTGTCATTTTTTCTCCTGAATTCTGGCAGTTTTTCTGCTGAACTCTGGCAGTTTTTCTCCTGAACTCTGGCAGTTTATCTCCTGAAATCTAGCAGTTTATCTCCTGAACTCTGGCAGCTTTTGTCCTGAACTCTGGCAGCTTTTGTCCTGAACTCTGGCAGTTTTTGTGCTGAACTCTGGCAGTTTTTGTCCTGAACTCTGGCAGTTTTTCTTCTGAAATCTGGCAGTTTTTCTCCTGAAATCTGGGAGTTTTTCTCCTGAACTCTGCAGTTCTTCTCCTGAACTCTGGCGATTTTATCTCCCACACTCTGCTTGTTTATCCCCCGAAGTTTGTCTGTTGTCCTCCCAAACTCTTGTTGGTTTATCTCCTGAACTCTTGCTGATTTATCTCCTGAAATCCCAGTGCTTTATCTGCTCTATACTCCCTGTTTTATTCTCTGAACATCCACTGCTTTATATCCTGAAATCCCACTGTTTTTACCTCCTGAAAAATCATTCTTTTGTTCCCAATCTCTAATTGTTATAGCCCCTGAACACTCACTGATTTATCCTCTGATCTCTCGTTGTTTTGTCTCCTGAACTCTCATTGTTTTACCTCATGACCTCCCACTATTTTATCTCTTAAACTCTCATTGTTTTATCTCCCTAATTCTGGCTGTTTTATCTCCCTAACTCTGGCGGTTTTATCTCCCTAACTCTGGCGGTTTTATCTCCCTAACTCTGGCTGTTTTATCTCCCTAACTCTGGCGGTTTTATCTCCCTAACTCTGGCGGTTTTATCTCCCTAACTCTGGCTGTTTTTCTCCTGAACTCTGGCAGTTTTTGTCCTGAACTCTGGCAGTTTTTCTCCTGAACTCTGGCAGTTTTTCTCCTGAGATCTGGCAGTTTATCTCTTGAACTCTGGCATTTTTTCTCCTGAACTCTAGCAGTTTATCTCCTGAACTCTGGCAGCTTTTGTCCTGAACTCTGGCAGCTTTTATCCTGAACTCTGGCAGTTTTTCTCCTGAACTCTGGCAGTTTTTCTCCTGAACTCTGGCAGTTTTTCTCCTGAACTCTGGAAGTTTTTCTCCTGAACGCTGGCAGTTTTTCTCATGAACGCTGGCAATTTTTCTCCTGAACTCTCCTAGTTTTTCTCCTGAACTCTGGCAGTTTTTCTCCTGAACTCTGGCAGTTTTTCTCCTGAACTCTGGCAGTTTTTCTCCTGAACTCTGGCAGTTTTTCTCCTGAACTCTGGCAGTTTTTCTCCTGAACGCACACAGTTTTTCTCCTGAACTCTGGCAGTATTTCTCCTGAAATCTGGCAGTTTTTCTCGCGAACTCTGGCAGTTCTTCTTTTGAACTCTGGCGTTATTATCTCCCAAACTCTGGTTCTTTATCCCCTGAAGTTTGTCTGTTGTCCTCCCAAACTCTTGTTGTTTTATATCCTGAACTCTTGCTGATTTATCTCCTGAAATCCCAGTGCTTTATCTGCTATATACTCCCTGTTTTATTCTCTGAACATCCACTACTTTATCCCCTGAAATCCCGCTGTTTTTACCTCCTGAATAATCATTCTTTTGTTCCCAATCTCTAATTGTTTTAGCCCCTGAACACTCACTGTTTTATCCTCCGATCTCTCGTTGTTTTACCTCCTGAACTCTCATTGTTTTATCTCTTTAACTCTCATTGTTTTATCTCCGTAACTCTGGCTGTTTTATATCCCTAACTCTGGCTGTTTTTCTCCTGAACTCTGGCTGTTTTTCTCCTGAACTCTGGCTGTTTTTCTCCTGAACTCTGGCTGTTGTTCTCCCAAACTCTGGCTGTTGTTCTCCCGAACTCTGGCTGTTGTTCTCCCGAACTCTGGCTGTTGTTCTCCCGAACTCTGGCTGTTGTTCTCCCGAACTCTGGCTGTTGTTCTCACGAACTCTGGCTGTTGTTCTCGCGAACTCTGGTTGTTGTTCTCCCGAACTCTGGTTGTTTTTCTGCCGTACTCTTGCTGTTTTACCACTCAAACGCTTGCTGATTGATCTCCTGAACTCCCCCTGTTTTATCCCCTGTACTCTCCCTTTTTTTTTTATCCTCTGAACTCCCACTGCTTAATCCACTGAACTCCCACTATTTTACCTCCAGAACTCTCACTATATTTTGCCCGAACTGTCGCTGTTTTATCTCTCCAGCTTTCGCTCTTTCATAGGCTGAACTCTCACAATTTTATATCCAAAACTCTGAAGGTTTTATGTCCCAAACTCTGTTGTTCTCCCGAACTCCCGTTGTTTTATCACCCAAACTCTGGCTGTTCTACCTCCTTAACTCTTAATTGTTTTATCTCCCAAACTCTGGCCAGTTTACCTCCCGCACCCTGGTTGTTTCTATCCTGCACTCTGGTGTTTTTTCTCCTAAATTCTGCTGTTTTTTCTCCTGAATTCTGGCAGATTTTCTGCTGAAATCTGGCAGTTTTTCTCCTGAACTAAGGCTGTTTTTATCCTGAACTCTGGCAGTTTTTCTCCTGAATTCTGGCAATTTTTCTCCTGAACTCTGGCAGTTTTTGTCCTGAACTCTGGCAGTTTTTCTCCTGAAGGCTGGCAGTTTTTCTCCTGAACTCTGGCAGTTTTTCTCCTGAACTCTGGCAGTTTTACTCCTGAACTCTGGCGATTTTATCTCCCAAACTCTGGTTGTTTATCCCCCGAAGTTTGTCTGTTGTCCTCCCAAACTCTTGTTGTTTTATCTCCTGAACTCTTGCTGATTTATCTCCTGAAATCCCAGTGCTTTATCTGCTCTATACTCCCTGTTTTATTCTCTGAACATCCATGCTTTATCCCCTGAAATCCTACTGTTTTTACCTCCTGAATAATCATTCTTTTGTTCCCAATCTCTAATTGTTTTAGCCCCTGAACACTCACTGTTTTATCCTCTGATCTCTCGTTGTTTAGTCTCCTGAACTCTCATTGTTTTACCTCCTGACCTCCCACTGATATATCTCTTTAACTCTCATTGTTTTATCTCCCTAACTCTGCCTGTTTTATTTCCGTAACTCTGGCTGTTTTATCTCCCTAACTCTGGCTGTTTTATCTCCCTAACTCTGGCTGTTTTATCTCCTGAACTCTGGCTGTTTTATCTCCCTAACTCTGGCTGTTTTTCTCCTCAACTCTGGCTTTTTTTCTCCTGAACTCTGGCTGTTGTTCTCCCGAACTTTGGCTGTTGTTCATCCGAACTCTGGCTGTTGTTCTCCCAAACTCTGGCTGTTGTTCTCCCAAACTCTGGCTGTTGTTCTCGCGAACTCTTGCTGTTGTTCTTACGAACTCTGGCTGTTGTTCTCACGAACTCTGGTTGTTGTTCTCCCGAACTCTGGTTGTTTTTCTGCCGTACTCTTGCTGTTTTACCACTCCAACGCTTGCTGATTGATCTCCTGAACTCCCACTGTTTTATCCCCTGTACCCTCCCTTTTTTTATCCTCTGAACTCCCACTGCTTAATCCACTGAACTCCCACTATTTTACCTCCAGAACTCTCACTATATTTTGCCCGAACTGTCGCTGTTTTATCTCTCCAGCTTTCGCTCGTTTATACGCTGAACACTCACAATTTTATATCCAAAACTCTGAAGGATTTATCTCCCAAACTCTGTTGTTCTCCCGAACTCCCGTTGTTTTATCACCCAAACTCTGGCTGTTCTACCTCCTTAACTCTTAATTGTATTATCTCCCAAACTCTGGCCAGTTTAACTCCCGCACCCTGGTTGTTTCTATCCTGCACTCTGGCGTTTTTTCTCCTGAATTCTGTCGTTTTTTCTCCTGAATTCTGGCAGTTTTTCTGCTGAACTCTGGCAGTTTTTCTCCTGAACTCTGGCAGTTTTTGTCCTGAACTCTGGCAGTTTTCTCCTGAACTCTGGCAGTTTTTGTCCTGAACTCTGGCAGTTTTTCTCCTGAACTCTGGCAGTTTTACTCCTGAACTCTGGCGATTTTATCTCCCAAACTCTGGTTGTTTATCCCCCGAAGTTTGTCTGTTGTCCTCCCAAACTCTTGTTGTTTTATCTCCTGAACTCTTGCTGATTTATCTCCTGAAATCCCAGTGCTTTATCTGCTCTATACTCCCTGTTTTATTCTCTGAACATCCATGATTTATCCCCTGAAATCCTACTGTTTTTACCTCCTGAATAATCATTCTTTTGTTCCCAATCTCTAATTGTTTTAGCCCCTGAACACTCACTGTTTTTATCCTCTGATCTCTCGTTGTTTAGTCTCCTGAACTCTCATTGTTTTACCTCCTGACCTCCCACTGATATATCTCTTTAACTCTCATTGTTTTATCTCCCTAACTCTGCCTGTTTTATTTCCGTAACTCTGGCTGTTTTATCTCCCTAACTCTGGCTGTTTTATCTCCCTAACTCTGGCTGTTTTATCTCCTGAACTCTGGCTGTTTTATCTCCCTAACTCTGGCTGTTTTTCTCCTCAACTCTGGCTTTTTTTCTCCTGAACTCTGGCTGTTGTTCTCCCGAACTTTGGCTGTTGTTCATCCGAACTCTGGCTGTTGTTCTCCCAAACTCTGGCTGTTGTTCTCCCAAACTCTGGCTGTTGTTCTCGCGAACTCTTGCTGTTGTTCTTACGAACTCTGGCTGTTGTTCTCACGAACTCTGGTTGTTGTTCTCCCGAACTCTGGTTGTTTTTCTGCCGTACTCTTGCTGTTTTACCACTCAACGCTTGCTGATTGATCTCCTGAACTCCCACTGTTTTATCCCCTGTACCCTCCCTTTTTTTATCCTCTGAACTCCCACTGCTTAATCCACTGAACTCCCACTATTTTACCTCCAGAACTCTCACTATATTTTGCCCGAACTGTCGCTGTTTTATCTCTCCAGCTTTCGCTCGTTTATACGCTGAACTCTCACAATTTTATATCCAAAACTCTGAAGGATTTATCTCCCAAACTCTGTTGTTCTCCCGAACTCCCGTTGTTTTATCACCCAAACTCTGGCTGTTCTACCTCCTTAACTCTTAATTGTTTTATCTCCCAAACTCTGGCCAGTTTAACTCCCGCACCCTGGTTGTTTCTATCCTGCACTCTGGCGTTTTTTTCTCCTGAATTCTGTCGTTTTTTCTCCTGAATTCTGGCAGTTTTTCTGCTGAACTCTGGCAGTTTTTCTCCTGAACTCTGGCAGTTTTTGTCCTGAACTCTGGCAGTTTTCTCCTGAACTCTGGCAGTTTTTGTCCTGAACTCTGGCAGTTTTTCTCCTGAACTCTGGCAGTTTTTCTCCTGAGATCTGGCAGTTTATCTCCTGAACTCTGGCATTTTTTCTCCTGAACTCTAGCAGTTTATCTCCTGAACTCTGGCAGCTTTTGTCCTGAACTCTGGCAGCTTTTATCCTGAACTCTGGCAGTTTTTCTCCTGAACTCTGGCAGTTTTTCTCCTGAACTCTGGCAGTTTTTCTCCTGAACTCTGGAAGTTTTTCTCCTGAACGCTGGCAGTTTTTCTCATGAACGCTGGCAATTTTTCTCCTGAACGCTCCTAGTTTTTCTCCTGAACTCTGGCAGTTTTTCTCCTGAACTCTGGCAGTTTTTCTCCTGAACTCTGGCAGTTTTTCTCCTGAACTCTGGCAGTTTTTCTCCTGAACGCACACAGTTTTTCTCCTGAACTCTGGCAGTATTTCTCCTGAAATCTGGCAGTTTTTCTCGCGAACTCTGGCAGTTCTTCTTTTGAACTCTGGCGTTATTATCTCCCAAACTCTGGTTCTTTATCCCCTGAAGTTTGTCTGTTGTCCTCCCAAACTCTTGTTGTTTTATATCCTGAACTCTTGCTGATTTATCTCCTGAAATCCCAGTGCTTTATCTGCTATATACTCCCTGTTTTATTCTCTGAACATCCACTACTTTATCCCCTGAAATCCCGCTGTTTTTACCTCCTGAATAATCATTCTTTTGTTCCCAATCTCTAATTGTTTTAGCCCCTGAACACTCACTGTTTTATCCTCCGATCTCTCGTTGTTTTACCTCCTGAACTCTCATTGTTTTATCTCTTTAACTCTCATTGTTTTATCTCCGTAACTCTGGCTGTTTTATATCCCTAACTCTGGCTGTTTTTCTCCTGAACTCTGGCTGTTTTTCTCCTGAACTCTGGCTGTTTTTCTCCTGAACTCTGGCTGTTGTTCTCCCAAACTCTGGCTGTTGTTCTCCCGAACTCTGGCTGTTGTTCTCCCGAACTCTGGCTGTTGTTCTCCCGAACTCTGGCTGTTGTTCTCCCCGAACTCTGGCTGTTGTTCTCACGAACTCTGGCTGTTGTTCTCGCGAACTCTGGTTGTTGTTCTCCCGAACTCTGGTTGTTTTTCTGCCGTACTCTTGCTGTTTTACCACTCAAACGCTTGCTGATTGATCTCCTGAACTCCCCCTGTTTTATCCCCTGTACTCTCCCTTTTTTTTATCCTCTGAACTCCCACTGCTTAATCCACTGAACTCCCACTATTTTACCTCCAGAACTCTCACTATATTTTGCCCGAACTGTCGCTGTTTTATCTCTCCAGCTTTCGCTCTTTCATAGGCTGAACTCTCACAATTTTATATCCAAAACTCTGAAGGTTTTATGTCCCAAACTCTGTTGTTCTCCCGAACTCCCGTTGTTTTATCACCCAAACTCTGGCTGTTCTACCTCCTTAACTCTTAATTGTTTTATCTCCCAAACTCTGGCCAGTTTACCTCCCGCACCCTGGTTGTTTCTATCCTGCACTCTGGTGTTTTTTTCTCCTAAATTCTGCTGTTTTTTCTCCTGAATTCTGGCAGATTTTCTGCTGAAATCTGGCAGTTTTTCTCCTGAACTAAGGCTGTTTTTATCCTGAACTCTGGCAGTTTTTCTCCTGAATTCTGGCAATTTTTCTCCTGAACTCTGGCAGTTTTTCTCCTGAACTCTGGCAGTTTTTCTCCTGAAGGCTGGCAGTTTTTCTCCTGAACTCTGGCAGTTTTTCTCCTGAACTCTGGCAGTTTTACTCCTGAACTCTGGCGATTTTATCTCCCAAACTCTGGTTGTTTATCCCCCGAAGTTTGTCTGTTGTCCTCCCAAACTCTTGTTGTTTATCTCCTGAACTCTTGCTGATTTATCTCCTGAAATCCCAGTGCTTTATCTGCTCTATACTCCCTGTTTTATTCTCTGAACATCCATGATTTATCCCCTGAAATCCTACTGTTTTTACCTCCTGAATAATCATTCTTTTGTTCCCAATCTCTAATTGTTTTAGCCCCTGAACACTCACTGTTTTATCCTCTGATCTCTCGTTGTTTAGTCTCCTGAACTCTCATTGTTTTACCTCCTGACCTCCCACTGATTTATCTCTTTAACTCTCATTGTTTTATCTCCCTAACTCTGCCTGTTTTATTTCCGTAACTCTGGCTGTTTTATCTCCCTAACTCTGGCTGTTTTATCTCCCTAACTCTGGCTGTTTTATCTCCTGAACTCTGGCTGTTTTATCTCCCTAACTCTGGCTGTTTTTCTCCTCAACTCTGGCTTTTTTCTCCTGAACTCTGGCTGTTGTTCTCCCGAACTTTGGCTGTTGTTCATCCGAACTCTGGCTGTTGTTCTCCCAAACTCTGGCTGTTGTTCTCCCAAACTCTGGCTGTTGTTCTCGCGAACTCTTGCTGTTGTTCTTACGAACTCTGGCTGTTGTTCTCACGAACTCTGGTTGTTGTTCTCCCGAACTCTGGTTGTTTTTCTGCCGTACTCTTGCTGTTTTACCACTCCAACGCTTGCTGATTGATCTCCTGAACTCCCACTGTTTTATCCCCTGTACCCTCCCTTTTTTTATCCTCTGAACTCCCACTGCTTAATCCACTGAACTCCCACTATTTTACCTCCAGAACTCTCACTATATTTTGCCCGAACTGTCGCTGTTTTATCTCTCCAGCTTTCGCTCGTTTATACGCTGAACACTCACAATTTTATATCCAAAACTCTGAAGGATTTATCTCCCAAACTCTGTTGTTCTCCCGAAATCCCGTTGTTTTATCACCCAAACTCTGGCTGTTCTACCTCCTTAACTCTTAATTGTATTATCTCCCAAACTCTGGCCAGTTTAACTCCCGCACCCTGGTTGTTTCTATCCTGCACTCTGGCGTTTTTTCTCCTGAATTCTGTCGTTTTTTCTCCTGAATTCTGGCAGTTTTTCTGCTGAACTCTGGCAGTTTTTCTCCTGAACTCTGGCAGTTTTTGTCCTGAACTCTGGCAGTTTTCTCCTGAACTCTGGCAGTTTTTGACCTGAACTCTGGCAGTTTTTCTCCTGAACTCTGGCAGTTTTTTCTCCTGAGATCTGGCAGCTTATCTCCTGAACTCTGGCATTTTTTTCTCCTGAACTCTAGCAGTTTATCTCCTGAACTCTGGCAGTTTTTCTCCTGAACGCACACAGTTTATCTCCTGAACTCTGGCAGTATTTCTCCTGAAATCTGGCAGTTTTTTCTCGCGAACTCTGGCAGTTCTTCTTTTGAACTCTGGCGTTATTATCTCCCAAACTCTGGTTCTTTATCCCCTGAAGTTTGTCTGTTGTCCTCCCAAACTCTTGTTGTTTTATATCCTGAACTCTTGCTGATTTATCTCCTGAAATCCCAGTGCTTTATCTGCTATATACTCCCTGTTTTATTCTCTGAACATCCACTACTTTATCCCCTGAAATCCCGCTGTTTTTACCCCCTGAAAAATCATTCTTTTGTTCCCAATCTCTAATTGATATAGCCCCTGAACACTCACTGATTTATCCTCTGATCTCTCGTTGTTTTGTCTCCTGAACTCTCATTATTTTACCTCATGACCTCCCACTATTTTATCTCTTTAACTCTCATTGTTTTATCTCCCTAACTCTGGCGGTTTTATCTCCCTAACTCTGGCTGTTTTTCTCCTGAACTCTGGCTGTTTTTCTCCTGAACTCTGGCTGTTATTCTCTTGTACTCTGGCTGTTGTTCTCCCGAACTCTGGCTGTTGTTCATACGAACTCTGGTTGTTGTTCTCCCGAACTCTGGCTGTTGTTCTCCCGAACTCTGGCTGTTGTTCTCCCGAACTCTTGCTGTTGTTCTCACGAAATCTTGCTGTTGTTCTCACGAACTCTGGCTGTTGTTCTCGCGAACTCTGGTTGTTGTTCTCACGAACTCTGGTTGTCTTTCTGCCGTACTCTTGCTGCTTTACCGCTCGAGCGCTTGTTGATTGATCTCCTGAACTCCCCCTGTTTTATCCCCTGTACTCTCCCTTTTTTTTATCCTCTGAACTCCCACTGCTTAATCCACTGAACTCCCACTATTTTACCTCCAGAACTCTCACTATATTTTGCCCGAACTGTCGCTGTTTTATCTCTCCAGCTTTCGCTCTTTCATAGGCTGAACTCTCACAATTTTATATCCAAAACTCTGAAGGTTTTATGTCCCAAACTCTGTTGTTCTCCCGAACTCCCGTTGTTTTATCACCCAAACTCTGGCTGTTCTACCTCCTTAACTCTTAATTGTTTTATCTCCCAAACTCTGGCCAGTTTACCTCCCGCACCCTGGTTGTTTCTATCCTGCACTCTGGTGTTTTTTCTCCTAAATTCTGCTGTTTTTTCTCCTGAATTCTGGCAGATTTTCTGCTGAAATCTGGCAGTTTTTCTCCTGAACTAAGGCTGTTTTTATCCTGAACTCTGGCAGTTTTTCTCCTGAATTCTGGCAATTTTTCTCCTGAACTCTGGCAGTTTTTCTCCTGAACTCTGGCAGTTTTTCTCCTGAAGGCTGGCAGTTTTTCTCCTGAACTCTGGCAGTTTTTCTCCTGAACTCTGGCAGTTTTACTCCTGAACTCTGGCGATTTTATCTCCCAAACTCTGGTTGTTTATCCCCCGAAGTTTGTCTGTTGTCCTCCCAAACTCTTGTTGTTTTATCTCCTGAACTCTTGCTGATTTATCTCCTGAAATCCCAGTGCTTTATCTGCTCTATACTCCCTGTTTTATTCTCTGAACATCCATGATTTATCCCCTGAAATCCTACTGTTTTTACCTCCTGAATAATCATTCTTTTGTTCCCAATCTCTAATTGTTTTAGCCCCTGAACACTCACTGTTTTATCCTCTGATCTCTCGTTGTTTAGTCTCCTGAACTCTCATTGTTTTACCTCCTGACCTCCCATTGATTTATCTCTTTAACTCTCATTGTTTTATCTCCCTAACTCTGCCTGTTTTATTTCCGTAACTCTGGCTGTTTTATCTCCCTAACTCTGGCTGTTTTATCTCCCTAACTCTGGCTGTTTTATCTCCTGAACTCTGGCTGTTTTATCTCCCTAACTCTGGCTGTTTTTCTCCTCAACTCTGGCTTTTTTTCTCCTGAACTCTGGCTGTTGTTCTCCCGAACTTTGGCTGTTGTTCATCCGAACTCTGGCTGTTGTTCTCCCAAACTCTGGCTGTTGTTCTCCCAAACTCTGGCTGTTGTTCTCGCGAACTCTTGCTGTTGTTCTTACGAACTCTGGCTGTTGTTCTCACGAACTCTGGTTGTTGTTCTCCCGAACTCTGGTTGTTTTTCTGCCGTACTCTTGCTGTTTTACCACTCCAACGCTTGCTGATTGATCTCCTGAACTCCCACTGTTTTATCCCCTGTACCCTCCCTTTTTTTATCCTCTGAACTCCCACTGCTTAATCCACTGAACTCCCACTATTTTACCTCCAGAACTCTCACTATATTTTGCCCGAACTGTCGCTGTTTTATCTCTCCAGCTTTCGCTCGTTTATACGCTGAACACTCACAATTTTATATCCAAAACTCTGAAGGATTTATCTCCCAAACTCTGTTGTTCTCCCGAAATCCCGTTGTTTTATCACCCAAACTCTGGCTGTTCTACCTCCTTAACTCTTAATTGTATTATCTCCCAAACTCTGGCCAGTTTAACTCCCGCACCCTGGTTGTTTCTATCCTGCACTCTGGCGTTTTTTCTCCTGAATTCTGTCGTTTTTTCTCCTGAATTCTGGCAGTTTTTCTGCTGAACTCTGGCAGTTTTTCTCCTGAACTCTGGCAGTTTTTGTCCTGAACTCTGGCAGTTTTCTCCTGAACTCTGGCAGTTTTTGACCTGAACTCTGGCAGTTTTTCTCCTGAACTCTGGCAGTTTTTCTCCTGAGATCTGGCAGCTTATCTCCTGAACTCTGGCATTTTTTCTCCTGAACTCTAGCAGTTTATCTCCTGAACTCTGGCAGTTTTTCTCCTGAACGCACACAGTTTATCTCCTGAACTCTGGCAGTATTTCTCCTGAAATCTGGCAGTTTTTCTCGCGAACTCTGGCAGTTCTTCTTTTGAACTCTGGCGTTATTATCTCCCAAACTCTGGTTCTTTATCCCCTGAAGTTTGTCTGTTGTCCTCCCAAACTCTTGTTGTTTTATATCCTGAACTCTTGCTGATTTATCTCCTGAAATCCCAGTGCTTTATCTGCTATATACTCCCTGTTTTATTCTCTGAACATCCACTACTTTATCCCCTGAAATCCCGCTGTTTTTACCCCCTGAAAAATCATTCTTTTGTTCCCAATCTCTAATTGATATAGCCCCTGAACACTCACTGATTTATCCTCTGATCTCTCGTTGTTTTGTCTCCTGAACTCTCATTGTTTTACCTCATGACCTCCCACTATTTTATCTCTTTAACTCTCATTGTTTTATCTCCCTAACTCTGGCGGTTTTATCTCCCTAACTCTGGCTGTTTTTCTCCTGAACTCTGGCTGTTTTTCTCCTGAACTCTGGCTGTTATTCTCTTGTACTCTGGCTGTTGTTCTCCCGAACTCTGGCTGTTGTTCATACGAACTCTGGTTGTTGTTCTCCCGAACTCTGGCTGTTGTTCTCCCGAACTCTGGCTGTTGTTCTCCCGAACTCTTGCTGTTGTTCTCACGAAATCTTGCTGTTGTTCTCACGAACTCTGGCTGTTGTTCTCGCGAACTCTGGTTGTTGTTCTCACGAACTCTGGTTGTCTTTCTGCCGTACTCTTGCTGCTTTACCGCTCGAGCGCTTGTTGATTGATCTCCTGAACTCCCACTGTTTTGTCCCCTGTACTCTCCCTTTTTTTTATCCTCTGAACTCCCACTGCTTAATCCACTGAACTCCCACTATTTTACCTCCAGAACTCTCACTATATTTTGCCCGAACTGTCGCTGTTTTATCTCTCCAGCTTTCGCTCTTTTATAGGCTGAACTCTCACAATTTTATATCCAAAACTCTGAAGGTTTTATGTCCCAAACTCTGTTGTTCTCCCGAACTCCCGTTGTTTTATCACCCAAACTCTGGCTGTTCTACCTGCTTAACTCGTAATTGTTTTATCTCCCAAACTCTGGCCAGTTTACCTCCCGCACCCTGGTTGTTTCTATCCTGCACTCTGGTGTTTTTTCTCCTAAATTCTGCTGTTTTTTCTCCTGAATTCTGGCAGATTTTCTGCTGAAATCTGGCAGTTTTTCTCCTGAACTAAGGCTGTTTTTATCCTGAACTCTGGCAGTTTTTCTCCTGAATTCTGGCAATTTTTCTCCTGAACTCTGGCAGTTTTTCTCCTGAACTCTGGCAGTTTTTCTCCTGAAGGCTGGCAGTTTTTCTCCTGAACTCTGGCAGTTTTTCTCCTGAACTCTGGCAGTTTTACTCCTGAACTCTGGCGATTTTATCTCCCAAACTCTGGTTGTTTATCCCCCGAAGTTTGTCTGTTGTCCTCCCAAACTCTTGTTGTTTTATCTCCTGAACTCTTGCTGATTTATCTCCTGAAATCCCAGTGCTTTATCTGCTCTATACTCCCTGTTTTATTCTCTGAACATCCATGATTTATCCCCTGAAATCCTACTGTTTTTACCTCCTGAATAATCATTCTTTTGTTCCCAATCTCTAATTGTTTTAGCCCCTGAACACTCACTGTTTTATCCTCTGATCTCTCGTTGTTTAGTCTCCTGAACTCTCATTGTTTTACCTCCTGACCTCCCACTGATTTATCTCTTTAACTCTCATTGTTTTATCTCCCTAACTCTGCCTGTTTTATTTCCGTAACTCTGGCTGTTTTATCTCCCTAACTCTGGCTGTTTATCTCCCTAACTCTGGCTGTTTTATCTCCTGAACTCTGGCTGTTTTATCTCCCTAACTCTGGCTGTTTTTCTCCTCAACTCTGGCTTTTTTTCTCCTGAACTCTGGCTGTTGTTCTCCCGAACTTTGGCTGTTGTTCATCCGAACTCTGGCTGTTGTTCTCCCAAACTCTGGCTGTTGTTCTCCCAAACTCTGGCTGTTGTTCTCGCGAACTCTTGCTGTTGTTCTTACGAACTCTGGCTGTTGTTCTCACGAACTCTGGTTGTTGTTCTCCCGAACTCTGGTTGTTTTTCTGCCGTACTCTTGCTGTTTTACCACTCCAACGCTTGCTGATTGATCTCCTGAACTCCCACTGTTTTATCCCCTGTACCCTCCCTTTTTTTATCCTCTGAACTCGCACTGCTGAACTCCCACTATTTTACCTCCAGAACTCTCACTATATTTTGCCCGAACTGTCGCTGTTTTATCTCTCCAGCTTTCGCTCGTTTATACGCTGAACACTCACAATTTTATATCCAAAACTCTGAAGGATTTATCTCCCAAACTCTGTTGTTCTCCCGAAATCCCGTTGTTTTATCACCCAAACTCTGGCTGTTCTACCTCCTTAACTCTTAATTGTATTATCTCCCAAACTCTGGCCAGTTTAACTCCCGCACCCTGGTTGTTTCTATCCTGCACTCTGGCGTTTTTTCTCCTGAATTCTGTCGTTTTTTCTCCTGAATTCTGGCAGTTTTTCTGCTGAACTCTGGCAGTTTTTCTCCTGAACTCTGGCAGTTTTTGTCCTGAACTCTGGTAGTTTTCTCCTGAACTCTGGCAGTTTTTGACCTGAACTCTGGCAGTTTTTCTCCTGAACTCTGGCAGTTTTTCTCCTGAGATCTGGCAGTTTATCTCCTGAACTCTGGCATTTTTTCTCCTGAACTCTAGCAGTTTATCTCCTGAACTCTGGCAGTTTTTCTCCTGAACGCACACAGTTTATCTCCTGAACTCTGGCAGTATTTCTCCTGAAATCTGGCAGTTTTTCTCGCGAACTCTGGCAGTTCTTCTTTTGAACTCTGGCGTTATTATCTCCCAAACTCTGGTTGTTTATCCCCTGAAGTTTGTCTGTTGTCCTCCCAAACTCTTGTTGTTTTATATCCTGAACTCTTGCTGATTTATCTCCTGAAATCCCAGTGCTTTATCTGCTATATACTCCCAGTTTTATTCTCTGAACATCCACTACTTTATCCCCTGAAATCCCGCTGTTTTTACCTCCTGAAAAATCATTCTTTTGTTCCCAATCTCTAATTGATATAGCCCCTGAACACTCACTGATTTATCCTCTGATCTCTCGTTGTTTTGTCTCCTGAACTCTCATTGTTTTACCTCATGACCTCCCACTATTTTATCTCTTTAACTCTCATTGTTTTATCTCCCTAACTCTGGCGGTTTTATCTCCCTAACTCTGGCTGTTTTTCTCCTGAACTCTGGCTGTTTTTCTCCTGAACTCTGGCTGTTATTCTCTTGTACTCTGGCTGTTGTTCTCCCGAACTCTGGCTGTTGTTCATACGAACTCTGGTTGTTGTTCTCCCGAACTCTGGCTGTTGTTCTCCCGAACTCTGGCTGTTGTTCTCCCGAACTCTTGCTGTTGTTCTCACGAAATCTTGCTGTTGTTCTCACGAACTCTGGCTGTTGTTCTCGCGAACTCTGGTTGTTGTTCTCACGAACTCTGGTTGTCTTTCTGCCGTACTCTTGCTGCTTTACCGCTCGAGCGCTTGTTGATTGATCTCCTGAACTCCCACTGTTTTGTCCCCTGTACTCTCCCTTTTTTTTATCCTCTGAACTCCCACTGCTTAATCCACTGAACTCCCACTATTTTACCTCCAGAACTCTCACTATATTTTGCCCGAACTGTCGCTGTTTTATCTCTCCAGCTTTCGCTCTTTTATAGGCTGAACTCTCACAATTTTATATCCAAAACTCTGAAGGTTTTATGTCCCAAACTCTGTTGTTCTCCCGAACTCCCGTTGTTTTATCACCCAAACTCTGGCTGTTCTACCTGCTTAACTCGTAATTGTTTTATCTCCCAAACTCTGGCCAGTTTACCTCCCCACCTTGGTTGTTTCTATCCTGCACTCTGGCGATTTTTCTCCTGAATTCTGTCGTTTTTTCTCCTGAATTCTGGCAGTTTTTCTCCTGAACTCTGGCAGTTTTCTCCTGAACTCTGGCAGTTTTTGTCCTGAACTCTGGCAGTTTTTCTCCTGAACTCTGGCAGTTTTTCTCCTGAGATCTGGCAGTTTATCTCCTGAACTCTGGCATTTTTTCTCCTGAACTCTAGCAGTTTATCTCCTGAACTCTGGCAGCTTTTGTCCTGAACTCTGGCAGCTTTTATCCTGAACTCTGGCAGTTTTTCTCCTGAACTCTGGCAGTTTTTCTCCTGAACTCTGGCAGTTTTCTCCTGAACTCTGGAAGTTTTTCTCCTGAACGCTGGCAGTTTTTCTCATGAACGCTGGCAATTTTTCTCCTGAACGCTCCTAGTTTTTCTCCTGAACTCTGGCAGTTTTTCTCCTGAACTCTGGCAGTTTTTCTCCTGAACTCTGGCAGTTTTTCTCCTGAACTCTGGCAGTTTTTCTCCTGAACGCACACAGTTTTTCTCCTGAACTCTGGCAGTATTTCTCCTGAAATCTGGCAGTTTTTCCTCGCGAACTCTGGCAGTTCTTCTTTTGAACTCTGGCGTTATTATCTCCCAAACTCTGGTTCTTTATCCCCTGAAGTTTGTCTGTTGTCCTCCCAAACTCTTGTTGTTTTATATCCTGAACTCTTGCTGATTTATCTCCTGAAATCCCAGTGCTTTATCTGCTATATACTCCCTGTTTTATTCTCTGAACATCCACTACTTTATCCCCTGAAATCCCGCTGTTTTTACCTCCTGAATAATCATTCTTTTGTTCCCAATCTCTAATTGTTTTAGCCCCTGAACACTCACTGTTTTATCCTCCGATCTCTCGTTGTTTTACCTCCTGAACTCTCATTGTTTTATCTCTTTAACTCTCATTGTTTTATCTCCGTAACTCTGGCTGTTTTATATCCCTAACTCTGGCTGTTTTTCTCCTGAACTCTGGCTGTTTTTCTCCTGAACTCTGGCTGTTTTTCTCCTGAACTCTGGCTGTTGTTCTCCCGAACTCTGGCTGTTGTTCTCCCGAACTCTGGCTGTTGTTCTCCCGAACTCTGGCTGTTGTTCTCCCGAACTCTGGCTGTTGTTCTCACGAACTCTGGCTGTTGTTCTCGCGAACTCTGGTTGTTGTTCTCCCGAACTCTGGTTGTTTTTCTGCCGTACTCTTGCTGTTTTACCACTCAAACGCTTGCTGATTGATCTCCTGAACTCCCCCTGTTTTATCCCCTGTACTCTCCCTTTTTTTTTATCCTCTGAACTCCCACTGCTTAATCCACTGAACTCCCACTATTTTACCTCCAGAACTCTCACTATATTTTGCCCGAACTGTCGCTGTTTTATCTCTCCAGCTTTCGCTCTTTCATAGGCTGAACTCTCACAATTTTATATCCAAAACTCTGAAGGTTTTATGTCCCAAACTCTGTTGTTCTCCCGAACTCCCGTTGTTTTATCACCCAAACTCTGGCTGTTCTACCTCCTTAACTCTTAATTGTTTTATCTCCCAAACTCTGGCCAGTTTACCTCCCGCACCCTGGTTGTTTCTATCCTGCACTCTGGTGTTTTTTTCTCCTAAATTCTGCTGTTTTTTCTCCTGAATTCTGGCAGATTTTCTGCTGAAATCTGGCAGTTTTTCTCCTGAACTAAGGCTGTTTTTATCCTGAACTCTGGCAGTTTTTCTCCTGAATTCTGGCAATTTTTCTCCTGAACTCTGGCAGTTTTTCTCCTGAACTCTGGCAGTTTTTCTCCTGAAGGCTGGCAGTTTTTCTCCTGAACTCTGGCAGTTTTTCTCCTGAACTCTGGCAGTTTTACTCCTGAACTCTGGCGATTTTATCTCCCAAACTCTGGTTGTTTATCCCCCGAAGTTTGTCTGTTGTCCTCCCAAACTCTTGTTGTTTTATCTCCTGAACTCTTGCTGATTTATCTCCTGAAATCCCAGTGCTTTATCTGCTCTATACTCCCTGTTTTATTCTCTGAACATCCATGATTTATCCCCTGAAATCCTACTGTTTTTACCTCCTGAATAATCATTCTTTTGTTCCCAATCTCTAATTGTTTTAGCCCCTGAACACTCACTGTTTTATCCTCTGATCTCTCGTTGTTTAGTCTCCTGAACTCTCATTGTTTTACCTCCTGACCTCCCACTGATTTATCTCTTTAACTCTCATTGTTTTATCTCCCTAACTCTGCCTGTTTTTATTTCCGTAACTCTGGCTGTTTTATCTCCCTAACTCTGGCTGTTTTATCTCCCTAACTCTGGCTGTTTTATCTCCTGAACTCTGGCTGTTTTATCTCCCTAACCCTGGCTGTTTTTCTCCTCAACTCTGGCTTTTTTTCTCCTGAACTCTGGCTGTTGTTCTCCCGAACTTTGGCTGTTGTTCATCCGAACTCTGGCTGTTGTTCTCCCAAACTCTGGCTGTTGTTCTCCCAAACTCTGGCTGTTGTTCTCGCGAACTCTTGCTGTTGTTCTTACGAACTCTGGCTGTTGTTCTCACGAACTCTGGTTGTTGTTCTCCCGAACTCTGGTTGTTTTTCTGCCGTACTCTTGCTGTTTTACCACTCCAACGCTTGCTGATTGATCTCCTGAACTCCCACTGTTTTATCCCCTGTACCCTCCCTTTTTTTATCCTCTGAACTCCCACTGCTTAATCCACTGAACTCCCACTATTTTACCTCCAGAACTCTCACTATATTTTGCCCGAACTGTCGCTGTTTTATCTCTCCAGCTTTCGCTCGTTTATACGCTGAACACTCACAATTTTATATCCAAAACTCTGAAGGATTTATCTCCCAAACTCTGTTGTTCTCCTGAACTCCCGTTGTTTTATCACCCAAACTCTGGCTGTTCTACCTCCTTAACTCTTAATTGTATTATCTCCCAAACTCTGGCCAGTTTAACTCCCGCACCCTGGTTGTTTCTATCCTGCACTCTGGCGTTTTTTCTCCTGAATTCTGTCGTTTTTTCTCCTGAATTCTGGCAGTTTTTCTGCTGAACTCTGGCAGTTTTTCTCCTGAACTCTGGCAGTTTTTGTCCTGAACTCTGGCAGTTTTCTCCTGAACTCTGGCAGTTTTTGTCCTGAACTCTGGCAGTTTTTCTCCTGAACTCTGGCAGTTTTTCTCCTGAGATCTGGCAGTTTATCTCCTGAACTCTGGCATTTTTTCTCCTGAACTCTTGCAGTTTATCTCCTGAACTCTGGCATCTTTTGTCCTGAACTCTGGCAGCTTTTATCCTGAACTCTGGCAGTTTTTCTCCTGAACTCTGGCAGTTTTTCTCCTGAACTCTGGCAGTTTTTCTCCTGAACTCTGGAAGTTTTTCTCCTGAACGCTGGCAGTTTTTCTCATGAACGCTGGCAATTTTTCTCCTGAACGCTCCTAGTTTTTCTCCTGAACTCTGGCAGTTTTTCTCCTGAACTCTGGCAGTTTTTCTCCTGAACTCTGGCAGTTTTTCTCCTGAACTCTGGCAGTTTTTCTCCTGAACGCACACAGTTTTTCTCCTGAACTCTGGCAGTATTTCTCCTGAAATCTGGCAGTTTTTCTCGCGAACTCTGGCAGTTCTCTTTTGAACTCTGGCGTTATTATCTCCCAAACTCTGGTTCTTTATCCCCTGAAGTTTGTCTGTTGTCCCTCCCAAACTCTTGTTGTTTTATATCCTGAACTCTTGCTGGTTTATCTCCTGAAATCCCAGTGCTTTATCTGCTATATACTCCCTGTTTTATTCTCTGAACATCCACTAATTTATCCCCTGAAATCCCGCTGTTTTTACCTCCTGAATAATCATTCTTTTGTTCCCAATCTCTAATTGTTTTAGCCCCTGAACACTCACTGTTTTATCCTCCGATCTCTCGTTGTTTTACCTCCTGAACTCTCATTGTTTTATCTCTTTAACTCTCATTGTTTTATCTCCGTAACTCTGGCTGTTTTATATCCCTAACTCTGGCTGTTTTTCTCCTGAACTCTGGCTGTTTTTCTCCTGAACTCTGGCTGTTTTTCTCCTGAACTCTGGCTGTTGTTCTCCCAAACTCTGGCTGTTGTTCTCCCGAACTCTGGCTGTTGTTCTCCCGAACTCTGGCTGTTGTTCTCCCGAACTCTGGCTGTTGTTCTCCCGAACTCTGGCTGTTGTTCTCACGAACTCTGGCTGTTGTTCTCGCGAACTCTGGTGTTGTTCTCCCGAACTCTGGTTGTTTTTCTGCCGTACTCTTGCTGTTTTACCACTCAAACGCTTGCTGATTGATCTCCTGAACTCCCCCTGTTTTATCCCCTGTACTCTCCCTTTTTTTTTATCCTCTGAACTCCCACTGCTTAATCCACTGAACTCCCACTATTTTACCTCCAGAACTCTCACTATATTTTGCCCGAACTGTCGCTGTTTTATCTCTCCAGCTTTCGCTCTTTCATAGGCTGAACTCTCACAATTTTATATCCAAAACTCTGAAGGTTTTATGTCCCAAACTCTGTTGTTCTCCCGAACTCCCGTTGTTTTATCACCCAAACTCTGGCTGTTCTACCTCCTTAACTCTTAATTGTTTTATCTCCCAAACTCTGGCCAGTTTTACCTCCCGCACCCTGGTTGTTTCTATCCTGCACTCTGGTGTTTTTTTCTCCTAAATTCTGCTGTTTTTTCTCCTGAATTCTGGCAGATTTTCTGCTGAAATCTGGCAGTTTTTCTCCTGAACTAAGGCTGTTTTTATCCTGAACTCTGGCAGTTTTTCTCCTGAATTCTGGCAATTTTTCTCCTGAACTCTGGCAGTTTTTCTCCTGAACTCTGGCAGTTTTTCTCCTGAACTCTGGCAGTTTTTCTCCTGAACTCTGGCAGTTTTTCTCCTGAACTCTGGCAGTTTTACTCCTGAACTCTGGCGATTTTATCTCCCAAACTCTGGTTGTTTATCCCCCGAAGTTTGTCTGTTGTCCTCCCAAACTCTTGTTGTTTTATCTCCTGAACTCTTGCTGATTTATCTCCTGAAATCCCAGTGCTTTATCTGCTCTATACTCCCTGTTTTATTCTCTGAACATCCATGCTTTATCCCCTGAAATCCTACTGTTTTTACCTCCTGAATAATCATTCTTTTGTTCCCAATCTCTAATTGTTTTAGCCCCTGAACACTCACTGTTTTATCCTCTGATCTCTCGTTGTTTAGTCTCCTGAACTCTCATTGTTTTACCTCCTGACCTCCCACTGATTTATCTCTTTAACTCTCATTGTTTTATCTCCCTAACTCTGCCTGTTTTATTTCCGTAACTCTGGCTGTTTTATCTCCCTAACTCTGGCTGTTTTATCTCCCTAACTCTGGCTGTTTTATCTCCTGAACTCTGGCTGTTTTATCTCCCTAACTCTGGCTGTTTTTCTCCTCAACTCTGGCTTTTTTTCTCCTGCACTCTGGCTGTTGTTCTCCCGAACTTTGGCTGTTGTTCATCCGAACTCTGGCTGTTGTTCTCCCAAACTCTGGCTGTTGTTCTCCCAAACTCTGGCTGTTGTTCTCGCGAACTCTTGCTGTTGTTCTTACGAACTCTGGCTGTTGTTCTCACGAACTCTGGTTGTTGTTCTCCCGAACTCTGGTTGTTTTTCTGCCGTACTCTTGCTGTTTTACCACTCCAACGCTTGCTGATTGATCTCCTGAACTCCCATTGTTTTATCCCCTGTACCCTCCCTTTTTTTATCCTCTGAACTCCCACTGCTTAATCCACTGAACTCCCACTATTTTACCTCCAGAACTCTCACTATATTTTGCCCGAACTGTCGCTGTTTTATCTCTCCAGCTTTCGCTCGTTTATACGCTGAACACTCACAATTTTATATCCAAAACTCTGAAGGATTTATCTCCCAAACTCTGTTGTTCTCCCGAACTCCCGTTGTTTTATCACCCAAACTCTGGCTGTTCTACCTCCTTAACTCTTAATTGTATTATCTCCCAAACTCTGGCCAGTTTAACTCCCGCACCCTGGTTGTTTCTATCCTGCACTCTGGCGTTTTTTCTCCTGAATTCTGTCGTTTTTTCTCCTGAATTCTGGCAGTTTTTCTGCTGAACTCTGGCAGTTTTTCTCCTGAACTCTGGCAGTTTTTGTCCTGAACTCTGGCAGTTTTCTCCTGAACTCTGGCAGTTTTTGTCCTGAACTCTGGCAGTTTTTCTCCTGAACTCTGGCAGTTTTTCTCCTGAGATCTGGCAGTTTATCTCCTGAACTCTGGCATTTTTTCTCCTGAACTCTAGCAGTTTATCTCCTGAACTCTGGCAGCTTTTGTCCTGAACTCTGGCAGCTTTTATCCTGAACTCTGGCAGTTTTTCTCCTGAACTCTGGCAGTTTTTCTCCTGAACTCTGGCAGTTTTTCCTCCTGAACTCTGGAAGTTTTTCTCCTGAACGCTGCAGTTTTTCTCATGAACGCTGGCAATTTTTCTCCTGAACGCTCCTAGTTTTTCTCCTGAACTCTGGCAGTTTTTCTCCTGAACTCTGGCAGTTTTTCTCCTGAACTCTGGCAGTTTTTCTCCTGAACTCTGGCAGTTTTTCTCCTGAACGCACACAGTTTTTCTCCTGAACTCTGGCAGTATTTCTCCTGAAATCTGGCAGTTTTTCTCGCGAACTCTGGCAGTTCTTCTTTTGAACTCTGGCGTTATTATCTCCCAAACTCTGGTTCTTTATCCCCTGAAGTTTGTCTGTTGTCCTCCCAAACTCTTGTTGTTTTATATCCTGAACTCTTGCTGGTTTATCTCCTGAAATCCCAGTGCTTTATCTGCTATATACTCCCTGTTTTATTCTCTGAACATCCACTAATTTATCCCCTGAAATCCCGCTGTTTTTACCTCCTGAATAATCATTCTTTTGTTCCCAATCTCTAATTGTTTTAGCCCCTGAACACTCACTGTTTTATCCTCCGATCTCTCGTTGTTTTACCTCCTGAACTCTCATTGTTTTATCTCTTTAACTCTCATTGTTTTATCTCCGTAACTCTGGCTGTTTTATATCCCTAACTCTGGCTGTTTTTCTCCTGAACTCTGGCTGTTTTTCTCCTGAACTCTGGCTGTTTTTCTCCTGAACTCTGGCTGTTGTTCTCCCAAACTCTGGCTGTTGTTCTCCCGAACTCTGGCTGTTGTTCTCCCGAACTCTGGCTGTTGTTCTCCCGAACTCTGGCTGTTGTTCTCCCGAACTCTGGCTGTTGTTCTCACGAACTCTGGCTGTTGTTCTCGCGAACTCTGGTTGTTGTTCTCCCGAACTCTGGTTGTTTTTCTGCCGTACTCTTGCTGTTTTACCACTCAAACGCTTGCTGATTGATCTCCTGAACTCCCCCTGTTTTATCCCCTGTACTCTCCCTTTTTTTTTATCCTCTGAACTCCCACTGCTTAATCCACTGAACTCCACTATTTTACCTCCAGAACTCTCACTATATTTTGCCCGAACTGTCGCTGTTTTATCTCTCCAGCTTTCGCTCTTTCATAGGCTGAACTCTCACAATTTTATATCCAAAACTCTGAAGGTTTTATGTCCCAAACTCTGTTGTTCTCCCGAACTCCCGTTGTTTTATCACCCAAACTCTGGCTGTTCTACCTCCTTAACTCTTAATTGTTTTATCTCCCAAACTCTGGCCAGTTTACCCTCCCGCACCCTGGTTGTTTCTATCCTGCACTCTGGTGTTTTTTCTCCTAAATTCTGCTGTTTTTTCTCCTGAATTCTGGCAGATTTTCTGCTGAAATCTGGCAGTTTTTCTCCTGAACTAAGGCTGTTTTTATCCTGAACTCTGGCAGTTTTTCTCCTGAATTCTGGCAATTTTTCTCCTGAACTCTGGCAGTTTTTCTCCTGAACTCTGGCAGTTTTTCTCCTGAACTCTGGCAGTTTTTCTCCTGAACTCTGGCAGTTTTTCTCCTGAACTCTGGCAGTTTTACTCCTGAACTCTGGCGATTTTATCTCCCAAACTCTGGTTGTTTATCCCCCGAAGTTTGTCTGTTGTCCTCCCAAACTCTTGTTGTTTTATCTCCTGAACTCTTGCTGATTTATCTCCTGAAATCCCAGTGCTTTATCTGCTCTATACTCCCTGTTTTATTCTCTGAACATCCATGCTTTATCCCCTGAAATCCTACTGTTTTTACCTCCTGAATAATCATTCTTTTGTTCCCAATCTCTAATTGTTTTAGCCCCTGAACACTCACTGTTTTATCCTCTGATCTCTCGTTGTTTAGTCTCCTGAACTCTCATTGTTTTACCTCCTGACCTCCCACTGATTTATCTCTTTAACTCTCATTGTTTTATCTCCCTAACTCTGCCTGTTTTATTTCCGTAACTCTGGCTGTTTTATCTCCCTAACTCTGGCTGTTTTATCTCCCTAACTCTGGCTGTTTTATCTCCTGAACTCTGGCTGTTTTATCTCCCTAACTCTGGCTGTTTTTCTCCTCAACTCTGGCTTTTTTTCTCCTGCACTCTGGCTGTTGTTCTCCCGAACTTTGGCTGTTGTTCATCCGAACTCTGGCTGTTGTTCTCCCAAACTCTGGCTGTTGTTCTCCCAAACTCTGGCTGTTGTTCTCGCGAACTCTTGCTGTTGTTCTTACGAACTCTGGCTGTTGTTCTCACGAACTCTGGTTGTTGTTCTCCCGAACTCTGGTTGTTTTTCTGCCGTACTCTTGCTGTTTTACCACTCCAACGCTTGCTGATTGATCTCCTGAACTCCCATTGTTTTATCCCCTGTACCCTCCCTTTTTTTATCCTCTGAACTCCCACTGCTTAATCCACTGAACTCCCACTATTTTACCTCCAGAACTCTCACTATATTTTGCCCGAACTGTCGCTGTTTTATCTCTCCAGCTTTCGCTCGTTTATACGCTGAACACTCACAATTTTATATCCAAAACTCTGAAGGATTTATCTCCCAAACTCTGTTGTTCTCCCGAACTCCCGTTGTTTTATCACCCAAACTCTGGCTGTTCTACCTCCTTAACTCTTAATTGTATTATCTCCCAAACTCTGGCCAGTTTAACTCCCGCACCCTGGTTGTTTCTATCCTGCACTCTGGCGTTTTTTCTCCTGAATTCTGTCGTTTTTTCTTCTGAATTCTGGCAGTTTTTCTGCTGAACTCTGGCAGTTTTTCTCCTGAACTCTGGCAGTTTTTGTCCTGAACTCTGGCAGTTTTTCTCCTGAACTCTGGCAGTTTTTCTCCTGAGATCTGGCAGTTTATCTCCTGAACTCTGGCATTTTTTCTCCTGAACTCTAGCAGTTTATCTCCTGAACTCTGGCAGCTTTTGTCCTGAACTCTGGCAGCTTTTATCCTGAACTCTGGCAGTTTTTCTCCTGAACTCTGGCAGTTTTTCTCCTGAACTCTGGCAGTTTTTCTCCTGAACTCTGGAAGTTTTTCTCCTGAACGCTGGCAGTTTTTCTCATGAACCCTGCAATTTTTCTCCTGAACGGTCCTAGTTTTTCTCCTGAACTCTGGCAGTTTTTCTCCTGAACTCTGGCAGTTTTTCTCCTGAACTCTGGCAGTTTTTCTCCTGAACTCTGGCAGTTTTTCTCCTGAACGCACACAGTTTTTCTCCTGAACTCTGGCAGTATTTCTCCTGAAATCTGGCAGTTTTTCTCGCGAACTCTGGCAGTTCTTCTTTTGAACTCTGGCGTTATTATCTCCCAAACTCTGGTTCTTTATCCCCTGAAGTTTGTCTGTTGTCCTCCCAAACTCTTGTTGTTTTATATCCTGAACTCTTGCTGATTTATCTCCTGAAATCCCAGTGCTTTATCTGCTATATACTCCCTGTTTTATTCTCTGAACATCCACTACTTTATCCCCTGAAATCCCGCTGTTTTTACCTCCTGAATAATCATTCTTTTGTTCCCAATCTCTAATTGTTTTAGCCCCTGAACACTCACTGTTTTATCCTCCAATCTCTCGTTGTTTTACCTCCTGAACTCTCATTGTTTTATCTCTTTAACTCTCATTGTTTTATCTCCGTAACTCTGGCTGTTTTATATCCCTAACTCTGGCTGTTTTTCTCCTGAACTCTGGCTGTTTTTCTCCTGAACTCTGGCTGTTTTTCTCCTGAACTCTGGCTGTTGTTCTCCCAAACTCTGGCTGTTGTTCTCCCGAACTCTGGCTGTTGTTCTCCCGAACTCTGGCTGTTGTTCTCCCGAACTCTGGCTGTTGTTCTCCCGAACTCTGGCTGTTGTTCTCACGAACTCTGGCTGTTGTTCTCGCGAACTCTGGTTGTTGTTCTCCCGAACTCTGGTTGTTTTTCTGCCGTACTCTTGCTGTTTTACCACTCAAACGCTTGCTGATTGATCTCCTGAACTCCCCCTGTTTTATCCCCTGTACTCTCCCTTTTTTTTATCCTCTGAACTCCCACTGCTTAATCCACTGAACTCCCACTATTTTACCTCCAGAACTCTCACTATATTTTGCCCGAACTGTCGCTGTTTTATCTCTCCAGCTTTCGCTCTTTCATAGGCTGAACTCTCACAATTTTATATCCAAAACTCTGAAGGTTTTATGTCCCAAACTCTGTTGTTCTCCCGAACTCCCGTTGTTTTATCACCCAAACTCTGGCTGTTCTACCTCCTTAACTCTTAATTGTTTTATCTCCCAAACTCTGGCCAGTTTACCTCCCGCACCCTGGTTGTTTCTATCCTGCACTCTGGTGTTTTTTCTCCTAAATTCTGCTGTTTTTTCTCCTGAATTCTGGCAGATTTTCTGCTGAAATCTGGCAGTTTTTCTCCTGAACTAAGGCTGTTTTTATCCTGAACTCTGGCAGTTTTTCTCCTGAATTCTGGCAATTTTTCTCCTGAACCCTGCCAGTTTTTCTCCTGAACTCTGGCAGTTTTTCTCCTGAAGGCTGGCAGTTTTTCTCCTGAACTCTGGCAGTTTTTCTCCTGAACTCTGGCAGTTTTACTCCTGAACTCTGGCGATTTTATCTCCCAAACTCTGGTTGTTTATCCCCCGAAGTTTGTCTGTTGTCCTCCCAAACTCTTGTTGTTTTATCTCCTGAACTCTTGCTGATTTATCTCCTGAAATCCCAGTGCTTTATCTGCTCTATACTCCCTGTTTTATTCTCTGAACATCCATGATTTATCCCCTGAAATCCTACTGTTTTTACCTCCTGAATAATCATTCTTTTGTTCCCAATCTCTAATTGTTTTAGCCCCTGAACACTCACTGTTTTATCCTCTGATCTCTCGTTGTTTAGTCTCCTGAACTCTCATTGTTTTACCTCCTGACCTCCCACTGATTTATCTCTTTAACTCTCATTGTTTTATCTCCCTAACTCTGCCTGTTTTATTTCCGTAACTCTGGCTGTTTTATCTCCCTAACTCTGGCTGTTTTATCTCCCTAACTCTGGCTGTTTTATCTCCTGAACTCTGGCTGTTTTTATCTCCCTAACTCTGGCTGTTTTTCCTCCTCAACTCTGGCTTTTTTTCTCCTGAACTCTGGCTGTTGTTCTCCCGAACTTTGGCTGTTGTTCATCCGAACTCTGGCTGTTGTTCTCCCAAACTCTGGCTGTTGTTCTCCCAAACTCTGGCTGTTGTTCTCGCGAACTCTTGCTGTTGTTCTTTCGAACTCTGGCTGTTGTTCTCACGAACTCTGGTTGTTGTTCTCCCGAACTCTGGTTGTTTTTCTGCCGTACTCTTGCTGTTTTACCACTCCAACGCTTGCTGATTGATCTCCTGAACTCCCACTGTTTTATCCCCTGTACCCTCCCTTTTTTATCCTCTGAACTCCCACTGCTTAATCCACTGAACTCCCACTATTTTACCTCCAGAACTCTCACTATATTTTGCCCTAACTGTCGCTGTTTTATCTCTCCAGCTTTCGCTCGTTTATACGCTGAACACTCACAATTTTATATCCAAAACTCTGAAGGATTTATCTCCCAAACTCTGTTGTTCTCCCGAACTCAGTTGTTTTATCACCCAAACTCTGGCTGTTCTACCTCCTTAACTCTTAATTGTATTATCTCCCAAACTCTGGCCAGTTTAACTCCCGCACCCTGGTTGTTTCTATCATGCACTCTGGCGTTTTTTCTCCTGAATTCTGTCGTTTTTTCTTCTGAATTCTGGCAGTTTTTCTGCTGAACTCTGGCAGTTTTTCTCCTGAACTCTGGCAGTTTTTGTCCTGAACTCTGGCAGTTTTCTCCTGAACTCTGGCAGTTTTTGTCCTGAACTCTGGCAGTTTTTCTCCTGAACTCTGGCAGTTTTTCTCCTGAGATCTGGCAGTTTATCTCCTGAACTCTGGCATTTTTTCTCCTGAACTCTAGCAGTTTATCTCCTGAACTCTGGCAGCTTTTGTCCTGAACTCTGGCAGCTTTTATCCTGAACTCTGGCAGTTTTTCTCCTGAACTCTGGCAGTTTTTCTCCTGAACTCTGGCAGTTTTTCTCCTGAACTCTGGAACTTTTTCTCCTGAACGCTGGCAGTTTTTCTCATGAACGCTGGCAATTTTTCTCCTGAACGCTCCTAGTTTTTCTCCTGAACTCTGGCAGTTTTTCTCCTGAACTCTGGCAGTTTTTCTCCTGAACTCTGGCAGTTTTTCTCCTGAACTCTGGCAGTTTTTCTCCTGAAACGCACACAGTTTTTCTCCTGAACTTTGGCAGTATTTCTCCTGAAATCTGGCAGTTTTTTCTCGCGAACTCTGGCAGTTCTTCTTTTGAACTCTGGCGTTATTATCTCCCAAACTCTGGTTCTTTATCCCCTGAAGTTTGTCTGTTGTCCTCCCAAACTCTTGTTGTTTTATATCCTGAACTCTTGCTGATTTATCTCCTGAAATCCCAGTGCTTTATCTGCTATATACTCCCTGTTTTATTCTCTGAACATCCATTACTTTATCCCCTGAAATCCCGCTGTTTTTACCTCCTGAATAATCATTCTTTTGTTCCCAATCTCTAATTGTTTTAGCCCCTGAACACTCACTGTTTTATCCTCCGATCTCTCGTTGTTTTACCTCCTGAACTCTCATTGTTTTATCTCTTTAACTCTCATTGTTTTATCTCCGTAACTCTGGCTGTTTTATATCCCTAACTCTGGCTGTTTTTCTCCTGAACTCTGGCTGTTTTTCTCCTGAACTCTGGCTGTTTTTCTCCTGAACTCTGGCTGTTATTCTCCCAAACTCTGGCTGTTGTTCTCCCGAACTCTGGCTGTTGTTCTCCCGAACTCTGGCTGTTGTTCTCCCGAACTCTGGCTGTTGTTCTCCCGAACTCTGGCTGTTGTTCTCACGAACTCTTGCTGTTGTTCTCGCGAACTCTGGTTGTTGTTCTCCCGAACTCTGGTTGTTTTTCTGCCGTACTCTTGCTGTTTTACCACTCCAACGCTTGCTGATTGATCTCCTGAACTCCCACTGTTTTATCCCCTGTACCCTCCCTTTTTTTATCCTCTGAACTCCCACTGCTTAATCCACTGAACTCCCACTATTTTACCTCCAGAACTCTCACTATATTTTGCCCGAACTGTCGCTGTTTTATCTCTCCAGCTTTCGCTCGTTTATACGCTGAACACTCACAATTTTATATCCAAAACTCTGAAGGATTTATCTCCCAAACTCTGTTGTTCTCCCGAACTCCCGTTGTTTTATCACCCAAACTCTGGCTGTTCTACCTCCTTAACTCTTAATTGTTTTATCTCCCAAACTCTGGCCAGTTTACCTCCCGCACCCTGGTTGTTTCTATCCTGCACTCTGGTGTTTTTTCTCCTAAATTCTGCTGTTTTTTCTCCTGAATTCTGGCAGATTTTCTGCTGAAATCTGGCAGTTTTTCTCCTGAACTAAGGCTGTTTTTATCCTGAACTCTGGCAGTTTTTCTCCTGAATTCTGGCAATTTTTCTCCTGAACTCTGGCAGTTTTTCTTCTGAACTCTGGCAGTTTTTCTCCTGAACTCTGGCAGTTTTTCTCCTGAACTCTGGCAGTTTTTCTCCTGAACTCTGGCAGTTTTACTCCTGAACTCTGGCGATTTTATCTCCCAAACTCTGGTTGTTTATCCCCCGAAGTTTGTCTGTTGTCCTCCCAAACTCTTGTTGTTTTATCTCCTGAACTCTTGCTGATTTATCTCCTGAAATCCCAGTGCTTTATCTGCTCTATACTCCCTGTTTTATTCTCTGAACATCCATGCTTTATCCCCTGAAATCCTACTGTTTTTACCTCCTGAATAATCATTCTTTTGTTCCCAATCTCTAATTGTTTTAGCCCCTGAACACTCACTGTTTTATCCTCTGATCTCTCGTTGTTTAGTCTCCTGAACTCTCATTGTTTTACCTCCTGACCTCCCACTGATTTATCTCTTTAACTCTCATTGTTTTATCTCCCTAACTCTGCCTGTTTTATTTCCGTAACTCTGGCTGTTTTATCTCCCTAACTCTGGCTGTTTTATCTCCCTAACTCTGGCTGTTTTATCTCCTGAACTCTGGCTGTTTTATCTCCCTAACTCTGGCTGTTTTTCTCCTCAACTCTGGCTTTTTTTCTCCTGAACTCTGGCTGTTGTTCTCCCGAACTTTGGCTGTTGTTCATCCGAACTCTGGCTGTTGTTCTCCCAAACTCTGGCTGTTGTTCTCCCAAACTCTGGCTGTTGTTCTCGCGAACTCTTGCTGTTGTTCTTACGAACTCTGGCTGTTGTTCTCACGAACTCTGGTTGTTGTTCTCCCGAACTCTGGTTGTTTTTCTGCCGTACTCTTGCTGTTTTACCACTCCAACGCTTGCTGATTGATCTCCTGAACTCCACTGTTTTATCCCCTGTACCCTCCCTTTTTTTATCCTCTGAACTCCCACTGCTTAATCCACTGAACTCCCACTATTTTACCTCCAGAACTCTCACTATATTTTGCCCGAACTGTCGCTGTTTTATCTCTCCAGCTTTCGCTCGTTTATACGCTGAACACTCACAATTTTATATCCAAAACTCTGAAGGATTTATCTCCCAAACTCTGTTGTTCTCCCGAACTCCCGTTGTTTTATCACCCAAACTCTGGCTGTTCTACCTCCTTAACTCTTAATTGTATTATCTCCCAAACTCTGGCCAGTTTAACTCCCGCACCCTGGTTGTTTCTATCCTGCACTCTGGCGTTTTTTCTCCTGAATTCTGTCGTTTTTTCTCCTGAATTCTGGCAGTTTTTCTGCTGAACTCTGGCAGTTTTTCTCCTGAACTCTGGCAGTTTTTGTCCTGAACTCTGGCAGTTTTCTCCTGAACTCTGGCAGTTTTTGTCCTGAACTCTGGCAGTTTTTCTCCTGAACTCTGGCAGTTTTTCTCCTGAGATCTGTCAGTTTATCTCCTGAACTCTGGCAGTTTTTCTCCTGAACTCTGGCAGTTTTTCTCCTGAACTCTGGCAGTTTTTCTCCTGAACTCTGGCAGTTTATCTCCTGAACTCTGGCAGGTTTTCTTCTGAAATCTGGCAGTTTTTCTCCTGAACTCTGCAGTTCTTCTCCTGAACTCTGGCGATTTTATCTCCCACACTCTGCTTGTTTATCCCCCGAAGTTTGTCTGTTGTCCTCCCAAACTCTTGCTGTTTTATCTCCTGAACTCTTGCTGATTTATCTCCTGAACTCCCACTGCTTTATCTGCTATATACTCCCTGTTTTATTCTCTGAACATCCACTGCTTTATCTCCTGAAATCCCACTGTTTTTACCTCCTGAAAAATCATTCTTTTGTTCCCAATCTCTAATTGATATAGCCCCTGAACACTCACTGATTTATCCCCTGATCTCTCGTTGTTTTGTCTCCTGAACTCTCATTGTTTTACATCATGACCTCCCACTATTTTATCTCTTTAACTCTCATTGTTTTATCTCCCTAATTCTGGCTGTTTTATCTCCCTAACTCTGGCTGTTTTATCTGCCGAACTCTGGCGGTTTTATCTCCCTAACTCTGGCTGTTGTTCTCCCGAACTCTGGCTGTTGTTCATACGAACTCTGGTTGTTGTTCTCCCGAACTCTGGCTGTTGTTCTCCCGATCTCTGGCTGTTGTTCTCGCGAACTCTTGCTGTTGTTCTCACGAAATCTTGCTGTTGTTCTCACGAACTCTTGCTGTTGTTCTCACGAACTCTGGCTGTTGTTCTCGCGAACTCTGGTTGTTGTTCTCACGAACTCTGGTGGTCTTTCTGCCGTACTCTTGCTGCTTTACCACTCGAGCGCTTTTTGATTGATCTCCTGATCTCCCATTGTTTTATCCCCTGTACTCTCCCTTTTTTTTATCCTCTGAACACCCACTGCTTAATCCACTGAACTCCCACTATTTTACCTCCAGAACTCTCACTATATTTTGCCCGAACTGTCTCTCTTTTATATCTCCAGCTTTCGCTCTTTTATACGCTGAACTCTCACAATTTTATATCCAAAACTCTGAAGGTTTTATGTCCCAAACTCTGTTGTTCTCCAGAACTCCCGTTGCTTTATCACCCAAACTCTGGCTGTTCTAACTCCTTAACTCGTAATTGTTTTATCTCCCAAACTCTGGCCATTTTACCTCCTGCACCCTGGTTGTTTCTATCCTGCACTCTGGCGTTTTTTCTCCTGAATTCTGTCATTTTTTCTCCTGAATTCTGGCAGTTTTTCTGCTGAACTCTGGCAGTTTTTCTGCTGAACTCTGGCAGTTTTTCTGCTGAACTCTGGCAGTTTTTATCCTGAACTCTGGCAGTTTATCTCCTGAACTCTAGCAGTTTTTCTCCTGAACTCTGGCAGCTTTTGTCCTGAACTCTGGCAGTTTTTGTCCTGAACTCTGGCAGTTTTTGTCCTGAACTCTGGCAGTTTTTCTCCTGAACTCTGGACGTTTTTCTCCTGAACGCTGGCAGTTTTTTTTCCTGAACGCTGGCAATTTTTCTCCTGAACGCTCCTAGTTTTTCTCCTGAACTCTGGCAGTTTTTCTCCTGAACTCTGGCGATTTTATCTCCCAAACTCTGGTTGTTTATCCCCCGAAGTTTGTCTGTTGTCCTCCCAAACTCTTGTTGTTTTATCTCCTGAACTCTTGCTGATTTATCTCCTGAAATCCCAGTGCTTTATCTGCTCTATACTCCCGGTTTTATTCTCTGAACATCCATGCTTTATCCCCTGAAATCCTACTGTTTTTACCTCCTGAATAATCATTCTTTTGTTCCCAATCTCTAATTGTTTTAGCCCCTGAACACTCACTGTTTTATCCTCTGATCTCTCGTTGTTTAGTCTCCTGAACTCTCATTGTTTTACCTCCTGACCTCCCACTGATTTATCTCTTTAACTCTCATTGTTTTATCTCCCTAACTCTGCCTGTTTTATTTCCGTAACTCTGGCTGTTTTATCTCCCTAACTCTGGCTGTTTTATCTGCCGAACTCTGGCGGTTTTATCTCCCTAACTCTGGCTGTTGTTCTCCCGAACTCTGGCTGTTGTTCATACGAACTCTGGTTGTTGTTCTCCCGAACTCTGGCTGTTGTTCTCCCGATCTCTGGCTGTTGTTCTCGCGAACTCTTGCTGTTGTTCTCACGAAATCTTGCTGTTGTTCTCACGAACTCTTGCTGTTGTTCTCACGAACTCTGGCTGTTGTTCTCGCGAACTCTGGTTGTTGTTCTCACGAACTCTGGTGGTCTTTCTGCCGTACTCTTGCTGCTTTACCACTCGAGCGCTTGTTGATTGATCTCCTGATCTCCCATTGTTTTATCCCCTGTACTCTCCCTTTTTTTATCCTCTGAACTCCCACTGCTTAATCCACTGAACTCCCACTATTTTACCTCCAGAACTCTCACTATATTTTGCCTGAACTGTCGCTGTTTTATCTCTCCAGCTTTCGCTCTTTTATAGGCTGAACTCTCACAATTTTATATCCAAAACTCTGAAGGTTTTATGTCCCAAACTCTGTTGTTCTCCCAAACTCCCGTTGTTTTATCACCCAAACTCTGGCTGTTCTACCTCCTTAACTCGTAATTGTTTTATCTCCTAAACTCTGGCCAGTTTCCTCCCCATACTGGTTGTTTCTATCCTGCACTCTGGCGTTTTTTCTCCTGAATTCTGTCGTTTTTTCTCCTGAATTCTGACAGTTTTTCTGCTGAACTCTGGCAGTTTTAGTCCTGAACTCTGGCAGTTTTTCTCCTGAACTCTGGCAGTTTATCTCCTGAACTCTAGCAGTTTATCTCCTGAACTCTGGCAGCTTTTGTCCTGAACTCTGGCAGCTTTTGTCCTGAACTCTGGCAGTTTTTGTCCTGAACTCTGGCAGTTTTTGTCCTGAACTCTGGCCGTTTTTGTCCTGAACTCTGGCAGTTTTTGTCCTGAACTCTGGCAGTTTTTGTCCTGAACTCTGGCAGTTTTTCTTCTGAAATCTGGCAGTTTTTCTCCTGAAATCTGGGAGTTTTTCTCCTGAACTCTGCAGTTCTTCTCCTGAACTCTGGCGATTTTATCTCCCACACTCTGGTTGTTTATCCCCCGAAGTTTGTCTGTTGTCCTCCCAAACTCTTGTTGGTTTATCTCCTGAACTCTTGCTGATTTATCTCCTGAAATCCCAGTGCTTTATCTGCTCTATACTCCCTGTTTTATTCTCTGAACATCCACTGCTTTATCTCCTGAAATCCCACTGTTTTTACCTCCTGAAAAATCATTCTTTTGTTCCCAATCTCTAATTGTTATAGCCCCTGAACACTCACTGATTTATCCTCTGATCTCTCATTGTTTTGTCTCCTGAACTCTCATTGTTTTACCTCATGACCTCCCACTATTTTATCTCTTAAACTCTCATTGTTTTATCTCCCTAATTCTGGCTGTTTTATCTCCCTAACTCTGGCGGTTTTATCTCCCTAACTCTGGCGGTTTTATCTCCCTAACTCTGGCTGTTTTATCTCCCTAACTCTGGCGGTTTTATCTCCCTAACTCTGGCGGTTTTATCTCCCTAACTCTGGCTGTTTTTCTCCTGAACTCTGGCTGTTTTTCTCCTGAACTCTGGCCGTTTTTCTCTTGTACTCTGGCTGTTGTTCTCCCGAACTCTGGCTGTTGTTCATACGAACTCTGGCTGTTGTTCTCCCGAACTCTGGCTGTTGTTCTCCCAAACTCTGGCTGTTGTTCTCGCGAACTCTTGCTGTTGTTCTCACGAAATCTTGCTGTTGTTCTCGCGAACTCTGGCTGTTGTTCTCCCGATCTCTGGTTGTTTTTCTGCCGTACTCTTGCTGTTTTACCACTCCATCGCTTGCTGATTGATCTCCTGAACTCCCACTGTTTTATCCCCTGTACTCTCCCTTTTTTTTATCCTCTGAACAGCCACTGCTTAATCCACTGAACTCCCACTCTTTTACCTCCAGAACTCTCACTATATTTTGCCCGAACTGTCTCTCTTTTATATCTCCAGCTTTCGCTCTTTTATACGCTGAACTCTCACAATTTTATATCCAAAACTCTGAAGGTTTTATGTCCCAAACTCTGTTGTTCTCCAGAACTCCTGTTGCTTTATCACCCAAACTCTGGCTGTTCTAACTCCTTAACTCGTAATTGTTTTATCTCCCAAACTCTGGCCAGTTTACCTCCTGCACCCTGGTTGTTTCTATCCTGCACTCTGGCGTTTTTTCTCCTGAATTCTGTCATTTTTTCTCCTGAATTCTGGCAGTTTTTCTGCTGAACTCTGGCAGTTTTTCTGCTGAACTCTGGCAGTTTTTGTCCTGAACTCTGGCAGTTTTTATCCTGAACTCTGGCAGTTTATCTCCTGAACTCTAGCAGTTTTTCTCCTGAACTCTGGCAGCTTTTGTCCTGAACTCTGGCAGTTTTTGTCCTGAACTCTGGCAGTTTTTGTCCTGAACTCTGGCAGTTTTTCTCCTGAACTCTGGACGTTTTTCTCCTGAACGCTGGCAGTTTTTTTCCTGAAGGCTGGCAATTTTTCTCCTGAACGCTCTTAGTTTTTCTCCTGAACTCTGGCAGTTTTTCTCCTGAACTCTGGCGATTTTATCTCCCAAACTCTGGTTGTTTATCCCCCGAAGTTTGTCTGTTGTCCTCCCAAACTCTTGTTGTTTTATCTCCTGAACTCTTGCTGATTTATCTCCTGAAATCCCAGTGCTTTATCTGCTCTATACTCCCTGTTTTATTCTCTGAACATCCATGCTTTATCCCCTGAAATCCTACTGTTTTTACCTCCTGAATAATCATTCTTTTGTTCCCAATCTCTAATTGTTTTAGCCCCTGAACACTCACTGTTTTATCCTCTGATCTCTCGTTGTTTAGTCTCCTGAACTCTCATTGTTTTACCTCCTGACCTCCCACTGATTTATCTCTTTAACTCTCATTGTTTTATCTCCCTAACTCTGCCTGTTTTATTTCCGTAACTCTGGCTGTTTTATCTCCCTAACTCTGGCTGTTTTATCTCCCTATCTCTGGCTGTTTTATCTCCTGAACTCTGGCTGTTTTATCTCCCTAACTCTGGCTGTTTTTCTACTCAACTCTGGCTTTTTTTCTCCTGAACTCTGGCTGTTGTTCTCCCGAACTTTGGCTGTTGTTCATCCGAACTCTGGCTGTTGTTCTCCCAAACTCTGGCTGTTGTTCTCCCAAACTCTGGCTGTTGTTCTCGTGAACTCTTGCTGTTGTTCTCACGAACTCTGGCTGTTGTTCTCACGAACTCTGGTTGTTGTTCTCCCGAACTCTGTTTGGTTTCTGCCGTACTCTTGCTGTTTTACCACTCAAACGCTTGCTGATTGATCTCCTGAACTGCCACTGTTTTATCCCCTGTACTCTCCCTTTTTTTATCCTCTGAACTCCCACTGCTTAATCCACTGAACTCCCACTATTTTACCTCCAGAACTCTCACTATATTTTACCCGAACTGTCGCTGTTTTATCTCTCCAGCGTTCGCTCGTTTATACGCTGAACACTCACAATTTTATATCCAAAACTCTGAAGGATTTATCTCCCAAACTCTGTTGTTCTCCCGAACTCCCGTTGTTTTATCACCCAAACTCTGGCTGTTCTACCTCCTTAACTCTTAATTGTTTTATCTCCCAAACTCTGGCCAGTTTACCTCCCGCACCCTGGTTGTTTCTATCCTGCACTCTCGCGTTTTTTCTCCTGAATTCTGTTGTTTTTTTCTCCTGAAATCTGGCAGTTTTTCTGCTGAATTCTGGCAGTTTTTCTGCTGAACTCTGGCAGTTTTTCTCCTGAACTCTGGCAGTTTTTGTCCTGAACTCTGGCAGTTTTCTCCTGAACTCTGGCAGTTTTTGTCCTGAACTCTGGCAGTTATTCTCCTGAACTCTGGCAGTTTTTCTCCTGAGATCTGGCAGTTTCTCTCCTGAACTCTGGCATTTTTTCTCCTGAACTCTGGCAGTTTTTCTCCTGAACTCTGGCAGTTTTTCTCCTGAACTCTGGCAGTTTATCTCCTGAACTCTGGCAGTTTTTCTTCTGAAATCTGGCATTTTTTCTCCTGAACTCTGCAGTTCTTCTCCTGAACTCTGGCGATTTTATCTCCCACACTCTGCTTGTTTATCCCCCGAAGTTTGTCTGTTGTCCTCCCAAACTCTTGCTGTTTTATCTCCTGAACTCTTGCTGATTTATCTCCTGAACTCCCACTGCTTTATATGCTATATACTCACTGTTTTATTCTCTGAACATCCACTGCTTTATCTCCTGAAATCCCACTGTTTTTACCTCCTGAAAAATCATTCTTTTGTTCCCAATCTCTAATTGATATAGCCCCTGAACACTCACTGATTTATCCTCTGATCTCTCATTGTTTTGTCTCCTGAACTCTCATTGTTTTACCTCATGACCTCCCACTATTTTATCTCTTTAACTCTCATTGTTTTATCTCCCTAACTCTGGCTGTTTTATCTCCCTAACTCTGGCTGTTTTATCTGCCGAACTCTGGCGGTTTTATCTCCCTAACTCTGGCTGTTGTTCTCCCGAACTCTGGCTGTTGTTCATACGAACTCTGGTTGTTGTTCTCCCGAACTCTGGCTGTTGTTCTCCCGATCTCTGGCTGTTGTTCTCGCGAACTCTTGCTGTTGTTCTCACGAAATCTTGCTGTTGTTCTCACGAACTCTTGCTGTTGTTCTCACGAGCTCTGGCTGTTGTTCTCGCGAACTCTGGTTGTTGTTCTCACGAACTCTGGTGGTCTTTCTGCCGTACTCTTGCTGCTTTACCACTCGAGCGCTTGTTGATTGATCTCCTGATCTCCCATTGTTTTATCCCCTGTACTCTCCCTTTTTTTTATCCTCTGAACTCCCACTGCTTAATCCACTGAACTCCCACTATTTTACCTCCAGAACTCTCACTATATTTTGCCTGAACTGTCGCTGTTTTATCTCTCCAGCTTTCGCTCTTTTATAGGCTGAACTCTCACAATTTTATATCCAAAACTCTGAAGGTTTTATGTCCCAAACTCTGTTGTTCTCCCAAACTCCCGTTGTTTTATCACCCAAACTCTGGCTGTTCTACCTCCTTAACTCGTAATTGTTTTATCTCCTAAACTCTGGCCAGTTTACCTCCCCATACTGGTTGTTTCTATCCTGCACTCTGGCGTTTTTTCTCCTGAATTCTGTCGTTTTTTCTCCTGAATTCTGGCAGTTTTTCTGCTGAACTCTGGCAGTTTTTCTCCTGAACTCTGGCAGTTTTTGTCCTGAACTCTAGCAGTTTATCTCCTGAACTCTGGCAGCTTTTGTCCTGAACTCTGGCAGCTTTTGTCCTGAACTCTGGCAGTTTTTGTCCTGAACTCTGGCAGTTTTTGTCCTGAACTCTGGCAGTTTTTGTCCTGAACTCTGGCAGTTTTACTTCTGAAATCTGGCAGTTTTTCTCCTGAAATCTGGGAGTTTTTCTCCTGAACTCTGCAGTTCTTCTCCTGAACTCTGGCGATTTTATCTCCCACACACTGGTTGTTTATCCCCCGAAGTTTGTCTGTTGTCCTCCCAAACTCTTGTTGTTTTATCTCCTGAACTCTTGCTGATTTATCTCCTAAAATCCCACTGCTTTATCTGCTCTATACTCCCTGTTTTATTCTCTGAACATCCACTGCTTTATCTCCTGAAATCCCACTGTTTTTACCTCCTGAAAAATCATTCTTTTGTTCCCAATCTCTAATTGTTATAGCCCCTGAACACTCACTGATTTATCCTCTGATCTCTCGTTGTTTTGTCTCCTGAACTCTCATTGTTTTACCTCATGACCTCCCACTATTTTATCTCTTAAACTCTCATTGTTTTATCTCCCTAATTCTGGCTGTTTTATCTCCCTAACTCTGGCGGTTTTATCTCCCTAACTCTGGCGGTTTTATCTCCCTAACTCTGGCTGTTTTATCTCCCTAACTCTGGCGGTTTTATCTCCCTAACTCTGGCGGTTTTATCTCCCTAACTCTGGCAGTTTTATCTCCCTAACTCTGGCTGTTTTTCTCCTGAACTCTGGCTGTTTTTCTCCTGAACTCTGGCCGTTTTTCTCTTGTACTCTGGCTGTTGTTCGCCCGAACTCTGGCTGTTGTTCATACGAACTCTGGCTGTTGTTCTCCCGAACTCTGGCTGTTGTTCTCCCAAACTCTGGCTGTTGTTCTCGCGAACTCTTGCTGTTGTTCTCACGAAATCTTGCTGTTGTTCTCGCGAACTCTGGTTGTTGTTCTCCCGAACTCTGGTTGTTTTTCTGCCGTACTCTTGCTGTTTTACCCTCCATCGCTTGCTGATTGATCTCCTGAACTCCCACTGTTTTATCCCCTGTACTCTCCCTTTTTTTTATCCTCTGAACACCCACTGCTTAATCCACTGAATTCCCACTATTTTACCTCCAGAACTCTCACTATATTTTGCCCGAACTGTCTCTCTTTTATATCTCCAGCTTTCGCTCTTTTATACGCTGAACTCTCACAATTTTATATCCAAAACTCTGAAGGTTTTATGTCCCAAACTCTGTTGTTCTCCAGAACTCCCGTTGCTTTATCACCCAAACTCTGGCTGTTCTAACTCCTTAACTCGTAATTGTTTTATCTCCCAAACTCTGGCCAGTTTACCTCCTGCACCCTGGTTGTTTCTATCCTGCACTCTGGCGTTTTTTCTCCTGAATTCTGTCATTTTTTCTCCTGAATTCTGGCAGTTTTTCTGCTGAACTCTGGCAGTTTTTCTCCTGAACTCTGGCAGTTTTTGTCCTGAACTCTGGCAGTTTTTATCCTGAACTCTGGCAGTTTATCTCCTGAACTCTAGCAGTTTTTCTCCTGAACTCTGGCAGCTTTTGTCCTGAACTCTGGCAGTTTTTGTCCTGAACTCTGGCAGTTTTTGTCCTGAACTCTGGCAGTTTTTCTCCTGAACTCTGGACGTTTTTCTCCTGAACGCTGGCAGTTTTTTTCCTGAACGCTGGCAATTTTTCTCCTGAACGCTCCTAGTTTTTCTCCTGAACTCTGGCAGTTTTTCTCCTGAACTCTGGCGATTTTATCTCCCAAACTCTGGTTGTTTATCCCCCGAAGTTTGTCTGTTTTCCTCCCAAACTCTTGTTGTTTTATCTCCTGAACTCTTGCTGATTTATCTCCTGAAATCCCAGTGCTTTATCTGCTCTATACTCCCTGTTTTATTCTCTGAACATCCATGCTTTATCCCCTGAAATCCTACTGTTTTTACCTCCTGAATAATCATTCTTTTGTTCCCAATCTCTAATTGTTTTAGCCCCTGAACACTCACTGTTTTATCCTCTGATCTCTCGTTGTTTAGTCTCCTGAACTCTCATTGTTTTACCTCCTGACCTCCCACTGATTTATCTCTTTAACTCTCATTGTTTTATCTCCCTAACTCTGCCTGTTTTATTTCCGTAACTCTGGCTGTTTTATCTCCCTAACTCTGGCTGTTTTATCTCCCTAACTCTGGCTGTTTTATCTCCTGAACTCTGGCTGTTTTATCTCCCTAACTCTGGCTGTTTTTCTCCTCAACTCTGGCTTTTTTTCTCCTGAACTCTGGCTGTTGTTCTCCCGAACTTTGGCTGTTGTTCATCCGAACTCTGGCTGTTGTTCTCCCAAACTCTGGCTGTTGTTCTCCCAAACTCTGGCTGTTGTTCTCGCGAACTCTTGCTGTTGTTCTTACGAACTCTGGCTGTTGTTCTCACGAACTCTGGTTGTTGTTCTCCCGAACTCTGGTTGTTTTTCTGCCGTACTCTTGCTGTTTTACCACTCCAACGCTTGCTGATTGATCTCCTGGACTCCCACTGTTTTATCCCCTGTACTCTCCCTTTTTTTATCCTCTGAACTCCCACTGCTTAATCCACTGAACTCCCACTATTTTACCTCCAGAACTCTCACTATATTTTGCCCGAACTGTCGCTGTTTTATCTCTCCAGCTTTCGCTCGTTTATACGCTGAACACTCACAATTTTATATCCAAAACTCTGAAGGATTTATCTCCCAAACTCTGTTGTTCTCCCGAACTCCCGTTGTTTTATCACCCAAACTCTGGCTGTTCTACCTCCTTAACTCTTAATTGTATTATCTCCCAAACTCTGGCCAGTTTAACTCCCGCACCCTGGTTGTTTCTATCCTGCACTCTGGCGTTTTTTCTCCTGAATTCTGTCGTTTTTTCTCCTGAATTCTGGCAGTTTTTCTGCTGAACTCTGGCAGTTTTTCTCCTGAACTCTGGCAGTTTTTGTCCTGAACTCTGGCAGTTTTCTCCTGAACTCTGGCAGTTTTTGTCCTGAACTCTGGCAGTTTTTCTCCTGAACTCTGGCAGTTTTTCTCCTGAGATCTGGCAGTTTATCTCCTGAACTCTGGCAGTTTTTCTCCTGAACTCTGGCAGTTTATCTCCTGAACTCTGGCAGTTTTTCTTCTGAAATCTGGCAGTTTTTCTCCTGAACTCTGCAGTTCTTCTCCTGAACTCTGGCGATTTTATCTCCCACACTCTGCTTGTTTATCCCCCGAAGTTTGTCTGTTGTCCTCCCAAACTCTTGCTGTTTTATCTCCTGAACTCTTGCTGATTTATCTCCTGAACTCCCACTGCTTTATCTGCTATATACTCCCTGTTTTATTCTCTGAACATCCACTGCTTTATCTCCTGAAATCCCACTGTTTTTACCTCCTGAAAAATCATTCTTTTGTTCCCAATCTCTAATTGATATAGCCCCTGAACACTCACTGATTTATCCTCTGATCTCTCGTTGTTTTGTCTCCTGAACTCTCATTGTTTTACCTCATGACCTCCCACTATTTTATCTCTTTAACTCTCATTGTTTTATCTCCCTAACTCTGGCTGTTTTATCTCCCTAACTCTGGCTGTTTTATCTGCCGAACTCTGGCGGTTTTATCTCCCTAACTCTGACTGTTGTTCTCCCGAACTCTGGCTGTTGTTCATACGAACTCTGGATGTTGTTCTCCCGAACTCTGGCTGTTGTTCTCCCGATCTCTGGCTGTTGTTCTCGCGAACTCTTGCTGTTGTTCTCACGAAATCTTGCTGTTGTTCTCACGAACTCTTGCTGTTGTTCTCGCGAACTCTGGTTGTTGTTCTCACGAACTCTGGTGGTCTTTCTTCCGTACTCTTGCTGCTTTACCACTCGAGCGCTTGTTGATTGATCTCCTGATCTCCCATTGTTTTATCCCCTGTATTCTCCCTTTTTTTTATCCTCTGAACACCCACTGCTTAATCCACTGAACTCCCACTATTTTACCTCCAGAACTCTCACTATATTTTGCCCGAACTGTCTCTCTTTTATATCTCCAGTTTTCGCTCTTTTATACGCTGAACTCTCACAATTTTATATCCAAACCTCTGAAGGTTTTATGTCCCAAACTCTGTTGTTCTCCAGAACTCCCGTTGCTTTATCACCCAAACTCTGGCTGTTCTAACTCCTTAACTCGTAATTGTTTTATCTCCCAAACTCTGGCCAGTTTACCTCCTGCACCCTGGTTGTTTCTATCCTGCACTCTGGCGTTTTTTCTCCTGAATTCTGTCATTTTTTCTCCTGAATTCTGGCAGTTTTTCTGCTGAACTCTGGCAGTTTTTCTCCTGAACTCTGGCAGTTTTTGTCCTGAACTCTGGCAGTTTTTATCCTGAACTCTGGCAGTTTATCTCCTGAACTCTAGCAGTTTTTCTCCTGAACTCTGGCAGCTTTTGTCCTGAACTCTGGCAGTTTATCTCCTGAACTCTAGCAGTTTTTCTCCTGAACTCTGGCAGCTTTTGTCCTGAACTCTGGCAGCTTTTGTCCTGAACTCTGGCAGTTTTTGTCCTGAACTCTGGCAGTTTTTCTTCTGAAATCTGGCAGTTTTTCTCCTGAAATCTGGGAGTTTTTCTCCTGAACTCTGCAGTTCTTCTCCTGAACTCTGGCGATTTTATCTCCCACACTCTGGTTGTTTATCCCCCGAAGTTTGTCTGTTGTCCTCCCAAACTCTTGTTGTTTTATCTCCTGAACTCTTGCTGATTTATCTCCTGAAATCCCAGTGCTTTATCTGCTCTATACTCCCTGTTTTATTCTCTGAACGTCCACTGCTTTATCTCCTGAAATCCCACTGTTTTTACCTCCTGAAAAATCATTCTTTTGTTCCCAATCTCTAATTGTTATAGCCCCTGAACACTCACTGATTTATCCTCTGATCTCTCGTTGTTTTGTCTCCTGAACTCTCATTGTTTTACCTCATGACCTCCCACTATTTTATCTCTTAAACTCTCATTGTTTTATCTCCCTATTCTGGCTGTTTTATCTCCCTAACTCTGGCGGTTTTATCTCCCTAACTCTGGCGGTTTTATCTCCCTAACTCTGGCTGTTTTATCTCCCTAACTCTGGCGGTTTTATCTCCCTAACTCTGGCGGTTTTATCTCCCTAACTCTGGCTGTTTTTCTCCTGAACTCTGGCTGTTTTTCCTCCTGAACTCTGGCCGTTTTTCTCTTGTACTCTGGCTGTTGTTCTCCCGAACTCTGGCTGTTGTTCATACGAACTCTGGCTGTTGTTCTCCCGAACTCTGGCTGTTGTTCTCCCAAACTCTGGCTGTTGTTCTCGCGAACTCTTGCTGTTGTTCTCACGAAATCTTGCTGTTGTTCTCGCGAACTCTGGTTGTTGTTCTCCCGAACTCTGGTTGTTTTTCTGCCGTACTCTTGCTGTTTTACCACTCCATCGCTTGCTGATTGATCTCCTGAACTCCCACTGCTTTATCCCCTGTACTCTCCCTTTTTTTTATCCTCTGAACACCCACTGCTTAATCCACTGAATTCCCACTATTTTACCTCCAGAACTCTCACTATATTTTGCCCGAACTGTCTCTCTTTTATATCTCCAGCTTTCGCTCTTTTATACGCTGAACTCTCACAATTTTATATCCAAAACTCTGAAGGTTTTATGTCCCAAACTCTGTTGTTCTCCAGAACTCCCGTTGCTTTATCACCCAAACTCTGGCTGTTCTAACTCCTTAACTCGTAATTGTTTTATCTCCCAAACTCTGGCCAGTTTACCTCCTGCACCCTGGTTGTTTCTATCCTGCACTCTGGTGTTTTTTCTCCTGAATTCTGTCATTTTTTCTCCTGAATTCTGGCAGTTTTTCTGCTGAACTCTGGCAGTTTTTGTCCTGAACTCTGGCAGTTTTTGTCCTGAACTCTGGCAGTTTTTATCCTGAACTCTGGCAGTTTATCTCCTGAACTCTAGAAGTTTTTCTCCTGAACTCTGGCAGCTTTTGTCCTGAACTCTGGCAGTTTATCTCCTGAACTCTAGCAGTTTTTCTCCTGAACTCTGGCAGCTTTTGTCCTGAACTCAGGCAGTTTTTGTCCTGAACTCTGGCAGTTTTTCTCCTGAACTCTGGCAGTTTTTTTCCTGAACTCTGGCAGTTTTTGTCCTGAACTCTGGCAGTTTATCTCCTGAACTCTAGCAGTTTTTCTCCTGAACTCTGGCAGCTTTTGTCCTGAACTCTGGCAGTTTATCTCCTGAACTCTAGCAGTTTTTCTCCTGAACTCTGGCAGCTTTTGTCCTGAACTCTGGCAGTTTTTGTCCTGAACTCTGGCAGTTTTTGTCCTGAACTCTGGCAGTTTTTCTCCTGAACTCTGGACGTTTTTCTCCTGAACGCTGGCAATTTTTTTCCTGAACGCTGGCAATTTTTCTCCTGAACGCTTCAGTTTTTCTCCTGAACTCTGGCAGTTTTTCTTCTGAAATCTGGCAGTTTTTCTCCTGAAATCTGGGAGTTTTTCTCCTGAACTCTGCAGTTCTTCTCCTGAACTCTGGCGATTTTATCTCCCACACTCTGGTTGTTTATCCCCCGAAGTTTGTCTGTTGTCCTCCCAAACTCTTGTTGTTTTATCTCCTGAACTCTTGCTGATTTATCTCCTGAAATCCCAGTGCTTTATCTGCTCTATACTCCCTGTTTTATTCTCTGAACGTCCACTGCTTTATCTCCTGAAATCCCACTGTTTTTACCTCCTGAAAAATCATTCTTTTGTTCCCAATCTCTAATTGTTATAGCCCCTGAACACTCACTGATTTATCCTCTGATCTCTCGTTGTTTTGTCTCCTGAACTCTCATTGTTTTACCTCATGACCTCCCACTATTTTATCTCTTAAACTCTCATTGTTTTATCTCCCTAATTCTGGCTGTTTTATCTCCCTAACTCTGGCGGTTTTATCTCCCTAACTCTGGCGGTTTTATCTCCCTAACTCTGGCTGTTTTATCTCCCTAACTCTGGCGGTTTTATCTCCCTAACTCTGGCGGTTTTATCTCCCTAACTCTGGCTGTTTTTCTCCTGAACTCTGGCTGTTTTTCTCCTGAACTCTGGCCGTTTTTCTCTTGTACTCTGGCTGTTGTTCTCCCGAACTCTGGCTGTTGTTCATACGAACTCTGGCTGTTGTTCTCCCGAACTCTGGCTGTTGTTCTCCCAAACTCTGGCTGTTGTTCTCGCGAACTCTTGCTGTTGTTCTCACGAAATCTTGCTGTTGTTCTCGCGAACTCTGGTTGTTGTTCTCCCGAACTCTGGTTGTTTTTCTGCCGTACTCTTGCTGTTTTACCACTCCATCGCTTGCTGATTGATCTCCTGAACTCCCACTGCTTTATCCCCTGTACTCTCCCTTTTTTTTATCCTCTGAACACCCACTGCTTAATCCACTGAATTCCCACTATTTTACCTCCAGAACTCTCACTATATTTTGCCCGAACTGTCTCTCTTTTATATCTCCAGCTTTCGCTCTTTTATACGCTGAACTCTCACAATTTTATATCCAAAACTCTGAAGGTTTTATGTCCCAAACTCTGTTGTTCTCCAGAACTCCCGTTGCTTTATCACCCAAACTCTGGCTGTTCTAACTCCTTAACTCGTAATTGTTTTATCTCCCAAACTCTGGCCAGTTTACCTCCTGCACCCTGGTTGTTTCTATCCTGCACTCTGGTGTTTTTTCTCCTGAATTCTGTCATTTTTTCTCCTGAATTCTGGCAGTTTTTCTGCTGAACTCTGGCAGTTTTTGTCCTGAACTCTGGCAGTTTTTGTCCTGAACTCTGGCAGTTTTTATCCTGAACTCTGGCAGTTTATCTCCTGAACTCTAGCAGTTTTTCTCCTGAACTCTGGCAGCTTTTGTCCTGAACTCTGGCAGTTTATCTCCTGAACTCTAGCAGTTTTTCTCCTGAACTCTGGCAGCTTTTGTCCTGAACTCAGGCAGTTTTTGTCCTGAACTCTGGCAGTTTTTCTCCTGAACTCTGGCAGTTTTTTTCCTGAACTCTGGCAGTTTTTGTCCTGAACTCTGGCAGTTTATCTCCTGAACTCTAGCAGTTTTTCTCCTGAACTCTGGCAGCTTTTGTCCTGAACTCTGGCAGTTTATCTCCTGAACTCTAGCAGTTTTTCTCCTGAACTCTGGCAGCTTTTGTCCTGAACTCTGGCAGTTTTTGTCCTGAACTCTGGCAGTTTTTGTCCTGAACTCTGGCAGTTTTTCTCCTGAACTCTGGACGTTTTTCTCCTGAACGCTGGCAATTTTTTTCCTGAACGCTGGCAATTTTTCTCCTGAACGCTTCTAGTTTTTCTCCTGAACTCTGGCAGTTTTTCTTCTGAAATCTGGCAGTTTTTCTCCTGAAATCTGGGAGTTTTTCTCCTGAACTCTGCAGTTCTTCTCCTGAACTCTGGCGATTTTATCTCCCACACTCTGGTTGTTTATCCCCCGAAGTTTGTCTGTTGTCCTCCCAAACTCTTGTTGTTTTATCTCCTGAACTCTTGCTGATTTATCTCCTGAAATCCCAGTGCTTTATCTGCTCTATACTCCCTGTTTTATTCTCTGAACGTCCACTGCTTTATCTCCTGAAATCCCACTGTTTTTACCTCCTGAAAAATCATTCTTTTGTTCCCAATCTCTAATTGTTATAGCCCCTGAACACTCACTGATTTATCCTCTGATCTCTCGTTGTTTTGTCTCCTGAACTCTCATTGTTTTACCTCATGACCTCCCACTATTTTATCTCTTAAACTCTCATTGTTTTATCTCCCTAATTCTGGCTGTTTTATCTCCCTAACTCTGGCGGTTTTATCTCCCTAACTCTGGCGGTTTTATCTCCCTAACTCTGGCTGTTTTATCTCCCTAACTCTGGCGGTTTTATCTCCCTAACTCTGGCGGTTTTATCTCCCTAACTCTGGCTGTTTTTCTCCTGAACTCTGGCTGTTTTTCTCCTGAACTCTGGCCGTTTTTCTCTTGTACTCTGGCTGTTGTTCTCCCGAACTCTGGCTGTTGTTCATACGAACTCTGGCTGTTGTTCTTCCGAACTCTGGCTGTTGTTCTCCCAAACTCTGGCTGTTGTTCTCGCGAACTCTTGCTGTTGTTCTCACGAAATCTTGCTGTTGTTCTCGCGAACTCTGGTTGTTGTTCTCCCGAACTCTGGTTGTTTTTCTGCCGTACTCTTGCTGTTTTACCACTCCATCGCTTGCTGATTGATCTCCTGAACTCCCACTGTTTTATCCCCTGTACTCTCCCTTTTTTTTATCCTCTGAACACCCACTGCTTAATCCACTGAACTCCCACTATTTTACCTCCAGAACTCTCACTATATTTTGCCCGAACTGTCTCTCTTTTATATCTCCAGCTTTCGCTCTTTTATACGCTGAACTCTCACAATTTTATATCCAAAACTCTGAAGGTTTTATGTCCCAAACTCTGTTGTTCTCCAGAACTCCCGTTGCTTTATCACCCAAACTCTGGCTGTTCTAACTCCTTAACTCGTAATTGTTTTATCTCCCAAACTCTGGCCAGTTTACCTCCTGCACCCTGGTTGTTTCTATCCTGCACTCTGGCGTTTTTTCTCCTGAATTCTGTCATTTTTTCTCCTGAATTCTGGCAGTTTTTCTGCTGAACTCTGGCAGTTTTTCTCCTGAACTCTGGCAGTTTTTGTCCTGAACTCTGGCAGTTTTTATCCTGAACTCTGGCAGTTTATCTCCTGAACTCTAGCAGTTTTTCTCCTGAACTCTGGCAGCTTTTGTCCTGAACTCTGGCAGTTTATCTCCTGAACTCTAGCAGTTTTTCTCCTGAACTCTGGCAGCTTTTGTCCTGAACTCTGGCAGTTTTTGTCCTGAACTCTGGCAGTTTTTCTCCTGAACTCTGGCAGTTTTTCTCCTGAACTCTGGACGTTTTTCTCCTGAACTCTGGCAGTTTATCTCCTGAACTCTAGCAGTTTATCTCCTGAACTCTGGCAGCTTTTGTCCTGAACTCTGGCAGCTTTTGTCCTGAACTCTGGCAGTTTTTGTCCTGAACTCTGGCAGTTTTTCTTCTGAAATCTGGCAGTTTTTCTCCTGAAATCTGGGAGTTTTTCTCCTGAACTCTGCAGTTCTTCTCCTGAACTCTGGCGATTTTATCTCCCACACTCTGGTTGTTTATCCCCCGAAGTTTGTCTGTTGTCCTCCCAAACTCTTGTTGTTTTATCTCCTGAACTCTTGCTGATTTATCTCCTGAAATCCCAGTGCTTTATCTGCTCTATACTCCCTGTTTTATTCTCTGAACGTCCACTGCTTTATCTCCTGAAATCCCACTGTTTTTACCTCCTGAATAATCATTCTTTTGTTCCCAATCTCTAATTGTTTTAGCCCCTGAACACTCACTGTTTTATCCTCTGATCTCTCGTTGTTTAGTCTCCTGAACTCTCATTGTTTTACCTCCTGACCTCCCACTGATTTATCTCTTTAACTCTCATTGTTTTATCTCCCTAACTCTGCCTGTTTTATTTCCGTAACTCTGGCTGTTTTATCTCCCTAACTCTGGCTGTTTTATCTGCCGAACTCTGGTGGTTTTATCTCCCTAACTCTGGCTGTTGTTCTCCCGAACTCTGGCTGTTGTTCATACGAACTCTGGTTGTTGTTCTCCCGAACTCTGGCTGTTGTTCTCCCGATCTCTGGCTGTTGTTCTCGCGACCTCTTGCTGTTGTTCTCACGAAATCTTGCTGTTGTTCTCACGAACACTTGCTGTTGTTCTCACGAACTCTGGCTGTTGTTCTCGCGAACTCTGGTTGTTGTTCTCACGAACTCTGGTGGTCTTTCTGCCGTACTCTTGCTGCTTTACCACTCGAGCGCTTGTTGATTGATCTCCTGATCTCCCATTGTTTTATCCCCTGTACTCTCCCTTTTTTTTATCCTCTGAACTCCCACTGCTTAATCCACTGAACTCCCACTATTTTACCTCCAGAACTCTCACTATATTTTGCCCGAACTGTCGCTGTTTTATCTCTCCAGCTTTCGCTCTTTTATAGGCTGAACTCTCACAATTTTATATCCAAAACTCTGAAGGTTTTATGTCCCAAACTCTGTTGTTCTCCCAAACTCCCGTTGTTTTATCACCCAAACTCTGGCTGTTCTACCTCCTTAACTCGTAATTGTTTTATCTCCTAAACTCTGACCAGTTTACCTCCCCATACTGGTTGTTTCTATCCTGCACTCTGGCATTTTTTCTCCTGAATTCCGTCGTTTTTTCTCCTGAATTCTGGCAGTTTTTCTGCTGAACTCTGGCAGTTTTTCTCCTGAACTCTGGCAGTTTTTGTCCTGAAGTCTGGCAGTTTTTCTTCTGAAATCTGGCAGTTTTTCTCCTGAAATCTGGGAGTTTTTCTCCTGAACTCTGCAGTTCTTCTCCTGAACTCTGGCGATTTTATCTCCCACACTCTGGTTGTTTATCCCCCGAAGTTTGTCTGTTGTCCTCCCAAACTCTTGTTGTTTTATCTCCTGAACTCTTGCTGATTTATCTCCTGAAATCCCAGTGCTTTATCTGCTCTATACTGCCTGTTTTATTCTCTGAACGTCCACTGCTTTATCTCCTGAAATCCCACTGTTTTTACCTCCTGAAAAATCATTCTTTTGTTCCCAATCTCTAATTGTTATAGCCCCTGAACACTCACTGATTTATCCTCTGATCTCTCGTTGTTTTGTCTCCTGAACTCTCATTGTTTTACCTCATGACCTCCCACTATTTTATCTCTTAAACTCTCATTGTTTTATCTCCCTAATTCTGGCTGTTTTATCTCCCTAACTCTGGCGGTTTTATCTCCCTAACTCTGGCGGTTTTATCTCCCTAACTCTGGCTGTTTTATCTCCCTAACTCTGGCGGTTTTATCTCCCTAACTCTGGCGGTTTTATCTCCCTAACTCTGGCTGTTTTTCTCCTGAACTCTGGCTGTTTTTCTCCTGAACTCTGGCCGTTTTTCTCTTGTACTCTGGCTGTTGTTCTCCCGAACTCTGGCTGTTGTTCATACGAACTCTGGCTGTTGTTCTCCCAAACTCTGGCTGTTGTTCTCGCGAACTCTTGCTGTTGTTCTCACGAAATCTTGCTGTTGTTCTCGCGAACTCTGGTTGTTGTTCTCCCGAACTCTGGTTGTTTTTCTGCCGTACTCTTGCTGTTTTACCACTCCATCGCTTGCTGATTGATCTCCTGAACTCCCACTGCTTTATCCCCTGTACTCTCCCTTTTTTTTATCCTCTGAACACCCACTGCTTAATCCACTGAATTCCCACTATTTTACCTCCAGAACTCTCACTATATTTTGCCCGAACTGTCTCTCTTTTATATCTCCAGCTTTCGCTCTTTTATACGCTGAACTCTCACAATTTTATATCCAAAACTCTGAAGGTTTTATGTCCCAAACTCTGTTGTTCTCCAGAACTCCCGTTGCTTTATCACCCAAACTCTGGCTGTTCTAACTCCTTAACTCGTAATTGTTTTATCTCCCAAACTCTGGCCAGTTTACCTCCTGCACCCTGGTTGTTTCTATCCTGCACTCTGGTGTTTTTTCTCCTGAATTCTGTCATTTTTTCTCCTGAATTCTGGCAGTTTTTCTGCTGAACTCTGGCAGTTTTTCTCCTGAACTCTGGCAGTTTTTGTCCTGAACTCTGGCAGTTTTTATCCTGAACTCTGGCAGTTTATCTCCTGAACTCTAGCAGTTTTTCTCCTGAACTCTGGCAGCTTTTGTCCTGAACTCTGGCAGTTTATCTCCTGAACTCTAGCAGTTTTTCTCCTGAACTCTGGCAGCTTTTGTCCTGAACTCAGGCAGTTTTTGTCCTGAACTCTGGCAGTTTTTCTCCTGAACTCTGGCAGTTTTTGTCCTGAACTCTGGCAGTTTTTGTCCTGAACTCTGGCAGTTTATCTCCTGAACTCTAGCAGTTTATCTCCTGAACTCTGGCAGTTTTTCTTCTGAAATCTGGCAGTTTTTCTCCTGAAATCTGGGAGTTTTTCTCCTGAACTCTGCAGTTCTTCTCCTGAACTCTGGCGATTTTATCTCCCACACTCTGGTTGTTTATCCCCCGAAGTTTGTCTGTTGTCCTCCCAAACTCTTGTTGTTTTATCTCCTGAACTCTTGCTGATTTATCTCCTGAAATCCCAGTGCTTTATCTGCTCTATACTCCCTGTTTTATTCTCTGAACATCCACTGCTTTATCTCCTGAAATCCCACTGTTTTTACCTCCTGAATAATCATTCTTTTGTTCCCAATCTCTAATTGTTATAGCCCCTGAACACTCACTGATTTATCCTCTGATCTCTCGTTGTTTTGTCTCCTGAACTCTCATTGTTTTACCTCATGACCTCCCACTATTTTATCTCTTAAACTCTCATTGTTTTATCTCCCTAATTCTGGCTGTTTTATCTCCCTAACTCTGGCGGTTTTATCTCCCTAACTCTGGCGGTTTTATCTCCCTAACTCTGGCTGTTTTATCTCCCTAACTCTGGCGGTTTTATCTCCCTAACTCTGGCGGTTTTATCTCCCTAACTCTGGCTGTTTTTCTCCTGAACTCTGGCTGTTTTTCTCCTGAACTCTGGCCGTTTTTCTCTTGTACTCTGGCTGTTGTTCTCCCGAACTCTGGCTGTTGTTCATACGAACTCTGGCTGTTGTTCTCCCGAACTCTGGCTGTTGTTCTCCCAAACTCTGGCTGTTGTTCTCGCGAACTCTTGCTGTTGTTCTCACGAAATCTTGCTGTTGTTCTCGCGAACTCTGGTTGTTGTTCTCCCGAACTCTGGTTGTTTTTCTGCCGTACTCTTGCTGTTTTACCATTCCATCGCTTGCTGATTGATCTCCTGAACTCCCATTGTTTTATCGCCTGTACTCTCCTTTTTTTTTATCCTCTGAACACCCACTGCTTAATCCACTGAACTCCCACTATTTTACCTCCAGAACTCTCACTATATTTTGCCCGAACTGTCTCTCTTTTATATCTCCAGCTTTCGCTCTTTTATACGCTGAACTCTCACAATTTTATATCCAAAACTCTGAAGGTTTTATGTCCCAAACTCTGTTGTTCTCCAGAACTCCCGTTGCTTTATCACCCAAACTCTGGCTGTTCTAACTCCTTAACTCGTAATTGTTTTATCTCCCAAACTCTGGCCAGTTTACCTCCTGCACCCTGGTTGTTTCTATCCTGCACTCTGGCGTTTTTTTCTCCTGAATTCTGTCATTTTTTCTCCTGAATTCTGGCAGTTTTTCTGCTGAACTCTGGCAGTTTTTCTCCTGAACTCTGGCAGTTTTTGTCCTGAACTCTGGCAGTTTTTATCCTGAACTCTGGCAGTTTATCTCCTGAACTCTAGCAGTTTTTCTCCTGAACTCTGGCAGCTTTTGTCCTGAACTCTGGCAGTTTATCTCCTGAACTCTAGCAGTTTTTCTCCTGAACTCTGGCAGCTTTTGTCCTGAACTCTGGCAGCTTTTGTCCTGAACTCTGGCAGTTTTTGTCCTGAACTCTGGCAGTTTTTCTTCTGAAATCTGGCAGTTTTTTCTCCTGAAATCTGGGAGTTTTTCTCCTGAACTCTGCAGTTCTTCTCCTGAACTCTGGCGATTTTATCTCCCACACTCTGGTTGTTTATCCCCCGAAGTTTGTCTGTTGTCCTCCCAAACTCTTGTTGTTTTATCTCCTGAACTCTTGCTGATTTATCTCCTGAAATCCCAGTGCTTTATCTGCTCTATACTCCCTGTTTTATTCTCTGAACGTCCACTGCTTTATCTCCTGAAATCCCACTGTTTTTACCTCCTGAAAAATCATTCTTTTGTTCCCAATCTCTAATTGTTATAGCCCCTGAACACTCACTGATTTATCCTCTGATCTCTCGTTGTTTTGTCTCCTGAACTCTCATTGTTTTACCTCATGACCTCCCACTATTTTATCTCTTAAACTCTCATTGTTTTATCTCCCTAATTCTGGCTGTTTTATCTCCCTAACTCTGGCGGTTTTATCTCCCTAACTCTGGCGGTTTTATCTCCCTAACTCTGGCTGTTTTATCTCCCTAACTCTGGCGGTTTTATCTCCCTAACTCTGGCGGTTTTATCTCCCTAACTCTGGCTGTTTTTCTCCTGAACTCTGGCTGTTTTTCTCCTGAACTCTGGCCGTTTTTCTCTTGTACTCTGGCTGTTGTTCTCCCGAACTCTGGCTGTTGTTCATACGAACTCTGGCTGTTGTTCTCCCGAACTCTGGCTGTTGTTCTCCCAAACTCTGGCTGTTGTTCTCGCGAACTCTTGCTGTTGTTCTCACGAAATCTTGCTGTTGTTCTCGCGAACTCTGGTTGTCGTTCTCCCGAACTCTGGTTGTTTTTCTGCCGTACTCTTGCTGTTTTACCACTCCATCGCTTGCTGATTGATCTCCTGAACTCCCACTGCTTTATCCCCTGTACTCTCCCTTTTTTTTATCCTCTGAACACCCACTGCTTAATCCACTGAATTCCCACTATTTTACCTCCAGAACTCTCACTATATTTTGCCCGAACTGTCTCTCTTTTATATCTCCAGCTTTCGCTCTTTTATACGCTGAACTCTCACAATTTTATATCCAAAACTCTGAAGGTTTTATGTCCCAAACTCTGTTGTTCTCCAGAACTCCCGTTGCTTTATCACCCAAACTCTGGCTGTTCTAACTCCTTAACTCGTAATTGTTTTATCTCCCAAACTCTGGCCAGTTTACCTCCTGCACCCTGGTTGTTTCTATCCTGCACTCTGGTGTTTTTTCTCCTGAATTCTGTCATTTTTTCTCCTGAACTCTGGCAGTTTTTCTGCTGAACTCTGGCAGTTTTTCTCCTGAACTCTGGCAGTTTTTGTCCTGAACTCTGGCAGTTTTTATCCTGAACTCTGGCAGTTTATCTCCTGAACTCTAGCAGTTTTTCTCCTGAACTCTGGCAGCTTTTGTCCTGAACTCTGGCAGTTTATCTCCTGAACTCTAGCAGTTTTTCTCCTGAACTCTGGCAGCTTTTGTCCTGAACTCAGGCAGTTTTTGTCCTGAATTCTGGCAGTTTTTCTCCTGAACTCTGGCAGTTTTTGTCCTGAACTCTGGCAGTTTTTGTCCTGAACTCTGGCAGTTTATCTCCTGAACTCTAGCAGTTTATCTCCTGAACTCTGGCAGCTTTTGTCCTGAACTCTGGCAGCTTTTGTCCTGAACTCTGGCAGTTTTTGTCCTGAACTCTGGCAGTTTTTCTTCTGAAATCTGGCAGTTTTTCTCCTGAAATCTGGGAGTTTTTCTCCTGAACTCTGCAGTTCTTCTCCTGAACTCTGGCGATTTTATCTCCCACACTCTGCTTGTTTATCCCCCGAAGTTTGTCTGTTGTCCTCCCAAACTCTTGTTGTTTTATCTCCTGAACTCTTGCTGATTTATCTCCTGAAATCCCAGTGCTTTATCTGCTCTATACTCCCTGTTTTATTCTCTGAACATCCACTGCTTTATCTCCTGAAATCCCACTGTTTTTACCTCCTGAATAATCATTCTTTTGTTCCCAATCTCTAATTGTTATAGCCCCTGAACACTCACTGATTTATCCTCTGATCTCTCGTTGTTTTGTCTCCTGAACTCTCATTGTTTTACCTCATGACCTCCCACTATTTTATCTCTTAAACTCTCATTGTTTTATCTCCCTAATTCTGGCTGTTTTATCTCCCTAACTCTGGCGGTTTTATCTCCCTAACTCTGGCGGTTTTATCTCCCTAACTCTGGCTGTTTTATCTCCCTAACTCTGGCGGTTTTATCTCCCTAACTCTGGCGGTTTTATCTCCCTAACTCTGGCTGTTTTTCTCCTGAACTCTGGCTGTTTTTCTCTTGAACTCTGGCCGTTTTTCTCTTGTACTCTGGCTGTTGTTCTCCCGAACTCTGGCTGTTGTTCATACGAACTCTGGCTGTTGTTCTCCCGAACTCTGGCTGTTGTTCTCCCAAACTCTGGCTGTTGTTCTCGCGAACTCTTGCTGTTGTTCTCACGAAATCTTGCTGTTGTTCTCGCGAACTCTGGTTGTTGTTCTCCCGAACTCTGGTTGTTTTTCTGCCGTACTCTTGCTGTTTTACCATTCCATCGCTTGCTGATTGATCTCCTGAACTCCCACTGTTTTATCCCCTGTACTCTCCCTTTTTTTTATCCTCTGAACACCCACTGCTTAATCCACTGAACTCCCACTATTTTACCTCCAGAACTCTCACTATATTTTGCCCGAACTGTCTCTCTTTTATATCTCCAGCTTTCGCTCTTTTATACGCTGAACTCTCACAATTTTATATCCAAACCTCTGAAGGTTTTATGTCCCAAACTCTGTTGTTCTCCAGAACTCCCGTTGCTTTATCACCCAAACTCTGGCTGTTCTAACTCCTTAACTCGTAATTGTTTTATCTCCCAAACTCTGGCCAGTTTACCTCCTGCACCCTGGTTGTTTCTATCCTGCACTCTGGCGTTTTTTCTCCTGAATTCTGTCATTTTTTCTCCTGAATTCTGGCAGTTTTTCTGCTGAACTCTGGCAGTTTTTCTCCTGAACTCTGGCAGTTTTTGTCCTGAACTCTGGCAGTTTTTATCCTGAACTCTGGCAGTTTATCTCCTGAACTCTAGCAGTTTTTCTCCTGAACTCTGGCAGCTTTTGTCCTGAACTCTGGCAGTTTATCTCCTGAACTCTAGCAGTTTTTCTCCTGAACTCTGGCAGCTTTTGTCCTGAACTCTGGCAGCTTTTGTCCTGAACTCTGGCAGTTTTTGTCCTGAACTCTGGCAGTTTTTCTTCTGAAATCTGGCAGTTTTTCTCCTGAAATCTGGGAGTTTTTCTCCTGAACTCTGGCAGTTTTTCTTCTGAAATCTGGCAGTTCTTCTCCTGAACTCTGGCGATTTTATCTCCCACTCTCTGGTTGTTTATCCCCCGAAGTTTGTCTGTTGTCCTCCCAAACTCTTGTTGTTTTATCTCCTGAACTCTTGCTGATTTATCTCCTGAAATCCCAGTGCTTTATCTGCTCTATACTCCCTGTTTTATTCTCTGAACGTCCACTGCTTTATCTCCTGAAATCCCACTGTTTTTACCTCCTGAAAAATCATTCTTTTGTTCCCAATCTCTAATTGTTATAGCCCCTGAACACTCACTGATTTATCCTCTGATCTCTCGTTGTTTTGTCTCCTGAACTCTCATTGTTTTACCTCATGACCTCCCACTATTTTATCTCTTAAACTCTCATTGTTTTATCTCCCTAATTCTGGCTGTTTTATCTCCCTAACTCTGGCGGTTTTATCTCCCTAACTCTGGCGGTTTTATCTCCCTAACTCTGGCTGTTTTATCTCCCTAACTCTGGCGGTTTTATCTCCCTAACTCTGGCGGTTTTATCTCCCTAACTCTGGCTGTTTTTCTCCTGAACTCTGGCCGTTTTTCTCTTGTACTCTGGCTGTTGTTCTCCCGAACTCTGGCTGTTGTTCATACGAACTCTGGCTGTTGTTCTCCCGAACTCTGGCTGTTGTTCTCCCAAACTCTGGCTGTTGTTCTCGCGAACTCTTGCTGTTGTTCTCACGAAATCTTGCTGTTGTTCTCGCGAACTCTGGTTGTCGTTCTCCCGAACTCTGGTTGTTTTTCTGCCGTACTCTTGCTGTTTTACCACTCCATCGCTTGCTGATTGATCTCCTGAACTCCCACTGCTTTATCCCCTGTACTCTCCCTTTTTTTTATCCTCTGAACACCCACTGCTTAATCCACTGAATTCCCACTATTTTACCTCCAGAACTCTCACTATATTTTGCCCGAACTGTCTCTCTTTTATATCTCCAGCTTTCGCTCTTTTATACGCTGAACTCTCACAATTTTATATCCAAACCTCTGAAGGTTTTATGTCCCAAACTCTGTTGTTCTCCAGAACTCCCGTTGCTTTATCACCCAAACTCTGGCTGTTCTAACTCCTTAACTCGTAATTGTTTTATCTCCCAAACTCTGGCCAGTTTACCTCCTGCACCCTGGTTGTTTCTATCCTGCACTCTGGTGTTTTTTCTCCTGAATTCTGTCATTTTTTCTCCTGAACTCTGGCAGTTTTTCTGCTGAACTCTGGCAGTTTTTCTCCTGAACTCTGGCAGTTTTTGTCCTGAACTCTGGCAGTTTTTATCCTGAACTCTGGCAGTTTATCTCCTGAACTCTAGCAGTTTTTTCTCCTGAACTCTGGCAGCTTTTGTCCTGAACTCTGGCAGTTTATCTCCTGAACTCTAGCAGTTTTTCTCCTGAACTCTGGCAGCTTTTGTCCTGAACTCAGGCAGTTTTTGTCCTGAACTCTGGCAGTTTTTCTCCTGAACTCTGGCAGTTTTTGTCCTGAACTCTGGCAGTTTTTGTCCTGAACTCTGGCAGTTTATCTCCTGAACTCTAGCAGTTTATCTCCTGAACTCTGGCAGCTTTTGTCCTGAACTCTGGCAGCTTTTGTCCTGAACTCTGGCAGTTTTTGTCCTGAACTCTGCAGTTTTCTTCTGAAATCTGGCAGTTTTTCTCCTGAAATCTGGGAGTTTTTCTCTGAACTCTGCAGTTCTTCTCCTGAACTCTGGCGATTTTATCTCCCACACTCTGGCTTGTTTATCCCCCGAAGTTTGTCTGTTGTCCTCCCAAACTCTTGTTGTTTTATCTCCTGAACTCTTGCTGATTTATCTCCTGAAATCCCAGTGCTTTATCTGCTCTATACTCCCTGTTTTATTCTCTGAACATCCACTGCTTTATCTCCTGAAATCCCACTGTTTTTACCTCCTGAAAAATCATTCTTTGTTCCCAATCTCTAATTGTTATAGCCCCTGAACACTCACTGATTTATCCTCTGATCTCTCGTTGTTTTGTCTCCTGAACTCTCATTGTTTTACCTCATGACCTCCACTATTTTATCTCTTAAACTCTCATTGTTTTATCTCCCTAATTCTGGCTGTTTTATCTCCCTAACTCTGGCGGTTTTATCTCCCTAACTCTGGCGGTTTTATCTCCCTAACTCTGGCTGTTTTATCTCCCTAACTCTGGCGGTTTTATCTCCTAACTCTGGCGGTTTTATCTCCCTAACTCTGGCTGTTTTCTCCTGAACTCTGCTGTTGTTCTCCTGAACTCTGGCCGTTTTTCTCTTGTACTCTGGCTGTTGTTCTCCCGAACTCTGGCTGTTGTTCATACGAACTCTGGCTGTTGTTCTCCCGAACTCTGGCTGTTGTTCTCCCAAACTCTGGCTGTTGTTCTCGCGAACTCTTGCTGTTGTTCTCACGAAATCTTGCTGTTGTTCTCGCGAACTCTGGTTGTTGTTCTCCCGAACTCTGGTTGTTTTTCTGCCGTACTCTTGCTGTTTTACCATTCCATCGCTTGCTGATTGATCTCCTGAACTCCCACTGTTTATCCCCTGTACTCTCCTTTTTTTTATCCTCTGAACACCCACTGCTTAATCCACTGAACTCCCACTATTTTACCTCCAGAACTCTCACTATATTTTGCCCGAACTGTCTCTCTTTTATATCTCCAGCTTTCGCTCTTTTATACGCTGAACTCTCACAATTTTATATCCAAACCTCTGAAGGTTTTATGTCCCAAACTCTGTTGTTCTCCAGAACTCCCGTTGCTTTATCACCCAAACTCTGGCTGTTCTAACTCCTTAACTCGTAATGTTTTATCTCCCAAACTCTGGCCAGTTACCTCCTGCACCCTGGTTGTTTCTATCCTGCACTCTGGCGTTTTTTCTCCTGAATTCTGTCATTTTTTCTCCTGAATTCTGGCAGTTTTTTCTGCTGAACTCTGGCAGTTTTCTCCTGAACTCTGGCAGTTTTTGTTCCTGAACTCTGGCAGTTTTTATCCTGAACTCTGGCAGTTTATCTCCTGAACTCTAGCAGTTTTTCTCCTGAACTCTGGCAGCTTTTGTCCTGAACTCTGGCAGTTTATCTCCTAAACTCTAGCAGTTTTTCTCCTGAACTCTGGCAGCTTTTGTCCTGAACTCTGGCAGTTTTTGTCCTGAACTCTGGCAGTTTTTGTCCTGAACTCTGGCAGTTTTTGTCCTGAACTCTGGCAGTTTTTCTCCTGAACTCTGGACGTTTTTCTCCTGAACGCTGGCAGTTTTTTTCCTGAACGCTGGCAATTTTTCTCCTGAACGCTCCTAGTTTTTCTCCTGAACTCTGGCAGTTTTTCTCCTGAACTCTGGCGATTTTATCTCCCAAACTCTGGTTGTTTATCCCCCGAAGTTTGTCTGTTGTCCTCCCAAACTCTTGTTGTTTTATCTCCTGAACTCTTGCTGATTTATCTCCTGAAATCCAGTGCTTTATCTGCTCTATACTCCCTGTTTTATTCTCTGAACATCCATGCTTTATCCCCTGAAATCCTACTGTTTTTACCTCCTGAATAATCATTCTTTTGTTCCCAATCTCTAATTGTTTTAGCCCCTGAACACTCACTGTTTTATCCTCTGATCTCTCGTTGTTTAGTCTCCTGAACTCTCATTGTTTTACCTCCTGACCTCCCACTGATTTATCTCTTTAACTCTCATTGTTTTATCTCCCTAACTCTGCCTGTTTTATTTCCGTAACTCTGGCTGTTTTATCTCCCTAACTCTGGCTGTTTTATCTCCCTAACTCTGGCTGTTTTATCTCCTGAACTCTGGCTGTTTTATCTCCCTAACTCTGGCTGTTTTTCTCCTCAACTCTGGCTTTTTTTCTCCTGAACTCTGGCTGTTGTTCTCCCGAACTTTGGCTGTTGTTCATCCGACCTCTGGCTGTTGTTCTCCCAAACTCTGGCTGTTGTTCTCCCAAACTCTGGCTGTTGTTCTCGCGAACTCTTGCTGTTGTTCTCACGAACTCTGGCTGTTGTTCTCACGAACTCTGGCTGTTGTTCTCACGAACTCTGGTTGTTGTTCTCCCGAACTCTGGCGTTATTATCTCCCAAACTCTGGTTGTTTATCCCCCGAAGTTTGTCTGTTGTCTTCCCAAACTCTTGTTGTTTTATATCCTGAACTCTTGCTGATTTATCTCCTGAAATCCCAGTGCTTTATCTGCTATATACTCCCTGTTTTATTCTCTGAACATCCACTACTTTATCCCCTGAAATCCCGCTGTTTTTACCTCCTGAATAATCATTCTTTTGTTCCCAATCTCTAATTGTTTTAGCCCCTGAACACTCACTGTTTTATCCTCTGATCTCTCGTTGGTTTGTCTCCTGAACTCTCATTGTTTTACCTCATGACCTCCCACTGTTTTATCTCATTAACTCTCATTGTTTTATCTCCGTAACTCTGGCTGTTTTATCTCCCTAACTCTGGCTGTATTTCTCCTGAACTCTGGCTGTTTTTCTCCTGAACTCTGGCTGTTTTTCTCCTGAACTCTGGCTGTTTTTCTCCTGAACTCTGGCTGTTTTTCTCCTGCACTCTGTCTCTTGTTCTCCCGAACTCTGGCTATTGTTCTCCCGAACTCTGGCTGTTGTTCTCCTGAACTCTGGGTGTTTTTCTGCCGATCTCTGGCTGTTGTTCTCGCGAACTCTTGCTGTTGTTCTCCCGAACTCTGGCTGTTGTTCTCCCGAACTCTGGCTGTTGTTCTCCCGAACTCTGGCTGTTGTTCTCCCGAACTCTGGCTGTTGTTCTCACGAACTCTGGCTTGTTGTTCTCGCGAACTCTGGTTGTTGTTCTCGCGAACTCTGGTTGTTTTTCTGCCGTACTCTTGTTGTCTTACCACTCGAACGCTTGCTGATTTATCTCCTGAACTACGACTGTTTTATCCCCTGTACTCTCCCTTTTTTTTATCCTCTGAAGTCCCACTGCTTAATCCCCTGAATTCCCATTATTTTACCTCCTAAACTCTCACTATATTTTGCCCGAACTGTCGCTGTTTTACCTCTACAGCTCTCGCTGTTTTATACGCTCAACTCTCACAATTTTATATCCAAAACTCTGAAAGTTCTATCTCCCGAACTCTGTCTGTTGCTGTCCAGAACTCCCTTGTTTTATCACCCAAACTCTGGCTTTTCTACCTCCTTAACTCTTAATTGTTTTATCTCCCAAACTCTGGCCAGTTTACCTCCTGCACCCTGGTTGTTTCTATCCTGCACTCTGGCGTTTTTCCTCATGAATTCTGTCGTTTTTTCTCCTGAACTCTGGCATTTTTTGTCCTGAACTATGGCAGTTTTTGTCCTGAACTTTGGCAATTTTTGTCCTGAACTCTGGCAGTTTTTATCCTGAACTCTGGCAGTTTTTGTCCTGAACTCTGGCAGTTTTTCTCCTGAACTCTGGCAGTTTTTCTCCTGAACTCTGGCAGTTTTTCTCATGAAATCTGGCAGTTTTTCTCCCGAACTCTGTTTGTTTTTCCACTGAAGTTTGTCTGTTGTCCTCCCAAACTCTTGTTGTTTTATCTCCTGAACTCTTGCTGATTTATCTCCTGAAATCCCAGTGCTTTCTCTGCTATATACTCCCTGTTTTATTCTCTGAACATCCTCTGCTTTATCCCCAGAAATCCCGCTGTTTTTACCTCGTGAATAATCATTCTTTTGTTCCCAATCTCTAATTGTTTTAGCCCCTGAACATTCACTGTTTTATCCTCTGATCTCTCGTTGTTTTGTCTCCTGACCTCTCACTGTTTTACCGCCTGACCTCCCACTGTTTTATCTTGTTAATTCAGGCTGTTTTATCTCCCTAGCTCTGGCTGTTTTATCTCCCTAGCTCTGGCTGTTTTATCTCCTGAACTCTGGCTGTTGTTCTCCCGAACTCTGGCTGTTGTTCTCCTGAACTCTGGCTGTTGGTCTCCGAACTCTGGCTGTTGTTCTCCCGAACTCTGGCTGTTGTTCTCCCGAACTCTGGCTGTTGTTCTCCCGAACTCTGGCTGTTGTTCTCCCGAACTCTGGCTGTTGTTCTCCCGAACTCTGGCTGTTGTTCTCCCGAACTCTGGCTGTTGTTCTCCCGAACTCTGGCTGTTGTTCTCCCGAACTCTGGCTTCTTGTTCTCGCGAACTCTGGTTGTTGTTCTCCCGAACTCTGGTTGTTTTTCTGCCGTACTCTTGCTGTTTTACCACTCGAACGCTTGCTGATTGATCTCCTGAACTCCCCCTGTTTTATCCCCTGTACTCTCCCTTTTTTTTATCCTCTGAACTCCCACTGCTTAATCCACTGAACTCCCACTATTTTACCTCCAGAACTCTCACTATATTTTGCCCAAACTGTCGCTATTTTATCTCTCCAGCTTTCGCTCTTTTATAGGCTGAACTCTCACAATTTTATATCCAAAACTCTGAAGGTTTTATCTCCCAAACTCTGTTGTTCTCCCGAACTCCCGTTGTTTTATCACCCAAACTCTGGCTGTTTTACCTCCTTAACTCTGAATTGTTTTATCTCCCAAACTCTGGCCAGTTTACCTCCCGAACCCTGGTTGTTTCTATCCTGCACTCTGGTGTTTTTTCTCCTGAATTCTGTTGTTTTTTCTCCTGAATTCTGGCAGTTTTTCTCCTGAACTCTGGCAGTTTTTCTCCTGAACTCTGGCAGTTTTTCCCATGAAATCTGGCAGTTTTTCTCCCGAACTCTGTTTGTTTTTCCACTGAAGTTTGTCTGTTGTCCTCCCAAACTCTTGTTGTTTTATCTCCTGAACTCTTGCTGATTTATCTCCTGAAATCCCAGTGCTTTCTCTGCTATATACTCCCTGTTTTATTCTCTGAACATCCTCTGCTTTATCCCCAGAAATCCCGCTGTTTTTACCTGGTGAATAATCATTCTTTTGTTCCCAATCTCTAATTGTTTTAGCCCCTGAACACTCACTGTTTTATCCTCTGATCTCTCGTTGTTTTGTCTCCTGACCTCTCACTGTTTTACCGCCTGACCTCCCACTGTTTTATCTATTTAACTCAGGCTGTTTTATCTCCCTAGCTCTGGCTGTTTTATCTCCCTAGCTCTGGCTGTTTTATCTCCTGAACTCTGGCTGTTGTTCTCCTGAACTCTGGCTGTTGTTCTCCCGAACTCTGGCTGTTTTTCTCCCGAACTCTGGCTGTTTTTCTCCCGAACTCTGGCTGTTGTTCTCCCGAAGTCTGGCTGTTGTTCTCCCGACGTCTGGCTGTTGTTCTCCCAAAGTCTGGCTGTTGTTCTCCCGAAGTCTGGCTGTTGTTCTCCCGATGTCTGGCTTTTTTTCTCCCGAAGTCTGGCTGTTGTTCTAACGAACTCTGGCTTCTTGTTCTCGCGAACTCTGGTTGTTGTTCTCCCGAACTCTGGTTGTTTTTCTGCCGTACTCTTGCTGTTTTACCACTCGAACGCTTGCTGATTGATCTCCTGAACTCCCCCTGTTTTATCCCCTGTACTCTCCCTTTTTTTTATCCTCTGAACTCCCACTGCTTAATCCACTGAACTCCCACTATTTTACCTCCAGAACTCTCACTATATTTTGCCCAAACTGTCGCTGTTTTATCTCTCCAGCTTTCGCTCTTTTATAGGCTGAACTCTCACAATTTTATATCCAAAACTCTGAAGGTTTTATCTCCCAAACTCTGTTGTTCTCCCGAACTCCCGTTGTTTTATCACCCAAACTCTGGCTGTTTTACCTCCTTAACTCGTAATTGTTTTATCTCCCAAACTCTGGCCAGTTTACCTCCCGAACCCTGGTTGTTTCTATCCTGCACTCTGGCGTTTTTTCTCCTGAATTCTGTTGTTTTTTCTCCTGAATTCTGGCAATTTTTCTCCTGAACTCTGGCAGTTTTTCCCATGAAATCTGACAGTTTTTCACCTGAACTTTGTTTGTTTTTCCACTGAAGTTTGTCTGTTGTCCTCCCAAACTCTTGTTGTTTTATCTCCTGAACTCTTGCTGATTTATCTCCTGAAATCCCAGTGCTTTATCTGCTCTATACTCCCTGTTTTATTCTCTGAACATCCACTGCTTTATCTCCTGAAATCCCACTGTTTTTACCTCCTGAATAATCATTCTTTTGTTCCCAATCTCTAATTGTTATAGCCCCTGAACACTCACTGATTTATCCTCTGATCTCTCGTTGTTTTGTCTCCTGAACTCTCATTGTTTTACCTCATGACCTCCCACTATTTTATCTCTTAAACTCTCATTGTTTTATCTCCCTAATTCTGGCTGTTTTATCTCCCTAACTCTGGCGGTTTTATCTCCCTAACTCTGGCGGTTTTATCTCCCTAACTCTGGCTGTTTTATCTCCCTAACTCTGGCGGTTTTATCTCCCTAACTCTGGCGGTTTTATCTCCCTAACTCTGGCTGTTTTTCTCCTGAACTCTGGCTGTTTTTCTCTTGAACTCTGGCCGTTTTTCTCTTGTACTCTGGCTGTTGTTCTCCCGAACTCTGGCTGTTGTTCATACGAACTCTGGCTGTTGTTCTCCCGAACTCTGGCTGTTGTTCTCCCAAACTCTGGCTGTTGTTCTCGCGAACTCTTGCTGTTGTTCTCACGAAATCTTGCTGTTGTTCTCGCGAACTCTGGTTGTTGTTCTCCCGAACTCTGGTTGTTTTTCTGCCGTACTCTTGCTGTTTTACCATTCCATCGCTTGCTGATTGATCTCCTGAACTCCCACTGTTTTATCCCCTGTACTCTCCCTTTTTTTTATCCTCTGAACACCCACTGCTTAATCCACTGAACTCCCACTATTTTACCTCCAGAACTCTCACTATATTTTGCCCGAACTGTCTCTCTTTTATATCTCCAGCTTTCGCTCTTTTATACGCTGAACTCTCACAATTTTATATCCAAACCTCTGAAGGTTTTATGTCCCAAACTCTGTTGTTCTCCAGAACTCCCGTTGCTTTATCACCCAAACTCTGGCTGTTCTAACTCCTTAACTCGTAATTGTTTTATCTCCCAAACTCTGGCCAGTTTACCTCCTGCACCCTGGTTGTTTCTATCCTGCACTCTGGCGTTTTTTCTCCTGAATTCTGTCATTTTTTCTCCTGAATTCTGGCAGTTTTTCTGCTGAACTCTGGCAGTTTTTCTCCTGAACTCTGGCAGTTTTTGTCCTGAACTCTGGCAGTTTTTATCCTGAACTCTGGCAGTTTATCTCCTGAACTCTAGCAGTTTTTCTCCTGAACTCTGGCAGCTTTTGTCCTGAACTCTGGCAGTTTATCTCCTGAACTCTAGCAGTTTTTCTCCTGAACTCTGGACAGCTTTTGTCCTGAACTCTGGCAGCTTTTGTCCTGAACTCTGGCAGTTTTTGTCCTGAACTCTGGCAGTTTTTCTTCTGAAATCTGGCAGTTTTTCTCCTGAAATCTGGGAGTTTTTCTCCTGAACTCTGCAGTTCTTCTCCTGAACTCTGGCGATTTTATCTCCCACTCTCTGGTTGTTTATCCCCCGAAGTTTGTCTGTTGTCCTCCCAAACTCTTGTTGTTTTATCTCCTGAACTCTTGCTGATTTATCTCCTGAAATCCCAGTGCTTTATCTGCTCTATACTCCCTGTTTTATTCTCTGAACGTCCACTGCTTTATCTCCTGAAATCCCACTGTTTTTACCTCCTGAAAAATCATTCTTTTGTTCCCAATCTCTAATTGTTATAGCCCCTGAACACTCACTGATTTATCCTCTGATCTCTCGTTGTTTTGTCTCCTGAACTCTCATTGTTTTACCTCATGACCTCCCACTATTTTATCTCTTAAACTCTCATTGTTTTATCTCCCTAATTCTGGCTGTTTTATCTCCCTAACTCTGGCGGTTTTATCTCCCTAACTCTGGCGGTTTTATCTCCCTAACTCTGGCTGTTTTATCTCCCTAACTCTGGCGGTTTTATCTCCCTAACTCTGGCGGTTTTATCTCCCTAACTCTGGCTGTTTTTCTCCTGAACTCTGGCTGTTTTTCTCCTGAACTCTGGCCGTTTTTCTCTTGTACTCTGGCTGTTGTTCTCCCGAACTCTGGCTGTTGTTCATACGAACTCTGGCTGTTGTTCTCCCCGAACTCTGGCTGTTGTTCTCCCAAACTCTGGCTGTTGTTCTCCGCGAACTCTTGCTGTTGTTCTCACGAAATCTTGCTGTTGTTCTCGCGAACTCTGGTTGTCGTTCTCCCGAACTCTGGTTGTTTTTCTGCCGTACTCTTGCTGTTTTACCACTCCATCGCTTGCTGATTGATCTCCTGAACTCCCACTGCTTTATCCCCTGTACTCTCCCTTTTTTTTATCCTCTGAACACCCACTGCTTAATCCACTGAATTCCCACTATTTTACCTCCAGAACTCTCACTATATTTTGCCCGAACTGTCTCTCTTTTATATCTCCAGCTTTCGCTCTTTTATACGCTGAACTCTCACAATTTTATATCCAAAACTCTGAAGGTTTTATGTCCCAAACTCTGTTGTTCTCCAGAACTCCCGTTGCTTTATCACCCAAACTCTGGCTGTTCTAACTCCTTAACTCGTAATTGTTTTATCTCCCAAACTCTGGCCAGTTTACCTCCTGCACCCTGGTTGTTTCTATCCTGCACTCTGGTGTTTTTTCTCCTGAATTCTGTCATTTTTTCTCCTGAACTCTGGCAGTTTTTCTGCTGAACTCTGGCAGTTTTTCTCCTGAACTCTGGCAGTTTTTGTCCTGAACTCTGGCAGTTTTTATCCTGAACTCTGGCAGTTTATCTCCTGAACTCTAGCAGTTTTTCTCCTGAACTCTGGCAGCTTTTGTCCTGAACTCTGGCAGTTTATCTCCTGAACTCTAGCAGTTTTTCTCCTGAACTCTGGCAGCTTTTGTCCTGAACTCAGGCAGTTTTTGTCCTGAACTCTGGCAGTTTTTCTCCTGAACTCTGGCAGTTTTTGTCCTGAACTCTGGCAGTTTTTGTCCTGAACTCTGGCAGTTTATCTCCTGAACTCTAGCAGTTTATCTCCTGAACTCTGGCAGCTTTTGTCCTGAACTCTGGCAGCTTTTGTCCTGAACTCTGGCAGTTTTTGTCCTGAACTCTGGCAGTTTTTCTTCTGAAATCTGGCAGTTTTTCTCCTGAAATCTGGGAGTTTTTCTCCTGAACTCTGCAGTTCTTCTCCTGAACTCTGGCGATTTTATCTCCCACACTCTGGTTGTTTATCCCCCGAAGTTTGTCTGTTGTCCTCCCAAACTCTTGTTGTTTTATCTCCTGAACTCTTGCTGATTTATCTCCTGAAATCCCAGTGCTTTATCTGCTCTATACTCCCTGTTTTATTCTCTGAACGTCCACTGCTTTATCTCCTGAAATCCCACTGTTTTTACCTCCTGAAAAATCATTCTTTTGTTCCCAATCTCTAATTGTTATAGCCCCTGAACACTCACTGATTTATCCTCTGATCTCTCGTTGTTTTGTCTCCTGAACTCTCATTGTTTTACCTCATGACCTCCCACTATTTTATCTCTTAAACTCTCATTGTTTTATCTCCCTAATTCTGGCTGTTTTATCTCCCTAACTCTGGCGGTTTTATCTCCCTAACTCTGGCGGTTTTATCTCCCTAACACTGGCTGTTTTATCTCCCTAACTCTGGCGGTTTTATCTCCCTAACTCTGGCGGTTTTATCTCCCTAACTCTGGCTGTTTTTCTCCTGAACTCTGGCTGTTTTTCTCCTGAACTCTGGCCGTTTTTCTCTTGTACTCTGGCTGTTGTTCTCCCGAACTCTGGCTGTTGTTCATACGAACTCTGGCTGTTGTTCTCCCGAACTCTGGCTGTTGTTCTCCCAAACTCTGGCTGTTGTTCTCGCGAACTCTTGCTGTTGTTCTCACGAAATCTTGCTGTTGTTCTCGCGAACTCTGGTTGTTGTTCTCCCGAACTCTGGTTGTTTTTCTGCCGTACTCTTGCTGTTTTACCATTCCATCGCTTGCTGATTGATCTCCTGAACTCCCACTGTTTTATCCCCTGTACTCTCCCTTTTTTTTATCCTCTGAACACCCACTGCTTAATCCACTGAACTCCCACTATTTTACCTCCAGAACTCTCACTATATTTTGCCCGAACTGTCTCTCTTTTATATCTCCAGCTTTCGCTCTTTTATACGCTGACTCTCACAATTTTATATCCAAACCTCTGAAGGTTTTATGTCCCAAACTCTGTTGTTCTCCAGAACTCCCGTTGCTTTATCACCCAAACTCTGGCTGTTCTAACTCCTTAACTCGTAATTGTTTTATCTCCCAAACTCTGGCCAGTTTACCTCCTGCACCCTGGTTGTTTCTATCCTGCACTCTGGCGTTTTTTCTCCTGAATTCTGTCATTTTTTCTCCTGAATTCTGGCAGTTTTTCTGCTGAACTCTGGCAGTTTTTCTCCTGAACTCTGGCAGTTTTTGTCCTGAACTCTGGCAGTTTTTATCCTGAACTCTGGCAGTTTATCTCCTGAACTCTAGCAGTTTTTCTCCTGAACTCTGGCAGCTTTTGTCCTGAACTCTGGCAGTTTATCTCCTAAACTCTAGCAGTTTTTCTCCTGAACTCTGGCAGCTTTTGTCCTGAACTCTGGCAGTTTTTGTCCTGAACTCTGGCAGTTTTTGTCCTGAACTCTGGCAGTTTTTCTCCTGAACTCTGGACGTTTTTCTCCTGAACGCTGGCAGTTTTTTTCCTGAACGCTGGCAATTTTTCTCCTGAACGCTCCTAGTTTTTCTCCTGAACTCTGGCAGTTTTTCTCCTGAACCCTGGCGATTTTATCTCCCAAACTCTGGTTGTTTATCCCCCGAAGTTTGTCTGTTGTCCTCCCAAACTCTTGTTGTTTTATCTCCTGAACTCTTGCTGATTTATCTCCTGAAATCCCAGTGCTTTATCTGCTCTATACTCCCTGTTTTATTCTCTGAACATCCATGCTTTATCCCCTGAAATCCTACTGTTTTTACCTCCTGAATAATCATTCTTTTGTTCCCAATCTCTAATTGTTTTAGCCCCTGAACACTCACTGTTTTATCCTCTGATCTCTCGTTGTTTAGTCTCCTGAACTCTCATTGTTTTACCTCCTGACCTCCCACTGATTTATCTCTTTAACTCTCATTGTTTTATCTCCCTAACTCTGCCTGTTTTATTTCCGTAACTCTGGCTGTTTTATCTCCCTAACTCTGGCTGTTTTATCTCCTGAACTCTGGCTGTTTTATCTCCCTAACTCTGGCTGTTTTTCTCCTCAACTCTGGCTTTTTTTCTCCTGAACTCTGGCTCTTGTTCTCCCGAACTTTGGCTGTTGTTCATCCGACCTCTGGCTGTTGTTCTCCCAAACTCTGGCTGTTGTTCTCCCAAACTCTGGCTGTTGTTCTCGCGAACTCTTGCTGTTGTTCTCACGAACTCTGGCTGTTGTTCTCACGAACTCTGGCTGTTGTTCTCACGAACTCTGGTTGTTGTTCTCCCGAACTCTGGCGTTATTATCTCCCAAACTCTGGTTGTTTATCCCCCGAAGTTTGTCTGTTGTCTTCCCAAACTCTTGTTGTTTTATATCCTGAACTCTTGCTGATTTATCTCCTGAAATCCCAGTGCTTTATCTGCTATATACTCCCTGTTTTATTCTCTGAACATCCACTACTTTATCCCCTGAAATCCCGCTGTTTTTACCTCCTGAATAATCATTCTTTTGTTCCCAATCTCTAATTGTTTTAGCCCCTGAACACGCACTGTTTTATCCTCTGATCTCTCGTTGGTTTGTCTCCTGAACTCTCATTGTTTTACCTCATGACCTCCCACTGTTTTATCTCATTAACTCTCATTGTTTTATCTCCGTAACTCTGGCTGTTTTATCTCCCTAACTCTGGCTGTATTTCTCCTGAACTCTGGCTGTTTTTCTCCTGAACTCTGGCTGTTTTTCTCCTGAACTCTGGCTGTTTTTCTCCTGAACTCTGGTTGTTTTTCTCCTGCACTCTGTCTCTTGTTCTCCCGAACTCTGGCTATTGTTCTCCCGAACTCTGGCTGTTGTTCTCCTGAACTCTGGGTGTTTTTCTGCCGATCTCTGGCTGTTTTTCTCGCGAACTCTTGCTGTTGTTCTCCCGAACTCTGGCTGTTGTTCTCCCGAACTCTGGCTGTTGTTCTCCCGAACTCTGGCTGTTGTTCTCCCGAACTCTGGCTGTTGTTCTCACGAACTCTGGCTTGTTGTTCTCGCGAACTCTGGTTGTTGTTCTCGCGAACTCTGGTTGTTTTTCTGCCGTACTCTTGTTGTCTTACCACTCGAACGCTTGCTGATTTATCTCCTGAACTACGACTGTTTTATCCCCTGTACTCTCCCTTTTTTTTATCCTCTGAAGTCCCACTGCTTAATCCCCTGAATTCCCATTATTTTACCTCCTAAACTCTCACTATATTTTGCCCGAACTGTCGCTGTTTTACCTCTACAGCTCTCGCTGTTTTATACGCTCAACTCTCACAATTTTATATCCAAAACTCTGAAAGTTCTATCTCCCGAACTCTGTCTGTTGCTGTCCAGAACTCCCCTTGTTTTATCACCCAAACTCTGGCTTTTCTACCTCCTTAACTCTTAATTGTTTTATCTCCCAAACTCTGGCCAGTTTACCTCCCGCACCCTGGTTGTTTCTATCCTGCACTCTGGCGTTTTTCCTCATGAATTCTGTCGTTTTTTCTCCTGAACTCTGGCATTTTTTGTCCTGAACTATGGCAGTTTTTGTCCTGAACTTTGGCAATTTTTGTCCTGAACTCTGGCAGTTTTTATCCTGAACTCTGGCAGTTTTTGTCCTGAACTCTGGCAGTTTTTCTCCTGAACTCTGGCAGTTTTTCTCCTGAACTCTGGCAGTTTTTCTCATGAAATCTGGCAGTTTTTCTCCCGAACTCTGTTTGTTTTTCCACTGAAGTTTGTCTGTTGTCCTCCCAAACTCTTGTTGTTTTATCTCCTGAACTCTTGCTGATTTATCTCCTGAAATCCCAGTGCTTTCTCTGCTATATACTCCCTGTTTTATTCTCTGAACATCCTCTGCTTTATCCCAGAAATCCCGCTGTTTTTACCTCGTGAATAATCATTCTTTTGTTCCCAATCTCTAATTGTTTTAGCCCCTGAACATTCACTGTTTTATCCTCTGATCTCTCGTTGTTTTGTCTCCTGACCTCTCACTGTTTTACCGCCTGACCTCCCACTGTTTTATCTTGTTAACTCAGGCTGTTTTATCTCCCTAGCTCTGGCTGTTTTATCTCCCTAGCTCTGGCTGTTTTATCTCCTGAACTCTGGCTGTTGTTCTCCCGAACTCTGGCTGTTGTTCTCCTGAACTCTGGCTGTTGGTCTCCGAACTCTGGCTGTTGTTCTCCCGAACTCTGGCTGTTGTTCTCCCGAACTCTGGCTGTTGTTCTCCCGAACTCTGGCTGTTGTTCTCCCGAACTCTGGCTGTTGTTCTCCCGAACTCTGGCTGTTGTTCTCCCGAACTCTGGCTGTTGTTCTCCCGAACTCTGGCTGTTGTTCTAACGAACTCTGGCTTCTTGTTCTCGCGAACTCTGGTTGTTGTTCTCCCGAACTCTGGTTGTTTTTCTGCCGTACTCTTGCTGTTTTACCACTCGAACGCTTGCTGATTGATCTCCTGAACTCCCCCTGTTTTATCCCCTGTACTCTCCCTTTTTTTTATCCTCTGAACTCCCACTGCTTAATCCACTGAACTCCCACTATTTTACCTCCAGAACTCTCACTATATTTTGCCCAAACTGTCGCTGTTTTATCTCTCCAGCTTTCGCTCTTTTATAGGCTGAACTCTCACAATTTTATATCCAAAACTCTGAAGGTTTTATCTCCCAAACTCTGTTGTTCTCCCGAACTCCCGTTGTTTTATCACCCAAACTCTGGCTGTTTTACCTCCTTAACTCTGAATTGTTTTATCTCCCAAACTCTGGCCAGTTTACCTCCCGAACCCTGGTTGTTTCTATCCTGCACTCTGGTGTTTTTTCTCCTGAATTCTGTTGTTTTTTCTCCTGAATTCTGGCAGTTTTTCTCCTGAACTCTGGCAGTTTTTCTCCTGAACTCTGGCAGTTTTTCTCCTGAACTCTGGCAGTTTTTCCCATGAAATCTGGCAGTTTTTCTCCCGAACTCTGTTTGTTTTTCCACTGAAGTTTGTCTGTTGTCCTCCCAAACTCTTGTTGTTTTATCTCCTGAACTCTTGCTGATTTATCTCCTGAAATCCCAGTGCTTTCTCTGCTATATACTCCCTGTTTTATTCTCTGAACATCCTCTGCTTTATCCCCAGAAATCCCGCTGTTTTTACCTGGTGAATAATCATTCTTTTGTTCCCAATCTCTAATTGTTTTAGCCCCTGAACACTCACTGTTTTATCCTCTGATCTCTCGTTGTTTTGTCTCCTGACCTCTCACTGTTTTACCGCCTGACCTCCCACTGTTTTATCTATTTAACTCAGGCTGTTTTATCTCCCTAGCTCTGGCTGTTTTATCTCCCTAGCTCTGGCTGTTTTATCTCCTGAACTCTGGCTGTTGTTCTCCTGAACTCTGGCTGTTGTTCTCCCGAACTCTGGCTGTTGTTCTCCCGAACTCTGGCTGTTGTTCACCCGAACTCTGGCTGTTGTTCTCCCGAACTCTGGCTGTTGTTCTCCCGAACTCTGGCTGTTGTTCTCCCGAACTCTGGCTGTTGTTCTCCCGAACTCTGGCTGTTGTTCTCCCGAACTCTGGCTGTTGTTCTCCCGAACTCTGGCTGTTGTTCTAACGAACTCTGGCTTCTTGTTCTCGCGAACTCTGGTTGTTGTTCTCCCGAACTCTGGTTGTTTTTCTGCCGTACTCTTGCTGTTTTACCACTCGAACGCTTGCTGATTGATCTCCTGAACTCCCCCTGTTTTATCCCCTGTACTCTCCCTTTTTTTTATCCTCTGAACTCCCACTGCTTAATCCACTGAACTCCCACTATTTTACCTCCAGAACTCTCACTATATTTTGCCCAAACTGTCGCTGTTTTATCTCTCCAGCTTTCGCTCTTTTATAGGCTGAACTCTCACAATTTTATATCCAAAACTCTGAAGGTTTTATCTCCCAAACTCTGTTGTTCTCCCGAACTCCCGTTGTTTTATCACCCAAACTCTGGCTGTTTTACCTCCTTAACTCGTAATTGTTTTATCTCCCAAACTCTGGCCAGTTTACCTCCCGAACCCTGGTTGTTTCTATCCTGCACTCTGGCGTTTTTTCTCCTGAATTCTGTTGTTTTTTCTCCTGAATTCTGGCAATTTTTCTCCTGAACTCTGGCAGTTTTTCCCATGAAATCTGACAGTTTTTCACCTGAACTCTGTTTGTTTTTCCACTGAAGTTTGTCTGTTGTCCTCCCAAACTCTTGTTGTTTTATCTCCTGAACTCTTGCTGATTTATCTCCTGAAATCCCAGTGCTTTCTCTGCTATATACTCCCTGTTTTATTCTCTGAACATCCTCTGCTTTAACCCCAGAAATCCCGCTGTTTTTACCTCCTGAATAATCATTCTTTTGTTCCCAATCTCTAATTGTTTTAGACCCTGAACACTCACTGTTTTATCCTCTGATCTCTCATTGTTTTGTCTCCTGACCTCTCACTGTTTTACCGCCTGACCTCCCACTGTTTTATCTCTTTAACTCAGGCTATTTTATCTCCCTAACTCTGGCTGTTTTATCTCCGGAACTCTGGCTGTTGTTCTCCCGAACTCTGGCTGTTGTTCTCCCGAACTCTGGCTGTTGTTCTCCCGAACTCTGGCTGTTGTTCTCCCGAACTCTGGCTGTTGTTCTCCCGAACTCTGGCTGTTGTTCTCCCGAACTCTGGCTTCTTGTTGTCGCGAACCCTGGTTGTTGTTCTCCCGAGCTCTGGTTGGTTTTCTGCCGTACTCTTGCTGTTTTACCACTCGAACGCTTGCTGATTGATCTCCTGAACTCCCCCTGTTTTATCCCCTGTACTCTCCCTTTTTTTTATCCTCTGAACTCCCACTGCTTAATCCACTGAACTCCCACTATTTTACCTCCAGAACTCTCACTATATTTTGCCCGAACTGTCGCTGTTTTATATCTCCAGCTTTCGCTCTTTTATAGGCTGAACTCTCACAATTTTATATCCAAAACTCTGAAGGTTTTATCTCCCAAACTCTGTTGTTCTCCCGAACTCCCGTTGTTTTATCACCCAAACTCTGGCTGTTCTACCTCCTTAACTCTTAATTGTTTTATCTCCCAAACTCTGGCCAGTTTACGTCCCGCACCCTGGTTGTTTCTATCCTGCACTCTGGCGTTTTTCTCCTGAATTCTGCTGTTTTTTCTCCTGAATTCAGGCAGATTTTCTCCTGAACTCTGGCAGTTTTTCTCCTGAACTCTGGCAGTTTTTCTCCTGAACTCTGGAAATTTTTCTCCTGAACTCTGGCAGTTTTTCTCCTGAACTCTGGCAGTTTTTCTCCTGAACTCTGGCAGTTTTTCTCCTGAACTCTGGCAGTTTTTCTCCTGAACTCTGGCAGTTTTTCTCCTGAACTCTGGCAGTTTTTCTCCTGAACGCACACAGTTTTTCTCCTGAACTCTGGCAGTATTTCTCCTGAAATCTGGCAGTTTTTCTCGCGAACTCTGGCAGTTCTTCTTTTGAACTCTGGCGTTATTATCTCCCAAACTCTGGTTCTTTATCCCCTGAAGTTTGTCTGTTGTCCTCCCAAACTCTTGTTGTTTTATATCCTGAACTCTTGCTGATTTATCTCCTGAAATCCCAGTGCTTTATCTGCTATATACTCCCTGTTTTATTCTCTGAACATCCACTACTTTATCCCCTGAAATCCCGTTGTTTTTACCTCCTGAATAATCATTCTTTTGTTCCCAATCTCTAATTGTTTTAGCCCCTGAACACTCACTGTTTTATCCTCCGATCTCTCGTTGTTTTACCTCCTGAACTCTCATTGTTTTATCTCTTTAACTCTCATTGTTTTATCTCCGTATTTCTGGCTGTTTTATATCCCTAACTCTGGCTGTTTTTCTCCTGAACTCTGGCTGTTTTTCTCCTGAACTCTGGCTGTTTTTCTCCTGAACTCTGGCTGTTGTTCTCCCAAACTCTGGCTGTTGTTCTCCCGAACTCTGGCTGTTGTTCTCCTGGACTCTGGCTGTTGTTCTGCCGATCTCTGGCTGTTGTTCTCGCGAACTCTTGCTGTTGTTCTCTCGAACTCTGGCTGTTGTTCTCGCGAACTCTGGTTGTTGTTCTCGCGAACTCTGGTTGTTTTTCTGCCGTACTCTTGTTGTTTTACCACTCGAACGCTTGCTGATTTATCTCCTGAACTACGACTGTTTTATCCCCTGTATTCTCCCTTTTTTTTATCCTCTGAACTCCCACTGCTTAATCCCCTGAATTCCCAGTATTTTACCTCCAAAACTCTCACTATATTTTGCCCGAACTGTCGCTGTTTTACCTCTACAGCTCTCGCTGTTTTATACGCTCAACTCTCACAATTTTATATCCAAAACTCTGAAAGTTCTATCTCCCGAACTCTGTCTGTTGCTCTCCAGAACTCCCGTTGTTTTATCACCCAAACTCTGGCTGTTCTACCTCCTTAACTCTTAATTGTTTTATCTCCCAAACTCTGGCCAGTTTACCTCCCGCACCCTGGTTGTTTCTATCCTGCACTCTGGCGTTTTTCCTCCTGAATTCTGTCGTTTTTTCTCCTGAACTCTGGCAGTTTTTGTCCTGAACTCTGGCAGTTTTTGCCCTGAATTTTAGCAGTTTTTGTCCTGAACTCTGGCAGTTTTTGTCCTGAACTCTGGCAGTTTTTGTCCTGAACTCTGTAAGTTTTTGTCCTGAACTCTGGCAGTTTTTGTCCTGAACGCTGGCAGTTTTTCTCTTGAACGCTGGCAGTCTTTCTCCTAAACTCTGGCAGCTTTTGTCCTGAACTCTGGCAGTTTTTCTCCTGAACTCTGGCAGTTTTTCTCTTGAACTCTGGCAGTTTTTCTCCTGAACTCTGGCAGTTTTTCTCCTGAACTCTGGCAGTTTTTCTCCTGAACTCTTGCAGTTTTTCTCCTGAACTCTGGCAGTTTTTCTCCTGAAATCTGGCAGTTTTTCTCCCGAACTCTGCAGTTCTTCTCCTGAACTCTCGCGGTTTTATCTCCCAAACTCAGTTTGTTTTTCCACTGAAGTTTGTCTGTTGTCCTCCCAAACTCTTGTTATTTTATCTCCTGAACTCTTGCTGATTTATCTCCTGAAATCCCAGTGCTTTCTCTGCTATGTACTCCCAGTTTTATTCTCTGAACATCCAATGCTTTATCCCCTGAATTCCCACTGTTTTTACCTCCAGAATAATGATTCTTTTGTTCCCAATCTCTTATTGTTTTGGCGCCTCAACACTCACTGTTTTATCCTCTGATCTCTCTCTGTTTTGTCTCCTGATCTCTCACTGTTTTACCTCCTGACCTCCCACTGTTTTATCTCTTTAACTCTCATTGCTTTTTCTCCAAAACTCTGGATGTTTCATCTCCCAATCACTGGATGTTTTATCTCCCTTTCTCTGGCTGTTTTATCTCCCTAACTCTGGCTGTTTTATCTCCTGAAATCTGGCTGTTTTATCTCCTGACCTCTGGCTGTTTTATCTCTCTAACTCTGGCTGTTTTATCTCCCTAACTCTTACTGTTTTATCTTCCGAACTCTGGCTGTTGTTCTCCCGAACTCTGGCTGTTGTTCTCCCGAACTCTGGCTGTTGTTCTCCCGAACTCTGGCTGTTGTTCTCCCGAACTCTGGCTGGTGTTCTCCTGAACTCTGGCTGTTGTTCTCCTGACCTCTGGCTGTTGTTCTGCCAAACTCTGGCTGTTGTTCTGCCGAACTCTGGCTGTTGTTCTGCCGAACTCTGGCTGTTGTTCTGCCAAACTCTGGCTGTTGTTCAGCCGAACTCTGGCTGTTGTTCAGCCGAACTCTGGCTGTTGTTCTCCCGAACTCTGGCTGTTGTTCTCCCGAACTCTGGCTATTGTTCTCCCGAACTCTGGCTGTTGTTCTCCCGAACTCTGGTTGTTGTTCTCCCGAACTCTGATTGTTTTTCTGCCGTACTCTTGCTGTTTTACCACTCGAACGCTTGCTGACTGATCTCCTGAACTCCCACTGTTTTATCCCCTGTACTCTCCCTTTTTTTTATCCTCTGAACTCCCACTGCTTAATCCACTGAACTCCCACTATTTTACCTCCAGAACTCTCACTATATTTTGCCCGAACTGTCTCTGTTTTATCTCTCCAGCTTTCGCTCTTTTATACGCTGAACTCTCACAATTTTATATCCAAAACTCTGAAGGTTTTATCTCCCGAACTCTGTCTGTTGTTCTCCCGAACTCCTGTTGTTTTATCACCCAAAATCTGGCTGTTTTACCTCCTTAACTCTGAATTGTTTTATCTCCCAAACTCTGGCCAGTTTACCTCCCGAACCCTGGTTGTTTCTATCCTGCACTCTGGCGTTTTTTCTCCTGAATTCTGTTGTTTTTTCTCCTGAATTCTGGCAGTTTTTCTCCTGAGCTCTGGCAGATTTTCTCCTGAATTCTGGCAGTTTTTCTCCTGAACTCTGGCAGTTTGTCTCCTGAACTCTGGCCGTTTTTCTCCTGAACTCTGGCCATGTTATCTCCCAATCTCTGGTTGTTTATCCTCCGAAGTTTGTCTGTTGTCCTCCCAAACTCTTGGTGTTTTATATCCTGAACTCTTGCTCATTTTTCTCCTGAACTCCCACTGCTTTATGTGCTATATACTCCCTGTTTTATTCTCTGAACATCCACTGCTTTATCCCCTGAATTCCTGCTGTTTTTACCTCCTGAATTATCATTCTTTGTTCCCAATCTCTAATTGTGTTAGCGCCTGAACACTCACTGTTTTATCCTCTGATCTCTCGTTGTTTTGTCTCCTGAACTCTCACTGTTTTACCTCCTGACCTCCCACTGTTTTATCTCTTTAACTCTCATTGTTTTATCTCCCTAAATCTGGCTGTTTTATCTCCCTAACTCTGGCTGTTTTATCTCCCGAACTCTGGCTGTTTTATCTCCCGAACTCTGGCTGTTTTATCTCCCGAACTCTGGCTGTTTTATCTCCCAAACTCTGGCTGCTGTTCTCCCGATCTCTGGCTGTTGTTCTCCCGATCTCTGGCTGTTTTCTCCCGAACACTGGCTGTTGTTCTCCTGAACTCTGGCTGTTGTTCTCCCGAACTCTGTCTTTTGTTTTTCCGAACTCTGGCTGTTGTTCTCGCGATCTCTGGCTGTTGTTCTCGCGAACTCTTGCTGTTGTTCTCGCAAACTCTGGCTAATGTTCTCGCGAACTCTGGCTCTTGTTCTCGCGAACTCTGGCTCTTGTTCTCGCAAACTCTGGCTGTTTTTGTCACAAACTCTGGCTGTTGTTCTCCTGAACTGTGGTTGTTTTTCGCCCGAACTCTTGCTGTTTTACCATTTGAATGCTTGCTGATTTATCTCCTGAACTCCCACTGTTTTATCCCCTGTACTCTCCCTTTTGTTTATCCTCTGAACTCCCACTGCTTAATCCCCTGAATTCCCATTATTTTACCTCCAAAACTCTCACTATATTTTGCCCGAAATGTCGCTCTTTTACCTCTCCACCTCTCGCTGTTTCATACGCTCAACTCTCACAATTTTATATTCAAAATTCTGAAAGTTTTATCTCCCGAACTCTGTGTGTTGTTCTCCCGAACTCCTGTTGTTTTATCACCCAAAATCTGGCTGTCTACCGCCTTAACTCTTAATTGTTTAATCTCCCAAACTCTGGGCGGTTTACCTCCCGAACCCTGGTTGTTTCTATCCTGCACTCTGGCGTTTTTTCTCCAGAATTCTGTCGTTTTTTTCTCCTGAATCTGTCGTTTTTTTCTCCTGAATTCTGTTGTTTTTTCTCCTGAACTCTGGCAGTTTTTCTCCTGAACTCTGGCAGTTATTCTCCTGAACTCTGACAGCTTTTCTCCTGAACTCTGGCAGTTTTTCTCCTGAACTCTGGCAGTTTTTGTCCTGAACTCTTGCAGTTTTTCTCCTGAAATCTTGCAGTTTTTCTCCTGAACTCTGGCAGTTTTTGTCCTGAACTCTCGCAGTTTTTGTCCTGAACTCTCGCAGTTTTTCTCCTGAATGCGGACAGTTTTTCTCCTGAACTCTGGCAGTTTTTCTGCCGAACTCTGGCCGTTTTTCTGCTGAACTCTGGCAACTTTATCTCCCAAACTCTGGTTGTTTATCCCCCAAAGTTTGTCTGTAGTCCTCCCAAGCTCCTGTTGTTTTATCTCCTGAACTCTTGCTGATTTAACTCCTGAACTCCCACTGCTTTATCTGCTGTACGCTCCCTGTTTTATTCTTTGATCGTCCACTGCTTTATCCCCTGAATTCCCGCTGTTTTTACCTCCAGAATAATGATTCTTTTGTTCCCAATCTCTTATTGTTTTGGCGCCTCAACACTCACTGTTTTATCCTCTGATCTCTCGCTGTTTTGTCTCCTGAACTCTCACTGTTTTACCTCCTGACCTCCCACTGTTTTATCTCTTTAAATCTCATTGTTTTATCTCCCAAACTCTGGATGTTTTATCTCCCAAACACTGGATGTTTTATCTTCCTTTCTCTGGCTGTTTTATCTCCCTAACTCTGGCTGTTTTATCTCCTGAAATCTGGCTGTTTTATCTCCTGACCTCTGGCTGTTTTATCTCCCGAACTCTGGCTGTTGTTCTCGCGAACTCTGGCTGTTGTTCTCCCGAACTCTGGCTGTTGTTCTCCCGAACTCTGGCAGTTCTTCTCCCGAACTCTGGCTGTTGTTCTCCTGAACTCTGTCTGTTGTTCTCCCGAACTCTGGCTGTTGTTCTCCTGACCTTTGGCTGTTGTTCTCCCGAACTCTGGCTGTTGTTCTCCCGAACTCTGGCTGTTGTTCTCGCGAACTCTGGTTGTTGTTCTCCCGAACTCTGGTTGTTTTTCTGCCGTACTCTTGCTGTTTTACCACTCGAACGCTTGCTGACTGATCTCCTGAACTCCCACTGTTTTATCCCCTGTACTCACCCTTTTTTTTATCCTCTGAACTCCCACTGCTTAATCCACTGAACTCCCACTATTTTACCTCCAGAACTCTCACTATATTTTGCCCGAACTGTCTCTGTTTTATCTCTCCAGCTTTCGCTCTTTTATACGCTGAACTCTCACAATTTTATATCCAAAACTCTGAAGGTTTTATCTCCCGAACTCTGTCTGTTGTTCTCCCGAACTCCCGTTGTTTTATCACCCAAACTCTGGCTGTTTTACCTCCTTAACTCTGAATTGTTTTTTCTCCCAAACTCTGGCCAGTTTACCTCCCGAACCCTGGTTGTTTCTATCCTGCACTCTGGCGTTTTTTCTCCTGAATTCTGGCAGTTTTTCTCCTGAGCTCTGGCAGATTTTCTCCTGAACTCTGGCAGTTTTTGTCCTGAACTCTGGCAGTTTTTCTCCTGATCTCTGGCAGTTTTTGTCCTGAACTCTGCCAGTTTTTCTCCTGAATGCTGGCAGTTTTTCTCCTGAACTCTGGCAGTTTGTCTCCTGAACTCTGGCCATTTTTCTCCTGAACTCTGGCCATTTTATCTCCCAATCTCTGGGTGTTTATCCCCCGAAGTTTGTCTGTTGTCCTCCCAAACTCTTGTTGTTTTATATCCTGAACTCTTGCTCATTTTTTTCCTGAACTCCCACTGCTTTATCTGCTATATACTCCCTGTTTTATTCTCTGAACATCCACTGCTTTATCCCCTGAATTCCTGCTGTTTTTACCTCCTGAATAATCATTCTTTTGTTCCCAATCTCTAATTGTTTAGGCGCCTGAACACTCTCTGTTTTATCCTCTGATCTCTCGTTGTTTTGTCTCCTGAACTCTCACTGTTTTACCTCCTGACCTCCCACTGTTTTATCTCTTTAACTCTCATTGTTTTATCTCCCGAACTCTGGCTGTTTTATCTCCCTAACTCTGGCTGTTTTATCTCCCGAACTCTGGCTGTTTTATCTCCCGAACTCTGGCTGTTTTATCTCCTGATCTCTGGCTGTTGTTCTCCCGATCTCTGGCTGTTTTCTCCCGAAAACTGGCTGTTGTTCTCCCGAACTCTGGCTGTTGTTCTCGCGAACTCTGGCTGTTGTTCTCGCGATCTCTGGCTGTTGTTCTCGCGAACGCTGGCTGTTGTTCTCGCAAACTCTGGCTGTTGTTCTCGCGAACTCTGGCTCTTGTTCTCACGAACTCTGGCTCTTGTTCTCGCAAACTCTGGCTGTTGTTGTCACAAAGTCTGGCTGTTGTTCTCCCGAACTGTGGTTGTTGTTCGTCGGACTCTTGCGCTTTTACCATTCGAATGCTTGCTGATTTATCTCCTGAACTCCCACTGTTTTATCCCCTGTACTCTCCCTTTTGTTTATCCTCTGAACTCCCACTGCTTAATTCCCTGAATTCCCACTATTTTACCTCCAAAACTCTCACTATATTTTGCCCGAAATGTCGCTCTTTTACCTCTCCACCTCTCGCTGTTTTATACGCTCAACTCTCACAATTTTATATCCAAAATTCTGAAGGTTTTATCTCCCGAACTCTGTCTGTTGTTCTCCCGAACTCCTGTTGTTTTATCACCCAAAATCTGGCTGTTCTACCTCCTTAACTCTTAATTGTTTTATCTCCCAAACTTTGGCCGGTTTACCTCCCGAACTCTGGTTGTTTCTATCCTGCACTCTGGCGTTTTTTCTCCTGAATTCTGTCATTTTTTCTCCTGAATCTGTCATTTTTTTCTCCTGAATTCTGTCGTTTTTTTCTCCTGAACTCTGGCAGTTTTTTCTCCTGAACTCTGGAAGTTTTTCTCCTGAACTCTGGCAGTTTTTCTACTGAACTCTGGCAGTTTTTCTCTTGAAATCTGGCAGTTAATCTCTTGAACTCTTGTAGTTTTTCTCCTGAACTCTGGCAGTTTTTCTCCTGAACTCTTGCAGTTTTTCTCCTGAACTCTTGCAGTTTTTCTCCTGAACGCTCGCAGTTTTTCTCATGAACTCTGGCAGTTTTTCTCCTGAACTCTGGCAGTTTTTCTCCTGAACTCTGGCAGTTTTTCTCCTGAACTCTTACAGTTTTTCTCCTGAACTCTGACAGTTTTTCTCCTGAACTCTTGCAGTTTTTGTCCTGAACTCTGGCAGTTTTTCTCCTGAACTCTGGCAGTTTTTCTCCTGAACTCTGGCAGTTTTTCTGGCGAACTCTGGCCGTTTTTCTGCTGAACTCTGGCAACTTTATCTCCCAAACTCTGGTTGTTTATCCCCCGAAGTTTGTCTGTAGTCCTCCCAAGCTCCTGTTGTTTTATCTCCTGAACTCTTGCTGATTTAACTCCTGAACTCCCACTGCTTTATCTGCTGTTCACTCCCTGTTTTATTCTCTGATCGTCCACTGCTTTATCCCCTGAATTCCCGCTGTTTTTACCTCCAGAATAATGATTCTTTTGTTCCCAATCTCTTATTGTTTTGGCGCCTCAACACTCACTGTTTTATCCTCTGATCTCTCGCTGTTTTGTCTCCTGAACTCTCACTGTTTTACCTCCTGACCTCCCACTGTTTTATCTCTTTAACTCTCATTGTTTTATCTCCCAAACTCTGGATGCTTTATCTCCCAAACACTGGATGTTTTATCTCCCTTTCTCTGGCTGTTTTATCTCCCTAACTCTGGCTGTTTTATCTCCTGAAATCTAGCTGTTTTATCTCCTGACCTCTGGCTGTTTTATCTCTCTAACTCTGGCTGTTTTATCTCCCGAACTCTTACTGTTTTATCTCCCGAACTCTGTCTGTTGTTCTCGCGAACTCTGGCTGTTGTTCTCCCGAACTCTGGCTGTTGTTCTCCCGAACTCTGGCAGTTGTTCTCCCGAACTCTGGCTGTTGTTCTCCTGACCTTTGGCTGTTGTTCTCCCGAACTCTGGCTGTTGTTCTCCTGACCTTTGGCTGTTGTTCTCCCGAACTCTGGCTGTTGTTCTCCCGAACTCTGGCTGTTGTTCTCCTGACCAGTGGCTGTTGTTCTCCCGAACTCTGGCTGTTGTTCTGCCGAACTCTGGCTGTTGTTCTGCCGAACTCTGGCTGTTGTTCTGCCGAACTCTGGCTGTTGTTCTGCCGAACTCTGGCTGTTGTTCTGCTGAACTCTGACTGTTGTTCTCCCGAACTCTGGCTGTTGTTCTCCCGAACTCTGGCTGTTGTTCTCCCGAACTCTGGCTGTTGTTCTCCCGAACTCTGGTTGTTGTTCTCCCGAACTCTGGTTGTTTTTCTGCCGTACTCTTGCTGTTTTACCACTCGAACGCTTGCTGATTGATCTCCTGAACTCCCATTGTTTTATCCCCTGTACTCTCCCTTTTTTTTATCCTCTGAACTCCCACTGCTTAATCCACTGAACTCCCACTATTTTACCTCCGGAACTCTCACTATATTTTGCCCGAACTGTCTCTGTTTTATCTCTCCAGCTTTCGCTCTTTTATACGCTGAACTCTCACAATTTTATATCCAAAACTCTGACGGTTTTATCTCCCGAACTCTGTCTGTTGTTCTCCCGAACTCCCGTTGTTTTATCACCCAAACTCTGGCTGTTTTACCTCCTTAACTCTGAATTGTTTTATCTCCCAAACTCTGGCCAGTTTACCTCCCGAACCCTGGTTGTTTCTATCCTGCACTCTGGCGTTTTTTCTCCTGAATTCTGTCGTTTTTTCTCCTGAGCTCTGGCAGTTTTTCTCCTGAACTCTGGCAGATTTTCTCCTGATCTCTGGCAGTTTTTGTCCTGAACTCTGGCAGTTTTTGTCCTGAACTCTGGCAGTTTTTCTCCTGAATGCTGGCAGTTTTTCTCCTGAACTCTGGCAGTTTGTCTCCTGAACTCTGGCCATTTTTCTCCTGAACTCTGGCCATTTTATCTCCCAATCTCTGGGTGTTTATCCCCCGAAGTTTGTCTGTTGTCCTCCCAAATTCTTGTTGTTTTATATCCTGAACTCTTGCTCATTTTTCTCCTGAACTCCCACTGCTTTATCTGCTATATACTCCCTGTTTTATTCTCTGAACATCCATTGCTTTATCCCTTGAATTCCTGCTGTTTTTACCTCCTGAATAATCATTCTTTTGTTCCCAATCTCTAATTGTTTTAGCGCCTGAACACTCACTGTTTTATCCTCTGATCTCTCGTTGTTTTGTCTCCTGAACTCTCACTGTTTTACCTCCTGACCTCCCACTGTTTTATCTCTTTAACTCTCATTGTTTTATCTCCCTAAGTCTGGCTGTTTTATCTCCCTAACTCTGGCTGTTTTATCTCCCGAACTCTGGCTGTTTTATCTCCCGAACTCTGGCCATTTTTCTCGCGAACTCTGGCCGTTTTTCTCGCGAACTCTGACCGTTTTTCTCGCGAACTCTGGCCGTTTTTCTCGCGAACTCTCGCCGTTTTTCTCGCGAACTCTGGCCGTTTTTCTCGCGAACTCTGCCCGTTGTTCTCGCGAACTCTGGTTGTTTTTCTGCTTTTTTCCCACTCGAACGCTTGCTGATTGATCTCCTGAACTCCCATTGTTTTATCCCCTGTACTCTCCCTTTTTTTTATCCTCTGAACTCCCACTGCTTAATCCACTGAACTCCCACTATTTTACCTCCGGAACTCTCACTATATTTTGCCCGAACTGTCTCTGTTTTATCTCTCCAGCTTTCGCTCTTTTATACGCTGAACTCTCACAATTTTATATCCAAAACTCTGACGGTTTTATCTCCCGAACTCTGTCTGTTGTTCTCCCGAACTCCCGTTGTTTTATCACCCATACTCTGGCTGTTTTACCTCCTTAACTCTGAATTGTTTTATCTCCCAAACTCTGGCCAGTTTACCTCCCGAACCCTGGTTGTTTCTATCCTGCACTCTGGCGTTTTTTCTCCTGAATTCTGTCGTTTTTTTCTCCTGAGCTCTGGCAGTTTTTCTCCTGAACTCTGGCAGATTTTCTCCTGATCTCTGGCAGTTTTTGTCCTGAACTCTGGCAGTTTTTGTCCTGAACTCTGGCAGTTTTTCTCCTGAATGCTGGCAGTTTTTCTCCTGAACTCTGGCAGTTTGTCTCCTGAACTCTGGCCATTTTTCTCCTGAACTCTGGCCATTTTATCTCCCAATCTCTGGGTGTTTATCCCCCGAAGTTTGTCTGTTGTCCTCCCAAACTCTTGTTGTTTTATATCCTGAACTCTTGCTCATTTTTCTCCTGAACTCCCACTGCTTTATCTGCTATATACTCCCTGTTTTATTCTCTGAACATCCATTGCTTTATCCCTTGAATTCCTGCTGTTTTTACCTCCTGAATAATCATTCTTTTGTTCCCAATCTCTAATTGTTTTAGCGCCTGAACACTCACTGTTTTATCCTCTGATCTCTCGTTGTTTTGTCTCCTGAACTCTCACTGTTTTACCTCCTGACCTCCCACTGTTTTATCTCTTTAACTCTCATTGTTTTATCTCCCTACGTCTGGCTGTTTTATCTCCCTAACTCTGGCTGTTTTATCTCCCGAACTCTGGCTGTTTTATCTCCCGAACTCTGGCCATTTTTCTCGCGAACTCTGGCCGTTTTTCTCGCGAACTCTGACCGTTTTTCTCGCGAACTCTGGCCGTTTTTCTCGCGAACTCTGGCCGTTTTTCTCGCGAACTCTGGCCGTTTTTCTCGCGAACTCTGCCCGTTGTTCTCGCGAACTCTGGTTGTTTTTCTGCTTTTTTCCCTCTCGAACGCTTGCTGATTTATCTCCTGAACTCCCACTGTTTTATCCTCTGTACTCTCCCTTTTTTTTATCCTCAGAGCTCCCACTGCTTAATCCCCTGAACTCCCACTATTTTACCTCCAGAACTCTCACTATATTTTGCCCGAACTGTCGCTGTTTTATTTCTTAAGCTCTCGCTGTTTTATAAGCTCAACTCTCACAATTGTATATCCAAATCTCTGAAGGTTTTATCTCCATAACTCTCTCTGTTGTTCTCCTGAACACTTGCTGTTTTTCTCCCAAACTCCCGTTGTTTTATCACCCAAACTCTGACCGGTGTACCTCCCGAACCCTGGTTGTTTCTCTCCTGCACTCTGGCATTTTTTCTCCTGAATTCTGTCATTTTTTCTCCTGAACTCTGGCAGTAAAGCAGTTGGAGATCAGGAGATTACACTGTGAGAAATCCAGAGGTAAATGATTGAGATTTTGGGAGATAAAACAGGGAGAGTTCAGAGTGTAAAACAGTAAGAATTCAGGGGATAAAACAATGAGCGTTCAGGAGCTAAAACAGTGCGAGTTCAGGGGATAAAACACTGAGAGTTCAGGAGATAAAACAGTGAGAGTTCAGGAGCTAAAACAGTGAGAGATCAGGGCATAAACAGTGAAAGTTCTGGAAATAAAACACAAGAGATGAGCAGAAAAAACAACGACATTTCAGGAGATAAAACTGTGAGAGGACAGGGGATAAACCATGGGAGATCAGAAGACCAAACAGCGAGATTTCATGATATTAAACAGCAATAGTTCAGGGGACAAAATAGTGAGAATTCTGGGGATAAAGCAGTGAGAGGTCAGGAGATAATACAGTGAGAGTTCAGGAGAAAAAGCAGCGAGGATTCAGAGGGTAGAACAGTGAGACCTAAGGAGATAAAGCAGCGAGCGATTAGGAGATCAAACTGTGAGACTTCTGGAGCTTTAACAGTGAGAGTTCAGGGGATAAAACAATTGTAGTTCATGGGATAAAACAGTGAGAGATCAGGGGATGAAAGAGCAGGAACTCAGGAGATAAATCAGCGAGAGATCTGGAGATAATACAATGATATTTCAGGAGATAAAACAGCAGAGGTTGAGGTGATAAACCAGTGAGGATTTGGAAGATCAAACAACCAAAGTTCCAGAGTTAAAATAGTGAGCATTTGCGACTCAAGAGCAAGGATTCAGGAGAAAAAAACAATGGGAATTCAGGGGATAAAATAGTCAGAGCTCAGGAGATAAAACAATGGAGGTTGAGGTGATACTCCCGTTCTTTTATCACCCAAACTCTGGATGATTTGCCACCTTAACTCTTAATTGTTTATGTCCCATACTCTGGCTGTTTTTCCGCCCGAACCCTGGGTGTATTTCTCCTGAACTCTGGCTGCTTTTCTCCCGAACTCTGGCTGTTTTTCTCCTGATCTCTGTCTGTTTTATCTCCTGAACTCTGACTGTTTTTTCTCCCGAACTCCCGTTCTTTTATCACCCAAACTCTGGATGTTTTACCTCCTTAACTCTTAATTGTTTATGTCCCAAACTCTGGCTGTTTTACCACCCGAACCCTGGGTGTTTTTCTCCTGCACTCTGGCCGTCTTTCTCACGAAATCTGGCCGTCTTTATCCCAAACTCTGGCCGTCTTTCTCCCGAACTCTGGCCATTTTTTGCCCGAACTCTGGCCGTTTTTCTCCCGAACTCTGGTAGTTTTGATCCCGAACTCTGGTAGTTTTTCTCTCGAACTCTGGTAGGTTTTCTCCCGAACTCTTGCTGTTTTTATCCCAAACTCTGGCAGCCAGAGTTTGCTGATTTATCTCCTGAACTCCCACTGTTTTATCCCCTGTACTCTCCCTTTTTTTTATCCTCTGAACTCCCACTGCTTCATCCCCTGAACTCCCTCTATTTCAGCTCCAGAACTCTCACTATATTTTCCCCGAAATGTAGCTGTTTTATCTCTCCAGCTCTCGCTGTTTTATATGCTCAACTCTCACAATTTTATATCCAAATCTCTGAAAGTTTTATCTCCCGAACTCTGTCTGTTGTTCTCGCGATCTCTGGCTTTTGTTCACGCGAACTCTGGCTGTTGTTCTCGCGAACTCTGGCTGTTGTTCTTGCAAACTCTGGCTGTTGTTCTCGCGAACTCTGGCTGTTGTTCTCCCGAGGTCTGGCTGTTGTTCTCACGAACTCTGGTTGTTGTTCTCCCGAACTCTCACTGTTTTTCTCCCGTACTCTTGCTGTTTTACCACTCTAACGCTTGCTAATTTATCTCCTGAACTCCCACTGTTTTATCCCCTGTACTCTCCCTTTTTTAATACTCGGAACTCCCATTGCTTAATCCCCTGAATTCCCAATATTTTACCTCCAGAACTCTCACTATATTTTGCCCGAAATGTAGCTGTTTTATCTCTCCAGCTCTCGCTGTTTTATATGCTCAACTCTCACAATTTTATATCCAAATCTCTGAAAGTTTTATCTCCCGAAATCTGTCTGTTGTTCTCCCGAACACTTGCTGTGTTTCTCCCGAACTCTGTCTGCTTTAGCTCCCGAACTCTCACTATTTTGCCTACTGAACTATCACTGTTTTATCTTCTGAACTCCTGCAGTTTTATCCCCTGAAATCACTCTGTTTTAACACCAGAACTCTTTTGTTTTATCTACTCAGGTCTTGTGTTTTATTTCCCGAACTATCACTCTGTTATGTCCTGAACTCTCACTATTTTATCCCCTGAACTTGCACTGTTTTAGATCCTGAATGCTCATTGTTTTAACCCCTGAATTCTCTCTGTTTTATCTGCCAAAATCTCAATCATTTACCTCCTGATTTCTCACAGTTTAATCTCCTGATCTCCAACTGCTTTAGCTCCCGATCTCTCACTCTTTTATTTACTGAACTATCACTGTTTAATCTTCCGAACTCCTGCTGTTTTATCCCCTGAAATCACTCTGTTTTAACTTCAGAACCCTTATTGTTTTATCTACTCAGGTCTTGTGTTTTATTTCCTGAACTATCACTGTTTTATCTCCTGATTTCTCACTGTTTTATCTCCTGAACTCACACCACTTTATTCCCTGAATACTTATTGTTTTATACCCTGAACTATCCCTGTTTTATCTACCAAAATCTCACTGATTTACCTCCGGATTTCTAACTGTTTAATCTCCTGATCGCCAACTGTTTTATCTGCCGAACTCTCACTGTTTCATCCCCTGAACTCTCACTGTTTTAGCTCCTGAATTCTCACTATTTTATCCCCTGAAATCTGTGTTTTATCTTCCAAAATCTCACTGTTTTATCACCTCAACCTCCACTGTTTTATCTCCTGAAATATCATTTTTTTATCTCTAGACCTCTCACTGATTTATCTCCTGAATTCGTGCTGTTTTATCCTCTGAACTCTCACTGTTAAAGCTCCTGAAGTCTCACAGTTTTATCTCCTGATCGCTCGCTGCTTTATCTCCTGAGGTCTCACTGTTCTACCCCCTGAATCCTCGCTGCTTTTTCTCCTGAACTGTTGCTGTTTTATCTCCTGACCTCTCACTGATTTATCCCCAGAATTCTCACTATTTTGTCCCCTGAACTATTGCTGTTTAATATTCTGTACTCTCGCTGTTTGATCTTCTCATCTTCCATGGCTTTATCCCCTGTCCTCTCTCGGTTTTATCACCTAAAATTTTTTTTTTCTGCTCAAATCTTGTGTTTTATTTCCAAAACTTTCACTGTTTTATCCCCTGATCTCTCGCTGTTTTAGCTCCTGAACTCTCACAGTTTTATCTCCTGAACTCTCACTGTTTTATCCCCTGAACTCGCACTGTTTTAGCTCTTGAACGCTCATTGTTTTATCCCCTGAATTCTTATTGTTTTATACCCTGAAGTCTCCCTGTTTTATCTGCCAAATTCTCAATCATTTACCTCCGGATTTCTCGCTGTTTTATCTCCTGATCTCCAACTACTTTAACTCCCAAACTCTCACTCTTTTGCCTGCTGAACTATCACTGTTTTATCTTCTGAACTCCTGCTGTTTTATCCCGTGAAATCACTCTCTTTTAACTCCAGAACTTTCTATGTTTTATCTACTCAGGTCTTGTGTTTTATTTCCCGAACTATCGCTGTTTTATCTCCTGAACTCTGACTGTTTTATCCCCTGAACACCCATTGTTTGATCCCTTGAATTCTTGCTCTTATGTCCCAAATGCTCACTTTTTGTATCTCAGGAACTCTCACTGTTTTATTTTCCAAAACCTCACTGATTGATCACCTCAACCTCCGCTTTTTAATCTCCTGAAATATTTCTGTTTTATCTCCCAGACTTTCACTGATTTAGCTCCTGAACTCTCACTGTTTCATCCCCTGAACTCTCACTGTTTTAGCTCCTGAACTCTCATTTTATTATCCCCTGAAATCTGTGTTTTATCTTCCAAAATCTCACTGTTTTATCACCTCAACCTCCACTGTTTTATCTCCTGAAATATCATTTTTTTATCTCCAGATCTCTCACTGATTTATCTCCTGAATTCCTGCTGTTTTATCCTTTGAACTCTCACTGTTAAAGCTCCTGAAGTCTCACAGTTTTATCTCCTGATCGCTCGCTGTTTTATCTCCTGAGGTCTCACTGTTCTACACCCTGAATCCTCGCTGCTTTTTCTCCTGAACTCTCGCTGTTTTATCTCCTGACCTCTCACTGATTTATCCCCAGAATTCTCACTATTTTGTCCCCTGAACTATTGCTGTTTAATATTCTGTACTCTCGCTGTTTGATCTTCTCATCTTCCATGGCTTTATCCCCTGTCCTCTCTCGGTTTTAATACCTAAAATATTTTTTTTTCTGCTCAAATCTTGTGTTTTATTTCCAAAACTTTCACTGTTTTATCTCCTGATCTCTCGCTGTTTTAGCTCCTGAACTCTCACATCTCCTGATCTCCAACTACTTTAACTCCCAAACTCTCACTCTTTTGCCTACTGAACTATCACTGTTTTATCTTCTGAACTCCTGCTGTTTTATCCCGTGAAATCACTCTCTTTTAACTCCAGAACTTTCTATGTTTTATCTACTCAGGTCTTGTGTTTTATTTCCCGAACTATCGCTATTTTATCTCCTGATCTCTCGCTGTTTTATCTCCTGAACTCTGACTGTTTTATCCCCTGAACACCCATTGTTTGATCCCTTGAATTCTTGCTCTTATGTCCCAAATGCTCACTTTTTGTATCTCAGGAACTCTCACTGTTTTATTTTCCAAAACCTCACTGATTGATCACCTCAACCTCCGCTTTTTAATCTCCTGAAATATTTCTGTTTTATCTCCCAGACTTTCACTGATTTAGCTCCTGAACTCTCACTGTTTTATCCCGTGAACTCTTGCTGTTAAAGCTCCTGAACTATCACAGTTTTATCTCCTGATCTCTCGTTGTTTTACCTCCTGAGCTTTCACTGTTTAACCCCCTGAATTTTTGCTGCTTTGTCTCCTAGACTTTCGTTGTTTTACCTCCTGACCTCTCACTGCTTTATCCCCAGAATTCCTGCTGTTTGATCATCTCAACACCTGCAGGTTTACCCCCTGAACTCTCAATGTTTACTCCACTGAACTCTCACTGTTTTATCCCCTGAAGTCTTACTGTTTTGTCCACTGAACTCTCACTGTTTTAACTCCTGAACTCTCACTGTTTTATACCCTGAACTATCCCTGTTTTATCTACCAAAATCTCACTGATATACCTCCTGATTTCTAACTGTTTAATCTCCTGACCTCCAACTGTTTTATCTCCCGAACTCTCACTGTTTTATCTAATGTACTATCATAGTTTTATCTTCCGAACTCCCACTGTTTTGTCACCTGAATTCACTCTGTTTTATCTCCAGAACACTCCTTGTTTTATCTACTCAGGCCTTGTGTTTTATTTCCAGAACTATCACTGTTTTATCTCCTGATCTCTCGCTGTTTTTCTCTCCCGAACTCTGACTGTTTTATCAACTGAATTCCCATTGTTTTTTTTCTCATGAATCCTTGCTCTTGTGTCCCAAATGCTCAATTTTTTATGTCAGGAACTTTGGCTGTTTTATCTTCCAAATCCGCACTGTTTTATCACCACAACCCTTGCTGTTTTATCTCCTGAAATATCATTGTTTTATCTCCAGATCTCTCGCTGATTTATCTCCTGAATTCCTGCTGTTTTATCCCCTGATCTCTCACTGTTTTACCCCATGAACTACAATTGTTTTATCCCCTGAACTCTCGCTATTAAAGCTCCAGAAGTCTCACAGTTTTATCTCCTGATCACTCGCTGTTTTTATCTCCTGAGGTCTCACTGTTCTACCCCCTGAATCCTCGCTGCTTTTTCTCCTGAACTCTCGCTGTTTTATCTCCTGACCTCTTACTGCTTTATCCCCAGAATTCTCACTATTTTGTCCCCTGAACTATTGCTGTTTAATATCATGAAGTCTCACTGTTTGATCTTCTCATCTCCCATGGCTTTATCCCCTGTCCTCTCACGGTTTTATCTCATGAAATATCTTTGTTTTTTCTGCTCATCTCTTGTGTTTTATTTCCAGAACTTTCAGTGTTTTATGCCCGATCTCTCACTGTTTTAGCTCCTGAACTCTCACAGTTTTAGCTCCTGATCTCTCACTGTTTTATCTTCTGAACCCCTGCAGTTTTATCCCCTGAAATCACTCTGAACTCTTTAACTCCAGAACTCTTTTTGTTTTATCTACTCAGGTCTTGTGTTTTATTTCCCGAATTATCACTGTTTTATCTCCTGATCTCTCACTGTCTTATCTCCTGAACTCTGACTGTTTTATCCCCTGAACACCCATTGTTTTATCTCCTGAATTCTTGCTCTTAAGTCCCAAATGCTCACTTTCTTATCTCAGGAACTCTCACTGTTTTATCTTCCAAAACCTCACTGATTTATCACCTCAACCTCTGCTTTTTACACTCCTGAAATATCATTGGTTTATCTCCCAGACTTTCACTGATTTATCTCCTGAACTCTCACTGTTTTATCCCCTGAACTCGCACTGTTCTATCCCCTGAACTCACACTGTCTTAGTTCTGAATGCTCATTATTTTATCCCCTGAATTCTTACTGTTTTATACCCTGAACACTCCCTGTTTTATCTGCCAAAAGCTCAATGACTTACCTCCTGATTTCTCACAGTTTAATCTCCTGATCTCCAACTGCTTTAGCTCCCGAACTCTCACTCTTTTACCTACTGAACTATCACTTTTTTATCTTCTGAACTCCTGCTGTTTTATCCCGTGAAATCACTATGTTTTAACTCCAGGACACACTTTGTTTTATCTACTCAGGTCTTGTGTTTTATTTCCCGAACTATCACTGTTTTATCTCCTGATTTCTCACTGTTTTATCCCCTGAACACCCAATGTTTTATCTCCTGAATTCTTGCTCTTATGTCCCAAATGCTCACTTTTTTTATCTCAGGAACTCTCACTATTTTATCTTCCAAAAACTCACTATTTTATCACCTCAACCTCTGCTTTTTAATCTCCTGAAATAACATTGATTTCTCTCCCAAACATTCACTGATTTATCTCCTGAACTCTCACTGTTTTACCCCCTAAATTCTAGCTGTTTTGTCTCCTAGACTCTTGTTTTTTTACCTCCGGACCTCTCACTGCTTTATCCCCAGAATCCTCACTGTTTTGTCCCCTGAACTATCGTTGATTAATATACTGAACTCTCGCTGTTTGATCTTATAATCAACCGACGCTTTACCACCTGAACTCTCACTGTTTTATCTCCTGAATTCTCTTTGTTTTATCTGCTCATCTCTTGTGTTTTATTTCCAGAACTCTTACTGTTTTATACCCTGAACTCTCGCTGTTTTAGCTCCTGCACTCTCGCAAATCTATCTCCTGATCACTCGCTGTTTTATCTCCTTAAGGCTTACTGTTCTACCCCCTGAATTCTTGTTGTATTATCACCTGAACTCTCACTGTTTTATCCCCTGAACGCTCACTGTTTTATCCCCTGAACGCTCACTGTTTTATCCCCTGAACTCTCACTGTTTTATCCACTGAACGCTCATTGTTTTATCCACTGATCTCTCACTGTTTTAGCACTTAATGTTTTATACCCTGAACTATCCCTGTTTGATCTACCAAACTCTCACTGATTTACCTCCTGATTTCTACCTGTTTAATCTCCTGATCTCCAACTGTTTTATATCTCGAACTCTCACTTTTTTATCTACTGTACCATCACTGTTTTATCTTCCGAACTCCCACTGTTTTATCCCCTGAAATCACTCTGTTTTATCTCTAGAACTCTCTTTGTTTTATCTACTCAGGTCTTGTGTTTTATTTCCCGAAGTTTAACTGTTTTATCTCCTGATCTTTCGCTGTTTTATCTCCTGAACTCTGACTGTTTTATCCCCTGAACTCCCATTGTTTTTTCTCCTGAATTCTTGCTCTTAAGTCCCAAATGCTCACTTTTTTATCTCAGGAACTCTGGCTGTTTTATATTCTAAATCCTCATGTTTTATCACCTCAACCTCCATTGTTTTATCTCCTGAACTCTCACTTTTTTGTCCCCTGAACTCTAGTTGTTAAAGCTCCTGAACGCTCACAGTTTTATCTCCTGATCTCTCACTGTTTTATCTCCTGAAATCTCACGGTTTTACCCCCCGCATTCTCGCTGTATTGTCTCCTCAACTCTAGTGGTTTTACTTCCTGAACTCTCACTCCTTTATCCCTGAATTCTCGCAGTTTTGTCCCCTGAACCATTGCTATTTAATATATTGAACTCTCACTATTTGATCTCCTCATCTCCCGGCGGTTTATCACCTGAACTCTCGCTGTTTTATCTCCTGAACTCTTGCTGTTTTATCCCCACAGCTCTCACTGTTTTATCTCCCGACCTCTAGTTGTTTTATCTACTGAACTCACATTGTTTTTCTACCGAACCCTTGCTGTTTTATCTCCCAAAACCTCGCTGTTTTATCTGCTGAACTCCCACTGTTTTACTTCCTGAACTCTCACTGTGTTCTCTCCTGAATCATGCTGTTTTATTTCCTTAATTCTCTTTGGTTTATCTGCTCGTCTCTTGTGTTTTATTTCCAGAACTTTCACTGTTTTATCCCATGAACTCTCACGGTTTTATCCCCCAAACTCTCAGTGTTTTATCTTCCAAAATCTCACTGTTTTATCACCTTAACCTCCGCTGTTTTATCTCCTGAAATATCATTGCTTTATCTCCAGATCTCTGGCTGATTTATCTCCTGAATTCCTGCTGTTTCATCCCCTGAAGTCTCACTGTTTTATCCCATGAACTACCATTGTTTTATCCCCTGAACACTTGCCGTTAAAGCTCCTGAAGTGTCAAAGTTTTATCTCCTGATCATTCGCTGTTTTATCTCCTGAGGTCTCACTGTTCTACCCCCTGAATCCTCGCTGCTTTGTCACCTAAACTCTCGCTGTTTTATCTCTTGGCTTCTCACTGCTTTATTCCCAGAATTCTCACTATTTTGTCCCCTGAACTATTGCTGTTTAATATCCTGAACTCTCGCTGTTTGATCTTCTCATCTCCCATGGCTTTATCTACTGACCTCTCACTGTTCTATCTCCTGAAATATCTCTTGTGTTTTATTTCCAGACCTCTCACTGTTTTATCTCCTGATCTCTCATTGTTTTATCCCCTGAACTCGCACTGTTTTAGCTCTTGAACGCTCATTGTTTTATCCCCTGAATTCTTACTGCTTTATACCCTGAACTCTCCCTGATTTATCTCCCAAAATCTCAATCATTTACCTCCTCATTTCTCACAGTTCAATCTCCTGATCTCCAACTGCTTTAGCTCCCGAAGTCTGACTCTTTTACCTACTGAACTATCACTGTTTTATCTTCCGAACTCCTGCTGTTTTATCCCCTGAAATCACTCTGTTTTAACACCAGAACTCTTTTTGTTTTATCTACTCAGGTCTTGTGTTTTATTTCCCGAACTGTCACTGTTTTATCTCCTGAGCTTTCGCTGTTTTATCTCCTGAACTCTGACTGTTTTATCCCCTGAACCGCCAATGTTTTTTCTCCTGAATTCTTGCTCTTATGTCCCAAATGCTCACTTTTGTATCTCAGGAACCCTGGCTGTTTTATCTTCCAAATCCTCACTGTTTTATCACATCAACCTCCACTGTTTTATCTCCTGAAATGTCATTGTTTTATCTCATGAACCCTCATTTTTTTATCCCTTGAACTCTCACTGTTAAAGCTCCTGAAGTCTCACAGTTTTATCTCCTGATCTCTCGCTGTTTTATCTCCTGAAATCTCATTGTTTTACCCCCCGCGTTCTCGCTGTATTCTCTCCTGAGCTCTTGTTGTTTTACCTCCTGAACTGTTACTACTTTATCCCCAGAATTCTCACTATTTTGTCCCCTGAACTATTGCTGTTTCATATACTGAACTCTCGCTGTTTGATCTTCTCATCTCCCACCGCTTTATCACCTGAACTCTCACAGTTTTATCTCCCGAATTCTTGCTGTTTTATCCCCTCAACTCTCACTGTTTTATCTCCCGACCTCTGGTAGTTGTATCTACTGACCTCACATTGTTTTTCAACCAAACTCTTGGTGTTTTATCTCCCGAAACCTTGCTATTTTATCTGCCGAACTCCCACCTCCTCAACACTCACTGTGTTACCTCCAGAATTCATGCTGTTTTATTTCCTTAATTCTCTTTGTTTTATCTGCTCGTCTCTTCTGTTTTATTTCCAGAACTTTCACTATTTTATCCCGTGAACTCTCATTGTTTTATCCATTGAACTCTCACCATATTAGCTCCTGAACTATCACTCTTTTTCCCCTGAACTCTCAGTGTTTTATCTTCCAAATTCTCACTGTTTTTTCACCTTAACCTCCGCTGTTTTATCTCCTGAAATATCATTGTTTTATCTCCAGATCTCTCGCTGATTTATCTCCTGAATTCCTGCTGTTTCATCCCCTGAAGTCTCACTGTTTTATCCCATGAACTACCATTGTTTTATCCCCTGAACTGTTGCTGTTAAAGCTCCTGAAGTGTCAAAGTTTTATCTCCTGATCACTCGCTGTTTTATCTCCTGAGGTATCACTGTTCTACCCCCTGAATCCTCGCTGCTTTGTCTCCTGAACTCTCACTGTTTTATCTCCTGACTTCTCACTGCTTTATCCCCAGAATTCTCACTATTTTGTCCCCTGAACTATTGCTGTTTAATATCCTGAAGTCTCGCTGTTTGATCTTCTCATCTCCCATGGCTTTATCCCCTGAACTCTCGCGGTTTTATCTCCTGAAATATCTTTGTTTTTTCTGCTCATCTCTTGTGTTTTATTTCCAGATCTCTCACTGTTTTATGCCCTGATCGCTCACTGTTTTAGCTCCTGAAATCTCACAGTTTTATCTCCTGATCTCTCACTGGTTTATCTCCTGAACTCTCAGTGTTTTATCCCCTGAACTCGCACTGTTTTAGCTCCTGAACGCTCATTGTTTTATCCCCTGAATTCTTACTGCTTTAACCCCTGAACTCTCCCTGTTTTATCTCCCAAAATCTCAATCATTTACCTCCTCATTTCTCACAGTTCAATCTCCTGATCTCCAACTGCTTTAGCTCCCGAAGTCTGACTCTTTTACCTACTGAACTATCACTGTTTTATCTTCTGAACTCCTGTTGTTTTATCCCCTGAAATCACTCTGTTTTAACACCAGAACTCTTTTTGTTTTATCTACTCAGGTCTTGTGTTTTATTTCCCGAACTGTCACTGTTTTATCTCCTGAGCTTTCGCTGTTTTATCTCCTGAACTCTGACTGTTTTATCCCCTGAACCACTAATGTTTTTTCTCCTGAATTTTTGCTCTTATGTCCCAAATGCTCACTTTTGTATCTCAGGAACCATGGCTGTTTTATCTTCCAAATCCTCACTGTTTTATCACCTCAACCTCCACTGTTTTATCTCCTGAAATGTCATTGTTTTATCTCATGAACCCTCATTTTTTTATCCCTTGAACTCTCGCTGCTAAAGCTCCTGAAGTTCACAGTTTTATCTCCTGATCTCTCGTTGTTTTATCTCCTGAAATCTCATTGTTTTACCCCCCGCATTCTCGCAGTATTGTCTCCTGAGTCCTTGTTGTTTTACCTCCTGAACTCTCACTGCTTTATCCCCAGAATTCTCTTTATTTTGTCCCCTGAACTATTGCTGTTTAATATCCTGAAGTCTCACTGTTTGATCTTCTCATCTCCCGTGGCTTTATCCCCTGAACTCTCGCGGTTTTATCTCCTGAAATATCTTGTTTTTTCTGCTCATCTCTTGTGTTTTATTTCCAGACCTCTCACTGTTTTATGCCCTGATCGCTCACTGTTTTAGCTCCTGAACTCTCACAGTTTTATCTCCTGATCTCTCGCTGTTTTATCTCCTGACTTCTCACTGCTTTGTCCCCAGAATTCTCACTATTTTGTCCCCTGATCTATCATTGTTAATATACTGAACTCTCCCTGTTTGATCTCCTGTACTCTGAATGTTTTATCTCCTGAATTCTTGCTCTTATGTCCCAAATGCTCACTTTTTTTTAATCTCAGGAACTCTCACGGATTTATCTTGCAAAACCTCACTATTTTATCACCTCAACCTCCGCTTTCTAATCTCCTGAAATATCATTGTTTTATCTCCCAAACCTTCACTGATTTATTTCGTGAACTCTCACTGTTTTATCCCCTGAATTCCTACTGTTTTATACCCTGAACTCTCTCTGTTTTATCTGCCAAATCTCAATGATTTACCTCCTGATTTCTCACAGTTCAATCTCCTGATATCCATCTGCTTTAGCTCCCGAACGCTCACTCTTTTACCTACTGAGCTATCATTGTTTTATCTTCCGATCTCCTGCTGTTTTATCCCCTGAAATCATTCTGTTTGAACTCCAGAATTCTTTGTTTTATGTACTGAGGTCTTGTGTTTTATTTCCCGAACTGTCACTGGTTTATCTCCTGAGCTTTCGCTATTTTATCTCCTGATCTGTGACTGTTTTATCCCCTGAACCCCCATTTTTTTTTTTCTCCTGAATTCTTGCTCTTAAGTCCCAAATGCTCACTTTTTAATCTCAGGAACTCTGGCTGTTTTATCTTCCAAATCCTCACTGTTTTATCACCTCAACCTCCGCTGTTTTATCTCCTGAAATGTCATTGTTTTATCTCATGAACTCTCACTTTTTTATCCTTTGAACTCTCGCTGTTAAAGCTCCTGAAGTCTCACAGTTTTATCTCCTGATCACTCGCTGTTTTATCTTCTGAGGTCTCACTGTTCTACCCCCTGAATCCTCGCTGCTTTGTCTCCTGAACTCTCATTGTTTTACCTCCTGATCTCTCACTGCTTTATCCCTAGAATTCTCACTCTTTTGTCCCCTGAACTATCGTTGTTTAATATACTGAACTCTCGCTGTTTTATCTCCTGAATTCTCTTTGTTTTATCTGCTCATCTCTTGTGTTTTATTTCCAGAACTCTTACTGTTTTATGCCCTGAACTCTTGCTGGTAAAGCTCCTGAACTCTCACTGTTCTATCTCCTGATCTCTTGCTGTTTTATCTCCTGAACTCTCACTGCTTTATCCCCAGAATTCTCACTATTTTGTCACCTGAACTATCACTGTTAATATACTGAACTCTCGCTGTTTGATCTCCTGTACTCTGAATGTTTTATCCCCTGAACACCCATTGTTTTATCTCCTGAATTCTTGCTCTTATGTCCCAAATGTTCACTTTTTTTTATCTCAGGAACTCTCACTGTTTTACCTTGCAAAACCTCACTCTTTTATCACCTCAACCTCCGCTTTCTAGTCTCCTGAAATATCATTGTTTTATCTCCCAAACCTTTACTGATTTATCTCGTGAACTCTCACTGTTTTATCCCCTTAACTCTTGCTGTTAAAACTCCTGAAGTCTCACAGTTTTATCTCCTGATTGCTCGCTGTTTTATCTCCTGAGGTCTCACTGTTCTACCCCCTGAATCCTCTGTGCTTTGTCTCTTAAACTCTCATTGTTTTACCTCCTGACCTCTCACTGCTTTATCCCCAGAATTCTCGCTGTTTTGTCCCCTGAACTATCGCTGCTTAATATACTGAACTCTCGCTATTTGATCTTCTCATCAACCGTCGCTTTATCACCTGAACTCTCGCTGTTTTATCTACTGAATTCTCTTTGTTTTATCTGCTCATCTCTTGTGTTTTATTTGCAGAACTCTCACCGTTTTATCCCTTGAACTCCCGCTGATTTAGCTTCAGCACTCTAGCAGTTCTATCTCCTGACCTCTTGCTGTTTTATCTCCTGAACACTCACTGTTCTATCCCCTGAATTCTCGTTGTTTTATCCCCTGAACTTGCACTGTCTCTAGCTCCTGAACGCTCACTGTTTCATCCCCTGAATTCTTACTGTTTTATACCCTGAACTCTCCCTGTTTTATCTGCCAAAATCTCAATGATTTACCTCCTGATTTCTCACAGTTTAATCTCCTGATCTCCAACTGCTTTAGCTCCCGAACTCTCACTCTTTTACCTACTGAACTATCACTGTTTTATCTTCTGAACTCCTGCTGTTTTATCCCCTGAAATCACTCTGTTTTAACTCCAGAACTCTTTTTTTTTATCTACTCAGGTCTTGTGTTTTATTTCCCAAACTATCACTGTTTTATCTCCTGATCTCTCACTTTTTTAACCCCCTGAACTCTCAGTGTTTTACCTCTTGAAATCCCACTGTTTTATCTGCTGAACTCTCACTGTTCTGTCAGCTGAACTCACACTGTTTTACCACCCGAACTCTCACTGTGTTACCTCCTGAATTCATGCTGTTTTATTTCCTTAATTCTCTTTATTTTATCTTCTCGTCTCTTGTGTTTTATTTCCAGAATTTTCACTGTTTTTTCCCGTGAACTCTCACTGTTTTATCCCGTGAATGCTCACTGTTTTACCTCTTTAACTCCCACTGTTTTATCTGCTGAACTCTCACTGTTTTATCCCCTGAACTCTCACTGCTTTATCCCCAGAATTCTCGCTGTTTTTCCCCGGCACTATCCCTGTTAATATCCCGAATTCTCGCTGTTTTACCTTCCCATCTCCTGCGGATTTATCCACTGAACTGCAGCTGTTTTATCTTTGGAACTCTCGCTGTTTCATTCCCTGACTCCCACTGTTTATTCCACTGAATGATCACTGTTTTATCTTCCGAACTCTTACTGTTTTATTCCCTGAACTCTCGCTGTTTAATTTCCTGAACCCTCGTTGTTATATCTCCCGAAATAATGCTCTTGTATCTCTCGAACCCACGCTGTTTTATACCTTGAATTCCCATTGTTTACCACTTGTTTTATTGCTTTTTTTATCAACCAAACTCCCAATGTTTTATCTCCTGAACTCCCATTGTTTTATCCTCTGAACACTCACTGTTTTAGCTCCTGAACCTTTGCTCTTTTGTCTCCTGAACTCTCACAGCTTTATCCCATGAAATCTCACTGTTTTATCTCCCCAACACTCATTGTTTTATTGCCTGTATTCTCACTGTTTCACCCCCTGAATTCCCATTATTTTATCTCCTGAATTCTTGCTCTTTTATCACCCGAACACCTGCTGCTTTGCCTCCTGATCTCTTGCTCTTTTGTCTCCTAAACGCTCACTGTTTTATCCCCTGAGTCCCACTGTTGTGCCTCCTCAGATCTTGCTTTTATGTCCCGCTCACTTTTAAATCTCTAGAACTCTCACAGCTTTATCCGTTAATCTCTCACTGTTTTATCTTCCGAAATCTCACTGTTTATCACCTGAACTCCCGCTCTATTATCTCCTGAAATCTTATGGTTTTTTCTCCAGATCTCTCGATCTCCTTAACTCCCACTGGATTATCCCTTGAACTCTCAATGTTTTATCCAATGAACTACCACTGTTTTATCCCCTGAACTCCCACTGTCTTTATCTCCAGAACACTCACTGTTTTATCTCCCGAACTCTTGTTGTTTTATCTCCTGAACTCTCACTGTGTTAACTCCTGAACTCATGCTGTTTTATCTGCTGAACTCTCTTTGTTTTATCTACTCAGGCCTTGTGTTTTATTTCCCGAACTATCACTGTTTTATCTCCTGATCTCTTGCTGTTTTTTTTTTCCTGAACTCTGACTGTTTTATCTCCTGAACTCTCTTTGTTTCACTTTCTGGTCTCTGACAGTTTTACCCACTGAACTCAAACTTTTTTATCACCTGAACGCTGATTGTTTTATCTCCTGAACAATGTGTGTCTTCTCTCCTGAGCCCTCACTGTTTTATCTCCTGAACTTTGTGCATCTAATCTCCTGAGCGCTCACTGTTTTACCCCCAGAACTCTCGATACTTTATCTCCCGAACTTTCACTGTTTTATCCTCTGATCCCTCACTGTTGTATCCCCTGAACTCTCATTGCTTTATCTCCTGAGGTCTCACTGTTTTATCCGTTGAACTCTCACTGGTTTATCCCCGAAACTCTCTTTATTTTTTCTACATATCCCTTGTGTTTTTGTTTCCCAAACTCTCACTGTTTTATCCCCTGAACTCTCACTGTTTTAGCTCCTGCACTCACGCAGTTCTATTTCCTGAACTCTCACTGTTTTATCCCCTGAACTCTTGTTGTTAAGGCTCCTGAACTCTCACAGTTCTATCTCCTGATCTCTTGCTGTTTTATCTCCTGATCTCTCACTGTTCTATCACCTGAACTCCCAACGTTTTAACACTTGAACTCATTGTGTTACCCCCTGAATTCATGCTGTTTTATTTCCTTAATTCTCTTTGTTCTATCTGCTCATCTCTTGTGTTTTATTTCCAGAACTTTCACTGTTTTATCCCGTGAACTCGCATTGTTTTATCCCCTGAATTCTCACTGTTTTATCCCCTGAACTCTCACTGTTTTAGCTGCTGAACTCTTGTTGTTAAGGCTCCTGAACTCTCACAGTTCTATCTCCTGATCTCTTGCTGTTTTATCTCCTGATCTCTCACTGTTCTATCACCTGAACTCCCAATGTTTTAACACTTGAACTCATTGTGTTACCCCCTGAATTCATGCTGTTTTATTTCCTTAATTCTCTTTGTCCTATCTGCTCATCTCTTGTGTTTTATTTCCAGAACTTTCACTGTTTTATCCCGTGAACTCGCATTGTTTTATCCCCTGAATTCTCACTGTTTTATCCCCTGAACTCTCACTGTTTTAGCTGCTGAACTCTCACTGTTTTATCCACTGAACTCTCAGTATTTTATCTTCCAAAATCTCCCTGTTTTATCCCCCGAACTCTCAGTGATTTATCTTCCAAAATCTCAATTTTTATCACCTCAACCTTCACTGTTTTACCTCCGGAAATATCAGTGTTTTATCTCCAGATCTCTCGCTGATTTATCTCCTGAATTCCTACTGTTTTATCCCCTAAACTCTCACTGTTTTATCCCATGAACTACCATTGTTTTATCCCCTGAACTCTCGCTGTTAAAGCTCCTGAAGTCTCACAGTTTTATCTCCTGATCACTTGCTGTTTTATCTCCTGAGGACTCACTGTTCTACCCCCTGAATCCTCGCTGCTTTGTCTCCTAAACTCTCATTGTTTTACCTCCTGATGTCTCACTGCTTTATCCCTAGAATTCTCGCTCTTTTGTCCCCTGAACTATCGTTGTTTAATATACTGAACTCTCGCTGTTTTATCTCCTGAATTCTCTTTGTTTTATCTGCTCATCTCTTGTGTTTTATTTCCAAATCTCTCACAGTTTATCCCCTGAACTCTCACTGTTTTATCCCCTGAACTCTTGCTGGTAAAACTCCTGAACTCTCACAATTCTAACTCCTGATCTCTTGCTGTTTTATCTCCTGAACTCTCACTGTGTTACTTCCTGAATTCATGCTGTGTTATTTCCTTAATTCTCTTTGTTTTATCTGCTCGTCTCTTGTGTTTTATTTCCAGAATTTTCACTGTTTTATCCTGTGAACTCTCACTGTTTTATCTCCTGAACTCTCACTGTTTTACCTCTTGAACTCCCACTGTATTATCTGCTGAACTCTCACTGTTTTATCCCCTGAACTCTCACTGCTTTATCCCCAGAATTCTTGCTGTTTTTCCCCGGCACTATACCTGTTAATATCCCAAATTCTCGCTGTTTTACCTTCCCATCTCCTACGGATTTATCCACTGAACTGCAGCTGTTTTATCTCTGGAATTCTCGCTGTTTCATTCCCTGACTCCCACTGTTTTATCCACTGAACGATGACGGTTTTATCTTCCGAACTCTTACTGTTTTATTCCCTGAACTCTCGCTGTTTTATTTCCTGAACCCTCGTTATATCTCCCGAAATCTTGCTCTTTTATCTCTCGAACCCACGCTATTTTGTACCTTGAATTCCCATTGTTTACCACTTGTTTTATTGCTTTTTCTATCAGCCAAACTCTCAATGTTTTATCTCCTGAACTCCCATTGTTTTATCCTCTGAACACTCACTGTTTTAGCTCCTGAACTTTTGCTCTTTTGTCTCCTGAACCCTCACAGCTTTATCCCATGAAATCTCACTGTTTTTTCTCCCCAACACTCATTGTTTTATTTCCTGTATTCTCACTGTTTCACTCCCTGAATTACCATTATTTTATCTCCAGAATTCTTGCTCTTTTATCACCCGAACTCCTGCTGCTTTGCCTCCTGCACTCTCGCTGTTTTATCCCCTGAACTCCCACTGTCTTTATCTCCAGAACACTTGCTGTTTTATCTCCTGAACTCTCACTGTGTTAACTCCTGAACTCATGCTGTTTTATCTGCTGAACTCTCTTTGTTTTATCTACTCAAGCCTTGTATTTTATTTCCTGAGCTATCACTGTTTTATCTCCTGATCTCGCGTTGTTTTATTTCCTGAGCTCTGACTGTTTTATCGCCTGAACTCTCTTTGTTTCACTTTCTGGTCTCTGACAGTTTTACCCCCTGAACTCAAACTTTTTTATCACCTGAACGCTGATTGTTTTATCTCTTGAACAATGCGTGTCTTCTCTCCTGAGCTTTCACTGTTTTATCTTCTGAACTTTGTGCATCTAATCTCCTGAGCTCTCACTGTTTTACCCCTAGAACTCTCGATACTTTATCTCCCGAACTTTCACTGTTTTATCCTCTGATTCCTCACTGTTGTATCCCCTGAACATTCGCTGTTATGTCCTCTGATCTCCCATTGTTTTGCCTCTTGATTTATTGCTGTTTATGGCCTGAACTCCGGTTATTTTATCCCCGGAATTCACACTGTTTTATCTCCCGATCGCTCTCTGTTTCATCTTCTGAACCATCACTGTTTGACCCCCTGAATTCCTGTTGTTTTATCTCCTAAATTCATGCTCTTTTATCAGCTGAACCCCTGCTATTTTATCTCCTGAAACCTCACTGTTTTACACCTCAAACCCCTGTTGTTTTATCTCCTAAATTCATGATGTTTTATCACCTGAACTCCTGCTTGTTATCCCCTGAAATCTCGTTATTTTATCTACTGAATGTTTGCTGTTTTATCCCCTGATCTCTCACTGTTGTACACACTGAACTCTCATTGCTTTATCTCTTGAACTCTCACTGTGTTATCTCCCGAACTTTCACTGTTTTATCCCCAGAATTCTCACTGTTTTGTCCCCTGAACTGTCGCTGTTTTATATCCCAAAATTTTGCACTTTTATATTCTGAACTCCTATTGTTTTAGTACCTCAACTTTAGCTATTTTATCCCCTGGACTCCTCACTCTTTTAATTCCAGAGTTCTTGCTGTTTTTGCTCACAACTCTCATGGTTTGAACCCCTGAACTTTTGCTGTTTTATCCTCCGATCTCCTATTGTTTTGCCTCCAGATTTATTACTCTTTTATCTCTTAAACCCCCTTATTTTATCCCCTGAACTCTCTGTTTTACCTCCTGAACCCTCGCACTTTTATCTCCCGAACACTCGGTGTTTTACCTCCTGAACCCTCACTCTTTTACTTCCTGAACCCCAGTTTTTTTATCTCCTAAATTCATGCTCTTTTATCACCTGAACCCCTGCTGTTTTATCTTCTGAATTCTTGCTGTTTTATCTCCTGAACTCTCACGGTTTTATCCCTAGAATTCTTTCTGATTTATCCCCTGAACTTTTGCTGTTTTATCCTCTGATCTCCCATTGTTTTGCCTCTTGATTTATTGCTGTTTATGTCCTAAACTCCCGATGTTTTATCCCCTGAACTCAAACTATTTTAACTCCTGAACTCTGGCGTTTTACCATCTGAGCTCTGACTGCCTTATCTCCTAATCTCTCACTGATTAATCTCCTGAACTCTCACTGTTTTATCCCCTGAAATCTCATTACTTTATGTCCGGAGCGTTCACTGTTTTATCCCCTGATCTCTCACTGTTGTACGCCCTGAACTCTTGTTGCTTTATCTCTTGAGCTCTCACTGTTTTATTTCCTGAACGCTCACTGTTTTAACCCCAGTATTCTCACTGTTTTGTTCCCTGAACCAAAGCTGTTTTATATCCCAAAATCTCGCTCTTTTACGTTCTGAACTCCTGCAATTTTATCCCCTCAACTTCAGCTGTTTTATCCCCTGAACCCACACTCTTTTAAGTCCAGAGCTCTTGCTGTTTTTGCTCCCAACTCTCACGGTTTTATCCCTAGAATTCTTGCTGTTTTATCCCCTGAACTTTCGCTGTTTTATCCTCTGATCTCCCATTGTTTTGCCTCTTGATTTATTGCTGTTTATGTCCTGAACTCCCGATGTTTTATCCCCTGAACTCTCACTGTTTTACCTCTTGAACTCATGCACTTTTGACTCCCAAACTCTCACTGTTTTATCCCAAGAACTCACACTGTTTTATGGCCTGAACATTTGCTGTTTTATCTCCTGAACTCTCACTGTTTTATCCCCAGAATTCTTGCTGTTTTGTCCGCTGAACTATCGCTGCTTTATCTCCTGAACTCTTATTGTTTCATTTCATGGCCTCTCACTGATTTATCCCCTGAACTCAAAACTATTTGATCTCCTGAACTCTGACTGTGTTATCTCCTGAACTCTCACTGTTTTATCTCCTGAACTCTCACTGCTTTATCTGTAGATCTCTCACTCTTTTATCCTCTGAACTCTCACTCTTTTAAAGCCAGAGCTCTTGCTGTTTTTGCTCCCAACTCTCTCAGTTTTATCCCTTGAACTTTCACGGTTTTATCCTCTGATCTCCCATTGTTTTGTCTCTTGATTTATTGCTATTTATGTACTAAACTGCCATTGTTTTATCCCCTAAACTCTCAGTGTTTTACCTCCTGAACTCTTGCACTTTTGACTCCCGGACCCTGGCTGTTTTATCTCCTGAACCCTCATTGTTTTACCCCCTGAACTCCTGCTGTTTTAACTCCTGAACCCTAACTGTTTTACCCCCTGGACTCCTGATGTGTTATCTCCTACATTCATCCTCTTTTATCACCTGAACTCCTGTTGTTTTGTCTCCTGAACTCTAACTCTTATATCTCCTGAACTCTGACTGTTATATCTCCAAACTCTTGCTGATTTATCTCCTGAAATCTCACTATTTTATTGGCCAAACTATCACTGCATTATAGCCTGAGTTTTCAATGTTTTATCTCCTGCTTTCTCACTATTTTAACTGCTGAACTCTCACTGTTACATCCCCTGAATTCTTACTGTTTTGTCTCCTGAACTTTCACTGTTTTACCTCCTGAACCCTCACTGTTTCATCTCCTGGTGTCTCCTGATTTAACCCCTGAACTCAAACTATTCTATCTCCTGAACTCTGACAGTTGTATCTCCTGAGCTCTGACTGCCTTAACTCCTGAACTCTGATTGTTTAATCCCCTGAAATTGCATTGCATTATGTCCTGAGCATTCGTTGTTTTATCCCCTGTACTGCTGTACACCCTGAACTCTCATTGCTTTATCTCTTGAACTCTCTCTATTTTACCTCACGAACTCTCACTGTTTTATCCCCAGAATTGTCGCTGTTTTGTCCCTGAACTATTGCTGTTTTATCTTCTGAAATCTCGCACTTTTATATTCTGAATTCCCGCAGTTTTATCCCCTCAACTTCAGCAGTTTTATCCCCTGAACTCTCACTACTGTTAGTCCAGAGCTCGTGCTGTTTTTACTCCCAACTCTCATGGCTTTTTCCCCTGAACTTTCGCTGTTTTATTCTCTGATCTCCCATTGTTTTGCCTCCGGACTTATTGATGTTTTACCTCCTAATCCCACATTGTTTTATCCCCTGAACTCTGGGTTTTACCTCCTGAACTCTCACACTTCTGCCTCCCAAACCCTCGCTGTTTTATCCGCTGAACCCTCACTGTTTGATCGCCCAGATGCTCACTGTTTCATCTCCAGAATTCTCTCCATTTTGTCCCCTTTGTTTTTTTATATCCCGAACTCTCACTGTTTTAGCTTCTGAGTTTCCGCTGTTTTATCCTCTGATCTCCCATTGTTTTGCCTCTTGATTTATTGCTGTTTATGTCCTAAACTCCCGTTGTTTTATCGCCTGCACTCTGTTTTACCTCCCAAACCCTTGCACTTTTGACTCCTGAACCCTTGCTGTTTTATCCTCGGAACTCACATTGTTTTATCTTCTGAACGCTCCCTGTTTTACCCTCTGAAGTCCTGTTGTTTTATCTCCTAAATTCAAGCTCTTTTATCACCTGAACTCCTGCTGTTTTGTCTCCTGAACTCTAGCAGTTTTGTCTCCTGAGCTCTGACTGTTATATCTCATGAATTCTGACATCTATATCTCCTGAACTCTTGCTGTTTTACTCCTGAACTCTCACTATTTTATTTGCCAAACTATTGCTGCATTATCTCCTGAGGTCTCACTGTTTTATCTCCTCATTTTTCACTGTTTTAACTCTTGAACTCTCATTGTTATATCCCCTGAATTCTTATTGTTTTGTCTCCTGAACTTTCGCTGCTTTACCTCCTGAACTCTCACTGTTTCATCTGCTGGTCTGTCACTGATTTATCCCCTGAACTCAAACTATTCTATCTCCTGAACTCTGACTGTTTTATCTGCTGAGCTGTGACTGCCTTAACTCCTGAACTCTCATTATTTAATCCCCTGAACTCTCACTGTTTTTATCTCGTGAACTCAAACTATGCTATCTCCTGAACTATGGCTGTTTTACCTCCTGAGCTCTGACTGCCTTATCTCCTGAACTCTGGCTGATTAATCCCCTGAAATCTCATTGTTTTATCTCCTGAAATCTCGTTACTTTATCTCCTGAGCATTCGTTGTTTTATTCCCTGATTTCTCACTGTTGTACGCCCTCAACTCTCATTGCTTTATCTCTTGAACTCTCACCCTTTTATCTCCTGAACTCTCACTGTTTATCCCCAGAATTATCACTGTTTTGTCACCTTTCTTCTTTTATATCCCAAACTCTAGCCTTTTTATCTTCTGAGCTCCCGCAGTTTTATCCCCTGAATTCTCGATGCTTCATTCCCTGAACTGACTGTTTTTAGTACTGAATTCTGAATGTTTTATCTCCTGAACTCTGACTGTTTTATCTCCTCACTTCTGACTATTTTATCTCCTGAGTTCTGACTGTTTTATCTCCTGAATTCTGACTGTTTTAACTCCTGAACTCTCACTGTTTTATCCCTAGAATGCGTGCTGGTTTATCTGCTGAATTATCGCTGCTTTATATCCTGAACTCTCATTATTTCATTTCATGGTCTGTCATTGATTTATCCCCTGAACCAAAACTATTTGATCTCCTGAACTCTGACTGTTTTATCTCCTGAGCTCTGACTGCTTTATCTCATGAACTCTCATTGTTTACTCCACTGAACTCTCACTGTTTTATCCCCTGATGTCTCACTGTTGTACCCCAGAACTTTCATTGCTTTATCTCTTGAACTCTCACTCTTTTATCTCCTGAACTCTCACAGTTTTATCCCCAGAGTTCTCACTATTTCGTCCCCTGAACTATTGTTCTTTTGTATCCCGAACTCTTGCTGTTTTAACTTCTGAACCCTGCAGTTTTACCCCCTCAGCTCCAGCTGTATTATTTCCAGAACGCTTGCTGTTTCATTCCTGAACCCTCACTTTTTTTATCTCCTGAACTCTGACTGTTTTATCTCCTGAAGACTGGCTGTTTTATCTCCTGAACTCTCACTGTTTCATTTCCTGGTCTCTCATTGCTTTATCCCCTGAACGCAAACTATTTCAACTCCTGAACTTTGGCTGTATTACCTCCTGAGCTCTGACTGCCTTATCTCCTGAACTATCACTGTTTAATCCCCTGAACTCTCACTGTTTTATCTCCTGAAATCTCGTTACTTTATCTCCTGAGCATTCACTGCTTTATCCCCTGATGTCTCACTGTTGTACCACAGAACTCTCATTGCTTTATCTCTTGAACTCCCACTGTTTTATCTCCCGAACTCTCACAGTTTTATCCCCAGAGTTCTCGCTATTTCGTCCCCTGAACTATCATCCTTTTGTATCCTGAACTCTTGATGCTTTATCTTCTGAACCCCTCCAGTTTTACCCCCTCAACTCCAGCTGTTTTATTTCCGGAACGCTTGCTGTTTCATTCCCTGAACTCTCACTGTTTTTATCTCCTGAACTCTGACTGTTTTATGTCCTGAAATCTCACTGTTTCATTTCCTGATCTCTCACTGCTTTATCCCCTGAACTCAAACTATTCTATCTCCTGAACTCTGGCTGTTTTACCTCCTGAGCTCTGACTCCCTTATCTCCAGAACTCTCACTGATTAATCCCCTGAACTCTCACTGTTTTATCTCCTGAAATCTCGTTACTTTATCTCCTAAGCGTTCGTTGTTTTATTCCCTGATCTCTCACTGTTGTACGCCTTCAACTCTCATTGCTTTATGTCTCGAACTCTCACCTTTTACCTCCTGAACTCTCACTATTTATCCCCAGAGTTATCACTGTTTTGTCACCTTTCTTCTTTTATATCCCAAACTCTCGCTGTTTTATCTTCTGAGCTCCTGCAGTTTTATCCCCTGAATTCTCAATGCTTCATTCCCTGAACTCTGACTGTTTTTGGTTCTGAATTCTGAATGTTTTATCTGCTGAACTCTGACTGTTTTATCTCCTGAACTCTGACTGTTTTATCTCCTCACTTCTGACTGTTTTATCTCCTGAGTTCTGACTGTTTTATCTCCTGAACTCTCACTGTTTTATCCCTAGAATTCATGCTGTTTTATCTGCTGAACTATCGCTGCTTTATATCCTGAACTCTCATTGTTTCATTTCATGGTCTCTCACTGATTTATCCCCTGAACCCAAACTATTTGATCTCCTGAACTCTGACTGTTTTATCTCCTGAGCTCTAACTGCTTTATCTCCTGAACTCTCATTGTTTACTCCCCTGAACTCTCACTGTTTTATCCCCTGATGCCTCACTGTTGTGCCCCAGAACTCTCGTTGCTTTATCTCTTGAACTCTCACTCTTTTATCTCCTGAACTCTCACAGTTTTATCCCCAGAGTTCTCGCTATTTCGTCCCCTGAACTATTGTTCTTTTGTATCATGAACTCTTGCTGTTTTATCTTCTGAACCCCTGCAGTTTTACCCCCTCAACTCCAGCTGTTTTATTTCCGGAATGCTTGCTGTTTCATTCCCTGAACTCTCACTGCTTTTATCTCCTGAACTCTAGCTGTTTTATGTCCTGAACTCTCACGGTTTCATTTCCTGGTCTCTCACTGCTTTATTCTCTGAACTCAAACTATTCTATCTCCTGAACTCTGGCTGTTTTACCTCCTGAGCTCTGATTGCCTTATCTCCAGAACTCTCACTGATTAATCCCCTGAAATTTCGTTACTTTATCTCCTGAGCATTCGTTGTTTTATTCCCTGAACTCTCACTGTTGTACACTCTGAACTCTCATTGCTTTATCTCTTGAACTCTCACTGTTTATCCACAGAATTCTCACTGTTTCGTCCCCTTTGTTCTTTTATATCCCAAACTCTCGCTGTTTTATCTTCTGAGCTCCCACAGTTTTATCCCCTGAATTCTCGATGCTTCATTCCCTGAACTCTGACTGTTTTTAGTACTGAATTCTGAATGGTTTATCTCCTAAATTCTGACTGTTTTATCTCCTGAGTTCTGACTGTTTTATCTCCTGAGTTCTGACTGTTTTATCTCCTGAGTTCTGACTGTTTTATCTCCTGAGTTCTGACTGTTTTATCTCCTGAGTTCTGACTGTTTTATCTCCTGAGTTCTGACTGTTTTATCTCCTGAGTTTGACTGCTTTAACTCCTGAGTTCTAACTGCTTTATCTCCTGAATTCTAACTGTTTTATCTCCTGAACTCCCATTGTTTTATCCTTAGAATTTGTGCTGTTTTATCTGCTGAACTATCGCTGCTTTATATCCTGAACTCTCATTGTTTCATTTCATGGTCTCTCACTGATTTATCCCCTGAACTCAAACTATTTGATCTCCTGAACTCTGACTGTTTTATCTCCTGAGCTCTGACTGCCTTATCTCCTGAACACTCATTGTTTACTCCCCTGAACTCTCACTGTTTTATCCACTGAAATATCGTTACTTTATCTCCTGAGCGTTCGCTGTTTTATCCCCGATCTCTCACTGTTGTACACCCTGAACTCTCATTGCTTTATCACTTGAACTCTCACTGTTTTAGCTCCTGAACTCTCAGTGTTTTATCCCCAGAATTCTCACTGTTTTGTCCACTGAACTATCGTTCTTTTATATACCGAACTCTAGCTGTTTTATCTTTTGAACCCCTGCAGTTTTACCCCCCACCCCCAACTCCAGCTGCTTTATCTCCTGAACTCTTGCTGTTTCATTCCCTGAACTCTCACTGTTTTTATCTCCTGAACTCTTGCTGTTTCATTCCCTGAACTCTCACTGTTTTTATCTCCTGAACTCTGGCTGTTTTATCTCCTGAATTCGCACAGTTTCATTTCCTGGTCTCTCACTGCTTTATCCCCTGAACTCAAACTATTCTATCTCCTGAACTCTGGCTGTTTTACCTCCTGAGCTCTGACTGCCTTATCTCCTGAACTCTGGCTGATTAATCCCCTGAACTCTCACTGTTTTATCTCCTGAAATCTCATTTCTGTATCTCCTGATTGTTCGTTGTTTTATTCCCTGATCTCTCACTGTTGTACGCCCTCAACTCTCATTGCTTTATCTCTTGAACTCTCACTCTTTTATCTCCTGAACTCTCACTGTTTATCCCCAGAATTCTCACTGTTTTGTCCCCTTTCTTCTTTTATATCACAAACTCTAGCTGTTTTATCTTCTGAGCTCCCGCAGTTTTATCCCCTGAATTCTCGATGCATCATTCCCTGAACTCTGACTCTTTTTAGTACTGAATTCTGAATGTTTTATCTCCTGAACTCTCACTGTTTTATCCCCAGAATTCGTGCTGTTTTGTCCGTTGATCTATCGCTGTATTATCCCCTGCATTTTCACTGTTTTATCCTCTGATCTGCCGTTATTTTGCCTCTTGATTTATTGCTCTTTATGTCCTAAAATCCCATTGTTTTATCCCCGAGTTCTCAGTTTTTTACCACCTGAGCTCTTGCACTTTTGACTCCCAAGCCCTCGCTGTTTTATCCCTGGAACTCATATTGTTTTATCTCCTGAAAGCTCGCTGTTTTATCTCCTGAACACTCACTGTTTTACCCTCTGAACACCTGTTGTTTTATCTCCTAAATTCATGCTCTTTTATCACCTGAACTCCTGCTGTTCTGTCTCCTGAACTCTAGCAGTTTTGTCTCCTGAGCTCGAACTGTTATATCTCCTGAACTCTGAACGCTATATTTCCTCAACACTTGCTGTTTTATCTCCTGAACTCTCACTATTTTATTGGCCAAACTATTGCTGCATTATCTCTTGAGCTCTCACTGTTTTATCTCCTGATGTCTCACTGTTTTAACTGATGAACTCTCACTGTTATATCCCCTGAATTCTTAATGTTTTGTCTCCTGAATTCTTACTGTTTTCCCTCCTGAACTCTTATTGTTTCATCTCCTGGTCTTTCACTGATTTATCCCCTGCGCTGATGTATCCCCTTCTATCTCCTGAACTCTGATTATTTAATCCCCTGAACTCTCACTGTTTTATCCCCTGAAATCTCTTTACTTTATCTCCTGAGCATTCGCTGTTTTATCCCCAGATTTCTCGCTGTTTTGTCCCCTGAACTATCACTGTTTTATATCCAGAAATCTCGCACTTTTATATTCTGAACTCCCGCAGTTTTAGCCCCTCAACTTCAGCTGTTTTATCCCCTGAACTTTCACTCTTTAAAGTCCAGAGCTCTTGCTGATTTTACTACCACCTCTCACAGTTTCTACCCCTGAACCTTTGCTGTTTTATCCTCTGATCTCCTGTTGTTTTTCCTCCAGATTTATTGCTGTTTTATGTCCAAAGCTCCCGTTGTTTTATCCGCTGAACTCTGTGTTTTACCTCCTGAACTTTTGACTCCTGAACCCTCATTGTTTTACCCCATGAACGCATGTTGTTTTACCTTCTAACTTCATGCTCTTTTATCACCTGCTGTTTTATCTTGTGAACACTCACTATTTTGTCTACTAAACTCTGACTGTTAGATCTCCTGAACTCTTGCTGTTTTATCTCCTGAACTCTCACTATTTTTTCTGCCAAACTCTTGCTGTTTTACATCCTGAACTCTGATTGCTTATTCTCCTGAAGTCTCACTTTTTTATCCCCAGAATTCTCGCTATTTTGACCCCTGAACTCTGATTGTTTTATCTCCTGAACTCTCACTGTTTCATCTCCTGAACTCTCACCATTCTATCCCCTGAATTCTCGCTGTTTTGTCTCCTGAACGTTCGCTGTTCTACCTCCTGAACTCTCATGGTTTTATCTCCTGTGCTCTCACTGTTTTATACCCAGAATTGATGCTGTTTTGTCTCCTGAACTATCAATGTTTTCTATCCTGAACTCTCGCTGCTTTATCTTCTGAACTCCCGCAGTTCAATTCCCTCAACTCCAGCTGTTTTATCTCCTGAACTTTCACTGTATTTAACTCCTGAGCTCTCACTGTTTTGTCTCACAAACCCTCGGTGTTTTATCTCCTGAATTTCTGCTCTTTTATCTCTCGAACACTCACTGTTATATCCCCTGAACTCTCACTGTTTTATCTCCCAAATTCTCGCTGTTTTACCGCCTGAACTCCTGTTGCTTTATCTCCTGAATTCATGCTCTTTTATCACCCGAACTCCTGCTGTTGTATTTCCTGAACTCACTGTTTTATCTCCCGATCTCTTGCTACTTTCACTTCTGAACTCTCACTGTCCTAACTCCTGAATCCTCGCTGCTTTTCTCCTGAACTCCTTTTGCACTTGTGTTTTATTTCCTAAACTCTCACTGTTTTTTCCCACTGAACTCTCGCTGTGTAATCTCCTGAACTCTCACTGCTTTATCTGCTGAACTCGCACCGTTTTATCTCCTGTACTGTCACTGCATTGTCTCCCAAACTCTCTCTGTTTTATCTCCTGAACCCTCACAGTTTTTTCTCCTGAACTCTCACAGTTTTACCCCTGAACTCTCATTGCTTTATCTCTTGAGCTCTCACTGTTTTATCTCCTGAAATCTCACTGTTTTATCTCCAGAATCCTCGCTGTTTTAACCCCTGAACGTTCACTGTTTCATCTCCCAATAGCTCGCTGCTTCATCTCCTTAACCCTCACAGTTTTATCCCCTGAACTCCTGTTGTTTTAACTCCTGAATTCATGCTTGTTTATCACCTGAACTGCTTTTTCATCTCCTGAACTCTTGCTGTTTTTTTCTCCAGAACTCTTGCTGTTTTATCTCCTGAACTCTCACTGTTTTACCTCCCAAACTGTCACTGTTTTACCTCCTAAACTCCTGCTTTTTTATCTCCCGAACTCTCGCTGTTTTATCTCCTGAACTCTCGCTGTGTTAACTCCTGGACTCTCGCTTTAGAACCTCCCGAACTCTCACTGTTTTATCTTCTGGAATCTCACTGTTTTATCTCCTGAACTCTCAAAGTTCTACCTCCTTAATGCTCACTTTTTTATCTCCGCAAGTCTCAAGGTTTAATCTCTTAATCTCTCACTGTTCTATCTCCTAACATCCCACTGTTTTACCTCCTGAACTCATGCTGTTTTAACTCCTAAACTCTCACTGTTTTATCTCCCAACCTCCCGCTGTGCTATGTATTGAGCTTTCACTGTTTTAGCCCTAGAATCCTTGCTGCTTTATGTCCTGAATGCCAGTTGTTCTATCTCTAGAAATGTCACTATATTATCTCCTAAACTCTTCCTGTTTTATCTCCCAAAGTCCCGTTGTGTTATCTCTTGAACTCCCACTGTTTTATCCCTTGAATTCTCACTGTTTTATCTCCTGCACTCTAGTCGTTCTATCTCTTGAACTTTCACTCTTTTATCTCCTGAACTCTCACTGTTTTATCTCTTGGAAACTTACTATTTGTTCTCCAGGACGCTTGCTGTTTTATCTCCTGAACTCTTTATGTTCTATCTCCTGAACTCTCACTGTTTTATCTCCCGAATGCTCAGTGGTTTATCTTCCAGACTCCCGCTATTTTATCCTCTGAACTCCTGCCGTTTTATCTACTGAACTCTCGATGTTTTATCCCATGAATTCTCACTGTTTTATCTCCTGAACTAACGTTATTTTCTCTCCTGAACCATCACCGTTTCATCGACTGAGCAACATCTGTTTTATTTCATGAATTCTCACTGTTTTATCTTCTGAACTTGCATTGTTGCATCTCCTGAACGCTCACTGTTTTATCCACTGAACTATCACAGTTTCATCTCTTGAACTCGCACTGCTCTTTCTCCTGAACTCTTGTTATTTTACCTCCTGAATTCTTGCTGTTTAACGCCCTAAACTCTCACTGTTTTATCTCCTATACTTTCACCGTTTTATCTCCAGAACTGTTATTGTTTTATCTCTTGAACTCTAGTTGTTCTATCTCTAGAAATGTCACTATTTTTTCTCCCAAAGTCCCATTGTGTTATTTCTTGAACTCTCGCTGTTTTTTCCCTTGAATTCTCATTTTTTTTTTAATCTCCTGTACTCTAGTTGTTCTATCTCTTGAACTTTCACTGTTTTTTCTCCAGAACTCTTCCTGTTTTATCTCCTGAATTCTTTCTGTTCTATCTCCTAAACTCTTGCTGTTTTATCTCCCAAAGGCTCACTGATTTATCTTCCAAACTCTTGCTGTTATATCCCCTGAATTCTCACTGTTTTATCTCCTGAACTCTCACTGTTTTATCTCCTGAATACTCGCTATTTTATCTTCTGAACTCTCACTATTTTACCTTCAGAACTCCAGTTGTTTTATCTCCTGAACTCTTGCTCTTTTATCTTCTGAACCCTCAATGTCCTATCAATTGAACTGTCACTGTTCTTTCTCCTGAATCCTCACTGTTTTATCCCCTGATCTTTCAATGTTGCATCTCCAGAATTCTCACTGTTTTATGCATTGAGATCTCTCTGATTTTTCTGCTGAAATTCCATTGCTTTATCCGCTGAACTTTCACTTTTGCATCTCCTAAATTCTGACTGTTTCATACACTGAGCTTTCATCATTTTAGCTGCTGAAATTCCACTGCTTTATCCCCTGAAATTTCACTGTCGTATCACCTGAACCCTCACTGTTTTATCCACTTAGCTCTCAATGTTTTATCTTCTGAACTTACGCTGTTTCATCTCCTGAACTCTCACTGTTTTATCTCCTGAATGCCTGCTTTTTATCACCTGAATTCTCACTGTTTTTCCTTCTGAACTCCCACAGTTTTATCCCCTGAACTCCCATTGTTTTTTTTGCCTGAGCTATCACTGTTTATTCTCCCAAACGCCGCCTTTTTCATCTCTTGAGCTCTCACTGTTTTATCCCCTGGATTTTTGCTGTTTTATCTCCTGAACTCGAGATAGTCAATCTCTTGAACTTTCACTATTTTATCTCCTAAACTCTCGCTGTTTCATTTCCTGAACTCTCACTGTTCTCCCAAACTCTCACTGTTTTATCTCCTGAACTATTGCTGTTTTATCTCCTGAAGTCTTGCTGTGTAACCCCCTAAACTCTCAGTTTTATCTCCTGTACTCACTCTGCTTTGTGTCCCTATCTTTCACTGTTTTATTTCCTGCACTCTCACTATTTTATCTTCCAACTCCCCTGAACTTTCATTGTCTGATCTCCTGAACCCCTGCATTTCTATCCCCTGAGCTTTCACTGTTTTATCTCCAGTACTCTCTCTGCAATGTCTCCTGAACTCCCACTGTTTTATCTCCTGAATTCCTGCTGTTTTATCTCCTTAACTCATGCTGTTTTTGCTCCTGAGCTGCCCGTATTTCATCCCCTTAACACTCGCTGTTTTATCTCCTGGGTTCTCGCTGTTTAACCTCCTGAACGCATGCTGGTTTATCTCCAGTATTCTCCCGGTTTTGCCCCCTGACCTCTCACTGCTGTATCCCCTGAACTCTCACAGTTTCCTCCCCTGAACTTTCACTATTTTATCTTTTGACCTCCCACTGTTGTCTCTCCTGAACTCTCACTGTTTTATCCACAGAGCTCTCACTGTTTTATCTGCAGAGCTCTCGTTGTTTTATCTCTTGATCCCTGTCTGTTCTATCTCCTGAGGTCCCACTATTTTATCCCCTGAACTCCCATTGTTTATTCCCTTGAACTCCCGCAGTTTTATTCCTTGAATTCTCAATGTTTTGTCTCCCATACTCTCACTGTTTTACCCCCTGAACTCTCATTGTTTTATCTCTTGAACTTTGGCTGCTTTATCTCCTGAAATCTCACTGTTTTATTCACAGAGTTCTCACTGTTTTACCTTCCAAACGCTCGCTGCTTTATATCCTGAACTCTCGCTGTTTTATCTCCTGAACTTATCACTGTTTTATCTTCCGAACATCCTCTGTTTTAGCTTCTGAACTCTCACTGTTTTATCCCCTGAACTTTTAATGTTGTATCTCCTGAATTCTCAATGTTTTATCCACTCAGCACTCACTGTGTTATCATCCAACCTCTGGGTGCTTTATCTCACTGTTTTACCGCCTGAAATCTCGCAGTTTTATTTCCTGAACTTATCACTGTTTTATTTTCCGAACATCCTTTGTTTTAGCTCCTGAACTCGCTGTTTTATCTCCTGAACTTTCACTGTTTTACCTTCAGAACTCCAGTTGTTTTATCTCTTGAACCCTTGCTGTTTTATCTCCTGAACTCCCATTGTCCTATCAAATGAACTGTCACTGTTCTTTCTCCTGAACTCTCATGGTTTTATCCCCTGAACTTTCACTGTTGCATCTCCGGAATTCTCACTGTTTTATGCACTGAGGTCTCTCTGATTTTTCTGCTGAACTTCTACTGCTTTATCCCCTGAACATCCACTGTTGCATCTCCTGAATTCTGACTGTTTCATACACTGAGCTTTCATTATTTTAGCTGCTGAACTCCCATTGTTTATTCCCTTGAACTCCCGCAGTTTTATTCAATGAATTCTAGATTTTCTGTCTGCCGTACTCTCACAGTTTTACCCCATGAACTCTCATTGTTTTATCTCGTGTACTTTGGCTGCTTGATCTCCTGAAATCTCACTGTTTTATCTCCTAAACTCTTGCTGTTTAACCTCTTTAACTCTCACAGGTTTCTCTCCTGAACCTATCACTGTTTTATGTTCTGAACATCCACTGTTTTAGCTTCTAAACTCTCACTGTTTTTTCCCCTGAACTCTCACTAGTTTATGTTTTGACCTCCCACTGTTGTATCTCCTGAACTATCACTGTTTTATCCACTGAGCGCTCACTGTTTTATCCCCTGAACTTTCACTGTTGCATCTCTGGAATTCTGACTGTTTTATGCACTGAGGTCTCTTGATTTTTATGCTGAACTTCCACTGCTTTATCCCCTGAAATTTCACTGTTGCATCTCCTGAATACTGACTGTTTCATACACTGAGCTTTCATTATTTTAGCTGCCGAACTCCCACTGCTTTATCCCCTGAACTTTCACTGTTGTATCACCTGAACCCTTACTGTTTTATCCACTTAGCTCTCAATGTTTTATCTTCTGAACTCACGCTGTTTGATCTCCTGAACTCTCACTGTTTTATCTCCTGAATACCTGTGGTCTTCTCACCTGAATTCTCCCTGTTTTACCTTCTGAACTCCCACAGTTTTATCCCCTGAACTCCCATTGGTTTTTCTCCTGAGCTTTCACTCTTTATTCTCCCAAACGCCTACTGTTTCATCTCTTGAGCTCTCGCTTTTTTATCCCCTGAATTTTCGCTGTTTTATCTCCTGAAATCTAGATGGTCAAACTCTTGAACCTTCACTATTTTATCTCCTAAACAGTTGCTGTTTCATCTCTTGAACTCTCACTGCTCTATCTCCCAAACTCTCAGTTTTATCTCCTGAACTTTTGCTGTTTTATCTCCTGAGGTCTTGCTGTGTAATCCCGTAAACTCTCACTGTTTTATCTCCTGTACTCTCACAGCCAGGATTCCCGATCTTTCACTGTTTTATCTGCTGAACTCTCATTGTTTTTTCTTCCAACTGCTGCTGTTTTATCTTCTGAACTCATGCTGTTTGATCTCCTGAACTCTCATTGTTTTTCCTCCTGACCTCTCGCTGTTTATCTCCTGAATGCCAACTGCTTTACCAGAATTCTCACTGTTTTACCTTCTAAACCACTACAGTTTTAGCCCCTGAACTAACATTGGTTTTTCTCCTGAGCTATCACTGTTTTTTATCCCCAAAGCCCAGTTTCATCTCTTCAGCTATCACTGTTTTATCCCCTGAATTTTCGCTGTTTTATCTCCTGAACTCTATATGGTCAATCTCTTGAACATTCACTATTTTAACTCCTAAACTCTCACTGTTCTATCTCTTGAACTCCCATTGCTCTTTCTCCTGAACTCTCACTGTTTTATGTCCCAAACTCTTGCTGTTTTATCTCCTAAACTCTTGCTGTTTTATCTCCTGGAGTTTTGCTGTTTAAACCCCCTAAACTCTCACTGTTTTATCTCCTGTGCTCTCTCTGCTTTGCCTCTCCATCTTTCACTGTTTTATCTCCTGAACTCTCAATGTTTTATCTTCGACCTCCCACTATTTTATCCCCTGAACTTTCCCTGTTTGATCTCCTGAACAACCGTAATTCTATCCATTGAACTCTCACTGTTTCATCTCCTGTACTCTCTCTGCAATGTCTCCGGAACTCCAGCTGCTTTATCTCCTGAACCCTCGCTGTTTTATCTCCTGAAATCTCGCAGTTTTATCTCCTGAACTCATGTTGTTTTATCTCCTGAACTCTCGCTTTTTTATCTCCTGTACTCTCACAGCTATGTCTCCCAACCTTTCACTGTTTTATCCCCTGAACTTTCACTGTTTGATCTCCTGAACTCCTGCTGATCAATCCCCTGAACTCTCACTGTTTTATCCCCTGAGTTTTCACTGTTGCCTCTCCAGAATCCTCACTATTTTACGCACCGAGGTCTCTCTGCTATATCTGCTGAACTTCCACTGCTTCATCCCCTGAACTTCCACTGTTGCATCTCCTGAATTCTCATTGTTTTCTCTTGAACTCTCTCTGCTCTTTCTGCCCAACTCTCACTGCTTTATCTCCTGAGCTCTTGCTGTTTTATCTCCTGAAGGCTTGCTTTTAACCCTCTAAACTCTCACTGTTTTATCTACCAACTCTCACTGTTTTATCCACTGAACTTTCACTGACTGATCTCCTGAAACCCCACTGTTCTATCCCCTGAACTCTCAGTGTTTTATCTCCTGTACTCTCTCTGCAAAGGCTCCTGCCCTCCCGCTGCTTTATCTCCCAAACTCTCGCTGTTTTATCCCCTGAAAGCTCGCAGTTTTATTTCCAGAACTCGTGTTGTTTGATCTCCTGAACTTTCGCATTTTTATCTCCTGTACTCTCACAGCTATGTCTCCCGATCTTTCACTGTTTTATCTCCTGAACTCTCACTGTTTTATCCCCTGAACTTTCATTGTTTGATCTCCTAAACCCCTGCTGTTCTATCCCCTGAACTCTGACTGTTTTATCTCCTGTACTCTCTCTGCAATGTCTCCTGAACTCCAGTTGCTTTATCTCCTGAATTCTCGCTGTTTTATCTCCTGTACTCTCTCTGCAATGTCTCCTGAACTACCGTTGCTTTATCTCCTGAATTCTCGCTGTTTTATCTTGTGAAATCTAGATGGTCAATCTCTTTCACTATTTTATCTCCTAAACTCTTGCTGTTTCATCTCTTGAATTTTCACTACTCTATCTCATGAACGCTCACTGTTTTATCTCCCAAACTCTCGCTGTTTTATCTCCTGAACTCTTAATGTTTTATCTCCTGAGGTCTTGCTGTTTAACCCCCTACACCCTCATTATTTTATCCCCTGAACATTCACTGTTTGATCTCCTGAACCCCGGCTGTTCTATCCCCTCAGCTCTCACTGTTGTATCTCCTGTGCTCTCTCTGCAATGTCTCCGAACTCCCATTGCTTTATCTCCTGAATTCTCACTGTTTTCTCTCCTGAACTCATGTTGTTTTATCTCCTGAACTCTCACTTTTTTATCTCCTGTACTCTCACAGCTATGTCTCCCGGTCTTTCACTGTTTAATCTCCTGAACTCTCACTGTTTTTTCATCCAACTGCCGCTGTTTGATCCCCTAAACTCTCACTGCTTGATTTCCTGACCTCTCGCGGACCTATCTCCTGAACTCTCACTGTTTTGTCCCCTGAACCTTCACTGTTGCATCTCCGGAATTCTCACTGTTTTATACACTGAACTCTCACTATTTTAGCTACTGAACTTCCACTGCTTTATCCCCTGAACTTTCACTGTTGTATCACCTGAACCCTCATTGTTTTATCCAATTACCTCTCGAAGTTTTATCTTCTGAACTCACGCTGTTTTATCTCCTGAATTTTATCTCCTGAATTTTATCTCCTGCTTTATCACCGGGATTCTCACTGTTTTACCTTCTGAACCCCTACAATTTTATCCTCTGAACTTCCATTGTTTTTTCTCCTGAGTTATCACTGCTTTTTCTCCCAAATGCCACTGTTTCATCTCCTGAGCTCTCACTGTTTTATCCCCTGAATTTTCAATCTAGGTGGTCAATGGCTTGAACTTTCACTATTTTATCTCCTAAACTCTCTCTACTTTATCTCCTGAACTACAGCTGGTCACTCTCTTGAACATTCAATATTTTATATCCTAAACTCATGCTGTTTCATCTCTTGGACTCTCACTGCTCTATCTCCTGAACTCTGGCTGTTTTATCTCCTGGACTCTCACTGTTACATCTCCTGAACTCTTGCTGTTTTATCTCTTGACCTCTAACTGTTTTATCTTCCAACTCCTGTTGCTTTATCTCCTGAGCTCTCACAGTTTTATCCTCTGAACTTTAACTGTTTGATCTCCTGAACTCCCAATGTTCCATCCCCTGAAATCTCACTGTTTTATCTCCTGTACTCTCACTGTTTCATCCCCTGAAATCACATGGTTTTATCCAATCAACTATCACTGTTTTATCTTCCGAACATCAACTGTTTTAGCTTCTGAACACTCACTGTTTTATCCCCTAAACATTCAATGTTGTATCTCCTGAATACTCACTGTTTTATCCATTCAGCTCTCACTGTGTTATCTTCCCAACTCCAGCTGCTTTATCTCCTCAACTCGCGCTGTTTTATTGGCTGAAATCTCGCAGTTTTATCTCCTGAGCTCTCACTGTTTTAGCTCCTGAATACTCGCTGATTTATCTCCTGAACTCTCACTGTTTTACCTTCGGAACTCCAGTTGTTTTATCCCTGGAACACTCACAGTTTTATCTCCTCAATTCTCATTGTCCTATCAATTGAACTGACACTGTTCTTTTTCCTGAACTCTCAGTGTTTTATCCCCTAAACTTTCACTGTTTTATCTCCTGAACTCATTTTTTTTATTTCCAGAAATCTTGCTGTTTAACCCCCTACATGCTCACTGTTTGATCTCCTGAACCCCTGCTGTTCTATCCCCTGAACTCTCACCGTTTTATCTCCTGTACTCTCTCTGCAATGTCTGCTGAACTCCCGCTGTTTCATCTCCTGAATTTTTGCTGTTTTATCTCCTGAAATCTTGCAGTTTTATCTCCTGAACCCATGTTGCTTTATCTACTGAACTCTTGCTTTTTTATCTCCTGTACTCTCACAGCTATATCTGCCGATCTTTCACTCTATTATCTCCTGAACTCTCACTGTTTTATCATCCAACTGCCGCTGTTTTCACCCCTGAACTTTCACTGTTTGATCTCCTAAACACCTGCTCTATTCCCTGAACTCTCACTGTTTTCTCCCTGAACTCTCACTGTTTTATCTTTTCACCTCCCACGATTGTATCTCCTGAACTCTCACTGTTTCATCTACTGAGTGCTGTCTGTTTTATCTCTGGAGCTCTCGTTATTTTAGCTCTTGATCCCTGTCGGTTCTATATCCTGAACTCCTACTGTTTTATCCCCTGAACCCCCATTGATTTTTTCCCTGATCTCCTGCAGTTTTATCCCCTGAATTCTAGCTGTTTGATCGCCTGAACTCTCACAGTTTTATCTCCTGAACTCTCGCTGATTTATCTCCTGAACACCTGCTGTTTTATCACCAGGATTCTCACTGTTTTATGTTCTGAAATCCCACAGATTTATCCTCTGAACTCTCATTGGTTTTTCTCCTGAGCTATCATTGTTTTTCTCCCAAACGCCCACTGTTTTATCTCTTGAGCTCTAACTGTTTTATCCCCTGAATTTTCGCTGTGTTATCTCTTGAACTCTAGATTGTCAATCTCTTGAACTTTCACTATTTTATCTCCTAAACTCTCACAGTTTGATCTCTTGAACTCTCATTGCTCTAGCTCCTGAACTCTGACTGTTTTATCTCCCAAACACTTGCTGTTTTATCTCCTGAAGCCTTGTTGTTTAACCCCCTAAACTCTCACTGTTTTAGCTCCTGTTCTCTCTCTGCTTTGTCTCTTGATCTTTCACTTTTTTATCACCTGAACTCACACTGTTTTATCCCCTCAACTTTCACTGTTTAATCTCCTGAACAACTGCTGTTCTATCCCCTGAACTCTCACTGTTTTATCTCCCGTACTCTCTCTGAAATGTCTCCTGAACTCCCGTTGCTTTATCTCCTGAACTCTCGCTGTTTTATCTCCTGAACTCTCGCTGTTTTATCTCCTGAAATCACGCTGTTTTATCTCTTGAAATTGTGTTGTTTTATCTCCGGAACTCTCATTTTTTATCTCCTGTACTCTCACAGCTATGTCTCCCGATCTTTCACTGTTTTATCTGCTGAACTCTCACTGTTTTATCTTTCAACTGCCGCTGTTTTATCTCCTGAACTTTCACTGTTTGATCTCCTGAATGCCCATGTTCCATCCCCTGAACTCTCTCTTTTTATCCCCTGAATTCCGGTTGCATAATCTGCTGAATTCTCACTCTTTTCTGTCCCGATCTCTCGCTGTTTTATCCCCTGAATTCCTGCTGTTTTACCTCCGGAACTCACCCTGTTTTATCTCCTGGGCTGTCGCCATTTAATCTCCTGCACTCACGCCGTTTAACCTCCTGAGCTCATGCTGTTTTATCTCCAGCACTCTCACGGTTTAGTCTGCTGAACCCTCACTGCTGTATGCCCTGAACTCTCACTGTTTTCTCCCCTGAACTTTCAATGTTTTATCTTTTGACCTCACACTGATGTATCTCCTGAACTCTCACTATTTCATCCACTGAGTGCTCACTGTTTTATCTCTGGAGCTCTCGCTATTTTAGCTCTTGATCCCTGTCTGTTCTATCTCCTGAACTCCCACTGTTTTATCCCCTGAACCTCCATTGATTTTTTCCCTGATCACCTGCAGTTTTATCCCCTGAATTCTCACTGTTTTATATCCTGAATTCTCACTCTTTTACCCCCTGAAATATTGTTGTTGTATCTCTTGAACTTTGACTGTTTCATCTCCTGAAATTTCACTGTTTTATCCACTAAGCTCTCACTGTTTTATGTTCCAAACTCCCATTGCTGTATGTCCTGAACTTTCACTGTTTTATCTGCTGAACTCTCACTGTTTTATTCAGAGCTCCCACTGTTTTATCTTCCAAACTCTCACTGCTTTATCTTCTTATCTCTCACTGTTTGATCTCCTGAACTTTCACTGTTGAATCTCCTGAATTGTCACTGTTTTATCCATTGATCTCTCACTGTTTTACCTCCTGAACTCTCGCTGTTTCATCTCCTGAGCTCCTACTGATTTACCTCCTGAACTTGCGTTTTTTTTATCTCCTGAACTCTCACATTTTTTACCTCCTGTTCTCTCACAGATATGTGTCCTGATCTTTCACTATTTTATCCCCTGAACCCTCGCTGTATGATCTCCTGAACTCTCACAGTTTCATCTTCCAAACTCCTGCTGATTTTTCTCCTGAAATCTCATTGTTTTATCCCCTGAACTTGCACAGTTTGATGTCCTGAACTGCCACTGCTCTATCCCCTGAATTCTCATTGTTTTATCCCCTGAACCCCTGTTGTTTATCTCCTGAATTCACACGCATTTTTGCCCCGAGCCCTAACTGTTTTATCCCCTTAATTCCTGTCATTTTATCTCCTGAACTCACACTGTTTCATCTTCAGTACTCTCACGGTCTTGTCTCCAGAACTCTCACTGCTTTATCCCCTGAACTCTCACTGTTTACTCCCCTGTACTCTAACTTTTTTATCCAATGAGCTCTCACTGTTTTTCCTTACCCCATCACGCTGTTTTATCTTCTAAGCTGCCTCTGTTTTATCACCTTAAATCTCATTGTTTTATCTCGTGTACTCTCTCTGCTTTGTCTCCTGATCTTTTATTGTTTTATCTCCTGAGCTCTTACTGTTTTATCTGACAACTCATGTTGCATTATCTCCTGAGCTCTCACAGTTTTATCCTCTGAACTTTCAATGTTTGATCTCCTGAACTCCCACTGTTGTATCCCCTGAACTCTCACTGTTTTATCTCCCGTACTCTCTCTGATTTGTCTCCCGAACTCTCACTGTTTCATCCCCTGAAATCACACGGTTTTATCCAATCAAGTATCACTGCTTGATTTTGCGAACATCCACTGTTTTAGTTTCTGAACTCTCACTGTTTTATCCCTTGAACTTTCAATGTTGTATCTCCTGAATACTCACTGATTTATCCATTCAGCTCTCACTGTGTTATCTGCCCAACTCCGGCTGCTTAGTCTCCTCAACTCTTGCTGTTTTATCTCCTGAATTGTAGAGGTTTTATCTCCTGAAGTCTAGTGGTTTCACCCCCTAAACTCTCACTGTTTTATCTCCTGTACTCTCTCTGCTTTGTCTCCTTTTCTTTCACTGTTTTATCTCCTGACCTCTCATTGTTTTGTCTTTCAACTCCTGTTGCTTTATCTCCTGAGCACTCACAGTTTTATCCTTTGAACTTTTACTGTTTGATCTCCTGAACTCTCACTGTTTTATACCCTGAACTCTCACTGTTTTATCTCCTGTACTCTCTCTGATTTGTCTCCCAAACTCTCATTTCCTCATCCCCTGAAAGCTCACGGTTTTATCCAATACTGAACTTGTGTTATTTTATCTCCTGAACTCTCGATTTTTTACCTCCTGTTCTCTCACAAATATGTCTCCCGATCTTTCACTGTTTTATCGCCTGAACCCTCGTTGTATGATCTCCTGAACTCTCTGCAACTCTCGCTGTTTTATCACCTGAGCTGCCTCTATTTTATCTCTTTACCTCTTGCTCTTTTATCTCCTGGACTCTCACCGCTTAACCTCCTGAACTCACGTTGTTTTATCTCCAGTAATCTCCCGGTTTTGTCTCCTGAAGTCTCACTGTTTTATCCCCTAAATACCTGTTGTTTTATCTCCTTAACCCACGCTGTTTTATCTCCTAAGCTGCCTCTATTTTATCTCCTTAACTCTCGCGGTTTTGTCTCCTGAACTCTCACTGCTGTATCCGCTGAACTCTCACTGTTTTCTCCCCTGAACTCTCACTATTTTATCTTTTGCCCCCGCACTGTTGTATCTCCTGAACTCTCACTGTTTTATCTACTGAGCTCTCACTGTTTAATCTCCTGAACTCTCACCGTTTGGTCTCCTTAACTCTCACTGTTTTCTCTCCTTAACTTTCACTGTTGAATCTCCTGAATTGTCAGTATTTTATCCATTGAGCTCTCACTGATCTGACTTCCAAACTCCCGCCATTTTATCTCCTGAACTCTCACTGTTTTACCTCCTGAACTCTGGCTGTTACATATCCTGAGCTCTCACTGCTTTACCTCATGAACTTGCCACTGTTTTATCCCCTGAACTCCCATTGTTTTATCTCCTGAATTTTCGCTGCTTTATCTTCCAAACTCTTGCTGTTGTGTCTCCTGAACTCTAGCTATTTTATCCCCTGAATTCTCGCTGTTTTATCTCCTGTATTCTAATTGCTCTAATCTTGAACTTTCACTGTTTTATCTCCTGACTTCTCACTGTTTTATCTCCTTTCTCCTTATCTCCCACTGTTTGATCTCCTGAACTCTCGCTGTTTGGTCTCCTTAACTCTCACCGTTTTCTCTCTGGAACTTTTACTGTTGAATCTCCTGAATTGTCACTGTTTTATCCATTGAGCTCTCACTGTTTTACCATCCAAACTCCCGCTGTTTTATCTCCTGAACTCTCACTGTTTTACCTCCTGAACTCTCGCTGTTACATCTCCTGAACTCTCACTGATTTACCTCCTGAAGTTGCGATGTTTTATCTCCTGAACTCTCACTGTTTTATCCCCTGAACTTTCCCAGTTTGATGTCCTTAACTGCCACTGTTCTATCCCCTGAAAGCTCATTGTTTTATCCCCTGAACTCCTGTTGCTTTATCTCCTGAATTCTCACTTATTTTTGCCCCAACTCTAACTTTTTTATTCCCTTAGTTCCGGCCATTTTATCTCCTGAATTCATGCTGTTTTATCTCCAGTACTCTCACGGTTTTGTCTCCTGAACTCTCACTGCTTTTTCTCCTGAACTCTCACTGTTTACTCCCCTGAACTCTCTTTTTTATCAAATGAGCTCTCACTATTTTATGTCCGCAACCTCGCTGTTTTATCTCCTGGGCTGCCTCTATTTTATCTCGTTAACTCTCGTTGTTTTAACTCTGGACTCTCGCGTTTAACCTCATGAACCCCGCTGTTTTATCTCCAGTACTCTCCCGGTTTTATCTCCTGAACTCTCACTGTTTTATCCCCTGAAATCCTGTTGTTTTATCTCCTTAACTCACGCACGCTGTTTTATCTCCTAAGCTGCCTCTATTTTATATCCTTAACGCTTGCTGTTTTATCTCCTGGACTCTCACTGTTTAATTTCCTGAACTCATGTTGTTTTATCTCCAATACTCTCCTGGTTTTGTCTCCTGAACTCTCACAACTGTATCCCCTGAACTTTCACTATTTTATCTTTTGACCTCCCGCCGTTGTATCTCCTTAATGCTCACAGTTTTATCCACTGAGCTCTTACTGTTTTATCTCCAGAACTGTCACTGTTTTATCTCTTGATCCCTGTCTGTTCTATCTCCTGAACCCTGATTATTTTATACCCTGTACTCCCATTGTTTATTCCCTTGAATCCCACGGTTTTATTCCTTGAATTCTCCATATTTTATCTCCAGATCTCTCACTGTTTCAACCCCTGAATTCTGGTTGTTGTCTCTCTTGAACTTTGACTGCTTTATCTCCTGAAATCTTACTGTTTTATCCATTTAGCTCTCACAGCTTTACCTTCCAAACTCCCGCTGCTTTTTATCCTAAACTCTCACTGTTTTATCTCCTGAAGACCAGCTCGTCAATCTCTTGAACTTTCACTATTTTATCTCCTAAACTCTCACTGTTTCATCTCTTGGACTCTCACTGCTCTATCTCCTGAACTCTCGCTGTGTTATCTCCTGAACTCTCGCTGTGTTATCTCCTGAACTCTCGCTGTGTTATCTCCTGAACTCTCGCTGTTTTACCTCCTGAATTCTCACTGTTTTATCTCCTGAACTCTCGCTGTTTTATCTCCTGAACTCTCGCTGTTTTATCTCCTGAACTCTCCTTGTTGTATCTCCTGAACTCTCACTATTTCATCCACTGAGTGCTCACTGTTTTATCTCTGGAGATCTCGCTATTTTAGCTCTTGATCCCTGTCTGTACTATCTCCTGAACTCCCACTGTTTTATCCCCTGTACCTCCATTGATTTTTTTCCCTGATCACCTGCAGTTTTATCCCCTGAATTCTCACTATTCTATATCCTGAAATTTCACTGTGTTATCCACTGAGCTCTCACTGTTTTATCTTCCAAACTCCCGTTGCTGTATGTCCTGAACTTTCACTGTTTTATCTGCTGAACTCTCACTGTTTTATTCAGAGCTCCCACTGTTTTATCTTCCAAACTCTCGCTGCTTTATCTCCTGAACTCACACTGCTTTATCTCCTTATCTCTCGCTTTTTTATCTCCCGAACTCTCTTTATTTTATCCACTGAACTATCAGTGCTTTATCTTCCGAACCTCCACTGTTAATACTCCTGAACTCTAACACTTTTATCCCCTGAACTTTCACTGTTGTTTCTCCTGAATTCTCACTGTTCTATCCCCTGAGCTCTCACTGTTTAATCTCCTGACTCTCACTGTTTTAGCTTCCGAACATCCCACTGTTTTATCCCCTGAACTCCCATTGTTTTATCTCCTGAATTCTCGCTGCCTTATCTTCCAAACACTCGCTGTATGATCTCCTGAACTCTAGCTATTTTATCCCCGAAGTCTCGCTGTTTTATCGCCTGAACTCTAATTATTCTATCTCTTGAACTTTCACTGTTTTATCTCCTGAACTCTCACTGTTTTATCTCCTTATCTCTCACTGTTTGATCTTCTGTACTCTCGCTGTTTGGTCTCCTTAAGTCTCACTGTTTTTTCTCCTGAACTTTCACTGTTGAATCTGCTGAACTCTCACTGTTTTATCCATTGATCTCTCACTGTTTTACCTTCCAAACTCCCACTGTTTTATCTCCTGAACTCGCACAGTTTTACCTCCTGAACTCTTGCTGTTTCATCTCCTGAACTCTCACTGATTTATTCCTGAACTTGCGTTGTTTTATCTCCTGAATTCTCGCTTTTTTTGTCTCCTGATCTCTCACAGACATGTCTCCCGATCTTTCACTGTTTTATCACCTGAACCCTCGCTGTGTGATCTCCTGAACTCTCACTGTTTCATCTTCCAAACCCCTGCTGCTTTTTATCCTAAACTCTCACTGTTTTATCTCCTGAACACCAGCTAGTCAATCTCTTGAACTTTCACTATTTTATCTCCTAAACTCTCACTGTTTCATCTCTTGGACTCTCACTGCTCTATCTTCTGAACTCTCTCTGTTTTATCTCCTGAACTCTCACTTTTTTATCTCCTGAACTCTCGCTGCTTTATCTCCTGAATTCTCACTGTTTTATCTTCCGAAATCCCGATGTTGTAACTCCTGAACTCTTGCCGTTTTATCTCCTGAACTCACGCAATTTTATCTCCTGAACTCTCACTGCTTTATCCCCTGAACTCTCACTGCTTTATCCCCTGAACTCTCACTGTTTACTCCCCTGAACTCTCAATTTTTTATCCAATGAGCTCTCACTGTTTTATCTCCGCAATTCTCACTGTTCTATCCCCTGAGCTCTCACTGTTTAATCTCCTGAACTCTCACTGTTTTATCTTCTGAACATCCCACTGTTTTATCCCCTGAACTCCCGTTGTTTTATCTCCTGAATTCTCGCTGCCTTATCTTCCAAACTCTCGCTGTTGTATATCCTGAACTCAAGCTATTTTATCCCCTGAAGTCTTGCTGTTTTATCTCCTTTATTCTAATTGTTCTATCTCTTGAACTTTCACTGTTTTATCTCCTGAACTCTCACTGTATTATCTCCTTATTTCTCACTGATTGATCTCCTGAACTCTCGCTGTTTGGTCTCCTTAACTCTCACTGTTTTCTCTCCTGAACTTTCACTGTTGTATCTCCTGAAATTTCAGTTTTATCCATTGATCTCTCACTGATTTACCTCCTGAACTTGTGATGTTTTATCTCCTGAACTCTTGCTTTTTTTGCCTCCTGTTCTCTCACAGATATGTCTCCTGATCTTTCATGGTTTTATCGCCTGAACACTCGCTGTATGATCTACTGAACTCTCACTGTTTCATCTTCCAAACTCCTTCTGCTTTATCTCCTGACCTCTCACTGTTTTATCTCCTGAGCTTTCACAGTTTTATGTCCTTAACTGCCACTGTTCTATCCCCTGAACTGATTGGTTTATCCCCTGATTTCCTGTTACTTTATCTCCTGAATGCTCATTCATTTTTGCCCCAAACTCTAAGCTTTTTATCTCCTTAGTTCCGGCCATTTTATCTCTTGAATTCATGCTGTTTTATCTCCAGTACTCTCACGGTTTTGTCTCCTGAACTTTCACTGCTTTATCCCCAGAACTCTCACTGTTTTCTCCCCTGAACTCTCACTTTTTTATCCACTGGGCTCTCACTGTTTTATCTCCAGAACACTCACTGTTTTATTTCCTGAATTCTCACTGTTTTATGTCCAGAACTCCCGCTGTTTTATCTCCAGTACTCTCACGGTTTTGTCTCCTGAACTCTCACTGCTTTATCTCCTGAACCCCCACTATTTTATCCCCTGTCCTCCCATTCTTTATTCCCTTGAATACCGCAGTTTTATTCTGTGAATTCCCGATACTTTCTCTCCGCAACTCTCGCTGTTTTATCTCCTGAGCTGCCTCTATTTTATCTCGTTAACTCTCGTTGTTTTATATCTGGACTCGCCCGTTTAACCTTGTGAACTCATGCTGTTTTATCTCCAGTACTCTCCCGGTTTTATCTCCTGAAGTCTCACTGTTTTATCCCCTAAATTCCTGTTGTTTTATCTCCTTAACTCACTCTGCTTTGTCTCCTAAGCTGCCTCTATTTTATCTCCTTAACGCTCGCTGTTTAACCCCTGGACTTGTGCCGTTTAAGCTCCTGAACTCATGCTGTTCTATCTCCAATACTCCCCCGGTCTTGTCTCCTGAACTCTCACTGTTGTGTCCCCTGAACTCTCACTATTTTATCTTTTGACCTCACGCTGTTGTATCTCCTGAAAGCTCACTGTTTTATAAATTGAGTTCTTACTGTTTTATCTCTGGAACTGTCACTGTTTTATCTCTTAATCCCTGTCTGTTCTATCTCCTGAAACCCCACTCAGTTATCCCCTGTACTCCCATTGTTTATTCCCTCGAATCCCACAGTTTTATCCTGTGAATTCTCCATATTTTATCTCCGGAACTCTCACTGTTTCAACCCCTGAACTCTGGTTGTTGTCTCTCTTGAACTTTGACTGTTTTATCTCCTGAAATCTCACTGTTTTATCCATTTATCTCTCACTGCTTTACCTTCCAAACTCCCCATGCTTTTTCTCCTAAACTCTCACTGTTTTATCTCCTGAAGACCAGCTAGTCAATCTCTTGAACTTTCACTATTTTATCTCCTAAACTCTCACTGTTTCATCTCTTGGACTCTCACTGCTCTATCTCCTGAACTCTTGCCGTTTTATCTCCTGAACTCACGCTGTTTTATCTCTAGTATTCTCACAGATTTGTCTCCTGAACTCTCACTGCTTTATCCCCTGAACTCTCACTATTTACTCCCCTGAACTCTCACTTTTTAATCCATTGAGCTCTCGCTGTTTTATCTCCGCAACTCTCGCTGTTTTCTCACCTGAGCTGCATATATTTTATCTCCTTAACTCTCGCTGTTTTATCTTCTAGTCTCTCACTGTTTTATCTCCTGAACTCTAGTTGTTTTATCTTCAGTACTCTCATGGTTTTGTTTCCTGAATTCTCACTGTTTTATCCCCTGAACTCTCACTGTTTTATCCCCTGAACTCTCACTGTTTACTCCCCTGAACTCTCACTTTTTATCCAATGAGCTCTCACTGTTTTATCCCCTTAACTCTCGCTATTTTATCACTTGAGCTGCCTCTATTTTATCTCCTTAACTCTCGCTGCTTTATCTACTGGACTCTAGCTGGTTAACCTCCTGAACTCACAGTGTTTTATCTCCAGTAATCTCCCAGTTTTGACTCATGAAGTCTCAATGTTTTATCCCCTGAATTCCTGTTGTTTTATCTCCTTAACTCATGCTGTTTTATCTCCTAAGCTGCCTCTATTTTATATCCTTAACGCTCGCTGTTTTATCTCCTGGACTGTCGCCATTAACCTCCAGAACTCACATTGTTTTATCTCCATTTACCCTCTCAGTTTTGTCTCCTGAACTCTCACTGCTGTATCCGCTGAACTGTCACTGTTTTCTCCCCTGAACTCTCACTATTTTATCTTTTGAACCCGCGCTGTTGTATCTTCTGATCTCTCACTCTTTTATCCACTGAGCTCTTACTGCTTTAGCTCCAGCACTGTCACTGTTTTATCTCTTGATCCCTGACTGTTCTATCTCCTGAACCCCCACTATTCTATCCCCTGTACTCCCATTGTTTATTCTATTGAATCCCGCAATTTTATTCCTTGAATTCTCAATATTTCATCTCCGGAACTCTCACTGTTTTAACCCTTGAACTGTGGTTGTTGTCTCTCTTGAACTTTGACTGCTTTATATCCTGAATTCTCACTGTTTTACCCATTTAGCTCTCACTGCTTTACCTTTCAAACTCACGCTGCTTTATCTCCTGAACTCTCGCTTTTTTATCTCCCGAACTCTCTCTATTTTATCCATTGAACTATCAGTGCTTTATCTTCTGAACTTCCACTGTTATAACTCCTGAATTCTAACACTTTTATCCCCTGAACTTTCACTGTTGTATCTCCTGAGTTCTCACTGTTCTATCCCCTGAGCTCTCATTGTTTAATCTCCTGAACTCTCACTGTTTTATCTTCAGAACATCCCACTGTTTTATCCCTGAACTCACATTGTTTTATCTCTAGAATTCTCGCTGCTTTAACTTCCAAACTCTCGCTGTTGTATCTCCTGAACTCTAGCTATTTTATCCCCTGAAGTCTCGCTGTTTTATCTCCTTTATTCTAACTGCTCTATCTCTTGAACTTTCACTGTTTTACCTCCTGAACTCTCACTGTTTTCTCTCCTGAACTTTCACTGTTGAATCTCCTGAAATTTCACTGTTTTATCCATTGATCTCTCACTGATTTACCTCCTGAACTTGTGATGTTTTATCTCCATAACTCTCGCTTTTTTTGCCTCCTGTTCTCTCACAGATATATCTCCTGATCTTTCATGGTTTTATCGCCTGAACCCTCACTGTATGATCTCCTGAACTCTCACTGTTTTATCCCCTGAGCTTTCAGAGTTTTATGTCCTTAACTGCAACTGTTCTATCCCCTGAATTCACATTGTTTCATCCCCTGAACTCCTGTTGCTTTATCTCCTGAATGCTCACTCATTTTTGCCCCGAGCTCTAACTTTTTATCCCCTTAGTTCCGCCATTTTCATCTCCTGAATTCATGCTGTTTTATCTCCAGTACTCTCATGGTTTTGTCTCTTGAACTTTCACCGCTTTATCCCCTGAACTCTCACTGTTTTCTCCCCTGATCTCTCACTTTTTTATCCACTGGGCTCTCACTGTTTTATCTCCGGAACGCTCACTGTTTTATTTCCTGAATTCTCACAGTTTTATGTAATGAACTCCCGCTGTTTTATCTCCAGTACTCTCACGGTTTTGTTTCCTGAACTCTCACTGCTTTATCTCCTGAACTCTCACTGCTTTATCTCCTGAACTCTCACTGTTTTCTCTCCTGAACTTTCACTGTTGAATCTCCTGAAATTTCACTGTTTTATCTATTGATCTCTCACTGATTTACCTCCTGAACTTGTGATGTTTTATCTCCATAACTCTTGGTTTTTTTGCCTCCTGTTCTCTCACAGTTATGTCTCCCATTTACCTCCTATCTCTTGCCATTTAACCTCCTGAACTCACACTGTTTTATCTCCAGTACTCTCGCGGTTTTGTCTCCTGAACTCTCACTGCTGTATCCGCTGAACTCGCACTGTTTTCTTCCCTGAGCTCTCACTATTTTATCTTTTGACTTCCCGCTGTTGTATCTCCTGAACTCTCACTGTTTTATCCACTGAGCTCTCGTTGTTTTATCTCCGGAACTGTCACTGTTTTATCTCTTGTTCCCGGTCTGTTCTATCTCCTGAACCCCCACTATTTATGCCCTGTACTCCCATTGTTTTTGCCCTTGAATCCCACAGTTAAATTCCTTGAATTCTCAATGTTTTATCTATGGAACCCTCACTGTTTTAACCTTTGAACTCTGGTTGTTGTCTCTCTTGAACTTTTACTGCTTTATCTCCTGAAATCTCACTGTTTTATCCACTAAGTTCTCATTGTATTATCTTCCAAACTCCGGCTGCTTTATCTCCTGAATTCTCTCTGTTTTATCCACTGACCTATCAGTGCTTTATCTTCCAAACTTCCACTCTTATAACTGCTGAACTCTAACTCTTTTATCCCCTGAACTTTCACTGTTGTATCTCTTGAATTCTCCCTGTTCTATCCCCTGACGCCCATTGTTTAATCTACTGAACTCTCACTGTTTTATGTTCCGACATCTCACTGTTTTATCCCCTGATCTCCCATTGTTTTATCTCCTGAATTCTTGCTGATATATCTTCCAAACTCTCACTGTTGTATCTCCTGAACTCTAGCTATTTTATCCCCTGAATTCTCACTGTTTTTTCTCCTGTATTCTAATTGCTCTCTCTCTTGAACTTTCACTGTTTTATCTCCTTATCTCTCACTGTTTGATCTCCTTATCTATCACTGTTTGATCTCCTGAACTTCGCTGTTTGGTCTCCTTAGATCTCACTGTTTTCTCTCCTGATCTTTCACTGTTGAATCTCCTGAACTGTCACTGTTTTATCCATTCAGCTCTCACTGTTTTACCTTCCTAACTCCAGTTGTTTTACCTCCTGAACTCTCGCTGTTTCATCTCCTGAGGTCTCACTGATTTACCTCCAGAACTTGCGTTGTTTTAACCCCTGAACTCTGGCTTTTTTTTTGCCTCTTGTTCTCTCACAGATATGTCTCCCGATCTTTCTCTGTTTTCTCCCCTGAACTCTCACTGTTTTATCCACTGAACTATTATTGTTTTATCTTCCAAACTCCCACTGTTTTATTTCCTGAATCCTCACTGTTTTATCTTCCGAACTCCCACTATTGTACCTCCTGAACTCTTACTGTTGTATCCACTGAGCTCTCACTGTTTTATCTCTGGAACTCTCGCTGTTGTTTCCACTGAACTCAGGCTGTTTTATCTCCTGATCTCCCTCTATTTTATCTCCTAAACTCTCACTGTATTATATCCTGGACCCTCGCTGTTTAACCTCCTGAACTCACAATGTTTTATCTCCAGGACTCTCACGGTTTTGTCTCCTGAACTCTCCCTGTTTTCTCCACTGAACTCTGTGTTTTCTCCCCTGAACTCTCACTGTTTAATCCACTGATCAATCATTATTTTATTTTCCGAACTCCCAGTGTTTTATTTCCTGAATTCTCACAGTTTTATCTTCTGAACTTCCACTGTTGTATCTCCTGAATTCTAACTGTTGTACCAACTGAGCTCCCACAGTTTTATCTCTGGAACTCTCACTGTTTTATCTTTTGATCTCTCACTGTTCTATCTCCGGAACTCCCAATGTTTCATCCCCTGAATTCTTGCTTTTTATCTACTGAACTCTCACTGTTTTACCCCCGGAACTCTCGTCGTTCTATCTCTTGAACATTGACTATTTTATCTCTTGAACTCTCACTGTATTATCTCCTGTAATCTTGCTGTTTTCTTTCCTGAAATCTCTCTGTTTAATCCACTGAGCTATCACTGTTTTATCTTCCAAGTTCTCACTGTTTTATCTCTTGAGCTTCCACTGTTTTATTTCCTGATCACTCATTGTTTTATCTCCTTAACCACCACTGTTCTATCCACTGAACTCTCACTGTTTTAATCCCTGCACTCCTGTTTTTTTTTATCTCCTGAATACATACTCTTTTTTCTCCTGAGCTCTTGCTGTTTTATCCACTGAGCTCCTGTTCTTTTATCTCTTGACCTCTCACTGTTTTGTCTCCTGATCTCTCACAGTTTTATCTCCTGAACCCTTACTGTTTTCTTTCCTGAACTCCCACTGTTGTATCTCCTGAACTCCCACTGTTGTATCTCCTGAACTCTCAATGTTTTATCAACTGAGCTCTCACTGTTCTATCCACTGGGCTCTCACTGTTTTATCTCCAGAACCCTCTCTGTTTTATTTCCTCAATTCTCACTGTTTTATCTTCTGAACTCCCACTGTTGTATCTCCTGGACACTTGCTGTTTCACCTCTTGAACTCACACTGTTTTATCTCCAATACTCTCATGGTATTGTCTCCTGAGCTCTCACTGCTTTATCTCCTGAACTGTCCCAGTTTTCTCCCCTGAACTCTCATTGTTTTATCTACTGAACTCTTACTGTTTTGTCCCCTGAACTCTCGTTGTTCTCTCTTAAACATTGAATATTTTATCTCCTGAACTCTCACTGTATTACCTCTGGAACTCTCGTTGTTTTCTTTCCTGAACATTCTCTGTTTTATCCACTGAGCTATCACTGTTTTATCTTCCAATCTCTCACTATTTTATCTCTTGAACTCCCAGTGTTTTATTTCCTGATCACTCACTGTTTTGTCTCCTTAACCCCTGCTGTTCTAACCACTGAACCCTCACTGTTTTAACCCCTGAACGCCTGTTTTATTTATCTCCTGAATACATACTATTTTTTCTCCTGAGCTCTTGCTGTTTTATACAATGATCCCCTGTTCTTTTATCTCTTGAACTCTCACTATTTTATCTCCCGAACTCTTGCTGTTTTATTTCCTGAACTCCCTCTGTTTTATCTCCTGAACCCTTAATGTCTTATTTTCCGAACTTCCACTGTTTTATCCCCTGAACATTCACTGTTGTATATCCTGAACTCTAACTGTTTTAACCACTGAGCTCTCACTGTTTTATCTTCCAAACTCCCACTGTTTTATCTTCTGAACTCTCGTTGCTCTACCTACTGACCTCTCAATATTATATCTCTTGAACTGTCACTGTTTTATCTCCGGAACTCTCACTGTTTTATCTCTTGATCTCTCAATGTTCTATCGCCTGAACCCTCACTGTTTTATCTTCCGAATTTCCCACTGTTTTATCCACTGAACTACTGCTGTTTTATTCCCTGAACTCTCACTGCTTTATCTCTTGATCTCTCACTGTTCTATCTCCTGAACACTCACTGTTCTATTGCCTGAACACTTGCTGTTTTATCTCCTGAACTCTCACTGTTTTATCTTCCGAATTTCCCATTGTTTTATCCACTGAACTACCGCTCTTTTATCCCCTGAACTCTCACTGTTTTATCTCCTGTATTCTAGTTCTTCTATCTCTTGAACTTCCACTGTTTTATCACCTGAACTCTTGCATCTCCTAAACTCTCAGTGTTTTATCCCCCATTCTCTTGATGTTTATCGTCCGAAGTCCCAGTCTTTTATCATCCAAACTCCCACGCTTTTATCCCCAGAAATCTCACTGTTTTATCTTCCAAACTCCCGCTGTTTTATCTTCTGAACTCTCGTTGTTCTACCTACTGACCTCTCAATATTATATCTCCTGAACTGGCATTGTCTTATCTCCAGAACTCTCACTGTTTTATCTCTTGATCTCTCAATGTTCTATCTCCTGAACCCTCACTGTTGCATCTTCCAAATTTCCCACTATTTTATCCACTGAACTACTGCTGTTTTATCCCCTGAACTCTCCCTGTTTTATCTTCCGAATTTCCCACTGTTTTATGTACTGAACTACCACTCTTTTATCCCCTGAGCTCTCACTGTTTTATCTCCTGTACTCTAGTTCTTCTATCTCCTGAACTTTCCCAGTTTTTTCCCCTGAACTCTCACTATTTTATCCACTTAGCTTTTAATATTTTATCATCCGAACTCCCACTGTTGTATCTCCTGAACTCTCACTGTTTTATCCACTGAGCTAACACTGTTTTATCTCTGGAACTCTCACTGTTTTATCTCTTGATCTCCCTTTATATTATCTCCTAAACTCTCACTGTTTTATCTCTTGGGCTCTCGCTGTTTAACCGCCTGAACTCACATTGTTTTATCTCCAGGACTCTCATGGTTTTGTCTCCTGAACTCTCCCTGTTTTCTCCACTGAACTCTCAGATTTTTGTCCCTTGAACTCCAACTGTTGTATCTCCTGAACTCTTGCTGTTTTATCTCCTGCTCTCACGCTGTTTTATCTCCTGATCTACCTCTATTTAATTTCCTAAACTCTCGCTGTTTTATCTCCTGGAATCTCACTGCTTATCCTCCTGAACTTACATTGTTTTAACTCCAGGACTCTCACAGCTTGTCTCCTCATCTCTCAGTGTTTAATCCACTGATCTATCACTATCTTAACTTCCAAACTCCCACTGTTTTATTTCCTGAATTCTCACTATTTTATCTTCCGAACTCCCAATGTTGTATCTCCTAAACTCTCACTGTTGTACCACTGAGCTCTCACTGTTTTATCTCCGGAAATCTCGCTGTTTTATCTCTTGATCTCTCACTGTTCTATATCCTGAACTCCCACTGTTTTATCCCCTGAATTCTCGCTGTTTTATCTACTGAACTCTCACTGTGTTACCCCCTTGTTATTCTATCTCCTAAACATTGACTGTTTTATCTCCTGAACTCTCTCTGTATTATCTCCCGAACTCTCTGTTTTCTTTCCTGAACTCTCTGTTTTATCCACTGAGCTCTCACTGTTTTATCTTCCAAACTCTCACTGTTTTATCTCCTGAACGCCCACTGTTTTATTTCCTGATTAGTCACTGTTTTATCTCCTTAACCACCGTTGTTCTACCTCCTGAAAGCTCACTGTTTTAAACCCTGAACTCCCGATATTTTATCTCCTGAATACATACTCTTTTTCCTCCTGAACTTTTGCTGTTTTATCCACTGAGCTCCTGTTCATTTATCTCCTGAACTCTCACAGTTGTATCTCCCGAACTCTTGCAGTTTTATTTCCCAAACTCCTTCTGTTTTGTTTCCTTACTGAACCTTTAATGTTTTTATCTTGCAACCTGCCACTGTTTTATTTCCTGAACATTCGTTGTTGTATATCCTGAACTCTAAATGTTTTAACCACTGAGCTCTCACTGTTTTATCATCCAAATTTCCCTCTGTTTTATCCCCTGAACTACCGTTGTTTTATCCCCTGAACTCCCACTGTTTTATCCCCTGAAATCTCGCTGTTTTATCTACTGAACCCTCACAGTTTTACACCCTGACCTTACGTTGTTCTATGTCTTGAACATTGACTATTTTATCTCCTGAACTCCCCCTGTATTAACTCCTGACCTCTCGTTGTTTTCTTTCCTGAACATTCTCTATTTTACCCACTGAGCTATCACAGTATTATCTTCCAAGCTCTCACTGTTTGATCTCTCGAACTCCCAGTGTTTTATTTCCTGATTACTCAGTTTTATCTCCTTAAACCCCGCTGTTCTATCAACTGAACTCTCACTGTTTTAACCACTGAACTCCCATTTTTTTTATCTCCTGAGTCCATACTCTTTTTTTCTCCTGACCTCTTGATGTTTTATAAAATGAGCCCCTGTTATTTTTTCTCCTGAACTTTCACTGTTTTATCTCCTGAACTCTTGCTGTTTTATTTCCCGAACTCCCTCTGTTTTATCTCCTGAAGCCTTAATGTTTTATCTTCCGAACTTCCACTGTTTTATCACCTGAACTCTCACTGTTTTATCCCCTGAGAGTTTCACTGTTGCGTCTCCTGAATGCTCACTGTTTTACACATCGAACTCTCACTTATTTATGTTCTGAACTTTTACCTACTGAATTCTTGCTGTTTTACCTCCTGAACCCTCATTGTTCTATCTATTGAACTCTCATTGTTTTATTTCCTGAACTCTCACTGTTTTATCCCTGGAACTCTTGCTGTTGTATCTCATGATCACTCACTGCATTATCCCCTGAACTTTCACTGTTTTGTGTACTGAGCCCTCACTGTTTTATCCACATAGCTCTCACTGTTTTATCTTCTGAACTCCTGCTGTTTCTTCTCCTGACCTCTCTCTGTTTTATCTCCTGAATGCCTGCTGTTTTATCGCCTGAACTCTCACTGCTTTACATTCTGAACTCCCACTGTTTCTTTCTCCAAAATGCCCACTGTTTCATTTCTTGTGCTCTCACTGTTTTATCCCCTGATTTTTCGCTCCTGAACTCTATATGGTCAACCTCTTGAACTTTCATTGTTTTATCTCCGAAACTCTCACGGTTTCATCTCTTGAACTCTCAATGCTCTGTCTCCTGAACTCTCACTGTCTTATCTCCCAAAGTCTCACTGTTTTCTCCCCTGAACACTTGCTGTTTAATTTCCTGAATTCTCTCTGTTCTATCTTTTGACCTCCCACTGTTGTATCTCTTGAACTCTAACTGTTTTATTCACTGAACTCTCACTGTTTTATCTCCAAAATTCTCACTGTTTTATCTGTTGATCCCTGTCGGTTCTATCACCTGAACTGCCATCGTTTTATCCCCTGATCTCTTACTGTTGTATCTCCTGAACTCTCACTGTTTTATCTCTTGTTCTCTTACTGTTCTATCTCCTGAACTCTTGCTGTTTTATCCCCTGATCTCACGCTGTTTTATCTCCTGATCTCCCTCTATTTTAACTCCGAAGCCCTAGCTCTTTTATCTCTTGATCTCTCGCTGTTCTATCTCCTGAACTCCCCCTGTTTTATCCCCTAAATTTTTGTTGTTTTATCTACTGAGCTCTCACTGTTTTACTCCCTGAACTCTCATTTTTCTATCTCTTGAACAATGATTGGTTTATCTCCCAAAATCTCGCTGTTTTCATTCCTGAAGTCTCACTGTTTTATTTTCCAAACTCGCGCTGCTTTATCTGCTGAACTCTCGCTGTTTTACCTACGGACCTCTCACTGGTTTCTCTCCGGAACCCTCAATATTTAATGTCTTTAACTCTCACTGTTTTCTCTCTCCATCCCTGTCTGTTCTATCTCCTGAATACCCACTGATTTATCCCCTGAAATCTCACTGTTTTATCCACTGAGCTCTCACTGCTTTATCTCCGGAACTCTTGTTGTTTTATCTCCTGAACTTTTGCTGTTTCATCTCCTGATCGCATGCTATTTTATCTCCGATCTCCCTCTATTTTATCTGTGGAACTCTCGCTGTTTTATCTCTTGATCTCTCACTGATCTATCTCCTGAACTCCCACTGTTTTATCACCTGAATTCTCGCTGTTTTACCTACTCAATTCTCACTGTTTACCCCCTAAACTCTCGTTGTTCTATCGCTTGCACAATGACTGTCTTATCTCATAAACTCTCACTGTTTCATCTCCCGAACACTCACCGTTTTATCCACTGAGATCTCACTGTTCTATCTCCTGAACACCCGTTGGTTTAACTGCTGAGCTCTCACTGTTTTGTCTCCCAAATGCCCTCTGTTTTATTCCTTGAGCTCTCACTGTTTTATCCCCTGAATTATTGCTGTTTTATCTCATGAACTCTAGATGGTCAATCTCTTGGACTTTCACTACTTTATCTCCTAAGCTCTCACTGTTTCATCTCTTGAGCTCTCACTATTCTATCTCCTGAAGTCTCACTGATTTTTCCCCAGAACTCTCGCTGTTTTATATCCTGGACATTTGCTGTTTTAGCTCCTAAAATGTCACTGCTTTATCTCCTGAACTCTTGCTGCTTTATCTCCTGAACACTCCCTTTTTTATATCTTGTACTCTCATTGCTATGTCTCCCGATCATTCACTGTTTTATCTCCTGAACCCTTGCTATATGATCTCCTGAACTCTTACTGTTTTGTCTTCCAAGCTCCAGCCACCTTATCTCCTGAGCTCTCACTACTTTATCCCCTGAACTCTCGCTGTTTTATATCTTGATCTCACTGTTGTATCTCCTGAACTCCCGTTGTTTTACCTCCTGAACCATCGCTGTTTTATCTCCTAAACTCTTGCTGTTTATCGCCCTAAACTCTCAGTGTTTTATCTCCTGTACTCTCACTGTTTTACCTCCAGACCCATTACTGTTTTATCTCCTGAACTCTCACTGCTTTATCTTCTGAACCCTTGCTGCTTTATCTGCGGAAATCTCCCTTTTTTATCCCTTGTACTCACATTGCTATGTCTCCCGATCATTCACTGTTTTATCTCCTGAACATTTGCTATATGATCTCCTGAACTCTTACTGTTTTATCTTCCAAACTCCAGCTGCTTTATCTTCTAAACTCTCACTACTTTATCCCCTGAACTCTCGCTGTTTTATCTCCTAAACTCTTGCTGTTATATCTCCCAAACTCATGGTGAGTTATCTCTTGAGCTTTCTCTGTTTTACCCCTGACTTCTCACTGTTGTATCTCTTGAATTCTCTCTGTTGTATCCACTGAGCTCTCACTGTTTTATCTTCCAAACACTCTGTTTTATCTCCTAAACTCCTGCAGTTTTATTTCCTGATCACTCACTGTTTTATCTGCTTAACCCCCACGGTTCTATCCCCTGAACTCTCACTGTTTTAACCACTGAACTCCCACTGTTTTATCACCTGAATTCTCACTGTTTTATCTACTGAACTCTCACAGTTTTACACCCTGAACTTTTTTTGTTCTATCTCCTGAACATTGACTGTTTTATCACCTGAACTCTCACTGTATTATCTCCCGAACTCTCTCTGTTTTCTTTCCTGAACTCTCTCTCTTTTATCCACTGAGCTCTCACTGTTTTATCTTCCGAGGTCTCATTGTTTTATCTCCTCAATGCCCACTGTTTTATTTCCTGATTAGTCACTGTTTTATCTCCTTAACCCCCGTTGTTCTATCCCCTGAACTCTCACTGTTTTAACCCCTGAACTCGCGATTTTTAAACTCCTGAATACATACTCTTTTTTCTCCTCAACTTTTGCAGTTTTATCCACTGAGCTCCTGTTCATTTATCTCCTGAACTCTCACTGTTTTATCTCCCGAACTCTTGCTGTTTTATTTCCCGAACTCCCTCTGTTTTGTTTCCCTACTGAACCCTTAATGTTTTTATCTTCCAACCTTCCACTTTTTTATCCCCTGAACATTCGCTGTTGTATATCCTGAACTCTAATTGTTTAACCACTGAGCTCTCACTGTTTTATCTTCTGAATTTCCCACTGTTTTATCCCCTGAATTACTGCTGTTTTATCCCCTGAACTCTCACTGTTTTATCTCCTGTACTCTAGTTCTTCTATCTCTTGAAATCCCACTGTTTTATCCCCTGAATTCTCGCTGTTTTAGGTACTGAACTCTCATTGTTTTACCCACTGAACTCACATTATTCTATCTCATGAACATTGACTATTTTATCTCCTGAACTCTTACTATTATCTCGCAAACTCTCGTTGTTTTCTTTCCTGAACATTCTCTATTTTATCTACTGAGCTATCACTGTTTTATCTTCCAAGCTTTCACTGTTTTATCTCTTGAACTCCCAGTGTTTTATTTCCTGATCACTTGCTGTTTTATCTCCTTGGATTTCTGTTGGTTCTTCTCCCAAATGCCCACTGTTTCATTTCTTGAGCTCTCACTGTTTTATCCCCTGATTTTTCGCTCCTGAACTCTATTTGGTCAATCTCTTGAACTTTCACTGTTTTATCTCCTAAACTCTCACAATTTCATCTGTTGAACTCTCAATGCTCTGTCTCCTGAACTCTCACTGTCTTATCTCCCGAAGTCTCACTGTTTTCTCCCCTGAACTCTCACATTTTTATCCACTGAAGTCTCACTCTTTTATCTCTGCAACTCTTGCTGATGCATTTCCTGAATTCTCTCTGTTCTATCTTTTGACCTCCCAATGTTGTATCTCTTGAACTCTCACTATTTTATTCACTGAACTCTCACTATTTTATCTCCAAAATTCTCACTGTTTTATCTGTTGATCCCTGTCAGTTCTATCTCCTGAACTGCCACCGTTTTATCACCTGATCTCTTACTGTTGTATCTCCTGAACTCTCATTGTTTTATCTCTTGTTCTCTCACTGTTCTATCTCCTGAACTCTTGCTGTTTTATCCCCTGATCTCACGCTGTTTTATCTCCCGATCTCCCTCTATTTTAACTCCGGAACCCTAGCTCTTTTATCTCTTGATCTCTCACTGTTCTATCTCCTGAACTCCCCCTGTTTTATCCCCTGAATCTTTGCTGTTTTATCTACTGAACTCTCACTGTTTTACTCCCTGAACTCTCATTGTTCTATCTCTTGACAAATGACTGGCTTATCTCCCATACTCTCGCTATTTTCTTTCCTGATGTCTCGCTATTTTTTCCACTGAGCTCTCACTGTTTTATCTTCCAAACTCCCGCTGCTTTATCTCCTGAGCTCTCGCTGTTTTACGAACAGAATTCTCGCTGTTTTCTCTCCTGAACCCTCAATGTTTAACGTCCTTAACTCTCACTGTTTTCTCTCTCCATCCCTGTCTGTTCTATCTCCTGAACATCCACTGTTTTATCCCCTGAACTCTCACTTTTTTATCCACTGAGTTCTCACTCTTTTATCTCCGGCACCCTCTCTGTTTTATTTCCTCAATTCTCACTGTTTTATCTGCTGAAGTTCCACTGTTGTATTTCCTGGACTCTCGCTGTTTAACCTCCTGAACTCACACTGTTTTATCTCCAATACTCTCATGGTATTGTCTCGTGAACTCTCACTGCTTTATCCCCTGAACGTTCCTGTTTTCTCTCCTAAACTGTTCCTGTTTTCTCCCCTGAACTGTCCCTGTTTCTCCCCTGAACTGTCCCTGTTTTCTCCCCTGAACGGTCCCTGTTTTCTCCCCTGAACTCTCACTGTTTTATTCCCTGAGCTCTCACTGTTTTATCTCCGGAGCTCTCATTGTTTTATCTCTTGTTCCCTCACTTTTCTATCTCCTGAACTCTTGGCTGTTTTATCTCCTGATCTCATGCTATTTTATCTCCGATCTCCCTCTATTTTATCTGCGGAACTCTCACTGTTTTATCTCTTGATCTCTCACTGATCTATCTCCTGAACTCCCACTGTTTTATCCCCTGAATTCTCCGTTTTACCTACTCAATTCTCACTGTTTACCCCCTAAACTCACGTTGTTCTATCCTTTGAACATTGACTGTCTTATCTCCTAAAATCTCACTGTTTCATCTCCCGAACTCTTGCTGTTTTATCCACTGAGCTCTCACTGTTTTATCTCCTGAACACCTGTTGGTTTAACTCCTGAGCTCTCGCTGTTTTATCCCCTGAATTATTGCTGTTTTATCTCCTGAACTCTAGATGGTCAAACTCTTGGACTTTCACTACTTTATCTCCTAAGCTCTCACTGTTTCATCTCTTGAGCTCTCACTATTCTATCTCCTGAATGCTCACTGATTTTTCCCCGGAAGTCTTGCTGTTTTATATCCTGAACTCTCGTTGTTTTAGCTCCTGATCTCTTGCTGATTATCGCCCTAAACCCTCACTGTTTTATCTCCTATACTGTCACTGCTTTATCTCCTGAACTCTTGCTGCTTTATCTCCTGAACTCTCCCTTTTTATCTCATTGCTATGTCTCCCGATTGTTCAGTGTTTTATCTCCTGAACCCTCGCTATATGACCTCCTGAACTCTTACTGTTTTCTCTTCCAAACTCCAGCCACTTTATCTCCTGAGCTCTCACAATTTTATCCCCTGAACTCTCGTTGTTTTATATCTTGATCTCACTGTTGTATCTCCTGAACTCCGGTTGTTTTACCTCCTGAACCCCTGCTATTTTATCTCCTAAACTCTTGCTGTTATATCTCCCAAACTCGTGGGGAATTTCTTAAGCTTTCACTATTTTACCCCTGACCTCTAACTGTTGTATCTCTTGAATCCTCACTGTTTTATCTCCCAAATGCCTGCTGTTTCATCTCTTGAGCTCTCACGCCCTGAATGTTCGCTGTTTTATCTCCTGAACTCTAGGTGGTCAATCTCTTGAACTTTCATTACTTTATCTCCTAAGGTCTCGCTGTTTTATTTCTTGAACTCTCACTGTTCTATCTACTGAACTTTCACTGTTTTTTCCCTGGAACCCTCGTTGTTTTATATCCTGAACCCTCACTGTTTTAACTCCTGAACTCTTGCTATTTATCACCCTAAACTCTCACTGTTTTATCTCCTATACTCTCACTGTTTTACCTTCAGACCCATTACTGTTTTATCTCCTGAACTCTCACTGCATTATCTCCTGAACTCTTGCTGCTTTATCTGCTGAACTCTCCCTTTTTTATCCCTTGTACTCACATTGCTATGTCTCCCGATCGTTCACTGTTTTATCTCCTGAACCCTTGCTATATGATCTCCTGAACTCTTACTGTTTTATCTTCCAAACTCCAGCTGCTTCATCTTCTAAACTCTCACTACTTTATCCGCTGAACTCTCGCTGTTTTATATCTTGGTCTCTCACTATTCTTTCTCCTGAACTCTCGCTATTTTATCTCCTGAACTCTTGCTGTTATATCTCCCAAACTCAAGGTGAGTTATCTCTTGAGCTTTCACTGTTTTACCCCTGACTTCTCACTGTTGTATCTCTTGAATTCTCTCTGTTTTATCCACTGAGCTCTCACTGTTTTATCTTCCAAACACTCTGTTTTATCTCCTAAACTCCCGCTGTTTTATTTCCTGATCACTCACTATATTATCTGCTTAACCCCCATGGTTCTATCCCCTGAACTCTCACTGTTTTAACCCCTGAACTCCCGTTATTTTATCTCCTGAATTGTTACACTTTTTTCTCCTGAGCTCTCACTGTTTTGTCCCCTGAACTCCCACTGTTTTATTTCCTGAGTGTCACTGTTTTATCTCCTTAACCCCCATTGTTCTATCCCCTGAACTCTCACTGTTTTATCTCCCGAACTCTTGCTGTTTTATTTCCCAAACTCCCTCTGTTTTGTTTCCCTACTAAACCCTTAATGTTTTTATCTTCCAACCATCCACTATTTTATCCCCTGAACATTCGCTGTTGTATATCCTGAACTCTAACTGTTTTAACCACTGAGCTCTCACTGTTTTATCTTCCAAATTTCCCACTGTTTTATCCCCTGAATTACCATTGTTTTATCCCCTGAACTCTCACTGTTTTATCTCCTGTACTAGAGTTCTTCTATCTCTTAAACTCCCATTGTTTTATCCCATGAATTCTCACTGTTTTACGTACTGAACTTTCATTGTTTTACCCCCTGAACTCACATTGTTCTATCTCTTGAACATTGACTATTTTATCTCCTGAACTCTCACTGTATTATCTCCCGAACTCTCATTGTTTTCTTTCCTGAACATTCTCTATTTTATCCACTGAGCCAACACTGTTTTATCTTCCAAGCTCTCACTGTTTTATCTCTTGAATTCCCAGTGTTTTATTTCCTGATCACTTACTGTTTTACCTCCTTAACCCCTGCTGTTCTATCCACTGAACTCTCACTGTTTTAACCCCTGAACTCCCATTTTTTTTTTATCTCCTGGATACATACTCTTTTTTCTCCTGAGCTCTAGCTGTTTTCTACAATGAGCCTCTGTTCTTTTATCTCCTGAACCCTCACTGTTTTATCTCCCGAACTCTTGCTGTTTTATTTCCCGAACTCCCTCTGTTTTATCTCCTGAACCCTTAATGTTTTATCTTCCGAACCTCCACTGTTTTATCCCCTGAACTCTCACTGTTTTATCCCCTGAGAGTTTCACTGTTGTGTCTCCTGAATGCTCACTGTTTTATACACCGAACTCTCACTTTTTTATCTTCTGTACTTTTACCTACTGAATTTTTGCTGTTTTATCTCCTGAACCCTCATTGTTCCATCTACTGAACTCTCATTGTTTTATTTCCTGAACTCTCACTGTTTTATCTCCCACAGTCTTGCTGTTTCTCCACTGATCTCTCACTTTTTTATCCACCAAGGTCTCATTGTTGTATCTCTCGAACTCTTGCTGTTTCATTTCCTGAATTCTCTCTGTTCTATCTTTTGACCTCCCACTGTTGTATCTCTTGAACTCTCATTGTTTTATCCACTGAACCCTCACTGTTTTATCTCCAAAATTCTCATTGTTTTATCTCTTGATCCCTGTCAGTTCTATCTCCTGAACGGCCACTGTTTTAACCGCTGATCTCTTACTGTTGTATCTCCTGAACTCTCATTGTTTTATCTCTTGTTCTCTCACTGTTCTATTGCCTGAGCTCCTGCTGTTTTATCCCCTGATCTCACGCTGTTTTATCTCCCGATCTCCCTCTATTTTATCTCCAGAACCCTATCTGTTTTATGTCTTGATCTCCCACTGTTCTATCTCGTGAACTCCCCCTGATTTATCCGCTGAATTTTTGCTGTTTTATCTTCTGAACTCTCACTGTTTTACTCCCTGAACTCTCATTGTTCTATCTCTTGAACAATGACAGGCTTATCTCACAAAATCTCGCTGTTTTCTTTCCTGAACTCTCGCTGTTTTTTGCACTGTTTTATCTTCCAAACTCCCGCTGCTTTATCTCCTGAAAGCTCGCTGTTTTAACTACTGAACTCTTGCTGTTTTCTCTCCTGAACCCTCAATGTTTAATGTCCTTAACTCTCACTGTTTTCTCTCTCAATCCCTGTCTGTTCTATCTCCTGAACTCCCACTGTTTTATCCCCTGAACTCTCACTTTTTTATCCACTGAGCTCTCACTCTTTTATCTCTGGCACCCTCTCTGTTTTATTTCCTCAATTCTCACTGTTTTATCTGCTGACATTCCACTGTTGTTTTTCCTGAACTCTTGCTGTTTAACCTCCTGAACTCACACTGTTTTATCTCCAATACTCTCATGGTATTGTCTCCTGAACTCTCACTGCTTTATCCCCTGAACTGTCCCTGTTTTTGCCCCTGAACTCTCCCTGTTTTCTCCACTGAACTCTCACTGTTTTATCTCCTGAACTCTCACTGTTTTATCTCCTGTTCCCTCACTTTTCTATCTCCTGAACTCTTGTTGTTTTATCTCCTGAACTCTTGTTGTTTTATCTCCTGAACTCTTGTTGTTTTATCTCCTGAACTCTTGTTGTTTTATCTCCTGAACTCTTGTTGTTCTATCTCCTGAACTCTTGTTGTTCTATCTCCTGAACTCTTGCTGTTTTATCTCCTGATCTCCCACTGTTTTATCTCCGATCTCCCTCTATTTTATCTGCGGAACTCTCGCTGTTTTATCTTTGCTCTCTCACTGATCTATCTCCTGAACTCCTAATGTTTTACCCCCTAAACTCTGGCTGCTTCATCTCTTGAACTCTCACTGCTCTGTCTCCTGAACTCTCACTGTTTTACCTCCCGAAGTCTCGCTGTTTTCTCCCCTGAACTCTCACTTTTTTATCCGCCAAGTTCTCATTTTTTTATCTCTTGAACTCTTGCTGTTTCATTTCCTCAATTCTCTCTGTTCTATATTTTGACCTCCCACTGTTTTATCCACTGAACTCCCGCTGTTTTATCTCCAAAATTCTCGCTGTTTTATCTGTTGATCCCTGTTGGCTCTATCTCCTGAACTTGCACCATTTTATCCCCTTGATCTCTCACTGTTCTATCTCCTGATCTCTTGCTGTTTTATCCCCTGATCTCACGCTGTTTTATCTCCCGAGCTCCCTCTATTTTATCTCGAGTACCCTAGCTCTTTTATCTCTTGATCTCTCACTGTTCTGTCTCCTGAACTCCCCCTGTTTTATCCCCTGAATTTTTGCTGGTTTATTTACTGAACTCTCAATGTTTTACTCCCTGAACCCTCATTGTTCTATCTCTTGAACAATGACTGGTTTATCTCCCAAACTCTCGCTGTTTTCTTTCCTGAAGTCTCGCTGTTCTTTCTATTGAGCTCTCACTGTTTTATCTTCCAAACGCCCACTGCTTTATCTCCTGGACTCTCGCTGTTTTCTCTCCTGAACCCTCAATGTTGAACCTCCTTAATTCTCACTGTTTTCTCTCTCGATCCCTGTCTGTTCTACCTCCTGAACTCTCACTGTTTTATCCCCTTACTCTCACTTTTTTATCCACTGAGCTCTCACTGTTTTACCTCTGGACCCCTCTTTGTTTTATTTCCTCAATTCTCATTGTTTTATCTGCTGAAGTTCCACTGTTGTATTTCCTGGATTCTCGCTGTTAAACCTCCTGAACTCACATTGTTTTATCTCCAGTACTCTCATGGTATTGTCTCCTGAACTCTCACTGCTTTATCCCCTGAACTGGCCCTGTTTTCTCCCCTGAACTGTCCCTGTTTTATCCACTGAGCTCTCACTGTTTTATCTCTTGTTCCCTCACTTTTCTATCTCCTGAACTCTTGTTGTTTTATCCCCTGAACTCTTGCTGTTTTATCTCCTGATCTCACACTGTTTTATCTCCAATCTCCCTCTATTTTATCTGTGGAACTCTCGCTGTTTTATCTCTTGATCTCTCACTGATCTATCTCCTGATTTCCCACTGTTTTATCCCCACAATTCTCCCTGTTTTACCTACTCAATTCTCTCTGTTTTACCCCCTAAACTCTTGCTGTTTCATCTCTTGAACTCTCACTGCTCTGTCTTCTGAACTGGCACTGTTTTATGTCCCGAAGTATCACTGTTTACTCCACTGAACTCTCACTTTTTTTATCCACTGAGGTCTCATTGTTTTATCTCTGGAACTCTTGCTGTTTCACTTCCTGAATTTTCTCTGTTCTTTCTTTTGACCTCCCACTGTTGTATCTTGAACTCTCACTCTTTTATCCTCAGAAGTCTCACTGTTTTATCTCCAAAATTCTCACTGTTTTATCTGTTGTTCTCTCACTGTTCTATCTCCTGAACTCTTGCTGTTTTATCCCCTGATCTCACGCTGTTTTATCTCCCAATCTCCCTCTATTTTATCTCTGGAACCTTAGCTCTTTTATCTCTTGATTTCCCACTGTTCTATCTCCTGAACTCCCCCTGTTTTATCCCCTGATTTTTTGCTGTTTTATCTACTGAACTCTCACTGTTTTACTCCCTGAACTCTCATTGTTCTATCTCTTGAACAATGACTGGTTTATCTCCCAAACCCTTGCTGTTTCCTTTCCTGAACTCTCGCTGTTTTTTCCACTGAGCTTTCACTGTTTTATCTTCCAAACACCCGTTGCTTTATCTCCTGAACTCTCGCTGTTTTAACTACTGAAATCTCGCTGTTTTCTATCCTGAACCCTCAATGTTTAACCTCCTTAACTCTCACTGTTTTCTCTCTGAATCCCTATCTGTTCTATCTCCTGAACACTCATTGTTTTATCTCTTGTTCTCTCACTGTTCTATCTCCCGAGCTCTTGCTGTTTTATTTCCTGAACTCCCTCTGTTTTATCTCCTGAAGCCTTAATGTTTTATCTTCTAAACTTCCACTGTTTTCTCCCCTGAACTGTCCCTGTTTTCTCCCCTGAACTGTCCCTGTTTTCTCCCCTGAACTCTCACTGTTTTATCTCCTGAACTCTCACTGTTTTATCTACTGAGCTCTCACTGTTTTATCTCTGGAACTCTCATTGTTTTATCTGTTGTTCCCTCACTTTTCTATCTCCTTAACTTTTGTTGTTTTATCCCCTGAACTCTTTCTGTTTTATCTCCTGATTCACCCTGTTTTATCTCCAATCTCCCTCTATTTTATATGCGGAACTCTCGCTGTTTTCTCTCTTGATCTCTCACTGATCTATCTCCTGAACTCCCACCGTTTTATCCTTGTTTTACCTTCTCAATTCTCACTGTTTTACCCCCTAAACTCTCGTTGTTCCATCTCTTGAACATTGACTGTCTTATTTCCTAAACTCTTACTGTTTCATCTCCCAATCTCTCGCTGTTTTATCCACTGAGCTCTCACTGTTTTATCTCCTGAACACCCGTTGGTTTAACTCCTGAGCTCTCGCTGTTTTATCTCCCAAATGCCCTCTGTTTTATCCCTTGAGCTCTCACTGTTTTATCCCCTGAATTATTGCTGTTTTATCTCTTGAACTCTAGATGGTCAATCTCTTGGACTTTCACTACTTTATCTCTTAAGCTCTCACTTCTTCATCTCTTGAACTCTCACTGTTCTATCTCCTGAACTCTCACTGATTTTTCCCAGGAACTCTCACTGTTTTATATCCTGAACTCTCGTTGTTTTAGCTCCTGAACTCTTGCTGATTATCACCCTAAACTCTCACTGTTTTATCTCCTACACTGTCACTGCTTTATCTCCTGAACTCTTGCTGCTTTATCTGCTGAACTCTCCCTTTTTATCTCTTGTACTCTCATTGCTATGTCTCCCGATCGTTCACTGTTTTATTTCCTGAACCCTCGATATATGACCTCCTGAACTCTTACTGTTTTATTTGTCAAACTCCAGCCGCTTTATCTCCTGAGCTCTCACTATTTTATCCCCTGAACTCTCGCTGTTTTATATCTTGATCTCTCACTGTTGTATCTCCTGAACTCCCGCTGTTTTACCTCCTGAACCCTCGCTATTTTATCTCCTAAACTCTTGCTGTTATATCTCCCAAACTCATGGTGGGTTACTTTTTGAGCTTTCACTATTTTACCCCTGACCTCTCACTGTTGCATCTCTTGAATTCTCGCTGTTTTAGCTCCCAAATGCCTGCTGTTTCATCTCTTGAGCTCTCACTGTTTTATCCCCTGAATTTTCACTGTTTTATCTCCTGATCTGTAGATGGTCAATCTCTTGAACTTTCCCTACCCTATCTCCTAATCTCTCGCTGTTTCATCTCTTGACCTCTCACTGTTCTATCTCCTGAACTCTCACTGTTCTTTCCCTGGATCTCTCGCTGTTTTATATCCTGAACTCTCACTGTTTTATATCCTGAACTCTCGCTGTTTTAGCTCCTGAACTCTTGCTGTTTATCACCCTAAATTCTCAGTTTTATCTCCTATACTCTCACTGTTTTACCTCCAGACCCATTACTGTTTTATCTCCTGAACTCTCCCTGCTTTATCTCTTGAACTCTTGCTGCTTTATCTGCTGAACTCTCCCATTTTTATCTCCTGTACTCACATTCCTATGTCTCCCGATTGTTCACTTTTTTATCTCCTGAACCCTTGCTATATGATCTCCTGAACTCTTAATGTATTATCTTCCAAACTCCAGCTGCTTTATGTCCTCAACTCTCATTACTTTATCCCCTGAACTCTTGCTGTTTTATATCTGGATCTCTCACTGTTGTATCTCCTGACCTCACGCTGTTTTACCTCCTGAACTCTCACTATTTTATCTCCTAAACTCTTGCCGTTATATCTCCCAAACTCACGGTGGGTTATCTCTTGAGCTTTCACTGTTTTACCCCTGACTTCTCACTATTGTATCTCTTGAATTCACTCTGTTTTATCCACTGAGCTCTCACTGTTTTATCTTCCAAACACTCACTGTTTTATCTCCTAAACTCCCGCTGTTTTATTTCCTGATCACGCACTGTTTTATCTCCTTAACCCCCACTGTTCTATCCTCTGAACTCTCAATGTTTTATCCTCCGAACATCCCACTGTTTTATCCCCTGACCTCCTGTTGTTTTATCTCCTGAACTCCTGTTGTTTTATCTCCTGAACTCTAGCTATTTTATCCCGTGAGTCCTTGTTGTTTTCTCTCTTGTACTCTAATTGCCCTATCTCTTGAATTTTCACTCTTTTATCTCCTGAACTCTCACTGTTTTATCCCCTGAGGTTTCACTGTTGTGTCTCCTGAGCTCTCACTGTTTTCTCTTCCGTACTCCCACCATTTTATCCCCTGAATTCTTGCTGTTTTATTTCCTGAACTCTGCTGTTCTATCTTTGAGCTCTCATTGTTTTATCTCCTGAACACTCATTGTTTTACCTCTGGAACACTCATTGTTTTATCTCTTGAACTCTCCCTCTTTTGTCTCCTGAACTCTCACTGTTTTACCTCCTGCACTCTCAGTGCTTTATCTCTTGAACTCTCACTGTTTTATCTTCCGAACATCCAAGGTTATAGTGAGTGAACTCTCATGGTTTTATCCCCTGAGCTTTCACTGTTTTATTTTCCCAACAGCCGCTGTTTTATTTCCTGAACTCCCACTATTTTATGCCCTGAGCTCCCATTGATTTATCTCCTGAGCTCCCAGTGTTTTATCTCCCAATCTTCTGCTCTGTTATCTCTTTAACTCTCGCTGTTTTATCCCCTGAATTCTCGCTCTTTTATCTCTTGAACTCTCACTCTCTATCTCCTGAACTCTCACTGTTTTATCCCCCAATATCTTGCTGTTTATCGTCTGAAGTCCCATTCTTTTAACATCAGAATTCCCAGGCTTTTATCCCCTGAATGCTCACTGTTTTATCCACTGAACTTTTACCCACTGAATTCTTGCTGTTTTATCTCCGAACTCTCATTGTTCTATCTTTTTAACTCTCATTGATTTATCTCTGGAACTCTGACTGTTTTATCTCCTGAGCTCTCACTGTTTTATCCTCCATTTTCTCACTGTTTATTGTCTAAACTGTCATCATATATGCTGGACTCTCAGTGTTATATCTCCCAAACTCTCGCTGTTTTACCGCCCGAACTCTGAATATTTTATTTTCCCAGTTCCCACTGATTTATCCCCTGAACTCACATTGCTTTATCTCTTTTATCTCCCAAAATCTTGCTGTTTTATATCCTGGACTCTAAATGTTTTCCTTCCAAGCTCCCACTGTTTTGTCCCCTGAACTCTCGCTGCTCATCTCCTGAACTTCCGCTGCTCATCTCCTGAACTCTCACTGTTTTATCTCCTGAACTCTCACTGTTTTATCTCCTGAACTGTCACTGATCTATCTCCTGAACTCTCACTGCTCTATTTCCTGAACTCTCACTGTTTTATCCCATGAACTCTTCCTGTTCTATCTCCTGAACACCCACTGTTTTATTTTCCGAACTCTCGTTGTTTTCTCCCCTGAACTCTGCCTGTTTTTATCTCCCAAACTCTGGCTGTTTCATCTCCTGTACTCTCACTCTTTTAGCCCCTGACCTCTAGTTGTTTTATCCCCTGAATTCTCTCTCCCAAATTTGTGTTGTTTTATCTCTTGATCTCTCACTATTTTATCTCCTGAACTCTCACTGTTTTATCACCCGAGCTCTTGCTGTTTTATCACCTGATCTCTCACTGTTTTATCTCCCAAACTCCTGCTGTTTTATCTCCTGAACTATCACTGTCTTATCTGTTGAATTCTCACTATTTTATCTCCTGAACTCCGGTGCTTTAATCACCCGAACTCTCGAAGTTTTATCCCCTGAACTCTGGCTGTTTTATCCCCTGAACTCCTGCTGTTTTATCTCCTAATCTCTCACTGTTTTTTCTCTGGAACTCAAACTGCTTTATCTCTCTAACTCTCGCTGTTTTATCTCCTGAACTCTCGCTGTTTTATATCCCGAAGTCTCACTGTTTTATCTCCCAGACTCCTGCTGTGTTATCTCTTGAACGCTCTCTGTTTTATCTCCTGAACTCTCGGTGTTTTACCTCTTGATCTTTAGTTGTTCTGTCTCTTGAAATTTGACTGTTTTATCTCCTGAACTCTTGCACTTTAGCCTCCTGAATTCTCACTGTTTTCTCTTCTGAACTCTCACTGTTTTATCTCCTGCACTCTCACTGTTACATCCCCTGAAGTCTCATTGTTTTATCTCCTGTGCTCACACTGTTTTATCCAGTGAACTATCACTGTTTTATCTTCCAAACTTCCACTCTTAGAGCTCCTGAATTCTCACGGTTTTATCCCCTGTGGTCTCACTAGTTTATCTTCCAAATACCCACTGTTTTATTTCCTGATCTCTCACTGTTTTATCTCCTGAGCCCCCACTGTTTTGTCCCCTGAACTCACTGTTTTGACCCCTGAATGCCTGTTGCTTTAACTCCTGAATTCTTACTTTTTTTTTCTCCCAAGCTCTCGCTGTTTTATCTCCTGACCTCTCGCTGTTTTATCTCCCGAGCTCTCGCTGTTTTATCTCCTGAACTCTCGCTGATTTATCCCCTGACCTTTCACTGTTGTATCTCTGAACTCTCACTGTTTTATTCACTTAGCTCTCACTGTTTTACCTTCCAAACTCCCGCTGTTTTATCTACTGAACTCTTGCTGTTTTATCTCCTGAGCTCCCGCTGTTTTATCCCCTGAACGCTCGATCTTTTATCCCCTGAACTCTGGCTGATTTATCCCCTGAACGCCTGATATTTTACCTCCTGATCTCTTGCTGTCTTATCTCCCAAACTCTCGCTGTTTTATCCCTGAACTCTGCCTGTTTTTATCTCCTGAATTCTTGCTGTTTGATTCCCTGTACTGTCTCTGTTTTAACCCCTGAACTCTGGTTGTTTTATCCCCTGAATTCTTATTTTTTTCTCTCCCACGTTTTTGCTGTTTTATCTCCTAATCTCTCACTGTATTATCTCCCGAACTCTCACTGTTTTTCACCTGAACACTCAGTAATTTATCTCCTGAACTCCAGCGGTTTTATCACCCGATCACTCGATGTTTTATTCCTTGAGCTCTGACTGTTTTATCCCCTGAACTCCTGTTGTTTTAACTCCTGATCTCTCACTATTTTATCTCCCAAACTCTTGCAGTTTTATCACCCAAATTCTCGATGTTTTTTCCCCGGCACTGACACTGTTTTATGACCTGAACTCCTGTTGTTTTACCTCCTGGTTTAGTGCTTTCTGACCTCCCAAGTTCTCACTGTTTTACCTCCTGAATTCCCGTTGCTAAAACCACTGAACTTTCACTATTTTAACCCCGGAACTCCTGTTGTTTTATCGCCTAATCTCTCAGTATTTTATCTCCTGAACTCCCATTATTTTATCTCCTGAACTCTCACTGTTTTATCTCCTGGACCCCTGCAATTTTATTTCCCAACTCTCGCTGTTTGGCCTCCTGAACTCTCACTGTAGTATCCCCTGAAATCCAGTTGTTTTATCTCCTGAATTCTTGCCCTTTGTGCTCTCAAATTCTCACTGTTTTATCTCCTGAACTCAGCTGTATTATCTCCTGAACTCTCACTATTTATCCCCTGAACTCCCATTTTTTTATCTCCTGAATTTTTGCTCATTTTTCTCTTGAACTCCTTCTGCTTTATGTCCTGAACTCTCACTGATTTCTCTCATGATCTCTCAATGTTTTATATCTGAAACCTTTGTTGTTTTATCTCCTGTAATCCCACTTTTTAATCCCCTGAACTCTCACTGCTTTTATCTCCTGAATTATCACTGTTTTATCTCCCAAACTCGTGCTGTTTTATCTCTAGAACTCTTGCTGTTTTATCTCCCGAGCTCTTGCTGTTTTAACTCCTGACTTATTGCTGTTTTATCCCCTAACCTCTCGTTGGTTTTTCCTCTGTACTCTCAATGTTTTATCCCCTGAATTCTCACTGTTTTATCTCCTGAACTCTAGTTGTTCTATCTCTTGAACACTCACTGTATTATCCCCTGAACTCCTGTTGTTTTATTTCCTCAATCCTTGCTCTTTTATCTCAAGATCCTTCACTGTTTTATCTCTCAAATTCCCGTTGTTTTATCTCCTGAACTAATGATGTTTTATCTCTTGAATTCTCACTGTTTTATTCCCATGAATTCTTACTGTTTCGTCTCCTGCACTCTCACAGTTTCATCTGAACTCTCGCAGTTGTATTGCCTGACCTCTTACAATTTTATCCACTGAACGCCCTTGGTTTTATCTCCTGATTTATTGTTTTTTCATTACCCGAGCTCTCACCATTTTACCACTGGAATTCTTGCTGTTTTATCTCCTGAACTCTCATTCTTATATCTCCAGATCTCTTCGGTTTTATCACCCAAAATCATGCTGTTTTATCTCTTCCACTCTTATTGTTTTATCTCCTGAGTTCACACTGTTTTGTCTCCTAAACTTTCATTGTTTTATCTCCCAAACTCTCGTTATTTTATCCCCTATATTCACGCTGTTTTATCTCCTGAAATCCTGCTGTTTTATCCTCTGAACTGTCACTGCTTTATCCACTGAACTCTCACTGTTTTATCTCCTGATCACCCGTTCTTTTATCGCCTGAACTCCGGCTGTTTTATCTCCTGAGATCTCACTGTTTTTTCTTCTGACCCCCCACTGTTTTATCCCCTGATCTCTCACTGTTTTAACCCCTGAACTCCCGTTGTTTTATCTCCTGAATTATTACATTTTTTCTACTTTATTCTCGATGTTTTATCTCCGGAACTCTAGTTGTTCTTTCTCTTGAGCTTTGACTGTTTTATCTCCTGAACTCTTGCTGTTCATCTCTTGAACTCTCACTGCTCTGTCTCCTGAATTCTCTCTGTTTTATCTCCTGAACTCTCACTGTTTTATCTCCCGAAATTTTGCTGTTTTATCTCCTGATCTCTCACTGCTTTATCACCTGAACCCACACTGTTTTTGCCCCTGAACTCTCAATATTTTATCTTTTGAACTCTCACTGTTTTATTCCCTGAACTCTCACTGTTTTATCAACTGAATTCCCATTGATTTATTTTCTGAATTCTTGCTCTTTTATCTCACAATCCTTCACTGTTTTATCTCCCGAATTCCCATTGTTTTATCTCCAGAGCACACTATGTTTTATCTCCTGAACTCTCACAGATTTATCTCCTGAACTCACAATGTTTTATCTCCCAAACTCTCACTGTTTTACCTCCTGAACTCTCACTGTTTTATCTCCCTAACCCTTGTTGTTTTACCACCAGAACATTTATATCTTACAATCCTTCACTACTTTATCTCTCAAACTTCCACTGTTTTATCTCCTGAACTAATGATGTTTTATATCCTGAACTCTCACTGTTTTATCCCCTGAATTCTGACTGTTTTACCTCCTGGACTCTCACAGTTTCATCTCCTGTACTCTCACTGTTTGATCACCTGATCTCTCATTGCTTTATCCCCTGAACTCTCACTGTTTTATCTCCCAAACTCCCACTGTTTGAACTCCTGAATTCGTCCGCTCTTTTCTCCTACATTCTTGCTGTTCTATCTACTGTACTCTCATGGTTTTATCTCCCAAACTCCCAATGTATTACCTCTTGAACTCTCGCTATTTTCCCCTTTGAATTCTCGCTGGTTTATCTCCTGAACTCTAATTGTTTATCTCTTGAACTTTGACAGATTTATCTCCTGAAGTCTAGTTGTTCTATCTCTTGAACTTTCACTGTTTTATCTCCTGAACTCTCATTGTTTTATCGCCTGAACTCTCTCTGTTTCATCTCTTGAACTCTCACTGTTTTATCTCCTGTACTCACACTGTTTTCTTCCCTGAACTCTCACTGTTTTATCCCCTGAACTATCACTGTTCCATCTCCTGAATTCCCGTTGTTTTATCTCCTGAACAAACTACCTTTTATCTCCTGAACTCTCACTGTTTTATCACCTGAATTCTGATTGTTTTATCTACTGAACTCTCACAGTTTGATCTCCTGAACTCACGATGTTTTACACCCTGAATTCTCACTGTTTTACCTCCTGAACTCTCGCTGTTCTACCTCCCAAATCCTTGCTGTTTTACCCCCTGAGCTCTCAATGTATTATCCCCAGAACGCCCGTTGTTTTATTTCCTGAATTCTTGCTCTTCTATCTCATGATCCTTCACCGTTTTATCTCTCGAACTCCCGCTGTTTTATCTCCTGAACTCTCACTGCTCTATCTCCTGAACTCTCACTGTTTTATGCCCCGTCTCTCGCTGTTTATTATCCGAAGTCCCACTGTTTAATAGTCTGAACAACCGTTCTTTTATCTCCTGAACTCTCACTGTTTTATCCCCTGAACCGTCACTGTTTAAACTACTGATCACACTATTTATTGTCCACAAAACTCTCGCTATTTTATCTCCTGAACTCTCACTGTTTTATCCCCTGAACTCCTGCTGTATTATTCCCTCAACTCTCACTGTTTTATCTCCTGAAGTGCCACAATTTTACCCCTGAACTCTCACTGTTTGACCTTCCAAACTCCCACTGTTTTATCCCCTGAACTCCCGATGGTTTATCTCCTGAGCTCTTGCTGTTTTATCTCCAAATCTCCCACAGTGTTATCTCTTTAACTCTCACTGTTTTATCCCCTGAATTCTCACTGTTTTATCTCCTGAACTCTAGTTGTTCTATCCCATGAACTTTGACTGTTTTATCTCCTGATCTCTCACTGTTTAATCTCTTAAACTCTCACTGGTCTATCTGCTGAACTATCACTCTATTATCTCTCGAACTCTCGCTGTTTTATCATCCGAACACTCACTGTTTTATTGTCCAAATTCCCATTTTTTTTATCTCCTGAACTCCAACTGCTTTATCTCCCGAACTCTCACTGCTTTATTGTCCAATCCCCCACTTTTGTATCCCCTGAATTCCCATTGTTTCATCTCCCGAACTCTCACTGTTTAATCCCCTGAGGTCTCACTGTTATATATCCTGGACTCTCACTGTTATATCTCCAGAACTCTCGTTACTTTACCCCCCAAGCTCTGAATGTTTTACCTTCCGAGTTCCCATTGTTTTATCCCCTAAACTCTCGCTGCTTTATCTCCTGAACTCTCACTGTTTTATCTTGCGAACTCTCGCTGTTTTATCCCCTAATCTCTCACTTTTTGATCCGCTGTACTCTCACTGTTTTAATCCCCTGTCTCTGGTTGTTTTATCTCCTGAACTCTTTCTTTTTTCTCTCCCAAATTTGTGCTGTTTTATCTCCTGGTCTCTCACTATTTTATCTCCCGAACTCTCTCTGTTTTATCACCCAAACTCTCATTGTTTTATCTACTGATCTCTCATTATTTTATCTCCCGAACTTTCACAGTTTTGTCTCTCGAACTCCCGCTATTGTATCTTCTGAACTGTCACAGTTTTATCTCCTGATCTCTCACTATTTATCTCCTGAATTCCCGCTTTTTTATCAACCAAACACTCGAAATTTTATCCCCTGAACTCCTGCTGTTTTATCTCCTGAGCCCTCGCTGTTTTATCACCCGAACTCTCACTGTTTTATCTACCGAACTCCTGCTGTTGTTTCTCCGGAGCTCTCGCTGTTTTGCCACCCAAACACTCAATGTTTTATCCCCTGTGCTGTCACTGTTTTATCTCCTGAACTCTCACAGTTTTATCTCTCAATCACCAGCTGTGTTACCCCTTGAACTCTTGCTGTTGTCCCCCCTGAATTCTCACTGGTTTTTCTCCTGTACTCTAATTGTTTGTCCCTTGAACTTTGACAGTTTTATCTCCTGAACTCTCACTGTTTCATCTCTTGAGCTCTCACTGTTTCATCTCCTGCACTCACACTGTTTTCTCCCCTGAACTCTCTGTCTTATCCACGGAACTGTCACTGTTTTATCTCCCGCATTCCCCTTGATTTATCTCCTGAACTAACACACTTTTATCTCCTGAGCTCTCCCTCTTTTATCCACTGAATTCTGATTGTTTTATCTCCTGAACTCTCACAGTTTGATCTCCTGAACTCACGATGTTTTATCTCCTGAACTCTCACTGTTTTACCTCCTGAACTCTCGCTGTTCTACCTCCCGAACCCTTGCTGTTTTACCCCCTGAACTCTCACTGTATTATCCCCTGAACTCCCGTTGTTTTATTTTCTGAACTCTTGTTCTTTTATCTCAAGATCCTTCACTGTTTTAGCTCTCGAACTCCCGCTGTTTTATCTCCTGAACTAACAATATTTTATCTCCTAAACTCTCACTAGTTATGCCTTGAATTCTTATTGTTTTACCTCCTGAACTCTCACAGTTCTATCTCCTGAACTCACCATGTTTTGTGTCCCGAACTCTCTCAGTTTCATCTCCTTTACACTCAATGTTTTATCTCCTGACCTTTCATTGCTTTATCCCCTGAACTCTTTCTGTTTTATCTCCCAAGCTCCTGCTGTTTTATCCCCTGACCTCTCACCATTTTATCCACTGAATGCCCGTAGTGTTATGTCCTGATATATTGTTTTTTTCATTTCTCGGGCTCTCACTGTTTTACCACCTGAATTAGCGTTGTTTTATCTCCTGAACTCTCGTTCTTATATCTATGGATCTCTTCTGTTTAATCTTCTGAAATCTCACTGTTTTATCTCTTCCACTCCCGTTGTTTTATCTCCTGAATTCTCACTGTTTTCCCCCTGGATTCACACTGTTTTATCCCCTGAACTCTGACTGTTTTATCCCCTGAACTTTCATTGTTTTATCCCCTGAACTCTCACTGTTTTGTCCCCTGAACACTCACTGTTTGATCCATTGAACTCCTGCTTTTTTATCCCCTGAACTATCACAGATTTATCCCATGAACTGTCACTGTTTTATCCCCTGAACTCTTGCTGCCTTATCTCCTGAAATCTCACAGTTTGATCTCCTGAACTCACACTGTTTTATCTTCTGAATTATTGATGCCTTATGCCCTATAATCTGGCTGTTTTTATTTCCTGAACAATCGCTGTTTGATCCCCAGAACTTTCACTGTATTATCCCCATAGCACCCGTTGTTTTATTTCCTGAATTCTTGCTCTTTTATCTCACGATCCTTCACTGTTTTACCTCTTGAACTCCCGCTGTTTTATCGTCCAAACTCCTACTCTTTCTTGTCTCTTGTACTCTCATTGCTTTATTTTCCAAACACTCACTGTTTTATTGTCCAAAATCCCACTTTTTTTATACCCTGATTTTCCATTGTTTTACCTCCTGAACTCATTGTTTTATCTTCAGGACTCGCAATGTTTTATCGCTCAAACTCTCACTGTTTTACCTCCTGAACTCTCGCTGTTTTATCTCCCAAACCCTTCCTGTTTTACCCCCTGAACTCTCACTGTATTATCCCCTGAACTCCCATTGTTTTATTTCCAGAACTCCTGCTCTTTTATCTCATGATCCTTCACTGTTTTATAACTCGAACTCCTGCTGTTTCATCTCCTGAACTGACGAAATTTTATCGCCTGAACTCCCGTTGTTTTATTCCCTGAATTCTTCCGCTTTTTTCTCCTGCATTCTCACTGTTTTATCTCCTGAACTCTCATTGTTTTATCCCCTGAATTCCCATTGTTTTATCTCCTGAACTCTCACTGTTTTATCCTCCGTACTATTGCTGTTTTTATCTCCTGAACCCTCGCTGTTTGGTCCCCTGTACTCTCACTGATTACCTTCTGAACTATTGCAGTTTGATCCACTGTATTCTCACGGTTTTATCTTCCCAAACTCCCATTGTTTTATCCCCTGAATTCCCATTGCTTTATCTCCCAAACTCCCACTGTTTTATCCCCTAAATTCCCATTGTTTTATCTCCTGGAGTCTCGCTTTTCCCTCTCCCTAACTCTTGCTGTGTTATATCTTGAACTCTCACTGTTTTATATCCTGAACTCTTGTTGTTCTATCTCTTGGACTCTCACTGCTCTAAATCCTGAACATTTCACTCTTTTATCTCCTGAATTCTCGCTGTTTAATATCTGATCTCTTGCTGTTTTATCTCCTCAACTTTCACTGTTTTATCTCTTGAATTTTGATAGTTTTATCTCCTGTACTTTGGCAGTTTCATCTCCTGAACTCTTATTGCTCTATCTCCTGAAATCTCAATGTTTTATCTCCCGAACTCTGGCTGTTTCATCTCTTGAACTCTCACTGCTCTATCCCCTGAACTCGCACGGTTTAACCACTGAACTCCCATTGTTTTATCCCCTGAATTCTTCCGCTTTTTTCTCCTGCATTCTCACTGCTTTATCTCCTGAACTCTCACTGTTTTTTCTCCCAAACTCCTACTGTTTTATCCCCTGAATTCCCATTGTTTCATCTCCTGGACTCTTGCTTTTTCATCTCCCTAACTCTTGCTGTGTTATATCTTGAACTCTCTCTGTTTTATCTCCTGAACTCTTGTTGTTCTATCTCTTGAACTCCCACTGCTCTAAATCCTGAAAATTTCACTCTTTTATCCCCTGAATTCTCGCAGTTTAATATCCTGATCTCTTGCTGTTTTATCTCCCGAATTCACACTATTTTTTATCCCTTGAATTTTGACAGTTTTATCTCCTGTACTCTGGCAGTTTCATCTCCTGAACTCTCAGTGCTCTATCTCCTGAAATCTCACTGTTTTATCTCCTGAACTCTGGCTGTTTCATCTCTTGAACCCTCACTGCTCTATCCGCTGAACTCTCACTGTTTTAACCACTGAACTCCCGTTGTTTTATCTCCTGAATTCTTATGCTTTTTACTCCCGCATTCTTGCTGTTTTATCTCCCTAACTCTCACTGTTTTATCTTCCGAACTCCCACTGTTTTATCCCCAGAATTCCCATTATTTTATCTGCCACTGTTTCATCCCATGAACTCTCGCTGCTTTATCTCTTGAAATCTCACTTTTTTTTATCTCCTGAGCTCTCAGTTTTATCAACTGGTCTCTCACTGTTTTATCTTCTGAACTATTGCTGTTTTATCCTCTGAATTCCCGCTGTTGGATTTCACAAACTCTCACTGTTTTAACCACTGAAATCTCGCTGTTTTGTACCCTGGACTCTCAATGTTTTATCTCCTCAGCTTTCACTGTTTCATCTCTTGAGCTCTCACTATGCTATCTCCTGAACTCTTGCTGTTTTATCTCCTGAGCTCTCGCTGTCACATCTCCTGATTTCTCACTGTTTTATCTCCTGTATTCTTACTGTTTTTATCTCCTGAACGCTTTCTGTTTTATCTCATGAACTCTCACTGTTTTATCCTCCATACTATTGCTGTTTTATCCCCTGAACTCTGGCTGTTTTTATATCCTAATCTCTAGCTGTTTGATCACCTGTACTCTCACTGTTTTACCCCCTGAACTCCCGCTCTTTTATGCCCTGAAACTCTTTTTTCTCTTATCTTCTGAACTCCCACTGTTTTATGCCTGAATTCCCATTGTTAGATCTCCTGAAATCCCATTGTTTTATGTCCTGATTTCTTACACTTTTTTCTCCTGCATTCTCGCAGTTTTATCTCCTGACTGCTCACTGTTTTATCTCCAGAACTCTTGCTGTTTTTCGCAAAATCTCACTTATTTATCTTCCAAACTTGCACTGTTTTATCCCCTGAAATCCCGTTGTTTTATCTCCTGAACTCTCCGTTTTAACTCATTAACTCCTGCAGTGTTATATCTTGAACTCCCACTGTTTTATCTCCTGAACTCCAGCTGTTTATCTCCTGAATTTTCACTGTTTACCTCTTGAACATTGACTTTTTTATCTCCTAATCTCTCACTGTTTTATCTCCTGAACTCTTGCTGTTTTATCTCCTCAGCTCTCAATGTTTCATCTCTTGACCTCTCACTGCTCTATCTCCTGAACTCTCACTGTTTTATCTCCTGTATTCTTACTGTTTTTATCTCCTGAACGCTTTCTGTTTTATCTCATGAACTCTCACTGTTTTATCCTCCATACTATTGCTGTTTTATCCCCTGAACTCTGGCTGTTTTTATTTCCTAAACTCTAGCTGTTTGATCACCTGTACTCTCATTGTTTTACCCCCTGAACTCCCATTCTTTTATGCCCTGAAACACATTTTTCTCTTACCTTCTGAACTCCCACTGTTTTATCCCCTGAATTCCCATTGTTAGATCTCCTGAAATCCCATTGTTTTATGTCCTGATTTCTTACACGTTTTTCTCCTGCATTCTTGCAGTTTTACCTCCTCAATGCTCACTGTTTTATCTCCAGAACTCTTGCTGTTTTTTTCCCAAAATCTCACTTATTTATCTTCCAAACTTGCACTGTTTTATCCCCTGAAATCCCGTTGTTTTATCTCCTGAACTCTCCGTTTTAACTCATTAACTCCTGCAGTGTCATATCTTGAACTCCCACTGTTTTATCTCCTGAACTCCAGCTGTTTAGCTACTGAATTTTCACTGTTTACCTCTTGAACTTTGACTTTTTTATCTCCTAATCTCTCACAGTTTTATCTCCTGAACTCTTGCTGTTTTATCTCCTCAGCTCTCAATGTTTCATCTCTTGACCTCTCACTGCTCTATCTCCTGAACTCTCACTGTTTTATCACCTAAACCCTCACTGTTTTTATCTCGTGAACACTTTCTGTTTTATCTTGTGAATTCTCACTGTTTTATCCCCTGAATTCTTATTGCTTTATCCCCTGAACTCTCACTGTTTTATTTCCTGAACTCCCATTGTTTTATCTCCTGATTTCTTATGCTTTTTTCTCCCGCATTCTCACTGCTTTATTTCCTGAACTTTTGCTGATTTATCTCCCGATCCCTTGCTGTTTTCCCACCTGAACTCTCACTGTATTATCCCCTGAACTCTTGCTTTGTAATCTCCCAAAACCCTACTGTTTAATCCCCTGAACACTTGCTATTTTTAATTCCTGAATTATCTCTGTTTTGTCTCTTGAACTCACACTGTTTTATATCCCAAACTCCCACTGTTTTATCCCCTGAATTCCCATTGATTTAGCTCCTGAGCTCATGCTGTTTGTTCTCCTGAATTTTTTGCTATTTTATCCCCTAGCCTCTAGCTGTTATTTCCCCTGAACTCTTGCTGGTTTATCTCCATAGTTCTCAATGTTTTATCCCCTGAACTCCCGCTGTTGGATTTCACAAACTCTCACCGTTTTAACCACTGACATCTTGCTGTTTTGTACCCTGGACTCTCAATGTTTTATCTTCCGAGCTGCCACTGTTTCATTCCATGAACTCTCGCTGCTTTATCTCTTGAAATCTCACTTTTTTTATCTCCTGAACTCTCAGTTTTATCAACTGGTCTCTCATTGTTTTATCTTCCGAACTATTGCTGTTTTATCCCATGAACTCCCGCTGTTGGATTTCACAAACTCTCCCTCTTTTAACCACTGAAATCTCGCTGTTTTGTACCCTGGACTCTCAATGTTTTATCTCCTCAGCTCTCACTGTTTCATCTCTTGAGCTCTCACTATGCTATCTTCTGAACTCTTGCTGTTTTATCTCCTGAGCTCTCGCTGTCACATCTCCTGATTTCTCACTGTTTTATCTCCTGTATTCTTACTGTTTTTATCTCCTGAACGCTTTCTGTTTTATCTCATGAACTCTCACTGTTTTATCTTCCATACTATTGCTGTTTTATCCCCTGAACTCTGGCTGTTTTTATTTCCTAAACTCTCGCTGTTTGATCACCTGTACTCTCACTGTTTTACCCCCTGAACTCCTGCACTTTTATGCCCTGAAACTCTTTTTTCTCTTACCTTCTGAACTCCCACTGTTTTATCCCCTGAATTCCCATTGTTAGATCTCCTGAAATCCCATTGTTTTATGTCCTGATTTCTTACACTTTTTTCTCCTGCATTCTCGCAGTTTTATCTCCTGAATGCTCACTGTTTTATCTCCAGAACTCTTGCTGTTTTTTTCCCAAAATCTCACTTATTTATCTTCCAAACTTGCACTGTTTTATCCCCTGAAATCCCGTTGTTTTATCTCCTGAACTCTCCATTTTAACTCGTTAACTCCTGCAGTGTTATATCTTGAACTCCCACTGTTTTATCTCCTGAACTCCAGCTGTTTAGCTACTGAATTTTCACTGTTTACCTCTTGAACTTTGACTTTTTTATCTCCTAATCTCTCACTGTTTTATCTCCTGAACTCTTGCTGTTTTATCTCCTCAGCTCTCAACGTTTCATCTCTTGACCTCTCACTGCTCTATCTCCTGAACTCTCAATGTTTTATCACCTAAACCCTCACTGTTTTTATCTCATGAACACTTTCTGTTTTATCTTGTGAATTCTCACTGTTTTATCCCCTTTATTCTTATTGCTTTATCCCCTGAACTCTCACTGTTTTATCTCCTGAACTCCCATTGTTTTATCTCCTGATTTCTTATGCTTTTTTCTCCCACATTCTCACTGCTTTATTTCCTGAACTTTTGCTGATTTATCTCCCGATCCCTTGCTGTTTTCCCACCTGAACTCTCACTGTATTATCCCCTGAACTCTTGCTTTGTAATCTCCCAAAACCCTACTGTTTAATCCCCTGAACACTTGCTATTTTTAATTCCTGAATTATCTCTGTTTTGTCTCTTGAACTCACACTGTTTTATCTCCCAAACTCCCACTGTTTTATCCCCTGAATTCCCATTGATTTATCTCCTGAGCTCATGCTGTTTGTTCTCCTGATTTTTTTGCTATTATATCCCCTAGCCTCTAGCTGTTATTTCCCCTGAATTCTTGTGGTTTATCTCCATAGTTCTCAATGTTTTATCCCCTGAACTCCCGCTGTTGGATTTCACAAACTCTCACTGTTTTAACCACTGACATCTTGCTGTTTTGTACCCTGGACTCTCAATGTTTTATCTTCCGAGCTGCCACTGTTTCATCCCATGAACTCTTGCTGCTTTATCTTTTGAAATCTCACTTTTTTTACCTCCTGAACTCTCAGTTTTATCAACTGGTCTCTCACTGTTTTATCTTCCGAACTATTGCTGTTTTATCCCCTGAACTCCTGCTGTTGGATTTCACAAACTCTCCCTGTTTTAACCACTGAAATCTCGCTGTTTTGTACCCTGGACTCTCAATGTTTTATCTCCTCAGCTCTCACTGTTTCATCTCTTGAGCTCTCACTATGCTATCTTCTGAACTCTTGCTGTTTTATCTCCTGAGCTCTCGCTGTCACATCTCCTGATTTCTCACTGTTTTATCTACTGTATTCTTACTGTTTTTATCTCCTGAACGCTTGCTGTTTTTTTCCCAAAATCTCACTTATTTATCTTCCAAACTTGCACTGTTTTATCCCCTGAAATCCCGTTGTTTTATCTCCTGAACTCTCCGTTTTAACTCGTTAACTCCTGCAGTGTTATATCTTGAACTCCCACTGTTTTATCTCCTGAACCCCAGCTGTTTATCTCTTGAATTTTCACTGTTTACCTCTTGAACTTTGACTGTTTTATCTCCTAATCTCTCACTGTTTTATCTCCTGAACTCTTGCTGTTTTATCTCCTCAGCTCTCAATGTTTCATCTCTTGACCTCTCACTGCTCTATCTCCTGAACTCTCACTGTTTTATCTCCTGAACTCCCATTGTTTTATCTCCTGATTTCTTATGCTTTTTTCTCCCGCATTCTCACTGCTTTATTTCCTGAACTTTTGCTGATTTATCTCCCGATCCCTTGCTGTTTTCCCACCTGAACTCTCACTGTATTATCCCCTGAACTCTTGCTTTGTAATCTCCCGAAATCCCACTGTTTAATCCCCTGAACACTTGCTATTTTTATTTACTGAATTATCTCTGTTTTGTCTCTTGAACTCACGCTGTTTTATCTCCCAAACTCCCACTGTTTTATCCCCTGAATTCCCATTGTTTTATCTCCTGAGCTCATGCTGTTTGTTCTCCTGAATTTTTTGCTATTTTATCCCCTAGCCTCTGGTTATTATTTCCCCTGAACTCTTGCTGGTTTATCTCCATAGTTCTCAATGTTTTATCCCCTGAACTCCCGCTGTTGGATTTCACAGACTCTCACTGTTTTAACCACTGAAATCTTGCTGTTTTGTACCATGGACTCTCAATGTTTTATCTGCTGAGCTGCCACTGTTTCGTCCCATGAACTCTCTCTGCTTTATCTCTTGAAATCTCACTTTTGTATTTCCTGAACTCTTAGTTTTATCAACTGGTCTCTCACTGTTTTATCTTCCGAACTATTGCTGTTTTATCCCCTGAACTCTGGCTATTTTTATCTCCTGAACCCTCGCTGTTTGATCCCATGTACTCTCACTGTTTTATCTTCCGAACTCCCACTGTTTTATCCCCCAAATTCCCATCCTTTTATCTCCTGAACTCCTGTTGTTTTAGGTCCTGAGTTTTTATGCTTTTTTCTCCTGCATTCTCTCTGTGTTATCTCCTGAACTCTCGGTGTTTTTTCTTCTGATCTCTCACAGTTTTATTTTCTGAAATCCCACTGTTTTATTCCCTGCATTCCCGTTGTTTTATCTCCTGAACTCTCGCTGTTTTATGTCCTTAACTGCCGCAGTTTTATATCTTGAACTCCCACTGTTTTATCTCCTGATCTCTCACTGTTTTATCTCCTCAACTCTCACTGTTTTATCTCCTGAACCGTGACTGCTTTATCTCCTAAACTCTCAGTTTTATCAATTGGTCTCTCACTGTTTTATCTTCCGAACTATTGCTGTTTTATCCCCTGAACTCCCGCTGTTGGATTTCACAAACTCTCCCTGTTTTAAAAACTGAAATCTCAATCTTTTGTACCCTGGACTCTCAATGTTTTATCTCCTCAGCTCTCACTGTTTCATCTCTTGAGCTCTCACTATGCTATCTTCTGAACTCTTGCTGTTTTATCTCCCGAGCTCTCGCTGTCACTTCTCCTGATTTCTCACTGTTTTATCTCCTGTATTCTTAGTGTTTTTATCTCCTGAACGCTTTCTGTTTTATCTCATGAACTCTCACTGTTTTATCCTCCATACTATTGCTGTTTTATCCCCTGAACTCTGGCTGTTTTTATTTCCTGAACCCTCGCTGTTTGATCACCTGTACTCTCACTGTTTTACACCCTGAACTCCTGCTCTTTTATGTCCTAGAACTCTTTTTTCTCTTATCTTCTGAATCCCACTGTTTTATCTCCTGAATTCCCATTGTTATATCTCCTGAAATCCCATTGTTTTATGTCCTGATTTCTTACACTTTTTTCTCCTGCAATCTCGCAGTTTTATCTCCTGAATGCTCACTGTTTTATCTCCAGAACTCTTGCTGTTTTATCCAAAAATCTTACTTATTTATCTTCCAAACTTGCACTGTTTTATCCCCTGAAATCCCGTTGTTTTATCTCCTGAACTCTCCGTTTTAACTCGTTAACTCCTGCAGTGTTATATCTTGAACTCCCACTGTTTTATCTCCTGAACTCCAGCTGTTTATCTCCTGAATTTTCACTGTTTACCTCTTGAACTTTGACTTTTTTATCTCCTAATCTCTCACTGTTTTATCTCCTGAACTCTTGCTGTTTTATCTCCTCAGCTCTCAATGTTTCATCTCTTGACCTCTCACTGCTCTATCTCCTGAACTCTCACTGTTTTATCACCTAAACCCTCACTGTTTTTATCTCGTGAACACTTTCTGTTTTATCTTGTGAATTCTCACTGTTTTATCCCCTGAATTCTTATTGCTTTATCCCCTGAACTCTCACTGTTTTATCTCCTGAACTCCCATTGTTTTATCTCCTGATTTCTTATGATTTTTTCTCCCGCATTCTCACTGCTTTATTTCCTGAACTTTTGCTGATTTATCTCCCGATCCCTTGCTGTTTTCCCACCTGAACTCTCACTGTATTATCCCCTGAACTCTTGCTTTGTAATCTCCCGAAATCCCACTGTTTAATCCCCTGAACACTTGCTATTTTTAATTCCTGAATTATCTCTGTTTTATCTCTTGAACTCACGATGCTTTATCTCCCAAACTCCCTCTGTTTTATCCCCTGAATTCCCATTGTTTTATCTCCTGAGCTCATGCTGTTTGTTCTCCTGAATTTTTTGCTATTTTATCGCCTAGCCTCTAGCTGTTATTTCCCCTGAACTCTTGCTGGTTTATCTCCATAGTTCTCAATGTTTTATCCCCTGAACTCCCGCTGTTGGATTTCATAAACTCTCACTGTTTTAACCACTGACATCTTGCTGTTTTGTACCCTGGACTCTCAATGTTTTATGTTCCGAGCTGCCACTGTTTCATCCCATGTACTCTCGCTGCTTTATATTTTGAAATCTTACTTTTTTTAATCTCCTGAACTCTCAGTTTTATCAACTTGTCTCTCACTGTTTTATCTTCCGAACTATTGCTGTTTTATCCCCTGAACTCCCGCTGTTGGATTTCACAAACTCTCCCTGTTTTAACCACTGAAATCTCGCTGTTTTGTACCCTGGACTCTCAATGTTTTATCTCCTCAGCTCTCACTGTTTCATCTCTTGAGCTCTCACTATGCTATCTTCTGAAATCTTGCTGTTTTATATCCTGAGCTCCCACTGTCACATCTCCTGATTTCTCACTGTTTTATCTCCTGTATTCTTATTGTTTTTATCTCCTGAACACTTTCTGTTTTATCTCATGAACTCTCACTGATTTATCCTCCATACTATTGCTGTTTTATCCCCTGAACTCTGGCTGTTTTTATTTCCTAAACTCTCGCTGTTTGATCACCTGTACTCTCACTGTTTTACCCCCTGAACACCCGCTCTTTTATGTCCTGGAACTCTTTTTTCTCTTATCTTCTGAACTCCCACTGTTTTATCCCCTGAATTCCCATTGTTATATCTCCTGAAATCCCATTGGTTTATGTCCTGATTTCTTACACTTTTTTCTCCTGTATTCTCGCAGTTTTATCTCCTGAATGCTCACGGTTTTATCTCCAGAACTCTTGCTGTTTTTTTCCCAAAATCTCACGTATTTATCTTCCAAACTTGCACTGTTTTATCCCCTGAAATCCCGTTGTTTTATCTCCTGAACTCTCCGTTTTAACTCGTTAACTCCTGCAGTGTTATATCTTGAACTCCCACTGTTTTATCTCCTGAACTCCAGCTGTTTATCTCTTGAATTTTCACTGTTTACCTCTTGAACTTTGACTGTTTTATCTCCTAATCTCTCACTGTTTTATCTCCTGAACTCTTGCTGTTTTATCTCCTCAGCTCTCAATGTTTCATCTCTTGAACTCTCACTGTTTTATCACCTAAACCCTCACTGTTTTTATCTCGTGAACACTTTCTGTTTTATCTTGTGAATTCTCACTGTTTTATCCCCTGAATTCTTATTGCTTTATCCCCTGAACTCTCACTGTTTTACCTCCTGAACTCCCATTGTTTTATCTCCTGATTTCTTATGCTTTTTTCTCCCGCATTCTCACTGCTTTATTTCCTGAACTTTTGCTGATTTATCTCCCGATCCCTTGCTGTTTTCCCACCTGAACTCTCACTGTATTATCCCCTGAACTCTTGCTTTGTAATCTCCCGAAATCCCACTGTTTAATCCCCTGAACACTTGCTATTTTTATTTACTGAATTATCTCTGTTTTGTCTCTTGAACTCACGCTGTTTTATCACCCAAACTCCCACTGTTTTATCCCCTGAATTCCCATTGTTTTATCTCCTGAGCTCATGCTGTTTGTTCTCCTGAATTTTTTGCTATTTTATCCCCTAGCCTCTGGCTGTTATTTCCCCTGAACTCTTGCTGGTTTATCTCCATAGTTCTCAATGTTTTATCCCCTGAACTCCCGCTGTTGGATTTCACAGACTCTCACTGTTTTAACCACTGAAATCTTGCTGTTTTGTACCATGGACTCTCAATGTTTTATCTGCTGAGCTGCCACTGTTTCGTCCCATGAACTCTCTCTGCTTTATCTCTTGAAATCTCACTTTTTTTTTCTCCTGAACTCTCAGTTTTATTAACTGGTCTCTCACTGTTTTATCTTCCGAACTATTGCTGTTTTATCCCCTGAACTCTGGCTATTTTTATCTCCTGAACCCTCGCTGTTTGATCCCATGTACTCTCACTGTTTTATCTTCCGAACTCCCACTGTTTTATCCCCCAAATTCCTGTTGTTTTATCTCCTGAACTCCTGTTGTTTTAGGTCCTGAGTTTTTATGCTTTATTCTCCTGCATTCTCTCTGTGTTATCTCCTGAACTCTCGGTGTTTTTTCTTCTGATCTCTCACAGTTTTATTTTCTGAAATCCCACTGTTTTATTCCCTGCATTCCCGTTGTTTTATCTCCTGAACTCTCGTTGTTTTATCTCCTTAACTGCCGCAGTTTTATATCTTGAAATCCCACTGTTTTATCTCCTGATCTCTCACTGTTTTATCTCCTCAACTCTCACTGTTTTATCTCCTGAACAATCACTGTTTTATCTCTTGAACCGTGACTGCTTTATCTCCTGAACTCTCAGTTTTATCAACTGGTCTCTCACTGTTTTATCTTCCGAACTATTGCTGTTTTATCCCCTGAACTCCCGCTGTTGGATTTCACAAACTCTCCCTTTTTTAAAAACTGAAATCTCGCTGTTTTGTACCCTGGACTCTCAATGTTTTATCTCCTCAGCTCTCACTGTTTCATCTCTTGAGCTCTCACTATGCTATCTTCTGAACTCTTGCTGTTTTATCTCCTGAGCTCTCGCTGTCACATCTCCTGATTTCTCACTGTTTTATCTCCTGTATTCTTACTGTTTTTATCTCCTGAACGCTTTCTGTTTTATCTCATGAACTCTCACTGTTTTATCCTCCATACTATTGCTGTTTTATCCCCTGAACTCTGGCTGTTTTTATTTCCTGAACCCTCGCTGTTTGATCACCTGTACTCTCACTGTTTTACCCCCTGAACTCCTGCTCTTTTATGTCCTAGAACTCTTTTTTCTCTTATCTTCTGAATCCCACTGTTTTATCTCCTGAATTCCCATTGTTATATCTCCTGAAATCCCATTGTTTTATGTCCGGATTTCTTACACTTTTTTCTCCTGCATTCTCACAGTTTTATCTCCTGAATGCTCACGGTTTTATCTCCAGAACTCTTGCTGTTTTTTTCCCAAAATCTCACGTATTTATCTTCCAAACTTGCACTGTTTTATCCCCTGAAATCCCGTTGTTTTATCTCCTGAACTCTCCGTTTTAACTCGTTAACTCCTGCAGTGTTATAACTTGAACTCCCACTGTTTTATCTCCTGAACTCCAGCTGTTTATCTCCTGAATTTTCACTGTTTACCTCTTGAACTTTGACTTTTTTATCTCCTAATCTCTCACTGTTTTATCTCCTGAACTCTTGCTGTTTTATCTCCTCAGCTCTCAATGTTTCATCTCTTGACCTCTCACTGCTCTATCTCCTGAACTCTCACTGTTTTATCACCTAAACCCTCACTGTTTTTATCTCGTGAACACTTTCTGTTTTATCTTGTGAATTCTCACTGTTTTATCCCCTGAATTCTTGTTGCTTTATCCCCTGAACTCTCACTGTTTTATCTCCTGAACTCCCATTGTTTTATCTCCTGATTTCTTATGCTTTTTTCTCCCACATTCTCACTGCTTTATTTCCTGAACTTTTGCTGATTTATCTCCCGATCCCTTGCTGTTTTCCCACCTGAACTCTCATTGCATTATCCCCTGAACTCTTGCTTTGTAATCTCCTGAAATCCCACTGTTTAATCCCCTGAACACTTGCTAATTTTATTTCCTGAATTATCTCTGTTTTGTCTCTTGAACTCACGCTGTTTTATCTCCCAAACTCCCACTGTTTTATCCCCTGAATTCCCATTGTTTTATCTCCTGAGCTCATGCTGTTTGTTCTCCTGAATTTTTTGCTATTTTATCCCCTAGCCTCTAGCTGTTATTTCCCCTGAACTCTTGCTGGTTTATCTCCATAGTTCTCAATGTTTTATCCCCTGAACTCCCACTGTAGGATTTCACAAACTCTCACTGTTTTAACCACTGACATCTTGCTGTTTTGTACCCTGGACTCTCAAGGTTTTATCTTCCGAGCTGCCACTGTTTCATCCCATGAACTCTCGCTGCTTTATCTCTTGAAATCTCACTTTTTTTATCTCCTGAACTCTCAGTTTTATCAACTTGTCTCTCACTGTTTTATCTTCCGAACTATTGCTGTTTTATCCCCTGAACTCTGGCTATTTTTATCTCCTGAACCCTCACTGTTTGATCCCATGTACTCTCACTGTTTTATCTTCCGAACTCCCACTGTTTTATCCCCCAAATTCCCGTTGTTTTATCTCCTGAACTCCCGTTGTTTTAGGTCCTGAGTTTTTATGCTTTTTTCTCCTGCATTCTCTCTGTGTTATCTCCTGAACTCTCGGTGTTTTTTCTTCCGATCTCTCACAGTTTTATTTTCTGAAATCCCACTGTTTTATTCCCTGCATTCCCGTTGTTTTATCTCCTGAACTCTCACTGTTTTATCTCCTTAACTGCCGCAGTTTTATATCTTGAACTCCCACTGTTTTATCTCCTGATCTCTCACTGTTTTATCTCCTGAACTCTCACTGTTTTATCTCCTGACCAATCACTGTTTTATCTCTTGAACCTCGACTGCTTTATCTCCTGAACTCTCAGTTTTATCTCCCGAACTCTCACTGCTCTATATCCTGTACTTTCACTGTTTTTATCTCCTGAACTCTCAGTGAATTTAATCCTGAACTGTCACTTTTTTATCTCCTGAACTCTCACTGATTTATCACCTGAATTCTCACTGGTTTATCTTCCATACTATTGCTGTTTTATCCCCTGAAATCTGGCAGTTTTTATATCCTGAACCGTCGCTGTTTGGTCCCCTGTTCTCTCTCTGTTTTATCCCCTGAATTCTCACTGTTTTATCTCCTGAACTCTAGTTATTCTATCTCTTGAACTTTCACTGTTTTATCTCCTGAACGTTCACGGTTTTATCTCATGACCCTTCACTCTATTATATCCTGACCTCTCACAGTTTTACCTCCTTACCTCTTGCTGCTGTATTTCTTGAACTCTCACTGCTCTATCACCTGAACTTTCATGGTTTTATCTCCTAAACTCTCGCTGTTTTATCAACTGAACCCCCACTTTTTTATCCTGTGAACTCTTGCTGCTTTTATCTCCTGAATTATAACTGTTTTATCTCCCGAACTCATGTTGTTTTATCTCCTGAATGCTGGCTGTTTCATCTCCCAAACTCTCAATGTTTTATCTTCTGAACTCCCACTGTTTTATCCACTATATTCCCACTGTTTTATCTCCAGGGCTCTTGCTGTTTTAATACCTTAATTTTTGCTCTTTTCTCCCCTATCCACCCGTTGTTTTTTCCCCTGAACTCTCACTGTTTTATCCCCAGAATTCTCACTGTTTTATCTCCTGAACTCTCACTGTTTTATCATCCAAACTTCCACTGTTTTATCCCCTGAACTCCCGCTGTTTTATCTCTGGAACTCTCACTTTTTTATCCATTGAAATCTCGCTGTTTTATACCCTGGAGTCTCAATGTTTTATTTTTCAAGCTGCCACTGTTTTATCCCCTGAACTCTCGCTGCTTTACCTCCTGAAATCTCACTTTTTTATCCCCTTAACTCTCACTGTTTTATCTTTTGAACTATTGCTGTTTTGTCCCTGAACTCTGGCTGTTTATATCTCCTGAACGTTCACTGTTTGATCCCCTGAACTCTCACTGTTTTAACCCCTGAACTCGCGTTGTTTTATCTCCCGAAATCTCACTGTTTTATCTCTTCCACTCTTGCTGTTCTGTCCTCAAATTCAGGCTGTTTTATCTCCTGAACCCCTGCTGTATTAGCCCCTAAACTCTCACTGTTTTATCCCCTCAACTCTCGCTGTTTTATCTCCTGAACTTGATCTGTTTTATCTTCCTTACTATTGCTGTTTTATCCGCTGAAATCTAGCAGTTTTTAACTCCAGAACCCTTGCTCTTTGGTCCCCTGTTCTCTCACTGTTTTACCTTCCAAACTATTGCTGTTATATCTCCTGAACCCTCGCTGTTTGATCCCCTATACTATAAATGTTTTAACCCCTGAACTCCCAATGTTTAATCTCCTGCATTTTTGCACTTTTTTCTCCTGAACTCCTGCTGTCTGATCCCCCAAACTCTCAGTGTTTTAACCACTGAACTCGCGTTGTTTTATCTCCTGATTTCTTACTTTTTTTTATCCCGCATTCTCACTGTTTTATCTCCTGAACTCTCACTGTTTTATCTTCCAAACTTCCACTGTTTTATCCCCTGAATTCCCATTGTTTTATCTCTGAAACTCTCACTGTTTTATCCATTGAAATCTCGCTGTTTTATACCCTGGAGTCTCAATGTTTTATTTTTCAAGCTGCCACTGTTTTATCCCCTGAACTCTTGCTGCTTTACCTCCTGAAATCTCACTTTTTTAATCCCCTGAACTCTCACTGTTTTATCTTTTGAACTATTGCTGTTTTGTCCCTGAACTCTGGCTGTTTATATCTCCTGAACGTTCACTGTTTGATCCCCTGAACTCTCACTGTTTTAACCCCTGAACTCCCGTTGTTTTATCTCCCGAAATCTCACTGTTTTATCATCCAAACTTCCACTGTTTTATCCCCTGAACTCCCGCTGTTTTATCTCTGAAACTCTCACTTTTTTATCCATTGAAATCTCGCTGTTTTATACCCTGGAGTCTCAATGTTTTATTTTCCAAGCTGCCACTGTTTTATCCCCTGAACTCTCGCTGCTTTACCTCCTGAAATCTCACTTTTTTATCCCCTGAACTCTCACTGTTTTATCTTCTGAACTATTGCTGTCTTGTCCCCTGAACTCTGGCTGTTTATATCTCCTGAACATTCACTGTTTGATCCCCTGAACTCTCACTGTTTTAATCCCTGAACTCCCGTTGTTTTATCTCCCGAAATCTCACTGTTTTATCTCTTCCACTCTTGCTGTTCTGTCCCCAAAGTCAGGCTGTTTTATCTCCTGAACCCCTGCTGTATTAGCCCCTAAACTCTCACTGTTTTATCCCCTCAACTCTTGCTGTTTTATCTCCTGAACTCTATCTGTTTTATCTTCCATACTATTGCTGTTTTATCCGCTGAAATCTAGCAGTTTTTAACTCCGGAACACTTGTTCTTTGGTCCCCTGTTCTCTCACTGTTTTACCTTCCAAACTATTGCTGTTATATCTCCTGAACCCTCGCTGTTTGATCCCCTATACTATAAATGTTTTAACCCCTGAACTCCCAATGTTTAATCTCCTGCATTTTTGCACTTTTTCTCCTGAACTCCTGCTGTCTGATCCCCCAAACTCTCAGTGTTTTAACCACTGAACTCGCGTTGTTTTATCTCCTGATTTCTTACTTTTTTTTATCCCGCATTCTCACTGTTTTATCTCCTGAACTCTCACTGTTTTATCTTCCAAACTTCCACTGTTTTATCCCCTGAATTCCCATTGTTTTATCTCTAAACTCTCACTGTTTTATCCATTGAAATCTCGCTGTTTTATACCCTGGAGTCTCAATGTTTTATTTTTCAAGCTGCCACTGTTTTATCCCCTGAACTCTCGCTGCTTTTCCTCCTGAAATCTCACTTTTTTATCCCCTGAACTCTCACTGTTTTATCTTTTGAACTATTGCTGTTTTGTCCCTGAACTCTGGCTGTTTATATCTCCTGAACGTTCACTGTTTGATCCCCTGAACTCTCACTGTTTTAACCCCTGAACTCGCGTTGTTTTATCTCCCGAAATCTCACTGTTTTATCTCTTCCACTCTTGCTGTTCTGTCCTCAAATTCAGGCTGTTTTATCTCCTGAACCCCTGCTGTATTAGCCCCTAAACTCTCACTGTTTTATCCCCTCAACTCTCGCTGTTTTATCTCCTGAACTTGATCTGTTTTATATTCCTTACTATTGCTGTTTTATCCGCTGAAATCTAGCAGTTTTTAACTCCAGAACCCTTGCTCTTTGGTCCCCTACTCTCTCACTGTTTTACCTTCCAAACTATTGCTGTTATATTCCCTGAACTCTGGCTTTTTTTATCTCCTCAACCCTCGCTGTTTGATCCCCTATACTGTCACTGTTTTAACCTCTGAACTCCCACTGTTTAATCTCCTGCATTTTTGCACTTTTTCTCCTGAACTCCTGCTGTCTGATCCCCCGAAGTCCCACTGTTTTAACCCCTGAACTCCCGTTGTTTTATCTCCTGATTTGTTACGTTTTTTTTTTATCCCGCATTCTCGCTGTTTTATCTCCTGAACTCTCACTGTTTTATCTTCCGAACTCCCACTGTTTTATCCCCTGAATTCCCGTTGTTTTATCTCCTGAACTCCTGCAGTATTAACCCCTAAACTCTCACTGTTTTATCCCCTGAACTCTCACTGAATTATCCCCTGACATGTCACTTTTTATCCCCGAACTCTCGTTGTTTTATCTCCTGAACTCTCACTGTTTTATCTTCCGATCCCCCACTGTTTGATCCTCTAAATGCTTGCTGCTTTATCTCCTGAAATCTCACTTTTTTATCTCCTGAACACTCTCTGATTTATCACCTGAACCATTGCTGTTTTATCTTCCATACTATTGCTGTTTTATCTGTTGAAATCTAGCAGTTTTTAACTCCAGAACCCTTGCTGTTTGGTCCCCTGCTCTCTCACTGTTTTACCTTCCAAATTATTGCTGTTTTATCCCCTGAACTCTGGCTTGTTTTATCTCCTGAACCCTCGCTGTTTGATCCCCTTTACTGTCACTGTTTTAACGCCTGAACTCCCACCGTTTAATCTCCTGCATTTTTGGACCTTTTGCTCCTGAACTCTTGCTGTCTGATCCTCCGAACTCTCACTGTTTTAACCCCTGAAGTCCCATAGTTTTATCTCCTGATTTGTTACTCCTTTTTCTCCCGCATTCTCGCTGTTTTATCTCCTGAACTCTCACTGTTTTATCTCCCGAACTCTCACTGTTTTATCTCCCAAACTCTCGCTGTTTTATCTCCCGAATTCTCGCTGTTTTATACACTGAAAGCTCGCTGTTTAATACCCTGGACTCTCAATATTTTATCTTCTGAGCTGCCATTGTTTTAGCCCCTGAACTCTGGTTATTTTACCTCCTGAACCCTCGCTGTTTTATCTCCTGAACTCTTGTTGTTCTATCGCTTGAACTCTCACTGCTCTATTTCCTGAACTCTCACTATTTTATCCCCTGAACTCTCGTTGTTTTATCTCCTGATCTCTCGCTATTTTATCGGCCGACCACCAACTCTTTTATCCTGTGAACTCTTGCTACTTTTATCTCCTGATTTATAACTGGTTTACCTCCTGAACTCAGGCTGTTTTATCTCCCAAACTCTCACATTTTTATCTCCCGAACTCTCACTGTTTTATCTTCCAAACTCCCAATGCTTTATCCCCTGTAATCCCACGGTAATCTCTCCTGAGCTCTTGCTGTTTTCCTTCTGATTTTTTACTGGTTTCCCCCCTAAACTCTCGCTGTTTTTTGCCCTGAACTTTCACTGTTTTATCCCCAGAATCCTCAGTGTTTTATCTCCTGAACTCTCACTGTTTTGTCATCCATACTTGCACTGTTTTATCCGCTGAACTCCCGCTGTTTTATCTCTCAAACTCTCACTATTTTATACACTGAAATCTCGCTGTCTAATACCCTGGAGTCTCAATGTTTTATCTTCTGAGCTGCCACTGTTTTAGCCCCTGAACTTTCACTGCATTAGCTCCTGAAATCTCACTTTTTTATCTCCTGAACTCTCACTGTTTTATCTTCTGAAGTATTGCTGTTTTATCCCCAGAATTCTGGCTGTTGTTATCTCCAGAACTCTCATTGTTTTAACCCCTGAACTCCCATAGTTGTATCTCCTGATTTGTTACTCTTTTTTCTCCCGAATTCTTGCTGTTTTATCTCCTGAACTCTCACTGCTTCATCTCCCAAAATCTCACTGTTTTATCTCCCGAACTCTCACTGTTTTATCTTCCGAACTCCCACTGCTTTATCCCCTGTATTCCCACGGTATTCTCTCCCGAGCTCTTACTTTTTTTCTCCTGAATTTGTACTGGTTTCTCTCCTAGCCTCTCTCTGTTTTTTGCCCTGAACTCTCACTGTTTTATCCCCAGAATTGTCACTGTTCTATCTCCTGAACTCTCACTGTTTTGTCATCCAAACTTGCACTGTTTTATCCCCTGAGCTATTGCTGTTTAACCTCTTGTACTCTCGCTGTTTTTATCTCCTGAACGCTTACTGTTTTATCTCATGAACTCTCACTGCTTTATCACCTGAATTCACACTGTTTACTCCCCGTAACTCTCACTATTTTTCCCCTGAACCTTCGCTATTTTATCCCCTGAACTCTCACTGTTATATCCCCTGAACCCCCGTTATTTTATCTCCTGAATGCACCATGTTTTATCTCCTGAATTAATGATGTTTTATCTCCTGAACTCTCACTGTTTGATCCACTGAATTCTGACAGTTTTATCTCCTGAACTCCCACTGTTTTATCTCTCAAACTCTCACTGTTTTCTACACTGAAATCTCACTGTTTAATACCCTGAACTCTCAATGTTTTATCTTCTGAGCCACCACTCTTTTAGCCCCTGGCCTTTCACTGCTTTATCTCCTGAAATCTCGCTTTGTTATCTCCTGCACTCTCATTTTTTTATCAACTGAACTCTCGCTGTTTTATCTTCCGAACTATTGCTGTTTTATCCCCTGAACTCTGGTTATTGTACCTCCTGAATCCTTGCTGTTTGATCCCCTGTTCTCCCACAGTTTTACCACTGAACTCCAGTTGTTTTATCTCCTGAATGCTTTCTCTTTTTTCTCCCACATTCTTGTGGTTTTATCTCCTGAACTGTCATTGTTTTATCTCCTGAACTCTCGCTGTTTTATCTCCCGAACTGTCACTGCTTTATCTTTCAATCTCCCACAGTTTTGTCCCCTGAATTCCCATTGTTTTATCTCCTGACCTCCGCTATGTTATTTGTTGTACTCTCACTGTTTTATCTCCTGAGCTCTTGTTGTTCTATCACTTGAACTCTCACTGCTCTCTGTCCTGAACTCTCACTGTTTTATCCCTTGAACTCTCGCTGTTTTATCTCCTGATCTCTCGTTATTTTATCTCCTGAACTCTCACTGTTTTATCTCCCTAACTCATGTTGTGTTATATCTTGAACTCTTGCTGTTTTATCTTGTGAACTCTCACTGCTCTATCTCCTGAACTCTCACTGGTTTATCTCCTGAACTCTCGCTGTTTTATCTCCTGATCTCTCGCTGTTTTATCCCCTGAGCCCTTGCTGATTAACCTCCTGTACTCTCACTGTTTTTATCTCTTGAATGCTTGGTGTTTTATCTCATGAACTCTCACTGCTTTATCACCTGAACTCGCACTGTTTACTCCCTGTAACTTTCACTATTTTTTCCCCTGAACTCTCACTATTTTATCCCCTGAACTCTCACTGTTATATCCCCTGAACCCCAGTTGTTTTATCTCCTGAATACACGATGTTTTATCTCCTGAATTAATGATGTTTTATCTCCTGAACTCTCCCTGTTTTATCCACTGAATTCTGACTGTTTTATCTCCTGAACTCTCACAGTTTTATCTCCTGAACTCTCACTGTTTTATCCACTGAATTCTGATGTTTTATCTCCTGAACTCTCACTGTTTTATCCACTGAATTCTGATGTTTTATCTCCTGAACTCTCACCGTTATATCGTCTGAACTCACCATGTTTCATCTCCCGAACTCTCGCTGTTTTCTCTCCTGAATTCTCACTAATTTATCTCCTAAACCCTTGCTGTTTTACCACCTGAACTCTCGTTGCTTTATCATCCAAAATCCCGCTGTTTAATCCCCTGAACTCGTGCTTTTCTTATCTCCTGAATTATCACTATTTTATCTCCTGAACTCTCACTGTTTTATCTCCTGAACTCTCACTGTTTTATCTCCTGAGCTCTCGCTGTTTTATCTCCTGAGCTCTCGCTATTTTATCTCATGAACTCTGACCATTTTATCTTCCGAACTCCCACTGTTATATCCTCTGAATTCCCTTTATCTCCCAAGTTGTTTTATCTCCAGAACCCTCGCTGTTTGATCTCCTGTACTCTCACTGTTTTACCCCCTGAACTCCCACTGTTTTATGTCCTACAACTTTGCTCTTTTTTCTCCCGAACTCCTGCTGTTTTATACCCTGAATTCTCACTGCTTTCTCTCCTGAACTCTCACTGTTTTATCTTCTGAACTCTCGCTATTTTATCTCCTGAACTCTCATTGTTTTATCTCCTGAACTCTCACTGTTTTATCTCCTGAACTCTCACCGTTCCATCTCCTGAACTCTCACTGTTTCATCTCTTGTACTCTCACTATATTATCTCCTGAACTCTCACTGTTTTATCCTCTAAAGTCCCGTTGTTTTATCTCCTGAACACAAGATGTTTTATCTCCTGAGCTAACGATGTTTTATCTCCCAAACTCTCACTGTTTCATCCCCTGAATTCTGATGGTTTTATCTCCTGAACTCTCACTGTTTTACCTCCTGAACTATCTCTGTTTCATCTCCCGAACCCTTGCTGTTTTACCCCCTGAACTCTCACTGTATTATCCCCTGAACTCCCGTTGTTTTATTTCCTGAATTATTGCTCTTTTATCTCATGATCCTTCACTGTTTTATCTCTCGAACTCCCGCTGTTTTATATCCTGAACTAACGATGTTTTATCCCCTGAATTCTGACCTTTATATCTCCTTAACTCTCATTCTTTTATCTGCAGATCTCTTTTGTTTTGTCTCCCAAAATCTCGCTGTTTTATCTCTTCCACTCTCACTGTTTTATCCCCAAATTCACGCTTTATCATCTGAACTCCTGCTGTTTTATCCCCGAACTCTCATTGTTTTATCCCCTGATCTCTCACTGTTTTATCCCCTGATCTCTCACTGTTTTATCCCTTGAACTCTCGCTGTTTTATCTCCTGACCTCTCACTGTTTTGTCTTCTGAGCCCCCACTGTTTGGTCCCCTGAACCCTCACTGCTTTATACCCTGAAATCTCACTTTTTTGTATCTTGAACTCTCCCCGTTTTATCACCTGAACTCCGACTGTTTTATCCTCCGTACTACTGTTGTTTTATCCCCTGAACTCTGGCTGTTTTATCTCCTGCACCCTCTCTGTTTGATCCCCTGTACTCTCACTGTTTTACCTCCTGAACCCCTGCTGTTTTATGTCCTGAATCTTTACTCTTTTTTTCTCCCGAACACCTGCTGTTTTATCCCCTGAACTCTCACTGTTTTCTCTCCTGAACTCTCGCTGTTTTATCCTGAACTCTTGCTGTCTTATCTCCTGAACTCACACTGTTTTATCCCCTGACCTGCCGATGTTTTATCTTTAGAACTCTCACTGTTTTATCCTGAACTCTCGCTGTTTTATCTCCTGTAACTCTCACTGTTTTATCACCTCAACCCCCGTTGTTTTATCTCCTGAACTCTCACTGTTTTATCCCCTCAACCCCCGTTATTTCATCTCCTGAACTCTCACTATCTTATCCTGGACTCTCACCATTTTATCTCCTGATCTCTTTGTTTTATCTCCTGAACTCTCACTGTTATTTCCCCTGAACTCCCTTTGTTTTATCTCTTAAGCTCTCGCTGTTTTATCCCCTGAACCCTCGCTGTTTTATCTCCAATGCTCTCACTGTTTCATGTCCTGAACTCCCACTGTTTGATCTGCTGTACTCTCACTATTTTATCTCCTGAACTCTCGCTTTTTTATCTTCTGAATTATCACTGATTAACTCCTGAAATCTCGCTGTTTTATCTCCCAAACTTTCACTATTTTGTCTCTCAATCTCTCACTGTTTTATCTCTTGAACTATCGGTGTTTTATTCCCTCAACTCTTGCTGGTTTGTCCCCTGAACGTTCGCTGCTCAGAGGATAAGCCAAGTTGAAAATTAGTACAAAACAAAAACAGAATTACCTGGAAAAACTCAGCAGGTCTGGCAGTATCGGCGGAGAAGAAAAGAAAATTATTACAGTTGGCCCTACTTAATAAATCTTACCAAAACTGCAGTTCCTACTTTCTTCTAAACTTTATGAATAGAATAAACCTAAAACAATTACTGGATACTCACCAGATACTCATCAAACAACTAGCTTCTTCACCAACCAACCAAATTGCTTCTTTCCTGTGATCTCACAATTTGCTTTTCTCACTCTCCTTTTGACCTCAGTGCCGGCTGGATCCGAGCAGCTGGCAAGTCTGCTTCTCCGACTGCTCTTCCCAAAGGTGTGATGAGGGAACTGACCAACCCGACCTCGGCAGCCTGGGAAGGGGTATTTGCCCATGGCATATAGAAGAGAAATGCCCTGCAGTGCAGGAAGAGAATTAACAATCTCATCCTCTCCACCAGGATAAGTCCACCTTCTACTCACTCTAGACTCTCACTCTGATAGGGGCATCAGGCACTCTAAGGGTTGCAGTCCACAGGGATCGCACACATTATTAGCAGCAGGGACATCTGTATGGAATGCCTCACACACACTTTAACATCACCACCATCTCATGTATCATCCTGCACAATCAACGTCTTCTGGGGAGGACACAGCAGCCACACAAGACTCCCAGCTTCTCTTCCATCCATTCTCATCACATTCCATTCCATCTGTTTTTATGCAGACAAAGGTAGCCTCTGATGAAGATGAGATCAACCTCCCCTAGCAACCCAGTATGGATGAAACCTCCAATTGTTGAACATATGATAACCTTCACAGTGACCTTCACATGTAATGATGGATTCTGTTAACTCAGGAGCAAATTTCATCTTCTCTCTCTTCCAATTACTGGCAGATGCAAGCTGGGACACACCTCCAGCATTTACAAAGGTGCATTATATATACAGTAAATGAGCATCCATGCCTTCAGTGTGCAACTGTAATTTCTTAACTTTACACACTCTACCACTATGTTTGGATGCAGCCCCGACACCTGGATCAGGGGTGCAGGCAGCCTGTTGACTGCCATGCCCTGTTGTCTGAGATGACATCTTACATGATGATGCTGAGGACCCACAAAATGTAGAGCTATCACTATTTTCACCTGCATCCTCTACCAGTTCAGAGACACACACCTCGGTGGGTCATAGATCTACATTAGGCTTGGGGCCACTAACTGGGTGATGCATCTCTGACACATCTCCTCAGCAGTAAGGGGCAGTCACAGCCTAGCTCTCTGGCACTTGGAGGACTGCTGGAGAGCAGGCCCCTCCTGAGTCCATGTCCAATGATGAACCTTTACAATTGGCTATTGCTGACATGCTGGAGATGCAAAGGCAGTTAGGGGAACATCAGGTAGAGATGTTAGAGGCACTTATCAGAATAGAACATGGAAGAGTTCGACCACGTTCTCTCTGATGTCATGGCTCCGGCATGTGATCACCTCAAGGACTCCATGGAAAGGGTAGTAGCCACCTTAGAAAACATGGTGCGGTAGTTTCTGCCAGATTTGTGCTCGGATCTGCATTCCATTGCTCTGCCCATGGGATCCATCAATGCTTAGGCAAGAAGTGATGGGGCATCTTAATCTCCCTGCAGGTGCCCCTACTCCTCAGGAAGTCAGGGAGAGGCCCTCAGACACCCAAAAGGAGGAGCAGTGTCTGTCAAACACCCCGGGGGCATCCACCCAGGACACACCGATAGTGCCCTGCCGTTATAAATTCCCTCTGCCTGTGACTCCATCAGCTCCAGCTGCTCAGGCCAAGGAGGGTGCACCTTGCACAAAGCAGGAGACCCAAAGCAGGCTGGGGTCCTCCAGATTACAGGCCTCTTGAGGGCGCCTGCTAAATTAATCTCCGACAACAGCACATAGCCATCAGCAAGCTGCCTGCACTCCTGCTGCAGATGTCGGGGCTGCACCCAGACATAGTGGGAGACTGTGTAAAGTTAAGAAATTATGATTGCACACTGGTGGCATGGATGCTCATTTACTATCTATATAATGCATCTTTGTAAATACAATTTTACTTCATGACCAAAACTTCCTGGCTGTGAATGGATCTGGCATATCGTTCATGTGCCATCTTATTTCAAGGGCTAACTGCACTTCCACTCCTCAGTTGTCTGCCCTTGCATCCTTCAGATTCATGTTATATTGGCAAAGTCAGTGTTAGTCACTCGCCCCTTGTGTCATCTAAGGGAGCCATGTCAAGCCAGAGCCTGAGAGTGCAAGTAGAAAGAGAGAAGATCTTGTAAGTCTACTTGCAATCACTTGAATTATGTGTGGTCCTGTGTCTTAGAGTGTGGCATCTAACACTGCGGGATCAGCACTGATCTGTATGCTTGTGAGTGTGAAAGCTCATGTCCTGTGTGCACTATGTTCACTGCAAACAAATCCAATTGTCAATGACAGCTGAAAGTGTTTTGCGCTGGTGACTAAAACTGCACAATATGCAGTTGACTCATGTTATGCATTGGTGTGCTGCCTTTCCCATCAGCCAGGCACCACATGCAGCATTGAGTGCTGACCCTTCCAACACTGATCCCTTTGTTATCCCTGAGGGTTACATGTTCCAGGCTGAATGATGAGCTTGCTTGAGTTGTCTAGGATTGGGAGGATTTCCTGGTCACTTCCATTCCTCTAAGGGACAGGAGAAATGTGCACTTGTCACCTTGTGTGGAGCTTACTCCTGCTGGAACGTAGTGGCAATCAGCATGTCCTGGGTGCATCTTCCAAGTCATGGCATCTTCATGTGGAACATCTCCATCCTGGCCCTCTTCAGTTTCGGGCCCTTCTAATTCTTCCTGATCTGAGGAAATCTTTGCCTCGTCTATGTCTCCCTCTGGCAAGTGATCTCCCCTATGGTGCACCAGGTTGTACAGTCTGCAGCAGACCATGATGTTGTGGGAAACCCTCTGTAGAGAGTACTGCAGAGCCCCACTGGAATGGTCCGAACATCAGAAGTGCATCTTCAGGGTGCCAATGTTCTGTTCTATGATGGATCTTATAACTGCCTGCATGTTTTATCTCTCCTCCAAGACACTTTGAGGTCGACGCACTGGTTTCATAATCCAAGCTTTCTGCAAGTAGGCCTTATCACGCAATAGCCGACCCCATAAGTCCTCGAAGGCCTGGGAGTGACTCAGGATATAGGAGATATGTGAACTCCTAGGGAATCTGGCACAGACATGCATGATCTTCTTCTGATGACTGTACACCAGCTGCAGTTTCAGGAAGTGGGGCCCTTTCCTGTTGATGAAGATCAGTGGCTGCTGCCACAGAGCTCTTAAAGTGACATGCGGACAATCTATGGCAACCTGCATTTGTGGGAAGACGGAAATCACTGGAAACCCCAGAAATCTTGCAGACTGGCTGCCTTCATCAAACTGAATGTAATGATGTGCCTTACTATAAAGGGCATCCGTTATTACCCTCATGCATTTATGTTTCGAGGAATGAGAGATGCCACATAGGTCCCCAGTGGATCCCTGGAACGAGCCGCTTGTGAAAACATTCAGTGTGGCAGTCACCTTTACAGCCACTGGCAAGGGATGTCCTCCCAGTCAGCGTGGCATCCGATCCTCCTGAAGAATGTGGCAGATGTGAGGTAACACATCCCTTGACAGACATCTGAGGCACTCCTGCTCATCTCCCAAAACAAGAGACATCTTCAGTCCACCCCGGGATGTGCTTGTAACCTCTTTGGAATGGGTATGAGCTCTTCAGCATCTGGCTCTTCCTGGGGCCCCCTAGACCATGCACCTCAGGCCTAACTTCTCTAATCCCTGCCAGAGGCAATGGACCCTTCTTCTCCTCCCAATTCACTTGAAAGTTATCATCAACATTGCCTGCAGCCTCCATTCTGCGCTTGCCCTCGCTCCTGTGGAGAAATAGATTAGACATCTGAATGCGGCTTACCCAGAACTAATCAGCCTCCCACTCCAAACCAGGAAGCTAGTGCTAAGCCCTTGGGTGTACTCATGCCACACATGCCATTCCTAGTTGCGCCCTTGCTGCTGAGGCACATTTTGAAGGATCAGAGGATTCTGAGCATCTCATGGCTACCGCCACTCCCCCCACCCCCTCCCCGTCCCCCCCACCCCCCCCAATCTCCAACACTCACCGCCCGCCAACATGACCGTGCATTAACACTGAGATTTAAGAGAGAGATGCTTGTAGAGCTGCCTCTTTGGAGACATTGTCAGGCTGACTCCTGATGAGAGTGCAGCAGTGCCTAGCCTAATGTCTATTGCAAGCCTTGCACCCTGTTAACCATGTAGATCCCAAATTATATGTTCTGCCTTCCCTGGAGCATATTGCATATGTCCTGCAGCTGTTAATAGTTAATAGTTCGATCCTTATTCCCTTTTGACATTTCTCTGTTATATGGTCAATCAGTGGTGATCAAATGTTGCCCCAAGTCCTACTTGTCTTAATGTAATAAGGCTCACCATGAGTTAGGGTGGCCAAATCAGTCACATTGCAGTTGACTATTCCTAACATTTCTCAGCTGATCCTTCATCCAGATGTGTTCAACCCAAAAGATTTCAGGTGCCCCGTGAAGCAGCCCAGGAGTCTATTAGTTGAGACCTCCCACACACCCTCTGACTCCTGCCTTGGTGATTTTTATGCCAAAGTTGTTTTTCAACTGCGTCATTCAATCAGGTGGACAACATGGTGGTGCTGCATTTTGTTTTAAGACCAACCTCCAGCCTCCCCCTGTCAACGTGGAAGTCCCTCCAATCTTCCTGGAACCCCCTATCAGTAACCACAATGTAGAACAAAGTATACAAGAAGTAATATTGGATGCTTATGATAAAGGGAAGGCAATAATCATGGGTTACTATAATCTACAAATAAACAGGAAAAATCAGATTGACAGTAGTAGTCTGGATGAGGAATTCATAAAATGCTTTTGAGATAGTTTCTTAGAGCAGCGCATTCTGGAACCAACCTGAGAGCAGGTTATATCGGACTTGGTATTGTGTAATGTGATTAATTAATGACCTCAGGGTGAAGGCAGCCCTAGGAATCAGCAGAGACAATATGATTGAATTTTACATCCAATTTGAAAGAGAGAAGGGTGTATCTAAGACTAGTATTTTAAACTTAAATAGGGGCAACTACGTGGGCATGAAAGCTGAGCTAGCTGACGTGACCAGGGATATGAGGCGAGTGGATAGTTCAATAGAGAAGCAGTGGCAGACATTTAAGGGATATTTCAGAATACTCAGAATAAGTATATTCTCACTATAAAGAAAAATTCTAAGGGGAGGGCCCACCATCTGTTGTTAACTAAAGAAGTTAAGGAAGGCATCAAACTTAAGGAAAAAGCATATACCTGCACAATGATGAGTGGCAGATCAGATGGTTGCTTAGCATATAAAGAGTGGCAGAGAATGACTAAAAAGTTAATCAGGAGAAAGAAATTACATTACGAGAGGAAACTAGCTAGAAACGTAAAAACGGGTAGCAAGAGTTTCTACAGGCATTTGAAAAGGAAAAAACTAAGTAAACTGAGTATTGGTCCTCTAGAGAGTAAAAATGGGTAATTAATAGTAAATAATAAAGAAATGGCAGATGAAATGAATAAATATTTTGCTTCTGTCTTCACTATAGAGGATGCAAAACAAAATCCAACATTCCAAAAGCATTTGATTTGTAAATCAAAAGGTGGAGGGGAGAGGGGAACTTGGTGAAATTGCAATCATGAGGGAAGCAGTACTGAGCAAACTGATGGAGCTGTGGACAGACAAATCTTTGGGTCCTGATGGACTTCACCCTAGGGTCTTAAAAGGGGTGGCTAATGAAGTAGTAGATGCATTGGTGTTAATTTTCCAAAATCCCTAGATTCTGGAAAGGTTCCATCAAACTAGAAAGTAGCAAATATAACCCCTCTATTCAAGAAAGGAGAGGGGCAGAAAACAAGAAGCTATAAGCTAGTTAGCTTGATGTCAATCATGGGGAAGGTCTGAGAATCGAAAATTAAGGAGGCTATAACTGGGCGCTTAGAGGAATTGAAGGTAACCAGGTAGAGTCAGCATGGCTTTGTTGAAAGGGAAATCATGTTTAACCAATTTATAGAAGTTCTTTGAAGGAGCACCATAAACTGTGGATAAAGGGGAGCCCGTAGGTGTACTGGATTTTCAGAAGGCATTTGATAAGGTGCCACATCAAAGATTATTGCGGAAAATAAAAGCCCATGTGTAGGGGATAACGTATTAACATAGATAGAAGATTGGCTGTTTGGCAGAAAGCAGAGAGTATGCGTAAATCGGTATTTTTTCCGATTGGCAGGATATGACAAGTGGAGTCCTACAGGGGTCTTTGCTGAGGCCTCATCTTTTTACAATTTATATCAATGACTTAGATGAGGGGAGTGAAAGCATGATAGATAAATTTGCAGATGACACAAAGATAGGTAGGAAAGTATGTTGTGAAGAAGACATAAGGAGGTTACAGATGGGTATAGGTAGGTTGAGTGAATGGGCAAAAATCTGGCAGACGAAGCATAATGTAGGAAAATGTGAAGTTGTTCACTTTGACAAGAATAAAATAGCAGAGTATTACTTAAGCGGAGAATGACTGCAGAATCTGTGTTGTAGCGACATATAGGTGTACGAGTGCATGAGTCACAAAACGTTAGTATGCAGGCACAGCAAGTAATTAAGAAGGCTAAATCAATGCTATCCTTTATTATGAAAGGAATCAAACATAAAAGTAAGGATGTTATGCTTCAGTTATGCAGGGCATTGGTGAGACCACATCTTGAATATTGTGTGCATTTTGGTCTCCTTATTTAAGGAAGCATGTAAATGCATTGGAGGTGATTCAGAGGTGGTTTACTAGATTGATACCTGGAATGAATGTGTTGTCTTGAGGAAAGATTAGACAGACTGAGCTGGAATGCAGTTCAGAAGAGTGAGGGATGATTTGATTGAAGTACGTAAGATCCTGAATGGTATTGACAAGCTGGACGTGGAAAGGATGTTTCCTGTTGTTGGTGAGTCCAGAACTAGGGAGTGCTGTTTTAAAATTAGGGGTCACCCTTTCAGGACAGAGATGAGGAGAATTTTTTTTCTCTCAGACGTTTGGGTGACTTTGGGACTCTTTGCCGCAGAAGGCGGTGAAGGCAGCGTCATTGAACATTTTTAAGGCTGAAGTAGATTCTTGTTAGGCAAGGGAATCAAAGGTTATTGAGGGTAGGTGGGAATGTGGAATTTGAAACATAAGCAGATCAACCACAATCTTATTGAATGGCAGTGCAGGCTCGAGGGGCTGAATGGCCTACTCCTGCTCCTATTTAGTATGTTCGTATGATTTGCAGGCACACTTCCCTCCTATCACTCTCTACCCTCCCCTTTTAATCCTGGAGCTCACCATTATTGTGGTCAACATCCTGTCCTTCCTCCCCTGAACCGATCACTGTAGATGTCCCATGCCTCATGTGGACCTGATCCCTCCTCATCTTGAGGACACATGTACTGTGATTTAAAGGGAAACCCCCTGCATTAGAGCTTCAAATACCCCTGGTAATTTCCCCATTTATAGGCTGCAAATGCCTCCCCGACAATGACAGGACCATCTGCAGCCCAGTAACGAACCTCCCATCACCAGGGCCACCATGTGTGAAGGACTAACTGTGACATGTAAACAAAGCTGTGCATGAACGTCATTGTACAGACAGGCCTTACTGCTCCCTGGACCAGGCCCAAGACTCACGTGCCATGCACAGCCCCGTAGCATGGAACACACTGACTCAGGTTTGGCTTTAATTTCCAACCCCAGCCATATGGCTTTGATCCCTGGACTGGCTATAATTTTGCACCCTGACCATCTTCCTACAGTGGCCTGAGAACAAGACTGACTGACACTTCCCCTGCACCGCCGGCTTCAGACCACCTCACCCCCAGTCATGAGTTTTTGTTCTCTTTCCTTTCAAGCCATACGAACCCCCATCCACTCCCTCTCACTAGTCTGCATGCACCCCTTTCATGTCAGCCTCAATCCCACCCGCTCCCCTAGTCATTTCTGTGCCCGTAATCCTCTCCCAGTCTCCATACTTCCTCGAAACCCACACCCACCTTCCCCCCTGCCTGGCATGTCTTTGCCTATTATTTCTCCCCCACCCTCTCTCTCCACCCCCACCCCCAACCAATTTGGTCTTGGCTGGGGCCGTGCTGCCCTGGCTGCGCATTGCAATAGCAGTCTTCGACTGGTAGGAGAGTTTGGTCCCAACTCGGAGCAGCGGCGAGAGATTGCAGTAGCACCTTTGCATGTAGGCTGAGTGTTGTACTCACTTCAAAGTTGCGAGTGAAGTGAAGGCGGCCAGGTGGATGCCACTTGTATCCGGTTGTGATTCACCACTAATTGCTTGTGACTGGCCTAATTACCCACTGGCATTGCAATTACTTCAGAGGAAGAACATGATTCCAGCGAGGTAAGTATTCATGGAATGGTAATACATGCAAATGGGGTTCCTGACATGGAGCAGTGGGAAAGCTAACCCGTCATTAGGCCACCACATAAGTCCTGAGGGGAAGATCCAACTTTTGGCCAAATGCCAATTTTGCACTTCCACCCACCATGATTCCCACTGCTGGCAGGACTGAAAATTCCACCCTAGCTTCTGTGGACAGCCTAATGGGCGTGCCTTCAGGGTCTCATGACATTGAGCTTGCTTTTTTGTTCGAGAACCAATTGCTTTCTTACAGTTATCACTGATGATTGTTCCATAATCTTCCTCAAGAACACTGGCCTTCTCACTTCCACCATCGCTTGTAAAGTCCAATGCAAAATATCTATTTAATATCTTTGTTATATCTTCATTCTCGAAAATTGGACTCCCTCCATCCCTCAGCACTTTAATACTCTCTTTAACTTTTCGTTCACTTATAATCTGCTTATAAAAGTACTTACTGGCCAGGATATTTAGGTCAGCGAGTGGGGAGCAGTGCCCGCTCACTGACACATAAAATGAGGGGGGATGACGCCAAGCCAAACTCCTGATGTCACCCCGCATCATTTCAATTTTCAGGTCAGCGGGGGTGCAGCCGAATCAGCTGTGCACCTGCCGACCTATCAACGGCCTATTGAGGCCATTTAAAAAGTGATTGACTTAATTAATGGACCTGCCCGTCCAACCTCAAGGTTGGCAGGCAGGCCGGGAGCCCTGGTGGGCTTCAGAAAAAGCATGAAACCTCATCCAATGGCGGGATGAGGTTACATGGGGGTTTTTAAAAATTTAATAAAGGTTAGAGATAAAGTTATGGACATGTCCCAACTCATGTGATAGTGTCACATGAGGGGAAGTGTCAGGGAAATTTTGTTTCTGCTCCTTGACCATTTTTAATTTTGGCGCTGATCTCCCTGAGGCAGCACTTAGTCTCAGGGAGGTGAGTGCACTCTTTCGTGTGCATGTGCGAAAGAGTGCACTCTCAGCTGAGGGATGTCCCCCCACCCACCCCCACCACCGCACATGGAGTGTACAGGGCTTCCTGGTGGACATCATGTTGGGCAGGCCTTAATTGGTCTGCCCACATAAAATGGTGGGGAGCCCCCGATCAGGGGTGCTGATCGGAGGCGCACCTGCATGGGCCCACTCCTGAACTTCCTCCCCCGATGGCGGAAAATTCTTCCCACTATTTCCTTTCATTTTATCGGTTAGCCTTTTTCCTTATTCTCCTTTAGTTCTCCTAATCTCTCTCTTAGCCTTTGCACAGCACTTTCTACATTATTCATGATTATTTTCTGTATTTTTAGCCTTAATTTTATCATATGCCTCCATTTTAAGTTTCAGTTCAGTTTTAATCTTCCTATTTATCCATGGAGCTAGATTCATTAATGCATCACATTTTTTCCTTAAAGGAATATTTTTATTTGATACTTGAGCCATCTCATATTTGAAGATTTCCCCCGCTGATCTGTTAAAATTTTCTGCCCATCTAATTTGTGTCAAATCCCTTTTTATCTTGTTGGGCATTGCATTTTTTGTCGGCCGGCACTTTTATATTTGCCTTTTCATAATCCATTTTGGTTCTGACATTGAACATAACTATATTATAGTCACTTTTTCTAAATTGTGCCCTCCACTCCTGCATTGGCTACTTAATTTTCCAAATCTAAATTGGAGAGGTGTCAGACTTGCAAGAGAGCAGCCCAGAGCAGGAGAATATAATTCGGGATGAAGGTTTGAGGCCTACTCTTAACTTGGGAGTCAGGGAGGTGGCAGACCAGAGTAAGAATGATTAACTGGGGGAGAGCTAACTTCAACGGGGCAAGAGTGGAACTGGACTTGATAGGCTCAAATGAAAGGTTGGTGGGAAAAACTGTTGCTGAACTATGGGCTAACTTCAAAGAAAAAATGGTTTGGTCACATTCAAGATATATTCCCTCAAACGGGAAAAGTAGAGCAAACATATCCAGAGTTCCCCGGATGAAAATGAAGATAGAAATTAAAATAAAGAAGAAAAAGTGTGCTTATGACAGATGTCAGGTAGAAATTACAATTGAGAACCAAGCTGAATACAGAAGATTCAGAGGAGAGGTGAAGAAACAAATAAGAGAGATTATGTGAAAAGACTGGCAGCCAACATAGGGGGGAATCCCAAAGACTTTCTACAGGCACATAAATAATAAAAGGGTTGTAAAAGGAGGATTAGGGCCAATTAGGGACCAAAAAGGGAATCTGCACATGGAGGCAGGGAGTATGTGAAGTGTTAAATGAATAGTTTGCATCTGTCTTTACCAAGGAAGCAAATGCCAGGTCACGGTGACAGAGGAGAAAAGTTTGTTGTGCAGTTCCCCAGAGGTTAGTATTGGGACCCTTACTTTTCCTGATATATCTTAGTATGCAGAGGGCAATTTCAAAGTTTGTGGATGATACGTAACTTGGAAGCATTGTAAACTGTGAGGAGGGCAGTGTAGAACTTCAAAAGGATATAGCCAAGTTGGTGGAGTGGGTAGATAGGTGACAGATAAAGTTCAATGCGGAGAAATGTGAGGTGATGCATTTTAGTAGGAAGAACATGGAGAGACAATATAAAAGGGGGTAGAATTCTTAAGAGGGTGCAGGAGCCGAAGGACCTGGCTGTGCAGGAAAAATGTGCATAGCTCGTTGAAGTTGGCAGAACAGGTGGAGAGAGCAGTTAAGAAAGCATATAGTATCCTGGGCTTTATTAATAGGGGCGAAGAGCGCATGAGCATGGAGATTATGTGGAACTTGTATAGGACAATAATTCAGCCTCAGGTGGAGTATTGCATGCAGGTGTGGGCGCCGCACTTTAGGAAAGATATGAGGGCACTGGAGAGAATGCAGAAAAGATTCACGGGAATCATTCCAGGGTTGAGGAACTTCAGTTATGAAGATAGATTAGAGAAGTCAGGACCGTTTCCTTGGAGAAAAGAAGGCTGAGAGGAGAGTTGACAAAGGTATTCAAAATCATGAGGGGCCTGATAGGGAGAAACTGTCCCCACTCATGAAAGGATTGAGAATGATAGGGCACAGATTTGAAGTAATTGATAAAAGGGAATGTGACATAAGGAAAAACATTTTCACGCAGCTAGTTGTTGAGGTCTGGAATGCACAGCCTGAGATTATGGTGGTGCTAGTTTCAATTGAAGCATTCAGGTGGGAATTAGGCAGTTATCTAAAAAGGCCAATTGTGCAAGGTTAGGGAGGGGAGATGGGGGAATGGCTGTAAGTGAACTGCTCATTCGAAGAGCCAGTACAGACACAATGGCCTGAATGGTCTTTGTCGGTGCTGTGACATTTCTATGATTCTATGATCCTGCATAACTGCAAGTTGTTGTATTGTACTGGAGCAGAGCCAGTGTGACATCCTTCTTCAGGAATGGAGAGGAGAATAAGTTGAGTAGCTATAGAGAAGTTAATCTAATTTCAGTTGTAGGCAAACTCTTTGAGCCTATAACTCAAGTTAAAATTAGTGAGTATTTAAAATTGTATGGGTTAATCAAAGACAGCCACAATAGATTTATTGACGGCATATTTTGTTTGACAAATGGAAGATTTTTGAAGAGAATACAGCAGATATAATTAAGGTGAATTTTCAGAAGATGCCTCATAAGGAAAGGCAGCTGCATGGATAAAACATAAGTTGATGAGCAAGAAACAAATAGGGTGCGTAGCCTAGTGATTATGGTACTGACCAAGCATCGCAGAGGTCATGAGTTAAAATCCCACCATGGCAAGTTATAAAATTGAAACTAGTAAATCTGATGTCATAAAAGAAATGAAAGCGAATATATTACCATAAAAACCCAACTTGTTCACTGGCAACCCTCACTTGGTCTCATCTACATCCAACTCGATTTCATACTCTGTGATTTGCTCTGAATTCCATTTGTAGTAGCCTAGAAGGTAAAACATTTGTAATCCATTACCATGAGGTTCAGTAATAAGAATGCCACTGTGAGAGCACCATCTTCACAGGGACTGCAGTGGTTCAAGATGAAGGTCCACCATCATCCCATGGGTGATAAATGTGGCCTTGGCAGCATCTCTCATGACCTGAGAACTCTTTTTTTCAAATCAGTTAGTATAGATGGATGTGTTTGAAATGGTGCAGCTCTAGGGCTGATAGTGTGTCTGCTTCTGCTTTGTGAAAAAAGGAGAACCTAATCTTAAAATTTTCTGATGGCATAAAAATAGGATGTATGGCAATGAAGAGGACAACAAGAGATTTCAGGGAAACATGGAGAGGTTAATAAAATAGGCAGAGAGCTGGAAGATGTCATTTAATAATGGGGTGGCTAATACGTCGTTTGCCCTGGTGGGTTCCACACCTGGAAGTCAGTGGCATTCTGACTTCCCGGCATGCTGTTGGAGCACACTTGCTAATATGGCGATTGCCACGAATTAGCAGCAAGAGCAGGTTACAGACCATCACCTCGTCCAATGAGTGCTGGAGGGCGGGATGTCCAGCCTCTGAGGCTGCAGGCCATGACCCGGAACAAGGTAACGGCCAGCACTTTAAAGGGCCCCCTGGCACGGGACAGTGTTAGGTAACCAGTCAGATGATCAATCAAGTGCACCTACTATACAAATGAAGATTTATACATGTTTCAGTCTAGCTGGGTAAGTCATTTTAAATTTTAGCTTATCTCTGCCAACCTGCTGGCAAAAGTTTTAAAAATCAGCAAGTTTCCCAACTTTTGGAATTGAGGAGTTGTCCATTTGTTACGCATAGATGTCTACACTATCGAAGCTAGGGCAGAGACGTTCTAGAAGCTTCCACAATCAGTGAGGCCACTTTTGATGTCCTCCTGTGTGCAGGTTATGTTTGACGTGACCAGCTCATGCCAACCACCAGCAAAAAGAGGAAGCCCAGCCAGATTCATGCTGTGTGGAAGGAGGTAGCCAAATAGGTCAACAGTGTGGGCGTGGAGAGAAGGACAAGGTCCCAGTGTCACAAAAATACATCATGAGGTCGACCAGGATGCGTATGACATCAGTATGAGCAATCTTGGTCCAGTGTGCTACAGATTTTATTAGCAGACGCAGGAAGTAATTGAGGTTTGCTGCTCATCAAAGGTAGCATGATTCCACAAGGACATAGCTGTCCTGGACCATGCCATTGTTCATTTCAAGCAGTGGTCTAGTTATATGGCAGGTGGTTGGCAGGATCACCCTATGGTGCATGAGCATAGGTTATCCATTGGCTCTAGCCATTTGACCCTAGACATCCCACCTGAAAGAGATATGATTCCTAGCCCTTCAGAACATTGCACCTATGGACACCTTGGTGCAATGGTATGCAGTAGGCTGTGTTATCCCATTAAGGTCTCCGCAGGCTGCCTGGAATGAACCTGTTGCAGAAGACGTTCAGTGCCGCTGTGACCTTCAATGCTACAGACTCGGATGCCCCAACAAATTGGATGAGATCTCCCCTGAGAGTGTCTCACATAGTGATGTCACAGTCACAGCCTGAGTCTTCTGCACTAAGTCTCACTCAGGTAACTGAATAGCTGCCTGTATACTATTGGGGCAGAATAAACTCCATAGTACCTTCAATGAGGGTTTGTGGACTCCACCTGACCAAAAGGGTCTGGCGCTGCTCTGTCTCCTTCCTGAGGAACCACAGCATCCTGAGCATCCATCTGTTCCCTTCTTCCTCTCACCTGACTCCTCCTCCTCCTTCTAATCCTTCTCTCTTCCTCACTGGACTGGAAGTTATGCCTCCAGCTGCGACCATGTTCCGCATACGTCTCTGAGAGTTTTCACCCCTCACCCCTGGGTTACAGACAGGAGAATGTTCAATGAACAATTGAAAGACCTCTCTGAATAAAAGGAGGTTCCTCCTCATGAAAAAATATCCAAAATGCCACTCTGCACAATCTTATGAGCAGTCCCTGCAAGCAAGCGAGTTTGAACTGCAAAGCTGACACTCTGGCCTCAGGTTTAAAACCCGTCCAAACAAGCTTGCCCTTAAGAAAAGGATTCTCCACCCGTCTTAAATCTCATTCTGAAGGCTTACTATTGCCTTCTGACTGTATTAATGCAGTGAGATGGGTAGTTGATTAGCTCAATTGCCTTTTAAATTGATATTTAAATAACGCTGGGTGGGTTCCCAACTTTTTGGCCTGCCCCCATCGGAAACCAACATGATGATGTTGTAAACAGTGCCAGATAATCAAAACGCTCTCTAATACACTCAGCGAAGCAGAAACACTCCTGATCTGAAAGCATGTTATTCAGCCCAATAACTTTCTGGATGAGGAATAATACATTTTGAGAAAAAAAATAAATGGGTGTTTTCTCTCATGGAGTGATTCTGAAAATCATTGATGCACAGAGAGACCGAGGGCAGAATTGTCCCAAATTTGCACTAAGTGTAGTTGCGAGCGGGATAAAGGACCTTTTACCTGCCAGCTGCAATGGCAGATTTTTGCACCGTATCATCCCATTCCCGATGTGTCCCGCTTCACTAATAATGCATTTGTGGGAAACACTCCAGATCACTAGCGGGCGGGCTCGGATTTACATGCTCTGCCATGACCTCAGCGCTTCCTCGCTCTGGGTGCCATATTTAAAGTGCAGCAGAGCACAGCCTAATTCATGTTTACACACCAGGACTACTCCAGGCCACAGATTGCCCTGAAGACAAAGAAGACAGCAGCCCCCAAATTTAGTGACACCTCCCTGGATGCAGTGGAAGGCCACCACGTCATGCTCTACGCCCGCTCTGGCTGCAGGAGGTCCTCCAGAGTCACTAATCCAGCCAGGAAGGCAGTGGCAGTGGCAGTCAGAGCCACCGGAGCACAGAGCAGGTCAGCCATCCAGTGCAGGAAGAGGATAAATAATCTCATCCACTCCACCAGGCTAAGTCAACCACCTCATTACCCTCAGCTCACGCACTCACAAACCCATCATACATCCTCAAGGGACAACATCACTACCTCTCACACACACCCTCACATCTCCATCAGGGTCATATCCTTCAGAGCTCAGATCCTCACTTTATCCATGGCTCCGCTCACCATTCAAACATTCCACGCTGTGCCATACATCCTGCTCACACTCTCTCCATCTGTTTTCATGCAGGAGAAGCTGATTCACAGCAGCAGAGAAAGTCCCCAGGCCAGGGGTGGAGTGGCCCACATGAGGCCCCTCACTCACTTTGAGGAGCATGCCATCACTCTGACTGGTGAGGATGTGAACCATGCCTGCAGCAACAGTGAGGTTGGTGGTGAACACCCATGTAAAGATCCTGCAGTGCACAATCCCTCTCTCAATGCAACTGAGTGTTCTCTCTAATGCTTTCAACTCTGCTGCCATTCTTTAATTATTTCTACTTTGGTTCACGGGGAGCTCTGCAAGTGACCAATGCCCTCAGCCAGCCAGCCCCTCAGCTCCATCCAGATCCTCACCTCCATCGAAGAGGGCATCTCCTCTTTAGAAGAGGTGGAAATAAGCAGCCTTGAAGACCCATCACAGTGGTTACCCATACCTTCCACCTGCACAGAGACGCACATCTCAGTGCGACCTAGATCTAGAGCAGGCTTGGTTTCACAATCTGGTGGTCACTGCATGGACAAGTGTCTGCAGCAGGAGGAGGCAGGTTCAGCCGAGCTCCCCAACACTCGGAGGACTGCCGGGGAAGAGGCATCTGTGAGGTCCAAGCCAGATGACAAGCCTTTGGATTTGGCCTTCCAACTCATCATTGAGAGTCAGCGGAAGGTGAGGGGAACATCATGCAGAGCAGTTGGAAGCCCTCAAAAGAGTAGCATGTGAATCAGAGCTGCCTGCTCTCTGATGAAGTGTGGAGGTCTCCATGGGGAGGATGGCAGACACCATGGAGACCCTGGTCCAGAAAAATGTGGAGATGCGCGCAGACTTACACTCCATTGTGGCAGCCATGGGTGAGTTCCTGCAATGACAACATGAGAGGGAAATGGGGCACCTCAATATTCCTCCAGGGGCTCCTTCCCCTCAAGGAGTCAGGCTGGGTTTTTCGGGCACTCAAGGAGAAGAGGGGTGGCGGTTGGACACCCCTCGGTCACCTACTCAGGAATCTCAGAGGCTGTCCATTCTCTCCGAGTCCCCTTTGCCTGTGACCCCCTCAACCCCGTCCTCTGTCACCGCAGGCTCACAGGAGGACAGCCAAAGCAAGGCCTTGGCTCTCCAGAGGACCCAAGTCAAAGTCATCAAAAGCAACAGGGCCAACCATTGGGGAGGCAATGGCGTAGTGGTATTATCACTGGACTGGTAACCCAGAAGCCCAGGGTAATGCTCTGGGGACCGGTGTTTCAATCCTGAAACGGCACATGGTGGAATCTGAATTCAATTTAAAAATAATAAAAGTCTAACGGTGACCATGAAGCCATTGTTGATTGTTATAAAAATCCATCTGATTCACTAATGTCCTTTAGGGAAAGAAATATGTCGTCCTTACCTGCTCTGGCCTACATGTGGCTCCAGACCCAAGCAATGTGGCTGGCTCTTAAATGCCCTCTGAGCTGTCCAGGAGCAGCACCATACATATCTAAAAATGAGATGTCAACCTGGTGAAGCTATAAAACAGGGTTAGTTGTGTGCCAAGCAGCATAAGCAGCAAGTGATAGCCAGAGCTAAGCGATCCTACAATGAACAGATCAGATCTAAGCTCTGCAGTCCTGCCACATCCAGCCGTGAATTGTGGTGGAAATTAAACAACTCACTAGAGGAGGTGGCTCCACAAATATCCCCATCCTCATTGATGGAGGAGCACAGCACATCAGTGCAAAAGATAAGGCTGAAGCATTCGCAACAATCTTCAGCCAGAAGTGCCGAGTGGATGATCCATCTCGGCCTCCTCCAGAGGTCCCCAGCATCACAGACTCCAGTCTTCAGCCAGTTTGATTCACTCCACGTGATATCAAGAAATGGCTGAAGTTACTCGATACTGTTAAGGCTATGGGCCCTGACAACATTCCAGCATTGGTACTGAAGACCTGTGCTCCAGAACCTGCCATGCCCCTGGGCAAGCTGTTCCAGTACAGCTACAACACTAGCATCTACCTGCCTATGTGGAAAATTGCCCAGGTATGTCCTGCACAAAAAGCAGGACAAATCCAACCTGGTCAATTACTGCCCCATCATCATCAGCAGAGTAATGGAAGGGGTCATTAACAGTGCTATCAAGTGGCACTTGCTGAGCAATGACCTGCTCACTGATGCTCAGTTTGGGTTCCACCAGGGCCACTCAGCGCCTGACCTCATTACAGCCTTTGTTCAAACATGGACAAAACAGCTGAACTCCTGGGATGAGGTGAGAGTGACTGCCCTTGACAGCAAGGCAGCATTTAACCGAGTGTGGCATCAAAGAACCTTTGCAAAACTGGAGTCAATGGGAATCAAGAGGAAAACTGTCTGCTAGTTGTCATACCTTGCGCAAAGGAAAATGGTTGTGGTTTTTGGAGGTCAATCATCTCAGCTCCAGAACATCACTGCAGGAGTTCCTCAGGGTAGTGTCCCAGGCCCAATCATCTTCAACTGTTTCATCAATGACCTTCCTTCTATCATAAAGTCAGAAGTGGGAATGTTCGCCAAGATTGCACAATGTTCAGCACCATTTGCGATTCCTCAGATACTGAAGCAGTCCATGTCCAAATGCAGCAAGATCCGGACAGTATCCAGGCTTGGGCTGACAAATAGCAACTAACATTCGCACCACACAAGTGTCAGACAATGACCATCTCCAAAAAGAGAGAATCCAACCATTGCCCCTTGATGCCCAATGGCATTACCATCACTGAATCCCCCACTACCAAAATCCTGGGGGTTCCCATTAACCAGAAACTGAACTGGACTAACCATATGAATACTGTGGCTACAAGAGCAGGTCTGAGGTTTGGAATCATGCGACAAGTAAATCACCTCCTGACCTCCCAAAGCCTGTCTACTAGCTACATGGCACAAGTCAGGAGTGTGATGGAATACTCCCCACTTGCCTGGATGAGTGCAGCTCCTACAGCACTGAAGAAGCTGGACACCATCCTCTCCCATTCACAGATAGACCTTTCTCTCCATCCTCTTACCGATCATCCATAGCAGCCCATGGCCAAGACCATGATGTTCTGAAGCAGACCCGAAGCATCAACAGCGACCTCCAACCTTCCATGAGCTGCTTCACGGCAGAGCCAAGTCCATGAGAATTCACCCAGCATGCAATGCATATGTTCCTCCAGGGTCTGGTAGCTGTAGGGCTCCAGCATCTTCTTCTCCTCGGATGTTGGCAATCTGAGCAAGGCCCTAATGTTAAGACCCGGCACACTTGTCCGGGTGGGCCCGACCGAATCAGCGGTGGGTGGGGAGCCAATTACCGCCACCGAAACGGGCTACACCGCCATTTTGCGCAGGCAGGCCAATTAAGGCCCGCCCAGCGCGTTTCAGACTCCCATGTTGATTGGGAAAATTAAATCGGTGGAGGGCATGTTCAGACCGCTGGTTCCAATGGGAAACCAGCAGTCTGTATAAAGAATGGCCAGGCAGCCTCCTTTAGGCTGTTTACCATGGCCAGTTATCAGGCAGCACAAGAGCTGAGGGCAGAGGAGGAAGAGGGGAGCAGGCTGCAGGGTAGGCCAGCGAGGGGTCACTGTGCCCATCGATTCTCTGATGCCTGCCTTGCTGTCCTCCTGGAAGAGGTATCCAACTCTTGGGAGGTCTTGTTTCCAGAGGATGGGAGGAGGACAGCCCCCCCACATGACCAGGCAGGCGTGCCAGGAGATGGCGGAGGCTGTTAGCTCTTAAGATGCTGTTCAGTGCACAGGAACACAGTGCCGCAAGCGCTTCAATGACTTGCTGCGTTCTGGAAGGGTGAGTACCATGTCAGCTTTGGCTATTTTACCAGCAGGTAGCCTTAGCCTTTGAGGCACACCCCCCAACCCCACCCCCACGTCTTAGTGTCATTACTGCTTTGGGCATTTGGTGCACGCTGGGTGGGCAAACAGATAGTGACCATGCTTACATCAGCCTTAGTGGTTGAGGAGAAGATGGGTTCTCCCCACAGCATATGTTGGCGTTTGTTACATTTGAGTAGTCTGGGGGCAACCTTCAGGGGAGGCAGCTAGACACATGCTCAGAACTCCAACACATATCATATTGATGGTGATGAGATGGTGGAAGGGGAGCCTCAAGGTGTCATGGCCAAGAGCCATCTGCTGGCCTTGGCGCTGCACCGAGTTGCGCCTCCATGCCATGGGCGCTAAGACCCATCTGTTATTCAAAGTGATGGACGCAGAATGTGTCCAAGGTGGCCATTGGGGAAGGGGGTTGGGACCAGCCACACTATCTTCTAGGAACTGATCACCAGTAATGTGGACAGGAGACGCTGGGGGCCTCAGATGGGCCACTGTGTTTGGGGCATGGCGTGCTCGTGCAGAGTACATGAGCAATCAGCCTCAATAAATGTTCTTCTATGTTCTGCAGGCCAAAACTGAGAGCAATATCCGGGAGCATCAGTAGACTGGTGGTGTGCACGCCGTGCTGCAGTACCTCACCATGTATGAGGAGCAGGCCATGGAGCTGAGGAGGAAGCAGGCGGCCAGGTCAGCAGGTGTCAGTGAGGCTTTGGTGCAGCGGTCAGGTATTTGAGGGCCACAGACCCATCCACTCTGTCTCCCCACCATTCAAAGCACTGATGGTTGCTGCAATCGTTAATGCAGCAACACTGCTCATTCACAGACTGATACAGTCAGATGTGTGGGTCATACATAAAGGTCCCTCGGCCCCTTGAGGATGCATGTCTCTAGCACCTTCCAAACTTGCTTTATCCCATTTCTGACCACTATCCCCATGGCCTAACATGCCATGGCATCGCTGCTGCACATCCAAAGACTTATTGCATCTTAGGAGGGTTTGTACCTCCACCACCCTTTCAGCCAGTGCTTCCCACATTACTCTGTCCAAAAGTTCCTCAGCGCCTCACCTGTCAAACTCATGGCGCTCAACTTAAATAAATGCCACCACGTTAGTCATCCCTGTGCCAAGGAGAAATGTTGCCTTCTGTCCACCTGTTCTATGCCCCTCATAACGGTATGAAGGTCAATAATGTGACCTGTCAATCTCCTGTGCTCCACGGCAAATGTTGCAAGTGTTTGCGATGTTTCCTCATAACTCCAACTCTCCAGGCCAGCATGCAACCAGGTCAGGAATCTCTGCACTCTCCCCACTCCAATGCCATCCCTGTCATGAAACACAGGTCACAACTGAACGCAGAAGTGTAGCTGTGGCCTCGAAGCGTTTTCTGCACTTGCAACATGACCTCCCTTTTCCTACATTCAATCCTCGGCTAATAAAGGCAAGTCTGGCTTTGACCTTGTTAAACACCTTATGTTCCTGTTCTGCTACCTTAACAGGTCTGCCAAGCAAGGTCCCTGTAATCATCGTGACTTACCACGATCCTACCATTATTCATGTATTCCCATACCTTGCTTGTCTTGCCCAAGTACTTAACCACACACTTATCCACATAATATTCCATGTGGCATTTCTTAGGCCATCTGACCAGCCTGTCTGTATGCACGTGTAATGTCTGGGCCTCCTCTTGATCATTTACCACCCCACCAATGTTCATCTTTTTAGGTTCTTGAAGGGTGAGTGACTTTTGAGGCTGGGGGGGAAAGGGATGAAAAGTGTTACTGACTGAACGCTAAGTGATGCACTGTCCTTGTTGTTAATTTCAGCATCACCACCACATGGCCACCACCAATATGTCCAGAGCCCCCGCTCCACACCTGAGGGCCAAGACTTGCAACTTATATCACATCCTTTCAGCGAGCCAGGCACCAGCGCAGTGACAAACACTTCAGTGGGGATTGTGACGTCGGCTAGTATCCCAGGGCACAGTGGAGAGGGCACTTCACAATCGCTGGAGGAGATGGCACAGACAAAGAGTACCGAAGGTGCCAGCAGCCAGAGGTCTGCAGGGGACCAGGCACATGCTGAGTCCGGCAGTGATGATGTGCCTCTGGAGATGTCCGCCATGCAGCAGCTGCAGCACAAGCAGCTGGGTGCCCATGAGCATCTGGCAGGGATGCGTGAGGGTATGCTTCACTTGGTCTCTGTGGTGGAGGAATCCAGGCAGAGTGTCACTGATGTCATGAACCTCAGGACAGAGCTTCAGGCTTCCTCCACTGAGAGATTGGCAACTCTTATGGAGACGGGCTTCCAGTGGATTGAGACTCTTCTGATTGGGTTACGCTCTGACCTGCAAGCCCTCACAGCGCTAATGGCCACAGGTGGGCATTCACAATGTGGGAGATGTTCTGGGCATCAAGTGTCACCACTTGGTGCCCATCCACCTGTGGTGAACAGGGAGGTCCAATGTGACCTCACATCAGCGCAGCAGCTGCCTGTTGTCGCTGCGAGCTCCTCTCAGGGCGCTCCGAATGAGGGCAGCAGCTCCTCTGCGCCTCTGCCAGTAACCGTTGCATCCATTGAGGCTGCGACAACTGGGGAGGTGCCAGTTCTGGAATTGGCCACTCCCTTCCAGGTGGGGCCATCACAGGCTCCACGGGGCAGAGGACGGCCGCCAAGGTCATCGAGGCCAACAGGACAGCAGAGTCAGCAGGCTGTCTCACAAGCTACTCCGAGCGATGGGGCGGCACCTAGACGTAGCACCCACAAACAAAAGCATAAGGCACATTAGGCACTCCATGGGTTTGTCACTGATGATTTTGTGTTGGCCCTAGATTAGGGAATACATCATTATGTACATCAGAGCAACATTTGTGCTTTATTTTGGTGGGGATAAAGTCCACTTTTCTGACCATGGCTGAGAGTGTTTCCTTTGTGCTGCATTTGTATATTTCACAGACATATCATGAGTGTTTGAGTGGACATTGATGTTTCTGCACTAAGCCCTTAGTTGCAGCTGATGAGGTGGAAGATGTAACACCTAAGTGACACTTGTGGAAGCGCCAGGCAATGCTGGTCCTGCTGATCCATGTGTGTGGAGCTAGCTGATGGTTCATTGATTAAAGTGTCCCAGGTGTGTCTGCCTCCTTGGTGTATAGCGGGTCGGCTTGATGCCCCTCATCATTGCCCTGTGCTTCCTCATCCTCTGAGCCACTGCTGGATTCATCATGTGCAGCCTCATCCAGTGCGTCAAGGTCTTTATCGTCAACTGCATCCCCCGTTTCCAGCTCAAGATTGTGCAGGGCGCAGCATGCTACCACTATCACAGAGACGCGATCTTGGGGGTACTGGAGTGCGCCCCCTGAGTGATCCAGGCAACGGAAGTGCATCTTGACAGAAGACCGATGGCTCTCTCCACCATAGCCCTTGTGGTGCCGTGGCTCCTATTGTACCACTCCTCAGCTTCTGTTCTTGGATGGTGGAGAGGCATCATGAGCTACCTTCAGAGGGGATAGCCCTTGTCACCCAGCAGCCAACCATCCAGCCGAACCGGAGCACTGAAGAGCCCCGGCAGCTGGGAGTGTCTGAGGATGTAGACATTTTGGGAGCCGCCTGGGTACCTTGCAAAAACTTGTAGAATCAGCATCCTGTGTTCACACTCTATCTGCACGTTCATGGAGTGGAAGCCCTTGCTGTTGACGAAGGCACCGGTCTCACCTGCTGGTGCCTTGATGGCCACATGTCTGCAGTCTATAGCACCCTGGACACAGGGGAAGCCATCAATGGACACGATGCCTCTGGCTTGCTGTGTCTGGCTTGGATGAATGTCAATGCCCATCTGAACAGAGCATCTGTAACCTGCTTGACACAAATGTGGACAGCTGATTGGAAGACACCGCAAAGGTCACCCACCGAGCCCTGGAAGGAGCCAGATGCATAGAAGTGGAGAGCAGCTGTGACCTTCAGAGCCACTGGCATGGGATGTCCACCCACACAGTTAGGGGAGGTCTCGGGGCCAATCATCTGACAGATATAGTTGACTGTTTCCCTTGACAGTCGGAGCCTGCTTCGGCGCTGCACCTCAGTCATATTAAGGTAGCTGCTTCGCCACCTGTATACCCTGGCAGCAGGAGAGTGGCGTCTTCTGCGGCCCATTCCACCTTGGACAACCTCTTGGCCCTGCACCCCTTGTGCCTGCGCCTGTCCTCCCAAAGGTGGCTCCCCTAGAAGCTGATTGTCCGCTCCTGGCCTCCCCCTTATGCTATCCCTCCCTTCCTCCTCATAGGAGTTGCCTCCAGTGGAGATGTTGGAACCCATACCCAGGCTAAGCGGAGGCCTCTGGAAAGCTGCAGGTCCAATAAATATCACTGTCTGCAGAGTGCTGAGCTGAAGCTTCAAAGTACAGAGAAAGCTTGTAAATCGACCTGAACTGCTAACAATCGCACAGGCAAGTTTAAAACACTTTCTGCATTAAATACTTCAGCGAAAACATTAATAACCCCTCTGAGCCCACAGATCCCACCTGCGGATGAGGTTTGTTAAAAAATCAGTTACCCGCCTGCCCGTTGGGCCCGTGCTCCGAGGCGAAGATAGCATGGGCTCATCAAAATCGGTGTCAATTGCCAAGTTAACGGCCTTCACAAGGCCTTTAATTAATGGCAGGCGTGGGTGCACCCGCCCACCTAAATATTGCGATGCCGCACACTGACATCGGGCCACTCGCCCAACTTCAGCGCGCGACATTTTAAGCACTGAAGTGCGGGCTCTGCCACCCACACATCAGCCATAAAATTCTGCCCCAAGAGTTTCACTGTCCTCTTTCTAGGAACTACTGAGGAGAATTCCTGTGGGATATTTGGGATACTGAATGAAGAAGTAAGGTCTCTCAATTTGCAAAGTTTTCTTCATTCTTCAAATTAATCATATGGATATGGCCCTACAATATTGATTAGGCATAATTCTTAACGCATAAATATTATTCTCTGGTTTAAAAATAACCTATAAAACAGTCAAAGTAAAGGTGTATTTATGTGTTATGGGAAACGTGAGTTGCATGGCAATGATTTTGACATCAAAATGACTTTAAAGGAACTGTGCCCTTGTGATGTTATCTATTGCTGGTTCTTGGATAACATAGCTTAATAAACTTGCCTGCAAATAGGAAAAAATAACTCTTTGGCTAATGAACATTCTGGATAGATGAAAAGCATTCAAGCAATGTTTTTTCCAAAACAATAATTGAATACTCAGAGGTTTATTTGGCAAAATTGTGGGTTATGCTGGAATCTCTAATAGAAACAGAACAATCAAATAATGAAGTTATTACTTTTCCATTTGCTTTGAATAGCTTTGACTATTTTAATGTGCAAAATCTGATGTTCTTTGTAAATAACGACAGTAACGTGTTCAAAAGCACTTTTTGATATAAATGCAGTGTGAATTTCCAGCAAATAGAGCTTTTGGAAAACTAGGTGAGCAACACAGCTCATCATGTGAATGATATTTATTGAAATAAATGAATGGGACAATGAACCTGATTCCCATCATACACCACTGGTGTATCTTTTTAAGATATAGAGATTTCCTAGCACAGCGAACATTCAGATCCTTTGTGTAAAGGAAGGGTCTTCAGATAAATTACTTTTTCATCTTCAAAAAAATTACCACAACCATCACGCCTGTTAATTTTGTGGTTAATATTTGAAGTATAGCAATTTTATATAATGTCATATTTTACTAATATAATGGCCTATTTGTTCTGAACTATATCTTGTTATAGGTTGTACATAAGTCAGTATAGAAGGAAACTTGAATTTATGAAGTTGCTATAACATTAATGTTACTATAACTTATAGTCAGACTCTGTGAGACACCTCAGACTTGCACTCTAGCTTAATCCTTTCGTTAGCAGTTAGTCCTTCACATGCCACTACTACTAAATGCTTTAAATTGACCAAATTTAGCAGGTATATTCTTGATAATGATTAGAAACTGCTATAGTTTACTTCTGCAGTTATTTTACAGAGAGGTGGTAAAGTCAGCTGGTAGCCAACACACCGGAAAGAAACCTGCCCTGCAGCCATAACACGCTTGGAGCAGACTAAACTAGATGAGAGCGGGACTTCTGCCCCTCAGTAAGAGGAAGTCCCACCCTCGAGAGCTTGAATAATCAGAAATACTTCCAGGTTTGTTAATGAAGGGGGTTTGTAATAGATGGTCCCTTAGTTCATTTTTTTGGAGTCCTCCCTGTGGTGTGTGTTTGTGATGAGGAGCAGGGAGAGGAGGAAGAACAGGGAAAATAGGATTTTTTGAACACATTTAAATGAATCTTGTCAATACAGACATTCCAGGAAAGAAGTCTGTTAGCAAGTTTTCATTGTACGCTTGATTGATTAGATCAGAAAAAAGATTCTTTGCAACTCCCTGTAATTATATCATCAGCCAAGAACTGTCTCATCTGCCTTGGGGCTTGCGGTTGACTGTTGATTCCCATTGGACTTGTCCTCTACTAAATTTCATTATGCCAGGGGTGGAGATTACTACGCACATATGGACTTAGGTTGGGTCCTTCAGTCAGATTGAAAAATGAGCAAACAGAAATCACAGCAGCCTCACCCTGTAATTCTTGCTAGAGAGATCAGATGACAGCACAACAATTAGAAGCCAATATATTGCTGCACTATCAGATAGGACAAGAGCTGAAATAGTGTGTAAAGATATAAACTCATTTTATAAAGGACCAGGGCAGGTCGTGAATTTAATTCCTTCCATCTCATAGTCTATGATTTGAATGTCTCAATTCATCAGGCTTCACAAATTTATTGAAAGCTGTATTATTTCTGCACTTTTGAATGTGTTTTTCCAACATCCGGCACAATTAGAAGAATCATTTTCTCTCCTCAAAGCATTCCTCCTCTGTTATAGTGTAGGATTTGAAAGTAAATCAAGGAAAACTAGAGATACTTTTTATCTTTCAATAGTCGAATGTTTTGGCAGAGGCATGGAAACCTGCAGATTAGAAACTAAATGGGGAGAGAAAGAGAGAGAGAGAGGGAGGGAGACATGTAAACACCTCCATAGTAGATCCAGGTCAATGAAGGAAGGTGAGCGAGACATGATACAGAGGAATAGCGTTTTTATACATTTAATAATGTCCTGCATGATACTTTCCTCTTTAATCAACATGTTTCACCATTTCATTGGACCTGAAATTATCTAAAACTATGCATCATAATATTACTAATCTTGCTCTCGGATAGCTTTCTGTTTAGCAAAGACTGATGCAAAGTGCTCAATGTCATTTTTTTGATCATCCTCTGCAAATTTGCAATCCTCTCTTCTTGGAGGCCTACCCTCCCAACAATTCGCTTCTTAACACGTACTTGTAAATCAGGAGTATAGTTGTTTAGTGATATATTACTGGAATGGTAAATCCAGAGGCCTAGGCTAATAAGCCAGAGTATATGGACAGGATTTTAATATAGGGAAAGGGAGCCTCATCCATCAGCTGGAGAGCCGGCAAGTGCCCCACATTATCTACTTTCAGAAAGGTCCGCTGCATTAAGTGTGAATGAGGCACTTAACTGGGAAGCAGCGGGCATTCTGCTGGATAAAGGACTCGAGGGGCAGAAACCACCCCTTCCCCCCACCCTCCCCCCCAACCCCCACACCGAGTTGTCAACCAATCAGAGGGCAGCAGCTGTGTAATACTCAGCAGTGCCACAGAGGTGATGGTGGCTGCCACCAGTAATGCACCCACCTGGGCCCAGGATCATCGAGGGACCTGGGCCACAGGTGAGTGATAGTGAGGATGGGGTGTTGTGGAGTGGGCGTAATGGAATGGGGTCCAGCAGGAAGGGCAGAGGTTGACTCTCAATGTGTTCCCTCCCACTTCCTGAGGCTGAGCCTCTCAAGTATGCACAAAGTGGGGGTTTGCTTTTCGGGCTTCCTGCATGGCCATGGGGTAAATGCCTATGGTGATAGGATGAGGATCTTTTGAACACTAATTACCTCAATTGGTGGAGAGGCAGAAAGACCATCGACAAACCTTCCCACAACAGACATAATCAGGGCAGAGACAGGTAGGCAGCGGGATTCCCATCAGGCCCCCCTCCCACCCAATTAAATGCCCCCCTGCCACCAAGTTCGTCTCAGCGAGGGCATTAAATTTCACCCTTTGTGTCCAAATCCCACAATGGCAGTTGTTGAATTTGAATTTGGTTCAAAGAATCAAGAAATAAAAATCTGACATCAATGTAGGTGACTATGAAGCTGCCTGATTGTCATGATAATTCAGTTGGTTCACTAACTCTAAAGAAGAGTCATCTGGACCCCCCTTTCTGATGCAAGGCCCTTTGATCAGGTACTAAATGCCTGACAGCGAAAGACCCTCCTGAGGAACCTGCAAGCACACCTGACAGAGTTTTGTGTTTTGGACTCTCCGCATGGCAAGAACCCCACAAGCAGCAGCTGGATGACACCCTCAAGTGGGTTTTACTTGCCCACTTAAATGTCCCCCTGCCTTCAAACAAACCTCAGGGAGGGCATCAAATTGCTCCCCTTATCTTTCTAAAACCTGCCCTAATCCAATCTGTTGTTTCAGATTTGGAACTGGCTTTTTCAAATTGAATCTTAAGCTTGAATATGTTGTAGTCACTACTCCCAGGTGTTCAGTCACATTTAGTTCATCTACCTGATTTATTTCATTACTCAGACTTTGCTCATCCTGAATGCTTTGAATATATTATCATATTCTAATACTCTCCCTCAATTTTATGAGATAGAAAATCAATCATATTGGCTGGAGAAACATTAGTAATCATTAATCTATGGTCAGATTTTCTCTCTACTCAGGCTACAGATGATTTACAGAGATTCTTTAAGGTTTCCAACTGAGGATCCTGTTCAAATAATGCCTCTTATCCCCAAAGAGGAATGTTATATTAAAAAGTAGCAACATACTGATCTTTGACTACTTAGAAACATTTCCTGGAATTGTTACAGACCTGCAAATGAACTCGAATTAGTAGCGGCATACTGATAATACATGAAGATTTGGAGGGAGTTAAAAGCATTGCTACAAAGTCAGTTTGCAGAATTCAGAATAAAACCACAGAGATTGAGCCAAGGCATGCTGAAATTTTCAACAGAATATTGAAAATGTTGTTTAAAAAATTATTTTAATAGTAATAGAAGAACAGAGAACATAATGAACAAAGTTATGCTAAACCTTTTGAAAATGCTGGTTAGGCTTCAGCTGCAGATGTGTGTTCAGTCCTGGTGCCAAGGGTTTGGAGAGGGTGCAGAAGAAATTTTTTATCATGTTACCAGGGGTGAGGAACTTTAATACATTGGGCTGGATTTTACGCTCCCCTGTCAGAGGGTTTGAAAGTTGGGGGTGTGCAAAATCCAGCGGGTTGCCTTCCTGCCACCTACCCACCTGCCCCGACCCGTCTGAAATTTTACTGGGGTGAGGAAGGTATCGGATGATCCACCTGCCCATGAGGCTATTGAGCTCCTCAAATGGTGAGTTAATGGTCACTTAAGCAATCATGCCATCATGCAGGAAGCCCAGCAGCTTTAGCTGTGCTGGCTGGTGTCGGGCAAGGGGCAGGGGAGCCTGCTTTGTGAGCCCCCTGGGCCCACCCCCGATCATCCTACCCTTTAACCCAATGCCCCCCTCCCCACCCCCACCCCCACCCCCACTCCCAGCCTCTTGAGCCATTTGTCGAGACCCCTGATCCCAGACTTACCTGCGCTTCCTGGCATTGCGGGACTTAAATCCCAGCAGTTACCAGCGTTCCCATTGCTGCTGGTAGGGCAGTCGGATTATTGTCTTTTTCAATTCTTTTTTTTTGAAAATTCTTCACCACCCTGAGGCAGCTCTGTGCCTCAGGGAGGTTCTGAAGTGGCATTCACACGCATGCGCGAGGTTCGCGTTCGCCTCACTCGCCTTCCTCCCCCTCCCCGCACAGGCAGCGCCGAGCGCTGCCGCTCGCTTTTCACGCCACGCAGGCCTTAATTATCCCGCCAGTGTGAAATCACCTTCCTGCCTCAATCGCAGGCGGTGGCCAGCTCACCTGCCCCTGCCCGCCCTCGCTGACCTGCTCAACAAGGGCTTAATTCAGCCCACAAATCACTATTGGGTCCTGCTTTCATCTGCTAAAACTCATCGCTATTCCAGGATCATCCTGGAATACAAAAATAATTTCTGGGCTTTTTTCTGTGCTGCAAACTGTTTTCTTAAGCCCCTCCCTCCCATGTCTCCTGCCCCCTCTCCTCCAACAACAAGTGCACAAGCGCAAGGAGTTCTTGGAGTCCTTTGTCACTAAGAGTGAGACAATCTACTACTTTCCTCCCTTCCACTGGCCCACAGGGCCAAACCTCCTCTAAAGCACTGCGGGCCCCAGCCCTGAACTCAATCATTCTCTAGCTTTCCTCTTGTCTACTCTCATTTCCTTTCCCTTTCCATCTCATCCTGTTCATGAGATCTCTCTCTTGCTCCCTCAAACTTATCCCCACTAAATTGCTGACCACACAATTTTCTTTCCTAATCTCCATGTTGTGATGTTGTTGCCAATGATGTTGTTAATGGTTTTCTCTCTTAAGATGCTGTCCCTACTTTAAATGTGCTACCATCACCCGCTCATTAAAATAAGCCCTTGACCCTACCATCCTTTCAAGCTACTGCCTTATCTGCAGCCTGCCTTCCCACTCCAAGATCCTTAAGCATATCCATCTTTCCCCAAGCTCCATGTCTGAATCCCACCAGTCAAGTTTCCGCCCCTGTCACAGTACCAAACCCTTTATAAAAGGCACAAATGATATCCCATGTGATTGTGCCAAAGGTAAGCTATCCCTCCTCGTCCCTCTTGATCTGCATTCAGCCTTTGGCCCTTGTGGCCACATCATCTTTCTCCAACACCTTTTCACTGTCTTCCAACTGGGTGCACTCACCTTGTTCCATTCTTATCTCTCTTTTCGTAGACCCAGACTCTTCTGCTCCTCTTCTCAGTCCTGCACTGTTATCTCTGCCTCCAAGGTTCTATCATCGTCTCCCTTCTATTTCTCATCTATGTGCTACCCCTTGGTGACATCATCTGAAAACACCATTAGTTTTCATTGTATACTGACAACACATAAATCTACCCCAACACCACCTCTTGTGTCCCCTCCACTGACTGCTTCTCCAACATCCAGTACTGGATGAGGAGAAATTTCCCCCAACTAAACACTGGGAGGACCGAAGCCATTGTTTCCAGAATTTCTGAGACTCTTCTACTGAAGTTACAACAGATGAACAGGAGAACTCCAGCGGCTTTCTCATTGGCATCTTCTCTCCTGTTGCAAAGGATTACATTAGATATACAGCACGGGAACAGGCCATTCAACCTAATCAGTCAATGTGGCAGCCATGTTCAAGGCTGGTCCCATATTTCCTCATCTAAATCTATCACTGAACTCCTCTAACCCCTTCTCCATCATCTGCTTATCTAGTTTCCTCTTAAATGCATCTACACTATTTGCCTCAACCACTTCTTCTGAAGTCCCTATTTGATTTCTTGGTGACAATCTTATATTGATGGGCTCTAGTTTTGCTCTTCCCCACAATTGGAAGCACTCTGTCAAAATCTTTCATAATTTGTAAGAGCTCTATTAAGCCACCCCTCAGCCTTCTCTTTTCAAGAGAAAAGAGACTCAGCCCCTTCATCCTTTCCAAAAGTAATACCCCTACATTTCTGGTATTGTCCTTTTTGCATCCTCTTGTGCCTCTATATTTTTTAATATAATATGGTGACCTGAGTTGTATGTGGTACTCCAGGTGTGGTCTAACCAAGGTTTGATACAGGTTTAGCATAACTTCTTTACTTTTCAATTCTATCCTCTCGAAATAAACCCCAATGCTTGGTTTGCTTTTTCATGATTTTGTTAACCTGTATCCCTACTTTTAGTGGTTTTTGATTCATAATCCTAGGTTCCCTTGTTCCTCTACCCCATTTAGATTCTTATTTTCTAAATAATATGCAAGTTCATTTTTCTAACCAAAATGTAATAGCTCACATTTATCTATGTCAAAATTAAATTGCCAATTATATACCCATTCTGCAAGTTTGTTAATATCCTCTTATAATTTGTTGCAGTCCTCTTCAATAATATACATTGTGAGCAACAGGCGATCCTTGCACTGATCCTTTTGGAACACCACTTCCCCTTTCTGCCACTCTGAATATCTACTTTTTACCCCAATTACTACTTTTTGTCTTGAAGCCAGTGGAAATTCAACCCCACCATCTCCCTCAACTGTATCTGCTCTCCTGTTGACTTGACAAGCATTTCCCGAAAATTAAGTTCCATTTGTACCCAAAATTGAGAGGAGAGGCATTATAAGCTTAAAGTTACATTTTGAAAGGAACGTGCAAGACTGAGCAGTTTCATGGTACATATGCACAAGCTTTGATGATGGCAGGACACGTTGATAAGGCTGTTGAGAAAGCATACAAGATTCTTGGCTTTATAAATAGAGGCATACAGTACAAAAGCAAACAAGCTATGGTGAACCTTTATAAATCATTGGCTGGGGCTCTACCAGAGAATTCTGTTCAATTCTTTTTTCTTTCCTTTTAATTCTGGGCATCATACTTTCAAGGGGTGTCAGGGACTTGGAGGCTATACAGGGGCAATTTATCAGAATGATACTGTGGTAATCTGAGGTGCAATACAAGAGAATGTGAGCAGAGTTACCATGTGATTGTATTACCCAATTTCTGTGTAGTGTGGGCTACAATGTTAATCAGTAGTTTAGAATAGGGTCTGATTGGAAAAGCACACATGTGTTAGTGCTCTGTTATATGTTTTAATAAACAGCATGTGCTTCATTTTACATTGGTCTCTGTGTCCACAGTATTTTGTTTACCAACACACTCACCAGTAGATGAGCATGCAACCATCTTCGCTGAGCAAAGTGACCCGACAGAGAAGGAACATAACAACTGGCGACAAGGCCATACACAATCAGTCAACAACACCAAAGAAAGCTGCAAAAATTAAACAGAAGTAAATCAGCTGCACCTCGGAAGGCGATTGTAAGGACAGCTGTCATCATAGCTGTCAAAGTTATTTCCCTCCAGTATGCCACAGTTTGGCCGCATCGAACTGTTTGATCAGACCACCGATGACTGGCCACATTATATTGAAAACCTCCCTTTTTTTGGCCAATGACATATCAGGGGAGGAGAAGAGGCAAGCGATCCTCTTATTGACATGTGGCAGTGAAACATATGGACTATTCCGTACTCTAACAGCACCCAACACCCCAAATTCCAAGAGCTTTGATGTATTGGTAAATGTTGTGAAAAGCTATTTTTAGCTGAAACCCTTGGTAACAATGCAGTGTTTTAAATTCAATTCGAGGTGTTGCACCCCTGGAGGGACAGTCGCTTGCTATGTAGCAGACTTAAAACAACTGACAGAGCACTGTGAGTTTGGGACGTTGATTAATGACATGTTAAGAGACCAATTAGTACATGGGATTAATGAAGATGCCATTCAAAATAGGTTGTTGTCAGAAACAAATTTAGATTTCAGCAAGGTGCTGGAGTTGGTGCTCGCAATGGAGAGCACAGTCATGGATTCATATCAATCAAGGGAGCATAAAATGGCGCTATCCTTTGTGTTGGGAGGGAAGCACTGGTTAGAAATGGTGTGGAAGTGCTGGGCTCCATGGAAAGGTGAGAAACAGCTGCCATTAACAGACCAATAAAAAACAATGGTTTAACAGAGAAAACCCAAAAATATGGCAGAAATGGAACCAGACAAACAAATGACAATTTAAAAGAATTGAGTGTTTCTACTGCCATCATAATAGACACGTTATGCAATATTGTAAACACAGATTAAGACAAAACTTTAAGCAAAAAGGTAGAAATCGTGAAATCCAAATAATAGAAGAACCAGAAGAAACAAAGTCAGATATTTGCTCACTGCACAACTTAAAAATGGATAAAACAGAGCAATCTACATGAGAGTGAAAGTTGATGGGAAACCCATCCAAATAAACGTGGATACAGGGGCATCCACAACAATTATAGGGGAACATATGTTCAAATATCTGAATGGGGGAGACACTCATTAAATCTGGAAAATTCAATTGCTAAATTAAAGACGTATACTGGTGAAGACATACAAGTAAGAGGTCTACGCAAGGTTCCAGTACAAAATAGAAATCAGTCTGTTAACCTACCCCTAACAGTGATAGCAGGCAGAGGATCGAGTCTCCTCAGAAGGAACTGGTTAAGTGAGATTAACCGTGAGAGATTACTGAGATCTCAATCAAAAGCAGGAAATGTTACGGTTTGGAAAAAGGAGCATTTAAGGACTCAACAAAAGGAACTCATAGAGGTGATGCTTCAGGACAGAGTTTGAGTTGAAGTCAGTAACCTTCAAAAAGAAAAAGAAAACCTGCTGAAGGACTTTTGCACATTGCAAGATTCCTCCAGATCCCAATTTGTACCACTAAGAAGATATGAGGAAGAACAGAGAGAATTCAGCATATCTCTGGCTGAGATAAAGAATAAATTATCTGAGAAAATGTAACAATACTTAATTCTCCAGGAAACAATTAACAAACATAAAAGAAATGGAAGAATTCAAGAATCAATGACGTGGAAGCTTTAAAAATAGAGACCCCTGGGTTTTCAAAGGAGCTGACAGATGAGGGAATACTGGAAGACTCAACCACCAAGTTCACTCGAGTTGCGCTCATATCTGAGACTAGTCTGGCCAATAGGGAAGCTGAAGAGGAAGCTGAGATTAAAGTCAGCACTGCCAAGAAGAAAACCCATCAAAAGAAGACAAGTAGGAAGAAAAATGGCCTCCTCCTGTGCCGTAATATTCTATAAGAGTAGTGCCTCATAATCTGTGGTCAAAATAATAGCAAGACGAATCTTGCTTGCTGTTATTTATGTGCACATACCACAGCAACTTTCAGCAAGGCAGATGCATAGTTAAACACAGAAACCCAAAAGTTGCTGTCCAAGCTGTGCTGCCCCTCAATTTGCTTTGCAAAGGCAGCATTTTGCTGTCTGCCTCACCAATGAAATGCATTGATTGGCATAAAGTTGCTGAATTTGTGTGGTAGATACAAGCTAAACTCACCACACAATGTTAAGTCTTGCCCACTTCATGCTAAGTACTGTTTTAACAGTGTGATAAAAATTAATTACTGTTTGGCACTAGAAATTAACTGTTACAAATGTGGAATCTCATTCCTTTAGGTTTTAATTGTTGGAGATTTTAAAAATGTCAAATTAAAATTATAACCATTTTAACAGTTTTTCTCTCTATCTCTTAACCCAATCAATCTTTTCCTTTATTTCTCTTTCTGCACCTAATTTGATATAGAATTCTCCTACTCTGTTACACTTCCTTCTCAGTCCTTGCCTTGTTAATTTTACAATTCTTCGATCTGATTGGTTAAAGAGCTTGATTACACCGCTGCTTGTCCTGTTCATTCAGCTTCCAGGTTCATGGTTTCCCTCATTGTGACGCATTCAGCTCACACTTTCAGCAACTCGCCTTGCAAAAAAATTCAAACACTTAAATGTGCAATGGAAAATTTAATTAACAACAGATGCCAATAGATGCCCTGCTCTAGCAAATTGTACGAACATATGAATTAAGAGCAGAAGTAGGCCATTTGTCCCCTTGAACTTGCTCTGCCATTCAATAAGATCATGATCTAATTGTGGCCTCAACTGCACATTCCGTCTGCCTTTGACTCCCTTGTTAGTCAAAGATATATCTACCTCTATCTTGAAAATGTTCGTTGACCCTGCCTCCACTGTTCTCTTGGGAAGAGAATTAATGTGGTTGACTCAGCCCTCTTAAGGGCAATTAGAGATGGGCAATAATAGGCATTCCATGAATGAATAATTAAAAAAAAACACTCTCTGCTTCCTGTTAGGTAACCAATCCCTATCCATGTTAATACATTACCCCTTACACCATGAGCTGTTATTTTGCATAGAGTGTAACCTTTGATGAGGTACCTTGTCAAATGCCTTCTGAAAATCTAAGTACAGCACATCCACAAGTTCCCCTTCATCCATGTTGCTTGTTACTTCCCATTCACAAAATCATGTTGACTCTGCTTGATTGCATTTAGATTTTCTAAGTGCCCTGGTATAACCTCCTTAACATAGATTCCAGCAATTTCCCTATGACAGATGTTAAGCTAACTGGCCAGTAGTTTCCTGCTTTCTGTCTCCTTCCTTACTTCAGCAGAGTCACATTCTCTATTTTCCAATTTGATGGGACCTTTCCAGAATCTAGGGAATTTTGGAAAATGAAATCAATGCATCTACTATCTCAGCAGGCACTTCTTTTAAGACTCCAGATGAAGTCCATCAGAAACAGGGGACTTGTCAGCTTTTAGTTCTAATAATTTTATCAGTACCCTCGTGTTTTCAATTGTTTTATGTTCTTCCCTCCCATTCAACTCCTGATTCACAATTATTTCTGGGATATTATTTGCAACCTCTAGAGTGAAGACTGTAGAGTGAAGACAGATGCAAAATACCTGTTCAATTCATCCATCATTTCCTTCATTTCCATTATTAATTCCCCTTTAACTCTCCAGAGGACCAACATTCACTTTACTTACTCTTTTCCTTTTTAAATACTCTTACTATCTGTTTTTATATTTTGAGCTAGCTTTCTCTCATACACTAATTTCTCACTCCTTATTAAGCTTTTAGTCATTCTTTGTAGTTCTTTATATTCTACCCAATCTTCTGATCTGCTGCTCATCTTTCCGGAATTATATGCTTTTTCTTTCAATTACATACTATCTTTAACTTCTTTAGTTAGCCACAGATGGTGCGTCCTTCCCTTAGAGTCTCTTATGTCCCAGTGATGCCTGTCTCATAAAGCTAAGTGACATGCTGTATTCTGCCATCCCTCTAGTGGATGAGGTACTAAACAAAGCTAACTCCAGAAATGCCAGCAGGATCAAGATTCCTGATATTAGAGTGATTGCTCATTGCTTAACTTAACATTAGATGCACTCAAGGACTTTGGCCTTTGACAAGTTGGCCCTAAGTACTCTTACCATCTTTCAATCCTTTTGCTCTGATTTTCAATTATATTTCTTCCACATTTAGATTATTTCACCCACACCATTCCTTAGTTAATGGAACAGGTAAGAGGGCAATCATTATTCAGGTTGTGCCAGGGCTACAGTTAAACCAACCACAAGGTGGTTCCTAAGAGCTATTAGGTTTGAATGCTTTCCAAACGTTTGTTCTTCTCTGTATGGAAGCACCTTGTTGCGACTCAGCACCTTTCTCTCTCAGCCTACCTGAGATCAACACCTTACCATGTGGTGAACTGTGGGCGTGAACACACCTCCTACCACTCCATTAACACATAACACTGAGTTATGTGCTGTACCATCTGGTGCACTTTACCTCCATTCCAAAGTAACTTTTCCCCTCTGAAAGGTAGCTTATCACAGTTTTCAACTTCCATTTCAGGGTCGTCACATTGCTTAATCTCAAGTGTTACGTACATTTCAAAATACACTGGCTTACATTGAAACTTTTATATCCAACTACCACCAAGCCAGTGAGGGGCTTATCAAAGAAATGTATCCTTGTGGCGAAGGAGGCATGAGTAAGGGTTGCAGCATCAGTAGAGGAGAGCTAGAAGTGTCAACAGCTAATTCCAGAAATTTAAACAATGGTTTCAGTAATTGCGAAATGTGAAGTAAGATGCTCAGTGCACAGCCAAGCAGAATGCTGAGGCTATGAACTAGTAAATTTAACTTGAGAGGAAAGATTGCTGCATGTTCCTTGAAACTGCGAAGCAGCAATGTGATAGTTGGTGACTTCAGTGTGGAACGTTTATACACATTGCAGAATGTTAAAGAGTCACCATTTTTATAAATATACTGTAGCAAAAGTTCAGAAATCACATTTAGAGAGGGATGCCTTAAATCTCAAATTGCGTGGGAATGTGGACTTTTTTTTTTGGATGAGCCATACCTTAAGAGTGGAAGCTGAGAGGATGGCTGAAGAGCGCTCGGAAGAACACCAGCCTTGAAATGATGAAGGTATGGCAATTAGAGTTTCACTCAACGGGACAAGGAATGGATGGATGTGAGTGATATTTTGGAGGTAAAGAAAAGTGGTTTGTTACTGGATGTGATGGAACCTGCTGACTTTGGGATCAAACAGGGAAGACTTCTGGATTCACCTGAAGTGGCAAGCAAGGAAATTTATGGAATCAGGGCCAAAAGCATGTGCATGTTTCTGGAGAGCCAAAGAAGAGGAAATTGATTTTAAGCTGGAGCAAATTTTTGCTGATTCAGGTTTTAATGCTAATAGGAATTTGAGGATAGTGTCAACAGTCTGGGATCAATGAGTGTGGTGGATAGATGAGTGTTGTATTTGTGGGAGCTGACCGCATGCTTCTAGATGATACTGCCACAGTGCAGATGTGGATGATTTAGAGGAGGGGGAAAAGAATGGAACCCGGTGTAATAGAAATAATCTAAGTGTAGTGGGATTCAGAGGAGAAGAAGTTGCAGATGATCTGAGGATGATACAGTGGTTAGTGTTGAAGACAGTAGGGAGTTTGAGGAGGAGAAGGACTCGCACGTTCGTGATTATAGTCACGCAGGATGTTTTTGGTGACTTTGACCTGCATGATCTTGGCACTATGGGCAGGCCAAAAGCCTGATGGAGAGCTTCATACAATGAGTCATTACAGTGTGGCAACAACAAATGTCAGGGTTTTCGCAAGTATTTTTGAAACTGGGAAATGGTGGCTACAGTTTTGAGGGACAGAAGGACCATACCAGATGATAGAGACAGATTAATGATAAGCTTGAGTTTCACTGATTTGTACCTGTGTCCCCTTGTCCTACAGTCATGGCTTAACTTGAAACAGTCCTTAGGATTAATCTTTTCAACTTCATTTAGTTTTTTATAGTTCCCTCTTTGAAAACTGAAGAGTCCAAGTATTTCTACAATAATCCTAAAAGAAAAATATTAAACACATGAATTATAGTAACTTAAACAAACCTGGTAACTTTTTTTAATTTTAAAGTATTAATCTTCATGTGAAGTGTTATTGTTTAGACGGGCTTAATTACCTCGAGTGAAATACTTGTGATATGTATCGGTGAGGACTGATAATGTTTTATGCTTGCAATATCTATGTAATGTTTGGATCGTTGATAAGTAATTAGCCATTTGTTTCAATTTGTTGTATATTTATATCTGCAGTATAAAGATTAGGGTGCATGTGTCTGGGTGTGTGGAATTAATGCAGTTGTTTATCAAGGATTAATCTCCAGCTGTTAACAACATATACATTGTAACTGAAATTTTCCATGAATTGGCGAGGAGGCTAGCACTTGCACTCCTGCTCCCTTCCCCCATCCCACTGGAATCTTGTGCCCACCAGCTAATTAAGAGCTGGCAGGCTAGGGGGCGGGGGGACGTTGGCCACCATTCACCAGCCAGAGGCAGGAACTGATGTGGCAGCCATGTTGACAGGTCCGACCAGCTGATGTGGTTGGATGTGCTGCCACCATCTTTAAAGGAACACTGCTTCAGGCCATCTTATTCAGCTGCTTCAGACCTTCCCCTTCAAGATCTCCATCCAGAAGTACAGTGCTGTCATTGGGAGAATGACCAGAGGTCAGCGAGGCAAGTATAGTGAAGACCTGAGGAGGGAGGTGCTTGTTGATAAGGCAAAAGGAAGATCCCAGGTGGCCCCGTGGTTCAGTGATGACTCCCTGCAGGTTCTCCTCCAGGCTGCACGGGCAAGGCGGGAGGTCCTTGTCCCCAGAGACAGAAGGAAGCCTGGATGGGGGTTGTGGAGGAGATTAGCAGCTGTGGGCTTATCCAGTGAACCTGGCTGCAATGCCGCAAGTCCGTCACAGAACTGATCCGCTCCACAAGAGTGAGTACTGCACCACGGTTCCTTTACGGGTCAACAAATGGATAAGAGTGAAGCTGCAACTGATGGGGACGGAGGCCCCACTTTGTTGGTGGCAGTGGGGTGAAGCTGTAGCATCTCCTTGGAAAGGGATGAATGCAAAGTCACTCCAGAGTGCTTTGCCCATACATGCCAGTGGCCTCAGAGGCTGCAACTAGCATGCATGCTTAGGCATTACACTTGTTCTTCTGGAGTGAGTCCTCTGTTTCCAGAGGAGAAAAGGGCCCACAACACCAAGGAAAGGGGCCGGACTGACACCATGGTCCCATTTCTAGCCGTTCTGACACCCATGGAAGAGGAGGCTCTTAAGCTGGCAGGGCAGCATTTCCCCTCACCCTCTATCAGTAAAGATACATTCATGTTGGTAGTTATGAGTTCGCTAGTAGATTCAGGATCACAACCTAGTCAGAGTACCATATGCATAGCTGACTAGCTGTCAGAGGCTGTGATAGCTGAGGCCAGTCCCATGCTGAGCTCCATGCTGATGAAGTGCCTTTGAGGTCATCAGTAAGGCAGCGGATGCCGGAGGTTCAGCATGAGATATGTGACGATTTGCCATAGATACCAGAGGTTCAAACTGTGGAGGAGTCCATCCAGCCCATAAGTGCTGTAATCTCCCTCTTGATTGGGCATGTGATCTCCTCCATCAGGAGATTGGTGACCTTCCTGGAGAGTCACATCCAGCAGACCAATCAGTGGATGCCAGAGATGCATGCAGATGAGCTCTATCCAGCAGTGGCAAGGCGACAGGGTATCAAGGCGCTTGGAGTCTTCACTAGGTCCTTGTCTATCGAAGGTGAGCTGGGTGTGCCTTAGGAGGAGTGATTGCCTTCCAAATCAAGGGTTCCTCTCAGGGCACTCCTAGTGTCAACAGTGGGTCCTCAGCCCTTCTGTCTGTGACACCAGCTCCTCAAGGCGCCATGCCTTCCTACACTCGTGCATGCATCCCTCAGCTTGACAGGGCCTGCCAGGCCTCAGGCAGCCAGAGGACAGCCACCAAGGTCTCTCCAGGCCATGGGACAGCCCAATCAGCAGCCTGCTTCCACCACAGCTGGCAGGCAATGGGGAATACCATGCGGAAGCACTTGTAAAAGAATTAAAAAGGCAGATTAAATATACATGGGATTCACAGATGAAAAAGTAGTTAAGGTATCACTGCTTGTGTCTGAATATGTTTGTAATACAGGCGTTATTTGTTTTCTCCACATTTTCATGTGCTGTTGGATGCCCTCTGGAAGTGCAGGAATACCATGACTCACCCCAAGTGCTGTTTGGGAGGGATCATGGCATGTGTGGTCATCTTTTGGTCCATCCAGAGAGGCCAGGTGGCTGTGAGCGAAAGGAGCCTGGGCCTGCAACCGAGGTGAATGGCAACAACGGAGGTTGAATGTGGTCCTTTAGTTAACTGGAAGAATGATGTGGGAAGCATCATCTGAATCCTGTATGGCCTGGCTGCCCCCCGAGCTTCCCGTGCACCATGTCATGGTGCCCTCTGCACAGCCCCTTGTGCCCATCCTAATTATGCAGCTGGTCATCATCTTCCTCATTTGAGAATGTCTCACACTTTACCAAATCCTCATTGGCCACATTCCCCCCACCCCCCCCAACTTTGCAATGTCAGGTTGCACAGAGCACCATGATCTAGGAGACTCTTGTTGCCTACCAGAAAGATTCAGGTGCCTGAATCTCATCTTGAGGCGACCCATGGTCAGCTCAATGGTAGCTCGGGTCACTGGGTGACTGGCGTTGTATTTCTCCTCTGCCTTCTTCCTAGGTTACCTCACTGGTGCCAGTAGCCATCTCTTTAGTGAGTAGCCCTCATTGCCAAGAATCCAACCTTGAAGACACAAGGGGTGGTGAAAAGCTGTGGCACCTGGGAGTGTCTGAGTATGTAAACATCACGGTTGCCCCCAGGTAATGAGCTTGTAGGATCAGCTGGTGGTGGTCACACATCAGTTGCACATTGGTGGAATGGAATTCTTTCCTGTTAATGAAGGCTGTTGGCTGGCCTGTGGGAGTATGTGACAGTCTATCACATCTTGTACCTGTGGGAAATGGCCTCAAATCCTTTGGCACTCTCAGCCAGGTCCAGATCAGTGCAATAATGAGTGTATTGGCTGGTCCTCCTGAAGAAGGCACTGATCACCACTTTGATGCAATAATACATGGCTGATTGGGCGGTGCCACAGATGTCTCCACTGGGTCTCTGGAATAAACCCAACGCTTAGAAATTTAGGGTCACGGTGACCTTCACTGGCACTGGCATCAGGTGATGACCATCAATGCAATGGGCTTAGTTCATCTATCATTATTGCATAAAGATGTGTGGTGTCTCCTCAGGGGAGATGCAGCCTTTGGCGATACTGCTGCTCTGACATCTGGAGGTAGCTCATCCTCGGTCCATATACCCTGCTATGGGGTACCACCTTCTTCATGCTGGCTACTGCTTATGGTCCCCTCTGTGGCATTCCACTCACTCCTCATCCCGAGGTTACCCCTGCAGGTGGCCATGAGGTTGCTGCTGTCCAGATCCCTATGCCTGCACCACCCACCCCCTCTCAGGTTCACCTCCTCACTGGATGATGCCTATGCCAGGCAGGCACTGTCAGTCTAAAGGTTTGCTCTGCCAGATGCTTCCTCAAAACTGCCCACCCCATTCGCTCTCAGCCTCCTGTGAGCCCATGTGCCAGCAGTCAGATGACACAATAGAGGCTCAACCCCAAATCCCTGACACCTGAACTCCCTCTCCTCAATGCCAGTCACTCTGACTGTGCTGCACCAGCCTCCCTGAGAAAACAAACTGCCCCACCCCCACAGCTGCCGAATGCAGCAATGACCTCAGCAGCCGCCCAGCTGCCACACTGATGTACTTGGCCGGGACTTAGACACCTTGTGGCCCTCATGCACTGTCCATTGAATTTAAATGGGCATATAAAGTGTAGTTAAATTGAATGTTAACTGCCTTAACTAGCTCTAAATTGCCATTTTCCCAAAAGTGCCAGCTACACTTCACTTGCTGACTACCAATGGTAAAATATGGACCCAGAGTGATGATGTGGACATCAGTAGCGAAACCATCCCACATAATTTCAGCAATCCCCCCCCCCACCCCACTGCCTCCAAAGCTCTCCCCAATGGGCCCCGGAAATCCTAGCCTCTGTACCCACATATATGCTTTACATGAGTTGGTTCAATCTATGAGTCATTGGATTTTGAACCAGGTCTAAAGAACTGAATTAGAGGTCAAACCTTTATGTTTCTTTTTATCATTTCATGGGATGTGGGTGTCGCTGGCTAAGCCAGCATTTATTACCCACCTATAATTGCCCTTGAACCGCTGCAGTCCATGTGGTGTAGGTACACTCACAGCGGACCCAGGAGAGGTGGGTGTAGATGGTGCTAATCACCTGGGCCCATGCCTCCAGGGGACCCGGACTCCATGGAAAGTAACCTTTCAATCTGGATGGTCAGTGTCCAAAACAGCTGATCTGGCATGTAGACCATCTTGATTGACAGGATAATCGGCCAATGATTGCTGTTATTCCAAACAAGTAGGACATGTAGGTTCCTATCCTACTTGCCTTGTGCACTTCTGTTTGGGATGTGGTGTGCTGCTTCCTTAATATTCATTATTTTTTCTTCAGGCTTGGCTGGAGTCTGCTGGAGTATAAGGTAAGTTGGTGATAGTTGTTCCTAAGCAGGTTGCAGGTTCTCCTCACCTCCCCACAATCCCCCTGCATCTCTAACCCCACCTTCTTCCCCCTGGAAAGTACAGGCAGGTGGGCTCCACCTCAGGCTCAACTTCTCTATGTCAAACCCTCAGTTTAGTGGAACCTACTCCATTGGGCCATTTTGTGATTTAAATGCGGCTTCCTCTGGCTCTCCCTTTCCGGTTTCGATGACAGCATGTGGCAGATGGGTGACATCATGTAAGAGAGTGGCAGCAGTCGAGGTAGCTTGAGGCCACCAGCTTCTTTTGGACATAAATGGAATTTAAATCTGCCTTTAAGACCTTTCCAGTTAGGTGGAGCAAAAGGTGTTAAATTGAGATCTGGAAGCCTGATCACCACTGAAAGTTTACCAAGGAAAGATCAACTGCAAATCTTTTCCTACTTAGATGTATCATCCTCACTGTGTGCTGGCTATGTCAGCAGTGCTTTTACCATATGTCTAATGACAACTTAATTTGGCACAGGTTCTGCTGCAGGTATATTGCATGTAAGAGAAAGGCCTGGAAGCCCAAGGCTGAAGACATAGCTACTGACAAGCACAGTAGAATTCCAATACCGTACAGGACAGTCCAGCAGGATTTTGGAAAAAAAGAGTATAAATTCAAATGTACAAGCCTGAACACTAGAGGAGTGGAGCAGTTGTTGAAACCTATTAATTGTTCCACCGGATTGCCATCACAGTTCAAAGAAGCCTTGAAAGCTCTTTGAATTACTTGGATGATTGTTCTTTGAGATAGAAATGGGAAAGAACATAGCAAGGAGCAGAGTGAGGCCTGTGATTCAGTAAGATGTAAAGTACCTACTGCCTCACCTCTAAAACCCTTCCCAACCCTCCTCCCTCAATGGTGTGTAGGCCCTGGCCCTTGGCAAGGCCATTCCCCTCCTCCTCCAGCCATTATCCTTGGTGATAATACAGAATTCCACCACATTGCTGTATCCTATGAAAAATTCTTTCAGCTCCATCTCATCAATATCATGAGACAGGTTCCCGACAAATAGCTGATGACTGTCTGGGTATTGGATTGTGCACAGTGTTTCTGTATCCCCAGGGTCATTCTTACTGTGACATGGCCATGATGGCACACCCTGCCATTCCCTAATTCGTTGATCGTGAGGCCCCGGGAGGGTAACATGTATTTTTTGTTTTGTCTTCGGTCGGGGCTGTGGTGTCGGGCCTTTGAAAACATGAGGTGGAGTTCCAGTTGTGGGGTCAATGCCACCATTAGGCAGATTCTTACTTGTTACTGAAGTCCAGGGGAATGTCCCAGAATTCTCAGCTACAATGGTTGCTGGATCAGTCAACGGAGAGGATGGGGATTTTACCACAAGGTCCTTACCAACTTTCATCTCCAATACAGGCTCAGGATTTTCTTCCTCCACAAGTGGCCCTGGTTCTGGTTCTGAATGTTTTCTGCTAAGGGTTCTATGTTCCTGTGTTCCCCCTCGACCTCAGTCCTACTTTGATAGCAAATGAGAGAGTGGGAACTCTGAGATTGGGTGTGAACAGGGTGCATGTGCATGTACACACACACACGCACACGCACACATTCACTCACACATACACACACCCTCTTCTTCCCTCCCAAAAAACTACCCACACACCAGGTGAGGAAGAATGAAAACCCAGGTTAAAAGCCAACCTGCTCCCGACCCTCACTTTCAAATGAATTCCACTTGGAGTCTGCACTACCAGAGGCGAACACAAAGTCAATGTTATTTAATCTCAACACCTTTACTCAGCGCCAGTCACCTACCCTTCCCTGCTGCCCAAGTTTTGCTCCCTAGTCTGTTTCTCTCTGGTGCTGCTTCTTTATTGAAAAGGCAAAAAAGATTTTATTAGTTGGTCCTGTGCATGGTAATTTTTAATGGTCATCTTCATTAATTCCTCATTTTTAAAAAAATATCAATTTATTACTCTGACAATGATTTTTTTTTTGGATCAGCAAGATGTATATGTTTTCTTCGTGCCTTAACTTTTATTTTCAAATTCATGTTTAATGTTGCTCCAAACCAGATCTCAGGCAGCTGCTGCTGGATTTCTTACTGAAGGAGAATGAAAAGCTCACAAGAAGTCTGGTTGCTTTTTGGAGGGCTGGAAAATTGGTTGCTCTGATCGAAATGGCAACTGTTGGAAATGTACATCTGGTGGCACGAGTGCGGAGAGAATCAGAGGACCGTGACCCCTTGTCAGGACTCATGCAGATCGTGGAGCTGAAACATTGACTGTTTCTCTCTCCACAGATGTTGCCTGCCCTGCTGAGTATTTCCAGCATTTTCTGTTTATATTTCAGATTTCCAGCATCTGCAGTACTTTGCTCTCCTATTGAATCACTCCATGTTGGGCATTTATAAGTGTGGTTAGTTTCAATTTAAAATGACAAAATATTTATCACTCAATTCAAAGCGTAATTTTTATTTTGACAAAGGCCACTTGTTTGGATAGAAATAGTACATTAATGCAGGTGAATTGGTTGATGCTGGAAGATTTTGCCATTTTTAAACTTGGAAGTGAAACCAGGGCCTGAATTTTTCCCGTATCGGGCGGGATTGGGAGTACGGGCGGGGGCGATTGCAGAGCCAGCCGCTGCCTGCGATTGGCTCCACACTGCCATTTCACGTGGGCGAGCCAATTAAGGCCTGCCCAGCGTAATACGTGAGTGGTAGCGCTCAGCGCTACCTGTGCAGGCAGGGGGAGGAGGGACAGTCGAGGCCAGCGCTCTTTTGTGCATGTATGCAAAGAGTGCCTCAATTACCCTGAGGCACGGAGCTGCCTCAGGGAGATTGTAGCGCTTTTGAAAACAATAAATAAAATCAATAAAAACTTAATGAAACATTATCCTCATGTGGCTTTATCACATGAGATGGGACGTTTTTATTTTTCAGAAAAACTTTTTATTTAATTCATAGAAGCTTTAGGAAAGCTCATCCCACTCGTGGTGAGGTTTCATAAAAAACGTAAAGGCCGCTTGACCTTTTCACCTGCCCACCAACCATAAGCTTGGATGGGCGGCGTAAACTTGACATTAATGATTTTGTTAATGTCTTAATAGGCCTATCAATTATCGGCAGGTGCACAGCTGACACTGGCATGTGCCCGCCAAATGAAACATCGCAAGACAGTGCGATGATGTCAGGACACATGCCCATCATTGCATGTCATTTTACGCGCAAGCATGTCGGGCCTGTCTTCCATACCGATTGTAAAATCCTGGCTCAAGAGTTATGCGCCAACAGAATATGTCACTATGCATTCAAGATATTCTCATTTGTACATGGTATTGTTGTTTGTGGTGCTTGTGAGTTTCAAGTTGTTTGGATGTTGCTGTCTGGATATTGCATAAGGCTAGATTCAAAGAAGCGGGGCTTGTTGCATAATATAGATGGCCAAGTTTTGTGTAATTGTCTGACAAAGCTGTGGCTGTAAGGTATATCATACTGAAACCTGAGATTTTGATGGGTTTTCTAAATGGAGGCATAGAATACAAATTCCAAGAGGTTTTGCCCAACCAAATTTAAACAGTTCAACACCACTCTGACTATTGTTCCCAATTCTCTGCACCCAAAGGTTGAGCGGGGAAGTGATGGCGGAAGGTGGTGGGCACGGGATAAGGGGCCTGGAAAAAGAAGGAGCAGCAGGGCCAATCATTTCCCTCCCTGGTCCTGCACCCACAGTACTGTTAGAGAAGGAGTTCCAGCAACAATGAAGGAACAGCAATGTAGTTTCAAGCCAGAGATAAAAACAAAAAAACTGCGGATGCTGGAAAAAGCCAGCATGGTGTGTGACTTGGAGGGGAATTTGCAGGTGGTGGTGTTCCAATGCGTCTGAAGCCCTTGTCCTTCTTGGTGGTAAAAGTCACAGGTTTGGAAGGTGCTGTTGAAGGAGCCTTGGTGAGTTCCTGCAGTGCATCTTTTAGGTGGCACACACTGCTGACTCTGTGATGGAGGGGCTGAATGTTTAAGATGGTGGATGTGGTGCCAGTCAAGCTGGCTGCTTTGCCCTGGATGGCATTGGGCTTCTTGAGTGTTGTGGGAGCTGCAATCATCCAGGAAAACGGAGAGTATTCCATCACACTCCTGACTTGTGCCTTGCAGATAGTGAATATGCTTTAGGGAGTCAGGAGGTGAGTTATATGTCATTGAATTCCCAGCCTCTGACCTGCTCTTGTAGCCACAGTATTTATATGGCTAGTCCAGTTCAGTTTCTGAGCAATATTAAGCCCCAAGATGTTGATAGTGGGGGCTTCAGCTATTGTAATGCCATTGAATGTCAAGAGGTGATGGTTAGATTCTCTCTTGTTGGAGATGGGCATTTCCTGGCACTGTGTGGCACGAATGTTACTTCCCAATTACCAGTCCTAGCCTGAATTTTGTCCAGGCCTTGCTGCATAAGGTTACAGACTAATTCAGTATCTAAGGAGAGGCAAATAATGCTGAACATTATGCAGTCATCTGTGAACATCCCCATTTCTGACCTTATGATGGAGGGAAGGTCGTGAATGAAGCAGCTGAAGACGGTTGGGCCTAGGACACTATCCTGAGGAACCCCTGCAGTGATCTCCTGTAGTTCAGAGATGGTTAACAAGATTAATTCATGGAATGGGCAGGTGGTCTTGTGAGGAAATGTTGGACAGACACGGTTTGTACCTGCTGGAGTTTAGAAGAGTAAGGTGACTTGATTGAAACTTATAAGATCTTGAGGAGTCTTGAAAGGGTGAATATGGAAAGGATGTTTCCACTTGTGGGAGAATCTAGACCTCGGGGCCACGGTTTCTAAATAGGGGGTCACCCATATAGGACAGAGATGAGGAAAAAAATTTTCTCTTGGAGGGTTGTGATACCTTGGAATTCTCTTCCTAAAAGGGTGATTGAGGCAGAGTCCTTGAATATCTTTAAGGTAGAGCTAGATAGATCCTTGATAAGCAAGGGGGTGAAAGGTTATCTGGGTAGGCAGGAGTATGAGGTTAAAATCAGAGCATCCATGATCTTATTGAATGGTAGAGCAGACATGAGGGGCCGAGTGGCCTATTCCTGTTCCTAATTCATATGACTGAGATGATTGACCTGCAACAACCACACCAGCTTCCTTTGTGCTAGGTATAACTCCAACCAGTGGTGCATTTTCCCCCTGATTCCCATTGATTCCAGTTTTGCGAGGACTTCTTGATGCCACATTCGGTCAAATGCTGCCTTGATGTCAAGGGCAGCGACTCTCACTTCACCTTGAGTTCAGCCCTTTTGTCCATGTATGGACCAAGACTGTAATGAGGTCAAGAGCTGAGGGACCCTGTCAGAAGTCAAACTGAGCATCAGTGAACAGGATATTGGTGAGTAAGTGCTGCTTGATAGCACTGTCAATGAACCCTTTTGACACTTTGCTGATAATCAAGACCAGGCTGATGGGGCAGCAATTGGCCAGGTTGAATTTACCCTGCTTTTTGTGTACAGGACATACCTGGGTAATTTTTCACATAGCCGGGTAGATGCCAGTGTTGTTGCTGTCCTGGAACAGCTTGGCTAGGGGCACGGCAAGCTCTGGAGCGCAAGTCTTCAGTACAATTACAGGAATATTGTCAGGCCCCATAGCCTTTGCAGTATCCAGTGCCTTCAGCCATTTCTTGATATCATGTGGAGTGAATCAAATTGGCTGAAGACTGGGATCTGTGATACTGGGTAATTCCGGAGGAGGCCGAGATGGATCATCCACTCAGCACTTCTGGCCGAAGATGGTTGCAAATGCTTCAGTCTTGTCTTTTGCACTGATGTACTGGGCTTCCCCACCTTTGAGGATGGGGATATTTGTGACGTCTCCTCCTCTGGTTAGTTGTTTGATTGTTCAGCACCATTGATGTGGCAGGACTGCAGAGCTTAGACCTGATTCTTTGGTTGTCGGATTGGTTGGCTCTGTCTATTGCATCCTTCTTATGCTGATCGGCACGCAAGTAATTCTGTGTTGAAAATTCACCAGGATGTCACCTCACTTTTAGTTATGCCTGGTGCTGCCCCTGGTATACCCTCCTGCATTCTTCATTGAACCAGTGTTGATTCCTCCTTCTTGTTGCTAATGGTAAAGAGGGGGATATTCCAGGCCATGAGTTTACAGATTGCGGTTGTATACACTTCTGCTGCTGCTGATGGCCCACAACACCTCATGGTGGCCCAGTTTTGGGCTAATATCTGTTTGAAATCTATCCCATTTAGTACATTGGTCATGCCATTACAACACAATGGAGGGTATCCTTAATGTGAAGACAGGACTTCATTTCCTCAAGGACTGCGCGGTGGTCACTCCTACTGGTACTGTCATGGACAGGTGCATCTGCCACAGATAGATTAGTGAGGATGAGGTCAAGTAGGTTTTTAAATCTTGTTGATTCCTTCACCACCTGCGACAGACCCACTCAAGCAGTTATGTCTTTTAGGACTCGACCAGTTTGCTCTTAGTGGTCCTACCGAGCCACTCTTGGTGATGGACATTGACGTTCCCCACCCAGAGTACATTCTGCACCCTTGCCACCCCTCAGTGCTCCCACCAAGTGATGTTCAACAAGAAAGAGCACTGATTCATCAGCTGAGGGGGACAGTAGGTAGTAACTGGCAAAAGGTTTCCTTGGCCATGTTTTACCTGATGCCATAGACTTCATAGGGTCTGGAGTTGATGTTGAGGATTCCTGTGTATACCACTGTGCAGACACCTCTTTGGGTCTGTACTGCCGGTGGAACAGGGCATACCCAGGGAAGGTGATGGTGGTGCCTACGGCATTATCTGTAAGGTATGACTCCGTGAGTATGACCATGTCAGGCTGTTGCTTGAGTAGTCTGGACAGCAATCCCAATTTTGGTACAAGCCCCCAGAAGTTATTAAGGAGAACTTTGCAAGGTCGATCAGGCTGTCTGTGCCATTGTCATTTCCAGTCAATGCCCGGTGGTCCATCTAGTTTCGTTCCTTTTTTTAGGCTTCGTAGCAGTTTGATACAACTGATTGGCTTGCTTGGCCATTTCAGAGGGTATTTAAGGGTGAGCCTTAATACCCTTACCCTTAATTGCTGTGCTTCTGGTATCACACGTAGATAAGGACAGCAGATCTCTTTTCCTAAAGGTCATTGCTGAACCAGATGGGTTTGTACAACATTCAATAATGTTTTCATGGTCACTTTAACTGAGACTAGCTTTTAATTCCAGATTTATTAATTCAATTTAAATTCCATCAGTTGCCATGGTGGGATATGAACCCATGTGCCCAGAGCATTAGCCTGGGCTGCTGGATTACTAAGATAAAAGCAAAAAACTGTGGATGCTGGAAATCCAAAACAAAAACAAAAATACCAGGAAAAACTCAGCAGGTCTGGTAGCATCTGCGGAGAGGAACACAGTTAACTTTTCGAGTCCGAATGAAGAGTTCTATTGAAGGGTTATTCAGACTCGAAACGTTAACTGTGTTCCTCTCCGCAGATGCTACCAGACCTACTGAGTTTTTCCAGGTATTTTTGTTTCTGCTGGAGTACTAGTTCAGTGACATTAGTAGTATGCCAGCCCCTCCCCATAGTGTGTCACCATTGTAAAGAAATAAAGAACTTGGACTTATATAGCAGCTCTCATGGGATATCCCAACACATTCTACAGCAAATGAAGTACTTTGGAAATGTAGGCCGGAATTTTCCGTGCCCACCTGTGTCGGGCGTGTTTGGTGGCATGAGCGGACAATACGACGTGATTGACAGCGTGAAACCAGTTCACGATCACCTGCTCAGCTCGCTAACGGTAGGCCACATTCTCTCCCATCGGACGTCAGGAACCTCATTCCTAAGAGCAGTGTCCCTACACCACATGGACTGCAGCATTCAAGAAGGCAACTCAGAATGGGCAATGAATGCTGGCCCAGCCAACAAAGCCCACATCCCATGAATGAATAGAAAACAAATACATCAGCATATCGTAGTGATATAATGATATGAAATGTCCCCCCACCTCCCTGCTGGATTGTCTTGCTCAAGTCAGCGGGAAAACACACCGGTGTAGAACACATCTTGACAACTGTGACTTGCAAGAGTCAGGGCTTACCCGCCAGTGGCTTGCTCACATCCGAGGAACACAAAATGCTGGAGCCTGACACCAACAGCACACTGGAGGAACACCTATGGCATTCTGGGTGGATTCTCATGGACACGGCTCTGCTGCGAAGTAGCTCACAGAAGCTGGAAAGTCACCGTTGATGCTCACAGTGGATGATGGTCGAGGGGGTGGGAGTGGAAGGTTTAGGATCGACTGGGAGAGGAATGGGTGTCAGGGATGGGGGAGGTTGGGAGGAGGGGAATTAAGTGTCAGGATGGGGGGAGGTTGGGAAGGGGGGAATGAAGGTGTCAGGATGGGGGGGAGGAAACAAAGGTGTCGGGGCTGAAGTTCAGAGCAGGGGGAGGAGGGGGTAACAGGGGAGAAGATCACAACTGGGGAGGTAGGTGTAAGGGGGATGGAAGGTGCAGTGGAAGGAGTGTGAAGAGGGAAGAGTGTCCGGGAGGAGGAAGGGATGCGGAGAGGGAAAGGTGTCCATAGGGTGGAAGGGGTGCAGACAGGTGAGGCAGTAAGGGTTGAAGAAGAAGTAAGAGTGGAGGAAGAAGCGAGGTTGGAGGATGAGGTAAGACTGGAGGAAGGAGTCGGGAGTGGGAAGGGACTAAGGGTGGCTGAAGAAGTAAGGGTGGAGGAAGGAGGAAGGAAAGGGGAGGGACTAAGCAGTGGGGTCGGTGAGTCTGGTGGGATGAGAGGGCTGGGGGAGGTAAGGGGTCCGGTGTGGGGGGGAAAGATCTTTCGGGGGGAAGGGATGCAAAAGGGGTAAGTGGTGCAAAGTGGGGAAGGCGTTTTCGGGAAGAAGAGGTGCAAAGGGGGAAGGGATGCAAAGGAGTTAGGGGTTCTCGGGAGGAAGGCGTGCGAATGCGGGATGGGGTTCCGGGGGGGAAGGGGTGCAGAGGGGGGGATGTGCAGGTGAACATGCATTGGAGGGTTCAGATAGGTCCATATCTGCCATCTGGGGAGCAAACTGAAGGGGGTCGTAGCATGGAGGAAGGGTGAAAATGACCGAGGGCAGAGTGAGGTGGTAGGTTAAGGGTTCCACTGTAGCGATAGAAGGGACGGCGAGGGTGGGGACCCAGCAGCAGACACTGACCCTGGGGGTGGGAATGAGGAGGTTGGGGAATTGATTGTGGATGGGGATGGGATTTTCAAGAAGGAAGTGAACATGCACGTTCACCAGGGTATCCCCAAAGGAAAAGGGTTGTGGCTGGTAGATCATGGAGGGGAGGTGGAATGTGATGCCAGGGGGGTCAACAGTAATGGGAGAAAGGAAATGGATGACCGGGTGAGGGTAAAAGATGGGGGAGAGCTCAATGCAGTGAAACTAGACCATGCTGGCTAAATAGAAAGTGAAACGAAAGTCGTGGTGGACAAGATCAGGTGCTGCATGGGAGTGTGATCAGTGGGTGGGTGGAGATGCAAGTCAGCTCAGATTGACAACTGAAAGAGAACCTCAGCAGGCAGCACTCAATATGCTCAGGACATTGAGATGAGTGTAAAACATGAAGGATCCACTTGCGTGGGAGAGTGCTTGCACGAGGCTCCGAAAGGCCTTGCCACACACACGCTTCTCCCTCCAGAATCACTCGTGTCCTGGCTGCTCCCTCTGCAGTGACAGGTCTTCCGGGCTGCTTGTTTCCATCTCTTCACTAAAGGAGTCCTCTTGGCTGCAGATGAGGATATGGATGGAGCTGAGGGACTGGCTGGCTGAGGGTGTTGGTCACTTGGCAGGGCTCCCTGTGAACCAAAGTAGAGATAAGTAGTACATGGCAGCAGAGTCAAAAGCAGGAGAAAGAGCGCTCACAATTGCATTGAGGGAGGGGTGATGTGGTGCAGGATCCTCAGGTGAGTGTTCACCACTGACCTCACAATTGTTGTAGCCAGTGTCCACATCCTCACCAGTCAGCACAATGGCACACTCTCAAAGTGAGTGAGTAGCCTAACGTAGGCCACTCCACCCCCTGATTGGGACCTTTCTCTGCTGTTGTGAGCAGGCTTCTCCGGCATGAAAACAGATGGAAAGTGTGAGCAGGACGCATGGCACTGTGCAGAATGCTTGTGTGGTAAGCGACGCCCTGAACAGGAATGGGGATGTGAGTTTGAGAGGATATGAGCCTGATGGAGATGTGAGGGTGCATGTGATAGTTAGTGGTGTTGTCCCTTGAGGTGTGAGATCCCTGTGGATGTGTGATGGGTTTGTGAATGTGTGAGTTTAGAGCGCTGAGAAAAGTGAATTAACCTGGCGGAATGGATGAGACCATTCATCTGTAGTGTTACTGTGTGGCTGTCCTCTTTTGCAGGGCATTGGCACTGACCACTGCTTCCCAGGCCTGGTCGGTAATGCCACTGCCCATTGTGCGGCCAGAGCTGGGGCAGAGGACATTGCAGAGGGCGAATGAGAGCCTGCCCACCATCAAAATAGCGTGTTTCCTAAGAATGCATAAATAATGTGGTGAGATTGGGACGATACGGTGTGAAATCCTGTCATTGCAGCCAGCGGATGAAATGTTGTTTTCCCCCCCACTACCACAACTAATGCAAATCTGGGGCAATTCCACCTGTAGCCACTGTTGTAATATAGGAAATGCAGCAGCCAATTTGAGCAAAGCAGCATCTCGCCTACTGCAAGGCAATATTGGTCAGGCTTTTTTAATGATGCTGGTTGATGGATGAATATTGGCCAAGAGAACTGCCCTGCTGTTCTTCAAAATAGTGCCATGAAATCTTTTAGGTCTCATCTGAAACGTCTGAGACAACCTTGATTTAACATCTGATCTGACAGATGTTGTGTTCAGGATAGGATACAGAGTCTTCAATGCTATGTATTATAATTGGTTGTGTTATAATTGGCATACTTGGTCTGGTTTGAGTCGGTATTGTATATTGTTGTTGTGTTATGCTGTAAAATAAAATACGGGTAATTTGGGAGGCTTCTACCTAGCAGGTACAGGGCATAAGAACCCAAGAACTCAGTATAGTGCTTACTGTTTCAGACAGGAACTTATTTGTAGTATGTGAATAGGAATCTTCTTTTAGGGTATAACTTTTTCACCACCTTTACTGAAAAATAATTAGACATTTGTTTTAATTTGGTTTTCATTGTTGGCTCCGCGTATATTTATGTCCAAAGCGGAAGGATGGGTTGCATATGTTTGAGTGTGTGTGATAAATGCTCTGTACCAGGCAGTGAACAGACTAGCCACTGTGGGTGCTCAGAAACGGTAGGTTGTTCCAGGTTTTGGTCGATCCTCTCCAACACATTACTTTAGGCTCAGAATTGTGGAGGAGATGTTGGATTTCATGCTTTCCCCTCCCCTGACTGACATGCTGCCTGTAAGTGCTGGAAAAGCACTCATTGGTCCATCGGTAATAAGAAAGTAAGACCCAGCCTCAAAATGGTTCAGGTCTTTGGCAAGGAAATTGGGGAGGTGGCACAATCACACCAACTGTCGACATGGTGTGAGAATCATCCCAAGATACTTTTACCTGTCCCATTCTTGGTTTTGATCATTTTTTTTTCATTGGATCTTCCAAACACTGCATTCCATTTTCACCTTTTTGTTTAGATGACTAATGCTCTGCTGAAGTAAATGCTTTTCAATGGAGGCATGCCTGCTTAAGCTCACTTAAGCTTAAGACAGTGACTGCCTTAGTGGCTTTTTACTCCAGGGTGGGAATGCAGCAAAGCAATCCAAATGTCCACCTGGGAGTGACAATAGGCAGAATCGGCTAATTTTTAATGGCCAGGTCTCATTTGCGTGCCCCTTGATGACTTCCCAACCAAAATGCAGGAAGTCGGCCGGAAGCAGCTGCCCAGGTGTTTAAAGTGCGTCGGTTGGAGGTTGTCACTGGGAAACAGAGGGAATGGTCTTTAGCACTGAGGTAGGTCAATAAGCAGGGGTCCTGTTTACGGGGGTGAGGAATTTAAGAGCAAAGGGGGATAAAGGTTTTCCAAAAAAGCACTCTTGTTCTCCTTGATCCACAAGAAAAGTGTTAAAAATAAAATTAACTAACTTTGTTGGGTTTCTAATGGCCTTGACTCCAGTTCCCAGCAGGTCTGACGTGGGAGGTGAGGTGCCATTACTGTTCCCCTGCTCGGGCCTCAGGATAAAAATGGCAGATCAATTTTCAATGTCATAATTAAAAAAAGGCCCACTGGAAAATTCCCATCCTATTAGAAGTTTTTTAAATTATGAATGGGTTTGTTAGGGTAGATAGAACCATAGAAAAGTTACAGCACAGAAGGAGGCCATTTGGTCCACCTTGTCCTTGCCAACCCAAGGACACCCAGACGCCCTTTCTAATCCCACCTTCCTGCACCCAGCCCATAGCCCTGCAGCTTACAACACTTAAGGTGCAGATCCAGGTACTTTTTAAAAGAGTTTAGAGTTTCTGCCTCTACCACCAACTTGGGCAGTGAATTCCAGACACCCACTACCCTCTGCTTAAAAAAGTTCTTCCTCATGTCCGCCCTACACCTTCTGCCACTTATCTTGAATTTATGTCCCCGGTTCTAGAATTCTTCAACAAGGGAAACAATTTTATCCTGTCTACTCTATCTATTCCCCTCATAATTTTGTACACCTCAGTCAAGTCACCTCTCAGCCTTCTTTGTTCTAAGGAAAATAACCCCAAGCTATCCAATCTCTCCTCATAGCTACAATTTTCTAACCCTGGCAACATTCTTGTAAACCTCCTCTACACTCTCTCCAGAGCTATTACGTCCTTCCTGTAATGTAGTGACCAGCACTGCACACAATACTCCAGTTGTGGCTTCACCAGTGTTTTATAAAATTCCATCATTATATCCTTACTTTTATATTCTATACCTCTGCCAATGAAGAAGAGCGTTCCATATGCCTTCTTTACAACCTTGTCTCCTTGAACTGCTGCCTTCAGGGACCTGTGCACTTGTATACCAAGATCTCTCACTTCATCTACCGCTCTTAGTATATTCCCATTTATTGTGTAATCCCTGTAACTGTTTGACCTCCCCGAATGTATGAACTCACACTTCTCTATGTTAAAATCCATCTGCCACTTTACTGCCCACTCCACCAACCCATCTATATCGTTTTGGAGATTATGGCTATCCTCTACACTATCCACTACTCAGCCAATCTTTGTGTCATCTGCAGATTTCTCAATCATGCCCCCCACGTTCATGTCCAAATCGTTAATATATAACACAAACAGCAAGGGTCCCAACACCGAGCCCTGTGGAACACCACTTGATACAACTTTCCATTTGCAAAGGCATCCATCAACCATTACCCTTTGTTTCCTGTTACAAAACCAACCTTTTATCTAGTTTGCCAAACTACCCTGAATCCCATGGGCTTTTACTTTCCTGACCAATCTGCCTTGTGGAACTTTGTCAAATGCCTTGCTAAAATCCATGTGCACAACATCCACTGCACTACCTTCATCAACCTTTCTTGTCACTTCCTCAAAGAATTCAATCAAATTTGTGAAGCAAGACCTTCCTTTAACAAATCCATGCTGACCATCCATGACTAGCCCATGCCTTTCTACATGACAGTTAATCCTATCTCTCAGGATTGATTCTACTAGTTTGCTCACCACCGATGTAAGACTAACTGGCCTATAATTGTTTGGCATTACCTTTGATCCCTTTTTAAACAATGGAACTACGTTTGCATTTCTCCAGTCCTCCGGTACCTCCCCTGTATCTAGTGAAGATTGGAAAATCATCCTCAGAGCATCTGCTATCTCCTCCCTGATTTCTTTCAGCAGCCTCGGGAACAATCCATCTAGCCCTGGTGACTTATCAATTTTCAAGGATTTCAGCCCTTCGCGTACTTCCTCTCTCTTTATGACTATCCCGTCCAATATCTCGCAGTGTTCCTCCTGGACTACTATATCTACATCTTCCCTTTCCGTTGTAAACACGGAGACAAAATATTCATTCAAAACCCTTCCCACAACCTCTGCATCTACACACAAGTTTCCAGCTTCATCTCTGATAGGTCCCACTTTTTCCTTAACTAACCTTTTAGCATTAATGTATTGGTAAAACATCTCTGGGTTATCTTTAACTTTACTTGCTAATCTTTTTTCATACCCTCTCTTTGATTTCCTTATTTCCTTTTTTACTTCGTCCCTGCACTTCCTATATTCGTCTAGGCTATCTGCAGTGCTTAGTTCTTTGTGCCTATCGTACACTTTCTTTTTCTGTTTGATCTTCCCCTGTATTCCTCTAGACAACCAGGGGGGGTCTAGATTTGGCAGTGCCACTCTTAGTTTTGTAGGGGACATGTCTACTTTGTACAATTAGGATCTCGCTTTTTAGTGTTTCCCACTGGTTTTCCACTGTTTTATCCTCCAGCAGTGCTGTCCAGTCCACCTCAGCCAAGTCCCTTCTCATTTCAGCAAAATTTGCCTTCCCCAGTTCAAGACTTTTGTTCCTGTCTTACCTCTTTCCTTTTCCATGGTAATGCTAAATCTAAATGAATTGTGATCACTGTCCCTGATGTGGTCGCCAACTGTCACTTCACCCACTTGTCCTTCTTCGCTCCCCAAGACTAGGTCTAGAATTACATCTCCTCTCATTGGGTTTGTCACTAATTGGTAGAAAAAATTTTCCTGGACACACTGCATGAATTTTTCTCCCTCAGTGCCCCTTATATTGTTCGAATCCCAGTTGATATTAGGATAGTTGAAGTCGCCTAGTATTATTGCCCTCTTGTTCTTATAAGCAGAAATTTGCCTACATATTTCTTCTTCTATCTCCCTTTCACTATTTGGGTGTCTGTAGTATACTCCCAGTAGTGTGACTGTCCCTTTTTTATTTCTAAGCTCAATCCATAAAGCCTCGTTTGTTGACCTATTTAGCATATCATTCCTTATCACAACTGGAATTGACTCTATAACCATTAGTGCTACCCCCCACCCCTCCTTTTTTATCTCTTACTCTATCGTGTCTGAAGACTTTATAACCAGTAATATTAAGCTGCCAGTTTTATCCCTCCTTTAGCCAAGTCTCCATTATAGCAATGACATCCTACTGCCATGTGTCTACCTGTGCCCTTAACTCATCTACCTTGTTTGTAATGCTTCTTGCATTGAAATATAAACAGTTTAACCCCATCAATTTTCCTTGCTGGACACTTTTTAAATTTTGCTTCTCCTGTAACTCCATGTCTATCAAAAGTCCCTAAAGTTCTACCTCCATTTTTCTGATCTGAATCTGACCTATCTGATCCTACTCCTGGGATCCCATCCCCCTGCCACACTAGTTTAAGTAATCCCCAATAGAACTAGCAAAAGCCCCTGCAAGGACACTGGTCCCTGCTCTGCCTAGGTGCAGCCCGTCCGGTTTGTACAGGTCCCACCTTCCCCAGAACCGGTCCCAGTGCCTCAAGAATCTGAATCCTTCCCTGCTACACCATCTCTCCAGCCACGTGTTCATTTGGTCTATCCTCTTATTCCTGCTCTTGCTAGAACGTGGAACTGGGAATAATCCTGAGATTACTTCATTTGAGGTTCTGCATTTTAATTTACCTCTTAACTTCTTTTACTGAGCTTGCAGGTCCTCATCCCTTAATTTACCTACGTCGTGCGTACCAATGTGTACCACGGCGACTGGCTGTTTACCTTCCCTCCCAGAATGTCCTGCAGCCACTCCGTGACATCCCAGACCCTGGCACCAGAGAGACAACATACCATCCTTGATTCATATTTGCGGCCACAGAAGCATCTGTGTGCCCCTAACTATTGAATCCCCTATCACTATAGCCCTGCCACTTGTTTTCCTCCCACCCCTGTGAGCAGCAGAGCCACCCACGATGCCGTGAACTTGGCTGTTGCTGCATTCCCCTGACAGGCCAACAGTATCCGCCCCCCAACAGTATCCAAAGCGGTATATCTGTTAGAGAGGTGTATGACCACAGGGGACTTCTGCATTGCCTTCATGAGTGTTTTACTGTTCCTGATGGTAACCCATTCCCTTTCTGCCTGTGTAATCTTCACCTGCGGTGTGACCACCTCACTAAACGTGCTATCCACGACTTGCTCAGCATCGTGGAAGCTCCAAAATGAGTCCACCCACAGCTCCAGCTCCAAAATCCAGTTAGCTAGATGTGGAGAAGGTGGGAAATGTGTTTCCATTTGTGGGAGAATCTAAAACTAGGGCCAGAATTTTCACTCCCGAGTCAGAAGCGCAGAGTCGGGAAAATTCCCACCTCCACATGTGCCCCAGATGGTCTGATTTTCGTTCAGGGTAAGGGGGCGGGAGGGGAGGTGAGGTGAGTGTTAATGGGAGTTGGGCTCACTGATCCAAGAAAAAGCGTGGAGGCAGCCACCGGGGCTTTTGGGTGCAGAGGCAGGCTGTCTGAAAGGATAGCCTCGGTGTTCTGGCACTTTTTCCCAACAGTAAAAATAGACGCAAGGAAAGAAGAAAAAGCCCTCCACACCTCATCCACTGACATCCCCTCACCCCCCAAACACTCCCCAGGCTGCCACCTCATGTCTCCTATGCCCTTCTACCCCCCACCAATGGCCCCTCATACCCAGCAATTTCACCACTCCGGCTTGGAAGGCAGTGGTAGTAGTGGTCAGTGCCAATGTTGCATATAAGAGGTTGGCTATCCAGTGCAGAAAGAGTATGAATGATCTCATCCGTTCCACCAGGGTAAGGTAACCATCCCATCACTCTAAGCTCACTGGCTTGCAAGGTCATCACACATTCACTGGCATCTCACTCACTGCCAACTCAAGGGACATTACTACTGTCTCTCTCACACACACACACACACACTCAGGTCTCCATCTGGCCTCATCTCCTCTAGAGAATACCTCCTCAGCCCTCACTATCTTGAGGCCACTTGCACAGATCAATATGTGCCCCCACAGACACCCTAGTTTACCCTCCTTCCCCAGTACAGCCTTTGCTCTGCAGCCTCTTCCCTTGCCTGAGGCCTCTTCTCCCCCTTCCCCAAGCAAGACCTAGCCCTGCAGCCATTAAAAAACTACCCCTTCCATTCAGCTGGTCTGCTAGATAGAGACCTGCCCATGAAACCCCCTAAAAGTGATGTGGTGCTGCCTGCAAAGCGTGGCGCTGATGACTGTGAGTGCTGCCCGAAGCAAGGTAGGCAAACAAACTTCGAAGTCCCGGGTGAAGTGCAGCTCGCCAGGTGCACGTCGCTCATGTACAGCTGTGAAACATTCCAGTGTGCAGTCACGCCAACGCGTCTGGATGATCCAGCGTTGGGGTGAATCTGGTGAGCAGGGCTTATAATGAGATGCGAAAGTATGGAACTTAGGTTCCTGACGTGCAGTGGCATGAAAAGCAGCCTGCCATTGACAGGTAGAGCAGTCGATTGCAAACTGGCTTCATGACGGCATAAAACTGAATTTTGGCCTTCTTGCCATATTGTCCACTCACCGCCAAACACACCTGTCGCCAACGGGAGTGGAAAATTCCACCCTTCATTTTCTTTTTCTTTTACATTTCCTGCCAATGTACTGTGTAAGTTTGACATTGAAGGTTGTATTACAGATCCATCCATGTCCAATTATTTCACTCGAGAGCGAGGTTCATATTCAGAAACCTAGTTCTTTGATGGAAGCTGGGAGATGCTGTGATGTTTTGTCTAGTTATTCAGTGGGAATGTGTTCCACAGGAGTCAAATTATCTGATTGATCAGTAACAAGTTGCAGTAATGTAATGTCACTTTTTATTTGTTTTTGTTATTTGTCTTTTAAAAGAGGTTTCTTCTGTTAACATCTATTGCATGGTGGAAGCTTCATTTTCGTGATGGATTGTTTGATGAGAGTGTTGAAGACCTGAAGATCCCAAAAAATTGTTGTATATGTTGTGATTGTGTCATGTTTTGTATCAATCAGACTGTTTGTACAGAATTTATTTGCTGATTTTGAATGTCTTCTAGGATATGTTATGTTTTGAGTCGTACTCAGTGTTTGAGGAGCGTTTGACAGTACTGAAATTTACAGATCATTCTTGCCTGTTGGAACAGTTTCCTATTTGTAGCAAAGAGGCTTGTTCCAGACCGTCTGGAAGGTAATAACAGTCTGAGAAAAACTGTCAGTTTGGACAATAAAGACAGATAATATCTATTGTTAAAGTTTTTTCTGTTGCTTTTTGTTTTGAATGCTGCCACTTCTGAGGTGATTTATGTTTTGAGAAGATTTGAGATCGTTATAGTAGGTGATGTTAAATGGTTTTGACTGGCTGGTGACAGTTGCTATAGTACTGGTGATGTGGAGAGTGCTGAAATCCATTATTTATGGTTAGTGCGAGGGAGGACAGTTGAAACCGCTGCCATCATTTTGAATGTACGTGTGTTTGTCGTGTGATGCATCACTCAATTTAGGAAGACGATAAAAATGCTAGGTTAAAATAAGCCATTGCAGAAAAATACAGCGTTCCGTCCACACGTGCTATAAACTGTTACATAATTCCATATTGACAGTGATACATTGTTGGCAAACCAATGGTCACTTTTCAAGTAGAAATGTGTCAGTAAGCCATAGAAGTTTAAGAATGCTTATGGGGTTCAATACAGTCATGACTTCAGACCATATTGACTGTATTTATTATGTGCCTTGACGATGCCCACCCAGTCAATAAAGCTGATGCATAGAGGCTCAGTCACTGTAGTATTACACCAGGAGCTTAGAATGTTCAAGGTTCAGTCCCTGCTATCTATTGAATTAGTTGACCTTAGCCAGGATGGCACCAGCTTTGTTGTAGTTGTTATTAGTATTTTTGGCAATGGAGGAGAAAAAGAATCAAAGTTTACTTAGAATGATATAGAATTGGATGCACAGACACAAGCCATTTGGCTCAGCTGGTCTCTGTTTGTGCTTATGGCCGATGCTATTTCATATATCCCGATCAACCTATCCTTCTATTCCTTTACCCTCATACATTTATCCAGTTTCCTTTAATGCATCCACAGTATTTGCCTCAACTACACCATGTGGTAGCAAATACAACATTCTAACCATTTTTTGGGTAAAGGTGTTTTCTCTGAATTCTCCATTAGATTTATTGGTAACTATATTACAATTGTGGCCCCTGGGGGAAAATATTCCCCTCCATTGGGGTGGGAAGTTCAGGAGCAGGCGCAGGCGGGAGCGCCTCCCATCGGCATCCACAATTGGGGCCGCGCCACAGGTGGGCGGGTCGATTAAGACCAGCCCAGCGCAACTTCCGCCAGGAGGCACTATGTGACACTGTCACATGAGTTGGGACTTGTCCATAACTTTTTTTGAAACCCTTACTAAAAATTTAAATACCCTCATGAAACTTCATCCCACCCGTGGGTGAGGTTTCATGCATTTTCTGAAGCCCGCCAGTGCTCCCGGCCTGCCCACCAACCTTAAGGTTGGACAGGCAGGTCCATTAATGATTTTAATTAGTTTCTCAATGTCCTCAATAGGCCGTTGAAAGGTCAGCAGGCGCACAGCTGACTCGGCTGTGCCTCTGCCGACCTGAAAATAGAAATGATGTGGGGTGACGTCAGGAGTTCCACCCGACATCACCCCGTGTCATTTTACACATCGGCAAGTGGGACCCACCCCTGCTCGCTGACGGGAAAATTCTTCCCCTGGTTTTGACTCCCTGATCACTATTCATCAACGTCTCCTGGAGGTGTCCTGTGTACATATTGACAAATCTATCAACATTCAACACAAAGCTGAAACATTTGCAACCATCTTCAACCAGAAGTGCCTAGTGGATGATCCATCATGGCCTCCTCCTGAGGTCCGGAGCATTACAGATACGGGTCCTTCGACAGCACCTTCCAAACTTGCGACCTCTACCACCTAAAAGGACAAAGGCAGCAGATGCATGAGAACAACACCATCATCAAGTTCTCCTCCAAGCCACATACCATTAGGACTTGGAGCTATTTTGCCGTTCCTTCAATGTTGCTGGGCCAAAACCCTGGAACTCACTTCCCAACAACACTGTGGGTGTACATACACCACATGGACTGCTGCGGTTCACGAAGGCAGCTCACCACCACTTTCTCAAGCGTAATTAGGAATGGATAGCAAATTCTGATCTAGCCAGTGATGCGCATATCCCGTGAGAATTAATTTGTAAAAATTGCCTTTGTCATATCTGAGCACTTGAACACCTTTGGAACATTTTCAATAGTTGCTGTTTGCGGGGAAAGTGCTCGATTTGACAATGCTGCCAAGCTATACAGGATATACATTATAAGCTTCAAGGTTCAAATATTACATCATCACCAATACAAAATCAGAATACTGCAGATGCTGGAAATCAGAAATAAAAACAGAAAATGCTGCAAATATTTAGGAGGTCAGGCAGCATCTGTTGAGAGAGAAACATCAGGTGGAATCGTCCCCTCCCACCATCAGCAGGATTCGGGCAGGGATGGAAGGTATGGCAGGAAGCAAAAAATCGGGAAATCAGATCAGGAACCTCTCCCAACATTCATGGCAGGTTGGCTGAAGCTGGGCGGGAGCCCATTTTGCATCTCATGCATGCTCATTGAAAACCCCACACGCTGGAATCATGTGTCCCCGTCAAATCTTCCGGCCACCAGCGGGAATTTATGCCCGTTCTATTACCCGACTGCACATTCACCCGGCAAGGGAGAAATTCAAAACACTTGCCTTTCTGCTGAAGCTGGATGCACCACTGGAGTTAGTATGCTGCGTGTGAAGACACAAAGCAAGGGTGGCCTGGAGGAGACAAAAAGGAGTGGATACAAGACACGAAGGTGGGGGAGGGTGTTGATGGAAGACACGAAGTGGGCGGGGGGTGGCATGGAAGGTACAAAGTGGGGGTTGGAACATATGAAGGTGGGTTGAAAGGCACAGAGGGGCAGAGGTGGAAGGCACAAATGGTGGGGGTTGTCCAAGGAGAAGATGGGAAGACTGTGGGTGTGTGTGGAGGGGGTGGGGGGTGGGTATTGTGTCCAGAGGAGAAGGAGCGACTGCCAGATGAGAAGGAGCAGTGGAGGTGTGTAATTGGAGTGAGGGGGAGGAGGGGGGAGGAAGGCATGAAGGGGGAGGGAGCAGTGGGGGACGGGGTGGCGACAGAGTGTTTCAGAGGGAAGGGTCAGTTGAGTCAACATGGGGTTGCAGGTAATAGGAGAGGGACAGTGACTGAGACATGAAGTGGGGTGCTGTAAGGTGGAATGTTCTGGGTCCAGATATGGTGAGTATAGTTCTCATCTGAGGGGGGTGGGGTCATTGAAGGGGACAAGGATGGTGATATGGATTACAGGAGTGGAGAGGATCAGGGTGGGCATAGGAACAGTGATTGGGTGGGCTCAGCGGAGAGGGAGGACATGTCCAAATTCATTGTGATAGGGTCCAAGGTGATGGTGGGGGGCTCAAGGGGTCAAGTGGAGGGTGAAGGTGACATTGGGGAGAATTGATGGTGATGGGAGGATGTTGGTGGAAGACAGAGGAGGGTAAAAGGTGGTGGAGACAGTCTGATATGTGACACACACCATGCTGAGACAGAGGCAGGTCTAAACCAAGGCAATGCATTTAATGTCCAACTGCAAAACATCAAAGAGGGGGGGACCGTCTTCTTGGGTGGGTGGAGCGGAAGGACAGCACAACCGAATAACTAAAGGCAAACTGTAACAATCATATGGAGCCTGTACGAGAGCTTTGTGCTTTGCAAATCCTCACTGTCTGGTGAAGGCCCAAGCAACAGCAGGTCTGGCCCAGAGGGATCTCACCACAGCAAGATCCCAGCAAGGTGTGGAGCTGCCATTCACTTTGAGCCATTGGCATCAGTTCCAGGCAGAGATATGGAAGAAGGGGCAGAGGGGATGCCTACAATCGGCATGCAGGTGAATGGCAGCCAAGTCACGACTGCAAACTTTCATCCTTCCAGGGGAATGGACCTGCCTGACAAGGCTTATGTGGTTAGTCTTTCCATTGTGACAAGGTCTATCAATAGAGCCTTGAAGGCAGAATCACAAGGGTGGGAGGCCTCTCAAAGACCTATGTTTCCATGCACAGCCATGTATTAGAGGGGCGAAGACCCATCCTTGGTCCTCCCCTAGATGGGCTGGAGTGCACGTGACCATGAAAACAACTAGCAGCAAGAATGAATCCAGGGGACTTGCAATCAGTGCAAGATAACATATATTTAGAAGTGCAAAAACTGTATATGTCGCAGCGTTTTTCCCCTTGTCGGGGTGGGGGAGCGGTGCAGGGAGTTGTGCGGGAGTGGGCACGAGTGGGCAGGTTCCTAATTGGTGCCCCTGATCGGGAATGTGCTGCCATTTTACGTGGGCGGGCCAATTAGGGCCTGCCCAGCGTGACGTCCGCCTGGAAGCGCTGTGTTCTCCCTGTGGTGGCGGGGGGAGGGGGGCGAAATTCCCTGAGCAGGCCTGTGCGCTCTTTCGCGCATGTGCACAGAAGAGCACACTGAGGCAAAGTGCTGCCTTAGGGAGACCGGTTGAACTTTTAAAAATTTATTAAAGGTAAGAGAAAATTTTCCTGACATGTCCCCTCATGTGACACTGTCACATGAGCTGGGATATGTCCATTCCTTTTAATTAAAAATTTTCCAAACATTTTAAATCCCTCATGAAACCTCATCCCGCCCATGGATGAGGTTTCATGCTTTATCGGAAGGCCGCCTGGGCTCTTGGCCTGCCCGCCAAGTTTAAGGCTGAACGGGCAGGTCCATTAATTATTTTAGCTACTTTTTTAATGGCCTTCATAAGTTATTGAAAGGTTGGCGGGTGCACAGCCGACTTGGCTGCATGCCCCCGCTCACCAACTGGAAAATGCTGCCCATAATGATTGTATGCCCATGCCTCCCGTGCTAATTCAATACTTCTAAATCTTCCAAACTCCACTGCTACTTCTAGGTGCATCCCTGACATCCACAGCAGAGGTGGGGGCAGCCTGCTGATTATTATGGCATACAGCTATCCATGGGGAAGAAGATATCCTGCCTTTCCTGCGTGGCCTCAAGAAGATGCCCTAGGGATGTATCACTGAAGTGAGAAGGCTTGTTGCCTTTTCTTGCTCATCCTTCTTCCCATTAGTGAAGGCCTGTCTGGGTGCCTTTATAAAAATGTCATCCAGGCATCATCCTGCCCGCTCCGCCACGAGACTCAATGCAAAACACGCACATGCATCACTAATGAGGCAGGGAGTGGATGGTTTTGCGTAAAAGCCCACCCCACTCCATGGTGGGAATCACTCCGACTTTGTAACCCTGCTACAGAACTTATGGCGGGAGGGGACAATTCCACCTATAGTTAACCCCTCAGGTTGATAACTTCCGTAAATCATGGGAGTGTCCTGCCAAAACTTCACAGACCCGAAACATTGGCCTGGATCTTCTGAGGAACAGGAATCATTGCTGGATTGCTGCTCTGCTCAGACATCCCCCCGACTCGATGCTGCTCTGCATTTCTGACGGGACTTCCGGGCCTGGTTTTCCCAGAAATGTGGAATCCAACATCCTTTGGAGAGTGTTGTACGTTGGTTTTGACTGGCCATGGAACAGTTGCAGAGACATAGATATGTCTTATCAATAGCTGTTTATTATAAGAACATACTTAGAGATATTCAAGACTAGCTAGTACTCAGTCTGAACTATGAGCATTCTCCGACTAGATCCTTGACACTCTGACACTCTCTTACATCATCACGTGCATTGTACTGTTAATCCGGTCGCACACATTAACTCTTTCAGCCCTGAACACCCCATTAGGACAGAGTGCTTTGTCACAGCGGAGTACAGTCGAGAGGAAGGATAAGCGCCCTTTTTACAGCACAAGCTGCATATGGTAAGTTTAAAGGACCAATCTTTAAATTTTTTTTCATGGCATGTGGACATCGCTGGCAAGGCCAGCATTTGTTGCCCATCCCTAATTGCCCTTGAACTGAATGGTTTGCTAGGCCATTTCAGAGAGAAGTTAAGAGTCAATCGCATTGCTGTAGGTCTGGAGTCACATGTAGGCCAGACCAGGTAAGGATGGCAGATTTCCTTCCCTAAAGGACATTAGAAAACCAGATGGATTTTTACAACAATTGATGATAGTTTCATGGTCACCATTACTGAGACTAGCTTTATAATTTCAGGTTTATTAATTGAATTTAAATTCCACCAGCTGCCGTGGTGGGCTTTGAACCTGTATGCCCAGGGTACTGGCCCAGCCTCTGAATTACTACTCTACTATACCATCATAAATGTGTGAATGGTTGAATGGATGAATGAGTAAATGGGTGGGGTGGGTGAGGTGGGTAAATGGGTAAGTTGGTAGGGGCAGGTGGGTAGAGGCAGGTGGGTGAGGTGGCAGGTCGGTAGGGTGGTAGTTGTGTCTGGGGGTAGTCGGGTGATTGGGGGTAATCAGGTTGGGCCAGGAGGGATAGTTTGGTCGGAGGGGGTAGCCGGGTCGGGTTGGAGGGTCGTTGGGTCGGCTTGCAGGGGTAGTCAGATAGTTGGGGAGCTGGTCAGATGGCTGGGGCTAGTCTGACGGTTGGGGGTGGTTGGGAGAGTTGTCTGGTGGTCAAGGGTGTAGTCAGGCCGTTGGGGCTAGTCGGGTGGTCGGGGGCTTGTCGGGTGGTCAGGGGGAGTAGTCGGGAGGTTGGGTGGGTAGTCGGATTGTTGGGGAAGTCGCGGGGCCAATGTGAGTGAACAGTGGGGGTGGGCATGGGGGGTCAGTTCTGTAGCTACTCAGGAGTTAGACGAAATTTTAACCTGTCTAACATTTCCTGGTTAACTATTTATAAAAGTACCGCAGAACTGTCTGAAGTCTCCAACTTGAATTCAAAGTGGGAGACAATTATGGAGGGTTCTGGGGAGCAGGGGAATTGCTTACCAGGCGATTCCGACGTAGATCAGAGCAACAGGACTTCCATTGGGTCCTGAGGCGCATCTCAGGTTTGGGTCATTAACTCAGTTTCCCTCCCCACAGAGGCTGCCTGACTTGCTAAATGTTTCTAGTATTTTCTGCTTTTATATCACATCATTGCAATTTATTATGTGTGTGAAGTGCATTCATACAACTGAGTGGAAGGATCCTTTTCATAACTAGTTGAAGCATTGTGGATATTTAACCCAGTAATGGAATTTTTCAAATTTGATTATAGAGCATCTTCATTGCAATGTGCAGTCTTTTAAAAAAATGATTGCAGCAGCGTTTCCTATGTGCCAGGAAAAATACTTCCAATTGGAAATGCACCTGTTGGCAGGCACAGTGACTGTGACCTGGTGAGTTGGGTGCAGTTGCTTGAAGCAGCAACACCATGTTCCAGCTGGAATTCAACCAAAACTGAAGCACAATAATGCTATCTGTTTAACATATACTTAATTATAACAAAAGCTTCAACTTGGGTCGTGAATACTAAATTCATAGCCTTGAAATTACTGCGTGCATATTTTTAAATCGTGTAACATCTGCAATAAACTATTTTCTGTAATCTTCTAATGGGGCTATAATGTACTATTGAGTAATCTCATGAACTGTTCATTGACGGCGTTTTTGTTATGTATTTTTTTAATGGAATCTGGCCTATGAATCCTTTCAGAAGCTGTTTGCATCTTTACCTTGCATTAGAAGACTTGCAAGGTTCAAAAGATCTGTTTATTTGTTAAATGTTTAAAATCTTTTTCATATTGTCTCATATCTACTAATGTGTTTATTCTTATTAGAAATAAATAGTTCCAATATAGACAGATTCCATAAATTATTAGAGGAAGACAAGAATTCAAAGATTTCAAAATATGGGAAAATTCAGAATCAGATAGAATTGTACCTATCCATAATCAAATGGGTAAAATTTTACCCGGGTTTACAGTTCATTGAATTTTCACAGTCATTTTAATTCATCAGAATCGCCCATAAACCTTTTGCTATGCATCGTTTATTCAAATAGCAATTTAATTTTTAAATTTAAAAAAATTCTGCTTGTCATTTCTCATTTTATTCTATATCTATGTTTTAGGTATTCTCATCCAATGCACCCTGAACAGAATGGCTTAGAAATTGATTCCTAGATCCCAGTCAGTATCATCCAGTATTTGATCATGATGTACACAGGACTGAAAGAAGTCCTCCCTATCAGCTCTCACAATTCAGTAGTACAGACTGTTGCATTACCACATGGAATGCCAGTATGCTGCTCTTTGGGTGGAATTTTATGGTTCTATCGAGGCAGGGAAGGGGCCATAAAATATGGCAAGCTGTTCAAAAGTCCCTATTGACATTGGCAGGACCGAAAAATCCCACCAACGGTTGGGTGGGGGGAGGGGGGGGATGGTGGTCGCATGGCTGGCATAAAATTCTACCCTTAATATTTTTTAAAGTTTGAGATTTTGAGAGGGCCTTTGAATTCAGCACAGACTGATGAAATTAAAGTCGGCTTTCTTTGCCAGCTCTTAAGAGCCCCATGTGAAAAGACGTTAAGTAGTTCAACTCAATTCTGAATAAAGGTATGAAACTGGCTATAATTGGGCATAAATTGGCACTAAATTGGCAATCTCTAGCAGAGGACCCATAAGGATTGTTTATGGGGGAAATTGAAAAATCAATAGTTAACAGAACTGTCAACTCTAGGCAAATCCTAGGTCTGAGATTTTCAATCACAAGCCAATCATATACCTGAGGCATTGCCTTGTAATAACAAAATGAATGCAGTTTAAAAGCATGAAGTTGTTTGCTCACTGGCTTCAGGGCACACCATGTTTGTGTTTTAATCCAAACTGGCTGATCTGCTAAAATTGCTGCGACAGTTACGTGTCACAAATCTTTTGTTATTATTACAGTGACTGTGTTATGTCTCTGATAACTATAGGAAGAAGCTCATTGGCAGTGCAAGGTCAGTGCTCTGTATTTCTATTTGGCCAGGATTTTATGGCCCTCACTGTGGCGTGTCTCCCCCCAGGGGAATGTGGCAAGCCATTTAAATCTCCATTCAGTCCAGCAGGACCATAATACCCCGCCGGGCGGGAATGGCAGTAAAACCCTGGCCTTTGAATTTCGCTTGTGGAACCCTGCTTCCTCAGCATCACAACAAGGCAAGCAAGTACTGAATGTGTGGCTCCTACCAACATGACTATGAAAATAGAGCCAATGGTGTAGTATAAAATTGCAATAAAAATGTTTTTCTTTCCTGTTGGTTTCTTTAGCTGCTTTCCTCTTTTCTTATTTTCTGTTCCTTTCGAATTCCTGAGGCACTTCAGAGACTGGTAGAAAGTGTCAGTTGGCTCAGTATTCTGGAATAGGGAGCGAGGGGAGAGTAGGGGAAGGGTTCTGTTCCTTTACTCCATGCTGCCTTGCTAGTTGGCAAATGCCAATAACTAGTGAGACTATCTGCTGTCACATCACAGATCCACAATTTATTTCCCTTTGTTTTCTTTGCCTGCCCCACTCCACACCAGAATTTCCTTAAAATAGGCTTAATTCTGTAGTATTGGATGGATCTCACAGATTAGAGTCCACCTACGTTCGTGGGCTGCCTCTCTGAGCTCAGCCAATGTTGGAAGTCCTCCCACTTCCTTGTTTTGTTACATTTGAATCATAATGAAGGCTCATTACAAATTCAACTGCCTCAATGCCATATTTCATTTGCAGAACACTGAGGGCTCGTGGGGAAAGGAGGCAAGGCATCAGGGCTATTATATCAGACAAACGCTTTGATACTATGTTTATGGTGTCATTTTTAAATGGGATTGCTTCCCATTTAAAACGTGGTCTGATTGACAACTATCTGTATAAGTGCGCAGTGCTGTGGAGCAGATTCTAACAAGGCTTGTGAACTGATTTGTAGGATACATAAACATAAGAATTTTTTTTTTTAAAAACCATTGCTGAGAAAAGGCCATGTGTACTATTGAAGCCTAGCCTTCCAGTTAACGCTCCCATTGTGCTATCCTATCCTTTTTTAAGTAACCTTCATACTGAGATAATTATAGATGAGGAAGGCCATCCAGATCATTTCAATTCACTTACTCAGGAAAATCCCTATTGTCTTAACATTGTAGCAGCCAATTGTTTCTGAAATGATTCCAGGGACCTCCCCTCCAATACTCCATGTACACGTTTATTCCACATGTTGATTACTCTGTGCCATTAATTTTCAGTTTGCGTGATTGTGTAAAATGAGTGATAGTGAATCAGCAGCATGTTTTACACCACACCTGTAAAAGCCAATTCGCTATCGCACAAAGTCAAAATTATCCCCTTTGTGTACATAAGAATTGTCCAATGTCAGTCTTAAAGTGTGCTTCTCTAATTTGATCCTGTATCCCAGTGTTATTTTTCCACAATTTAATTTAATATTCTGGTTTAACATTTTCAACTTAACAGTATTATATAACTCCACAAGTTAACTTTGACAATGCTCACTTGTTTGTGGCTTCTTCAACATCAAAGGCAACCAGCATATCATCTCACTACTTGCAGTGGGTTAATTTGATGACTGATGAGACCAGCATTGTTTCTGAGTGAGCATTCACAGAGTGAATAGTGGACCCTGGATACACCAAATTGAAGACCTTAATTTCTAAGGTGACATTTCCTCCAACATGAGGGTTGTGATGGGTCTTTGTAAGAATAGCCTTCATAGATATTTTGTTGTCATGCTTTCTTCTCCATTTCACTTATGGACACTTATTTTTGTAGTAATTATGGTTTTATTTAGTGTAATGTACTTTTAAGATTAATACTTGTTAAGGAAAATCACATGATCAATAGTAACCAATAGGAGAGTAGAGCCGGCTACCTCAGCAGTCAGCATAGAGATAGATTTGGAGTTGGAAGCAAAATTATAGTTGTTGCTGAGTATATGGTAAATAAGCTGAGGGAAAAAATATCCCCCCCCATTGGTGGGGAAGTTCAGGAGCAGGAGCGGGCAGGCGCGCCTCCGATCGGCACCCCCGATTGGGGGCGCGCTGCCATTTTACTTGGCGGGTCAATTAAGGCCCGCCCAGCATGGCACCCGCCAGGAAGTGCTATGCACTCCTTGTGCGGGCGGGGGGAGGATTCCCTCAGCCAGACGTGCGCTCTTTCGCGCATGCACGCGAAAGAGCACACAGATCTCCCTGAGGCTAAGTGCTGCCTCAGGGAGATCAGCTCCAAATTTAAAAATGTTAAAGAAACTATATCAAAATTTCCCTGACATATCCCCTCATGTAAGACTGTCACATGAGTTGGGACATGTCCATCACTTTTACTGAAACCTTTATTAAATATTTTAAAACCCTCATGAAACCTCATCCCACCCATGGATGAGATTTCACACTTCTTCCTAAGCCCGCTAGGGCTCACAGCCTGCCTGCCAACCCTAAGGTTGGATGGGCAGGTCCATTAATGATATTAAGTACATTTTAGATGGCCTCAATACACCGTTGACAGGTTCGCGGGTGCACAGCTGATTCGGCTGCACCCCCACTGACCCGAAAATGGAATTAATGTGGTGTGACATCAGTAGTTCCACCCGACGTCACCCCGTGTCATTTTAGATATCGGTGAGCGGGCCCCGCCCCCACTCGCCAACTGGAAAATCCTTCCCTTAATGTTTCCACCCAAGAAGTGTCTGCAGATCAACTCTATCATTCATAGTATAACTTGGACACCCTACAACAAATGGACGACAAAGATAAAACAGAACTGAACAGAAGAAATCAAGTTAAAAAGAAATCAGCGCTGTACCTTGCCCAGTGATTGTAAAGCTGAAATCTGAAAGTATGTTCCCAATTACTGTAATGGAAGCTCTTGTGTCCATTTCCATTTTAACAGGTTTGCCATTTACTTTCACTGTGACAAATATTGGTTCTGTCTTTCCAACTTTCAGATTAAACAACAAGTAAATGTCTGAATTTGCTCCAATAGAATGAAAGAAGTTATCCCCTCTCAAAATGCCAGAATTTTGGAGAATTGATCCTTTTGAAATGCCACAGGCAATTGGTCTCAACACATAGAACACATCATTTTTTTTTCAGGCGAATGAGATTACGGGGGAAGAGAAGAGGCAAGCAATCCTCTTGAGTACTTGTGGGAGCAAAACCTACAGTTTGATTCGAAGTTTGATGGCACCCAGTGCCCCAGATTCGAAGAATTTCGATGAATTTGGTGGACCTCAACCAAAGCCCTCAGTCACGATGCAGAGGTTTAGGCTTAATTTGTGAAATAGAACCCTGGGTGAGGCAATTGCATGCTATGTGGAAAATTTGAAACAGCTAATGAACATTGTGAGCTCAGTATGACACTGAGCGACAAGCTCAGAGATCGTTTAGTGTGTGGCATGAAAGAGGACTCTATTCAGAAAAGATTATTGTCCAAAGTGAATGTGGATTTCAAGAAGATGCTAGAGATAGCACTGGCCATGGAAACCACAGTAGGGGATTCAAAAGAAATACAGGATGGACAAAATGGCGCTGTCCTCCACATCAAGCAGGAAACATAAACCAAAAGAGGCGCGAAAAAGCGAGTCTCTGCCGAGGTGCGGGAAAAAGCCCTGCTAGCCAAAGAATAAAGAAAAATAACTTAGCAGTGAAATTGAAGGATAATTTTGACAGAGGTGGAAACAATCAGTCTTTTAGCAGTTGGCAGTTTAAAAAATTGAATGTTACTATTGTCATAGAAATGGACATATGATGAGGCAATGCAAGGAAAGATTCAAGCAGCCTTGTAAATAAAAGAAGCCCAATGAAATCTACAATGTAGAAGAGCCTGAAACAACAAATTCAGACATTTACTTGTTGTTTAATCTGAAAGTTGGAAAGACAGAACCAATAATAGTCACAGTGAAAGTAAATGGCAAACCTGTTAAAATGGAAATGGACACAGGAGCTTCCACTACAGTAATTGGGAACATACTTTCAGATTTTTAAGTAATGGTGAACATCAATTAGGTTTAGAAGAAACAGCTGCCAAACTAAAAACATATATGCATGAAGATATTCAAGTAAAAGGCATAAGCGGAGTAATTGGCCATTATGGAAGCCAATCGGCAAAGCTACCAGTGTTAGTATTGCGAGAGAGAGGGCCAAGCCTCCGAGGGTGAAATTGGCTATGGAAAATCAACCTTGATTAGCCACTGAGATTCCAAAAGGAAGCTGGAAGCATTCTTATTTTGAAAATGGAGTGTATAAAGACTCAACAACCTGAAGAAATGCAGGCTGTCCTAAGCCAAAACCTGGAAGAAACTTGAAGAGATCCTGCCTGATGACAGAGGTCGAGACGAGGTGAGCAACCTTCACAGGGAAAAAGAAAACCTGTTGAAAGACCTTCACATGCTCAAGTTTCCCTCAGGTCAAAGTTTGTACCTCTGGAAAAGTAAGAGGAGAAACAGGAAGAATTCAGCACTTCTCTGAATAAGCTGAAGGATGAGTTGGCAGAGAAAATACAGCAATGCTCAGTATTCCAGGAGGCAGCAAAACAAATGCAAAAAAGAGATGGAGGAGCTGAAGAATCAGTTACATGAAGCCAAAGAGGCTTTGGAAGCAAAAGTCACACAATTTTCCAAGAAGCAGACAGATGATGGAATTTTGGGAGACTCAGCCACCGAGTTCAGACAAGCTAAGCTTGCATCTGAGAGAATTCTGGCCAATAGTGAAGTCAAAAAGAAGGCCGAGATTATCGTCTGCACTAGAAAGAAGAAGGCACGTAGAAAGAAGATATAGAAATACTAATAGGGCTTTAATTCTGGCAGCAGACGCATACACTATGATACATAGGCCTGGCAATTAGATCGCAAACGCCGATGCCCTTAGTCTTTTGTATTTACAAGAAAATGATGAGGATGTCCCAATTCCACAGGAACTTGTTTTATTGTTAAATTTCTTGGATTTCTCACCGGTATGTGCTTAACAGATCAGAGGGTGGACAAGTTGGGAACCAGTCCTATTTCAGGTACAAGAACAAGTGTTACATGGTCAGTCACAGGAGCCCGTATCTGAGGAAATGAAACCGTATTTTAACAGAAGACGTGATATAACCATGCAGGATGGCATCTTATTGTGGGGAGCGCAAGTGATAGTACCTCCAAAGAGAAGGGGACCATTTTTAATTGAACTACACAGTGCCCATCCAGGAATTTCCTGAATGAAGACCACAGCCGCAGCTATCTACGGTGGTCTGGGATGGATGGCGCAATAGTTCTGTGTGTAATGTCAGCAACTTCAAATGTTCCCAGTGACAGCTCCATTACACCCATGGAAGTGGCCAGGTCGACCCTGGGTGTGGTTACACAATGATAACATTGGACCTTCCTTGGGAACAATGTTTCTGCTCATTGTCGATGCCCATTCAAAATGGATGGACGTATATGAGGTGAAGTCACCAACGTCAGCTGCTACATTGAAAAACTACGTCAGAGTTTTTTCATTCACGGACTACCAGAAGTAACTGGTTCTGGTAATGGAACAGCATTTGGGTGCTGAGTTTTAATGGTTTATCAGTCTCAAAGGTATCACTCATATGAAAACTGCACCATACCGCCTTCCTCAAACAGACTGGCTGAAAGGGTGGTTCAAAGTTCAAGACAAGCATGAGAAAGCTAACTGGTGATTTCTTGGCAAACAAGCTAGCACGCTTTCTTTTTCATTACAGGACTACCCTTCACAGAACAACAGGTGTCACACATGCGGATTTATTGTTGAAATGCCGTCTCAGGATGAGGTAATAATGTCAAATTTAGAGGGGAAGGTGGAAAGGAGTCAGGGAAGTTAGAAACCTAGACACGACTGGCATAGTTGCAAAAGGAAATTTACCATGGGATAGCCGGTATACCTGAAAAACTTCAGGGAATGGCCAAAGTGGTTACCGGGTGAAATACGTGTGGTGACTGAACCTCTATCCTAACACATGGAGGTGGAAGGTAGGATCATCTGTAAACATATTTAAGGAAGAAGGAGTTAAATCACCAAGATTTGGTTCTACAGATGACCATGATCGGAGCTGTATTTCCTTTTGAGGGGACTCAATCCAGGACTGACATGTCTTATGTTCCTGTAAGAGATGAGGATACAGAACTGTAAGTGTCATCCGAAGCACCTGATGTTCAGGCAACTCCGGAAAAGGAGGTTCCTGATAAAGAATCTGAAGTTGTGGAGCTGCGACATACCACATGTACCAGGAAACCACCTGAAAAACTGGGCTTGTAAATTCCTTACCTAGTGTAAATATTATGTTATCTTGAAAAATATGTACCTGTAAATATAATATGTATAGCCGAGTTAAAGGGGAAGGAATGTAGTAATTATGGTTTTATTTAGTGTGCAATGTATCTTTAAGAATAATACTTGTTAAGGAAGATTACAAGATCTGTGGTAATAGGAGAGTGGCGCGAGCTACCTCAGCAGTCAGTGTAGAGATAGCGTTGGAGTTGCTGCTGAGTATGTTGTAAATAAACTTAATGTTTCCACCCAGGAAACATCTGCCGATCAACTCTATCATTCATAATACAACTCGGAAATCCTACAACAAATGGGCGACGAGGATAAAACAGGATTGAACAGAAAAAAATCAAGTTACAAAGAAATCGGGAAGGGGCCCTAGAATGAAAGCCTATGGAGCTGGAGCTGCTGAGGTCACAAGAAGAGAGGATTTAGATGGGCTGGAGTTATCTAGGTGGATGGCCCCGGGGTGTTGAGCTGCTGGTCCTCCTCCCTATTGGCGCCCAATGGCCACTGGTTGATTCCTTGAGGAGAAGGGGTAACTGGATTGAGATGAAGTTGCCCCGTGCCCCTCTCACGTACACACTGTTGGAGGCCAGTGCATGACTGATGTCCTGGACCAAATTCTCCCATGACAGCCGCCATCCTACCAGTGTTGAACTTGGTATGTTAGCATGCTGGCACTATCACCTTAGCCTGAAGGTGGACGGATTCCTCCATGCCTTGCAATCTGAAGAGTGCAGCGGATATCCCTTCCTGATGTTCCTGAGCTTGCCTTTGCGGCTCCAGCAATTGAGATATGAAGGTGCCTCCAGATTCCTCTTCAAAGGTTTCTTTGGGGTTTGATTAGATGCCCTGGGTTCTGGACACTGTGAGCTGTCTCCCAGATGCACCTGCAAAAGCAAGAAGAGGTAATTAATGCATGGCAACGTACTGCGGAATGAGGGAACTCATTCACGGCATGGTTGTCTGATGGATGATGCACTGCTGGATCCTCACTTGTTAGAGCACCGCCGGCTCACCATCAACACAGGAATGGTCCAGATCCTCGCTGGCCAGCTGGATGGCTCTGTTTTCAAAGTTCAGGAGGACCTTAATTTCAGGCATTCCTCCACTGGTAAGTGACCCCTCCCTCTTGTTATGTGCCAGTTTGTCCTTCATGAATATAGACAGAGCGAGTGTAAGCAGGAAACCTGCCAGGCCAGATGATAAGTATGCCTCGTGTGGGTGATGAGTGGTCCCATACACAGGGTGAGGGCAATGACAGTGAGTGTGAGAGAGTGAATGGTGATGTCCCTTGAACTGGCAGTGAGTGAGGGCCCTGTGGATATGTGATGGATTTGTTATTGTGTGAGTTGAGAGTGATGAGAAGAGTGACTTACCCTGAGAGAACAGAAGAGATCAGTCATCCTCTTTCCGTACTGGGCAACTGTCATCCTTTGCCGGACTGACCACTGCTGCCATCCCTTCCCAAGCTGGATTGGTGATGTTGCTGGCCTTCCTGCAGCCAGAGTGGGATGGAGAACCTCACGGTGGGATCCACGACACCCAAAATGCACTCAAGGGATATGTCATTGAATTGGGAGGCTGTGGTTTTCTTGCCTTTCGGGGCCATGTCTCCTGTGCAGCGGTCCTTGGCTGGAAGTATTGAGAGGTGTACACGCGGCTGCAGTTCAATATGGCGCCTGGCTTGAGGAAGCAGCAAGATGATGGCGTAGCAGGCGAATGAGAGCCTTTCTGCCATAGAAACGGCATGTTTTCCTGGGAATACATAATTAACGAGGGGGCATTGGGACAATAAGGCACGAAAACCCGCCATTGCGGCCGGCAAGAAAAATGTTCTTTTTCATGCCCACTACCATGCTTAGTGAGAATCTGGGATGATTCCATCCTTCATTTTAGCCAAGTTGATTACTATTATTTTCTTATTGACCTGATTGGTTTACCATTATTTCACTATATATCCATTACTGTATTGTAAGCTTACAGGTCCCTCATGCATGACTTTTGTGATTTTAAGCACACTTTAGCTAACATAGTTAATATAACATTGTTCTTTATCTTTCCTATTGCCTTATTATAGAGTGCAGCAGATGGAAATACTTATCCAAGGTCAGAATACTCCCTAGCCTAAGCTTTTAGAACAGCTTGACATTTCTTTCCACCGTCCTAACTTGACTAAGTTACTTAAAAATTATGCCTCGTTTCTTGGGATTTTCTGAATTCATACTTCCATAATAACCTACACCACTACTCCTCTGATTTACATTTTACTGTTTTGGCTACTTAGGTAACATGTTACTGGCTTTGTGGATTTCTGCTTGCATGATGAGTGTTGTGTCTGTTAAAACTCTCTTAAGCCTCTTCTAATTTCATCCTTAGTTTACTCGCACATGGTATACATTTCTCACAATGGCCTTTAATGCTGTTTCCTTGGGATTCTCTGATTCCCATGTGGAGTTTTTGAGGCACGATGAGTAAAACTGAAAACAGGCATTTGATTTTCAATGCTGACTCGGGAACCCGACACCCAGATAATTTCCAGCTCCTGATTCCTGTCGCATCTGCATTGCTCACAAGTCACAATCTTCAAATGTAAATACCCTAATTGGATTGTTGGTGACTCGGTGCCCAATTAGTGGTGCTGAACATCACCAGGAGACGGGAACTGGTTGCAGAGCATGAGCAGTAAAAGTAATGACAGAAAAATCGCTTAAGTGCCCCCTTCACTGAGCCCAACAGCTGTGCACTAACCTGTACCATACTGTTCAGGATTGGTAATATATGAATTGTAAATTGCCATCTGCCCCTCCCTCAACCATTATCAAGCTCCTCAAGGAGCTCAACAGACCATTAATTGGAGGAAAATGGTTTCTGGACTCCATTCCAGCATATCCTGGAGGCGTCGAGAAACTGATACACCCTCCAGGAACGCGGCCACTGCAGGTCTCGCTCCTACGGGCAATTGAAAATCCCGGCCCAGTATTCTAAGTGCAATTTAACTTGTGCATTGTAAAACCTGGGCATAGTTCACAGACTTATAAAGGGTAATTTTATGAGGCTATTCTGAATAAAGAGCCTTGATTCCAAAGTGCACTTCAGAAAACCCGAACTGTCAATATATGCTCCCAGCAACCTTACAGCATTGTTATAAAATGACCACTCACATCCCCATTTTGACTATGTAATCTTTGAATTCTATTAACAATTTAAATTGTTCCACTTTGTCCGCATATTGAAAATGATGTGTCTACTATTAGTCCCAGATCGATTTCCTCATTTCCTTGGGCTAATTCAATTTTATTCACTGTCCATTTATACTGTATAATATTCTTTACCTCTGCATATTACTTCTTCATTTGTCAGTGTGAAGCTTCATTTTCCATGTATCTGACCAATTGCATAAACAAACTAACTTATTTTTCAAGTCTTTTTTGCTGTAATCTCCTTCTCAATTCCTTTCCGAATATTTATGTTGTCAATAAATCTTCTCACAATAGTGGCTGAATTTTACCATGGGCTTCAAAGTCAGGCCAAAAAGCAAGTCCGGAGCCCACACTTGCCGGCAGCGAGACCAGTTTTGCGATTATATCTCAGGTAGCCTCCTAACTGGCCGCCTTCATGCTTGCTATCTAATTAGGATGGCACACAGGATCCTGGTGATGCAGTCCCAATCAGAGGGCTGGCAGCTCTGAAGCATCAGCAGCAGAGACGGACACTGCTATGGCAGGAGCGCCTCAACATGGGTCAATAAAAATTAAAATTGAGGGGCCGAGGGGAGACCTGACCAGGGGGGCTCATTGAGGCCATTGGGGCTGCCTTTTGTGCCCGTGGCCCCTTCTTTGAGCCATGGAGACTCGGGGCTGCGGCGGGGAGCCTCCCTTGATGAAGTTGGTGGCCTCTCCATCCATTGGGGCTGCACCACTGTCAGAAAAATGTCAGCAGGCCCTATAAAATGTAATTGGGGCTTAAACATTCAAATTGCCTGTCCACCTATGTGGATCAGGCAACCAGTTGCCCCTTGGCCAGACACTGGGAAACCCTACCAGTGGGACAGTGGGGGGGAGCCAACCTGATGCAGCCTCCCACTCCTTTATGGGCCTTTCTGCCTCCACCTCCAGCATCCGAGGGCTAGTAAAATTCAGCCCTGGAGGCCCAAGCACTGAATTTGCATGAATTCATTCAATACCTTTTCCTCACTGACACTGGTGAATTTTAGTAGTCCTGCCATAACTTCTTCAACGGAAGGGACATAGAAACACCTATACTTAAACACGTGCTTTCAATTAAGGACATTCATCCTAACAAGGGTGACCAGATTTTCAAAAGTCAAAACTGGGACATGTTGAAAAGGCCGGGCTGTACGATGACTGACATGTTGAACGACCAATGGCAGGAGTCAGGGGAGGTGCTGTTGAAGGTAGGAGGTCATGTGATGACATCTCACAGAATATGTCCAGCCAGAGTTGGCAACCCTATTAAGGCACCAAGTTATTGAAGAGAACAGTTATGAGCCACAGACTTGTTTCAATGACATTTCTGTCTCATTTTCTTAAAAGAACTGAACTCAGGGCCAGGATATTTAGGTCGGCGAGTGGGGGGGTGGGGTTGGCCGGCGCATAAAATGACGTCATCCCGCCTCATTTCAATTTTCAGGTCGGCAGGGGCTCAGCTGAATCAGCAGTGCACCCGCCGACCTGTCAACGGCCTATTGAGGCCATTTAAAAACTAATGCAAGTAAGGTTGGCAGGCAAGTCAGGGGCCCTTGTGGGCTTCAAAAAAAGCATGAAGCCTCATCCACAGGCTGGATGAGGTTTCATGAGGGATTTTAAAAATTTAATAAATGTTTGATTAAAAGTGAAGGACATGTCCCAACTCAAGTGACAGTGTCACATGAGGGGCCATGTCAGGGAAATTTTAATTTTGTACATTGGCCACTTTTAAATTTGGTGCCAATCTCGCTGAGGCAGCACTTAGTCTCAGGGGGATGAGTGCGCTCCTTCGCACGCATGCGTGAGAAAGCTGAGGGGTTCCCCCTGCTGCCTGCACAGGGAGTGCACAATGCTTCCTGGCGGATGTCACCGATCGGAGGTGCGCCTGCATGCACCCACTCCTGCACTTCCCCCCCGACAGGCCTATTGAGGCCATTTAAAAACTAATGCAAGTAAGGTTGGCAGGCAAGTCAGGGGCCCTTGTGGGCTTCAAAAAAAGCATGAAGCCTCATCCACAGGCTGGATGAGGTTTCATGAGGGATTTTAAAAATTTAATAAATGTTTGATTAAAAGTGATGGACATGTCCCAACTCAAGTGACAGTGTCACATGAGGGGCCATGTCAGGGAAATTTTAATTTTGTACATTGGCCACTTTTAAATTTGGTGCCAATCTCGCTGAGGCAGCACTTAGTCTCAGGGGGATGAGTGCGCTCCTTCGCACGTATGCCTGAGAAAGCTGAGGGGTTCCCCCTGCTGCCTGCACAGGGAGTGCACAGCGCTTCCTGGCGGATGTCAGCGATCGGAGGTGCGCCTGCATGCACCCACTCCTGCACTTCCCCCCCGACAGGGAAAAATTCTTCCCCAGGTTTCGTTTATCACAAGATCCTCACCAGAATCCCCTATTCGACTCTAACTTTACTGTGCAATGCACAAAGACCGATCTCCATTTAAAATCCTTGTTTATTTTCATTTGCACACTGGGTTCTAACAATAGGCGTTTTTGGCCAGAAGCTGAATTTTAAACAAGCGAACATACTTCAAGTATCAGGGATTTTGTTTGCACCCAGGGCTCTGAGCAGGAAAATACGTGAGCTTTCAATGAGGAGCTTGGTTGAATGTGCCATGACTCAACCGATCTTGCCTGCCACCTTTCTCAGTGCTGATTGGTGGTTTACAGATAACTGCCATCCAACTATCTCATCAGGTGCAGCTTGCGCTGCACACCACTGTCAACCTACTGTTATCACCCAGAGGCTGATGCCATCCTGGCTCCCTCATGGGGGCCATTTAAAGGAGGTAATGGGGACCTCCTTTTAACAACCCCCCCCCGCCCTCCCCCCGCCGCCCCCAACCTCTCCATTAAATCCTTGCCTTCCCCTGCTCTCCTCCGTTGGCCTCTGACTCTCTCCCGCTTTCCCTCACTGGCCACCACCTTTACTTACTGCCTTTCTCTCTACACCCTCCCCCTTGCCCCATGAAGTCTCATGCCATCAGGTCAAACATGGGCAAGGAAACTTCCTGCTGATTACCATGTACTGCCCTCCCTCAGCTGATGAATTAGTGCTCCTCCATGTTGAACACCAATTGGAGGAAGCAATGAGGGTGGCAAGTGTGGAGAATGTACTCTGGATCGGGGGGGTTCAATGTCCATCACCAAGAGTGCCTTGGTAGCCCCACTACTGACCAAGCTGATCGAGTCCTAAATGACATAGCTGCTAGACTGGATCTGCGGCAAGTGGTGAGGAAAGCAACAAGAGGGAAAAACATACTTGACCTCATCCTTACTAACCTGCCTGCCGCAGATGCATCTGTCCATGACAGTATCTGTAGGAATGACCACCCCACACTCCTTGTGGAGATGAAATCCTGCCTTCACATTGAGAATCCCTCCATCATGTGCGGCACTATCACTATGCTAAATGGGATAGATTTCAAATGGAACTAGCAACTCAAGACTGGGCATCCATGAGGCTCTGTGGGCCATCAGCAGCAGCAAAATTGTACTCGAACACAATCTGTAACCTCATGGCCCAGCATATCCCCCACTCTACCATTGCCATCAAGCCAGGGCATCAACCCAGGCTCAATGAAGAGTGCAGGAGGGCATGCCAGGAGCAGCACCAGGCATACCTAAAAATGAGGTGTCAACCTGGTGAAGCTACAACATAGGACTACCTGCGTGCCAAACAGCATAAGCAGCAAGTGAGAGACAGAGCTAAACAATCCCACAACCAACAGATCAGGTCTAAGCTCTGCAGTCCTGCCACATCCAGTCATGAATGGTGGTGGACAATTAAACAACTCAAAGGAGGAGGAGACTCCACAAATATCCCCATCCTCAATGGAGGAGTCCAGCATATCAGTGCAAAAGGTAAGGCTGAAGTATTTGCTACAATCTTCAACCAGAAGTGCCGAGTGAATGATCTATCTTGGCCTCCTCTGGAGGTCCTGAGCATCACAGATGCCAGTCTTTAACCAATTCACTTTACTTCACGTGATATAAAGAAGTGGCTGAATGCACTGGATAATGCAAAGGCTATGGGCCCTGACAATATTCTGGCAATATTACTGAGGACTTGTGCTTCAGAACTTCCCACATGCTTAGCCAAGCAGTTCCAGTACAATTACAATAGTGGCATCTACCTTGCTATTTGGAAATAATGTACACAAAAAGCAGGACAAATCCAACCCGGTCAATTACTGCCATACAAGTCTACTCTAGATCACCAGTAAAGTAATGGAATGGGTCATCAACAGTGCTATCAAGTGGCACAATTGTTTAGCAATAAACTGTTCACTTACGCTCAGTTTGGGTTCCGCCAGGGCCATTCAGCTCCTGACCTCATTACAGCCTTGGTTCAAACATGGACAAAATAGCTTATCCGAAGGTGAGGTGAGAGTTACTGACCTTGCCATCAAGGCAGCATTTGACCAAGTGTGGCACCAAGGAGCCTTAGCAAAACTGAAGGCAATGGGAATTAGGGAGAAGACTCTCCGTTGGTTGGAATCATACCTAGCACAAAGGAATGTGGTTGTGGTTGTTGGAAGTCAGTATCTCAGCTCCAAGACATCACTGCAGGAGTTCCTCAGGGTAGTGTCCTAGGCCCAAGGATCTTTAGCTGCTTCATCAATGACTTTCCATCCATCATAAGTTCAGAAGTGGGGATGTTTGCTGATGATTGCACAATGTTCAGCACCATTCACAACTCTTCAAATACTGAAGCAGTCCATGTCCAAATGCAGCAAGACCCAAACCATATCAGGCTTGGGCTGACAAATGGCAAGTAACATTCGCGCCACATGAGTGTCAGGCAATGACCATTTCCAACAAGAGAGAATCTAACCATCACCCCTTGATGTTCAATGGCGTTACCATCACTGAATCCCCCAATATCACCATCCTGGGGGTTACCATTGACCAGAAACTGAACTGAACTAGCCATATAAATACTGTGGCCATAAGAGCAGGTCAGAGGCTAGGAATCCTGCATCAAGTAACTCACCTCCTGACTCCCCAAAGGCTATCTACAAGGCACAGCTCAGGAATGTAATGAAATATTTCCCACTTGCTTGGATGAGTGCAGCTCGCAAAACACTGAAAAAGCTTGACACTGTCCAGGACAAAGCAGCCCACTTGGTTGGCACCACATCCATAAACAATCACTCCCTCCACCACCGATGTACAGCAGCAGCAGTGTGTACCATCTACTACAAGATGCGTTCTAGGAATTCACCAAGGCTCCTTTGACAGCACCTTCCAAACCCACAACCACTACCATCTAGAAGGACAAGGGCAGCAGGTAGATGGGAACACCACCACATGGAAGCTCCCCTTCAAGTCACTCACCATCCTGACTTGGAAATATATTGCCATTCCTTTGCTGTCACTGGGTCAAAACCCTGGAACTCTCTTTCTAACAGCACTGGAGATGTACCTACACCACATGGACTGCAATGGTTGAAGTAGGCAGCTCACCACCACCTTCTCAGAGGCACCTAGAGATGGGCAATAAATGCTGGCCCAGCCAGCAAAGCCCACATCCTGTGAATGGATTAAAAAAACCCGTCCCTCCCCTTGCACACTAATCATTTCACATCCACCACCTGTTCAAACCACAGTTACACATACCAACAGCTCTGGCCCAGCAAGTAACCACCATCCACTCCCAATATCATTCACAGAGAGACAGAGAGTGAGATTTTCTTCGTCTGAAAAATAGCATTAAAACTGATAAAAGTAACACATCTCATCTGATCATAGGCTAATAAATTTGCATGCATTTTTAAAATATAAAGCCTTGATATATATGATTTATTTTCAATGGATCCACAGCAAAGTGACTGGCCAGGTGGCTGGGGAAGGCCCAGGGCCTGTTCACCATAGCGGAGCGGCTGAAGGTGAGTGAGGGTGGCGGAGGGAGAAAAGGTTTCATGGTGCCTCCAGCCCCTAACCTCAAACCCAATGACAACAACCGCATGCACAATACCCGAGAGACAGCTGGACAGTCCCGCATCTCAGTCTCATTTGAAAAAAAAGGTTGCTTGGATTTTATGGGGCACCTTATTCCTCATGGCCCCGATGGAATAGTCGGTCGTCAGCCACCTCTCCGAAACATGGCTGCCCCACAGAGATATTATGCTGAGAGCAGCCATAACTGACCCAGAGTGGGACTATAGCCCTGATCTGAAAGGAAGTCCCGCCCCAGAGACCTGCCAGCCAATCAAATTGGCTAGGAGCTCTATAGTCCCAGTAGCATCAGAATAGAGCAGCAGCTGCTGCTGGGACTACAGGAGTTCTCAAGAAGAAGGCTGATGGAGCCTGGAGTTTAAAATAAGCCTGGGATTTTGGGTGGGCTCGGTTGGGAGACACCAACGACTGGGGTTGGGAGGTGGGGCAGGGTTTAGAAGTGGGGGATGTACAATTTGGGGGTTGCCTCTGATGGGCACAGGGGACCCCCAAATGAAGAACCGCGCCCCCCCCACCTCACCCAACAGCAGCCCACACAGTGAAAGCTGCCAGGCTACCCACCTACCTTCCCCTGCCACATGCAAGATAGCAGTGAAGGTGGAGTGAGGCCCTCAACTGGCCAGGGGTGGGCGGGAAGGTGGTGGGAAGGCCACCTGCTTTGCCTTGTGAGCCTCGCTGCCTTCAAGTACACTGGCATGGGACTGTAAAATCCAGCCCCGTGGGCAGAATTTTATGTGGACAGCACCTGACCCAATTGGGCGTAAAATCACATCAGATGATGTCGAGCAAGCCTCCCAATGTCATCCCACACACGTGCAACTTAGGTTGCCAGGCATGTGTGGGTGTCAGAGCCACACTGGCCATCAATTAAAAGGCCACTTAAGGCTATTAAAAGCACAATTGATCCCAATTTTACATTTCGCATTCAGCCCACTTTTTGCAACACCTTATCCAAGTCAGGACAAGAAGGGTCAGCAGCATTGCCAGTGTGAATGGTGAGGAGTTTAGGAGATAGTTTGCTGCTGGTTGCTTATTTGAACTTGACAACTTCATCTCTGTTCTGAGCTTCATTGTTAGCATTTCTAGGCTTCATTTCAGGACTCATTGGTGTCTCCAAGGCCCCCGGAGGATTTTGACCATGTGGATCCTTCCTTCTGTTACCCTGGATATAGAGATTGTGCTCTCTGCTGGAGGCACCTCCTCTGAGGAGGAAGAGAGGGGCAGAAGGGAGAGGAGGCCAGGTGTCCCTATGCAGCTTCCAGGGGAGTGACCTGTGTGAGGAGAGGCGCAGGCACAAGGGGCGCAGGGCCAGCAGGCAGTCCAAGGAGGAAGGGGCTGCAGAAGATGCCACTAACTTGCTGCCAGGGTTTACAGGCAGCAATGTAGCTACCTCAATGTGTCCAAGGTGTAATGCCGAAGGAGGATCCACCTCTCCAAGGAGACTGCAACATCTATTTGTCAGATGATTAGGCCTGAGATCATCCCCAACTGTGTGGGAGGAAACCCATGCCAGTCGTTCTGAAGGTCACAGCGGCCCTCCACGTCTATGCCTCCAGCCCTTTTCAGGGCTCAGTGGGCAATCTTTGTGGAGTCTCTCAATCAGCTGTCCACAGTTGCGTCAAGCTGGTGACAGAAGCTCTGTTCAGGTGGGTAATGACATTTATTAATTTCCATATGGACGAGGCCAGCCAGGCTGAGTGAGCCAGAGACTTTGCAGCGATGCTGGGTTCCCCCGCATCCAGGGTGCCATCACACACTTGGCCATCAAGGTGCCAATGGATTGCTTTCGTCAGCAAGGGATTCCACTTGATGAACATCCAGCTAGTTTGTGACCTCAATATGCAGATTCTGCAAGTCTGTGCACAGTACCCTGGCAGCTCTCATGACACTTACACCCTCAGGCACTCCCAGGTGCCAAGGGTATTCAGCGCTCCCACCCGACTGGAAAGACTGCTGCAGGTATCAAGGTGATCCATTGAAAAGTTAGCTTATGACACCTCTCTGCCACACAAGGACAGATGCTGAACAGCATTATAACAGAAGTCATTGCTCCACAAGGGCGGTGATAGAGAAGACCATAGGTCTTCTGGAGATGTGCTTCTGATGCCTGAACTGTTCAGGGGGGAGCACTACAATACCTTGCAGAGCAGGTGTCACTGATAGTGGTTGCATGCTCTGTTCTCCACAATCTGACACTGGCCAGGGGACACCCACTGGAGAGAGAGGATCTTGAGGCAGCTCCACAGGCCACAGAGGATGAATCCAGTAGTGAGTCAGAAGAGGAGCACGGTGAGGAGCACATTGAGAACATGGAGGTAGACCTCTGAATCCTTCGTGAAGCAGGGACACCAGGGATGCCTTGATCCAATAGTCCTTCAGCTAAGCTGTCAAGGATCTGCTTCCACCTCATGCCAGGGCTGCCACCTCCATCCCAGGTGTCTGAAATGACCCTTTTATTTGAAACCAAAGTCCACTCAGTGCCTGTGCAATAAAGTTTAGAGCTACTCACATCCAGCATTACATCCTGGCATGCCCTGCACCAGAAGAATGGTGAAGCATACCGAGACCATTACAACAAAAGCAAAATTTATATAATTTTCACACTCAAAACAAATTAACATTACCACCTCTGGTGTTTATGACCATACCAGTAAACATATAAGCAAAACATTACAGAACAGAAGATCACCCGTGAACAGTCCTTCTCGTGCTCATGGTGTCTTAAACCTACATTTACAAGCGCTACGTCTTAATGCCCCCCCTCACCCCCTCGCTGGCTGCCAGCCTGGGTGCTTTGATCTAAGAAGAGAGGTTAGGTTTGAAATGTTGGTTAAATAAACATGGGGACATTTAGAAACATAGGTGTCAAAGAAGAATTTGCATTGTGAAATAAACCAGGCTAATTTGTTTTCAAAGGAGAGGTGAAATGTGTCACCTAGCCAGGTGAGATTTAGACCTGAATTTTCCCGTCGGCTCACCGACTAGAAAATGACACGGGCTGATGTCGGGAGGAACCCCCGACGTCATCCTGGTCCCTTTAAGTTTTTAGGAAGGCAGGCAGACAGCGAAATCAGGTGTCCGCCCATCGACCTGTCAATGGCCAACTGAGGCCATTGGCAGGCTAATTAAGATAATTAAAGACCTGCCCGTCCAACTTTAGGGCTGGCGGGCAGGCCAGGAGCCCCAGCGGGTCCCTGATAATGCATGAAACCTCATCCACTGGCTGGATGAGGTTTCATGTTCATTTTTAAAAAGCGTAATAAAGTTTATGTCCTTTTTATTAACGTGTACCATCTCGTGGGACATTGTCACCTTACGGGGACATGTTAATTTTTTAATTTTTCTATTTTTTAAGTTTTTTGGGCTGTCAGTAATCTCCCTGAGACAGCACTTTGTCAGGGATATCGCTGAAAGGCAGTGAAACATGAAAAATAGAAAAATTTAAAAATCATTAACATGTCCCCCTCATGTGAAAATGTCACACGAGATGGGATATGTTAATGAAATACACTTAAACTTAATTACACATTTTTAATTCCGATATCAAACCTAATCCCGACACTAGATGAGGTTTGTAATAAAATCACTTACCCGCCTGGCCGTTGGGCCCGTGCACCAACCCAAAGTTCGCCCAGGCCCCTCAAAATCCTGGTCAATTGGTCACTTAATGGCCAGCCAGAAGATTCAGCCCAGTGTGTTTATTTCTCTCAAAGATTATTGGTAAAACTTCCGGCTATGAGAGGGTTTTATTATCAGGGAGATAAAGTCCAAAGACGAAGTAAAACAATGGGTATTTGCATTCAAAGAGAAAGATATGAATAAAGAAGGAACAAGGGCTGTGAGTAAGGGAAGGCACTTTTAAGATCTTGCAAGTGTGAAAAGCCTTCAGCATCTAAGCCTCAAGCTGCTGTCCTCAAAGGACAGACTTAAGAAAACTCAGTTGGGATTTGACTTACTCAGGGTATCATGTTTCTTTGCCTGGATTTTTTAAAATCTATGGGGCTTACTGTTTCCTTAACAAAAGTGTAACTGGGAGTTAGAGTGTTAGGGGATTTAGAAATTACCATAGTAGTAATTTGTAGATCTATGTATGTATTTAAAAATAATTTTTCTTATTAATAAATGTTTAATCTAGTTTTTTAAAAACCTATAAGATGTGGTGTCTTATTACTACTGAATTCAAGGCACACATCTCGAAATTTATACAAACTGTTTCAATTGATTTGTACAGCTCCGCATTTACCATCTGTTGTGTCATAACTGTCTTGTTGGCCTTGATAACCTTGGCGGTCATCCTCTGGCCAGTGGAGCCTGTGTTGGCCCTGCCTGGGAGGGAGCAGCCACTGCCATGGCTGGCATCTCCCCAGTCATCACAGCCTCATTAGATGCCACGGTCACTGGCAGAGGAGCGGAGGAGCTGCTGCTGTCATCCAAAGCGCCCTGAGAGGAACCCACAGAGATGACAAGCAGGTTGTTTGCTAAAGTGAGGTCACGCTGGACCTCCCTGCTCGCCGTTAATGGATGGGCACCTAGCTGGGATACTGGGTGCCTCATTCATCTCACACACTGGCACTGACCACCTGAGGTCATTGACTATGTGAGAGTTTGCAGGTCCGAGCACGACCCCTGGAACCCCTCATTCTGTCCCTGGAGCTGCCTCTCCATGATAGTCCCACCCTGTCAATGCAGGAGGCAGTGTGCTCGGCCATGAGGGTCAATGCAGTGTTTATGTTCTGCATGGACTCCTCCACAACAGAGACAGAGACCATGGCATGTATACCCTCATGGATGTCCACAAGATCCTCCCACACATCTTACTGCGCATCCAGCATCTGCCGTCCAATGGACGACTCCAGAGGCTCATCATCTGCCTTGGACTCAGCATTGTCCTGGTCAGCAGCAGTCCTCCAACTGTCGGTGCCCTCGGCACTCTCTGCTTCCGCCTGCACCTCATGAAAGTGTGAAATGCCCTCAGCGCTGTGCACTGACATTCTAGGCACCGATATAATGCCCACCAAGGTGCTGGTATCTGTGCTGGTGCCTGATTCAAAGAGCGGGTGTGACGCAGGTGCATGTGAAGCCTGGCAGTCCTTTGGCATCAGGGGTGGCTCTTCGGGGCTCTGTGAATGAGTGCCTGCTGGTGAATCTAAAGAACAACAACATGTCATTAGTTAAAGTCATCACACTGTCACTGTGCATGCCAGGCACCCTAGTGAAACAATGGAAACCTGCATCATGGTGCCATAGCCTTTCAATGATCAATAGGGACTGCAGTTTTGGGACTTCCATCAATTAAGGAACTTCGCAAGAATGTTTGTACAATACAAACTCTCACCTCAGTGCACTGCACTCTTACTTTCATCAGAGACCCCTGCTTCTCCACGACCAGCTGAACGAGGTGGGTGGCGGCTCTCTATTTCTAAGGCATCCAGCTCAAATCTTGTCAATATTAGGAGGTTTTGGGGACCTCCACCTGTCCTTGACCTCTCCATGTTGTTATGGCTCCCCTTCTACTGAATGGAGAGAGGTCCATTGATTAGTCCACTCTCTGCCTGCAGTGCCATTGCAGCCTGGCCAACCCCACCTGGGGAACACCTTGCAGGGCACATCCGAGCCATGGCCCTAGAGCTGCAAGGCACTCAGTCCAAGAAACCAGAGGCGCACCCCCTTGGCCAACTCCGGCATCATTGACAGTTGGCCCTCAGATTCTAACATCCCTGAGTTCCATGGGGGAATGGCCAGCCATTAATACTTCCCCATATTGATCCATGCCAACATGTACTCACCTTTGCTGAGCATAGCAGGTTGTTGAACCTTTAATGGCACTGAACCCATGTGTGCCGCACAACATTGTGGCTGCTAACCTCGGCTGCCACCTCCTGCCAAGCTTTTCTTGCCTGGTGCAGTGGCCTCCCCCTCCCATCCCTGGGAACAAGGATGCTCCCCTGACACCCACCTCCTCCAGGAGGACTGCGAGACACTTCTCTGAAAAATGGGGGGCCGAGTGCCCACCTGACTTGCCTTCCCTCCTGATGTCTCCAGCAGCTATTGAGGCCATAGCTCTAGTGTCCAGACCACTGAATATGATTCTCCCCAGTAACCTCAGGGAGCTGCCTCTGCCGTTTTTAAACTGCCCGCCAGGCCACGATTGGACCTAGCATCCAACAAGCTCCCACCCCTGCCTGGCCCTTCCCGTCAATTGGGAAGGCGTGTTTCAAGCTGGGTAGGCCTTAATTAGCCAGCCAGTGTGAAATCACGGTCATGGACTGATGGCAGGCAGGGGCCTGTTTCCCGACTGCTCCTGGGCCCACTGATCGCATGCGCCCACCACGAGTAAAATTCCGGCCCATGTGTGCTGCCTATTTCTGACTTTAAAACATGACTGGGCCTATTGTTTGCAAAATGTATCTGAACAAAAATATTTTAACAATAGCCTTCTCTCCATAATAAGAATAGCAATCAGAGTAAATTTTACCTTTACCATCTTGGTGATAATCTAGGGATTGCCTGCCTGTTATAGGATGCATTGATTTTCATCCCATTCTAGTTCTGAAGAGTGATCTGCTCAAGTGGTGCAGTTGAAAGTGACCCCCCCAGTGCTTCTTTATAATGGCATCTCTATAATCTAGGTAGAAGTTTAATATCACCAGTTCCTTTCAGAGCTCTAGTAATTAGTGTACAAATTCCAAAAGAAGAATTTAGTGGTCTTCAGTCCTTCACTAATATAAACTCAATGTCAGTACAGAAGAGTTCACTTGACTACATATCAGTTGCCACAATACTGTCAAACCACTTTGCCACAAGACAAATTGTACAATCGGTCCATCAAAAAAACGAAGCAATCAGGTTTGGGAATATAAAATAAAGACTAATCTTAACAGTCAACATAATAAATCAAATCAAAAAAACACAAGCTTTACCTGTGTATGTGAGCACTGTTCACATAATGCAAAAGTGCAGCGTGCGTGCTGTCACTATGTTATCAGGAGAAGCTGAACAGAGCATTGAATGGGTTAATATTGATCTCACAATCTAATGCTATTAGACTCAGAAACTGAAGTGTGGGTCCTCTCTTGTAATTGTAATATCTGTGAGAAATTTAGCTTTTCATTGTGTATTGCTAGTGAAGATGTTTTCTTTTTGCTGAGCTAACATTTTTCTCCACATCTTTATGGTTGTCTCATTTTATTTCTCTCAGTATTTTATAGTTCAAAGGTCTGAAGATATAGAACAAGATTGTTGTCAAAAATAGGTAAAAATTCTGGCCTGACTGGTTCCATTTATTAGCCTGAAGGTTTATATGTTAATTAAGGTGCTTCATGTCAAAATCAAATGACAAAAAAATGTGTAATTCATCACCAGTCTTATTCCTTGGGAAACAGGAGTTTCCATTTGTGATTTCAGTTTGAAAATTGAACAGGTTTAATGTTGAATGTCAGTACTGCAATTAAATTTCTACTGGACATGAGCCCCAAAATTCTGGAGCTGTTTGCCAGTGTCAGAACTGTGATGTGGTGGAATGCACATGTGCTGACGGCCAAATAGCGAGAAAAGGGTCATTCCTATAGTGGGGGTACCAATAAGGCACATTACAAGTACTATTATGCCAATAGAGATTGAAGCAACACTCAGCCATTCCAACAGGCGGACCTCATGACGCAAGAAGGGCCTCAGAAAATATTCAAGTTTATTTTTGTAAGGCTATAAAGGGAGCAAAGTCCCAACATTTTATAGATAATTGAATCCCTCATGAGTTTGTTGGAGGAAGTTCTGGTGCCTTTCTATATTGCCCAGGGCACAACCGACAATGGTTCTCAGCTGGCATAGATCTAACTTTCATTACAGAGACATGGTTACACAATGCCCAAATTTGGGAAACAAATATTCCAAGGTACACATTATTTTGAAAAGACATAGAAAGGCAAAGGAGGAGTAGTAGCTGCCCTGGTAGTAAAGGACATTAGTGAGAAAGGATCATGGCGCATGTAGTAGAATCAGTATGGGTGGAAATTAGGAATAGCAAGAGTCAGAAAACACTGGTGGGAGTACTTTATGGGACCCCCCTAACAGCAGTTATATTGTTGGGCATGAGCTTTCAACAAGATATTACTGGAGCATGTAACAAAGGAAATGTAATAGTTGTGGGGACTTTAATCTTCATATAGACTGGACCAATCAAATTGGCAAGGATGATCTGGAAGGTGAGTTCGTAGAATATTTTCAAGACAGTTTCTTGGAACAATATGTTGTGGAATCAATTGGGGATAAAGTTCTTTTAGATCTAGTATTGTGCATTGAGGTAGGGTTAACTAGAACTCTCATAGTGAAAGGTCCACTGGGAACTAGTGATCATGATACAACTGAATTCTATGTTAAGTTTGAAAGTGACAGACTCCAGTCACAAAGGAGAACCTTAAACTTAAACAAAGCCAATTACATAGGTATGAAAGGAGAATGGCTAAGCTCGATCAGGTAAATGGACTATAAATAAACAATGAGAAACATTTAAAGAAATGATTCATAATGCTCAACAAAAATATGTTCCATTGAAAACAAAATCTCAGCAAGAAAGATCGATCTGTGGCTTACGCAGGAAGTTAAGGATAGTACAGTACCACATACTTGAATAGATTTATTATTAAGTACTTGACATGTTATCAGCTTTATTAAATAGCTCCAAGGAGCAACTGACAGTGCAGACCTGCATTCCCTAACCACAAAGCTGTTCAGAACAAGCAGTATCCCTCAATGCTGCTGTGTCACACTGCTTGAAAGCAGGTGGTGGTGCCAAAAGGAAGATGTTCCTGCAGTATAACAGGGACAATTTATTTTTTTCTGTAATTCACAGGCTTTCTTTCTTATTTCTCATCCTCCTTTTAAAAAAATATTTTCCGCCTCATTAGATACCATGCCAGGTTGTCACTTGGCAAGTTCAAAAAGCAGACAGGTGATCTCTTCTAAGGCATGTCAATGTTAATCTATTACTGACTATTACAGAGAATGTATGAGTGAAGTCAAATCTGAGGTAATTCATTTACCACTGTTAATCTCTACTTTGCCATACGGTAGTTATAGTCCAAGTTTTGGCTCAGATCCTTACTGCCACAGCCTCTGCAGGTTTCGCAAATTCAAATATTTGTCCTACAAGTATACGATACCCTTGTCGCTCTACCTTTTTTCCACCACTGTATTTTATGCACATACAATCCAGAGCCAATGTTAAATGACAAGCTTGTTTTGATCCAAAATAAGTGAGAGATTGAACAGGGAAAGGGTTAATTAGTTAAGCAGTAGTGTTCTAGATTGATTCTAGATTGCTATTGACAAAAAAAACACATTGACAAATAATTGAATGCTCATTTAATCAGCTTGTCAATGAAGCAACTCATGCGGTCAGGGTATGGTAATATATACGTAACCGGCTGAATCACTCAAGTCACGTTCTATGGAAAATAAATGATATTGATTTGGGATGTATTACCTGATAGGGTGGTAGAAAGTGATTCAATAGTAGCCTTCAAAATACAATTGGATGAATAATTGAAGGAGAAACAAGTTTCAGGGATATGGAGAAAGAGCTGGGGAGTGGTACTAACTGGATTACTCTTCAAAAAAGCCGGCTCAGACACAATGGGATGAATGCTCTCCTTCTGCGCTGTACTATTCTGCTGGTTAGGTGAGTACACCAGTATGTACAGATCTTGGATACCCATTATTGGAGGTGAGACTCAGAATTCCTTTTGAACTTTCTGCTTAATCCAACAGCTTTTTAAGGGGACTGATATGATTCAGAGTGCTGGCAATTTTGGGGGTGTCCAGGCCAGGATCCAGGTGGGCCTCACCTCCATCTGTTCAATAACCCCAGCAGTGGGCTCATCCTTCTGTCCAGGGCACTGATGTACTCTCACCTTATTTGATATTTGGGGCCCATCGGGAATTGACTGCCAGTGCAATCCTGACTGAGACCCAGAATTTCTAGGTTCTATTCAAAATCTCATCCCTATTGGGCCTGCTGCACCCAACTTCCACTATTCACTTTTACAACGTGGAAACACCTTTGCATCATTGGTCAGTGAGAGCTAAAACCAAAAATACCTCCAGACATTTACTTCTTTTTAAGGCATTGATACCAACAACAAAGACATGCTGTACAACTGTTCAAGAGTTTTTTTGTTTTAAATTCTTTTGGGCTTGTGGATTTTCAGTTCCACTCTCTCTAAAGCACATCCTTTGCTATTCTTAGAGGGAAAGAAATCATAGCATCCAATTATTGCAGTGAACTTACACTGTTTACAACCTAATTATTAACTTTCTCAATCCATCAGAATTTCTTCAACATGTGGCTGAGTGTGAGATATTGAAATTATAATGTTTCTGTCTGTTATTAGCATTTTATTTTTATTCAGTCCCATGCCTAGAGTATTACTGTACTACATGTGTAATGCAACATTTTAGGGACATTGAATTGCTACCTATTGTCATTGTCCAATGAGTCAGTGGAGAGGTTCCATGATAGAAGATAATGAAAGCTTCACTGTAATAACTTTACTGCTGATTCGACTGTTCTTATAGAAGGTGTAGAGGCTCACATACAATCTTATAATATTTCACACAAATTTCAAAGGAGATATGGCAATCTGATTTCTGGAGTTTATTTTCAATTACAGATGAAGAAGAGCTGCTGAAAATGAATTTCTTTACATTGCCACTTTAACCATGTTTAAAAAAAAGAAAAAGAGCAAAGGCCTTTCTTATTGATAGAGTTGAAGTCTATTGTGACACACAATACTATCCACTTTAGGCTGCACAGCTGGTAAAAATGTGTTGGTTTAGCATAAATAAGATAACTTATCAGTAAGAGTTCATGCAGCAGAATGGATATAACAAAATAACTATTAAGCTATTGTATTCCTAGTACATCTTTTAGCTCAAAACTAATTATTTCTCCATTTTGTTCTATTACTTCACAAAATATAGGTTTATTGAAGAACAACAGAAATTAAAGAGGGAAAAGGTACAGCAGCTCGCACAGGCTCTAAATAGAGAAAGGATGAGCTAAACTTTGTATGAAAATGCTGCATCAGAAATGGGTCTGACAGAAGGTCTCCAAGCAAAACATTGACTTATCTTTTCTTATTTCAGATCCTAATGGATCTGCTGCATATTTTCACAATTTCTGTTTTTATTTAATATTTCCAGCACTGAATGTTTCTCTTTTAATCTTGCTCCATTTGTTATTAATCATATATATTAATTATCTTGATTTTGATCTTATGTCAATCTATGTGAGACCAGCAATACAACTGGTTATTTTTAAAGTACTGCATTAACAGAACCCTCAGTGTAACCACCTGCTACAATAATAAAACATCTTGAAAGGATATTAAAATCAGCATTAATTCAGGTAAGGGCTGAAACAGGGAAAATTATAAAGGATATATTTTTTAAAAGTATAATGCTGGTATCGTAAAGCAGGTAAAGCCAGAAACAGATTATTTTCTCATCTGTCTTAAACAGCACATTTATTCCACACAGTGAGATTAGTAGGCCATGAGCACTTCTATCATTTATTAAGTGATGTCTTTTCTGGATGCAATATGTCATACCACTAGATGTTTCCCACCCAGTCCTTCAGGCGCTGTCTGAAACCCAGGGAAAAATCAATATGTACAACAGCATGTTTGAATATCGTCCAATAAATGAGTGACAATGTAATTAAAAGATCTTTGAAAGTGACTTATTACAATAAAAATCAGCACACGTGCAGCTGTAAGTTTTAACATTTTATATATATACTACATTTATTTCAACGATGGAGCTCATTAATAAAAACTACAGCATTTTATAACAGAAAATTGGCGAACACAATGTCATATTTATTTTTAATTTTAAAAATGTTTAACCAAATTCTGCAGGAAAAATATTATCAAGCATTTTATTTTCTAATTTTCCTCCCTTTACTCCCATGTTTTGAAGGTGATGCCTTGTGCAGAGATACAGCTTCTTGGCTGTTGGTAGCTGTCGAGTATCTTGGTCAGGTGTGCATTCTAAGAGCTAGATTTCCCCAGCCCCCTGGAACATAGGAACATAGGGTATGCCAGGCCAAGAGATTTCAGACTGTGGCTGAATACAGTTCTGCTGCTGCTGGTGGCCCACAGCGCCTCATGGCTGCTCAGTCTTGAGTTGTTAGATCTGTTCGAAATCTACCCCATTTAGCATGGTGGCAGTGCCACACAACACAATGGAGGGTATATTCGACGTGAAGCAGGACTTCATCTCCATAAGGACTGTGCAGTGAGTGGTTACTCAGCCCTTCGAGCCTGCTCTGCCATTCGATAAGAACATGGCTGATCTGATTGCAGTCTCGGCTCCACTTCCCTGTCTTCCGCACATAACCCTTTAACTCCCTTGTCTATCAAAATCCTATCCAACTCAGCCTTGAATAATTTCAATCACCCAGCCTCCACTGCTTTCTGGAGAAGAGAATTCCACAGACTAATGATCCTCTGAGAGAGAAAAACAATTCCCTCATATATGTCTCAAAAGGGAGACCTCTTAATTTTAAACTGTGTTCCCTAGTTCTATTCACTCCTCACAAGAGGAAACATCTTCCTGGTCTCTGCCGTATCAAGTACCCTCAGGATCTTATATGTTTCAATAAGATCACCTCTCACTCTTCTCAGCTCCAATGGGTATAGGCATAACCTGTTCAACCTTTTTTCATAAGATAACCCCTTATCACAGGAGTGAGTTGAGTGAACTTTCTCTGAACTGCTTTGGACGCATTTATATCGTTTTCCAAATAAGGAGACCAAAAGCTGTAGACAGTGCTCCAGATATGGTCTCACCAAGACCCTGTACAGCTGCAGTAAAAGTTCCCTACTTTTATCTTCCATTCCCATTGCAATAAATGTCAACATTCCATTTGCCTTCCAAATCACTTGCCGTACCTGCATTCTAACCTTTTGTGATTCATGTGCCAGGACATGAATCACAAATGAGGAGAGCTGTCTCACAGACCAGTCAAGTAATTGCCTGACACAGTCATTCTCATGGAATCATATCTTACAGACAATGTCCCAGATACCACTATCACCATCCCTGGGTATGTCCTGTTGCACTGGCAGGACAGACCCAGCAGAGGTGGCGGCACAGTGGTATACAGTCGGGAAGGAGTTGCGATGGGAGTCCTCATGAAGTCTCATGGCACCAGGTCAAACATGGGCAAGGAAACCTCCTGCTGATAACCATGTACCATCGCACTTCAGCTGATGAATCAGTGCTCCTTTATGTTGAACACCACTTGGAGGAAGCACTGTTGGTGGCAAGGGCACAAAATGTACTCTGGGTGGGGATTTCAATGTCCACCACCAAGAGTGTCTCGGTAGCACCACTACTGACCAAGCTGGCCAAGTTCTAAAGGACATAGCTGCTGAACTGGGTCTGCAGCAGGTAGTGAGGGAAGCAACAAGAGGGAAAAACATACTTGATCTCATCCTCACCAACCTGCCTGCTGCAGATGCATCTGTTCATGACAGTATCGGTAGGGGTGACAACCGCACAGTCCTGGCAGAGACAAAGTCCCGTGTTCATGTTGAGGATACCCTCCACCGAGTTGTGTAGCACTACTACTGTGCTAAATGGGATAGATTTCGAACAGATTTTGCAACTCAAGACTGGGCATCTATGAGGCGCTGTGGGCCATCAGCAGCAGCAGAAATGTAATCAACCACAATCTGTAACCTCATGGCCTGGCATATCCTCCACTCTACAATTACTACCAAGCCAGGGGATCAAGCCTGGTTCGATGAAGAATGCAGGAGGGCAGACCAGGAGCAGAGTGAGGCATACTTAAAAATGAGGTGTCCACTGGGTGAAACTACAACACAGAACTACTTTTGTGCCAAACAGCATAAGCAGTCAGTGATAGACAGAGCTAAGCGATTTTACAACCAATGGATCAGATCTAAGCTCTGCAGTCCTGCCACATCCAGACGTGAACGGTGGTGGACAATTGAACAACTCACTGAAAGAGGAGGCTCCACAAATATGCTTATGCTCAATGATGGAGAAATCCAGCACATGAGCGCAAAAGATAAGGCTGAAGCATTTGCTATAACCTTCAGCCAGAAGTGCTGAGTGGATGATCCATCTCAGCCTCCTCTGGAGGTCCCAAGCACCACAGATGCCAGTCTTGAGCCAATTTGATTCACTCCACACGATATCAAGAAATAGCTGAAGACACTGGATATTGCAAAGGCTATGGGTCCTGACAATTTTCCGGCAATAGTACTGAAGGCTTGCACTCTAGAATTTGCCACACCCCTAGCCAAGCTGTTCCAGTACAGCTACAATACTGGCACATACGCAGAAATGTGGAAAATTGCCAAGGAATTTCCTGAAAACAAAAAGCAGGACAAAGTTCAACGCAGCCAATTACTGCCCCATCAATCTACTCTCGATCATCAGCAAAGTAATGGAAGGAGTCATCAACAGTGCTATCAAGCAGCACATAATTAGCAATAACCTGCTCACTGACGCTCATTTCGGGTTCTGCCAAGGTCACTCAGCTCCTGACCTCATTACAACGTTGGTGCAAACATGGACAAAAGAGCTGAACTCCCGAGGTGAGCAGAGAGTGCCTGCCCTTGACATCAAGGCAGCATTTGACCAAGTATGACATCAAGGAGCCCTAGCAAAACTGGAGTCAATGGGAATCAGGGGGAAAATTCTTCGCTGGTTGGAGTCATACCTAGCACAAAGGAAGACGGTTGTGGCAATTGGAGATCAATCATCTCAGTTCCGAGGCATCACTACAGGGGTTCCTCAGCATCCTATGCCCAACTATCTTTAGCTGCTTCATCAATGACCTTCCATCCATCATAAAGTCAGAAGTGGGGATGTTCGCTGATGACTGCACAATATTTAGCACTATTTGGACTCCTCAGATACTGAAGCAGTCCATGTCCAAATGCAGCAAGACCTGGACAATATCCAGGCTTGGGCAAACAAGTGGCAAGTAACATGGCTGCCACACAAGTGTCAGGCAATGACCATCTCCATCAAGAGAGAATCTAACCATCACCCCTTGACATTCAATGGCATTACCATCGCTGAATCCCCCACTATCAACATCCTGGGGGTTACTATTGACCAGAAACTGAACTGGATTAGCCATATAATTACCGTAGCTACAAGAGGCTAGGGACCCTGCAGCAAGTAACTCACCTCCTGACTCACTGCCTGTCCACCATCTACAAGGCACAGGTCAGGAGTGTGATGGAATACTCCCCACTTGCCTGGATGAGTGCAGCTCCAACAACACTCAAGAAGCTCGACACGTTACAGGACAAAGTAGCCCACTTGATTGGCACCACATCCACAAACATTCACTCCCTCCACCACTGACGCGCAGTGGCAAAAATGTGTACCATCTACCAGTTGTGCTACAGGAACTCACCAAGGCTCCATAGGCAGCACCTTCCAAACCCACAACCACTACCACCTAGAAGGACAAGGGCAGCAGATAGATGGGAACACCAACACCTGGAAAGTCCCCTCTGAGCCACTCACCATCCTGACTTGGAAATATATCGCCATTCCTTCACTGTTGCTGGGTCAAAATCCTGGAACTCCTTTTCCAACAGCACTGTGGGTGTACATACAACACATAGACTGCAGCAATTCAAGAAGTCAGCTCACCACCACCTTCTCAAGGGCAATTAGGGATGGGCGATAAATGTTGGCCTTGCCAGTGAAGCCCACGTCCCATGAATGAATATAAAAAAGGACACCCATATCCTTCTGTACCACCATGTTCTACAATCTCTCTCAATTTAAATAGTATACAGCTTTTTTATTCTTCCTGTCAAAGTGACAAGTTCTCATTTCCCACATTATACTTCAAATTGGCAATTTTTTGCCCACTCACTTGTCATGTTCATATCCCTTTTTAGACTCTACCTCCTCTTGACAACTTAGTTTTGTTAGGAACAATGTATAACTTTAAGGTTAATTTATATTTTGTGTTAAGAAAGGTGAAATCTAGTTTAGGTTCATGTAGAAGTTTTTGTGAGGTGGGTACTGGGAAGTCAGGGCATACATACAAGCTGTATGCATGCATTTTTAATGAGTTTTTATAACTCTTACCACTGTGAAGAGATTGGTTACCAACGGGATAGTACTTCACATAAACATAAAGTAGAAAAAGCTGTTGCCTAGCGACAGGGGCCTAGAGACACACACACAGAGACAGGCAAACACAGTAGGGTGGTCAGTTAGTGCAGAATTTTCAGGTCGGTGGGCGGTTGTACCCCCGATCCGATCGGGCGTGAAATCATGCAAGATGACATCAGGCAAGCATCCTGACATCATCCCGCATTCGTGTGATATTTTGGTCGGTGGGCACATGCAGGTGTCGGAGCCAAGCCTGCCATCAATTAAAAGGCCAATTAAGGCAATTAAAAAGGCAATTAAAACCGATTTTTCGTTGCCCGTGTGATTTTGCGCTCATCACACCGGCAAAACGGGCAGGCAGGTAGCCGACAATTTGCAAATCCTCATACAAGGCCCAATAAAAATGGTCAGCAGAGCAGTGAAAAGTTTAGGAGATAGTTTGCTGCCGGTTGCTTATTTGAACCTGACAGCTTCATCTCTGTTCGGGGCTTCATCCTTGGCATTTCCAGGCTTCATTTCAGGACTCATTGGTGTCCCCAGGCACCGGGAGGATTCAGACCATGGGGACCCTTCCACGTATCAGACAGCTTTCCGTTACCCTGTTAATGGGGATTGCCATCTCTGCTGGTGGCACCTCCGCTGAGGAGGAAGAGAGGGGCTGACGGGAGATCTGCCAGGTGCCTGGTTCAGAGTGCGTGCGTGATGCAGGTGTAGATGAATCCTGGCGGTCCTCTGGCATCAGGGGTGGCTCTTCCGGGTCCTAAGAACATGTGCCTGCTGGTGAATCTTAAGGGAGAACAAGGACATGTCATTAGTTAAAGTCATCACACTGTCACTGTGCATGCCAGGTACCCTAGTGAGACAATGGAGATCTGCATCATGCTGCCCCCATCTTCCAATGATCAATGGGGACTCCAGGTTTGAGGCTCCCATCAATTAAGAGACTTCACAAGAAGGTTTGCACAATCTGAACCTCTCACCTCTGTGTACTGCGCTCCTACCTTCATCTGACACCCCTGCCTCTCCACGCCTGGTTGCAAGGGAACCGTGCTTAGCTCTCCAGCTCCAGGGCGACCTGCTCAAACCTGGTCAGCAGCAGCAGGTTGGACAGCTCTCCACTTGTCTGTGACCTCTCCAATTGGTTATAGCTTTTCTTTACCTGAAAGGACAGCGAGCATTGATTAGTCCAGTCTCTACCTGCTACGCCATTGCAGCCTGGTTGACCCCACCTGAGGAACACCTCCCAGGGCACATCCAAGTCTTGCCATTCATGCCGCAAGGTTCTCAGTCCAAGCTGCCAGGGTTCAGCCCCTTGGCCAGCTCCGGCCTCATTGACAGTTGGCACTCAGACTCTAACACCCCTGAGCTCCACAGGGGGGGGGGCAGCCCTTAACACTTCACCACACTGATCCATGCCAATACGGTACTCACCCTTCCTGAGTGCAGCAGGTCATTGAACCTCTTGCGGCACTGTACCCATGTGTGCCACACTACAGCATGGCTGCTGACCTGCATTGCCACCTCCTCCCATGCTTTCTTCGTGAGGTGTGGTGGCCTCTGCCTCCCATCTCTGGGGACAAGAGGACCTCCTCCAGGAGCACGGTGAGACACTCATCTGATAACCGGGGGTGCCAAGTGCCCATCCGACCTGCTCTCCCACCTGCCATCTCCAGATGCACTTGATTCCATCACTTGAGTGTTGCAAACGCAGAACATACGTTCTTCCATGGTAGCCTTCCAGGGGCTGCCTGTGCCATCTCTAAACCGGCTGCTGGGTCACCATAGCACCTAGTGGCCAACAGGTCCCCGCCCCAGCTCGACCCTTCCCGACAACTGGGGAGCTGCGTTTCATGCGGGGTGGGCCTTAATTGGCCCACCAGCATGAAATCGCGGTTGTGGGCCAATCGCGGGCAGCGGCCAATTTCCCGACCGATTCCAGGTCCATCGATCACGTCCACCTGCTGCCCTGAAAATTCAGGCCTTAGTGTGTGTACACCAGAGAATTTAGGCATAAGGTCTAATCTCTCTACTAAGAAGCCCTGCAAGTCTGCTGGGGAACTGAGTTTAGGGATTTCATGTGTTTGTTCTGAAGTTGAAGCAATAGTGAGTTTAGATTTCAGTTTTTGGGTGTCTCAGGGAGAGATACTAGTTGAAGAAAAGCATCCAGTGAATCCTCAGAAATCCACTGAAAGAAAACTGTTTAAAACTGAGCTAACCCAAGCAACAAAACCTTGGTGTTGAGACGATGGTAAATTTTCACTGGAGTTGTGTGTCTGTAAGGGTTGGGATAAAAGGAATAGTGTGAGTTTGAATCATTTCCTGGTAACTGTATTGAAATCTTTCCAAACCTTTTGTTTAGTGTTATATAGCTCATTTTTTCTTGTTTAATAAATGTTTTATTCTCTGTGATAACAGTATACTGGCAGATTCTTGTGAATATGTTCAGTAACTGACCTTCACAGTTTCTAAAGCAAAACAAATTTAGGATCTACTAAGTCAGGTTTCACTCTTGGATCTGACTTGTCCTGTATTAACATCAACTGGGACCATAACACTTTCCTATCTAGTTTGGTGTCATAGTCAAATTTAGCTACCAAATGTTAGATCCCCTCATCCAAGTTATTGACATGGATTGTAAATGGTTGAGGCCCTGATCCATGTCACACTCCACTAGTTACAGCTTTCCAGCCTGAAAATGACCCATTTATCCCTATTCTCTGCCTCCTGTTAGCTAACTGATCCTCTATCAATGCTAATATATTACCCCTACACCATGAGCAACTTTGATGTAGCCCCTTATCAAATGCCTTCTAGAAATCCAAGTACATTACATGTACAGATGCCTCTTTATCCACACGGCTTGTTACTTCCTTAAAGAATGATAATAAATTAGTCAAACACAACTTCCTTTTCACAAAACCGTATTGATTCTGCCTGATCCCATTATGATTTTCTAAGTATCCTGCTATAACCTCCTTAATAATGGATTCCAGCAATTTCCCTAATTCAGGTGTTAGTTAACTGGCCTTAAGTTCTGCCTCCCTTCTTTCTTTAATAAAGATGCTACATTTTCTATTTTCCAATCCACTGGGATGCTTCCAGAATCTAAGGAATTTTGGAAGATTATAATCAGTGCCGCTACTATCTCTGCAGACATTGATTTTAAGACCTTAGAATGCAGGTCCTGAGGACTTGTCAGCCTTTTTTCCCAGTACCTTTTCCCTGGTGATAGTATTGTTTTAAGTTCGTCCCTCCTGTTCACCTTTTGATTTTCCAGTATATTTGGGAAGTATTCTCAATCTTCTACAGTGAAGACAGACACAAAATACCTGTTTAGCGCCTCCGCCATTTCCTAGTTTTCCATTATTAATTCCCCCAACACACCCTCTGGAGGACCAACGCTCACTTTACTTACTCTTTTCCTTTCCAAATGCAAGTAGAAACCCTTACTATCTGCTTTTATATTTCTATTTAGCTTTCTCTCATGCTCTAATTTCTCACTCCTTTTTTTTTATAGGTGGAATTATCCTCTCCCACCAGCAGCGGGAATCGTGTGGGCGAGGGCACAACATTTGGCATGATTCAAATTTTCAACTTCCTGGAGGCGGGAAATTAGTTTGGGATTTTGTTCTCCCACCTTTGATGGCGAGTTTCTCGCTGATCTATGTTGGGAAACACATTTGCATTCATTAACATATCATGAATGCTGAGTCACCAGAATTAACGTCCCCCTCCAAATTAAGTGTCCAAGACTGTAAATAAGTGGCATGCACCTGGCAAGCTTCACTTCATCAACAATTTCAAGGTCAACGTTACTTTCACCTACCTTTCAGAGCATTGCTGCGCAATTCCGGGTGCCTGTACCACAGGCTGCATCATTTGGGCATGGGGGGGCAAGACCAGAAGTGAGGGGGTAGATGGAGGCAGGACTGGGGATGGGTGGATGGAGCACAGGAGTGGAGGGGGAAGACCGAGGTTGGACATGGGTGGGAGGGGAGGGGGTGTGTGTGTGTGTGGGGGCAGAAGGGAGGTGTTGCTGTAGGGTGGGGACACTGGACGGAAGGGAATAGACTGAGGCAGGACTCGGGGGGGTGGGTGAATACCGGAGGGGAGTGGGGAGACAGAGGCAAGGCCAGGAGATCATCAAGGAACAGACTGGTGTAGTGAAAGACTGTCCTGGGGCAAGAGTTATAAGACTGTCCAAGGAAGAGTCTTAGACTGTTATGGGGCTGAGGCTACACTGTCAGGGGCAAATTGAAGAGATTGTCCTGGGGCTGTGCAGGCCATTTTAGAAAGCTCTGCATGGCACACATGCCTTGGTCCCAATCTTGGATTGGGGAAGGCCTCCCTGGAGCGTAATGTTTGTGCACAATATAGTATTCAGGCCGTGGTCAGTCACCTAAGGAATTTGGTCCTGGGCGTAACAGTCATGATATTGTGAGGCAGAGGGCAGAGTAACATTCAGGGAAGGCATCTGGATCCTGTAAGTCAGTAGCTGAAAAGTCATGGAGGAGTGTTGGATGGTCTCATGGTGGGGTGTTCTGAATAGTCAGGATGAAAATGGACTCAAGAAGAGAAGGGGTCAGGTCAACAAAGGGCATAGGGACATCGACATTAAAGGGTTCAGCAGGGAGAACAGGAATATCCACATAGATAATGATGTTGTCAAGGGTAACGAGGGAGGCTGGATTGTGGTAGGAGGAAGGGGAATTAGGAGGCCGTGAGGATAGAATAGGATGGAAGGAACTTGGTGCATGATAGCGGGAGATTGGCAGCTGGTCTCCCAGATGAAGGTCAGCAGCACCTTTTGAGCTCACTTTACAATGACGCAGTTTGAAAAACAAGTTAGAAAAAAATCAATCAGGGAGAGGTCTCAGGGAATGTGGGAGGAGGTAAGCACAGAAATCTTGGCTAATTGAAGGGACATCCTATCCTGCTCAAATCATGGAGAACATGGCTCAGCTGAGTGCTGGACCCGAGGGTCTAATGCACAATGAATGATCTTGGCTCCTTTGCTAACGGTGCACATCCAGCAACAGTCCATTATATTGGTACTGCAGTGCAGATGGTCCTAATTGGCATCTGATCCTTATAGAAGCATGTCAGAATGGATACAGGGTCAAAAATTCAATGGCCACGTCTGCTGCACAGGGGTAGCATGGACCCCACAAGTCTCCATGTTTCCAGAGCACTGGTCCCAGGCACCAAGCTTGCAGTCAGGGCATAAGTGCAAGGACTGCGTATCCATAGTTATTGTCAAAGTCACTGGAGGACAACCAACAAAAGGCTGACTGTGGTTCCTGGATTTCAGTCTTTTGTATCGAATTTTGGGTTGAATTAAGACCCTCATTGTGAATATGCAGTCATACCTGAGGGGAAAGCTCAACCACGTCTCATCTTCCAGGATAACATTAGCCTGCAAGAGGTGGCTTTGGTATGCCTTGCATAGACTAGGGGAACGTCAAGGGCTAGAGACTGCATTCCTGCCTTGTATATGGAGGGAGACCATTCCGCAGGAATTATCATTGATTGCTCAATGATATCTGTTGACAGATACAAAGAGGAGTGAATAATGCAGGCTGCAGGCAACACTGTCTTCTTGATAGCTTTGATTAGAATGAGGAGAGGAAAGGTCCGTTGCCAATTGGCATAGCTCAGAGAAGACCATTGCCCTGAGTTTGGACTGCTCAAACGGGGGTCTACAATACTTGCTGCAGAGAGCTCCCTGCTTCATCATTGTTTGCTGCACCCTGGCACTGCAAAGGAGGAATGTGTTGCCACAGGGTGACATGGAGAAGTTAGACATCTCTTCAGACAAGAAGGACGTTGAAGGGGATGAATCTGAAGAGGGCGAGGATTCAGACAAGCCACATGCAGATGCCATTGCACAGGCACAACGCAGCAGTCATGCCCGTGATATCATAGCCACAAGATTCCAGGAGAAATAATGTGAAGACAAGTTGATATGAGTGCAATTCTCTTAATGCCTCAATGCAGTGGACACCAGAAGACATTCGCTGTCATCTTCAACATAATATGAAAGGTTGTCAATCTCCCAGTGATCACTGAGGAAGTATGAAAGGGTCGCCCTCAGAAGGTGCAGTAGCGTAAGGAACATGTGGCTGCTGTGAAATGTGATTGGAGATCAGGACACAGAGATCTGTCACATGACATCATGGAATGCAAACCTGCAAGTTACAGAGAGTGGTTCAGCAGGACTAACATGCGATTAGTGACAAACACTCATTACCAGGGAATAACATTCAGCCTTAAAAACAGGGTCAAAATAATGCTGTAGGGAGTGAATGTCTGCCTGGGTGCCATTTAAATATAGTGCCAGGACCTTTAACCCCATGAGGTAATGGCAGGGAGGACGAATCCCTACCCGCCCCGCCACAAGATTTGACAAGTTCCTCATTGATGCATAATTAATGAGCTAAAAAGCAGAACTTGGGCACAAAAATCCGTCCAGCCGCCCAGCAGGAATCACGCAATTAGTCTCCAGAATGGAAAATTCCATGCATAGTCTTTCTTTGCTATTTCTTAAAATTGATCCAACCTCTGACCTACACTAAACTCCGGAGAATTGCACAGTTCTTCTTTCAATTTAACACTGTCTTAACTTGCTTATTTAGCCATGGATGATGGAAACTGGATTGGGGGCAGGGTGGCCAGGAAGATAGTGGGAGCTGTGTTGGGCAGCTCTGCATACCATTCCCACCTTTATGGGACCTCTTCAGAGGCAGGCTGGAAGCCAGGTTGGCTGCCTGTTCCAAGGAGACCAGGCAGCCAATTAGTCCAAATTAAGGCTCCACTTAGGGGCCATTTTGCACTGCTGCCAGTATTTTACCAACATCAGATCAGCCAACTGTCTGCTCAATGGAGACAGCTTCCTGACTGTTGACCAGTGGGCCACAGAGCCTGAGGATCCTTGCCCAATTACAGGGCCTTGGGGAAGAAAGTCTGCAGCTCTATCTTTGAATAGGCCTGCAGAGGGGCTTCCTCTCCACCCTGATGTCTCTACCAGGAGGTTTTACTGCAGCTCTTCTGTGCAGGCCATTGAGAACTGTACATCAAAGGGTGAGTAATGCAGTTCCAGGACAACAGTGGCTCTTTCCTGGTCTAATCTGCACATATCAGGTTTCACACCCCTGGCCAAACAAAATCCCACTTCAGTGGAGGTAGGTGATGCTTTAACTGGCCATCTCCCCCCAAAAACTATGCATGAATGAAACCAGGCTTGACTCCATTCTCATCTCTGTGACAATAGGAAGTGCCCTATTCAGGGACGGAACTTCCAATTTCCAGGCTTGTCCACCATTTTTACCATATCAGAGAGGCTTTCTGTGGTGGCGCAGTTCCAGGCCATTAGCATGGGTCAAAGATAGGATGAAAATATTGCAAACCTGCTCCTGTTACTCATATGCCATACTAGGTACAGAGTATCATAAAATTACCTCCGTATTGTGACCTATGTTTTACTACGTAACGAACTGTAAAGAAATGCAAACAAGTTAGCTAACTTTTACAGTGTGTTTTTACAGCTAGGACATAGAACTAATGGCCCCAATTTTAACACTGGGTCAGTTTTTGGCAGGTGAGTGTAGTAACTGAAGGTATAGCCTCTTCTGCCCTCTATCAGAGGTCACATAATATTCTAGGAGGCTCCGACTAATAAGGCCTAAGCACGGGCAATCCAGGAGGTGGGACTTCCTGACAAAAGTCCTGATCGAGCATGTAGCACGTGTAAAGGTTTCTGTAATAAAGTTTATCTGTTTCTTGTTGAAACTTGTCTGCTCCATCGAGTCATGACATTTGGCGACGAGGATAAAATAGCTCTGACGCTGCACCTCACCTGGTTACCGTGAGTACATCAAATCTTAAGAAAAAGGAAAGACTACTCAACAGTCATGCCACTCTTCAGCAGAATCGATACTTATGATGCGACTATGGAAGACTGGAGCCAGTATGTGGAGTGCCTTGGATTTTATTTCGTAGCAAATGAAATTACCGTGGAGGAAAAGCAGAAAGCCATCCTTTTGTGTGTATGTGGCAGTAAGACATAAAATCTCATTCTCAGTCTGATGGCCCCAAATGGGTCCAATTATAAGCCCCCATCATGAATTGGTGGGCCTCACGAGAAAGCACTTCCAGCCGAAGCCATCCGTAATAATGCAAAGTTTTAAATTTAATTCCAGGGTTAGGGCATTGCAACCTATGTAGCAAACCTTAAGCAGTTGACAGAACACTGCAAATTCAGGGACGCATTATATGATATGCTGCAGGACGGATTAATTTATGGAGTTCAGGACAACGTCATACAGCTCTGTTACTCACCAAGGTCAACATTGACTTTAATCGCATCCTAGAAATATCCCTCACCGTGGAAGGTGCTGTGAGAGACTCGCAGGCTTTACAACACATACAATATGGTACTGTTCTTCATGTGGGGCAGGAAGCTATACCAATCGTGGTGCAAAACCCAGACTCAGCATTGAAGTGAGAGGCAATGTCCGCTGTTGGAAACATGAAAAGGCCTAGCAGAAACACTTCGGCAGTGATTCCAAGATTAAGTTGTTATAGATGTGGAGTTGACCATGGACCAGACACCTGTAAATTCAAGAAGGCAGAATGACATTACTGCCACAAGAAAAGTCACATAGTAAGGCAATGCAGGGCAAATCTGAAACAGCCTATAAAGCAGCAAACCAACATGACTGAATTGAAGAATACAGCAGACCCTGAAGCTGCCAACACTGACATTTATGCTCTGTATAACGTAACCACTGTAAAAACCAAACCTATCACTGCTACAATTCAAGTTAATGAGAAGCCACTAATAATAGAGGTGGATACGGGTGCCTCAGCCAGAGTGGTGGAAGAACACACTTTCAAATACCTTAATGAAGGTAGACGGCCAATAAACCTGGAGCGGACAACCGCTAAATTAAAGACATACACTTGAGAATCTATTCAGGTAAAAGGCATCGCCACAGCACCAGTGTCTTATAGCCAACAGACAGCCCAGTGCCTGTGACAATAGTAAAAGGAGAAGGACCCAGTCTTTTAGGCCGAGACTGGTTACAGAAGATCAAGCTTGACTGGTCTGAGATATTTCACCTGAAAACAGGAGGAGTTCCTGAACGGCTAAGGAAATACAACATGGTATTTCAGGATGAATTAGGGAAGTTAAAAGGCGTGCAGACCAAAATATATGTGGATCCTCAGAATCACAGAATCACACAGTGCAGAAGAGGCCCTTCAGCCCATTGAGTCTGCACCAACATGTGAAAAACACCTGACCTACCTACCTAATCCCATTTACAAGCACTTGGTTCATAGCCTTGAATGTTATGACATGCCAAGTGCTCATCCAGGTACTTTTTAAAGTATGTGAGGCAACCCGCCTCCACCACCCTCCCAGGCAGCGCATTCTAGACCGTCACCACCCTCTGGGTAAAATAGATTTCCTCACATCCCCCCTAAACCTCCTGCTCTCACCTTGAACTTATGTCCCCTTGTGTCTGACCTTTCAACTAAGGGAAACAGCTGCTCCCTATCCATCCTGTCCATGCCCCTCAGGTGACACCACATTTCTTTAAGGCCAGACTTGTGTGTTAAAGGAGAAGGTGGATGTAGAACTGTGCCAGTTAGAAAAGCTGGGCATCATCCAACCTGTCCAATTCTCAGAATGGGCAGCACCCACAGTTCCAGCGGTTAAGCCTGATCAAACCATAAGCATTTGTGAGGACTATAAATTGACCGTAAACAAGGCAGCAAAACTAGACAAGTATCTCATTCCAAGGATAGATGACTTATATGCAAAGCTGGCTGGAGGCAAATCCTATACAAAATTGGATATGAACTAATGCATACCAACAGTTAGAGATGGACAGCATGCTGAGAGAATACGTGATTATTAACACACACAAGGGTCTTTATTAATATACTCGTCTACCCTTTAGAGTATCGTCTTCATGCGCAATCTTCCAGAGAACAATGGAGAGTCTTTTGCAAGGACTTCCCTGAGTGATAGTTTACTTAGATTCTGATCACAAGGTTAAAAAACTTTCCATCTTGGAGGAGGTGCTTAAGAAGGTTCATGGAAGTACGGATAAAGAAAGAAAAATGCACACTTCAAGTGCCAGAAGTTACTTACCTGGGTAACAGGATGGATGTCATAGGTTTGCGTCTGATAAAAGAGAAAGTTTGGGCAATAAAAGATGCACATTCACCATCCAATGTAACTGAACTCAAGTCTTTCCTGGGTATGATCAACTACTATAGCCGGTTCCTGCCTAACTTATCAACTGTGTTGGCACCATCACACTTGTTATTAAAAGAGAATCACCGTTGGTCGTGGAATTCACAACAGGGAGAAACCTTTGTAAAAGTAAAGAAACTGTTGTATTCGTCGTACTTATTGGTACATTATGACCCATAAAAAGAGTTAGTATTAACATGTGATGCCTCTCCTGATGGTGTAGGGGCTGTGTTATCACATAAAATGGAAAATGGATCTGAAAGGCGCATTGGCTACATCTCGCGAACCCTCTCCACAGCCGAGAAGGGTTATTCCCAGCTAGAAAAGAAAGGTTTATCGGTGCTATTCGGGTTGAAGAAATTCCACCAGTACCTACACGGACGACATTTCACCATTGTGTCAGACCATAAACCAATAATGGGCTTATTCAGTGAGGATAAGACCATTCTGACAATAGCATCAGCAAGAATATAACATTGGGCTCTGGTATTATCTGCATATGAGTATACTTTTATGTGCCATCCTGGCTTACACATTGCAAATGTGGACTCACTCAGTCGTTTCCCGTTACCAGATAGCATTGTACGTGCTCCACAAGAATTTGTGCTTTTGCTGCATTTCTTGGATTCTTCGCCTGAGTGTGCAAAACAAATTAGAAATTAGACGAACAGAGACTTTTGTTTTGTAAGGCTGGTTAAATTTTCCTGCAGCTGAAGATTTGAAACCATTCCATGCCAGAAACACAGAGTTAAGCTGTTGATGGAATTTTGTTGTGGGAATCAAAAGTTGTCACCCCATCACATGGTAGAGAACCAGCCTTGACAGAGCTTTACAGTGCCTATCCAGGCATATCAAAGATGAAAATGCTAGTGTGAAACAAGTCTGGTGGCCAGACATTGACAGTGACATTGAATCCTGACTTTCCCGCTTTCTTCTCAGTTATCGTACAACACCACTTTTGACTACGGGTTCAACACCATCTGAATTATTGATGAAACACTGCCTTCTGGCTGCATTGTGAGGTAGAAGCCTGCACTGTGTGGGAAACAATGAGTCATTGTGATTTTCCCCGGAGTTGGGGCGGGGGATGGGACCAAGTAATGGCAAGAGGGCAGGCTCACTGTCCGATTAAGTATGGTAGGCAGGCACTTGAAGCTGGAGGGCCAAGCAGAGGCTCTCCATCTTGAAAGCAGCAGTGGGCTGGAATGGGAGATAAGTAAGGAAGAGGGCATTTCAAAACTAAAGTCCACTCTCTCCAACTGTTTAAAATTTAAACAAAAACATGGCTTTTGGTGCCAGGCCAGCACTGTGGGGGAGGGGTGGGAAGAAGCTCCTCTAAAGGACAGCCTGCGGCTGCTGCTGCACCCAAACAGGCATTGAGGACCTCTAGGCCTGCCTGGAAAGCTGCTGTCTCGCCATCACACTATTAAAAATCAAGCCTGTGTGTCAATTCAAATCACATGCTACAGACGGATGTGGGCCCAGGGGACTTTGTCTCCCACCTTCAATATAATCTCCCTGGCAGGTTTCCCATTTTTCATGAGCTGGCCAAAACCACCTCCCCTCTACTTCCAAAGTACAATTTCTGGCAGGTCAGGCAGAGGTCTGTTTAAAGCCACTTCTTGCATTAAGGTTGCTTTCCCTCCTAAAACATTTTGCAGTGAGAGTGGTGCAGAGAGAAACAGACTCACCATGTGTAGCAGGCAGGCCCTCGTGTTCTCTGAGACCACCCTGAAGGTCCTACTGGAAGAGGTCAGGGCGAGGGAAGAAATTTGCTTCCCAGTCACCTTTTCTTTGCTCCTCTCACAGCACCTAGTAGCAGCATTCTCCTTTCATTCTGCCTTTGCACAATAACCAACTTCTCTCATGGATCTGTCCTCACTTCACACTCCATGCAATTAGTTTCAATTTATCATCCTTCTGTCCAGATTGCATCCAGTTTCTTTTTCCTCTCAGCATCTGCACAAACAGCAGAAGCCCCACACATCTGCAGTCTCCTTTGTGCAAGACATTCATTAATTCCCTCTCTGTCTGCAGGACAAAATGGTGCACAGCAGGGAGAGGTGTAAGACCAGGGCAGTTAGGCTACTCTGTCCAAACTAGACCAAGCAGGCAGCTCCATGAACACAACAGTGGGATCCCACCATAACGGAGCCTCTGCTGACAGCTCTAGCAGCTGTCTGAACACTGTCAGGCTACACTGCTCAGAGAGCTGCCAGCTTTCATTTGCAATCCAGTACAGAAACGGGCTCTGAATTGGCATAGGCCCTGAATTAGCCCTGAACAGATCTAACCCTGGTTTTGGGCATGTGGCTTGGACAACTCCAGGACAGTCTAACCAATTTGGCATGCAGCGCTCTCTCAGCACAGAATAAGTGCAGCATACATTCAATGAAAACTGGATCCTGCGTGATCCAATTTCTAGGCTGTCAACGTCAGAGGCTTTATGCATGAATGAATGAAGATGGGCTGAGTGGCCATTTACAGGAACAGCAAATAACACTATCTTCCTTCTTGGTATTATATTTGGGAGGAACAGACACAGTTCACATTTTAACAGAACAACTTGAAAATTGATGGTCGAGCTCTTTAATTTCAGAAACAAGAGTCCTTTATTAGAAGGAAAAATTTTCAAGTAATGTACAGATGAAATAAACTGCAGTTAGACTAGTGATGGGTGCAAAAATTGATGTAATCAATGCTTAAAATACAAGATCAATCTTGATATGCTGAATCATAAAAATATTAATTGTAGAAATAGTAGACATGAAGAATGTACATCTGTGCAGGACTCAATGATACATTGATTGAGTCCTCTATGTTTTTGTTTTCTATTCAGCATTCTCTGTAATCATGGGTTGAAATATTCAAACAACTGTTATGTTTTCAGTTACCACTATTTTCTATTATAAATTCAACTCAGCTAAATATTGTGAAAAGGATGACAGTGCTATGTGAATAATGACCCATATTTTCTGTCAAAATAACAGTGAGGCTAATGGTGCTCACCATTATGTATGCGTAAATGGTACAGCAACTTCAGGCCTGCGCCTGAGCTGAGAGCAGAGCATGCAGTCCAGTGGCCAAAGCTGCCACCAATTGGTCAAATGGAGTGACGCGGAGGTAGGTATGCCTCATGCTTACAGGGAGCAGAGAAGTAGAAGAGAGTGGCAGAGGTGCCTGGCTCAGCAAAGGAGGAGCACCTCCCTCAAGATGAATGGGTGGCAGGGCCATTGTTCGTAAGCACATTGTCAGACCCAGGGTTTATAGATGGCGTTTGTCATTCTTGCGGATGACTAAGAACTGGTGTCACCTAAGACTGCGCATGTCTAGGTAGCTGGTTGGTCACATATGCCACCTGCTGCAGGATTTGGCACCAAGGGGACATGGAGGACATCCATGCCAGTGGCTCCTTCCAGGCTCCACAGGTGATCTGTGCAGGATTTCGCAAGCCTCCACGCACAAGTGTATCCAGGAGGTCATGGACGCCATCTTTGCGAATGCACAGAACTTTGCACATTTTGTCTGGGATCAGGAAAGCCAGGAAGCAAATGCGCTGGGATTTGCACAGATCTCAGGTTTTCCACAGGTGCAGTGTGCCATCGACTGCACTCATGTGGCGCTTATACCTCCATGGTACAAGCAATCAACTATGCCAAATGCAAGACAAAGTACCTGCTGAATGGTCACCAAATCTGCGACGACCACAAAAACTTCCAATGGGTCCGCGCAGTTCCCAGGGAACGTCTATGACTCCTACATCCTTAACAGGCCTAAGATCCCTGACATCTTCCAGGGTTCACAGAGGATGCAGGGTTGGCTCCTCAGGGGCTTACCCACAGAGTATGCGGCAGATGATGCCCATGTGGCAGCCTCAGACTGCAGCAGAGCGATGGTATAACAAGGCTTATGCAGTGACCTGGACTTTAGCGCAGCAAACAATATGTATCTTGAAACTGAGGTCCTGGTGCCTCAAAAGGGCCGGTGGAGCATTGCAATACAGTCCCGAGAGGGTGTCGCACATCATCGTAACTTGCTGCGTGCTGCACAATCTGGCACTACAACTGAGGGAGGACCTGGCTGAGGAGGAGATGGAAGAGCTGAACCTCTCCTCCAGTGAGAGGATGTCGAAGTGAATGATAGTGAGGATGCGAGCAATGAGGCTATCGCACTGGCCAGATGAGGCAGGTGCCCTTTGGAGGCCCTCATAGCTGCAAGATTCATGGACGATGCTGACGAGATGCAGTGAGGACACTCCATAGATCTTCACATTGCCTCTGTGAATGTCTGGGCAGAATTGTGCAGAATTTGCATTAAGTGCAATAGCGAGCGGGAAAAAGAATGTGTTACCTGCTGGTGCAATGGCAAATTTTCATCCAATGCAGATAGAGTGATCTCATCCATGCAGCCAGAGTATGGCAACCATCTCATCACTCTAAACTCACACACTCAAGCCCATCACACATTCACTGGCATCTCACTCACTGCCAGCTCAAGGGACATCACCACTCACTCTCTCTCACACACATCTCCATCTGGCCTCATCTCCTCTGGAGACTGCCTCCTCAGCCCTCACCATTTTGAGGACACTTGCACAGATCAACTTGTGCCCCCACACACACTCTGGGATACCCCCCTTGCCCAGTAAAGTCCTCACCCTGCAGCCTCTTCCCTTGCCTGAGGCCTCTTCTCCCCCTTCCCCAAGCAAGCCCTAACCCTGCACTCATTAAAAACCCACCCCTGCCTTATGACTGGTCTGGTGGGTAGAGATCTGCCTGTGACCCCCCCCCCCGCCTAAAAGTGATGTGGTGCTGCCTGTGAAGCCTAGTGCTGACGACTGTGAGTGTTGCCCGAAGCAAGGTGGGCAAACAAACCTCAAAGTCCCGATCGAAGTGCAGCTCACCAGGTGCATGTCGCTTATGTACAGTTGTGAAACACGTCAGCATGCAGTCCCACACCCAGATGATCCAGCGTGGGGGATTTATAATGATATGCAGATCTATTACAATGAAATTCCTGACATCCGATGGTGGGAAACACAGCCTGCCATTGACAGGCAGAACGAACGATTGCAAACTGGTTTCACAACATCGTGAAACTGGTTTTTGGCTTTTTCACCACATTGTTCGCTCACGATGCCAATCACACCTGCCGCCAACAGGTACGGAAAATTCTGCCCCCTAACTTCTGTCTGGCCGAGGGCAGCTCGATTGCACTCTGTGATCAGGGTCATATAGTGGAGACGCAGCCGTGAAATTTTAAATGTACCTGATCCTTTGTCAGCCTTCAGCACCTGACCCCTTCAGGAGAACAGCGTCACCGGTCACAGATGCTGAAGAGATGGGGGCCCAGCCCTGAGGTGCAGGTAAAATGATAGAACTCTGTGATGCCTGCCCGCGACATTCTGGCAGCAATGATAAACACCGTCGAGGTGCAGGCATCAGTAATGTGTCCAGGGAGTGTGAAGCCAGACCATCACTTTGGTCTGAAGGTTACACACTGCGCAGGGGAGAGGCCCTGAACTGAGACACCTGCCTTTATCTTGCACAGAAAGGTTTCACAACTGAGTGACATGAACACTGCTCATCATAACAAATAGCCATAGGCAGGGAGGCATTCTTGGGAGTTTATTTAGAATAGTGAACATTATGTACAAGTGATTAACGCCCATGCCCAGTCTGTGCAACTACATCTTCTTAATGGCTTGGCCTAAATAGCCAAGTGGTTATGGTACTGGGTTTGTAACCCCAAGATCAAGAGTTCAAATCTCACAATGGCAAACTATGAAACAATGTAACTTCATCTGAATAGGAACAGATGGAAATGTGTTTGTACTCGAAAGAGTTACATCTTCATAACCCTACCGTTACATCTTGCCCCCCCCCCCCGATATCGAAATCGCCAGCAGCCTGCTGACTGCCATGACCTATCTGTGATGACTTTGGCATGTGTCCTCTAGAGGGCCGAGACCTGGCAGGCACCGGCATGCTTTTGGTGTCCTGCTGCAAGCCAGCTGCACCCTCCTCAGCCTGTGGAGCCAGAGCTGCAGAGGTCACAGGAAGAGGGGATTTGGATCAGCCAAACATTCCCGGAGTCACCTGGGTGGATGGCCCTGGGATATCAAGGTGCTGGTCCTCCTCCCTGTGGGTGCACGACGAGCTCTGACTGGCTCCTGAGATTCAGCTGCCTTGCACCCTTCTCACATTGGCACTGTTGGAGGTGGCGCTAGTGATGGAGTTGAGCCCGTGTAGCAGTACACAAGATAAATACACAAGATAAGATCACATGGAGTTAGGGGTATTAGCTTGGATAGAGGATTGCCTAACCAACAGAAAGCAGAGAGTAGGGATAAATGGGCCTTTTTCTGGATGGCAAGCTGTAACTTGTGGGGTGACACAGGGTTCGGTCCTTGGGCTCCAATTATTTACAATCTATATTAATGACTTGGATTCAGGGATAGAAGGTACTATAGCTAATTTGCAGATGACACCATAATAGGTGGGAAAGTAAGTTGAAATGAAGAAATAAGAAATTTATAAATGGATATGGACAGGCTAGGTGAATGGGCCAACATTTGGTAGATGGAGTTTAACGTGGAAAAGTGTGAGCTTATCCATTTTGGTTTGAAGAATAAAAAGGTGACTTATTATTTAAATAGAGAGAAACTTCAGAATGCTTCAGTGCAGAGCGATCTGGGTGCCCTCGTGCATGAATCACTGAAAGCTAGTATGCAGGTACAGCAGGTAATAAAGAAGACAAATGGAATTTTGGCATTTATTGTTAAAGAAATAGAATATAAAAATAAGGAAGTGTTGTTGCAACTGTACAAGGCATTGGTGAGACCACACATGGAGTACTGTGCACAGTTTTGGTCCCCTTACTTGAGGAAGGATGTGGTTGCACTGGAGGCGGTTCAGAGGAGGTTCACTAGATTGATTCCAGAGATACGGGGCTTCTGATACGGTATTATGGGGAGAGATTGAGCAGTTTAGGCCTAAACTTGCTAGAGTTTAGAAGGATGAGAGGAGATCTAATTGAGGTATATAAGATGCTAAAGGTGATAGACAAAGTAGACAAAGAGCAGATATTTCCCTTTCTGCGGCATTCTAGAACAAGAGGCTATTGTTTTAGGCTAAGGGGTGGTAGATTTAAATCAGAGATGAGGAGGAATTTCTTTTCTCAAAGGGTCGTGAATCTGTGAAATTCACTACCACAGAGTGCAGTGGATGCCGGGATGCTGCATATATTTAAGGAGGAGATAGACAGAGTTTTAATTAGTAATGGGTTGAAAGGTTATGGGGACAGGGCGGGAAACTGGAGTTGAGGCCAAATTGAGATCAGCCATAATCGTAATGAATGGCGGGGCAGGCTCGAGGGGCTGAATTGCCTACTCTTGCTCCTAGTTCTTACGTTATGTTCCGGACCAAGGTCTCCATGGCAGTCACTATCCTGCCAGTGTTGACCTCAGTGCTTTGGCATGCCAGCGTTATCACCTCCAACTGAAGGCTGACAACTCCTCCATTGTCCCTTGCAATCTGAAGAGTACACAAGGCATCCCTCCCAACTGATTGAGGACTGAGTCCAGAGGCTCATCTTCTGAATCAGACTCAACAGGCTCCTTGCCTCCAGCAGTCCTTTGAGTGCTGGTAACCAAAGATGCCCAAGCCTCTGCCTGCTGTAGAACAGAATGTGTGATGTGGTCACCAGATTATGATCCTGAGGCTACTTTACATGTAGGTCCCACTGAGGTATGGGTCGATGCACTGGTGGAGGGTGTGGGTGAGCGACGTGACAGGTTTTCAACTGTGCTGCCCTCAGGGTCCTCATTCGAGGTGCTACCAGCACTAGGGTTGGGGTCAAGATTGCCTGAGGGCAACATGTCAGGTGTGTCTATGAGAGAAAGTAGTGATTATATGTGCTTGGTAGCCATGTTGAACACAGAATAGTGGACTCAGAATAGCATTGAGGGAGGAATGGATGATGAGGCAGAATCCTCACAGGGTCTTCACCGGCGACCTCACCGTCGCCGCAGGAACAATTGACGTCCTCTCCGGCCAGTCCCAACATGCAGCTCTCGAACAGAGTGAGGACCTCGATGTACATCATTCCCCCGCCTGGACTGGGAGATCTCTATTTGATTGTGTGTGATATTCATAAAGATGGAGAGTGTGAGCAAGGTACATGCCAGGGCAAATGAGAAGGATACCAGGCGTGTGTGAGCGCTGAGTGGAGCCATGGACAGGATGAGAAGACAGTCTCCAGAGGAGATGAGGCTAGCTAGAGATGTGGGGGGAAGGGTGAGAGAGCGTGGGCGATGTCCCTTGAGCTGGTAGTGAGTGAGATGCCAGTGAATGTGTGATGGGCTTGTGAGTGGGTGAGTTGAGATTAATGAGATGATTGGCTTACCCTGGCAACATGTATGAGATCATTCATCCGTTTTCTGCACTGCATGGCTGACCTTTTGTATGCAGCATTGGCACTCACCGTCTCTGCTACCACCTCACAAGCCAGAGTGGTGAGGGTGATGGGCGTCCTGCGGCCAGAGCTGGGGTAGAGGACTTGGCGGGGAGCCTCCATAGTGTCCAGAAGGCATCCCAGAGGTGCGTCGCTGAATCAGAGGGCTGCACCCTTCTTGGCTTTCAGACCATGTCTTCACTGGAGCAGCCCCTAGCTGCAAGCATTGAGAAGCTGCAGTTTAAATATGGTGCCTGGCGTGAGGAAGCGGCAAGGTAATAGCATGGTGGGCCAATCGGAGGCTGATCACCAGTGACCCAGCGTGTTTCCCATTACTGAGTGATTTATGAGGTGGGAAGGGGAAGATACAGTGCAAAAACCCGCAGGTGAGGTCGTCAGGCAAAACATCTTTTTTCACGCTCGCCACTGCACTTAGTGCAAATCTGGGATGATTTTACTCAAAAGCTTTATGGCTAAAACATGCAGATGCTGTTAGATGTTCTATTGCTTAAAAATTTCACCTAACAAATATGCTCAATTAGCAATTTGCAATTTAACATATGACAGTGCAGAAAATAATGGTCTTTTTTAACTTATACTAGCAGAAACTATTCAGATCACAGACAAAGACAAGGTCATGATTTTACTTTTCTCTATTTTCTCACTTGGTTAGTGCTGCTTCACTTCACCCTCCATGGCTGGGATTTTCTGTGCCCGCCGGCATCGGATGTGTTTGAAGTCATGAGCAGACAATATGGCGCAGTTCGCGATCATTTGTTCAGCCCGTCGATGGTGGGCCACGTATCCCGCCATTGGACGTCGGGAAACTCATTGTAATATATCAGCATATCATTATTAGGCCAACCCGCCAGATTCACACCCCCTCACCCACCACCCCCCAACCCCGGCTGGATTGTCTGTCCACGGCAGCAGGAAAACATGCCAATGCGTTTCACAGCAACACATAAGCAGCTGCATTTCTCTCAGGGCTTCAAGGTTTGTTTGTCTACTTTCCTTCAATCAGCATTCACAGTCATCAGCACCAGGCTTCATAGACAGCACCACATCACTTTTAGTGGGGCTTACGGTAGGTCTCTACTGGCCAGATCAGCCATATGTGGGTGGCTTTTCAATGGCTGCAGGGATAGCGCTTCCTTGGGGAAGGGGGAAAAGTGGCCTCATGCAAGGGAAGAGGCTGCACGACGAGAGGAAGGAGGATAACCCTAGGTGTGTGTGGGGGTACATGTTGACCTGACCTGTGCAAGTGGCCTCAAGATAGTGAGAGCTGAGGAGGGAGTCTCCAGAGGTGATGAGGCCAGATGGACATGTGAGGGTGTGTTTCTGAGAATGGTTGATGATGTCCCTTGAGCAGGCAGTGAGTGTGTGAGTTTAGAATGATGAGATGGTTGCCATACCTTGGCTGCATGGGTGAAATCATTCATCCTCTATCTGCATTGGATGAACAGCCTCTTCCGTGCAGCATTGGCACTGGTCACCACTGCCACGCCTCCCAAGCCAGGTTGGAGATGCCGCTGCCCATTCTGTGGCCAGAGCAGGGGCACAGGGCATCACAGAAGGTCACAATGGCATCCAAAAGGCATTCCAATGATGTGTCACTAAACCTGGGGGCTGTAGTCTTTTTGCCTTTCATAGGCATCTTCCCTGCAGCAGTCCTGGGCTGGAAGCACTGAGGTGTGTGCACGCGGCTGGATTTTAAATATGGCGCCCAGCATGATGGAAGTGGCGAAGTGATGGCTTGGCAGATGAATGAGAGCCTGTCCGCCATCAAAACGGCGAGTTTCCCAGGAATGCATAACTAATGTGGTGGGTTTAGGCAATACCGTGTGAAAACCCACCATTGCGACCGGCAAGTAAAATGTCGTTTTACCCGCCCACTACCGCACTTAGTGCAAATCTGGGACGATTCTACCCATATATATTTTCACTTTGGAGCTCTTCAATTTTTATCCAGTGATTGATCCAATCTTAATAAGGAGTAGCTTTTGACCTTGTTCAATGTTACATCTCTCCTGATTCTCATTATGGTTTTATTTCCACCTTGACCCACTAATACCACACTGTGTGGTCTATTTTGATGGAGGGGTGCCTCAGATGTATCCCTAATATGCCAAAGTCCACTTTTTGTAGCTTTGGATCTGGTAATTTCATGCACTCACTTGTGTCAGGATGTGCCCAACCGTATGTTTGCAGCCCACCTTATGTGAGCTGTACAGTGATGACAATAGTTGTTTTAAATTCTGCTGCACGTGTAGTATATCTCTGCATGCATACATGCATCCAGCCACTTAGAAAGCTCACAGCCAAGTGAAGATAAACTTACCTCAAAGTAAGTCTAAGGTGTTTTGTGCATGTGAATACCAAGTAATATCTCATGTTACTAATGGTTTCAGAGCTGACTTCCAAACCAAGCCATGCTTAGTTGATAAGCAAACAGCTTTATAGGCATTTGAATTTAAAAAAAGGACCATGTTTTTTTTTATTTTAAAAACCTTGTAAACATCAAAACTATACTGAACAGGGTTGAGTAATTTTGTTCCATGAATTAATTATTTTAATTAATTTTCCAAATTTATACACTACAGATTGAGGGAGGTAACATAATTATCATTGCTTACCATTGTTAAGTGCCTTAATTTGAGCACACTAAATATTAAATAGTGTTTTAATTGAACACTGCTCTTTCCTTTCCCTATCCATCTCATTCCAGTGGAATATTGCATATGATACCAGTTTGATTGTAAAATGGCCGTAATTCTATCATTTCCTTTTTATTTATGACGTAGCATGTCCTTAAGATAAATATTTTACAGCCTGAGTAAATGTGAATCTTACATATTACATATTTTTATCTTTTTGTGTGCAAGGTAGTTCTACCTGGTGCAGCTTGATGGAGAAAAATTGGGGTTTTAAGGACAGATGTATTAATTTTTTATTCACTCATTCATTTACAATATGTGGACATTGCTGGCTAGCATTTACTATCCATCCCTAATTGCCACTGAGAAGGTGATGGTGAGCTGCCTTCTTGAACCACTGTAGTCCATGTGGTGTAGGTATTCCCACAGTGCTGTTAAGGAGGGAGTTCCAGTATTTTGACCCAGCAACAGTGAATGTATTTCTAAGTCAATATGGTTAATGGGGCTTGGAGACGAACTTCCAGGTGGTGGCGTTTCCATGCATCTGCTGCCCTTGTCCTTCTAGATGGTAGCGGACATGGGTTTGGAAGATGCTGTCTAAGGTGACTTGGTGAGTTCCTGCAGTGCACCTTATAGATGGTATACACTGCTGCCACTGTTCGTCGGTGGTGGAGGGAGTGGATGGAGTGCCAATCAAGTGGGCTGCTTTGTCCGGAATGGTGTCAAGCTTCTTGAGTGCTGTTGGAGCTGTTCTCATCCAGGCAAGGGGAGAGTATTCCATCATACTCCTGACTTGTGCATTGTAGATGGTGGACAGTCTTTGGGAAGTCAGGAGGTGAGTTACTCACCATAGGATTCCTAGGCTCTGACCTGTTCTTGTAGCCACAGTATTTATATAGCTAGTCCAGTTCAGTTTCTGGTCAATTATAATGCCTAGGATGTTGATAATGTAGGATTCAGTGATGGTAATGACATTGGACATCACATGCAATAGTTAGATTTTCTCTTGTTGGAGATGGTCATTGCCTGTCACTTGAGGGGCATGAATGTTACTTTCCATTTGTCAGTTCAAGCCTGGATATTGTCCAAGTCTTGCTGCATTTGTACATGGACTGCTTCAGTATCTGAGGAGTTGCAAATGGTGCTGAACATTGTGCAATCATCAGTGAACATCCCCACTTCTGACCTTATGATGGAAGGAAGGTCATTAATGAAGCAGCTGATGATGGTTGGGCCCAGGATTCTATCCTGAGGAACTCCTGCAGTGATGTCCCAGAACTGAAATGATTGACGTCCAACAACCACAACCACCTTCCCTTGTGCTAAGGCTCATTCCAACCAGTGGAAGTTTTCCCCCTGATTCCCATTGACTCCAGTTTTGATAGGGCTCCTTGATGTCACACTCAGTCAAATGCTGCCTTGATGTTAAGGGCAGTCAATCGCAGCTCACCTCGGGAGTTCAGCTCTTTTGTCCATGTTTGATCCAAGGCTGTATTGAGGTCAGGAGTCGAATGACCCTAGCAGAACATAAACTCAGCATCAGTGAGCAGGCTAAGCAAGTGCTGCTTGATAGCACTTTTGACGCCTTCCATTACTTTGCTGATGATCAAGAGTAGACGGATGGAGCAGTAAATGGCCGGGTTGGATTTGCCCTGTTTTTTGCATACGGGGCATTCTCTTCCTTAATAATCAGGAAGACTGGAACATTCAAGTTCTTGATATCACAAACCTAAAGGTATGTCATCTTTCTAAGATCTGATGTTATGTTTATCAGCTAGACTCAATTTGAAAACCCATATTTGATAAACAACAGATTCCAATATTCCTTACATGTGGTAGGTTAATAATGAATGACAAGGAGCCAATTGTTGTAACTTGCAAGTGTTACATAAGGTCTATTGGTAATCAAACTGATCGAAGCAAGCAATATGATTTCCCAAGAGAGTGGGCATTGGTTCATGACAAAAACCAACAATTTTAAAGTGAGTGTAGCTAATCCTAGGCCAGGATAGGTCGGCGAGTGGGGGAGGGCGGGTGTGTAAAATGACGCGGGATGATGTCGGGTGGAACTCTCGACGTCACCCTGCTTCATTTCAATTTTCAGGTCAGCAGGGGCTCAGCCGAATCAGTTGTGCGAACGCCGACCTGTCAATGGCCTATTGAGGCCATTTTAAAAGTAGTTAAAGTAATTAGTGGACCTGCCCGTCCAACCTTAATGTTGGCGGCAGGCCGGGAGCCCTGGCAGGCTTCATAAAAAGCGTGAAACCTCATCCATGGGTTGGATGAGGCTTCATGAGGGTTTTTTAAAATTTAATAAATGTTTGATTAAAAGTGATGGACATGTCTCAACTCACGTGACAGTATCACATGAGGGGACATGTCAGGGAAATTTTATTTTTGCCCCTTCACCATTTTTGAATTTGGCACCGATCTCCCTGAGGCAGCACTTAGCCTCAGGGAAATGAGTGTGCTCTTTTGTGCACATGGGCAAAAGAGCACACTCCCGGCTGAGAGATTCCCCTCACAGCACTTCCTGGTGGATGTCATGCTGGGCGGGCCTTAATTGATCTGCCCACGTAAAATGGCAGCATGCCCCCAATTGGGGGCGCCGATCGAAGGCGCACCCGCACACACCCGCTCCTGCACTTTCTCCCCAACAGGGCGAGAATTCTTCCCCTAGGCAAGGCCCCTTCTTGATCCTATGCACTTCTGCATTATAAAAACAAAGTTGACAACTGCCATTTTTATAATGCTGACAGCCCTCCAAGATGCTCTAAAAACCTGACTTGCATTTTTAAAAAATCTTTTCCATTCTCTTTACATGTCCCTCAGCACCACACTAAGAGGTGTTCACACTCCCTCTGAATCACTTTCTGGCTTAGCTGTGCCTTCCTGTGAGTCAGAATTTAATTACTGATCAAGCTAGATTGACGGGTAGCAAAGGACCAGTTGTTCAGTCAAGCTTGTCGAACACCACAATGGCTGGAATATCATGAATAAACACTTTTTTTTCCTTTCCCTTCCATCCACCTCCTTTCCCTCCACTCGCATATCAATTAAAGCCCTTGTGTGGTGGGCTCAAGACAGAATCAGTAACTTTACAAAAGCTTTTGGCTGAATTTGCTCTGACCATTGCTTGCTCCATGGCTGTAGCTTTGGCAGAAATCCTGAAGTTATGGCAGGAGAGCAGGAGGCACCTCAAGGAAATTTGTTGTCCTTATCAATAGTACTCATAATGGTACTCAGTCTTGGGGAGGAGATATTTGCAGCAAAATTCCTTTCACTGGCGGCCCTCAGGAAATCTGCTGCTTCACATATCTCTGCATTGCAATTAGCAATCTGAAAGAGGCAAAAGAATAAACCGAGCTAATAAGGGGCTTGTTTTATTGCTGACCTCAAGCAAATGGGTTTATGGCCTGCAACATAAAAACTGGCGATTTCCTCTGTTGCACATTCACTCGAGAGCAATGCTGAACATAAGGATTGATTTTGCAATGTTTTACACCCGGTCGCCACTCACCAAGAAGTGAAAGTAGAGTGCAGAGTTCGCTAGGCCATCTCACTCAATTCATTTCACTCCAAACTTTGTGGTCCAGAAATGTTCTCTCTTTTGAGATGTGTCACAAAGGGTATACAAGAGCCCAATTAAACCTTATTCCATAGGAATGCATGGTAATTGCTGACATGAACAATTTCCAGCATTGTTTGCCTACATAAAGCGCATGCATTTCCTATTTGTTGGTCTGGCCTTTGAGAGCCAGCTACTAAATGAATGTTGGGCATTTAACAGCTTTTTTTTTTGGAGGAGGTGGCTTAACGTGTCGCTTTCTCTCCATTTATTTTGTTGTATTAGATTCTTCTGTTTAAGACTCAATTTTTCATTGGAGTACTTTATTTCTCGGTTCCTTTCAAACAGCAATCTTACTATCAGCTGTTATTTCCCTCGCAGCAATCAAATTGCTCATCACACAATTTTCTTTTAAGATTCTGATGAGACTGACAAATTTGAATGAGATAAAGAAATTCACAAGGGAGCATATTACACTGAAACATTTTGAACATTCCTATTCTTAGCTGAAGAACTGCCTCTTTAAATCTAAACCTAACCTATTGAGGAGGATAAAAGACCAACACGGTCAGCTTGGGCTGAATGGTCTGTTTCTGTTGTTATTCTGTGTTGTAATATCCTTGTAATTTTATGTAAACCAGACTCCACTGCCTAGATTTCAGCAGAGAAATAAACACTGGGTTATTATTTGAAGATGCAAAACTTGGAAGCATTATAAACTGTAAGGAAGACAGTGTAAAACTGCAAAAAGGACAAAGACAAGTTGGTGCAATGGGCAGACAAGCGGCAGATGAAGTTCAGTTGAGAAAAGTGAAGTGCTTTATTTTGGTAGAAAGAACATGGAGAGACAAGATAAAATAAAGGGTACAACTCTAAAGGAGGTGCAGGAATAGAGGAACCTGGGTGTACATGTGCATAAGTCATTGAAGGTGGCAAGACGATGTTGAGAGAGCCATTAATAAAGCATACAGTGTCTTAGGCTTTATTAATAGGGCAGAATGTACAAAAGCAAGGAGGTTATGTTGAAGTTGTATAAGACACTGGTTAGACCTCAGCTGGAGTATTGTATCCAGTTCTGGGCACTACACTTTAGGAAAGAGGTGAAGGTATTGGAGACAGTGCAAAAAATATTCACGAAAATGGTCCCAGGAATAAGGAACTTCAGTTATGAAGATAGATTGCAGAAGTTGAGGCTGTTTTCCTTAGAGAAGAGAAGACTGAGAAGAGATTTGATAGAGATATTCAAAATCACAAGGGGCCTGGACAGAATAGACAGGGGAAAACTAGTTGTTCCCACTGGTAAAAGGATCAAGAATGAGAGGGCACAGATTTAAAGTAATTTGTAAAATAAACAAATGCCTTTGTTTAAAATCTGGAATGCACTGCCTGAAAGGGTGGTGGAAGCAGTTTCAACTGAAGCATTCAAAGGAAATTAGACTGTTATTTGAAAAGGAAGAATGTACAGGGTTATGGGGAGAAGGTGGGGAAATGGCATTAATGAATTGTTTATTTGGAGAGCAGGTTGCAAACATGATGGGCCAAATGGCCTCCTTCTGCGAAGTGATATTTCTGTGATTCCATGTCTTTCTCAGTCTGAAGATGTCTTTTTTAGAGGAATGGTTCAGTTTCTGACTGTGAAAGTGAATGCAACATCGAACTTATATGTCACCAGATCTTTCTAAACCATTACAGTGAACATTTTTTGAATGTATTTGTTAGCTGCGTACATTTTTCCAATGAAAACAAAACAAGAGCACTTTTAGTATCCTGTAGGATTCCCAAAAATATAGGGCATCAAAGATATTATATATATATGCCCATCTAGGCCAATTCCATGGTGTTGCTACAATAAAAGAAAATGTTTTATTTTATTAATATCTCTGATTCCAAATACCAAAACATACAAATTCATATTTCATACCTGAGCAGCATAGCGGTTATGTTACTGGATTAATAATTCAGAGGAAAAACACAAATAAAAATACCTGGAAAAATTCAGCAGGTCTGACAGCATCTGCGGAGAGGAAGTACAGTTAACGTTTAGAGTCCTTATGACTCTTCAACATAATTCATAGGTTTGGACTAATGACTTTTAGGATCATATTACACTTAAAAATGTGTTATCACTTATTTCCCCAACAGTGAATTGTATGTTATTGTTGCTGAATTGTGTACGTGGATCTAATTTTTGGCATTCCTATGTTCTCTCATGTTAATAGTATATAGTATGTGTCCTCTGATACCTATACTAATATTGCTTCAATGTGACAATCCTGTGGAAGGAATAAATCTACTGATGATTAGGAAGGGTCTCAAGGGGTACATGGAGTCTTGTACCACCTAGCAATTCTTCATTAGATGCAGCCTTAAATCAGTGAGTCACCTTGTGCTAAATCTTCTATTCATTTGTTCTCAGAAGTGAGTGCCCTTCAGCCCAAATAATGACTGCCCTCCTTTTTTACAGCTCGTCCAGAAAAATCCCTCGGTCATTACCAGCAGAGTGCGTAGTTCTCCCCAAATTTCTTTCTGCCTCCATGATTCTCCAATGTCAACCAATCATTTTGCTCCTTGTGCTCCAGCAAGCTAAGCAGGGAGATGTTCAAATGAACCAACCACTTTCTCTGTGAGGTCAGTTCACCTCTCCATGAGTATGTTCTTTCTACCTCCCTCAGGGGTTCTGGGGAATCTGCACTGAGATTGCAAAATCACTCAAAAAACATATTTAAATAAGCTGGAAGTCTCCTGCAAAATTTCTGAATTCTGAAGTGAACCCTAAATAAAAACAGAAGGATTTGACATTCTAACATTTTTAACAACTAATATAAAAAGACAAATATACAATTTGCAGAGTATATAGTTTGAGAGTGAGAAACTTGGGTCAGAAACAACTATGCTAAACTTAAATAAGGGTAATTGCAAAAAGTGAGACGAGTTTAAGGAGAAATTGTTCGGTGAGAGAATAAGTTCAGCCAGATGGAGGAGAGTAGTGGTAGATGGGGATTGTTCGGGCCTCTGTTTGAGGAAGAAGCGGAGAGACCTCAGACCATCCCGATGGGGGATGGAGGTGTAGAGGGATTGGACGTCCATGCTGAACAGGAGGTGGATGGGGCTAGGGAACTGGAAATTGTTAATACTTCCAATTTCCACCCCTCCGTCATTTTCACATGGTCCATCACTGACACTCCCTTCCCCTTCCTTGACCTCTCTGTCTCAATTTCTGGTGATAGACTGTCCACCAATATTCATTAAAAGCCGGCCAACTCCCACAGCTAATTTGACTACAGCTCCTCACACCCTGCTTCCTGTAAGGACGCCATCCAATTCTTTCAGTTCCTTTGCCTCTGTCTCATTTGTACTGATGATGCCACATTCCAAAACAGTTCCTCTGACATGTCTTCCTTCTTCGTTAACCAAGGTTTTCCACCCACGGTAATTGACTGGGCCCTCAAACGTGTCCGGCCCATCTCCCGCACATCCGCCCTCACACCTTCCTCTCCCTCCCAGAACCATGATGGGGTCCCTCTTGTCCTCACTTATCACCCCACCAGTCTCCGCATTCAAAGGATCATCCTCGGCCATTTCCGCAAACTCCAGCATGATGCCACCACTAAACTCATCTTCCCTTCACCCCACCAGCGGCATTCCACAGGGATCATTCCCTCCGGGGCACTCTGGTCCACTCCTCCATCACCCCCTACATCTCAACCCCCTCCCATGGCACCTTCCCATGCAACCACAGAAGGTGTAACACCTGACCTTTTACTTCCCCCCTCCTCACCGTCCAAGGGCCCAAACACTCCTTTTAAGTGAAGCAGCACTTCACTTGCACTTCCCTCAATTTAGTCTACTGCATTCGATGCTCCCAAGGTGGTCTCCTCTAATTTGGAGAGACCAAATGCAGACTGGGTGACCGCTTTGCGGAACATCTTCGGTCTGTCCACAAGCATGACCCAGACCTCCCTGTCACTTGCCATTTCAACACTCCACCCTGCTTTCATGCCCACATGTCTGTCCTTGGCCTGCTGCAATGTTCCAGTGAAGCTCAACGCAAACTGGAGGAACAGCACCTCATCTTCTCACTAGGCACTATACAGCCTTCCGGACTTAACATTGAGTTCAACAACTTCAGGCCATGAACTCTCTCTTCCATCCCCACCCCCTTTCCGATCCCCCTTTTCCAATAGTTTATAATATTTTAAACATATTTTTCTTTTCCCACCTATTTTTAAATTCATTTCTATCTACCATTTTATCTTCAACTTTTAGCTCATTTCAATCCCTTCACCCCACCCCACCCCACCCCCACTAGGGCCATCTGTCACTTGCTTGTCCTGCTTTCTACCCTTAATGTCACCATTAGCATATTCCTTAGATAATATCACCACCGTCAACACCCCGTTGTCCTTTTATCTATGACATCTTTGGCAATCTCTTCTTTGCCTCCACCCGTCACTTGCCTTCTATCCAGCTCCAACTGTCCCACCCCCCTCAACCAGCTGATATTTCACCACATTTCTACATTTCCTTAGTTCTGATGAAGAGGCATACGGACTCAAAACATTAACTGTGTTCCTCTCCACAGATGCTGTCAGACCTGCTGAGTTTTTCTAGCTATTTTTGTTTTTGTTTCAGTCTCCAGAGGGATATAGACAGGTTAAGTGAGTGGGCAAAAACTTGGCAGATGGAATATAATGTGGGAAAATGTGAGGTTATGCACTTTGGCTGGGTGTATAGAGGAGCTGAATATTATTTAAATGGGGAAAGCTGCAGCACAGAGGGATTTTGGGGTCCTTGTGCATGAATCACAAAAAGCTAGCATACAAGTCCAGCAGGTAATAGGGAAGGCAAATGGAATGTTGACCTTTATTTCAAAAGGAAGGAGTATAAAAATAGGGAAGCCTTTCTAAAACAATACAAGGCACTAGTTAGACCACACAGAGTACTGTGCACAATTTTGGTCCCCTTATCTAAGGAAAGATTTAATGGCATTAGAGGCAGTCCAAGGAAGGTTCACTAGGTTGATTCCAGGTATGGAGGGATTTTCTTATGAGAAGAGGTTGAGTAGGTTGGGCCTGTATTCATTAGTGTTTAGAAGAATGAGAGGCAACCTTATTGAAACATATTAGATTCTAAGGGGGCTTGACAGGGTAGGTGCTAAGAGGTTATTTCCCCTTGTGAGAGAGTCTACGACCAGAGGGCATAATCTCAGAGTAAGGAGGTGCCCATTTAAAACAGAGATGAGGAGGAATTTCTTCTCACAGAGGATAGTGAATCTGTGGTATTCTTTACCACAGAGGGCTGTGGATGTTGGGTCATTAAGTATATTCACAGCTGAGATAGACAGATTTTTAATCAGTAAGGGAATCAAGGGTTATGGGGAAAAGACAGGAAAGTGGAGTTGAGGATTATCAGATCAGCCATGATCTCACTGAATGGCGGAGCAGACCCGATGGGCTGGATGGCCTACTTCTGCTCCTACATCTTATGGTCCTATCATCTACAATCATAATAGACTTTAGCAAAACTTTCAACTGTTTCAAACAATTTACATATGAATGATAGTGGTTACTGTCAACTGAAAAATAAGACAGCTGCTTTGCACAAAGCAGAATTCCAACAATAGCAGTGAGATGAATGATCAGTTAACGACCATATTGTGCCTTACTTTTAATAGCATCCTTACCAATCACCTGACATCAATTAATCTGATTTGGATCCTTGTCCAGATGACAGCATCTCTGACCGTACAGTAGTGAGGGGACGCTGCACTGGAGTGTCAGCCTGGAATATCATCCAAAGTCCTGGAGCAGGGTTTTCCCAAGGGCTTCAGGACCAAATTGGGGTGCTAAACCCTCACTTGCAGAAAGCCAGGAGGCAGCCTCCTAACTGGCTGTCTTTGCACTCGCCTTCCTAATAAGGATGCTGAGCAGCCTCCTAACACTACTGGCCCAGTCAGGGGCAAATAGCTCTAGACTAAATTCTTGGCAGCCCCATTGAGAGAGATGGGTGCTGCCGAGGCAGGTTGGAGAACACATGTGCATCAAAATGTGTGTGCACTCGGAAGCATAAAAATATTAAATACTTTAGTGTGCGAAGGCACCAGGCCCCTAGGATGAGAGGGGAACCGCTCCAGTGACATTGGGGATGTATTTTCTGCTGGAGGTCCATCTTTAGGGGACGGAGTCTCCGATAGTTCCCTGGACAGCTGCAGGGGGGGCTGCGTCCATGAAACTGATGGCCCAGCCATATGCTTGTGACGGTGGGTGGTACCTCTGCTGTTGGCAATGTGCTGGTGGTGCCACAAATCACATCTAATTAGGATCTTAATTGTTTATTTTGTCTGCCCGCCTCCATTCAGCAAGCAGGCAATCCACTTCTTAGACCACCCATGGGAAACTTCTTCAGTGGCGGAAATACATCAGGGAACTCTCCTGACACCACTCCCTCCTATTTTTCCAGCACTCCACTCCCGCCACCATGGAGCCAGGGAACTCCAAATCCTGTAATGGGTCCTGAACACACCACCCTTTAGAGGTGACAGCTTAAACAACTGGACCAAGCTAACAATTGGTGATTGAAAAAAAAGGTCACACAAACATGTTTACCCAGCAAATTAAGAATTGGCTTATCCTGAACTGTTTATTAATGAATTTTGCGGATGATTGAGTAGGCTTCATCTGGAATAGGAAGCTTCACGTTGATTAAAGCATTCAGTAGTTGCCTTGTGCTTTAATCAAACCTCTGTCCCCTTTTCTTGTATAGAAAGCTACTCAATCACACACTGTAGCCTCATTACATATCACCTCAGCACAGCATGATTTCAAAAAAAAATCATTGCTTTATTTTTAAGCTATTGGTATGGGAAGTGCAAGATGTATTTTTAGTCCTTTAAGGTAGGTTTTCACAGTTATAACGTTGCATTCCCTGAAACAAATGTTTGATATGGAAATGTGGCTTTGCAAGCTCGAATCCTCCTACAGAACATATTTTATTTTAATTTTTCACCACCTTTTCCCATGCACTTTTAACTTCTCCATACCATGCACCATTTCCTGTTTGGGAAAGGTGATTTTCTTCCCTCTGTTTTCTTTTGGTGTTATTTTGTAACTAATTGAAGGGAGATGTACAAGAACAACCCAGAAGGATTCATTTTCCATTTTTCTTTCCATTCACTTGGGAGAGACAAAAACTGCACAACCCACTTCCTGGGGATTTAACTGAATTGAGAATTCACCATGTAAGGAATTGTGAGCATCATAGCACATTGTACCATTCAGTGGCCAAGCTCATTGTCACCCACAAATACTCTGCCACTATTTTACTTGCTGAAGCAATCCTTTTTATAGCATCACTCCTTATAACAGAATATATCCACATATGGTCATTGTGTTGATGATAATAAATGGACAATATAGATAAAGAATAAGAAAAATGCAATTGACATTGACCGCATTTGTGACTATTCATAACTTTCAAAGTAGACTATAAGGTGCTTAAAAATATAACTTAGCATTTTAAAATTAAAAACATTGCTACTGTTTGGATAGCAAATTGGCAGAGCTGATGACCTGGCCAGTTTAGAATCTTTGATTCCCATTGAAGTCAATGGCAGACCTCAGGCTAACCTGCAGCGCCAGTTTCATGTTCAGTTTGCAAGATAAAAATTTACCATTTTAACTCCAATGGAACACTCCCATCTGGGAGAAAACTTTCCAGTTAGGATTTATATGTCAAGAGAGAACAGCACAAAGGTGCTTACTGTGGAAACCTTTAAATTCCATCCAGGTAAATTGAGGTGCAATTTTTATTTTGAGATTGGAATAAAAGGTCCTACCATTGTTTAAAGCTGTGATAATCAGAGAAAACATAGACACACTTCAGTTTATGTTTCTGTTAACCTCATGGTTCAATCTACAAATTATTTGCAGAGAGCAGACATGGAACAAATGTGTTTGAAAATCAAAATTATAGTAAGAGCAGATGATGATGTAAGCTAGCATACCATTGGGGCATGGACTAAAATCAAACCTAGACTGATGGGATGAGAATCCCCTCTCTGTCTGTCTGTCTTTCTTCCTGGTAATGCAGTTGAAAGGGTTAAAACTGTCAGAATATGGGGGAAGAGCAGGGAAGTAGCACTAATTGGATAGCTATTTAAAGAGCTGGCAATATATTGCGAATTCCCAGCAGCCTCCACAGCAGAAAAGATTCCCCTTTCTAAACCCCCATCATGGGACTTAGCCCCGGAAGGGAAAATTCCACCCAAGATTGCTAGCAGTTGGCTTCAGCCTGAGAAAATGGTCAGGGGGACAAAGAGAACCTGTGGCAAGGATACAGAGTATATGGTGCAGTCTAAAGGCATCAAGTTCCTTCTTCCCATTGTTTAACTAAAATACATTCTGGCTCACCCCAGACTGGATGTTGGATGAGATGTTTGACAAAACAGTTGGGGATCAATAGAGATAGTGGAGGGGGATATCTGAAAACTGACTCCACAGGAGAACTTAAAGGGCCCCCACCAGTGGTGGGGTTTGGGGGGAGGGGGGCCCATAAAATTCTTCAGGTGGCCATCCTTCTGCCTACCCCCCCACTATCTCTGAAATTTTACTAGGGGCGAGGAGCCTCAGGCTGCCCACCCACCCTTGCCCCAATTGAGGCCCTTAAGTGGCAGGAGGAGGTCAAGGACATGGGTGGTGAGGGAGGGGAAGCCTGGCAGGTTACCCTGCTTGGGCCTCAGGTGGGAAAGGGGGGCACCTCCCTCAGGGGCCCTTTTTCCAGATCAGAGACCTACTGGCCTTTCCAACACGACTCACTTCCCCAGGCCTAACCTCCAGTCCCCAAAAGCCAAAGAAAGTAGTAATGGCTGAAGTAAAGAAACAAAATATGTGCTCAGGTAATTTGTGAATGGCTGGATAGCAGCTGTTTGAATGCAAAGTGAAGGAATAAAAGAGAGTAATGAGAAAAAGTGAAACCGACAAAAAAATGAAACAAAATGGAGACAAACAGTACAATCTAAAATTTTTGAACTCAATGTTGAGTCCAGGAGGCTATAGAGTACCAAGTTGAAAGATGAGATACTGTTCTGAGAGCTTCATTGGAGCAATGTGGCAGGCCAAGGACAGAAAGGTCAGAGTGGGAGTAAGTTGGAGAATTGAAATGACAAGGAACAGTAAGCTCAGGGTCATGTTTGCAGACTGAACAGAGGTGGGGTAGAATTGTTGGGCGCCCCAAGGCAATATCTGGACAACATCAGGCTTCCCACTGAATTAAGACCCCAGTACGGTAGAAATCCAGCCCCCAAGAGCTTTTGACAAATCAGAGGCTGGCAGCCCTCCAATAATGGCAGGACCACTGATGTCACTGACCATCACACCGTTCTGCTAAAATGCTGCCATAAAAGCTATCACAAAGCAACCATTTCAAATCAACTTTATCAAATGAACCATTGGTCAAATTAATTTTTTTAGGACTTTTCTTTGATTTTCAGGGGCTTTTTTTTTGGTTTTTATGGATTCCATTTCATTCTCACTAACTCCTGTATTAGGTGATGCAGTCAAGTAGTAACATTACTTTTTGTTTTTATGTTGACATATTTGGACTCACACAGAAGCTGAATTAGAAGAATTCATCAAATCCCCAATAATCATCATCCCTCCATTAAACTGAAAGCCGCAACACAGAAGGAAAGCATTAAAATCCGAGACATCACAGTATTTAAGTTGGAACAAAACACACATAAGTTAGCAACAGAAGATTTTGAAAAAAATAACTCTCCCACACTTCAGCACAGAAAATGTCACTTGAACCCGTGAGGTCACAGCTAATATGTTTCCAATGCATATGCATAAATCTGGAAGGTTTTAACCAGGCAGTTCCAACCCTTTCTACTACATTTCAGATCTCAATCTCAGATTTAAATTTAACAATTGAACTAGCATTGATATTGATTTCGCCTCAGTTGCCATTTGTGAAAGAGAGTTCCAAACTTCTACCTGGTATTAATTTTTGGATTATGCTCCCTGGTCCTTGACTCCCTTAAATTAATTGATAATTTACTTCATTACATTTGCTTCATTACAACAGGGCATACACTTCCAAAGTGTTTCATTGACTGTAAAGCACTTGGGATGTCCTAAGGTCATACATAAAAAGCATTATAAAAAATGCACGTCATTCATTACTGCTTGAGATCTTAGTGTATATAAAATGGTTGCATGTTTGTCCACAACGCAGTCACTGCACCTCAAGTAGTTCACAGTAAGTGAAATACTTTGAGATGTGATAACATATAAATGCTAATCTTCTTATGAAATAAAACTGTTCAGTATTAAATTATTCAATTAACACGGGGTTCATTACAATAGCATTCACTACATTTTCCCCCTTATAATAGCTCTTGAACTTATGCAGCCTTAAGCTAGAGATTACACATTCATTTGCAAGGAATTCATTATCTCACTGCCTCCATATTTTCCTTGCTCCTTTGTTGACATGTTTAAAACGGGTCTCTCTCCCTGGCAACTTCTCTCCCCCTTTGCACCCCCTCTTCGCCTTTGCAGCCCCCTGTCCTCCTTTGCAGCCCCCTCATTCGCTTGCAGCTACCCTCCCCTTTTGCAAACCCCCTCTGTCCCTCTGCAGCTCCTTACTGTCTGTCTCGCCAGCCTCGTTTCCTGCCCAGACTCGCCAACTTCACGTCCCCCAGGCTGCTCTTTCCCCTGGGCCTCACTTCCCACCTGGACCGGCAGCCTCTCTCACCGTTGCTGTTCCAGTCCTCAGGCCTCACTCACCACTGCTGTTCTGGCCCTCAGGCTTCACTCAGCGCTGCTGTTCCAGTCCTCAGGCCTCACTCACTGTTGCTGTTCTAGTTCTCAGGCCTCTCTCACTGCTGCTGTTTTGGTCCTCTGGCATCTCTCATCATTGCTGTTCCAGCCCTCAGGCCTCTCTCATTGTTGCTGTTCTGGTCCTTAGGCTTCTCTCATCACTGCTGTTCTGGTCCTCAGGCCTCGCTCACCGGTGCTGTTCCAGTCCTCAGACCTCACTCACGGCTGCTGGTCTGGTCCTTAGGCCTCTCCCACCACTGATGTTCCAATCCTCAGGCCTCACTCACCACTGCCAATCACCTTCCCATTGCTTGTTGCTGTTCCATACACAGGTTGTTTCTCCCCAGGTTCTAATGCTGGGATAGCAGCAAGCTTGGGGAAGAAAATGCCTGTAATTGGAGAAGCAGCTCCTTACACAATCTGCCATTTCCACTTAGGTAAGTGACTTTTTTCTGATTTCTCACCCGCTCTTTGAATTTTCAGAGGTTTTTATCCGGGGGCGTTCTTATTAGGGTGAATTCACCCGCCACCCCTCTATATTTTTAACACTGTATCTAACCAATATTCTGTACAAAAGTTAATTAATCATCCTTATGCATTCACTTAACGCAGGTTCCCGTGTGCTTTTGCATGTGCTGGCGCAGTGCTACTTCAGTGGCTGTAGTGTGGCCGATGGAAAGTGCTAACTTTCAATGGGTAGACAGCCAATGGCCTTGGAGATCGACCTTGAGCAGCTCTGGCCCCAGAAGGCCTGACTTCAAACTGTACAAACTTGACATGCCTGGCAGACAGGCAACTGCAAAGACCCAGGTGGAGTGGCAAGAGTGGGAGAACGTATTGAGCACTTTTGTGTGTATACTCTTCAGCCTTTTGTCTGAGTCGCCCCATCAAGATCCTAATCTGAGTCCTTGGGAGCAGAACATTTATGTGACCTCACTCTATGGCAAGTTGGCATCTGCACAACCCTTTTCCCCCAACTTAGCTGGATGCCACTAGTAACCAGTGGCTCATGCAGATCCCATCTCTATACTGTCCTCTAAATTACCCACAGTGCCAGTATATGAGTTGGTGGCTGCAAACACAAGCTTCAGTGAAGGCGTTTCATTATCATCAGTCTCTTCTCTCTCTTGCCCATCTTGCTCCTATACCACTTCCTGGCCAGGTTGCACTTCCTGGGTATATGAAAGAAGAAAGACGGCTAGGACTGCGGTAGGGGGAGGTGTGGGATGAGGGGAAGCCAGAGGTGCATGTCTACATGATTTGCAGCTTGAGAGCCAGAAGAAATTGTGGAATGATGGGTAATTGGAATGCTTGGAGGAGGAATAGGTAGAGGATAATGTTCGCTTCAATCCTTTCAATCCTGCTGGTGGCACAGCCTCAGTCATGACCACTCCGCTGATGGCGAGCACTGTCTGCTCTATCATGGTGAAGACATGCAGCCATATCTGTTCCCCACCAGTTGGCACTGCTGCCTTTGGTTTATTGTCACCTTGTCCTGCAAGAGAGAAGGAACTGTGGTACAATGTGTTTTGATGTTGCCATGGTTCAATATCTAGTCATGTATGCAAGGTGTAATATGTGGGTGTGAGACTGGTAGTAGATGTTGTTGATTTTTGGTAGGTGAGCAATGGGGGTGTGGTGCAAAGAGCAATTTTTGAGATTAATGGGGCAGTTGGTGGAATGTGATATTTTAAAATGCATTCACTAACTATGGCCATTCATGTGAAGTTATTAAACTTCTTTCAGCACTGCATCCAAGTCATCAGTGTTGCACTCCCAACATTGACCACAATGGCTATCTACTCCCATCACCTTCTCAGAGTTGGTCTGGAGAGCCTCGTGATTCATGATCTCCTGTGGATAGAGGACCTCACTTCTCCTGTTGTCCTCCAGCACCAATGCTTCCAGTGCTGCGTTAGAGAACCTTTGAGCCCACCCTCTGCCTTGCTATGCCATTCCTTTTCTTTCCCAGGTCCTAGTCAGTTCTGCAATTAATTTCAGCACTTGTTTAAGACAAAATGCACCACCTCTAAGTCTTACTTTAGGTAGCACAAGCTAGCTGGAACTCATGCTAGTTTCTCAAGATTTTTGCTGCTCTGATTGAGCCATGCAGTCACCCAACACCATGCTTAATGCTGGCTGGAAGTTGCAATCATTATAATGCGCAGGCAGCTTTGAATTTGCCTGCTGCCTGCATTGGATTTCGTGGCAGGCGGAAGCAGAGAATCCTGAGGCAGGTAAAAAGTCAGAAATTCACTGGCGTAAAAACAGCTTGCAGTTCTTGGAATGTTGAGTTTATGGTGGGTCGGTTAGCCCAGCGACTAGTGGAATGAATGCCATTTGGATTCATTTACATCTCATGAATGCTTATTAAAGTAACTGCTCACTGGAATCTTGTCATGCCTTCCAATCTTGTGTCATGCCAGTGGGAAATTATGTCAGCCTCAAACCCATTTGAAAAGGTTGGTGTGCACAAGTTGGACCTTGGTACGCTAGTAACTTTGAACTAAGTACAGCACACATAGAAGAATGTGAGAGGAGGACCCTGGGACAGGCTATCAGCAGTACCTAGAGAAAAATGGAAGTGAAGGGCCCTGGGACAGGCAGTCAGCAGCACCTAGAGGAAAGTGCAAGAGAAGGACCATGGGATAGGCAGTCAACAGCACCGAGAAGATCTAAAACAAAAAACTGCGGATGCTGGAAATACAAAACAAAAACAGAATCACCCCTTCCTGGGATTCGCCTAGTTCTGTCGAAGGGTCATGAGGACTCGAAACGTCAACTCTTTTCTTCTCCGCCGATGCTGCCAGACCTGCTGAGTTTTTCCAGGTAATTCTGTTTTTGTTACCTAGAAGATCTAGTCTATCTAGAGGATCTAGAATCTAATCTATACTCAAGTAGGAGTAAAGGTGAAATAAAAGCAAGGGTCCATATTCTATTTAATTAAGATATGTCTGAGGATCTCAATCCCATGATTTGCACATCCTGCGCCATGTGGGAAATCCTAGACGCTACTGGCGGTCTGGATGACCATGTGTGCAGGAGATGATTCCGACTGGAGCAACTTGAGCTCTGGGTTTTGGAACTTGAGCAGCAACTAGGGGCACTATGGTGCATTCACAAGGCTGAAGGGTTAGTGGATAACACATTTCAGTATGTGGTCACCCCACAGCTTAATGAAGTGCAAGCAGAGAGGGAATGGGTGACCACCAAATAGAAGAAGGGGACCAGGCAGGTGGTGAGAGAATCCCCCGGTGTATCTCACTCACAAACCATTTTTCGGCCTTGGAAAATGGTGACAGTGAAGATTCCTCTGTGGAGGCCAAACAAAGCCAAAGGCATGGCGCTGTGGGTGGTTCAGCTGCAGGGGAGAAAGTGTGGAAGAGCAATAGTGGTAGAGGATTCATTAGTGAGGGGAGTGGAAAGGTGCTTCTGAGGCTGTAGATGTGACTCCAGGTCAGGGATGTCACGGAATGGTAGCAGGGCATTCTGAAGGGGGCGTGTGAACAGCCTGAAGTCATAGTCCATATTGGGGCCAATGATATAGGAAGAAAAAGAAATGAGATCCTGCAAGCAGACTTTAGAGAATTAGGTAGGAAATTGAAAAGCAGGACTTCAAAGGTAGTAATGTCTGGATTACTCCCAGTGCCACACAATAGTGAGTATATGAACAGAAGGATAGAGCAGATGAATGCATGGCTGGAGAGGTGGTGCCGGAGGGAGGGCTTTAGATTCTTGGGGTGTTGGACTGTTTCTGGGGCAGGTGGGACCTGTACAAGTTGGATGGGTTACATCTGAACAGGAACGGGACCAGCATCCTCACGGGAAGCTTTGCTAATGCTGTTGAGGTAGATTTAAGCTAAATTAGCAGGGGGATTAGATCCTGAAAAGTAGTTCAGAGAGGAGAGAAGCTGAGATGGAATTAGAAGTTAAAATGCTAGTGAGTCTGGAAGGCAGAGGAAACATAGGCTAGATAAGAAAAAAGAGAGTTTAGCAAGGCTAAATGGAATATATTTTAATGCAAGGAATCTGAAGATTAAGACAAACAAGTTGCAGGCACAGATAGACATGTGGGAGTATGATATCATAGCTATGACTGAGACTTGCTAAAAGACAGGCCGGGTTAGCAGCTCAACATTCCTGGTTATAGGAGATGCAGATAAGATAGACAGGGGAATAGAGGAGGAGGTGGGGGGGTGGGGTGTCGCAATATTGATCAAGGAATCAATTTTAGCAGTGAGGAGGGATGATTTCTTGGAAGGGACATCAAATGAGGCCATATGGGTAGAAGTAAAAAAAACACAAAAAGGGCAAACACACTGCTGGGTGTGTACTGTAGGCCCCAAACAGTCAGGGAGAGGTAGAGGATCAAATATGTAATCAAATTTCAGAGAAGTGTAAGAATAATAAGGCAGTAATAGTAGCGGATTTTAACTACCCAAATATTAACTGGAATAGTTTTAGTGTGCAAGGTAGGGAGGGAGCAAAATTCTTAAGTTGCATCTAGGAGAACTTTTTTAGCCAGTATGTAGAAAGCCCAATGAAGGAGGGGGCAGTTCCGGACCTAATATTCGGAAATGAGCCCGGGCAGGTAGAAGGCATATTAGTAAGGGAGCATTTTGGAGATAGTGATCATAACTCAGTTAGAGTTAGGATAGTTATGGAAAAGGATAAGGTTGGGCTGGGAATAAAAGTTCTAAACTGGGGAAAGGCTAATTTTACTAAGATGAGGTACGATTTGGCCCAAGTGGACTGGGAGCAGCTATTTGCAGATAAAACTATGTCAGAGCAGGGGGAGGCATTCAAGGAGGAAATAGCAAGAGTACAGGGCAAATAGGTTGCTGTAAAGGTAAAGGGGAGAACCAAGTCTGGAGAACCCTGGATGTCAAGGGGCATAAATTTTAGGATGAAGAAGAAAAGAGAAGCTTATGGCAGATGCCAAGGGCTCAGTATAGTAGAGTCACTAGAGGAGTATAAAAAATGCAGGGGGGAACTTAAAAAGAAATTAGGAGAGCTAAGAGAGAGTATGAGAAAGCGTCGATGGATAGAATACAAGAAAACCCAAAGGTGTTTTTTAAATATATTAAGAGCAAGAGAATAACTAGGCAAAGAATAGGACCAATTAAGGACCATCAAGGTAATCTGCATGTGGACCTGGAAGACGTGGGTACAGACCTGAATGAATACTTTGCGTCGGTCTTCACAATAGAAAAGAACAACACAAGTATAGACATCAGGGCGGAGGACTGTGAAATATTAGAAGAAATTAACATAGAGAGAGAGGAAGTACTTGTGGGTTTAGTGGCCTTAAAAGTGGATAAATCCGCAGGCTCGGATGAGATGTATCCCAGGCTGTTGAGGGGGGTAAGGGGAGAGATATCAGGGACCCTGGCAGTAATTTTCAAATCATTTCCGGCCACAGATGAGGTGCCAGTGGACTGGAGGACTGCTAATATTGTCCCATTATTAAAAAGAGGAAGGGATAGACTAGGAAATTTCGGCCTAATCATTCTAACCTCGGTAATGGGGAAGTTACTAGAAAGAATTATGAGGGACAGAATATACCTACACTTGGAGAGACACGGATTAATCAGGGATAGTCAGCATGGATTTGTTAAGGGAAGGTCATGTTGGAGAAATTTGATCAATTTTTTGAGGAGGTAACCAGGCATGTTGATGAGGGTAATGCATTTGATGTGATCTTTAGCAAGGCTTTTGATAAGGTCCTTCATGGCAGACTGATCAATAAAGTAAGAGCCCATGGGATCCAAGGCAAAGTGGCATGTTGGATCCAAAATTGGCCGAGGGGCAGGAAGCAGAGTTTGAAGGTAGAGCGATGTTTCTATGACTTCCAGTGCTCGGTGCAGGTACCCTAGCTATTTGTGGTGGACATAAATGATTTGGACTTAAATGTAGGGCGTATGATCAAGAAATTCGCAGATAACACGAAAATTGGTAGTGTGGTAAATAGTGAGGAGGATAACGCTAAAATATCAATGCCCTGGTCAGATGGGCAGAGCAGTGGCAAATGGAATTCAACCCAGAAAAGTGTGAGGTAGTGCACTTGGGGAGGGCTAACAATGCAAGAGATTACACTATGAATGGTAGGACCATGGAAATTATGAAAATCGGAGGGACCTTGGTGTGCCTGTTCACAGATCCCTGAAGGTAGCAGGGTAGGTAGATAAGGTGGTTAAGGAGGCATATGGGATACTTGCCTTTATTAGCTGAGGCATAGAACACAAGAGCAGGGAGGTTATGTTGGAACTGTATAAAACGCAGGTTAGGCCACAACTGGAGTACTGCTTGCAGTTCTGGTCACCACATTATAGGAAGGATGTGATTGCACTGGAGAGGTTGCAGAGGAGATTTACCAGGATGCTGCCTGGGCTGGAGAGTCTGAGCTATGAAAAAAGATTAGATGGGCTGGGGTTGTTTTCCTTGGAGCAGCAAAGATTGAGAGGGAACCTGATAGAGGTGTATAAGATTATGAAGGACATAGATAGGGTGGATAGGAAGGCTCTTTTTCCATTAGTCGAAGGGTCAATAACCAGGGGGCATAGATTTACGGTAAGAGGTAGAAGGCTAAGAGGGGAGTTGAGGAGACACTTTTTTGCCCAGACGGTGGTGGGAGTCTGAAACTCACTGCCTGAAAAGTTGGTTGAGTCAGAAACTCTCATAACATTTAAGAAGTATTTAAATATTCACTTGCATTGCCATAGCCTCGAGGGCTATGGGCCAAGCGCTAGAAAATGGGATTCGTGTGGTCAGATCTTTGTTGACAGGCGCGGACATGATGGGCTGAATGGCCTCCTTCCCTGCTGTAAACGTCTATGAGTCGATGAGCCTACCTGCCATACCCGTCTTTTTGCAATGAACACCGCACTGCTGGGGCTGTAGGTTTGATCTGCTCCTGCTCTTTTTCTACATTGTCCCGAAGGACACCACTGTGCTGTGGCACTCACACAGACCTCCACTTTCAGAAACCAGCACTTACCCAGGGGCAGGCTGTGAGGTGAGAGTGGGGTTGATGAACGCAAGATGGGCATTGGAGAAGGAAGGCTTTGGAATGGCAGTGAGTGTGAAGGGCAAACATGAGGGGTGTAACAGGGAGGGAAGTCTGTGGAATGGCAGTGAGGAGGAAGGGTGAACATGAGGGGCAATGGGGAGGGAAGGATGTGGAATGGCAGTGAGGGGGAAGGGTGAGGGAGTATTTCTGGGCTTACCCTCTAACTTTTTGTTGCCAAAGGAAAGAAAGGAGGAATACCTCTTTGCGATGAAAACCATTGAAAGCCAATGGCTTCATTAGCACTGTTAAAGGGCTACTCAGAACTCAGTGGCTTCACATCACAGTTGCTGCACCTCAAGAGAAAGGCATAGGACTGTAGAATTTGGGAATGCAGGTAATAGTGAAGGAGGCACAACTGCATCATATATGGCATTCCATCAATGAAGGCCTGTCACCTGTTCATTAGATTTGACACTCTTAACAAGCCAAAAGGCATCAGCTCACAGCAGATAGATGGGAACATCAGCACTTGGAAGTTTCCCTCCAAGCCACTCACCATCCTGACTTGGAAATATATCACCGTTCCTTCACTGTCACTGGGTCAAAATCCTGGAATTCCCTCCCTAACAGCACTGTGGGTGTACCTACACCACATGGACTGTAGCGATTCAAGAAGGCAACTCACCACCACCTTCTCAAGGGCAATTAGGGGTGGACAATAAATGCTGGCCAAGCTAATAACACCCACATCCCATAAGTGATTTTTTTTAAAAAAACTGATTGGTCATTAATATGCCATGTCAGAGCCTGGAGCACAGAGTTGGTTGGGTCGCTCATTTCAATTAAACTTTAGCATCCCACGCAGGGATCAAGATGTTACATATCTGCGATGCCATCTTGGTCACCTCTATGTGTGTGCCAGTGTCTCAGGGACATCAGCCGCCATGCAGGTAGGGCAGGAAAAGCTATGGACATAGTTTCCATTCGATTCATATTCTGAGCTTCCCTTTCTTGTCCCTTGAATCATTAATGTCTTCAATGTTTCCTTTCAGAGAGACGGCAAAAGCACATATGGATCCAAAGCTCAATGCTGTCTTTGTCAGGGTCCTAATGCAATGGAGGGAGTGAAAGAGGTTTATCATCGAACAGTCTCCTACCTACAAATGAGTGAGAGGCAATGCCATGCACATCTGTGCTCGTCCCGAGCTCTGGTACATCACATATGCCACATTCTTTGTGAAGAGCTGATGTCACATGGAGTTGGAGGATATCCCCTGCAAATGGCTTTGAAGGTGACCGCTGCACTCAATTTCTTGTCCTCTGGTTTTTTCCAAGGATCAACAGGGGATCAGTGTGGCATCTCTCAATCCGCAGCACATTGATGCATAAAGGAGGTCACAGATGCCTTTTACAGGAAGGCCCATATTATGTCAGGTCCACTTTGGATGAAAATAACCAGGCTGCGAGATTCACCGGCTTTGCCGTCATCTCAGGCTTCCCAAGAGTGTAGGGGGCAATAGACTGGATCCATGTGGCTATACGGGCTCCATGGCAGCAGCCCCTGATGTTTACAAACCGCAAGGGCTATCATTCCATCAATTTACAACTGGTGTGTGATCACCAGAAGCACATACTGCACGTTTGCACGTGGTATCCTGGGAGATGCCATGACTCCTACATCTCGAGTCACTCCCCAGGTGCCTGATATTTTCATGAGGCCATTATGGCTGCAGGGATGACTGCTTGGGATAAGGTGTAGCTGCTGAAACACTGGCTGATGACACTGATGAGTTGCCCTTAGAGTTGTTCCGAGGTGAGGTACAAAGCTGTTCACAGCTCCACATGCTCCGTTATAGAGCAGACCACAGGGCTTCTGAAGGTGCATTTCATATGCTTGGTCTGCTCAGGTGGCTCACTCCAATACACTCCTGACAGAGTTTCCTGCATCATCGCAGTATGGTGCACCCTTCACAATCTGACAATGCAAAGAGGTGAACCCCTTCCAGAGAATGAACTGGAGGAGGATGAGACCTCATCGGAGGATAAAGATCCAGAGGCCCAAGAACCACAGGAACCTCAGGAACCTCATGGGGAGGCAGTGGCATTGTGGTATTGTCACTGGGTTAGTAATCCAGAGACCCAGGGTAATGGTCTGGGGACCTGCGTTCGACTGGCAGATGCTGATAATTTAATTCAATAAAACATCTGGAATTAAAAGTCTAATGATGATCGTGAAATCATTGTCAATTGTCATAAAAACCCATCTGGTTCACTAATGTCCCTGCCATACTTACCTGGTCTGGCCACATGTGCCTCCAAACACACAGCAATATGGTTGTCTCTTAAATTCTCTCTGAAATGGCCTAACAAGCCACCCAATTCTCTGCAAAGGGTCAATATGAGTGCAAGCACACCATGGAGGATGGAAGACCTGGAAGACGTTAATTATTGACAGGTTCCAGGAAGAGTAAAGTTAAGTGAGGGCATATGGCCATATCTCTCCTAGCCCTCAATTCCATTTACTTTCATCTTAGGGGATGCAGCGAAAACGAGAACGAGTCCTGAATTCACACTTGCCTCCTAGGCCAGAGAGGTGAGGCTGCTGCACTCCCTGCAGCCACCTTTGGGATACAGGACATGCTTGTGCACCTGCACTCCTTTGATCAAGGAGGACCTGATAGGTGAAGTGGGGTGCTGCCTTCTTCTTAAGACTCTCTGCCTTCACCTTCTGGCTGCAAGACATCTCTGCACATGTCTACAAGACAGATGGGCTGGAGAGAGTGAGATTATGTGTTGGGTTGGCTTTTAAGTATGCCGCCCAGACCGACCAGCTGACAGTGGGCATATGATACAGTTCCTGACCAGCCACGTGATTCGGCCCAATCCTTGCCTGTGCATAATTAATGACCCTCCAAGCGCGGAATTGGGTTCGATTTCCCGCCATTTCGGCCAGTGGAGTGGGCACCACCGAAACCTCAAGCCACCTCGCTTAGTCCCATAAATGGAAAATCCCACCCTCACAGTCTATTCCCCTTCAACAAAGCCACTCTGGTCATTGTTTACAGATCTTGCACCTTTTCCCCAGTAAGACAAACTTAATCTCCTTGTAACCATTAACAACCAAACCACCCAAGCTTGTTGTCAGGCAGAATCCAGAACTGGTCACATTACACTTTCATTCCTTTATTTTACCCTATCCCAAAACGTAACAGTCTTACAAAACCTCACATTTGTAACAATTGTTTCTGAAAAGGTTAAAGAATGGCAGGCACTTCAGGGAAACAGTGACTTATGTTCAACTGCAGTTGTGAGTGAAACTCTTGAAACTCTCAGCCCTCTTATTTTCAATGATTTTCCACATGTCACAGCTTCCCTCCCTTAGTTCTTTTTAAATAGCTCCAGTACCTCGGACTGGTAACTGACAATAAGTTATTCATCCCGTGTCCTGGTCTGATAGAAACACACAAATCTGTGGCTCAGAAATCTGTGGCTCAGAAATCAGGGGCAAATAACAGCTCCCTAAATGTCATACATCCACAGAAGATCTGAGCCTCAGTAAGGCAACATAGGGCTTGGTCAGGTCCAGATCTGTTGTTTAAGTCTCTGCGGCAACCCAAAAAGCACAAACTTGAGTACAGGGAGCCAGTGTTTATTCACAAGCAAAGGGTTTTCAAGTATGCAGGAAATGCCCAAGGTGTTTGTAACGCTGGATATTAATTTAAAGGACTCATCACTGATTCCATCCACTCTACCCCTGGCTGTGAAAATTACAACAGCTATGAAATATTTGATTACTTGGTCTTCTGAGTCTCATGAAGACGTCTCTAATTTTCCTTGTATTCTCCAAGCCAAGTGAATGGTCATGCCATAGTGGCCTAATACTATATGGGCAAGGTGTTATGGACCCAATTTTCTAAATGCACTCTCCAAGCAATCATGGCTTTCATCCCAAACTCCACATAAACAAAATTGGCCTATAGATCCATCAGCACATAGAGTAGTGACTGATGTACTGCTCTACCTTGAAGACTGATTCACTGATGTCTAACGATTCACACTTGCTCCTGTACAGATCCCCAAGTTCAGTCATTACTATATCCCACATTTGGACTCTCTAATCTGATCTTAACCATGAGACATATTGCATCCGCCATGCCAATTGTGTTTGCACTTGGCGGTGACACAGTACTATATGTAAGTGTAAATGCCTGTGTTAATGCCTGCTTCAGTAACACTTGTATGTACTAGATGTGACCCAATACCTCCATAGCATGACATTCATGAGACCTTATACATTAGTCTGAACAAAAACTTTCACAATTGTCAATTTTTTGTGTTTTCTCAGGTATCAGACAACAAGAAATAACATGAATAAGTGAATAGCCTTACAGGAAATGCTGGAGCAGTGCTGCAATTTAAACTTGTATTTAGGGAACATTTGAAGCTGGCAAATGTAAGTTTGTACTTTTGTATGTTTTACAAACATATTTGTTCTTTGATTACAGCAAGAAAAACCTAAGCTGAATAGTTTTGCCTATTGTTTACTTTGAGTAAGTCTATAGGACAGAGCAGTTGTTTAATAAAGGGAGTCTAGCAACAGTGAGCTCACTAGGTAGTTCTTGGGTTGTCATGGTACATTTACCTGATGCTCTAGACCTCGCAGAATAAACCATGTACTGCCCTCCCTCAGCTGATGAATCAGTACTCCTCCATGTTGAACACCACTTGGAGGAAGCACTGAGAATGGCAAGGATGCAAAATATATTCTGGGTGGGCGACTTCAATGTCCATCACCAAGAGTGGTTCGGTATCACCACTACTGACTGAGCTGGCCAGGTCCTAAATGACATATCTGTTAGACTGGGTCTGTGGCAGGTGGTGAGGGTAACAACAAGAGGTAAAAACATACCTGACCTCATCCTCACCAACCCACCTGCCACAGATGCATCTGTCCATCAGTAGGAATGACCACCATGCAGTCCTTGTGGAGACATAGTCCCACCTTCACACTGAAGTTATCCTCCTTCATGTTGTGTGGCACTACCACTGTGCTAAATGGGATAGATTTCGAACTGATGTAGCAACTCAAGACTGGGCATCTACGAGTCACTGTGGGCCATCAGCAGCAGCAGAATTGTACTCGAACACATTCTGTAACCTCTTGGCCCGGCATATCCACCTCTCTACTATTACCATCAAGCCAGTGGATCAACCCTGGTTCAATGAAGAGTGCATGCAAGGAGCAGAACAGGTCATACCTAAAAATTAGTTGTCAACCTAGTGAAGGTGTAACATAGGGCTACTTGAATGCGAAACAGCATAAGCACCAAGTGACAGAGCTAAGCGATCCCACAACCAACAAATTGGATCTAAGCTCTGCAGTCCTGCCACATCCAGTTGTGAATGGTGGTGGACAATTGAACAACTCACTGAAAGAGGAAGTTCCACAAATATCCCCATCCTCTCTGATGGGGGAGCCAAGTACTTCAGTGCAAAAGTTAAGGCTGACGCATTTGCTACAATCTTCAGCCAGAAGTGCCGAGTGGATGATCCATCTTGACCTTCTCTGGAGGTCCCCAGGATCACAGATGGCAGTCTTCAGCCAATTCAATTCACTCCATGTGATATCAAGAAACAGCTGAAAGCATTGGATACTGCAAAGGCTATGGGTCCCGACAATATTGCGGCAATAGAACTGAGGAATTGTGCTCCAGAACTTGCTGCGCTGTTAGCCAAGCTGTTCCATTACAGCTACCACATTGGCATCTACCCAGCTATGTGGAAAATTGCCCAGGTATGTCCTGTGCACAAAAAACAGGACAAGTCCAACCTGGCCAATTACCACCCCATCAGTCTACTCTCGATCATCAGTAAAGTAACGGAAAGGGTCATCAACAGTTTTATCAAGCGGCACTTACTTAGCAATAGCCTGCTCACTGACACCCTGTTTGGGTTCCGCCAGGGTCACTCAGCTCATGACCTCATTACAGCCTTGGTTCAAACATGGACAAAAGAGCTGAACTCCCGAGGTGAGGTGAGAGTGACTGCCCTTGACATCAAGGCTGCATTTGATTGAGTGTAAGGAGCCCTAGTGAAACTGGAGTCAATGGGAATCAAAGGGGAAAACTCCCCACTGATTGGAGTCATACCTACCCCAAAGGAAGATGATTGTGATTGTTAGAGGTCAGTCATCTCAGCTCCAGGACATCACTGCAGGAGTTCCTCTGGGTAGTGTCCTAGGCCCAAGCATCTTCAGCTGCTTCATCAATGACCTTCCTTCCATCATAACGTCAGAAGTGGGGATGTTCACTGATGATTGCACAACGTTCAGCACCATTCACAACTCCTCAGATACTGAAGCAGTCCATGTCCAACTGCAGCAAGACCTGGACAATATCCAGGCTTGGGCTGACAAGTGGCATGTAACATTCATGCCATACAATTGCCAGGCAATGACCATCTCCAACAAGAGAGAATCCAACCATTGCCTTTTGATGTTCAATGGCATTACCTTCACTGAATCCCCCACTATCAACATCCTGGGGGTTACCATTGATCAGAAACTGAACTGGACCAGCTATATAAATACTGTGGCTACAAGAGCAGGGCAGAGGCTAGGAAACTTCTCACCCCCTGACACCCCAAAGCTTGTGCACGTCTACAAGGCACAAATCAGAAGTGTGATGGAATACTCCCCACTTGCCTGGATGAGTGCAGCTCCCAAAACACTCAAGAAACTTGACACTATCAAGGACAAATCAGACCACTTGACTGGCACCACATCCACAAACATTCATTCTCTCCTCCACCAACGCACAGTAGCAACAGTGTGTACCATCTACAAGATGCACTGCAGGAATTCACTAAGGCTCCTTAGACAGCACCTTCCAAACCCACAACCACTAGCATCTAGAAGGACAAGGGCAGCAGACACATGGGAACACCACCACCTTGAAGTTCCCCTCCAAGACACTCACCATCCTGACTTGGAAAGAAAGCGCTGTTCCTTCATTGTCACTGGATCAAAATCCTGTAACTCCCTTTCAAGTAGCACTGTGGATGTACCTATATCACATGGACTGCGGCGGTTCAAGAAGACAACTCACCACCACCTTCTCAAGGGCAACTAGGGATGGGAAATAAACACTGGCCTTGCCAGTGACACCCACTTCCCCTGAATGAATTTTTAAAAAAGCAAAGTCAATCTTGAAATAGCTGAGAGCAGGATGAGAATTAGGGAAAAATGAAAAATTTTAGCTAAGCAAGATAAGCTAAAAGTGCCAGAGTCTGATGAGATACAATCAATTCTGATGCAGTTGAGGGAGGAAATAACAGAGGCTTCAGAAATTATGGCCCAATGTTGTTCACTCACTCCTGCCACTCTAATGGCTAATGTACCTTGCGGGGCCTGTTTTATGGTGCACAGGTCTCAAAACATGGCTTGACACCACACCATAATTTCCTGAAGCTTTTGTGCCATAACACTGTTCACTCTGTAAAAACGTTAAAAACTAATTTTCATAGCTCCACCTCATCAAGTGCAAATACATGTTTGCTGACGTAATTTCACTGCGATCACCACTGCCACTTCAACCTCAAAGAATGGTAGTAGACGACATTCGGATACAAATATCTATTGCTTGTTCATCTTACTTTTTAATTCCACTGTATTTTTATATTAGAGCCACATGGTAGAGCAATGAAAACAAATTTTCCTGCCCAATATTCACAAAATATGTGAACTGAGGCATCAAACCAGGATTAAAGGCAGCAGATTGACGTTAGCACCAGAAAGGATAAAAGAAAGAAAGAGGAAAAGGAAGCAAAGAATTAATTATTCTGCCTAAGCTTCAACCTTTTATGCAGTGGTTAATTACATATATGAAACCAAAGGAAATTTTTCACTCTAAATATTTACTAAAATGATTGAGCTCACATTTTGTCATTGTAGTTGTACCAGCTTAGATAATTTAAAATACATTCCTACTTATATCTTTCAATAATCTGTTGTCAGCTATAAAGAAATAGACAAATGCAGACAAAACACGTGGAAATTCCTGCAGAAATTACCAATTGAAAGGAATTCAATCCACAATCCATTGGCCATGCTGTTCCCAATCTGATGTTATATTCGCAGCGGTGCCTTCTAATTATATTTCCAGCAAATTGTGGAGTAAATTTACTATTGGAAGATCAGAGAGAATGATGGTTAAGCCTATAGCATTCATAACCAAATTATTAGGGTTCTGTGAAGTGTAGATGTGTGCCAGACCGAAGAGTGGCCAACCTAGTGTCCAATTTTAAAAAGTCAGACAAAACTAATCTGGACCAATTAGTTTAACATCAGTGGTCGGGAACATTTTAGAGTTTGTAAATAAGGATGAAATTACAATGCATCTAGATAAGGAGAAAATAATTAGAACCAGGCACCATAGATCTCAAAAAGGATGATCATACTTGACAAATCACATGGAATTCTTTGAGGAGTTAGCAGAAATAGTAAATGGGCAAATGTGTGGCTGGACTTTAGGAGATTGCTAGAAAATATTAAGGGGTTTGAAATTATGAGAGGATAGCAAAAAAGATTAAAAATTAATTTGAAGAGAGAAAACAGAGCAAGGAGTAAAGGGTGGTTTTTCAGAATGGTTAAAAATAGTGACCTCTAGCATTCAGCTCTATGACCACAATTGCACACGGTATATATCAAAAATTTGGGTAAAAACGATTGATGTCGAAATTTCCAGGTGATAGCAAATAGGAGGTATAGGTAATTCTTTAGAAGACCAAAGGAAGCTGTAAAAGAATACTCTAAGATGGAGGGATTATAACAGAATTGAATTGTTATGATGCAGAAGGAGGCCATTTGGCCTATCGTGCCTGCATCAGCTCTCCAAATGAACAACTCACCTACTACCAATCGCCCACCTTCTCCCCGAAACCCTTTGCATTCTCCCTTTTCAAATAACAATCTAATTCCATTTTGAATGCTTCAATTGAAACTTCAGTTGAATTCATAACATGGAAGTAGGCTTGGTGCTGTGGAAAAATAGAGGAATTTGTGGCTACAGTTTCACAGAACATTAAAATCATCACCTCAGGTTGATAGGCTGTAAGAAAAGATAATGAAATTATAGGCTTTCTCTCAAAGGGTGCAGAATATAAAAGCCAAGAAGTATCAATGAGCCCATAGAAAAACTTAAGACCTCAGTTAGTGTGTGCTGTGAAGTGAGGTTAAAAAATAAAATTTGTACATTCTAGATTTTTTCTCTCTGCTGCTCAGACCTTGCAGTTATTTGTTGATTTTCTGTCGGATTTCCAAAACTTACAGGCCTGAAATTTCTTGGGAATGGAGAAGGTTTCCAGCTTACCCAAAATGGCACCAGAGATTAATTCTGGAAGACCTGCCCCGAAACACAGCACCGGCTATTTTCACTGGGGGTGGGGGGAGAACAGGGGAGTCTTGTTGTTTGCATATCCATGGTTTACGGAGGTAGCTGCACATATTAAAGTGCAGCTGCCTTCAATTTGCTCCAAGTTTCACTGGTGGGATGTCCAAAATATGACTTGTACACTTTAGACTTATCAGGAGAAAGTCTAAAGTTAGCAGAGTTCATTGGAAAGGTAGGGTACCCTTTTGGAAAGGTGGGGGTTATCCTTTTGGATAGGTCCAGTAAGGGAGGAGTGAGATGCTCTTTGAGAGAGATAAGATGCCCTTTGGGAGAGGTCAAGTGCCCTTTGGGATTGTTAAGAGCAGACATGAATGTGTGTAAGATGTGGATAAACTCATTGGAACTGTCAAACTCATTGGAACTGTTTAGCTGTCAAAGGAGCTGTCAAGGGAACTGTCAAATCTTATTGGAACTGTCAAGCTGTCAAGGCATTTAAATCTCCTGGCCTTTCAATTAATAAAAAAACAGTTTGCATGTTTAAAAAAATCAATGCTTGCTATATCATTCGGTCTATTGACATGACCTGAAGGTTTACGTTCTAGGATTTGTGCCACATGACTAAGTTCACAATCTATCATTATCACAATGGGGTGGCTCTCAGTTCACACTTTGACAGCTCCAAGTGGTTATAAAGTCTTTGATGTGGGGCTGAGAATACAAATGCTTGGTTATAAGTGATTAAGTGGTTGAAGGATTTTAAATGTAGTGAATGGGATTTTATGAATGACTGTTTTTTTTAAATATTATTTTCATCAATAGCCACTTAGAACTTCATTTTATTCCCTCTCAGCATGGGTCCTGAGGTTTGCCCATGGTGGGTGCTGGGTTAGTTAGCATGGAGGGTGAAGGGCAAAGGGTGGTGTGTTGGGGCATGGGCTAGCCTAAGTTGGCGCTAAGTTGGTATCGGGGCTATAAAGGGCCATGGGGAGTAGATGGAGGGGCATGGGATGGCATTGAGGGTATGGGAGGCAATTGGGGTAGGTAGATGGACATAGCTTGCCACGGAGGACATGAGGGACGCGGGGCGGGGGGTGGGTGGGGGTATGAGCTGGCATATGTTGGCATGGATGGGGCATCCAGAGAGCATGGAGATGAGGAGGTGATGACTAAAGGGCCACTTTTATGTTTCATTGCATTTTTTACAGCTGGGACGAAGTCCAGGGTCACCGAAGCCAGTCTTTCACCCAGCCCACCTCTGTACCCGGCAACCCTCGTGCTGCCTCCAAATTGTTTCCAGGGGTGGCAAGCATGACTCCTATTAACACCTCCACCTCCCCCTCCTAAGCCATCTGACCATCTGGGGCACTTATTCCCAAGTCTGATTTGCAGATCCAGGAATTTTCCCAACTCTGTGCTGTCAACTCAGGAATGAAAATTTAGGCTACAGTCCAGTTCAAGAGGAACAAGGTAAAAGCCATAACCCTCATGATTCATCACTCTCACACATACACATGAACACACACACACACACACACACACACACACATGCATACAGACACGTATACACAGAGGCATACACAGTAGCACACAGACAGACACACAAACATACACGCACAATATGCAGTCCCACACAAGCATATTGAATATAACAGCAAGCAAACCCAGGAGATTTTCCCAGCTCTTCAACTGAAACTATTGAGGTAAATTTACCATTTAGCATTCCCACCTCAGTGCATTGGTAGCGTAAAGTTTCAGTTGTGGTGACCCTGACTTCTATGGGGATTTCCCTTTTTCACCCAGGTGTAACATTCTGCTCATTGTTCAGTAAGTGACATAGCTGTCTGATATTCTGTGACATGTTCATGTACAAACAGAAAGTTTGTAGTCTCCAGTCTCAAATAAATATCTTATCTTTTTGCCCTCAAATCCGGTCTCGGAAAATCAAACACCCTATAATTTGGCTGTTTGACATCATATTCAGTTTTATGGCCCATTGCTCAAGAAGCCCCCTATTAGTGATAGGGGATCCCATAGAATCTGTCCTTTGCAGCCAGTTGCTTCAGGTGGAGTGTGCCCTTCATGTACAGGATCCTCTTGTTCAATCACTGGCCCCAATTCCTGGAAACCCACTCTGCTGCACTACTTTTCCAACTGCAAATTCAGATGCCTATATATTACAGTGGCAATGCTTCAAGAGCATTGTTACTGTTCATTCATGTGTGCTCTGCCCGATGGTAGGTCCATGGCTCATTGTCTGCTGATGCTTTGTCCAGAGCCATTTTTCTTGGAAGTTTTTGTTAGTGACGATTAGCCATTGTCTTCCACTCTCAGGGGCAGTACAAAGAGGCAGGTCACAATACTACCTCAGCCAGAATGATTGTTGGAGTTATTTTTAATGACACACATCTTGAACTAGCTAACTGAGCTAATTGGCCCCTTTTGTTACTGTAATAATGACCCAGATCTTGCACGAAGCGGCAATCACTGTCAGATTGCTGCTCTGACCGCACTTTCCTGTGCCCTGACACAACTCTGCACTTCTGGCCAGGACTTCCAAGTCCAGGGTGTACAGTCTATTGGAACTCCATTGCAGTGGAAAAGCATTGGGGTGGGTGGTGGTGGGAAGCACTAGTAAGGTAAGTTTAAATGTCCAATGAATGGGTAGTGTAGCAGGTAGGTAGGATTAGAGACCTTCACAAAGGGTCCCAGGAAGCAGTTCAGCATTCTGGGCAATTCCCAGAGAGGCCACCACGTTGGGAATTCATGTTCAATCATGGGAGGTGGGCATCATTGGTTAGGCCAGCATTTCTTGCCCTTGGCTTGCTCTGACATCTGGAGAGGATGTTAGATCATCTTCCCTAAAGGGGAATTAGCAACATCATTAGACTTCTAATTCATCAGATTTTTATTGAAATCAAATTCCACCATCTGCTGTGGCAAGATTTGAACCCAGGTCCCCAGGGCATTACCCTGGCTCTAGGTTACTACTCCAGCAACAATACCACTATGCCACCACCTCCCCTGTTGTTATAAGTTTTACCTTCTTCACATCAAAACAAATGAGGAAGGACATCTTAGCTTAAGAAGGGCAAAGTAGAAAGGAAAGCACAAAAAATATCAACTTAGCATTTTGGTATTGGTTATTTACATAGGAATTTAATTTAAATATTATGACAATGAAATGTGACATTGAACCTCGAATCTAGTAGTCAAATTGAGTTGAAGCAAAGAGTTCAGGACGTAAGGATAATTGACCTTTTGATTGAAATATTCAACATGACTTATCAGTTGAATTTCAGTCAGCCATTGTAGATAATTTTCCAAATTTGCTTCCCTGCTGGGAGAATTCATTTGCCGAAAGTGCGTACCAAAAATTCCATTGCACACTGGGTATGATTTGCCCACCACTGCATTCAAAAAATTTGTGCTAATTTTGTCAGCATTTTCAACATACACTTGCTTGGGAGTTTTCCATGCTACAAGAGAGCAAAATTGACAAATTACCCCTTATGTTCTCAGTTTAGCTGTAACAGTGGGAAATTGTATTAGGACACACAAGTCTGAATCCAAGGCAGAACTGACGTTTCAAAGAAAAGAAAGATCTGCTTGTATATAGCATCTTATCTGATCATTCATGAATATTTCTAAGTCATTCACATGTAATGGGTGACACTGAAGTTGTTGTAGTAACACACAGAGTCCAATTTCCCACAAATGAGATAAATGAACTTCTAGTCTGGTTTAATTGGTGATGGTTGAGGAAGGAATTTTGCCCAGGATAGGGAGCAACTCTTTGCTCTTTCTTCTGTTAAATAATACCATGGGATCTTTACCATCCTCCTAAACCAACAGATCAGACAGACAGCAAATGCAGGAAATACATAGCAGTACCCTTCATGAAGGTTCATTGATCGATGTGAAACAGTAATTCTGTTTTTCTCTCTCCACAGGTGCTGCCAGGCCTGCCTAGTGTTTCCAGCATTTTCTTTCAGTTGCTGAGCAGGGAGGAAAAGGCTTCGTTTGCTGAGGGGGGATGGGTGGGTAGAGCAGGGGGCTTTAGTTCTTAAGGAGGGTGAGGAAACAGGTCTTGGGCATTGGGGGAGTTGATGAAAAGGCAGAGTTTCTCCCAAAAAAAATGAACACAAGGGTACGGGGAAAAGGCACGGCAATGGCGCAAAGTCATAATGCTCATTTGGAGAGCCAACGCAGACATGATGGGCTGAATGGCCTCCTTCTGTTAAAATGCTGTGGTTCACCTACCTTTTCACAGGTTTTTGTTGTATCCACAGTCAGGCTGCACAGGGCAGTCTTCGGCCACGCCCACCAACAAAAAGATGCAAGGATTTAAAGGGGCCTCACAGCTGCCAGAAATCAGTTTGAGCTCCACAGCAGCCATTGCTGCCTCAGAGTTCACAAATCCAAAGTTTCGCAATTACACCAAAGGTTTGGGAAGCTCTGTTGTAGATAGATAGTGTTCTCAGGTTAACACCTCATCTGAAGGCCACTGCCTCTAATAATCCAGCATTCATTTGCACCAATTTCCCCTTGAAGATTAGTCTTCTCCTAAACTAAGTCATCTGAATGATGAAAGGGAAGTTGGCCTGAGGAATTATTAGCTGTTTCCTGCAAGCACACCTTCAGGCTGGCAACAAAAAAATATCTGTGGTATCCATGGATACATTAGGAGAATAGCTACATTTATTCTTTTGACCAAAGACTGCAATGTGGATTTAGGGGCCTCCATTTTTCGGATGGCGGGGTTTCCCATCCTGCCATCCGAAGACTCGTTGGGGAATACAGCTCCGCTGACTCTGAGTGCCCTGCAATCATTTGACAATTGAATGAGCATTAAGTGGCTGCAGGCAGGACTTCTGCCCCTCATTCGGGAGAAAGTCCTGCCTTCGAGAGCTGCTGGCCAATCTGAATGGCCGGCAACTCTCCAGTCCCTGCAGCAACAAGAACTGCAGTGGACTGAAGAGGGACTTCAGGAAGGTGGCTGAGCCTAAGTCCTGGGATCGGATGACAAGGTAAGTTCAAGGGGGTCAGTGGGCGGGGAGGGTAAGGAAGGCCTGGGGGTGCAAAAGGGGCAATCAGGGTATTGAGGAAAAGGCCAGGGGAGTGGTGGGGATGGAGGTCCAGTGGCCACTGGACTTTAAGGGAGAGCTCCAGCAGTCAGAAGTGGGCTTATGATGGAGGCGCCTCCCAACCCTTCTCGCCAAAGATCCAGGCCTGTTCTTTGCCCGGCTCTCTCCACACCAGGTAAATCATCCTGCCAGCCTAAAAGTTGAGTCTAGGCGAGAAACAGCCCTTAAGTGGCCTTGCCTGTCCCAGTGAAAAGTTGCTGTATGGTCGAGGCAGGCAGGAGCCCAGAGGGAATCCTGTTGCTTCAGTTTCACACTCCCCCCGCACCCCACCTGAAAACCTGGCTGCAGGGGTGCGTAAAATTCTGGCCAGGGAATTAATCAGGGGAGGGAGGGGGTGTGGAGGGTCAGAGGAGTTGGGAGGTCAGAGTTGGGGCTGGGGGAGAGAACTGTTAAATTAACAGCCTTGGAAGAAGTATTTTTTAACAGTAATATTAATGATATTTCAGGATTCTGACCTGCTGAGCACTATTTTTGTAAAGGACTAAGCAGGAATAATATTTAATAGATCATAAATCCTTGATGTATTCAGTAAAAACCAGGTACAGCATTAGCTGATTCTTAACCTCATAGGATCACTATCTGACTTGAAGAACTTATTGTCGAGTTTAGAATACATTGTACTCCAGGAAGCCAGAGCAAAGCTATCTGAATGTGTCTTGTTATATTTGGCATCCTCTTGAAAATGCTTCCCTTCTTTAGCTTGACTATTCAGCTTTACTCCTGATGTAGATTCCTATTCTAAAAATACATCATGATTTTTTTGTGCAATGTAAGGAAGCCCTTTTTAGCTACTAAATGTATTTTTATTTTGGAAGGTTATTGGAGTTTAATGGCAACTGTTAACAAAAAGGTTAATTCAGGATATGTAGAAAATATACTGTTAGATATCCTTAAAAAAAGACTCTGGAGATTAAATTCGATAGCCCCAAGCCCTGAAATGGGGCAATGTGTGATTAACCCTCGGCCGTTCATTGCAATGCAGACAGCATGCCAACTTTGGGTTGCTTGCTCATTTCAATGATGTCAGCAACCAGCCATGATTGGCTGGGAGCATCAGCAGTGGGCCAATATTTAAATAGTGAGCCTGCATCTATTAAGGTGGAAGTGCATTGTGGCCAGAGCAGATGCTTGCAGTCATGCAGGAAGTAATCCTGATCTGGCAAAACAGTGAAGCGTCACACAACATGGGAGGGCAAGGGTTGCAATTTTTTTGTTCACTGCACTGGAGGTCATGGTGAAGGAAGTTGAAAAGAAGAGAGATGTCTTACATCCACAGGGGGCCAGAAGGTCTCCAGGCACATGCTCAGAAGGCAGTAGGAACAGATAGCCATAGAAGTCAATGCCAGAAATCAAGGCCCAACGACCTCACACAAGTGGTCAATGTCAGTGAATGCATCCTCAAATGTCATATCCGACCAGCTGCATCATTGCCCCAGGCGCTGCTCAATTCACCACACTTCCATCACTCACCCACCAACAATTTCTACCAGTCAGGTCTCATACCTCACATTCATATGCTGCACTACACACTCACGTGCTTTACACTGCTACAAGCCTCACACACAACTTGCTGACATACCGTTCAAACATGCCAGCCATATCACCTCAGCAGACTAAACAGACTAAAAGGCACTCACTGACACATTTCCCTCTCTTTTGGAAGCCAGGGTAGCGCACAACTGAAGGCAGCAGAAGCTAATCAAAGGGGATATGTGTGATTACATGTCCTAACCCCCAGGATGGAGGCCATGCAGATCTTTATTGGGATGCCTATTGTTGAGGCCATGGCCTGCAGCACAGTGGAAACCATTAAAGACATTCTAATACCTAATCCTCCACTCACATCCCATCTGCACCGCATCCCACACTCCGTCCTGATTTACAAGCTGCAAACAGGGCCCGGGAGAGGGGATTACACTAAACACAAAACACAGGGGCCTGTGCTCTAGAGGTGCCCAACCTCATTGGCCAAGTAGCCCATCACTCCGGATGGTCAATGTCCAAATCAGCCAACCTGGCACGTAGACTACCTTGATTGACAGGCTATCCAGGCAATGATTGCTGTTGTGCTGAACAACAGCAATTATTGGCCAAGTAGGGTGTGCCAGATTCCTCAGTCCCGCCTTTCTTTCTTACCTCCTGGACTATTCTGTTTTGGTGTTGTAGGGTGTTGCTTTCTTCACCCTTTTTCAGACCTGGCTGGAGGCCAGTTTCTTAGTTTAGTTTACCCTCACAAAGCCCTTGGCTTCCCAACCTCTCCTCTATGTCTTCTTTCAGACAATGGTGTTTATGGTCCCAGGCCCTTCCTCCCCTTAATCACCAATGATGGTGTGACCCTGAGCATTGCTTCCTCTGTGTGAGAGTGAGTGAGTGAGTGAGTGAATGAGTGAGTGAGAATGAGTGTGATAATGGCCGTGATTTTCCAGCCCCATCATGTTGGGACCCACTGCAGGAGATTCGGCAGCCCAGCCAAAAGTCCATTGACTTTTGATGAGATCGGACAATGCCGGTGGTGGGCAGGGCCAGAAAATCCTGCCCAATGGGTGTGAGAGTGAGTGAGCATGTGCGAGAGAGATTGTGTATGTGTGGGAGAGCATGTGTGAGTGAGTATAAGTGTGAGACTGAGTGAGTGAGTGAGTGAGAGAATGCTGAGACCAGGAGTCAGCTGGACTGTCACACACACACACAGGCTCAGAGGCTGTTCAGTGCAGGGACACACACCCTCCTCCTCCTCCCTCCCCAAAAATCTATCCACACACCAGACAGGGAGAGGAAGAAAACTCAGGCTGAAAGGCAACACTCTGCTGATTCCCACTTGATACGAATTCCCCAGGGGTCAGCTCGGAGTGTGAGCCACCAGAGGAGAATGCAAGAACGGTGTCAGTTAAACCCTACTCCTTAGCTCAGGCCCAGTCCTTGCCCCCTTCCCTGATGACCAGGACTTGGGGCCTAGTTTGTCTCTCTCTAGCTCTGCATCTAAAGTTAAAAGGCAAAAAATGTTTTATTAGTTACCTCTAATGCTTGGTATTTTTTGATGGTCATTTTTATTTATTTAAATTATTAATTTATTACTTTGACATGGATTATTTTTTGGCTCAGCAAGATGTATATATTTTCTTTGTGCCTTAACTTGTTTTTCTGAAATTCATGTTTAATTTTATTCCAAAGCAGAACTCAGGCAGCTGCTATTGTGTTTCTTGTTGAAGGAGAATGAGAGGCTCACAAGAAGTCTGGTTGCTTTTTGGAGGGTTGGCAAAAGGAGTTATTTTTGTTCCATAGAAACAGGGCATGTCAAAAATGCTCTGCATGTCTGGTGGCACCTTTGCAGAAAGAAACAGGTCAGTGACCCTTCGACAGAACTCATGCAGATTGTGGACCTGAAGCATTGACTCTGTTTCTCTCTCCATAGGTGCTGCCTGTCCTGCTGAGTATTTCCAGCATTTTCTGTTTATATTTAAGATTTCCAGCACCTGCAGTAGTTTGCTCTCCTATTGTATGCTCCATGCTGGGCATTTAAAAATGTGGTTAATTTCAATTTAAAATGAGAAAATATTTATCACTCAGCAACTTGTATTTTTTCTGTTTACAAAGTGTACAAAAGCCAAGAAGTTTTGCTAAGCCCATATAAAACAGTTTTACCCCATTGTGGCTATGTTTCCCAATTCTGGACATCCAAATGATGTGAGGGAGAGTGTTAAAGTGGGAGGATAAGGGGCCCAGAAACAGGTGAAGCACCAGAGCCTATGATTTCTCTCCCTGGCCCTGGCTGCAATTAGTGTAAGCATGAATTTCTTACATTCCCCTCCCCAACCCCTCTATGTTTGGAAGAGAGGCAGAATCTGTACGTGGTGAGATAATGGGCACTAGTTGCCTGCAGCAGGACAGGAGCACAGGTGCCGGCTTACTGGCGGACGAAGTCGATCACGGGCTGCCCTGCAGGGGACTCAGATGAACAATTTGAAGACCAAGACTTGATGGATGTGTACTATGAAATGTGGTGCATTGGATTGCCTGCCAGAAAATCTGCAGCTAATATCAAGGAGCATGGAGGGGACAGCATCAACTTAGTCCAGGGCTTTGCAGAGGGCTTGGAGCCCAACCTTTTAAGGATGGAAGTGGCGACCAACTCCATTCACAAAATTGTGCATGGTGTAGCATCTGATGGCTGATATGACAGCTTCCATTGTAGCACAAGCAGCAGCAACCCAATGTCTGAGTGCTGTCATGCAAGGTCAACTGTTAGCTGTCAAGCCTTGTGTCATCATGGCTGTAGATGACAGCAGTCCATCAATCCTTCAATAGGTTGCTAGGATTGCTGTGAGATGCCACAGCACCGTAAACCTGTTGTCCTGTCTCAGGAAGACAACATCCTGTCATCCCACCCCCTTACTCTGCCAGTCCTTTCATGGTGGTCTGCGTGCCAGCCAACTAACACTACTGCTATCCATGCCAAGGTGGTGCAGTCTGCAGCCAGGCCTTTTGTACCCAGAGCTGCTCGAGATCATTCTCCAAGGGTGTCAGTAGCCTCTTCCATGTAAAGTCCAATAGCCTTCTACCAGTCATGCTGCAGCCACTGGGGTAGCTCTGTGTGGGATCTCAAGGACAGACAACAGTATGTGGAAGGCAGGAAATACAGGAATGCTTAAGGGTGATTAGGTGACTTTTGCATGCAATATTTTATGGTTTGATTTATAAATTTGGTTTGGAGTGTTTATTTTGTGTTGGCTTTTATTTTTGCAATGGGACCAAGCAGACACTGTAACATTCGATGACAGAGGAAAGTGTGGGAATGAGAAATTGTGGTTCCGGTGTCCGTATTGCCCTTGGATAAGTTCTCCATAACCACCACGGTTGCAGTACAGCTGGTGGAAATCCCTTGATTTCCAGTGGAGGTGGTTACAGATACCCAGCCAGGAAGGGACTGTCTAGGTTGCCTCCTCCAGTTCTCTTCCGCCTTCTGTTCATGCTCCTGCTCCTCAGGGGCTCGCCATACAGCTGGTGAGAAGGGCTGCCCCCTCATAATGTTGCAGCAAGCAGCAGACTATCCACAACAAGTCTTAGCATCGCTCTGAGAGTGTTGCAGGGTTCCATTAGAGTGGCCCAAGCAAGGAAGCATTGCTTGAGCACCCCAATGGCCTGCTCATTGACATTTTATGTTGCAATATGACTGCCATTGTACGCATTCTGATCATGCGCATACAGGTTGTGCACAGGAGTCATCACCCATGTTGTAAATGAATATCCCTTTTTACCAGTAGCCACCTTATGGTTTGTCAGAGTAGTTCAAATGCAACTGGCACAGCAGACCATCATAGAAGGCATCATGAATGCTGCCAAAATACCAGGCATTAACCAGCTTGACTCACTGCCTGTGTCCCACACCAGTTGGGCATTGAGGGAGTGGGATCCCTTTTGTTTCCACTACACAGTTGAGTTAGCACAGACCTCCCACAAAACAATGTGTGCACTGCCAATGGTATTTTGCACCTTGGGGATACCTGGAATCCCAGTGAAGCCATATGCGTTCTCCGCCTGCATCTCCCTGTCAAGAAAGACTGAAATGTAGTGAGCCCTCATTGAGTAAAGAACCTCAATAACTCTCACTTACACAACAGTGGATGGCAATCTGTGAGATATTGTAAATATCTCCAGCTCTAGCCTGTAAGGTGCTAGACAAGTTCATCACCAGGGTCAATATATGCCACAGCCACGGGCAGTTTTTTCTTGCCCTGTGCTAAGGTTACACTTGTAGCTGCAGCAGGTGAAAGGTTGCAGTGAGGACATTCTTACTGAGGTCTAGATATCTCACACATGGGGGAGAATTTTACTGACTTGCACCAGACCGGAACAAGTCTGGGGACCAATACAATTGAGGGATCCTGTGGCAGGTTGGCTCCTCAACCATTTCCCTCTATTGGAGGAGTTAATTTGAACATGTAATAGCCCTATTAAGGGGCATTTTATCAGCCCATTGGCATTTTGCCAGTGGCAGACCGACCCCCCACCGGTTCGGGAGGCCACCGACTGAATGAAGGCAGCCTTCGGCAGTAGGCCGGGGAGTGGGACTTTTTATTAAAGAGGAGCTGTGAGGCCCTAGCACTTTCATCTTAGGGATTTCCACTCCTTTAGTGGTGATTTAAAAAAAATTATCTTCAGACTATCTTCTTTAGGCTGCAGGTTCCCTTCCCTCCTCAGCTGTGTCCACCATTCCTGGTGGTACTGCTGGGGCTCCAATCAGGTTGGCAAGAAGCTGTCTGAGGCGGGCTTCCTCCCAAATGAAGGGTAGAATTCCTGTCTTGGCTGCAGGACTGCTGACCGACTTTTTAATGTGGCAGGGTGGGAATCTCCACCATCCAAAAAATCCTGCTGATTGTTTCTCATTGAGTTTCATGTCAGAGAATTGCTCCTTGAGCTTCCTAGGCTTATGAGGCCTCCTTCCCCCTTCCAGCAGGGCAGCCTCTGTACATTCTCAAAGTAACCTGTGTTCCAAGAGCAATGTCTTCTCGCACATCCATGTCTGGAGGTAATTGATTTGTGCAGGAGCCTTGAAGTGCTCAGTGAAAGTTCTTTCAGCACTTAATACATGCTTCCCTGTAGTCTTTTACAACTTGAGTATCAAACACTTGTGGATTTGAAGCAACAACCAGGAGAAATCAACTAGCAATTATGTCTTTCCTGCTGCTGAATGCAGGTTCAGCTTTGCGAGGTTAAGAGAGGGCATTAGCTGGAGTGTTGTTCTCCAAAATGGCAGTACTGGCATCAAGTCAGCCTTCCACACTTATTGACGCCATGGTCTAGCTGCTCTGTATTCTTCTGGCAGACTTACTGGGTACACGCTAACACCCTCACTAAAATAGCATTTGGCATAATTCACCCCACAAGTATGCATACATGCTGAGAAAATGGGCACAAATGATCCAGTTCCTCACCCTCCATGTATTCCCACATTATCTTGAATATTTTTAGCTTAATTAAAACACTTTGGGACAGTGCAGGCTAATTCTAACAGTGCTGCCTGTTTCTGATGTCAATTACAGAACTGGACAAGGAGAACAAACGTATGGTAGATCCTATGACATCATTACAGTGCAGTAATTATGTCGCATAATCATATCTTTAAAAGACACTATAGTCAGGAAATGACTCATGTCATTGCACAAACAATTAACACACTGATTTCACATTCCCCTCTGTGTTGCATTTATGAAGTCAATAATTCATTTATTTTAGTTGGATTAAACTCTGTTAAAATAGTGAAAAGTAATTCTTTATAAAGTAGCATCGCTCACAATATTTTCCAAGCTTAAAAGTCATGTTTATAACCTGCTGTTCATTTATTGAACTGTCCAATCAAAAGTCCAAAACATCTACAATGAAGCATATCAAAGTCAGTCTGGTGCGCAGATTTACTGTAGCAGTTCAGAATTTTGCACTCTTAAAATTCTATTGTTGATATAGGGTGTATTCATGCCCAGAATTAATTTGGAATAGATTGCTGATTAGTAACCCTCATCTCTTACTGTGAATCTAATCCCATTATATCACGTCATCTGCCCCATGCAGTGAATTCTAAATGGTTAAACGGGCTCTCAAATTTCATGATGTCATCTGAGCATCTTGATTGTAAAACCACCTGCTGACTGATCTGTTACAGAAAGGGAAAAGTAGAAAGAGCTGCTCCAATATTCCTGTATCAAGTAAAACATTTGCATCATTAATTTATTCCTGTTAAAGGCAATGGTTACTCTTGTGGCAAGTTACTTGAATGTTAAGTACACATCCTGAGATAATTTAGTCTTCCAATTAGTCTTCATGCAGAACTGAAATCTGTTTTTTTAATAACGTATTATACTATACAATTCACTGAAGTTATGCCGGTGGGAAGATTATATCAACTAAAACTTTGGAAGCTGCGCATTCCTATTTTGGGGGTTTCGTCCTAATTTTCTCCACCATTTTCTCCCTTTTTTCAGTTTTTTTCTCTCCTCAAGGATTTGACATCTTGCTAAGTTCTTAAAGTGTTAGTTGCCATCCATTGGATATTGTTAATGTGTTAGCCTTGACGAAGCGTGTTAGCAGATTACTCCAATATAGGAACACCACATGTGAGCCCTCACCTGCCATCACCCAATACCCACACTTATAGGTGCTTTCCAGCAGAGGTCATTGGGTTTCAAAGAGGAGAGGAAATTCCTGGGCCTGAACTTTTCCCCCGTTGGACACACCGAATCGGCGGTCAGAAAACAGGCCCCCGACCACAGTCGGCCCATGACCACAATTTCATGCTGGCTGCCCAAATAATGCCCACCCAGCATGAAATGCATCTTCCAAACAGTCAGGAAGGGCCAGGTGAGGGCAGGGGCCTGTCTGATACTGGGTCCAATGGTGACCCGGTGGGCCGTTTAAAATCAGCAGAGGAAGCTCTCTGGAAGCTGCCAGAGAAGAATCTTTCTGCGGTCTGGAGACTAGAGCAATGGTCTCACAGTGGCTGGAGATGCCAGGCGGGAGGGCAGGTCAGGTGGGCACTTGGCCCCCCCCATTTCTCGGATGAGTGCCTCACGGTCCTCATGGAGGAAATGGGTGTCAGGAGGAACACCCTCATTCCCTGGATGACAGGAGGAGGCCACGAATCAGACCAAAAAAGCTTGGGAGGAGGTTGCAGTCAAAGTCAGCAGCTATGACATCGTGAGGCGCACATGGATGCAGTGCTACAAAAAAGCTCAACAACCTGCTGTGTTAGGCAAGAGTGAGTACAATGTTGGCATGGATCACCACCCCCTTGAAGCTCACTGGTGTTAGAGTCTGAGTGCCAACTATCAATGATGCCAGAGCTGGCCAAGGGGTTGAGCCCTGCCTGCTTGGACTGAGTGCCTTGCGGCTCGAGGGCCATGACTCGCGTGTGCTCTGCAAGGTGTTCCTCAGGTGGGACTGGCGAGGTTGCAATGGCAGTGCCGGTAGAGAGCAGACTAATCAATGCTCCTCTGTCCTTTCAGAAGTTGAGGAGCCATAACACCATCGAGAGGTCAAGGACAGGTGGAGGCCCCCCAAACCTTCTAATCATGACGAGGTTTGAAATAGACGCCACCCACCTTGGTCAACCGGTCATGGAGAGGTGGGGTCTCTGACGAAGGTAAGAGTGCAGTGCACAGAGGTAAGAGTGTCAGATGGTGCAATCATTCTTGTGTATTCTCATCGTTAATGGGAGCCTCAAACCTGGAGTCCCCGTTGATCACTAGGATGATGGCACCATGATGCAGATCTCCATGGTCTAACCAGGGTGTCTGGCATGCACAGTGACAGTGAGATTACTTTAACTAATGACATGTCATTGCTCTCCCTTAGATTCAACTCATATGCAGGATCCTGAAGAGACCCTCCTGATGCCAGAGGACCACTGGGCTTCAGATGTACCAGCATCAGACCCACTTTCTGAACCAGGCACCAGTGCAGATGGACATTAGATCGTTGGCTAGAATGTTGATACACGTTAGGGTACTTCACACTCGCTTGAAGAGCACGCAGAGGCAGAGAGTGCCCGGTAGTTGGAGGACTGCTGGAGACTAGGATAATGCTGAGTTGAAGGCAGATGATGAGCCTCTGGAATCATCCATTAGGTGGCAGGTGCTGGATGTCCAGCAGGATGTGCAGGAGGATCTGGCGGAGATCTATGAGGGTATGCGTGCCATGGTCTCTGTTGTGGAGGAGCCCATGCGGAGCATGAGCACTGCATTGACCCTCATCGCTGAGCATACTATTGAGAGAGTGGTGACTCTCATGGAGAGGCAGCTCCACGGACAGAATCAGGGGTTCCTGGGGTTGCACTCAGACCTGCAAGCCCTCACACAGGCAATGATCTCAGGTGGTCAGTGCCAGTGCAGGAGATGGATGAGACACCCAGTATCCCAGCTAGGTGCCCGTCCATTAATGATGAGCAGGGAGGTCCAGGGAGGTCACATTGGCACACGAACTGCTTGTCATCTATGCGGGCTTCTCTCAGGGCGCTCTGGATGATGGCAGCAGCTCCTCCGTTCCTCTGCCAGTGACTGTGGCATCCGATAAGGCTGCGATGACTGAGGAGATGCCAACTGTGACACTGGCTGTTCCCTCCCAGGTGGGGTCAGCATAGGCTCCACTGGCCAGAGGATGACCACCAAGGCCATCAAGGCCAACAAGACAGCAGAGTCAGCAGGCTGTCTCCAATGCCAGTGCCAGCGAGGGGGGCACCAAGGTGCAGCACTTGTAAACCTAAGTTTAAGGCACCATGAGCATAAGAAGGACAGTTCATGAGTGATCTTCCGTTCTGCCATGTTTTGCTTAGATGTTTACTGGTGTGGGCATGTAGTAATATGATGTGTAAAATACCTTTAAAATGAATGTTGTAATGGAAGATCACATGATCTTGGTATCCAAAAGCAGAATAGTGCGGGCTACCTCTGTAGTCAGTAGTCTTCAGTTATAGTCTGAAGAGAAAAGACAGAGTTTAGATTTGTAAGCACACAACTGTAGCTGTTGAGTTCCTTTTGTAAATAAACAGAATGTGTTTCTTCTAAGAACAGTCTACAGATCTTCTCTGTCTTGGTGTCAACTTGGTCACCCTGAAACAAACGTGCTACCCGGATCCTTTAGCCCCAACAGACCAGGACACTGGATCCAACAAACTGGTGATGGGTAAAAAGCAAGAAAAGGCATGAAAGGGCGATGTGAAAAGCAAGAAAGAACGAAGGAAATCAGAAAAACTGAAATCAGGCCATACCTCACCCGGTAGTTGTAAGTAAAGAAAGATTCCCTTCCGGATCGTCGAAGCAATCCCCTCAGAGCATGCTGCAATTTGGAAGACTGGAGCCTTTCGATCCAACTTCAGACAACTGTCTCATTATGTTGAACACCTCGTGTTCTTCTTCTAGGTGAAAGACATTGTGGGGGGAGAAGCACACGATCCTCTCATCCACGTGTGGGAGTAAGACATATGGATTAATTTGAAATTTGTTGGCACCCAGTCCCCCAGATTCAAAAAGTTTTGATGACTTAATAAACCTCGTAAAGAATCATTACCAGCCCAAGCCATCGGTGATGATGCAGTGGTTCAAATTTAACTCAAGGAATAGAGCCACGGGGGAGACAGTTGCTTGTTACGTGGCAAGTCTGAAACAATTAACTGAATTTTGCGAGTTCGGTACATCTATCAATGATATGCTTAGAGATCATTTGGTGTGTGGTACAAATGAAGATGCGATTCAGAAGAGATTACTGTCTGAAACAAATTTAGATTTTCAGAAGGCATTAGAAATCGCTCTGGCAATGGAAGGTACAGTGTGAGACTCAAAAGCCATATAAGGAATGCAAAATGGCGCCGTCCTCCACAGTGGGCAGGGAACCTCAGCCAAAAAGAACACGAAGTGCAGAGCTTTACTCAGAAGCGGTAAACAGCCACCACTAGCTGACAAATAAAAAGATAGAACTTAGCAGCAAAAAAATGGCATCACGGTAACAGAGGTGGAAGCAGACTTGCCTTGTAATGAATCACAGTTTAAAAAGATTGAATGTTTTTTCTGTCATCGATATGGACACCTCGAGACATTGTAAAGATATAAGCAGGCAGACTTTCAGACGAAAGCAAAGACTCAATGAGAGAAACAGCATTGAAAAGCTTAAAGTAATAGACTCAGATATTTATTTGTTATATAATTTAAAGGTAGGAAGAAGAGAGCCTATGTAACATAGAAACATAGGAATTAGGAGCAGAGTAGGCCATTCAGCCCTTCTAGCCTGCTCCGCCATTCATTATGAACATGGCTGATCATCCAACTCAATAGCCTGTTCCCACTTTCTCTCGATATCCTTTGATCCCTTTTGCCCAAGAGCTTTATCCAGCTCCTTCTTGAAAACATACGATGTTTTGGCCTCAAATACCTTCTTTGGTAGCAAATTCCACAGTCTCACCACTCACTGGGTGAAGAAGTTTCTCCTCATCTCAGTCCTAAATGGTCTACCCCATATCCTCAGACTGTGACCCCAGGTTCTGGACTCCCCCACCATCAGGAACATCCTTCCTGCATTTACCCTGTCTAGTCCTGTTAGAATTTTATAGGTTTCTATGAGATCCCCCATCATTCTTCTGAACTCCAGCAAATATGATCCTAACCAACCCAATCTCTCCTCATATGTCAGTCCCACCATCCCAGGATTCAGTCTGGTAAACCTTCGCTGCACTCCCTCTATAGCAAGAACATTCTTCCTCAGATAAGGAGTCCAAAACAGCACACAATATTCCAAGTATGGTCTCACCAAGGCCCTGTTATAATTTCAGCAAGACATCCCTGTTCCTGTACTCGAATCTTCTCGCTATGAAGGCCAACATACCATTTGCCTTTTTTACTGCCTGCTGCACCTGCATGCTTACCTTCAGCAACTGGTGTATGAGGACACCTCATATTCCCCTATCTCAATTTATAGCCATTCAGATAATAATCTGCATTCCTGTTTTTGCTACCAAAGTGGATAACCTCACATTTATCCACATTATACTGCATCTGCAATGCATTTGCCCACTCAATCAGCTTGTCCAAATCATTTTGCAGCATCTCTGCATCCTCCTCACAGCTCACCCTCCCACCCAGCTTTGTGTCATCTGCAAATTTGAAGATATTACATTTAGCTCCCTCATCTAAATCATTAATATATATTGTGAATAGCTGGGGTTCCAGCACCGATCCCTGCGGTACCCCACTAGTCACTGTCTGCCATTCGGAAAAAGACCCGTTTATTCCTACTCTTTGTTTCCTGTCTGCCAACAGTTTTCTATCAATCTCAATACACTACCCCCAATCCCATGCGCTTTAATTTTACACGCTAATCTCTTATATGGGACTTTGTCGAAAGCCTTCTGAAAGTCCAAATAAACCACATCCACTGGCTCCCCTTCATCAACTCTACTAGTTACATCCTCAAAAAAGTCCAGTAGATTTGTCAAGCATGATTGCCCTTTTGTAAATCCATGCTGACCCTGTCCGATTCTGCCACTGTTTTCCAAGTGCTCAGCTATTAAATCTTTTATAATGGACTCTAGAATTTTCCCCACTACTGACATCAGGCTGATTGGTCTATAATTCCTTGTTTTCTTTCTACCTCTCTTTTTAAATAGTGGGGTTACAGTAGCTAACCTCCAATCTGCAGGAACTGTTCCAGAGTCTATAGCATCTCAGAAGATGGCCACCATTGCATCCATTATTTCTAGGGTCACCTCCCTAAGTACTTTGAGATGTAGCTTATCAAGCCCTGGGGATTTTTCGGCCTTCAATCCCATCAATTTCCCCAACACCATTTCCCTACTAATACTGATCTCTTTCAGTTCCTCCCTCTCACTAAACTCTGTGCTCCCCAACATTTCTGGTATGTCACTTGTGTCCTCCTTTATGAAGACAGAACCAAAGTATGTATTTAGCTGGTCAGCCACTTCTTTGTTCCCTATTATAAATTCCTCTGTTTCTGTCTGTAAGGGACCTACATTTGTCTTCACCAATCTTGTTCTCTTCACATACCTATAGAACTTCTTACAGTTAGTTTTTATGTTCCCCGCAACCTTACTCTCGTACTCTATTTTCCCCTTCTTAATCAATCCATAGGTCTTCCTTTGCTGAATTTTAAAGTGCTTCCAATTCTCAGGTCTGTTGGTTTTTGGCCAATTTGTATGTGTCTTCCTTGGCCCTAATACTATCTCTAATATCCCTTGTAAGCCATAATTTGGCCATCTTTCCTATTTTACTTTTGCGCCAAACAGGAATAAACAATTGTCGCAGTTCATCCATGCTCTCTTTGAATGTTTACTATTGCCTATCCACCATCATCCCTTTAAGTAACATTTCCCAATCCATCATAGCCAACTTGCATCTCATAACATCATAGTTTCCTTTATTAAGATTCAGGACCCTAGTCTCAGAATCAACTACGTGAGTCTCCATCTTGATGAAGAATTCTATCATATTATGGTCGCTCATCCCCAAGGGGCACAACTAGATTCCTTTCTCATTACACAATGAAACTGATTGGGAAGCCTATCAGAATAGAGGTGGACACTAGCACAGCCACTACGGTGATAGATGAGCATATTTTCAAATACCTGAATCATGGGGAACGTAAACTAAATTTGGAAGAAACATGCCAAATTGAAAACTTACCTGGGAGAAGACATTGAAGTCAAGGGCGTATGTGAAGCCAGAGTACTCTACGGAGATCAAACAGTTAAATTACCCTTGATGGTGGTAGCAGGTGAGGGACCTAATCTACTCAGATGAAACTGGCTGAAAGAAATTAAATTGGAATGGACTGAAATCTTCCAACTGAGAACTAATAGTCTATCAGAGCTTTTACAAAAATATGCCTCAGTTTTCAAGGATGAACTTGGAAAGATTGAGGGGCTACAAGCAAAAATTCATGTAGATCCAGAGTCAACACCAAGATTTATGAAGGCAATGCAGAGAAAAGGTAGATGCCGAACTGGACAGATTAGAAAAACTGTGAGTTTTCAGAGTGGTTAGCACCAATTGTACCTGTTGTGAAACCTGGCTGAAGCTACAAATCAACAGTCAATAAAGTGGCTAAGTTGGACAGACTCCCCATACCAAAAATTGAAGACTTTTACGCTAAACTGGAAGGTGGAACTGCCTACATGAAGCTTGATATGAGTCATGCTTATCAACAATTGGAATTAGAGAAGGCCTCCCAGAAGTTTGTCATGATAAATAAATACAAATAGTTGTAACCAATACACCCATTTACCACATCCCAAAGAACCATAGAAAGTTTACTACAGGGATTGCCCCATGTTGTAGTTTATTTGGATGATGTTCTCATGACTGGACTCACTAAAACGGAAGATCTGATGAACTTGGTAGAAGTTTTAAAATGTTTTTTCAGGTTGGAGTGCGGTTGAAAAAGGATAAGTGCACATTCCAAGCGAAAGGTGTAACTTATTACCTAGGTCTCAAGGTAGATTCACAAGGCCTACATCCAGTTGAAGAAAAAGTGGAAGCCATTGGAGAAGCACCAGCGCCAAAAAATTCGAACTGAAATCATTCTTGGAGATGATGAAACTATGGACGGTTCTTGCCTAATTTGCCGATAGAACTGGCACCCCTGTATTACTTGCTCAAGAAAAACCAGCGATGGTCTTGGTAAACACCACAGGAAGAAGTTTTCACAAACGTGGAAAATTGTTACAATCAACTACACTTATAGTACATTTTGACCCAAAAAAAAGTGTTAGTGTTAACGTGTGACGCATCTCCCTGTGGAGTGGGAGCAATGCTTTCCCATCGAATCGGTGTTGAATCAGGACAACCTATAGGACATGTATTGAGAACATTCATATATTGCATTAAAAATGTACTCTCAAATAGAAAAAGAAGGCCTGTCAATCATTTTCAGTGTTAAGAAATTTCGCCAATATGTACATGGTTGTCATTTTACTATCATATCGGACCACAAGCGTTTGCTGGGATTAATCAGCGAAGACAAGGCTATACCCCCTATAGCCTCAGCAACAGTACAAAGATGGGCACTGAAATTGGCAGTGTATGAATATACTTTCATTCATAGACCCGGAAGTCAAATTGCAATTGTAGATACACTCAGTCGTTTGCCCATGCAAATAAAAGATGAGAATGTTCCAATTCCTCAGGAATTTGTTTTATTAATGAGCTTCCTGGACTCACCACTGATATGTGCCAGACAGATTAAAGATTGGACAAATCGAGACCCAGTCTTATCCAAAGTGCAAGCTCAAGTTCTTCATGGTTGGCCACAAGAACAAGAATCTGATGAAATGAAACAGTATTTCCAGAAAAGATACGAAATAACCAGCCAGGGAGGTATCTTATTGTGGGGAGCATGAGTGATTGTTCCTCTAAAAGGACGAAAGCCATTGTTACCTGATCTTCACAAAATGAATTTCCAAAATGAAGACAATAGCAAGAAGCTATTTATGGTGGCCTGGGATGGATGGAGAAATAGAAAACTTGGTGAGGAGTTGTATGCAGTGCCAGCAACCGCAAAAATTACCTGCAACAGATCTGTTACACTCCTGGGAGTGGCGAGGAAGACCATGGGTGCGCATACACATCGACCATGTTGTGGTACCTTTTATGGGAACAATGTTTCTACTTATCGCCGATGCACATTCAAAATGGATGGACATATATGAAGTGAGGTCGCCAACATCTCCTGCTACAATAGACAAGCTATAGCAAAGTTTCACAATCAACATATTACCTGAAGTGGTTGTATCAGACAACGGAACAGTATTTACGAGTGCTAAATTTCATCAATTTATCAGCCTCAATGATATTACTCATGTGAAAACTTCACCATACCACCCTTCTTCAAATGGACTTGTCGACAGAGCAGATCAGATGTTCAAACCTGGTACGAAGAAATTGTATGAAGATTCTATAGCGACTAAATTAGCATGAGTTCTTTGCCATTATAAAACCACCCTCAACGATAACAGATGTCACACCTGCGGAATTGTTGGTGAAGCACCGTCTCTGATCGAGACTGAGCCTAATTATGCTGAACTTGGGGGGAAAGATGGAAAATAAGTCAGGGAAGTCAGAAAATTGCACATGACTGTCACAGGCAGGACAGGACATTTAACTTAAGAGAGAAAGTATTTGTGAAAAATTTTAGGACCAACATGGCTGTTCGGTGAAATAAGCGCAGTAACGGAACAACTTTCCTATCACGTGAATGTGGAAAATCAAGTCATATGGAGACATGTGGATCATATAAGAAGAGCAGGAACAAAATACCAAGAAATGATTCCATCAGTGTTCTTGACTGAATCAATGTCTCCTATTGAAAGAACTCAACTCAGTACGAGTGTGTCTGAAGGGGCGACTGTACCTGAAAGAGTTGAAGAAACAGATCTACAGGTACCTGCTGAAGAACCAGATGCTCAGGCGACTACAGTGAGGGAGGTTCCGGGTCAAACATCAGAAGCTGTAGAGCTGAGACGTTCTACATGCATAAGGAAACCCCTAGAAAGACTGACTTTGTAAATTACTTTTCTGTGTGAAAAATTTGATATTTTGAGAAAAAATTGTAAAATATATTTCTGAGTAAAGGGGGAAGGATGTAGTAATCTGATGTGTAAAATACCTTTAAGACGAATGTTGTAATGGAAGATCACATGATCTTGGTATCCAATAGCTGAGTAGTGCGGGCTACCTCTGTAATCAGTTAGTCTTGAATTAGAGTCTGAAGAGAAAAGACAGAGGCCTGAATCCTCTGGTTCACTTGTGGGGTGGGCTCCGTTTGCCGACATGTAAAATGACGCTCGGAGACGTCGGGTGTGTGTCCCGACGTCACTGTGCATCATTCAGATCTTCATTTCCACGGGGGCGCACGGGAGTCGGCTGCGCGCCCGCAACACTGTCAAAGGCCTGTTAAGGCCATTAATAATCTAATTAAGCTGGCTGTCTGAGCTGCCCGCCCAACCTTAAGGTTGGCAGGCAGGTGAAGAGCCCAGGCGGCCTTCGCATTTATCACAAATCCTCATCCACAGGCAGGATGAGGTTTCGTGAAGTGTTTATAAGTTGAATAAAAATTTTTATTAAAATTCATTGATATGCCCCAGCTCATGCGACACTCACATGAGGGGATATGTCTGAAAAAATTTTGTTTTCTTTATTTCAATTCATAATGACCAAACTAATCTCCCTGGGGCAGCTCCATGCCTCAGGGAGATTTCTGTGCTATTTTGTGCACATGCGTGAAAGAGCGCAGGCCTCAACTCTCCTCCTCCCGCCACCTACACAGGGAGCACTCAGCGATTCCAGGTGCACATCACGCTGGTCCTTAATTGGCCCATCCACGTAAAATGGCTGTGCCTGGCATGAGGTGGAAGCAGATCTTTGGCAGCCTAGCTGAAGGAGCGTTGCATCAAGGCATCAGTGGTGTCCATGCCTCCCTGGAGGATACAGCGGTCTGCCTCCACGCCCTCAGCACTCTCCTCACCATGCTCCTCTTCTGACTCACCATTGGATTCACCATCTATGGCCTGTGCAGCTGCGTCAAGACACCCCCCAGCCCCCACCTCCCCCACCTTTGCCAGTGCCTTGGAAAGCGCAGTATGCAACCACTAACAGTGACATCTGTTTTAGGGGTATTGCAGTCGATTGCACTCTGGATGCTGGGAACCCAGCAATCACTGCAAAGCCTCTGGCTCACTCAGCCTGGCTGGCCTCATCCATACAGAAATGAGTAAATGTCATTACCCACCAGAACAGAGCTTCTGTCACCAGCTTCACACAACTGTGGACAGTTGATTGGGAGACTCCACAAAAATCCCCCACTGACCTCTGGAAAGAACAGGAGGCATTGAAGTTGAGGACCATTTTGATCTTCAGAGCCACTTGCATGAGATGTCCACCCATACAATTGAAGGTGACCTCAGGCCCAATCATATGACAAATGGAGGTCATGGTCTCCCTCGAGAGGTGGAGCTGTCTTCGGCATTGCAGCTTAGACTTATTGAGGTAGCTGCATTGCCGCCTGTAAACCTTGGCAGCAGGACAGTGGTACCTTCTGCCTTGGACTTCCTGCTGGCACTGCACCCATTGTGCCTGTGCCTTTTCTCCCACAGGTCACTCCATGGAAGTTGCATTGGGACACTTGGTCTCCTCTCCCTTCTGCCCTGCTCTTCTTCCTCAGAGGAGGTGCCACTAGCAGAGACCACAATCCCCATTACCAGGGTAACAAAAGGCTGTCAGAGTCCACATGGTCAAAATTCTCTGCGGGCTTTGGAGACAGCAATGAATCCTGAAATGAAGCCTAGAAATGCTAAGAATGAAGCTCAGAACAAAGATGAAGTTATCGCGTTGAAATAAGCAACCAGGAGCAAACTATCTCCTAAACTCCTCGCTACTCACAATGGCAATGCTGCTGATCCTTTTTATCCCACCCTTGGATGAGGTATTGTAAATAATGGGCTGCCCACCTGCCAGTTTTGCCCGTGCAACGAGCGGGAAATTGCACAGGTAACGTCAAATTGTGAACAATTGCATTTTTAGTGGCCTTTTAATTGTTGGCGGACACAGCTCCAACACCCACACATGCCCGCCGACTTGAAGATTACTCGCGTGCAGGATGATGTCAGGACTCTTGCCCGACCTCATCTCATGCGATTTTACACCCGATCAGGCCGGGCACATACCCACCCATTGAACGTAAAATTCTGTCCCTGAAAAATTTCCCCCTTTCTAACTCAAGAGGAACTGAGGTCAATTATGACTCAACTACCATCACCTTAGCTGTGTTCAGCTAATTCAGCTTAGTCAGATTGAACCTGGAACATACCAGCTCTGTATGGCTCAGCCATGCAATGTTACACCATGTCTTCACCTGTTGAGCCATCACGAGATCCAGCAATGATTTCTGATTCTTCAATGAAAATATGCAGTATAGACTGTTGTCTTTCTTTTCTTTTCCAACATTTTGCATTATCACAGAGACAAAGTGAAAACAATACCTTCCGATGGCAAGGTAAGGTTTAACAAGCCAATATAGGAGTTGCTATTTGCAACTTTAACATTTATTAACCTTAAACAAAGTTGCAAACAACATCCTCTGGTTTTCTGACCAAGTTGCGTTATTCCTCCTATGTGTCATCTGTTTCCATAGTGTTCATCACAGATGAGCACACCATCTTTCTCCAATGTCTTTCCTTTTATACCCAACTTCACAGGATTGAAGTTGGGGGTGAGGTCAGAGGTTGGGAGCTGGACATTAATGGAAGCTGGGTTTGAGTTGTATGTGAGAGGCCTTGTGAGGTTTTCAGGTGTAGGGAGTGAGGTCCAAAGCCTGGAGCTGGAGGTGGGGAGTTAGTTGGAGGCCTGGGGGTTATCAGAGGCCTCAGGGTGGGATCAGAGCCCTCAGGAAGGTGGTTGGGGTACGGGTGCCTGATTGCAGAGATTCCTCAAGCAGACACATTTGACCTAGGAGGTAGGCGTAAAGGAACTCAGCTGGATCTGCCAAGTCCTCACCTGGATGTAAATGCCAGGCTCCTGAGGCTCAGAAAATCTGGCCAAAAGCTAGTAAGTTCAAAAAGTTGAATGATAATGAGGTCTGCAGTCTCATTATAGTAACCTTGGAGGAAGTTTTTCACCCTCCCATCTTCCCACTTCAGTTAAAGCCAGAAGTGGGCAATAGGCTGATGGTGGGTTTAGGTCAGGTATCTGGTTTTCAAGAACCTAACCCAGAACTGCCTGTTTTTTTCAGTCCTGCCCATGGTGTCAGCTTTCACACATATGCTGCTGCATGCAGCTGTATTTCTCCACCAGTTCCCTAACTACTCAACTTCCTCCAAGCTTCCTCCAGATTGCTGTCCCAACATCTAACCTTAGACGAGGCACAAATTCCTACAGCACAAGATTGGGAAGAGCTAAAACCATTGCCTTTGCTCCTTAATACAAATTTCAGTTCCTTGCTACCAATTTCTTTGGATCAGTCCATAAGACCATAAGACGTAGGAGCAGGAGTAGGCCATTCGGTCCATCAAGTTGCTCTGCCTTTCAATAAAATCTTGGGTGATCTGATAAACCTCAACTCCACCTTTTCCCCATAACCCTTGATTCCCTTACTGAATAAAAATCTGTCTATCTCAGCCTTGAATATACTTAACAACCCAACCTCTACAGCCATCTGCGGTAAAGAATTCTACACATTCACAATCCTCTGAGAGAAGAAATTCCTCCTCAACTCTGTCTTAAATGGGTGATCCCTTACTTTGAGATTATGCCCTCTGGTCCTAGATTCTTCCAGGAAGAAACAACCCCTCAGCACCCACTCTGTCAAGCACCCTAAGAATGTTATATGATTCAATAAGGTCATTTCTCATTCTTCTAAACTCCAATGAGTAGAGGCCCAACCTACTCAACCTCTCCTCATAAGAAAATCCCTCCATACCAGGGATCAACCTAGATAACCTTCTCTGGACTGCCTTCAATGTCAGTATATCTTTCCTTAGATAAGGAGACCAAAGCTGTTCACAGTATTCTAGTTGTGTTCTAACTAGTGGCTTGTATAGTTTTGGCAAGATGTCCCTATTTTTGTACTCCATTCCCTTTGAAATAAATGCCAATGTTCCATTTGCCTTCCCTATTACCTGCTGAACTTGTATGCTAGATTTTTGGGATTCATGCACAAGGACTCCCAAATCCATCTATGCTGCATCTTTCTGCAGTCTTTCTCCATTTATATAATATTCAGTATTGTGGCACAGCCGATGGTAAGGACTGAGTTGTTCAAATCCCAGAGGGAAACATAACCCATTTTTGAGTTTGTATATTTCGAGATGCAGGCTTTGAATTCAATGGTAATAAGACCACTGAGTCTCAAGAGGTTTTTTGTAAAACTAAAGTAAACATTTATTAATACAAGAAAAATTGTAAGCACATACATATGTCTGCAAAGTTACTACTATAATAATTACAAAAATCCCTTAATTAACCTGACTCTCAGTTACACCCACGTTAAAGCAACAGTAAAACTCATAGGTATAAAAAGACCCCAGGCAAAGCACATTTGAGCTTACAAATTCAAAATGAGGCTCCTTGTAGACAAAGCTGGAGGCATAAGGCTGGGTAGATCTTAAATGCCTCTGTCTCACACATACAAACTTCTTTCTGTTTATACCTAGCTTTTCCTTTGAATTTAAATTTTCCATTATATTGCCAGGCTTATAACGTTATACCTCCTAACAATAATATTTTCATCCCACTAATTTTATTAGTAATAGAAATAGTAATATAAATATAATTGCTTGGCATCTCCCAGCTAGGTGCAAGATTTTACTCCCACTCTTGAATGCTTTGTTCAACAAATGCAAATGCATATCCTTAACACCTATCTTTCTAAACTTCCCCATGTTTATCTAATTAACATTTCAAACCTACTTCTTTCTATACATCAAAGCACCCAGACTGGCTGGCTTTAATCCAATTAAAACACACACACATAGACAGACACCACTAAACTCTATTATTAAAATAAGTTCCAATAATATGATAGACAATAATCTCTTCATGACATCAGGTCCTCTAGTCTTCCTGCCAAAGTGCATAACCTCACATTTTCCCATATTGTGTTCCATCTGCCAAGTTTTTGCCCACTCATTTAGCCTGTCTATATCCCTCTGTAGACTCTATGTGTCATCCTCACCGCTTGCCTTCCCACCTATTTTTGTGTCATCTGCAATCTTGGTGATAGTACATTCACTTCCCTCATCTAAGTTATGAATATATATTGTAAATAATTGTGGCCCCAGCACTGATCCCTTTGCACTCCATTATTTACAGGTTGCCACCCTGAAAATGCCCCCCTTATCCCAACTCAAAGAATTCTAATAAATTTGTCAGGCATGATTTTTCCTTCATGTAGTCATGCTGACTCTGCTTTATTATATTATGCATTTCTAAATGGTCTGCTCTTATATCCTTTATAATAGGCTCTAACATTTTCCCAATGACAGATGTTAAACTAACTGACCTATAGTTAACTGTATTTTTTTCCTCCCTTTTTGAATAAGGGTGTTACATTGGCAGTTTTCCAATCCTCTGGGACTTTTTCAGAACCTAAGGATTCTTGGAAGATTACTACCAGTGCATCCACTGCTTCCTTTAATATCCTAAGATGCAACCCATGGGACTTATCGGCCTTTAGCCCCATTCGTTTTCCAAGCATTTTTCTCTAGTGATAGTTATTGTATTTATTTCCTCCCCGCTTTTGCCCCTTGATTATTTAATATTTTTGGAATGCTATTAGTGTCTTCTACCATGAAGACTGATGCAAAGTATTTACTCAATGCCTCTGCCATTTCCTGAGGCAGAATTTTCCTGTTGGTTCATAACGGCGGGGCGCATGCATGTAAAACGACATGCGGTGAAGTCGGATGAGCGTTCTGATGTCACCGCATGCCATCACGATATTTTGTTGGGTGGGCATGCAATGATCTCTGATGAGTGCCTGCCATTAATTAACAGGCCAATTGAGGCCCTTGAGGAGCCAATCAATGGCGATTTTTCGGCACCCGTACAATCTTCGGGTCCGCGCACAGGCGCAACGGGCAGGCGGGTCGGACAATTGTATAAACCTCATCCACGTGTGGGTTAAGAGGGCTAAGTGGGGTTGCGAGTGTGCTCTGTCAAATATTGATGTTTCAAAGTTATTGAAGCTTGCCTGTGTGATCTGCAGTACTTCAAAACGCATACCAGCTGCTTGGTCTGGACTCACAACCTTCAGGTCAGCTCTCTGCAGTGAGGAATCTTTTTTGGGCCTGCATGTTTCTGGAAGCCTTCGCTTAGCCTGGGGATGGGAGCTGAACTCTCCACTGGATGCACTTCCTCTAAGGTGGAAGGGAGGGCAAGAAGTGGGAGGAAGCCAGAAGTACATATTCAGCCTCCAGGGGAGCCACCTTTCGGAGGTCAGGCGCAGGCACATGAGGTGCGGAGCCAAAAGGTAGTCCAAGGCGTAAGGGGCTGCAAAAGATGCCACTCTCCTGCTGCCAGGGTATACAGGCGGCGAAGCAGCTACCTCAATATGCCTGAGATGCAGTGCTGAAGGATGCTCCTTCTCTCAAAGGAGACAGTCAACTATATCCATCAGATGATTGGCCCTGAGACCTCCCCTAAATGTGTGGATGGACACCCCATGCCAGCGGCTCTAAAGGTCACAGCTGCCCTCAACTTCTATGCCTCTGGCTCCTTCCAGGGCTCGGTGGGTGATCTTTGCAGTGTCACCCAATCAGATGTCCACACTTGTGTCAAGCAGATCACAGACTCTCTGTTCAAGCATGCATTAACCTTCATCCTCTGCCGGTGGGACCAGGCCAGACAGGCACAGCGAGCCAGAGGCTTCCTGGCCATTGCTGGTTTCCCCTGCATCCAGGGTGCAATAGACTGTACACATGTGGCCATCAAGGCGCCAGCAGGTGAGCCCGGTGCCTTCGTCAACAGGAAGGGCTTCCACTCCATGAGCGTGTAGATAGTGTGTGATCACAGGATGCAGATACTGCAAGCCTGTGCAAGGTACCCTGGCAGCTCCCATAATACCTAAATCCTCAGACACTCCCAGGTGCCGGGGCTCTTCAGTGCTCTGGCTTGGCTGGATGGATGGCTGCTGGGTGACAAGGGCTACCACCTCAGAAGGTGGCTCATGATGCCTCCCTGCCATCCAAGATCAGAAGCTGAGCAGCGGTACAATAGGAGCCATGCCTCCACAAGGGCTGTGGTGGGGAGAACCATTGGTCTTCTCAGGATGCACTTCTGATGCCTGAATCACTCATGGATCGCATTCCAGTACCCCCCAGGTCGTGTGTCGCTGGTTGCATGCTGCGCTCTCCACAATCTTGCACTGGAAAGGGGGGACGCAGTGGACAATGAAGACATCGACGCATTGCGGATACACACGATGAGTCCAGCAATAAGTCCGAGGATGAGCACGCACAGGGAAATGCTGAGGGGGCAGACGCTGACCCGGGCATACTCCAGGGAGGCAGCGACACCCGGGAGGCTTTAATGCAATGAACCTTCAGCTAGCACATCACAGATGGACCTCCAGGACAAGCCTGGGCTGCAGGCTCCATACTCCATACCTAAGTGCAAAATCTGCCTGGTTTGGAACATTAACTAAGTTCCTTGTTAATAAAGCTGAATGTCCCACAAAACACTCATTACATTATTAGAAACTGTCCACCTGCAGAAGAAAAGAGGCACCCTCAGCCATGGTGACATGTCTGAATTTAGTATTGCAACCAAAGAAACCTAATGAAACAAAATGAAAAAGGTGTTAAAAATCACACCAATTCATAAAGACCTCATCTCAGGCCAACACAAAAGCACCAGTGATAAACTCGTGGTGTGTCTAAGGTGCCTTATATTTACGTTTTTGGGTGCTACATCTTGGTGCTGCCCCCTCACTGGCACTGGCATTGGAGACAGCCTGCTCACTCTGCTGTCCTGTTGGCCTCAATGACCTCGGTGGTCGTCCTCTGGCCCATGGAGCTTGTGCTGGCCCCGCCTGGGAGGGAGCTGCCAGTTCCACAGCTGGCATCTCCCCAATTGTCGGAGCCTCATTGGATCCCACTGTCACTGGCAGAGAGGCGGAGGAACGCCCTGAGAGGAGCTCACAGTGATGACAGGCAGCTGCTGCATCGACGTGAGGTCGCTTCGGACCTCCCTGCTCACTGTGGATAGATGGGCACTGAGCTGGGGAACTTGGTGCCCGGACCATCTCCCACACTGGCACTGACCAGCTGAGGCCAATGCCAATGTGAGGGCTTGCTGGTCTGAACACATCCCCAGGAAGACCTGATGGGTCTCCTGGAGGAGCATCTCCACTTTCTGCATGAAAGACGCATGGCGCTCAGACATGAGGCTCGTTGCTTCGGTGATACTCCATGTAAACTCGTCCATCACGGACACCAAGCCAAGCACAGCTTCATGTATCTCCCCAAGATGCCCCCGCACACCCGGCCACATTTCTTGTGCTTGCTGCATCGTGGACGACTCCAGAGGCACATCATCGAGCACCAACTGAGCATGTGCCTGGTCCCCTGCTGTTGTCTGACTGCTGGCACCATCAGCACTCTCTGTCTCTGCCAGCACATCCAGCGACTATGAAGTGCCCTCACTGCTGTGCCCCAGGACACTAGCCGATGTTCTAATTCCCACCGAGGTGCTAATACCTGCGTTGGTGCCTATCTGGCAGAAATGGTGTGAGCTGGTGAGTCTTCAGGGCCCCTCAGGTGTGAGAGGGGCCTCTGCTGCTCCTCTTCCCGGCCCTGCTCCACAGATGCTGAAAGGAAGAACAAGGACATCGGATCAGTTAACATGGAGACAATGTCAATGTGTATTTCCGTCCCCCGGATCATCATGTGCTCATCCTTCCATAAGCAATGGTCAAGCCGTGTTGACAACTTCAATCACTGAACATTCAGCACTGCCATGGCTTTTGGGAGAACAATGGTGACCTCACTGCTGAGCAAACATACCTGCCCATGGCACCCCAGCCTCACCGACACTGGTGGACCTGAGTGCCAGCCTGCTGCCAGCCCTCACCCGCTCTGCTGTATTATGTACATTCTTCTCCTGAAAATGATAGAAGAGCATTGATTAATGCTAATTGTACCTGGACTCTCTTCATGGTTGGCCCACCCCAACCAGAGTGGGACATTGCAAAGCACCACAGTCTTCTCACCTCGCTGCTGCCGAAAACTCACAAAGATGCTAGGCCTGTCCCCCCACTTCCACCCCCTTGGCCAACTGCTGCCTACATCACATTAGGTGCCACATGGTCTAACCTTCCATAGCAAGGAGGCGCAAGCATATGGAGTGCAGAGGACAGCTGGTCAATTCATGCCACGCCACCTTGAAGCTCCCCTCCCAGCATGTCATCACCCCAACTTTGACATGTCCTGGAATTCCAGCTCTGCGCCTAGGTGCAGCTCCTCCAGGTTGCCCCCAAAACAGTAATATGAGTCTCAGTGTGCCACATGCTGCGGGGGCAGAACACATCTCTTCACCACCCTCTCAGGGTGACCTCAGCATGGGCATTATCTGCTGGCCCGTCCAGCAATGGACAAATGCCGTCAATGATTCAATGTAGTCACTACACTCAGACTTGGGGTTTGGGGGGTGGGGGTGGGGGTGGCATGGGGGATGGGGGGAAGCCTACCTGCTGGGTTAAGTGACCAATGCCAACATTTTCCTCACCCTTCCTGAGTGCAACAGGTCATTGAAGCACTTGCGACACTGGACCCCGGTGTGCCGCACCACATCATGGGGGCTCTCCATCCCCACCACCTCCTCCCAAGCACGTTCGATCATATGGGGAGGCCCGCTCCTCCAGTCCTGGGGTACCATGGCTTCCCGCCCTGCTGCCACCTCCTCAAGGAGGGCAGCAAGGCAATCATCCGAGAAACAAGGGGCACACTGCCCTGCCTGGCCTGCTCACCAGCTCTGGGGAGCCCTTACACTGACCATGACTTGCAGGCTTTGAAAAGCTGCAGCAACTTATTAAAACAGGCCACCAGGTCGTCATTGGACCCGGTGATCATTGCAGTCCCATCACCGCCCGCCCATTCCCACTGTCCTCAGGAACAGCGATTCATGCTGTGCAGGCCTTAATTGGCCCACCCACGTAAAATGGCAGCACTCACCCAACTGCAGGTGACGATCAGGTCCGCACTTGCCCGCACCCACTCCCACTCTGCCCCCCCACCAGCCAGAAAATTTAGCCTGGTTCCCCATTATTATTTCCCCAGCCTGATTCTCTAAGGGACTGCGCTCACTTTGGCCTCTCTCTTCCTTTTTATATATATAAAAAAGCTCTTACTGTCCGTTTTTATATTACTTGCTAGCTTACCCTCAAAATTTATTTTCTCCCTCTTAATTTTTTTTTGGTAAATCTTTTGATGGTTTTTAAAACTTACCCAATCCTCTGGCTTACCACTAATCTTTGCCATGTAGTATGTATTTTTCTTTCTATTTGAAACTATCCTTAACTTCCTTGGTTAACCATTGTTGGTTTATCCCCTTCCTAGAATCCTTCTTCCTCACTGGGATATACCTTTGTTGTGAGTCATGAACTACTTTCTTAAACGTCTGCCACTGTTCATTAACAGTCTTTTCTGATAAACACCTTCCCCAGTCTACTCCAGTCAACTCTGCCCTCATTCCTTTGTAATTACCCTTATTTAAGTTCAGCGCAGTTGGTTCTGACCCAAGCTGCTCACTCTCAAACTGAATGCTAAAATTCTACCATGTTATGGTCACTCTTTCCTATGGGATCTCTAACTCTGAGATGATGTATTAAACATGCCTCATTACACATTTCCAGATTCAAAATAGCCTGATCTCTGGTTGGATCCACAGCATATCGTTCTAGGAAACTGTCCCGAATACACTCTTTGACTTATTGCTCATGGCTACCTCTACCAATTTGATTTTCCCAATCTAAATGAAGATTAAAGTCCCCCTTTATTAATGTACTGCCTTTTTTACATGCCTTCATTATCTCCCGATTTATTCTCTGTCTTACAGTATAGCTACTGTAAGGGGGCCTATAGACTACTTCCACAAGTGTATTCTTCCCCTTGTTATTTCTTGCCTCCACCCATATGAATTCCACATCATCCGATCCAAGATTGTTTCTTGCCATCGTACTCATTCCATCTCATACTAACAAAGCTACCCCCCACCCTTTCCTTCCTGCCTGTCCTTTCGAAAAGTCACATATCCCTGAATATTGAATTCCCAGCTTTGATCTCCTTTTAACCATGTCTCCGTAATGGCTATAAGATCATACCTATTAACCTCTATTTATGCTATTAATTCATTTATTTTGTTCTGGATACGACCTGCATTTAGGTAAAGAGCCATTAATTTTGCCTTTTTACCATTTTTTCCCCCTTTGACCCTATTTGCTGCTTTTTTTTATGTTTGTACACTCTGTCCCTTCCTGTCACATTCTGGGTATCATTACAAAAATAGCTGCCCTGCAATGCTACCATATCCTTTTGCTTTTTTTTAATTCATTCATGGGATATGGGCTGCTCTGGCTGGGCCAGCATTTATTGCCCATCCCTAGTTGCCCTTGAGAAGGTGGACTGCCTTCTTGAACCGCTGCAGTCCATGTGGTGTGGGTACACCCATAGTGCTGGTAGGAAGGGAGTTCTAGGATTTTGATCCAGCGACAGTGAAGGAACGGCGATATATTTCTAAGTCAGGGCAGTGAGCAACTTGGAGGCGAACTTCCAGGTGGTGGTGTTCCCATCTATCTGCTGCCCTTGTCCTTCTAGATGATAGTGGTTGTGGGTTTGAAAGGCGCTGTCTAAAGAGCCTGGGTGAATTCCTGCAGCGCATCTTGTAGATGGTACACACTGCTGCTACTGTGCGCTGGTGGTGGTGGGAATGAATGTTTGTGGATGTGGTGCCAGTCAAGCAGACTGCTTTGTCTTGAACGGTGTCCAATTTCTTCAGTATTGTGGGAGCTGCACTCATCCAGGCAAGTGGGGAGTATTCCATCACACTCTGACTTGTGCCTTGTAGATGGTGGACATGCTTTGGGGAGTCAGGAGGTGAGTTACTCATCGCATGATTCTTAGCATCTGACCTGCTCTTGTAGACACAATATTTTTATGGCTAGTCCAGTTCAGTTTCTGGTCAATGGTAACCCCCAGGATGTTGATAGTGGGGGATTCAGTGATGGTAATGCCATTGAACATCAAGGGGCGATGGTTGGATTCTATCTTGCCGGAGATGGTCGTTGCCTGTATGGCGTGAATATTACTTGCCACTTGTCAGCCCAAGCCTGGATATTTTCCAGGTCTTGCTGCATTTGGACATGCACTGCTTCAGTATCAGAGGAGCCATAAATGGTGCAGAACATTGTGCAATCATCAGCGAACATTCCCACTTCTGATCTTATGATAGAAGGAAGGTCATTGATGAAGCAGCTGAAGATGGTTGCGCCTAGGACACTACCCTGAGGAACTCCTGCAGTGATGTCCTGTAGCTGAGATGATTGACGTCCAACAACTACAACCATCTTCTTTTCTGCTAAGTATGACTCCAACCAGTGGAGAGTTTTATTCCTGATTCCCATTGACTCGAGTTTTGCTAGTGCTCCCTGATGCCACATGCGGTCAAATGCTGCCTTGATGTCAAGGACAGTCACTCTCACCTCACCTCGGGAGTTCAGCTCTTTTGTCCATGTTTGAACCAAGACTGTAATGAAGTCAGGAGCTGAGTGGCCCTGGCGGAACCCAAACTGGGCATCAGTGAGCAGGTTATTGCTAAGCAAGTGCCACTTGATAGCACTGTTGATCATCCCTTCTATTGCTTTACTGATGATCGAGAGTAGACTGATGGGGTGGTAATTGGCTGGGTTGAATTTGTCCTGCTTTTTGCTTGAAGGACATACCTGGGCAATTTTCCACATAGCCGGGTAGATGCCAGTATTGTAGCTGTACTGGAACAGCTTGGTAAGGGGCACACCAATTTCTGGAGCACAAGTCTTCAGTACTATTGCCAGGCCCCATAGCCTTTGCAGTATCCAATGCATTTGTAGGCCTACAAAGCCCCTCTCCAGAACCATGCCCCCTCTATTTAGTTTAAAGCCCTATCAACAGCACTTGTTATTTGATTCACCAGGACGTTAGTCCCAGCATGGTTCAAGTGAAGCCTGTCCCACTGGGACAGTTCCCTTCTACCCCAGCACTGGTGCCAGTGCCCCATGAACTGAAACCCATTCCTCCCACATCAATCTTTTGAGCCACACATTGAACTCCTTGACTTTATTTACGCCATGCCAGCTTGCCCGTGGCTGAGGTAATAATCCCAAGATTATTACCTTGGAGGTTCTGCTTTTTAAATGAGCTCCTAACTGTTCAAATTCTTTCAGCAGAACCCCCTTTCTAGTCCTAGCAATGTCATTAGTACCAACGTGGATGATGACAACTGGATCCCTCCCCTCCCACTCCAGGTTCCTCTCAAGTCCTGAGGAGATGTCCATAACCCTGGCACTGGGCAAGCAACACAGCCTTCGGGTCTCGCACTCACGGCCGTAGAGGAAAGCATCTATCCCCCAATTATACGTTCCCCTGCCACTACTATATTCCTATTTCCTCCCCCACTTGAATGTCTCCCTGTACCAAGGTGCCGTGGTCAGTTTGCTCATCCTGCCTGAAGTCCCCGCTCTCATCCACACAGTTTACGAGAACCTCATAATTGTTGGATAATTGCAGGGTCCATGGCTCCTCAAATGCTACCCTGGACCCCAGTACCTGCCTTACCTGCAGTCACACCCTCCTGTTACTGATCACAGACCAAACTGGAATTATCTAATCCGAGGGGTGTGACCACCTTCTGGAGCAAAGTGTCCAGGTAACTTTCCCCCTTACCTGATGTGGCGAAATGACTGCAGCTCAGACTCCAGCTCCTCAACTTGGATCCAAATTTCCTCAAGCTGCAAACATTTACTACAGATGTGTTCGCTCTGGATCACCTTGGTATCTAGCAGGATCCACATTCTGCAGCAGCAACACATCACCTGTCCTGCCATCACTAGCATATTTAATTTAATTTATTAATTAATTACTCTACTAACACTGCTATTTACACTTGAAGAGTCCCCCGCTTTTTACACTTTATTTTATTTTTTTTACACCATAATCGGTCTTATACTTAACAAGCTATTTTTAAGAAAAAAAGAGACAAAAACAGGACTATGGCCCTAAACGCAAACTAAAGACCTTGCTTTTACTTCACACTATTTGTAAACACGGTACACTTTAATTTAGTTTCAAACTCCACATGCTCCCTGCTACGAAAACTGCTTACTTCTGTCTCTGCAACTCTGCCACTGTCCTATCTCAGCTACAACTCAATTCCTTCATTGTTGATACTCACCTGCTTTAGTTCCAGGCTGACCAGCTCCGATGCTCTCCTTGCTGGCCTTCTCCCTTCATTCTCTATAATTACAAACTGGTGGCAAGATCCTGCCACCTGCATCTGGTTTACACTAAGTTCTGCTCACCCGCCAATCTCACTGACATACATGGAGCCCTGTCTCACAAAGCATGAACACGTAAGTCCTTGTCCTTATCTTTAAATTCTGCTATAGTCTCCCTTACTTCAACCCACTATTAGCAGCACAGCCTTCAGCTGCTTGAGACGTACCTTCTGAAATTGTCTTCTTAAGGGGCTCTATCTCTACACCTCTATTTCCTCTAAAAGTCTCCCCAAAATCAATCTTCTTGAACAAACCTTGTGTTTCCCTCACACCTCACCTTCCGAGCTCGACATTAATTTTCTTTTTTCAACCTGTTAATCACCTTGTAGTATTCTTTACATTAAAGACAACAAGTTGTTATTGCTACAAAGGAAAGGTTGTTTCATGTGTAGGTTCTGTAGTAAAAAGATTTGTAATTGTGTTCATGCTCACCTTTTGATTTTACCTAGGGTAAAATTTTTACCTTGGCGGGCAAACGCGTGCCCGACCTGACTGAACGCAAAATGACCCCAATGACATCAGGCGTGCGTCCAGACGTCATTGCGCACATACGCAATGCTTTGGTCGGCGGGCGTGTGCTGGAGTCGGCAGCACACCCACCGACTATTAAAAGGCCTATTAAGGCCATTGACCAGTCAATTAAAAGAAATTTTTCACTGCCTGTCCAGTTGACGGGCAGGCAAAAAGGCCAAGCAGCCCCTTCACTTCTTTGGAAACCTCATCCACAGGTGAGATGAGGTTCCCAAAAGCAAGTAAAAATCAAATAAAAACTTTATTTTTTCATTTAAAAACATGTGCCTGCTCATGTGACAGTTACATGCTTCATTACATTTCTTTTTTAATTATATGTTTTCATATATCTTCACCTCCCTGAGGCAGCTCCCTGCCTCAGGGAGATTATGTAGCGCACACTGGTGCACACGCTCAGAACGTGCTCGCCCCACTCGCACTCCTCCCCTTGACCGCACAGGCAGCGCTCAGCAATGCCACTCATATTTCACACTGGGCAGGCCTTAATTGGTCCGCTAGTGTGAAATTGCCCTCCAGGCCAGTTCGTGGGCAGCGGTTGGCTTCCTGACCACCCCCGCTGAGCCTGCATGCCAAGGGGAAAAATTCTGCCCATAGATTCAACTATTGGACTGATGAGGGAAACTCTCAAGGGCAGTACAGGAAAGCAGATAATTCAGGATCGATTCATTTCGAAGAACAAAATGAGAGTCGGTGTTAATGACATACCATCATTTTCCAAACATAAGATATGAGTTACATTGCCATCTGGTTCGGAACATTTTGTTTTTAATTGTCTGACATACAATACCAAATGATTTCACATTTGCACAATCATATCACAAAGGAGAAAAAGAGGAGGTTGAAACTTCTCTTGGGCAGAAGTGCAAAATAAGACAATGATGAGCTGTCTTACAGTCCAGCAAATTTTATTTTCCACTGAATGCCACCTCAGGTGAACTTTAATCCCAGTTTTCACCCCCTGGGGTAGATTTTGAATTTTGGTGGCCAGGGAGCAAAGTGCCAGTCACTTGAAACAAGATTAATTTTGAGCTATGGCCTCATTAATGGCAAAGGCACCAAACAGACCTGTGGATGTCAGGATGCCTCAGCTGACAGGAAGGTGAGTGTGGGTTAGAAATCATAGAGGGAACTCCCAGGAAGAAAGCATCCCAGATTATATTTGTCAGGTGCAGCGGAGTAATTCAGATCAGTAAATAATGCATACAATCAGTGAATGCATAATACAATGCAGCTACATTTTAAATCAAAAAAACTGCTTCAGTTTCAACTGATCTGTTGATCTGGTCAAAAATAACAACCAATAGGTAGAAACCCTTAAATGTTTCAGTGAGTACATCAAATGATTTTGCAGATTATTAACTGCAGGCTTAAGAAGAGCTGTGAGCGTCATGCTTCATTAGTCAGGAAATCTAACAGACAATCCGTATGTTTGTGTTGGAAGATGGAATGAGCTTGTCCATTGAATAACATGTCCATCTTGAGACTTTGTTAATGTACTAGAAACTATTAAAGCTTGTGTTTCAGTACAAACTGATTACACATTCATTTAGGACAGTTGTCGGGTTTTCTTTTTGAAGACTGTAAGTTGCTCCAAATTGTGAGTTACTTTTATTTACTTCAGCAGATTAAAGAAGTTGAATTCATGCAGTTTATAAATAAGGTGTGTAAATTTGACAGTAAACTTTGCAATCAGTTCAAATGTATTGACTAAAAGGCATCAATAGCTCACACTCTGAATTAATGGGCGATCAAGCAATCGAGCAGATAAAATGAAGCTGAATTTTTATTTCAATTTACTGAGTAGGACTATTCACTTTTATGTACTTTTTTAATTAGAGTTGACAGCACCTGTTCTCAAAGACCAAAGGTCCTTCTTTGACATAAAAATTTATTTACTGTGCTGACACAAAGCATATAATGAATAAATATGTACTCCTATCATTGAACTAGATTTTGCAAAGAATCCATACAAAAGATGTCATTTTCTTATGTGTGCAAAAGTCCCCAAAAAGAGAGTAAAGCAATTATTTGTTATGGTTTTCAGGAAAATAATCAGACCACTATTGCTTTTATATCAAAGTAAGCAAAGTAAGGGTAAATTACCAACTTTTCAATTGTTGCTTTCTACAGGCATGTTACTCATTGACACTTTAGCAGAGAAACATAATCCTGTGCAGTAGTTTGTTAGTATCACCTCCAGATATATATTGTACCCACAGAGTACTGGAATCAGCTTCCACAACTTCTTGCCTGACAAAATTCTTGTTTTCAATCAATGCCCAGTAGGGACCTGCTCAATGGACCTTCCACTTGTGCCATAAATCCTGGTGTAGCTTCACTTCCTAATAGCATTCCCCTGAATTACATCAAAGAGGAACAAGAGAAGAAGAAACTACCTCTACTCCAGCAGCAAAGCCAAGGTGTCCATGGAGTAGTACATGTCATATTTAGGTGTTAAAAGGACCCAAACTGATTGGTGAAGTCAAAACTAAGACACAGAGCCTTTCCTTGCTGAGAGAGTTTATTGATTTTGTTCAGTGTCAACACTCCTCACCCTCATACAGTGTCCCAGCTGTCCTCTATTTATATGTGTTCAAATACCCATCAACTTTTTCCCTTAATGTAATTGACATTAACAAACCTTAACAATATAATTGATAAGACATTGGTATATTCTTTTATTTAAATTAAAACTTTTTAAAACACAAGAACAATCTTTCAAACAAATCAAAAATAAACAAAATTATACTTTTCTTCATCTTCTCTGTCTCACATTATAACACAACGAACCATTAATAGATCCCATATTCTCTCTTCTTTAAAGAAAACTTTTTCTTCTTTACCTTATATAAATAATTGCAAAGCAATCATAGAAAATATTGGTCTTCTATATTCTCATTATGCCACAAGGCATCCCTCTTCCATACATCTGAAAACTTCTTGGAGCAAGCACCTCTCTTTATAAAACAGTCTGACAATTGATGACTTGCATCCACCCATTTTATTTTGGAAACTCTCTTCCGTCCAACATATCCTTTATGCTAGCAAGGTCAATCTTTTTTCAGTGATATCCTTTATGGAATGAACATAGAACAGTTATCCACATAGCATCCTATGGGCAATTTTTTCTCAGATTGCCCACTTGCATAAGATTTCCTTCAGTATATTAATATATACACCCCCATATTTATTGTTTCTACTAACACCAGTGTTTCAGCAGCTTCTAACTACCCTTTTTATCTTCTTTACTTCCCAGGCCAATGGGCAACATTTATTCTTCTTTCTCACCAAGAGTATGATAAATCCTGCTGTGCTAGAATATTCATCTGATATATTAGCATGTGAATCATTGCTAAAAATGATTAACCTCATATCTTCTGGATCACCCAAGGCTGGAAACTTGAATGTGATTTTTTCTGAATTTAACTTCTTTAATGTTTTATTTCCTCTCAGAACTTCCTCAACTGTAGCACGTTTCATCATAGTGCTCAGTTTCAATATGCCATGACTGGCATCAGGTCTAGTCTGAGTGCACAACCAATTCAATTGTCCCAATCAACCTTTCTAATTAGCCTATTTCTTCCTTGGATGCAAAACTCTATTTCTGTGAGGACCTGGCCCAATTTAGTGGGATGTGATTGCCATTTTCTAAGTATGGTTGTTGATTCAAGGTCACTCCTGATTTATTCTGATTAATGTAAAACCCTACATATTTAAAGGTCCCTGAAGCCTGTCTTCCAACCTTGAATTCCTTCTTTATTTTATCTATTACCCATTGCTCAAATTCTACAGAACGTCCCCACAGAAAATTATCAATGTGTATTATAAAGATGCCTGTTAGTTTCTCCTTGTGATAACAATAGAAGATTACTGGGTCTGCCTTGAGCTGAATACAACCCATTTTCAGCTGGATGGACCTAACTGAGAAATACCATACCATTGATGCATCATTCAACCCACTTATTTATTACACCCACTTATTACACACTTATTTAATTTTCAGTTTCCCTTCTTTATCACCAGCTTCTTTAGGTGATCTCAAAAACACTTACCTTTGAAATTCCTCACCCTGAAAAAATGCAGCTTTTATATCATTTGATTTACATTCCCAGGAATATATTGCTAAAAGAGTTAAGAAAATCTTTAAGCTCATTTTTCCTGCAGTCGCAGAGTCCACTCTGGCATCTTGATCACCAAGTCTTTTTTCGAAACTCTGAGCCATTAGTCTAGCTTTAGCCTTAGACTATACGTGCCATCAGGAAGTACCTTTTCTGTGCATATCCACCTGTGTAATAAGGCTGGCTGTCCCCTATCAGGTATTTCAGTGTATGCACCAAATTCTTTCCAACTCTTTTGTTTGGCATCCTTTATCAACTTATCTTCTAATTTGTCAGTCGTCTCTAAAAGTTCTCAATCATAAAAGCTTCTAATTCTAGTGGCATTGCTAGCCTGCTCTATGGCCATGGTTCTTGTCAAATGTGATCTCTACTCACCCTTCTATCTCGTTATCAGCTACTGCTACATGATCTCTCCCTCTTGCTATCAGAGCCTCTTTCGCAAGTCCATGATCATTTCTTAGGGCCGTGATCACTTCCTGGTCAACTTCCAGAGCTCATACTGTGTTTTCTAGTCTTCCACATCTTTACCTCATTTTGCCAATCCATGAGTCTGACCTTCTGTCCCTCATCTTGCACATCCAGCCAATGTTTTTATTTGCTGAGGGCTTTTCCAGCTGTCCAGATAATGGTGGCATCCACCCATTTACTGGCCCCTACTGGAAAAATGTTACTCTAGTGCAAACTTTGGGATAAATAGCCTTATCCTGTGCTTCAGTATCACTTTGTTCATATTCAGTCATCCCTTTATCTGCCATAATCTGCTCCTCATAGTTGGCCAACATATGTGTATGTGAAGTGCATGGTGCTTCTTCACTTTCTGTTAACTGTACAGATTTTATAAATGTATAACCAGTGCCAATTAACCTCGAGGTATGAACCCTAACAGTTAGATTGCCATGTTGCAAAATTACTGTTTTTCCATCACTGCCTATAACCTTACCTGGACCTTTCCATTCTTTCTGCCCTTCTCTTTTGCAATGTACCATGTCCCTTGGATTAAAATTTATTTCTGATGGCCTTATGTAGTGCCGTAAAGCTCAATAAATGTTCTGAAATCTCAGCCTTGATAAATGCTCTTCTCCCTGCATGCAGGGAATTCAAGTACTCAGAAAAAAATTAACCAATCAAAATCCCTTCCAAGGCCAGGGGATGATCCCATATCACCAAAGGCATTTTTGGATTTCCCTTATGAAATAATTGAAAGGGACTGTAGCCCCCAGTCATTTGAAGTGAATTCTTCACATGGACTGCCCATGCCATGGCAGATGTCAGTTTACAGCTTGGTTGGCCAGCTAAGATTTAGTGATGCATTTTATCAATTACTGTGTGATTTCTTTCACAAATCTCATTACTAAAGGGACTTTCCACTGTTGTGTTCATTACTACAAAGTTCATATTATTACACATATCTTTAAATTCATTATTGGCCAATTCCCCCACCTATTGTCAGTTAGGAATTTAGCCGGTGTTCCAAGTTCAGTTCTTATCCATTTTTCCTTTATCTTATCCACAATTACCTTTTTGTCTTTACTATATATTTCTGTTGATAGACTGAATCTAGTTGCCATATCTATAAATTCTCTTGCTATGGACTGTGATGGTGATCTCCTATTTTGTTTTTACATATGTCGCATTTCTCACTGATTTCTTCTATAAGTTTAGTATATTCATCATCCATCACCCCTGCATCCTTTAGTAGAATTTTTAACCTATGGCAAGATGGAAGAGCAAACTGCTGATGTAGTTTTAAAACAATTTGCCTTTTTACTTTAAATTCCTACCCCCGATGTAATCAACACTTCTTTAACATCATGATTAGAGATATTAGGTCTTGTTAAGGGGAGACAATAATATTCCAATTGCATAAACTCTAAATCTACAGGTATCCCAAAAACAATTGCCTTATTGTATTCCATATCTAATTTTATTTGAGCCTTTTTCATAGACTGCTTACTCAATAGTAAGGGTATTTCACAGGGTACTACATCTGTGCTGATAAGATGGATTTCCCCAACTATTTTACACGGAAACACCACTCTCTTTAATGACTTTAAGTTGTATCATCCATAAACCTGGGCCAGAATTTTCCCATTGGCGTGTGGGGGCGGGCATCATTGACGTCACCGCATGCCACCGTGACATTTAGGTGGCCAGGCGCACTCCCACTTGGCCCACCAATTCTCCCCCTGAAGTAAGAAGAACTTTCACATTCCTTAACCTCACTTCAGAGTTTACTATTTAGGAACTCTAGATAACACTTTAAGCAATCCACTCCACATACTGTGGACATGCACCCACTGTCTAACACAGCACAATTGAATGAGTCCTCAACTAGAACACCTATTAATGGACTAAAGCTTCTGATGACCAGGCCAATTCCTTCTGACTGATCAGTATAATCATCTTTCCTTCTGATCCTTCCTTGTCATGTGCCATTTCAAAAGCCCTGTTATTCCATTTCGTACAATTCATTGCATAGTGATATGTTTTTTTTTACTTGTTCATTGGATGTGGGCTTCACTGGCTGGTTTCGAGTCACATCCAAAGCGCCTGTTTACCATTCCTTGGTTGCTCCTGGAGTTCATTCTCCTGCCATAGTTATCCAGTTGCTGTCATCTGTTAGAGATACCAAAAGGCTCCCCACCTTCATTTATTTTATTTGTGCTGGTTCTTTTATATTGATGCTTGTGCCCCATATAAAAACGGTCTCAAAATGCTGCCAGCATTGAATTCTCGATCTTGTGTTAACGCTGAATGTTACATTGATGCCATTAAAGTGGCTGAAAACGAATGTTTCCTCAGAAATCAATTTTAAAGCTTCCAACATCTGTTCCAAAAGCACATCGCTTTCTGAGATTCTAAATCCAATCAAGACCAAGATCCTATCCATGTTCGATACTTTGCCACAATCCAGCAATTTGAAAACAAGCACTGATATAGAGATTTACAAATAGAATTTTGGAAATCTGTTAAATTCTATGATATATTCTGCTATGGAATAAACATCCATCCTTTTAAATTTATCAGGCTCTGACCATGCCTCATATGCATTTAACAGACCATCTTTTTTATAAACTTTGTCCTTAAATTTTGACATTATCCAAATATTCCTCAGCATCCAAACCTGGTCCTGCTTCTGGTGGGAAGCAAAAGTGCCTTGGTCATATCTTGCTTTTTCTGTGGTGTGTCCACATATCCACTTTATTCTTCCATTGGCCATAATGTTCAGCTTCACAGAACAATGGTGGAAATTCATACCCTGATACTTTACACTTTGTTTCAGCTATTTTTCTCCAAAATAATTCCAATTACAATCTTCTGACTGGAAAGGTATCTTAGATTTCAGTCTTTACATTTAGGCCTACCATTCTCTGCTACCAATGTTAAGAGGATCCACGCCAATTGCAGAAGTCAAAACTAAGACACGGAGCTTTTCCTTGTTGAGAGAGTTTATTGACTTTGTTCAGTGTCAACACTCCTGACCTTCACACAGTGTCCCAGCTGTCCCCTTTAAATGTGTTCAAATAACCTTTACCTGTTTCCCTTAACAATGTAATTGGTATCAACAAACCTTAGCAATGTAACTGATAAGACATTGACATTATACTGCAGTACTGCAGGGCTACCTGATCAAATTTCAGGCCACATGGAGAAATGAGCTACTAAAGAGACATCAGCAGTGGAGTCTCCAGTATCCAACATCCTAATGCCTGGCACAATTTCTCCAATGAATGGTCTGACTGAGTTTTTCGACATCTTGGATTCCAATGTACTCTCCTCTCTTGTTTCAACGTAGCAATGAATCAGACTGTGAGAGCCACAATATAGGATTTCAATAACTTCAGTGTTGTCCAGCATTCTACACTCAGACAGGTCACTGGATATGCACTGGGAGATGTCCAGGAATAGACAGCAGTGGGGGATGGCAGGAATTTGCATGATGGCGGTGGTATGTTTCTTGATGAGGCCATATAGCCATCCCACTCTAATGAGTCAACATAAGCCGTTTAGCACCATCTCATATCTCAGCACAAGGAGGTACTGGACTACCTCCAATCCCAGAGGTATGCTCTGATCCCCAGCCTTGCCAGAGTCTTCTCATTAAGGAATTACTTAGATTGACACACTATCTTAGGCTGGACAAAATACACACCATACTCTTTCACAAATGGGAAGCACCAAGGTAACAAAGTATTTAACAAAACAAAAACAGAATTACCTGGAAAAACTCAGCAGGTCTGGCAGCATCGGCGGAGAAGAAAAGAGTTGACGTTTCGAGTCCTCATGACCCTTCGACACAACTTGAGTGAATCCAAGAAAGGGGTGAAATATAAGCTGGTTTAAGGTGTGTGTTGGGCGGGGGGTGTGGGGTTTGGGTGGGGGGAGAGAAGTGGAGGGGGTTGGTGTGGTTGTAGGGACAAATAAACAGTGATAGAAGCAGATCATCAAAAGATGTCACAGACAACAGAACAAAAGAACACATAGGTGTTAAAGTTGGTGACATTATCTAAACGAATGTGCTAATTAAGAATGGATGGTAGGGCACTCAAGGTATAGCTCTAGTGGGGGTGGGGGGAGCATAAAAGATTTAAAAATATTTAAAAATAATGGAAATAGGTGGGAAAGAAAAATCTACATAATTTATTGGAAAAAACAAAAGGAAGGGGGAAGAAACAGAAAGGGGGTGGGGTTGGAGGAGGTAGCTCAAGACCTAATGTTGTTGAATTCAATATTCAGTCCGGAAGGCTGTAAAGTGCCTAGTCGGAAGATGAGGTGTTGTTCCTCCAGTTTGCGTTGGAAAGTATTTAACAACTTGCATTTAGATAATGATCCCAAAAATATGCAGACCCTATGCATGTCATCAGTTCAGATCAGCCAGGAGCACAGTGAAAAATCAGCTGGGATCAGGATACACCAAGGGCCAGCAGAAGCTACAAATTTCAGTCAGGCCCTATATGGGGCAGACCTTGCATCCACCCCAACATGCCCCATGATATGTCCAAATGGTATGGATATACCAGGCATCTGGTTGCAAAATTAAGGCACCAATTTTGTGGTGCCAAGATCCTCTCCCAAACAGCCAATCAGGAGTCTAACATCAGTTTTCAGACCGTGTTCCGGCATTCAGCAGAACTGAGTGGACCATGCACCAGACACATACTGCTCAGTGCATTTGGTTCTTCTGCAGCTGAACCAATGGACTTACAGTCTGAAAACAAAATAGTAAGTTATTTTTCTGTTTATAATATGCCATAATACAAAAACAGACAGAGCAGGAGTGCTTCTCTATACTCCCGATCAATACAATGGGCTGCTGTCTTACCATTCTCACCCAACCCGCCTGCAACACCAGGCCCCCATTTACATTCCAATTCCTCCAGTGTCTACCTAACGACAACTGCCAGTGACATAGCTGGCTCAAATTGCTATGGAACCAAACAGAAAGTTACTTTTGCATACCCAGTTGGCATCAGCCACTTGCTGGGATTATGGAAATGAGGCGGCAGGCCAAAAGTCTAATTAAGGTAGAGATCCAGTAGCCTCCCATTGGTGGCTGGCATATCAAATGCAATGCAGATCTTGCCTCCAGTCTAAAGCATGTCTGGAGTACATTCATGTGATTGACCAGTCCTTCCTAAGTATCCTAAGGTAATATGTGTTACCTCTTGAGACTTGGCTAAAAAAAAAGCACATAGAATTAATAAAGAAAGTTCCCTCCATAAAAAGTGAAAAGAAAAGGTTTGCCACCTCATCGGAGAGCCATGCGCTACAGTGTATTAGCCCAGTAGGCAGAACCATTTCCAGCTGCGGGGGTGAAAATACAGTAAATGCAAAGATCAGTCACAATGGCTCAAGATGTTTTATTTTCCTGAATATTGAAGCAGGGGTGCAATGTTTGAGCAGGGCCACTAATATCTGCCAGTGATGCTCTAAGACACAGACGCAACAACACCCAACAGAGGAGTACTTTGTATAGGCAAAAAGTGCCCCACAGACTTTCCACATTCCTGAAATGAAGGCTTTGAAAAACCAACAAGTTGGATTTGAAGTTTATTGTGATTGGACATTACAGATGGATCTAAATTCTGTTGCCAGGCAGTAAATTGCTGTTCAGCAGCATTAGCACTATCTATACTAACATTATATAAAGCCATGCAAACAATTTGGTATATCTTATTTTTTATCCTTCACCCCAATACATGAATTCTGAGACAATATTACTGAAAAACTGGCATTTTCTGTTTTGTAATTTCAGAGTAAAACTGACTCCAGTGTTTCTCCTGGTACTACTCAGCCACATAGCAACAGAAAGGATCGATCAGTTACATGGTCCCAAATTTCTGGTCACACCTTTTTGAATTGACCATTAGGAGGTGCACAAAGGCCCATGTAAGAATATTCCTGCCTTCTGGCTGGCAGCTCCAGGAGTGACAAAGCTGAGGTGAGGAACTCTGTGTTATGGAGGATTGAACATGTGTCCCATCATTTATTTTATATGCTTGCCACCCATTAAGATACACTACTGAAACTCACAATTCAATATTTATTTTTTCTTGAATTAGCATGACTGTGTAAGATAAATCTTGTTCTTTTATTCTAAGATTACAAAACCGACTATGAGCCTAGACTTTTTTAAATTCAATTTATTGTTCAAATTTTAGTATTCAGACAAAAGATGAGTAACTTACAGTATTATGGCTGAAAGGTTCTTTCACTTACAAACCCATTACAGGTGATCAGTCCATGGTTGTATGTAGTCAGTCAGTTGATCAAGCTGCTGCTTATGTCTTCTCTTTGTTCTTCTTTCTGTCAATTGAAAGGGCTAGCACTGCTTGTTGCATCAGGTTGTATATCTTCAGTAGAACATGCTGGAATGCTCCTTTTGAGTGAGACTGATGGTGGTCCATCTGCTTCAAAACACCATCCACTTCCTCCTCCAATGATATTCTTTGCATTTCCCCTCCACTCCCCCCACACATCCCCACCATCCCTCAATCACTTTACATATCTTCTTATTTGAATAGGTGCCCACAAGTCTTAACCATCTATTGCAAAACAACTTTCTTTATCATCAGTTTCATCCTCTAATCACCAGGTTGATTGTCTTCTTGTCTCCATGGAATATATACTGTGCTGATGAGCAGGTTGATTGACTTCTTGGATTAAGTTATACATTCCCCTTGGAAGATTTGAAGACAGTAAAATCTAGCTGTCTATGTGCCCACTCTTACCCCCACTCCAATTTTAATTGCTAAGTGGGTAGCTTTGGGCAGGCTGCATACCTGCCTGTGTGCCAGTTGAGGTCCTTAATTAATGCTCACTTAAGGGCCTCATCCCACCACAAACAGGATTTAACCAGGAGTAGGAAAGGTCCGTGCCCAATGCCCAGCCCAGCAGTTTTCCCTGCATAGATTGGTGGTGGACAGGGGGCTGGTCCTCCTTAACAGGCCCCCCACCCCCCTCCGCATGTTCCCCTCTCCCCATGGCCTCTCAAACCCATCTCCACACCCCTTCACCGAAGCCTGCCAGCTTTGCACCCGGGGAGACTCCTGAGTGACCTGCAGGGCTGGATCCAGTGCAGCTCACATCGTGGTGGCACTGCTGGGGCTGTAGATTTGCCAACCTCTGATTGGCTGGTAGCTCTCTGTGGCAGAAAGTCCTGTCCCTGAGGGGCGGAAGTCCTGCCTCCAGTCTATTAACAGCCAATCGAATGTTAAATGGATGTGGGGCAGCTGCTTTTTGGCTGGCTAGGCTCCTCCCTGACTTTTTTTGGACCACCTGTTCCACAAGATCCAGCCCCTTGTCTCCACAGAATGTCTTTGCCTTTCACGTCACGCCTCCATGCAAGGCTGCTGGATCGTTTGTCAAATCATGCTCAGTTGGAATTGGTCATGTAGCATTCACAAGCTTTGGCCAATTGAATTTGATTGCAGCTGCATCTTGACAGCTGGTTAATGTTGCTAACAATGTTCCCTTGGGTGCAGTGCACAATGGGTAATGTAGCATTAAAATAAGTAAAATACAGATCCCTAGTAACAAAGACACTATGAAACTAATTAGGCTTTTTGCCTGTTCCAATTTTTAAAAATAGGCCTTTTTTTAACATTCCTGCGCTAAAAAGCCAACTTAATGTACAGATGTTCCCTTGGAGAGTCCAGCAGAACACATCAATGATAAAACATTTATTTAACTTTTGTTTTGCTAAGTTCAGATAGGTGGCAGACAACCCTGCATCTTATAGGAAAAGATTTCAAGTTCATCTGCATTCTCAACCAAGATGGAACCCAGCATGTGACTGCAGGAGACAAGGCTGAAATGATTGTAAGTGTTGATTTTATGCAAAGTTCCATAACCTCGCCCCTCCCTGGTGCCAAACTCTACTACTCTCCAAGATCTCTGCACTCCTTGAATTCGAGTCTCTCTTGATCTTTGATTTTCATCATTTCAGGATTGGTGGCGGAACCTTCAACTACTTGGCTCCTAAGCTCTGAAATTCCCTCACTAAACCTATTCACCTACCGACCTCTCCATCCTCCTTCAAAACACTCCTTAAAGCCTATCGCCTGTTGTTCCGTGTCAAATTTTGTTTGATATTGATCCTGTGAAGTGCCTTGAGATGTTCAACTATGTCAAAGGCACTATATAAATGCAAATTTTTGTTGTTAGCAGCAAATAGTCAATCAAATGGTGTTAGCATCATTATGTCATATTCTAAAACTATTTAAAGTACGGAGCAATCCTACTCATCCTAACCATTGCAAATGCCAGTTTCCATATGGCAATAAGGAACAGCTGAATGCACTGGACAAGGCAAATGCTGCAAACCTTCACCAACATCCTGATGGGTGGTCTACCAGTTGGGGGAAAACTTGGAAGTAATGATACTCCTGCCATATTGTGGCTCTTGTCCTTCTCAGTAGTAGAGGTTACAGGGGAGGGAGGTGCTGTTGAAGTAAATTTGGTGAGTTGCTGCAGTGCCGCTGATAAATTGGACACACTGTTGTCACAGTGCGTTGCTGATGGATGTTGTGTCCAATGATACAGGTTTATCAAATAAACTGTTCTTTCTTTGATGGCGTTGAGTTTCTTGAGTGCTGCTGTGACTGCATCCACCTAGGTAGGTGGTAGACATTCCATCACATGTATAACTCAAGCCTTGTAGATGATAGAGAGGGTTTGAGACTTTGCATAAGTCTCTCACCTCCTGACCACTCAAAGCCTCTCCACCATCTACAAGGCTCATCAGTCCTATAAAGGAATTATCATCACTCACACAGGAAGCTCTGAAGCAACCAAGAAAGAGCAGTTTGCTTGATCGCTTCCCATTGTCACTGGACTCAATATCCACTCACTGTAGCACTGTGGCTGTAGAATATACAATTTACAGGATGTTCAGCAACAACCCACCAAATCAACAGCAGCTCCATCCCCTGCAACCTCTTCCACACATGCATACACAATAGCCAGGAGTGGAGTTCTGATTTTCCCTCCGTTTAACTGAAAAGAGCCAGAACCTACTGTATCTCTCCTACTGTTGCCCCAGCTTAGCACAGACCAAGGATCAAACATTTCAGTACAGTTCCTAACTGCACAGACTTGCTGAGCCAATAGGGGAGCTATAGAATTTGACTTGAAAAGGAAAGATTTGCAGGACTCTGGGGAGTGAGTGGGGGAAATGGAACTAATTGGATTGCTCTTTTGAAGAATTAAATGAAGTTAAATTAAAGAATTAAAGAATTACAGGCATAATGGGCTGAATGGCCTCCTTGTGAAACTATTTAATTTTAAGCTCTAAATCTGTATATGCCAAACTAATTTCCTGTTTAGAATGCCAAATAAAATTGACTTTTAGCCTTGCATAATGCAGCATTGCCCTCAGCATTGGAGTTAGCATCAACATCAATAACAGGAAAACAGCCTAAACACAGCATCAGCAGTTTGTCAGCATTCAGTTCCATATGTTCAATATTTCTACTTTAAGTATAAAGATAAATTTTATTCATACTAATTTGCTTCCCTTCGAATATTTAACTATATAAAGTATAAACAGTGAAAGCTTGCCAGAAATAGTTGAAAGAATCAGGCAGATGTATTTAATGTTTAATGCACTTTCTTGTTCTTCACCTGTTTGCTGTATGGTCCCAGACAAGCCAGTCAGCTGTTAGTCATGATAATAAACTTTAATAAATCAGTCATAATATTGTGTCAGACACCTCTTGAATTGTATCACCTCAGTCTTGTCAAAGAGTTTGACTTCTTTACATTTGTAGTGCTATATCTTTATTCAGAAGAGCAGAGTTTTAAAAATAAACGTTTGAACAAATGGGCTTGTCAAAAACACAGTAACATACAATGGCAAGAATGTGAAAAGGCCATGCAAGCTATCCAGCTTGTCTTTTCCTTGAGGTCCATTTTGATAGCCTATGCTGAGACTCTCTATCACTTCCTCTTGCTTTGGCACTTTCCCCTGCGATGGTGTTACCAGTTAAAAGTGTTGTTCTGCAGTTGCAGCTGCTCATCTCTATGTAACCCAATCCTGGTGTGAACTGAACCCTAGATGTGTGAACAAGTGTTCTCATTACTGTCCTCCAGACAGCGGCTTCCAGGATTTGATGCCCAAAGCCACTGAAGTTCCTAAATAAAAAGGGAAAATGTGGAAAAACTCAGCAGGTCTGGCAGCATCTGTGAAGAGAGAAAAACACAAAAATTGGCCGATCAGTTGGTAGTGAAGAGGATAGCTGTTGACTCCAGAATTATATCAATGATTTGGTTGAGTGGGCAGGGAAGTATCAAATGGAATTCAATCTGGAAAAGTGAGAGGGAATGCATTTGGGGAGGGCAAACAAAGCAAAGGAATACTCAATAAATGGGGAGTTATTGAGAGGTGTTGAGGAAATGGGAGACCATGGACCACATGTCCACAGGTCCTTGAAGATGGCAGGACAGGTGGGCAGGGTGGTCAAGAAAGCATATGGAATGTTTTCCTTTATTAGGGGGAGATATTAAATACAAAAACAGGGATGTAATGATGGAACTGTATAAAATACTGGTTAGGCCACAGCTGGCATGCTGTGTACAGTGCTGGTCACCACATTACAGGAAGGACATAGTTGCTCTGGAGAGAGTACGGAGGATATTACAAGAATGTTGCCAGGGCTTGAAAATTGCAGCTATGAAGAGAGATTGGATATGGTAGGGCTGCTTTCCTTAGAACAGAAGAGGTTAAGAAGTGACATAACTGAGGTGTACAAAATTATGAGGAGCCTAAATAGGGTAGACAAGAAAGGCATTTTTCCCTTAGCTGAGGGATCAATTACCAGGAGGCACAGATTTAAGGTGATTGATAGAAGGATTAGAGAGGACATGAGGCCATACTTTCTCACCCAGAGGGTGGTGGGCATCTGGAACTCACTGCCTAAGTTGGTGGTCGAGGCTGAAACGTTCAACTTATTTAAAAGGTACCTGGATCTGTATCTGAAGTGTTGTAATCTGCAAGGCTACAGACCAGGTGTTGGGAAATTGGATTAAAATGACAGCTAGTTTCTTTTTTCTCTCTTTGGCTGGTACAGACACAATGCGCTAGGTGGCCGTTTTCTGCACTGTAACTTTTCTATGGTCCTATGGTATCTGTAGAGCTCTGAAGAAGAGTCATGGGGACTTGAAATGTTAACTCTGTTTCTCTCTCCTCAGATAAGGTCAGACCTGCTGAGTTTTTCCAGCATTTTCTGTTTTCATTTCAGATTTACAACATCTGCAGCATTTTGCTTTCACCACTAAAGTTCCTCTTTAGCTATATGGACGCCAAACTGCAGAATGGCGGAAGAACCGATCTGCCAGCCAGATTGATATTCCACTGACCTATTTATCATCAATTATTTAACCCAACTGCTCAGATGATGAATTTTGACAAAACGTTGGCTATGAGACTGACTTTCCTTTAGTGATATGTCAGTGTATGTTGTAGAACTTACTCATGGGGGCCATTCTCCTTTTTATCACAAATCCACTTAGCAGTTTGGTTATGGAACTTTCAAATTTTTTGTTTATTCATTCACGGGATGTGGGCTTCACTGGCTGGGCCAGCATTTATTGCCCATCTCTATTTGCCCTTGAGAAGGTGGTGGTGAGCTGCCTTCTTGAACCACTGCAATCCCTGTGGTGTAGGTACACCCACAGTGCTGCTGGGAAGGGAGTTCTAGGATTTTGACCCAGCGACAGTGAAGGTGATATGTTTCCAAGTCAGGATGGTGAGTTACCTGGAAGGGAATTTCCAGGTGGTGATGCTCCCATCTATCTGCTGCCCTTGTCCTCCTAGGTGGTAGCGGTTGTGGGTTTAGAAGGTCTGAAGAAGCTTTTCTGCCACATTCCTGGGAGTTTTGAACCACAAAGAACAATTTTGGTCATATACAAGATGAGATTATCCCTGTCTTGGGATTTTACTGTCATTGAAGAAAGACTGTTTATTTTTATGATGACAGCCAATGGGCTTAACTTCTCACACCTATACTCCTGGCAACACGGTGCAGTAATTCTAAAACCTCAGAGTTCCTCAGGGTTACTTCAACAAGAGCCAACTGTTTTAGTTGTGACATCCATAGACATCACTGCTTACCATGTTTACTTGTCATCAAGTGCTCCATCAGGGGCCAGCACAACAGTAAACATTTAGGCTGGATGCCATGACACTTCAGCTGGTGTGTTTTTGGTTGGGGGACATGTAAAATATGTCGAGTGCCTAACCCACCACATCCCCACTACCCCAACCCAGTCTCCATAATAGGGAAGATGTGGTTAAGCACCCACGAGCCTGCCTACCCTTAGGTCTGTGAGGCCCTTAGTTGGTCAATTATTGCCCACTTAAAGCCTTTAATCTTCCCTCCACTGCCATAAAACTCTGGGTAGTGGAAGGTAGGCGAGAGTAGGAAGGCTGTTTTTCACCCAAGTTGGTGAAAAGACAGAAAGGCAGAGGGTACATCATTTGGGTGGGGGGGAGGGGGGGGGGGGGGCGGGGGGGTGGGGGGGTGGTGTTGTGTGTGTGTGCGGTGGGTGGGTGGTGGTGATCTGTGTGTATTGGAGGTTCCCAACACCACTCCCTCACCAAAAATCATAAACCCACTTTGCATCTCCCCATCTGGCCTCCAGAGCCAACCCCCTGACCCCCCTCATCCACCTCCCTAGGATGCCTAATACCACCCTGCCCAAAAAGCCAGGAACTTATCTGGGTCCAGTGTCCATCTTCAATCCTTGTGGGCCTGCTCGCAGTTCCAGTTGCACTTACTACTAAGTTCTGGCTCTGTTGAGACTGCAAGAGGTGCCGGCTAATAGGATTGGCTGGCAGCTCTCAGGGCCTGACTTCCTATCCCAGAGGTGCAGAAGTCCGACCTTCAGCTTGTTGAGGGCACCCACAGTGTGTTATCAGTTTCCAAACAACTTTTTCTTCTGGGGTGGGAGGGAGGATGAACACTATGCACCCCACCTCCCATAAAATCCAGCCTTTAGGGCTTTTGCCGTCAGCAAGCAGGGGGCGGGGCCCACTCACCAACAGCAAAATGACACGGTATGACGTTGGGGGGAGCCCCCGACGTCATCCTGCCCCGTTTAAATATTCAGGAAGGCGGGGGGGCACAGCGAGATCAGCTGCGGATCCACCGACCTGTCAGTGGCCAATTGAGGCCATTGACAGATAATTAAAACAATTAAAGGCCCTGCCCGTCCAACCTTAATGTTGGCGGGAAGGCCAGGAGCCCTGGCGGGCTTCTGAGAAAACATGAAACTTCATCCACTGGCGGGATGAGGTTTCATGTAGGGTTTAAAAAAGTTCATTAAAGTTTCAGTGAAATTTATTTACATGTCCCATCTCGTGTGACATTGTCACATGAGGGGGACATGTTAAGGATTTTATTATTTTTCACTTAGCCTCAGGGGGATGTGCACTCTTTCATGCGCATGCGCAAAAGAGTGCGCTCTTACATTTGGGGAAACCGCCCCCCATGCCCGCAGAAGAAGCGCATAGCGCTTCCCGGCAGACATCATGCTGAGAGGGCCTTAATTGGCCTGCCCACTTAAAATGGCGGCGAGGCCCGCTTCTCCGGCAGAGATCGGGTCGGGCCCACTCGCCCAACAGGCAGAAAATTCTGCCCTAAGTTTCTAATAGACATAGTAAAAACAGATTACTCTGTCATCAGTTCTTAATAAGAAGGAATTGACCAAATGCCAGTATCTATTTATACATTTTCCACAAAGTGAAATAAAATTGGTCAATGTCCTGTCAAGACAAAGGAGGTGATTTCTAACCCATGTATCCTGACTGGAGTGGGGCAACTGTGCTGTTAGCATTGCATTCAAAAATGTACAGTCCCATTCCTACTCTTTCTGGCCCTTTATGGGTCCTTATTTTGGCTGGATGAGGTGTCTGCCTGGATCAGCCAGAGACTCATTAATGCAAGCAAATCAGGCTTCTATGATGTCGTTAGGATCCCAATGGTATTTTAACTGCAATGGCTGCCTCATTTGGTGAAACCTGGACTGCAAGAAGAAATGAGCCATGTAATTATTAAACTTTGCTTACGCGAAGCCAAAAGGAGCAGGAGTAGTCCTTTACCAGGCCCCATCAGGAAAACCTGGACCTCTGCTGCCCCAGCCCCTCCCTTTACACCTGAGAAACCCCACTGAAGCCTCACCCTCCACCAATGTGACCAATCAGAATGGACCTGAGGCCATCTGTTTTTAGCAAGCAGCTAAAGGTGGGATGCTGATAAGGCCCAAGAATTAAGATGACCCAAACCTCAAAAAGAGATTAGGGAAGGATGGTTTAACGCTCTTCCCACATCAGTCTATTTTTCTGCCTTCAGATGAAGAGGACTTGAGGGCATAAGGTGATAATCGGAGTAGGACATGCAGACATAATTCTGTCCCAATTCTGAAGTCATAGATTCTGTTGTTATTTTATTTCATTTTTTATATTATTTTCAATCATATCTTATTTTATTAAAATATCTGCATGCACTTTCTGTCAACTTGCTCCATTATAAATTCCTGTGTCCACATTTATGATGAAAACTACCTACATAAATTTGTCACGCTGTAATTACACCCTCCTGCAATTTGTGTCTGTGAATATCAATGTGATGTTTAGTTCTTTACAGTTCATTTTGTATTCTGTCATGAATTTCAGCTTTAGAAATCTTTAGGAAATTATTTTTGCAGCTGTTGTATTAAAATAGACCAACTTTAAAAACCACAAAGAACATTCAGGACTGAAAGTTACGCAGACAGAATTTGTTTTATAATTACTCCAGATAATCTTCTGACCCATCACATCGACAAAATGTGCCTTTTATGTTGTGCTTGTTGTACAGCAAGAAATCCATGTACCTCCTTATGGGGAAGTTTGTTACCATTAGCTATTTATTAACAAAATCATAAATGTTTATATAAAGAACATGTTTAGATTTTTCTTTGCACAAAATACTGGGAAACCTTTCCACTTAAATGTTTGATTCTATATGAAGAGTACATTAAAACTCTTTAAAAGGTCTCTGTAGTCAGAGTAAGTCTGTATTCCCCACAGGGAGCCTCTCTGGATACAAGCCCTACTCAGAAACAGGGCTACAGAATACAATTGGATGGGCTGAATGTGAAGAATAAATAGCAGTTGTAATAGTCCTGACAAGCCAGCATCTGTTGGCCGTCATGAGGTTACTTAGGCCAAAATTTGCCTTATGTTTTAATTTATACCAAAAACTTAAGTATTTATAGCTACATGTATATATAATATACACACACACACACACATATACTGGCTTTGGCACGATCTTTTTAAGTGGCCTGCTGCAGTTTAAGAAGGCAGCTCACCACCACCTTCTCAAGGGCAACTAGGGGTGGGCAATAAATGCTGGCATAGCCAGCGAAGCCCACATCCCGTGAATGAATAATTTTTAAAAATGGCACGGCAGGCTCGAGGGGCCAAATGGCCTACACCTGCTTCTAAGTCCTTTGTTCTTATATTTCAACAGATTTAAATTTGTGTAATGTTGGTTCTTAAAAAAACTGGCAAAAGGTTGCATAACATAATGGTTATGCTACTGGATTAATAATCCAGACAGTTGCACTACTGATTCAGAGACCTATATTCAAATCACACCACGGCAGCTGGAGGATTCAGATTTATTTAATCAAGAACGCATCTGGAATTAAGATGCTTGTATTAATAATGGTGACAGTGAAACTACTGGATTGTCATAAAAACTCATCTGGTTCACTAATGTCCTTTAGGGAAAGAAATCAACTATTCTTATTCAACCTGGCCGATAGGTGACTCCAGACCCATATCAATTCATTGAGCCTTAATTGTACTCTGAAATGGCCCAGCAAGCCATTCGGTTGTATAAATTGTTTCCAGAAAATGATAAGAATAAAAGCAGACAGATCAACGTTCGCACCAGATTAGGCTACGACAAAGACAGTCAAACCTGTATGCTTCTCTTCACTGATAAATGGGGACTTCTGCCAAATTTGGGTGAGTTGTCCCACAGCCTAGCCAAGCAACAGCCTGAAATAGGCATATTCACCGAATCATACCTTACAGCATTGTCCCAGACCCAAACTGCTCCATCTGTGGAGAGAGAAACAGAGTTAACGTTTCGAGGCGAATATGACTGTTCTTTAGAAAAAGAAAAGAAACATTAAAACTGCTTCTCTATGCACAGATGATGCAAGACTTGCTGGGCATTTTCAACACTTTGTCTTTTTATTCCAGATTTCTGTCATCCGCAGTATTATGCTTTTATTCTCTATCATGATCCCTGGGTAAATCCTGTCCCACTAGCAGAGGCGGTGGCAGTGATATGCATTCAGGAGCAAGTGACCCTGGACATCTGCAACATTGACTCTGGGCCCCATGAAGTCTCATGCCACCAGTCAAACATGGGCAAGGAAACCTCCTGATGATCACCACCTACTGCCCTCCCTCAGCTGATGATTCAGTTCTCCTCCATATTGAACACCACTTCAAAGAAGCACTATGGGTAACAAGGGCACAGAATGCACTCTAGGTGGGGACTTCAATATCCATCACCAAGAGTGGCTTGTTGCCTACTGACCGAACAAACTGAGCCCTGAAGGACATGCAGTTGGTGGTGAGAGAACCAACAAAAGGTAACAACTTCCTTATCCTTGACCTGATAAATCAACCAGATACAAAGTAGGAAAATGTGAAGTTATTCAATTTGGTAGGAAGAATAGAAAAGCAAAATATTATTTAAATAGAGAGAGACTGCAGAATGCTGTGGCGCAGATGGATTTTCATGTTCTCGAACATAAAACAAAAATAATTGGTATGCAAGTATGGCAAGTGATTAGGAAAGCAAATGGAAGAGGGATGGAGTAGCCTTGCTAAAATTTACAGGGCATTGGTGAGATCACATCTAGAGTACTGCATACAGGCTTGGTCTCCTTACTTAAGGATGGATATACTTGCAAAGCAAGATTATTTGGAGGTCCATGATCACCGACACCTGTTAGGGGATGGGACCTGAAGAAAGAGATACTTGCTTAAAAGGTTGACTAAGTTGTTTCCTAGGATGAAGGGGTTGCCTTACCAAGAAAAGTTAGGTTGTTTGGGCCTATATTCAATGGAGTTTAGAAGAATGAGAGGAAATCTTTTTGAAACTGAAAATTCTGAGGGTCTTAACTCTTGAGGGTAGGCGCTGAGAGGACAAGTAAGTTGTTACTTTTAGTTGGTTCCCTCACCACCAACTGCATGTCCTTCAGGGCTCAGGTAGTTCGGTCAGTAGGCAACAAGCCACTCTTGGTGATGGATATTGAAGTCCCCACCTAGAGTGCATTCTGTACCCTTGCTACCCACAGTGCTTCTTTGATATTGAAGTATTCCATAGCTGCAAAAGGAAGACCTGGACAAAATTCAAGCTTGGCCTAATATACGGCAAGTATCATTCGCATCATGCAAGTACCCAACAATAACCATCCCCAACAAGAGAAAGTCTAATCACATTTCTTTCACATTTAATGGCATTACCATCATTGAATAACCCACCAACATCATCCCAGCAATCAATATTAACCAGAAATTTACCTGTACCAGCTACATAAGTAGTTACAAAAGCAGGTCAGAACCTGAGCATTTTGTGATGAGTGGGTCAACTCCTGATTCCCCAAAGCCTGTCCAGCATCTACAAGGCTCAAATCAGGAAAGTGAGAGAATGCCGTTGACCTGCCTGGATGAGTGCAGCTCCAACAATTTTCAAGAAGCTCAACACCATTCAAAACAAAGCAGCCCACTTGATTGGTACCCTATCTGCCATCTTAAAAATATACTCCTTCCACCACAGGCAGACTTTGTAACATCTACAAGATATAAGCAGCAACTTACCAAGGCTTCCTCAACAGCACCTACCAAACCTGTGACCTCTACTCACCTAGAAGGACAAGGGCAGCGGATCCATGGGAACACCATCACCTCCAAGTTCCCCTCCAAATCACACACCAGCTTGACTTGGAAATATATCACCCATTACTTTATTGTTGCTGTGTCAAAATTCCGGGCTCACTACCTCTTGAAGTACTTTCAGCAGATGGACTGTTGCGGCTCAAGGAGGCAGCTCATTACACCCTTTTAGAGGGCAATTAGAAATGGTTAATAAATACTGGCCTTGTCAGCAACACCCATGGTGACAAATAATAAAAAAGAAAATTAGTCTCTTGCAGATTATCTTGAAATACATTTTCAGAAATATTTTTGCTCCAACCAGGTAATAATGAGAGTGGCAGAAGATAGCTTTTCTTGGCTATCAAGCAAGCAGCCTGATCCATTGGTATGTGTTGATTCTCCATTTAGCTGCTTAGTAGAACTTATACATGCTGGATAGTGCCAAAGAGCAGATAATACAATATCAGAAAACCTAAATAAAATTTTGATGTTTAAAGCACTATTACTTTACACTATTAATTTATCTGCCATTCTGATATATTTTTATGATATGAACAGTTTTTATTTTGCCTACAAAAATCAAGTTAATTAGAAAATGGACTTTTCCTTAACATGTGAAAGCCATAAATTGCATTTTCATAAATTTGCAAATTTATTATTTCTGTGCTTTTAGTATATTAATCAATTATGTTAATAGTACCTAATTTGCATTGCCTAATTGGGCTACTTTGAAAATAGTTTCATCCAGAACTCAACAACCATATTGCCTTTCTTTGTAAAACTTAAGAGGCTATGAGTTTTATGTTATTAGGGATAACATGCTAATAATTGTGCTAATTAGAATTAATTTACATATGCAGATTCCTTTAATAAGAAAACAGACTTTTCTCCACATTTCATGAACCTTTCATAGTTATGAATAATTTAATAAAATGGGGGGAAAAGACAGGAATGTTTTTATTGCTGACTGAGTGAGTGAAGAATATTTTCTAAAGCTCTTTGCAATTAGTTTTATTTATACTCACTGCAGAAATTTTAATGCGATGGTTGGCACTCATTTGTCATGTTTTACTAAGCTGACCATCATAAGTAAGGTGCAACAAATAATATTCTCTTACTGGTGCCTACAGGTATCTGTGGCTGCACACAAATGGGCAAGTTTCCTATCTCTGAAAATCAGCTCCACTGTGTACAGGTATGACCTCTGTCTTCTCATCCAGAAGTGTGTGCTGTGATTTGCAGGACAGCACTGCGTGGCAGCTTAATCTGACAAATAACATATACCTGCTGGCAAATCATTTACTGACCAGAAGACTTGGAATCACACAACCAGAGGATGGGTACATGGCAGTCTGTTTTTTGATGTGGATGGATTCTGGAGCAATATGTTATTTCTAACAACATTTCTTCATTGCCAGACCAGCACCTTGAGTTGTTTTTGGCGGAGAGAGTGCAGCACAACAGAGTGAGTTTTGGCAGCTATATGCTGTGATTATCATGCTGCGTTTTTCTGCTATGGGTGTAAATTTGTCACAAATATTGTCATATGAGAAGGACAGAATCTGCATGCTTGGAATGGTTTTATCAAGATAACATTGTGAAACTGACTACATTAGTGTTGTGAAACATGGATATCAGACAAGGCAAACCTCTATTTGGTTACCTGTTACACAGACAACACATTACACTGCTTTAGTTACCTGTGGAACATGCCAATTTTCTGCTGTGTATCAGTGCTTGTAACTGTGGAATGAATTTTACGGTAGGGGTGTATATTGTTCGCCTCTCTTTAAGAAAAGTCAAGTGCAAATCGACCGACTTTAAAAAAAGTTGCCCTGCAGCAACATTACACAGCAGATAACCTTAACACGCAGAGAGTGAGACTTCCACCCCTCAGTGGAAGGAAGATCTGCCCAGATTGGCCAGCAGCTCTTGCAGTTTTCAGTAGCATTAATCTAAGTAGTGGGCACTGCTGGAACTGCAAGTAGTTCCATGAAGAGGACATCATGCATCCCAGAGTGAGGTCAATGTGTCATTTTTGGGCAGAGGGATCGGGCAATTGGGTCTTAGGTTTTGGAGGCCAGACGGAGAGGCACAAAAGAGGGGTACCATCTATGGTGGGGGGTGCCCCAATGCACAAAGGGCACCCCCCGCCAAAGGATATAGAACACCCACCCCCAGCTTCCTGACCTTTCACCAACTTTGCTGAAAACACAACCTTCTCACTCTCGCCTACCTTCTACTGCCCAGCATATTATGGAAGTGCAGGTAGACTGAAGTCCTTAAGTGGCCACCTAAGGACTTCAATAGTCCTAAGGGCACCTTACCTATCCCCGTGTTATAGGGACTGGGTTGCGGGCTAGCCACACCACAAACATATCAGGCAGAGGGCCGTAAAATCTAGCCCTGTATAACATGCTAGATACTCAGTCCCATGTGTAGCAATGAGTATTAAATACTTGGTGAATGATAATGATTTTCAACCGTCAACTAAATCCTGAGATGAGGTTACAGCCTCAACATCATTCCCCTCATTACATTTCGTATTATGTACACAATGTAGAGTTGATGGGATTTTTTTTTTGTCTGACAGTTTTCTGCCTTTCAAGCTGTCTCTTTCCTGGGTACAGTTCCATGGGAACTGCTCTGGCCCTAGTGGCTATTATTGACATTAACCTCAACATTGAGTATTTATCTGGAAAATGGCATCATAGCAAAGACTTATCCAGTTATCACCAACCTCCAAACATGAGCATTCCACCAGGAGTTACTAAACAGTGGCCAAGAGAATAAACCCTGTCAGATTTTCCCAGGATGTTGAGGCCCGTTGTAACACCACACCTGCCATCCTAGCTGAGATTAGCTAGCTCAGCAAAAAATAGCTATCAAATCAGAAAGCTTCTTAGTCCACATGACTGCAACACTCATGATGTAAATTCTCTGAGGTATAGATGGGGAATAGTAGAGCAAATTTTGTTCTGCTTTTTTCTGGTGGTAGCAGGCAGCATACTACTAAACTGATACCTATATAGTAAATGAATGATAGCATTATCACTGAAGGATTAACCATTTTGATATCACTATAGTTTTAACAGATGATCAACCACATTTGGTTGCAAACATATGACAGTATGGAACATAGGAAAGGCATTTGCCCACCAGGTCCACTTCTGCCATGGATATTTTTATGGTTTCATTTACAATGAACTCTACCAAATGTATTTAATCTTCTGAGCGAAAGTTTCACATAAATATTCCCTGAAGCCCAAAAGCAATCAAGGAAAGCTGTAGCAAAGTTACTCATCTCCACTATTCAGCTGCTGCCCAAAGACAAACAGCTCACTGCAATTCCCTACCCCGTCCCAGGTGCACACCAGGAACTACTGAGAGGCAACAGTCAGTACATATTCTCACATTAGTTTAACAAAATCTGTCTCTTGTGATAACACAGGTGAAATATCTTGTGAGTGGTGCGATCCTGACATTTAGTTTATAAATAGAAAAATAACCTGTTTCGGCAGGTGTGGGTGAAATATCTGCTCTCTTTATAACAAAAAAATTGTGGGATTATTTTTCAAACAAATAATTAGGAGATCAATGGATTATGAGGAGCAATTCTAAACATTGAGTAACTGAGTACTGTATGTTCTTAATGAAAAAGAGGAGGCAGTGAGGTGATATGTTTGTTGTTTTTTTTACAATTCTAAATTTGCTAGGTAATGTAGAGATATTTTGCCCCCTCTAGAACAGTAGAGCCAGAAGACACAGTCTACACTTGAGGGTAGAGGGGGAAACAATATTACAGTGAGCGAATGACCAATCTATAAAACAGACTCCCTAGTGAGATGGTGGAAGCAGATAGTACTTATTTATTCAAATACAAATTGGATACTTTTCTTTCAGAAAGTAACATTTTGAGGTACAACAAATGTGTACTTTGAGACACCGGGGAGCTTTAACAAGGGTGAGTAGGTCAGATAGGTATGAGTAGGTTAGTTAAATGAGCAATAATAGAAGTGTGTCAGGAAGCTGGGAGGCTCTAACGCACTGCCTTGCAGCTTTTAATGAGGCAGGACAAGGGACAAGTATCCAAGCCACTCCCAGGAGGCAGGTTGGCATTTTAAGTAAGGCTTGAAGCCTGGGATTAACCTGCTTGGCAGGTTTAATTGTGGTCGGCTAGATTTCCTTGACCTTGGGAATCTTGGCAGCTGCAGCAAAGCATGGACTACCTCAAGGACTGACCCCAGTGAGCCAGGAGGAGCAGGAGTGCTTCATCTCCTGACGCTCCCTTCACACTGTCCATCCCTCCCCTCCCCCATGCCTCAAACAAACTCCTCTAGGCAGGCTTGCAGGTATACCCCACAACACCACACCTCCTCCCCCTGCAAACACCCCTCACCCCCTCTCCGGGTCAGGTTTCAGACTCTGTCAGGGATTAGATACAAACTGAGGCTAGGGATTGGACCCCTCTTAGGATCGGACCTCTCTGCCCTCCCCCCACACCAGGGTCAGGGATCAGACATACCTGGTTCTGCAGCTTCCTCTGGAGCATCCACCACCTGACTGGAAGTGAAGCATGTTAATTAGACTGATTACTAAGTTGGGAACCTGTCAGCGCCGAAGGTCAATGCTGTGGAGTTAAATCGCCACAGCCTTTTGGGCAACCTAGATTTCCAGGTTTCTCATGTGCTACTTCAACAGCAACACCCTTTACTTCCCAACCCTGCCTTCCCCCAGCTTATCAGAATGCTTAAACTTCCTCTTGATGTGCATGGGAAGAAAAAGGAAACATTGAACCTCTGTCCTAAAGTTCTCTACCACTAGGCTTTTCATGGTGTCATTTCTGGAGCTGCTGTAGGCTAGTTGATAAGAGGTTGATTGTTATGATTAATCAACATTATCATTTTATAACTCGACTGTCAGGGTGACAGAAGGCGAATTTGTTGGATCTTGGTATTTTTTTCATCAAACAATTCTATGTTCTTACGAACTAAATCTTTGTTTTCAGTCCTTTTTAATAAAAACTTAAAGTAAAGAATGTGTTAATGGCAAAGAGGAAACAATGACAGTCCTTATGGCATGCAACTAAACATTCCAATTGCCCTATCGCCCAAACCATTGTACAGTTCTAAATTGGATTTGTCAGCATCTATAAAAAGAAAAGGGTTACATTGAGTAGATAACCAATGAGATGAAACAACAGGTCTATGTGACGACATCTGGGCAGCGAGACCAGTTTTGGAACCCTCTATCAAAGAGCTGGTATAGAATATTTTTCCTTGTTGTAACCTAATCTTGTTGTGATCTATTATCTAGATAATTTGAAGCTGAAGGAAGAACTTTGAATGGATTTGGAAAGATTCTTCCTCCCAGTAGTAGGAGCCAAAATTAGTGGGCATAACTCTTAAAATTAAAATAAAGCCTGTTAAAACCAAACCTGGACATTATTTCTTTAGGCTAAAGGGTTGTGAAAATGTGGAATGTACTGACCTGGAAAACGATTGAAAAGTTTTATCTGTCTATCTGGAGCACATAGTAGCAAAAATATGTTACTGGCCTATTCATCCTGCTCCATTATTTAGTTAGCATGGTTGACCCTCATCATTCTAATTCAGATTTCCTGTCTTTATCACTATCTGTTAATACTATTCTTTCCCAAATAAGTATTTATGTTCCTTTAAACATCTGCATATTAGGCCTTCTGAGACAGTGCATCCCATACTTTCATAACACTTTGTGCATAAAGAAAATTCTCCTTTAACTGGTTTAGTTTAATTTTTATTTCTACATTATGACATTTGTTGGATTGTTATTGGGTTTTTTATCTAGTTATTGTATAAGTGCAGTTGTCCTGAGAGAAGTCCAGATAATTGACTCCGTCTCTTAATTTTCCACTAGGAAGTGGATCAGGATATTTGTTGTCACTGATCTGCAGTAAGAAGACCTGATTCAACTACTAGCATCCCTTACTCTATGAAATAAAGTATTCTAACTATCCTACAAATACTCTGCAATGATGCCCTGGTGACCTCAGAATCCAGTAGATATTATTGCTTCTGTTCCATTATCTAAACATAAATACCTCCAGTCAAGGCCTGCACATTGGATGTGATGACTTGCCTCCAGGTATCTGCATTTTATGGGATGTAAGCAGAGATGCCTGAAGCTGCCACTCACTCCAAGCTGTTTTACATTTTTGAAAAAGCCCTCTTTGATGCTATACCACATCTGAATTACCTATATTTGCTCTCCATTCAAGTAAGCATCTGGTTTGGTGAATGTGAGCAAGAGGTTTGCGGTAACTATGGTTTTATCTAATGTGTAGTATACCTTTAAGAAGAATGTTATAAAGGAAGATCACATGATCTTGTGTAACCAATAGAGGAGTAGCGGGGGCCACCTCTGTAGTTAGTTAGTAGTTAATTGGAAGTCAGTGGTCTGCACTGACCAGCAGAAGTATGTAGATAGAGTTTGGTGTAGAAACACAAAAGTGTAGCTGATGAGTACCTTGTAAATAAACATAATGTGTTCCACCTAAGAAATGTTTACAGAACTACTCTATCTAAAGGCCCAACTTGGTTACCCTACAACAAGCGTGCAAGTGTGATTCACAAGTCACCATAAGCTGGCGACAGAGTCAGAACAAACTGGCAACAAGGATGGGGTGAGAATAAAAAGGTAAAACAAGGATAAAATGAGGATAAAGTGGAGACACAACAAATTTGTGATGAGGACGCAACAAATTGGCGACAAGGAAAAAACGATGCTAGAAGAAAGAAACAACGAACTAGCGTTGAGAGTAAAATCATGGAGGAAATCAAAAGAATCAAAGTCATTATATTAAACGCATTGCATTCTATTTTCAAGCAAATGAAATTACGGGGGAAGAGACAAGGCGGGCAACCCTCTTATCATGGGAGTAAAGCTCGAAGTTTGATGGTACCCAGTGCCCCAGGTTCAAAAAACTTTGATGAATCGATGGATCTCGTGAAGGGCCATTACCAGCCAAAGCCCTAGGTAACGATGCAACGTTTCAAGTTTAATTTAAGGAATGGAGCTCTGTTGCTTGTTATGCGGCAAGTTTGAAACAGTTATTGTGAGTTAGGTACATCTCTAAACGACATACTCAGAGATCATTTGGTGTGCAGTGTGAACGAGGACACAATTCAGAAGAGATTACTGTCCGCAACAAATTTGGATTTTAAGAAGGCGCTAGAGATTGCACTGACCATGGAAAGCGCAGTAAGGGATTCAAAAGCCATACAGGGAGTGCAAAATGGTGCCGTCCTCCACATTGGGTAGAAAGCCCTAGCCAAAAAAGGCACAAAAATTGAAGACTGCAGAGAAGCAGGAAACAGCAACCACGGACAGAAAAATAGAAAGAATTGACTCAACAGCGAAAGTATGGAATAATGACAACAGAGATGGAAATAAGCAAACTAGTAATGATTGGCAGTTTTAAAATTCATAAGTTTTTATTATCATCGAAATGGATACATAATGAGCCAGTGTAAGGAAAGAATCAGGCAGACTTTCAAGCAAAAGAGAAAACCTCGTGAGATTTATAGTGTAGAAGAGCCTGAAGCAACAAATTCAGATACTTATTCATTATTTAATTTTTTAAGGTAGGGAAAACAAAATCAATTTATGTAGAAGTAAAAGTGAATGGCAAACCTGTTCGGATGGAAGTGGACACAGGAGCTTCCACTACAGTAATTGGTGAACACACCTTCAAATACCTGAATTATGGTGAACATAAATTTGGAAGAGACTGATGTCAAATTAAAACCTTACACAGGTGAAGACATCCAAGTCAAAGGCATTAGCAGAATTACTATTCATTACAGAAGCCAATCGGCAAAGTTACCCTTGATGGTGGTAGCAGTCGAAGGGCAAAGTTTCTTGAGATGAAAATGGCTAAAGGAAATTATATTAGAATGGGCTGAAATTTTCCAGCTAAGAATAAGTGGGCCACGAGAGCTACTACAAAAATACGCCTCAGTCCTCAAGGACGAACCTGGGGAGATCCAGTGGCTGCAAGCAAAAATTCATGTGGATCCAGAGGCAACCCCACGATTCCTGAAGGCAAGACCTTATGCATTGTGAGAAAAGGTCAACACCGAACTGGACAGATTAGGGAAACTGGGCATTATGTAACCTGTGCAGTTCTCAGAGCGGGCAGCGCCAATAGTCCTCGTCCTTAAACCTGACCAAAGGTCTGATTTGTGTAGACTACAAATTGACAGTTAACAAAGCAGCTAAGCTAGACAGGCGCCTCATGCCAAAAATCAAAGATCCGTATGCCAAGTTGGCAGGAGGAACCACCAACACGAAGCTTGATATGCGTCATGCTTATCAGCAATTAGAGTTAGATAAGGCATCTGGGGAATTTGTCACAATTAATACCCACAAGGGATTGTACCAATATACTCGACTACCTTTCAGTGCCTGCTCAGTTTGCGCCATCTTCCAGAGAACAATGGAAAGTTTACTGCAGGGACTGCCCCACATTGTAGTTTATTTAGATGATGTTCTGGTGACAGAACTCACTGAAAAGGAACATTTGGCAAACTTGGAAGAAGGCTTTAAATGTTTCTTACAGGCTGGAGTGCATTTAAAAAAAGAAAGGCGAACGTTCCAAATGAGGGAGGTAATCTATTTGGGTTACCGAGTAGATTCACGGGGCCTCCATCCGGTTGAGGTAAAAGTGACAGCCATAAGCGAGGCACTTGCACCAAAGAACACCTCCGAACTTGGGAATTCTTGGGAATAGTCAATCATTATGGGTGGTTCTTACCCAATCTGTTTACAGAACTGGCCCCCTTGCATTCTTTACTCAAGAAGAACAAACGTTGGTCTTGGGAGGCACCCCAGAAAAAGGCTTTCACTAAGATGCAATAATTATTGCACTCATCCAATTTATTAGTACATTTTTACCAGAGGAAAGAATTGGTGTTGACATGTGACACATCCCCCTACTGAGTGGGAGCATTGCTCCCCCATCAGATGGACAATAGCACGGAACAGCCTTTAGGATATGGGTCAAGAACGCTCACCTTAGCGGAAAAGGAATACTCACAGATGGAAAAATAAGGCCTGTCAATCATCTTTAGTATCAAGACATTTCACCAGTACATACATGGCCATCATTTTACTATCATTTCTGACCACAAGCCAGTGTTAGGATTGTTTAGAAAGGACAAGGCTATACCACCTATAGCCTTGGCGAGAATACAACATTGGGCTGTGATCCAGGCAGCGTATGAGTATATTTTTGTTCATAGGCCTGGAAATCAAATTATAAATGCCGATGCAATTAGTCGCTTGCCTTTACAAGAAAATTGTGAACATGTTCCAGTTCCACAAGAACTCATGTTACTGTTGGATTTCTTAGAAACATCACCGGTATGTGCTAGGCAGATTAGAGACTGAACAAGTAGGGACCCAGTCCTATCTCAAGTACAACAACATGTTTTTTATGGTTGGTCACAAGAGCCTGCATCTGATGAAATGAAACCATTCTTCAACAGAAGACATGAAATAACCAGCCAGGTGGTATCTTATTGTAGGGAGCATGAGTGATAGTTCTTCCAAAGGGAAAAAAGCCATTGTTAATTGAATTACATAGTGCACATCCAGGAATATTCCGAACGAAGAACATAGCATGCAGTTATCTAAGATGGCCTGGAATGGGTGGAGAAATAGAGAGCTTAGTGAAGAACTGTGTGAAGTATCAGCAATTGCAAAACTTATCTCCAGCAGCCCCGTTACACCCTTGGGAGCGGCCAGGAAGGGCATGGGTACGATTACACATTGACTTTGTGGGACCTTTTATGTTTCTGCTCGTTGTAGATGCACACTCAAAATGGATGGACATATATGAGGTGAAGTCACCAATGTCTTCTGCTATAATCGAGAAGTTACGTCAAAGTTTTGCAATTAATGGACTACCAGAAGTGGTCGTATCTGATAATGGCACAGCAATTATAAGTGCTGAGTTTCAATGGTTTATCAGCCTCAACGGTGTAACTCATGTGAAAACTTTGCCATACCACCATGCTTCAAACGGACCAGCTGAAAGAGCAGTTCAAACGTTCAAGTCTGGCATGAAAAAATTAACTGGAGATTCCCTAGCAACAAAGCTATCATGCTTTCTTTTTCATTAAAGACCACCCCTCATACAACTACAGGTGTCACACCCGTGGAATTATTAATGAAATGCTGTCTCAGGACCAGATTGAGTTTAATAATGCTGAACTTAGAGGGGAACATAGAAAGGAGTCAAGGAAGTCAGAAAACTGGACATGACTGGCATAGCCGTGAGAGGAAATTTACCGTAGCAGAGATGGTACATGTGAAGAACTTTGGAGAGGGACCAAAGTGGTTACCACGTGAAATAAGTGCAGTATCTTACCACGTGAAAGTGTAAGGCCGAGTCATATGGAGACATGTGGTTCATTTGAGGAAGAGAGAGACAAATCATCAACAAATGATTCCGCTTGTGTTTACGAACGGGTCAACGTTTCCTGTTGAGAGAACTCAACCGAGTACAGGTGTGTCTGATTTGCCTGTTGTATCTACAAGAGTTGAGGAAAAAGATTTACAGGTAACCGCCAAAGAACCTGATTTTCAGACAACTACAGAAAATGAGGTTCCTAACAAAGCATCTAAAGTTGTAGAGCTGAGACATTCAATACGCCTAAGGAAACACCCAGAAAGACTGAATTTGTAAATTACTTGTCAGTGTAAATAATTTACTATTTTGAAAAGATTGTAATTGCAAATGTAATAGTATGTTTCTGAGTAAAGGAGGAAGGATGTGGTAACTATGGTTTTATCTAATGTGTAGTATACCTTTAAGAAGAATGTTATAAAGGAAGATCACGTGATCTTGTGTAGCCAATAAAGGAGTAGCGGGGGCCACCTCTATAGTGGTTAGTTGGAAGTCAGTGGTCTGCAAGTGAGAAGCAGAAATATGTAGATAGAGTTTGGTGTAGAAACACTAAGTGTAGCTGATGAGTACCTTGTAAATAAACAGAATGCGCTGCACCTAAGAAGCGTCTGCAGAACTACTCTATCTAGATACCAACTTAGTCACCCTGCAACAAGCATGCAAGTGTGATTCACAAGTCACCACAAACTGGCGACAGAGTCACAACAAGGATAGGTGATGGTGCAGGTGAATTTCTACCGGCTGTGAATTTCTACTGATAAGTGTCCTGCTATTAGATCATACTTCTTTACTGCTTCCAACCGCTGTGGAGAGAAAAGGCCAGAGATTCTTTGGGTTTCCAACTAACCTTTGTCTCCTAACTGCTCTGCTTGTGGAAGGATGATCATAGACTATGAATATCAGAAAACTGAAATCTTTTTTGGATCTTTGATTGTTAGCAGTTGTTCTGAATAAATCAACTGTGGGTGCAGAATTCCATGTCTCCTTCCCTTATTGCCTCAACCTAGTATGATCTCAGTATTAAATGCCTGCTCCAGGTGGGTTAACAGATGAATATGTCACTTTCTCCTCCTGCACCTTCTCATTCCTATAATCAATATGACATTTTGCCTCCTACATGGGAACAGGATGTTTGTTAATTTCAGTCACAGACTAGTTTATGTAATGATTATTGAAAGATTCATAACACTTCTGTGTGGATTTCCTTTGGAGAAAATGATTCTTTAAAGACCTTACATGCATTGCAAGATTCTCCAGCAATATAATGACCCAGGTTCTGTCATGGTAGTGACAGCAACGTTTTGGCATTTGCCATTATTACTCCGCTGAAATTTCAAGACTCCACACATACGCAGGAGAATTCAGAAATCAAGAAGTTTCTGTCAGTGAATTATGAGGGATCTGGACAGAGTAGAAAGGGAGAAACTGTTCCCGCTCATAAATTAATTGAGGACCAGAGGGGACAGTTTTAAGGTGTTTTGCAAAAGAAGCAAATGAAAGCTGAGAAAAATCTTTTTCATGCAGCAAGTAGTTAGGGTTTGGAATGCACACCTGGAAGTGTGGCGAAGGCAGGTTCAATTGAGGCATTCAAGAGGGCATTGGGTGACTATTTCAAAATAAGCAATGTGTAGGCTTACAGGAAAAAGCCAGGAGATTGGCACTAGGTTAAAATGCTCAGACTGCCAGTGCAGGGCTGAACGGTCTCCTCTGCACCATAATAATTCTGTGATTCAACAGGATGTGGTGCTGTTTTCAACTGCTCAAAGATGGAATAGATTGGGAGTGGTCTATAGAGTGTCAGAAAGAATTGGAAGAATTGAAGAATATGACTAGTGATGCTGTTTTGACCTACTATGAACCCAAGAAACAATTGGTTTTAATGTGTGAAGCCTCATCATAGGGGTTAGGTGTAATGTTATCTCACATAATAGAAAACAGTGTGGAGAAGCCTGTAGCATATCCTTCATGCACTTTAACAGAGTCAGAGCAAAATTAAAAGCTGAGGAAGAGACTTTAGCAAACATATATGATGTTATTAAGTTCCACAAATACTGTTTGATAGGAAGTTCACTTTGATAACTGATCACTTAACTCTCACAATCATATTTGTTCAAAGAAGGGAGTATCATCCCTCGTGGCAGCATGGTTTCAGAGGTGGATATTGATTTTTATCAATACTCCATCAGTACAAGATTAAACATCATAAGTCAGCAGGCCATGCAAATGTGGATGTTCTTACAAGATTTCCTGTGAATACTGATTCATTTCTAGCCACTGAGTTACCTGTGAATTATTTTACATACACAAATGATATGCCAGAGAAATTAGTGAAGAAACCCACAAGGATGTGGTGCTCAGTAAAGTGCTCAGGTATGTCATCAATGGTTGGCCAAGAGTGTGATCATGAGAAATTGCATGAGTATTTCACATGCAGAAATGAACTGAGTGTAAATCAAGGTTGTCTCCAATGAGGTTTAAGAGTCATTATTATGTCAAGAGTTAGAGAGTGATGGTGAGAAGAACTTCATCAAGAGCACAAAGGAATAGTCTATTTGAAAGCAAAAGCAAGAGCTATTTATGGTATCTGAAGGTAGTTAGAGATAGTTGGTGAAACGTTGTGAAATCTGTCTCAGAATGAGAAATGATCCAACCAAGGTTTCTTTCATTCCATCATCAAACACAAGAAACCCAATGAGTACATGTCGATTTCTTTGAAGTGGAAGGGAAAGAGTACACTGTTTTGGTCAATAGCTATGGCAAATGGATAGATGAGTTTATGCCCAATATCACTAGTGCAAAACTATTGAGATTTTGAGAAGTTGATTGTAATTTATGGGTTTCTAGAGGTGTTGGTGTCAGATAATGTTCCAAAGTCTACATCAGAGTAGTTTGAAATACTTCTGAGTAAGAATGGAGTCAAATATACTCTGATACCAGCATCAAATGTTACTACAGAAAAAATAAGCGCACTGATTGTGAAGAAGTTGTGGCAGAAGTATTTGCTATGTGACAAACTAGGCAGTAATTTCCATGTTTCTCTTCAACACAAACTAGATAATTATCTGTTCTCTTACAGAATAACCCCACAGACTACAACAGGTTGCTCACCTTACCAGCTAGTGTTTAAATATGCTCCTAGGACAAGGTTAAGTTTGCTTAAGCTTGATTTCAATGGCAAAGTAAGAGAAAAGCAAGATAAAGTGAAGATGAGTCAAGATACACCAGGCATAAAACTTAGAGAGTTCAGTGTTGGTGAGAAGGTCATGGTGAAAAACCACTGAGGTGATAATCAGAAGTATGAAATTGGTGTTCTTGTAAAGAGGCTAGGTTCATTTACATATCTAGTGAAGTTCAGAGAGATACTTCATCAGTGGTGCATAGATCATTTACCTGAAAGAAGAAACCTGGCAGAAGGAGAGCATGATAAACCTATAGCCCAAATTCCTCCTATAGTTCAAAGTGAATGCCAGAAAGAAAGTGAAGGGGCAGGATCATCCCCCAGTCGGGGGGTTTTTGTGGGAGCAGGCGCAGGCGCAGGCGGGTTCCAATTGGTGCCCCCAGTCGGGGGCGTGCCACCATTTTATGTGGGCGGGCCAATTAAGGCCCACCCAGCATGACATCCACCAGGAAGCGCTATTTGCTCCCTGTGCGGTGGGGGGGGGGGGGGGTGGAATTCAGTGAGCTGGGAGTGCGCTCTTTCGCGCATGCGCACAAAAGAACATATGGATCTCCCTGAGACAAAGTGCAGCCTTAGGGAGATTGGCTCAGATTTGAAACATTAAATAGAGATGAGAAAAAAATTACTGACATGTCCCCTCATGTGCCACTATCACGTGAGGTGGGACATGTCAATTTATTTTATTTAGAGATTTCATACAAATTTTAATAACCTCATGAAACCTCATCCCACCCACGAATGAGGTTTCATGTTTTTTCAGAAGCCCTCCAGGGCTCCTGGCCTGCCTGCTAACCTTAACGTTGGACAGGCAGGTCCATTAATCGCTTTAATTACTTTTTTAATGGCCTTAATAGGTCTTTGACAGTTCAGTGGGTGCACAGCCGATTCGGCTGTGCGTCTGCTGAATTGAAAATCTAAATGCTGCGGGGTGATGTCGGGACGTACGCCCAACGTCAACCCGTGTCATTTTATGCGCCGGCGATCAGGCCCCGCCTCCCACTCGCTGACTAGAAAATACAGCCCAAGTTCACAAAGAAACTGAAAGTTGCCAATATCACGAAATCCACCAGTAAAGCAAAGTAAGCCAGGATCTTTGATTAAGATGAATCAATCAATGTCACAGTCCCAACTATTAGGTGGAGTTGCTAGTCAAAGTCAAAGTTCAGACTTGACACCATCAGTGATGTTGAGGGAGCACAGTCAAGCTTGTGGAAATGAAAGCAGATACCCAGACAGAAAGGGAAAAAAGCCAGATAGGTTAATTGAAAGTATGTAGGAAAGAAGGAGAAAGTTGTACTTTTCATTTTTTCTTGTCAAATGATGATATTTTTGTTAAACACATACTAGCGTTGAAGATTGTTTTTTATTTTAATGTAATTACTCTGGTAATTTTTGTCATATATGTTTTGGGTGTGATTACAGTAAAAATATGGAACCCAACCTGTTAAATTTTCACGTATCGTTGATGTTGGTTTAGTCATATTGTACTCTGGGAAATTATGTACACGAATAATTTTACATATTAATGTGTGAGTTGTCTTTTTTAAGTTGGGAAGGTGTTTAGTAAATTGCAAGAGCTGAGCATTTTGTTATACTGCCCTCTCTTTTGGCGAATAAAGTTAGTTTAATAATGGCTGCCTGCTGTTAAACATGTTAATCTTACTCAGCACAATACACAGCACCAATGCATAATTACAGTTAGAATATTTATGTCACTTTCCTAGATATTTGAGGCCCTCTTCCTGCTTGTTTCTGTTGGAGCCATGTCTACAACTCCCTGCGGGTTCAGTTTTAAAAGTAAGTCATCCTTAAATCCAGCCACTATGTACTTAGAAGTGCTTTCTCAAACCCGCTGGCACACATGTTTTGTAGACCTCTCTCATCTAGCTTAGCATTTGCTGGCTCGCATTATTCTTCCAGCCAGCAATATTAAAATTAGCCAACCCCATAATTTCTGATGGGGATCAGGCTGTTGGGTAGGTGGAAATTTTGCCCTGCCACTCATCTGATGGCAAAATACTGGATTCTTCATTTTGGAGTACCAAATTAATAGGAAAAATACAGGAGGCAACACAGGAGAGAGGGTAGTGAGTTTTTACTGGAAGACACTGGGAGCAATTTTAACTCCTGCCCAGCAGAATGGTGCAATAGTAGAATGAAAATAGAGATGGTGCATTTGTTGCTATCTGTTCGACTGCCATTTTCTCCCGTGCTTCAACTTAGTGACCACGGCACCTACCTGAAACAAGTGGGAGCCTCATTAATGTACCATTATTGAAACCCTATGGCCTATGTTGTGGAGTGTGCTGCATGGGCACTTTGCATGTTAAAACCTGCTGGTACAGCTGAGGAAATCAGAAAAGGTAATTGGGGAACTATTTTGTGAGGCAAGGAGTTCTTCCTGGGATTGTCCTTAGGTTTTTCATTCTGTTTTTACCTCCAAAGGAATAATAAACATTGAAACTGGTAAGGGTTTCTCATCCCTCATGCTATACTCAAACTTTTTGCCCTCCACTGTTGGTTGTAACAATTCATCAAATAACTCAAAAATTAGTAAATTCAATATCGCTACACCCAGCACATTGCCCTAGACCACTACTGGCAATGTGTAAATCACACAAAATCACAATCAGTATTCAGTAATATTCAGTAACACTTGTGCCACACATGTGCCAAGCAATTACCATCTCCAACAAGAGAGAATCTAACTATCGCCCCTTGACATTCAGTAGCATTACCATCACTGAGTCCCCCACTATCAACATCCTGGGGGTTACCATTGACCAGAAACTGAACTAGACTAGCCATATAAATACTGTGGCTACAGGAGCAGGTCAAAGGCTTGGAATTCTGCAGTGAATAACTCACCTCCTGACTCCCCAAAGCCTGTCCACCATCTATAAGGCGCAAGTCAGGAGTGTGATGGAATACTTCCCACTTGCCTGGATAAGTGCAGCTCCAACAACACTCAAGAATCTTGACAGCATCCAGAACAAAGCAGCCTGCTTGATAGGCATTCCATCCACAAATGTCCACTCCCTCCACCACCAATGCATGGTGATGGCAGTGTGTACCATCTACAAGATGCACTGCAGGAATTCACCAAGCCTCCTGAGACAGCACCTTCCAAACCCACTACCATCTAGAAGAACAAGTGGAGCAGATACATGGGAGCACCATCACCTGGAAGTTCCCCTCTAGCGACAATCCTGCCCCTTGCCCTCAAAACCGACCCCTTTCCTCCAATGCTCTCCTGCCTGATTTGCCACAGTGAGCCAGACCTGACCTTCATTCCGGGGCCTCCTCAATATGACCGGTCCAATCCAGCTACAGTACCACTTCAGTGGCCACTGCTCCCAGTGCTGCTGCTGGGACTGGAGCGTTGCCAGCCCTCTGATGGATTGGTCCTTCTGTCAGGACAGACTTCATCCCTTAAAGGAACAGAAGTCCCAATTATCGCCTATCAATTGCCCGAAGAATGTAAAATGCAGTCGGGGTTTCCACATCCAGCTGAGGTGATGCTTCCCCCAAAGTTTTGGCTGCTGGACAGAGATACTGCTGACCTGTAAAATCCTGACCACAACCACAGAAATATAGAAATTCATTCACAGAAAACCCAAACACATACACATAGAAGCACATATCCATACTGATAATCATTAACTCACATTCACCTGCTTCCCCAACAAACACATACACAGAAATTCACATACAGACATAAACATGCACAGACATACACCAGCTCACGCTCTCACATGACTGATTTTAGTTACACCTGCCTTCAGTGTTTGGTAAAGGTCAGCGTCTTCAGCACTTATCATCTGTGTCAATATTATGAATGCAGGCTGAAACCCTCTGAAGAAATCAGTCTTTAACAAACATTGAAGATGAGAATAACTCTGAAATCATGGCAGAATACTCTGTGTATTAAGGAACTCCCTTGTGCAATTCTTTCTCTCTCTCTCTCTTTCTCATTCTGTCTCAAGTTTTCAATCTGCTAATTTAGTTCTATCATTTATAGGTCTATCTTCTACATTGACACAAGCATGAACGAATCCTTCACCTCACGTTACCAGTGGAAGTGTGGCAGAGCAAGAGCCTGTGACCTTGACTCCTGACCCTATCTGTAGTCAGAGCAGAGTCGATCTAAGCTACAGTTCCATTTCCCCAACAATTTGTATATCATACTCATCGCAGCATTCAGGCAAATGGGTAGTAGGAAGGCTGGGGCCAAAGAAATTCATAGTTGGTGAAGTTTCCTCCCCTCAGCCCTGTCCCCTCTGATGTTGGGAAACATGATTGACCAGACAGAAGTTTTTTTCATCCAGGCCCCTATGGAAACTGATGGCCTGTGCTTTTCTGAATGAAGATCTGATGTTCACAGGTCCAGCAAGGATTCCCACTTCGATCAATAGTATCATCCATCTGATTTGCACCTCAAAAGTGCTCATGTATCAAGGATTTTGGGTTTCACGATATTTGATGCCACCTAAGTGTACATTTACACAGACAGGTACATATGTGCACACATGCATAAAATAGAGATTAGCATCTGATGGATTTAAAATTAGGCTTTTGGCATTCTAATTTTTAATATCTTGCAAATTCAAAGCTCAAATGCAACCTGATGTTTCTTGAATGGGTAAGCTCATTATTCCATTTTCTCTCCTCTTTTAGCCTATTATGCTAAGATTTTAACACCAAATTTACACCTGTTATGGAGTAAAGGTCAATGTGAAAATTATGTAACGGAGCATCTGAATTTCATTTCAGTTCACATAGATACACTCTTGCATGGTAGAATAATGTTATGTCAACTGAAGTTTAACAGCTAGATTGAACTTAAAGCAGAAAAATCCAGTACAGGTTATCTGCCGGTGTTCCTTAATTCACCTTCCTTTGATTGGCCATATGAAGAATAGGCTCCTTTCACTGCTAGCTGGGGGTGAAATTGGTCTGCTTTGGTAAAACAGAAACATGTTTTACACCACATGTGATTTTCTTCACTCGCCATTTGCTACTACTAGCATAGATCTATTTTGAACGTAGTGGCAATAGGCGCAGTGTAAAATGTGCAGCCAATTTGCTGTGAACCAGTTTCATGTAACTGGTGCAGACCAATTTCACCCCTGCTATTTTGATTTCATGTTCCTCACCTTTGCCAATATCACTTTGTAAATGACTTAGGTAAGATAAGCAGGAATCATCCTTAGTGAAATGTCCCTGAGGTTCTTCTGACTTCTGGCTGGTATCTCTCCTAAAATCAAGTACTCTTGTGTGAAACTCCCAAATGTGAAACTGTATCTTATCATTTTCTATTGCAGCGCAGCACTAAACTAATGCACTGTACAATTCAGTGTTCTCACCCCCGCAGTGCTCCCTGAAAGATAAAGTTGTTGATTTGAGTCAGTGAGTCTGACTCAAGTCAATTTTTTTTGACTTAGGGAAAAGACTTTTGATGTGACTTGGCCAAAATTGACTTGGCAACATTCCTCCAGATTAATCCCACCCATTGCTACCACTGTTTGGCTGCTTTGGAGACTGGACTGCCAGATCCAGAGCAGTGATTCGCTGAGAAGCTTGTCAAATGGAACAATTTAAGTACCAGATTCCCCATTCTCTTCTTTCTCACTGACCTCGTGTGAGACTGTTAGTGGAAACACCCAGAAATGGAGGATGCAACTCCAACTTGTGAGTTAAATAAAGGTTTTCAGCCCAGTTCCCAGCAGCATGTATTTCCCTCTCCGAAGCCCAAACACAAAAGCCTACCATGGCCACCCCCAACTTGACCATTCCATGGATGCCATGAGTTTTCCACAGCCGTGTGCCTGGACAGGAGGGAGGTATAGAGGAATGGACAGGACAAAGAGAGGGACAGGGGAGAGGGACAGGGAGAGGGACAGGGGAGGAGATCATTTGTACACACAAGCGGAACCTTGACTTCTTTAAAAAAAAAGACATACAAGCAAAATCTGGCTGAGAATTTAAAGTAACCACTTGCTGGAAAATTCCTACATAGATTACACTTGACCAACTAGTCCAGAGAGAATGGAATGTCACACCTAAAAAGGTGTCAAGGCCTACTTCAGACAGAGACACTTCAAAGGAAGAGATTGATTTCCAAAAACAGAATTTTAATCTCCTGTGGTTGCAGAAACAATGAAGACTGATTACCATCTCAGCAGAAGCCATCTCCTGTTGAGTTATATCTCAGGATGTGGACATGACCTGAGTTGAAAGAAAGCAGATTCTGGGTGAAAGACATGTTTGTTTTTCCCTTCCAGGAGTACACAAGAAAAGGAGTTAAAAAACCAACTGCAACCCTGGTTTGTGTGTGCTAATTCTCGTGTTCTAGTTCTGGTGTGCTACTGTGTGCTATGAAGGTCACAGCTGAAGCACGTCAACTAGGCATCCCTGCGCTTGCAGGTAAAAAAGTCTCTGTTGCTGGAGGCAAGTCACAAGTCAACAAAGCCACAGTCAAAAAGGAAACAGAGCAACTCATTCAGCTAACCTACAGAACCAAGTGTCTTTAAATCAATTGCTCAACTACCAAAGACAGGTCTACTGGAATCAGCTAACTTAATGGCCACTACATTTCACCATCTACTCCTCATCGACAAGCCAAGGATTGATTCATATATCTTTTTAACTTTTATTTTTGGACTTAACTTCTCATTTTTGATCTCAGTGTAAGTGTGTTGCATTTTTATCATTTTTACTCGGTTTTTTTATTAACTAATAAACTGCCTCTTACTTTAACTCAAGAAAGCCTGGTTAAATTGGCTCCTTGTAAAACATAAATACATTTGGACTGGGAAAAAGTATACATGAAGGAAGGGATCTTTTTTAAATTAACCTTGTTGTGACCAATCGAGAGGTTGAATAAAAAAGGGGAGCTAGTTCATCCTTCCTCACCCAGGAGCATAAAAATTTGGGGTATCTTTGTCATAACAAATTGTGGAGACCTCGTCCAGGGACTGGTCATAACAATTGAAATCATTCATTATGAATGACCATAAGAAGCTCCTTGGAACATCTAGTCTACCATTTCAATTTACAATTGATTATCTTGTCACTAATGTCAGAAAATTTGTGCCCTGAAACTAGGCAAATTTCATATAACAGGAATAAGCCTACAGCCTAGTATGATTATTGTTCAGTCAACAAATGGAATAAAGTAAAGGTTTCTTCAATTTACATGTTTACATTTTAATCTCTATCAGATTTGCACTGTATGGTGAAGTAAAGCAAAAAGAGAAAGAGGACATGTTACTTACTGACTTTCATTTTTATAAAAATGACTTCTGACTTGACTTTGACTTGGGGGAAAAAAATGACCTGTGACTTGACTTGGGAAAAAATGGTTTGGTTACACCTCTATTGAAAAAGCATGAGGCCCATCTGTGTGAGAATGACCATTAGCTTTGAATGTTTACAAAATATAAAATTAACTCAAAATTAAAATTTTCCTACAAATCAGATTTCTTATATTGAAATAGCAACCACACAGTTTTAGCAAAAAAAGCAACTGAATAAGCAGAGCTTTACACTGATGTCACACATAAATAACGTGACAACATTTTCATGTTGAAATTATGCCTTTGTAAAGTAAATAGAGTGTTATCTCTGTCTCTGAAATCCACATGCCTACAATTCAGTCATTATACTGGAATCACACCCACCAAGAACCTCTGACGCTGACCCCTGCAACCTTTCTTGGGTCAGCAGAGGTTCTTTTATTTTGCATTCTCTTGGCATGGTACCATGCTATGCATTTACTTTAACCATTGAACTAACCATCCCTTTTCAAATTTATTGTCCCACTTATGGCCAGCCTCTTCAGATCATAAACCAACTCCAACCAAGAGGGCATTAGATGATCTACACCAAAGGTCTTTTCCAGTGCCGTTCTGAACTGGCTGTTGGGAGATAGATGAGAATAGTATGGTACTAAACTCTACTTTTCAAAAGGAAATACCTACTCAACAGCCCCCACAGCAACATACTGATATCAGGAGCTCAGCAACAGGGAAGTTCAAAGCAGCATCATGCTACTGACATAGTTATTCATAATGGATTTCCCCACATATGGAGATAAATGCTTCTAAAGAAAGTAATTCCATCAACATAAACAATAAACTGCTATCATGGGAACGTAGGATTTAGGAGCAGGAGTAGGCCATTCAGCCCTTTGCACCTGCTCTGCCATTCAATAAGATCATGGCTGATGTGATTGTGGCCTCAACTCGACTTTCCTGGAAAACTATTAATAAAAATCCAAATCACTAATGAATTTGGCATAAGTGGCCATAATCCATAATGCGATTAGTCTGGACCAGATAAAAATTAATATGGTCTAAAGACAGATGATTCAATATCATGAATGTTTTTTTGAAGCAGAATTCATTTGCAGGACGCAGTAGGTGGTGCAGTCAATTCCTACAACCTAACATACAGGCTAGAAACTGCCAATGACATTTTGCCATTGAATACTGGTGAGTGTAGTCCCATGTCACTCATTGTGTTAATCTCTCTCATGTTGTTTCTATCTAAGTCTCTTTAGGTGAAGCCATTTTATTTTTATCAGTCTGGCTGAGAATTTGAACCATATGTTACACCTTCATTTTGTTTTAACAAGTACTTCTGGTGCATAGTTATTACCAGCTGTTGCGTGCTACAGTTCATTGTATATTGCAACACATTCTGAATTCAAATAACCTCACTTGCATTGCTTCAACTTGATGCTAGCTGGCTAAAAAATACTATTATCTTCTCCCTAATTTTAGTAGTCAGTATTCAGTCATGATCATTGTTGACGTAGATTGCTTAGTACCCCACAATACTTTATCACCATATTGTTTCCTAACATTAAGTTTGGCCAGTGGAAAAGAATATTCTTAAGTCACTACTAGAATATCAGAAGACAGAAGGGATAGATCTGGAATATAGCTTAAGGGTTTTAATACATTCAAGTGTTTATCCTGTTAACTGTAAATATAGGGTTTCTAAAATAATTTAATGATGGCATTCAATTCTGGCTCAAGTAAAATGAGGTTTGAAATTATTTTGCTTTTCTTCACTATGAGCAAATTGTTTTAATATTTAACATACATATAGACTGTTTTAAACTACCTCAGGTTCATGTGTTCTGTCCTCATAAAATGTCACACCAAATAGCAGCTTGCACAATATAAACCTAACAACACAACCATACCTTGATGCCAGCACAAAGGTGAACTTGTGTATTATATGAATGAGTATCTTTGCACTCAAAAATGTTCTGATCATTTCCATGTTTTTATAGTGTCACAGTGAGTTCATTTCAGCAGGTGAGCAAAGGAAGAACCATCAAAGCAAGGTCTGAATTTCGGAGGTTTTAGAACATCATAGTTTTTCTTCATAAATACTATTTCAGAGCCATGATACGTACAGCCTCAAAACTATCAGCAAATCCTTGTTTCCCTCTGCTAGCATGAGGATCTTAAGCGTGATAAAGTTAAGCATTCAAGCACAATGAAACCATAAGTCATTTAATAAATGGTATTTTTCAATAGTATGTTGCCAAGGGATCACATGGATCTCTATGAAGTTGTTTCTGGGGAGGGGGGAGAGAACCTGACAACTCCTGGATTCATACTTTCTGCTGAATTTTCCAGTTTTCCCAATATGACAGCAGCCCTAGGTGTGTCCCAAGTAGTATGGGCACCCTCCATTGACTATTTAGTTAAGAATGTACATTATAACACCCCCAAATCCTCAACCACCACAGGCCCATGTATTTTCAGGGCCAATGAGTAGGGTGATCAAAATTTCCCAGTTTTGCCAGGACAGTCCAAGTTTCTCATTAAATGTTCCAGCGTCACAATGTGTTTTCTCCAGCTTGCTCAAATGTCCAGGCTTTCAGCTCTCCTGATCCCCTCCCCTTTGACCCATGCCTCATGTTCCACTTACTGTCAGCAGACCCCAAAAAAATGCTCTCATCTGCACCCTGCCATGTGAAATGTCAATGCTGCCCACTTGCTGCCTCCGCCATCACCTGTGAGGCTCTGCACCCCCACCCGCTGCCATTGCAGTGAGAGAGGGCCGCCACTGCGCAGGTATGCCTCAGGGAGCACCCTGGGAAATGTAGTCCAATTCCTCACTCTCACAATGACAATAAAAATGAAATTCAAAAATTAGTTGAAGATTATAATATTCAAATAAGTTTCAAACCACAATGCTGGATGAAAAACAACAATTTTAAAATTTTTATCAAGGCATGTTGCATCATGGGAATTGTAGCTTTTTTCAGCTGGTATTGTGACACATGTGCACTGAAGCCTTAAAGTGACTGGGAGTTGCTCAGCTTCTAAACTACGATGGACTGGATGGAGGTAGCTCTCTGAAAGACACCCCCTCTCTCCTTCTCTTTGATGGGGCTGGATGGTGAAAACTCTCTGACAGTCTCCCCTTCTCTCTCTCCCTGATGAGGCTGGATGGATGAAGCCTTCTGACGGTCTCGCCCTACCAATTCACATTGCATATGCATGTGTGATAGTGGGTGTTGCTGACAAGATTATTTGACTGGCGTGAGGGATGTTTGAGAGGTAGGGTGGGGCCCTAAAACAAACCTAATGCTGTAATGCCATCACAGGTGGTTGAACTACTGCATGGCGCCCATTGGTAAACCACCAATCAGCACTGAGTAAGGTGTCAGGCAAGTTGGGTTGAGCCAAGAGAGGTTCAACCAAACTTCACATTGAATAATCACATTCTTTCCTGCTTGCAGCTCTAGGTGCAAACAAAATCTCCCACACTTGAGGTACATTCAACAGTTTAAAATCCATCTTCTGTCTGAAAATGTTATTTATTAGAACACATTGTGCACTGCACAGTAAAGTTAGGGTGGAATAGAGGATTCTGGGAGCTTAATACCAGTAATTTTGGTCAAGCCTGAGTATCTTGAGGTGCACCACTTCAGTTCCCCCTTTTGGCCTTGATTACTATCTCCCAAGATGGCCAACTAATGCTAAGCTACCCTTTGCTCCTTGCTCCATCACTGTTGGCCAGACAGGCAGTTAGATTTGCACTTTCTAAATTATATCTAACATGCCCTACTTCTCCTTAGGTTTACTCAGTTCTTTGGTTACTACTCTAGCAGTGGCTCAGTTCCAACATTTCTGGCACCAGGTACAATATTTAGTCATAAGTCTGATAGCAATTAGCAATTGCACCACCACCATGGGAAGCAATCCTGATCTGGGGTGAATTTCCATGCTAATACTCAAGTCCCAAACCGTCCGCCACCATGGGGCATCCTCCAGTTTGGATTTCACATCGTCTTCCAGTTGCTAGACTTCTTGTTGAATTTGGAGGTACTGCTTCATTGCTGCCTGGACCTCTTTCCTCAACTTCAGTCAATGTTTCTGCAGCTTCAGGATTTGCTTCCCCTGGGGAAGTAGGTATCTCTTGGATCATCGATTATATTCACCTGTCACCTTTGGGGAGGCCTGATGTGGGTTATTGCTAAATGTCTGATTGTCGTTGGGGCCCAGGTGTGGAAGCAGAAACTTGAGTTGATCACTTGGCAGTGGATGTTACCGTACTGGTATTGAGGCTCGTTGGTGGTCATGCAGTATTCCCCTTCTCCACGGTATGTGCCACCTGCATTGGTCCTTGTTGGGCTCTGGAATTTCAAGGGTACAGTTTAAGGTGGTGTTAAAACCACATGTAGCTCTCATCTCCATTCCTACGGGATGTGGGCAGACAAAATTATTCCCTTTTTCCGTGCACCCTAATAGCGAGATCCCTGAAAGGAGGGAATTTCTCTGGATTGCATATTTGGCTATGGGGTAGTACCTTAGCCAATTGATATCCCAATACTTTCTACCTCATAGAGGGATTTGGATGCCCTTTCCTGCAAACTCAGCACAGCCAGGACCATTCCTATTAATCTCAGGTGGGTGGTGACACAGAGTTTAGCTGTCAGGTAAGCTCGTATTAGTCCTCTCAGGGTGCATGAGGAGCAATTTCCACTTTTGGGTGCCCGGGTCTGCAACATGTCGTCCGTCATCCAATCTGACACATCTCCATTGTAGAGTTGAGCTAAATTGTGCCGGACTTCTTTCACCAACCACGCACCATAAGTCATGCATAAGCGATACCTGCCTGCGTGTGTAGAGGCCTTGTGGAGGGATGTTGAGGCCTGGTTGATAGTGTGGGCAGGACCTTCCAAAATCTGCACAGTTCCTAATAAGGTTCTGACTGGGCTTTTTCCTGTCTGTCCCTGCTGTCCTTCCAACTCATTGGCTCGCAACATAAGGTCTCGCAACTTAAATGAGAGGTGGTCACCTATCCCCGCTATGTCCATGGAATTAATTGTAGATTTCCCAGTGCTATAAAGGTGGGTACATCATTACAGTGGGACATATTGAATCACACATGCCCTCCAGAGGCTCAGAGGGCATCAATGACTACCACGTCAAAGAGTCAATGATAGAAGGACCTGATCTGTGTCTCGCACCACTTCGGCAGTTTCATCTGACCTATAATTAGTACGACCGAGACTATCTCATGATGTACATTCTCCAATAGGTTCCTGCAAGAGTCCTACACCACAATTCCACTCTGGAATCCAGGGCAGACTCAAGGGCATCTTAAGGACTCCTCAGTGACTGTAGTTGTAGTTCCAGGGGCTGATGTTACTAGGGTCGTGTGGGTGGTCATTGTTGTGGGAGCATCCCTCGGACATACTCTCCATATGCCATTCCCTTACTGGGCACATATCACCCAGTCCATTTGGTTGTTGCTTGGGGGAATTTGAAGTGGTGCTGCCAGCTGTTACACATACAATGCCAAAACACCCATTCACAGCACTTGATGCATTGCCGTGGAAGGTCAGGCACCAGTAATCTTCCCTTTCCCCTTTACTCAGGAGACCCCAAGGGTACTTCCCGGGGCCTTTTTGTCCCACTCCCAACCGCTCTGAGATACACCTTAGGCATACTAGTTTTTTAACAGTGACACTTAATGTACGGTATTTCTGGTTACAGTTGCATCACTCGAGTCCTTGTAGAACAAGCTTTGCTGGACCCTTCGGTTGACTGTCTTGGTTCCTTCTGTGATAAGGTTGATCAAGGTCACTAGTCATATCAGCAGTGCTACGGTTTCATGATCCTATAGAGAGAGAACATAACAGACACCGTTTGTCAACGGTCAGCCCTTTTTACACTTTGCGCTCCCATACTACTTACTCTGTGTTCAGTGTTTCCACCGGCCTTTCCCTTTCATGTCCACACATGCATGCGTGTCACTGGTCTTCAGGATAACTGTGGGTTTTGGGCCAAATTATTCATCTCCCTTTAAGGTCAATTAATGCCCTCTGTTCTCTAAGTATATCGATACCTCGAACAGTACCTTCTGTGGTTCAACACATCCAAAGGTGAGTTGGGATCATGATGCCTCCTCCCTCTAATATGTATCTCACTGCAATGCGCCTGTAGGGATTTCCCACCTATTCCTGCTATGATTATGTGGTGTTGTGTGGAGGGAGGGGTAAGTCAGTTATGAATACAAAGGCAGCCGTGCCTGTTAACGTTCTACATTGCCGGCCCCCTAACAATGCATCAATTTACAATATAGGATCCGCTGTGCTGGCCATGCCTGGGGCCAGGGCGAACTATTTTTCAGAGGCTTACTTGATCATTTCTCTGACTTCTTCCCATGTTAGAGGTTTTTCTAGCTATTTGGGCCCTTGTTCATCTTTACTACCCCTCTTCGCCCAACAGTCTGCATGACTCTGGCCTAGTGACCTACAGTCACTGCACCTCGGACCCTTATCTCTGCCATATGTCTTATTCTCCCAGGCTATATGTCCTGACTTGCCACAGGCATAGCAATTTGTTGTGTTACTTACTGCGGCCACCTTCTTGTCTATTGGTGTGTACGCTGGATATCTACCTCTGTGGCCCATTCCATTATCCCATTATAGTCGTTCCCCACCGGCAGTCCTAACTCAAAGATCTCCTGATATTCCAGGCTCAACCCTTCCTTCAACAGTTTTAGGAACATTGGATCATCCCTATCTGTGTATCTTAGCCCAGGAAAGTCACAATAGGTAGTATATTTTCTTTCTGCATTCTCATGAGTTCTGAGTAACCCCCACTATGGTGGACCAATTAGAGAGCAAACCTCCCAGTGTCCTCTGTACTTCTATCTTAAATCTGTAAAATTTCTGTTTCTCCGTTAGACCTTGGGCTGTCATCCAATCACCCCATTTGGTTTGTGGGCACATTTTATCCCAAAGGATGCATGGAATCTTTGCCCTTATTAGCGCATGGATATCCTGAGTGTGTAAGGAGTATATGTCCATCATCTCTATTCCGAAAGTCGGTATTTGCATGGTGCTGTTTAGGCATGGCTAGAGCTTCCATTGGCACCAGCAGCTTCTTTCTTCATCCTTCCCCAAACAATGTCATCATTATGGTTTGGGGATACAAGTCTCGGTCCCGCCACCTGTATTGTACTTACTTTATTTTGTCTCTTCTCAATCTGATTATTTATGTGTTTACTGAGTCCTAAATAGCTACTGGTAACTATAATCATGCCTTTTCCTTTCTTGCCCTTGTTCTGAGCATCCCACCAACCTTTTGCTTAGCCAGGCAGTGGGGGTGGGGGGGGTGGTGGGGTGGGTGTCTTCCAGATTCCATCCTTTCTTTTTCATCTGCCTATGTTTATCTTATATAAATTTAGTTATCGATCTTCTGGTAGCCATTCATTCTTGTCTAGTCTGGACATGGTTATATGGTACCTCACTTCTAGCCTACACTCGAGCAGTTCTGACCTGCCTGTCTCCTGGCACGGCTCTACCTGGCCTGTCACCTAGGGACAGTTCTGACCTGCCTACTGGTGGCTCGTGGCTAACAGTGCAGCTGCTGCTTCCTCACCTTTCAGCCGAATCTCAGGCTTGGTTCCCTGCAAACTGTTTCATACGATCGCCAGACTTACACCCTAATTATGGGTGGTTAAATAAAAGTACTCACCCGCCTGGCATGTCCAACTACCTGGTTCCCTGGTTCCTCAGTTACTTGTGGAGATCCTGCTGACTACGCCAATTGTTGTGGAGTATCTAAAGAAACTCAGCACGAGTCAGCTGTAAAATGAATCAAGCAGCAGTTTATTTAGTACAAGTATACATACTGGGGAGAGCACCCTCAGATTGGCCTGAGTATCCCAGGGTACACCACATCAAAACTAAAGTCTATGGACCGGGTTTTCCCATTCCGCCAGCAGAGGATGCCAACCATTGGTGGGACCGTAAAATCCCACCCTATAGCTCATAGCTACTGTCTTCAATAATTGGGTGTCTTAATTGTGTTGCCAACTCTGGCTGGACTTATTCTGGGAGATGACATCACATGACCTTCTATCTTCAACTGTCCCTCCCATAGACTCCAGCCATTGGTCATCCACCATGTCAATCATCACAGAGCCCCATCTTCTCAAGGCTTTTCAGTGTGTCCCGGTTTTGATTGTTGAAAATCTGGTCACCCTGACACTGAGTCTTTAACTGATGACAACACTGTTACTTGCAGGAAAAAGAACTCAGGGCTACAATTATTGATGCATTTCCTCATTGTATCTACTAACAACTCACATATTTTACAGTTTCTATCACAACCATTCTAAAATATTTTGTAATTATATAACAGAACAAACTATTTGTACCAAAAGAAGTAAACACAACTGATTGAAATACATATATCTGTATATGTTGTTTGCCTGTATATGTTATGTTTGTCTACATAACAGATGCTGCCCTTTAAAAGTATTTTATTGTCTTAAGTGCGGGGTAACAACAATAATGTACATTTATAGAAAATCATAGAAACATAGAAAAACATTCTATGGTGCTAAAGGTTTTGGTGTGATTAGGCAAGTGTTACTATTTAGAGTGCATAACCTGTACTCTATATCTAAAAGCCTATACTGCTGAAGGCATAAGATGTACTTTCAATGTTGAGCTCACAAATGTTGCTGTTGTCATACTATTTGAGAATTTCTGCCAACCCCCACATTTCTGCTCTTGTGAGAGGTAATGCTGAGGAAGAAGGTGGTAAAAGATTGACAGCACATGTCAAAGTCCAAAATATGAGATTTCCTTGCCCCTGTGGAAAATACCGAAAATGTGAAGAAAGTATAGTGTATGTTAAAAGTACAGAAGATGGCAAGAGGAGAAATTGTTTCTGACTATAAAAAGAGACTCATGGTGAAAGGTTCAGTGATAGACGAACTGCCTGATTGCTTCCTCAGCAGCAGACTTCATTATTGAAATGTTACATTCAGATCATATTGCTTTAAATGTCACAGATGCATTACTTTCCTATAATATATCACTGCTGTAAAATTTCAATGAAAACACAATTTTGAGAACATATTTTCTGTTAGTTCTTTGGCTATTGATCATTGACTGTTCAACACATAAAAACATTTGTATTTTGTCAGTGTTTCCATTGAGGTCCTCTTATGCATTCTTTCACTGCTGTTAACTCTAGGTTAGTATGGACAATGCATCATATTACACAGGTAAGCTCAAGACAGAATGGAGCACTGAACAGAGGAGCCCTGTGGGCTAAACAGCGCATTGCATAGAGAGATTCATTAGGCAGAAAATATAATGCATCACAATGGAAATCTATATTGGTTCAAATGTTAATATGAAACTGCTTCAGGTAGAAACATTGAGTACTTAAACTGTCATCAAATTATTTTCTCTTACATGTAAAAGGGTATTTCTTTTTTGTTCATGGGGTGTGAGCATCACTTGCAAGGCCAGCATTTATTGCCTATCCCTAGTTGCCCTCAAGAAGATATTGGTGGACCTTCCTCTTGAACGACAGCGGTTCGTGCGGTGAAGGTGTCCCACAACGCTGTTAATTTCTTGGCTTCCTCATTGCAACTTCAGCCAGGTGTTAGGCTCTTTATTTATCTCTGCAAGGGGCCGACCACCTGTTTTAGGTGGCTGCAAGGGATGCCGAATAAAATGACCCTACCCAAAATTGGTGCGGACAATATTCAAACGTCCTTTGGTGCATAGTCCCAAGTCTCCAAAATTGACCCTAATTGTGCCCTCTTTACAGTGTAAAAAGTGGTGCAATATGATCCAATTTCTACCTCAATGGCTTCTGTACAAAAGGGAAGAAAATTTGAAAGAAAATTAATATAGATTCTTCGGTGCTGCTGAGTACAGTATCTTCCATAAGATGTTGAGTTCTTATTTCCAGTCTTATTTGGCTTCTCACTGAATTTCAGATCAGTAGAATAGCCTTGAAATAGTAAAGTGAAACATTTGCAGTGTTAAAGACAGGGTTGAAACAAAAATCACATGACATATTATTCTTTAGTGTGCAAGTCACTTCTATTCGATTGAGAAATCGCTATGGTGGGGATTTTGTCAATAACATGCCGTTCCCAACATTGTAACCAGAACTGTGTGCCACTTATGCTCTCCCTTTCCCGTTTCCCACGTGAGTACAATTGAAATTCTAAGTGCCATCGGCATGCATGGAAAACACGTGTGATTCAGTGGTATGAGAAGCTTCTCACTGGTGAAATTTGTCATCAGCTGACAATGGTGGGCTATAAAAGAGCCCCCTGGTCAAACAGGGAGCCTTTGCATCACGGCCACAGCTTTCCTGCCCAACTGTATTGTTATTAGCATAAGGCTTGAGAGCACAAAGGTTTCTTTTTCAAAGGATGTTTTTCAAATTTAAATTTCACTTGACAATATTTTATGATAAATTGGCTTTACTTTATTCATATGTGCATCAGCGTTATTTGTTGAGACTAACTTAGAAAGCTAAATGTACAGGCACACCTCAAAGTTGGCACGCATTGAACATTACAGGGGAGGTAGGGACATTTCCTCCATTGTGGAAGAAACAACATTGTGTCTTTTTGTTCAGTCTTTATTGAATGCTCATTTTAATATCCTGTGTTGCACTCACCACTCTGTGGGACATGGCTGAACTTGCAGAGTCAGCTGTCCCTCCCACCTATACATTCATTATAAGGGATATTGTCCAGGATTACTCTCAGCAGGGATAATTGAAAAGTTTTAGGCGAAGTCAAAGCCCTGTAAGGCCTCTGCCAGCCAACACCCTGAGATGAACCCACATCTGGACAGTACTGACACCATCCTTTCGGCCCCTTACGTTCTTTCCTTGATTGCCTGCCCCCACCATCCCTTCCCATCCAGAATGTCAGGCCCTTGCCACTTCACTCTTCCATGCCCTCAGTGCCACTCCACAACCCCCCTCACCACTGACTCACCCTGCCCTGTCCCTAGTCTCCATGCAAGCTGCCATTTTCCTGCTTCCCTCCCTTGTGCTGTAAAGTTAAACAAGGAAAGCCATTGACCTTACACACAACTACACAAAGCTGACTGCTGCATGCCACCTTTAAACGATTGTGAGCCACGGGATTCTCGTGCACCATTAACTTTATCCTGAGGGTAGGACTTTATTAGAAAAAGTTTACATTAATGAGTATTCATAACATACAAAGGACAAACCTACCACAGGTCAACATAATGCTCGACATGCCGCAAGCACACCTCTGACTTTATCTCTGTATCTCACTCTGTCATCGGTAAATCAAGGTTTTGCATCTTGCTTAAATAAGTCACCCCACACATCATGTTTCCCACTCTTATGAGCTCCATGAAAACCCCCTCTGCCAACTATGTGGAAAATGTTCACACTTAAGTTTTTAACCTTAAAGATTTTTTAAAAATTCTTATTAACATTCTTCAATGGAGATGGATAGTATTGATCTAGACAATGAAGTTTCACCAAATAAATGCATTTTCATTTAGGCTAGCCTGATTTCATTACTAAGGGTTAACATGGATCCCGGCCCCAGAAAAGTTGATTTTTCTTGCAATAAACTGCTTCAAATAATTTATTTAGTATTCAGTCCTCATTTTGATCTCATTAACACTAAATACCATAATCAGAGAATTTGTTTTTTGAATAATATTAAGGATAAAGAGTTATACTTAAAGCTGATTGCTGATAGTGTACAGTTTTGAACAGTCACAATTGTAATGTAGTATTTGAAATCAGTGCTTCTCTTATCTTATTATTCTCTGATCTTTTTGACTAAACTGTAAGTAAATTGACTTTAAAGGTAGAGGCATTCAGGACAGCCAAAATCACAGTTCTGTTCCTTTAAGCCCTGATGCTGCAAGACGGCCCCAATGGCATGGAGGCTAATTATGGGGAGCTCTGGCTAGTGTGACAAATTTGCACAATGCTAACAATTTTTTAGCAAGTTAATAATTTTTATTCAAAAGGTCCCAGAATAAATTTAACAGCTTCTTTGGTTCTTTTCATTGTTCAACCATATGAATTGGGCAGAGCAGGATGTGGATGGCTTGGCCTATTGGAATTGTTTTCTTAAAGGTATCACTTTTAATTGGTGATTGGAAGCTACATTTTTTACCTTCTGACATTATATTCCTTTATCTGCATTTGCATTGGTGCACCAATTTTTGTTACTGAAAAGGCTCAATTGTCTGCATTGTAAAACTTTAATTACAACTGTCTTGCTTCCAGCTGTTATTTCACTTGGGACAATCAAAGAGCAATTACAATCCCTTTGGGAGGTGGGGTGGTGGTGTTCCTATGTTACCCTCATATTTGGAAAAGGAAGAGCAGCCCTTGAGGGGACGAGAAAAGCAGGTGCAATAATAACCTCACATATCATATTTTCACTGGTACTTACCCTGGGATCTGCATTTATTGGCCCAGGCAGTGCTTCTTGGACATGTCAGAGGTGAACTGTCTTTTGCAGAATTGCTTCACAAAGGAGGCAGCCATGTAATCATGCCATCTTCTGGAGAACCAGCAGACAACTTCCACACAAAGACAGGTCTTCACTGAATGTGAATTGTGTTAAACCTTAATGCCATTAGAATCTTCCAAGCTACAGCTGACAACCTGTGCCCCTCACACTTCAGAAAAATCAGCAAGCTATACGGAGATGCATCAAGTAACAGTAGTCCTATTTGCGAAAGCTAATGTGTATTCCATTGACCCTGTGGAAAGAGACATCAGGTCAACACTACACAGAACATCTCCAGGTGGCGATGCAAATTTTCTAAAGTGTATTTTAGGTGGCTCCTAATTACTATTGCACTGCTGTCCTCCATAAGACTTAGGAGCAGAAGTAAGCCATTTGGCCTATCAAGTCTGCTCCGCCAATCGATGAGATCCTGGCTGATCTGATAATCCTCAACTCCACTTTCCTGCCTTTTCCCCATAACTCTTGATTCCCTTACCTGTCTATCTCAGTCTTGAATATACTTAATGACCCAAACTCTACAGCCTTTTGCAGTAAAGAATTCCACAGATTCACTGCCCTCTGAGAGAAGGAATCCCGCCTCATCTCTGCTTTAAATGGACACCCTCTTATCCTGAGGTTATTCCCTCTGGTTCTATACTCTCCTACAGGGGGAAACAACATCTCAGCACCTACCCTGTCAAGCCCCCTAAGAATCTTATATGTTTCAATAAGGTCGCCTCTCATTCTTCTAAACTCCAATGAGTACAGACCCAACCTAATCAACCTCTCCTCATAAGAAAATCCCTCCAGGGATATTGCCTTGGGATGCTATAGAAGGCATCCAATTTCCATCCATTCATGATGCTGGTAACCATCAACAGAGGGTTGAGCAATAGGTCACTCTGTTACTTGCTCACAGATTTCATTTCACATCTCCATGCTGGATTCCCTTTCACTCCCCTCTCCTCATCGCCCACACACAGCCAAGCCTAGAATAACAAGTATTTAAAATCCATTTTTCACCTTTATAAAGGCAGGAACATATGCTTCCATTTGCATCCACTTTTATTTAAGTGGCAAATCATTTTAAATTTGAGCCGTTAACCAGGTTTTCTGCATTCCTCAAGGAGTTGCCTGCTGCAAAATGGTGCTGGGAGAATACGCCAATTATTCAAATGAATGAATTCCACAAAATTGCAGACAATACACTTTAGGCTATCTTTGCACTCATTATCAAGCATCCCCAATTTGAATTTTGCCGGGACTTTTATATTTTCATTAAATTCATCACAATATGGCTCAAATGCAGTTGGTTTCTCAAATGATTGTACAGACCCATTCATCAGCAGAAGGTCTTCTTCCACCTCATCACAGATGACTCTGAAACGTCAAATATCTCTTTGTGAAAGCGCATATGGTATGTGAGACTAGAAATTGGCAATATTAGCAGGCACACACTTAATATGTTCATATGGCATGCCCTGGCCCTTTATTTTAATGTTGGCGATATAACTATTTAATTTATTAAAACAAAAAACAAAGTGCTCATCTGCAAGAATAATGGCACATTTTGGGATTTTGTGACCATGTTTCCACAGGAGGATTTGGAAAAATAGAGTTAATTTTAAATAACAACAGAAAATGCTGGAAAAACTCAGAAGGTCTGGCAGAATCTATGGAGAAAGAAACAGAGTTAACATTTCAAGTCTGTATGACTTCTTTGAAGCTGCATTTTTAAAAGCATAGTGTATTCAAAGGAATGTACTGAAATAAACTGAGATGTTATAATATGATAGTTATAATATGGATATCAGCTTTGATGCTGTTTCCCCATAGACTGTAAATAAGCAACCCTTTAGTCTGTTTCAACAAATGAAAAAAAACACATCACGCCCACTGCATCGGAAAGGCTCTTTGAACATTTTTTTGGCTGTGAACAGGGAAAGAGTGGTAGTAATAGCACAGGAGCTTTTTGGATATAGGATGCTGCATAGGCACTCAGTTTTTAAATAGAAAACTGAAAGGGCATTCACATAGACTAAAATGTTGAGTAATGGTTAGAAGTCACTCCAACAACCACAACCATCTTCCTTTGTGCTAGATATGATTCCAACCAGTGGAGTTTTCCCCCTGATACCCATTGACTTCAGTTTCACTAGGGCTTTTTAAGGTCATGAGAACATAAGAAATAGAAACAGGAGTAGACTATTCGACCCCTCGAGCCTGTTCCGCCATTTAATGAGATCATGGCTGATCTTCTTGTGTTTTGATTTCCACATTCCCATCTAACTCTGATAACCTTTGACTCCCTGGCTTAACAAGAATCTTGCCTACCTCTGCCTTAAAAATATTCAATGACCCCGCCTCCACCACCTTCTGAGGCAGAGTTCCAAAGTCGCACAACCCTCTGAGAGAAAAAAATTCATCTCATCTCTGTCCTAAAAGGCTGTCCCCTAATTTTAAAACAGTGCCCCCTAGTTCTGGACTCACCCACAAGAGGAAACATTCTTTTGATGTCCACCTTGTCAAGACCATTCAGGTCTTCTTGTATACTTCAATCAAATCACCCCCCACTCTTAAACTCCAGTGGAAACAAGCCCTGTCTGTCCAACCTTTTCTCATAAGACAACCCACTCATTTCAGGTATCAATCTAGTAAACAGAAACAGAAAATGCTGGAAAACTCAACAGGTCCAGCAGCATCTGTGGAGAGAGAAACGGAGTTAACATTTCCAGTCCGTATGACCCTTCTTCAGAGCTCTGAAAAGTATTTGAGGTGCAGTCTCACCAATGCCCTATATAACTGAAGCATAACATCCTTACTTTATGTTCAATCCCTCTCATAATAATGGATAGCCTTCCATTAGCCTTCTTAATTACTTGCTGTACCTGCATACTAACTTTTTGTGACCCATACTAGAACACCCTCTGCACCTCAGAATTATGCAGCCCTTCTCCTTTTAAGTAATACTCTGATTTTTTTGTTCTTTCTGCCAAAGAGAACAACTGCACATTTTCCCACATTAAATTCCATTTGCCAGATCTTTGCCCAATCACTCAACCTATCTTTAACCATCTGCAACCTCTTCATGTCCTTTTCACAATCTATGTTTGTGTCATCCTTGATGCTGCATTCAGTCAAATGTTGCCTTGAAGTCAAGGACAGTCACTCTCACCTCACTTCTTGAGTTCAGCTCTTTTGTCAATGTTTAGACCAGGGCTGTAATGAGGTCAGGAGCTCACTGGCCCTGGCAGAACCTGAAATTATATCGCAGGATAACTTACTGAATGAGGCTGTTCTTTTATGTTAGATAAGTAATTTCTGACTTGAATCACTAGCACATAACTTTGCTCATTGGAATTGCAGGTGCCTATTGTGAATAATTTTTCAAAAATTTATATCAACGGTTAGAGGTTCAGAGGCAGCATGCTCCTGGCCTTCTCATATGCACTCCTGGGGTGGGTGAAGGTCTTCCCTGGGCGTGCACGGTCTGAAAATTACCTCTCAGATGTTGGCCTTGGGGCTGCTTATTCGTGCTTTGTCAGTGAGTGCATACCTTGCTCAATATAGTTCAAAATCCTCCTGACAAGATATCTGATGGTGAGAGTATGAGAGTATATTGTTTACATGAATAATTAACAAATGTTCAACAAAGCTTTATATATTGTAAAATAGGAAAAAATTACAATTGTTTATAAGGATACAGAATTAATGCAGAGTCATTTGCCAATGCAATGCATAATTATCTCCCAGGGTACAGGTATATTATGTCAGACATTGTGTGCAAAGACATCTTACTTGTCAAAACCATCTGCAGCCTAACAAAGGAAAAGGATCATGTACAGTGCTTAAAGGAGGTTGGAATCTTGAAATCATCCTGTGGCATTATTGGTTGCTATTAAGTGCCCCTGTAGTATCTGCCAATTGTATCGCTAGTGCTCAACTCTCAGTAATTGCAAGACAAAAGCATTCAAGGATATGTAGAGGCAAACCCAATCAACAACCAGCAAACTGTTTAATACTGCATGGCAGCAAGACTGCAGAAATGCAAAAAAAAACAGGCTGAATTACGCATGCTAGCATGCCAATATCCTGCTAGTTTTCTATAGTGGATCAACTTTGCTTACTGGAAACACTGGGAACACGAGGAGTGATGAAAGAGATGCTAATAATTGTGATAGTCCTTGTTTGTTATGATATTCTTGCAGTATGCAAAATATTACACTCTTAATTCCCACAAGCATGCTGTTCCCAAAACTTGATGCAACAAAATTTTGGTCACGTTGCAGTAAAACTTTTGTTACGTTGCAACAGAGATAAGCAGTGAATTTTTTTTTAAATCATTAAAATGGCTATCACTGCCAGTATAAAATGGTACTGCTTTCTCTGTTATACACAAGATAATTATTTATATGACAGAAAATGCATCAAAAATCAGTTTTAAAACCATCACCACATCATCTGCATTTTACTGGACAGAGCAAGAATCTGGTAGAGGGCTACTGGTAAGAAAATCACAGAAATGTGAGCCAGCTAATAGTTTCATTCCCATAGGTAATATTCATAGGGTTTAAAATATGTTTCTTTTAAATATTCAAGTGTCCTAGTTGGATCTGAATTGGATATTAAACTGCATGTGATGTTTTACTAAATCTTCTGCAACTGCACAGATACTATTGGGATAATGTTCTGAGCGCCAGCTGCTGAGAAGACATATTGGACATTTGAGCAGTGCTGTGCACGATTTTATGACCATGTATTTAGAAAATCATCCACAGCATGCTCCTGAATTTCGATATTCGTTGCCAGCAGGCAAGGCTTCTCGCTGAGAGTGCAAAGTTGGAAAATTGCCCCTTATGTACAAGTGAAATCATATACCCTAGAAAGAAAATCAGCTAGCATGTTGTTCTTAACAATTGCAAAATAACATTTTGTAAATAATAAAGTTAGACACAAAGCTTCAAACCAAATATAATATATGACTGTACATTTTCAGAGACTCTGCTTCAGATATCCATTCTCAAATGGTTAACAGATTGGACAGTCAGGCATGAAGGCCATATTCCATTCAGCAAGGCTCCACAATTATTAGTGGAGCCACTTAAAGTTTACTTTTTTTATCTTGAGTTCAATAATATTTTGATGAATGTCCTCCTAGAATGTGTAAGAGATTTAGGAGTGAGAGCAGGAGAAACCTTTTTGCACAGAGGATTGTGAGGGTCAGTGGTAGTGTTGGTGATTGAAGTAGACATTTAAAAATAATGTACATAATTTGTTGAAGGAAAGGGGCACTATGGTATATGAGAACAGGGCCGGAACAAGGCTAAGTGCTTCTACTCATGTGGAGGATAAACAAAAATACAGATCAGCATGCCAAACATTTTATTTGCATGTTATTGGACTGAATTTAATGCAGTCAGTCACCAAGGGAACCAGTGTGGCCGGGCCCAATTGATCATGGGAGATGCCCAACTTCAGTCTCCCGGGGGTGGCAAAATCTCCCCTGAATAAGTCGGGGATGGGGTGTGGTGGGGGTTGGAGTGACTGATGGGAGATTCCTAGCCGCTGCTGATGGGATATTAATTAGGCTCATTAATGAACCAATTATATCTAAACCCATTGCCATTCAGTGGTGGGTCAGGGATTAAATTGAGGCCGCATGGCTTTCCTGTGCCCTTGGAAGGCCATACAGCAAACCCTGAGGGACCTGGCATTGGGTGGGGAGGGTGGCCATTGAAAACTGTCCCCTGCCCTTTCTTCTGGCTCCCCTTCCGCCACCCCACACACCCCCCTGTTCCCCACAACATTTACCTCGCAACCCCCAACCCACCTTCAAGCACCTGTAGCCTGGGGGGCACCTTCACAACCCTGGGCCTCTGGTGGGTGCATTGCTGGTGCTGGCGGCAATGATGTGCTGCTGGCCTCAGATTGGCTGGCAGCTGGCAGCTTGCGGGACTTCCACCACTGAAGACCTCAATCATGGGGAAGGCCCCACGGCAGCCAGTTAAGTGTCTGAAGGTCACGTGGTTCCACCAGGCCTTCCCCGCAGAACTGACAAGGGTTCCCTCCCAATTCTCTAACCAGTGGGTCAGACCCCCATTAGTCTGGCAGAATCCCAGCTATAGTTTCTATGTAATTCTATAATTCTGTGTAAAGGCTCTAATTTTTTACACTTAACCTTTGTGCATTGGAATGACAGCTGTAACTTTTAATTCTACATTACATTTGTGTCTCCATGCTGACTTATGTCACTGATTTATGCAAAAAAAAATTACCAGCTTGGAATTTCTACCATGGACATGGAGGCTTATGCAAGGATTTTCATGGCAGCCCCATAGCATGTAAATTATGGCAGACAGACAAGGTCCTCAAACCCAGCCAATGCCCCTGCCTTCCTCTGCTGACACAACAGGTCTCAGGGACAGAAAGGAATGGAAGTAGCTTCTGAGGCAAGAACAGAAAGCGCACCAGCTTGCCAATGTCCTCCCTATCCAACTCACCTCTTCCAGTGTTGACCCTGTGGACTCTGCCAGTAAAACAGCTCTCAGCGCCCCTCTCCACATTTCCCTCTAGAATGTCCGTTCCCGCGTGAACAAGGACCTTGCCACCCATGAGCTTCTTGTGAATGATTGTACTGACATGATGGCCTGGACGAAAACGTGACCGAGGGGTGATGACACCTTCCCTCTAAATGAAGCATTGCCGCCTGGCTGTTTGTTCGAATACTTGCCCTTCGCAGACTGTTGCAGCTCTTATCACCAAACTACCCTTGTCTGGTTCCCCTAATCCTCTGGCAATTACTCCTTGGAACACTTCATCTTGTTCCACCCTGCTTGCCTCTCATTTAAAATCCTCATTCTCCACTGCCCATTTAAGGACCATAATAAGTTTCTTATTGATATACCTTCATTGCTTTTCTTCCTTAGCCTCTACACTGAGCGACTTCTCATCTTATGTGATTTCAATCTATCTCAATTCATCATTTTCTCTCTCCTCTGAGCTCACTTCATCTGTCCCTCTATTTAAACTCCCCAACCCACGATCACAATGACTGTTTGATCTTGCCACTCACATCTCTTTGCTACTCCTATCGCGTCAGTCACAGAGAAAGCAATCTCTGATAATTTCCTTATATAAATCTCCACCTGCATCTCTTTCCCCCTCCCAACAATCTTACTTCCTTCTGTGTCCTCCCATGCAAAAAAGCTCTTTCCCAAATCACTGGCAACTGTACTTTGAAAATCACAACTCTTGAGCCTTTAGTCTTCCATTCACTACAACATTGCCCAAAGGTAAGCAAGGAGCTAATGGGAGGAAAGATCTTGTAACAGTCTCTATCATGTAGGATAATGTATTTGACAAACTAATGGGACTAAACCCAAACAAGTCACCAGGACCTGATGGCCTGCACCCAAGGGTTTTAAAGGAAGTGGCTACAGAGATAGTACAGGCATTGGTCGAAATATCCCAGAACTCACTGGATTCCAGGAGGGTCTCAGCGGATTGGAAAACCACTAATGTGACACTCCTGTTCAAGAAGGGAGGGAGACAAAAAGCAGGAAATTATAGGCCAGTCAGCCTAACATCTATCATTGGAAAATTGCTAAAGATTATTATTAAGAAAGAAATAGCAGGACAGTTAGAAAAGCTTAACGCCATCAAACAGTGTCAACATGGTTTTGTGAAAAGGAAATCATGTTTGACAAAGAGTTATTTGAGGATATAACAAGCAGAATAGATAAAGGGGAACTGGTAGATCTACTGTATTTGGATTTCCAGAAGGCATTTGATATGGTGCCACACAAAAGGTTATTGCACAAGATAGGAGCTCATGATATTGGGGGTAATGTATTAGCATGGATTGAAGATTGGTTAACATTGAGAAGACAGAGAGTCTGGATTAATGGGTCTTTTTCAGGTTGGAAAGATGTAGCCAGTGGAATGCCACAAGGATCAGCCCTAGGACTCAATTATTTACTATCTATATTAATGACTTGGAGAAGGGGGCAGAGTGTGATGTATCCAAATTTGCTGATGTTACAGAAATAGTGGGAGGGCATGTTGTGATGAGGACGTAAGAAATTTGCAAGGGGATATAGGTAGGTTGAGTGAGTGGGCAAAAACTTGACAGATGGTGTTCAATGTAGTAAAGTATGAGGAAATACACCTTGGTAGGAAGAATCAAAAGGCAGACTATTATTTAAATGGAAAGAGACTCCAAAAAAGTGCAGCACAGAGCGATCTGGGTGTTCTTGTGCATGAAATACAAATGGTTAGCATGCAGGTGCAGCAAGTAATTAAGAAGGCAAATGGAATTTTGGCCTGTATTACTAGCGGGTTGGAGTTTAAAAATAGGGAAGCCTTGTTCCAACTGTACAGGGTGTTGGTGAGGCCGCGCCTGGAGTACAGTGTACAGTTTTGGTCCCTGTATTTAAGAAAAGATATACAGGCATGGGAGGCTGTTCAAAAGAGATTCACTAGGCTGATTCCTGGGATGAAGAGGTTGACATCAAGAACGGCTAAACACATTAGGCCTTTGTTCATTAGAACTTAGAAGAATGAGGGATGACCTTATTGAAACATGCAAGATTCTGAGGGGCCTTGACAGGGTAGATGTTGAGAAGATATTTCCATTAGTGGGGGAGTCTCAAACTCGGGGACATAGTTACAGAATAAGGGGCCACTCATTTAAAACTGAGATGCAAAGGAACTTCTTCTCTCAGATGGTAGTGAATATCTGGAAATCTTTACCCAGAGAGTTGTGGAGGCTAGATCACTGAAAGTATTTAAAGAGGAGGTAGATAGATTTTTGAAATATTGGTAAGTTGAGGGCTATGAGGAGTTGGCATGAAAGAGGAGTTGAGGCCTGGGGCAGATCAGCCATGATCTTATTGAATGGCAGGGCAGTCTTGAGGGGCTGAATGGCCTCCTCCTGCTCCTATTTCTTATGTTCTTAAGTTCTTATCTCTGTAGCTACTGAACTGCTAAACCACAATCTAGTTGCAATCTTAGATGCCCATGTTCCCATTGAGATCATTATTCTCTCTCACCCCGGCCGTTCCCTCAGTATGACTTTTACTTTTGCTCCTTTCTGTCCAAGGGACATGGACTTAAAAATCTGGTTTAACCATTCACTGCCTGATCTGGCTAGAACACATAAAACACTACTGGATTCTTCTCTCGTCTGCCAAAGCTGTTCACCATTCTGGGATCAGCCTGGAATGCAAAGATAACATCTGCCTTCTATTTCTAGTGCAAACCATCTTCATAAATCCCTTTCTCCTGTTTTCTCTACGCTCACCTCCAACAATAAGTGCGAACAGTTCCTGGACTTCTTTGTCACAAAGATTGAACTCAACCAATGAGCTGTCTCTGATGCTTCCCTCTCTTCTTCTTGTCCAACAAGTCAAACTTCTTCTAGGTTTTCCTATTGCACAAGCCGGAAACTCACACCTTTAACAATTTCTCTGCTGTCTGCCCTCATTCTCTCTCCAACTTCATTTTGTCCAAGAGACCCACCACCTGGTCTCTCAACCCAATTTCCAATGAACTGCTGACCAACCAAATTCCCTTACTGGCTCCCATGTAAGCTGATACTGTTAACAGTCCTCACTCCTCAGTTACTGCCTCCCCACTCTTAAATTGCCGTCACCATCCCTCTTCTCAAAAAGCCAAAGCTTGACCCCACTGCCCTTGTAATCTGCCATCCCATCTCCAACCTCCTTCCCCTCCAAACTCTTTGAATGCACTGATACCTCCCAAATCCATTCCCATCTTCCCCAGGGCTCATATTTGAATCTTTCCAATTAGACTTCTGCCCCTGCCACAGTACCAGTACCGATCTTATTAAAGTCACAAGCAACATCCTATGTGACTGTGATAAAGGTAAACTATCTTTGCTTGTCCTTCTCGTCCTATCTTTAGGCTTTGACACAGTTGACTACACCATTTTCCTCCAATGCCTCTCCACCGTCATCCTGCTTGGTGGGTCAGTTCTCGTCTGAATCTATCCAATCACAACCAGAGAATCATCTGCAATGTTTCTCTTCCCATTCTGGCACTATTAACTTTGGATTTTCACCAGGATCTATCCCTGTCCCCCTCCTATTTCTCCTCTACAGGCTGCCCTTCATGACACTATCTGAAAGCACAGCATCAGTTTCCACATGTTCATTGTCAGTACCCAAATTTACCTTACCACCATCTCTCTTGACCCTAGCGCTGTCTCTAAACTAAATGCTTGTCGGGCATCTAGTACACAATCAACAGAAATTTCCTCCAATTAAATATTGGGAAGAATTCTGCCACTGACTCTATCACTCTGTCTGGCAACTGCCTGAAGCTGAACCAGACTGTTTGCAACCTTAGTGACATTTTTAATTCTAAAATGAGCTTTCTAGCACATTTCTGCACCATTAGTAAAGCTGCTTATTTCAAGATGCTTGTTTAAATTAGGATTGTACCTTGGGTACAGATTGCTTTATCAAGTTATCCTTTGTTAATGGTCATTAGAATGGTACTGCCTTATCCTGACTGAATGAGTATATCAAAAATGAAGTGATCTCAGCAGATGCTGATGTAGCTCAGAAGTCAATGTACCCAAAAACACAAGAACATGGGAAGTAGGAGCAGGAATAGATCATACAGCCCCTTGAGCCTACTCTGCCATTCAAGATGATCATGGCTGATCTTCTGCCTCAGTTCTACTTTCCCACTCACTCCCCATTCCCTGATTCCCTATGTGACCAAAAATCTGCTTATCTCAGCAATATTCAGCAATGGATTATCCAGAGAGTATTGGTAAGTGTGTCATTTTCAAGTTGGTAAGGTGTGTGGAGTGCCACGGGATCAGTACTGGGGCCTCAACTATTTACAATCAGTATCAATGACTTAAATGAAGGGACTAAATGTATAATAGCTAAGTTTTCCAATGACACCAAGATAGGTAGGAAAATAAATTGACAGGAGGAAGTAACGTGCCTGCAAAGGGACATAGATAGGTTAAGTGGGTGAGCAAAATTTGGCAGACAGAGTATAATATGGGAAAATGTGAACTTGTCCACTTTGACAAGAAGAATAGTAGTTTCTGTGTACTATTTAAATGGTGAGACACTGCAGAATTCAGTGGTACAAAGGAATCTGGGTGTCCTGGTACAAGAATCACAGAAAGTTAGTACGTAGGTACAGCAAATAATTAGGAGGGCAAGTGGATGTTGGTGTTTATTGGAATATAAAAGTAAGGAAGTTTTACTGCAGCTGTGCATGTCTGGAATACTGTGTACACTTTGGGTCTCCTTATTTGAAAAAGGATATAATTGTGATAGAAGCAGTTCAGAGAAGGTTCATATGACTCATTCCTGTGATAGAGGGTTTATCTTATGAAGAAAGGTTGAACAGGTTGGGCCTTTACCCATTGGAGTTTAGAAGAATGAGAGGTGATCTGATTAAAACACATAAAGTCCTGAAGCGACTTGATAGGTTAGTTACTGGGAGGATGTTTCCTCTTGTGTGAGAGACTAGAACTAGGAGACACAGTTTAAGACGGAGGTGAGGAGAGATTTTTTTCTCTCAGAGGGTCATTAGTTTGTGGGGTTCTTTTCCCCAGAGGGCAGTGGAGGCTGGCCATTGAATTTATTCAAGGCTGAGTTGGATAGATTTTTTGATAGACAAGGGAGTCAAGGGTTATGGGTGAGCAGACAAGAAAGGGGGGTTGAGACCACAGTCAGAACAGCTGTGATCTTATCGAATGACGGAGCAGGCTCGAAGGGGCAAATGACCTAATCCTGCTCCTAAGCCCTATGTTCGTAAACCTCTGCAGTAGAGAATTCTAAAGATTCAGGACTCTTTGAGTGAAGACATTTCACCTCTTCTCAGTACGAAATGATCATCTCCTTATCCTGAAACTGTGCCCCTGTGGTTTAGGTTCCATAGCCAGGCGAAGAAACCTCTGTGTCTACCCTATCACACCTCTTCAGAATCTTGTATGTTTCAATGAGATCACCTCTCATCCTTCTAAACTCCTGAGAATAATTTACCCTGTCACTCATCATGGGACAACCCTCTCATCCCAGTACCCAAACTAGTGAACCTTCACTCTATCACCTCCAATGCAAGTATATCTTTCCTTAAAGATGGAGACCAAAACTGCATACAGTTTTCCAGGTGTGGCTTCACCAATGCCGTGTACAATTATAGCAGGACTTCTTTATCCTTGTACTCCAATGCCTTTGCAATAAGGACCATTGTGTAATTTGCCTTCCTATTTGCATGCTGTAGCTACATGCTAACTTTTTGTGTTTCTTGTACAGGTACACCCAAGTGCCTCTGAACTTCAACATTTAGAAGTTTCACGCCTTTTAAAAATATTCTACTTCTTTATTCTTTTTATCCAAAGTGAATAACCTCACGCTTCCCCACATTATACTCCATCTGCCAACTTGTTGCTCGCTCACTTTACTTGATCAAATCACTTTGCAACTGTGTGTGTCCTCCCCACAGCTTGCATTCCCACCTAGCTTTGGATCACCAGCAAACTTTGATATCTTACTCTCAATCTCTTTGCCTATGTCATTAGTATTGACTGTCAATAGCTCAGGCCCCAGCACTGATTCTTGCAGCACTCCACCAGTTAGAGCCTGCCAACTTGAAAATGTCCCATTTATCCGCACTCTCTGCTTCCTGTCCATTAACTAATATTCTATACATGCTGATATATTATCTACAGCTCCATAAGTTGTGTGTTAACCTTTTCTGTAGCATCTTATTGAATGCCTTTTGGAAATCCAAGTATACTGGTTCCCTTTTATCTATCGTATTAGTTACATCCTCAAAAAACTCTAATAAATTTGTCAAACAATTTCCCATTCATAAAACCATGTTGACTTTGTCTGATCATGTGATGATTTTCAAAGTACATTGTTAAGACTTGCTTAATAATAGATTACAGCATTTTCTTGATGACTAATGTCAGGTTAACTGGCCTGTAGTTCCCTGATTTCTATCTATCTCCTTTCTTGACTAGCAATGTTAGAGTTCTAAGTTTCAATTCACTGTGAGTGTGCTAAAATCTAGGGAGTTTTGGAAAATCATAACAAGCACATCCACTATCTAGGTAGCTATCAGAACCCTAGGATGTAAACCATCAGGTCCTTGGGCAGAGTTTTGTCCTTGGCATGCAGGCTTGGCAGAGATGGTTGGGAAGCTGACCGCCACCCGCAATCAGGCCTGGAAGGCAATTTCACGCTGGCGGGCCAATTAAGGCCATCCCGGTGTGAAGGGGGAGCAGCAGCGCTGAACACTGCCTGTGCGGGCGGGGGGAGAGGGTGAGTCAGGCGAGTGTAACATTTGCGCATGCACGCAAGTGCACGCTACACAATTTCCCTGAGGCAGCTCTCTGCCTTAGGGAGATGAACTGATTTGTAAAAAATTTAAGATTTGATAAATGTTATGAAATATATCCCCTCATGTGACTCTGTCATATGAGCAGGGCCATGTTATTTATGAGAAGTTAAAGTTTTTATTTAATTTTTATTTGCTTTTGGAAACCACTCGTGGATGAGGTTTCCAAAAAAGTGCATAGGCCGCTTGGCCTTTTCAGCTGCTGACTCTGGCTGCTGACTCCGGCCCGCGCTGTCTGACCGAAATATCGTACACCCGACATTATCGTGGGTCATTTTACATTCGGTCGGGCTGAGCATGAACCCACCCGCCGAGCTAAAATCCCTGCGCCTTGGCATCCTGAGAAACTGGGCTAGAAGATAGATCAATAGAGAAGCAGTGGAAGACATTGCTGGGGCATTTCAGAGTATTCAGAATAAGTGCATTCCTACTGTAAAGAAAAATTCTAAGGGGAGAACCCACAATCTGTGGTTAACTAAGGATGTTAAGCAAAGCATCAAACTTAAGGAAAATGCATACAGCTCCGCAAAGATAAGTGGCAGGATAGATGATTGGACAGAACATAAAGAACAGCAGAGAATGACAAAAGGTTAATCCAGAGAAAGAAATTAGAGTATAAGAGAAAACTAGCTAGAAATGTAACAGATAGCAAGAGTTTCTACAAGTATTTAAAAAGGAAAAGCGTAAGTAAAGTAAGTGTTGGTCCTCGAGAGTGACAGTGGGGAATTAATGGCAGATAACAAGGAAATGGCGGAAGAAATGAACAAATATTTTGCTTCTGTGTTCACTATAGAGGTTATAAAAAACATTCCAGGAATAGCTACAAAAAGGGAGGTAGAGAGAAAACAGGGAATTACAGACCAGTCAGCCTGACGTTGGTAGTGGGGAAAATTCTAGAGTCCATTATAAATGATTTAACAGCTGAGCACTTGGAAAACAGTGGCAGAATCGGACAGAATCAGCATGAATTTACAAAAATGAAATCATGCTTGACAAATCTACTGGAATTTTTTGAGGATGTAACTAGTAGATTTGATGAGGAGGAGCCAGTGGGTGTGGTTTACATGGGCTTTCGGAAGGCTTTTGACAAAGTCTCACAGAAGAGATTAGCGTGTAAAATTAAAGCACATGGGATTCGGGGTAGCATGTTGAGATGGATAGAAAACTGGTTGGCAGACAGGAAACAAAGAGTAAGAATAAACGGGTCTTTTTCCGAATGGCAGGCACTGACCGGTGGGGTACCGCAGGGATCGGAGCTGGGACCCCAGCTATTCACACTATATATTAATGATTTAGATAAGGGAACTAAATGTAATATCTCCAAATTTGCAGATGACACAAAGCTGGGTGGGAGGGTGAGCTGTGAGGAGGATGCAGAGATGCTTCAGTGTGATTTGGACAAGTTGAGTGAGTGGGCAAATGCATGGCAGATGCAGTATAATGTGGATAAATGTGAGGTTATCCACTTTGGTAGCAAAAACAGGAAGGCAGATTATTATCTGAATGGTTATAAATTGAGATAGGGGAATGTGCAACGAGACCTGGGTGTCCTCATACACCAGTCACTGAAGGTAAGCATGCAGATGCAGCAGGTGGTAAAGAAGGCAAATGGTATATTGACCTTCATAGCGAGAGGATTTGAGTACAGGAGCACAGACATCTTGCTGCATTTATACAGGGCCTTGGAGAGACCAACCTGGAATATTGTGTGCAGCTTTGGTCTCCTTATCTGAGGAAGGATGTTCTTGCTATAGAGGGAGTGCAGCGAAGATTTACCTGACTGATTCCTGGGATGGCGGGACTGACATATGAGGAGAGATTGAGTCAGTTAGGATTATATTTGCTGGAGTTCAGAAGAATGAGGGGGATCTCATAGAAACCTATAAAATTCTAACAGGACTAGGCAGGGTGGATGCAGGAAGGATGTTCCCAATGGTGGGGAAGTCCAGAACCAGGGGTCACAGTCTGAGGATATGGGGTAGACCATTTAGGATTGAGATGAGGAGAAAGTTCTTCAACCAGAGAGTGGTGAGCCTGTGGAATTCGCTACCACAGAAAGTAGTTGAGGCCAAAACATTGTATGTCTTCAAGAAAGAGTTAGATATAGCTCTTGGAGTGAAAGGGATCAAAGGGCATGGGGAGAAAGCAGGAGCAGGCTATTAAGTTGAATGATCAGCCATGATCATGATGAATAACGGAGCAGGTTTGAAGGGCCAAATGGCCTGCTCCTATTTTCTATGTTTCTATGAACAGGAGAAAGGAACTTGGTGAAGTTGAAATCACTAGGGAAACGATACTGAACAAATTGATAGGGCTGTGGGCTGGCAAGTCTCTAGCTCCCGACGGACTACATCCTAGGATCTTAACAGAGGGAGGTAATGAAGTAGTCGATGCACTGGTGTTAATTTTTCAAAATTTGCTGGATTCTGGAATGGTTCCATCAGATTGGAAAGTGGCAAATATAACCCCTCTATTCAAGAAGAAAGGGAGGCAGAAAACAGGAAACTATAGGCCAGTTAGTTTGATGTCTGCCGTGGGGAAGTTATTAGAATTGATCATTAAGGAAGTTATAGCTGGGCACTTAGAAGAACTCAAGGCAATCGGAAAGAGTGTGCATGATTTTGTGAAAGGAAAATCATGTTTAACCAATTTACTGGAGTTTTTTGAAGGAGTAGCATACTCAGTGGATAAAGGGGAGCCTGTAGATATACTGTACTTGGATTTCCAGAAGTCATTTGATAAGGTCCCACATCAAAGATTAATACGGAAAATAAAAGGGGGTAACACATTAGCATGGATAGAAGATTGGCTGGCTGGCAGAAAGCAGAGGATATACATAATTGGGTCCTTTTCGGATTGGCAGTGGTGACTTGAGTCGTGTTCTACAGGAGTCTGTGCTGGGGCCTCAACTTTTTATGATTTGCGTCAATGGCTTAGATGAGGGGAGTGAAGACATGATAGCTAAATTTGTAGATAACACAAAAATAGATGGAATGTATGTTGTGAAGAGGACATGAGTATGTTGCAGATGGATATAGATATGTTGAGTGAGTGGGCAAAGATCTGGCAAATGGAGTGTAATGTGGGAAAATGTGAAGTTGGCAGGAAGAACAAAAAAGCAGAGTATTACTTAAATGGAGAACGGTTGCATAATTCTGAGGTGCAGAGGGATCTAAGTGTTCTAGTACATGAGTCACTAAAAGTTAGTATGCAGGTACAACAAGTACTTAAGAAGGCTAATGGAATGCTATCCTTTATTACGAGAGGGATTGAACATAAAAGTAAGGATGTTATGCTTCAATTATACAGGACATTGGTGAGACTGCACCTCAAATACTGTTTGTGGTTTTGGTCTCCTTATTTAAGAAAGGATGTAAATGCATTGGAGGCAGTTCAAGGGAGGTTTACTGGATTGATACCTGGAATGAGTGGGTTGCCTTATGAGGAAAGGTTGGACAGATTGGGCTTGTTTCCACTTGAGTTTGGAAGAGTGAGGGGTGATTTGATTGAAGTATGTAAGATCCTGAATGGTCTTGACAAGGTACACATCAAAAGGATGTTTCCTCTTGTGGGTGAGTCCAGAACTAGGGGCCACTGTTTTAAAATTAGGGATCACTCATTTAGGACAGAGAGGAGGAGAATTTTTTTTTCTCTGTCAGGGGGCTGTGCAACTTTGGAACTCTGCATCAGAAGGTGGTGGAGGCGGGGTCATTGAATATTTTTAAGACAGAGGTAGATAGTTTCTTTTTAGGCAAGGGAATCAAAGTTATCAGGGTTAGATGAGAATGTGGAAAACAAGAAGATCAGCGATGATATTGAATGGCAAAGCAGGCTCGAGGGGCCAAATGCTCTACTCCTGTTCCTATTTCTTATGTTTTTATGTTCTTATTTGTCAGCCTTTAGTCCCTTAAGTTTCTCCAATACTTTTCCTCTTCTGACATTAATTACCTTAAGTTCCTCATTCTCATTAGCCTCTTTGTTATCCTTTATTTCTCGTATGTAACTTATGCCTTCTGCTGGAAGTCAGAAACAAAATATTTGTTCATCATCCTTGCCATTTCCTCATTTCCTGTGATTATTTCTCATGTTTCTGCCTAACTAGATAACTAACTTAGTTAGTTTAACTAGTAATCTGTCCTTGACAGCAGCACTGCAGGCAAAGAACAGAGAACTTGAGTGCCAGCTTTTGGAAGATAACATTGCTGTTCATCTTCTGATTATTCAGAAGCACTGAACCATTAACCTTTTTGTAAAAGATTCCAGCTAACAAACACAAGGTTTTATTGATGCAAGTTACCTAACTTTTTAAAAGCACATTATCTGAGTTTTTGAAGAAATTAAACTTCAAAGTATATCATTATTTCTGGTAAATGGCTAATTATTCTTTCTTTGCTTCCATAGGGCAGATGGTTAACAACTTGAGAACATGCGAAGAATGTACACTAATGCTGGAAGCACCTTGATTGAAATGCATTAGTGTTGCTTTCCTAATTCACAGACAGTATCTAATAAACTCTGAATTTCATCTGTGAAAGCCTTTGGGGTTTCTTGTAGTTTATTGACCCAGAATTCGATGCACAATTGGGAAGAATGAGATTTTCAAGTGACAAAGATCTCATAACTCACGCCACTGTGTACAAAGAAGGTTGACATTGAAAATTCATAGCTTTATTATGTCACAAGACAACCATTGTCATCTCAAAGGAGTTATTATGACATCGCAACTAATAATTATTTTCATAATAGAAAACAATGAGGAATGCATTTCATATGGAAATACAGGGGCTGAGAGCTAAAGAAAACATGAGGTAATTGAGTGTTTTTAAAATGCATTTATGGTCTTAAAATAAACACATAACCTCTAAATGCATGAATGGCATATCTATATGCTGATCTATATCTTCCAAGCTTCCTTTGTTAATGTATTAAGAGTTCTTTAGATGTCACAATGAGGAGATCTTGAGACTTGCGTACTTAAACACGAACTATTTATTGTTGACCTTTAACTATTTACAGATCCCAGGTCACTGTCATACATGGTGCTGTTACCTCCATACAGGCTGCTTCCATGGTGTTCTTTCTAGACTGTTCTCTCAGTCTATTACCATGTGACTCTATACATCATACCATGGGTGATGCTATTCTTCAGTCCCATGTTAACCCTTGCTCTGCCAAGCACCCATGTATTACAATGGCATGCAGGCACATAACACAACACCCCCTTTCTTCTCCAAAGAAATGTTCCCTTCCAATACAATCTTTTCTTGCTATCCCTTCTCCCCCATCTCAAGTCTCTGACTTAATAAATTCAGACGGTCTTGAGGCTTAACAGTTCTTCCATGTCTCAGTCTGTCATGTTTGGAGGAATGGCAGTGATACTCTTGTGTTTCTGGTACCCGGTTATCTCCATGTGATTCATTTTTTGTGTTCCTTCGAGTTGTATTTCTCTTTATTAACAACTTATCTGTTTTTTACAGACACTGTGGGTTTCTTACATTCCTTCTGAATGGAATATGCTCTCCGTTCATTCCTAGAGCTGCCTCAAATTTTCTTTTACTGTAGTGTCCGCCATGTTCTTGTTAGGCCTTGATGTTTCACAAATGGAATCTTCATTTCCACTTGTTTCACAGTATCTGTCAAACATTTGTTTGCTGTTTTATTTTCAAATCATTTTGCAAACTTATGAATCCTTTCATTCAGCTCAGCCTCTTCTTCTTCTAGTGTCTTGTGCTTCAGTGTCAGATATACTTTTTTCAATCTCATTTCTGTACTTTCTTTCTCTGTCTGCAGCAGAAATTTATCCCTGGCTTTCATTTTTGTTTCACTGTCTCCAGCTTAACTTGCCTTACCAAGTTGTTTCAGCTCTGTAATTGTGCTACTCATGGCTTCATTATCTGCTCATAGCTTGGAAAGTTCCATGGTTTTTTACTTTCAATGCCTCCTCTTTTCCATTGAACTAACTTCTTCAGCTCTTCAAACTGTTTCTTCTAGCTTTTGGCTTCCTCCTGGAAAATTGAAAATTGCTGAGTCTTCTCTGCCAACTGGTTCTTCAGTTTGTTCAGAGTGACACTAAATTTATTTTGCTTCTCTTTGGAATGTTCCAGAGAAATAAACTTTCACCTGAGGGACTCTTGTAACATGTGAAGATTTTTCAACTAGATTTCCTTCTCTTTGCAAAACTCATTTGCTTCATTTTGAGCATTCCAGTAATTCAATAGATTCTCCTCGAGTTTCTTCTGCTCTGTTTCCCTTCTGTTGTTTATGACAGTCTTCATTTCTTCATATTGCTGAATGGTTCCACATTCCTTTTGTAATTGATTTTGAAGGACAATCAACTGTTCTTTCAACTGTTAATTTTCTTGTTGACCTCTTGCCAACTTTTCTGAGTTTCAGTGCATCATTTCATTGCTACTGATAGTTCCAATGCAGCTTATTCTGAAGTAATATTCAGCATCTTTTTTAGCTCCTCACATCTTTCCATGGCAACATATTGATTCTTCAAGCAGTCCTTCAGTGTTGCAACTTCTTTATGTGTCTTTTCTGCCTGCTGTTTTGCTTGGCTGTACAACTGGTTGAGTTTTCCCAACTCCTGCTTTCATTTGCCAGCTGTGGAATTGAGGGTCATTATTTCCTCCTGGTACCTTTGTATTGTCTCTGAAATTTGCTTGTCCAGATCTTGAACAGCTTGGTTCATTGAAGATAAAATCAAAATACTGCAGATGCTGGAGATCTGAATTACAAAACAGAAAATTCTGGAAAAACGTAGAGGTCTGACAGCATCTGTGGAGAGACAAACAGAGTTAATGTCTTGAGTCTGCATGATCCTTCTTCAGAGCTCTGAAGAAGAGTCATACAGACTCAAAACATTAACTCTGTTTCGTTCTCCATGGATGCTGTCAGACCTGCTGAGTTTTTCCAACATTTTCTGTTTTGGTTCATTGAAGACTTCAGTTTATTGTCTGTTTTCAAAGGTATATACTCATCTTGAATCTTGTGGCTCACATCTTCCAGTTCAGCTCTGATATAAACATTTTCCTGCAGGACAACTTCATGTATTTTTTGTACATTTTGCTTCTTTTGAGTTACCTCAGGTAGCTTTTCTTCATTCACAGCCATCTGCTCACTCTGCACTGCTATCTTTCTCCCTTGATCCGGGGTCTTTTGGTCGCCCTCTCTCTGGGACTGTCCGGTCGCCCTCTCCCATGGGTCTTTTGTCACCCTCCCTCTGGGGTGTTTTGTTGTCTTCTCTCTGGGGTCTTTTGTTGCCCTCATTGCTTTATTGAGATTTGTCCTCTCTCTCTGGGGTCTCTTGTTGTTGCCCTCTGCATTTTATTAGGAGTTGCCCTCTCTCTAGGGTCTATTGTTGCCCTCGCCGCTTTATTGAGGGTGTGCTTTACCTTCTCCTGGCATCTGCACTCTCTACAATTTGGAGTTTAAAATATCTGTCAAAGCCTTTTAACATTTCACCAAATGTTGCTGAGCACTGATTTATATATTGGCTGTGGAGCACTTCCCCAGCAAATGAACCAAAGTCAAATAAAAACTTATCAACTTGTACTTCTTCTGATTCCTTATTTAATCCTGTACTTCTGTACACAAAAGAATTGCCTTCTCCAAGACTCCCATTCTTTAGTCTTGTTTAGCCTTTTCCATAACACAAATGTGTCTAGCAGTTCTAATTTTCCATCCTTGGCTGGTTTTTCTTTTGTAGTTCCTACTTTAAATGCTATTGCCACTTTAAGAGCTGTCAATGCAGTAATATTTCTTTTTCCTCTTAGGTCGTTTCTGCAGCTGTCAGTTTCTCTGTGTATGTTTCCCGCACCTTTCTCAATTTTGGGGGGCAGCCCGGCAATCGTGGGCATTTCCTTTAAGATGTTTTCAACTTTTAACATAGGAACAATTCTTTTCTGAGCGATTCCTTTCCTTCCAGCATTCCATCACACTCCTAACTTGTGCCTTGTAGATGGTGGACAGGCTTTGGGGAGTCAGGAGGTAAGTTACTCACCACAGGATTCCTAGCTTCTGACTTGCTCTTGTAGCCACAGTATTTATATGGCTGGTCCAGTTCAGCCTCTGATCAATGGTAACCCCAAGGATGTCACTAGTGGGGGCTCCAGCAATGGTAATGCCATTAAATGTAAAAGGGCAATGGTTACATTCTCTCTTGTTGGAGATGGCCATTGCCTGGCACTTGTGTGGCACAAATGTTACTTGCTACTTGTCAGCCTAAGCCTGGATATTGTCCAAGTCTTGCTGCATTTGGACATGGACTGCTTCAGTATCTGAGGAGTCATGAATAGTGCTGAACATTGTGCAGCTATCAGCAAACATCCGCATTTCTGATCTTATTATAGAAGGGAGGTCATTGATGAAGCAGCTGAAGATGGTTGGGCCAAGGACACTACCCTGAGGAACTCCTGCAGTGATGTCCCGGAACTGAAATGATTGACCTCCAACAGCCACAACCATCTTCCTTTGTGCTAGGTATGACTCCAACCATTGGAGAGTTTTCCCCTGATTCCCATTGACTCCAGTTTTGCTAGGGCTCCTTGATGTCATACTTGGTCAAATGTTGCCTTGATTTCAAAGGCAGTCACTCTCACTTCACCTCTGCAGTGCAGCTCTTTTGTCCATGGTTGAACCAAGAGTGTAAGGAGGTCAGGAGCTGAGTAGCCCTGGCAGAACCCAAACTGAGCATCAGTGAACAGGTTATTGCTAAGCAAGTGTTGTTTCATAGCATGATTGATGCCCCTTCCATCACTTTACTGATGATGGAGAGTAGACTGATGGGGCAGTAACCGGCCAGGTTGGATTTATCCTGCTTTTTGTGTGCAGGACATATCTGGGCAACTTTCAACATTGCTGGGTAGATGCCAGTGTTGTAACTGTACTGGAACAGTTTGGCTAGGGGCATGGAAAGTTCTGGAACACAAGCCTTCAGTACAATTGCAGGAATATTGTTGGGGTCCACAGTCTTCGCAGTATCCAGTGCCTTCAGCCATTTCTTTATATCAGGTGAGGTGAACCAAACTGGCTGAAGACTGGCATCCATTCCTAACAGCACTGTGAGTGCACCTACACCACATAGACTGCAGCGGTTCAAGAAGGCAGCTCACCACCACCTTATCTACGGCAACTAGGGATGGGCACAAAATGCTGGCCCAGCCAGTGAAGCCCATATCCCATGAATGATTTTTTTCAAAAATTGGGGGCCTCCAGAGGAGGCCAAGATAGATCATCCACTCGGCACTTCTGGGTGAAAATTGTTGCGAATGGATACAGATATCCAGTCAGAAAAACACCTGTACAACATTATCCTATGCTTCATGCCTCTGAGCCAATTTTGCATACAGCTTGCAACTTCCTTTGGATTCTATGTATTTGACCAGCCTGTCATCTGAGACTTTATTAAAAGCTTTGCTAAAATCCATAGACACGACATCAAATGCACTATGCTCTCGACTCTCTTTGTTACCTCTTCAAAAAATTCAGTCATGTAAATCGGCACAACCTTCCTTAATAAATCCATGCTGACTGCTATTGATTAATCCATGTCCTTCTAAATTAGGATTTATCCTGTCCCTTAGGGTTTTTTCCAATAATTTTCCCAACACCGAGGTTAGGATGACTGACCTGTGAGGAATGCCAAGAGTGCATTGAAATAGTTAAGTCTAGAGGTAACAAAGACATATATGAGAGTACAGCAACAGATAAACTAAAGCAAAGGCAGAGTTGGGTGATATTAGGGAAGTGAAATAGGCAGTTTTAGTAATAGTGCAAATCTGTGGTAGAAAACTCATATTTGGGTTAAATATAACACCAATGTTGGGAACAGTCTAGTTCAGCCTTGGACAGTTACCACAGAGATATGGAGTTGGTGACAAGGGATTTGGTTTTCTGTGCCTTAATCAGGACAGGCCAGAGGAACGACTGCAAAACGAAATGGTGCCGGCGGCCTTCATGCATTCCCGACTTTATCCCCGACTCTATTCATGACTTTAGAGATTTTCGTGAGGACAGGAGAGAGCAGGAGACGGGCAAGACAGTGAAGTCACCCACCTCATTAATTGGATGGCTTGTGGTCATTAAGGAGCTTGAAAGAGCTTGTCTTCTGACTTCCCAAGATTTTCATGTGAGCAAGTGGCCATTAGGAGCTCTCTGAAGCTGACCAGACCCAATTTGGCAGGAACAAGGGCTGCAGCACCGGAACAGTTTCACTTAATGCAAAAAAGTAAAAGTTTGGACAAAGAACTACTGAGCAATAATAAAATTTTACTAATCAACCTTTCTCTACCCTATCCCAGGTTCTAGCTGTCCATTTGTCCTGCTCACTTTGAAAATGAAGATTCTCTCATTTCTTTAAGAGTACACACAGATAGCTACCTGGGAGGTCGGCTGAATTGGCAGCCACAGCAATCCATTTTCATCTCCACCTCCCCCGCCTTTAACTGTCGGAATCATCTCTAGGGTCATCAAGACCCTGAACCTGAAAATTGTGCTTCACAGCATGCTAGAAATGGAAGTGGGCTTGCGACCAAGAATCGAACTTCCCAGTTCCGCTTTCAATGAGAAAATTCAGCCCAAGGGCTTGGAGAAGGAGCTTGGAGGCAATAGCATCTGTCTCCCCAATGTTTGGTTGGATGAAACTTCTGATCATCCAGCACTTGATGTCAAATAAGCGGTCCAACAGTTTAGAGATAGTGAAGGGGTAGAGAGAAGTGATGGTGAGATTGAGCTCGCTGTTATCAGCATACATGTGGGAAATTGTGCTGTGTTTTCAGAGCAACTAAATGGAAAATAGAAGGGGCAAAGAATAGATCCTTTTGGGGCATGGGGTGGCAGAGGTAAAAGTGTGGGAGTGGAAAGCAAAGTAATTGCACGTGATCCTCTGGCGACAATTAGATAGATAAGAATGGAACCAGTGAGAGCAGTCCCACCCAGCTTGCCAACAGCTAGAGGGATTGGAGCAGAATTTTGCTCTAGAGAGGTTGAAAAGGACAAAAAGGATAGTCTGTTTTTGTAACAGACAACCAGGGTGCCATTTGTGGCTTTGATAAAAAAAAAATGTTTTGGTACAATAGCCGTGACAGTAACCTGATTGGACAAAGTTCCAAAAAGATGGATTTGGGAGCCAAAAAGAACTTTGAAGAGTAAAGGGTGTTTGGAGAATGTTATTTTACGAGGACAGAGGGATCAAGGGCTGTATTTTTGAGGAAAGGGCTGATGGTGGCAGATTTGCAGGGGAGGGAAGCAGTACCTGAGGAGAAGGAATTATTAATAATATCAACAAACAAAGGAACTAGGTAGAGAGCTGGTATCTTAGGGTAGATTTTACAAATTTGCACTCCAACAGAACTTCACATCCAGGACTACATAGCAAGGATGATTCAACATCCTCCATCAGCAGCAACACTTGCAGAAAGCGCACATTTGGAACAAGGATAAAGTATTGATTTCCTATTCATTTATTTAAATAGATGGAAAATCATGGGCTGCATGCCCACAATATCCTGAAGTACATTCTTTGTGAGAACTGCTCTCCACTCTGAATGTTGGGTCACAGAGTCACTGTACTGGAAGTTCAAGCATGAAGGTTAGAAGTCCCAAAGAATTAAGCATTCTTTCATTTAACAGATGGGAAATTCTGAAGTCCTCATAGAAGGCAACGTTCAGATTTAGGAGCACAAATTCACCAAACTCAGCCCTTTATGTTGTTGTGAATGCTGAACTTTGTGAGACAATTATGTTTTAAAATGTATATTTAACTTAGAGTAAAACAGAATCTGGAAATGAATATATATTTAGAATTCCTGATAAACACCTCAGTTCGGAGAAATGCCCATGGGATCTGGTTGCCATAGGATGAGAAACTCAAATAGAAACTCATTGAGACATTGGGATTTAACACCTTTCACCGTATCTCACAGAAAAAGAACAGCTGTGGTTGAGGCACAGGAGCAAAGAAGCTGCTGCTGTGGAAAAGCAAGGAGAACCATTTTGAGTTAAAGATCAACCAGGATGCTTTTAAGAGTTTGGTTTCTGTTCAAAAGAGAGGAAACAAATCAGCTGGGCCGCTTGAAGTTTTAAGGGATTGGGAGTCATAAAGGTGTGCCTTGTTGGTGATATTTGAATCCAAGAAATCTCAGGCAGAGCAGAACAATGTTGAAGGGTACTGGAAGTTTCGACCTGTCCTGGCAGAGAGAAGTGAAGCTCTGCTGGAGAGCTGGGAGTGACTTTGGGACAGTTCCTTAATGCTACATATCTGATAGAAGCATGGCATAGAGAGAAAGCATTCCATTAGACAAATATTGGTTTTGTTAGTTAGCTATTGTGAAACTAACGTTTTCTTTAGTTTGATGTATTAGTTGCTTGTTAACTAATGTTTGATCTAAGTTGATTTTAGTTTGTTTGTTTCAGTAAAAGTCTTAAAATGTGAAACCTTGTCCTTTGATTCTTTCCATTGGTCATTGAGAAACTATCTCTTTTAAAATATTATTGGTCTCTCCAAGGATAGTAACAATGTAGAATAGCATTTCTTGTAAAATCATGAAGTTCTGTTCCATTGACATCAGAAGTGGAGAATGCTGTCCACAATTTCTATTATATGATAAGATTGGATAGAATTCATGATATTTCAGGAAGAGGTGTTCTATACAAATTGACCTATTCTAGCAGTTCCAAACCTACAAGTTTGTTTGGAGGGTATAACTAGGAAATACTGATAGAAAAGTAGTAATGCCTCCGTTTATGGTAAAGAGGTAAATTGACTAAACGACACAGGGTAGAATTTTCGCAGGTAAGAGGAGGTGGGCTTTGACATGTGCAGACATTCAAATTCCCTACGAGTGATGTTAGATCGGCATCCTAATTTCATCTCACCCTATTCTGGCTTTCCCAGGGGCTGGTTCCAAGGCTAGTGATGAACCCCCTTTGATCTACTGGGAAACCAATAAAGACAATTTAAAAGGTGATGAAGAGCTTCTTTATTCCTGCATTCTGAATTTTCTAGTTAGTGATGGATTCCATGATGTTTCTAAATCTCGCCAAGTTGGAGGAGGCAAGTGCACAGCAGAAAGTCATTGGTGACTAAAACGTTCCTGCTAGCAACAGTATAAAGAAATCCGCCAGCTTGGGGTAAACTATAGTGCAGGTTTAATGCTGACAGGAGTCATTTTGTTCAGCCTAATTTCTTAGAGAAGTGAAAATTTGTCCAGAAATGTTCAGGTACCGTGGAGTTTATTGAGATCAACCTCAACTTCTCACATGTGAGACTTCCCTGCAATTGCCTGGACCTATGAGGAGGAGTGAAAGGTTCTCAAAATTCCCACATTTTTCATATCATAAACAAGGATATGACTTTTTGGACTTTTAAACTGTTGAGTTAAATGTAAAACCCTGCAGACAGGAGGCTGGGTCCATGAAGGCCTGGGGCTGTACATGCCCAGGCTTATTGAGTGCAGTATGGATTGTTTTGCCTGAAACCAGACAACAAGAGGAGACAGAATACACATTCTTCCCTTTAATACAATCAACCCAGAGAAAGACTTCAGCTTACACGAAACTGAAGCCCATCAAAATCTTGCATAAATAATCATTACTAACTAATAAGACAGGAAGGCAGCAATCATTTCAATTATGCAAACCCATCAATACTCCACACATACAATGGCTTTCAGTTCAAAACTAGTTACTAGGCAGGAAGACAATGATAAACGTCATGCGAGCCCATTAAAAACAACAAGACATCAATCACTTGGGGAAGCCCACCAAAATCAAACAAAAAACTAACATTGATTTGGATTGAGATAAGAAATTCGAAGGACAGTGTAACTGGTCAGTCAGTTACGAGAGAGAGAGAGAAACCAGCTAGCAGAAGGGTAAGCAGATTTGAAAGCTGACACAGGTCAGTGAGCAGTTGGGAACGGTTGAAACAGAGTTTAAGTAAGAAGATCTGGAGCTTTGCAGGCTCGCAGGCAACATCACGGCGAGGGGCACGGGGGGGCAGGCTCAACCAAAGACAACAAGGCCGCCACCGCAGCCCTCCACGAAGATCGACCACCCACAACTGCATCCTCCACCCAGCTGAAGAACTTTCGCAGATTCCATTGACCAGGACCATGTGGGGACAGCAGGCCCCAGAGGACACAAAGAGCGTACTCCAAAGCTGCAACCGGCTTACCTGGCTGGATTTCGAACAGTCAAGGACCACTGGTTGGTGAGCATGATCCCTGACCTCTCCTAGTTCAATTTAGTTAGGTTTTGGGGGTGGGACAAGGGTGAGGGGATTATTAGCATGATTTTTCCCTCAATATGTCATGTGTTCCCCATTCTTAACTAAGTGTACTTTGTAGGTCTGTATAATCTCAGTGTAATCCTAATGTTATAAGTTCATTTGTGACTTCAATAAACTCAGCTTTTTCTTGCACCAAAACCAGTTCTCGGCTGCACTTTGTCACAACACCCAAATAAGTCCAAGGTCTAGAACCCAGGGAGTGGGAGCGATTCAAACCGCTCAGAAGTCAGAGATGAAACTGACACACACTACCACCCCTTACAGGAGCACAAGGTTGATCCAGTCCAGTAGCCACAGCATCATGCAGCACCTCTGGCAGCAGCATCAGCTGTTTCTCCACAGCCATATGCTGCTCCACAGATAGAGGGGATTGACACAGAGCTGCTACTCAAAGGAGGCAATACCTCTAGCACAGGGTCTATAAGTCGAGGATCAGCTTCCTCAACATGTCCAAATAATAGTGCCTCAGAAAACTCTTTAGGGCTCTCATAGTGGGTAACCATAGATGTCTGCAACCTTCTGGAAGCAGACTTCTGCCCAAGAGGAGAGGGCGACCACACATTGCATGTGGCTAACAAAGTCACCACAATCCTCAATGTCTTCACCTCCAGCTCCTTCCATGGATCTGCTGGTGACATCTGTATGATTTCACAATCTGCAGCCCACAACTGCATCACCCAGGTCACTGATGCCTTGTTTGTCAAAGCTGCCAACTATATTCACTTTGACACAGATGAGGCAAGTCAATCCAGAGGTTGTTGGCTTCACTTCACTTGCAGGATCCCCACAGGACCAGGTGGTGATTGATTGCACTCATGTGGAAATCAAGGCACCATCATATCAACCAAGAGTCTCAGTTAATCAGAATAGCTTCCACTCCCTTAATGTGCATGTGGTCTGTAGCTACCCCTAAAATGCCATGCAAGCCTGCAGCAGGTGTCCAGGGAGCTGCCATGACTCCTTCACCCTTCAGCAGTTATATGTACTGCAGGTGTTCTCTCCACTAAACAGTATTAGTGGTTGGCTTTTGGGAGATAAGGGACACTGACTGAAGATCTTGGCTGCTGACTGCAGTATGGGACTCTACCATAGTCACATGGGGGAGGAAAACAGGAGGCATTTCAGCATTAGAACAACAATAGAACAAGCCACAGGCTTGCCCAAGATGAGGCCCTGGTGTCTTGAAAGATCTGGAAGTGCCCTTCAATATACCCCAGCAAGAGGATCCAGGATTTTTGTGGTCTGTTGTACCCTTCACATCAAAGCGGTGCGCCTGACTACCGGAGAACTGTGCATTGGACTCATTCAGTCATCTTCACTCGAAAGGTATACTTGAAGGAATCTATGCTTTCCATCAACACTCCACACCACCCCCACCCCAACCAACAAACGTCTTCCCCACAATCAACCAGCTAACCATCACGCTCACCATGTCCTCATCAAGGCTGATCATCCCACTAACAGAAGGAGATTGATCAGGGTTGGTGGGTCACCCAACAAAGTAAATGCGGTGAGAAAGCAGCTTGCTCGCCTGCTTTGCCATGTGGACGTCCTTTGGGTTTTGAAGCCCATGAGGTCCTCGCCAGAGTCTGCCCCACCTGTACCAGGGTGGGGCAAACTCGGTCCAAGGGTCTGGTGGCAGCTTATGTGGCTCTCTCTGGTGGAGAAAGGCTGAGGGCTGAGAAGTGCAGAGGCCTTGAGATGAGCCCCCTTACCTTTGGCCTGCTCTCCAAATTCCTTTACAGTGCCCACCTGCACTCCCCTGCTAGCCAAGAGCAGGATAGCACTTAGCTGCTATGTCAACATGGCATTCAGCCACTTAGATGATGCGTTGTTTGATCCTCTGTAAAATGGCAGCCAGAATGTGCAGGCCATAGTTTTGGGCCAGCATGTGCTCAGTGGCCTGCTACATTTGATTCTCCATAAGAGTGGCCACTCTTTGCATCAAGGTGGTCATCAGCACAAATGCCTGCGACATCATGCTAGAGATGGTCTCCCCCAATCTCTCTCCAAGGGTGTGCATTGCCTCTGAAAATGGCCGACACAAGCAGAAAGGATTCCTGTTGCTGCTCTACAGGTTTGTGGACGGTCCCTGAGGCTCAACATCTGTGTCTGGCTGAGCAGAGCTTAGAGTGTCCATTGTTCTCCAATGGAGACTCTCCACTGCTGTCCCTGTCTCCAGTAACTGCCCCTACTCACATGTGATCTGCTTCTCACTAAGCAGCGCTCTATCTAAATGAGATGCTGGACCCAGGTGTGTGTATATGTGCTGGTGGAGAGTGCTCAGGCGTCATGTAATGTGCATCCTAGTGCTGGCCCTCTTCTGAGTACTCCTCAATTTTCTCCCTCATCCACCCCCCCTCAACCCCCCACAGTTCCACAACCCCCTCCCCCAGCCCCCCCCCCCCCAATCCCCCCCCCCACCCCAACCGAGGACCTGCAAAAGGCATGTGGGAAATCAACGGTATGAGTTGGCACTGAAAGTAAGTGAAATAGCATTCAAAGTTAGCACAGTGCTGATCAAGTATTGGTGACAGTGATTCAACATGAGTGAGTTAAGTGCCTAGTGGCAGTGCTACACCTAATGCCATTACCTTTTCTCTGAGCCACCCGTATCTCTCCATCTCCAACAACTAATACTGCTGCCATCCTGACGATCTTCAGTGCTTCCTTGTCCATCATGGTCAGGGTGACTATGGCTGTATCTCCAGCCCTGGTTCCCTTCCTCTCCATGGAGTTGTGGACTCTCATCTCCTGTAATGAGAAAAGGCAGAGAGTTATGGGAGCGAGAAGTGGAATGAGTGTTAAGAATGGATGGTGAACATTTGAGGACAGTGACTGAGAGGAACGGATGTTAGAGGATAAAGGTGAATTTGAGTGTCATCTGTTAAGACAGAGATTTCAGGAGGAGGCTGGAGGGAAAGGAACGTGTGACAGTAAGGTGTGTCTGTCAAAGGTGTGCTGTGCAGGACAATCCTCGGCAGGTGAGGGAGTGAGGGCTATCAATTGAGAGTTATAGGACACTCAGCTTGCCGGACCTCATGAGGTCATTAAATCTTTTGTGGCCCTGGATCCAAGTCCTGGGCACCACACTCCTGCTGTGTACCTCCTCGGCTAATTGCCACATCTTCTTGGTAAGGTTGGCTGGCCTCCTCATCCCACCCTCTTTGCTTTCAACAGGGACGAGCCTGAGAACCCGGGAGGGAGTGTCTTTCTATGCCTTGCCTGCAACAGGCATCAGTTTCTTCTTTTCACTGGTATCTTCACTGCTTTACTCAGTGCTTCCAATGTGAGCCTTGCCAAGATCCTTCATTGCTAATTTAGGCCTGTCATTGTGCCCGTGCTTCCTGATTTGTCAGGGAACCTGGAGATGGGATGATAATGCCCTGGCTTAGGAAAACACCATGGCAAAGTTCACTAATTAGTAAATCGTGTCCCCAAATTGTCCTATTGTTCCAGCAGGGACTAAGTCCAGAAAATTCCATCCACCGTTTCCACATCCACTCCTGACAGCAGATACTTTTCCCAAAGCAATTACATAGTGAAAAATTGTGGGCGTGTTGTCCACAGTTTTCCGTCCACAGTGGATAGAAAATTACAGGTAGTAATTTTCTGACACTCACGGCGGTAAGCATAGTACAACATCACGGATGTTGGCTTCAGGAATCCATCTCTTTAAATTGCCTTTAATAGATCTGAAGTCCTGAATTCCAAAGTGTAGGAGTATTGGATCCTATACCCTGGTTTAGGACTTAAGGATCTGGGTTGCACACTTGTTTCGAGATGACCGGGTTGGTTCAATAGACAGAGAAGATCAGTAGACCATTCTTTGAAGAAACACATTCTGTTTATTTACAAAAGGAATTCAGCAGCTATGCTTGTGTGCTACAACCCAAACTCTGTCTCTACACTTTGGACTCTAACTCAAGACTACTAACTACAGAGGCAGCCTGTACTACTCTGCTATTGGATACCATTATCATGTGATCTTCCATTACAACATTCGTCTTAAAGGTATATTACTCATCAGATTACTACAAGGAGTTACTAGTTTTTCCTTGGGGCAGTCCAGATAAACAGAATTTATCACTATTATAGCGCATGGAGAATTCAGCTTTCTCCGTTGATATCAAACTTTTAGTTCAGGGTAACCAGACAAAGATTTAATTGAACATTACAATTATGATTATTAATATTATATTATACTAATATTATAATATTGTTGAAAAACATTATAAAAATTAAGTAAAGCAAAGTTAGTTACCCTATATTTAAGTGATACCAACAGATGGGAAGAGGGTAGCTGGTGAGTCTTCTGTGAATCTAATATTTCTTGAGAAGTACATGGGAATATTTATCTTAGTTCATGGACATCAGAATGTAATGGGGCATGGAAGGAAGTGATACAACTATTGACTTGTGATAACTGAGTTAATTTAAAGAACATACCTGCTCTGTTATCACCGACTCTTTCTAATACGATCAGCAGGATGCAATAAACTCCACAAATGCATAAAAACACTGGACCAATAATGAACAGGAAGTGTAAGATTAACCAAATTGAAACTGCCTCTGGTACGCTAAATGCACAAAGTTGAGCACAATACTGTTGTTAAAATTTGGATATGAACACCATTTATTTGTATTTTAATAGATAGTTGAATTTCTTTCCAGTTGTTTGTAGTTAATATGATTCCATCACACCTGATGCAGAACTTTTGAAGAATCTTGTACTGAGTTAAACAATACGACTATTGAGGCATTAACAATGATATTCCTCTTTCTCTTTTTTCATATTCTAATTCGGAGGGAATCAGTGAGAAGTCATATACAGATAAAAAGGTTTAAATAACAAAACAGAAAAAAAGGCAAACGTCAGCATAATCATTGCTGGGTCAAAGTCCCTGGTAGTGGTAATTATTGCCAATACATTCACAACTAAATTGAGTTTTTTTTCCAAACAAAAACAGAAAATGTGAGGTCCTGACAAAAGGTCATTGACATGAACCTTTTTCCCTACTTTCCTCTCACCACAGATGCTGCTCGGTTTACTGGACATTTCCAGCATTTTCTGTTGTTATTTCATATTTCAAGCATCTGCAGTATTATTCATTTTGTTTTAGAGAATTTCCCATTCTGTGCAAGTCAAACTTTTATTTATAGGTAGGAGGAAGTGTCTGAGAGTTGGCGCTCAGCATCTGCGAGGTAGAGCTCAGTAAGTCAGAAAACAACAGCACCACCCTTGTCAGCAGGTTTGATAACAAAGCCAGGGTTCGACCTAAGGGAACAGAATGTGGCAAGTTCTGAATGAGGCAGGTTAGAGTGGGTGAGAGGGGCAGAGAAATTGAGGCAGCCGATGTCACACCGACAGTTCTCAATGAAAAGATCAAGAGCCGATAAAAGGCCAGAGGGAGGGAGCCAGGTGGAGTCATAATACTGGAGGCGGGTGAAAGGATCCGTGGAACGGGAAGAGGACTCCTGCCCAAAGAAGTGAGCATGGAGATGAAAGTGGCAGAAGAAGAAGTCAGCTTCTTGCCGAGCCCAAAATTCATTGAGGTGAGAGTGGAAGGATATGAAACTGAGTCCTTTGCTGAGTGCAAAATGTTCAGCATCAGAGAGGGGAAGGTCAGACAAGGCAAGGGCTGGTGTTAGAAGAAGAGATGGGGTCAGAGGGACAGGAAGGAGTGAAGGTCCTGGATGGGCATTGGTGCCAGTAAGTTGTTGGAGCCTGTGTTCCTTAATACCTGAAAGGAAGTTTTTTGTTCAGGCGTCAGATGAGACAAAGAATAAAATGAAATTGGAGACAAGGGCAGCTTTGAGATAGGATGAGTCGGTGCTGCTGGAGGGAGAGGTCGAGTATGTTCATGTGGCGGCGCATGGCACTTAGCGTGGATCTCAGGATGCGGTGAGAATAGTAGTCTGAGGAATGTTGAATGTCTTGAGGGTATCTATAATCCTGGGTGGATTTGAAACATAAGGGATGGGATCCACGTGGTTAAGTCAGAGATGGGGATAGTCACTGAGGAAGGAAATGTGTGATCACTTCATTGCTTCTGTTGACCCTGTCACACTAGGAAGCTCATTTTAATTTGCATTTAACAACAGATGTCTTTTAAATTTACTGGTTTTTGAAATCACATAATCAGGACAAATTACATTAACTAATAAAATGTAGTTCCAGCTGTTGCTAATGATTGTGATACATCTGATTCAGTTTTCATTGCATTGTTCGAATCTCTGTTGCTGACTTTTAACTATTCATAAGACTCCCAAATGATAAGAGTAATTAAAAATAAACCATGGAATGGCTTCTTAACTTAATTTCTTTCTTACCATGCACTTAAGTGTTGAATATTTTAAGAAGGTTCTCCCAATGATCCACTACAATTTCAATTTCAAGGGCCAAGGGCAGAATTTTCTCGTTGGCTTGCGAGGGTGGGCCCCTGCACGCTCGAGCGTAAAATGATGTGCAGTGACCTTGGGCAAGTGTCCCAACATCACTGCGCGCTATCGTGATATTTCATTGGGTGGGCGCACGATGATATCTGCTGCGTGTCCGCCATTAATTAATGGGCCACTTAAGGCCCTTAACTCCCCAATTGGTGCCGATTTTTTGGCACCCGCGCAATCTTCGGGTCAGCACATGGGCAGGCGGGTAGGACACATTTGTATAAACCTCATCCATGTGCGGGATAAGAGGGCTCAGTAGAGTCACGAATGCACTCTCTCAAGTATTGATTTTTCAAAGTTATTGATATTTGCCTGTGTGATCTGCAATACCTCAAAACACATACCAGCTGCTTGGTCTGGACTCACAACCTTCAGGTCAGCACTCTGCAGTGAGGAATCTTTTTTGGGCCTGCAGGTTTCAGGAAGCCTTCCCATAGCCTGGGAATGGGAGCTGAACTGTCCACTGGAGGAAGCTCCTCTGAGGAGGAAGGCAGGGCTAGAAGGGGGAAAAGGCCAGGAGTGCACATTCACCCTCTAGAGGGGCCACCTTTGGGAGAACAGGTGCAGGTACAAGAGGTGCAGGGCCAAGAGGTAGTCCAAGGCGGAAGGGGCTGCAGAAGATGCCACTATCCTGCTGCCAGTGTATACAGGCGGCGAAGCAGCTACCTCAATATGTCTGAGGTGCAGTGCTAAAGGAGGCTCTGTCTCTCAAGGGAGACAGTCAACTATATCTGTCAGATGATTAAGCCTGAGGTCTCCGCTAACTGTGTGGGTGAACACCCCATGCCAGTGGCTCTAAAGGGCACAGCTGTCCTCAACTTCTATGCCTCTGGCTCCTTCCAGGGCTCGGTGGGTGATCTTTGCGGTGTCTCCCAATCAACTGTCCACACTTGCGTCACAGATGCTCTGTTTAGGCATGCATTGATCTTCATCCACTTCTGTTGGGACCAGGCAAGCCAGACAGAACGAGCCAGAGGCTTCACGGCCATTGATGACTTCCCCGTGTCCAGAGAGCAATAGACTGTACACATGTGGCCATCAAGTGCCAGCAGGTGAGCCAGGTGCCTTCGTCAACAGGAAGGGCTTCCACTCCATGAACATGCAGGTAGTGTGTGGCTACAGGATGCAGATTCTACAAGTCTGTGCAAGGTACCCAGGCAGCTCCCATGATGCCTACATCCTCAAACACTCCCAGGTGCCGGGGCTCTTCAGTGCTCCAGCCCGGCTTGATGGATGGCTGCTGGGTGACAAGGGCTATCCCCTCAGAAAGTGGCTCATGACTCCCCTCCGCCATCTAAGAACAGAAGCTGAGCAGCGGTACAATAGGAGCCACAGCACCACAAGGACTGTGGGGGAGAGAGCCATCGGTCTTCTCAATGTGAGCTTCCGATGCCTGGACTGCTCCAGGGGCACACTCCAGTACCCCACAGTTCAAGTGTCCCTGATAGTGGTTGCATGCTTGCGCTATCCACAATCTTGCTCTGGAAAGCGGGGTAGAGGGGGGTGGTGCGCAGTGGACGATAAAGATGTCGGCACAGTGGCTGCAGCTGCACACGATGAATCTAGCAGTGAGCCTAAGGATGAGCACGCACAGCAAAATGCTGAGGGGGCAGACGCTGACCCGGGCACACTCCAGGGAGGCAAGGTTACCCGGGAGGCTTTAATCCAACGAACCTTCAGCAAGCACACCACAGCTGGACCTCCAGGGCAGGCCTGGGCTGTAGGCTTCATACTCGATACCTAAGTGCCAAGTCTTCCAGGTTAGGAACATTAACTAAGGGCTTTAATAAAGCTGAATGTCCCACAAAGCACTCCTAACATTTTTGGAAACTATACACATGCAGAAGAAAAGAGGCACCCTCAGCATTGTCACATGTCTGAATATAATATCACAGCCAAAGGAACTTAATGAAACAAAATGACAAGGGTGTTCCAATTCAAAGCAAATCATAAAGACCTCATCTTGGGCCAACAAAAAAGCACCAGTGATAAACCTGTGGTGTGCCTAAGGTGCCTTATTTTTACGTTTCCGGGTGCCATGTCTTGGTGTTGCCCCATCGCTGGAAGTGGCATCTGAGATAGCCTGCTGACTCTGCTGTCCTGTTGGCCTTGATGATCTTGGCGGGTGTCCTCTGGCCCGTGGAGCCTGTGCTGGCTCCGCCTGGGAGGGAGCTGCCAGTTCCACAGCTGGCATCTCCCCAGTCGTCACGGCCTCACCGGATGCTACTGTCAGTGGGATAGGGGCGGAGGAGCTTCCGCCCTCATCCGGAGCGACCTGAGAGGAGCCCGCAGAGGTGACAGGCAGCTGCTGCATTGACGTGAGGTCACTTCGGACCTCCCTGCTCACCATGGAAGGATGGGCACCAAGCTGGGAAACTTGGTGCCCACACCATCTCCCAAACTGACACTGACCAGCTGAAGTCAATGCCGATGTGAGGGCTTGCTGGTTTGAGCGCATCCCCAGGAAGCCCTGATAGGTCTCCTGGAGTAGCCTCTTCACGAGAGTCGCCACTTTCTCCATGGAGGACTTATGACGCTCGGCTATGTGGCTCACTGCTTCAGCAATCGTCCGCATAGACTCCTCCACCACTGAGACCAAGCCAAGTATAGCCTCATGTATGTCACCCACACAACCTGCCGCATTTCATGCCACTGCTGCGTTGTGGACGACTCCAGAGACACATCATCAGGCACCAACTGAGCATGTGCCTGGTCCCCTGCAGTCCTCCGACTACTGGTGCCATGGGCACTCTCTGTCTCTGCCAGCTTCTCCAACAACTGTGAAGCGCCCTAACCATTGTGCTCTGGGACACTAGCCAATGTTCTAACTCCCATCGAGGTTCTAGTATCTGCACTGGTACTTGCCTGGCAGAGATGGTGTGATGCTGGTGAGACTTCAGGGCCCTCAGGTGTGAGAGGGGGCCTCTACTGTTCCTCTTCCCGGCCCTGTTCCGCTGATACTGAAAGGAAGAACAAGGACATTGGATCAGTTAACGTGGAGACAATGACAAAGTGCATCCCTGTCCCCCGGATCATTATGCGCTCATCCTTCCCTAAGCAATAGTCAAGCCATGTTGCAAAATTAAATCACTTAACAATCAGCACTGCCATGGCCGTTGGGAGAACAATGGTGACCTCAGTACTAGGCACACCTGGGCATACATACACACGGGAGCTGTGGCACCCCAGCCTCACCGCCGACACCAGTGGACCTGGGCGCATGCTACCTCTCCAAATCCAGGGCCTCTTGCTCAAACCAGCTGAGAATGGCAATCTGCGCCTGGCCACCACCAGTCCTCACCCGCTCAGTGGCATTATGAGCATTCTTCTCCTGAAAATGAGAAAAGAGCATTGATTTTTGCAAATTATACATGGACTCTCTTCGCACACGGCCCACTCCAACCAGAGTGGGACATTGCAGGTCTCCAGAGCCTCCTCACCCTGCTGCTGCCGAACATTCACACAAAGATGCTAGGCCTGTTCCCCAACCCCTCAACTCACCCTTGGCCACATGCTGTCTCTATCTCATTAGGCACCACATGGTATATCCTTCCATAGCAAGGAGGAGCAAGCATGTCGAGCGCAGAGGACAGCAGATGGTTCATTGCCGTGCCACCTTGAAGCTCCCCTCCCAGCATGTCATCAGCCTGACTTGGACATGTCTTGCAGTTCCAGCATTGCGCCTAGGTGCAGCACCTCCAGGTTGCCCCCAAAGCAGTCATGTGGGTCTCCTGTGCCACATGCTGCGGGCACAGAACCCATCTCTTTACCACCCTCTCAGGCTGACGTCGGTATGGGCAATATTTGCTGGCCCACCCAGCAAAGGACACATGCCGTCAATGATTCAATGCAGTCCCTACACTCAGACTTGTGCGGGGAGGGGGTAGCAGGGGGGAAAGCTGACCTGCTGGGTTAAATGACCAATGCCAACATTGTCCTCACCCTTCCAGAGCGCAAAGAATCATTGAAACGCTTGCGACACTGGATCCTGATGCGCCGCACCACGTTGCAGGAGTTCAACACCTCCTCCCAGGCACATTTTGTCATGTAGGGGTGGCCTCCTCTTCCCGTCCTGGGGAACCAGCACCTCCCGCCGTGCTGCCACTTCCTCGAGGAGGGCAGCAAGGCACACTGGGTGCCCACCCTACCCTCCGGCCTAGCCTGCCCTGATGGCCTACCCTCTGGCCTGGCCATGTCCCGATGGCCTACCCTCTGGTCTGGCCTGCCCCGGCCCGATTGCCTACCCTCCGGCCTGGCCTGCCCCGATGGCCTACCCTCTGGCCTGGCCTGCCCCGGCCCGATGGCCTACCCTCGGGACAGGCCTGCCCCAGTGGCCTACCCTCCAGCCTGGCCTGCCCTGCCCTGATGGCCTATGCTCCGGACTGGCCTGCCCTGCCCTGATGGCCTACCCTCCAGCCTGGCCTGCCCTGCCCTGTTGGCCTATGCTCCGGACTGGCCTGCCCTGATGGCCTATGCTCCGGACTGGCCTGCCCTGATGGCCTACCCTCCAGCCTGGCCTGCCCTGCCCTGATGGCCTATGCTCCGGACTGGCCTGACCTGATGGCCTACCCTCCAGCCTGGCCTGCCCTGCCCTGATGGCCTACCCTCCGGACTGGCCTGCCCTGATGGCCTACCCTCCAGCCTGGCCTGCCCTGCCCTGATGGCCTACCCTCCGGACTTGCATAACCTCCATTGTTCCTCTGCAGAGCCCTTCGCCCAGCCATTGTGAGCAGCTTTTCGAAGGCTGCCAAGCCTTCCTTTATACAGGCTGCTGGGTCGCCATTGGACCCAGTGGGTTGAGCGTGCCCGCCACCACCCGCTCACCCCCACTATGCACAGGAGCTGTGAAATACACTGGGCAGGCCTTAATTAGCCCGCCTGCGTAAAATGTCGACACAGATCCGATCTCAAGCAGCGATCAAGTCTGTGCTGCCCGCACTTGCTCCTGCTCCACAGGCCAAGAATTTGATGAAAAAGTAATGGCATTTGAATAAGACACATTATTAATGTTCAAATGTATCAGCAAGAAGAGCTACGCTGTGAACTGCAAACAGCTACAAATTGCTGGCTGATTTGCCCAACTCCATCATTAGCCTGGTAAACTTGCAACAGCTAAGTCTACCAGTTAGTAGTATATGTACCCTTTTAACAATGTGGTAATTGAAACAACTGCCAATTAACCTCTTTTGTTCAAATAGTGAACAAATTATGAAAATTGTGGAGTCTCATTGTTTTAGGTAACAAACTATTGTTGGAGAATTTCTCTTTTCTCATTCTCTCTTTTTCTAATATTTCTTTCCCTGTCTTTACTTATTTTTCCATACCTGACTTGACATTGAATTCACCCAGTCTAATTTGAATTCACCCACTCTAATTCATCCCTTACTTAAAAAGAGTGGGGAGAATGGGGAAACTTCATTTAAAAAAGAGCACAGAGAGTGAGGAGAGTTCATGTGAGACCAGCAGTTGAGTGATGTCATGACGCAAGTGTGAGGAAAACAGCTGATTAATGAGTGGGATTGGTGAGTATTTCTAGTCTTTAAAGTAAAAGTAAGGTCTTTAGTTTGTGTTTAGGCCGCTAGTCATTTTTCTCTCTTTTTCTTCAAAATAGCTTGTTAAGTATAAAAGTGATTATGGTGTAAAAATAATTACAACAAAGTGTAAGGAGCAGGGATTATTCAAGTGTAAAGAACAGGGATACTAGTGTAATTAATTAATAAATTAAATAAAATATGATGGTGATGGCAGGACGGGTGATGTGTTGCTGCTGCAGCATGTGGGTCTTGCTGGACGCCAAGGAGACCCGGAGTGAACAGATCAGTATTAAGTGTTTGCAGCTCGAGGAACTTTGGATCTGAGTTGAGGAGGTAGAGCCCAAGCTGCAGATGTTGTGCCACATCTGGGAGAGGAAAAGTTACCTGGACACTTTGCTCCAGGAGGTGGTCACACCCCTCAGGTTAGATAATTCCAATTTGGTCTGTGGTCAGGGACAGGAGAGTGTGACTGCAGGTGAGGCGGGTATGCGGGCTCAGGGGTTAGCGTTTGAGGAGCCACAGATCCTGCAATTGTCCAACAGTTACGAGGTTCTTGCAAACCGTGTGGATGAGAGCGGGAACTGCAGGGAGAATGAGCGAACTGACCATGGCACCATGGTGCAGGGACACATTCAAGTGGGGGGAAGAAAGAGGAACATAGTAGTGGCAGGGGAAAGTATAATAAGGGGGATAGAAACTGTCCTCTGAAGCCACGCGCGTGAGTCCCGAAGGTTGTGTTGCCTGCCCGGTGTCAGGGTTAAGGACATCTCCTCAGGACTGGAGATGAAGGGAGGGATCCAGCTGTCATTGTCCATGTTGGTACCAATGATATTGATAGGAATAGAAAGGAGGTTCTGCTGAAAGAATTTGAACAGTTAGGAGCTAAATTGAAAAACAGAACCTCCAAGATAATGACCTTGGGATTACTACCTGAGCCATGGGCATACTGGCGTAGGGTAAATAAACTCAATAAGTTAAATGTGTGGCTCAAAGATTGGTGTGGGAGGAATAGATTTCAGTTCATGGGGCACTGGCACCAGTACTGGGGTAGAAGGGAGCTGTTCTGATGCGACGGGCTTCACTTGAACTGTGCTGGGACCAGTGTCCTGGCGAATTGAATAACTAGGGCTGTAGAGAGGGCTTTAAACTAAATAGAGGAGAGGGGACATGTAGGCTTACAAAGCAAAAGGATATGGCAGCATTACAGGGCAGCTATTTAGGTAATGATACCCAAGGAGTTACAAGAAGGAACAGAGTGTCCAAACTTAAAAAAAGCCGCAAATTGGGTCAAAGAGGGAAAAAAATGTTAAAAAGGCAACATTAATGGCTCTTTACTTAAATGCACCTAGTATTCAGAACAAAATAAATGATTTAATAGCACAAATAGAGGTTAATGGGTATAATCTTACTTGGAAACTTGGAAATATTACATTTGGTCCTCACATCCAAGTCATTGATACATATTGTGAACAGCTGGGGCCCGAGTACTGATCCCTGTGATACCCCACTGGTCACAGCCTGCCAACTCGAGAATGACATGTTTATTCTTACTTTCTGTTTTCTGCTTATTAACCAATCATTAATCCATGCCAGTATATTACCTTCTTAATCCACGTCAGCGTATTAGCTCATATCCCATGGCCAGGATATTTAGTTCAGCGAGTGGGGGGGGCGTGGCCTGCTAGCCGATGCATAAAATGATGTGGGATGATGTTGGGCGGAACTACCACTGTCACCCCGTGTCATTTCAATTTTCAGGTCGGGGGGGTGCAGCCAAATCAGCTGTGTGCCACCGACCTGTCAACGGCCTATTGAGGCCATTTAAAAAGTAATTGAAATAATTAATGGACCTGCCCGTCCAACCCTGGCCGGCTTCAGAAAAAGCATGAAACCTCATTCACGGGCGGGATGAGGTTTCATGAGGGTTTTTAAAAATTTAATAAATGTTTGAGGGGACATGTCAGGGAAATTTTATTTTTGCCCCTTCACCATTTTTAAATTTGGTGCTGATCTCTCTGAGGCAGCACTCACCTCAGGGAGATGAGTGCGTTCTTTCGCACGCATGCGGGAAAGAGCACCCTCTCGGCTAAGGGACTCCTCCTCCCACCCGCACAGGAAGCGCATAGCCTTAATTGGCCCACCCATGTAAAATGGCAGTGCACCCCCAATCGGAGGCACACCCGCATGCGCCCGCTACTGCACTTCCCCCCCAATGGGGAGAAAATTCTTCCCCATGTGCTCTAATTTTGCAAACCAACCTCCTGTGGGGGACTTTATCAAAAGTCTTCTGAAAATCTAAATATACTAGATCCACTGACTCCCCTTTCTCAATTCTGTTAGTAGCTTCCTCAAAAAACTCCAACAGGTTCGTCAACATGATTTCCTGTTCATTATTCCATGTTGACTATGCCAAATCAGGTCATTATTATCCAAGTGCAATTTATCACATCCTTTATAATAGATTCTAACATTTTCCCTACCACTGATGTAAAGCCAACAGGTCTGTAATTCAAAGTCTTCTCTCTCTCTCTCTCCCTTCTTAAATACTAGGGTGACATTTGCTACTTTCCAATCTGCAGGAATGATTCCAGAATCTATAGGACTTTGAAAGATGATCAAGAATGCGGATCTTTATTTCTGGGGAATTTCTTGTATCTTCCTTAGTGAAGACAGACACAAAGTAATCATTTAGCTTCTCTGACATTTCTCTATTCCTCATTATAAACTCTCTTGGCTCTGCTGTAATGGACCCACATTTGTCTGAGACAAACACTTCCTTTTTATGTACCTATAGATGTTTTTACTGTCTGTTTTCATGTTTTTAGGTAGTTTACATTTATATTCTATACTCCCTTTCTTTATCAGTTTCTTGACCCTCCTTTGCAGCAACCTAAAATCCTCCCAATCTTCAGGTTTACCACTATTTCTGGCAACTTTATAGGTCTTTTCTTTTAATCTTATACAATCCTTAACATCCTTTGTTAGACACAGTTAACTGGCTTTTTTTTTAGGGAGGGGGTGGTGTTGTGCCTTAAAGGAATGTATATTTGCAGTAAATGATTTAATAATTCCTATCCATTCCTCCTATGTACTGTCATACCTTTTAATGTATTTTCCCAATCCGCCTCAGATAATTTTCCCCTCATACCTTCATAATTTCCTTTGTTCAGATTTAACACCCTGGCTTCAGATTGAACTACCTCGCTTTCAAACACAATTAAAATTCTTTCATAATAAGGTCACTCATCCCTAAAAATTCTTTTTCTACTAGAATATTAAATAGCTCTCTCTTGATACAGAATACTGATCCAAAATAGCCTGCGATCTAGTTGGTTCTTCGACATGCTACTCTAGAATACCATCCCTAAAAAATTCCAGAAACTCGTCTTTCATAGCATTAGTACTCATTCGGTTTACCCAGTCAATATGCAGGTTAAAGTCACCCATGATTATTGTATTACCCATGCTGCATTCTTCTCTTACCTCCTGATTAGTACCATGTCCCACATTACCAGTACAGTTTAGTGGCCTATAAACAATTCCTACCAATATTTGCTGCTCCTTGCTTTTTCTCAGCTCCACCCAAACAGATTCTACATTTTGTTCTGCCGATCTGAGATCCTCCTTTATTAATGTACAGATCGCATCCTTATTATCAGTGCAACATCGCCTCCTTTTTCTTTTTGCCTGTCCTTCCTAAATGTCGAATATCCTTGAATTTTCAGTTCCCAGTCTTGGTCACCCTGCAGCCATGTTTCCATAATGGCAATTATATCATACCCATTTTATATGCAAAGAAGATGCACTTTGCACATTCTAACAACAGAAAAAATTGATTCTTAATAAAACTTCTCATACACTCCTCTGAGATACATTTTTCCACAAAAGAATCTTGAAAGGATGTTACTTTAAATAACATTGTGAAAGGCATAATATATTCTCAAACAAGTTAAAACATAAGGGCATTGAGTTTTTGGGTTGTTTTCCCCAATGAATGTAAGCAATAACCAAATTGTTAGCCTCTCTCAGTAGTCAATAAAAGTCTCATATCCATTGTTTTGGAGCAAGCCTTTGACTTGCCTCCAGGTCGGAAGATGTAAAAATCAAGTCTGGTTCTAAACAGTCCCATGAGTGGAGACCACTGCTGTGGCTCTGAATTCTTGCTTGGCATCTACTGGGTACAAATTGCCTTCAGCTTCAGTGTATGGGTTGCAAAAACCCATAAAACCCTTCTGACATAGAGGATTAAGCACCCTACCTGTTGCTAGGAAGATAATGATGACAATGGAAGGAGAGTTCACAATGCAATCTTTCAGACTTTTAAACAGCCTGTGATTCTGTCCATTAATTTACATGATCCCCAAAAGGAAAAGCGAGAAGCCATGAAACCAAGAACTGCCCATTATATTGGGAAATCCCTGATCCTGAGCACTTGAAAGATGTCTGGCAAGTCAACCCTTCAAACTGGGAGCAGAAACAAAAGAAAGAGATACAAGCAGGCTTTTAGTGTGAGGCCACATTTGCATTTTTTTTCTCACTCTAGGGGCTGATGAGCAAATTTTGGAAAGATAAGATTTGGCACAAACATAAACATGAATTTCACAAAAAAAATCAATGTCAAAGCAATTCATTGATTTTTTTTAAGTGTAGTAATAAAAATGGCCATTAAAAAGCACCAGAAAGCAGAGCTAACCAAGAAAACTTTTTTGTCTTTTCTCTTAAGAAGCAGAGCTAGAGAGACAGACTAGGCCCCAAATCCTGATCACCATGGAAGAGTTGGGGACCAAGGTGGAGCTAAGGAGTTGGGTTTAGCTAACACTGACCTTGCGTTCGTCGCTGGTGGCACGTACTCCGAGGTGGCTTTGGGAGAATTCTTTTGAAAGCAGGGGTCTGAAGCAGCTTGCCTTTCAGCCTGGGTTTTCTTCCTCTCCCAGCCTGCTATGTGGATAGGTTTTTGGAGATGGCGGAGGAGGAGAGGAAAGGTGTGTGTGTATCGAGCTCACTCCCAATCTTGAGGTTTCTCACACTCGCCCACTCATTCACACAGACTCACTCACACAGGCTCACTCACCCCACTCACACAGACTCACTCGCCCACTCACACAGACTCACTCACACAGACTCACTCACTCACTCACACAGACTCACTCACCCATTCACACAGACTCACTCATGCACTCAGAGTCACTCACTCACACAGAATCACTCACCCACTCACACAGAATTACTCACCCACACTCACACAATCACTCACTCACACAGACTCACTCACCCACACTCATACAGACTCACTCACCCACACTCACACAATCACTCACTCACAGAGGCTCACTCACATAGACTCACTCACGCACACTCACAGTCATTCACTTGCACAGATTCACTCACACAGACTCACTCACCCACACTCACACAGTCACTCACTCACACAGACTCACTCACTCACAGAGAAACACACTCACTCTTACACAGACTCACTCACTCACCTTCACACAGAGTTGCAGACTCACACAGACTCAGACAGACTCACACTCACACAAACTCACACACTCACAGCCTCACACAGACTCACTCAGTCACACAGACTCAACCACAATAAGGAACATATCTTTTTATTTCTGTTGGACTGTTGTGAAGAACACATCTTTTTATTTTGTGTTGGAGTGTGGATTAAAATTACAATGGCTGCAGTTTGAAAGACATGTCCACTGGAACAGGATGAAAGATATATGCAATGTTGCAGTCCAGGAACAGAGTACACCATGAAAGGCAGGATGGTGCCAGAAAGGAGTCCTGAACTAAGAGAGCTGCCTGGCAACAATGTTTTAATTGGCCCCCGACCAGGTGACCAGGTTTTGTGTGAGGCCAGTGTAGAGCAGAATAGCTCCTAGCCTGAAAAGAACAAGACCTAAAATCTCTTTCTCCTGTATGTGGAAGATTCCAGGAATTCCACAATAATAGCTAGCTGGCTTTTCCTCCTCATGTCTCTATAACCTGCACTCATGCTGAAAACCCCTGTCAAGGGGCAAAGGGGAAAACCTATTAGAGACATTGAAAGGCAAGCAATCAACAAATGAATTAAAGACAGAAAGTGCTAGAAGACCACACTGTGTCATCAACAAGAACTGAAAGGAATTTGGAAGTCATTGATCAAAATCAACCTATCGAATCCTGTACTCCGAAATTGGTGCTATTGAACTGTTTTATCCCACCCTTAAAATCCATGTTTTTTGTGTCTTATGTGTCTAGTATATGTGTGTATAGGGATTTAAAAAGGGCTAGAGTTTAAGTTATAGAGTTAGAAATTAGTAGTCCATATTTCTTTCTTTTGCCACTGGTTAACGACAATTTGTTCAACGAACAGTTATTTACTTATTAAGTTTACAAACCTGGTGCTTGTATTGTTAACATAAATTAAACAGTTACATAAAATTGGGGCAATCTGGTGGTTTGGTCAAACTTTTCACATTTGTTGCAGTTCAGGGAACAGTAGGCTTGATATTACAGCGCACTATCCCCAGTCAGTCATGACACCCATGCACTTACACAGACTCACTCACTCACACAGATTTACCCACTCACAGATTCATTCACAGACTCACTCACCCACTCACAGACTTACTCACACACACTCAAACAGACTCACTCACTCACACAGAATCAACACAGGCTCACTCATGGACTCACTTACTCACACATACTTGCAAACTCACACAGATTCACAGGCTCACAAACTCACATTTGTCGCAGCTCAGGGAACAGTGGGGCTTGACATTACAGCGCACTATCCCCAATCTGTCATGACAAAGTTTGGGGGCTCATCCAGGGTATTTTGTAACAAAAGACAATGGTGATTTGGGTGTAGATTTAGTAAGTAATAAAAGCTAAAAGGAAACAACAGGTTTTTACTGTCAAAAATAAAATGGCACTGGAAACTGCTAAAGCTTTCCTGCAAGTGGAAGAGATGGCCCGATGATTTTACAAAGGATCCCAAAAGCCAGGTTAATCGAATTGGCAAGTAAGTTAAGAGTAGGGTTGCCTGCCAAAGCTAGGAGGGCAAAGATAATCGAAGAGATGGCACAGCATTTGAAATTGGAAGGAATACCTGAGAGACCGAGTTCTCCAAGGGGTGATTCATTACAGTAGGCACAAATTCAGTGGCAAATAAAAAAATTGGAACTCGGGGGAATCAACCAGGAGGCAGTAGGTGGGGCCTCCTCCCGTTTGGTAGGGCATCCTGACCATCATCCGCTCTGTGCACCGTGTCACTGCTTCCTGCTCTGCAGGCCTTCGCAATCTCCTCCTGATTTCCAAACACTTGTTACTTCCTGCTTGCCACTTTTCTCTTCACCGCTGTCCTGAGCCCTTGTTTGCTTCCCTTACTTGGGGAGGGCCCATAGGGTGATCAGCCGATCAGCACTATCAGGAAGCAGTATGATTTCAGCCCATATTCTCAACCAGCTCTGCATGCATTTGTCTGCAGACTTTGATATTTAATTTCATTTTTTAAAAAAATGATATATCTGTGTTTAATCAAATAAGCTAACAACAAAGATTGACACACAGCCAGAAGGGGCATAGTCAGGTGAGGCTGTGAACTAGCTGCTATGGGTTGATAGATTGCCCAAAATGTACCAGACTTAAACATCTACACTTGAAGGAAAGTGCAATGGCTGTGATGGTGCCAAATTGCGCTTACTCACACTGCCATGTTGGAAAATCCAGCTGCCCCAGGTGGGTGGGGGGGTGGCTGGGTGGGTGCTGTTGCTGTGACTCCTGTTGCTGTGCTGATCCTTGTGGTCTCGCCTACCCAATTGCACCATCTTGACCCCTTAAGGGGCTGGCTCCTGCACAGGAAGGCAAGAGAGATGTATGCTGTGAAAACAAAGGGGAAGCCACCCACTGTCACACTGCTCTCTGCCCCTCCAGTCAGAGACTGGTTCCCTCCTGCATTTGCTGCTTAATGGCTCACCAAACATTGGAGAGAAACGGCTTGTGATTGGAGGAGCAGTTCCTTGCAGACCTTTCATTGAAATTACCCAGAGTTAGAACAGTGCGATCTCAAGCCAGATACAAAGGATTGGGGGGTCAGCTTGTGGCCTGTGGGCCTGAGCTAAAACTTTTTTAATGAGAAAGCTATGAAGGCTTTCAGACATTAAAGGGTTAGGAATATAGGATGATAGAAATCCCCTTGTTTGGGCCATGTAAGAAAGCTTACTGATGCATTGAGATATGGCAAATTACTTATTTTGTATTACTGCATGAAAACAAGTTGTACTGATTGAATTGAGTGTAATCATAACTGTGATTTTGCATGTTCACCTTACTATAAAATAAAGCAGCTTATTGATTCATATCAGGCATTGTCTCACCAAAAGAAAACTCAGTCTGCTTTTTGTGATATTGAAGAAAGACTTGTGCAAAAAGCATGAATATCTTGTTCAAGTCACAAGGGAGCACTATTGTTAGTCCAGTGGGTTACACCATCATGCAAGTAGATATATAGCTGTGTAAATCAACTTCCATAAAATTAAGATACTCAGAAGTTCCACGGGTGTGACTGACTCAAGAAGGTACTTCCAGCAGACCCAAATTTGTAACAAGCACCTTGTAAGATATACTGGCAGTCCATGTCACTATCTTGAGCAGCAAAAACAGGAACCAGGCACATTTTAATATCAAAGAGCCAATCATCTTTCCAATGTTAAGGAAATTAGAAATGAAGTTTAAAAGTTTGCTTTCTACCTGTTGCAAATATACTACAAACAGTGTAAAGCTGATGTGATGCAAGTGATGTGGACTGCAGCAGTTCAAGAAGGCAGCTCACCACCACCTTCTCATGGGCAACTAGGGATGGGCAATAAATGCTGGCCTAAGCAGCAACTCCCATGTTCTGTAAATAAATTTTTAAAAAGTCAGTCTCCTTGAGGTGATTTCATATTCAGCAACTTAACCTGTCCACTTCACATCTAAATAAATTACGTAGGATAGCAGGCCAATTATTGTCATTCACAACAGTATGTTTGTTACACTTTACACTTGTTTTTCTCTTGGTAGAGCTCTTATTGCAGAATCAGAAGGTTGTGTGTCAAAGCCCCAACACGGAGACTTGAGCATAAAACTGACCCTTCAGTGCAGCACGAGGACATGCTGCATTGTCGAAGGTACCATGTTTCGGATAAGATGTAAAAACAAGGTCAAGTGTATAAAAGATCCCATGACACTATTGAAAGAAGAGAAGGGGAGCTCTCCCAATTCCCTGATCAATGGATATCCCCCAACCAATGCCACCAAAACAAAACTGACCATTTATTTCATTGCTTTTTGTGAGGCCAACAAAAGTTATAAAAAAAAGTCATGAGGTCATGAAAAGAACTATGTAAATGCAGGTTATTTCTTACCAAAAGATGGTTCAAGTATCAAACTGTTGGAAATTTTTTTAGACGCAGTTAAATAATTCCCCATGATTCAGTCTCGAGTCTGTTTTCCAAATGAAATTTTATTACTCAGACACCAATAATATAATAACTATTACGGTTACACAATAGTCATAGAGTCATAGTGGTCTACAGCACAGAAAAAGGCCCTTTGGTCCATTGAGACTGTGCCAATCAAAGAAGAACCTAACTAATCTAATCCCATTTTCCAGCACTAGGCCCATTGCTTTGTATGCCATGGCATCACATGTGCACATCCAAACACTTCTTAAATGTTATAAGGGTTTCTGCTTCTACCACTCTGTCATGCAGTGAACTCTCGATTCTCCGGGTGAAAAAATCTTCCTCGCATCCCCTCTAAACCTCCTGCCCCTTACCTTAAATCCTTAGATTCATACAACCTAGTTTCTTGCAGGCCCAAGGTGATAAAATTTGGTCACTGTAGATGATGCATTTCCAATTGTCCCATGAGTTCTGACCTTAGAGGGCTGTTCTCTTTCTTCTTGAGTTATATCACATAATACCCAGAATGTATATTGAAGCAAATTCCTTCTTGACCATCCTCCAGACTTAGCATAATGGCCATCTTGATGGTTTAACTGTTAAGCAGTTAATATTACAAAGGGAACAGCGTGACCTAGACAATCTCAAATAGTTGGGTATTTCCAATGATTAGGTATTCCCAATGTTCTGCCCAATACCCAATACTCACACCTGACATGGGATTTAGCTAACTGTCTCCTGTAGCTTCCACTCCCATTGTTTTGGACAATAACTGACACAAATTCAAATTCTGCTAAACACATCGAGATGTAATTGATTATAGCACTCAAGCAAATTCTAACATAAACTCATATCTGTCATATGATTTTGTTTAAAAAGGGGATACATTTTTGCCTTTACCAATAGTGCAGAAACCATCACCTGTTTGGAGCACAGAGAGGAAAATCTGGCGGAGAGTATCGTAAATCCCTAATGGTCCCCACTCAATATTACTTCTATCGATTTAAAAGAATACAAAATTGGGCAGACACTTTGAACTGTACTCCAGCGAGATTTAGACCCTCAAGAAGGAATGAGGCAATAGTGGAATAAGTGACACTATGCAGTAGAATGAAAATAGATTGCACAGAACAGATGAGTATACCTAAAAAGTGTAAGAAAAGAACCTAGGCATATTCTTCTCTGCGTATTGGTAAAAATGTCTCTCTTCTGTTGCTGGTGCAAATTTTATAATTTTGGGTTAAGATTACACATAACATGGGGTCATATATTGCAACAATTCTACAGGGACATTCTGTCAATAGTCATTTAAATGTGTGTCAGGGCTATTGCATCAATACCAGTGACCTTGTTGGATGTGCAGTTGATTGTAGTCAATAAACAGAAATCAGTAGATCACTTGCACATTACCAGTCCTCCAATTTGACTGGTGTCCCTGACAAAGATAGCATGACTGTGATTTCTCCTCTTTTCCCATTAAAGAAACCTCCTGGGATATTATTGCAGAAGTTGCTTTCTTGATTTATTTTAGTGAGATGTGTTACCAATTCCTATTGGAAAACTCAGGATGTTGAACACCTTCCATCTTCCTCTTACATGGGAATGAACTGGCTTTGAGTTGAACTTGCTTGTCTTTTATTCTTTCACAGCATATGGACATCGCTGGCTAGGCCTGCATTTGTTGCACATCCCGAATTGCCCTTGGGAAGGTGGTGATAAGTTGCCTTCTTAAACCACTGCAGTCCATGTGGTGCAAATACACTCACAGGGAGGGAGTTCCAGGATTATGGCCCCACAACAATGAAGGAATGAAGATATAGCTCCAAGTCAGGATGGTGTGTAGCTTGGAGGGAAACTTGCAAGTGGTGGTATTCCATACATCTGCCGTTCTTATCTTTCTAAGTGGTAGAGGTTATGGATTTGGAAGGTGCTATCAAAGGAATCTTGGTGAGTTGCTGCAGTGCATCTTGTTGATGGTACATATTGCTGCCGCTGTGCATTGGTGGTGGAGACAGTAATGATTAAAGTGGCAGGTGGGATTCCAATTAGGAAAGGCTGCTTTGCCCTGGATGGTGTCAAGTTCCTGGAGTGTTGTTGGAGCTGTACTCATCCAGGCAAGTGGAGAGCATTCCATCATTTTCCTGACTTGTGCCTTGTAGATGATGGAGAGGCTCTGGGGAGTCAGGATGGGAGTTTCTTGCCCCAGAATTCCCAGCCTCTGACCTTATGGTCAATATATTTATATGGCTGGTCCATTTCAGTTTCTGGTCAATGGTAACCCCCAGCATGTTGATAGTGGGGGATTCAGTGCTGCTAATATCATTGGATGTCAAGAGATAGTTAGATTATCTCTTGTTGGAAATGGTCATTTCATGGCACTTGTGTAGCAAGAAATATTATTTGCCATTTATCAGCCCAAGCTTGAATGTTGTCCAGGTATTGCTGCATATGTACACGAACTGCTTCAGCATCTGACAAGTTGTGAGTGGTGCTGAACATTGTGTAACTAATGAACATCCCCATTTCTGATCTTATGATGGAGGGAAGATCGTTTGATGAAATAGCTGAAAATGGATGAGCCTAGGATACCCTGAGGTATTCATACAGTGATGTCCTGGGGCTGAAATGATTGATCTCCAACAGCCACAACCATCCTCCTTTGTGCTAGGTGTGACACCAACCAGTTGAGAGTTTTCCCCATGATTCTCATTGACTTCAGTTTTGCTAGGGCTCCTTGTTACCACACTCGGTGAAATGCGGCCTTGATGTCAAAGGCAGTCGGTCTCACCCCACCTCTTGTGTTCAGCTCCTTTATCCATATTTGGACCAAGGCTGTAATGAGGTCAGGAGCTGAGTGACCCTGGTGGAACCCAAACTGAGCATCAGCTTGCAGGTTACTGCTGAGTATGAGCTGCCCGGTAGCACTGTCAACAACTCATGCCATCGCATTGCTGATGATCGAGATTAAACTGATGGGCTGGTTATTGGCAGGGTTGAGTTGTACTGCTTTCTGTGGACAGGACGTACCTGGGCAATTTTCCTTATTGCTGGTTAGATGGCAGTGTTGTAGCTGTATTGGAACAGCTTGGCTAGGTTTGCAACAAGTTCTAGAGCACAGGTCTTCAGTGTTATTGCAGGAATGTTGTCAGGCCCCATAAACTTTGCAGTATCCAGTGCCTTCAACCGTTTCTTGATATCATATGGAGTGAATTGAATTGGCTGAAGACTGGCATCTGTAATGCTGGGGACCTCTGGAGGAGGCCGAAATGGACCATCCACTCAGCACTTCTGGCTAAAGATGGGTACAGATGCTTCAGCTTTGTCTTTTAGACTGCTGTGCTGGGCTGCCCCATCATTGAGGATATTTATGGACCCTCTGGTTGTTTACTTGTACACCACCGTTCACAGCTGAATGTGGCAGAGCTTAGATCTGATTCATTGGTTGTGGAATCACTTAGCTCTGTCTATCATTTGGTGCTTATGCTGTTTGGCACACAAGTAGTCCTGTGTTGTAGCTTCACCGGGTGGACACCTCATTTTTAGGAATGCCTGGTGCTGCTGCTGGCATGCCCTCCTGCACTCTTCATTGAATCAGGATTGATTCCCTTGCTTGATGAGAATGGTGGAGTGGGGGCTATGCCAGGCCATGAGCTTACAGATTGTAGTTGAATATATTTCCGCTGCTGCTGCTGATGGCCCATGGTACCTCATAGATGCCCAGTTTTGAGTTGCTAGATCTGTTCAAAATCTATCCCATTTAGCATGGTGGTAGTGCCACACAACACAATGAAGGGTATCCTAAATGTGTGGAGACTTCATCCCCACAAAGACCACTCTTACCAATACTGTCATGGGCAGATACAATAATGGTACTGCCTATACAATACTTGTTATTACACCCTCCTCCAAGGCAAAAGTTACCGCTGGCAGGAGGATGTAATGACAAATTCATAGCGGCAGCATGGACCTAGGAATTCACAAGGGAAAAATATGAAAATAAGGACAAAATGTACAACTTTAAAATGGGTACTGAATTATTCATGCCTTGATCCAATTATCCATTGCTGCCTAACCCCACTTCACCTGAAGAGTGCACTTGATCTTGATTCCCTGTGTGCAATACCACGGGATATCAACCAATATATGTGGAAAATCATAACATATTCATGGATTTGATTGGCCTTAAAATATACTTTTCACATTAACAGCATTGTCTCTAACTTATATCCTTTAGAATTACTTACAAAATCACTCTGTCCCTGACATTCTCCTGATCTTCTGTCATAACTTCAACCAGGGAATTAGAGGTATCCCAGAAGAAATGGCGATTTAAATCATGTACGTTATTTCTAAGGGTCTCCTGTGATCTCCTTTTGAAGTTACAACATGTCAGGATAATTCCCACAGATATTTCATGATTCATGTCTCTTATTCAGGAAAGTACAAGAATCAAAATATAAATAAATGTGAAATTAGTTCTATTAGTTTCACATAAAGAGCCAAATAATGGTTGGTGAGGAGTTACTGACTATTGCTGTTATGTCTCTTCAAATAGTGAAAAACAAGCAGGAAAGCTGTGTGCCACAACATTGTGGGGGGGTTTCTTTTTGGCAGAATAAATTTGAATTTACTACTTTCTAACTTTCCTACGTGAGGTTTTTGTGCAAATAATGACACATTCCTGGTGAATCCCTTTCTTACCCTTTGGAAGACAATGTCAACCAAATGAAACTTATGTTATGATTACAAAATATATTCATTAGGAAATAGCAACAGAAATAATTGTCAGTAAAGCAATAAATACAGAATAAAGTCTAGAACACTGAGGGCTTTACAGACTGTTATTGGTAGATATGGTGTATCCAGCCCCAAGTGGACAAAAGTCTAATGATATGGTAGACCCCTGCATTTTCTCGCTGACCCCCAGAGATCTGTAGATACCAGCTTGAAAATCTATGCTCCTCTTCTTGTGGAAACAGGTCATATTAGGTTGCACATTGTGTAGCAGAATAGCACTCAATACGAGAAATTGTTGACGTAGGTCATGATCAGTTGTAAGCCTTGGAGATGAATTTTTTTGGAGGTTCTCCCACTCATCCTCCACTTTTACAGAGATTTCCACCAAAGTTATGGAAGACAAATAGGAGAATTGCAATGGAAATTTATACCTTAACTTTGAACCAAGGCCAAACAGTAGAGTGAAAAGAGTTGGTTTGGCAGTAGGCTAAGGGAGGTGGAGCAGATGAATTGGATGAGTACTGTAGTGAGGTTTGAGGGAATGTTCCATAGCATTCTAAGGTTGGAGTTCTGGACAAGGTTGGGCGAGGCAGTGAGGCAGAAGGGAGCTGAGACAGCTGAATAAATTGTCTTAAATTGAGGGGTGAAGAAATGCATGTGTTCCGGGCTTCCACCATGATGACTAAGTGAATGGACAGAACTGTCGCAGTTGGAGGTTAATATGAGAACTATGCGTGAAGTTGTTCAATCTGGGCCTAAGAAAAATAGGTGAGAGCATTCCCCAAATGGCAAGAAGTTAGAAGCTGTTGATGGGCAGAGAAACTTAGGAGTCCAAGGGCAGAATTTTACATCTCGCAGGCAGGCGCCCGTCTGACCAGATCAGGCGTAAAATAGTGCACGATGGCGTCGGACGAATGTCCCGACGTCATTGCGCAATATTTCAGTCAGCAGACGCGTGTGAGAGTCGGCAGTGTGCCCACTGACAATTAAGAGGCCTATTAAGGCCATTAATTTATTAATCAAGAGAGAATTTTCACTGTCCGGTGACGGTTAGTGGCTGGTCGAATCGGCCGGGTGGGCCTTTACATTTTTGAGGAAACCTAATCCCCAGGCGGGATGATGTTTCCAACATTAATTAACAAAAGATGTTTTGTTATGTATACGTTCAAGTGAGTGAGTCCTATGTCGGGACATGTTCTTCAGAATTTCCAAATCCTTATTTCTGAATTTAAAATTCTTCAGCTCCCTGAGGTCGCTCGCTGCCTTTAGGGAGATTTCATTGCGCGCTCCCCCATGCCTGCACAGACTTCAGTACGCACCCTCTCCCTGCCCCCACCCAGCCAGTGTGAAATCGCGGTTGGGGGCCAATCGTGGCAGGAGACTGTTTCCCGACCGGACCCGGGCCCGCCAACCGTGCCCACCCATCGTGCCCGCCCACCGTGCCTGCCCGATGACCTGAAAGTTCTGCCCCAAGTGCAAATCCAAACGTACTGGGTGCAAACTGTTGTGGCATTTCCCACATTCCCACTTCAAAAGTACTTAATTGGCTATACAGATCTGGGGCTTCTGGTGGTCATGAAAGATGCTATATGATTAAATTTTGGTATGGCTATGAGGTGGCTTTAAAAGTACCAGCCCGCTATTCTGTAACAGGAGGAATTGTACACATGCATATAGCTAGCTTCTTACCTCAATAATCCCAAGTTAGACTCAATGTCAGGAATTCAATACAGTCAAATTCACCTGGCACTGCTCTGGGCCACATCCTATCAGCTGGTTTCATAGTCACATCTTCAGAATCATTCCTTGGCTCTCACTGCAGACATTGTGTTCAGCACAGAGACACACCAGAAACTGGTTTGAAAAATGGACTGTGGTCAGATTTTGGAGGGAAGATTCTGGGCACTCCCAGGGCTTCACTTTGCACATTCCCATTCTCTCTTAATAATCGGCAAGTTTTCAGTCAAACCTCGGCCAGTTTGGTCAGATGCTGAAACGTTGAGCTCGAGCCGGGTATTAATTTGATTTTAAGTTAAATGATTGTAATGCAGGCTGATCTGAAACCATAACGCCAGCGCATGCTCTTCTACTGAGTGACACTGTTACAAGATTTCCCAGTGAGTGACGAGATCTCAGTAAAGTACAATGTTTCTCGGGTCTCCTAGGTAACAGATATGTTGTCAGTGCTGTTTTGCCTCAGTAAATTGATGGCATAGGTACAGGGCTCCAGACTACTGTCTCCATCCTTGAACAAAATTATACCAACAGACTGACAAATTGATGTTTGAGTGGGCATCTAGTCAGCTTCCCTCTCCTACCTGCAGACACACTCTCTTGCTCTCTCTCTCTCTCTATGTATAATCTGTCCTTGGATTTTGGCTTTTCTCATCAGCAAGTGCCATGTTTGCTCGCCTAGCATTGCAATATTTACCATCTTTACCATCATTCAGAGAAGAGGTAAGGTTGGATTTCAACAACGCAATTATGCATACAGGCATGTTTTTGCAAGTGAAGAAGCACTGAACAGTTTGTGTATTTTCTAGGCTTCATCTTTCGGGCCCTGGTGTGTGAGGGGGGTGGGGGGGTGGTATGGTGGGGGCAAAATTGAAGCTAAGCACAGGGCCCTGCTAACTGTACATCCACCACTGGGAATATCACCACTTGGAAGCTCCCCTCCATGTCACTCACCACCCTGATTTGGAAATATATCGCTGTTCCTTCACTGTTGCAGGGTCAAAATCCCTTCCTAACAGCACTGTGAGTGTACCTACACCTCATGGACTTCAGCAATTCAAGAAGACGGGTCATCACCATGTTCTCAAGGGCAATTAGGGATGGGCAATAAAAATGCTTGCCTAGCTAACAACACCTACACCACGTGGAAGAATAAAAAATAAAACTCAACTGATTCCTGGGATGTAGGGGTTATCCTATGAGGAAAGGTTGGTCTGTGCCCATTGGAATTTAGAAGAATGAGAGGAGATCTTATTGAAACGCATAAAATCCTGAGGGGAATTTGACAGGGTAGATGTGGAAAGGATGTTTCCCCTTGTGGGAGAGACTATAACTAGGGTTTAAAAATAAGGGTGCTCCCATTTAAGACATAGATAAGATTTTTTTTTTTCTCACAGGGTCATCAGTCTGTGGAATGCTCTTCCCCAGGGAACAGTGGGTGCAGGGTCATTGAACTTTTTAAGGTCAAGTTAGATAGGTTCTTGGTTGACAAGGGAGTCAAAGGGTATAGGGGTAGGAGGGAAAGTGGAGCTAAGGCCACAATCAAATCAGCCATGACCTTACTGGATAGTGAAGCAGGCTCAAGGGGTTGAATGGCCTACTCTTGCTCCTAATTTGTATGTTTGTATGAGCCAGGAGGTGAATGACTTGCTCCAAATTCCCAGCCTCTGACCTGCTCTTGTAGCCACAGTATTTAATGTCAGGTCCAGTTCAGTTTCTGGTCAATGGTAACTCCCAGGATGTTGATAGCTGGGGATTCAGCAATGGTAATGCTGTTGAATGGCAAGGGGACATGGTTAGATTATGCCTTGTTGGAGATGGTCATTGCCTGGCACTTGGGTGGAGTGGCATGAAGAGGTGCCAGTGTGGACAGGCTGGGGGCAGGGGAAATCCAGGAAAAGGGAGGAGGACTTGAAGGGGATTCCAATGGATGGTAAAAAAAGGTAACCAGCCCCAGCCCACCACTGAGCAGTGAAAGTTGCAAGTTCCCACTTGATTCCAACCTCCACCCGAAATGTGAAAAATTGCAGTAGGCATGGGAAGAAGCTCTTAGATGGCCATTAATTGGCCACTAATGGACCTCGATTGGGTCCTGGGTGGGCAGGCTGCTGGATGGTCTCCCCAGCCACTTTTAAAATTGCATCAGGGGTGGGGATGAGCAGGTATGCACCTGGAATCGCACCCATGGCATTATGCCCAATTTTGTTCACCCTGTCCACAAAATCTGCTCTCAGTTTCTCATGTATGTCTTTTATTTTTTAATTTTGTCAGTATATTTCCTTTTGGCTCTTGAGCATATCACTCTTCCTCATCATTTATTGATCCCATCTTAACATTTACTAATCATTCTCTGTTTTCCCCTGTATATATGTAATTGTTGTATGTCCCCGTCCCCCCCACCAGCCCTCTTCCTTTTCCCTGTTACTTTGTAAATACTATTTATCTGTAATATTTTTCAATTCTGAGGAATGGTTTAAACCTGAAACATTGCAACCACAGATACTACCTGACCTATTGAGTTTCTCTAGCATTTTCTATTTATATTTTTTGCTTCAGAATTTTTAGCATTTGCAGTATTTTGCTTTTTGCTCCAGAGAACTCAAAGGTTGGTTGCATTCCTGATTTGCACAGAGAAAAGAGGTTGGTTGCAGTTGGAAAAGGTCAGTAAACCCACTATTGAGTGATTATTCCTTTTGCTAACTGTGCTCAAGCTTGTTGAATGCTGTTATACAAGAAAACAATGTCATCATGTGGTCATGCAAGACAGAATAGACAATGGAAGCCACATCTGTGCCTGTGGCCTATCTCTTGCTGTTTTTGAAAATTAGCATAAATTACTTCTGACATTCAGGTTGTCAGAACACACAAGCCCTTCGCTTCTTGTAACTCATTCCTGGATGTTGTGCATGTTTTCTGGAATGGCCTGTGATGGTTCCATGCATGGAGGTGTCTCCCTACCTGTGCCTCCTTTAGGTTCACTTGTGCTCCAGTACCAATTCTCCCAAATACTTTGATTCTTTCCCTCTATTTTGTTTAGTCACCTGAAATTTGTCCCTCCCCCCTCCTCAAACATGGAGCCAACCTCTGAAGACATGAATGAAAAAATTAGGCAATGATGCCTTTGCACAGCACATCAAATAAAATGTGAGCATGTCTTAATAAGTATGTCATTACACATATATATATAACACAGATACAAGAGGAAAATGAAAATTAAAACTGCCAATATACTATAAATGGGTAACCCTTCTACATCAAATTAGGTCAAAGCACATGCATAAAGATACATGTTATATATATGTAATTGTTATTTTATGGCAAATTTACCTATCAAAAGAGTCTATTGATAGAGGACACCCTACTACCTCTCAACCATAGGATTTAAACTCTTCAGTCCATCTCCATAGCATCACTATCCTGCAATTCCATTCACACCTTTTATTTGTCCTTGAACTATGGATCACCCTGACAAGTCTGTATTCAATGCCCATCCCTAGTTGAGGTGATGGTGATCCTGTGATTGTGTTGGGTAGGAATTCCAGCATCCTGAACCAGTGGTGTTGAAGCAAGGGCAATATGTGTCCAAGTGAAGATAATATGTGGTTTGGAGGGGAACTTGGATCTGATGGAGTCTTCACAACATTGCTGCTTGTGTCCTTCTTGGAGGTAGTGGTCATGTGCTTGGGACATTCTGTTGAAGTAACAGCATTGCATGCTGTCAATAGCACATGTGACAACCACATTGCAACCGTGATAGAATGGTTTGATATTTAGTCCAATGATATGAGCGCCATTCAAGTCTCTGACCTGGATGGGTCACTCATCTTAAGTGTTGCTATGGCTGCACCTATTATGGAGAGTGGTGAGTGTTCCATGACTCATGGATGGTGGAGAGGCTTCAGAACATGAATAATTTATCACAGGTCACCTCATCTCTGCCCTATCTTGAAGGCATCAGAGTTACCTACTACTTTCAGCCCAAGCCTGAATGTTTTCCAATTCTGCTGTAGGCCAGCATGAGTTGTCTCATTATTGGTGGATTTATGAGTGGAGTTACTCCATCACAGTATAGTCAGTAAACAGCTATTCCTTGCTTTATTATGGTGGGAAGATCATTGATGAAGCAAGTTAAAGTTATTGGGCTGAGGATACTTTGTCCCTTAGCAATTATTATACACCACAAAAAGGTCCCCATGCTCTTCTTCACTTTATCACTTGTATGTTAGCCTTCAGCAACATCATCTCAAGAGCTTGGTTGCTAACTTCTATGTACATATGCCACAGAACTCTATCCCTCCAACTCCACCAACAGCTCCAAGGTTGTTGCTCCAGGAACATATACTACCAGATGGAGCTTCTTCTGATGGGTTTACATATTAGGAATTTGTGCATGGAGGTCAGTGTACCCAATTTACAATCTAAGCAATTATCTATCCATTCATGTCAACAGTTTTTTTCATTGCAAGAGGCTCTGCACTAAGAATGCTAAGTTGTACATTTTTGCCACACTTCCTGACTATGTGGGTGATATCAAGCCCTGGCTGAGACAAAATTTGTTTCAGTTCACTCTAAGAAAAACTGACCCTGTCCCTCTCAACTCTCTTTAGTATCCAAGTGCTTCCCTGGCCACAAATCCACCAATTTAGGCTAAATCCAGAGTTGTGCAATCTTAACTTCCTGTTGGAACCTGAGCAAGCTTCTCATTCCTATATCTGACCTGTTGTCAAGATTGTTCTCTTCCACCTCCAGAATATTGTGCGCTTACAGATCTATCTCTCTGCCACTGCTCTGAAATACTAATCAGGGCATCAAACACTTACAGGACTGCCTTCTTTAATATTCCCCTTACTGGCATGTCCACACATACCTCTCACAAACTTCAGCCAAATAGAAGTCTCTGGCCTACACCCTCTTCCAGACACACTCATCACCCACTGGTTCCCTGGCCTCCAGTAATCGACTTAAGGACTGTCATCCTCTTTTTCAAATTCCTGTTCGGCCTTGTTGCTCCTCATCCAAGTGATCTTCTCCAACATAAATGCATCATGCCCTCTGTGTCTCTGATAGCCAATTATTACTTATGCCATCTGGTCCATCATTCAAGACCAATTTTTTCTAAGCGACTCCAGCTTACGATCTCCATCTCTATTCTCCTCTCTGGTTACCCCTTCAGTTTTCTCCATCTCAACTGGCCTAAATTCTCCTCTCTTTCCCCCTCAGTGATTAAGTCTTCACGTTGCTAAGTACTGGGACAATTTATCTTATGTAAGGAATACTGCATAAATAGAAGTTGTTAAATGGAAAGCTCAGTCTTCTTTCTGATGACATCCAGATTCTCTTGGTGGGGATGTGCTCCCTGCCCTCCTACCCCTCTCACACACTCACATACGTGAATGCACACACACACACAAACACACACACTCATGCACACATTTACAGACACACATGCACACTTAGGGCAGAATCTTCTGGTCGGCATGTGGGGGCAGGCCCGACATGCTGGCATGTAAAATTACATGGCTTGACGTTGGATGTGCGCCCCGGTGTCATTGCACGCCATCACGATATTTCACTCGCATGTGCGCGCCGGAGCCGGCTGCACGCCCATCGAAATGTTAAGGGCCTATTAAGGCCATTAAGAAATTAGTTAAAGCCCTTAAGAACGCTGCCCGCCCAACCTTAAGGTTCGTGGGCAGGCGAAAAGCCCAAGCGGCCTTCGCGATTTTCAGGAAACCTTACCCACGGGCAGGATGAAGTTTCCTGAAGCTTTCATAAAATAAATAAATAAATTTTCCCATCTTTACAAACATGTCCCAACTCATGTGACACAGTCACACGAGGGGACGTTTGAATAAATTTTTAATTTGCTTCTGTCATGATTTTGTTATACATTCAATCTTCCTGAGGCTGCTCTGTGCCCCAGGGAAATTGCTGAGCAAAAGAGCACAGGCTGCGATTCTCCCTCTTCCCTCCACCCTCACAGGTATCACTGAACGCTATTAGATGCACATTACACCGGGCGGGCCTTAATTGCCCCACCTGCATAAAATGGTGGTGCACAGCCGATTGCGGGTGGTATTCACTCCGCACCCACCCCTGCCCACTCCCGCTCAGCCCTCCCACCATCGGAAAATTCCTGGCCTTACACACACATGCTATTATGACACAGTTGATGGTAAAGACTGAGTTGTTCAAATCCCAGAGGGAAACTTGAAACAACTGCCATAAGCCATTTTTGCAATCTGTATGTTTTGAGATGCAGGCTTTAAATTCAGTAGTAATAAGACCACTGAGTCTCAAAAGGTTTTTTATATAAAACTAAATTAAGCATTTTAAATTTAACAATAAACACATACTCATGGCTACAAATTCCCACTATAATAACATTTAAACACATCCCCAAATTAACCATTCCTACTCAAATCCCCACCAAGGCAACAGTAACCCATAGATTTTAAAAGACCCAGGCAAAGCACATTTGATCTTACACATTCAAGATGAGGTTCCTTGCAAGTTGATTCCTTGCAGGCACAGTTTGAGGCATACAAGCTGGTTAGATCTTAAATGCCTCTCATTACACACACAAACTGCTTTCTGTTTATACCTGGCTTTTCCTTTGAATGTAAATTTTCCATTGTATCACTTGGCCTTTGACATTACATCTTCTAGCAATAATATCCTTTCGTTCCACCAGCTTTATTAGTAAGCTGAAAAAAAACACATTCCTTGGTGTCTTCTAGCTAGGTGCAAAGTTTCACCCATTCGTTCAAATGCTTTATCTAAACATCCAAATTGCCCCTTTGACACCTAAGTTTCTAAACTTCCCTATGTTTAGCTAATTACTATTTCAAACCTACTACTTTCTATATATCAAAGCCTCGAGACCAGCTTGCTTTAATCCAATTAAGACACACAAACACACACACACATAGACACAGACACCACTAAGCTCTATTTTTAAAACAATTCCAATAACGTTATAGGCATTAATCTCTTCAAGACAATGCACACACACACACATGCACACACACATGCATGCACACACACACACACAGCACACACACTCACACACGCGCACAAAAAACAGAAACACACACACAGAAACACACACACGCACACCCACATATTTGTTGCATCTCCTTGAATTACATGCCTTTTAAATGTCACTGTAATTCTTTTATTAAGAAAAAAACAGAAAATGCTGGAAATACTCAGTAGGTCTAGCAGCATCTGTGGAGATATGAACAGAGTTAACATTTTAGGTGAATGGCCTTTCATCAGAACCTGACCTAAAACATTGGCTGAATTTTCCCAGCCATTTGGAGATAGGGTTAGAGGCAGGGAGCCAGGAAAATAGTGGAAGAATTCATCATAACTTCTCCTCAGTGTTTTCCTGCCACCAGCCAACTTTCCCAGGGGTGGCTGGGAAGCGGGAATGGGAGCCCCTGGCCAGGCCTGAGCAGTCAATGCAGATAGTTAAGGGGCTCCTTAAAATTAGATTGCACAGCATTTTGAATTATGTTGAAGGCACATGAATCTGACTGAGCTTCAGTGGCTCACCAGCTGCAATGAGGTGCGAGCACAGAGGGAGGTGATTGTTGCTTGACAGGCAGTTAATAAGATGTGTAGTGTTTCCAAGCAGGAAGGTTCATGGTTGCCTTTGGAAAGGAAAGAAATTTAAAGGGATTGCTGGTATGGGAGGATTCTTGTGGAGGCCAGTAACTGTAACTCTTTTCCCAAGAGCCCTGCAATGAGCCCAGATAAATCAAGGAGTTTGGTACCATTTGAGGGGCGAAGGCTGCAAGCGGAGATGCTTGCTCTGCACAATGGATTGCCTCCTAGTCAGGGGAAGAGCAGGAGAAACTCCAGTAACATTCTGTAGAGGCACATAGGGGCAGTAAGACAGGCAAATACTCAAAGAAGGCACTACCCAGCATGAAGTGTCTACAGACAATGTCTCAGCTCCATGGACCTTTTGAATGACCATAGTCTCTGAAGACTCTGGGTATCAGACTGTCACTGATCTATGCAGAATACCGGTAGAGGAGCTGAAGCCACTGGGATGTGAAGGATACCCATTGTCTATGGCAGTGAAGGTGACTGTGGCACTGCAGGGACATTCTAGGGATCAGCTGGCAACATCTCTGGGACCTATGAATCTGCTGCTCAATATTGAATCATGCAGGTGAAAGATGCCTTGTTCATGAAGGGGAGTACAAAAGGTCCCCATTGATAATGCAAGTCAGGCCAAGAGGGTGATCGATTTCAAGGGTGGCAGGATTCCATCAGGTTCAGGGGATGATAGACTGCATGCATGTGGCCATCAAGGCACCTTCAGAGCAGCCAAGTACACTTGTCAACAGGAAGGAGGTTCTGCTTGCAGCTGCAACTAGTTAATTAGCTAACTGGCTTAATCAATCAGGTCTTCAGATACTAGGTTCAGAGTACATAAAAGTAAGCTATCTTATAGTGCTGACTTTGTCTGCACTGGAGTGCTGATTTTAGCTGTAGTTGAGTGCTTCAGTTGGAGTTTGGTGAGATGGCACCTGTACAAACTGGACAGGTTGCACCTGAATAGAGCTGGGATTGAATTCCTTGCTAGTGCTGTTGGGAGGGTTTTAAACTAACTCAACAGAGTGTGGGAAGCAAGAGAAAACATTAGAGGAGTACCAGTGTGCACAAAATACTGGAAGGGACCGATAGCACCAGCATAGAAAATGGTAAGTTAATAGGTAAAGTTGGGCCAAGGACGAAAGTAACAAAATCTAAATCAGGGTTGCTATGTATGTATGTGAATGCATGGAGTATAGTTAATAAAACTGGGAAGTTACGCATGCAGATTGCCATGTGGAAATATGGTTTGGTGGTGATAACATAGACCTAGCTCAAGGAAGGGCAGAACCGGGTGTTAAATATTCCCGGGCACAAAGTGTTCAGAAGAGATAGGAAAGGAGGAGGGGTGGCGGTATTGGTTAAGGAAAGCATTTGCAGTGCTAGAGAAAGAAGATATCCTAGAGGGTTCAAGGGCAGAATTAGTTTGGCCAGAGCTAAGGAATGAAAACAATTACACTGCTCGGTGTAGCCTATCGACCTCCAAATAGTGAGAAGGATGTAGAAGAACAAATCTGCAGGGAAATTTCAGAGATACAAGCATTATAGAGTAGTGAAAATGGGGGACTTTAATTACCCAAATGCAGACTGGGGCAGTGGTAGTGTAAAGAGGGGAGAGGGGCAAAAGTTCCTAGGTTGTGTTCAGGAGAATTTTCTACAGCAGTATGTGTCCAATCCAACAAGACCTGGGTCTTAGAAATGAGATGGGACAAGTACATCAAGTGTCATTGAGGGAATATGTGGGAAACAGTGATCACTGTATTGTATGTTTTAGGATGTTGATAGAAAAGGTTGATAAGCAATCCAGAGTAAGAATAATTAACTGGACAAGAGCTGACTTCAATGGGGCAAGAATGGAGCTGGGCCAGATAGACTGGAACGAAAGATTGGCAGGAAATAATGTAGCTGAACAATGGGCTGCCTTCAAAAAAATAATTGGTTTGGGCACAGTCCAGGTATATTCCATTGAAAGGGAAGGGTGGGGCAAACAAATCCAGAGCTCCCTGAATGAAAAAAGAGATTGAAATTAAGATAAAGAAGAAAAAGTGCACTTATGACAGGTGTCAAGGAGAAAATACAATTGAGAACCAAGAGGAATAAATAAGGTTGAGGGGAGGTGAAAAATTATATTAGAGAAGTGAAGAAAAGACTGACAGCCAACATAAAGGGGAATCCCAAAGTCTTCTATGGACATATAAATAGTAAAAGGGTAGTAAAAGGAGATGTGGGGCCAATCAGGGACCTAAAAGGGAATTTACACATGGATGAAGGGGCCACAGCTCAAGTACTAAATGAATATTTTGCATCCGACTTTACCAAGGAGATAGATATTGCCCAGGCCATGGTGACCGATGAGTAAACTCTGTCACTGGAAGGGTTCAAAATTGATAAGGAGGAAGTGTTGAATAGACTGCCGGTACTTAAAGTTAGCAAGACACTCAGACCAGATGAAATGCATCCAAGGATGTTGAAGGAAGTGAGTAGAAATTGTAGGGGCACTGGCCATAATTTTTGAGTCTTCCCCAGACTCAGGGGTAGCGCCAGAGGACTGGAGAACATTTCGCCCTTGTTCAAAAAATGTTGTAAGGATAAGCCCAGCAATTACAGGCCAGTTTGTTTAACTTCAACGGTGGGTAAGATTCAAGAAACAATTATCTGGGATAGATTTAGTAGTCACATGAAAAAATATGGGTCGATAAGGAAGAGCCAGCATGGATTTCTAAAGGGGAAATTGCGTTTAACTAACTTGTTGGAGTTTTTTTTTTAAGAGGTAACAGAATGCTGTTGATGTGGCATATATGGACTTTCAAAGGACATTTGACACAGTGCCACACAACAGGCTTGTGAGAAAAGTTATTGTTCATGGAATAAAAGGGACAGAAGCAACCTGAATACTAAATTTGCTGATAAATAGGAAGCAGAGTAATGATCAATAAATGTTTTTCAGGCTGGAGGAAGATTTGTAGTGGAGTTCCCCAGGGTTTGGTATTGGGACCCTTATTTTTCCCAATATATATTAATGATCTAGATCTTGGTGTGCAGGGGACAATTTCAAAGTTTGCAGAGGATACAAAGCTTGGGGGTGGTGTGAACTGTGAGAAGGGTAGTGTGGAACTTCAAGAGGACATAGCCAATTTGGTGGAGTGGGCAGATAGGTGGCAGATGAAGTACAATGCAGAGAAGTGAGTTGATGCATTTTTGTAGGAAGAACATGGACAGACAATATAAAATAAGAGGTGAAATTTTGAATGGGATGCAGGAGCAGAAAGATTTGGCTGTATGTGTGAATAGATCATTGGAGATGCTAGGAAAGGTGGAGAGAGCAGTTAATAAAGCATATAGTATCCTGGGCTTTATTAATAGGGGCAGAGAGTACAAGAGCAAGGAGGTTATGCTGAATTTATATGAGACACTCGTTAGACCTCAGCTGGAAAATTGTGTACAGATCTGGGCACCACATTAGAGGAAGGATGTGAACTCTTTGGAGAGAGCGTAAAAGGCGTTTACAAGAATGGTTCCAGGATGAGAAACTTCAGTTATGAAGATAAATTGGAGAGGTTGGGACTGTTCTTCTTGGAGAGAAGAAGGCCAAGAGGAGATTTGATAGAGATGTTCAAGATCATGAGGGGACTGGACAGAGGAGATAGGGAAAAACTGTTCCCGTTTGTAAGAGGATCAAAAATGAGAGGACACAGATTTAAAGTGATTTGCAAAAAAAGCAAATGTGACATGAAATTTTTTTTTTCACACAATGAGTGGTTCAGTGGAATACACTGGCTGGAAGTGTGGTGGAGGCAGGTTCAATCAAGGCATTCAAGAGGGCATTAGATGATTATTTGAATAGAAACAATGTGCAGGGGTTCTGGGAAAATGCAGGGCAATGGCAATAGGTCATAATGTTCATTTAGAGAGACAGCGCAGACACGTTGAACTGAATGGCCTCCTTCTGTGCCATTAAAATTCAGTGATTCTGAGTTCCACATCCTTAGTGTGCAGATCGTGTGCAACCACTGGCGAATGGTTCCAGGGACGTTGCCATGGATCCTTCATTCTAAGATAGTCCCAGATGCATCACTCACACTCTGCACCAGAAAGGCTTCATAGTCGTATCCTGGGGAGGACTTGACAGCTCACACCACCATGGAACCCGAAAATGGAGGTGGAAGATTCATACAACTGCAGCCATTTAACCACAAGTGTGACCATTGAGCAGCTAACTGGCCTGTTAAAAATGCACTTTAGATATTTTGGCCACTTTAAAGGAAACATCTAATACAGACCCTCAAAGCAAGATTCTCCTGTATCATGGTGGTGTGCTGCTTTCTGCACACCATGGCACAGCAGAGAGGAGTTGAACTCGTGCTGGATGGTTCTCTTGAGCGTGTTGCCTCCTTTATGGCAAGTTTGAGTGAGAAGCGAAGATACAGCCAGCAGATAATTTCCAAGCGCATGCAGTGTTCATTGACAAGTATGGAAGGGAAACCCACAACACCTTCATCTTCACTAGATTCAGCTGAGCTGACGAATGCTGACACTGGACCAGAGCTATCTGCCTCCATGTAGATGTCTGGTAGAAAGTGCTGCCATGCCATCACATGGGCCCAGAGGTGCTCATCCCAGGTTCATTATCCATCCCAGTCCTTTAGGCACCCCTTTCATGGGCTCCAACTCCATGTCCATGCATCTGGTAACAGCCTCCTCGGGGAGTAAGGGTCACACAACATGTTAAAGTAAGGCATTAAACCTATGTCCAGTTGCACAAAGGTGTGATAGCCCTGACAATGGGTCTATGCACCTTGAAGTTATCATGCCAACTCGGTACTTAACACTGCTCAGGGTTGTTACCATACTGTGGAGACCAGAGCATGCTCCCTCGCATCCACTCGGTAGCCTACTACATGTGGCTCGCCATGAGGGTCACCACTCAATGTAGGAAGCCATGCACACAAGAGCCAGAGACATGATGTCACTCATGACACCTGACTCATGCAGGGAGGCAGTGGCATAGTGGTATTGTCACTGGACTAATAATCCAGTGATCCAGAGTCTCAGGGTAATGCTCTGGGTATCTGGATTCAGATCCCAGCATGGCAGATGGTGGAATCTGAATTCAAAAAATCTGGAATTTAAAAAGTTAAGTGATGACAATGAAACCATTGTCGATTATCATAAGAAACTATCTGGTTCACTAATGTCTTTTAGGGAAGGAAATCTGCCATCCTTACCTGGTCTGGCCTACATGTGACTCAAGGCCCACAGCAATGTGGTTGACTCTGAAATGGCCTAGCAAGCCACTCAGTTGTATCACAATCACTATAAAATCTATAAAGAATGAAAGAAGGCAGACGACCTGGCATCAAGCTAGGCATTGGAAACAACGACTTCAAACTCAGCCAGCGCTCTTCCTTCACTGTTGCTGGGTGAAAATCTTGGAATTCCCTCCCTAACAGCACTGTTGGTGTTCCTACACCACAGGGACTGCAGCGGTTCAAGAAGGCAGCTCGCCACTACTCTCTCAAGGGCAATTAGGGATGGGTAATAAATGCTGGCCTAGCCAGTAATGTTCACATCCCATGAATGAATATAAAACAATCATGGATGGGCTCCTCTATTGTGCACACATGGGAGTGTACACCATCTGGGAACTCCGACAGATGTCCACAAATTTCCCTCTGTTGCTCTTTAAGCATCGTCTTCACTGATGACTCCTGAGGCTCAGCATCTGTGTAGAGTTGACCATAGCTGGGCCTGTCCTCAATCCTTCAAAGCGGACTGGCCAAAGCTGCCACTGCCTTCTGGTCCTGCACATTTGTGGCACTCACCTGCTGGTGCCAGCCATTCTAACCACTCTTCATGCCCCACTAAGATGGAGTCTATCTGCTGATGCAGGGTATGTCCTCATATGGCACCTTCTATTCTGAGGGATCTGCCGGATCCAATGGCCTCTGCTGCACCACTTGCACCACTGGCCCTGTGGAAGAGAAAATAATGCAGTTAACATCAGCCCTTTCTTCCTGGCTGTACATATTCATGAGCTTCAAATGGCCAACACTGAACGAGAGGCAACACAGAAATGACAAATGAGAAGGGTTCATGTCTGCAGCCATTGCATCTCTCACTCTCAATGGGCTCCACACCCACCTTGCCCTCTGTGTCAGCCTGACCTACTGCCACCCTGCTAATCCCCATTCCCCCCTCCTCAATCTGCATTATCACAGTGAGAAAAAGCACTCCATCCTTCCGGCTCCACATTTTTGCATTATGACTTCTCTTCCCTTGCAACAACAACAGAATGTGACACAATGTTTCTGCCCCTGTGCTGCTCTTAAGACCCCACCACTCTCAAGGCCATCACTATGGCACACTGCATGTGTTCATCCATGTTTAGCACTGCATTAAACGCTAATGGCCTTGGTGCTCTGACTGCTCTTTGTTTTGATGCACACATTGATCCTTGTTCAGGGGCATCCACATCGCTATACATGTCATGGCTACCATAGTCTACATGCAGGTCTGCCACTTTGCAGCCCTCAAGAGGCCAATGAAGTGTTTCCAATGCTGTACCCATGTTCGTGACACAATCCCATAGATGCTCACTTCTTCAGTCATCTCCAGCCAGGTCTTCATTGTGAGGCTAGCTGACCTCATTTTCCAGCCCTTTGGAAAATATACCTTTCCCCTTAACTTCAATGCCTGCAGGAGTACCCCCAGGGAGGTGTTATTGAAGCATGACACCAGCCATCGCCCACTCATTATCCTGTACTCCACCCATTTTGCAGCCTTCTCTGTGAGTAGCTGGTATGAAGGCTGCAGTCTTCCTTTGGTGCCCTCAAGTTCGCTGCAGGCAATAGCTGCCCCCCCCTACCCCTGCTAACCACACCAGTCATTGGCCACACCCCCCATCCCAGCTCTGACATTAAGTGGCTGCAGATTGAAAGATTGCTGCAGATATCCTGCTAGTTGCGCTTGTAGCCACACAACCCAGATAGTGGATAGTGTCCTAGGCCCAACCACCTCCTGCCGCTTCATCAATGACTTTCCTTCCATCATAAGGTCAAAAGTGGTTTGTTGATGATTGTAGAATGTTCAGCACCATTCACAACTCCTCAGATACTGAAGCAGTCATGTCTAAATGCAGCAAGACCTGGATAATATCCAGGCGTGGGCTGACAAGTGGCAAGTAACATTCACACGACACAAGTGCCAGGCAATGACCATTTCCAATTGAGAATCTAACCATCGTGCCTCAACATTCAATGTCATTACCATCATTGAATCCCCCACTATCAACATCCTGGGGATTACCATTGACCAGAAACTGAACTAGACTAGCTAGTTGACTACAAGAGCAGGTCAGAGGCTAGCAATCCTGCAGCGAATAAAACACCTCCTGACTCCCCAAAGCCTGACCACCATCTACAAGGCACAAGACAGGAGTGTAATGCAATAATCCCCACTTGCCTAGATGAGTGCAGCTCCAGCAACACTCGAGAAGCTTGACACTATCCAGGACAAAGCAGCTCACTTGATTGGGACCCCTTCCACAAACATTCACTCCCTCCACCGATGTACTGTGGCAGCAGTGTGTACCATCTACAAGGTGCTCTGCAGGAATTCACCAAGGCTCCTTAGGCAGCACCTTCCAAACCCACGACCACTGCCATCTAGAAGGACAAGGGCAGCAGATAGATGGGAACATATGGAAGTTCCCTTCCAAGCCACTCACTATCCTGACTTAGAAATAGATCTCCATTCCTTCACTGTCACTGGACCAAAATCCTGGAACTCCCTTCCTAACATTGTGGATGTACCTACATGACAGGGACTGCAGTGGTTCAAGAAGGCAACTCACCACCACCTTCTCAAGGGCAATTAGGCTTGGGTAATAAATGCTGGCCTAGCCAGAGAAGCACACATCCCGTAAAATAATTTTTAAAAGCATGGTGCTGGCATCAGGCAAAATTCAGTCAGTTAACCCTGTTTCTCTTTCCACAGATGCTGCCAGACCTGCTGATTATTTCCAACTGTTTCTGTTTTTATTTGAGATTTCCAGCAGCCATGGTATTTTGCTTTTTTTTTAATCCTCTAATCCTTTAGTCGTGGCCTAATATACTTGATATATTGTTCGATACTTTAGCCAGGCATTACTTCATGGCAAAGTGTACAGTCTTGTTTAAAGCCCTACTTTGCCCTCCTGTCTCTTGAGAAGCTTCTTTACCAATATATGTCAATGTGTTTCCCTGCAGTATGTCCCATTGGTGAGTTTAGGCTTAGCAGTGATTTTGCGAGGGTTTACCAGCAGTGGAAACTAGGCCAGATTTAGTGACAAAGGTCAAGCGACTAATTTGTGACTGTAATTCGCGTAATTTCACCTAATTTACAGTTGGATTATTTAAATTACTGCTCCTTGGCTAGCAGTCAAGGGTGCAAATAGCGCCAGTCTTAAAATCAGCGTTGAATATGTTGTTCACACCTATTCTCTCATGTCTTACGTAACATTTCCCCGCTGCCGCCCTCCCCCACCACAAAGATTTCACTCCATAATTTGCTGAGTTAAACATATTTTTAAAAAGCCTCAAAGCAACCTTTATACTCAGAAATTCAGAACCATTTCCCACAAATGCAATCAAAAAGAGCTTCCATTAAATAGTTCTTTGGAATGGATAATTTTACTTTTTGCATGATCAGAGAGGTTTTCTGCATTTGATGACGGTAGAGTTAGACATCGAATGCAAATCATTTGCAGCCTTATGAAGAACGCTGTGATATTTGATATTTTGGATCGCCTAGATGCGGCGCTAACATTTATTTGGACTTTTTCCACATAGATTCCATCTGAGGTCCCGATAATTATTCGAAGCACACCAAATTCTGTGAGAAAGATGGCGAAGAATGTCTTTTCTTTTAAATGCTCCATCCTTCTACAGTTCCGTTAGACATTTCGGGTCAGTGAGCTTAGCGCTGGTTGAAGTTCGTTTGGCAGTGGGGATGTGAGATGAACATTCTCCTTAATGATGGCTCCGGGGTCAAGGGATCGACACTGGCCTGGATCCCAGCCAAGGGCAGAAGAAAAGAGGCTTTGTACGGCAACGGCTGATAGTCAAGTACAAACATGTTGGGTGGCTCTTAACACCCGAAGCTCTGCCAGCACCGTTTAACACACTGAAACAACCGACAGACTTGCTTTCAGCCTTCCCTCCCGAGCAGCGATGTCATGCAAAATGATCCCCATTCTCCCCCACCCGCTTTCCCAGGCTGAAACTCTTCAGTAAACCCTTAGAGAGACTCGATTTAATTCCTTTAAAGGATGCGATGGCATCCCTCTTTTTTTTCACAGACATTGGGAGCAGCTCTTTCGTTTAATAAGAAAATAGCCTCTCAGAAAGATCTTTTCTGTGAAAGTATTTGTCTTATCTTGTTGTTGAGTCTCTTGGCTTCGACTCTTTTTAGAGATGTTACACATTGCAAAGTGACTGAGATCACCACCGCGTCTTTCACACTGTTCGCTTCGCTTCACTTAAAGTTTTGTTCATGAAGAGAAAATCACTTATCTTCCTACTGTCGGTGATATTTGTATGTGGAATTTAGATCACTTTTGAGTTCAATGTATTGAGAAACAGGTTTTTATGTAACCTAACCCATACATTACAACGGCAGCTTAGGAACAGCTGATCAGTTTTATCTCATCCCCGGCTTCTGAGAATCTTCATCGTTTTATCTGGGAGCGGAAAGCATTGATTGGAGTTGTAACAGGAGGACAAGGATGTGATCCACCGCTCAGCGATCTACACCAGACTGCAACTTTCCATATTCAGAGTTCAGGACAGCGATTGATGTGCGCTTTTCGCTATTTCGTTGTGCAGATATTTAGAACTGAGTTTATATGTTATACCAAGGTTACGTTCATACGCCTCCCATCCGCCTCCCCCACCCCACCCAAGCATTTACGGAAAGGGCAAATCTCCGTCCCCAAAAACGGATAGTTTTACTGCGTCGCCGTTTTATGCCCCTTTAGAAAACACGTGCCGAAATTACCCAATGGGAAATGGAAACTGCAATTGTCAATGTCCTAGCAAGACCACCACTGTTATTGTTCAGCTCGCTCGCAAATCAAAGGGACAAGGTTAACTTAACAAGCCTTTTTATGCAGGCTAATTGCATTATAATATCTCAATGAGTGTCCACACTCTGGGTTTCATGTTTCTCTCCAAAGGATGTTAGATCCTGTTTGAATGGGTTGAGAGGCAGGGTAGCCGCATTGGTGGAGCTGCAGGCCCCTAAATTTGACACAGAGTGACAGGGGAGCCGGGTGTTTCCACAGATGATCTGATGCTAACAGTATCTCTGGTCGGGTTTCCTCTAGTAACTGCGCAGATAACAGTCCCCGTGCACTCAGCCCATTGGACCCCAAGCGTTGGAATATGTCATCGAGGATGAGAATATTGTGGGAGCAGGCAAACATCAATACAACCCGGTCGTCAAAATGCATAGGACAAAAATGTAACGGTACATTATCGTACTGGGTCTACTGTGGACTCCACCGACAATAGTGAGCTACACCTAGAAAAATGAACAATGCCTACAACAGTCAACTATACAACTGAATCCTAGCTACAGTAATACATCAGTGAACTGTGTTTGCAATAACGAACTGTGCCTACTGCCCTCCTGTAACACATGCATAAGTGTCTATCTACAACCGGACGATGTACCTGCAGCATTTAGTGGTGTTGCATTCACAGTTGTGTACCGCCATTGCTCTACACCTGTAACATTATGTACCTGTGGCATACCTGCCGTATTGCAGTGCACTTGGAACACTGAATAGGCCACACTGTGCTTTGTAACCTCAATATTGTAATGTATCTCCTCAATCGCATGTCACACTGCTCACCGAACGGAAGGACAAGGACAGTTGCCAAAATTAACGCTATCTTAGCTTCAGCTTCACATTTTTCGTTATATTCTTGAACAAATTATTCCGTGGAAAGCCGGTGTTTAAGATTAAAATACCAAGCATTTTGTTTCGTACCTAAATCAGATTCCATTTTGAATCGCATTGATAATTTTTTGCTGCATATGTTACTTATTGTATAATACAAAGCACATCTTATGCTCCTGGTCCTATGATTGGCTAGTAGTCATTTGTTAATATTAAGTGAGGTGGGTAACAGTGAGTATGAGCTACTTCTGGTATTAATAAAGCAGCAAATGTTTACTCAGAGTAGTTGCATTTCTCCCAATGAGAAAAAATAAAGTGATCTACGTTGAAATTATTCATTGGAATCTGCCGGGCATGCATTATATCGGAATGCTAACAGGGGAGCATTATTCGCCTCTCGCCAAGTATTCACTAACTGAAACCAGAACTGAAAAATGTAGCTGGTTTGTATTGGGGTTGATTATAGTGGTAACGATAGTCTTTGACAATATTGCTTCACTTTCTATGACCCCCAACATGATTCGAGACCTCCTGTAAATTTAAATCTTTATTGGTTCGTCTCTTCATTACATCCACGGTTGCATGATGCAAAAATCACAACCATTCAAAGGTTAGGACTGCCACCCTGTTTTAATATTTGACACTTTGATTTATTTAAACAGAGTTATTCGGAAACTTAAGTCTACCTAATCGCATTTAATATATTTTGTCGCGTTTAATGATTGATATGTGTTCGTATGCAGATGTTTGGAAGACACGATGTTTTCTCCCATTGGGCCTGCCCCTCCTCCCCATCCCCCTCCCGCCCCGACATGATAGTACAACTCCTAACACACAGGAGATCATGCGAAGTGGATACTTAAAAACAGGCATCTTTCACGAACCAAAGACATCACCATATTACGAAAACAAAGATAAATATTCATTGAAACATATTTCCCCCTCCGTGGGCTGAAGGTTGGGCAAGAATTTCGCCATTTTTAAATTAATAATATAATCTGGGCGAATTCTGTTCACTTTTCTATCTCGGACAACAGATTATTCGGGTTTTGTACAATTTGTCAATCCATTTCCCCCTGGATTTATAATTATTTGTGCACTGGGAGCTTTGGGGAACCGAAAGTGTGATTAATGGAATTCTATGGAGCTCAGTGCTCGCCGTGTGAGCATCCCTAGGGAAAGGATCTGCCTGTCAGAGCCAGCAACACAACCCACAACTCACTGGGATTTGGGCAATAATTATCCCATAGAGAAGGAGAGAGAAAACTACCTTTATATCATACACGGACCACAAACAGCACCGGCAGAAAGGCATTGTGCACGCTGGTGATTATAGAGATTGTGCATCATTCCATATGAAATTATACACAGATACACACTTTAAAACAGAATGATATCTCAAACGAATCTGGGGTGAAATATTATAATTGAATTGTGCTGAAGCGAAACGTTGTATGATTTTACACTCACAAGCTACAATTCGTTATTTTCTCGACTTAAAATCATGCCGCCACAAATGTGGTAACTTGTCACCAGGACAGAGCAAAGGTCTTTCCAAATATTGTGCACCCAATAGCTGCCGAATGTAAAATTAAAGAAACACCAGTGACCATAATTTGAAAAGATATGCTTCGAGAGTTTTCGGGTGGTTCCTAATCTAAGAAAAAAAAACTTTATGTAGGATCATAGAATGGTCATAGCACAAAAAGGGGCCGTTCGGCCCGTCGTGTCTGAGCCGGCTCTCTGCAAGAGCAAATATATGACGTTTACTGTATTTCCCTCGACTCGTGTTCTCAGTGTTCACTGAATGCCATTGATGACTTTATAATGCCTTATCTCTACTCTATTTGTATTAATTGCTGTTATGTATACATTTTTGAATAATGGTCGGATTCACACTGAAAGGCAGAAATCTAAGTGAGAATTTTAGAACTGGCTAATACACTTAACCTCAATTCACACCCAAGTTTCTTAAAACTCAGTTGCACGTTGCAGGGTTTTTTTGTAGAGAGGTAGAGGTTCAAATCCAGTTGCGCGAAAACTCCAGCCAGATGTTTGTGTGTAATTTAGTGCAGTTTTATGATTTATAGAGGGATGTAAACTGTAATTACTGATGCAGTGTCCATAACAGTCGGCATAATTTTTTTCTTTAGCTGTAATCTGCACTTGTGGATTGATTGTAGATAAATCACCTAAAATGAGATAGAGCAAAAGTAAAACAAATCTATCACTTGGTTCGACCTTTCATTATTCCACTTCTCAAATGTCACATGAATCAACTGCTAGAAACCAAAGGAAGCAGGAATTAGGCCCTCTAAACCTTAGCTTTTTGAAATGACCGTATGAAGAAGTGTTGATCTCATTACCTTTATCTGCTGTTCAGGAAAGAGTTAATAAACGAGACCCCTCCACAGATGCTGTCAGACCTGCTGAGGTTTTCCAGCATTTTCTGTTTTTATTTGAGGCTACAGTAAGATCGCATGTCTAACTTATTCTGACTTCGCCTTTTTACAGGCTAGGATGGTTAATTCAACAAACGGAGAAGTTCACAATCCCACAAATACTCCTGATTACTTCAGCCAGCAGAAGAATTTAAATACCATCTTTGTTCCATGTTCTCCCATGTGCAGTAAAACCATCGTATGGGCTCACATTCACAGAGGCTCGCCTCAAATATTTGAAGGACCGCGCCATATATATTTTATATATACATTGTATATATATTCATATCATGTATTTCAGAATATCGTGACTTGGGTAGTCCAAGCATTTTCCCGCCTTCGCTTTATAGCCCGTGAAATTTTATGAAGGATCAATTTTCAGTTTTTGCAATGGGTAAAACAAGAGCTAGTTTTGAACATTTAAGTTCTCAGATGATCAGTGTAAGGAGATAATATGTAATGCTCAGGCGGCGTTGTACTGTTACTGTGACGAGGTCCCGGACTGGTTTTGGAGTAGTTCCTCACTTATATAAACTTTCTTCCCAACTGACCAGAGCTACGAGCAGCGGAGAAATGAAGTATGTATTAAGCCTGGAGGGACACCTCGCCGCTCCCATCTAAAAAACCCTTTACCTTGGGTCCTCAGATTTACTTATTTGACTCACAGCTCTTCAGCTTTTGTCATTTGTTTTCCGGATGCTTTGTCGGTAAGTATAATGCTGAGGTCGGCCTTGAATTCGAAAAGACATCATTTTCATTTGCACTATATAATAGGATGTAATATGTATATACCATATAAAAATCCAATCACAATTCTCCAAGGAGACAATTCAGCTCGCAGCGTTACATAAAGTCAATATATATGCTATTACCTCTATTACTTATGCCTCAAATCAGTGCAATTGGCATTTATTCTCGAAGCCAGAATAACTTTACAGGAGCTACTTGAGGCAATAAAAGACATTTTCTTTTATTTGAGCTCGAAAATATGAAACAATCAAGTTAACTTTAACAATACTCACCTAAGGTCTTCTCGATTTGTCTGTAATACAATAAAAATGTGACATCTGAAGGATAATTATTTAACAAATTCAGAATTCAGGTCTGCCTGTGTGTGACGGCGAGGTGGGGGTGGGTTAATTTTACTATGGTGTCTAGTCTAGCTTACAGATACACACATGTGCCTGTGTGTGTGTGTGTGTGTGTGTGTGTGCATCCTGAATGAAAGTAAACCTATTGATATTCATTATTGCTGCGCAAGTAGGAACGTCTCACTTTATACAGGGTCAAGCGACTGAGGAGAAATGGTTTGACAAAGCTTTGTTTATAATATTTTAATGTACTGTAATAAGCTAGACCCACCCCGCAGCTATTGGCATGAGTACATTTTTGATCAATTTAAGTTGGCTGGTTATATGCATGCATTCTATAGCTGACGGACTTTATAGCTTATCCTTTCCCAGGAGAATTTAAAAACTGACACCAGTGTCCTAATTTACTGACGCTCAAGGTAGAGGTCATACTATTACAATATCATAGCACATGCCAGGATTGTGATATTAGATAAGGCTGTCACAATCCAATTACTCAAAGGTTGATGAATACGGCACAAACTTAACAAAGTTGCATTGAAGCCATCAAAGAATCGAAGAGGCTCTTTAAATATTAGAACCGTTTGGAAATATAACCAACCTGCCATTCGCGCTACCGCGTACGTTAGGTCACGCGGTCATTGCCATGCACTTGCTGGTCTGACTAGAAATGAACAACTCAGATATTAAAAATATGAACGTAGGCTCCAGTCAGCTGACGTAGTTTCCAAAATAGGGGAAATATTACGTTCAAGGCTAAACGTACAAGGTATGAAAACGTTTGGAATTAGCCAAAATATTAACTCTTTCGCTCCAATCATTAAATAAAGAGCGTATATGGAAATGTAGAAGCAATAGATTGGACCAAACTTGTTATTCAGCTGATGGCTGCTCACTCCCTTTGGACTGAGTTGTCCAGATTTTTCAACCAAAGTGGGCCAACATGTAACACGCACAATGAGAGCAAGAGCCCGGTGTTCAAAAGTGTCGCGAACTGTTATGAAAGAGACAATAAAGCCTTGCAAATGTCACATTAAAGCTGCTATTTATTGTTTTGATGCTGAGAAAAGCTTTGCTATCCAGGCGTCTCAAACAGCAATAATTCGTCGCTGTTATTCCGTGGCTTCAGGGGAGATATGGGTCGCCAATTAAGAAACGGCGAATTCCAACATTAACTGATCCTTTGGATGAACGTTTAACTTTGTTAAAGGTAAGACTGCAAAACCTGAAGGAGAACGGTTGCATTGAAATACGTTAAAAACCAAACAAGTTTCATATTACAAACCACAGCACGCAGGTTTCGTTCTGCTTTCAGGCGGCTTCAGCTTTCTTATTAATACAACCATTTTCCACGCTCACGAAAGGGACTTCATCTAAAGGTGGTTGATCACATTATGACTAAACTCTTATCGGACTGTAATAACGTTTGAACTGTCCAGTTATGTGATTGATTGCAGAAGCAGTACTCTATTAACTCGGATTCTTTACCTTCATATCAAATTCTGCAAATATACTGTGAAAATCTGTGCCCTGATGAGGAACTAATTAAAGCTTCACACAATGTGACCATTGCAACCAAAGTGCTGAGATTTATAAGCGAGTGAATATTGTTTTCTGTTTGATCTTTATAAGCTCGAGAGAAAGAGAGGAGGCAAATATTCTGAAAAGTGATATAGAAAAGCAGAAGGAAAAGAGGAAGAAGCAGAAAGGAGGAAGGAAGGTAAAAGGACTGGTAAAGAGAAGCGCAAATAGTGGGAAACGAGTAAGGAGACGAGTGGCACAGCCAGCGTGGTAGAGGAAGGCATGGCGAGAGAGACGAAGACAGTGAAAAACGGGAAAATTTAGAAAATTTAGCAAACTAAGAGAGACCGGGATTGGCCGTGGAGACAGAGAAAAAAAAAACAAAGAACATCACAGAAAAGGAAGGTGAGAAAAGGGTGATGAGGCGACATATATATATAAAAAATTGAGACGTAACAAAGGGCAACACTGGAGTGGCAGAGCGACAGACAGGTAGACAGAGAAAGAGAATGCGGAATTAGAGGAGAAAGAGAAAAGAGAAACAGACAGGGAATGGATGAAAGAGAGAGAGAGAGGTGTAATTGTACTGGGACATGAAGGCCCTCATGCTGACTACATGACGTCAGAATTTTGCCCCGGACTTTGCCAGAAAGTATGGCCTGATAAGCCCCACTTTCAAAGCTGTGGAAACACCTCACTTTTCGATCTATTAAGAGACGACCAGATTAAACTGTGATGTAACTTAGTTCTCTACTGGCGTATCTATCAAATGCTTAGCACAGATCTGTTCAGGAGTAACCGACTATCTGATGTTTTTGATTAATTACCGTGTCAGCATTAAAGCAATGATGTCCACTTCGCAAAGCACATTTGTAAATATTGCACAATGCAGACATTCAGGTAGAAACAGACCGGTGCTATTTTTACATTTTTAATCTTAACGTTTTTCAAAATCCAGTGAAGTCTGCAGCTAGACTTTGTTATTTACCTAAGTTTCTGATCCTCGATCCAATGAAAGAAACCACTTTTGTGTCAGATCTTTATCACTACTATCATTAAGCGTTCTTAGGATGTTTAAATATCACATATTTCTTTATCTATTGCAGCTGCGAAATCTATTGGTTATTGTTTTAATTGTTGTGACTCGAGTTGTTTACTTGTATTCAATTCGTAAATGCCTCAGCCGATATACACCAATTCTCAGGCTGCACTTAAATACGAAGTGGCGAGAAAAGTCGAGAGGAGAAGGTCGAGTTACTTATGGCAGCAATGATGGTAAGTGTTCAATGATTTTGTAAAACACAATACGAGGCAGTTGCTTTGACACTATCAACAGCATTCTGTGTTCCAAGTGTGTGCAAGGCACTGACTCTCGCACACCACACACTGTCTTCCTGCTAACAACAGTACTTTTTTTTTGTAACTATTATAAGTCCTGTACTGTAATGAAATAAATAAGCCTCAGTAAAGAAAAAGTTCCAAAATCCAATCTACACAACATTGTCCTTTGCGGGTTCCTCTGGCAGCTTGTTAATATTATCGGTTTACTATATACTAATGTAACATTAACTGAAAGTATTATCTCCAGCACCGAACAACACCAAAGGGCAGCAGGTGGCCGGTCCGTTCTGAACAATAGCTCTCTTTAAATGGATGCATACGCTTGGAGGAATAAAAGCTATTTATAACTTATGACTCTTAGGAAACTTTTTTTTATTTTTGAAAGTCGGAAACGAGCTGTTTCAAATCGAATGATCGGCTTTGGAAGAAACAACGAAGAGAAGAAACGATGGATTCTTAAAAGACTCGGTAACAGCTTTCTGGAGTTTCAGCCATAGTTTCTTTCTTTAATGGGGAGCTATTAACAAGCTACTTTGAACCCATGAATGGCTGGTGTCTGGGCGTGAATGTTTAGGACTGTGTGCCTCTGCCGGGGTGTCTCTGTGTAATGCCGATATCTGTGTTTGTCTGCACGTGTTCTTGTGTTGTACGTGCCTCTGTGTCCTGCCAACTAGTTTTACTTGCCAAGCATCCGTGTACAGTCTGTTTAAAAAATGTCACTTTAACTATTTCTACAGCCCGGAGTAGAAATATGCAAATTGTAAGGATAAATTGCTCGATGCATCTGGAAATGTTATCTAATTAGGGCGTAAGAAATTTAATCTCTGCAGCGAGCAGGTCAAATAATTACTGTTAATTTAACGCCCAAATTATCTTGCATTGATTTGTATTCTCTTAAATGTAGTTTGGCAGGAAACCATGATCCATACCAATGGATTTTACTTTATGTGTGAACACGGTGGGCCTTAGAGTAAATTATTGCAACCCTTCCCATACAAATAATAAGATCACATCATGTATGCATTATTAAGCCATGTAATTGAATGTTCCATAGTTTGCATATCAAACTATTAAAATAATGTGTTTTTCTTTTCTTCCAACACGTAATGTTTAAGCCTCCGCGTCTATTTTGTGACTCTGATAATTATGACCCAATTAGACTAAATGTTCTCTTCATTTGGAGGGTTTTTTTTGCGTACATTTTTGCATCTTCAGCCCCTAACTGAGTAGCCGTTGACGTGCGCTGTTTTTTTTTTCAGTATCAGTTGTTCTTGCATGTATTTCTTGCTCCTGCTGATGTTACATTTCAGAGGAAAATAGAGCAATGATTCAATTATCCATTCGGAATTCCTCTTTTGGAAACATCTTTAGCTACTTCCCCACACCAAAGGTTTAAAGATCGGTCATTTTTTTCAGCACGGGATATTAAACTAAGTAACATTTATTTCTATACCTAGGATAAAGGCGGAGATATTTCAAAAAAGCCAGTGAAAAATTGTGTCCCCAGCACGCCAAATACTGTAAAATTTTAGCCGATATGGCTAAATGGATAATGGGCAATAATATGGATAATACCCTGACATGGTATCACTAAAGAGAAGTTAGAGTAACTAATTATTGGATACATAATGAAATCCTAATTCATTTGTCTATCTCAGATACCCTGTAGTACCTAATTCTCATTCACTTACTTAAAAGTCAGGAAACAGAAAGTGCATGCATGTAAGCCCATGTACTGCATACCTGTTTACATGCGTACGCGTTTAAATGTAATAATGGAAACCAATAGATAAATAGATGAGTATACGGGACAGAAAGATAGATAGATAGATAAATATACAGACAGACACATAGATAGATAGATAGATAGATAGGTAGATAGATAGATAGATAGATAGATAGATAGATAACAAAACAAAAACAGAATTACCTGGAAAAACTCAGCAGGTCTGGCAGCATCGGCGGAGAAGAAAAGAGTTGACGTTTCGAGTCCTCATGACCCTTCGACAGAACTTGAGTTCGAGTCCAAGAAAGAGTTGAAATAAGATAGATAGATAGATAGATATATAGACAGACAGTCAGATAGATAGATAGATCTTCATTACACCCTGTTCATTTTCTTTCTTCCTTTTTTCCGATCGCATCATTCATTTTCTTTTACCCCCAGTTCACTTTTTTAGTATAACCAGAACTAACCGTTAAGTCTTTTGGAAGTCTTGTAGTACTGATAGGAAAACAGATCACAACCATCGGCTCTGCACTTTGAAACATCTTTATGATGAATGCCCTCTACAACCTCCGCTCTGCTTTTTGCTATCTATTTTTATTTCGGTTTTATGCGCCACTAGATCTTCTCCCACAGCGGTTACTTATTTTCTACAAGCTTTCATAGAGTGGCAATACAAAGCTAATTGCATCTCCTCTGCAAAATAAGAGTCCGCCATTTATGGGAAAAGTGTTTTTTTGGTCACCACTCTATGCGTGTGTTGAATATTGACTTCAACCATTCTAAAAGGCAGATTGATTTGTACGGTGCATCGCTTTAACATGGGAGTAAAGTTAAAGGAAGTACAGGAATTTTCTTTCTCGGAGCATGAAAAAACGGGAAAATGTCAAGGATCTTGGTGGAAGTTTGTTATGTGCAATATAAAAGCACATCTGATTCACCAAAAAAGAAAGCACTGATTACAGCTTTCTCAAAAGAAAGCAGGCGTGAAGCCGACCAGTAGTCTTGCCACTTTAAATAATTGTTTTTAAATGAATTATGAGCTGAAGCTTTCCGTTATTGATTGACACTGTCAACAGTGACATCTTCACCGACTCGAATTGAACTCGCAGACTGGACAGCAGATCTAACAAATCATTTTGCTGATCGCACTCGGATTGTCGTCGCACAACGCTTTCATTCTATTGCTGAAGTCAAGCCCGATTTGTTTATTTAAATCATTTGCCGTGTTTATATTTGCCCATTGGCCTAAAGGGAAGCAGCATCACTCGCCTCCTCCACTCATTTAGTGCCTCAGTACTGGACTTTTATTTTGGCTGAGGCTCACCCACTTTCTGAGAGTTTAAAAGAAGCCTTCAGTTGTGCGAGGACACCCAAACACAGCTTTAGTGTGAGCTTTGTTATTTCATTTCTGCGCCTCACTATAGCAACGCTGAGCGTCTCGGCAAAAATGCACCTTCTCGGGACAATAGAACATCCTGCCGGAGCCCAAAAAGAGATGCATCTGTTACATTTATTCCTCAAATTGCTGCATCATCCAGCAGGGGAAATAGACGAACTTCGTTGCATTTTTCTGCCTTTAAAGATCCAGAAAATATGCTCTACATAGCTTCGACAAATAAACATAAAAACGCATAAACTTAAAAAGAGCCGGTGCAACCATTGCATGAATTTATGTCCTATTATCCAAAGGGTTACAACCTAAAGCCTCTCTGAAACCGACTGCAGAGTATCACAGGATAGGGGGTGGGTGCTGGAGTTATCTTGCGAGTTTTGAAGATCGTTTAAAGTTCCCTTAGTGAATTACCGTCCCTGCACACACTGTATGTTAGTTTTAATAAGAAGGAATATAAAGTCCCAAAGTAAGCGGTGTCCCGTCAACGGGGCACCGGGTCAGCGCGAAAAGCAAAACAATCTCGCTGTCTATAAAGCACATAGATTTCGTTGAGAAGAAAGACGCGAGACTGTTCTAAAATCTAAACAGGAATGCAGCTCCATCTTCTACCAATGCAAACTTGTGGGAAGAATGACATCATCAGTAAAAGGCAAAGCCCGCCTTCCAAGTGGGGCTTTGACCAGACCCTACTCTCCATTCATGATAGATAGGTGGTATGTGAAAGTGATTGAGTTGCGTTTTACGGCTTAAAGACCCAGAGAAAACAAAAAAAAAGTCATTTTAATTGGCGAACGCCGCTGTCTGTGGGTTCCATTGGAAAACTGGATTTCAAAGAAACCTTCATTTACAAAAAAAAAATCTGACTTAATTAACTGTGTTAAGCCCTAAACGGAGTTAAGTGGGTTAAAGCGGACACTGCCCACAACCGTTCAAAATGATAATTATGACAGCACAAAATGCAAAGTTGTTAGGATTTTAAAAATGTGTTCTTCCTCAGCCTGGCATTTCATTAGATTGTCTTTCCACGGGGCAAGCGGCGAGGGAGGGGAGATGTAAGTAACTTGTGTTTGCATTAATTAATTGATAGGATGGATGTACCTGGCTTGTTCAATAGATAAGAAACTACAGGAGGAGCAGTCGAACTGCTGGTTCGAATAGAAATGGGGGTGACACGAAAACGTCCTGGTCCATTATTCTTGGGACTCCATTTGGTGCCAGTCTAACAAATATGAATCTCGTAGAACACTTCCGGTTCAGTGTTGAGAGCATCTCTCTGTCTATGATGGAAATGGTAGTGACTAGACTGCAAATACTGTTTCCAACATCGCAGCAAAGCCGTGTCATTCGGAGGCAGCTACAGAGACACACACAATTGGACGGATAGAAATTGATATTTAGACAAAAACATAGAGACGGGCATAAACTTTATTAAAATGTGTCAAATAAAATGAGCGTTGGAAAGAAATGTCTCAGTGTTGTCGGTCGTTTTGGGAAAGATTTGTACAACCCAAACGAAGGAACCAGGCAGCCAATAAGAGACTGATTTTTTTTATAACTGTTATACCCTGCAATGGATAGATAGGTAATATATTTTTACACCATATCGATATGCGGCTAGAACATGGTAAACTGAAGATAAAAAGGGTAATAAATATGGATACAGTTCCTTGTCGTGTTCCAATATCCATATAAGGTGTTATTCAATACCAACTGCAAGTGTCATCTGCCATGCTTCAGTCGAGAAATGATAACAAATAAAGTAAATACATTAATTTTAAAGATGATCAAAACCTGCTAAACGGTTGCCGGAGGAGATCATCTTTTTATGATTTTTCTGTTCACTTTCAATTGCCTGCGGATGTATTTAAACGAGGACAGAAGGCTCTTAAATAAACCAGCTGAGAAACTTCCTGCATCGGAAAGAAGGCTACATCACAGACCTTTGTGCAGTTCAAAGGTTTGGGGCCCTTTTAAAACCCCCGTCACGTCACAGTTAGCAGCTCTTGTATTTGAACAGCTGCTCGGAGGCTGAACTGAAGCAAACACAGCAAAGTCTGGCTCTCAAACTGCACTGGCTGCAACGCCTCGCAACCTGCTCTTCCAAAGTGCGAGCCCTCGCTCAACAGCATTAATACGTCCAGAGAGCCCGAGGAACGAGATATCATCAGGGGCTGCACGTGCGCCTGTCATATCCGTATACATATATTGGCACTTGGACCTCAAATACCCCAAAGAAACACAAATATGGGCAGTATGCAAGCGTGAACACAGTGCACACGGATACACACATCCATAGATACAATATATAAATATGGGCGAATCACAGATATGGGAAGTTTAGTATAAGCGAATATATAATATATATGTATGTACACACAAATAGTAAACATACCTATTACATTTTTCAAGCCACATCTACATCAGAAGTGAGGATATTGTCTTTCTCGCATGGCTCCAGATTATAACTGACTCAATACGGTTTCCAAATGTGGTTTGGCCTAAGACTCGTTGTCAGTTTCTGAATCTCTGTTCTGTCTTTGTTCGAAATGGAAGTGAAGATTCCGGGCGAAAACTCTATCCGGCGCATTTCAGCGTCCCAGCTTCACTCGAGCTGCTACAATGGCCTCTTCCACTTTGTTTTTCGTTACTTGAAACACCACTCATGCGGCATGAGTAAAATGAGGCTTGTGCTACTGCCTGTTTTGAACATGGGACCGCAAAAGGCGCCGGATCCGGTTTCAGGACAGTATAACTTGTCCAGTACATCCTACACTTTACTGACCGGCACATTACCTATTGACCACAGGAATCATAAATGCACTGCACAGTGGACAATGGGAGCTTCAATTATTCTTCCTGTAAACTGCAAACAACGCAATGCCACCCTCGTGTTAAACTGTCATATAGGGCAGACTCAGTTAAAAGTGACAGTCCAGAGCTGCACTGAATTGGCACATGCGTCGGTTAGCAGGAATATCCCACTGGAACAAAACCATCAAGCGCTGCTATAGTCTCAGTTTCAGCTTTCGGTTAGACTCGGGTATGGTTGCAGTTGCGAGTCACGGCCAGCCGAGTGAGTGTTGGCTGTTCACAGCCAAGTTAAGGTATGCTCCCTGAAATGCACTTCATTGAATGACTGTCAGGTTTTAGTCTCTGACTCACGATCACATTCAATTTCAGACTCATTACCAAATTCAAATTCGCTCTCAGACTCACTGTCAAAATTAGATTCACCCTTGGATTCACTGTTAAACTCAGAATCATCCTCAGACTCACTATTGAACTCAGATTCACTCTCAGTCTCACTGTCAAACTCACATTCACCCTCAAACTCATAAGCAAACACCGATTCAGTCTCAAACTTACAATCAAACTCAGATTCACTACCAGTCTCACTGTCAAATTCAGATTCACTCTCAAGCTCACAATCAAACTGAGATTCACTTTCAAACTCACTACCAAACTTAGATTCACTTTCACAAACATGGTCAAACTGCTATTAACTCTCAGACTCACTATCAAACTCAAATTCACTCTCTGACTAATGTTCAAATTCAGATTCACTCTCAGACTCACTATAAGACTCAGATTCATCTGAGGCTCACTATCAAACTCAACGTCGTTCTCAGGCACACTATGAGACTGAAGTGCACACTCAGGCATGCTACGAAGCATTAATTCACTATCAGACTCACTATCAAACTCAGATTCACTCTCAGACTCAACATCAAACATAGATCCACAATTAGACTTATTGTCAAACTCGGATTCACTCTCAGATACACAATCAAACTCAGATTCACTGTCAGACTCACTATCAAGTCAGATTCATTCTCAGACTCACTATCAAACTCAGATGGATTCTCAGACTCATCGAGTCACCCTCAACTCATTATGAAATGCAGAATCACTCTTAGACTCACTATCAAACACAGAATCACTCTCAGACTCACTATCAATCTTAGATTCACTATCAGACTCACTATCAATCTCAGGTTTGCTATCAGATTCACTATCAATCTCAGGTTCACTATCAGACTCACTATCAGACTTTGATTCACTCTCAATCAATATCAAATTCAGATTTGCCATCAGACTCACTAGCAAATGCAAATTGACTCTCAGACTCATGATCAAACTCAGAGTCACCCTCAGACACACTATCAAATGCAGATTCACTCTCAGACACACTATCAAAATAAGATTCACTCTAAGACACACTATCAAACTCAGATACACTCTCGCAGTCACTATCAACCATAGGATCACTATCAGATTCATGATCAAACTCGGCTTCACTGTCAGACACACCAGCAAAATCAGATTCAGTCTCAGACTTACTATCAAACTCAGAATCACTCTCAGACTCACTATCAAAATCAGATTCACCCTTAGACTCATAATGAAACTCAGATTTTCTCTCAGGCGCCTTATCAAACTCACAAGGGCAACTAGGGATGGGCAATAAATGCTGGCCCAGCCAGCAAAGCCCACAACCTGTGAATGCATAAACAAAATATTCACCCTTAGACTCATTATCAAACTCAGATTCACTCTCTGACTCACTATCAAACTCCGGTTCACTCTCATACATAATGTCAAATGGGATTCACTCTCAGACTAACGTTCAAATTCAGATAAAAACAAAAAAACTGCGGATGCTGGAAATCCAAAACAATAACAGAATTACCTGGAAAAACTCAGCAGGTCTGGCAGCATCGGCGGAGAAGAAAAGAGTTGACGTTTCGAGTCCTCATGACCCTTCGACAGAACTTGAGTTCGAGTCCAAGAAAGAGTTGAAATATAAGCTGGTTTAAGGTGTGTGTGTGGGGGGCAGAGAGATAGAGAGAGAGAGAGGTGGAGGGGGGGGTGTGGTTGTTTCCCACCTATTTCCATTATTTTAAAAAAAAACCCACTAGAGCTATACCTTGAGTGCCCTACCATCCATTCTTAATTAGCACATTCGTTTAGATAATATCACCAACTTTAACTTTAACACCTATGTATTCTATTGTACTATTGTCGTTGACATCTTTTGATGATCTGCTTCTATCACTGCTTGTTTGTCCCTACAACCACACCACCCCACCCCCGCTCCACCTCTCTCTCTCTCTATCTCTCCACCCCCCACACACACACCTTAAACCAGCTTATATTTCAACTCTTTCTTGGACTCGAACTCAAGTTCTGTCGAAGGGTCATGAGGACTCGAAACGTCAACTCTTTTCTTCTCCGTCGATGCTGCCAGACCTGCTGAGTTTTTCCAGGTAATTCTGTTTTTGTTTCAAATTCAGATTCTCTCTCAGACACATTATGAGACTGAGTTTCAGATGCACTACGAAAAGTCGATTCACTGTTAGACTCACTATCAAACTCAGATTTACTCTCAGATTTACTATCAATCTCAGGTTCACTGTTAGATTCACTATCAAATTCAGGTCCACCCTCAGGCTCACTATAGACTCAGATATATTCTGGACTCAATATCAAACTCAGACTCACTATCAAACCCAGATTTACTCTCAGATTAATTATCACACTCAGATTCACTGTCAGGCACACCAGCAAAATCAGATTCAGTCTCAAACTCACTATCAAACTCAAAATCACTCTCCGACTCACAATGAAACTCAGAATTACTCTCAGACTCACTTTCAAACTCACATTCATTGTCAGACACACTGGTAAAGTCAAATTCATTCTCAAACTCACTATCAAGTTTAGATTTGCTGTCAGGCACACTTGCAAAATCAAATTCACTCTCAGACTCAGTCTCAAACTCAGGTTCATTCTCTGACTCACTATCAAACTGAGATTCACTCTCAAAATAACTATCAAACTCTGATTCACTCTCAAAATAACTATCAAACTCTGATTCACTCCCAGGCTCATTATCAAACTCAAATCCACACCGAGACTATCGTTCAAATTCAGATTCACTCTCAATCCCATTATGAGACTGAATTACACTCATGCACACTACGAAACATTGATTCTCTGTCAGACTCACTATCAAACTTAGATTCACTCTCTGACATACTATAAAATTCTCATTCTCACACTCACAATCAAACTCCAGTTCACTCTCAGATTATCTATCGAACTCATATTCACTCTCAGATTCACAATCAAACTCAAATTCACACTTTAGACTCATTATGAAACTTAGGTTCAATCTCAGAATCATTTAGTTTCACTATCAAACTCAGCTTCAGTCTTAAGCTAACAATCAAAATGAGGTTCACTGACAAACTCAATATCAAACTCGGATTCACTATCAGACTCAGATTCACTTTACACTCTCTATCAAACTCTGATTTACTCTTAGGCTCACGATCAGACAAAAAGTCACTCTCAGACTCACTATCAAATTCAGATTTACTCTTAGAATCACTATCAAACTTAGGTTCAATCATAGACTCACTATCAAAAACAGATTTACAGTTAGACTCACTATCAAATTCAGATTCACGCTCAGATACACTATCAAACACGAATTCACCCACAGCAACACTACCAGTCTCAAATTCAATCTCAGACTCACAAACAGCCTCACATTCACTGTTACACTCACTGTCAGAATCAGATTCATTCTTAGACACACCAGCAAATCAGATACACACTCAGACTCACTACCAGAATCAGATTCATGCTTAGACTCACTATCAAACCCAGATTCACTCTCAGACACTCCATCAAACTCAGATTCACTCTCAGACTCACTATCAAAATCAGATTCACTCTCAGATTCACTATTGGACAGATTCACCCATGTACTCACTATCAAAGTCAAATTCACTCTCAGACTAACGTTCAAATTCAGATTGACTCTCAAATTTACAATGAGATTCAAATTAACTGTCAGGTGCATGAGATTCATATTCACTCTCAGACTCCCTATCAAACTCAGATTCATTATCAGACTCCCTATCAAACTCAGATTCGCTCTCAGACTCAATAGCAGACAAAGATTCACTCTCAGACTCACTATCAAATTCAGATTCATTCTTAGAATCATGATCAAACTCAGGTTCAATCTCAGACTCACTGTTTAACTTGGGTTCACTCGCAGAATCACTCTCAGGCTCACTGTCTAACTCAGGATGACTCTCAGGCTCACTATCTCACTCAGATTCACTCTGCAATTCACTGTCAAACTCAAATTCACTCTCAGGCTAACAATCAAACTCAGATTCACTCTCAGGCTAACAGTCAAATTCAGATTCACTCTCAGACTCAATAGCAGACAAAGATTCACACTCAAAATCACAATCAAATTCAGATTCACTCAAAGAATCACAATCAAACTCAGGTTCAATCATAGACTCACTATCTAACTTGTATTCACTTTGAGATTCCCTATCAAACTCAGATTCTCTCTCAGATTCAAAAATCAAACTCAGATTCACTCAGACTCACTATCAGACTCAGATTCATTTTCAGAATCACTATCGGTCAGATTCACCCTCATGCTTACTATCAAAGTCAGATTCACTCTCAGACTCACTGTCAAACTCAAATTCACTCTCAGATTAACTATCAGACTCAGATTCATTCTCAGACTCCTTACCAAACTCAGATTGACTCTCAGACTCACTGTTAAACTCAGATTCACTCTGAGACTCAGTATCAAACTCAGATTCACTCTCAAACTCGTCATCAAATTCAGATTCACTCTTAGATTCACTATCAAACTCAGATTCATTATCAAATTCAGATTCACAAAATATTCACTGTCAGACTCAGATTCACTCTCTTATTCACTATCAAGCTCATGTATACTATCAGACTCAATATCCAATTCAGATTCACTCTCAGAATGACAAGCAAACTCAGGTACAATCACTAACTTGGATTCACTTTGAGCCTCACTATCAAACTCAGATTCTCTCTCAGGTTCAAAAATCAAACTCAGATTCACTCAGACTCAGATTCATTCTCAGAATCACTATCGGTCAGATTCACACTCATGCTCACTATTAAAGTCAAATTCACTCTCAGACTCACTACCAAGCTCAGGTACGCTCTCAGACTAACAATCAAACTCAGATTCACTCTCAGGCTTGCTGCCAAACTCAAATTCACTCTCAGACTAACTATCAGACTCAGATTCATTCTCAGACTCCCTACAAAACTCAGATTGACTCTCAGACTCACTGTCAAATTCACATTCATTCCCAGGCTAGCTATCAAACTCACATTAAATCTGAGGCTCACTATTTGACTCAGATGCATTCTGAGACTCACTAAGATTCACTCTCAGACTCACTATCAAACGCAAAGTCAATCTCAGATTCACTATCAAACTCAGCTTCACTCTCAGACTCACTATCAAACTCATATTGACTCTCAGACGCACTGTCAAACTCACATTCATTCTCAGACTAGCTATCAAACTCGCATTAAATCTAAGGCTCACTATTTCACTCAGATTCACGCTGAGAATCACTAAGAATCTAAAGTTCACTCTCAGACAAATCATCAAGCACAGATTCAGTGTCGGACTCAGGATCAAACTCAGATTCACTCTCAGATACACTGAGAAACACAGATTGACCCTCAGGCTCACAATCAAACTCAGATTCAATCACAGAAAAGCTATCAAAATGAAATTCACTTTCAGACTCACTATTAAACTCAGATTCACTCTTAGATTCAGTATCAAACTCAAAATCACTCTCAGACTCGTCATCAAATTCAGATTCACTCTCAGATTCAGTATCAAACGCAGATTCACTATCAAACACAGATTCACAAAAGATTCACTATCAGACTCAGCTTCACACTTTGATTCACCATCAAACTGAGATTCAATCTCAGACTTACTGTCAAACTCAGATTCACTCTCAGCCTCACTGAAAAACTCATAAATACTCTCAGACTCACTGTCTAACTTGGATTCACTCTCAGGATCACTACCAGACTCAGATTCACTTCATACTCTCTATCAAACTCAGATTTACTCTTAGAGTCACTACCAAACTCAGGTTCAATCATAGACTCACTTTCAAACACAGATTTACAATTAGACTCACTATCAAATTCAGATTCTCTCTCAGACATTCTATCAAACACCAATTCACTCTAAGCATTACTACCCGTCTTAGATTCAATCTCAGACTCACTATCAAACTCAGATTCACTCTCAGATGCTCCATCGAACTCAGATTCACTGTCAGACTCACTATCAAAATCAGATTCACTCTCTGATTCATTATCCAACGCAGATTCACTCTCAGACTAACTATCAGACTCAGATTCACTCTCAGACTCACTATCAAACTCAGCTTCACTCAGACTCACTATCAGACTGAGATTCATTGTCAGGCTTACTAATGGAGGCAGGTTCACTTTTAGAATCACTATTGGTCAGATTTACTATAATGCTCACTATCAAAGTCTCTCTGGGTCACTATCAAGCTCAGATACACTCAAAGACTATCTATCAGATGCAGATTTGTTCTCAGACTCCCTATAAAACTCAGATTCACTCTCAGGCTCACTATCAGGCAAAGATTCACTCTCAGACTCACTGTCTAACTCGGATTCACTCTCAGAATCACTATCAAACTCAGATTCACTCAGGCTCACTATCAGACTCACTATCAAACTCAGGTTGACTCTCAGACTCACTATCGGAGTCAGATTCACTCTCAGAAGCACTGTTGGTCAGATTCACTCTCGTACTCACTATCAAACTCAAGTTAAATCTAAGGCTCACTTTGTGACTCAGATTCATTCTGAGACTCACTAAGAGTCTAAGGTTCATCTCAGACAATCCATCAAACACAGATTCAGTGTCAGACTCATGATCAAACTTAGATTCACTCTCACATACACTATCAAACACAGATTCATTCTCAGACTCACAATTAAACTCAGATTCAATCACAGAAAGGCTATCAAAATCAAATTCACTATTAGACTCTGATTCACTCTCTGACTCACTATCAAACTCAGATTCACTCTCAGACTCACTATCAAACTCAGATTCACTCTCAAACTCACTAGCAAACCCAGGTTCAATTACACACTCACTAACAAACTCAGATACACTCTCAGGCTACCTATCAGACTCAGATTCATGCTCAGACTTCCTATCAACACAAGATTAAAACCGACTCACTATCAAATTCAGATATACTTTTTGGAATACCATCTAACTCAGATTCACGCTCAGATTCACTGTCAAACTCAGATGGGCTTTCCGGCTCACGATCTAACTCAGATTGCTCTGAGACTCACTATCAAACTCAGACTGCCTCTCAGGTTCTCAATGAAATGCAGATTCACTCTCGGGCTAATTATCAAACTCAGATTCACTGTGCGATGCAGGATCAAACTCAGAATCACACTCAGATACAATTTCAAAAGAAGATTCACTTTCTCTCATACTATCAAACTCAGAGTCACTTTCAGACACACAATCAATCTCAGGCTGACTCGTAGATTCATCATCAGAACAGAATCACTTTCATATTCACTATCAAACTCATAATCACTCTCAAACTCACTATCACACTCAGATTGACTCTCAGATCCACTATCAAATGCAGATTCACTCTCCAATCCACTATCAGACTCAGATTCAATGACAGACTCAAAATCAAACTCAGATTCACTCTCAGACTAATTAGCAAATTCAGATTCACTTGAAGATCCACTATCAATTTCAGATTCACTGTCAGACTCACCAACAAATGCAGATTCATTCTCAGGCCCATTATCAAACTCAGATTCAATGACAGGCTCACCATCAAACTCAGATACACTCTCTGAATCACTGTCAAACTACCTCCGACTTAAAAATATTCAGTGAACCCACCTGCACAACCTTCTGCTGTAGAGAGTTCCAAAGTCACACAACCCTCTGAGAGAAAAAAAACCTCTCTCCTCCCTGTTCTAAAAGATCAAACCTTAATTTTAAAACAGTGACCTCTAGTTCTAGACTCACCCACAAGGGGAAACATCCTTTCGGTGTCCACCTTTCGAAGGCCCTTGAATACTTCAATCAAATCAGCCCTCAATCTTCCAAACTCCAGTAGAAACAAGTCTAGCCCAGCCTGTCGATCAATTTAATAATATTATCTATGTATTCTCTATCAAATTCAGAATCACGCTCAGACTCACTGTCAAACACAGATTCACTTTCACACCCACTATCGAACTCAACTTCACTTTCAATCTCACTATTGAACTCAGATTCACTGTCAAGCTCACTAAAAAATGGAGATTCACTCTCAGACAAATTATCAGACTCAGAATCAATTTCAGACTCACTACAAATTGGAGGTTCACTACCAAACACTGTCAGATGCACTTTCACATGCAGACTCATCATCAAACTCAGATTCACTCTCAGATTCACTATTAAAATCAGATTCAATCTCAGATTCACTATCAAACTTACATTCACGCTCAAATTCACTATCAAATTCAGATCAGTCTCAGGTTCACTCCCAAACTCAGATTCACTCTCAGACTCACTATTGGTCAGGTTCACTCATATACTCAGTATCAAGGTCAAATTGACTCTCAGACTTACATTCAAATTCAGATTCACTCTCAGACTTACCATCAAATACAAATATACTCTCAGACTTACTGTGAGATTCAGATTTACTCAGACTTACTAACAAGCTCAGATACATTTTCAGGCTAACTATCAGACACAGATTCAGTCTCAGACTCCCTATCAAACCAAGATTCACTCTCAGACTCACTGTCAAACTCAGATTGACTCTCAGGCTCATTATCTAACTCGGATTTACTCTGAGACTCAGTATCAAACTCAGATTCACTCTCAGACTCACTATCAAGATTAGGTTCACTCTTAGACTCACTATCAAACTCAAATTCAGTCTCAGACTCACTATCAGAGTCAGATTGACTCTTAGAAGCATTAAAGGTCAGATTCACTCTCAGACTCACTATCAAAGTCAAATTCACTCTTAGGCTCATTGCAAGAATCAGTTCAGTCACAGACTCACTGTCACTCTCAGACTCACTCTCATGCTCAATATCATATTCAGATTCACTCTCAGACACATGACCAGACTCAGGTTCACTGTGTCAGACTCACTATCGAAGCCAGATTCACTCTAACACTCACTATCGAACACAGATTCACTCTCAGGATCTCTATCAAACTCAGATTCACTCTTCAACTCTTCACAAGAATCAGATTCCTTCTTAGACTCACTGTCACTATCAGGTTCACTCTCAGGCTCACTATAAAACTCAGATTCACTCTTAGGCTCACCATAAGAATCAGATTCATACAGAGACACACTGTCACTCTCAGATTCACTCCTATATTCAATATTATGCTCAGATTCGCTTTCAGACACACTATCAGCCTTCTATTCACTGTCAGACCCACGATCAAACTCAGATTCACTTTCAGACGTACTGCCAAACTCAGATTCACTCTCAGGTTCTTGATGAAATACACATTCACTCTCAGGCTAATTATCAAATTCAGACTCACCCTCAGACTCACTTTCAAACTCAGATTCACTCTCAGACTCACTATTGGAGTCAGATGACCCTTAGAAGTGCTAAAGTTCAGATTCACTCTCAGACTTACTATCGAAGTCATATTTAAGCACAGACGTACTGTCAAAGTCACATACACTTTCAGGCTAACTATGAGACTCAAATTCAGTCTCAGACTCACTATCAGTCTCAGATTCATTCTCAAACTCACTACGACACATAGATTAACTCAGGACTCACTATCAAACTCAAATACACTCTCACACTTACTGTCAAACTCAAATTCAGCTGCAGACTCACTAAGAAACTCAGATACACTCTCAGGCTGACTATCGGACTCAGATTCACTCTCAGAATCACTATCAAATACTAATTCACCCTTAGAATCACTAACAAAATCAGGTTCAATCACAGACTCACTATCTAACTCAGATTCATTCTCAGAATCACTATTAAACACAGATTGACTCTCAGACTCATTACCTATTTCAGATACACTCTCACACTCACTATCAAATGCAGTTTCACTCTCAGACTTACTGTCAAAATCAGATTTATGTTCAGACTCACTATCAAAGTCAGATTCACTCAAGATTCACTATCAGACTCAGATTCACTCTCTGACTCGCTATTAAACTCAGATTCAATCTCACACTCACTATCAGACTCAGATTTATTCTCAGACACACTATCAAACGCAGACTGACTCGTAGATTCACCATCAGAACAGATTCACTTTCACACTCACTATCAAATTCAGAATCACTCTCAGACTCGCTATCACACTCTGATTGACTCTCAGATTCACAACAAACTCAGGTTAACTTTCACATCCACTCTCAAACTCAGATTCAATGACAGACTCATAATCAAACTCAAATTCACTCTCAGACTAATAAGCAAACTCAGATTCATTCTCAGATCCACTATCAGTTTCAGATTTACTGTCAGACTCACAATCAAATCCAGATTCCCTCTCAGATCTATTATCAAACTCAGAATCAATGACAGACTCACCATCAAACTCAGATTCACTCTCTGAATTACGATAAAACTATCTCCAATTTAAAAATATTCAATGAGCCCGCCTACACCACCTTCTGCGGCAGTGAGTTCCAAAGTCACACAACCCTTTGAGAGAAAAAAAACTCTCTCCTCCCTGTCCTAAAAGGTCAACCCCTAATTTTAATACAGTGCCCTCTAGTTCTAGACTCACCCACAAGGGGAAACATCCTTTCGGTGTCCACCTTCCAAAGGCCATTCAGGACCTTGTATACTTCAATCAAATCACCCCTCACTCTTCCAAACTCCAGTGGAAACAAGCATAGCCCAGCCTGTCTATCAATTTATTATAATAATTTTGTATTCGCTATCAAAATCAGAATCACGCTCAGAATCACTATCAAAGACAGATTCACTCTCAGACTCACTATCCAACTCGGACTCACTCTCATAGTTCCTATCAAATGCAGATTCACTCTCGGACTCACTGTCAAATTCAGATTTACTCTCAGATTCACTATCAAAGTCAGATTCACTGAAGATTTACTATCAGACTCAGGTACACTCTCTGACTCACTATTAAACTCAAATTCAATCTCACACTCACTATCAGGCTCAGATTCACACTCAGGCTCACTATTAAACTCAGCTTCACACTCAGGTTCAAAATCAGACAAAGGTTCACTCTCAGACACATGATCAAACTAAGATTCAATGTTAGATACAAAATTAAACTCAGGTTCACTCAGGGCTCACTGACAAACTCAGGTGCACTCTCAGGCTAACTATCAGGCCCAGATTGACTCTTAGGTTCCCAACCAAAAGCAGATACACTCTCAGGTTCACTATCAGACAAAGATTCACTCTGGGACTCACTATCAAATTCATATGCACTCTTAGGATAACTACCAAAATAAGGTACTATCACTGACTCACTATCCAACTCAGATTCACTATCAGACTCATTGTCAGACTCACATTCACTCTCAGGCTCACAGTCAAACTCACATTCACTCTCAGAGTCACTATGAAATTCAGATTCATTCTCAGATTTACTATCAAACTTGGATTCACACTCAGACTAATTATCAAATTCAGCTTCACTCTTTGATTCACTAACAAACTCAGATTCACTCTCAGAGTAATTATCAAACTCCGACGCACTGTCACACTCAAACTCAAAGTCAGAATCACTCTCAGACGCAATTTCAATCTCAAATTCACTAAAACTCATGATTACATTCAAATTCACTGTTGGACTCAGTAGTACACTCAGACTGCATCTTAAGCTCACCATCAGACCCAGATTCACTATCAGACACACTATCAAACTCAAATTCACTCTGAGACTCAGTATGAAACTCAGATTCACTCTCAGATTCATTATCAAACTCAGATTCACTCTCAGACCCATGATCAAACTCAGATTCATTTTCACTTAGTGTCAAACTCAGAGTCCCTCTCAGACACACTATAACAAACTCAGATACACTCTCAAGCTAACTATCAGACTCACTATCAAACTTCAGATTCACTCTCAGACTCACTAAGTCAAATTCTCTCTCAGGTGCACTATCAAAGTCAGATACACTTTCAATCTATGAGACTGAGATTCTGTCTCAGGCTCATTATGAGACTCAGATTCATTTTCAGACTCACTATAACACATAGATTAACTCAAGACTAACAATCAAATTTAAATTTACTCTCACACTTAATGTCAAACTCAGATTCTCTCTCATAATCACTAACAACCTCAGATTCACTCTCAGAATCACCATCAGACAAGATTCACTCTCAGACTCACTATCAAATTCTGATTCGCTAATAGAATCACTATCAAAATCAGGCTCAATCACAGAGTCACTATCTAATTCAGATTCTCTATCAGACACATTATCAAACATAGATTCACTCCCAGGCTCACTGTCAAACTCAGATTCACTCTCATATTCGCTATCAAAGTCAGATGCAATAAAGATTCTCTATCAGACTCAGGTTCACTCTTAGAAACATAGAAACATAGAAACTAGGAGCAGGAGTAGGCCATTCGGCCCTTCGAGCTTGCTCCAATATTCATTGTGATCATGGCTGATCATCCAACTCAATAGCCTGCTCCCGCTTTCTCCCCATACCCTTTGATCCCTTTCACCCCAAGAGCTATGTCTAACTCTTTCTTGAAAGCATACAATGTTTTGGTCTCAACGACTTTCTGTGGTAACGAATTTCACAGGCGCACCACTCTCTGGGTGAAGAAATTTCTCCTCATCTCAGTCCTAAATGGTCTACCCCATATCCTCAGATTGTGACCCCTGGTTCTGGACTCCCCCACTATCAGGAATATCCTTCCTTCATCTAGCCTGTCCAGTGCTGTTAGAATTTTATAGGTTTCTATGAGATCCCCCCTCATTCTCCTAAACTCCAGAGAATATAATCCTAATCGACTCAATCTCTCCACATATGTCAGTCTTGCCATCTCAGGAATCAGTCAGGTAAACCTTCGCTGCACTCCATCTATTGCAAGTACATCCTTCCTCAGATAAGGAGACCAAAACTGCACATAATATTCCAGGTGTGGTCTCACCAAGGCCCTGCACAATTGCAGCAAGCTATCCCTGTTCCTGTAATCGAATCCTCTGGCTATGAAGGCCAACATACCATTTGCCTTCTTTACTGCCTGCTGCACTTGCATGCTTATCTTCAGCGACTGGTGCACAAGGACACCCAGGTCTCGTTGCACATTCCCCTCTCTCAATTTATAGCCATTCAGATAATAATCTGCCTTCCTGTTTTTGCTACCAAAATGGATAACCTCACATTTATCCACATTCTACTGTATCGGCCATGCATTTGCCCACTCACTCAGCTTATCCAAATCACACTGAAGCATCTCTGCATCCTCTTCACAGCTCACCCTCCCACCCAGCTTTGTGTCATCTTTGTGGAGATGTTACATATAATTCCCTCATCTAAATCATTAATATATATTATGAATAACTGGGGTCCAGCACCGATCCTTGCGGTACCCCACTAGTCACTGCCTGCCATTCGGAAAAAGACCCTTTTATTCTTACTCTTTGCTTCCTGTCAGCCAACCAGTTTTCTATCAATCTCAATACACTACCCCCAATCCTATGCATTATAATTTTACATGCCAATCTCTTATGTGGGACTTTGTCGAAAGCCTTCCGAAAGTCCAAATAAACCATATACACTGGCTCCCCCTCATCAACTCTACTAGTTACATCCTCGAAAAATTCCAGTAGATTGGTCAAGCATAATTTCCTTTTCATAAATCCATGCTGACTCTGTCTGATTCTGCCACTGTTTTCCATGTGCTCAGCTATTAAATCTTTTATAACGGACTCTCGAATTTTCCCCACTACCGACGTCAGGCTGACTGGTCTATAATTCTCTGTTTTCTCTCTGCCTCCTTTTTTTAAATAGTGGGGCTACATTAGCTACCCTCCAATCTGTTGGAACTGTTCCAGAATCTATAGAATCTCAGAAGATGACCACCAATGCATCCACTATTTCTAGGGCCACTTCCTTAAGTACTCTGGGCTGTAAATTATCAGGCCCCGGGGATTTATTAGCCTTCAATCCCATCAATTTCTCCAACACCATTTCCCTACTAATTTTGATTTCTTTCAGTTCCTCCCTCTCACTAAACCCTGTGTTCCCCAACATTTTTGATATGTTGTTAGTGCCCTCTTTTGTGAAGACAGAACCAAAGTATGTCTTTAATTGGTCAGCCATTTCTTTGTACCTATTATAAATTCCCCTGTTTCTGACCGTAAGGGACCTACATTTGCCTTCACCAATCTTTATCTCTTCACATACCGATAGAAACTTTTATAGTTACTTTTTATGTTCCCTGTAAGCTCACTCTCGTACTCTATTTTCCCCTTCTTAATCAATCCCTTGGTCCTCCTTGGCTGAATTCTAAACTACACCCAATCCTCAGGTTTGTTGTTTTTTCTGGACAATTTGTATGCCTCTTCTGTGGATCTAATACCATCTCTAATTTCCCTTGTAAGCCATGGTTTGGCCACCTTTACTGTTTTACTTTTGCGCCAGACAGGAATAAACACAAACAATTGTTGCAGTTCACTCATGTGCTCTTTGAATGTTTGCCATTGCCTATCCACCGTCATCCCTTTAAGTAACGTTTCCCAATCCATCACAACCAACTTGCGCCTTATACTATCGCCATTTCCTTTATTAAGATTCAGAACCCTAGTCTCAGAATCAACTACGTCACTCTCCATCTTGATGAAGAATTCTATCATATTATGGTCACCCATCCCCAAGGGGCCTCGCACAACTAGATTGCCAATTATTCCTTTCTTATTACACAATACCCAGCTGAGGATAGCCTGTTCTCTCACTGGTTCCTCAATGTATTGGTCCAGAAAAGCATCCTGTATACACTCCAGGAATTCCTCCTCTACGGGATTGTTACTAATTTGATTTGCCCAATCTATATGCATATTAAGATCACCCATAATTACAGATGTTCCTTTATTACATGCATCTCTAATTTCCTGTTTAATGCCAATCCCAACATCACCACTACAGTTTGGGGGTCTTTATACAACACCCACTAACATCTTTGCCCCTTAGTGTTTCTCAGCTCTACCCATACAGATTCCACATCGTCGGAGCTAATATCTTCCCTCCCTATCGCACTAATTTCCTCTTTAACCAGCAATGCAACTCCACCACCTCTTCCTTATTGTCTGTCCTTCCCAAATACTGAATACTCCTGGAAGTTCAGTTCCCATCCCTGGTCACCCTGCAGCCATGTCTCCGTAATCCCAACTGTATCATACCTGTTTACATCTATTTGCAGGGTTAATACATCCACTTTATTGCGAATGCTCCTCGTGTTAAGGCACAAAGCCTTAAAGCTTGTCTTTTTAACATTACTTGTCCCATTCCCACTGTTTTTCACTGAGGCCCTGTTTGATTCTTGCCCTTGATTTCTCTGACTATCACTTTTCTTATTCCACTTTCTGTCTTTTGTTCTTGTCTTTGAATCCCCTTCCTCTGACTCCTTGCATAGGTTCCCATCCCCCTGCCATTTTAGTTTAAAACCTCTCCAACCGCTCTAGCAAATATTCCCCCTCGGATATCAGTCCCAGTCCTCCCCAGGTGTAATCCGTCCAGTTCGTACTGGTCCCACCTCCCCCAGAACCGGTGCCAATGCCCCAGGAATCTGAAACCCTCCCCTTCACACCATCTCTTCAGCCACATATTCATCCGATATATCCTGCTATTTCTACTCTGACTGGCATGTGGCACTGGTAGTAATCTTGAGATCACTACCTTTGAGGTCCTACTTTTCAATTTACTTCCTAACTCCCTATATTCTGCTTTTAGGACCTCATCCCTTTTTTTACCTATGTCATTTGTACCAATGTGTACCACAACCACTGGCTGTTCACCCTCCCCCTTCAGAATGTCCTCTAGCCGTTCTGAGACCCTAGCACCAGGGAGGCAACATACCATCCTGGAGTCTCGTTTGTGGCACAGAAACGCCTATCTATTCCCCTTACAATTGAATCCCTTATAACTATTGCATTCCCACACTTTTTATTCCACCCATCTGCAGCAGATCCAACCACGGTGCAATGAATTTGGCTGTTGCTGCTTTGACCTGAGAGGCTATTCTCCCCAAAAGTATCCAAAGTGGTATATCTGTTTTGCAGGGGAATAGCCACAGGAGATTCCTGCACCGCCTGCCTAGTCCTCTTGCTTTGCCTGGTGGTCACCCATTCCCTCCCTGCCTGTGGACTCTTAGCCTGTGGTATGTCCACCTCTCTATACATGCTATCCACGATACTCTCCGCCTCACGGATGCTCCACAATGTCCCCAGCCGCGCTCCAAAACCCGGGCTTCCAGGAGCTGCAGCTGGAGACAGTTCCTGCACACATGCTGGCCCCAGGCACTGGAAATGTGCCCAGCTTCCCGCATAGAGCAGGAGGAGCACACTACAGCTTTGAGCTCTCCTGCCATGACTTAGCTCTTTAAATTAACTTAGATCTTTTGGAAGATACTTAATATCAATTACTCTCTGGCTCTTATTCCCTGCTTCTCATTGTTATAGAATATAGACCCTACAAATGATGAACCACAAAATAAGGCCTTAAAAACTATAAGCAATAAAAGTAGTAAATGCTTACCTGGCCATATTCATGGTACTCAAAGGATAACTTTAGTCTCTCCTCACTGAATGCCCTCAGTCACTCCTGATCTCCCAGCTTCTCTTCAACTTCTTACTCCTCTCACGCTCCTCTTCAACTCCCGACTCCTCTTGCACTTCGCTTCAACTCCCGACTCCTCTCGCACTCCTCTTCAACTCCTGACTCTTCTCGTTCTCCTCTTCAACTTCCGATTCCTTTCGTGCTTCTCTTCAACTCCTGACTCCTCTTGCACTCCTCTTCAAATCCTGACTCCTCTTGCACTCCTTTTCAACTCCTGCTCCTCTCATGCTCCTTTTCACCTCTCGACTCCTCTAGGTGCTGCTGACGGCCTGTCCCAAAGTCCTCCTCTCGTTCTCTCCTCTAGACTCCCTATCAAACTCAGATTCACTCTCAGACTCACTATCAGAGTCAGATTTACTCTTAGAAGCAATATCAAAGTCAAATTTACTTTCAGAATCATTAACAAGCTCAGATACACTCTCAAGTAAACTATCAGGCTCAGATTCACTGTTAGATGCCCAATCAGTATCATATTCAGCCTCAGACGCACCAGCAAAGTCAGATTCACTCTCAGACTCACTATCGGATGCAAAAATAAGACTCATATTCATTCAGGACTTACTACCAAACAAAGGTTCCCTCTCCGGCACGCTAACAAACAGGTATATTCTCAAACTAGCTTTCAGGCTCTGATTCAATCTTAGACTCCCAATCAAACTCAGATTCATTCTCAGACTCAATGGCAGACAAAGGGTCACTCTGAGAGTTACTAGCAAATTCATATTCACTTTTAGAATCACTATCAAAATCACCTTCTATCACGTAATCACTATCTAAGTTGGATTCACTCTCAGACTTACTATCTAACTCTGATTCACTATCAGACTCAATATCAAACTCAGATTCACTCTCAGACTCACAATGAAATTCAGATTCACCCTCAGTCTCATTACCAAATTCAGCTTCATTCTCAGAGTCACTATCGGTCATTTTCACTCATACACTCAGTATCAAGGCCAAATTCACTCTCAGGCTAACATTCAAGTTCAGGTTAACACTCAGACTCATTATGAGATTCAGATTCACTACCAGACTCACTAACAAACTCAAGTAAACACTCAGGCTAACTATCTGACATAGATTCAGTCAAAGGCTCCTATCAAACCCAGATTCACTCTCACACTCACCATCAGACTCACTGTCAAACTTAAATTAAATCTCAGTCTCATTTTTTAACTCAGGTTCACTCTGAGACTCAGTATCAAATTCAGATTCACTCTCAGACTCACTACCAAGAGCAGGTAACTTTTAGAATCACTATAAAACTCTGATTCACTCTCAGGCCTACTATCAAACTCAGATTCACTCTCAGATTCATTATCGGAGTCAGATTCACTCTGTCAAATTCGAGTTCACTCTCTGAATCACTAACAAACTCAGATGCACTCTCAGGTTAAATATCTGACTCAGATTCACTCTTAGACGCCCAATCAGTATCATATTCTGTCACAGACACACCAGCAAAATCAGATTCAGTCTCAGTCTCATGATCAAATTCAGATTCAACATAAAACATATTCTTCAGGACTTACTACCAAACAAAGATTCACTCTCAGGCTTACTGTCAAACTCAGAATCCCTCTCAGACACAATAACAAGCTCAGGTAAACTCTCAGGCTAACTATCAGACACAGATTCTGTCTCAGACTCACAATCAAACCCAGGTTCACTATCACACTCACCATCAGTCTCACTATCAAACACAGATTGACTCTTAGTCTCACTTTCTAACATGGATTCACTCTGAGCCTCACTATCAAGATCAGGTACACTCTTAGAATGACCATCAAACTTCGATTCATTCTCAGACTCACTATAAAACTCAGATCTACTCTCAGACTCACTATCAGGTACAGATTCACTCTTAAAAGCACTAACGGGCAAATTCACTCTCAGACTCACTATGAAAGGCACATTCATTCTCAGGCTCACTATGAAAGCCACAGTCACTCTCAGGCTCACCATCAAAGTCAGATATAATTTCAGTCTAACTATGAGACTCAGATTCAGACTCAGACTCACCATCAGACTCAGATTCATTCTCAGACTCACTATATCAAACAGATTAACTCAGGACTAACTATCAAACTCAGATTCGATCTCACACTTACTGTCAAATTCAGATACACCCTCAGACTCACTATGAAATTCTGATTCACTCTTGGAATCACTATCAAGATCAGGTTCAATTACAGGCTCATTTTCTAACCAGACTCTCTGTCGAACTCAGAATCACTCTCAGATTCACTATCAAAGTCAGATTCAATCAGGATTCACTATCAGCCTCAGATTCACTCTTGGACTAACTATTAAACTCAGATTCACTCTCAGACTCACTGCCAAAATAAGATTCTCTCTCAGACTCACTAACAAACTCAGATGCACTCTCAGGCTAACTATCACATTCAGATTCACTCTGAGACTCCCAATCAGTATCACATTCAGCTTCAGACACACCAGCAAAATCAGATTTACTCTCAGACTCACTGTCAGATGCAGATTCCCTCTTTGAAGCACTAAAGGTCAGATTCATTCTCAGACCCACTATCAAAGTCAAATTCACTCTCAGACTCACTATAAATTCAGATACACTTTCAGTCTAACCATGAGGCTCAGGTTCAGTCTCAGACTCATAATCAGACTCAGATTGATTTTCAGAATCACTATAAGACAAGATTCACTCTCAGACTCACTATCAAATTCTGATTCACTCTTAGAATCACTATCAAACTCAGACTAACTCTCAGACTTACTATCAAATGCAGATTGACTCCCAGACTGATTATGTAACTCGGATTCACTCTCATAATCACTATCAAATGCAGACTCACTCTCAGACTCACTGCCAAACTCATATTCACTATCAGATTCACTATCAAAGTCAGATTCAATCAAGATTCACTATCAGATTCAGATTCACTCTCAGACACACTATCAACCAGAAATTCACTGTCAGACGCAATATGAGAGGCAGGGTTACTCTTAGACTCTCTATCAAACTCAGAGTCACTTTCAGACTGACGTTGAGACTCAGATTGACTCTCAGACTCACTATGAAGTTCAAATTCAGTCTCAGACACACTTTAAACTCACATTCACTCCCAGACACACTTTCAGTCTCTGATTCACTTTCAGATACACCGCCAAACTCAGGTTCATTCAGGCTGATTATCAGGCTCAGGTTCACTCTCAGGATGACTATCAAACTCAGATTAAAGCTCAGTCTCTAAATTAAAATGAAATTCACTATTAATCACAATATCAAACTCAGATTCAATCTCAAGCTCACGATCAAACACTGCTTCACTCTCAGACTGACTATCTAACTCGGATTCACTCTCATAATCACTATCAAATGCAGACTCATTCCCAGACTCACTGTCAAACTCAGATTCACTATTAAAGTCAGATTCTATCAAGATTCATTATCAGACTCAGATTCACTCTTTGACTCACTATAAAACTCAGATTCAATCTCACACTCACCATCAGACTCAAATTCACTCTTAGACACCCAGTCAAACTCAGATTCACTCTCAGACTCGATTAAAATCAGATTCACTCTCAATCACATTATCAAACTCAGACTAACTCTCAAGCTCACTACCAAAAGTAGATTCTGCCTCACAGTCACTATCAGATGCAGATTCACACAGAGGCTCACTATCAAACTCAGAGTCACTCTCAGGCCCAACATCAAATTCAAATTCACTCTCAGACTCACTATCTATCAGACATTCACTATCATACACAATATGAGAGGGAGAGACTCTCAATCAAACTCAGAGTCACTCTCAGACTGATTATGAGACTCAGATGGACTCTCAGACTTAATATCAAACTCAAATTGAGTCTCAGATACACTTTGAAACTGACATTCACTCTCAGTTTCACTTTCAGTATCAGATTCACTCAGACCCACTTTCAGTCTCTGATTCACTCCCAGACTCACCTTCAGACTCACAATCAAACTCATATTCATTCCCAGACTCATTATCAAACTCAGGTTCACTCTCAGACTTACTATAACACCCACATTCATCCTCAGACTCACTGTCAAACTCAGATTCACATTTAGACTCACTTTCAAACAAAGGTTCACTCTTAAAATCACTTTCAATCTCAGATTCACTCCCAAAATCACTATAAGACTCTGATTCACTCTCAGATTCACCATCAAACTTAGATTCACCATGAAATTCAGTTTCACTCTCAGTTTCACTATCAAACTTAGATTCACTCTCAGATTCACTCAAATTCAGTTTCACTCTCAGACTCTATTGAAATCAGATTGACTTTCAGACTCACTATCAATCTGACACTCACTGTCAGACACAATACGAAAGGCAGGGTCACACTTAGACTGACCATGAGACTCATATAGGCTCTCAGACTCACTATCAAACTCAAAGTCAGCCTCAGACGCACTTTGAAACTCCCAATCGTTCTCAGATTCACTTTCAATCCCAGATTCACTCTCAGACTCAGTATCAAACTCAGATTAAATCTCAGTCTCCATATCAGAATGAGATTCACTCTTAGTAACACTATCAAACTCAGATTCAAACTCAAGTTCACGATCAAACATTGTTTCACTCTCAGAACAAATATCAAACTCAGATTCACACAGATTCAATATCAAACTCAAATTCACTGATAGACTCACTATCTATCAGACATTCACTATCCTACACAATATGAGAGGGAGAGACTCTCAGTCAAACTCAGAGTCACTCTCAGATTGATTATGAGACTCAGGTGAACTCTCAGACTTACTATCAAACTCAAATTGAGTCTCAGATACACTTTGAAACTGACATTCACTCTCAGTTTCACTTTTAGTATCAGATTCACTCAGACCCACTTTCAGTCTCTGATTCACTCCCAGACTCACTTTCATGACTCACAATCAAACTCATATTCATTCCCAGACTCATTATCAAACCCACATTCATCCTCAGACTCACTGTCAAACTCAGATTCACTCCAAAAATAACCATAAGACTCTGATTTACTCTCAGGTTCAATATCAAACTCAAATTCACTCTCATACTCTATCGAAATCAGATTGCCTCTCAGTCACACCATCAAACTCAGGCTAACTCTCAAGCTTGCTATCAATAGGAGATTCTATCTCAGAGTTGCAATCAGACTCAGATTCACTCAAAGGCCCACTATCAATCTCAGAGTCACTATCAGATTCACTAGCGAACTGAGGTTCACTCTCAGACTCACTCTCAAACCCAGACTCAGTCAACCTACTATCAAACTCCGATTCACTCTCAGACTCACTAATGTCATACATTTACTATCAGACACATTATGATAGGAGGACACTATCTATCAAACTCAGATTCTTCCTCAGACTGGCTATGAGACTCAGATTGACTCTCAGACTCACTATCAAACTCAAATTCAGTCTCTGATACATTTTGAAACTCACATTCACTATTAGACTCATGTTTAGTCTCAGGTTCACTCAGACTCACTTTCAGTCTCAGATTCACTCTCAGACTCACTATCAAACTCAGATTAACTCTGAAGCACACTATCAAAATGAGTTTCCACCTCAGAGTCACTATCAGACTCAGATTTACTCTCAGACGTACTGTCAAACCCAGGCTGACTCTCAGGATCACTATCGGAATCAGATTCACTATCAGTCTCACTATCAAACTCGGATTCACTGTCAGACTCAAGCTCAAGCTCAGTTTCACTGTCAGACTCACTACCAAACTTAATTTCATCAGAAGACTCACTATCAAACTCATATTCACTCTCAGGCTCGCTATCAATCAGACATTCACTGTCAGGCACAATATGAGAGGTGGGGTTACTCTGAGACTCTCCATCATACTCAGAGTCAATCAGGCCGGCTATGAGGCTCAGATTGACTCTCAAACTCTCTATCGAACTCAAATTCAGTCTCAGACATACTTTGAAACTCCCTTCCACTCTCAGGCTCACTTCCAAGCACAGATTCACTCTGACATTAACCACCAAACTCAGGTTCTCTCCCAAACTTACGATCAGACTCTGATTAACTCTCAGGCTCACTATCAAACTCAGGTCCACTGTCAGATTCACCATCAAGCTTTGATTTAGTCTCAGATTCACTATCAAACTCAGATTCACACTCAGACTTTATCACAATCAGTTTCACTCTCAGACTCAGTTTTAAATTCAGATTCAGCCTTAGGCACACTATCAAACACAGACTAACTTGCAAGTTCACTATCAAAAAGATAGTCTCAGAGTCCTTATCAGACTCAGATTCACTCAAAGGTTCACTATCAAACTCAGAGTCACTCTCAGACTCTCTCTCAGAATTTGACTCAGTCAGCCTCACTGTCAAACTCCGATTCATTCGCACACTCAACATCAAACTCAGCTTCACTCTCAGACTCAATATTAATCAGACATTCACTGTCAGACACAATATGAGAGGTAGGGTCACTCTTAGACTCTCTGTGAAACTCAGAGTCACTCTCAGGCTGACTATGAGACTCAGATTCACTCTCAGACTCACATTTGGTCTGAGATTCACCTTCAGACACAACTTCAGCCTCTGATTCAGTATCAGGCTCACTATCAAACTCAGATTCATTCAGGCTGATTATCAGGCTCAGCTTCACTTTCAGACTGACTAACACAGACTCACTCAGGTTCACTATCAAACTCGGATTAAATCACAGTCACTATAATGAAATGAGTTTCACTCTTAGTCACACAATCGGACACAAGTTCAATCACAAACTCACGACTAAGTACTGTTCACTATCAAAATCAGAGTCACTTCAAGCCTCACTATCAAAATCAGATTCACCTTCAGGCATGCTATCAAACTCAGACTAAATGTGAAGCACACTATCAAAATGTGATTCTGCCTCAGAGTCACAGTCAGACTCATATTCACTCACAGACTCACTATCAAACGGAGGTTCTCTGCTAGACACATTTTCAAACACAGATTCACTTTCAGACTCACTATCATTATCAAATTCAGAACCACTCTCAGGCTCAGTGCTGAACTCAGATTTACTCATAGAATCAATTTCAGACTCAGATTCATTCTAAGTCTTACGATCAGGCTCACATTAACTGTCAGACTCACTATCAGATATAGAGTCACTCTCAGACATGCTATCAAACTCAGATTCACTCAGAGACTCACTATCTAATCAGATTCGCTGTCAGACACACTGTAAAACACATGTTCACTCTCAGACTCTATCAAAACCAGATTAATTCTCAGCCTTACTATCAAGCTCAGGTTCACTCCTGGACTCACTCTCAAACTCACATTCACACTCATACTCACTGTCAAAGTCAAGATTCACATTCAGGATCACTTTCAAACAAAGATTCACTCTTAGAATCACTATCAAACTCAGATTCACTGTCAGATTCACAAGCAAGCTCTGATTCACTCTCAGATTCACTATCAAACTCAGATTTAATCTCAGACTATATCGAACTGAGATTCACTGAGTCTATGAGACTCAGCTTGACTCGCAGACTCACTATCGATCTAAGATTCATTCGCAGATTTACAATCAATTTCAGATTCACTCTCAGACTCACTATCAAATCACATTCACTCTTAGACTCACTGTCAAACGCAGATACACACTCAGACTCACTATCAAACTCAGATTCACTATCAAACTCAATATCAAATCAGATTCTCTGTCAGGTTCACTGTCAGACAGATTTACTCTCAGGCACACTATCAATCAAACATTCACAGCCAGACATAACATGAGAAGCATGGTCACTCTAAGGATCTCTATCAAATTCAAAGTCATCCTCCAACTGACTATGAGGCTCAGATTGACTCTCAGACTCAATATCAAACTCAAATTCAGTCTCAGACTCAGTTTAAAGCCCAGATTCACTCTCAGACTCATTTTCAGTCTCTGGTTCACTCAGATTGACTTTCAGTCTCAGATTCACTCTCAGGCTCACTCTCAAACTCTGGCTCACAGTCATCCTCACTAGCAAACACAGATTCACTCTCAGACTAACTATGAGACTCAGACTAACTCTCAAACATATTATCAAACTCAAATTCAGTCTCAGGCACACTTTGAAACTCCCATTCACTCAGACTCACTTTCTGTCTCGGCTTCATTGAGACTCAGGCTCTGTCTCTGATTCACTCTCTGACTCACTAACAAATTCAGATTCGTTCAGATTGATTATTGGGCTCAGGTTCATTCTCAGGCTGACTTTCAAGAACAGACTTACTTTCGGTCTCATTATCAAACTCAGGTTAAATCTCAGTCTCTATATCACAACGAGATTCAGTCTTAGTCACACTGTCAAACTCAGATTCAATCTCAAGCTCACAATCAAACACTGTTTAACTTTCAGGCCCAATATCAAACTCTGATTCACTCTCTGATGCACAATCAAACAGTCATTCACTGTCAGATACAATGTGAAGGCGGAGTCACTCTTTCACTCTTTATTGAAATCAGAATCACTCTCAGGCTGACTCTGAGACTCAGATTGATTCTCAAACTCACCATCAAACTCAAATTCAGTCTCAGACACATTTTGAAACTCCCATTCACTCTCAGGCTCACTTTCAGTCTCAGATTCACTCAAACTCACATTCCGTCTCAGATTCACTTTCAGACACACTATCAAACTCAGATTCATTCAGACTGATTATCAGGCATAGGTTCACTCTCAGACTCACTATCAAACTCAGAATCAATCTCAGTCTCTATATCAAAATGAGATTCACTCTTAGTCACACTGTCAGGCTCAGGTTCAAGCTCAAGCTCACAATCAATGACTCGCTCACTCTCAAACACACTATCAAACTCAGGATCACTTTCAGATTCACTATTAAAATAAGATTCACTCTCAGGCACACTATCAAAATCAGATTCACTCTAAGGCATGCTATCAACTCAGACTAACTCTGAAGCATGCTATCAAAATGGGATTCTGCCTCAGAGACACTAACAGTCTCAGATTTACTATCAGACTCACTACCAAGCCCAACTGATGCTCAGGGTCACTATCAGAATCAGATTCACTATCAGTCTCAATATCAAACTCGGATTCACTCTCAGACTCAAGGTCAAACTGTGTTTCACTCTCAGACTCACTATCAATCTCAGATTCACTCTCAGACTCACTATCAAATCAGATTCTCTGTCAGATTCACTGTCAGACAGATTTACTCTCAGGCACACTATCAATCAAACGTTCATTGCCAGACAAAACATGAGAGGCATGGTCACTCTTAGACTCTCTGTCACATTCAGAGTCATCCTCCAACTGACTATGAGGCTCAGATTGACTCTCAGACTCACTATCAAACTCATATTCAGTCTCAGACTCAGTTTAAAGCCCAGATTCACTCTCAGACTCACTCTCAAACTCAGGCTCACAGTCATCCTCACTAGCACACACAGATTCACTCTCAGACTAACTATGAGACTCAGACTGACTCTCAAACATATTATGAAACTCAAATTCAGTCTCAGGCACACTTTGAAACTCCCATTCACTCAGACTCACTTTCTGTCTCGGCTTCATTGAGACTCAGACTCTGTCTCTGTGTCACACTCAGACTCACTAACAAACTCAGATTCGTTCAGATTGATTATTGGGCTCAGGTTCATTCTCAGGCTGATATTCAAGAACAGACTTACTTTCGGACTCATTATCAAACTCAGATTAAATCTCAGTCTCTATAGCACAACGAGATTCAGTCTTAGTCACACTATCAAACTCAGATTCAATCTCAAGCTCACAATCAAACACTGTTTAACTTTCAGGCCCAATATCAAACTCTGATTCACTCTCTGATGCACTATCAAACAGTCATTCACCGTCAGACACAATGTGAGAGGCGGAGTCATTCTTTCACTCTCTATTGAAATCAGAGTCACTCTTAGGCTTACTATGAGACTCAGATTGATTCTCAAACTCACCATCAAACTCAAATTCAGTCTCAGGCACATTTTGAAACTCCCATTCACTCTCAGACTCACTTTCAGTCTCAGATTCACTCAAACTCACATTCAGTCTCAGATTCACTTTCAGACAAACTATCAAACTCAGATTCATTCAGACTGATTATCAAGCAGAGGTTCACTCTCAGACTCACTATCAAACTCAGAATCAATCTCAGTCTCTATATCAAAATGAGATTCACTCTTAGCCACACTGTCGGACTCAGATTCAAGCTCAAGCTCACAATCAATGACTCGCTCACTCTCAAACACACTATCAAACTCAGGATCACTTTCAGATTCACTATTAAAATCAGATTCACTCTCAGGCACACTATCAAAATCAGATTCACTCTCAGGCATGCTATCAACTCAGACTAACTCTGAAGCATGCTATCAAAATGGGATTCTGCCTCAGATTCACTAACAGTCTCAGATTTACTATCCGACTCACTACCAAGCCCAGATTGACCCTCAGGATCACTATCAGAATCAGATTCATTATCAGTCTCAATATCAAACTCGGATTCACTCTCAGACTCAAGGTCAAACTTTGTTTCACTCTCAGACTCACTATCAAACTATCATTCACTCTCATGCTCACTATCAAACACACATTTAATCTGAGACTCACTATAAAACCGATTTGTTCGCAGAATCACAATCAAACTTACATTCACTCTCTGGCTCACTGTCAGGTTCAGATTATCTGTCAGATTCATTATTGAACTCATATTCACTCTCAGAATCATTATCAAAATCAGATTCAGTCTCAGACTCAGTGTCAAACTGAGATTTACTCATAGGCTCAATATCAGACTCAGACTCACATTCACTGTCAGACTAACAATCAGACACAAATTCACTCTCAGACACACTATCAAACTCAGAATCACTTTCAGACTCACCAGCAAATCAGACTCTCCGTCAGACTCACAGTCACATTCAAATTAAATCTCAGACTCACTAGCAATCAAACATTCACTGTCAGACATAATATGAGGAGCAGGGTCACTCTTAGACTCTCTATCAAACTCAGAGTCACTCAGACTCGTGAGTGAAATGAGATTCACTCAAATTCACTATCATACTCAGATTCATTCTCAGACTTGCTATTAAACTCAGATTCACTCTCAGGCTTACGATCTTACTCAGATTCACGCTAATGCTCACTATCAAACTTTGATTCACTCATAGACTCAATACCAGAATCAGATTCACTCTTAGGCTCACTACCAAACTCAGATTCACTCTCAGGCATACTACTGAAATCAGCTTAACTTTCAGTCACACTACCTAAATCACATTTACACTCAAGATCTCTATCAAACTCAGATTCACTGCCAGATTCACTACCAAACTCGGATTCTCTGTCCGATTCACTACTGATCTCTGATTCACTCTCAGATTCACTGTCAAACTTAAATTCACCTTAAGACTCACTATCAAACTCCCATTCACTCTCAGGCTCACTATCAGATTCAGGTTATCTGTCAGATTCACTATTGAACTCATATTCACTCTCAGAATCGTTATCAAAGTCAGATTCAGTCTCAGGCTCAGCATCAAACTAAGATTTATTCATAGATTCAATTTGAGACTCAGCTGCAGCCTCAGACTCACTCTCTGGCTCACATGCGCTGTCGAGCACACTATCAAACTCTGATTCACTCTTAGACTCACTATCATATTCAGATTCACTCTCAGACTTACTATCAAATCAGATTTACTCTTAGATTCACTATCAAACTCAAATTCACTCTCAGACTCACTGTCACGTGAGATTCACTCTCCGATTCACTATCAAAGATAAATTCATTCTCAAACTCACTATCAACATGTAGTTCAATCTCAGACTCCCTATCAAACTCAGTTTCACTCTCAGATTCAATATCATATTCAGATTCGCCCTAAGACACACTATCAGCCTCAGATTCACTGTCAGACTCACTATCAAACTCTGACTCACTCTCAGAATTAATATCAAACTCAGGTTCACTCTCTGATTCACTGTCAAACTTAGATTCATTCTAAGTCTCATTATCAAACTCACATTCACTCTTTGAGATTCTTTGACTCACCATAAGTATCATATTCACTCTCAGGCTCACTATCAAACTCAGATTCACTGTCAAGCTCACTATCACACTCAGATTCACTGTTAGGCTTAATATTAGAATGAGCTTCACTCACAGATTCACTTTCACTTGCAGGTTCACTCTCTTACGCAATATCATAATCAGATTCATTCTCAGACACACTCTCAGCCTCTGATTCACTCTCAGGCTCACTATCAAACTCAGATTCACTCTTTGACTCACCATAAGTATCAGTTTCACTCTGGGCCTCACTGTCAGTCTCAGGTTCACTCTCAGGCTCATTCTCAAACTCAGATTCACTCTCAGACTCACTATCAATTTGTAATTCAATCTCAGATTCCCAATCAAACTCAGGTTCACTCTCATATTTACTTTCAAACACAGATTCAATCTCAGATTCACTATCAAACTCAGATTCAGTTTTATTATTGCTATCAGATAGTGATTCTCTCTCGGAAACACGATCAACCTCAGATTCATTGCAAACCTCACTATCAAACTCTGATTCACTGTCTGATGCACTATCAAAATATGATTGGTTCTCAGGGACACTATCAAACACAGGCTAAATCTCAAGCTTCCTAACAAAGTGGGATTCTGCCTCAGAGTCTCTGTCAAGCTCAGATTCACTCTCAGACACACCATCAGCTCCAGATTCACTGTCAAGCTCACTATCAAACTCGGATTCACTGTCAGACGGACTATAAAAATCAGATTAGCTTTCACTCACACTGTCAAACACAAACTAACTCTCAAATTCACTGTCAAAATGAGATTATGCCTCAGAACCATTAGCAGACTGAGATTCATTCACAGACTCACTATCAAACTCAGGTTCACTCTCAGACTCACTATCACATTCAGAATCCCGCATAGATTCAATATCATACTCAGATTCACTCTCAGACACACTATCAGTCTTAGATTCACTCTCAGACTTACTATCAAAGCCAGACTCACTCTGACATTCACTATCAAATGCAGGCTCACTCCCAGACTCACTATCAAATTCAGATTCACTGTCAGGCTCACTATCAAACTCAGGTTCACTCTTAGGCTCATTATTAGTATGAGCTCCACTCACAGACTCACTTTCACTCACAGATTCACTCTCATTCGCAATATCATGCTCACATTCACTCCAGGACACGCTATCAGCCTCAGCTTCACTCTCAGACACACTATCAAACTCAGATTCACTCTCAGACTCACAATGACACTCAAATTCAGTCTCTGACTCAGTATCAAACTGACTGTCACAGCCAGATTCACTCTTAGGCTCACTATCCTTCTCAGATACAATCTCAGACTCATTATCCAACTCGGATCCACTCTCAGACTTACCATCAAAGCCAGATTCACTCTCAGATTCAATATCACACTCAGACTCTCTCTCAGGCTCTCTATCCAAACTGGATCCACACTCATTCAATATCATACTCAGATTCATTCTCAGACACACTATCATATTCAGGTTCACTCTCAGACTTAATATCAAACTCAGGTTCGCTCTCAGACTCACTATTAAACTCATAATCATTCCCACTCTCACTATCAACCTCAGATTCACTGTCAAGCTCACCCATCAAGCTCAGATTTACTCTCAGACTCACTATCAAACCCAGATTAGCTATCAGACACACGATCAAACACAGACTGACTCTCAAATTCACTGTTAAAATGAGATTCTGCCTCAGAGCTACTATCAGGCTGATGTTCACTCTCAGATTCACTATCAAAGCCAGAACCACTCACACACTCTATCAAACATAGATTCATTCTCAGGCGGACTATCAAACTCAGATTCGTTCTCAGACTCACTGTCACATTAGATTCACTCTCAGATTCACTATCAAAGACAAATTCATTCTCAAACCCACTATCAACATGTAATTCAATCTCAGACTCCTATCAAACTCAGATTCACTCTCAGATTCAATATCATACTCAGATTCGCCCTAAGACACACAATCAGCCTCAGATTCACTGTCAGACTCACTATCAAACTCTGATTCACTCTCAGAATTAATATCAAACTCAGGTTCACTCTCTGACTCATTGTCAAACTCAGATTCATTCTAAGTCTCACTATCAAACTCACATTCACTCTTTAAGACTCTTTGACTCACCATAAGTATCATATTCACTCTCAGGCTCACTATCAAACTCAGATACACTGTCAAGCTCACTATCACACTCAGATTCACTGTTAGGCTTAATATTAGAATGAGCTTCACTCACAGGTTCACTTTCACTTGCAGGTTCACTCTCATACTCAATATCATAATCAGATTCACTCTCAGACACACTCTCAGCCTCTGATTCACTCTCAGGCTCACTATCAAACTCAGCTTCATTCACAGGCTCAATATCACACTCAGATACAGTCTCAGGTTCACTGTCAAACTCACTGACACAGTTAGATTCACTCTCAAAATCACTATCCTTCTTAGATACAGTCTCAGACTCACTATCCAACTCAGATTCAATCTCATACTCAATATCTTGCTCAGATTCACTCTCAGACTCAATATCATATTCAGATTCACTCTCGGACACACTATCAGCCTCCGATTCACTTTCAGGCTCACTATCAAACTCAGGTTCACGCTCAGGCTCACTATCACACTCAGATACAGTCTCAGACTCACTATCCAACTCAGATTCACTCTCATACTCAATATCTTGCTCAGATTCACTCTCAGACTCAATATCATATTCAGATTCGCTCTCAGACACACTATCAGCCTCTGATTCACTCTCAGGCTCATTATCAAACTCCGGTTCACTCTCAGGTTCACTATCACACTCACATACAGTCTCAGACTCATTCTACATCTCAGATTCACTCTCATACTCAATTTCTGGCTCAGATTCACTCTCAGACACACTATCAGCCTCTGATTTACCCTCAGGCTCACTATCAAATTCAGCTTCACTCTCAGGCTCGCATCCCACTCAGATACAGTCTCAGACTCACTGTCAAACTCACTGACACAACTAGATTCACTCTCAAAATCACTATCCTTCTCAGATACAGTCTCAGACTCACTATCCAACTCAGATTCAATCTCATACTCAATATCTTGCTGAGATTTACTCTCAGACTCAATATCACATTCAGATTCACTCTCAGACACACTATCAGCCTTTGATTCACTTTCAGGCTTACTATCAAACTCTGGTTCATTCTCAGGCTCACTATCACACTCAGATACAGTCTCAGACTCACTCTGCAACTCTGATTCACTCTCATACTTAATATCTGGCTCAGATTCTCTCTCAGACACACTATCAGTCTCTGATTCACTCTCAGGCTCACCATCAAACTCAACTTCACTCTCAGACATGCTGTCAAATTCAGATTGACTCTTATAATTGCTAGCGAAATCAGATTCATTCTCAGACGCACTATCAAACTGAGACGCATTATCAAACTCAGATTCAATGTCAGACTCATTATCAGATTCCAATTTACTCTCAGACTCACTATCAAAATCAAATTCACCTTCCATCACACTAATTCACATTCACTCTCAAATTCACAATCAAACTTAAATTCATTCTCAGATCCACTCTGAAGCTCAGATTCACTGTCAGACTTGCTATCAAACTCAGATACACTCTCAAACTCACTATCAAGCTATAATTCACTGTCAGGCTCACTATCAAACTCAGATTCACCTCAAGTTCACTATCAAACTCTGACTCAGTCTAAGATACACTATCAAAATCAGGTTCACTCTAAGATTCACTATCAAAATCAGATTCACTCTTAGGCACACCTTCAAACTTAGACTAACTCTCAAGCTCACTACCAAAATGAGATTCTGTTGGAGAGGCATTATTCAACTCAGATTCATTATCAGAGCACTATTCGCTGTCATACACACTATGAGAATCCAATTCACTCTCAAACTGACTATAAAACTGAGATTTACTCAATGTTAAGTCCGGAAGGCTGTAAAGTGCCCAGTTGGAAGATGAGGTGCTGTTCCTCCAGTTTGCATTGAGCTTCACTGGAACATTGCAGCAGGCCAAGGACGGACATATGGGCATGAGAGCAGGGTGGTGTGTTGAAATGGCAAGTGACAGGGAGGTCTGGGTCATGCTTGTGGACAGACTGAAGGTGTTCCACAAAGCGGTCACCCAGTCTGCGTTTGGTCTCTCCAATGTAGAGGGAGCAGTGAATGCAGTAGACTAAATTGAGGGAAGTGCAAGCGAAGTGCTGCTTCACTTGAAAGGAGTGTTTGGGCCCTTGGACAGTGAGGAGGGAGGAAGTAAAGGGGCAGGTGTTGCACCTTCTGCAGTTGCATGGGAAGGTGCCGTGGGAGCGGGTTGAGATGTAGGGGGTGATGGAGGCGTGGACCAGGGTGTCTCGGAAGGAACGATCCCTGCGGAATGCTGCCAGTGTGGTGGGGGGGTTGGGGGGTGGGTGAAGGAAGATGTGTTTGGTGGTGGCATAATGCTGGAGCTGGCAGAAATGGCGGAGGATGTTCCTTTGAATGCGGAGGCTGGTGGGGTGATAAGTGAGGATAAGGGGGACCCTATGTCGGACTCACCATGAGACTCCAATTCACTCTCAAAATCACTGTAAGACTGAGGTTTACTCTGAGGCTCACAATCAGAAACAGATTCAATCTCGGATTCACTATGAAACTCAGATTCAGTCAGGCTCACTATCAAACTCTGATACAGTCAGACTCACTATCAAACTCAGATTCACTCTCAGAGTCACTAGCAAATTCAGATTCACTCTCAGAGTCTCTATCAATATCAGATTCACTCTCGGACTCACAAACAAACTCAGATTCACCCTCAAACCATCAAACTCAGGTTTATTCTCATACTCACTAATAAACATAGATTCAAACTTAGATTCACTATCCAACTAGATTCAAGATCAAACTCAGATTCACTCTCAGGCATACTGTCAGATCAAGGTTCACTATCAGACTCACAGAGACTCCAAATCATTATCAAACTCACTATGAAACAGAGATTCACTCTCAAGCTCACTATCAAACTCAGATTCATTTTCAGATTCACAATCAAAAACAAATTCGCTCTCAGGTTCAACAGCAACTCAGATTCACTGTCAGGCTCACTACCAAACTCAGATTCACTCTCAGACACACTGTCAAACCCAGATGCACTTTGAGGCTCACTACCAAACTCAGATTCACTCTCAGACACACTGTCAAACCCAGATGCACTTTGAGGCTCACTATCAAACTCTGATTCACTCTCAGACTCACTATCAAACTCAAATTCACACTCAGGCTCACTATCAAACTAAGATTCACTCTCAAGCTCACTATCAAACTCTGATTCACTCTCAGAGTCACTATCAAAATCAGATTCAGTCTCAGACTCACTATTGAAATCAGATTCACTCACAGGCACACTTTCAAACTCAGACTAACTCTAAGGCTCACTATTAAAATGAGATTTCATCTCAGAGTGACTCTCAACCTCAGATTCACTCTCACATTGATAATCAAACTCAGATTCACTTTAAGGCTCATTAGCAAACTCAGGGTCACTCTCATTCTAACTATCAAAATCAGATTCACTCTCAGACATGCTGTCAAAATCAGTTTGAATCTTTTGCACACATTTAAACTCAGACAAAATCTCAGGCCCTCTATCTGAATGAGATTTCATCTCAGAGTCACTATCAGGCTCAGAATCACTCTCACATGAGCTATCAAACACAGATTCAATGTCAGATTCATGGTCGATATCTGATTCACACTCCGCATCAAACTCAGATTCACTCTCAGGCTATCAACCTCAGATTCACTATCGGACTCACTCTCAAACTCAGATTCACTCACCGGCACACTATCAAATTCAGATTCACTATCAGACTCACTCTCAAACTCAGATTCAGTCGCAGAAACGATATCAAATTCAGGTTTGCTCTCAGGTTCACTATCAATCTCAGATCCACTACCAAACTCTGATTTGCTCCCAGACTCATAATCAGACTCTGATTCACTCTCATGCTCACAATCAAATTCAGATTTACTGTCAGATTTACTATCAAACTCAGATACACTCTCACTGTCAAAATTCAATTCACTCTCAGGCACACTATAGATCTCAGACTAACTCTGAAGCCCACTATCATAATGAGATTATGTATCAGAGTCGCCATCAGACTCAAATTCACTCTCTGCTCAGTATCAGAATTGGAATCACTGTCAGGATCACTGTCTAACTCAGATTCACTCTCAGACTCACTACCGAAATCAGATTCAATCTCAAACTCACCATAAAATGCAGATTCACTCTCAGACGCAATATCAAACTCATATTCACTCTCAGATGCACTACAGATTCAATCCCAGGTGCACTGCCAGAACAGGATTCGCTCTCAGACTCCGCATGAGAGTCCAATATATTCTCAAACACACTATCAAACTGTGATCCACTCTCAAGCACAATATCAAACTCAGATTCACTCTCAGACTCACAATCAAAACTAATGCACTCCCAAATACACTATCAAGATGAGATTCACCACCAGTCTCACTGTCAAACTCGGATTCACTCTGGGACCATGAAACCCGGATTCACGGTCAGACCATGAAACTCAGGTTCACGCTTAGATTCACTATCAAACTAAGATTCACTCTCAAGCTTACTATCAAACACTGATTCAGGCTCAGAGTCACTATCAAAATCAGATTCACTCTCAGACTCACTATTGAAATCAGCTACACTCTCAGACACACTATGAAACTCAGACTAACTCCTAAGCTCAAATGAGATCTTGTCTAGGAGACACTATCAAACTCAGATTCACTCTCGGGCTATGAAACTCAGATTCCCTCACAGACATACAATCAAGCTCAGATTCACTCTCAGGCACACTAACAAACTCAGATTCACTCAGACTCACTACCAAGCTCAGATTCACTCTGAGATTCACTATCAAAATCAGATTCACTTTGAGGCTCACTATCAAAATCAGATTCACTCTCAGACTCACTAGCGAAATATGATTCACTATCAAGCACACATTCAAACACTGACTAACTCTCAAGTTCACTATCTGAATGAGATTTAATCTCAGAGTCAATATCAGGCTCAGATTCATTATCAAATTCACTATCAAGCGCAGATTCAATGTCAGATTCACTATCGTTATCTGATTCACGCTCAGGCACCCTATCAAACTGAGGTTCGCTTTCAAACTGAAAAATTCAGATTCACTCGGAGACACACAATCAAACTCAAATTCACTATCAGACTCACTATCAAACTCAGGTTCACTCTCAACCTCACTATCAAATTCAGATTTGCTGTCAGATTCACTATCAAACTCAGATTCACTCCAGACTCATAATCAGCCTCTGACTCACTCTCAGGCACACTATACAACTTAGGCTAATTCTGATGCCCACTATCAAAATGATATGCTGTTGCAGAGTCATCATCAGACACAGATTCACTTTCCAACTAACTATCATAATTGGATTCACTGTCAAACTTAATGTCAAACTCAGATTCACTCTCATACATACTAGCAGTCATTGACTGACACTCAAACCTGCTACTGGAATTAGATTCTTTCTCAGATGCACTATCAAACTCATATTCAATGTCAGACTCACTATCATATTCCAATTCGCCCTCAGACACGCAACCGAAATCAGATTAGCCCACCACCGCACAAACTAATTCAAATTCATTCTCAAACTCACTACCAAACTCAGATTCAGTCTTCAATGCACTATCAAGATTCGCTTTCTGGCTCACTGTGAGACTTCAATTTACTCTCAAACTCACTATGAAACTGAGTTTTACTCACAGACTCACAATCAGAAACAAATTCACTCACAGATTCACAATCAAAAACAGATTCAATCTCAGGTTCACAATCCAACTCAAGTTCAGTCAGACACATGTTCAAACTCAGTTTCACTCTCAGAGTCATTATCAGATTCAGGTTCACTCTCAGGATCCCCATCAAAATCAGATTCACTCTCAGACTCACAATCAAACTCAGATTCACCCTCAGATCATTAAACTCAGATGCACTCTCAGGCACACTTATAAACTCAGGTTCACTCTCAGACTCACTACCAAACACAGATTTATTCTCAGAATCACTATCCAACTAGATACATTCCCAGATGAAATATTAAAATCATTTTCACTCGCAGACTCACTACCAAACGCAGATTCACTCTCAGATTCACTATCTAATTGGATTCATTCCCAGACTCAATATCAAACTCATATTCACTCTCCGACTTACTACTAAACTTAGATTCATTCTCAGAAACTCTGTCAGGACAAGATTCAATATCAAACTCATATTCACTCTCTGCCTTACTACTGAACTTAGATTCACTCTCAGAAACTCTGTCAGGACAAGATTCACTATCAAACTCACAACGAGACACCAATTCATTCTCAAACTCACTATGAAACTGAGATTCACTCTCAAACTCACCATCAGACTCGGATTCAATCTCAGGCTCACAATTAAAGACAAATTAACTCTCGGATTCACCATCAAACTCAGATTCACTGTCAGACTCATTATCAAACTCAGATTAATTCTTGGACCATGAAACTCAGATTAACTCTCAGGCACACTTTCAAACTGAGATTCGCTCTCAGACTCACTGTTAAACTCAGATTCACTTTGAGGCTCATGATCAAATCAGATTCACTCTCAGACTGACTATCAAGTTCAGATTCACTCTCAGACTATCTATCAAAATCAGGTTCACTCTCAAACTCACAATCGAAATATGATTAGCTCTCATGCACACATTCAAACTCAGACTAACTCTCAAGCTCACTATCTAAATCAGTTTTCATCTCAGAATCATAATGAGGCACAGATTCACACTCATATGCACTGTCGAACTCAGATTCAATGTAAGATTCAATATCGCTATCTGATTCACTCTCAGGCACCCTATCAAACTGAGGTTCGCTTTCAGACTAAGAAACTCAGATACACTCGGAGACACAATAACAAACTCAAATTCACTGTCAGACCCAGTATCAAACTCAGGTTCACTCTCAACATCACTATCAAATTCAGATTTGCTCTCAGGATCACTATCAAACTCAGATTCATTATCAAACTCAGATTCACTCCCAGACTCATAATCAGGCTCTGAATCACTCCCAAGCTCACAATCAAACTCAGGTTTGCTGTCAGATGCACTATGAAAATCCAACTCACTCTCAGAAACCTGATTGTGACTGTGAGATGAAATCATATTTAGATAGTGAGCTTGAGAAGTTTGCTGTCACATGCGCTATCAAAATCAAGCTCACTCTCTGGCACACTATCAAACTCAGGCTAACTGTGATGCCCACTATCAAAATGATACGCTGTCGCAGAGTCACCATCAGACACAGATTCACTTTCCAACTCACTGTCAGAATTGGATTCACTGTCAGACACACTGTGAAATTCAGATTCAGTCTCAGACACATTAGCCGATACTGAATGACTCGCAAACTTGCTATCGAAATCAGATTCACTCTCAGATGCGCTATCAAACTCACATTCAATGTCAGACTCACTATCAGATTCTAATTCGCCATCAGACACGCAAACGAAATCAGATTTACTCACCACTGCACAAACTAATTCAAATTCAGTCTCGTACTCACTAACAAACTCAGATTTACTCTTCGTCACCCTTTCAACATTTGTGTTCTGGCTCACTGTGAGACTTCAATTTATTCTCAAACTCACTATAAAGCTGAGTTTTACCCACAGACTCAGAATCAAAATCAAAATCAATCACAGATTCACAATCAAAAACAGATTCAATCTCAGGTTCACAATCCAACTCAGGTTCAGTCAGACTCACATTCAATATCAGATTCACTCTCTGAGTCACTATCAGATTCAGGTGAACTCTCAGGATCCCCTTCAAAATCAGATTCACTCTCAGACTATGAAACTCAGATTAACTCTCAGGCATGCTTTCAAACTGAGATTCGCTCACACACTCATTATCAAACTCACATTCACTCCCAAACTCATAATCAGGCTCTGACTCACTCTCAGGTTCATCATCAAACTCAGCTTTGCTGTCAGATGCACTATCTAAATCAAAATCACTCTCAGGCACACTATCAAACTCAGGCTAACTCTGATGCCCACTATCCAAATGATATGCTGTTGCAGTGTCACCATCAGACACAGATTCACTTTCCAACTCACAGTCAGAATTGGATTCACTGTCAGACTCACTGTCAAACTCAGATTCACTCTCAGACACACTAGCAGATACTGACTGACTCTCAAACTTGCTATCGAATTCAGATTCACTCTTAGACGCACTATCAAACTCATATTCAATATCAGACTCATTATCAGATTCCAATTCACCAACAGACATGCAACCGAAATCAGATTTACTCACCACTGCAGAAACTAATTCAAATTCATTCTCAAACTCACTACCAATCAGACACAGATTCACTTTCCAACTCACAGTCAGAATTGGATTCACTGTCAGACTCACTGTCAAACTCAGATTCACTCTTCGACGCACTATCAAGAGTCACATTCTGGCTCACTGTGAGACTTCAATTTACTCTCAAACTCACTATGAAACTGAGTTTTACTCACAGACTCACAATCAGAAACAAATTCACTCACAGATTCACAATCAAAAACAGATTCAATCTCAGGTTCACAATCCAACTCAGTTCAGTCAGATTCACGTTTAAACTCAGATTCACTCTCAGAATCAATATCAAATTCAGGTTCACTCTCAGGATCCCGATCAAAATCAGATTCCCTCTCAGACTCACAATCAAACTCAGATTCACCCTCAGATCATTAAACTCAGGTTCACTCTCAGGCACACTTATAAACTCAGGTTCACTCTCAGACTTACTACCAAAGACAGATACATTCTCAAAATGACTATCCAACTAGTTTCACTCCCAGATGAAATATTAAAACCATATTCACTCTCAGACTTAATACAAAACACAGATTCAATCTCAGATTCACTATCTAACTAGATTCACTCCCAGACCCAAGATCAAACTCATATTCACTCTCCAACTTACTACCAAACTCAGATTCACACTCAGAAATTCTGTCAGGACAAGGTTCGCTGTCAAACTCACTACGAGACTCCAATTCATGCTCAAACTCACTATGAAACTGAGATTCACTCTCAAACTCACCATCAGACTCGGATTCACTCTCAGGCTTACAATTAAAAACAAATTAACTCTCGGATTCACCATCAAACTCAGATTCACTGTCAGACTCACTATCAAACTCAGATTAATTCTCGGACCATGAAACTCAGATTAACTCTCAGGCACACTTTCAAACTGAGATTCGCTCTCAGACTCGCTGTTAAACTCAGATTCACTCTCAGACTATCTATCAAACTCTGATTCATTCTCGGGCTCACTATCAAATTCTGATGCACGCTCATTCTAACGATCAAAATCAGGTTCATTCTCAAACTCACAATCAAAATATGATTCGCTCTCACGCACACATTCAAACTCAGATTAACTCTCACCTCACTATCTAAATCAGATTTAATCTCAGAATCACAATGAGGCATAGATTCACACTCACATGCACTGTCAAACTCAGATTCAATGTCAGATTCACTATCAATATCTGTTTGACTCTCATGCACCCTATCAAACTGAGATTCGCTTTCAGACAAAGAAACTCAGATTCACTCGGAGACACACTATCAAACTCAAATTCACTATCACACTCATTATCAAACTCACGTTCACTCTCAACCTCACTATCAAATTCAGATTTGCTCTCAGGCTCACTATCAAATTCAGATTCACCATCAAACACAGATTCACTCCCAGACACATAATCAGACTCTGACTCAATCTCAGGCTCACTATTAAACGCAGGTTTGCGTCAGATGCACTATCAAAATCCAACTCACTCTCAGACACCCTAACAATCTCAGGGTAACTCTGATGCCCACTATCAAAATGATATGCTGTCGCAGAGTCGCCATCAGACACAGATCCACTTTCCAACTCACTGTCAGAATTGGATTCACTGTCAGACTCACTCTCAAATTCAGGTTCAGTCTCAGACAAACTAGCAGATACTGACTGACTCTCAAACTTGCTATCGAAATCAGATTCACTCTCAGATGCACTATCACACTCATATTCAATGTCAGACCCACTATCAGATTCCAATTCGCCGTTGGACACGCAACCGAAATCAGATTTACTCACCACCGCACAAACTAATTCAAATTCATTCTCAAACTAAATACCAAATTCAGATTCACTCTTCGACGCACTATCAAGAGTCACATTCTGGCTCACTGTGAGACTTCAATTTACTCTCAAACTCACTATGAAGCTGCGTTTTACTCACAGACTCACAATGAAAAACAAATTCACTCACAAAATCACAATCAAAAACAGATTCAATCTCAGGTTAACAATCCAACTCAGGTTCAGTCAGACACACATTCAAACGCAGATTCACCATCAGACTTGGATTCACTCTCAGGCTCACAATTAAAAACAAATTAACTCACGGATTCACCTTCTAAATCAGATTCACTCTCAGACTCACCATCAAACTCAGGTTTGCTGTCACATGGACTATCAAAATCAAACTCACTCTCAGGCACACTATCAAACTCATGTTAATTCTGATGATCACCATCAAAATGATATGCTGTCGCAGAGTCGCCATCAGACACAGATCCACTTTCCAACTCACTGCCAGAATTGGATTTACGGTCAGATACACTGTCAAACTTAGATTCACTCTCAGACGAACTATCAAACTCACATTCAATGTCAGACTCCCTATCAGATTCCAATTCGCCATTAGACACGCAACCGAAATCAGATTAACTCACCACTGCACAAACTAATTCAAATTCATTCTCGTACTCACTACCAAACTCAGATTCACTCTTCAACACATTATCAACATTTGTGTTCTGGCTCACTGTGTGACTTCAATTTATTCTCAAACTCACTATGAAGCTCAGCTTTACTCACAGAATCAGAATCAAAATCAAATTCACTCACAGATTCACAATCAAAAACAGATTTAACCTCAGGTTCACAATCCAACTCAGGTTCAGTCAGACTCACATTCAAAATCAGATTCACACTCAGACTCATAATCAAACTCAGATTCACCCTCAGACCATTAAACTCAGATTCACTCTCAGAGTCATTATCAGATTCAGGTTCACTCTCAGGATGCCTATCAAAATCAGATTCACTCTCAGATTCACAATCAAACTCAGATTCACCCTCAGACCATGAAACTCAGATTGACTCTCAGACTCACTACAAAACACAGATTCATTCTCAGATTCACTATCTAACTGGATTCAATCCCAGATGAAATATAAACATCATATTCACTCTCAGACTCACTACCAAACACAGATTCACCCTCAGATTCACTATCTAATTAGATTCACACCCAGACTCAATATCAAACTCATATTCAGTCTCTGACTTACTACCAAACTCAGATTCACTCTCAGAAACTCTGTCACGACAAGATTCACTGTCAAACTCACTAAGGGACTCCAATTCATTCTCAAACTCACTATGAAACTGAGATTCACTCTCAAACTCACCATCAGACTCGGATTCACTCTCAGGCTCAAAATGAAAAACAAATTAACTCTCGGATTCACCATCAAACTCAGAAGCACTGTCAGACACACTATCAAACTCAATTTAATTCTTGGACCATGAAAATCAGATTAACTCTCAGGCAAACTTTCAACCTGACATTCGCTCTCAGACTCACTGTTAAACTAAGATTCACTTTGAGGCTCACGATCAAAATCAGATTCACTCTCAGGCTCACCATCAAACTCAGGTTTGCTGTCACATGCACTATCTAAATCAAACTCACTCTCAGGCACACTATCAATCTCAGGCTAACTCTGATGCCCACTATCAAAATGATATGCTGACGCAGAGTCGCCATCAGACACAGATTCACTTTCCAACTCACTGTCAGAATTGGATTCACTGTCAGACTCACTCTCAAATTCAGGTTCAGTCTTAGACACAGTAGCAGATACTGACTGACTCTCAAACTTGCTATCGAAATCTGATTCATTCTCAGATGCACTATCACAATCATATTCAATGTCAGACCCACTATCAGATTCCAATTCGCCATTAGACACGCAACCAAAATCAGATTTACTCACCACCGCACAAATTAATTCCAAAATCATTCTCACACTCACAACCGAACTCAGATTCACTCTTTGATGCACTATCAAGCTTAACGATCTGGCTCACTCTGAGACTTCAAACTTACTATGAAGCTGAGTTTTACTCAGAGACTCACAATGAAAAACAGATTCAATCTCAGGTTCACAATCCAACTCAGTTTCAGTCAGCCTCACGTTCAAACTCAGATTCACTGTCAGAGTCACTATCAGATTCAGGTTCACTCTCAGGATGCCTATCAAAATCAGATTCACTCTCACACACACAATCAAACTCAAATTCACCCACAGACCATTAAACTCAGCTTGACTCTCACACTCACTATGAAACACAGATTCATTCTCAGATTCACTATCTAACTAGATTTAATCACAGATGAAATATAAAAATCATATTCACTCACAGACTCACTACCAAACACAGATTCACTCTCAGAAACTCTGTCACGACAAGATTCGCTGTCAAACAGACTACGGGACTCCAATTCATTCTCAAACTCACTATGAAACGGAGATTCACTCTCAAACTCACCATCAGACTCGGATTCACTCTCATGCTCAAAATGAAAAACAAATAAACTCTCAGATTCACCATCAAACTCAGAAGCACTGTCAGACAAACTATCAAACTCAGTTTAATTCTCGGACCATGAAACACAGATTAAATCTCAGGCACACTTTCAACCTGACATTCGCTCTCAGACTCACTGTTAAACTAAGATTCACTTTGAGGCTCACGATCAAAATCAGATTCACTCTCAGGCTCACAATTAAAAACAAATTAACTCTCGGATTCACCATCAAAATCAGATTCACTCTCAGGCTCACCATCAAACTCAGGTTTGCTGTCACATGCACTATCAAAATCAAACTCACTCTCAGGCACACTATCAATCTCAGGCTAACTCTGATGCCCACTATCAAAATGATATGCTGTCGCAGAGTCACCATCAGACACAGATTCACTTTCCAACTCACTGTCAGAATTGGATTCACTGCCAGACTCACTCTCAAATTCAGGTTCAGTCTCAGACACACTAGCAGATACTGACTGACTCTCAAACTTGCTATCGAAATCTGATTCATTCTCAGATGCACTATCACAATCATATTCAATGTCAGACCCACTATCAGATTCCAATTCGCCATTAGACACGCAACCAAAATCGGATTTACTCACCCCTGCACAAACTAATTCAAATTCATTCTCGCCCTTACTACCAAACTCAGATTCACTCTTCGACACATTATCAACATTTGTGTTCTGGCTCACTGTGTGACTTCAATTTACTCTCAAACTTACTATGAAGCTCAGTTTTACTCACAGACTCAGAATCAAAATCAAATTCACCCACAGATTTACAATCAAAAACAGATTCAATCTCAGGTTCACAATCCAGCTCAGGTTCAGTCAGACTCACATTCAAAATCAGATTCACTATCAGACTCAGAATCAAACTCAGATTCACCCTCAGACCATTAAACTCAGATTCACTCTCAGATTCAGATTCAGTCTCAGGATCCCTATCAAACTCAGATTCACTCTCAGACTCAATATCAAACTCAGATTCACGCTCAGACTATCTATCAAACTCTGATTCGTTCTCGGGCTCACAATCAAATTCTGATTCACCCTCATTCTAAATATAAAAATCAGGTTCACTCTCAAACTCAGAATCAGAATATGATCCACTCTCACGCACACATTCAAACTCAGACTAACTCTCAAGCTCACTATCTAAATCAGATTTCATCTCAGAATCACAATGAGGCACAGATTCACTCTCTCATGCACTGTCAAACTCAGATTCAATGTCAGATTCACTGTCGATATCTGATTCCCTCTCAGGCACCCTATCAAATGGAGATTCACTTTCAGACTAACAAACTCAGATTCACTCGGAGACACACTATCAAACTCATATTCCCTATCAAAATTACTATCAAACTCAGGTTCACTCTCAACCTCACTATCAAAATCAGATTTGCTCTTAGACTCACTATCAAGCTCAGATTCACTATCATACTCAGATTCACTCCCAGACACATAATCAGACTCTGACTCACTCTCAGGCTCACCATCAAACTTAGATTTGCTGTCAGATGCACTCTCAAAATCAAACTCACTCTCAGGCACACTATCAAACTCAGGCAAATTCTGATGCCCTCTATCAAAGTGATATGTTGTCACAGAGTCACCATCAGACACAGATTCACTTTCCAACTCACTATCAGAATTGGTTCACTGTCAGACTCACTGTCAAACTCAGATTCACTTTCAGACGCACTATCAAACTCATTTTCAATGTCAGACTCACTATCAGATTCCAATTCGCCCTGAGACACGCAACAAACTCTGAAGCCCACCATCAAAAACAGATTCTGTCTCAGAGCCAACATCAGACTCAGATTCATTCTCCACTCACTATCAGAATTGGATTCACTACCAGAATCACTATGAAACTCAGGATTCTCTCTCAGAAGTCCTATTGAAATCAGGTTTACTCTCAAACTTACTATCAAATTCAGATACAATCTCAGACACAATATCGAAATAAGATTAACTCTCAGAGAAAATATCAAACTCAGATTCACTCTCAGACGCACTTTCAGAACAAGGTTCGCTGCCAGACTCACTTTGAGTCTCCAGTTCATTCTCAAACTCAATATGAAAATGGGATTCACTCTCAAGCTCAGTATCAAACTCATATTCACTCTCGGATACACAATGAAAAAGAAATTCATTCTTATTTTTCACTGTCAGACTCACTATCAAAATCAGATTCATTCGCATGCAAACGATCAAATTCAGGTTTGCTCTCAGACTCACTATCAAACACAGATTCACTATCAAACTCATATTCGCTCCCAGATTCACAATCAGACTCTGCCTCACTCTTAGGCACACAATCAAACTCAGATTTACTGTCAGGTTCATGATCAAACTCAGACTCTGCACACTCACTGTCAAAATCCGATTCACTCTCAAGCACACTATCAAACTCATACAAACTATGAAGCCCACCATCAAAATGTGATTCTGTCTCAGAGTCACCATCAGACTCAGATTCATTCTGCACTCACTTTCAGAATTGGATTCACTGTCAGGATCACTATCAAACTCAGTTTCAATCTCAGACATAATATCAAACTCAGGTTCACTCTCAGACTCACTATCAAACTCAAATTAACTTTGAGGCTCACTATCATAATCTGATTCACTCTCAGATGCACTATCAAACACAGATTCGATCTCAAGCTCACTGTAAAACTTTAATTCACCCACATTCTAACTACTGAAATCAGATTCACTCTCAGACTCACTATCAAAATATTATTCACTCTGATATTATTCAAACTCAGGCTAACTCTCAAGCTCGTTATCTAAATTAGATTTCAACTCAGAGTTGCTACCAGGCTCAAATTCACTCTCACATGCACTATCAAACTCAAATTCAACATCAGGTTCACTATCGATATCTGACTCACTCTCAGGCACCCCATCAAACTCAGGTTCGCTCTCAGACTATGAAACTCAGATTTACTCGCAGACACACCATCAAACACAAATTCACTATCAGGCTCACTATCAAACTCATATTTGCTCTCAGGCTCACTATCAAACTCAGATTCACTATCAAACTCAGATTCACTCCAAGACACACAATCGGACTCTAACTCACTCTCAGGCTCACCATCAAACTCACATTTGTTGTCAGATTCACTATCAAAATCATGCTCAGGCACATTAGGAAACACAGACTAACTCTGAAGCCCACTATCAAAATTATATTCTGTCTCAGAGTCACCATCAGACACAGATTGACTTTCCAACTCAGTATCAGAATTGGATTGACAGTCAGACTCACTGTCAAACTCAGATTCCCTCTCAGACTATCAAAGTCAGATTCACTCTCAGGCTCACTATCAAGTCCAGAATCAATCTCAGACATACTATTAGTCTCAGGTTGACTCTCAGACTTGCTAACAATATCAGATTCACTCTCAGACACACTATCAAACTCATGTTCATTGTCAAACTCACTGACAGATTCCAATTCATTCTCAGACTCACTATTGAAATCAAGTTCACTCTCCATCACACTACCAAATTCACATTTACTCTCAAACTCATTATCAAACTTAGATTCACTCTCAGGTCCAGTATCAAAATCATATTCATTGTCAGACTCACTATCAAACTCAGATTCACTGCCAGATTCACTATTGATACTTGATTCACTCTCAGACACAATATCAATCTCAGATCGACTCTCAGGTTCACTATCAAACTCAGGTTCACTCTCAAGCTCACTATCAAACTCTGATTCACTCTAAGATTCACTATCAAAATTAGGTTCACTCTGAGGCACACATTCAAACTCAGGCTAACTCTCAAGTTCACTGTCAAAAGGAAATTCTGTCTCAGAGACACTATACAACTCAGACTCACTCTCAGCCGCACCATCAGAACACGATTCGCCCTCCGGCTCACTATGAGACTCCAAATTACTCTCAAACTCAGTATAAAACTGAGATTTACGTTCACACTCACAAACACACTCACTCACACTCAAAAACAGCTTGACTCTCAGACTCACAATGAAAACTGATTCGATTTCAGATTCACCATCAAACTCAGTCTCGCTCAGACTCACTGTCAAATGCAGATTCACTCTCAGAGTCACTATCAGATTCAGACTGACTCTCAGAATCTCCTACAAAATCAGATTCACGCTCAGAATCATTATCAAACTCAGATTCACTCTCTGACTCACTGCCAAACTCAGATTCAGTCTCAGATGTGCTGTTAGAACAAGGTTCACTCCCAGACTCACAATGAGGCCCCAATTCATTCTCAAACTCACTATTAAACACAGATTCACTCTCGGACTCACAATCAAAATCAAATTCACTTTCAGTTTCACCATCAAACTCAGATTCACTCTCAGTCTCATTATCAAACTCAGATGCACTCTCAGTCTCATTATCAAACTCAGATGCACTCTCAGTCTCATTATCAATATCTGATTCACTCTCAGAATCACTATTGAAATTAGATTCACTCTCAGACACACTTTTAAACTCAGGCCAACTCTCAAACTTACTATCAACATGAGATTTCATCTCAGAGTTGCTATCAAACTCAGATTCAATCTCAACTATCTATCAAAATCAGATTTTCTTTGAGGCTCACTATCAAACTTAGATCCAGACTCAAGCTCACTTTCAAACACTGATTCACTCTCATTCTAACTATCAAAATCAGATTTACTCTCAGATACACTGTCAAACTCAGATTCAGTCTCTGACTCACTATCAAACTCAGATTCAATTTGAGGTTCACTATCGAAATCAGATTCACTCTCAGGTGCACTTTCAACCTCAGACAAACTCTGAAACTCATTATCAAATGAGATATCCTTTCAGGTCACTGTCAGGCTCAGAATGACTCTGTCAAACTGAGATTCAATGTCAGATTGTCTATCAATATCTGATTCACTCTCAGACTTCCTATCAAACACACATTCACTCTCAGACTATCAAACTCAGATTCAATCGCAGGCACACTATCAAACTCAGATTCACTTTGAGGTTCACTATCAAACTGAGAGTCACTCTCAGGCTCACTATCAAACTCAGAATCACTGTCAGTCTCACTATCAAACTCAGATTCACCCTCGGACCATGAAACTCAGATTATCTCTCAGCCACACGATCAAATCAGAATCACTCTGAGACACACTATCAAGCTGTGATTCACTCTCAGACTCACTGTCAAAGTCAGATTCATGTTGAGGCTCACTATCAAACTCAGATTTACTCTCAGACACACTATCAAACTCAGATTCACACTCAGACCCACTATCGGACACAGATTCACTCTCAGACACACCATCATACTCATGTGCTGTCAAACTGAGATTCAATGTCAGATTCTCTATCAATATCTGATTCACTCTCAGACTTCCTATCAAACACACATTCACTCTCAGACTATCAAACTCAGATTCACTTTGAGGCTCACTATCAAATTCAGATGCACTCTCACGCTCACCCTCAATCTAAGATTCACTCTCAAGCTAACTATCAAACTCTGATCCACTATCAGAGACATCATCAAAATCAAATTCATTCTCAGGCTCACTGTCGAAATAAGATTAAGTCTCAGGCGCACTTTCAACCTAAGGCTAACTCTCAAGCTCACTATTAAAATGAGATTTCATCTCAGAGTCACTATCAGTCTCAGGATCACTCTCACATGCACTGTCAAACTCAGATGTAATGTCAGATTCACTATGGATGTCTGATTCAGTCTCAGACGCCCTATCAAACTCAGATTCACAGTCAGACCATCAAACTCAGGTTCAATCGCAGACACACTATCGAATTCGGATTCACTATCAGACTCACTATCAAACTCAGATTCACTTGCAAACACACTATCAAATTCAGGCTTGCTCTCATGCTCACTATAAGACATTGAAATTCAGATTTGCTCCCAGACTCACATTCAGATTCTGATTCAATCTTAGGCTCATAATCAAACTCATGTTTAGTGTCAGATTCACTATCAAACTCAGGTTCATTCTCACATTCACTGTAGGAATCTGTTTCACTCTTAGGCACACTGTCAAACTCAGATTAACTCTGAAGCCCACCATCAAAATGAGCTTCTGTCTTAGAGTCACCATTAGACTCAGGAGCATTCTCCACTCACTATCAGAATTGGATTGACTGTCAGAATCACTGTCAAACTCAGATTCACACTGAGACACACTATCAAAATAATATTCATTCTCAGACACACTACCAAACTCAGATTTACTCTCAAGTGCACTATCAGAACAGGATTCGCTGTCAGACTAACTTTGAGAGTCCAATTTATTCTCAAACTCACTATGAAACTGAGATTCACTCTCAAGCTCACTATCAAACTCAGGTTTACTCTCAGACTCACAATCAAAAACAAATTCACTCAGGCTCACCATCAAAAACAAATTCAGTCTCAGGCTCACCATCAAATTCAGATTCACTGACAGTTTCACTATCAAACTCAGATTCACTCTTGGACCATGAAACTCAGATTCACTCTCAGACACACTATCAAACATAGATTCACTCTCAGACTCATTATCAACCTCAGATTCACTTTGAGGTTCACTATCAATGTCAGACTCACTCTGAGACTCACTATCACACTAAGGTTCACTCTCAAGCTCATGATCAAACTCTGATTCACTCTCAGAATCATTATCAAAATCAGATTCACTTCCTGGCACACTTTCAAACTCAGACTAACTCTCAAGCTCACTATCTAAATCAGATTGCCTCTCAGAATCACAATTAAGCTCAGATTTACTGTCAGAGGCACTATCAAACTCAGATTCATGTCAGATTCACTATCGATATCTAATTAGCTCTTAGGCTCCCTGTCAAAAGCAGATTCACTCTCAGACTATCAAACCCAGATTCACTCGCAGACACATGATCAAACTCAGGTTCACAATCAGACTCACCATCAAACTGTGATTCACTCTCAGGCACCCGATCAAATTTAGAGTCACTCTCAGGCTCACCATCAAAATCAGATTTGCTGTAAGACTCACTATCGAAATCAGATTCACTCACAATTTCAAACTCAAACTCTCAAATTCACTATCACACACTGATTCACTCTCAAACTCAGATTCACTAAGACACACTAGCAAATTCAAGTTTGCTCTCAGACTCACTATCAAACTCAGATTCACTATCTAACGCAGATTTACTCCCAGACTCACAATCAGACTCTGACTCTCTCTCAGGCTCACCATCAAATTCAGATTTGCTGTCAGATTCACTATCAAAACCAGACTCACTCTCAGGCACACTATCAAACTCAGACTAACTCTAAAGCCCACTTGCAATGTGAGATTCTTGCTCAGACTCACCATCAGAATCAGATTCACTCTCCTACACACTATCAGAATTAGATTCACTGTCAGACTCACTATCAAACTCAGATTCACTACCAGGCTCTCTTTTGAAATCAGATTCACTCTCAGATGCACTATCAAACTCAGATTCATAACCAGAAACACTATCATATTCCAATTCACTCAGACATATTATCAAAATCAGATTCACTCTCCATAACACTAACAGATTCATTCACTCTCAAACGCACTCTCAAACTTAGATTCACTCTCAGATCCACTATCAAACTCAGATTCACTGTCAGACTCACTATCAAACTCAGGTTCACTCTCAGGCTCTCTAATGAAATGAGATTCACTCACAGACTCACTATCAAACTCCGATTCACTCTCAAGCTCATGGTCAAATACTGATTCACTGTCTGACACACCTTTGAAAGCAGATTCGCTCTCAGACACACTTTCAAATCAGACTAACTGTTAAGCCCTCTCTCAAAATGAGACTCTGCCTCAGAAAGACTATCCAACTCAGATTCACTCTCAGACTCACTATCAGACTATGATTTAGTCTGAAACTCACTAGGAAACACTGATTCACTCTCAGAGACACTATCCAACTCAGATTCACTCTCAGGCTCAATGTTAAACTCAGATTCACTCTCAGACTCACTGTTAGACTATGATTTAGTCTCAAGCTCACTGTCAAATACTGATTCACTCTCAGTCACTATCAAAATCAGATTCACTCACAGGCTCACATTCAAACTCAGAGCAACTCTGAAGCTCGCTATCAAAAGGGGATTTTGTCTCAGGATCAATATCTAACTCACATTCACTCTCAACCTCACTATCAAATTTAGATTCACTGTTAGACTCACAATCAAATTAAGATTAATTGTCCGCGTCAATATCGATCTCCGATTCATTCTCTGACACACTACCAAACTCAGATCCGCTCTCCGACTCACTACAAAACTCAGATTCACTCTCAAGATCACTGTCGAACTGGTTTGCTCTCAGAGTCACTATCAAAATCAGATTCACTCTTAGGCACTCTTTCAAACTCAGAGAAACTCTCAAGCTCACCATCAAAATGGGATTTCATCGCAGAGTCACTATCACGCTCTGATTCACTTTCAGACTATCAAACTCAGAGTCAATCTCAGATGCACTATCAAACACAAATTCGCTCTCACACTCACTTTTGAAATCCGATTCACTCTCAGGCACGCTGTCAAACTCAGACTAACTCTGAAGCCCACCATCAAAATGAGCTTCTGTCTCAGAGTCACATTCAGACTCAGATTCATTCTCCATTAAATATCAGAATTGGGTTCACTGTCAGAATCATTATCTCTCTCAACCTCACTGTCAAATTCAGATTTGCTCTCAGACTCACTTTCAAACTCAGCTTCACTATCAAACTCAGATTCACTCCCAGACTCACAATTAGACTCTGACTATCTATCAAGCACACCATCAAACTCAGATATGCTGTCAGATTTACTATCAAAACCAGATTCACTATCAGATTCACAATCACACTCAGATTCGCTCCCAGACTATCAAAGTCAGATTCACTCTCAGGCATGCCATCAAACTCAGATTCACTCTCAGACACACTATCAAACTCAGATTCACTCTCAGACTCGCTCTCAAACTCAGATTCAGTCTCAGATTCACTATAAAATTCAGATTCACTTTCAGGTTCATTATCAAACTCAAATGCATTCTCAGACACACCATCGAACTCCAATCCACTCTCAGACTCAATACCAAACTCATTTCCATTCTCAGGTGCATGATCAAACTCAAATTCACTCTCAGACATCCTGACAAACGTAGATTCACTCTCAGATTCACTATTAAAGTCAGATTCAATCTCAGGCTCTCTACTAAAATCTGATGCACTCTCAGACACGCTTTCAAACTCAGATTCACTCTCAGACACACAGTCAAAATCAAATTCACTCTCAGGCACATAAACAAACTTAAATTCAATGCCGGTCTCACTATCAGATTCCAATTCACTCACAGACACACTATCAAAATCAGATTCACTCTCTGTCACACTATCTAATTCACATAAACTCTCAACCTCGCTATCAAACTTAGAATCACTCTCAGATCCACTATCAAACTCAGATTCACTCTCAGGCTTACTATCAAACTCAGAGTAACTCTCAGACATGCTGTCAGACTAAGATTCACCCTCAGACTCTCTATTAAAATCAGATCTACTCTCAGACTCACTATCAAAGTAAGATTCACTATCAAGCTCACTATAAAACATTGATTCACCCTCACTGTCACTATCAAAATCAGAGTCAATTTCAGAATCACTGTCAAAATCAGATTCACTCTCAGGCTTACTATCAAACTCAGAGTAACTCTCAGACACGCTATCAGACTAAGATTTACTCTCAGACTCTCTATTGAAATCAGATCCACTCTCAGACTCACTATCAAAGTAAGATTCACTATCAAGCTCACTATAAAACATTGATTCACCCTCACTGTCACTATCAAAATCAGATTCACTTTCAGAATCACTGTCAAAATCAGATTCACTCTCAGGCTTACTATCAAATTCAGAGTAACTCTCAGACAAGCTATCAGACTAAGATTCACTCTTAGACTCTCTATTGAAATCAGATCCACTCTCAGACTCACTATCAAAGTAAGATTCACTATCAAGCTCACTATCAAACATTAATTCACCCTCACTGTCACTATCAAAATCAGATTCACTTTCAGAATCACTGTCAAAATCAGATTCACTCTCAGGCTTACTATCAAATTCAGAGTAACTCTCAGACAAGCTATCAGACTAAGATTCACTCTTAGACTCTCTATTGAAATCAGATCCACTCTCAGACTCACTATCAAAGTAAGATTCACTATCAAGCTCACTATCAAACATTAATTCACCCTCACTGTCACTATCAAAATCAGATTCACTTTCAGAATCACTGTCAAAATCAGATTCTCAGGCTCACACTCTAACTCAGAGAAACTCTCAAGCTCACTGTCAAAATGGGAATTTGTCTCAGAGTCACTATCACAGTCTGATTTACTCTGAGATGCACAATCAAATGCAGATTCATGTCAGACTCACTATCGAATTCCAATTCACTCCCAGAATCACTATCAGAATCAGATTCACTCTCTGTCACATTCTCTAACTTGCATTCTCTCTCAACCTCACTGTCAAAATTAGATTCACTCTAAGATCCACGATCAAACTCAGATGCACTGTCAGGTTCACTATCGATCTCTGATTCACTCTCAGAAACACGAGCAAACTCAGATCCACTCTCAGACTCACTAGCAAACTTTGAATCACTCTCCAACTCACTATCAGAATTAGATTCACTGTCAGACTCACTACCTAATACAGGTTTGCTCTCAATCACTCTATCGAAATCAGATTCACTCTCAGACTATCTATCGAAATCCCATTCACTTTGAGGCTCACTGTCAAGCTCAGATTCACTCTCAAGCTCGCTATCAAGCTCAGATTCAATTTGAGGCTCACCATCAAACTCAGATTTACTCTCAGGCTCAATACCAAACTCAGATTTACTCTCCGCCATGCTATTAAACTCCGTTTCGCTCTCAGGCTCATTATCAAACATAGATTCGCTGTCAGATTCATTATCAAAGTCAGATTCACTCTCAGCCTCTCTATTGAAATCAGATTCACTCTCAGGCTCAATTTCAAACTCAAATTCACTCTCAGTCTCAGTATCAAATTCAAATTCAATCTCAGACTCATACTGAAACTCAGTCAGATTCACTATCAAACTCAGATTCACTCTCACACTCATTGTTGAAATCTGATTCACATGCAGGCATTTGAACAAACTCAGACTAATTCTGAAGCTCACTATCAAACTTAGATCCACTCTCAGATACACTATCAAACTCAGATTCGCTGCCAGACTCACTACCAAATTCAGATTCACTCTCAGACACACTATCGAAATCAGATCCACTCTCAGACTCACTATCAAACTCAGATTCACTCCCAGGCTATCAAACTCAGATTAACTCTCAGACTCACTATCGAATGCAAATTCACTCTCAGACACACTATCAAACTTAGATTCAATCAGACTCACTACCAAATGCAGATTCTCTATCAGACTCAATATCAAACTCAGATTCAGTCTCAGCCTCATTGTCAAATTCAGATTCACTCTCATACTTACAATCAAACTCAGATTCACTCTCACACTCACTGTTGAAATCTGATTCACTCTCAGGCACACTGTCAAACTCAGACTAACTCTGAAGCTCACTATCAAAGCGAGATTCTGTCTCACTGTCACCATCAAACTCAGATTCACTCTCCAACTAACTATCAAAATTGGATTCACTGTCAGACTCACTATCTAACTCAGATTCATTCTCAGACTCATGATCAAACACAGATTCACTCTCAGATTCACTATCAAACTCAGATTCACTCCCAGACTATCAAACTGAGATTCACGCTCAGACTCAACACTAAACTCTGATTCACTCTCAGGCTTGCTATCAAAATCAGATTCACTCTCAGACTAACTATCGAATTCTGATTCGCTCTCAGGCACACTTTCAAACTCAGACTAACTCTCAAGTTCACCAACGAAATGAGATTTTGTCTCAGGGTCTCTCATTCACTTTCAGACTATGAAACTCAGACTCATTCGCGGATATCACTATCAAAAGCAGGTTCACTATCAGAATCATCAGGTTTGGATTCACTGTCAGGCTTACTATCAACCTCAGATTCACTCTCAGCCTCACCATCAAATTCAGATTTGCTCTCAGCCTCACTATAAAGCCCTGATTCACTATCAAACTCAGAGACACTCCCAGACTCACGATCAGACTCTGACTCACTCTCAGGCTCACCATCAAACTCAGATTTAATGTCAGATTCACTATTGAAATCAGACTCACTCGCAGGCATATAATGAAATTCAGACTAACTCTGAAGACTATTATCAAAATGAGATTCTGTCGCAGACTCACCATCAGGCTCAGATTCACTATCAGAATTGGATTCACTGTCAGACTCACTATCAAACTCAGATTCTCTCTCTGACTGTCGAAATCAGATTCACTCTCAGACGCACTATCACACTCAGATTCAGACTCACTACCAGAATTGGATTCAATCTCAGACTCACTTTTAAACTCAGATTCACTCTCAGGCTCACAATTAAACTCAGATTCACTCACAATTTCACTATCAAACTCTGATTCACTGCCAGATTCACTATCCAAGTCACATTCACTCTCAAGCTCACTATCAAACTCTAATTCACTCTCAGGCACTCGATCAATATCAGATTCCCTCTCAGACCCATGATTAAACTCAGATTCATTCTCAAGCTCACTATCAAACTCTGACTCACTCCCAGATTCACTATCGAAATCCAATTCATTCTCAAGCACACTTTCGAACGCAGACTAACTCTCAAGTTCACTATCTAAATATGATTTCACCTCAGAGTCACTATCAAACTCAGATTCAATGTCAGATTCACAATCGACATGTGGTACTCTCTCAGACTCCCTCTCAAAATCAGATTCACTATCAGGCAATCAAACTCAGGTTCACTCTCAGACGAACTAACAAAATCAGATTCACTCTCAGACTCACTGTCAAACTCAGATTCACTCTCAGACTCTATCGAAACCAGATTCACTCTCAGTCTTACTATTAACTTAGATTCACTCTCAGACATGCTATCAGGCTCACATTGACTCTCAAGCTTGCTATCAAAACCTGGTTCACTCTCAGACGCCCTATTAAATTCAGATTCAATGTCAGACACACTGTCAGATTCCATTGCACTCTCAGACACACTACCCATATCAGATTCACTCTCTGTCACACTAATTCACATTCACTCTCACCCTCACTATCAAACTTAGATTCACTCTCAGACTAACACAGATTTACTCTCAGACACACTATCAAACACAGATTCATTCTGAGACTCACTATCAAACTCAGATTTACTATCAGACTCTCCATTGAAATCAGATTCACTCTCAGATGCACTATCAATTTCAGATTCAATGTCAGACTAACTATTCGATTCCAATTCACTCTCAGGCTCACTATCAAAATCAGGTTCACTTCTCTGTCACAATAACTAATTCACATTCACTCTGAACCTCACAATCAAACTTAGATTCACTCTCATATCCACTATCAAACTCAGATTCACTGTCAGGCTCACTATCAAACTCAGATTCACTGTATCGATCACTGATTCACTCTCAAACAAATTATCAAACTCGGGTCCACTCTCAGACTCACAACCAAATTCAGATTTACTCTCAGACTCACTATCATCCTCAGATTCACTCTGAAGCTCACTATCAAGCTCTGATTCACTGTCAGACTCTCTTTCAAACTCAGATTCGCTCCCAGACTCACAAGCAGACTCTGACTCACTCTCAGGCTTACCATAAAACTCATTTGATGTCAGGTTCACTACTGAAATCAGACTCACTCTCAGCCACACTATCAAACTCAAATTAACTCTGACTCCCACTATCAAAATGAGATTCTGCCTCTGGCTCACCATCAGACTCAAATTCACTATCCAACTCACTATCAGAATTGGATTCACTGTCAGACTCACTATCAAACTCAGAATCACTTTTGGACTCTCTATCAAAGTCAGATTCACTCTCAACCTCACTACCAAACTTAGATTCACTCTCAGGTTCACAATCAAACTCAGATTCACTGTCCGACTCACTATCAAACTCAGACTCAATGTCAGACTAACTATTCGATTCCAATTTACTCTCAGGCTCACTATCAAAATCAGATTCACTTCTCTGTCACAATAACTAATTCACATTCACTCTCAAACTCACTATCAAGCTTAGATTCACTCTCAGATCCACCATCAAACTCAGGTTCACTATCAGATTCACTATCAGATTTCAATTCATTTTGAGACTCACTATAAAACTCAGATTCACTCTCATGCCATGAAATTCAGATTCACTCTCAGACTCATTATCAAACTCAGATTCACTCTAAGGCTCACTATCAAATTCAGATTCACTCTCAGATTCATTATCAAATACAGGTTCAGTCTCAGGCTCATTATCAAACTCAGGCTAACTCTCAAGCTCACTATCTAAATGAGATTTTATCTCAGAGTCACTGTCAGACTCAAATTCATTCACAGACACGCTATGAAACTCGGAATCACTGTCAGACTCACTATCAAACTCAGATTTGCTCCCAAACTCACAATCCGAATCAGACTCACTCTCAGGCACACTATAAAACTCAGCATACCTCTGAAGCCAACTAGCAAATTGAGATTCTGCCTCAGACTCACCATCAGATTCAGATTCACTCTCCAACTCACTATCAGAATTGGATTCACTTTCGAACTCACTATCAAAATCAGATTCATTCTCAGACTATCAAAGTCAGATTCACTCTCAGACACACTATCAAATTCAGATTCTGTGTCAGACTCACCATCAAACTCAGTTTCACTATCAGACTCACTATCAATCTCAGAAATACCCTCAGACACACTATCAAAATCTGATCCACTCTCACACTCACAACAAATCTCAGATTCACTCGCAGCTCATTATCAACTTTAGATTCACTCTCAACCTCACAATCAAATTAGATTTACTCTCAGAATCACTATCACGTTCTGATTCACTTGCAGACTATCAAACTCAGATGCATTATCAAACTCGGATTCTATCCCAGACTCACAAGCAGACTCTGACTCACTCGCAGGCTCACCATCAAACTCAGATTTGATGTAAGATTCACTATTGAAATCAGAGTCACTCTCAGGCATATTAGCAACTCAGGCTAACTCTGAAGTCCTCGATCAAAACGAGGTTCTATCTCAGAGTCACCATCAGACTCAGGTTCGCTCTCCAACTCACTAGCAGTATTGGATTTACGGTCAGGCTCACTATCAAACTCAGATTCACTCTCAGACATACTATGAAAATCAGATCCACTCTCAGGCTCGCTATGAAACTCAGATTCACTTACAGCTCACGATCAAATTCAGCTTTACGCTCAACCTCACTATCAAATTTAGATCCAATTTCAAATTCACCATCAAACTCAGATCCACTCTCAGACTCACTACCAAATTTAGATTCACTGTCAGACTCTCTATCAATCTCAGACTCACTCTCAGGTTGACTACCAAAAATATATTAACTCTTATGCACACTTTCAAATTCAGATCAACTCTCAAGTTCACTATCTAAATAAGGTTTAATCTCAGAGTCACTAACAGACTCAGATTCACTCTCAATCTCACTGTCAAACTTGGATTCACTCTCAGGTTCACTATCAAACTCAGATTCACTCACAGACACAGCATCAGGTTCACCCTCAGCCTCACTATCAAATACAGATTTGCTTTCAGACTCACTATCAGACTTAGATTCACTTTCAAACTCAGATTCGCTCCCAGACTCACAATCAGAGTCTGACTCACTCTCAGGCTCACCATCAAACTTAGATTTGCAGTCAGCTTCACTAGCTAAATCAGAATCACTCGCAGGCACGCAATTAAACTCAGACTAATTCTGAAGCCCACTATCAAACTGAGATTCTGCCTCAGACTTACCATCAGACTCAGATTCACTCTCCAATTCACTATCAGAATTGGATTCACTGTCAGACTCACTATCAAACTCAGATTTTCTATCAGATGCACTATCAAACTCAGATTCAGTGTCAGACTCACTATCAAACTCAGATTCATTGTCAGATTCACTATCGATTTCTTTTTCACTCTCAGACACACTATCAAAATCAGATTCACTCTCAAACTCACAACAAATCTCAGATTCACTCACAGCTCACTATCAACCTCAGATTCACTCTCAACCTCAAAAACAAATTCAAATTTGCTTTCAGAATTACTATCACACTCTGATTCACATTCAGGCTATCAAACTCAGATTCACTATCAAACTCACCATCAAACTCAGATTTGATGTAAGATTCACTATCGAAATCAGACTCACTCTCAGGCACACTATCAAATGCAGACTAACTCTGAAGCCCTGTATCAAAATGACATTCAGTTTCAGAGTCACCATTCGGCTCAGATTCAATCTCCAACTCACTGTCAGAATTAGATTCACTATCAGACTCACTGCCAAACTCAGATTCAATCTCAGACTCTATTGAAATAAATTTCACTCTCAGGCTCAATATCAAAATCAGATTCACTCTCAGGCATGCTATCAGACTCAGAATGACTCTCAGATTCGCTATCAAAATCAGATTCACTCTCAGATTCGCTATCAAAATCAGATTCACTCTCAAATGCTATATAAAATTCAGGTTCATTGTCAGACTCTCTATCAGATTCCAATTCACTCTTAGACTCACTATCAAAATCAGATTCAATTCTCCACCACAATAACTAATTCACATCCACTCTCAGCCTCACTATCAAACTTAAATTCACTCTCAGGTCCACTATCAAACTCAGGTTCACTCTCTGATGCACTACCAAACTCAGATTCACCCTCAGACTTACTAGCAAAGTCAGATTCACTCTCAAGCTCACTATCAAACTCTGATTTACTCCAAGATTCACTATCAAAATCAGATTCACTCTCAGGCTCACTTTCAAACTCAGACTGAAGCTCTAGCTCGCTATCAAAATGAAATTCTTCCTCAGAGACACTATCCAACTCAAAGTCACTCTCAGACGCAATATCAAACTCAAATTCATTCGCAGGCACACCAGCAGAACAAGATTCACCGTCACTCACTGTGAGACTCTAATTCACTCTGAAACTCACTATGAAACTGAGATTCATTCTCAAGCTCACTGTCAAACTCAGATTCACTCTCAGAATCACAATCAAAAATAGATTCACTCTCAGATTCACTATCAAACTCAAATGCACTGTCAGGTTCATTATCAAACTCAGGCTCACTCTCAGGCTATCTATCAATATCAGATTCACTCTCAGACTGACTTTCAAACTCAGATTCACTCTCAGATTCATTATCTAACTAAGATTTGCTCTCAAGCTCACTATCAAGCTCGGATTCACTCTCATAGTCACTATCAAAATCAGACTCCCTCTCAGACTCACTATTGAAATCAGATTCACTCAGTTACACTTTCAAATTCAGACTAACTCTCAAGCTCACTGTCAAAATGAGATTTCATCTCAGAGTCACCATCAGAGTCAGATTCACTCTCAGATTCACAATCAACAACAAATTCACTCTCAGGTTCACCATCAAATTTAGATTCACTATTAGCCACACTATCAAACAAAGATTCACTTTATGAACCATGAAACTCAGATTCACTCTCAGACACACTATTGAACTTGGATTCACTCTCAGACTCACTATCAAACTAAGATTCACTCTCAAGCGCAAGATCAAACTCTGATTCACTTTCAGACTCAATATCAAAATCAGATTCAATCTCAGGCACACTATCAGACTCAGATTCATGCATCCTTACCATCAAACTCAGATCCTCTCTCAGAGAAGCAATCAGACACAGAGTCACTTTCAGACGCATGATCAAAAGCAGATTCAATATCACACTCACTACCAAACTCAGATTCATTGTCAGACTCACTATCAGAATTGCATTCACCTCAGACTCATTATCAAACTCAGATTCACTCTCAGTCTCACAAACTCAGATTCACTCTCAGACACACTATCAAACTCAGATTCACCCTCAGACTCACTCTCAAAAACAGATTTATTCTCAGGTTCACTATCTAACTCAGCTTCACTCTCAGGTGTAATATCAATCTCAGTTTTGCTCTCAGACTCACTACCAAACTCACATTTACTCTCAGGCTCACTATCAAACTCAGATTCATTCCTCAGCTCACTATCAAAATCAGATTCAGTCTCAGATTCATTATCAAACTTGGTTGACTCTCATCCTTACTATCAAACTCAGATACCATCTTAGACTCACAATTAAACCCAGATTTAATCTCAGATTAACTATCAGAAGTGCATTCACCCTCAGACTCAATATCAAACTCAGATTCACTCTCAGAATCACTAACACACTCTGATTCAATCACAGATTCACTATCACAAGATTCGCTATCAGATGCATTATGAGAATGCAATTCATTCTCAAACTCATTATGAAAATGAGATTCACTCTCAAACTTTCTATCAAACACAGATTCACTCTCAGCCACACTACCAAACTCAGACTAACTCTGAAGCCCACTATCAAAATGAGATTCTGTCTCTGAGTTACCATCAGACTCAGATTCACTCCCCAACTCAATATCAGAATTGGACTCAATGTCAAACTTACTATCAAACTCAGATTGACTCTCAGACTCACTACAAAACTCATATTCCCTCTCAAACTATCAAACTCAGGTTCACTCAGACTCACTATCAAAGTCAGATTCACTTTGAGGCTTGTAACCAAATTTTGCTCAGTCTCACACTCATTATCAAAATCAGATTCACTCTCACTCACTATCAAAATCAGATTCATTTTGAGGGTCACTATAAAGTTCAGATTCGCTCTCATGTTCACTATCGAACTCAGATTCACTCTCAGACGCACTATCAAGCTCAGAGTCACTCTCAGACTCACTATAAAATTCAGGTTCACTCTCAGAATCACTATCAGAATTGTATCACATCTCAGATTCTTTATCAAACTCAGATTTGCTCTTACGCACACTATCAGACTCAAATTAACAATCTAACACAGATACACTCTCAGACCCTCTATCAAAGTCAGCTTCACTTTGAGGCTGCCTATCAAACTCAGATTCAGTCTCACTCTCACCATGAAAACCAAATGCACTCTCACACTCACTATCAAAATCAGATTAACTTTGAAGCTCAATATCAAACTCAGATTCACTGTTAGACTCACTATCAAGCTCAGATTCAATCTCAGACTCACTATCAAACTCAGGTTCACTCTTAGGCACGCTATCAAACTCAGATTCACTATCAGACTCACTTTCAAGCTCAGGCTCACTATCAGTCTCAGATTCACTCTCAAGCTCACTATCAAACTCAGATTCAGTCTCAGATTCACTATCAAGCTCGGTTGACTCACATCCTTACTATCAAACTCAGATTCCATCTTAGACTCACAGTTGAACTCAGATATAAATTCAGATTCACTATCAGAATTGCATTCACCCTCAGACTCAATAACAAACTCAGATTCACTCTCAGACACACTACCAAACTCAAATGCAATCTCAGACACACTATCACAACAAGATTCGCTATCAGATTCACTAAAGACTGCAATTCATTCTCAAACTCACTATGAAAATGAGATTCACTCTCAAGCTCTCTATCAAACTCAGGTTCACTCTCAGACTATCAGACACAAATTCATACTCAGCCTCACCATCAAATTCAGATTCCCTCTCAGACTCACTATCAAAATCAGATTCACTATCAGAATCATTTTCAGACTCTCATTCACTCTCGGACTTGGATTTCGAAATCAGATTCACTCTCAGACACACTACCAAACTCAGACTAACTCTGAAGCCAACTATCAAAATTGAATTCTGTCTCTGAATCGCCATCAGACTCATATTCACTGCCCAAATCAATATCAGAATTGGATTCAGTGCAAGATTCGCTATCAAATTCACTACGATTCAAATTCTACTCAGATTCACTCTGAAGCTCACCATCAAATTCTCATTCACTCTCACACTATCAAAATCAGATTCACTCTCAGACTCACTATTGAAATCAGATTCACTCTCAGGCACACTTCCAAACTCAGACTAACTCTGAAGCTCACTAATAAAATAAGACTTCATCTCAGAGTCAATCTCCAACTCAGTTTCACTCTCAGACTCATTATCAGACTCACTTTTGCTCTCAGACTCACTATCAAAATCAGATCCAATGTCAGGCTTACTATCAAACACCCCAATTCACTCTCAGGTTCACTATCGAAATCAAATTAAGCTAACTGTCACACTCAGGTTCACTCACCGACTCACGTTCAAACACAGATTCACTCTCAGAGTCAATATGAGACTCAGATTCACTCTCCAACTCACAACCAGAATTGCATTAACTGTCGAACTCACAGTCAAACTCAGATTCACTCTCAGCCTCACTATGAAACACAGGTTCACCCTCAGAGTCAATATCAAACTCTGATTCACTCTCCGGCTCAATATCAAACTCAGATTCACTCTCAGACTCATGATTAGAATTGTATTCACTCTCAGGTTCACTATCAAACTCAGGTTCACTCTCAGGCCATCAAACTCAGATTCACTCTCAGGCTCACTATCAAACTTTGATTCTCACTCATACCAAAGATCAAAATCAGATTCAGTCTCGGACTCACTTTCAAAATCAGATTCACTCTCAGGCACACTTCCAAACTCAGACTAACTCTGAAGCTCACTAATAAAATAAGACTTCATCTCAGAGTCAATCTCCAACTCAGTTTCACTCTCAGACTCATTATCAGACTCACCTTTGCTCTCAGACTCACTATCAAAATCAGATCCAATGTCAGGCTTACTATCAAACACCAATTCACTCTCAGGTTCACTATCGAAATCAAATCAAGCTCACTGTCACACTCAGGTTCACTCTCTGACTCACTTTCAAACACAGATTCACTCTCAGAGTCAATATGAGACTCAGATTCACTCTCCAGCTCACTACCAGAATTGCATTCACTGTCGAACTCACAGTCAAACTCAGATTCACTCTCAACCTCACTATCAAACACAGGTTCACTCTCAGACTCACGATTAGAATTGCATTCACTCTCAGGTTCACTATCGAACTCAGGTTAACTCTCAGGTCATCAAACTCAGTTTCACTCTCAGGCTCACTATCAAACTTTGATTCTCTCTCATACCAAAGATCAAAATCAGATTCAGTCTCGGACTCACTATCAAAATCAGGTGAACTCTCATGTACACTTTCAAGCTCAGGTTCACTCTTAGGTTCACTATCAGACTCAGATTCAATCTCAAGCACACTAACAAACTCAGATTCACTCTCAGGCTCACTATCAAGCTCAGAGACACTCTCAGACTCACTATAAAACTCAAGTTCACTCTCGGACTCACTATCGAAATCAGGTTAACTCTCATGTACGCTTTCAAGCTCTGGTTCACTCTTAGGCTCACTATCAGACTCAGATTCAATCTTAAGCACACTATCAGACTCAGATTCAAACTCAAGCACACTATCAAACTCAGATTCACTCTCAGGCTCACTATCAAGCTCGGAGACACTCTCAGACTCACTATCAGAATTGTATTCAATCTCAGATTCTTTATCAAACTCAGATTCGCTCTTACGCACACTATCAGACTCATATTCACAATCAAACTCAGATGCACTCTCAGACTCTCTATCGAAGTCAGATTCACTGTGAGGCTCCCTATCAAACTCAGATTCAGTCTCACTCTAACTATGAAAATGAGATGCACTCTCACACTCACTGTAAAAATCAGATTCACTTTGAAGCTCACTATCAAACTCAGATTCACTCTCGGACACACTATCGAAATCAGGTTAACTCTCACGTACACTTTCAAGCTCAGGTTCACTCTTAGGCTCACTATCAGACTCAGATTCAATCTCAAGCACACTATCAGACTCAGATTCAATCTCAAGCACACTATCAAACTCAGATTCACTCTCAGGCTGATTATCAAACTCAGAGACACTCTCAGACACACTATCAAGCTCAGGTTCACTTTCAGACTCACTATCAGAATTGCATTCAATCTCAGATTCCTTATCAAACGCAGATTCGATCATAAACACACTATCAGGCTCAGACTCTCCACCAAAATCAGATACACTCCCAGATTAACAAACAAACTCAGATTCACTGTCAGATTCACTATGAAACTCAGGTTCATGTTCAGATTCTGTGCTCAACTTGGTTGACACTCATCCATACTATCAAACTCAGATTCCCTCTCAGTCCCATTATCAAGCTGAGATCACTCTCAGACTCAATATCAAACTCAGATTCACTCCCAGGCAAACATTCAAATTCAGATTCACTCCCAGACTCAGTATCAAACTCAGATTCACTGTCAGACTCACTATCAACTCAGATTCACTCTCAGACTCACTATCAAACTCAGATTTAACCTCAGACTCACTATCGAACTAGGATTCAATCTCAAACTAACTATCAAACTCAGATTCACTCTCAGACTCACTATCAAGCAGAGATTCAGATTCTCTATCAAACTTGGTTGACTGTCATCCTTACTTTCAAACTCAGATTCACTCTCAGACTCACTATCAACTCAGATTCACTCTCAGACTCAGTATCAAACTCAGATTCACTCTCAGACTCACTATCAGCTCAGGGTCACTCTCAGACTCACTATAAAACTCAGGTTCACTCTTAGACACACTATTAGAATTGTATTCAGTCTCAGATTTGTTACCAAACTCAGATTCTCTCTTAAACATACTATCAGACTCGGATTCTCAATCAAACACAGATACACTCCCAGATTCACAATCAAACTCAGATTCACTGTCAGATTCACTATGAAACTCTGATTCAGATTCAGATTCTCTGTTCAACTTGGCTGGTGCTCATCCATACTATCACACTCAGATTGCCTCTCAGTCTCATTATCAAGCTCAGTTTCACTCTCAGACTCACAATCAAACTCAGATTCATCTCACAGACTCACTAACAAACTCAGATTCACTCGCAGACTCATTGTCAAGCTCAGATTCACTCTCAAACTCAGTATCAAACTCTGAATCACTGTCAGATTCACTATCAGCTCAGATGCAATCTCAAACTAACTATCAAACTTAGATTCACTCTCAGACTCACTAGCAAGCTGAGATTCAGATTCTCTATCAAACTTGGTTTACTGTCATCCTTACTTTCAAGATCAGATTCAATCTCAGACTCAGTATCAAACTCAGATTCATTCTCAGACTCACTATCAAATCAGATTCAATCTCAAACTAACTATCAAACTCAGGTTCACTCTCAGACTCACTGTCAACTCAGATTCAATATCAAACTAACTATCAAACTCAGATTCACTCTCAGACTCACTATCACCTCAGATTCAATCTCAGACCCACTATCAACTCAGATTCAATCTCAAACTAACTATCAAATTCAGATGCATTCTCAGACTCAGTATCAAACTCAGATTCACTCTCAGGCTCACTAGCCAACTCAGACTAACTCTGAAGCTCACTAACAAAATGAGAGTACAGCTGAGAGTCAATCTTCAACTTAGTTTCACTATCAGGCTCATGATCAGACTCACACTTACTCTCAGACTCACTTTTAAAATCAGATCCAATGTCAGGCTCACTATCAGATTCCATTTCACTCTCAGACTCACAATCGCAATCAAATCAAGCTTACTATCACACTCAAGATTCACTCTCTGGCTCACTATCAAACTCAGATTCATTATCAAACTCAGGTTCACTCTTAGGCTCACTTTCAGACGCATATGCACTCTCAAGCTCACTAGCCAAGTCTGATTCATTCTCATGCGAACTATCAAACTCAGAATCACTCCCAGACTCACTAACAGGCTCAGGGGCATTCTCACACTCACTATAAAACTTAGGTTCACTCTCAGGCTCACTATCAGAATTGTATTCAATCTCAAATTACTTATCAAACTCAGATTCGCTCTTAAACACACTATCAGATTCAGATTATCTATCAACCTCAGATGCACTCCCAGATTCACGATCAAACTCAGATTCACTGTCAGATTCACTATGAAACTCAGGTTCAGATTCAGATTCTCTGTTCAGCTTGTTTGATGCTCACCCACACTATTAAACTCAGCTTCCCTCTCAGTCTCATTATCAAGCTCAGTTTCATTCTCAGACTCACTATCAAACTCAGATTCAATCTTAAACAAACTGTCAAACTCAGATTCACTCTCAGACTCACTATCAAGCACAGATTCAATCTCAGACCCACTATCAAACTCAGGTTCACTCTCAGAGTCACTATCAACAAGAGGGTCACTCTCAGGCTCACTATAAAAAACAGGTTCACTCTCAAATTCAGTTTCAGAATTGTATTCAATGTCAATTTCCTTATCAAACTCAGATTCGCTCTTAAACACACTATCAGACTCAGATTTTCTGTCAAACTCCGATAAACTCACAGATTCACAATCAAACTCAGATTCACTGTCAGATTCACTATGAAACTCAGGTTCACATTCAGATCCTTTGTTCAACTTGGCTGGTGCTCATCCATACTATCAAACTCAGATTCCCTCTCAGTCTCATTATCAAGCTCAGTTTCACTCTCAGACTCGCTATCAAACATAGATTCACTTTCAGACTCACTATCAGACTCTAATTCACTCTCAGGCTCAATTTCAAATTCAGATTCACCCTTAGACACAGTATCAAGTTTAGTATCACTCTTAGACTCACATTCAGACTCAGATTCACTCTCAAACTCATTAGCCAACTCTGATTCATTCTCATATGGACTATCAAACTCAGATTCACTCTCAGACTCACAATCAAGCTCAGATTCAATCTCAGATTCACCATCAAGCTCAGGGTCACTCTCAGATTCACTATAAAACTCAGGATTACTCTCAGAATCACTATCATAATTGTATTTAATCTCAGAACCCTTATCAAACTCATATTCGCACTTAAAAACACTATCAGACTCAGATTCTCTATCAAACTCAGACGCACTCCCAGATTCACGATAAAACTCAGATTCACTGTCAGAATCACTATGAAACTCAGATTCAATCTCAAACTAACTATCAAATCAGATTCACTCTCAGGCTCATTATCAAAGTCAGATTCAATCTCAAACTAACTATCAAAGTCAGATTCATTCTCAGACTCTCTATCAAGCTCAGATTCAATCTCAGTCCAATATCAAACTCAGGATCACTCTCAGACTCACTATCAAACTCAGATTCAATAACAAACAAACTATCAAAAACAGATTCACTCTCAGACTCAGTATCAAACTCAGATTCACTGTCAGACACATTATCAACTCAGATTCACTCTCAGACTCACTATCAAACTCATATTCAATCTCAAACTAACTATCAAATCAGATTCACTCTCAGGATCATTATCAAAGTCAGATTCAATCTCAAACTAACTATCAAAGTCAGATTCATTCTCAGACTCACTATCAAGTTCAGATTCAATCTCAGTCAAATATCAAACTCAGGATCACTCTCAGACTCACTATCAAGAACAGGGTCACTCTCAAACTCACGAAAAAACCCAGTTTCACTCTCGGACTCACTATCAGAATTGTATTCACTCTCAGTTTCCTTATCAAAATCAGATTCGGTCTTAAACACACCATCAGACTCAGATTCTCCATCAAACTCATATATACTCCCAGATTCACGATCAAACTCAGATTCACTGTCAGATTCACTATGAAACTCAGGTTCAGATTCAGATTCTCTATTCAACTTGGGTGATGCTCACCCATACTATCAAACTCAGATTCCCTCTCAGTCTCATTATCAAGCTCAGTTTCACTCTCAGACTCACTATCAAAATCAGGTTCAATATCAAACAAACTATCAAACTCAGATTCACTCCCAGAATCAGTGTCAAACTCAGATTCACTGTCAGACTCACTATCAACTCAGATTCACTATCAAACTCATTATCAAGCTCAGTTTCACTCTCAGGCTCACTAGCCAACTCAGACTAACTCTGAAGCACACTAACAAAATGGGACTTCAGCTGAGAGTCAATCTTCAACTCAGTTTCACTATCGGGCTCATGATCCGACTCACATTTACACTCAGACTCACTATCAGAAATGTATTCAATCTCAGATTCCATCTCAAACTCAGATTCTCTCTTAAACACACTATCACACTCAGATAAAAGCAAAAAAACTGCAGATGCTGGAAGTCCAAAACAAAAACAGAATTACCTGGAAAAACTCAGCAGGTCTGGCAGCATCGGCGGAGAAGAAAAGAGTTGATGTTTCGAGTCCTCATGACCCTTCGACAGAACTTGAGTTCGAGTCCAAGAAAGAGTTGAAATATAAGCTGGTTTAAGGTGTGTGTTGGGGGGGGCGCGGAGAGAGAGAGAGAGAGATAGAGAGAAGTGGAGGGTGGGGGTGTGGTTGTAGGGACAAACAAGTAGTGATAGAAGCAGATATCAAAAGATGTCAACAACAATAGAACAAAAGAACACAGGTGTTAAAGTTGGTGATATTATCTAAACAAATGTTCTAATTATGAATGGATGGTAGGGCACTCAATGTATAGCTCTAGTGGGGGTGGAGGGAGCATAAAAGATTTTAAAATATTTAAAAATAAAGGAAATAGGTGGGAAAAGAAAAATCTATATAATTTATTGGAAAAAAAAGGAAGGGGGAAACAGAAAGGGGGTGGGGATGGAGGAGGGAGCTCAAGACCTAAAGTTGTTGAATTCAATATTCAGTCCGGAAGGTTGTAAAGTGCCTAGACAGAAGATGAGGTGCTGTTCCTCCAGTTTGCGTTGGGCTTCACTGGAACAATGCAGCAAGCCAAGGACAGACATGTGGGCAAGAGAGCAGGGTGGAGTGTTAAAATGGCAAGCAACAGGGAGGTTTGGGTCATTCTTGCGGACAGATAGCAGGTGTTCTGCAAAGCGGTCGCCCAGTTTGCATTTGGTCTCTCCAATGTAGAGGAGACCACATTGGGAGCAACGAATGCAGTAGACTAAGTTGGGGGAAATGCAAGTGAAATGTTGCTTCACTTGAAAGGAGTGTTTGGGTCCTTGGATGGTGAGGAGAGAGGAAGTGAAGGGGCAGGTGTTGCATCTTTTGCGTGGGCATGGGGTGGTGCCACAGGAGGGGGTTGAGGAGTAGGGGGTGATGGAGGAGTGGACCAGGGTGTCCCGGAGGGAGAGATCCCTACGGAATGCCGATAGGGGGGGTGAAGGGAAGATGTGTTTGGTGGTGGCATCATGCTGGAGTTGGCGGAAATGGAGGAGGATGATCCTTTGAACGCGGAGGCTGGTGGGGTGATAAGTGAGGACAAGGGGGACCCTATCATGTTTCTGGGAGGGAGGAGAAGGCGTGAGGGCAGATGCGCGGGAGATGGGCCGGACACGGTTAAGGGCCCTGTCAACGACCGTGGGTGGAAAACCTCAGTTAAGGAAGAAGGAGGACATGTCAGAGGAACTGTTTTTGAAGGTAGCATCATCGGAACAGATGCGATGGAGGCGAAGGAACTGAGAGAATGGGATGGAATCCTTACAGGAAGTGGGGTGTGAGGAGCTGTAGTCGAGGTAGCTGTGGGAGTCGATGGGTTTGTAATGGATATTGGTGGACAGTCTATCACCAGAGAGTGAGACAGAGAGGTCAAGGAAGGGAAGGGAAGTGTCAGAGATGAACCACGTGAAAATGGTGGAGGGGTGGAGATTGGAAGCAAAATTAATAAATTTTTCCAAGTCCCGACAAGAGCATGAAGCAGCACCGAAGTAATCATCGATGTACCGGAGAAAGAGTTGTGGAAGGGGGCCGGAGTAGGACTGGAACAAGGAATGTTCCACATACCCCATTAAGAGACAGGCATAGCTGGGTCCCATGCGGGTACCCATAGCCACACCTTTTATTTGAAGGAAGTGAGAGGAGTTGAAGGAGAAATTGTTCAGCGTGAGAACAAGTTCAGCCAGACGGAGGAGAGTAGTGGTGGATGGGGATTGTTCGGGCCTCTGTTCGAGGAAGAAGCTAAGAGCCCTCAGACCATCCTGGTGGGGGATGGAGGTGTAGAGGGATTGGACGTCCATGGTGAAGAGGAAGCGGTTGGGGCCAGGGAACTGGAAATTGTTGATGTGACGTAAGGTGTCAGAGGAATCACGGATGTAGGTGGGAAGGGACTGGACAAGAGGAGAGAGAAGGGAGTCAAGATAACGAGAAATGAGTTCTGTGGGGCAGGAGCAGGCTGAGATGATCGGTCTACCGGGGCAGTTCTGTTTGTGGATTTTGGGTAGGAGATAGAAGCGGGCCGTCCGAGGTTGGGCGACTATCAGGTTGGAAGCTGTGGGAGGAAGATCCCCAGAAGAGATGAGGTCAGTGACAGTCCTGGAAACAATGGCTTGATGTTCAGTGGTGGGGTCATGGTCCAGGGAGAGGTAGGAGGAAGTGTCTGCGAGTTGACGCTCAGCCTCCGCGAGGTAGAGGTCAGTGCGCCAGACCACAACAGCACCACCCTTGTCAGCGGGTTTGATGACAATGTCAGGATTGGACCTGAGAGAATGGAGTGCAGTAAGTTCAGAGAGAGACAGGTTAGAATGGGTGAGAGGAGCAGAGAAATTGAGACAACTAATGTCGCGCCGACAGTTCTTAATGAAAAGGTCAAGAGAAGGTAAGAATCCAGAGGGAGGGGTCCAGGTGGAGGGATAATATTGGAGATGGGTAAAAGGATCCGTTGAACTGGGAGAGGACTCCTGCCCAAAGAAGTGAGCCCGGAGACGAAGATGGCGGAAGAAGAGTTCAGCATCATGCCGAGCCCAAAATTCATTGAGGTGAGGGCGTAAGGGTATGAAACTAAGTCCTTTGCTGAGCACTGAACGTTCAGCATCGGAGAGGGGAAGGTCAGGGTGTATAGTGAATACATGGTTGGGGCTGGGATTGGAAGATGGGGTGGGGACGGAGGGACGGGCAAGGTGGAGGGTCCTAGATGGGTGTTGGTGTCGATGAGTTGTTGGAGCTTGCGTTCCTTAGCACTTGTGGGAAAGAGAAAAAGTTTCTTGTTGAGGTGTCGGATGAGCCGAAGAATAAAATGAAACTGGGGGCACGCGCAGCTTTGAAAAAGGGTACGGTGGTGCTGCTGGAGGGAGAGGTCAAGTGTGTTCATATGGCGGCGCATGGCACTGAGTGTGGATTTCAGAATGTGACGGGAACAGCAGTCCGAGAAACGTTTTATGTCCCGGAGATACCTGTAATCCTGGGTGGGTTCAAAACATGAGAGGTGGAATTTCAGTTGAAATCCACGTTGGGTAAGTCGGAGACGGAGACAGTCACTGAGAAAGGAGATATTCCATTATTTTTAAATATTTTATAATCTTTTATGCTCCCTCCACCCCCACTAGAGCTCTACCTTGAGTGCCCTACCATCCATTCTTAATTGGCACATTCGTTTAGATAATATCACCAACTTTAACACCTATGTGTTCTTTTGTTCTATTGTTGTTGACATCTTTTGATATCTGCTTCTATCACTGCTTGTTTGTCCCTACAACCACACCCCCCCTCCACTTCTCTCTATCTCTCTCTCCGCCCCCCGCCAACACACCTTAAACAAGCTTATATTTCAACTCTTTCTTGGACTCGAACTCAAGTTCTGTCGAATGGTCATGAGGACTCGAAACGTCAACTCTTTTCTTCTCCGCTGATGCTGCCAGACCTGCTGAGTTTTTCCAGGTAATTCTGTTTTTGTATCACACTCAGATTCTCTATCAAACTCAGATACCCTCCCAGATTCACGATCAAACTCAGATTCACTGTCAGATTCACTATGAAACTCAGGTTCAGATTCAGATATTCTGTTCAACATGGTCGATGCTCATGCATACTATCAAAGTCAGATTCCCTCTCAGTCTCTTTATTAAGCTCAGTTTCACTCTCAGACTCGCTATCAAATTCACATTCACTCTCAGACTCATTGTCAAGCTCAGATTCACTCTCAGACACGCTATCAAACTCAGATTCACTCTCAGACCCAATAACAAACTCAGATTCACTCTCAGACTCACTATCAAGCTCGGTTTCACTCTCAGACACGCTATCAAACTCAAATTCACTCACAGAATCATTGTCAAGCTCAGATTCACTCTCAGACTCAGTATCAAACTCAGATTCACTCTCAGACTCACTATCAAACTCAGGTTCAAGGTCAAACAAACTATCAAACTCAGATTCACTCCCAGAATCACTATGAAACTCAGAATCACTCTCAGACTCACTATCAACTCAGATTCACTCTCAAACTCACTATCAAGCTCAGTTTCACTCTCAGGCTCACTAGCCAACTCATACTAACTCTGAAGCACACTAACAAAATGGGACTTCAGCTGAGAGTCAATCTTCAACTCAGTTTCACTACCAGGCTCATGATCAGACTCACATTTACACTCAGACTCACTATCAGAAATGTATTCAATCTCAGATTCCATATCAAACTCAGATTCTCTCTTAAACACACCATCAGACTCAGATTCTCTATCAAACTCAGATAAACTCCGACATTCACGATCAAACTCAGATTCACTGTCAGATTCACTATGAAACTCAGGTTCAGATTCAGATTCTTTGTTCAACTAGGTCGATGCTCATACATACTATCAAACTCACATTCCATCTCAGTCTCTTTATTAAGCTCAGTTTCACGCTAAGACTCGCTATCAAATTCACATTCACTCTCAGACTCACTATCAAACTCAGAATCACTCTCAGACTCATTCTCAAGCTCAGATTCACTCTCAGAATCAGTATCAAACTCAGATTCACTGTAAGACTCAGTATCAACTCTGATTCAATCTCAAACTAACTATAAAATCAGATTCACACTCAAAATCACCATCAAGCTCAGATTCAATCTCAGACCCATTATCAAACTCAGGTTCATTCTCAGACTCACTGTCAAGAACAGGGTCACTTGCAGACTCACTATGAAACCCAGGTTCACTCTCAGACTCACTATCAGAATTGTATTCTATCTCAGATTCCTTATCAAGCTCAGATGCGCTATTAAACACACTATCAGACACAGATTCTGCATCAAACTCAGATAAACTCCCAGATTCACGATGAAACTCAGATTCACTGTCAGATTCATTATGAAACTCAGATTCTGATTCAGATTCGCTGTTCAACTTGGATGATGCTCACCAATACTATCAAACTGAGATTTCCTCTCAGTCTCATTATCAAGCTCAGTTTCACTCTCAGACACGCTATCAAACTCAGACTCATTGTCAAGCTCAGATTCACTTTCAGACTCACTATCAAACTCAGGTTCAAGGTCAAAAAAACTATCAAACTCAGATTCACTCCCAGACTCAGTATCAAACTCAGAATCACTGTCAGACTCACTATCAACTCAGATTCACTCTCAAAATCACTATCAAGCTCAGTTTCATTCTCAGGCTCACTCGCCAACTCAGACTGACTCTGAAGCACACTAACAAAATGGGACTTCAGCTGAGAGTCAATCTTCAAGTCAGTTTCATTATCAGGCTCATGATCAGACTCACATTTACAATCAGACTCACTATCAGAAATGTATTCAATCTCAGATTCCATATCAAACTCAGATTCTCTCTGAAACACACCATCAGACTCAGATTCTCTATCAAACTAAGATACACTCCCAGATTCACGAACAAACTCAGATTCACTATGAAACTCAGGTTCAGATTCACATTCTTTGTTCAACTTGGTTGATGCTCACCAATACTATCAAACTCAGAATCCCTCTCAGTCTCATTATCAAGTTCAGTTTCACTCTCAGACTCGCTATCAAACTCAGATTCACTCTCAGACTCACTAACAAACTCATATTTACACTCAGACTCATTGTCTAGCTCAGAGTTACTCTCAAACTCAGTATCTAATTCAGATTCTCTCACAGACTCATTATCAAATTCAGATTCAATCTCAAACTATCAAACACAGATTCACTCTCAGACTCACTATCAAGCTGAAATTCAGATTCTCTATCAAATTTGGTTTAGAGTCATCCTTACTTTCAAGCTCCGATTCACTCTCAGATTCAGTATCAAAGTCAGATTCACTCTCAAACTCACTAACAACTCAGATTCACTCTCAAACTCACTATCAAGCTCAGTTTCACTCTCAGGCTCACTAGCCAACTCAGACTAACTCTGAAGCTCACGAACAAATTGGGAATTCAGCTGAGAGTCAATCTTCAACTCAGTTTCACTATCAGGCTCATGAGCAGACTCACATTTACTCTCAGACTCACCATCAAGCTGAAATTCAGTTTCTCTATCAAACTTGGTTTACTGTCATGCTTACTTTCAGGCTCCGAATCACTCTCAGACTTAGTATCAAACTCAGATTCACTCTCAGACTCAGTATCAAACACAGAATCACTTTCAGACTCAGATTCACACTCACGCTGACTTGCCAACTCTGATTCATTCTCATACGAACTATCAAACTCAGATTCATCTCAGACTCACTATCAACCTCGATTCACACTCAAACTCACTATCAAACTCAGATTCACTCTCAGACTCACCATCAAGCTGAAATTCAGTTTCTCTGTCAAACCTGGTTTACTGTCATCCTTAATTTCAGGCTCCGAATCACTCTCAGACTTAGTATCAAACTCAGATTCACTCTCAGACTCAGTATCAAACTCAAATTCACTTTCAGACTCACTACCAACTCAGATTCAATCTCAAACTAACTATCAAATCAGATTCACTCTCAGACTCATTATCAAAGTCAGATTCAATCTCAAATTAACTATCAAATTCAGATTCATTCTCAGACTCACTATGAAACTCAGATTCACTCTCAGGCTCACTAGCCAACTCAGACTAACTCTGAAGCTCACTAACAAAATGGGACTTCAGCTGAGAGTCAATCATCAACTCAGTTTCACTATCAGGCTCATGATCACACTAACATTTACTCTCAGACTCACTTTCAAAATCAGATCCAATGTCAGGCTCACCATCAGATTCCAATTCACACTCAGACTCACAATCGAAATCAAATCAAGCTTACTATCACACTCAACATTCACTCTCAGGTTCACTAAGAAACTCAGATTTGCTCTCAGAATCATTATCAAACTCAGATTCATTGCCAATCTGAGGTTCAATCTTAGAATCATTTTCAGACTCAGATTCACTCTCAAGCTCACTAGCCAACTCTGATTCATTCTCATACGAACTATCAAACTCAGATTCACTCTCAGACTCACTATCAACTCAGCTTCACTCTCAAACTCACTATCAAACTCAGATTCACACTCAAACTTACTATCAAGCTGAAATTCAGATTCTCTATCAAACTTGGTTTACTGTTATCCTTACTTTCAAGATCAGAGTCATTCTCAGACTCAGTATCAAACTCAGATTCAATGTCAAACAAACTATCAAACTCAGATTCTCAGGAACTCAGGTTCAGATTCAGATGCTCTGTTCAACTTGGTTGATGCTCATCAATACTATCAAACTCAGATTCCCTCTCAGTCTCATTATCAAACTCAGATTCACTCTCAGGCTCACTAACAAACTCAGATTTACTCTCAGACTCATTGTCAAGCTCAGATTCAATCTCAGACTCAGTATCAAACTCAGATTCAATCTCAAACAATCTATCAAACTCAGATTCTCAGAAACTCAGGTTCAGATTCAGGTTCTCTGTTCAACTTGGTTGATGCTCACCAATACTATCAAACTCAGATTACCTCTCAGCCTCATTATCAAGCTCAGTTTCACTCTGAGACTCGCTATCAAACTAACATTCACTCTCAGACTCACTAATAAACTCAGATTTACTCTCAGACTCATTGTCAAGCTCAGATTCAATCTCAGACTCACTATCAAGCTCAGATTCACTCTCAGACTCACTATCAAATCAGATTCACTCTCAAACTCACTATCACACTCAGATTCACACTCAGACTTACTATCAAGCTGAAATTCAGATTCTCTATCAAACTTGGTTTACTGTTATCCTTACTTTCAAGATCAGAGTCATTCTCAGACTCAGTATCAAACTCAGATTCAATGTCAAACAAACTATCAAACTCAGATTCTCAGAAACTCAGGTTCAGATTCAGATTCTCTGTTCAACTTGGTTGATGCTCACCAATACTATCAAACTCAGATTCCCTCTCAGTCTCATTATCAAACTAACATTCACTCTCAGACTCACTAATAAACTCAGATTTACTCTCAGACTCATTGTCAAGCTCAGATTCAATCTCAGACTCACTATCAAGCTCAGATTCACTCTCAGACTCACTATCAAATCAGATTCACTCTCAAACTCACTATCACACTCAGATTCACACTCAGACTTACTATCAAGCTGAAATTCAGATTCTCTATCAAACTTGGTTTACTGTTATCCTTACTTTCAAGATCAGAGTCATTCTCAGACTCAGTATCAAACTCAGATTCAATGTCAAACAAACTATCAAACTCAGATTCTCAGAAACTCAGGTTCAGATTCAGATTCTCTGTTCAACTTGGTTGATGCTCACCAATACTATCAAACTCAGATTCCCTCTCAGTCTCATTATCAAACTCAGATTCACTCTCAGACTCACTAACAAACTCAGATTTACTCTCAGACTCATTGTCAAGCTCAGATTCAATCTCAGACTCAGTATCAAACTCAGATTCAATCTCAAACAATCTATCAAACTCAGATTCACTCTCAGACTCACTATCAACTCAGATTCACTCTCAAACTCACTATCAAGCTCAGTTTCACTCTCAGGCTCACTAGCCAACTCATACTAACTCTGAAGCACACTAACAAAATGGGACTTCAGCTGAGAGTCAATCTTCAACTCAGTTTCACTACCAGGCTCATGATCAGACTCACATTTACACTCAGACTCACTATCAGAAATGTATTCAATCTCAGATTCCATATCAAACTCAGATTCTCTCTTAAACACACCATCAGACTCAGATTCTCTATCAAACTCAGATAAACTCCGACATTCACGATCAAACTCAGATTCACTGTCAGATTCACTATGAAACTCAGGTTCAGATTCAGATTCTTTGTTCAACTAGGTCGATGCTCATACATACTATCAAACTCACATTCCATCTCAGTCTCTTTATTAAGCTCAGTTTCACGCTAAGACTCGCTATCAAATTCACATTCACTCTCAGACTCACTATCAAACTCAGAATCACTCTCAGACTCATTCTCAAGCTCAGATTCACTCTCAGACCCATTATCAAACTCAGGTTCATTCTCAGACTCACTATCAAGAACAGGGTCACTTGCAGACTCACTATGAAACCCAGGTTCACTCTCAGACTCACTATCAAACTCAGATTCAATCTCAAAATAACTATCAAACTCAGATTCACTATCAATCTCAGGTTCATCCTTAGAATCAATTTCAGACTCAGATTCACTCTCAAGCTTGCTAGCCAACTCTGATTCATTCTCATATGAACTATCAAACTCAGATTCACTCTCAGACTGACAATCAAGCTCAGATTCAATCTACGACTCACTATCAAACTCAGGTTCACTCTCACACTCACTATCAGAATTGTATTCAATCTCGATTTTTATCAAACTCAGATTTGCACTTCAACACAGGATCAGACTCAGATTCTCTGTCAAACTCAGACACACTCCCAGATTCACGATCAAACTCAGATTCACTGTCAAATTCACTATGAAACTCAGGTTCAGATTCCGATTTTCTGTTCAACTTGGTTGATGCTCATACATACTATCAAACTCAGATTCCCTCTCAGTCTCTTTATCAAGCTCAGTTTCACTCTCAGACTCGCTACCAAATTCAGATTCACTCTCAGACTCACTATCAAACTCAGATTCACTCTCAGACTCATTGTCAAGCTCAGATTCACTCTCAGAATCAGTATCAAACTCAGATTCACTCTCCGACTCACCATCAACTCAGACTCAATCTCAAACTCAGATTCACTCCCAGACTCACTATCAAACTCAGATTGACTCTCAGACTCACTGTCAAACTCAGATTCACTCTCAGACTCATTAACAAGCTGAGATTCAGAATTCTCTATCAAAATTGGTTTACTGCCATTCTTAATTTAAAGCTCAGATTCACTCACAAACTCAGTATCAAACTCAAATTCACTCTCAGACTCACTATCAAGCTTAGGGTCACTCTCAGACTCACTATCAGAATTGTATTCAATCTCAGATTCCTTATCAAACTCAGATTCGCTCTTAAACACATGATCAGACTCAGATTCTCTATCAAACTCAGTCACACTCCCAGATTCATGATCAAACTCAGATTCACTGTCAGAATCACTATGAAACTCACGTTCAGATTCAGATTCTCTGTTCAACTTGGTTGATGCTCACCAATATTATCAAACTCAGATTCCCTCTCAGTCCCTTTATCAAGCTCAGTTTCACTCTCAGACTCGCTATCAAATTCAGATTCACTCTCAGACTCATTGTCAAGTTCAGGTTCACTCTCAGAATCAGTGTCAAACTCAGATTCACTCTCAGACTCACTATCAACTCAGACTCAATCTCAAACTAACTATCAAACTCAGATTTAATCTCAAACTATCCATCAAACGCAGATTCACTGTCAGACTCACTATCAACTCAGATTCAATATCAAACTAACTATCAATTTCAGATTCACTCTCAGACTCACTAGGAAGTTCAGATTCACTCTCAGGCTCACTAGCCAACTCGCACTAACTCTGAAGCTCACTAACAAAATGGGACTTCAGCTGAGAGTGAATCTTCAACTTTCCAGCTCAGATTCACTCTCAGACTCACTATCAAACTCAGATTCAATCTCAAACTAACTATCAAACTCAGATCACTACCAATCTCAGGTTCATTCTTAGAATCAATTTCAGACTCAGATTCACTCTCAAGCTTGCTAGCCAACTCTGATTCATTCTCATATGAACTATCAAATTCAGATTCACTCTCAGACTGACTATCAAGCTCAGATTCAATCTACGACTCACTATCAAACTCAGGTGCTCTCTCACACTCACTATCAGAATTGTATTCAATCTCAGATTCCTTATCAAACTCAGAATGGCTCTTAAACACACTATCAGACTCAGATTCTATATCATACTCAGACACACTCCCAGATTCACGATCAAACTCAGTTCACTCTCAGACTCACTATCAAGCTCAGATTCAATCTCAGACCCACTATCAATCTCAGGTTCACTCTCAGACTCACTATCAACAACAGGGTCACTCTTAGACTCACTATAAAACCCAGGTTCACTCTCTGACTCACTATCAGAATTGTATTCAATCTCAGATTCCTTATCAAACTCAGATTCGCTCTTAAACACACTATCAGACTCAGATTCTCTGTCAAACTCAGATACACTCCCAGATTCACGATCAAACTCAGATTCACTCTCAGATTCACTATGAAACTCAGGTTCACATTCAGATTCTCTGTTCAACTTGGCTGGTGCTCATCCATTCTATCAAACTCAGATTCCCTCTCAGTCTCATTATCAGGCTCAGTTTCACTCTCAGACTTGCTATCAAACTTAGATTCACTTTCAGACTCACTATCAGACTATAATTCACTCTCAGGCTCAATTTCAAACTCAGATTCACCCTAAGACCCAATATCAAGGTAAGATTCACTCTTAGACTCACTATCAAACTCAGATACACTACCAACCTCAGGTTCATTCTTAGACTCACTTTCAGACTCAGAATCACTCTCAAGCTCGCTAGACAACTCTGATTCATTCTCATATCAACTATCAAACTCAGATTCACTCTCAGACTCACTATCATGCTTAGGGTCACTCTCAGACTCACTACCAAACTCAGGTTCACACTCAGACTCACAATCAGAATTGTATTCAATCTCAGATTCCTTATCAAACTCAGATTCGCTCTTGAACACACTATCAGAATCAGATTCTCTATCAAACTCAGACACTCCCAGATTCACAATCAAACTCAGATTCACTGTCAGAATCACTATGAAACTCAGGTTCAGATTCGGATTCTCTGTTCAACTTGGTTGATGCTCATCCATACTATCAAACTCAGATTCCCTCTCAGTCCCTTTATCAAGCTCAGTTTCACTCTCAGTCTCGCTATCAAATTCAGATAAACACTCAGACTCACTATCAAACTCAGATTAACTCTCAGACTCAGTGTCAAATTCAGATTCACTCTCAGACTCACTATCAGCTCAGACTCAATCTCAAACTAACTATCAAACTCAGATTCACTGTCAGACTCAGTATCAAACTCAGATTGACTCTCAGACTCACTTTCAAACTCAGATTCACTCTCAGACTCACTATCAAGCTAAGATTCAGATTCTCTATCAAAATTGGTTTACTGTCATCCTTAACTTCAAGCTCAGATTCACTCTCAGACTCACTATCAACTCATATTCACTCTCAAACTAACTATAAAATCAGATTCATTCTCAGACTCACTACCAAACTCAGATTTAATCTCAAACTAACCATCAAACTCGGATTCACTGTCAGACTCACTATCAACTCAGATTCAATCTCAAACTAACCATCAAATTCAGATTCACTCTCAGACTCACTAGGAAGTTCAGATTCACTCTCAGGCTCACTAGCCAATTCGCACTAACTCTGAAGCTCACTAACAAAATGGGACTTCAGCTGATAGTGAATCTTCAACTTTCCAGCTCAGATTCAGTCTCAGACTCACTATCAAACTCAGATTCAATCTCAAACTATCAAACTCAGATTCACTATCAATCTCAGGTTCATCCTTAGAATCAATTTCAGACTCAGATTCACTCTCAATCTTGCTAGCCAACTCTGATTCATTCTCATATGAACTATCAAACTCAGATTCACTCTCAGACTGACAGTCAAGCTCAGATTCAATCTACGACTCACTATCAAACTCAGGTTCACTCTCACACTCACTATCAGAATTGTATTCAATCTCAGATTCTTTATCAAACTCAGATTCGCACTTAAACACACGATCAGACTCAGATTCTCTATCAAACTCAGACACATTCCCAGATTCACGATCAAACTCAGATTCACTGTCAAATTCACTATGAAACTTAGGTTCAGATTCCAATTTTCTGTTCAACTTGGTTGATGCTCATACATACTATCAAACTCAGATTCCCTCTCAGTCTCTTTATCAAGCTCACTTTCACTCTCAGACTCGCTACCAAATTCAGATTCACACTTAGACTCACTATCAAACTCAGATTCACTCTCAGACTCACTATCAAACTCAGATTGACTCTCAGACTCACTATCAAACTCAGATTCACTCTCAGACTCATTAACAAGCTGAGATTCAGAATCCTCTATCAAAATTGGTTTACAGTCATCCTTAGTTTAAAGCTCAGATTCACTCACAGACTCAGTATCAAACTCAAATTCACTCTCAGACTCACTATCAAGCTTAGGGCAACTCTCAGACTCACTATCAAACTCAGGTTCACACTCATACTCACTATCAGAATTGTATTCAATCTCAGATTCCTTATCAAACTCAGATTCGCTCTTAAACACATGAGCAGACTCAGATTCTCTATCCATCTCAGTCACACTCCCAGATTCACGACCAAACTCAGATTCACTGTCAGAATCACTATGAAACTCACGTTCAGATTCAGATTCTCTGTTCAACTTGGTTGATGCTCACCAATATTATCAAACTCAGATTCCCTCTCAGTCCCTTTATCAAGCTCAGTTTCACTCTCAGACTCGCTATCAAATTCAGATTCACTCTCAGACTCACTATCAAACGCTGATCCACTCTGAGACTCATTGTCAAGCTCATATTCACTCTCAGAATCAGTATCAAACTCAGATTCACTCTCAGACTCACTATCAACTCCGACTCAAACTCAAACTATCAAACTCAGATTTAATCTCAAAGTAACCATCAAACACAGATTCACTGTCAGACTCACTATCAACTCAGATTCAATGTCAAACTAACTATCAATTTCTGATTCACTCTCAGGCTCACTAGCCAACTCGCACTAACTCTGAAGCTCACTAACAAAATGGGACTTCAGCTGAGAGTGAATCTTCAACTTTCCAGCTCAGATTCACTCTCAGACTCACTATCAAACTCAGATTCACTCTCAGACTCATTGTCAAGCTCAGATTGACTCTCAGAATCAGTATCAAACTCAGATTCACTGTCAGACTTACTATCAACTCAGATTCAATCTCAAACTAACTATCAAACTCAGATTCACTCTCAGACTCAATATCAAGCTGAGATTCAGATTCTCTATCAAAATTGGTTTACTGTCATCCTTAATTTCAAGCTCAGATTCACTCTCAGACTCAGTATCAACTCAGATTCAATCTCAAACTAACGATAAAATCAGATTCACTGTCAGACTCACTACCAAACTCAGATTTTATCTCAAACTAAATATCAAACTCAGATTCACTGTCAGACTCACTATCAACTCAGATTCAATCTCAAACTATCAAATTCAGATTCACTCTCAGATTCACTATCAAGCATAGGGTCACTCTCAGACTCACTATCAGAATTGTATTCAATCTCAGATTCCTTATCAAATTCAGATTCGATCTAAAACACACTATCAGACTCAGATTCTCTAACAAATTCAGACACACTCCTAAATTCACGATCAAACTCAGATTCACTCTCAGACTCACTATCAACTCCGACTCAAACTCAAACTATCAAACTCAGATTTAATCTCAAAGTAACCATCAAACACAGATTCACTGTCAGACTCACTATCAACTCAGATTCAATGTCAAACTAACTATCAATTTCTGATTCACTCTCAGGCTCACTAGCCAACTCGCACTAACTCTGAAGCTCACTAACAAAATGGGACTTCAGCTGAGAGTGAATCTTCAACTTTCCAGCTCAGATTCACTCTCAGACTCACTATTAAACTCAGATTCACTCTCAGACTCATTGTCAAGCTCAGATTGACTCTCAGAATCAGTATCAAACTCAGATTCACTGTCAGACTTACTATCAACTCAGATTCAATCTCAAACTATCAAACTCAGATTCACTCTCAGACTCAATATCAAGCTGAGATTCAGATTCTCTATCAAAATTGGTTTACTGTCATCCTTAATTTCAAGCTCAGATTCACTCTCAGACTCAGTATCAACTCAGATTCAATCTCAAACTAACGATAAAATCAGATTCACTGTCAGACTCACTACCAAACTCAGATTTTATCTCAAACTAAATATCAAACTCAGATTCACTGTCAGACTCACTATCAACTCAGATTCAATCTCAAACTATCAAATTCAGATTCACTCTCAGATTCACTATCAAGCATAGGGTCACTCTCAGACTCACTATCAGAATTGTATTCAATCTCAGATTCCTTATCAAATTCAGATTCGATCTAAAACACACTATCAGACTCAGATTCTCTAACAAATTCAGACACACTCCTAAATTCACGATCAAACTCAGATTCACTGTCAGAATCACTATGAAAATTAGGTTCAGATTCAGATTCTCTGTTCAACTTGGATGATGCTCATCCATACTACCAAACTCAGATTCCCTCTAAGTCCCTTTATCAAGCTCATTTTCACTCTCAGATTCGCTATCAAATTCTGATTCACTCTCAGAATCAGTATCAAACTCAGATTCACTCTCAGACTCATTGTCCAGCTCAGATTCACTCTCAGAAACAGTATCAAACTCAGATTCACTGTCAGACTCACTATCAACTCAGATTCAATATCAAACTAACTATCAATTTCAGATTCACTCTCAGACTCACTAGGAAGTTCAGATTCACTCTCAGGCTCACTAGCCAACTCGCACTAACTCTGAAGCTCACTAACAAAATGGGACTTCAGCTGAGAGTGAATCTTCAACTTTCCAGCTCAGATTCACTCTCAGACTCACTATCAAACTCAGATTCAATCTCAAACTCACTATCAAATTCAGATTCACTACCAATCTCATGTTTATTCTTAGACTCAATTTCAGACTCAGATTCACTCTCAAGCTCACTAGCCAACTCTGATTCATTCTCATATGAACTATCAAACTCAGATTCACTCTCAGACTCACTATCAAGCTCAGATTCAATCTAGACTCACTATCAAACTCAGGTTCACTCTCACAGTCACTATCAGAATTGTATTGAATCTCAGATTCCTTATCAAACCCAGATTCGCTCTTGAACACACTATCAGAATCAGATTCTCTGTCAAAATCAGACACACTCCCAGGTTTACAATGAAACTCAGATTCACTGTCAGATTCACTATGAAACACAGGTTCAGATTCAGATTCTCTGTTCAACATGGATGATGCTCATACATACTATCAAACTCAGATTCCCTCTCAATCTCTTTATCAAGCTCAGTTTCACTCTCAGACTCACTATCAAATGCAGATTCACTCTCAGACACACTATCAAACTCAGATTCACTCTCAGACTCATTGTCAAGCTCAGATTCACTCTCAGAATCAGTATCAAACTCAGATTCACTGTCAGGCTCACTATCAACTCAGATACAATCTCAACCTAACTATAAAATCATATTCACTCTCAGACTAACTATCAAACTCAGATTCAATCTCAAACTAACTATCAAACTCAGGTTCACTCTCAGACTCAGTATCAAACTCAGATTCACTCTCAGACTCACTATCAACTCAGATTCAATCTCAAACTAATGATAAAATCATATTCACTCTCCCACTCACTATCAAACTTAGATTCAATCTCAAACTAACTATCAAACTTTGGTTCACTCTCAGACTCACTATCAACTCAGATTCAATCTCAAACTAATCATCAAACTCAAATTCACTATCAGGCTCACAATCAACTCAGACTGACTCTGAAGCTCTCTAACAAAATTGCACTTCAGCTGAGAGTCAGTCTTCAACTCAGTTTCATTATCGGGCTCATGATCAGACTCACGTTTACTCTCAGATTCACTTTCAAAATCAGATCCAATGTCAGGCTCACTTTCAGATTCCAACTCATTCTCAGACTCACAATCGAAATCAAATCAAGGTTACTATCACACTCCAGATTCACTCTCAGGCTCACTATCAAACTCAGATTCGCTCCCAGACTCATTATCGAACTCAAATTCATTATCAATCTCAGGCTCACTTTCAAACGCACATTCATTCTCAAGCTCACTAGCCAACTCGGATTCATTCTCAAAAGAACTATCAAACTCAGATTCACTCTCAGACTCACTATCAAGCTGAAATTCAGATTCTCTATCAGACTTGCTTTACTGTCATCCTTACTTTCAAGCTCAGATTCACTCTCAGACTCAGTATCAAACTCAGATACACTCTCAGACTATCAACTCAGATTCAATCTCAAACTAACTATCAAATCAGGTTCACTCTCAGACTCATTATCAAACTCAGATTCAATCTCAGAGCCACTATCAAGCTCAGGTTCATTCTCAGATTCACTATCAAGAACAGGGTCACTCACAGACTCACTATAAAAACCAGGTTCACTCTCAGACTCACTATCAGAATTGTATTCAATCTTAGTTTCCTTATCAAACTCAGATTTGCTCTGAAACACACTATCAGACTCAGATTCTCTATCAAACACAGATACACTCCTAGATTCACAATCAAACTCAGATTCACTGTCAGATTCACTATGAAACTTAGGTTCACATTCAGATTCTCTGTTCAACTTGGCTGGTGCTCATCCATATTATCAAACTCAGATTCTCTCTCAGTCTCATTATCAAGCTCAGTTTCACTCTCAGACTTGCTATCAAACTTAGATTCACTTTCAGACTGACTTTCAGAATCTAATTTACTCTCAGGCTCACTTTCAAATTCAGATTCACTCTTAGACCCAGTATCAAGTTTAGATTCACTCTTAGACTCACTATCAAACTCAGATTCACTACCAATCTCAGGTTTATTCTTAGGCTCACTTTCAGACTCAGATTCACTCTTAAGCTCAATTGCCAACTCGGATTCCTTCTCATATGAACTATCAAACGCAGATTCACTCTCAGACTCACTATCAAGCTCAGATTCAATCTACGACTCACTATCAAACTCAGGTTCACTCTCACACTCACTATCAGAATTGCATTCAATCTCAGATTCCTTATCAAACTCAGATTCGCTCTTAAACACACTATCAGACTCAGATTCTCTATCAAACTCAGACACACTCCCAGATTCACTATCAAACTCAGATTCACTCTCAGACTGACTATCAAACTCAGATTCAATCTCAAACTAACTATCAAATCAGATTCACTCTCAGACTCATTATCAAACTCAGATTCAATCTCAGAACCACTATCAAGCTCAGGTTCATTCTCAGACTCACTATCAAGAACAGGGTCACTCACAGACTCACTATAAAACCCAGGTTCACTCTCAGACTCACTATCAGAATTGTATTCAATCTCAGTTTCCTTATCAAACTCAGATTAGTACTTAAACACTCTATCAGACTCAGATTCTCTATCAAAAACAGATACACTCCTAGATTCACAATCAAACTCAGATTCACTGTCAGATTCACTATGAAACTTAGGTTCACATTCACATTCTCTGTTCAACTTGGCGGGTGCTCATCCATATTATCAAACTCAGATTCTCTCTCAGTCTCATTATCAAGATCAGTTTCACTCTCCGACTTGCTATCAAACTTAGATTCACTTTCAGACTGACTTTCAGAATCTAATTCACTCTCAGACTCACTATCAAGCTTAGAGTCACTCTCAGACTCACTATCAAACTCAGGTTCACAATCTGACTCACAATCAGAATTGTATTCAATCTCAGATTCCTTATCAAACTCAGATTCGCTCTTAAACACACTATCAGACTCAGATTCTCTATCAAACTCAGACACACTCCCAGATTCACGACCAAACTCAGATTCACTGTCAGAATCACTATAAAACTCAGGTTCAGATTCGGATTCTCTGTTCAACTTGGTTGATGCTCATAAATACTATCAAACTCAGATTCACTCTCAGTCTCTTTATCAAGCTCAGTTTCACTCTCAGACTCTCTATCAAATTCAGATTCACTCTCAGACTCACTATCAAACTCAGATTCACTCTCAGAGTCATTGCCAAGCTCAGATTCAATCTCAGAATTAGAATCAAACCCAGATTCACTGTCCGACTCACTATCAACTCAGACTCACTCTCAAACTAACTATCAAACTCAGATTCACTCTCAGACTCACTATCAAACTCAGACTGACTCTCAGACTCACTACCAAACTCAGATTCAATCTCAAACTAACTATCAAACTCAGATTCCCTCTCAGACGCACTATCAATCTGAGATTCAGTATCTCTATCAAAATTGGTTTATTGTCAACCTTAATTTCAAGCTCAGATTCACTCTCAGACTCAGTATCAAACTCCGATTCACTCTCAGACTCACTATCAAGCTTAGGGTCACTCTCAGACTCACTATCAAACTCAGGTTAACACTCAGACTCACTATCAGAATTGTATGCAATCTCAGATTCCTTATCAAACTCAGATTCGCTCTTAAACACACTATCAGACTCAGATTCTCTATCAAACTCAGACACACTCCCAGATTCACGATCAAACTCAGATTCACTGTCAGAATCACTATGAAACTCAGGTTCAGGTTCGGATTTTCTGTTCAACTTGGTTGATGCTCATACATACTATCAAACTCAGATTCCCTCTCAGTCCCTTTATCAAGCTCAGTTTCACTCTCAGACTCGCTATCAAATTCAGATTCACTCTCAGACTCACTGTCATACTCAGATTCACTATCAGAATCAGTATCAAACTCAGATTCACTGTCAGACTCACTATCAACTCAGACTCAATCTCAAACTAACTATCAAACTCAGATTCACTCTCAGACTCACTATCAAACTCAGATTGACTCTCAGACTCTCTATCAAACTCAGATTCAATCTCAAACAAACTATCAAACTTAGATTCACTCTCAGAATCACTATCAAGCTGAGATTCTGATTCTCCATCAAAATTGGTTTACTGTCATCCTTAATATCAAGCTCAGATTCACTCTCAGACTCAGTATCTAACTCAGATTCAATCTCAGACTCACTATCAACTCAGATTCAATCTCAATCTAACTATAAAATCAGATTCACTCTCAGACTCACTACCAAACTCAGATTTAATCTCAAACTAATTATCAAACTCAGATTCGCTCTCAGACTCACTATCAACTCAGATTCAATCTCAAACTATCAAATTCAGATTCATTCTCAGACTCACTATGAAGCTCAGATTCACTCTCAGGCTCACTAGGCAACTCGCACTAACTCTGAAGCTCACTAACAAAATGGGACTTCAGCTGAGAGTGAACCTACAACTTTCCAGCTCAGATTTAATCTCAGACTCACTATCAAACTCAGATTCAATCTCAAACTAACTATCAAACTCAGGTTCACCACCAATCTCAGGTTCATTCTTAGAATCAATTTCAGACTCAGATTCACTCTCAAGCTTGCCAGCCAAGTCTGATTCATTCTCATATGAACTATCAAACTCAGATTCACTCTCAGACTCACTATGAAGCTCAGATTCAATCTCAGACTCACTATCAAACTCAGGTTCACTCTCACACTCACAATCAGAATTGTATTCAATCTCAGATTCCTTATCAAACTCAGATTCGCTCTTAAACACACTATCAGACTCAGATTCTCTATCAATCACAGACACACTCCCAGATTCACGATCAAACTCAGATTCAAAATCAGATTCACTATGAAACTCAGGTTCAGATTCAGATTCTCTGTTCAACTTGGTTGATGCTCATACATACTATCAAACTCAGATTCCCTCTCAGTCTCTTTATCAAGCTCACTTTCACTCTCAGACTCGCTATCAAATTCAGATTCACTCTCAGACACACTATCAAACTCAGATTCACTCTCAGACAAACTATCAAACTCAGATTCACTCTCAGACTATCAACTCAGATTCAATCTCAAACTAACTATCAAATCAGATTCACTCTCAGACTCATTATCAAACTCAGATTCAATCTCAAGCTAACTATCAAACTCAGATTCGCTCTCAGACCCATTATCAAACTCAGGTTCACTCTGAGACTCACTATCAAGAACAGGGTCACTCTCAGACTCACTATAAAACCCAGGTTCACTCTCAGACTCACTATCAACTCAGATTCAAACTCAAAAATAACTATCAAATTCAGATTCACTCTCAGACTCACTATGAAGCTCAGATTCACTCTCAGGCTCACTAGCCAACTCACACTAACTCTGAAGCTCACTAACAAAATGGGACTTCAGCTGAGAGTGAATCTTCAACTTTCAAGCTCAGAATCACTCTCAAATTCAGATTCACTGCTAATCTCATGTTCATTCTTAGACTCAATTTCAGACTCAGATTCAACCTCAAGCTCACTAGCCAACTCTGATTCATTCTCATATGAACTATCAAACTCAGATTCACTCTCAGACTCACTATCAAGCACAGGTTCAATCTCAGACTCACTATCAAACTCAGGTTCACTCTCACACTCACTATCAGAATTGTATTCAATCTCAGATTCCTTATCAAACCCAGATTCGCTCTTGAACACACTATCAGAATCAGATTCTCTGTCAAAATCAGTCACACTCCCAGGTTTACAATGAAACTCAGATTCACTGTCAGATTCACTATGAAACACAGGTTCAGATTCAGATTCTCTGTTCAACATGGATGATGCTCATACATACTATCAAACTCAGATTCCCTCTCAATCTCTTTATCAAGCTCAGTTTCACTCTCAGACTCACTATCAAATGCAGATTCACTCTCAGACACACTATCAAAATCAGATTCACTCTCAAACTCATTGTCAAGCTCAGATTCACTCTCAGAATCAGTATCAAACTCAGATTCACTGTCAGGCTCACTATCAACTCAGATACAATCTCAAACTAACTATAAAATCATATTCACTCTCAGACACTCTATCAAACTCAGATTCACTCTCAGACTCATTGTCAAGCTCAGAATGACTCTCAGAATCAGGATCAAACTCAGATTCACTGTCACACTCACCATCAAATTCAGATTAAATCTCAAACTAACTATCAAACTCAGGTTCACTATCAGACTCACTATCAACACAGATTCAATCTCAAACTTATCATCAAATTCAGATTCACTCTCAGACTCGGTGTCAAACTTAGATTCACTCTCAGGCTCACTATCAACTCAGACTGACTCTGAAGCTCTCTAACAAAATTGGAATTCAGCTGAGAGTCAATCTTCAACTCAGTTTCATTATCAGGCTCATGATCAGACTCACGTTTACTCTCAGGCTCACTTTCAAAATCAGATCCAATGTCAGGCTCACTATCAGATTCCAACTCACTCTCAGACTCACAATCGAAATCAAATCAAGGTTACTATCACACTCCAGATTCACTCTCAGGCTCACTATCAAACTCAGATTCGCTCCCAGACTCATTATCGAACTCAAATTCATTATCAATCTCAGGCTCACTCTAAGACTCACTTTCAAACGCACATTCATTCTCAAGCTCACTAGCCAACTCGGATTCATTCTCAAAAGGACTATCAAACTCAGATTCACTCTCAGACTCACTATCAAGCTGAAATTCAGATTCTCTATCAGACTTGCTTTACTGTCATCCTTACTTTCAAGCTCAGATTCACTCTCAGACTCAGTATCAAACTCAGGTTCACTCTCAGACTCACTATCAACTCAGATTCAATCTCAAACTAATTATCAAATTCAGATTCACTCTCAGACTCAGTATCAAACTCAGATTCACTCGCAGGCTCAATTGCCAACTCAGACTGACTCTGAAGCTCACTAACAAAATGGGACTTTAGCTGAGAGTCAATCTTCAACTCAGTTTCACTATCAGGCTCATGATCACACTCACATTTACTCTCAGGCTCACTTTCAAAATCAGATCCAATGTCAGGCTCACTTTCAGATTCCAATTCACTCTCAGACTCACAATCAAATTCAAATCAAGCTTACTATCACACTCAATATTCATTCTAAGTCTTACTATCAAACTCAGATTTGTTCTCTGACTCATTATCAAACTCAAATTCATTATCAATCTCAGGTTCATTCTTAGACTCACTTTCAGAATCAGATTCACTCTCAAGCTCACCAGCCAACTCAGATTCATTCTCATACGAACTAACAAACTCAGATTCACTCTCAGACTCACTATCAAGCTGAAAATCACATTCTCTATCAAACTTGCTTTACTGTCATCCTTAATTTCAAACTCAGATTCACTCTCAGACGTATCAACTCAGATTCAATCTCAAACTAACTATTAAATCAGATTCACTCTCAGACTCATTATCAAACTCAGATTCAATCTCAGAACCACTATCAAGCTCAGGTTCATTCTCAGACTCACTATCAAGAACAGGGTCACTCACAGACTCACGATAAAAACCAGGTTCACTCTCAGACTCACTATCAGAATTGTATTCAATCTCAGTTTCCTTATCAAACTCAGATTCGCACTTAAACACTCTATTAGACTCAGATTCTCTATCAAACTCAGATACACTCCCAGATTCACGATCAAACTCAGATTCACTGTCAGATTCACTATGAAACTTAGGTTCACATTCAGATTCTCTGTTCAACTTGGCTCGTGCTCATCCATACTATCAAACTCAGATTCCCTCTCAGTCTCATTATCAAGCTGGGTTTCACTCTCAGACTCGCTATCAAACTTAGATTCACTTTCAGACTCACTTTCAGACTCTAATTTACTCTCAGGCTCACTATCAAACTCCGATTTACTCTCAGACTCACTATCAAGCTCAGATTCAATCTACGACTCATTATCAAACTCAGGTTCACTCTCACACACTATCAGAATTGTATTCAATCTGAGACTCATTATCAAACTCAGATTTGCTCTGAAACACACTATCAGATTCAGATTCTCTATCAAACTCAGAAACACTCCCAGATTCACGATCAAACTCAGATTCACTGTCAGATTCACTATGAAACTTAGATTCACATTCAGATTCTCAGTTTAACTTGGCTGGTGCTCATCTATACTATCAAACTCAGATTCCCTCTCAGACTCATTATCAAGCTTAGTTTCACTCTCAGACTCACTATCAACTCAGATTCAATCTCAAACTAACTATCAAACTCAGATTCACTCTCAGACTCACTATCAAGCTTAGATTCAATCTCAGACTCACTATCAAACTCAGGTTCAGTCTCAGACTCACTATCAGAATTGTATTCAATCTCAGATTCCTTATCAAACTCAGATTCGCTCTTAAGCACACTATCAGACTCAGATTCTCTATCAAACTCAGACACACTCCCAGATTCACGATCAAACTCAGATTCACTGTCATATTCACTATGAAACTCAGGTTCAGATTCAGATTTTCTCTTCAACTTGGTTGATGCTCATCCATACGATCAAACACAGATTACCTCTCAGTCTCAATATGAAGCTCAGTTTCACTCTCAGACTCGCTCTGAAACTCAGATTCACTCTCAGACTCATTATCAAGCTCAGATTCACTCTCAGACTCAGTATCAAACTCAGATTCACTGTCAGACTCACTATCAACTCTGATTCAATCTCAAATTCACTATAAAACCCAGGTTCACTCTCAGACTCACTATCAGAATTGTATTCAATCTCAGTTTCCTAATCAAACTCAGATTCACTCTGAAACACACTATCAGACTCAGATTCTCTATCAAACTCAGATACACTCCCAGATTTTCGACCAGAGTCAGATTCACTGTCAGATTCACTATGAAACTCAGGGTCACATTCAGATTCTCTGTTCATCTTGGCGGGTGCTCATCCATACTATCAAACTCAGATTCCGTCTCAGTCTTATTATCAAGCTCAGTTTCACTCTCAGACTCGCTATCAATCATAGATTCACTTTCAGACTCACTATCAGACTCTAATTCACTCTCAGGCTCATTTTCAAATTCAGATTCACTCTTAGACCCCGTATCAAGTTTAGATTTACTCTTAGACTCACAATCAAACTCAGATTCACTACGAATCTCAAGTTAATTCTTAGACTCACTTTCAGACTCAGATTCACTCTCAAGCTCACTAGCCAACTCTGATTCATTCTCATATGAAGTATCAAACTCAGATTCACTCTCAGAATCATTATCAAGCTCAGATTCAATCTCAGACTCACTATCAAACTCAGATTCACACTCAGACACACGATCAGAATTGTATTCAATCTCAGATTCCTTATCAAACTCAGATTCGCTCTTAAACACATGAGCAGACTCAGATTCTTTATCAAACTCAGATACACTCCCAGATTCACGATGAAACTCAGATTCACTGTCAGATTCACTATGAAACTCAGGTTCAGATTCAGATTCTCTGTTCAACTTGGTTGATGCTCAGCAATACAATCAAACTCAGATTCTTTCTCAGTCTCATTATCAAGCTCAGTTTCACTATCAGACTCACTATCAACTCAGATTCAATCTCAAACTAACTATCAAACTCAGATTCACTCTCAGACTCACTATCAAAATCAGATTCACTCTCAGACTCACTATCAAACTCAGATTCCATCTCAAACTATCAAACTCAGATTCACTCTCAGACTCACTATCAAGCTGAGATTCAGATTCTCTGTCAAACTTGTTTTACTATCATCCATACTTTCAAACTCAGATTCACTCTCAGACTGACTATGAAGCTCAGATTCACTTGCAGGCTCACTAGCCAACTCAGACTAACTCTGAAGCTCTTTAACAAAATTGGACTTCAGCTGAGAGACAATATTCAACTCAGTTTCACTGTCAGGCTCATGATCAGACTCACATTTACTCTCAGACTCACTTTCAAAATCAGATCCAATGTCAGACTCACTATCAGATCCCAATTCACTCTCAGACTCACAATCGAAATCAAATCAAGCTCACTATCACACTCAAGATTCATTCTCAGGCTCACTATCAAACTCAGATTTGCTCTTAGACTTATTATTAAACTCAAATTCATTATTAATCTCAGGTTCGCTCTTAGACTCAACATTCAGATGCAGATTCATTCTCAAGCTCACTAGCCAACTCTGATTCATTCTCATATGAACTATCAAAGTCAGATGCACTCTCAGACTTGCTAACAAGCTCAGATTCAATCTCAGACCCACTATCAAACTCAGGTTCACTCTCAGACTCACTGTCAAGCTCAGGTTCCTCTCAGACTCACTATAAATCTCAGGTTCACTCTCAGACGCAGTACCAGAATTATATACAATCTCAGATCCGTTATCAAACTCAGATTCGCTCTTAAACACACTAACAAACTCAGATTCTCTATCAAACTCAGACACTCTCCCAGATTCACGATCAAACTCAGGTTCACTGTCATATTCACTATGAAACTCAGGTTCAGATTCAGATTTTCTCTTCAACTTGGTTGATGCTCATCCATACGATCAAACACAGGTTCCCTCTCAGTCTCATTATCAAGCTCAGTTTCACTCTCAGACTCGCTATCAAACATAGATTCACTCTCAGACTCATTATCAAGATCAGATTCACTCTCAGACTCAGTATCAAACTCAGATACACTGTCAGACTCACTATCAATTCTGATTCAATCTCAAATTCACTATAAAACCCAGGTTCACACTCAGACTCACTATCAGAATTGTATTCAATCTCAATTTCCTTATCAAACTCAGATTCGCTCTTAAACACACTATCAGACTCAGATTCTCTATCAAACTCAGATACACTCCCAGATTTTCGACCAAAGTCAGATTCACTCTCAGATTCACTATGAAACTCAGGTACACATTCAGATTCTCTGTTCAACTTGGCTGGTGCTCATCCATACTATCAAACTCAGATTCACTCTCAGTCTCATTATCAAGCTCAGTTTCATTCTCAGACTCGCTATCAAATTTAGATTCACTTTCAGACTCACCATCAGACTCTAATTCACTCTCAGGCTCACTTTCAAATTCAGATTCACTCTTAGACCCCGTATCAAGTTTAGATTTACTCTTAGATTCACTATCAAACTCCGATTCACTACCAATCTCAGGTTCATTCTTAGACTCACTTTCAGACTCACATTCACTCTCAAGATCTGAGCCAACTCTGATTCATTCTCATACGAACTATCAAACTCAGATTTACTCTCAGACTCACTATCAAGCTCAGATCCAATCTCAGACCCACTATCAAACTCAGGTTCACTCTCAGACTCACTGTCAAGCTCAGGTTCCTCTCAGACTCACTATAAATCTCAGGTTCACTCTCAGACGCAGTACCAGAATTATATTCAATCTCAGATCCGTTATCAAACTCAGATTCGCTCTTAAACACACTAACAAACTCAGATTCTCTATCAAACTCAGACACTCTCCCAGATTCACGATCAAACTCAGGTTCACTGGCAGATTCATTGTGAAACTCAGGTTCAGATTCAGATTCTCTGTTCAAATTGGTTGATGCTCATCCATACTATCAAACTCAGATTCCCTCACAGTCTCATTATCAAGCTCGGTTTCACTCTCAGACTCACAATCAAAATCAGATTCACTCTCAGACTCATTGTCAAGCTCAGATTCTCTCTCAGACACAGTATCAACCTCAAATTCACTGCCAGACTCACTATGAGATCAGATTCAATCTCAAACTATCAAACTCAGATTCCCTCTCAGTCTCATTATCAAGCTCAGTTTCACTCTCAGAATTGCTATCAAAAATTGATTCACTCTCAGATTCACTATCAGACTCTAAATCACTCTTAGGCTCACTTTCAAATTCAGATTCACTCTTAGACCCAGTATCAAGTTTAGATTCACTCTAAGACTCACTATCAAATTCAGTTTCACTCTTAGACGCACTATCAAACTCAGATTCACTCTCAGACTCACTATCAACTCAGTTTCAATCTCAGACCCACTATCAAACTCAGGTTCAATCTCAGAATCACTATCAGAATTGTATTCAATCTCAGATTCCTTATCAAACTCAGAATTGCACTTCAACACACTATCAGACTCAGATTCTCTACCAAACTCAGATACATTCCCAGATTCACGATCAACCTCAGATTCACTGTCAAATTCACTATGAAACTCTGGTTCAGATTCAGATTTTCAGTTCAACTTGGTTGATGCTCATCCATACTATCAAATTCAGATTCACTCTCACACTCACTATAAAGCTCAAATTCATGCTCAGGCTCACTAGCCAACTCAGACTAACTCTGAAGCACACTAACAAAATGGGACTTCAGCTGAGATTCAATCTTCAACTCAGTTTCACTATCAGGCTCATGATCAGACTCACATATACACTCAGACTCACTATCAGAAATGTATTCAATCTCAGATTCCATATCAAACTCAGATTCTCTCTGAAACACACCATCAGACTCAGATTCTCTATCAAACTCAGATACACTCCCAGATTCACGATCAAACTCAGATTCACTGTCAGATTCGCTATGAAACTCAGCTTCAGATTCAGATTCTCTGTTCAACTTGGGTGATGCTCACCAATACTATTAAACTCAGATTCCCTCTCAGTCTCATCATCAAGCTCGGTTTCACTCTCAGACTCGCTAACAAACTCAGATTTACTCTCAGACTCATTCTCAAGCTCAGATTCACTCTCAGACTCAGTATCAAACTCAGATTGACTCTCAGACTCACTAACAAACTCAGATTCACTCTCATTCTCATTATCAAGCTCAGTTTCACTCTCAGACTCGCTATCAAACTCAGATTCATTCTCAGACTCACTAACAAACTCAGATTTACTCTCAGACTAATTGTCAAGCTCCGATTCACTCTCAGGCTCAGTATCAAACTCAGATTCACTCTCAGACTCATTGCCAAACTCAGATTCACTCTCAGACTCAGTATCAAACTCAGATTCACTCTCAGACTCATCATCAAGCTCAGGTTCACTCGCAGACTCACTATAAATCTCAGGTTCACTCTCAGACTCACTATCAGAATTGTATTCAATCTCAGATCCCTTATCAAACTCAGATTCGCTCTTAAATTCACTATCCGACTCAGATTCTCTATCAAACTCTGACACCCACACGGATTCACTATCAAACTCAGATTCACTGTCAGATTCACTGTGAAATTTAGGTTCAGATTCAGATTCTCTGTTCACCTTGGCTGGTGCTCATCTATACTATCAAACTCAGATTCCCTCACAGTCTCATTAACAAGCTCAGTTTCCCTCTCAGACTCGCTATCAAGCTCACATTCACTCTCAGACTCACTATCAAAATCAGCTTCATTCTCACATTGTTAAACTCAGACTCACTCTCAGACACAGTATCAAACTCAGATTCACTGTCAGACTCACTATCAGATCAGATTCAATCTCAAACTATCAAACTCAGATTCACTCTCAGACACAGTATCAAACTCAGATTCACTGTCAGACTCACTATCAGATCAGATTCACTCTCAGGCTCACTATCAAACTCAGGTTCGCTCTCAGACTCATTGTCAAGCTCAGGTTCAATCCCAGACCCACTACCAAACTCAGGTTCACTCTCAGACTCACTATCAACTCAGATTCAATCTCAAACTAAGTATCAAACTCAGATTCACTCTCAGACTCACTATCAGCACAGATTCAAACTCACACTAACTATCAAATTCTGATCACTCTCAGACTCACTATGCAGCTCAGATTCACTCTCAGGCTCACTAGCCAACTCAGACTAACTCTGAAGCTCACTAACAAAATGGCACTTCAGCTGAGAGTCAATCTGCAACTCAGTTTCATTATCAGGCTCATGATCAGACTCACAATTACTCTCAGACTCACTTTCAAAATCAGATCCAATGTCACGCTCACTATCAGATTCCAATTCACTCTCAGACTCACAATCGAAATCAAATCAAGCTTATTATCACACTCAAGATTCACTCTAAGGCCCACTATCAAACTCAGATTCGCTCTCAGACGCATTATGAAACTCAGATTCATTATCAATTTCAGGTTCACTCTTCGACTCACTTTCAGACTCAGATTCACTCTCAAGATCACTAGCCAAATCTGATTCATTCTCATACGAACTATCAAGCTCAGATTCAATCTCATATCAACTATCAAACTCAGGTTCACTCTCAGGCACACTATCAAGCTCAGGTTCACTCACAGACTCACTATAGAACTCGTGTTCACTCTCAGACTCACTGTCAGAATTGTATTTAATCTCAGATTCCTTATCAAACTCAGATTCGCTCTTAAACACACTATCAGACTCAGATTCTCTATCATACTCAGATACACGTCGAGATTCACGAGTAAACTCAGATTCAATGTCAGGTTCATTATGAAACTCAGGTTCAGATTCAGATTCTCTGTTCAACTTGGTTGATGCTCATCCATGCTTTCAAACTCAGATTCCCTCTCAGTCTCATTATCAAGCTCAGTTTCACTCTCAGGCTTGTTATCAAAAATTGATTTACTCTCAGACTCACTATCAAGCTGAGATTCAGATTTTCTATCAAACTTGGTTGACTGTCATTCTTACTATCAAACTCGGATTCATTCTCATACTCACTGTCAAGCTCAGATTCACTCTCAGTCTCATTATCAAGCTCAGTTTCACTCTCAGGCTCGCTATCAAAAATTGATTCACTCTCAGGCTCACTATCAGACTCTAAATCACTCTCAGGCTCACTTTCAAATTCAGATTTACTCTTAGACCCAGTATCAAGGTTAGATTCGCTCTAAGACTCACTATCAAACGCAGAGTCACTTTCAACTCAGGTTCAATCTCAAACTAAATATCAAACTCAGGTTCACTCTCAGACTCTCTATCAACTCAGATTCAATCTCAGGCTCACCAGCCAACTCAAACTAACTCTGAAGCTCACTAACAAAATGGGACTTCAGCTGAGAGTCGATCTTCAACTCAGTTTCACTATCAGGCTCATGATCAGACTCACATTTACTCTCAGGCTCACTTTCAAAATCAGATCCAATGTCAGGCTCACTATCAGATTCCAATTCACTCTCAGACTCACAATTGAAATCAAATCAAGCTTACTATCACACTCAAGATTCCCTCTCAGGCTCACTATCAAACTCAGATTCGCTCTCAGACTCATTATCAAACTAAGATTCATTATCAATCTCAGGTTCACTCTTAGACTCACTTTCAGACTCAGTTTCACTCTCAAGCCCACTAGACAACTCTGATTCATTCTCATACGAACTATCAAACTCAGATTCAATCTCAGACACACTACCAAACTCAGGTGCACTCTCAGACTCACTATCAAGCTCAGGGTCACTCTCAGTCTCACTATAAAACTCAGATTCAATCTCAAACTAACTATCAATTCAGATTCACTCTCAGACTCATTATCAAACTCAGATTCAATCTCAAACTATCAAACTCAGATTCACTCTCAGACTCACTATCAAGCTTAGATTCAATCTCAGACCCACCATCAAACTCAAGTTCACTCTCAGACTCACTATCAGAATTGTATTCAATCTCAGATTCCTTATCAAACTCAGATTCACTCTTAAACACACTAACAGACTCAGATTTTCTATCAAACTCAGATACACTCCCAGATTCACGATCAAACTCAGATTCACTGTCAGATTCACTATGAAACTCAGGTTCAGTTTCAGATTCTCAGTTCAACTTGGTTGATGCTCATCCATACTTTCAAACTAAGATTGCCTCTCAGTCTCATTATCAAGCTCAGTTTCACTCTCAGACTCGTTATCAAAAATTGATTTACTCTCAGACTCACTATCAAGCTGAGATTCAGATTTTCTATCAAACTTGGTTGACTGTCATCCTTACTTTCAAACTCGGATTCATTCTCATACTCACTGTCAAGCTCAGATTCACTCTCAGACTCAGTATCAAACTCAGATTCACTCTTAGACTCACTATCGAACTCAGATTCATTATCAAGCTGAGATGCAGATTCTCTATCAAACTTGGTTGACTGTCATCCTTACTATCAAACTCAAATTCACTTTCAGAATCACCATCAAACTCAGATTCACACTCAAGCTCACTATCAAGTTCTGGTTCGCTCTCAGACTCACTATCAAAATCAGACTCTCTCTCATGCACACTTTCAAAATAAGACTAACTCTCAAGCTCTCAAGATTTCGTCTCACAGTCACTATCAGACTCTAATTCCCTCTCAGACTCATTATGAAACTCAGATTCACTCTCAGGCTATTCAACTCAGATTCACCCATCCTTACTGTCAGACTCAGATTCACTCCCAAACACACTATCAATCTCAAATTCACTCTCAGACTCACATCAAATTCAGATTCACTCATCCTGACTATCAAACCCAGATTGTCTCTCAGACAAACAGTCAGACTCAGATTCACTCTCAGGCTCACTATCTAAATCAGATTCACTGTCAGACTCACTATCAAACTCAGATTCAGTTTCATATTCGCCATAAAATTCAGATTCACTCTCAAGCTCATTATCGGACTCAGATTCACTCTTCAACTCACAATCAAACTCAGATTCAGACTCATCCTTACTAACAAACTCAGATTCTCTCTCAGACACACAACCAGACTCACATTCACTCTCAGACTCATTACCAAACTCCAGTTCACTGTCAGACTCAATATCAAACTCAGATTCACTCTCAGGCTCACTGTCAAACTTAGATTCACTCCTCGACTCACTATCAAAATCAGATTCACTCTCAGACTCACTATCAAACTCTGGTCCACTCTCAGACTTACTATCAAACTCAGAATCACTCACAACTCACTAACATAATTGTATTCACTCTCTGGTTCTCTATCAAACTCAGACTCACTCTCAGACTCACATTCAGACTCAGTTTTACTCTCAGTCTCACCAGCAGACTCAAGTCTACTCACCCATTTTCTGAGATTCAGATTTTGTCTTCGTACCATACTGAGGGGATAGATTTAGAGATCATGTCCTTTCTCTCCTACCTTAAGTCATCGAATCGTTTATGGCACAGAAGCTGTCCATTCATCCCAACGAGGCTACTGGCTCCCCACAGAGCCTTCCTGTCAGTTCCATTCCCCTGTTTGGTCCCCATAGCTCTGCAAGTCTATTTTCTTCAAGTACCCATCCAATTTCTGTTTGAAAACCTTGAATGTTTCAATTTGCACCACCCTCATGATCAGCGAGTTTACTTTTCCTCATACTCCCCCTTTATTTCTTGCCCAAAATCTTAAATCTGTGTCCCCCGGTCCTTGCACAACCATCTAATGGGATTCCCTGTCATAATCTTGTACACCTCTAACAAATTTCCCTTCAATCTCCTTTGCTTCAAGGAGAACAACCCCAGCCTTTCCAACCTAATCTTTTAACTAAAACACCCCCACCTCTGGAACCATTCTGATAAATCTCCTCTGCAACCTCTCTTTATCTTTGTACTATTGATGAGAGTGTTTATACCTTTCAATATGATAATTGCTTCCTGGAATTGCACTCTGAAAGATTCCATGGGTAATAAAATCTCCTTGCTGTCTGCAGAAGAAACATTGGGTGTCTCACTGCTGTCATTGCTGCCAACTGTACCTTTGGTTACACAGATTTTAGGTAGGTTGATTTGATAATCTGTTCCATGGCATACATGTCATTATTGGAGTTTCCATAGCAACAAATGAGGCATGCCACTTGAATTTTGATGTAATTGGTCCATCCTTTTCTTTGTTTTGGTGAGAAATGTTCAGTGTTGTTTCAATATTTAGCACTTATTGCAATCTAATTTGATGCAGCATGAATGGAGAATGGAGTTTATTTGATATTCCAGTTAGGATTCAGAGACATCTATCCCAGGACTTATTGGAATGCAGCTTCTATTTCTTCAACAGTGGAATGGCCAAACAATACTGTAAATCCATGATGTCATCAAAAGAATATTGAGAATGAGTTCACATTTTATATAAATTGTGTTGCTCATTCTGCTGCTTGTGAGAAGCTCCCTGACCTCTTATGCAGCCAATGAAGACTTTGATCCATGATTGTCAATTGTCTTAAAAGCTAGTTTGTGATTATACACTTTGGAGAGTACGGAGGTTAGTGGGGTATCTTGGGCATTCAGATGGCTCTAAGATGATAGTCCTGATTTTGGAAGCCCAGGATCAAGTAGCTATTCCCTGGTAGATTTAGTAATATGCAAGTAGAAATACAGGATAGTACTCTAAAGCATTGCTGATAATGAATGGAATCTGAAAGAGGAGAACTGTCTTTGCGTACTGTTATTCTTCCTACTCAACATCAAATAATATTGCAACCCAAAATCCTTAATTTTAAAGGTGCTCCTAACTAGACAAGCAGATTATCAGTAATCCATTCTGGTGATCCTTGACACTTGGCTTTGTCAACGTGCACCTAAACTCTCTGGAGTTGAGTGTGTGAGAATGGTAGCACTCTGTATTTTTTTTTCAATTCATTCATGGGATGTGAGCACCATTGGCTAGGCCAGCATTTATTGCCCATTCCTAATTGCCCTTGTGCCAACTTCTGGAACCGCTGCAGTCCATGTGGTGTAGGTACACCCACAGTGCTGTTAGGGACGGTGTTCCAGGATTTTGATCCAGTGACAGTGAAGGAATGACGATATATTTCAAAGTCAGGATGGTGAGTGGCTTGGAGGGGAACTTCCAGGTGGGGAATTAGAAAGTCTACAGGTAAGTATAGGTTTCTAAATTGCTCTATTTGGCTCATCTTAAACATGTTGATGGGTACCTGACATGTAGAAACTCACCTGATTAAAAGCACTGGGTAAATTGTGTCTGCACATTCTAGTTGAACGTTATTTGCTGACTGTAGTACAGTAAATGTTAGTGTGATTGCAGCATCCCCTGGGCTGTTTGTGGTCAGTCATACTGAGTAGCGACAAATGCAGATAAAAATTTCAGTGAGGTGTCCATCTCACTGGCTACATTGAGGAAAACCAGGATTACTTGCTTAAACTCAATCTGCATATTTCAATTAAGACCTTGCAAAAATTCACTAAAGGTCAAATTGACTCTTCAAGAATTATTGTTTGCTTACCCTTTCAATGATGTTGTTTGGATCAACAGTTTGGAATAAAGATAAGGGGCCACACTTTTAAATTACATTCTCGGTCTGGTAACATCACAATCAGTTCATTTTTCATCTCTTTTATATGCAACTGACTCCATCACGAAAACTTTTGTCTCATAAAGGTTGATAGAGTCACATTGTACGAGAATCCCCTGAAGCTGTGTGCATATCTCCCTATCACAGATTAGATTTGTAGTTGGGAATTCTCCTTGTATTCTGCAGCCTTGATTCCGTATTGAATCCTGAAGTTTCCTAGCTACCCTTTGCTTGCATTTTCAGTGCCCTTCCAGATCTTTCAACTGAGAGTGCAGCACATCCCTAATCGAGAAGCTGTGGCTCACATCAGTAAACCGTAGTTACTTTTACTTCTTCCCAACCTTATGTTCCTTTAGTGCCTGTCAGCAGCTTTCAGTCTTTCTCTGAGAATATTAGAGACCATTGATCATCCAAACTGGATTTTAAAGCTCGATTCTGCAAATGTAGCCAGTCTGGCCTGTGCCATTGAGAGTTCTTAGGCTTTCCAGTGAATACAGCGATCTCAAGGTGTCTTCTCTTTTCATCATCAACTGTCTTGGATTTCAGCCTGTCAAGAGAGAGGTCTTTTTGTTAACCAAACGGGGTTATGCCCAAAGTCAGTGTATTGAGATGAGATTAAATGGTTTCCAGATTTACAATATGTAGTGCAGTAAATTGTTTTCTGACTAACAATCAGATCATCCAAGCCCCAGATTAAAGTTCCAGATTGAGCAGAATAACTGTATTAGGCCCAGGCTCGATAGCAGACACATAAGCAGCCTCAGTTTCAGGCACGGATTCGGTTTTAGATCTAATATCAGCCTTAGCCTATGACTAAGTCTTGGCCTCAATTTCACACTAAGCCTTGGTCTCAGACTCGGTCTCAGATTCACTATCAGACTTAGGATGCTATTATATGACTGCCTTTATACTCAGATCATTATCTGTATGGTGTGATACACAGCTGCAGTCCCCAGTTATAGTGACGGCTGCACCACACACTGAGTTCAGTAACAAAGAAGGCTGCATATATATATGCTCGAACACACGCACAGAGCTCTGCTCTGCAGGCAGCTAATTCTTCACGTTAAAAGAAAGCAAATAGGAACACCATCTGACAACTTAACATTAAAAAGATTCCACACAATGTTTGGTAAGTTCCCAGGTAGTCAAACAGACTGCTTGGAAATTGTGACAAAGCCGGCTGAGAAACCCGAGTGGTGTTAGCTTGCCGGTGCTCTGACACCGTCCAGTTTCAGAGTATTCAGGGACCAAGCTGACTCCCAAATCACACTCACGCTTCTGTGAACCTGCTGATCGGGAACTGCTGTGCACCAGTGAAAAAGTGGCTGAGTCAGTTTCTGAGTGATGTTCAAAACAAACATAACCTCCAATACCATCCCATGCAGAAAAAATAATGTTGGAAGTATGAAATGAAGAGGAAAGGTAAGTGACTAATGTTTCAGCTCTAGACCAGTTGTCAAGAGTACTAATAAATGTTTCTCTTCCCAGTTGGTTATCAAACTGATGTATATTTCCCGCGTTTCCCTTTTGTTAAATTGCGGATTTATTTCCGAGTTATGCTGCATTCACCTGGTGACTATCAATTTCAGCCAAGTACGAGCCAGGAGGTCGCTCATTCATACTGCTCAGCTGGGAGCGCAATGCTCCTATTCAGGGGGCAGCGCTGTACATGCGGGTTACAAACATGGGCAACATTCATCTTCCGGCAATGATATTCGAACTGTTTCCAGAGGACGGTGAACCTGCACTTCTTCCACATTTAAGTCAACTCCTGGCAGCTTAAAGAAATGCCACGAGAGCTCCACCCCGAGCTCTTGGTTAGTTCCACACAGCGTCAAACTCCAGCAGTGTATGAGCACCTCCTCCAAGGCTCCCACACTGCGGGGCTTTGAGTGCGCTGCCCGATCAAGTGCAGTATAGATAGCTTCACTGCAAAGCTTTTCCGCCACACTAAGGGTGCAACACCTTTAGTCATCGACCTGAAACGTTAATTCTGTTTCTCTCTCCCCAGATGCTGCCAGACCCGCTGAGTCATTCCTACATCCTGTGTTCTTATGTCAGATTTCACCATCCTCAGTAGTTTTTTTGTACCTTTAGTCTAATCTGCGTTTACAGTATTCTGCAGATCGGAGTCTCGGGCGAATGGGTGCTGTGAGATTCCCAGCACTCTGTAACACTGCCAGTTTCGGTCCGGCGAGATATCCCGCTGTCGTGGCCAAGGAGGGAGCTTTGCGCGTGTAGGTGCACAGTGCACCTCTCACTGGAGTTAACGTGTAAGTGCTCAGCAAGTGCTCGGAGAAGAATCCCCCACTCTCCAAACTTTCAAATTACCTCCCGCTAGCGTCCGGGAGGGAGGCCCTGAGCTTTTAGATGTTGTGTCAAACCAAAGCGTGTTCCACTCCCCCGCCCCCAAGACCGTCTGATTGCATCTCTTTAGAGCGAGTTTGGCCTTTGCTCCAGATTGACACCAGAGGTTTAGTGTCATGTTCAACAGAAAGACGAGCTGGATCTCGCAGTACAAAGGCGCCCTCGGCTACCCCATTCAGTCACAGACACCGGTTCAGTATCCCTGTCTAACATTACACTCCTAAAAGTCTGACAGCTCCGGAGTGTCATTTTGCAAACGAGATTGTACCGGAAATGGGAAGCGTTCAGCGTTGCAATTGAAAGTACAACTGTGGTTGTACTCTGGTTCGGCATCTGACTCGTCCGCGGCATCACTCGACCGCCCCTTTCATCCTGACATTAGCAAAGTGCAGCCTCGGCGTTGGCCGAATGGACTGAAACAGGTGCCCGAGCTCAATGTGAGGAACAGGCCTGATCTGATCTCAGAGCTGGGCCAGGGGCAGGGCTCTGCTACTGACCGTTCCGTTTAGAGTTGGGGAGACTTGGTTGCATTCCAGGTTAAACCGTCCTAGGTCCTGCAGTCCACAAGCACTGAGAGGACTGCTGGTATCTGTTTGCAGTCCGGGGCACCCGTACTGACAGCTGTAAACCCGATCGCATCGAAAAGGGAGCCAGTGCCTTCGTTTGCCAATGACAATATGAATGGGCTTCTCATTAAAGTGCCGCTGCTTGGGCTCTGCTTCAGACCGAGAGCTCGCTTCCCTGTTTCGGGAAGTCCTCTGGGACCCGGCACATAAGAGGGAGGTGGAGGGGGGACGGTGGGGGGGGTGGGGAGGTGGGGAGCAATTGCCCCGGACCGGGGCGGACGGCGGAATCGCCAGCCTTTCCGAGGCTGTCAAACTTGGGACGAAGAGCCGCCGGCCGCGGCGGCAGATCTCGGGGCTGTCCGCCACTCCGGCGCAGGGAGTGAGATTCCAGAGAGGGGACCCCGAACAAGTGCGGACGGGGCGGGGGAATAAATCGTCTTCACTAAATAGTAACGTTTTCAAAGACGGTTTTGAAGTTTAACGACCCGGAACAAGCAGGGCTGAGCTAACTGGCAGAGTCCTTCCAGCTGCTTACAGTTTCAACATCCAGATCCACGGGTGAGCCAGTCACTAAGTGATCCAAAAATCCCTCTGCGGCAAGAATGTAAACACTTGGGGAGGTTGGGGGGGGTTTCCAAAGAAACGTAACCGGCACTGAAATCGATACTGTCAACTGACGGGTTCGAGAACTGAGGTCCCCAAAATAGTTGTTTTTTTTAATAGAATTCTGTAGAGGGAACAAACCTTTTTTTTAACTTCTACATAGTGAAGGTGGACGAAATGCGTTGAGAAAGGGGGGCCACTGATCATTGTGAGCATGTTTATTTCTTTTTTTAAGCCGACAGGGCCAGTCTGAAAGGCAGAAGGCTGTTTGGCAGCTCTCCCCTTGTGCGTGTTAATGTTTCCCAGGGTTTAATATACTTTCACTCTCTTGCTGCTTTGAATATTTGGTTTTAGACCGCGTGGTATGACCTATCATTTGGCCTGTTATCTTGGGGCAGCCTCCGGAGCTCTCAGGCTGTTCACTTTGCTGCTTTTGTTTTGCTTTCTATTTGTAAAAGCAGCAGCTTTCTCTCTCTCTCCCTTTGCTCTCCTCCCCCTCCCCTCCTCTCTCCTCCCTTTCCTCCTTCCGCGTGGTTGCCCTGCCTGCATGGCTCCAGAGAGCAATGAAAGAAATCCCCCACCAGGTCCGGCCACCCAATCACGTGCCTCGGATGCTGTTACCCGGCCAGGGTTGCCATAGATCCTCGCATCAATCAAGAGGCGGGCAGCCAATGGGAGGCCGGGGCCGGCGTGCACACAGCGTCGGCTTTCCCAGCTCGGGTGCTGCAAATGAGACGAGCAACGGTGCAAGTTGTCAAAGGCTCGGCTCGTTTAACAAGTCAGATCACTCCGGCTTAGCAAGTCATGGCGACCACAGCATCTAATCATTACATTACGAGCAGCAACATCCTCACCTCCAACTCCATCGTGCACGCAGAGCCAGGGAGCATGCAACAAGGGACAGGCTACAGGGATGCACAGAAACTGGTCCAGAATGATTATATGCAAAGCAATGGACACCCTCTCAGCCACGCTCATCAATGGTTAACGGCTCTTTCTCATGCCGAGGGCTCCCCGTGGTCGGCCGGCGTGCCGGCCAGCCCCCTCGGCCAGCAAGACATCAAGCCCTCGGTGCAGGCGGGGAGGGACGATCTCCACAGCGGGGGCACCCTGCACCACCGGCCCCCTCACATGGTCCACCAGCACGGCAACCACCACGGAGCATGGGGCAACAGCACATCAGCCCACATCCCCAGCATGGCATCTAACGGGCAGAGTCTCATCTACTCCCAGCCGGGCTTCACCGTCAACGGCATGATCAACCCAACAGGCACCCAGGGCATGCACCATGGCCTCAGGGAGGCTCACGAAGATCATCACGGGGACCATGCTCAACACCACCAGCAGCATCAAGCACACCACCACCACCAGCATCAGGGTCACGATCACTCGGACGAGGACACCCCGACCTCGGACGATCTGGAGCAGTTCGCCAAGCAGTTCAAGCAGAGGAGGATCAAGCTCGGATTTACCCAGGCCGATGTGGGACTAGCTCTTGGGACGCTGTACGGCAATGTCTTCTCGCAGACCACCATCTGCAGGTTCGAAGCGCTGCAGCTCAGCTTTAAAAACATGTGCAAACTCAAACCCTTGTTGAACAAGTGGCTGGAGGAGGCTGACTCTTCGTCTGGAAGCCCCACCAGCATAGACAAAATTGCTGCCCAGGGCAGGAAGAGGAAAAAGAGGACCTCTATCGAGGTGAGCGTCAAGGGGGCTTTGGAGAGCCATTTTTTGAAGTGTCCCAAGCCCTCGGCCCAGGAGATCAACTCTCTGGCGGACAGTCTGCAGCTGGAAAAGGAGGTGGTCAGGGTTTGGTTTTGTAACAGAAGACAAAAAGAGAAGCGAATGACTCCTCCCGGAGGAGCTCATCCCGGAGCCGAGGATGTATATGGGGCCAGAGACACTCCGCCGACACATCATGGGGTTCAGACTTCTGTACAGTGAATGACCACTTCTCTCACTTTTTGTTCCTTTTATTTGTTCTTTTCTTAACGAACAGCTTAAAACACTGGACTATCGTTACGATAGCACACGTTAATGATGTGTTTTGACCTATACAGAAGGAGCTCGCAGGCAAATGGAGTGAGTATATAAATAATAAGAGGCACTGATATACATACCTTTACAAAACTGAGGCAAATAGACACAAAACTGCCTGAAAAGAATGTGACCTGAAAGGCTGCTATAATTGATAATGTATAGATCCACTGTGACAGGCGGGGGCAAAGGGATTTTTTTTTGTAGGAAAGCAGGGGAGGTTTTGGCCACGAGCTGCGGTTTTGTTTGTTGGAGGAAAAGGCAAAAGGAGGCAAAAAAAAAGGCAATTCCAACACACTGCTGTCCGGACTAGCCACGTCCCAGACTTTTTTTACATCTCAACCGAGTGGGAGATATTTCTCCTGAGCGTTGATTGTGTGAGACGAGAGGCTGTGTGCTCTGTGTATGAAAATAAGCTGCGTCAGTAAGGCAGAGAGGGGCTCAGCTCGAACCATACCATTCTCACCAAGATCTGAAGTTGGGAGCTGCGAAATAGCAAAACGGGATCAATTCACATACACACACACACACACATACACGTACACAAAAGTAACTAAGTGGATGATAAATCGATAAATATCAGGCGCTCAAAAGTACTACGGATCACCGACTAAAAGTTTTATTCCCATGTTTAACAACTAACTCCGGTGGCAAGAAATGCAATACCTTTTTTACACGACAGGACTATTACAAATCTGCTAGCCAGCATCTGAACGCCTCCGAATTAGCACTGTACAATAATGAATAAATAAATAAAAACTCAATCAAAATGGTGTAGTCCCTGCCACGTTTTTTTTTTCCCGAAAAAGATATCCTGCGGTGTAAAACATTGTACTTATCAAACGTGAGCCCACAGTCTAACATTAAAAACAATCGGCAGTCGGATATAAAGACACAAACCCCCCTGTAGAACCTGTCAGTATATTGCGCTTTCTTACAACGAACATATCCAAACATTCAAAATTCTAGAAAAGATGTGTACATATTTGAGATATTTTGATGTGGTGATATGATTGTAATTTAACCGCAGTTATAGCGATTCCTAAAGACAATAAAATTTAGTGAAGTGTTAAGAAAAACATTTAAAAATTTTAAAAAAAGCACCGGGTCAGATAGGTTGGTACAGAAGAAAAAAAAAACAAACCCTGAGACACAAACAAAATTTGTGTCTGTTCGTTTAGTAACATGAAGTTAAACGTGGAGTACTTTGTTAGAACCTTTTCTCATAGGTTTATGGAGAGCGGTTACCATGCACATCTTATACCACTATGTATATATGTTGCATATATTTGTCTTTTGAACTGAAAGAAAAAAAAACATTATCTGAATAATTTTTTTTCCTTGTATACATTCTTTCCATAATGCTGCCCAGGGAATTTTAATATCATTTTCACGTGGCCTGCCTCAATGTATTTATTTCTTTAAAAGAAGTTCTGGAAACTGTTTCTTCTGTAGCTTTAATTGATTAGATGTTCAATGTGGGATGTACATTTTTCCATTATGCTATTTTTCCCCTTCTCTTGAAAAGATTGTTTTTGGTACATTTCAATGTGTCTTGTGAAGATAAAAGAAACAACGCAGAGTCCCTTATATATTTATGTTAAAGTAATATTTTATTACTTACATAAAACAAGCAATCGCACAACCTTAAAGTCTTATGTCTTGGTTTTGTGGGGTATGATTTTCTGAGCGGGTGGCGAGAGCGTGTAGTTTGTCTTCCAAATCCATATCATGGCCTCACTTTTATTATTCTAATAAGGGTATTAATATAATATTCATTTCCATAGGCACGGCATTAACCTTCTGAAGATAATCCCGACAGATATTGAGAAACACATACGCACACACATATAATGTTTATTTATATCTTATAAAATATGTTGATTTCGTATGTAATATGTATTTTATTTTTGTACGCGTATACAAACAGATTATGTTTTCAAATCATTATTTAACACATTAGACCTGTATGTGTGAATGTTATAATTGCGCACACATATATTTGTTTACTTACTGAATCAGCATTTTACATTTTAAAGCTTAAACTAAACTAAACCGTAATGTATTATCTGTGGCATGGTAGACGATACTAAAAGGAATCATACACATTTAGTAAATACATTTTGGTTAAAACTGACCTGCACACATTTAATTTATGCGCCACATGTACTTATTATTTTAGATGGGTGAATATTTTAACTAACATGCCGTAGTGGGCAGTTTCAAGTACAATCATTTATCCTGCACGTGTTACCTCCCCGGCATTGTAAAAACAGACGGGCTTCTTCGACGATAAAATATTTTATTCCATTGATGCACATTTAAAATACCTCTTTCAACGTGTCCTTTTTTTTTGAGTTAGCTGCAATATTTGAGAAGTCGGATTTCTTTTGAGAATTAAAAGCTCCGATCGGCTGGCTGGACACCGGTTCGCTTCTGCGCTCAGTCAATATTACGCGCGTACAGAACATATTCAGCTAAATTATCTTATCAATACAAAGAAAAATTTGACAGAAAGAAGAAGTGTTTTCTGACCACAAACGTGCTGATGGGGTGAAATGTTTTAGTTGGGTATGGATCGGGTGCATTGTTCAATAGCTGCCACTACAGAATCTGTAAGGAATGCGATTGCCCTCTACTGGCCAGCAGCCACACCGCCCTCACGATCAGGAGGGAGACTTCCCTTCACAGCAGTTCAATCTTACCTGCTGGTATTTACATTTTTTTTGGTCTCGTGGAGTGAGCATTTATTTAAATTTGTGATCAGGTATCGTTAGTACGAACAGTTAACTATCGGATATATTGGTTATTTGGAAAGAGCGGGTAAACTAGAGGGAAACTACTAACGACCTTTTCCCCTGAATATTTCCTTATATTGTGCTTCCCGCTGGATTGCTAAACTTTAGCAAAGTGCTAACTGTATCTGTGACTTCAATACGGCTTTGGCGCTAATATAGAAATGCATCACTTCAGATGGACCATTTTTATATAATAGATGTCCATTGTGAGCCAAACCAATCCGAACACAGCGTGTGAACGGCTAAAAAGTAGTGACAATTGTACAGTAACTTCTCATAAATGCAATTTTTATTTATTTAATTATTGCGTTTTAAATTGACAAATGTATACAAAAAAATTACCGCGACTTTCCAGATTATCCTCGGCTTTTACTCTAAATGCAACCGATACTTCTAAGTTGTTCAATCTGTCGAAAACGGGAAGCCCGTCTCCTTTCCCGAATTTCCCGCAAGTGTTGAATATTTGATGCTGCAATCCACTTTTAGATTAGTTTCACACCATCAAGTGAAATGAAGACGTGCGAAAAGAAAACCTGCTTTGAGTGGATCAGTTCCCAGATCGAAGGCAAAAAGGGGTCTTTCAGAGGCGTTTGCTTTTACGGGGAATTTTTGAATTAGGTTCACATAATGCACCCATTAACTTGTTTTAATAAATTGTTTTAAAACACCGTGTTCGGCCTCCGCCATCCACATTGACAACCCGAGGCAAACTAAACTGGGAAAGGGGGGTGGAGGGGGTGGGTGGGGCGGTTGCTACTTATACAATTGGTTAAGTTTAATTCCGTTTGTCTTTTTGTGTCATGTTATAGATTTTCCTGGAAAGAGAGAAATTACTTTTGACTTGAAGCACGGGTTGTAGAATGGACTAGTATTTTCAGGAAGGACCAAGTTAGAATTGTCATCTGACATATCATTGATCTAACATAATATTTGCATCTCCTGTTTTGCATTCCATCAAACCAATGAATGTGATGAGGTTGAAACGTTTGATTTTCTGTTACAAAAACTTGGTAGAGTGACAGCGAACGATTTCCTTAAAAACAGGAACCTCTTTTATTCTTGAAAGTGGATTTAAATAGAACAAAATAAATAGAAGTGAAATAGATTCAAACAGAATTTTGATTTAAGTGATCATTTATATCGGAAAGAATAATTTCGAGACCAAACATTACTCTGTCCGAAGCTAAAAAAAATACGCTACAGGAAATAAAATGAAGAGCTGGCGAGGTTTCCCGACCTCTTTTGCCGGAGGGTGGGGGCGGGGGAGAATTCCAACAGCTAACATATATCGGAAATTACAAGCTTGTTATTGCAAAAATGCCGATACCATGAATATATTAAAATACTGTTGTGATTTGAGTAAAGTACCGTCAACGAATGTTTCCATTAATGTCGATTGATTTGTATATAGTGATAATCATGAGATTCATTTTTTAGACATTGCAATATTTGGATATAAATCTATATATATAAATACATATAGGCCTGAACCCCAATACGTTTTACAATCGTTATAGACAAGGGTGTATTTAATATATGAAAGTTATGATGATGTGAGTGCTGCTGTCTCTGTGTTGTGGCTTGACTCTCAGCTCTCGTTAACATTCAAAAATGAGAGTTACTTGTTGGTCGCATTTCGATCTATAAACAAACATCTCGGTGCGTTCAGACAGCGCTTCGAGCCGCAAGTTCTTAACACGTAAAACAAAATAGATTTTAACCCAGGGGTTCAGAGAAGAGAAGCTAATTGGACATTGAACGAAATCAGTCAAATTAGAACTTTGGGGTCTTTTTTGTGTAAATCCAAAACTGAAACAATCCAATTGTATAAGTAACGGTTTGAATTAATTCATGGCGAGGGGTGGGTGGGTGGATTGCGGATCGACGGTTCATTTATTCCAGTCAGTGAGCAAAAATCAGGGGGGGGGGGCGTTCACAGGTTATGGTTCTAAACTCTGCGAACTTACGTTGAAACTATTAGAGGCCGCTGTATGCAAATACACGAACAAAGACAGCGGATTTAATGTCCAATTTAAGCAGACGGGCTTGCACGATACAATTTCGAACAGAATTGATGGAAGTTAATAGAAAAAGACTAAAGCAGACGAATAATTCCGACACAAATTTACAAAGACATGTCCATGCAGGAGGGAAGATTTATATATATGCACTCCATGCACACATGTGGATATGGCAAACAGCCACGCCGACGCTTTCTTGAATTAGTTGAGCACGTAAATTGACTTGTAGGGACCCTTACGCACTGAGGACTCAATAATACCGAAAATCAAAGTTCATGTTAACTCAACGCACTGACTAGCCGAGTGTTCAGACGCCCCAGCTGCACGAGCACTGAGACATAGGGTAGTTTTGAAAGCAGGATGTGTTCACGCAGTTACTGTGCAAACACACAGAACCATCAGCGAGACCCCATACTTCTTTGATTCATTGTAATACTGAAAGTTGAAATCCATGGCTTGTACACACGTATAAGGTGACGCAGAGTGGAATAAGCACAGGCACAGAAAATGCATAAACCATACGTGGCACAAACAAGATTCTATCTGTACACAGACAACGGGATGTCCAGGCAGACGAACAAAAATACAGGTGACGCAGACAGACTGGAAAAAAATGAAAGTTATAGAACATAGTTCCAGTAACACTTCCATGAACACGAACGTATACTTTAGTGCCTACACATGCACCGACACACACAAAAACACACGCATGTAGATTATAAGGTGAAGGGTGCTCTCACAATTACAATAGAAATGTCTCCTGTCAATCATTGAGCACAAGGGCGAGAAAGTAATGTGAGACCAGTGGAAAAGCGGTTTTGTAGGAATTCCAGAATTAGTTTGCAATTGCGATTGATTTGGCATGATTTTGTTTAACTTTGAACAAAACATATCATTGACAGTCCACATGTATTCACACAACACAGCTCAAATATTGCGGCCAGTAAGCGGCATGCAAAATATTCTTAAAAGATGGAGATACGAAAAAGGCACGTGTTTAAAGGGTTCTGCAGATCGGATGGTCACATATTCCATGACTGTACTTTAACCGTATATGTGTAGTGTTACAGTTCCATTATCCAGTGATATCTTGCGTGATGTTTGTCAATGTTTCGACGTTTGCATTTTGTACAAAAACAAGCACAAACACGGACACATCACACAATCCGAAAGGACAAACAGATGTTGCTTATTTCTAGAACAGAGCTAAACTCAATTGTATCGGTGGCTGTTATCTGGTAGAAAACACGCACGTTTTGTGAAAAGTAGGAAATAAGTATTCAAAGGGTTAACTAAATATTATTTCAAGCTGGCGACCTTGTTGTTTATAGCACAGTTCATCGGCTTCTTCATGTGTCTGAAAATTACCAGCGCTACATTGGAAAGGGATCCATACCTGGCACAGGGACTCCATTATCACACAGCTCGCTGTTACAAGTAAAGTAAAAAGGGCGTACCTTCCTGAAACAGTGAGAAATAATGTAGGCTAATGCATTTTTTGATTCCGCATATTGTAAGTTATTCTAAGACCCATAGATTGCAGTGCGTGCTGGCTGCAAATGAATAATGCATAATAATGCCGGTTTATGAGCAGGTAACTGATACCTGGAAATTATGTTTTCGAGGATAGTCGCTGATCACAATACACGCTGTAAAGTAAGACAATAGATCTTCATCTATTAACGAATAAGGTTCCGTATCAGCAGCCCATGCCACCCGTGCGATTAATGAAACAATAAGAAACGACCTTTGCCTCATGAATATGGTTTAAATGTACCTTTTCAACAGCGATGACGGCCACTAACATTAAAAAATATAAACTGCACTTAATTTTATGCCATGAAAGTTGGCAACACGTACCCCAGTTCAGGAATCTACTTCGCCCTCTATCTTTTTGCGAGTATTTAACTTGCTGCTGTACTACAGCAAATTCGTGGCTCGATCCTTTCGGAATCTTGCAATTTTTTTTAAACTGCAGACGCGTATACAGAATGTATAATTTATGTGTCAGTGATTGAATATCATTTACTTGTGAATTACTGCGGGTCGTTTGGTCACTGGCCTGGCACTTGTGGGCTGGACAGACTCACTTAATTGGCGTTGAGTAACAACAATCAGCAATGAAGTTTAGTATCGAACGAATTTCATCGTAGGAGTCATAATTATGGATATGTTTACGTGCACGTGTGGGAACAATCTGGGGGCTTTAGAAGTAATCAAGAGATGAACATGAAAAAAAACGTCACATTATACGGTTGAACTTTGAAATTTTTCAGAGATGCACTTTTTTTAAGAACTAGAAGTTAAGCATTGGCAAATCCAGAATTTGTAATGTTGCTAAAATAACTAGGGGAACACCAGTTTCCTGTTTTTAGAAATGTAGCGACCGGTCTGATATTTAAAAAGCCAGTCACATAATTAAAAAAATATATATACATAGCATGAAAGAAGACTGACTGCATGTAAGGTGAGAAAGTTTCTTGGTGCACTGTGAATTATAATTTCGCATTTCTAGCCCTAAATCAACGGAGCTAGGAACCAAGCAGAAATACAATCAATTATTAATCCATTAAAAAAATCTTTGATTTTCGCGGAATTAGGATAAGAACCTGCTGCTATGCACCTTTAATAAGGGTGCGGAGTTAACACGCAGCCAGGTAATAATGCACTCATTACAGTACTTCTACGGTACGTTGTGCTGGTACTGTACTGGTATCAATGTGCCTTACCACAGCTAATTGTGGCCCAAATGTTATTAGCAACTTAAAAAGATTTTTAAAAATTAATTGATTTAATTGCCGGTAGGAAACAACTTCGAGGGGGAACAGATCGGGGCAAACCTAAACTATTGAGAAATGCGGATATTTTCATCATTACCAGAACTAATTCGTTGTATTTTGAGCCATAAACAATTCCGTGTTTACGTCGATCAGCCCTGGTAAACACGCCATCGGAAAGTAAAACAAAAAAAAAGCGCTTATTTTTACAAATATTTAATATTCCAGCTGACGTCAACGGAATAGATTTAAAAATACTGTAGATCCGCTGGCATCTCGTAAAAAAAGGTATTTCTGTAGCATAGAACAAGTTAAGAAATACATTCCTAACATGTCCTTGAAAGGTGTTCTGCTGGATCTCTGGGCGCCGCCTTCTAAACTAATTCTGCATATTTCAGCCAGTTAAGGAATCTAATGCAGTTCATTCGAATAAATAAATGTAATTTTCATGTTCCTGCGCAGAGTATACGCCATGAAAAAAAGAGCTTACTGGAGTAGCACTACTGTCAGCCACATTGTTGAATGTTTACTAACAATACTGGCAACTTCCTAAAAACATTCAGGCAAGTGCATGCTAAGCTGGTGTAGATAGGATATTTTGTCAGTTGTTAGATACAGTTTATCTATGGTTTCAATGGAGATGTTTGTCTTTAAAGGAAACCTGATTTGAATATTTTCCAGCACCGACACATTCAATAGCACTTCCAAACCTCTCAACATGCACACAAAATATGAAGTGTTTTGAAAGTTCGTATGTCTATGTGCTTGTGTAAGCTGTCTCCTCTCCAGACTGTCTGAACATGATACAATGGCGCGCCCTATCGGTCAGAATGGGCCATTACCGCTTCCAAAGATTTTCGAAACCTTCATGTTCCTTTACACCATTAAAAATCTGTCTGAAATGACTGCTTTAACGAAATTTTCCGCCATGACATCATTACAGATCTTGCACGAAAAGCGCAAAATGAAACCCAATTGTTTGAAAAGTTGCTGGTAAACGGAGATTTTTTTGTGCAGACGGCAACATATGAAATGTCGCTAAACTATTGGCTGATTTGTTACAATCAGACTGAATGCTCTCTGATCAATCATTGATCAGCCCATCAAAAAGAGCGGACGGTTGTTTCATGTGTGATGCACACCAAGGGCAAATTTGCATGCTAGTTAATTTAAGGTAAGTGTTAGCCGTGCACACACCATCCTCCAATGTTTATTGTTAATCAAACAAAATGTTATAGTATTGTGGTTATTGCCTGTTAGTCCTGGTGGAGAAGTGTACACCTTAATGAATATTGCATTGCTTTCATTGACGTGGAATAGAATTAGTCCTACTTGGCAGCACACAAACAAGACGTTTACCACAACATATAATACTGTCCAACACTAATATTGTCTGACGCTTGGGTTGAACATTCCCGGGCTAAGTATTACCTTTAGAAAAATGACTCAGTTGTGGTCCCTTTAAATGTTTATTGTTATGCATGCGCCTATGAGGTTATAGGGAGCAGAACAATCTCAGTTAATCATTTAAACAGATTACATCGCAGGAGTTGAACTTCGTTTCCAATTCTTCCAAATCAGAAGTGGCCTTTCGTTCCAGAAATCTACTGGATGGAACTGCACAGCAGACACGCCGGTGAACTAAGTTGCAAGTTGCAGCTGTTGGAAGCAATGATAATTAAAGTTCTGTTGAAGGGTCATGAGGACTCGAAACGTCAACTGTGCTTTTCTCCGCCGATGCTGCCAGACCTGCTGAGTTTTTCCAGGTATTTCTGTGTCTGTTTTTGTTTTGGATTTCCAGCATCCGCAGTTTTTTGGGTTTTTTTTAATAATTTAACTCCACATGTATGCACACATGTAGAATATACATCGTTTGGAGACAATCGTTGGATGAAGACAATTAAAGTACGTTTGAAATTTGAAGAAAATGACGAGGTGGGCCATCATTTTAACCGATTCTTTCCTCCTCGCATAGTTCATATTTCTTCAAAAGATTATGATCTGCGCCAAATGTGTAAGACCCTAATTCGATGCATGGACATTTCATTGTCCTAGTTAGATTATTACACATGTATATTATATTCAGCCTTTCTTGTTGGGTTAAGCCTAATTTATGTTTGACTATAAACATTCAAATGCCACCCCGCACCCCCACCCCGTATATAGGTTGGTAAATGTGAAATGGTAATATCCGGAGGTGCTGGTGAAAGCTGCGGTGTCAACATGAAAATTGATCTGCTCCGAGCTGCTGAACGAGGAGTTGTAGTCTATCAACAGCGAGGAAACATTGCGAACGAGCCTTCGATCACACTTTCAAATATAATGTAAACTTTGAAAACGTTCCACCCAGTGATTCTGTTATTTATATTGTGAATCCTTGACTTTTAATCGCTACAATATTTATAGTTATTTATATGTGCGAATTTCGATAATAAGTTTCTCTGTGCCACCCTTAAAGGTATAAATATTTCCCGCAGCGCCCTTCCTGGGTAATTACAAAATGCAGTTACCAAACACCAGAGTGGCAAATTGCTGGGCGCGTAAATCGGTGGAACATCTGTCTGGGGGATTGAGTTTTTTTTTATAGCGGAAACTAATGTAGCGAATGATTTAAATTGTACATAATTAAACGATAAGAAGTCTGAAGATACAGCATTCATTTATTTTAGAATGTGTAATCTGGAGTCAGATTTACAAACAGTCTTGTAACCTTTTTACATAATTGCAAGCACATTAAAACAAAACGGAGCCAATAGCCAAGAAGCAAAAGTTCACAGCGAAAGCAACAATCAGAAAATTGCAACAGACCCAGTGCCCGTTCAGATAAATTTTGAACCCCAGGAAATTTAGAAAATACATCTTAATATACAATTTTGCATCAACTTGAACACTATCATTTATAAACTGGAACTGAGTTAATCTGTCCCAACTATACACAAAGAGACTTAAAGGTATCACTGAGTGCCTTTAAGTCAGATGTAAAGAAAATTCAGCCCTCACCAAAATACACAGGGCACAAAATGTAACAAAATATCCATATCTGTGTCCTACACCGTAACCGCGACTACTCTTGAAAAGTACTTTATTGGTTGTAAAGCGTTTTGGGAATTCCTGAAGTCGATTAAAATGCTAAATAAATAAAAATCTTACATTCCTCAAGTATGAAGAGCGTGGGTCCAGTGACCTGTCTTCGCCGATGATCCGGAAGACTCCTGCGCTGAGTTTGTCCATTTCCCCGCATTGAATATCAAAACCCAGGTCTGAAATGCCAGCATGCTTACGCAAAGTTTAGGCGGAGGGGTCAAGGACACTAAGACCAGGCAGCCACACTCTGACGTGTTCCTTACTGTCTATTCGGGTTGCTTAAAAAACACAAAACAAAAGGATTGAAACAACACATCAATGTTACAAGAACGAAACAGACTAAAATATATTTTAACAAATACATTTATATTAAAAAATCTGTTCCAAGAGCACAGTTTCACACAAATGCTTCTGCCAGCAGTGTGAAAGCAGTATACTCACTGAATCCTGAATTAAACAAGCCTTCATATAATCAACAAGTTATTGGTGTCGTTAAATACCTCCGCGGAGGAATAAGTTCATGAAAATTTTGATCTGTGCAATTGCAAAGTTCAGACTTTACAAGCAATGAGGTGACATGGAATAAGTCACTTTGACAGCAAGATCCTGCATTGAACATAAAGTGCACTATTAGTAATATGTTTTATGTAAGGCCGATAATAAGTGCGAGTGAACTATTCCCTAAATTTCTCTTCAATTATTCAAATAACTTGTCACCTAATAATTGATGTCAATAGACTTAACATTTGAGTTTATATAATACAAAGTTATACCAATAGTTTTGACACTTTGCACAATAGATTGTGTCTGCCGCAAAATACGAGATACCGAATGTACATTTTCTGGCAGTTTTGGAATAGTAGAATAAACAGGTATACTGGTGGCTCAGACCCACCAATGCAGTTTCTTCCTGTTCAGTCTTGCGTCGACTTTTCCGCAAATATTGAATCACTCCACTTTGATTCCGGCCATTAACTTCATTAACCTCAAATCCGAGCGGATTATCTCAAGATTTAATAATGGTTTTGATTTACAAAATTATTTTAAATTGCTATCCCAAATCTGTCGTTTACCTCATTTGTAAAATAGATAAAACCAAAATATGTATTAGAAAGCTGTAGAATCAATATTTACGCAGAAACAAGCGAGAATGTATCAATTCATAAAATTTAGCGCCTCCCTAGTGCATTTCAATTCAATCTTCTCAAATTCTATCGTAAATATTTCATGTAAATCAGATGCTACAACTCCTAGAATTCAGGAAATAAAGTTTCACGAATGCAGGTCAAAATTTTTATACTTTACCATCAACAACTTAATTCAGGAATAATGGAAACTAGTCCACCACACCTCTGAGCTTAACACACACACAGAAAATTGATATTTGTTTCAGTTTGCGATACTGATTTTATCGCGAGCAACTACACGCTGTGATATTTTCCCTTGTATGTGAAATATCAGCAACAAGTGGAGATGCAAATAATCTGACATGAAATAGGCCATGTGCATAAAAGGACCGTGGCAACACCGCAAACTAGTTTCGACGTTTTAAACATACATTTAAACAATTTAATCTTCAGTTTAATAATTAGGAAGCAATATTTTGCAGTAAAAAGTCCTATTTTATACAACGCTAAGAAGTTCACTGTTAAGTTAAAACTTTAAGCAATCTCATCCGAATGCAATCGATTGGTCTTGGGAGAAGTGCAGCTTTCGTTCTATACCTGTTAGGTAAACAACACATTCATGAAATTTCCATAATTTATTTACAGGTTCTGCTGAAAGACAGGAAACCATCGTGTCCTAGGTAACAATATGTAGAGACACTCCAGATTTAATAGATGTTCACGTTACAACATGCACTGTGAGTCTGCGCCTGACACAAGTGTTGCACAGTGCCGGTATACTTCTTGAAATCAATATTTTGGGATGAGGAAGCTAGTTACATAACTATTACAGCAATTCAATTTTTACTAGCTAGCTGTTTCACTCTCTATATATTTGTAATATATTTAAGTATCTTTCGAAAACCGGAAAAATTGGCGAGAGGTTGGATTGAGCAACCGATTGAAAAAGAAAGAAAAATAGGTCAAGGGTTCATTTCAGTTAAAGTGACGATTCTGTTCCATTGTTAGTTCTTGGTTCTCATTTGCGAAGTGGAATATGTCAAATCCAAACTAATCCAACAGCAATATTTTCTGCTCCCACAGTGGCAGCTAAACTTAGTAGAGGAGAGACCTCCATCCCTATAAATTAAGTGCACACCTTGACATGTGGTAGGGAACGCTGGTCTTCATCTGTCTGTAGATTCAAGTCATTGAAATGGGTCCCTTCATTCTTCGCTTGGACTGCGCTCACGCAGTATCTGAATAAGAGGCGAGTTTCTCGTTTTTTTAGAGAAGAAATTCCACTGAGAATTTAATTTCACAGACCAGAGCCTACTAGTCTGCATGTACCAGAGAAGGACGTCACCATATTTGATTCAACACACCTTAATGGGAAAATCAAAGCACAAATAAAACAACATTAAACTTTTTTTTTCCAAAAAGTTTCGCCTCAGAGAGCATTCAACAGAATAACACTATTGTTATTACTGACCTCCTGACTCCCCAAAGCCTGTCCTTCAATTGCAAGGCAGAAGTCAGGAGAATAATGGAATATTCTTTACTTGTCTGGATGTGCAATTGCAACAACGCTCAAGAAGCACAAAACCACCTGGGATAAAGCGGACCACTTGATCGGCACTCCAACCTAAACATGAGTTAGCAGCATATCCTACCTGCACTTGTTAATTATCTACAGGATTCACTCCAGAAAATCATCAAGACTTATTTGGTATCACCTCCCAAACACACAACCTCAACATCTACATCACCACAGCAGCAAATGCATCGTAAACACTATCACCTTCAAGACCCTCATCAAGTCAGACACCATTATACCTCAGATAAGTATTAACGTTCCTTTATGTCGCTGGGTCAAAGTCCTGGAACAGTTTTGTGGAAGCCTTCACCATATGGACTACAATGGTTAAAGATGATCTACCACCATCATCATTTCATGGTAACTAGGGATTGGCATTAAACACCAGCATTACCAGTAATAGCCACTTCCCAAGAATAAATCTTTTAAAAATAAGAAGCCTAACTGTGATTTGATAACAACCAAATGTCTGAGTCAAAATTAGTACATCAATGGCAATGTTGAAGGATCATAAAAATGTTAACAGGAGATATTATGGTTGCAACAAAGCTTGGAAGAAACATGGGAGGTCTATTCAGGCTTGATATTGATAGGTTGCATAGAAGCTATACACTGGGTCAGGAAATTTCCATTTGGAAAGATCTTAGGATGGATCTTCAGGGGTTGAAAGGACAAGTTTAATAAGAGCAGACAAGAATTTGGTATTTAGACACCATTTCGATGGGAGAGTGAAAGTCTGAGGAAGATGGGCACATAGCTATATTTGATGGGAGGGCAGGGGAAGGGAGGTGAGGAGAGGGGTTAAAAGCAAGCAGAGCAATGCTTCTAGCAGGTCTGCCCTCCCACTTCATTGAAAGAGAAAAATACTGTCACATCACCAAGTCCTGCCCTGGAATAGACCCAAGGATCATTTATGAAAAATAGGACTAGCCTAATTCATTGTTTTCATACACAATATATCAAAAAATGGAGACTTCCAGCAAAAAAAATTGCCTAATGTATATGAAAAGAATACATTATTTTCCCTAGTTGAGCCACCTTCAATAATTCCTCCTTTCGCACTGAGCAAGGTGGGATAACTAACAGCCCCCTAAGAACTGGGAAGCAACAACCATCTTACTATGGAACTTAATGAGAATTATGCAAGAAAAATAAATACATAATACAGTTGGTTGAGTGTGATAAAGATCTCCTATAGTGTCATGTCCAATATGATGATGAAGGAATGAGTCCAGAACATATTCAGTGGGTGCCAAATCTGCTGAACCCTCTCAAACATTGAATTGCATCCTCATGCCATCAATACAGGTGTGAGGTAAATGGAATGGAGAATTTTCAGTTGCCTCTTTCACAGGCCCTTGTTGGTTATTGATATGGCAGATAGTTCCTCATTCAACAAACATGAATGGAACAAGTTCACCATGTCCATAGAAAATAAAATAAGAATACAAAAGTAAAATAAACTCACACACAAAAATAAAAATTGCTGGAAAAGCTCAGGAGGTCTGACAGCATCTGCGAGAGAAAGACAGAGTTAACATTTTGAGTCCGTGTGACTCGTCTTCAGATCTAACTTTACTTCTGAAGAAGAGTCATATTGACTCGAAATGTTAACTCTGTCTTTCTCTCCACAGATGCTGTCAGACCTGCTGAGCTTTTCCAGCATTTTTTGTTTTTGTTTCAAATTTCCAGCATCTGCAGTATTTTGCTTTTAAAATAAACTCACTTTCCTCAATCCATCCATGCAGAACAACTGCAGCCTCAAACTCTGCCTAAAAACTTAATGGATGGCTTGTGGTACAGAAATGAAATTTTAGATCTACCAATTTTGTGATAATTGAAAGAATGTGATGATTTTTAAGAAATTACTTGATTCATAGGAAACTGAGGGATTAGATTGAGTCAGCTTCTGGCAAATGAATGATTCATGAAAACACCAAGTCACACCAGTTATAAAAAATATTGAAGAATGAATATCAAAGCTGTTCCACAGGGGAAAATGTGCAATATACTTCATTTACTATATATAATAAACTATATATACTATACGTGCAACAGACTTTGTGCAATATACTTTATTTGACTTTATGGTAATATGCAAGATAGGATAAATCTCCACCACAATGTGGATCCAAGACCCTTCAAAAGAGCAAATTTGAACTTGGAACAGAGGTTGAGAATGCATGCAATCTCCACCTATAGAATGCATGTCTATTTGCAAGTTAATTGATCCAAAATAGTACATACAGTACTAAAATATCCAAACAAAAGTTAGCATTGCAACAAGATTAGACTGATCTCCACACGCCAACCATTTCATAGGAAATACTTTTTCTGATTAAATTCCAAAAAGATAAGGCAGAAATAGCTGGACTAGGAACATTACAAATATGTAGTATCCATTTAAAAATACTCAGGCATAGCTATCCCTTTGGTGCACCTTATATGCTGCCAAAAAATGCCATGTTACCCAAAAACATGCTAAATGAAAATAAAGTTCCCATAAGAAAACATGTATTATGGGTGGCTTACCTTTAATTTTTAGATTGAAAGCCTATTCTTATTTGGTAACTAAACACAGAAACACATGAGTAAGTAAAATGCTATGAAAATTGTTTTTATTAACATTTAAAATATAGTGAAATTGGAAGATTAGTTGACTAAGTCTGTGGTAGGTTCATTGCTATCTGACACAATAATGGTAGCTGGAGGAACTCATGGAAGGAGAGCTGATGGAGAGTCTATGGCACTTGAAATGGATTGTTGACTTATCCTGGAAAACCCTGGTCATCCTAGTCTGTTTACCAAACTTTTGTCTTTCCCTGTAGATTATTCTGGAACATTCAATGGGTTTATCCAGCCAAACGCTAGAGCTACAATTTACCATGGAATAACTGGGAAGTAAACTGGCTTATGGTGCACTTCTTAATGCATACACAGTAATAACTTATGAACCAGGCTAAATTGAAGGTGGAGGTTGTGGCTAACAATGCTATTTGAAGAAGTTTTCTCATATGAAAACTGCTCTAAAGTGAAAACATGTTATTAGAAAGTGCTCTAAATGGGGGCTATCTGTAGTTATGAGAGAACATGCAAACATATAAAAAAGGTGAGGAAAAACTATTAGGCTCACAAATCACCCGTTCATATATAATGCAACCATACACACTACAGACCCAACAAACAAGCATCGAGAGCCTGCCCACAATCCTTAATTGGACTACTGGGTCATGGAGGTGGTCAATTAGAAGGCCACATCTGGAAAGATTGCTTCACTGGTCTAACTCCTGACAAGTGTGGACTTGGGAGACCCATTTGGTCCTGATTGGCTCCTGAATCCTACAGAAAAATCCAATAGATTAACTATGTTTTTCTCTCCATAGGTTCCCCTGACCTGATAAGCATTTCCAGCATTTTTTGTTTTTATTTCAAGGTTCCAGTATCCACAGTATTTTGCTTTTCTACTATGGATGTGGTCCATTTAGCTTAGTATAAATGCCTCAGGCCTGTACCCCAAAATATCATTGCCTAATGTAGTCCAATAAATACATAAAATACTCAAACTGAGGAAATTGTATAATTATTTGAGCCATTTTCTCTGTCTTGACCTTACAAACGTTCACATTTTTAATTGGCAGGAAGCAACATTTCTTATGCCAGTTAAACCCCAAACTACAAAAAACTTTGAACCACCTTGCTAGTAGAGGGTAAAACCATTTTGACATAATTGTGAGTATGTAGGGACTTGTGGTAAACATAGAAATAACAAAGGTGGAAGCGGATTGTGTTTCTTGTGTTTTAAAAATATAATGTACATGTAATTTTCAACCATTTGATAAGAAAACGTTTACATATGTTTTAGCACTAGATGTTTTTTGACAGTGTTCAAGTGTGAAACAGAAGAAACACAAGGCCATTTTTGCTTATTTGCAAAATTTGAGCAGGCAATTTAAATTTAGCTGCAGTTGGAAATTCTGGATCAAAAATAATAATTCAAGCTCTGGGTTTTCTTAAATAGTTTAATTCTATTCAAAGTTAGAATAACCAGATAAACAAATAATTTGGATTTGATTGTTGAGTGACTGGATAGCACTGGCAACTTCAAAACCTTCCTTTCATCTGGAAATCCAAGTTTGAAACTAATTCATCGTAAAGATGAGGGCACTTGAAATTTTTGCAACAAATATGTGGGTGTTCCTTCAACACATGGACTGCAGCGGTCTTAGAAGGCAGCACAATACCACCTTCTCAAGGGCAATTAGGGATGGGCAATAAATGCTGGCCTAGCCAACGACTAGAATTTCCAGCTGCTGCAGTATAACTGCAACAGATTTCTCCAAATATATGTGTCCAATGAAAGGGAAGCAATGCTCTATTTAACTTAATAATATCATGAGATGGTTTACTGTAGTGTATTAGCACAGTACAGGGAATGCTCCATTGTCCCATTGCAACTGATGGTAGAAACTGACCACGATATTGTGATTCTATGAGTTGGATTTTATGCTCCCTCGCCAGTGGGTTTAGAAGGTAGAGAGCACATAAAATCCAGCAGGTGGCCTTCTCACAACCTACCCTCCTGCCCCTAACCTGTCCAAAATTTTATAGCGGTTGGGGGAGGCATCAGGCAGCCCACCTGCCCTTGTGCCTCTTGAGATGCTTTAAGAAGCCAACTAATGGAAGAACCCCCATAGAATCTTACCTTGGAGGAATAGCTGGAATACTAATGAGAATTAAAGTAAATTATGGAGGGCTGTGGCAAAGCTTTGGGGTTGGTCCCAGGAAAAGTGAACAAATCTTTAAGATTTTGTAAGATAAGGGTGCTCTTGGGGGAAATTAAAAAGTAGAACAGAGTTCATAGCACACACCTTTATAAGCTCTAGTCTTAAGTTAATGGTACTTGTTCTGTTTAATTTTCCTTTATCCACAAGAAAGCTTGTTCTTGTTAAAAATATGAAATCTTGTAGCCTGGTTCAGTTGGTTAAATGCTGGGTGCTCGGATTTTTTCTTTGAACATTTACAATCCCTAACAAAATTTTAACAAGTGCTCAATGAACTAACTTGTTTTCTGGCACAATCTACCAGCAGAATCAGGATGTCAGCCGGGCCATTATCAGCCTTCTGACTTTTTACATTTGCCTTTGGTAGTTTTGCAGAAATATTACTGATGGTGTTCAAAATTGCTTCCTTGTAGGTTTGAAGGAAGATCTCAGACTATGCAATAATGATCTGACCAGTGACCTGCCTCAGCTCATGTGCTGCTGTAACCTTCATCCAGGTCTTTGTTATCTCTGGGTTTGATTTTTCCAATAAACTCCTGGCCAGCCTCCCACCTTCCACCATCTGTCAACTTGAGGTCATCCAAAGCTCTGCTGCCTGTGTCTTAACTTGCACTATAAGACTTAGGAGCAGAGGTAGGCCATTCGGCTTATCGAGTCTGTTCGGTCATTCAATGAGATTATGGCTGATCTGAAAATCCTCAACTCCACTTTCCCACCTTTTCCCCATAACTCTTGATTCTCTTACTGATTAAAAATCTGTCTACCTCAGCCTTGAATATACTTAACGACCCAGCCACTGTAGCCCGCTGCAATAAAGAATACCACAGGTTCACTACCCTCTGAGGGAAGAAATTCCTCCTCATCTCTGTTTTAAATGGGTGCCCCCTTAATCTGAGATTATGCCTTCTGGTCCTAGACTTTCCCACAAGGGTAAACAACCTCTCAGCCTCAACCTCTCAGCCCCCTAAGAATCTTATATGTTTCAATAAGTTTGCCTCTCTTTCTTCGAAACTCCAATGAGTACAGGCTCAACCTACCCAACCTCTCCTCATAAGAAAATCCCTCCATCCCCGGGATCAACCCAATGAACCTTCTTTGGACTGCCTCCAATGCCAGTATATCTTTCCTTAGATAAGAGGACCAAAACTGTTCACAGTATTCTAAGTGTGATCTAACTAGTGTCTTCTATAGTTTTAGCAAGACTTCCCTATTCTTATACTCCATTCCTTTTGAAATATAGGCCAACATTCCATTTGCCTTCCATATTACCTGATGAACTTGTAGGCTAGCTTTTTGGGATTCATGCACAAGGACCCCCACATCCCTCTGTGCTGCAGCTTTCTTCAGTCTTTCTCCATTTAAATAATATTCAGCTCTTCTATTCTTCCTGCCAACATGCATAACCTCACACTTTCCCCACATTATATACCATCTGCCACATTTTTGCTCACTCGCTTAACCTGCCTATATCCCTCGGAAGACTCTTTGTGTCATCCTCACCACTTGCTTTCCCACCTATTTTTGTGTCATCCGCATACTTGGTGATAATATATTCATTTCCCTCATCTGAACTGTTAATATGTTATAAATAATTGTGGCCCCAGCACTGATCCCTGTGGCACTCCACTAGTTAGAGGTTGTCATCCTGAAAATGAACCCACCCCCCACCCCCCATATCCCAATTCTCTGTCTTCTGTTAGTTAGCCAGCCCTCTATCCATGCTAATATACTACCCCCAACATCATGGGCTCTTATCTTATTAAGTAGCCTTAAGTGTGGTACCTTATCAAATGCCTTTTGGAAATCCAAATATATTTCATCTACTGGTTCCCCTTTATCTATCCTACTTGTTGCTTCCTCAAATAATTCTAATAAATTTGTCAGGCATGATTTTCCTTCATGAAGCCATGCTGACTCTGCTTGATTAGATTATGTATTTCTAAATGCCCTGCTATTACATTGTTTATAATAGACTCCAACATTTTCCCAATGCCAGATGTTAAACTAACTGACCTATAGTTACCTGTTTTTTGTCTCCTTCCCTTTTTGAGTAAGGGTGTTACATTGACAGTTTTCCAACCCTCTGGGCTTTTCCAGAATCTAAGGATTATTGGAAGATTACTACCAGTGCATCCACTATCTCTGCAGCTATTTCCTTTAATATCCTAGGATGCAACCCATAAGGTCCAGATGACTTATCGGCCTTTAGCCCCATTAGTTTCCCTGGTACTTTTTCTCTAGAGATAGTTACTGTATTTATTGCCTCCCCCCACCCCCTTTGCCCCATGATTATTTAGTATTTTTGGTATGCTATTTGTGTCTTCTACCATGATGCAAAGTACTTATTCAACTCCCTGCCACTATTATTTCCCCAGTCTCATTCTCTAAGGGGCCTGCATTGACTTTGGCCTCTCTCTTCCTTTTTATATATTTAAAGAAACTCTTACTGTCCATTTTTATATCGCTTGTTCGTTTACCCTCAAAATTTATTTTCTCTCTCTTTATTATTTCTTTGGTCATCTTCTGTTGGTATTTAAAACTTTCCCAATCCTCTGGCTTACCACTAATCTTTGCTACATTGCATGTTTTGTCTTTTACTTTGATACTATCCTTAACTTCCTTGGTTAACCATGGTTGGTTTATCCTCTTTCTCCAATCCTTCTTCCTCACTGGGATATATCTTTGTTGAGAGTCATGAACTATTTTCTTAAATGTCTGCCATTGTTCATCAACCATCTTTTCTGCTAAACTGCTTTCCCAGTCCACTCCAGCCAACTCTACCCTCATTCCATTGTAATTACTATTATTTAAGTTTGGCACAGTTGCTTCCAAACTAAGTTTCCCACTCTCAAACTGAATGCTAAATTCTACCATGTTATTGTCACTGTTTCCTAGGGGATCTTTTATTCTGAGATCATTTATTAAACCTGCCTCATTACACATTACCAGATCCAAAATAGCCTGATCCCTGGTTGGATCCACAACATATTGTTCTAGGAAACTGTCCCAAATACAGACTATGTATTCTTGCTTGTGTCTACTGCTGCCAATTTGATTTTCCCAATCTACATGGAGATTAAAGCCACCCATGATTAATATACCGCCTTTTTTACATGCCCTCATTATTTCCTGATTTATTCCCTGTCCGTCGGCATAGCTGCTGTTAAGGGGCCTATAGACTACTCCCACCAGTGTCTTCTTCCCCTTGTTATTTTTTACCTCCACCCATGTGGATTCCACATCTTCTGATTCAAGGGCATTTCTTGCTATCATATTTATTCCATCTCATACAAATAAAGCTACCCAACCACGCTTTCCTTCTTGTCTGTCCTTTTGAAAAAATCACATATCCCTGAATATTTAGTTCCCAGCTTTGATCTCCTTGTAACCATGTCTCCGCAATGGCCATAAGGTCATTTCCATTAACCTCTACTTGTGTCGTTAATTCACTTATTTTGTTCCGAATACTATGCGTATTTAAGAGCCATTATTTTTTTCCTTTTTACCATCCCCCCACCCTCCCCCCGACCCCCTCCCCACAACCCTATTTGCTGCTGTCTTTTTTTCCGTTTGTACACTCTGTTCCTTCCTGTCACACTCTGGGTATCATTACCTAAGAAGCTGCCCTTCAATTCCACCTTATCATTTTGCTTTGTAAGCCTACTGATCCCCTCTCTACCATATCTGTTTTCATGCATCACCCCCTTGCTCGCTGACCTATACTGGTTTTTGTTAAACAATGCCATGACTTTAAAATTCTCATCCTTGTTTTTAAATCCCTATTTGAACTCAGCCCTCCCTATCTCTGTAATGTCTTCTAGCCCCTCAACTGCCTGAGATATCTGTCTAATATCTTTCTAAACTGGCTTTTTGAGAATCCTGAGTTTAATTGCTCCACCACTGGTGGCTGTGCCTTCAACTGCCTGAGTCTTAAGCTTTGGAATTTCCTTTCTAAACTTCTCCATCTCTCTTTCCTCTCTTAAGATGCTCCTTAAAACTTACTTCTTTTACCATCTGTTCTAACATCCCATAATGTGGCTCAGTATTGATTTTCGCTTTATAACACTCCTGTGTAGCTCCTTGGACATTTCATTAAGTTAAATGTGCAATGTAAATACAATTTGTTGTTGTTAAATTGAGGTTTCTTTCTGTTCGTCTTGTTAGATTTGATGCTTTCTTCCATCTGCCATGATTTTGAAATGACTAAGGCTGCTCATCCAGTATTCTATTTATAATATCACAGCCAAGCGGTTTTGCTTTGCAGGGATACTTATGTTATAGTGTAAGTGGATTATACATCCATTGTCAGGGCCTAACCTGATTTCCCAACCAAGCCCATGAGACTCCAATAAGGAGTGGCCCCTAAACATTTAAATTAATGTCAGATGGGATTAAAATGTGATAGGGATCTAATTGATCTCACAGTCCTTTCTAAGGCAGGTTTGATACTGTGCTGAATTTACACCCTGTGCAGTGTCAAATCCAAGCAGTGTCAAACACCTTTCTCTGGAAGTCTTTCCTCCTTGCTCCTGGGTTGGGCTGGGCCATGACTCTTGGTGTGCACTGTATGTTTAGCATCAGCATGAAGCAGAAATTGTGTTGCATTATTACTGAACTTGGAGGATAAATTACACTATGCAATGACAATTCTCTGTAGTGCAGCACAGAGAATTACATTGCTGGAAGCACTGTTGTTTGGAAAAACCTTAAACCAAGCCCTGTCTGTCTGCTGCAGTGGTTCAGATGGATGTTAAAGATCCCATGGCATGTAGCCTATGTAAAACATGCTTGTGGGGTCTTGTTGGACAAAGCATGGTTGATGCATTTTACCTATACAAAACTCATAACTTTAAAATGGTTTGCTGCATGTGCAATGCTTTGTGACGTTTTGATAGAAGCGTTATTTTCCAAACAAACAAAATCTATGTGGTCATCAAAATAAAGCTGATACCATTGTTTTGTCAAATGTCAAATTTACATCAGCAAGTCTTTACTTACTTTTAAAAAAATGGTAGAAATTGATCAATTCCATTTTGGCCCAGGTCAGCATGTGATTTTATTTTATTTATAATAATTACAACATTTTGTTAATTTATCCCCAAATCTAGGCTGTATTACAATTATGTTTCTTTGTAATTGGGATGTGAATTGATCACTTCAATTTTACCCTTAATTATACAGGAAGCCTCTTCCCTGTCCCCACTCAAACACTCACATGTAACTTTGAATAAGCCAACAGTTGTTAAATTTGACTGGGTGTTCTAGAAATACAAATGGAGATAATTATGTCTATTTATTTCAGGGGAAAATACTGTTCCATTTAAAAGCTTAAAAAAACAAAACCTTTGGGAAATATACATACTGTAGGAAACAGCAAAATGCCACTTCCCATGTGACAGCTTAGATTAATTTGCATCTGCAGGAACATTAACATTATCAGAATTTTCCATCTCAGCTACAGATTTAGATTTAACTCTTAGTTCTCCTCACTCTTGATGGTGGGCTGTGCAAAGTGTGTCACATTGTGAAGTGGGTTCTTTGTTGACTCAATTTATTCAAAAACTTAGCTCCCAAACCTTCACTTGTTCTTGGTGGACTTATGCTCTGGGACTTTTCTTTCTGTTGTTGTTTAGAATTCCTCCTCCCTACTCTAGAGTTTTATTGAGGTTTATTTCTGGCTTTGCTGCTCTGTTTTCAGTTTGTTTTCTGATCACGTGGTTCATAAAATCAAATCCCTGAATTCAGTAGGCAGATCTGCCTATGCTTTGGTGGCATTGGGAATCCTCTGACTAGTTTACTTAAGTGCTAGGAATTGTAGTTTCACTGGCAGTCTGCTGGCTGGGTTGGCATGTGCATTGGAAACATCTGGAGAAATCCATTGTAAGGAATCAACTGGTTAGTTTGTATGTGCATTGGAAGCATCAGGAGGTGTTTTATTGGTAGGAGCCACTGTCACCGTGGACATTCAGTGTCCTGTGGAAACTGTGATTTCATTTGAGGTTACACATTGGAGTTCAACAGATGAATTTAAAACATGAGAATTAACTGCCCAGTTGGGATTTGTAGATACTTTGAGAGGTGATTGGGAAAATAGTCAATAAGTCCAGGGTATTCAAAAGTCTATGAACTTCCTTTACATTACTCCCTTCCACTCTCAATTTAAGCAAAGTGAAAGGACTAAAATAACAACAGAAGATGCTGGAAACACTGAGCATGTCTGACAGCATCTGTGGCAAGCGAAACAGAGCTAATAGGCAAAATTTAATGCCGTCCCCCATAGCAAGTTTGGTAGTGGGGGACAGTTAATTGGGCAGGAAGGTGGTAGGTGTGGTCCTCACCATCTTTCTGCCAATATCTCAACTAAGTCCAGGGCGGGAAGGCCATCCACAGGCCTTCCTGCCCTGCTGCCACTTTCATGGCACTAAGGCCTGAATTTTACCAGCCTTTGGAGGCAGGCTGAGAGGTGGCAAGTGTGGTAAAATAGCAGCAGAAGGCGTCGGGTGGGGGGGAAGCCCAATGTGTTCTGGTCATATTACTAAAGATATGAATTGTATCCAACTGGAGAGTGTGGCCAATTAATCCAATTAATTAGGTAGCTGATGACCATTTTACAAGCCCGAGAATGGTTCCCCACCACATGGTGAGTCAGCCGGCTGTAATAAGGCAGCCTCCCAGACGCTTTTCCGGAGGGTAAGGTGGAGGTGTTGAGGATTCCATTCTGACCGTTCCATAGCCACCCTTGCAGCTCAATGCTGCCTGAGGGTTCCCCTCTTTGATCATCAGGGCCAGTCTGTCTGGCACCTGAACATGCACTTACCGACCCTCTCTCTTTCTCCTTGCATCCTTGGCAGCAGCCAACTCTATGGATGGCACTGCCAAGGGTGCAGAGCTACTGACCCTCTGATCGTCCATAATTAGATGGTAGTCCTGGTGGCAGCCTCTTAATTGGCTGCCACTAATAAAATTTCCCCGACAGTCTCTTTGTCGCCTGCGCAGACTCGGGAGCTGCTTTGGTCATGACATTGAGACTCAAGGTGTGTCTGTAAGATTCTGGCCTGAATTTCAAAGTATCAATTGCACTATTGTATGCCTTTAATCTTAAAGCTTCTGATCATAGTTGCTGTCAACCTTTGAATGAGACCTTTTGGCACATTCATTCAGAAGTAAACGATCCTGAAACCTATTTTTCCAATATCTACTTGCCTTTATTTATTAAAAATCCCTCTATTTAATGAAGTACACTTACTGCATTTAATATCAGGCAGCATGAGGCTTTACAATCAAGGTCACAATTAGTAATTACAACTCCAAAGTGGTGAGTGGAGAATTGTGAAACTGCACCCATGGAATAATAAATAGCACCCATATAATTAGATGATAGCATTGAAAGATTTTATTAACACAAGAAATATTTATAAAAATAATGACTTTCTTAAGCATCAAACACAGGCTTTCCTTTACGTAAATAATTATAGGGATGGTTTTGCATTGTAATTAGCCTTCAAAAATACAATTCATTAAAAAGTGGCTATATTTGTTAACACACTGCACAAGTCACTGTCAAAAAGTCAATTAACTGTTCCTAAAAAATGCGTTCACCAATATAGTGCAATCTAATGTAAACTAAAATTCAACAGAAAGCTTTTAAGTTTAAAAATGGTTAGAAAATACACCTGCTGTGATAACTTAGGTAATCTATAGCAGGAAGAACTTCTTCCTTCTTCATTTTTCTTCACCCTTATGCATTGTTTCTTCAGCTGGGAGGGTAAGAAAACAGGTTGCCAACCTTTTGTATGATCTCCAACAACCAACAATTTGTGACTCACCCAACCAAAAGCAGATGGTCAGCAGGATAAGGTGGGCAGAAGGCATTTTTTTTGCTGAAATGCACCCTGTGGCCCTGTTAGCAGGTGTTATATTGATTCTCCTGCAGTGTGTCATTCACTTTGGGAAGGTTTAGATCACAATACTATGGAGAAAATGTCTTAGTTTCATCACATTTAACCAATCAAGTGTATCAGAACTATAAAAAGGAACTGCCTAAAGTATAAGAAGCGTTTTGGAACTCTGACAACAAATAAAAGCCCACAAAGTCTAATTCTGCAGTACAATTTAAGTCTTCTGTTATTCTTTAAATCTTTTTTCAGTTTTGACGTCCTTGCAATTTGAACATAAACCCTAATGCTCAAACAGCCAAGGAGATACCTCTGACCATAACACCTCCCATCACCCACCTCCCCATCAGATTTCCTTCCTTTCATCTATTTAGGAAGAACAAATTTGTCCATTTTGAATCTCCAAGTTAAGAGTTCATTGGTCAATGCTGTCGTAGATAAGCAGGCACTACACGATACAACGCAATAAATGTAATTGACAAAAACTATCCTCTCCCTCCTTTTCAAATGAATCACTTTACTGGTTCATATAAAAGGCTGAATAAACAACAAAGTTAACTCTGGATTACTTTACTCTGCTTTGAGAGGAAGGGGAACAACATAAGTTACAACATTTAAGATCAATCTTAAGATTTTCTAGTTTTAAGTATTATAGGTTTCTTACGGGACTCAATTAGGTGTCAGAATTAAAGACTTTTGCTCTTACAGACACTTGCCTTGGGGATTTACTTCAAAAAGAGCTTGCTCCAAAAGCCTTCTTTAATGCATCAGTGATTTCACAAGGTTGGACAAATGAATAATATTTTCATAACACCTCTCTTTCTTCTAATAAAAAAAACATATAGCTTGCTCATTTCAATGCCACAGATTGCAAAAGCATTTGTAGGATTAAAATCAGCATTCTGTTATATTGTAAATTCTTTATTCTTTCAGGCTACACGCATCTTTCAAAGGGGGAGAAAACACATTAAGTTAACAAAGTAATTAAATTAATGCTAATTATTTGTACAGACCCAGCATTATAGGCATGCTTTTTTTTTGCTTAATGCAAGTAGGAAGTCTAGGAAAATCATAGCTGTCAACAATTTGCACTTCCTTGGCTTAGAAAACAGATTGCAATCTCATACTTTACATAAACTAAACAGATTTCCAAAAACTGTATACTGCAGTAACACTTAAACAGGGCATTATTTTACAAAGTACTTTGAAACATGGAAACATATTTTATGCAAAATGGATGCAGAAGACTGTCCTTTAAATATCTGGATTAGTTACTCACATTGAAAGTACAATTAGTACAAGTGGATGCACAAAGAAGTTAACATTTTGGGGACAAAACATAGTTTTCTTGCCCCTTGTCATTCCTATTGTTTTTGATGGTAACTAAGTTATAAATCATTTTGGTGGCAATATCTTATTAGCATTATGTGCAAATATTTACTCATTAAGGAAAGAAAGCTTTTATTTAAACAGTTCTATTTTTGTCTTAACTTTATATACACATTTAAACCTGCTTTGCGAGTTTAAGGTTACTGGCAATTTAAAAATACCATGTAAATATCAACATATACTCTTATCACAACACTTCAAATCATTATAACATGACTTTAGTGGGTCATCTAAATAGCAGTGGACATTATTTTGAATTTCCCAGAAATCAATTTCAGTTTAGTTCTTCATAAGGCTGCAGTTACATGATCGCAGTCTTAATTCTCTTGTATAGGCAATATCAGACATTAAATACACAGAGAATAATATCGCCATTCATGTTGAGAACAGCTGTCAGAAAAGGAAAAACCCACCCGAACTAAAACAATGTGGATGGTAAACAAAACAGGTATCAGCAAGTGATCTGAAATTGGATTACTGTTTTGTCTTCATTTAGAGGTATCCTTGACATTGCATTTAAATAATTGTCTACAATTTGAGGACTTCATGCAAAATTGGATAATTTACACCTGAGCATTATACAGGAGATCAGAGGTTGGCCAAAACATATATTAAAAAATATTTCACATTTATCTAATTTATTGTGCAAATAAGCCCATATTCAGTGAAAACCTGTTTTTTAAAAGCAGATATACATATATGTAGGTCTGATAAGTAAATCCCTGATTTAAGCTATAATAAAAACAGAAAGTGCTGGAAATACTCTGCAGGTCAGGCAGCACCTGTGGAGAGCAAAACAGAGTTAATGGGCAGCATTTTCCCGTCGGCGAGTAGGGGGGCAGGGACCGCTCGCCGACGCATAATATGACGCATGGTGACATCGGGCGGGCGTCCCGACATCACCACAGGTCATTCAGATATTCAGTTTGGCGTGGGAGCACAGCCGACTCAGCTGCGTGCCCGCCAAACTGTCAAAGGCCTATTAAGGCCTGTTAAAAAGTAATTAAAGTAATTAACTGAGCTGCCCGTCCAACTTTAAGGTTGGTGGGCAGGCGAAGAGCCCAGGTGGCCTTCGCATTTTTCGTGAAACCTCATCCACGGGCAGGATGAGGTTTCATGAAGGATTTATTATTTAAATAAAAATTTTTGAAATAAATAATGGACATGTCCCAGCTCATGTGACAGTTTCATGTGAGGGGACATGTCCTTAAATTTTTTTCCCACCTTTATTCAAATTTCAATAACTTAAACAAATCTCCCTGAGGCACCTCCGTGCCTCAAGGAGATCTCTACGTTCTTTTGCTTCCAGGCGCGTGTCACGATGGGTGGGCCTTGATTGGCCCGCCCACATAAAATGGCAGCATGGACCCGACTGGTTTCGCGCCTGCCCCCTGCACAACCCCTCCAACGGGGGGAAATTTCTGGCCAATGTTTCAGGTCGATGACATCTCATCATTGACTCTGATTCGTTAACTCTGATTCTTTCTCTACAGATGCTGGCCGACTTGCTAAGTATTCCCAGCACTTTCTGTTCTTGTTTCAGATTTCCAGCATCCACAGTATTTTGCTCCTGAATTAAGCTATTTTTTTAAGGTCAAAATTTGTTCCTGATTTAGCAATTGGTAATATAACTATAATTTTATTTAGCAGTCAGGTTCTAAGCAACACTTATCCATTGCAAAATGCATTTTCACTCAATTGAAACATGGAGGAGGAATCAAAATAGAAACTACAGGTACAGTGTTTCAAAACTGGCAACCTCAGGACCGAGTTCATGCTGGATTTTGGATCCAGCTGGTTTTCAGATTGGGTCCCTCGGGCCGGGTTGTTGACAGTATGTTTTTCAAGTAAGGATTTCAGAGGGCAATTTTGAAAGAAATGGAGGCAATGCTGCAAGATAAGCCAAGGAGATTCTTTGGAGCTGCTTCAGATCTGTCAGTGTTACTTTGCTGGGAGCGTGGCAGAAGCTCTGTAAATGGGGTTCCTGCTGCACTTCAATGAAGTGTTGATGATGGAGTGGGAGCAGCTCCAAGGAGTTTCCAGCCATGCAGTTAGAACAAGGATGTCGGTGAGGAGGGAAAGTCAGGTGATGGTAGCTTAAAAAATGTCTGGTTTCCGGGCATTGCTGGGTTTCAGATAGCCAGATTTGAGACACTGTACCTGCATCTTCTTTTAAAATATTAGCTAAATACTTTCTAAGAGAACATTTTATCTTACTTAAGGATAACATATCATATCTTTAACTCAAATTCCTTGTATTCTAATCCTGCATCAAGTTTTACACCTGCATTAAAATAAAGAAAATTAAACATTTATTTTGAAGCACTAACAAGGAAAAATGTATCATGCATAAATTTATTTTTCTAACAAGGTTCCATCCCACAACATGGGTAAAAGATTTTTATACAGGGATAATGTGATGTGTGAAACATCAGTGTAGCGACATTCCAAAATTTCAAGATTTCCCTCCAAAGTTGTTTGAAAGTCTGGCCATATCAACTCAACTCTCAAATGGCCAAGTTCCAGGGGAGGATAAATAAAACGCTTCAAACACTCTAAAGCTCTCCTTGAAGCGTGGCAGCATTGACCTTAATGGCTGGGAGGAGCTTGCTACCAATCCTTCAGAATGGCGATAACTTATCCATCAAGCTGCATCATGCTTCGAGTCCCAAAGCCTTAATGATGAGGCAGAGCGGCGGCAGGGAAGGAAAGAAAAGGAAGCAAATCCTGCACTCTGGATCCTAGTACCTCATGGGATGTCCTGCCCCATGTGCCCAAAGATCTGCGGGTTTAAAATTGGCCTGTTCAACCACAAGAAGACTCATGACAGAAACTTGCGACCCTGAGTAGACGTCATCCTCAACTTGAGGGTCAGCCAATGATACATCAAAATGTCTCACCTTCAGCACTGGAAATTTTAATTTGTAGTAGGAACACCATTTTTGAAATACTTTGCTCAGTGAACAATCTAATTATTAGAATGCAAAACAGATTCTCAATGCAAGCTTTAAAACGGTGCATCACCACCCTTCTATCTAAACATCCTTTGTATCAACTCTGCTTTAAACCCATTCTACTAAAGGGAGCTACTCTATAACTGAGAAATATAAAACCTTGAGGCATTTAAAAAAAATATGTTTGGGGAAGAAAAAAGTTCCTTAGCTATTTTGAAATTTTACTCATTTTTACTGAAGCAATTTATAGTAGAAACACAGTTAATGACAGATCCATTTACCTTATACTTCCTTCATATACTTACTGGGTTATGAGAAAGACACATGTTTCGTTCCTTGCACTTTAACTCATTCACTTCATATTGTCATCATTAATTTAGTTGTGAGAGCCCAGATCAACTCTGCATTGATTGCAATAATTACACCTTTTGGCACCTTCCCAAGATGAAGGACTGCAGTGGGAATGGTGCCAAATGGCAAAGGAATTAAGCTTTGAGTTAAGATTCATTTTGTTAAACCCCAGAAACCAAAACAGGACAAGAGAGCTGATTAATCACTTTGGGCAATGAGAACAGTAAGGTTGGTCACTGGGTGTAACTCTTCTTAATTGACACATTTGGGAAGTTGGCACTCAGTTCTTGCACCACTCGACTATCAATCTGGGAACAGAAGGAAACGTCTAGCAGACAGAGCTCCTTACAGAACTGTAGCAGCTTTCGTAAGGCCCCAGGGCTCACCATTCGGGTTCCTATAGAAAAATTCAGGAAGGAAAATAAGTTACAGGTTAAATATTCTCAAGGAGTTATTTGATGTGCAAAAAATAAGCCCTGTATAATATCTGGAAGTAGAATCTGCAATAGCATATTTCCTTCATTAAAGCCCAATTTATTGGTGAGCAAATTAATTATCAAGTGTCATGGTAAAAACATTGATGGAGTAATTAGCTCCCAATGGAAGGTAATAAGAATATTGGAAGAGGAGTAGACCATTCAGCCCCTTGAGCCTGTACCACCAATCAATTAGATCATGGCAGATATGTACCTTAACTCCATTTGACTGCCTAAGGTTCTGTAAGTCTTAACACCCTTTTCTAACAAGATTCTTTAATAGGATTTTAGGGGTGAAAGTTCCAGATTACCATACCCTTTTTGTGAAGAAGTGCTTTCTTACAATACCCTTGAATGGTCTAGCTGTAATTTTAAGGTCAGGCTCCATTATTCTGGACTCTCCCAATAGAAGAAGTCATTTCTCTCTTTTTACCCTATCATGTCCTGTAATCATTAATTAGATCACAGCTAAATCTTCTATATTCAAGGAAATACAAGCCTAGTCAATGCAACTCTTATAGCTTACTAATTAATTTTGTTTAAATTCCAGTGGCATGATAACCGCCCTATCCAATTTAACAGGACGGTCTGTTGGCTGATTTGGTTTTCCAAACCTAAGATAAAGCAGCAAAATGCAGGTATAAAACTGTGCAGAAACTTCTGGGTTCATTTTATATGTTAAGGAATCTGAACATTAAAATGCATTCTTCAAATCAGGTTACAATGCTAGAAATGACAAACCGTTACAACATGACCTGTACATCTGCGTCTCACAGAACAATTAAAAGTGTGAGTACACGCTTCATTCAATTTTCTCAAAACTTGGTAAACCATCTTCTTCTACCCTACTCTGTCTTAAAGCACTAACTGGTACTAAGTGATCTGCTATGGCACTGCAGACAGGAAGCCAAGGGAAAGTGCAGTCTTCAGGTAAAGTTGGGTTAGAGGCAGGGGAACTAACTGGACCAGGGCATGCAGAGGTACTTCAGTCCCCATTTTAAAGTCATACATTTGGTTCTTACTTTTCTTTTTCAATTGTAGATTCCTATGAGCATATTTATAATGTGAACAGCCTATCTAAAGTGTATACAATCTAAGACACCATCCTACCAGTGATAGCACCACAGCATCTTCACTGGGGGAGATGCAATTACACCATGGCATAGACAGCTTCCATTATAAATAGGGTCACAGGAACTCATAATGGAAAAAGTTGATAGCAAGCACATTCATATGTAAAATGTTTAGTATAACATAGATATCAGTGAACTCAGTCTAGGTAGAGGGACAGAGAAATAAAGAAATGAGAGGGAGCATGTTATAATTGGCCCCAGTGTTCCTTGGTAGAGTGTGTAAAAAGAAAATGCGCCAGAGTTCCTGCTTCCAATGTTTATTTAGTGATTCCTGCTGGAGAATGTGGGTGTTGAAGGAAGAACAGAATCAGGCTCGGTTATAATGCTCCTAACAATAAAATTGTCCATTAATATTCTCAGCCTGAGCTCACACATGAAGAACAGTCACTTGGGTGAGAAACAGTACTGGAGGGCTGCTTCCACCTGTAGAATTGCATGTCGGCAACACAAGACAGAAAGGCGAGGAACAATAATAAATCTGTGGGAAATGTACACACCAAGAACCTTCTGCATTTCCAACCAAAGGAATCAAAGTGTGTGTCAGCCAAAATAACTTTTAAAAAAATGTCATTCTTCGAAGTAGGCTTTAGTTTTGGTGACACCCTAATAAAGCTTGCTGATAGATTGGTGCTTATCTAAGATTTCTGCGTGCCTTTTTTGAAGCTTCAGAAAAAGGTATTCACTAAATTTAACATTCACCAATATTTATTTTCAGTTTTCCAATTGAATGGATGTTTCCTGGTAAGTACATTTTCCACATATCTATCATTCTATTCTCCCCTCTCTTGCTGGTGTCTGGTTCCACAGGTGCCTGTAGCCTTTGGGGATCTTGCCCAAGTGGCCGATTTTCATAAGTACATCGCAGTCAAGCCTGACCATGTTTTAAACATAGATCAGCATGCAGGTTATCCAGTAAGGGGTCACTAGATAGTGATAAGGACCAGAAAGCCTGCTAATTTTCTCTTGCTTTAGCCCAGAGGCACCGAGGACATCTGTACAGTCCCAAATGCTAAGATCATCTGATTTAAGAGAGACCTAGAATGGACTTGGAATTTTCTGACTTGAATAGCTCAGTGTGGCACAGGCAGTTATTTTTCTCACCAGGCCATTGGGGGAACCAGTCACACATTTACAACTGACATTTCATCCCAACAGATGAGCTCAGTTCATGTCAGTCATGACTAGGTTTCACTGTTGATTGATTATAAAGACACCAAAAACACAGGCCCAGTAGTGCTTTAGAACTACTCCTGCTTGACGTCCATGAACAAAAGCTATGCCAATCTTCAATTTTCCAGACAGACAAACAAACTAGTTATATTCACTGCTAATATTGTCAGGGTACATCTGCTCTGATGAAATATATGTCTCCTTAAAATTGCGGAGGGAGCTTAACACATAAGAGAGATTTGAGGGGAGGATGTTCTAACTGCATATCTATGAAAACGAATGATATTGTTTACCAGTACCAAACTTAACAAGTAATCTCGTTTGTCAGCTTCCAAGATTCTTTATTAAAGTGGAATGCCAGGAGACTGATGGGGCATCCTCTCACGGTTATTGATTTAGAATGGTTACAGCACAGTAGGGAGCCATTCGACCTGGTTTGTCTGTGCTGATTCTCCAAAAGAGCAAGTTAACTAGTGACACTCCCCCATTTTCTCCCAGTAGCCTTGCACATTTTTCCTTTTCAGATAATAAGCCAACTTACTCTTGAATACTCCACTGAACCTGCCTCCACCACATTTCAGGTGTGCATTCCAATCCAAGTCACTCGATGCAATAAAGTTTTTCCTCATGTCGCCATTGCTACTTTTGCCAATTACTCTAAATCTGTGCCTCTTGGCTCACAATTCTTCCAGGATGGAAACAATTTCTCTCCAACTACTCTGTCCAGACCCCTCAATTTTGATTCTGAATACTTATATCAAATCTTCTCTCAACCTTCCCTTCTCCAAGGAGAACACTCCCAACCTCTCTAGTCTACATAACTGAAGTTCCTCACCCCGAGAACTATTCTCCTGAATCTTGTCTATGCCCTTTCTAATGCCTTCACATCCTTCCTAAAGTGTGGTGGGGTTTGGTTAATTCAGAAATGTTTTAAATCGGAAGTTTACAAGATGTAGGTTAAATGCAGTTTCCTTGTTAAAAAAGTAATTGCAAACTGCGAATGTGGAAGAAATGCTATGTAAATGGCTATGGAACATGTTGGATACATTGAACAAGTAAGGATATTTGAGCTAAAGTGATGCCAAATGGGATTTGGTTGTTTTCATTTTATTAATAAATCCTGTACACCATGTTTGATATTTTTGGGAATGCTTGAATGCTCTGGATTTTTGTTTAAGAGGAACATAAAAGGAGTAATGTTTACAAAGAAAAGTAAGGGAAGACCCCAGAGTCACAAGACAGATCACCAGCAAAGCTGGGAAAAATGGAAGGGAAGATGACGTAAATGAGGAAATAGTGTACAGGTGATGCCAAGTTTTAACTTTTAAAAGTCCAGAAATTGTAGGGGAAAGACAAGGTTAGATGATGCATAGATCTTGTAGGTCATGAAAGAGAATGAAGTCAGCCTCCAACAGTGCAACAAGTCTTTTTTTCAGAAATGATGACATAGGAAGGGGAGAAGGAAGACAGATGAAAAAGAGGAGAAAACCCCCTTTGAAATTGACTGAAAATACATTTCACTTGTAGGGAAGCACCACAAATGAAGAAGCTTCTGTCATGAAATCATGCTTAAACATAATTACTCTTGATTTAATGCCTTCTAAAATTTACATGTGAAAGGTTTCAATACCATAAAAATAAAAGGCACAGAATACTTTTTCACAACTGCAAAAATGATCTAAAAGAGATGAATACAATGACCCAAGTGAACATTCTGGAATAACAAGTAAGGAATGGACAATCCACATCATCACATCATAAATAACCTTTCAGTTGCCCTGCTATGAAATATGCTGTCGTCTTTGAATACAGCATCAATACCTGTTAAATAGAATCTTGCATTTAGATTACTGACAAGATAGTGCACAAGATGAAGACGTTGCTCAGTACATACAAATGGCAATGTTTCCTAAATTATATGTTTTGCAACATTTTAAAGTACATAATAATTTTAATCTGGCAGTTCAATGTAATAATTGTAAAGTCTGAAATTCTAAAATAATTTCTCTTGCATCTTTGTTTAAATATTTTTGTAAACTGCCAACAATAAAAACATAATCACTACATTTGTACTCATACCTTTGCATGCTAAGTACACTCATTTCCTTTTCTTTTTCTTAATGCCACAGACAATACAGATGGGAAAAATTGCAACTAATGAATCTTTGAATCTTGTAAAAAAAATTCTATTTGCAGCAATATTGAGAAGTTAGTGGGCTAAGAATCTGTTCATGCATTGTTACTTCAAAGTGGTGCTACATAGACTACCTTGATTCCCTAGGAGCAGACGGTGCTGTGGCCGCTACCTGCATGAGCTGTGCGGCGCTCTTCATTAACGACATTGAAAGCCACCTTAAATTGCACTACACAAACAAATTGCTAACTCGCTGTGTTTATTTCCACTCAACCAGCACTTCTGATCGATTTCTAAAAATCTTCTCCAGGAATCCCTCATCTGCCACAGGGGTTTTGGAAGAGTTTCTCTCTTTTTGTTTAACAGTTTATTCTGCTGGTAGCTAAAAATTAAAATCAACAAGCTTTGTTGCTGCTGAAAAATATTTGCAAGATTCCTTCCTGTTGAATATGACAAGCACTATTCAATTATAAACACAAATTAATAATTTTGAAAGATATGCATATGAATAATTCAAAGTATTCTGAATCGGTTTGGCTCAATGTTTACATTGTTTTAAGGCAGAATCATAATTTGTCTTTTTTTACCAACTGAAATACTTGCTGTATTAAATTCTCACTGAAAGGGAATGAGAAAATAGATGAAATATAAATTACAACTAAGCAAACCTCCCTTTCTCTCTCTCTCTCTCACACACACACACACGCTCAAAATGCTATTAGAACACATTCAAACAACTTCACATTTGTATTAACACATGCATGCTGACAGGCACATACACCGTCCTCATATTGCTACTGATGTGCACAAGTAAACACAAACTAAGTAAACCCTGCTAGGAATAAATTTACAGAAATAACTTACTGGCTCTTTCAAGCAAAGCTGAACTGAACTGAAATAAAATGAAGTACATTGTGGTAACTGCAAATCATTAAATTTTATAACCATCTATTCACTTAGATTTTTGGAAGTTTTGCTGACTACACTGAAGAAGTTAAATACAGATACAACGTATTAACAATAGTTAATGCTTCAGAATTTATTAGAGCTATTTGTTGACAATGAATGGCTTGTAACAAGGTGAGAAAAATGAGGCACTCTGAAAAATCTGAACTGCATCAATTAACTACTAAACAACTGGAAGAATGAAAGGAGTATTTTAATATTCCATGCCACTAAATGGTAGGCTTTGGATATGTGTCTCAACATACGTCCTTTAAATGGGGAGAAACCAACTCGGGGGATAGGTGCTTCTATGAATAAATAAAAATAGAGGGCAAGATCCAGGGATCAGGGATTAAGTTACACAGCTGAACTGGAAAGGCTGGGGTTGTCCTCCCTTGAGCAGAGAAGGCTAAGAGGTGTTTAAAATCATGGAAGGTTTAGATAGGACAAATAAAGAGAGACTGTTTCAAATGAGTGAATGATCAATAACCAAAGGGCACAGATTTCAGGTGATTGACAACAGCCAGCATGAGAAAAATCATTTTATGCGTCAAGATTTGGAATGCACTCCCTGATAGGGTAATGGGAGGAGTCCCGAAGGGCAGTCATATTGGAGTCAAAACTCTGGCTGGGATTTTCCAGTCCCGAAGGGGCTTTTTGCTGGTTTGCCAAACTTTCCATCCTGCGTATGATGGGCCCCGCCATGGGTAAGACCGGAAAATCCTGGCCTCTGTTTCTCTCTCCACAAATGCTGCCAGAGCATTTTTTTTTTAATTCGTTCATGGATGTGGGCGTCGCTGGCCAGGCCAGCATTTATTACCCATCCCTAGTTGCCCTCTAGTCCAGAGGTCATTTAAGAATCAACCACATTGCTGTAGGCCAGAGCAGGTAAGGAAAGCAGACACTAGTGAACCAGGTGGGTTTTTACAACAATCGACAACGGGCAGAATTTTCTGCCTGTCGGGCGGGTGGGCTCGACCCAATTTTCAGTAGGCAGGGAGCCAACCCCCGCTGGAGAAGCAGGCCCCTGAGCCATTTTACGTGGGCGGGCCAGTTAAGGACCGCCCAGCGTGACGTCTGGTGGGAAGTGCTATGTGCTTCCTGTGTGGGCATGTGCGATTCCCCAAAAGCGAGAGTACGCTCTTTCGTGCATGCACACAAAAGAATGCACATCTCCCTGAGGCTAAGTGCAGCCTCAGGGTGATCGCTTCCATGTTGAAAAATATTAAAAATAGAAAAAAGAAATTCCCTAACATGTCCCTCTCATGTGACAATGTCACATGAGATGGGACATGTTCATAATTTAAATAACTTTATTAAAAATTTAAAAACCCTGCATGTAGCCTTATCTCGCCGGTGGATGAGGTTTCATGCCGCTGGGGCTCCTGGCCTGCCTGCTAACCTTAAGGTTGGATGGACAGGTCCTTTAATTGTTTAATTGATCCTCTCAATGGCCTCAATTGGCCATTAACATGTCTGCGGGCCAGCAGCTGATTTTGCTGCACCCCCGCCTTCCTGAAAATTTAAATGGGCCGGGATGATGTCGGGGATTCCGCCCGATGTCATCCCATGTCATTTTACATGTCGGCGAGCAGGCCCCGCCCCCTGCTCACCAACAGCAAAATTCTGCCCAATGGGTTCATGGTCATCATTGGACTTCTAATTCCAGATTTTTATTGAATTCAAACTCCACCACCTGCCACGGCAGGATTTGAACCCGGGACCCCAGAGCATTACCCTGGGTCTCTGGATTACTAGCAGTGACAATACTACTACGCCATCACCTTCCACGAGTTTTGCTGTGATGCTGAGTTTTTCCAGCGTTTTCTGTTTTTATAAAGGAAAGAGATTCTAGCCTTCAAAAGAAAAGTAGATAAATATTTGAAGGAGAAAGAAATGCAGGGAGTGGGGCCTGAGACTAGCTGTATTGCCGCTTAAAAGAGCTGTTGGACGATGGGCTGAATGGCCTCCTTCTGTGCTGTTTGGTCTATGCTTCTATGATTACTGTGAGCACTATGGTACACTTTCCTGCAGCTAGTTAAAGAGTGGGATTTTCAAAGGCCTGGAAGGCAAATGCCTGCTCATTATCTTATTTGGTAAATTATCCAGGGATAGATTACAGAAGGGATGCATTGAGTAACAGGTTAACGTATAAATTCACAGAACTAAAACAAAGCTAGTAATGCTTACTAGCCAGAGCTGAGATCCGGCTAAACTGAACCGTGACACAAAACTGTCATACAGTCAAATAATTCATTAATTGGTTGGTTTCTTTAAGAAATATCACTTTCTAGTGTTTGGCTCAAAGGGATTGTGGCTGCATAAATTCTAGAACTTGTTAAAGTAGCTCAAGAAATTTAAAGTTTGTTCTATCTAAAAGGCAGGCCTTTTGTGCATCATCATTGTAAGATTAATCTTTATATATGTGTATACATATACATATATATATATATATATATAGATATGATTGGATTGCCTTTTTTGGTAATCTTACAAAGCTATGCTTCTGGTGAGAAGTAGCAACATGTGTGGAATTCGCCACTAACAGGATGCTGCTGTCAAGCCAAAAAGATGTTCTTTCTATCGCACAAATCAGTAATGTGGTATATAAATTTCAGTGCCAGTGTGATGTTAGGTATGTAGGCCCACACATCCCAAAGACTGGCGGATTGTATTAAACAGCATGTCCCAGACACTGTTCACAATGGGCAAGGTACAGACCATACCCAAACAGCCTGTGCTTGCAAAATTCAAAACAGTATCCAACATTAGATGTGATTCTGTGATTGGACAACATTTGCTAAATAATCCTCAGTGTTCCAAGAATTAAACTGACAATCAATTTAAGGTTGTCAGTTGGGCTTGCGGTGTGGCGCATTTGCATATACTGGAAATTATATAGATTAATACAAAGGGTTCTGTTCTTTGTGGACAGAATGAACATATAAATTGTGCCTGTTTCTGCTAAACAAGTGACAACTTATTCACTGGTTCAGTCCTCAGGGCAATGCCTTGACTAATCAGAGTCAAGCCACCTGGTTTAAATTTCGAACAACGCTTAGCAGTTAATTGTCTGTCACATCAACTGGTGCACTTTCCATGGTGACTGCCCCTACCAGTCAGAGTTCTCTTCCCAGCCAATCAGAACTCTCTTCTCATGCAGTATAAATTGTTCCCTTTGCATTTGGTATTCTTGCTATTACCCTATTGTGTATAAAACTAAAAGCTTTGACAATACTTGTTGCTGTGCTTTTTGACTTACCATTTTACCAACAAATACACAAAAACATTAAAGTACACATGGAAGTGCTGTGCAAATTTAGGTATTAGGATCATTTGCCCAAGGTTGATGCCTCTTTTATTTACTAATCAGGAATGCAATTAGTGGCACCTGGATTCCCAATTAGCTTCATGTGACTAGTACTGGGCAATACTGCTCCAAATTATGTATGTGCTCAAGTTTACTTTATCCTTGCTTTGGATTTTGTTGATCTTGAGGCAATTCATTATTTGTTTCATGGGCTACAGTATAAGTATATGTGGGCTTCAGAATGTGGTGTTAGCCAGGAATCAGATTTTTCTTTTGGCCAGGTTTGATTTTTGTTTGTTTTTTTTATACAAAGTATTAAGCTAAAATAAAATCATCCTTGAGGTCCTTCTTTTTGATTTGAATGCTTTAAATTACTAAAATAGAGTTAAGAAATAGCATGCCTTGCTACTGGATTGACTTCAATGAAGTTCAATAAAGCCTTGCACTACAGAACAAAATAACCCAAGAAGCTAGCAGCTCATAGGTTTGATATTTAACATGTCTGTCTTTTCCAACTTTTTTTTTGATGGAGGCAGCTTTCTTGAACACAGTATAAGTGGACATGGCTCATTTCTCTCATTGGCGGAAGTTTCCTGAATTTTAATGTGTACACGTCACATAGCACTAAGTTAACAAGAAGCAAAGGTTAGTAAGACTATTATTAGTATCCACCCTGCCCTACTGGCACACAGCTGCTGCTTAGGGTGCTTGGAGGCAGGGGATTATCTGTTTTACTGATAACATTCATTTAATTAATAAGAGTATTTCCCTCAGTATATTAGGGATGGGGGAGGGGAGGATTATAACCAAGAACTGCATTGCTTTAAAATAACATTGTAGTCTCCAAGCACAATTCAAAATGTCACAAACTGCAAAGAATACAAACCAGCTTAATTTTATTGTACAGAGATTAAGTATAAGATCAGATATAATGAATTCCTGGTTTTCTAATTCAGAATATATAAAAATGGGCTGGAAATTGGATCAGAAACTAAAATAAAACTTTCTTTTAAAAGTCAAAATCTCTGCCTTTTCTGGAAACCTTACCACAGCATAAATATTTACCATGTGCCCAGTTTCCATGGTGGAGTACACCAGGTTCATACTGAGCTTAGTAAATGAAAGAAGAATGTTTTCTGGAAAATTCAACAGGTTGATCTAGAAACTGGAAACTGGATTGCTAGGGTAAACATATCTTGTGATCACTTGTGAAATCAAACCATTTTTTGCTTTACAAAAGACTACAAAATTCCAAAGCACACTCACAAGTCAATCTCCTAAGCTATTTTCTTACCTAATATATCCACGTGGAACAGATGAGGGCAATTTGTCGCCAGCTCCTCGATATCTGTGTCACAAACAGATCTATTGGCTGTCAGAAAGATCTTGCGCAAGTTGGGTAGTTTGCGAGCAAGCTTTATAAAGCATCCTGTACTGCTCTGTAACGTCGGGCACCATCCAAGGTCCAGTTCTTCCAGGAGCCGGCAACCTGATACTATAGCGGCTATGCCATTTTCTGTGATATTTTTACATCTCCACAGATCTAGTGATCGTAGCTTTTTGCACTTGGCACCAATCACACTAGCCACAAGGTCATAGTCATCAACCTAGACAGTAGAATGTCAACAATCAATAGTGATCCAAATCTCATGTGGGTAACTGTTTTTCATGCTCCTCAGGAATTGTGTTCTGATAAAAAAAAGCATTTTCATGAAAACAAGTTTGGGGAGTTATGTAAGGCATAAATTGTACAAATAATACAGCCAACACTTGCTATGTAGAAACATGACAAATCAAGTATGTTTTTGACTTACTGAGGGTATTCCCTCTCAGTAAGAAATCATTCACACTAACGAGATTTGTACTATGAGTGACCCTCAGCTTATTCTACTAACCTGTTGTTCAGGTGGCAATATACATCATAATCAGGATGGTAACAAAATGATCAACTGGACATTTAAAAGATCTTGAGACAATAATTCTTTCCATGAAAGATGGCAATATGTACTGCCAAGCAGGCTTTCAAATGGAAACAAGAAAATCACAATTATATCAACTTACTTCATTTATATTACATTCCACGAAAGGTGTACTTCGATTAAAGTTTCACTATTCAGCACAGTACACACAAGCTAACTTCTAACACAGTGATAAAAAAAACAACCAGAGCAACGACAACAGTGGATTATCCCTTCAAATGCTTAAGCCAAAGTTTTTTTAAAATGACTGGCAATTCTCAACATCCACCCTCAACCCTTGTCACATCACACTCTTGGGGGGAAAAACACAGGAACAAATACCTCTTTATTTACAATCATTAAAATACCTCAATTTAGGTAAGCACAGTTAGACCCACTATTTCAGACCTACTACAGACTTAGTCAGTTGAGCGTTTTCTTGGGGTCGGGCACTCTGTATCAGTTCCCAGGCAGATCCAAAGTTGCCACCCCACTAAAACGAATGGAACCTCTCCAGAAACAAATACCAATGACACCAACAGAACAGTTCTGAGCGTAGGAGACCCAAAGTGTCAGCAAACATCTCGAAACAAAGCAGCAACAGACATTTTTCTTTTCCCAAAAGAAAAGCACATGGAGCGTTTTAAGCAGAAATGAATCTCCTTTCACTTCCCTTTCCTTCCTCTTTAAAATAGGCTGAATTTTCTATCATGCTATTTGCTATTTTGGTATGAAAGAATGCCATTTTAGCAAATGTGTTAGTGGATATTTCAGAGTAAATCCAAGGGAGAGTCAATGAAATACAGAAATGATGCAATTATTTAAAAAAGAGCAACTGCTGAACTCTATAAATCAATCGTAAGTATTTCTCTTATACATGGGCTTCTCTTTCCACAACCAAATTAATTGCATAATTGAAAAGATTTGTTGTATTATACTGAACAAAAGGATCCTGTTACCTACTCTTCTCTCCAATTGTGCATGACTTAACGCCCTAGTCACATCACAAAAGCCTCAGAATGTTTGAATATTCTTTAAAAAGTGGATATATACATTAGTTTCATAGGTTGCTACAGTTTTCATAATTATAGGGTGAAAAGTTTACTATTCAATACATTTGAAATCACACTGTGGAATGCTAACTTGGAAGTATTTAATGTATTTGTCTGAAATTCTACTCTAATGGTATTTAACAGACACTTTAGACATTTATTTTAGGTTAACATCTCCACCAAACAGCAGAAAGAGGAATTTCAGTCAAATGAAAGTTCTCCCTACAGAACAATTTCAAGGTCAGTGTCCTTTACTTTCATTAAAAGTGATTCAACTGATTTATTTACCGATGGTGGAGGATAGTTTAACTCCTGTTACAGGGATATGGTAAAAAATGTTTCAAAAACAAACTCTTTAGATTACAGCTCAAAATCTAACAACTTTAGTTAATTTTAAATATTTTGTTGAAAATTACATTAAAGTGAATTGATGGTAAAATGCAAATCAGATATTTTAGCCCAGGGAATTGCTGCTATTTTGAAAACGCCTGAAAATAATATTTTACCCTAGTGAAAAGTAAAATAATTAAGTGTGAACTCATCAACCAAATAGTGTACACTTTGATTTCATCCTGAGAGGATTTTAATCTCAAGGTCAACAATATTCACAGAATTCGGCTGCAGGTACAGAATGTTTTGTGTTATTTTCCTCTCATGAGAAAAACTATGATAATTCACCAACACCCATGTTTGCCTGAGTTAAGAGTCTTGCATATTCCTAAAAGATCAGTGGGAAGACACCAAATTTCACCTGTAATATGAATTCGAACCTTATTATAACACACCCACTAAAAAAAGTCTTCCACTTGTTCTTGTTGGGCTCCTTCAAAGTCATTGAAAAAGCACAAACTATGAAGAGAGGGGCATTTGTTGAAGGAATTGCTTTGCTGATTCTGTCTTACAAAGCTTTGACTATAATTGGAAATATACTTGTTCTGACTGTAGGCCATTTTTACAACCCTTTTCCCACATATCGATAAAGTTTGCTAATAATTTTGAAATAATCATCGCCACTGAATAGCTGATGGGATTCAGGATAATGCATTTCAAAAAACATCTGAACATGATCTCAGACATTTGTTAAGGTATAAATATATACGTTTGTTTGGAGGAGTCAAAGGATGGCACTGGTAAGAGAATAATAAAAAGTAAAGATATCTACAGTGTCATAATTTTAAGTATCAAAATAAAATTAATTTATGTCCTAGTGATGAAGGGATCTTTTCTATAGCCTTATCTTGTGGTATTTAAGCTCACCATTAAAAATTCAAATGATAAATAATGCATAAGGAAATATATTGTCATTAAATATATGCATATGCAAATTGAGAAAAAAATCTAAGTCTTAATAGTTGTACATATTTAGCAAACTCCTAGTTGTTTTTATACTTAGACCTCTTAAATGTCATGTCATGTGTGATCTCCCTGAAGGCAGGTTCTTGGCTCATTATCTGCTGATGTTTCACCCTGAGCCGTTATCTTGGCAGTTTATGTCAGTGGTGATTTGCCATTGCCTTCCACTCTCAGGAACATAGCGAGGAGCCAGGTCGCTATCTGCTTTGGCCGAAACGGGAATCAAACCCGTGCTGTTGGCATTATTCTGAATCACATGCTAGCCACCTAGCCAACTTAGCTGACCGGGCCCCCTCATCTCTTGTATGCAAGTTATAACGCAAGGTTATAACTAGGTTAATTTTTAAAAAGAATTCTCCCCCACCTATTGCATATAATAGGATTCCTTTGTACCTATACATTTTAGAATTATTTGGTTCTGACAAAATATGGCAGATCAACTTTTCTCAAATGACAAATTCAAAACCTAAATCTGGGAACAAGTCACCAAAACCTCACTGTCTGTTCTCTCATTCATAATTGAAATAAAATGATCAGTTATGAATTATTTGAGGTAATTCATGACACCACATCTATGCTAAAGTTTTTTTTATTCGGTACTTTATAATTACATTTCACAATAAACATTGGTCTGATTATGATTTTTGATATGCTTTCTTTTTAAAATGTTATGAAATAGAATGGGGTTTTGGAGATTTTATGTTGTTAGTACTTTAAAATAAGACCATGCTTGACCTTAAAAGAAAATGATTAGTTCATGCAACTCCAAGTTCTTACCATGACACAGCTGCCAAGGCTGAGGTGCTGAAGTTCCAAGCAAAAGTTCAGAATGCTGAGCAGTGCTGTTTGCTGCCGTTATGGGACACATCAGAGGCAATGTGGATAGAGAAACAAAGGGAAAAGAGGTCAATTAGGCATTAAAGCCTGTCACTGCCTTTCTCAAAATACTGCTCTAAACGTAGGTTACATCTACCACAAATGCAGTTTAATGAGTCCCAAGGTATTCAGACCATCGATTAGCTCATGGCCAAACAAATCATTACAGGCTCAAAATGCAGTTCCCTCTAGATGTGAATCTGCACAGATCGCAGTTATCAGGGGCTCTCTGCCTCTGAACACCTCTCCCTAAGGGGGAAATCTTGAAAATGCTGAGACCTTTCACTAACATGTAAGGCTGCTGTGTGGCACCAGAATAGATCAGTGGTATCCCAGAAATAAAGTGGCAACTGTGACATTCACAGATCAGATAACCTAGAGAAACTGTCAATAGCAAACCACATAGAGTGGCAGGATTGAACAATACTGACCGATGCCAGCCAAAGGATACTAGTCACAGTTAACTGGAGTGCCTGCATGTATAACATACAGAGTAAAGTATACTGTGGAAGCAATTACAAAGCTATAATTCAATTAACTAGTGCTGATTACAGCTATAGAACTCAAGAGTTAGTCACATCATTTCATCCTTTGTGCAGCACTGGGTTTATACAGAACAGAATAAAATAGATCACACAAGAAATTAACATCAGAACCTTACTGGCTGTGTAACAAAGCTTTAAGGTGAATGAAGAATTGAGATTAGTAGTTGTCCAGAGCAGCTGTTTATACATTTATTTTCATTCAATACATATTAACATTTATAATAAATATGAACATTCACTTGACATTATTATTAGATTTATAAAGTATTTGCAGCACAGAAACCAGCCATTTAGCCCAGTAGATCCATGCCAATGTTTATGCTTCACATGAGTTTACTTCCACTCTTCTTCAGCTAAACCCATCAACATTTCCTCCTATTCCTTTCTCCCTCATATACTTATCTTGCTTCCCTTGAAATGCATCTCTGCTATTCAGCTCAACTACTCTTTGCTTCTATAATATTCCCAGATCCAGAGGGATTCTGAGTTGGAGATGGAAAAGAAAATTGAAAACTGCAGAATAAATGAACTGCTGGATCCCATTTAGTATTACATTCTAAACCCGAGTTTAGAACTTGCTGCTTCTTTCAAAATGAGCCACAGCCAGAAGCAATGTTAGTCATAAAACTTCAGTATTTAGAAAAATACCACAGAAATTACCGTTTTTCTCTGTTTTTGCCTCATTTTTTCTTCATGTAATTCAGGGAAAAATACAGTAAAAAGCCCACCACAATATTCAAGGTAAATTATGGTTTATAAACACTAACTTGCTGCCACAGTTAAGGTGAAATGCATTTTTTTCCTTTCCATTCTTTCCTTTTAAATATCCCAGCACCGTCCTGCCCCCGCTCCAAGTAATCTGCTCCACTGCATATAACTGAGAGATGTACAAGAGCAGTCCTGGATGACTCAACTTCAGATTTTGTCTTTGTCCCCATACAGGAGTACTAAGGCTTTGCTCATCAATTCTCTCCATTGGTTTGGTTGAGTTAAGAAACTGGCCAAGTGAAGAAGACTGCAGCCATGCCTCTACATCCTGTCACTCACTGATACACCAAGCCCAGGATCATTACAGAATGACATTGTCAGATTCGTGGCCCAAGGGACACACAGTAACAAAGCTACTTCCTGTAGCAGGTTATTAAACAATTAGCTCAACAGGGACATTCATATACAAGCAAGCTGTTGCCACAATCATTACCAAATAGCCAGTAAAAGGAATAACGCTGGTGTGATGAGAACACAAGCTGTTGTGAGATGGTCTCCTCCTCTGGGGGATGGTGGTCTCACACTTCAATTTTACTGCATTCAATGGTCTCCTTAGTTATACTGTTATTTTTGCATTGATGTGGATCCAGAGTTGTGTCCCCTCTACGAAGTCCACAACATTCTATTTTCAATGGATGGTGTTGAAGTCCAGGTCAGATAGTACACAGTACTTTTCTGTATTCATTTAAAATTTCCTTCTCCATTCACACTCTCTTGGGTTAACTTTGAACTGATTTATCTTCTTGTGTCTATTTAATATGGGGGGGGGGGAGAGGATCATTTTGATAATTTTCTTTTTCTGGCAGCAGAATAAACCAAAATCATTAGGATTTAATTTGGGTGTTCATCTCTTTCATTTGGTGTCAGAGGCTGACTTGGATAAGCACGTCACTGAATAGATAAACAACAACTCCCTTAATGCTGGATACAATTCAGGTACCTTTTCCTGCTCTATTCAGTTAATCTGATGTAGAAATCCTGCCATTTTATAAGGTATTCTCATATGAAAAATCAAGCTACCAGAATTTGGGAAGATATGCCACAGTGTAAAATTACTGGGCGAAATAAAACAAATGAGTACATAAATCAAACCTAGCTGCCGTGGAAAAAAGATGGGACAATGTTTTATTTTAGAGTAAGCAATTCCAAGAGATAATGCAGCATGAGTGGCTGCACTCTCAAGTTTAGTATCTTATCTCACTAGACTGTTTTTGAAATAATAAAATGTATATCACCATGACAAAACTAAAAAAAAACTGTCTTATACACATATGTTGTTACACCATTTCAACATTATGGTTGCCTTTCATCTCCCATTACAGTTTCACTCTTCTCAACCTCTCGCAAGAGAAACCTACACATGACATATTACTGACACTTATCTAACCCACACAGAGTTTTAAAAAAAATCAACAGCAACAGAGTTTCACACAGATGTTATCACTCACTCAATTAATCTCAAAACTCCAAAATTAAAAAATACACTGAAAATGCTACATTTTTTTATCCTCCAAAAAATCTACAAAATACATTTAGCCTGTAACAAAAGCAAAACCTACTGTTAAATTCATATAAGCAACATGCAAAATCTAAAGAAATTGTTATTTACCAAGCTTTCCTTTGCACTGTACCTTCCTCTCTTTGTTTATGACTGTGCAATACGGCTATTTTAGCAGGTGACAGAGTTGTAGTCATTTCTAGCCTTTTAATGATAATGGTCATTTCATCAAAAGGTAAAAACCCAGGACCAGCTGTCGAGCTGTGTAGCTCAAGTCAGGAATTTTCCCGACTCGCTGGGCCGCCTCAGTAAAAAGTACCCTGGAACATGTGATTTTTGATCTCAGGGGACGGCAGCAGGTGTGGGAAAGAGTAGGGCCCACAGATCATGGAAACAGGGCATAGGTAGCCATGGAGGTGGATGAGTGCTGAGGCAGGCTGGTTAGAAGTTCCGACTTGGTTCTCTCGACTTACTCCCAGCTGTTTTTGAAGTTTTAGACATTCTAGCCCTCACCCCTCACATCCAGGCACACCCCAACCACCCCCATGGCCCTCATACCCTCCATGCCACCTCAATAGCTAGTCACCCAGTATCTACCATGGGCAAACTTCAGGAGCCATGCGGAGAAAAAAAATTCTAACAATCTAATACAGCTTCCACTGCTACACACTTGATAAAGAAAAAAAACTCCCATTCATTAAATCCATTCAAAGCTTTTTAATCTCACATGGTTAATCTAACTTCTATCCAGAATCCACATTAAAGACCTTTAATAACCTCTTTAATCTGTCAATCAAATTGTGAACTTAGTACACTCTTCTGCAATAATTGTAACTTTTGAAACTTAGCCACACATTCACAATGACATAATGATAGCCCTTGGTGAAATGTTAGCGAAGAACTCCACTAGAAGTGCACTACCGGATGCTAATTTTTTGGTAACCTATGGATGTCAATCAAAGCAGTTCAGCAGAAACTTTATTTTTAACTCTCACTAACAACTGAAGCATTTTTTTTAAAGAAAGCGTGGGGCATTTAATAAACTTCAGATCATGACAATTTTAGAGACATTATCCACCCTACAAGAGTGCTTATGTCGACTCCATCAATTTGTGACTCTCACACTTTGGGTTAAGGCCCATGCAGCAGCCAAAACAGCATCTGTTTGAGCTCAGCACTTGAATTCAAATGGTCCTGCTGAGTTCTGGTTCCCCACCCATGTGTATCATGCCCTGCCTCCTTTCCCCTACTGGCAAAAATTGGATCTGTCCAAAATGGGGATGGTACATTAACATCTGGATCCTGCCCTCCATTTTTAAAGATCCGCGGATGCTTCCCGACTCAAGCCTCTAATGTGCAATGCAACAGTGTCAGTTGTACCATTTACATTAATCATTTCCGACAACTAGGTGAGATAATGTAACCTGAAAGTTTTGTCAAGTCAAACAGCATTAGCTAGCTAGGATATTGGAGTTAAAAAATTCACTCTATTATTTTATATGTTTCAGCTTGCAGATCAATTAAAAAGATTTCAAGCTTTAATTAGTTCCATATCAAAAGTAATTTTATACCCTTCTCATTCTTTATTCCATGGCCTTGCCCTTTCGATCTCCGTAACCTCCCCTGGCTCTACACATGAAGAGAAAGAGGTGCGCAGACATGAGATTATACCTGAGTTAGATGTACATTGAGTGAGGAATTGGGAATTTGGGTCAGGTGGGAATTTGGGTCAGGTGGGAATTCAGTACAGAAGGGCAAAGAGATGCTCCTTCTCCTACTTTTATCAGCCTCCAGTGGTTGATGAGTTTCCTTCCTTGTCTCCCTGTTAGGTAAGTGCAACCTTCTATTACTTTATCTGTGTAAATCATTAACTAAATGACAAATTAAATAAATAAGGTTGGACAGAAATGGCAGGGCTGGTGGTGTGCCATGACTGCAGCATGTGGGAATCTGTGGAATGCACTGCGGTTCCAGACAACGTATCAGTCAGAAATGTCTGCTGCTTAGGCAACTTTGGCTCAGAGTTGCTGAGCTGGAGTCTGAGTTGTGGATATTGCAGGGGATCAGGGAGGGGAGAGCTACCTAGACATTTTGTTCCAGGAGTCAGTCACACCCCTTAAGTTAGGCAGAACTTTAGAGTTGGTCAACGGTTAGGAACAGGAGGATGTAACAGCGAATCAGGTACATAGGGGGAACCAACATGTAGTGATAGAGGAGTTTCAGCCCCTGACTTTGTCCAACAGGTAGGAGGTGTTTGCTATCTGTGTGGATAAGGAGAAGGACTGCAAGGTGGATGAGTGGATTAACAATGGCACCATGGTAAAGGATGTCATTCAAGTAGGGGCAGTGAAGAGGAATGTGGTAGTAATATGAGACAGCATAGTCATGGGGATAGATACTGTTCTCTGCTCAGGACTGGAGGGGAAATTGCAGTGAGAAGCGGAGGACCCAGTGGTCATAGTCCATGTAGGTACCAATGACATAGATATGACAAGAGGAGAGATTCTGCTTGAGGAGCTAGGCACTAAATTAAAAAGCTGAACCTCAAAGGTAATAACCTCTGGCTTATTACCTGAGCCATGTGCAAATTGGCATGGGGGTAACTAAAATTAGTGGTGAATGCGTGGTTCAAAGACTGGTGTGGGAGAAGTGGGTTATGGTTTATGGGGCAATGGCATCAGTACTGGGGAAAGTATCACAGAATATAACGGAGCAGAAAGAGGTCATTTGGCTCATTGGGTCTGCACTGGTTCTCCAAATGAGCATTCTCATTCAGTGCCATTCTCCAGCTTTTTCCCCATACTTTTGCACATTGTTTCTATTCAAATAATCATTCAATGCCCTCTAGAATGCCTCGATTGAACCTGCCTCCACCACCCCTCCAGGTAGCGCATTCCAGACCCAAACCGCTCTCTGTGTGAAAAAGTTTTTTCTCACGTTACATTTGCTTCTTTTGCAAATCACTTTAAATTTGTGCTCTCTCGTTCTCGATCCTTTTACAAGTGGGAACAGTTTCTCCTGATCTATTCTATCCAGTCCCCTTTTGATTTTGAATACCTTGATCAAATCTCCTCTTGGACTTCTCCTCTCCAACGAGAACAGTCCCAAAGTGGGGGCTGCACTGTTGGGACAGTCTACATCTGAACCGTGCTGGGCCCAGTGTTCTAGTGAGCCGCAGAACAAGGAAAGTAGAAAGGGTTTTAAACTAAATAGTGGGGCCCAGGGATCAAATTTGGGAACAAAAACAGAAAATGCTGGGAAAATTCAGCAGGTCTAACAGCATCCGTTGAGAGAAAAGCAAGAGTTTCGAGTCCGTATGACTCTTCTTAAGAGCAAATTTTCTGTTTTTGTTTCAGATTTCCAGCATCTGCAGTATTTTGCTTTTATCAAATTTGGGGGAATGTAGTAACTCAAAGAGTAGAGACAAGGCAAGAGAAAAAAGTTATTAATATGGGAAAGGATAACTAGACCGTGACAGGAAGGGACAGAGAGTACAAATCTATGAGTAAATCAGCAGATAAGGCTAGGGGTTACAAAAGTAATAAAAGGGCAAAACTAAAGGCTCTGTATCTGAATGCATGTAGCATTCAAAACAAACCAGATGAACTGATAGCGTAAATAGAAATAAATAAGCACGTTCTGATAGCCATTACAGAGACATGACTGCAGGGTGGCATAGATTGGGACCTGAATATTGAAGGGTACACGGCATTTAGGCAGGACAGGAAGCTAGGAAAAGGTGGAGGGGTGGCTCTGTTAATTAGCACAATAGAGAGGGATGACCTAAGTTCAGGAAACCAAGATGTAGAGATGAGAAATGCTAAAAGCCGGAAGTCACTTGTGGGAATGGTGTACAGGTTCCCTAACAGTAACCACACGTTAGGACAGGGTATAAGGGAAAAAATAATGGGAACTTGTTAGAAAGATCTGGCAATAATCATGGGGATTTTAATCTACATATAGACTGGAAAAATCAGATGGGCAAAGGTAGCCTAGATACAGAACTAATAAAATGTTTTCAGGATAGTTTCTTACGTAGCACATTCTGGTGCCAACCAGAGAACAGGCTATACTGGACCTGGTATTGTGCAACAAGACAGGGTTAATTAATGGCCTCGTTGTGAAGGGACTCCTAGGCAGCAGTGATCATAATATGAATGAATTTTACCTTCAGTTTGAGGAAAAGAAGTGTCGGTCTAAGACTAGCATTTTAAACTTAAATAAGGGCAATTATGAGGGCATGAATGTAGAGCTAGCCAAAGTGAACTGGCAAATTAGGTTAAGGGATAGGTCAATAAAGATGCAGTGGCAGACATTTAAGGTGACATTTTAGAATACGCAGAATAAATACATTCTAACGAGAGAGAAAAAATCCAAGGGGAGGACCCATCACATTAACTAAAAAAGTTAAAGATGGTATAGAACTTAAGGAAACGCATATAATTGTGCAAAGATGGGTGGCAGGTCAAAAGATTGGACAGAATATAAAGAACAGCAAAGAATGATGAATAAATTAATAAGGGGGGAAAAATTAGAGCATGAGAGAAAGCTAGACAGAAATATAAAAATGGATAGTAAGAGGTTATATAGCTATTTAAAAAAAGAAGAGTTAACAAAGCGATGTTGGTCCCATAGAAAGTGAGTTTGGGGAATTAATAATGGAAAATAAGGAGATGGTATATGAATTGAACAGGTATTTTGCATTGGTCTTCACTTTAGAGTATGCAAATAACATTTCAAAAATAGCTGTGAATCAGGAAATATGACAGAGGAACTCAGGAAAATTACAATCATCAGGGAAGTGTTATTGAGCAAATTGTTGAAGCTGTGGGCTGACAAGTCACCAAGTCCTGATGGACTTTATCCTAGGGTCTTAAAAGAAATGGCTAGCAAGATAGTCGATGCTTTGGTTTTAATTTTCCAAAACTCCCTAGATTCTGGGATGGTTCCATTAGATTGGAAAATAGCAAATGTAACTCCATTATTCAAAATGGGAGGGAGACATAAAGCAGGAGCCTGTCATAGGGAAAATGTCACATGCTATTATTAAAGACATTGTAGCAGGGCACTTGTACAAATTCAAGGCAATCAGGCACAATCAACATTGTTTTGTGCAAGGGGAATCATATTTAACCAACTTATTGGAGTTCTCTGAAGAAGTAATATGTGCTGTAGATAAAAGGGAACTGGTAGATGTACTGTACTTAGATTTGCAGAAGACATTTGATAAGGCGCCACATAAAAGGTTATGGTGGAAAATAAAAGCTCATGGTGCAGGCGGTAACATACTGGTGTGGATAGAAGATTGGCTAGCTAACAGGAAACAGGGAGTAGGCGCAAATGGGTTATTATCTGGTTGGCAAGATGTAATGAGTGGTGTGCCACAGGGATAAGAGCTAAGGCTTCAACTTTTTACAATTTATTTAAGTAACTTGGATGAAGGGACTGAAGGTATGGTTGCTAAATTTGCTGATGACACTAAGATGGTAGAAAACTAAGTTGTGAAGAGGATATAAGGAGGTTACAAAGGGATATGGATAGGTTAAGTGAGTGGGCAAAGATCTGACAAATGGAGTATGATGTGGGGAAATGAGAAATTGGCCATTTTGGCATAAGAATGAAAAAGAAGCATATTGTTTAAATGGTGAGACATTGCAGAGTTCTGAGATTCAGAGGGATCTGTGTATCATAGTGCATCAATCTTAAAAGGTTAGTATTCAGGTAGAGCAACTAATTAGCAAAGTTAATAGAATGTTATCATTTATTGCAAGGAGAATTGAATACAAAAGTTGGGAGGTTATGCTTCAGTTATACAGGACATTTGTGAGAAATACCTAGAGTACTGTGTGCAATATTGGTCACCTTATTTAAGGAAGGATGTAAATGCTTTGGAAGCAGTTCAGAGAAGGTTAGACTAACACCTGGAATGAGTGGGTTGTCTAATGAGGAAAAGCTGAACAGGCTAGGTTTGTCTTCGCTGGAGTTTAGAAGAGTAAGAGGCAATTTGATTGAAACATATAGATCCTGAGGGGTCATGACAGGGTGGATGTGGAAAGGGTTTTTCCTCTTGTGGGAGAATCTAGAACTCGGGGTCACTGTTTAAAAATAAGGAGTCGCCCATTTAAGACTGAAGTGAGGGAAAATTTTGCCTCTCAGAGGGTCAGGAGTCTGTGCAATTCTCTTCCTCAAAAGGCAGTGAAAGCAGAGTCTTTGAATATTTTTTAGGCAGAGCTAGATAGATTATTGATAAGCAAGGGGGTGAAAGGTTATCGGGGTAGGCAGGAATGTGGACTTGCGGTTACAATCAGATCAGCCACGATCTTATTGAATGGCGGAGTAGGCTCAAGGGCCAAGTGGCCTACCCCTGCTCCTAATTCGTATGTTTGTTTGAGCCTCCAAGAACCCTGTTCCTCCAATTTAGGCCTCTTTTGCATTCCCGATTTCCTTTGTCACACCATCGGTGCTATGCATTCAGCTGCCAAGGCCCTGAATTCTAGACTTTCCTCCCTAAACCTCTCTGCCTCTCATTCCTCTTTCACCAAGATTTTGATTACTTGTCCCAATATCTATTAACATTACTAGGGACGAATTTTCATCTGGGTGAAGAGGCGTATTTCAGTACGCGAATGGCTACACAGCATTTTTTTGGAGGAAGTCTGATTTTCTCCACAGTCCTGACCCCATGCCATTTTCCTCTGGCCTCCTTGCGGGTCGGAAATGCCTAGTGTGCAAAATGCACACCCATCCCAACTAGGGTTGGGTTCTAGATTTTAAGGGGGGTGGTGAAAATGGGATTTGCTCCCACACACCATTTTCGTCTGGTGATGCGGGCTTTTGGAAGCCCGTTGAAAGCAAGTTGGGTTTGAGAGTTTGTGAAGAAAATGGAAAGCCTTGGAAAATTCAGTCCAATGTTAGTAAATCGTCTGTGCCAATTTTACCAAGCAGCAACAACCAAAAGCACACTGACAGTTGCCATTCAAACAGTTAGGCACCAAAAGCCCTTAAAATATAAATTTATCGGAAAAACACATTCATGACGTCCATTTATGCCAAGGAGTCACTTGAAAGCCTTAATGATACCTAAGGGTTCTGAGAGCTGTTATAGCCAGTGAAGCTTTTTTCTCATAGTTTAGCATATCATCTGAATCCCAGTATTCTTTTCCTTTCTTGTAAGGAACTCCCAGGTATCCATTAACTTCTATATAATAAGCACTGAATGTCAAATTCTTCGGTAACCTATTGCAGACCACCCATGTAATCAGTTTCTATTGTCAATCTCACAATTGTCACAATACATTTGAACACCCATTAGAAGACACCACACTCAAATGTAACAAACATAATTAGTGCAATCTGAACAGTTGATGAACAATGAAGATGTCAGAACAAAATCATTCGCTTCATACTGCACATACAATAGTAAAACACAGCACATTTAATTTGTTAAAAGTACATAAACATATAAAATAGATGCTGTGCAAGGAGTTAAATAATGACAGTATTCATCTGGCACTCATAAACCACTTAACCTTTGCTCTTGTGGTTTCTGTTGTCATTGGAAAACCTAAGCTGAATTAGTCACAACTTTAACATCAATTACTGCATATAGAAGATTATAACATGCAGCACTCATCCATTGTGAAGGGGACAATAGAAAAATAGATTACTTAAACTGATAGGGTGTGTTGTCTCATCCAAACCAACTATTCCCTCAAATTCTTAATTCTTGTGACTCAGGTCTCTGTGTATCCCCACTCCTTTTCCTTTATTGCATCATTTGTAACCATGTTTTCAGCTACCTGGGTCCAATACTCTGCAATACACTCCCAAACCACTCACCCAACCACCTCATTTTCCTGCTTTAAATCTGTCCTTAAAACCCGCCTTTCTGATGAAGCACATAATCCCTTTTCTTAATCTTTTTTTCTTTGACTAAGTGTCCATTTTTCCTTGCATCTTTGCAAAGTGCCCTGGAACAGAAGTTTTTTTCTCTTTCATTCTTTGAATAGGGACAATCTCCTCACATTCCTCCATGCTTTTCAAATTGGTTTTTTAGAGAATATATACTTGAAACACAAAAGAAATGGCCATCTGTACTATTCTGAAATGCGGTCTACAGTTTCCTTTTTAAAATGCAGACACTATGCCTGCACACAATTTTGAATTGACCTAGGCTGCAGCAACTAACTTGCAGATATTCTCCTAAAACTAAATAGCTTATCTTTCATCAAGTCCTGTGGGGATAAGTGGATGGGATGGTGGGGTGGTAAGGATCTCTCTATTCATAAAATGAAGATGATCTTACCACTATGAATAATCTATTTTCTTCTTCAGATGGTAAAATAGTATAACTAAAGAGAAGGGAGAATTAAAATGAAGTTTTATATAGTTGACAGGACCATGCTACCAAGTCTAATGAGCAGTAGTGCTAATGAATGTGATTGAAAGCATCCAGTATGCAACCATAGAATGAATGAAATGGCCTCTAATTTGTCACCTGTGCTCTCTAAAAAGGCAAGATAATGTAAAATATTCTCAACTATACTCTAATACAAAACTTGGTCACAAAATAGATTGGATTTAGATGAAGTATTGAAACTCTCATTGAAGACAGGTTTCTTCTGTGGAGTGTGGTAGTGTAATGGTTACAGTATTGGATTAACAACTCAGAGGCCATAAGTTCAAATCAACACGATGGAAAGTTCTGAAAATGAATGTAAAAATCAAAGCTTGTACAGGAAATGGCCATTTTGAGGAACAAATAAGAAAATGCTGGAAATACCCAGTAGGTCTGGCAGCAGAGAAAATACGCAGTAGGTCTGGAGAGAGAAACAGAGTTAAAGTTTTAGGTCAAGGGCCTTTATTCAGACCTTTCTTCTGAAGTAAGGTCTCTGACCTGAAACATTAACTCTGTTTCCCACTTCACAGATGCTGCCAGTCTGCTGCAAACTTCCAGCATTTTAAATTTATATTTCAGATTTCCAGCATCTGCAAAATTTCACTTTTGATTTGGAGGAAGCAATCTAACTAAAGTCCACAATATGTAACGGAGTCTCAATGTTATCTGAAGTGGAGTAGCAAGCCACTCAGTTGTAAACAATTACAACAGAAACATCAAATGCACCGAATTGTAATGACCCAGGCAGAAGCAGGATGAGACTCCGGTGATCTTTTTCCTTAACATCTCAACTTGCACCCTTTGACACCATTCTGCTGGCTTCGAAAACTTTTCACTCCCTTGTAATCATCTTGCCCCAACTATGGGCAGGATTTTCCCCTCAATTAATTTCCCCCCCCCCCCAATTAATGGCCAGCCAGCATGAAAGGTGCACTAAGAGCCTCAACGCTGTTGGGGTGGGGGCGGAAGGAGCACAAACGCTTAAGTGTGCGCATGCGCAGGGGAGTGTGCAATGACAGCTCCCTGAAGGCACAGAGCTACCTTAGTGAGCTGAAGGGTTTTGGAATGAACTTTATACATATTATATAAACATGTCCTCACATGTGACTCAGTCACATTAAGAGGGAATGCAAAAAAGGATGTTAAAAATTTTAAAATTACTTTTTTAGTAACCACCCGTGGATGAGGTTTCGTTAAAAATGCAAAGGCCACCTGGCCTATTCACCTGCCCGCCAACCGAATGGTTGAGTGGGCAGCGAAAAATGTTACTTCATTAATTACTTAAGGCCTTAATAGATCTCTTAATTGTCGGCGGGCGCACTGCCACCTCTCACGCGCATCACCACGCACTATTTGATTCCTCTTTGGGTTGGGTGTGTGGCTGCCCATGGGACGAAAAATTCTGCCCTATGTTTCAGCAGCAAAAGCCTGATTGTTAGGACCTTTCAACAGCTGACTTCTTTAAAATATTCTTTCATGAGGTGTGGGTGCCATTGGCTAGGCTGGCAATTATTGCCCATCTCTAATTGTCCTTGAGAAGGTGGTGGTGGTTGAGCAGTCCATATGGTGTAGGTACACTCATAGTGCTGTTAGAAGGCAGCTACAGGATTTTGACCGAGCGATAGTGCAGGAACAGTGATAGTGTTCTAAGTCAGGATGATGTGTGGCTTGGAGGAGAACCTGCAGCTGGTGGTGTTCCCATGCATTTGCTGTCCTTGTCCTTTGAGGTGGTAGAGGTTGTGGGTTTGGAAGGTGCTGTAGAAGCAGCCTTGGTAAGTTGCTGCAGTGATCTTGTCGGTGGTACACACTGCTGCTGCTGTGTGTCATTGGTGGAGGGAGTAAATGTTTAAGGTGCTGGATGGGATACCAGTCAAGCAGGCTGCTTTGTCCTGAATGATGTCAAGCTTCTTGAGTGTTGTTGGAGCTGCACTCATCAAGGACAATTGAGAATATTCCATCACACTCCTCACTTGAGCCTTCTAGATGGTAGACAGGTTTTGGAGAGTCAGGGGGTGAGTTATGAGCCACAGAATTTCCAGCCTCTGACATTTTCTTGTAGCCATAGTATTTATGTAGCCGGTCCAGTTCAGTTTCTGCTCAATCGTAAACCCAAGATGTTGACAGAGATAATGCCATTGACTGTCAAGTAGAGATGGTTATATTCCCTCTTTTCAAGGATGGTCACTGCCTGGCATTATCTTATGTCAATAAGACATGAAAAGAAATCAAAACTGCGTACATCAAAACTTTTTTTTTGCTATTTTAAAATAGACTTTTGCTGAACCAAAAGATGGCTGCTACAGGTCACATGACTCTAAAGATTGGCCATCTGATCTGGAAGCTTCCAACAGAGATTACAAGAACAAAAGAGTTCCACTCTCATCGTTGTGGAATCTCACACCCCGTTATAATCACAAAACTAGAAGGCTAACAGACTCCCTAGCCGAGGCAATAATAAAGACAGGGATATTGAAACTCAATATATCCAATTCACAGTCACCATTTCATTCCTAAGGGAAGCAATGGATTTTGGCCAGAGGCACAGAATCTGCTTGTGAAACTGCAATTAACTCATTAATGGGTCACATTACATGACCCCATGCCTTTACCCTCTTGGTCAGTTGTAATATTACATTTCTAGCCTCCCAGGTCAGTCAGCTGATTACTTCTAACTTGAAAAGAACAATAGCAGGACCCCTGGCTGACCAAGTAGCTGGCCACCATCTCTCAACTCCTTGAAGCCGGTTTGATTTCAAAAGCATCTGGCTCTCACCTTCCAAACAGTCCAGATACAGAAACCTTAAATGTGCTGCATCCTCATTTGCTTTCAAGGGCTTTGGTACTGCTGTCTCCAATCAGGAAATCATCTTAACTGAACTTCGCCATGAAGGAAACACCCTCTGGACTTTCACTTTCTAGACTCTGGAAACCACGTAAACTAATATTCATTTCTGTCGTTATCGTATTGTTGTTATCCACAGTTGTTAAGACTCTCTTTTCTATCCCCCCTGCGGCATATGTTTGTGTGAGGTTGCGAACATCCCCTTCCTGTACCCCTCCCACCACCAGGGTTGAATGTGGATTAAATTAGTCTTCCGAATTAATCATGTCATGAGTTAGCTGTGCGATATCTATAAAATTGGACCACACAAATTTGAGGAAACAAGCCACAGCCTACTTTAAAAATAATTCAAAAACACGCCTGTTTATGGACAGATGATGAGGAAAAAGAAGTTCAGTTTTTCTCTCTCCTCTCTGTACCAGGTACTTGCCACTTACTGGCCTAAGCCTGAATGTTGTCCATGTCTTGTTGCATATGGACACAGACTGCTTCAGTATCTGAGGAATTGCAAATGGTGCTGAATATTGTGCAATCAGGAGCAAACATCCCCACTTCTAACGTTATGACGGAAGGAAGGTCATTGATGAAGCTGCTGAAGATGGTTGGGCAGAGAACACAACCCTGAGTAACTCTTGCAGCAAAACCCAGGAGATGATTGACCTCCAACAGCCATAACCATCTTCCTTTGTACTAGGTATGATTGCACCCAGTAGAGAGTTTTCCCCCTGATTCCCATTAACTCCAGCTTTGCTATGGTTCCATGATGCCACACAGTCAAGTGCTGCCTTGATGTCAAGGACAGTCACTCTCACCTCACCTCTGGAGTTCAGCTCTTTTGTCCATGTTTGGACCAAGGCTGGAATGGGGTCAGGAGCGGAGTGGTCCAGGCGGAGCTCAAACTGAGCGTCAGTGAGCAGGTTATTGCTGGGTAAATGCCACTTGATAGCACTATCGAAGACCCCTTCCATAATTTTACTGATGATCAAGAGTAGACTGATGGGACTAATTTGTCCGGTTTTTTGTTCTGCTTTTTGTGGGCAGGATATACCCGGCAATTTTCCACATTGCTGAATAGATGCCAGTGTTGTAGCTGTACTGGAACAGCTTGGCTAGTGGCGCAACTGGTTCTGTAGCGCAAGTCTTCAGTGCTATTGCCAGAATGTTGTCAGGGCCCATAGCCTTCGCAGTATCCAGTGCCTTCAGCTGTTTCTTGCTACCATGAGGAGTGAATCGAATTGGCTGAAGACTGCCACCTGTGATGCTGAGGACCTCAGAAGGAGCCAAGATGGATCATCCACTCAGCACTTACAGCTGAAGATGGTTGCTTCGCCATAGTATTTTGCACTGATGTGCTGGCAACCTGGGGATATATCTGGAGCCTTCTCCAGTTAATTATTTAATTGCCTATTAACATTCACAACTGGATGTGGCAGGACTGCAGAGCTTACATCTGATACCCCAGTATTGGGGAGAGTGAGATCTATAGCACTGGAACAGTCGACACCTGAACCGTGCTGGGGTTCGTGTCAACATGACCGCAAAACTAGGGAATAGAGAGGGTTTTAAACTGAATAGTGGGGGGGAAAAGAGATCAAATTTGGGAAGATGTGGTAAACCAAAGAGTAGAGACAAAGCAAGAGAGGCAGTTATTAACATGGGAAATGATAAACAGACTGTGACAGGAAGGGACAGAGAGTACAATTCTAAGAGCAAATCAGCAAATAAGGCTAGACACTAAAACATAATATAAGGACATAATTAAAGGCTCTGTATCTAAACCCATGTAGCATTCGAAACAAAACAGATAGGGCAAATAGAAATAACTAAGTATGGCTTGATAGCCATTTCAGAGACATCGTTACAGGATGACAGATTGGGACCTGAATATTGAAGGGTATGTGACATTTAGGAAGGACAGAAAGTTATGAAAATGTGGAGGGATGGCTCTGTTAATTAATGATGGCATTATCACAGTAGAGTGGGATGACCTAGTTCAGGAAACCAGGATGTAGAAGCAGTTTGGGTTGAGATGAAGAATGAGAAAGGCAAGAAGTCACTTGTGGGAGCGGTGTACAGCCCTCCTAATTGTGACTACACAGTAGGACACAGAATAAAGAATAAAAATGTAGCAATAATCTTGGGGGGGTTTTAATTTACATATAGACTAGAAAAATCAAATGGGCAAAGGCAGCATAGGTGAGATCATAGAATCTTTTCAGGATAGTTTCTTTGAACGGCACATTCTGGAGCTAACCAGTGAGCAGGCTATACTAGACCTGGTATTAAGCAATGAGGTAGGATTAATTGATAACTTCATTGTGAAGGCACTGCTAGGTAGAAGCGATCATAATATGATCGAGTTTTACATTCATTTTGAGGGAGAAACAATTGCATTGAAACTAATATTTTAAACTTAAATAAGGGCAATTATGAGGGCACGAAAGCAGAGCTGGTAAATTAGTTTAAGAGATAGGTCAATAGAAGTTCAGTGGCAGGCATTTAAAGGAGCATTTCAGAATACACAGAATAGATACATTCCAATGAGAAAGAAAAATTCCAAGGGGAAGGCCCACCATTCATGATTAACTAAATAAGTTAAAGGCCGTGTCAAATTTAAAGAAAAAACATATCATTACACAAAGACAGGTGGCAGGTCAGAAGGCTGGAAAGAATATAAAGAACAGCAAAGAGTGACAAAAAGATTAATAAGGAGGGAAATATTAGTGTATGAGAGAAAGCTAGCTAGTAATATAAAGATGGATAGTAAGAGTTCCTATAGATATTTAAATAAAAGAATTAACAAGGTGAGCGTTGGCCCTATAGAAAGTGCATCTGGGGAATTGATAACGGAAAATAGGGGGATGGCGGATGAATTAATCAGGGATTTTGCTTCGGTCTTCAATATAGACGACACAAGTAACATCCCAGAAATAGCTGTAAATTGGGGAATGGAAGGGAGGAACTCAGGAAAATTACAATCACCAGGGAAGTGGCATTGAGCAAATTGTTGGGGCTACGGGCTGATAAATCCCCAGGTCCAGATGGATTTTACCCTAAGGTCTTGAAAGAAGTGGCTAGTGAGATGGTTGATGAACTGGTTTTGATTTTCCAAAATTCCCTAGATTCAGGGAAGGTTCCATTGGATTGGAAAATATCAAATGTAACTTCTTTATTCAAAAATACAGGGAGACGGAAAACAGGAAACTACAGGCCAGTTAGCCTAACATCTGTCATAGCGAAAATGTTAAAAGGTATTATTAAAGATGTTATAACAGGACACTTTGAAAAATTCAAGGCAATCAAGCACATTCAACATGGTTTTGTAAAAGGGAAATGATGTTTAATCATTTTATTGGAGTTCTTTGAGGAGTCACATTTGTTGTGGATAAAGGGGAATTGGTGGATGTACTGTACTTAAATTTCCAGAAGGCATTTGATAAGGTGCTAATTCAAAGGTTATTGCAGAAAATAAAAGCTCATGGTGTAGGGATGACATATTGGCATGGATAGAAGATTGGCTAGCCAATAGGAAACAAAGTTAGGATAAATGGGTCTTTTTCTTGTTGGCAGAATGTAATGAGTGGTGTGCCACAGGGGTCAGTGCTGGGCCCTCAACTTTATTCAACTTATATAAATGCCTTGGATGAAGGGGCCTAAGGTAAGGTTGCTAAATTTGCTGATGACACAAGGATAGGTAGGATAGTAAATTGTGAAGAGGACGTAAGGAGGCTACAAAAGGATATAGATAGGTTAAGTGAATGGGCAAAGATCTGGCAAATGGAGTATAATGTGGGCAAGTGTGAAATTGTCCATTCTGGTAGAAAGAATGAAAAAGAAGCATATTATCTACATGGTGAGAAATTGCAGAGCTCAGATGCAGAGGGATCTGGATGTCCTAGTGCATGAATCTGAAAAGGCTAGTATGCAGGTACAGAAAGTAATTAGGAAAGCTAACAAAATGTTATTGTTTATTGTGAGAAGAATTTAATACAAAAATAGGGAGGTTCTGCTTCAGTTGTACAGGGCACTTGTGAGACTACATCTGGAATACTGTGTTCAGTACTGGTCTCCTCATTTAAGGAGGAGTTCAAAGAAGGTTTACTAGACTAATACCTGGAATAAGCAGCTTGTCTTATGAGGAAAGGCTGGACAGGCTAGGCTTGCATCCACTGGAGTTTAGAAGAGTAAGAGGCGACTTGATTGAAACATAGAAGATCCTGAGGGGGTCTTGATGGGGTGGATATGGAGAGGATATTTCCTCTTGTGGCAGAATTTAGAACTAGGGGTTATTGTTTAAAAATAAGAGGTCGCTTATTTAGACAGAGATGAGGACAAATTCTTTCACTCAGACAGTCATGAGTCTTTGGAACTCCCTTTCTCAAAAGGCAGTGGAAGCAGGGTCTTTGAATACTTTTATGGCAGAGCTAGACAGATTCTTGATTAATAAAGGGGTGACACGTTATTGGGATTAGGGAGGAATGTGGGTTGAGGTTCCATTCAGATCAGCCATGATCTTACTGAATGGTGGAGCAGGATCGAGGGGCCGAATGGTCTACTCCTGCTCCTAATTCGTATGTTCTTTTGTATGTTACTACGGTTCGTTGGTTGTGGGATTGCTCTGTCTATCGCTTGCTGCTTACACTGTTTGACATGCAAGTAGTCCTGCATTGAAGCATTACCAGGTTGACACCTCATTTTTAGGTATGCCTGATACCACTCCTGGTATGTCCCCCTGCACTCTTTATTGAACCAGATTTGATCCCCTGGCTTGATGATAATGGTAGAATGGGGGATATGCTAGGCCATGAGGTTACAGATAGTGTTCGAGTACAATTCTGCTGCTGCTGATGGCCCACAGCACCTCATGGATGTCCAGTGCTGAGTTTCTAGATCTGTTCAAACCCTATCCCATTTAGCACAGTGGTAGTGCCACACCACATGATGGAGGCTATCCTCAATTTCAAGACAGGACTTTGTCTCCACAAGGACTGTGCAGTGGTCATTCCTACCAATACTGTCATGGACAAATGCAGTTGTGGCAGGCAGGTTGGTGAGGATGGAGTCAAGTATGTTTTTCCCTCTTGTTGGTTCCCTCACCACCTGCTGCAGACCCTGTCTAGTAACTATGTCTTTTAGGACTCGGCCAGTTCGGTCAGTAATGGTGCTACCGAGCCACTCTTGGTGATGGAGATTGAAGTCCCTCACCCAGAGAACATTCTGTGCCCTTGCCATCCTCATTGCTTCCTCCAAGTGGTGTTCAACATGGAGAAGCACTGATTCATCAGCTGAGTGAGGGCAGTACATGTAATCAGCAGGAGGTTTCCTTGCCCATGAGACTTCATGGGGTCCGGAGTCGTTGTTGAGGACTCCCATGGCCAACTCCCTCCTGACTGTATACCACTGCCACCTCTCCTGCCGGTGGTGATGGTAGTGTCTGGGACATTATCTATCTGTAAGATATGATCCCATGAGGATGACTATGTCAGGCTGTTGCTTGACTAGTCTGAGACACAGCTCTCCCAATTTTGGCACTAGTCCCCAGCTATTAGTGAGGAGGACCTTGCAGGATTGACAGGGCTGAGTGTGCCGTTGTCGTTTCCGGTGGTTTGGTTTCATTCCTTTTTTGTAACTTGGTTGGAATGGCTTGCTAGGCCATTCCAGATGGCATTTAAGAGTCAACAACACTGCTGTGGATCTGTAGTCACATGTAGGCCAGACCAGGTTAGGATGACAGATTTCCTTTCCTAAAGGGCATTAGTGAATCAGATGGATTTTTACAAAAATCGGCAGTGGTTCCACGGTCATCAGTAGACTTTTAATTCCAGATTTTTATTGGATTCAAATTCCACCATCTGCCATGGCAGGATTCGAACCCAGATTCCAATGCATCTTTGGATTACTAGTCTAGCAACAATACCACTACACCATCACCTTCCCCTGGATCCTGCCAATTTTACCTGATTTCTTGGGATTTAGATGTGTCATTGGTAATGGAGTATTTCACAAATGCTTATTGTATGTTCTATTTTTATCAAGAGAGTGTAGAAAACTAATTAAGGTGGTATTTATGCTATGCTACGGGTCTGAACTGCAGTGAGCGGTCTGTAACGTGGGAGTTATATTGCTGCCTGACTGCAAATCTGCATTCTCACTATGGTGATGAAGTGGTATGCATGCAGATAAAACCTAAATGTTTTAAGAGCATGGGTAGTGGAGTCCAAACTAAAAACATTTTACAAAAAAATACTGCTGTAGTTTATAAAGTAAACCAAATCTGCAAAGCAGTCTCTTGGCTGTTTTTTTTTAAACACAACTTGACATTGCATTGTAGTTCTCTTCAAGTTGGTATGAGGTCCAACTATCAAGGACATCCTCTGTCCGATTCCACAGCATCACTTAGCTTTGTAAAAAAAAATGAAATAAAAAGGTAAAACCATAAAGGCTGCATACATATTTTTATCCATCTGAGCTTCCACAATACCTAACCCATTCAATACGCATTCAAAATATAATAATTATTTTTATTTCTTTTTAGCAAACATTACTTATATTTATTGACATGTTCTTGCCCTACGTGCTATGTACTCTCTTGTAGCTTTCTTTTGTACTCAGAATTATTTACTATGCCGCCTCATTTAGTATTACATGCAAATTTGGAAACCACTCCTTCTCCAAATCATTGATGTGCTCAGAAACAGAAGCTTTTCCACGGAAGCCTGTGGAACACCTCGACCCACTTTCAGCCACTCTGAGGACAGTCCTTTCCTCTCACTCTCCGTTTTCTTCTGGTAGCCAGTTTTTAATCCAATTTATGACTCCTCCCCGAGTTCCATAATCTTAATTCTGTCCAGCAGCCACCTGTGTGGAACCTTCCCAAAAGCTTTCTGACACCTCATGTACACCGTATTCGGAAGTATAAAAACAGATTGTAAGAATTTTTACAGGTACATTAAAAGGAGAGTAGCTAAAGTAAATGTTGGTTGCTCAGAGTCAGAGGCATGGGAAACGAAAAAAATGCCAGAAACATTGAACAAATATTTTATGTCAGTCTTCACAACAGAAGACACAAATTACATGCCAGAACTTGAGGGTAACCAAGGAAAAAAGAAGAGACAGAAACACAAGGTAATTACTATCAGCAGAGAAGACGTACTGGAGAAACCTAAGGGACTAAAATCCAACAAATCCCCAGGACCTTTTTTTTTCATTCATTCTTAGAATGTAAGTGTAACAAGGCCAGCACTTAATGCCCATCCCTAATTGTCCGCGAGGTGGTGGTGGTGAGCTGATTTCTTGAATTGCTGCAGTTCATGGGGTGTAGGTACTCCAGAGTACATGATGACCTGGCTCCTGGTGTTCAGTGGCATAGTGGTAATGTGGCTGGACCAGTAATCCAGAGGCCCAGGCTAATACTCTGGAGACAGAGGTTCAAATCCCACAATAGCAGCTAGTAGAATTTGAATTCAGATTAATAAATCTGGAATATAAAGCTAGTCTCACTAATCACCCAGAGGGTGTTGGGAATCTGGAGCTCATTGTCTGAAAGAGTGGTAGAGGCAGAAACCCTCATAACATTTAAGAAGTATTTGGATGTGCACTTGCAATACCATGGCATACAAGGCTATGGGCCTAGTGCTGGAAAATGGGATTAGGATAGTTAGGTACTTGTTTGACCAGTGCAGACTTGATGGACCGAAGGTCCTTTTTCTGTGCTGTAGACCTCTATGACTCTATGGTGACCATGAGATTCTCATCGATTGTCATAAAAATCCATCTGGCTCACTAATGTCCTTTAGGGAAGGCGCCATCCTTATCTGGTCAGGTCTACATGTGGCTCCAGACCCACAGCAATGTGGTTAACTCTTAACTCCTCTGCAATGATTCAAGGGCAATTAGGGATGAGCAACAAATGCTGGCCTTGCCGGCGATGCCCACAGCCCATTAAAGAATAAAGAAAAATCCTAGTGTTTTGAAAGAAGTAGCTACAGAGATAGTGGATGCACTGGCTTTGATTTTCCAAAATACTTAGTTCTAGAACAGTCCCAGCATATCGAAGTTAGTAAATGTAACACTGCTAATCAAGAAAAGAGAGCAAGAGAAAACAGGGAACTGTAGGCTAGTTAGCCTGTCATCAGTCATTGGGAAAATGCTAGAATATATAACAAAGAAAGTTTTAACAAGGCACTTATAAAATCAGAGCATGAGTGGACAAAGTCAGCATGGTTTTACAAAAGAGAAATCGCATTTAACAAATTTATTAGAGCTTTTTGAGGATGTAACTCATAAGATGGATAAAGGGGAACCAATAGATCTAGTATACTTAGATTGCCAGAAGGCATTCACTAAGTTGCCACACAAAAGGTTAAAACACAAGATGAGGGCTCACGAAGTTGGGGATAATATATTAACATAGACAGAAGATTAGTTAATGGACAAGAAGTAAAAAGCAGGAATTAAACAGAGTATTTTCAAGTTGGCAGGCCAAGACTAGCTGTGCTGTGGCTTCAGCTATTTACATTCTATATCAATGACTGAGAAAAATAAACTGGGAGTAATGTATCTAGAACAAAAACAGAATTAGCTGGAAAAACTCAGCAGGTCTGGCAGCATCGGCGGAGAAAAGAGTTGACGCTTCGAGGCCTCATGACCCTTCAACAGAACTAGGTGAATCCAAGGAGAGGGGTGAAATATAAGCTGGTTTAAGGTTGGGGGGGAGGTGGGGGGAGAGAAGTGGAGGGGGTGGTGTGGTTGTAGGGACAAGCAAGCAATGATGGGAGCAGATAATCAAAAGATGTCACAGACATCACTGCTTGCTTGTCCCTACAACCACACCACCCCCTCCACTTCTCTCCCCCCACCTCCCCCCCAACCTTAAACCAGCTTATATTTCACCCCTCTCCTTGGATTCACCTAGTTCTGTTGAAGGGTCATGAGGACTCGAAACGTCAACTCTTTTCTTCTCCGCCGATGCTGCCAGACCTGCTGAGTTTTTCCAGGTAATTCTGTTTTTGTTTTGGATTTCCAGCATCCGCAGATTTTTGTTTTTATCTCTATAGTAATGTATCTAGGTTTGCTGATGATACAATGCAATATGAACATAGCTGTGAGGAGGACATAAAAAGGCTGCAAAGACAGATTAAGTGTGTGGGCAAAAGGTGGCAGATAGAAGCTTTTTAAAATATTGATGTTCAGAGGGATTTGGGTATAATTGTACAAGAGACACAGAAAGTTAACCTGCAAGAGGGGAGGCTGTGGCATAGTGGTATCTGGGTGAGTAAACCAGAGACTCTGCTCTGGGGACCTGGGCTCAAATCCCACCACAGCAGAGGGTGAAATCTGAATTTAATAAAAATCTGGAATTAAAAGTTGATTATCGATTGATATAAAAATCCACCTGGCTCACTAATGTCCTTTAGGGAAGTAAATTTGCCATCCTTACCTGGCCTGGCCTACATGTGACTCCAGATCCACAGCAATGTGGTTCACACTTAACTGCCCTCAGCAAGTCATTCAGATGTATCAATCCACTTGTACCACCTGGCATCGACCTAGGCACTGGAAACGGCAACAGCAAACTCAACCCTGTGGACCCTGAAAACCCTGTCGGCCCTCCTTACTAACATCTGAGAGCTGTCTCACAGACTACTGAAGCAACACAGAAACATACCTTACAGGCCATGAGTAGAGGTTGAGCAGGTTGGTCTGTACTATTTGGAGTTTAGAAGAATGAGAGGCGACCTTATTGAAACATATAAGATTCTTAGGGGGCTTGACAGGGTGGGTGCTGAGGTTGCATCCCCTTGTGGGAGAGTCTCAGACCAGAGGGCATAATCTCAGGATAAAGAGGCGCCCATTTAAAATAAAGATGAGGAATTTCTTCCCCCGGGGGTAGTGAATCTGTGGAATTCTTTACCGCAGAGGACTGTAGAGGTTAGGTCGTTAAGTATATTCAAGGCTGAGATAGACAGATCTTTAATCAGTCAGGGAATCAAGGGTTATGGGGAAAAGGCAGGAAAGTGGAGTTGAGGATTATCAGATCAGTCATGGTCTCATTGAATGGCGGAGCAGAATCAATGGGCCGAATGGCCTACTTCTGCTCATATGCCTTATGGTCTTATCCAACCCGGCCAATTACCGCCCCATCAGTCTATTCTCGATCATCAGGAAAGTAATGGAAAGAGTCATCAACAGTGCTATCAAGCGGCACTTGCTTAGCAATAACCTGCTCACTGACTCCCAGTTTGGGTTTTGCCAGGGCCACTCAGCTTCTAATCTCATTACAGCCTTAGTTCAAACATGGACAAGACAGCTGGACTCCCGAGGTGAGGTGAGAGTGACTGCTCTTGACATCAAGGCTGCATTTGACCAAGTGTGGCATCAAGGAGCCCATGCAAAATTGGAGTCATTGGGATCAGGGGGGAAAACTCTCCACTGGTTGGAGTCATACCTAGCATAAAGGAAGATGGCTGTGGTTGTTGGAAGTCAGTCATCTCAGCTCCAGGACATCACTGAAGGAGTTCCACACGGCGGTGTCCTCGGCCCAACCATCTTCAGCTGCTTCATCAATGACCTTAAGGTCAGGAGTGGGGATGTTCGCTGATGGTTGCACAATATTCAGCACCATTTATGACTCCTCAGATACTGAAACAGTCCATGTCTGAATGCACCAAGGCCTGGACAATATCCAGGTTAGGGCTGACAAGTGGCAAGTAACATTCGCGCCACACAAGTGGCAATGACCATCTCCAACAAGAGAGAATCCAACCATCGCTCCTTGTCGTTCAATGGAATTACCATCGCTGAATCCCCCACTATCAATGTCCTGGGGGTTACCATTGACCAGAAACAGCCATATAAACACTGCAGTTACAACAGCAGGTCAGAGGAAAGAAATCGTGCGACGAGTAACTCACCTCCTGACGTCTCAAAGTCTGTCCATCATCTACAAGGCACAAGTCAGGAGTGTGATGGAATTCTCCCCACCTTCCTGTATGAGTGCAGCTCCCACAACACTCAAGAAGCTTGACACCATCCAGGAAAAAGCAGCCCGCTGTTTGGCATTACATCCACAAACATTCACTCCCCCCATCACCAACGCACAGTAGCAGCAGTGTGTACCATCTACAAGATGCACAGCAGAAATTCATCAAGGCTCCTTTGCAGCACCTTCCAAATCTACAACCACTACCATTTAGAAGGACAAGGGCAGCAGATAGATGGGAATACCACCACCTGGAGGTTCCCCTCCAAGTCATTCACCATCCTGGAAATATATCGCCGTTCCCTCGCTGTCGCTGGGTCAAAATCCTGGAACTCCCTTCCTAACAGCACTGTGCTTGTGCCTACACCAAATGGACTGCAGCAGTTCAAGAAGGCAGCTCAGCACCACCTTCTCAAGGGCAACTAGGGATGGGCAATAAATTCTGGCCCAGCCAGCGATGCCCACAACCCGTGAATGAATTTTAAAAAATCCATCCAGATTCCAGGGGAGTTGCAACGATGGGGGCAAGTCCACAGGTCAAACAAGTATGATTGTCCACAGTCTTAAATCATACAGAAAGTAAAATCAAAAAGCAATGGAACCACTCAAACAAGAGTGTTTTGTAAAATCCTTTCAGATATTGTGTTAAACTGGTCGTACAATTTCTAAGACAAGCACTTCTTTCATTTAAAAAAATACATAAATAGCGTTAAGCAATTCTCTGTCAGTGCCAATCACCACAGGGGTTCCTACCTCAATTTTTGTGCGGTAAACGACCAGACGTCGGAGACCTGAGATCTTAGCAATATGGCAGAAAGCCCGAGTGTTTAGTTTATCACAGGATGAAAGGTTCAGCTCCTGGAGGTTTGGGCACATCTGAGCAATAACCTCGAGGCAAGTTTCATTCAGGAAGTGGCAGCAGGCCAACTCCAGACGCACCAGCTCAAATCCACACACTTGCATGAATCTGCACAGGAAGCACAGCAATCATAGGGTTAAATCCTGTCAAAGTAGTAGGCGTCAAGCTGTGAGCGTATGCGCCAGACATCACATAAAGAGGCAACGTCAGGAGTAAGCTATAGAAAAACAGCAGATGTTACACTGGAAGTGAAAAGGTGCAAAGTTCTGAATTAATATATGGAACAGATCTGAAAATGGGTTACTGCTTGCAGATATATTCATTCAATAGGTAAACTGACACCTTAATTAAAGCAGTGAAATACTGCTGCTTATTATTTTTAAAAATGATCCAACCTGTCGATTAGAAAATTCAGTTCATAGATGAAATAAAACAAGCATGCAAAAACAAATGCCACAGTATGATGAACAGTTTTAGCAACAATGTTATGCCATCTTTCACTTCCAGATGCTGACTGACCTATTGTGCATTTTTGGCATTTCCTGTTTTTATCTCAGATAATATGGGAAGTAAAATGCACTTTATTAGCACTTTATTTAAATGAAAAATAAACAAGCGACTACGAAGAAAGACTGGCTCTGTCAACGTCATTCAGTAATAGCATAGGCAAGAACAGTTAAAGTGATCTGCAAAGTATAATGTATGGTAACAAAAAAGTAATAAACAAAAATTAGTTTCTAATTTGGCAAGACCTCTAAAATATGCTACAACCAATACAAACATTTGAGTAACAGCAAAATACTCAGAAAAGGTGCAATTAAATACATACTTTGGTTCTGTCTTCACAAAGGAAGACACAAATAACATACCAGAAATGTTGGGGAACACAGGGTTTAGTGAGAGGGAGGAACTGAAAGAAATCAGTATGGTGGGAATGGTGTTGGAGAAACTGATGGGATTGAAGGCCGATAAATCCCCAGGGCCTGATAATCTACATCCCAGAGTACTTAAGGAAGTGGCCCTAGAAATAGTGGATGCATTGGTGGTCACCTTCCGAGATTCTATAGACTCTGGAACAGTTCCTACAGATTGGATTAGTTAATGTAACCCCACTATTTAAAAAGGGAGGCAGAGAGAAAATAGGGAATTATAGTCCAGTCAGCCTGACGTCGGTAGTGGGGAAAATTCTACAGTCCATTGTAAAAGATTTAATAGCTGAGCATTTGGAAAACAGTGGCAGAATCGGACAGAGTCAGCATGGATTTACAAAAGGGAAATCATGCTTGACAAATCTACTGGAATTTTTCGAGAATGTAACTAGTAGAGTTAATGAGGGGGAGCCAGTGGATGTGGTTTATTTGAATTTTAAGAAGGCTTTTGACAGAGTCCCACATAAGAGATTAACGTGTAAATTGAAAGCACATGGAACTGGGGGTAGTGTATTGAGATGGATAGAAAACTGGTTGGCAAACAGGAAACAAAGAATAGGAATAAATGGGTCTTTTTCTGAATGGCAGGCAGTGACTAGTGGGGTACCGCAGGGATCGGTGCTAGGACCCCAGTTATTCACAATATATACTAATGATTTAGATGAGTGAGCTAAATGTAATATGTCCAAATTTGCAGATGACACAAAGCTGAGTGGGAGGGTGAGCTGTGAGGAGGATACAGAGATGCTTCAGAGTGATTTGAACAAGCTAAGTGGGCAAATGCATAGCAGATGCAATATTATGTGGATAAATGTGAGGATAAATGTGAGGTTATCAACTTTGGTAGCAAAAGCGGGGAGGTAGATTATTATCTGAATGGCTATAAATTGAGAGGGGAATGTGCAACGAGACCTGGGTGTCCTCATACACCAGTCGTTGAAGATAAGCATGCAGGTGCAACAGGTGGTAAAGAAGGCAAATGGTATGTTTGCATTCTTAGTGAGAGGATTTGAGGACAGGAGCAGGGATGTCTTGCTGCAATTATACAGGGCCTTGGTGAGACCACACCTGGAATATTGTGTGCAGTTTTGGTCTCCTTATCTGAGGAAGGATGTTCTTGCTATAGAGGGAGTGCAGCGAAGGTTTACCAGACTGAATCCTGGGATGGCAGGACTGACATATGAGGAGGGATTGAGTCGATTAGGATTATATTCGCTGGAATTCAGAAGAATGAGGGGGGATCTCATAGAAACCTTTAAAATTCTAACAGGACTAGACAAGGTAGATGTAGGAAGGATGTTCCTGATGGTAGGGGAGTCCAGAACCAGGGGTCACAATCTGAGGATACAGGGTAGAACATTTAGGACTGAGATGAGGAGAAATGTCTTCACCCAGAGAGTGGTGAGCCCGTAGAATTCACTACCACAGAAAGTAGCTGAGGCCAAAACATTGTATGTTTTTAAGAAGGAGTTAGACATAGCTCTTGGGGCAAAAAGGATCAAAGGATATGGGGAGAAAGCGGGAGCAGGCTATTGAGTTGGATGATCAGCCATGATCATAATGAATAATGGAGTAGACTTGAAGGGCTGAATCGCCTACTCCTGCTCCTATTTTCTATGTTTCTATGTTTGTTAGATTTAGAAAGGAAGGAAAGAGAGTCACTGTTAAGTTAATTGAAAAATTTGGAAAATCAACACAGTATGAATATATTAATGAATGTTTGTTGCAGGAAGTCAGAAGCTGATTTTGGTCAAATGTATGTCCCCAAATCCGCTTAAATTGCAACGTGTTAATCCTTGTTAGAATAATTCCTGCTTTTCTGCAATGTTAGAAGATAGTGAGTTTTGTAGACATTGCTTTGACGCTCTGTGATTATGGTTTTTACATTTTGAATTAAGGAGGAAGCAAAGAGCTCGTAATTAAAAATATTTAAAGACAATTTTGATTAGTCTGGGAGCACAGCATCTTCCAACACAGTCTGCTATAGAATGGAGTTAATAGAGGTTGTGCAAACGATTCCCCTTTCAGTAGCACATCAAACCTCAGGTAGACTGCTTGTTATGTACTTTTCAAACTCCAGTGAACATCTGCAGGCAGAACTTCCAACTTAACCACTTCCTCAAAAGGGATATGTGGCCTGGCCAGGCCTGTTTAGAGGGATCAAAAGGGATTTCATGCCCTAAATTAAAAATAAAGACAAATTGAAAAACAGAGAGGTGTTGAATTAAACTTAACAATTTCAAATATACTTAGTACTCAAATGGACAGAATATTCATAAACCCCTTCAAAAAGTAAGGTATTACTAGTATCAGAGGCGCTGCGAAAAATAATACAATTGTTTTACTGGGAAAGAGTTCCTAAAACAACAACCACCACAGACAAACTAAAGGATGTACTTAATAAAAAAAAACACTAATGGATGGCCCAACATGAAATGTCTCAGCTCTTGAGGTACCTGAGCCTTGTTATCAGGCAGAGAGAGAACTGAGGCCTATTACCCTCTGATCACTGTTGCACATTTCCATTTGCCGAAGCAGCGTGAGGTGCACTGGGAACCAGCATACAAATTGTGCACTGAGTGTATCGAAGCTAACAGCTCCCTATAATGTAGCTTCACTGTCGTAGTGATGCTCCAGGAGGCCAGTGCCCATTTGGAATAGATACTTTAGGGGAGGCCAGTTCACCAAAAAAAAAACATTTTCCTCCTGTGTGACCTTCTTTTTCCAATAGGGTCAAATCTACTTCACTTATTTGACCTATAAAGTCATTGTCCCCTCTACTGATATTCTGTCAAAGAGACATGCTCTAAGAGCAGCCAGCAGCCCTTCAACAGCTAATGGTACTTGCCATTCTCAGTGTGTCATCGATAGGCACTAGGAATACCACAAACATATTTAAATGAGCTGCCTTGCATCACTGAATGAGGTCAACTCAACAACCACAGGCTGCTTCACCAGGCTATAGTATAATCTTGATGGTGTCTGATCACTAATGAAATGCTCGGATGTTTAACACTCTTTGGTGCCTGCAGTAAATTAATTTTACTCACGAGTTACATTAACACTGACCTGCTGAATCCTTGCATGGATATAGATCCCCTATTCCCAGTCCAAGACAGATTTAAACACTGCACAAGAGCGCAGCGTGACTGTAGGTGCTCCAGAGAGGTATCATCCAGACCCGCCCAGTAAGGTTGTAAACTGAGCTGAACATACTGAAGAGGATCATAGCAGTGTTGGTACAGCAATTTGCAGGTCTGTGCCAACTGGCAAAGATCTGGCACTGTCAGGTGACTGAGTATCAGCTGGATTAACTGTGGGGGAAAAGCAAACAGCAGAATGAAAACAAGGTACACCTTCATTACATTCTACTCTCGTATATTCTTATACATGAGAAAACAGCAGCTTTCATCAAATAGGACATTACATTAGAATTTCAATCTTTTGGGGAAATCTGAACATTTGGAAGGGGAAGTCTGTTCACAGACTATGCTGATTGCCCGGGACAAAAAGCACTTGCCAGCCAGTGGTGCTCTCTTCCCCCAGTGCATTCGATGTGAGCGTAGTTTGCGTAGCTTTGAAACATGCTATGTTAACAAATCAGCCCCCCACACCCCCTTATTTTCCCCATCAATTTACTCCTCTTTTGAAGGCTTTGATTCCTTTCAGGGCACTGTTCAATAAATCATCCAAGTGGTTCTTAATATTGTGACAAGTTGGCAGTGCCCACAAACTAATCCACTAGTATAATCATGCCGATACTTGACATCCACACAGCCAGATCAGCGATCAAGAGTGAAATTTTTCACTCCTCCATATAATAGGAGTGAATCATATTGTCCCTTCTGCCAACTTTTCAGTTGAGATTAGTGAACTCAGCACAGACCAGGGATCAAACCCAGCATCTTATCAACTCACTGTATAATGCACTGAGTGACCACAGGAACGCTGGAGAAAGCTACTATTATCAATGGCCAAAATCTTTTAGTCTTACTTACAGAATACAATTCAAGACATGTGTAAGAGAAATACAGAGGCACATAACCTTGCTGAGAAGATGCCTAGGATCCAGAATTATCCTTAATGATGCCCAATGGCTAGTCACCAAGTGTGCCACTCAGGGACCAATATGGCAGCCGATATACACATTATTCCATACAGGTGAAGGCATTAGTGAGTGCGTATTCAGCTAATGTCTGTCAGATGTATGCAGAGTAAGCAGATCATGGCATCAATCAGTGAGTAACGCTGATTTGATGTCAGCGCTGCCAATTTGGAGCCCAATGCTTTAGCTCATGCCATCTCTCAACCTTGCACAGCTGAGCACGTGTTTGGCAGCAGGATCACCCCACCAACAGTTCCATTTAAACGGATCATCAACTACTTACAAGTTAGTTGCCGGTTAATTTCTTCCGGCTGTTGGTACAATTCTACAAATGTTTGGTGGTTTCCATAGTTGCTTCAGGTTGCAAAAGTCATGAGGGAATGGTGTGGCAAGTACTGAAAAGGTTTTGGAAATTTTAAAACCTCTGCATTAATAAGTTGCTCCCAGAAATGGTGCATTCCCCTTGGAATACAGCATGACTGTGAGAATGAGCAAAGGTAACGCAGAGCAGGCCAAGCTGACAGAAAGGGTTGGAGGGAGGGGAGAGGAAGGGAAGGTAGTGGAGGCTATCTAGGTAGGCCTCTAATACACATGATATATGTGAAGAATTATTTAAGATTAAATACTAGTAACTAAACTCTAATTCCCCAATTACCAACAGTCCTATACACCTTACTGTCTGTCTTTCAGTGATCATCACTGTGCTGGCCACAATACAAAAATAAAAGCCAAAATAAAGATTCCAAACCAAATTTAGAAATGAAACTATGCCATAATGCATACGAATATAACAAATTATAATTGGGCATTTCTGTAGCGCCCGTCTTCCATGTGCCCTTGCCTGTCCTAGTGCTGAGTTTTGGTGAAGGAGGCAGCAAATGGTCCCAGAGGATGGCCTAGACCAAGTCCCAGGCTAGAAGGCCTGACTTAAGGCTGCACCAACTCTGCATGACTGTCGACATTCTGGGCTGGCCTGTTGGAAGGCAGCAAGGGCACTGGCAGAGTGGCAGGAGGGGGAGCATAATGATGTGGTTTTGAGAGAGGACAGCAGGTTTGCATTCCACAGAACCACTGGCACTCTCCTCAGCAATCTGCAAGACCCTGCAAGCCCCTTTGAACACTGGTGTCCACAGCTATGATGGCAGCAGTCTGAGCTTACAAGACAACAAAGTAAGCCTACATGGCTTCAGTCTGAGCTTCCACTGCAGCACTCTCAGATGCTGGGTGGAACTGAGTGAGCTGCAAAGGAAGCTGAAACATCGGCTATCACTCACTGCAATCTGGGGATGATGACTTCCATGCTGAAGCTCCAAGCTCTAGGCAAAGCCCTTTGCCAGTTGGTGCTGGACTCCTCCATGCTTGTTAATATTGAAGCTTTCTGGCAGACAATGCACCAAGCCTTGTGCATAGCCATCAGGTGTTCTTCTGTGCGCTGCTCCTTTAAAGTGCTCATCTGAGTCCTCTGCTGCCTAACTCATGTATGTCTTCACCCTCCTAACATCTGGGCTATCCTCCTTCCTGCACTGGCTGTAGCCCATTCATACCCAGTGTCTCACCATGTGTAAATCTTGCCTCTAAGCCAAAGCTCTAAATTATGTGTCAGTATCTGAGCTGCTGGCTGCGATTGCGGGTGATGGTGTGTCTTCATTATCACTGCCTTCTTGCTGTTCCTTCATTTCCTTGCGCTTCTTGCATATGTGAAAGGAGAAAGGCACAAGGAGAAGGTTGTGGTAAGGAGAAATGGGAGGGCAGGGGGAGAAAAAGATGAATGCTTACCCCATCTTCAGCTGATAAGTCCTAATAGTTTTTGGGATGAGGAGCAAGTGGGGTGTGAGGAGGGGGACTAAGTATGAGGATATCATCATCTTCAATTTATTCAGCTTTGCTGCCTGCCACAGGCTCAGCAATTGCTGTTCTAAAGATAGCCAGCATAATCTCCTCTGTGGAGGTTAGGACATGCCTATTCCTCTCCAATTTGCTCCTCCTGTCTCTGGTTGTGTGCTATCTTGTCCGACAAGTGAAGGGAAGTGTGTCAGTGAGTGTGCTGCAATGTGTTTGGGTGATCTGGCTGATATAGTTCAACAGCTGGCAGTGTATGCATTCTGTGAGATGTGGGTGAGGCTTGCAGCAGTGCTAATTATGTGAGGGTGAGGTGAAGCAAAGAATGTTAGGTACAAGTCCTGATTGATAGAGATTGTTGGTAGGTGAGTGATGGGGGCATGGTGAATTAAGGCATATCTGAGGCTAGCATTGCAATTGGTAGGATTTGGGATTTGAAAATGCATTCACTGATCTGGACCATTCGTGTTAGGTCATTGAATTTTTTGCAGCACTACATTTAGGTCCTCGAAGCTTGATTCCTGGCATTAAGCTCCAAGGTTATCTGCTCTCACTGTGATTTGAGCATGTGTCTGGTGGGCCTCCTGGTCCCCTGTGGACAGATGATATTTTTCCTACTTTCCACCTCCTCCACCAAGGCCTCTACTGTAAAACATTGGAGCTGGCACTCTCCCACTTTATGCCATTTTTCACTATGTCCCAGGTCAGATTCACCTGCTGCACGGCTCTCAGCATCTGATCTGGCCACATTGAACCTCCCCTTTAAAAGATGCTGACTAGTTTTAAGAAATGCTAGGAAGTCATGATTTTGGGCTCCACAGTGATGCATGCAGCCAATTAACAGCACAATCCCCATTCAGGCTATCCAATTTAGCACTCCCTGTTCTTTTGGTGAGGGGCAGGCAGAGGAAAGGACACTGAGCTGAGATTAGGGGGGAAGAAAATCAGATTCTCATTTTACTTTGTATTATTTGATCAAACACGATTTCAGAGAACATTGTTCTTCTAAGCAGCAGAAAATAAAAAACCATTTGCGCATGAAAGTATAGACTTGACAGGTTGATAGTGCCCTGACAGGAGCATTTGCAAAGTGTACTGTGGTTGTGCATGCCCTGGTGCTGAAAATGTGGAACAGCTGCTTGGTTTCTGAAGGCGTGCACACCATGCCAGTGCAAACCTGTTATCACACATGCAAATGTAGCAAGAATCCAGCATCTGTTCCACAATTTGATTTTTTCCAAGGACTTCCTTTTATTATCTTAAAAAAATTTGTTTTCACCTGTAGCAGTCAACAGTATTTTTCAGATTCCTCCTAAGTGTGGTTGCTCTAGCACGCCAGCACGGATGTCATTGGCTTTTGAAGACTATCCAAATTCATTATGTCTATAGCAAAACAGAAACTATTCATGTGAAAAAAAAAACCATGAGATTTCTTTTTAGTAAATTGGCTGTTGGGTTTGCTCTTCTTACTCACAGCTGTCCCCTTTCTCCCTAGTGGCCTATACCCTGATCAATCCCCAGGCAAAATTCTCCAGAATTCATGTCCCATTTGCTCTCAAGAGCAGCTTCCTAACCCCTTCCCACCCCCACATATCACATATCATTTGATCTTCAAACTAATACAGGTTTTCTGCAGTATTAAAATCATGCCTCATTTCTACTTACAAATTCAAACGAGAGGGGCTGAAACAGCCTTCATTTACCTCTTAACACAACCTCACTATTGGTTTGTAGGTTACTGTGAACTTCAATGTAAAGATCTATGAATATATACAATTGAGCAGAAAAGAAAACCCATGCAGTAATGGAACACAAACACAAAATGCTGGGAGCACTCAGCAAGTCAGGCAAAGCATCTGTGGAGAGAAGGTTCAAGTACATACTTCAGCAGAACTCATGCCTGGAATGTCAACCTGTCAGCTTAGTCAGGCATTTAAAGAGTGTTTCTTTTCCCAGCAGCTCCAATGGTCGAGTTCCAAACCCAAAACTGCTGGCTTCCATCTCAGCTTCTCATGTCATTGGGCAAGCGTTGTGTCACCAAGTCATGGAATGTGTACTCTTGCTATGCAGAACTGGCAGGACCAGCTCCACTCCACTAAGCTGTCTGAAGATGACCATGAAACCATTGCTGATTGTCATAAAAACCCATCTGGTTCACTAATGTCCTTTAGGGATGGAAATCTGCTGTCCTTACCTGGTGTGGCCTACATGTGACTCTACACCCACAGCAATGTGGTTGACTCTTAAATGCCCTTTGAACAAGGGCAATTGGGGATGGGCAATAAATGCTGGCCTAGCCAGCGACACCCACATCCCATGAATGAATTTAAAAGAAGTCGCAGGACCCCACCCCCACCCTCCCATCAGCCAATCATTGTGACAGCATTGGGGTCTCACATACAATCTTACTATTGCCTACTGAAAGGGGGCAGCATTGAAGATCCACTAGGTCACGGATCTGGAAAACCTATTTTCTGACTATGAAACAGATTTTGTTTTAAATCAGATTTTATTTTAAATCAGTTATCAATTTAACAAAGCACCCTCTGTGCCTCAGCTTCTGTGTCTGGTGATGGCCATTAAGATAGAAACATAGGAACATAGGACTTAGGAGCAGGGGTAGACCATTAAGCCATTTGAACCTGTTACGCCTGTTCTGCCAATCATTTATATCATGGCTGATTTGTACCACAATGTCATTTGTCCATCTTTGCTCCATAGCTCTACCCAGCAGTTGATGAATTATCCACGATTCTTTAAAGATTCCCACACTGTGTGAAAAGTTATTTTCTGATTTCACTCTGAAGTGGCCAGCTCTTGACACCTGCAAGCCAGATATGAAGTAGGCGGACATGACACTGACAACTGGGTCGCTGACGGCCATGACTTCTGGAGGTTGAGGATTTGGAAAGGCTTTGGAAGGGGCGAGCAGAAACAGAAAGCTCAGCTGGCTGAGAAGAGGGCTCAGAGGAAACAGAGGCCAGCAAACCATGCACCTTCTCAGTCCTCCATCTTCCTCTGCAGCAAATGCAGCAGTAACTGCCATGCCAGAGTGAGGCTAGTAAACCACACCAGGTGATGCTTAACACAGAGCTGATCATCACAGTGCAAACAATCATCTCATGAGATGAAAGGTTGACACTCATAGCTCCATAGTAGAAATCTGAGATCTGATTCAAGGTCAAGTCGTGATCCGGTACTTGAGCCCATAATCTAGGCCCCATCTTCCTGTTCAACTGGAGATTAAAAAAAAGTCACATTGTGCTTCTTTGAGGGAGAGTAGGGAGTTCTCTTGATATGCTGGACAACATTCCTCCCCCAGTCAACACTATATAAAAACAGATTAGACAATTATTCATTTATCATTTGTGAGACTTTGCTGTGTATAACTTGGCTGCGGCATCTGTCCACAGACAATAATTATTCATCCATTCCTTCTGTTACTAGTTTAGAAATGTGCATCTATATAATGCCTATAATATGAAAAAGCATTTCAAGACACTTCTCGGAGGCAAAAGGAATAAATAAATGCCCAGCTAATGAGATAAAGGAGATATTAGGAGGGGTGATTAAAAGATTGGTCAAAGAAATTGGTATTGGGAGTGACTTAAAGAAGGCAGGAAGATTTAGTGAGGGTATTCCAGAGTTATGAGGCCTTGAGGGCTGAATCCACAGGCATCAATTGTGGGATAAAGGAGAGGAAGATGCACAAGAGGCCACAATCAGTCATACAGAGAGAGACTGGTGCAGTTGGGGGGGATGAGGGTGGGGTTGTGAAACTGAGGGAGCGCAAGGTAATTTACAAGAATGAAAATCTTAAATTTAGGGTATTGGGGCAGCATTTGTCAATGGAACTGAGAGGGCAGAATGTCCTGGTGAATAGGATGTGGCAGCAGTTCACAGAATCATAGAATAGTTACAGTATAAGAGTATTCAGTATTAAGCCTGCTGCATCCATGCCAGCTCTCTGGAAGAGAGCAACTCAAAGGCTCTGCAAATTTTTTCGCTTCAGATAATTTGCAGCAGATTTAGTAGCTGTAAACTCTTTATGACGTCTTGAGAACATGAATGATGCTATATAAATGCAACCTTTTATTTCAATGCAACTTTAATTGTAATTAAACCATTTTTTTTGTTAAATAATATATTGTTATTGAGGAATATTCACATCCTCAAAACATTTGTGCACAAGCCATAATTAGATGAGTTTAGATATCTCAGAGGTTGTGAGATACAGAAGTTTAGAGATCGGGAACAGCAAGGCCATGCAGGCCTTCTTTAAGGAAGATAACTTTAAAATCAAGACGTTGCTTGACCGTGCTCCAATGTAGGTCAGTGAGGATAGGGTGTGATGGGGGAAATGGGACATGCTGTGAGTTAAGACACAGGCAGCAGAGTTTTGGATGACCTCAAGTTTATGGTGGGTCGTATGTGGAAGACCAGCCAGGATTGCTTCGCAATTGTCAAGTCTAGAGATAACAAAGGCACGAATGAGAGTTTGAGCAGCAGATGAGCTGAGACAGGGGCGAAGTTGGATAATGTTATGAAGATGGATGCTGGCAGTTTTAGTGATGGCATGGAAATGAGATTGGAAGCTTAATCGGTTTATATGTTATGCCAAGGTTGTGAACAGACTGCTTAATTTCGGACTGTTGCCAGGGAGAGGAATGGAGTTTGTACCTAGGGATCAGAGTTCGTGGCTGGGAATGGAAACAATGCCCTCAATTTTGCTGATGTTTAATTGGGGAAATCTTGCTTATCCAGTTCTGGATGTCAGAGAACGGTTGGGGGAGGCGGTGGCATAGTGGTATTGTCACCGGACTGGTAATCCAGAGATCCAGGGTAATGCTTTGGTGAATTCAATAAAAATTTCGAATCGAAAGTCTAATGATGATCATGAAACCATTGTCATAAAAACCCATCTGGTTCACTAATACCCTTTAGGGAAGGAAGTCTGCTGTCCTTACCTGGTCTGGCCTACACTTGACTTCAGACCCACAGAGCAAGGGCAATTAGGGTTGGGCAATAAACGCTGGCCTAGCCCGCGATGCCCACATCTCACGAACGAATAAAGAAATCTGATAACTTAGCAACAGTGGAGGAGTCAAGAGAAGTGGTGATGAGGTACAGCTGGGTGTTAGTACTCAAAATTAACACCGTGCATTGGGATGATGTCAATGAGAGTAGGTGATGCCAAGGATAGGTTCTTGGGGAACATCAGAGGTAATGGTGCAGGAGCAGGAAAATAAATCACTGCAAGTGATTCTCCGGTTACAATTAGTTAAGAATGGAACCAGGTGAGAGCAGTCTCACCCAGCTGGACAACAGTGGAATGACACAAGAGGTGTGGAGATTCACAGATACATTAGAACTTTTTGTTTACCAACATTTAAGCAATAAAGGAACAGGTTTAATTGCAAGGAGCTGAAAAACTAACATCGAATGGACTATTGGATCCGGCATGTTCCACAGTCTCCCACCCACAAATATGTAATTACCTTGAATATCTATAATACACATTAAAATAGAAATGTTTTGCTTGATTTTCCAAAAATGGGACAAGAACGTGAGGTAGCTATTTTCCTGAGATAATGGCCTGCAAAAGTTAGAAGAAATAAATGCACACTTACTTGGTGCTGAAAATTGCTTTGCCACTTCAGTTCATTGAAGTTGCTTGGGGCCCGCATCAAAAGATTCCTCACAGACCCCAGAGAAGTGTAAATCCAGTTTAGTCAAAGAGGTCATGCCCCCTTTCTCACAGAACTTGCTGCCATAAAGCAGGCATGTTTAAATGGCCAGGGAAAGTAAATGTCCAAGGTAAATAGATAGAATTTCGTGGTTGGGGGCACCCTGAGGTTGGGGAGGCTGGGCAGGGGGAGTGAGGGTCCGGAGGTCAGGAGGGTGGGTGGGGGGTGTGTCGAGGTCAGGAGGGTGGGGGGGTGTTTGGAGGTTGGCAGTGGTCTGGAGCCTGGGTGGGGGGGGAGTTAGGGGATCCAGTGATCGGGCGGATGGGGAGGTCCAGAGATCGGTGGTGGGGGGAACGGGGGGTGCTGGAGTCCGGAGGTCAGGAGAGTTCGGGGTGGGGGGTAGGGGAGGCGGGGGTGGGGGAGGGTTGGTCTGGAGATCGGGAGTGTGGTGCACAGGTCGGGGGGGAGGGGGGTGGGGGTGCATGAAGGTCAGATTGGGGGGGCGGGGGAGAAGAGTCTGGAGGTCAGGGTATTTGGGGGGGGGTCTGGAGGTCGGGGTGGCCGGAAGTCGGTGAGGGAGCCATCTGGTGTCCACAGGTGGTTGGGGGGTGGGGTGGTTTGGGGCATCCAGAGGTCGGGTGGGGTGGGGGGAGTCCAGAAGTTGAGAGGTGCTCCGGAGGCCGGGGGGTGTCGGGTGGTCTGGTAGGAGGGGGGAGTCTGGAGGTTGTGGGGGGAGGTGGGAGCGTTCTAGAGTCAAGGGGGTCCAAGGTCTGGGCCAGTGGGGGAGGACCGAGGTTGTGGGGGGGGGGAGGTGGTGGTTTGGGGTCGGGGTCCAAGGCTGGTGGGGGAGGTAGGGGGTGTTGTCGGAGGCTGGGGGTGGGTGCAATTGGGGAAATCCTGTGGGCTGGGGGAATGGTGTGGGGGAGGCCCATGGGGCCAGTCTGGGTCTTTACAATAGTTACCCAGAAGTTAGAAGAGGTTTTAATTCTTCTAACTTCTTCTGGGCAACTATTGGTATAGCCCTGGCGGTACCATCGATGTTTGCGATTTAAATCACATTTTCGGATGGTTCTCAGTACAGCGCAATTGTCCAGAGGAAGTTAGCACTTCTGGCAACTGCCATGCGAACCCTTACCTGGGAACCTGGGTACCCCCCCAAATCTGATGTTGGGGAGCATGGAAGTTACAGGCTAATAAATAAGTTACTTTTACGCTGGCCTTGAACTGTAGTAGCACCAACGTAAACTTGTCAAATGCACTGGACAAACCTATTATGGACAATGCAAAAGATTCCTTTCTCCTCTTGCCATCTCCCATCCCTCTTCTTATAAAAGCTGTTAACCTCTACTCTACTGAATAAAAAATTCATATATAGTGAACACAGTACTTGCTGTGCCTAGTGTTTTAAAGTGTTCCAAATTGAGTCGCACATAGGCAAAGTGGTGAACACCATGTTGAAATCAATGGAGGTTTCATTAGACATAACACTTAACGTAGATTACAAAATAATTAGTTCTGACAACTGTTCCATTATTCCTAAATTCAGACGATTAGGAAATGCTGACTTGTCACCAGAAGGGCAAAAGAAATCTGCAGAATTGTTGGATAGAATCTGCAGGGCCTATTTTGCCAAAATATGCAATATTTTCAATAGTGTAAAAAAAATCCTTACAAAATGGATGTTGTTCATGCAAATGTCAATTCTTCATTTGTGAGCCAAGGCAGCAAGTGCTGATACTGCTTGATTGTTCTGAGTGACATAGCTGCAATGAAGCACTTTTCAACAGAAGTTGCAGAATAATAATCAGGAGTGGGAACTTGCTTTCACTCTTCCCCTACCTAGCCTAGGGATACACAAGGCATATGTAGCAGCCCTTCTTGCCCCCTAGGTGACAAATCATCTGACTGAGCAAAGCAGACATGAAGCTAAGACTTGACAGTACAACTCTGTGCATTTCTACACAGAGCTACTAGAGCACCATGAGTTGATTCTTACTGAGTGTTTGTGTTCAAAAAGTATTTCCTGAGGCTCATCATGTATCAGTAAATGAGTTTTAACCCAATGAATTTCTTTTAACTTTGTTTAAATCCCAACAAACATTACTCCAATTTTTGTTTGGATGAGCAAGGTTATTTTTTCACAGACAATTCTTCAGATTTTGTGCAGTCTGTGTTAAATACTTATTCTGACAGGGGCAATACCTCATCAATCCATATCCTCCAGCAACTGTCATGCCTTCGCATCAACATCTGTTTGCTCAACAAGTCATGCTGCAAGTTTTCGAATGTGGACTGCAAACCCAGAAATACTACATGATCTACAGTAACTTCTGGTCATCATCTGAAAACGAACTGACATGCCCTGACTGCAAAACAAATCGAACTAAAGACAACAAATCATCACTTAAAAATAAAATCCAGGAATCAGAATTTCAGGGACACCTCAAGAACTATTGGAATTAGTTTCTACTTTAAGAAGGACCTAGTTGTTTCCAAACATATCTGTAAAAACTAGAATGGTTATGGAATGACTCCAATATAACCAGTAACCGTTCTAATTACAAGAAAAGGTGAATTAGTCATTTGGTAGTACAGAATTTGAGTATTGCTGAAAAAGAGAGATTTTTGTTGAAGTTTTTCATCTTGCACTCATCAGGACAATTCGCAAGAAAATGCCATTGTCAGAAGAAACAACATATTTATACTGTGTGAGTGCAATCAGCACTCTCTTCTCATACAGTATAAATGTGTTATTTCCCCTGACATTGGTATTTTCTTGCGAGTTGTCCTGATGAGTGTAAGACAAAAATATTCAACAAAAAAAGTCTCTTTTTTAGCAAAAGATGAATTAGGGCTTTTCCACCATGTTTTGGCACAAATTCCTGTAAATCCAGTTGATTTTCATGATGGTAATTCCTGTAATTTTTTGATTATCAATTAATTTAATGTTTTGTCAAACATAGAGACAAAAACTGGAATTGACATTTACATTAGATCCCAGTGTTATTGTTTTGAAGACAAAGAATTCCTCCTTTCTTAACCTTCATACCTGAAAAATTTCTAAATTGATCTTATAATTGAAAATGTACGGGACTTGGGTTCTTCTGTTTTCTCTATTGCTTTTGCTTATCAAGAATATTATTTTTCTTGATTCTTTTTCCATTCTTCCATTGTTTTATTAACTCTTTAGGAACTACGCTGTTACTACCCATGGCTCAGTTGGTAGCATTCACGTCTCTATGCTGGAAGTTTGTGAGTTCAAGCCCCACTCCAGGGCTTGAGTACAAAAATCTAGGCTGATACTCCAGTGCAATATTGAGGGAGTGCTGCACTGTCAGGGATGCCGTATTTTGGATGAGACGGTAAACCTATACTTCAGAAGTATACTTCAGAAGTAATTCATTGGCTGTAAAGTGCTTTGGAATGTCATGTGGTTGTGGAAGCCGCTATATAAACAGAAGTCTTTCTTTCTTACATTGGAGTTCGAGAAAAGGATTTTAAGTGAATTTTCAATATGCAAGGGTGTTGGCATGATAGAACTGTAAGCTGGGTTTTATACATGATATCTGCTCTTGAATAAAAGCACCTGGCGCTTCAATATACTAAATAAGAAAACAGTTTTGTTAACTGGAATGGCATTAACCAGTGACTCCCAAACATGGGCTGTGACCCAGAAGTGAGAATGATACTTTTTGACTGCAAATCTTAAAAATTGTATATTATTCTACATAAAACAGCTGAAAATACAAGGGGTAGAATTTCCCCACATCGAGTGGGCGGGCCTAGGAGTGGCCACGCCCCGGTCTGCCACCCGCAATCAGGCCCCCACCGCAATTTCATGCTGGTTGGCCAATTAACGGTCAGCCAGTATGAAATGCGCACTGATCACCTCAGCGCAGCCGGGTTGGGGGGTGGGGAGCATGAAGTGTGCGCACGCAGAGGGTGCGCACAGTGAAATCTCCCTGAAGGCATAGAGCTGCCTCAGGGAGCTGAAGATTTTTTAACCTGACAAAATAAAGCTTTTAAAAATAAGGAAGAGGTGTCCCCATATGTGACTCTGCCACATGAACAGGGACATGTGGAAAATGAGTTTTAAAATTTTTTATTGTTTTTTCAGTCACTGTTGGAAACCCCATCCCGCCTGTGGATGAGGTTTCGCCAAAAATGCAACGGTCCCCTGGCCTATTCGCCCGCCCACCAACCATAAGTTTGGATGGGCAATGAAAAATTCAATTTAATTACTTGATTGATGGGCTGAATAGCCCTCTTAATTGTCAGCAGGCACGCAGCCGACTCTTGCGGGCGTCAGCCAATCAAAATATTGTGTGAGTGCGCAATGACGTTGGGACGCTCTCCAGATGTCATCGCGCGCTATTTCACACTCGTGCATGTCGGGCACATGCCTGCACGCCGAGCTGAAAATTCCTGCCCATGGTCCCAAAATAAACTTTCTATAAAAACAATAAAATGGAACAAACTTTCCTTTTCTGTAGCACCGTGTAAAGCCTTCAGAAATGTCTCCATGTGCCCAATGTACTATAAATTACTTGGAAGTACAGCCTCTGATATTCACATGGATGAATACAGCAAGCATTTAATACACAGCAAGGTCACACAACAAGATAGTGATTAATGATCCGGTAACCCGTTTTTAAGTGTTATTGGGTGAGGAAGAAATGTTAGCCAGGACACTAGGAGAACTTCATGCAATTCTTCAAATGGACTCATGGAATCATTAACATCCATCTAAACTACCAGAACAGGCCAATAGGCCTCAGTTTAGTGTTTCAACTGAAGTACCTTCAAGAATGCAGCACTCCCTCAGTATTGCACTAGAGCAAGGTAATGTGATGAAACCCGGCAGTAGGGCTTGAACCCACAGTGCCTAAGTCAGAAACAAATGTACCATCCACTGAGCCAAGCAAACAATTAAAATATAAAGGTTAGCATTTCAATATTAATGGTTTCAAACTTAAATCGAGTCCTGTTTGAAAATGCTGGTTTCTGCTTTTACTTCACAGGGTGAATCCAGACAATGAATATTTTCTGACAATGATCACTGCTCAGTGCAATCATTCTTCAGTGATTTTACAGAATGCATCTCTAATTGTGTTTTTAATTTGTGAAATGTTGTAAACAAGGTTGATGGTGAACAAAGTTGAACAAATCACCCGCATTGACCTTTGTTTACAATAAGTTTGAGAATCAACAAAAAATGACCAAATTTGTAAACTTCATAACAGTGATAAATTTTCAAGGTTCTATTTTCAAGCTGGTGAAATAAGTCCTAGCTAGCTTATGGACAAAAACTAAGCAAATATATTTGATTATGTTCCCATGTACAGCTATTGAACATTTGTGATCAACACTAAGGCCGGAATTTTCCAGCCCCTCCTGCTGGCATGATCTTCTGCCAGCAGAAGTCAATGGACACGAAACGTTGACTCTGTTTCTCTCTCCACAGATGCTGCCAGATCTGCTGAGTTTTTCCAGCATTTCTGTTTTTGTTTCAGAAGTCAATGGATGTTTTAACGGCTTGCCGCATCTGCCATGGTGGGGGCCGGAAAATTCCAGCCAAAGACTGACTTCAAATTAAGGCTTAAGGAAGTCTGGGACCACAGCATTAAGTTCTAGATTTCATAAAGATCTTTATTTTAATCGAGCATTTTGGCCCCAGTCACCCTCAGATAAAAGTAGAGGCCTGCATTTATATAGCGCTTTTCATGACCTCACAACATCCAAAGCACTTTACAGCCAGTGAAGATCTTTTGCCGTGTAGGCCCTGTTGTAATTTAGGAAACGTAGCAGCTAATCTGCACACAGCAAGCTCCCACAAACAGCACTGTGATAATAATCAGATTTTTTTTTTGTGATGTTGATTGATGGCTAAATATTGGCCAGGACACTAGGAATAACTTGAACCCACAACTTTCTGATGCAGAGACAAGAGTATTACTAAGTGAGCCACAGCTCACACAGAGATTCTGATTTATGCTGTGGTACATTGCCATAGATGCTGGCAACACTCGAATACTTCATGATCTTACCATTCTTCATCTGCAAACCTTGACAGCAAATTTCAGCAAAAGCCAAGTTATCTATCTCTGAGGGAACACAAGATATTACAAACAGGGACTCATTTATTCCCTGCTCGCTGTATTTATACGAATAGCATTGGCAACACAAAGTTTTTTTAAATTCATTCATTGGATGTGGGTGTCACTGGCTAGGCCAGCATTTATTGCCCATCCTTAATTGCCCTTGAGAAGATGGTGGTGAGCTGCCTTCTTGAACCGCTGCAGTCCATGTGGTGTAGGTACACCCATAGTGCTGTTAGGGAGTTCCAGGATTTTGACCCAATGACAGTGAAGGAACAGCAATATATTTCCAAGTCAGGATGGAGTGTGGCTCGGAGGAGAATTTCCAGGTGGTGATGTTCCCATCTATCTACTGCCCTTATCCTTCTAGATGGTAGCAGTTGTGGATCCGGGAGGTGCTGCCTAAGGAACCTTGATGAGTTTCTGCAGTGCACCTTGTAGATGGTACACACTGCTGCCATTGTGTATTAATGGTGGAGGGAGTTAATATTTGTGGAAGGGGTGCCAATCAATCAGGCTGCTTTGTCATGGATAGTGTCAAACTTCCAAGCAAGTGGAGAGTATTCCATCACACTCCTGGCTTGTGCCTTGTAAATGGTGGACAGATTTTTGGGGAACCTTTGCACGATTCCTAGCCTCTGATCTGCCCTTGTAGTCATAGTATTCATATGGCTAGTCCAGTTCAGTTTCTGGTCAATGGTATCCCCCAGGATGGTGATAGTGGGGAGTTCAGCAATAGTAATGTCACTGAATGTCAAGGGGCAATGGTTAGATTCTCTCTTGATGGAGATGGTCATTGCCTGATAGTGTGGTGTGAATGTTATTTGCCACTCGTCAGCCCAAGCCTGCATATTCCCCAGGTCTTGCTGCATTCGGACATGGACTGCTTCAGTATCTGAGGAGTCACGAATGGCGCTGAACATTGTGTAATCATCAGCGAACATCCCCACTTCTGACCTTATGATGGAAAGAAGGTCATTGATGAAGCAGCTGAAGATGGTTGTGCCTAGGACACTACTCTGATGAACTCCTGCTGCAGTGTCCCGAACTGAGATGATTGGCCTCCGACAACCATAACCATCTTCCTTTGTGCTGGATATGACTCCAACCAGCAGAGAGATTCCCCCCCGATTTCCATTGACTCCAGTTTTGCTACGGCTCCTTGATGCCACACTTGGTCAAATGCTGCCTTAACGTCAAGGGCAGTCACTCTCATCCCACCCCGGGAGTTCAGCTCCGTAGCCCTTGCGGAACCCAAACTGGGTGTCAGTGAGCAGGTTATTGCTAAGCAAGAGCCACTTGATATCACTGTTAATGACCCCTTCGATCACTTTACTGATGATCGAGAGTAGATTGATGGGGCAGTAATTGGCCGGATTGGATTTTTCCTGCCTTTTGTGTACAGGACACACCTAGGCAATTTTTCACATTGCTGGGTAGATGCCAGTGGCTGCACTGGAACAGCTTGGCCAAGGGTGTGGCAAGTTCTGAAACACAAGTCGTCAGTACTAGTGCCGGAATATTGTCAGGGCCCATAGTATTTGCAGGATCTAGTGCCTTCAGCCGTTTCTTGATATCACATGGAATGAATCAAATTGGCTGAAGACTGGCATCTGTGATGCTGGTGACCTCCAGAAGAGGCCAAGATGGATCATCCATTTGTCACTTCTGGCTGAAGATTGTTGCAAATGCTTCAGCCATATCTTCTGCACTGATGTGCTGGTCTCCTCCATCATTGAGAATAGGGATATTTGTGGAGCCTTCTCCTCCAGTGAGTTGTTTAATTGTCCAACACCAGTTACAACTGGATGTGGCAGGACTGCAGAGCTTAGGTCTGACCCGTTGGTTGTGGGATAGCTTAGCTCTTTCTATCACTTGCTGCTTATGCTGTTCGGCATGCAAGTAGTGCTGTGTTATAGCTTCACCAGGTTGACATCTCATTTTTAGGTATGTTTGGTGCTGCTCCTGGCATGCCCTCCTGCACTCTTCATTGAACCAGGGTTGATCCCCTGGCTTGATGGCAATGGTAGAGTGGGGGATATGCCGGGCCATGAGGTTATAGATTGTGTTCAATTCTGCTGCTGCTGTTGATGGTCCACAGCTTCTCATCAATGCCCAGTCTTGAGTTTCCAGATCCGTTCGAAATCTATCCCATTTAGCACAGTGGTAGTGCCACACAACACGATGGAGGGTATCCTCAATGTGAAGACGACTTTGTTTCCACAAGGACTTTGCAGTCATCACTCCTACCGAGACTGTCATGGACAGGTGCATCTGCAGCAGGCAGGTTGGTGAAGATGAGGTCAAGTATATTTTTCCCTCTTGTGTGTTCCCTCACCACTTGCCACAGCCCCAGTCTAGCAGCTATGTCCTTTAGGACTTGGCTAGCTCGGTCAGTAGCAATGCTAATGAGCCATTCATGGTGATGGGCATTTAAGTCCCCCACCCAGAGTACATTCTGCGCCCTTGCCACTCTCAGTGCTTCCTCCATGTTCAACATGAAGGAGTACCGATTCATCAGCTGAGGTGAGGCAGTATGTGGTAATCAGCAGGTTTCTTTGCCCACGTTTGATCTGATGCCTTGAGACTTCATGGGGTCCAGAGTCGATGTTGAGGATTCCCAAGGCAACTCCCTCCCAACTGTATACCACCTCTGCTAGGTCTGTCCTGCCAGTGGGATAGGACATACCCAAGGATGGTGATGGTGATGTCTGGGACATTGTCTGTAAGGTATGTTTCCATGAGTATGACTATAACAGGCTGTTGCTTTGCTAGTCTATTAGACCGCTCTCCTAGCTTTGGCACTAGCCTCCAGATGTTAGTAAGCAGGACTCCGCAGAGTTGACAGTGCTGAATATGCTATTGAAGTTTCTGGTGCCTAAGTTAATGCCAGGTGGTCCTTTTAGACTTTTTAGCAGATTGATACAACTGAATGGCTTGCTTTTTCAGAGGGCAGTTAAGAGTCAATCACATTTCTGTGGGTCTGGAGTTACATGTAGGCCAGACCAGTAAGGATGGCAGATTTCCTTCCCTATAGGACAATAGTGAACCAGATGAGATTTTATGACAATCGACAATGGTTTTATGGTCATCATTAGACTTGTAATTCCAATATCTTTTTATTGAATTCAAATTTCACCATCTGCTGCGGTGGGATTCGAACCCGGGTCCCCAGAGCATTACCCTGGGTCTCTGGATTACTAGTCCAGTGACAATATTACTACATCACCACTTCCCCAATAAAGTGATAACACAACTGCAATTTTGCAAATCATGAATGTGAAACTGAGCAGGTTATAGCCTTAAAATGAGATTACAGCCTTAAAATCATTTGCAGATCATCTTGGGATGTCTGTTTGGTACCAAGAAGTAACGTGTTGTCTGTGAAAGCACAGGTGACCCCTATAATTCTCCTCCAGAATCTGTGCTAGGATTTACATGAACTTTTTTTTTTCATTCGTGGGATGTGCGCATCGCTGGCTAGGCCAGTATTTATTGCCCATCCCTAACTGCCCTTGTTCAGAGGGCATTTAAGAATCAACCACATTGCTGTGGGCCTGGAGTCACATGGAGGCCAGACCAGGTAAGGACAACAGATTTCCTTTCCTAAAGGACAAAAAAAAAAGCTCATGTGGATCCTAGCACAGACTCGGGAGGAGAATTAAGGTGACCATCTGTGCTTTCACAGCCAACTGGCCACCTCTTGGTATCATGGACTTGATATTGGTCTACAATAAATGAATACTGAAATGTGCTAAATTTTCTATTTGTTCATAAACAAGAGAAAATTTAGCTTTCACTTCTGTAAATAGTTCTCTTGGGCAGTGATTATATAAACTGAGAACACATTGACACAAAGACTAATTTATCATCTTTATCATGATGTTTGGACAAAGGAAATCTAGATAGACTCCAGATCAAGAACGTAAATAAGTGAACCAGCATTGCATTTATTAATCAGGATGTAAAATGTTTTAAAGTTAATGTTATGATGTATCATTCATGTCTTCCTGCTAATAGAACCCTACAGTGGTTGAAGTCACTTTTAATTACCACCCCTGCTGCACAATTGTTACAGGATACCCAGATAGTTCACGTTTTTCCAGCATTTTCTGCTTCAGATTGTTAATCTAGATCAAACTAACCAAAACTCAATGTATTACTGTTAATATCAAGCATGGATATAATGTATGAGTGAATTGTCTGGCCATTGAAATAAGACTATTTTCAAAAGTTACTGTGGTAGTGATAAAATAATGTGCCAGACACAACAGTCAGCCATTTAACTCTACTTGATTCTCTTGCACCAATGGTAAATTACTGCATTCGTAACGAACACAGCACTGACAAAAATAATGTATTTTTAGCTATAGTAAAGTAATGCCATCGACAGTAATCTAGAGCAAATTCTTCTTTTGTAGCTCCTATTAGGGTTTAAAACAGTTCTAATTATTGTATGTGCTAAACAATCACTCCCAACAGTAAAATCAATTCTTGGCAGTGACTATGGGTGGAATTTTCCCAGGTTCGAGGCGGGAAAATTGTAGAAGATGACACTGGATCAGGATCTTAACATTATCCCACTCCCTTTCCAATTTTCCCAAGGACAGTCTGGGAGTGGTAGCTGAAGTGGGAAGCCAATTGAAGTACTGAAGGCAACAATTTGGAACCATTCCCTCCTTCACAACAGTGCAGGAGTTGCATGTTCTGTCTCTAACCCGGCTGGTTGAAGAAGATGAGCGCACAGCAGGAAGAATGTCCTTGTGAAACTGACAAGCTGGGAAGGCTTTAATCAGTTGCATGCTGTTCAAAGCACTCCTTCTCTTAGAGAATGTTTTCAATGCTTAACAGGTGATTGGCAAATCCTTGGAAGGCACTTCATTCACCTTCAGCCACATTCCCTGCTGCCAGAATTAAGAATGCATGGGAAAAGCTTAAGCAGCTCCACCATCTACCTCTGCCGAGAGTTAAGGGCAGGGGGCTCACAACAGCCAACCGCTCCAGCAGCAGCAACACCACCAACAGCACCAGCTTCCTTTACCTCAGCCACATGTTCCTCCGCAGGGCAGTCAGGATGTCAGAGATGCAGCCAGAAGGAGCTGACAGCTCCAGCACAGGGTCTATTGGCAGAGGATTGGCTCTCTTTATGTGACTGAGCACCAGTGCCCCAGGAGGCTCAGGCTCCCACAGGTCACCACTGACACCTACAACCTCCTGGAACAATGCCACCTTCCCAGTGGAGCAGGTGGGCACAAATTGCCAACAGTTGACAAGGTGTCTATCACTGGAGGCCCACTGGCTCTGCCTCCACCCATCCCACTGGATGGCGAACGTCTTCTGTGTCGTGTTGGCACTGACCACTGTTGTCACTGCCTTCCAAGCTGGAGTGTTGACACTGATGGCCCTCCTGCAGCCAGGGTGGAGGTAAAGGACATCTGCCTTCCACTGCATTCAGCAGGCACCGCAGAGGGGCGTCACAAAAAAATTTGGGGGCTGCCGTCTTCTTTGCTTTCAGGGCCATCTGTCACCTGGAGCAGTCCTGATCTGAAGACATGAAGTAGGCATGCGCTCTGGTGCGCTTTAAATATGGTTACTGGGGTGAGGAAGCGGGGAGATCACAGCGTGGCGGGCAAATCTGAGCCTGCCTGCCAGCGAGCTGGCGTGTTCTCCATGAATGCATAATTAATGAGGCGGGAAGTGCTGGGAATGGGGCGATACAGCGCAAAGAGCCGCCATTGCGGCAGGCAGGCAAAACATCCTTTTTCCTGTTGCTACTGCGCTTATTGCAATTCTGGGATGATTCTGCCCAATTTGTCATATAGGCATGTTGTCTGTATTGTCCATCATGATACTCTCATCAGCAAAACAAAATACACACAGATGCGCAAATCAATAAGTTCATATAATATTATAAATATATAAATAATATAATTTTAAATTATCGGAAAGAAAAACAGAAAGACTTGCATGCATATTATACTTTTCACCACCTCAGAATGCCCCAAAGCACTTTGCAGCCAATAAAGTATAGAACATTCCAGGCGCAGTCGCAGGCAGCGATGCATTTCCAGTTGAAATAATGTTAATAAAAGTTGATTCCACTCTGCTTTCATGGTTTGTGACCATTTCAAGACCGTAGTGTGTGATTTCCTTAGAACACACAGCAGACGACATGTTACATTGCATGTCTCAGATTGCCATTATACTACCTCTTTCACCTCGATGTTGAGTGCTAGTGGATGAATGTCAATACAAAAGTGGTCATATAACTTGGGACTTGGGCAGTGATCCAATTCCTGAGCACGCAAATGCAGGAGGTGAGAGATATCCTTCAATGTGTAGCCAGACATCACATGAATTTGCCCTAGGGTAAAAAGTTAGCAACTTAACTTTAGTCTGATGCAAAGCCAAGTTGAAAAACTGGTCAGGAAATCTACTGGACCTCTGGGGAATATTTTATACTTAGTCAAAAATCTTCTTAATGTTCAGAGAGAAGTGAGTGCCCTTGTCAAACTATATCAGAACATAAAAAGCTAACTGCATGTGCAGAGCACTCTCCAGGCTAGTGTGAATGTGATGTGCAGTGAGGTTCACCCAGCAAAATCTGTGGTATAAATAACAGCTTTAGGGCACTGGAACTCTTTAAAAAAACAACTCTCTTTTGTTTAATTTTGGGACTTTCAGGTGCACGGAATACTGAATGCCATCTTGCGACTGGAAGGAATATCACCACAGGGGTCAGAGATTCCAATAACAAACAATATTGTCAACAGCAGAGAGGTGAACACATATGGATTGCTGTGAACTAGACCTTCTGGAATCAGAGCCCAGCTGCTACTGAATAAGATCTAAAGCTGTGGAGCTTTGTTGCAGCACTACAGTAATGACTTTTCATTCACGCTTACAAAGGTAAAGCAAATTGGTGTTGAGTAGAAAGGTGAAACTCCTGAATCGATTTTCTTTAAATAATGAAGATTGCAAAATTTAACTTAAGCATTCATCATGCATATCCAGTGGGATAAAGAGCTGGAAAGGTCATTAGCAAAGTAGTCCAAAATAATATAATTGCAACAGTAATTGTAACTTAAAATCCAAGTTTAAAACTTGCCTTCAGAATGAACACCAACAGAGACAAAGAACTACTCTGCAGTGACCATCTCCAACAAGGATAATCTGAACATCGTCCCCTGACATTACCATCGCTGAATCCCAACTATCAACATCCTGGGGGTTACCACTGAGCAGAGGTAGATGGGAATGTGGAGGTTGATGGGAATGAGGAATTTGAAACACAAACAGATCAGCCATGATTTTATTGAATGGCTCGAGGGATTGGATGGCTTACTTCTGCTCGTATTTTGGACGTTCGTACGTAGAAACTGAACTGAACTAGCCATATAAATACTGTGGTTACAAGAGCAGGTCAGAGGCTAGGAATCCTGCAGCAAGTAAATCACCTCCTGACTCCCCAAAGCCTATCCACCATCTACAAGGCACAAGTCAGGAGTGTGATGGAATACTCCGCACTTACCTGGATGAGTGCAGCTCCCACAACAATCAAGAAGCTCGACTACACCCAGTACAAAGCAGCCCACTTGACTGGCACCACATCCACAAACATTCACTCCCTCCACCACCGATGCACAGCGGCATCAGTGTATACTATCTGCAAGATGCACTGCATGAACTCACCAAGGCTCCTTAGACAGCACCTTCCAAACCCATGACAACTACCACCTAGAAGGTCAAGGGCAACAGACACATGGGAACACCTGGAAGTTCCCCTCCAAGTCACTCTCCATCCTGACTTGGAAATATTCCAAATTTCTTCACTGTCACTATGTTAAAATCCTGGACCTCCTTCCCTAACAGGATTGTGGCTGTACCTATACCATATGTACTGCAGTGGTTCAAGAAGGCAGCTCACCACCACTTTCTCAAGAGCAATTAGGGATGGGCAATAAATGATGGCCCAGTCAGTGACACCCACATCCCATAAATGAATTAAAAAAAACAACTCTTCCCATAAGGACTTCATTTTTTCCTGAATGATGGTGATTTGACTGAATAATTCCATGAGATGATCTAAAGTATCTAAAGTATAACGACAGGCACTTTTGCTTTCAAAGAGGTCAAAAACAAGCTGAAAGCTTTGAAGTATAATCATAGCCACTTCTATCAATCCCAAGCTACATATAGATACATAACTGGCAGTATATACTTCCACATCTGCCTGTGCAGTGTACTCAACCCAAAGGTTTCGAACGACTGCTCCCACCCCACCCTCTACTTTGTGGAGGCTATCTCATATCACATAGGCTCCGCACTGTGTAGTTTGCGACTCCAGTGAGGTATGAGGCAGGTTTGAAAAGTGCTCAGGCAGTCTACTGGGTCTTTGGACATTTCTGAGAAGCTGCTAATTGTTTTTAAATGTTTAACGAAGACAGTCCTGTCTGTGTTCTTGTTGCATCGGGATTACAGACTTATGGTTAAAAATACAAGTGTCAAGGAATTACAAGAGCTGATGGCAAGTTGGTGGCTGTTTGTTAGTACGCTGCTCTTTAACTGCAACATACCATTGTCCTGTTTCCTCTTCATGCTCACTTTATTGAAATCAATGGTTACTGCAAGAAGAGGAGTTCCGAAAAAGAGTCATATTGGACGTGAATCATTAACACTTGTTTCTCTGATTCTCTCACCACAGTTGCTACCAGACCTGCTGAGTTTTTCCAGCACTTGTTTTTAATCTCAAATTTCCAGCATCTGCAGTATTTTGCTTTTATGTCATTATAATGGCTCCAATTCTAACTCACAACAGTGAATTTTCAAACCGCTTTCCCTTGCTTTGGGCCGGACTTTCATCTTCGAGTTGGGTAGCGGCAGTCACGAAAACTCTCGGCTCCTCTCACCCGCCTCAGGAGAAAGTGCCCACAAATATGGGATTTTCCTGCCTGGGGTGGGTGTGGGCTGCAGTCGAGCCAAACGACCCAGAAAAAAATTCGGAGGCAGCCATAGGAGTTGTCGGGTGCAGAGATGGCCTGTTTAAAAGGCCCATCTTGGTGTTGTGGGACTTCGTCCCAGTTATAATAACAGAAAGGCGCTCCAGTCCTTACCCCTCACACCCCCACACACTTGCCATGCCCTATCCACACCACCTCATGCCCTCCCATCACCCATGGCTCCTCCTAACCCCCATGTCAAGGCATCCCACCCCCTCACCACTACCACCACCCGCCACCCCCACCCCCCCTAATGGCCTCTCATACATTATGTACCCAGGTATGCTTCCCACTCACTCCTTTTGGCCCCTTATGCCCCCATGCCAAGATATGCCTCCCACCCACCCTCTATGGCAAAACTGGTCTCCATGGCAAGTATGCCCTTTCCCCATGGCCCCTCATGGTCCCATACAAAGCTATGGCACTTCCATGCCTATTCACCCACTGTACACTTTATAGAATCAATGAAGCCTATAGTGACAACAAGATATGTAAAAAAAAAAGCTAATAAAAGTGATTTGATGATAACTTTCCACTTTCTGAAAAAATACTCCTTTTCACCCCGGCCAATAAAAGTTTCAATTATCCAGACCTTTTGAAGTATCAATGGCAGAAACTGCAAGCACTTGAAATCTGACATTGTGTAATTGACAGCATAGGTCAGAGAGCCAAAGATGTCAATCAAGCAATATTTTCCCTGGAGTTCAGGTAGTTTAGTACTCTAACGAATGTCTGGGTTCTCAAGGTTGTCTAAGAGTCCAGAAATGAACAACAGCTCTAAAAAGCTGGCCCAACTCCATGAAAATTGCAGAGGACTGGGACATGCCTAGCCCCTCAATGGAGCTGGCCAGACTGGAAATGCAGACTCGCAACCTGAACCAGCCCACACCCTTGAAAGCGCTGTTAAAAATCGTAAACCCCAGGAATGAGTTTGGGAATCCCAGATTCGGGTCTCAGCCACCACTTTTAAAGGTCCACGGAGTCTCCCCGACTCGGCAAAAATCTAGCTTCCTTACTTTCTAAACTCTACAGTCCTTTGAAACCCTACCATAACATCACCTTGCATTGGCAGTATCCTACGAAATGGCATTTCCTCCTTTGCCTAGTCTTAATAAAAATATTTTATTTTTTTATGGAGTGGCTAGGTCGGGCACTGTCTCAGGATAAGGGGTCGATCATTTAGGACTGAGATGAGGAGAAATTTCTTCTCTCAAGGGATTGTGAATCTTTGGAATTCTCTACCTCAAAGGGGCATTGAATACATTTAAGGCTGAAATTGACAGATTTTTAGTCTCTCAGAGAATTAAGAGATATGGGGAGCGGGCAGGAAAGTGGAGTTGAAGCCCAAGGTCAGCCATGATCGTATTGAACGGCGGAACAGAGCTCAAATGGCCATGTGGTCTACTCCTGCTCTAATTTCTTATGTTCTTAAAACTTGTGTACCTCCACATTAAATGTGGCAAGCATGGAATCTGAATGTTTGCATTATGATCTACTGGCAGCCATTTACAGAATTGAAAAAGTCTTAAGAGCATCAATTTTCACAGTCAGGGTGGGGAAAGAAGAGTAATGAGGATGAAAGTTATTTAAAATATTAACATTCCCATTGCTAGCTATAGATGGTATTTCCCCACTTCTTCATACCTGTAATTAAGAATGGCAAGAACAGGAGGAAAATAACCTAATACATCACAAATTTTATGCGCAGTTGCTTTATTGTATATTTTGTTCTATATCCAAAAGTACCCCAAGGTTAGAACCTCAATTCGTAATATCAGATAAGTACAGGTTTCTCTTAATCTACTCACCTGTGTTTCAGATAATCTACTTTTTTAAAAAAGTGAAGCAACAAGATATGAAGGTAGCGTAAATAGTAACCCTGATCAATTAAAGCAGTGGACCAAAACCCATTACATGAGCGTGAAGTCCACTCTCATACAGATAAAGCCACTCTAGTCTTACTGACAGATTCTCTTTCCATTTCAGTAACTCCCTTTCCTATAATGCATTCTGAATTTAGCTACATTTCATCACTTTAACAGTGTTGCAGTTTCACACATCAGTGACACTGAGAAGTGACGTTCTGCGAGTCACTAAAGTGTCAAACTGAGCTCCCAGAGGCTAAGCCTTTTCACACTGGGGTGATCTGTTAGCACTAACAGCTTGTATTAGACCTAGGCAAAGGGCAAACCTCAAGGGGGCACTAAAAATATGCAGAAGCCTATAATACAACCTGACAGTTCGACTTGTCAAGTTCTTTTCCTCAGCTCACTGAAAAAGAAATATTGTGCTGGATGCTGAAGTGCCACAAATTATGCAGAAGGATAATCACACTAATATGGATTTTTAAAATCTATGCAAATACTAAATAATTTGGAAATAGTTTAGTAATCATAGTAGTAACATTTTCAAACAATGCACCTTATAAAACAGAAGAATGAAATTGAATTATGTTTCTGGTATTTAAACTTACAGTACCATTTCAGTGGGTTCTTTTAAATTCTCTCTTTAAAAATTATGCAGAAGTGCGTTTCCCAGTATTTTTAATCCTTGCTGAATTGTCACTTAAGTGATAAATGAATAAAATACAATAAAATCAATCTAGCTTTTATTGTGAATCCAATTTCTTATTCATAATTCCGAATTCTCAACAAGTGACGTGCACTTTGCAGATATTACGTTCTGAATTGTAAACATTATTTGAAAAAATCTTGCAGCTTTAACATACATAACAATTGCTTCTCATTATAGCTCTTAAAGATCATAAATGAAACGTGGCGGCAGTTTTGTTTCAGTTCAAGCAAACAGGATTTTAGCATTTGACTTAGTAAACTTCAATAGGTGTTAGTCGGCATAGAAAGTCCATGGCACAGCAATAAAAATATATATAGCGAAAAGATGCATTATATGTCAAACTAGAGTACTGTAAACAAGTACATGCCATGCACAATATACTTTTAAAACTTTATTCCTCAGTTACAATCCCTTAATTATTGAAACTAGTGCCGCCGTATAAAACAGTTTAAAAAAATGATACAACAGGATAAAGCATATTCAGCTACATGTGCATCCTATCCCACTGCATCCCTACTTGTCCCCTCCCCCGCAGCCCCATCTCTCCACAGAACCCAATCTCCTTTGTCCTGAATTTCAAAACTGCATTTATAAATACTTACAACAAAATGTAAATGGGGTCTGGGTCTATCACTGATTTTGATTAATCTTCACTACAGGTTAAGCAGAAGTGACAATGCAATATAGATGTCTGCACCAAGACATGCAAAGAAAGATAGGGGTATTTTTCACATCATCACACTTGCCATAAAATAGTTTTTAAAATTCTACTTTAAAGACATTCAGTATCGACCGAATACAGCCCCAATTAGCAGTGCAATCTGATAAATATCTTCACTCAGGAGGATGATCATAACTCACTTGCAAATTTGTCACTCATGACTTATCTGGTCAGCCTCATTTGTGGAGATATTTATCAGATTTCACTGCTGGCCTGTGACACATACTTGTATTTATGCAATATTGTGTGCTCCAGACTTATACACTCGGGTCATTGGTTATGCATTTACTTCACATATTTTATAAGGTGGTTAGTGATTTATCTAGTGGATTATATTAAATTAACTACAGAAATTTTTATTGAAGAGGGCAGATTAATTTGAGTTACAAACTTCCTCGTGTGGCAAGCTGTACATACTGTACTACAATATTATGTAAAGTATCCAGCACCATCAATATTTCATAAACAAAAGAGAAAAAAATTACAATACTGACCAAGTAAAATATATAACTTGTTCCACACAACTTAATTTAAAGAAAATTATTTATTTCAGTAAATTTAAAAAACAAGCATCCCTGTTCTGACTGAATAGCCTTTTTGTATAGGTGTTCAGAAAATATTTCCCCCAGGCTCAAATCTTCATGAACAATTAGAGCAGGATGGAAGTCACAAGGCATGTTTATCAATGCTTTCCAAAAGCAGAAATAGTGATTTTTTTTCCCCCTCTCCCTGGCAATGGTTAATAGCTTATCAAAAAATAGGTGAAATTCACAAGCAAGCAAAGCAATGTCAGATTCTGTGTGCATGTTGTGCAACAGATTTGTCCGCTGGGATCTCACAGAAATATCAATCAATATACGTTTCCTCTAAATAACTGATACAAACTGAACTTCTACCACAAGCTGAAGATGCCGATCATTGGTTTGAAACTCCAGTGGAGCATTTTCGTTTTTTAAGTGGAATCTTAGTCAATCCCATAAATCAAAGCTCACAAGTTGTGTTTTGGACATCCCCATAGTGAAAATTGGACCTGTTTGAAGGCAGCTACACTTTAACATGCGCAACTACCATTACTGACCATGGATCTGCAAACACCAACCCACCCCTAAATCGGGGCTCAGGTGCCATGTTGGTTAAACCAGAGACCCTCTTTATCTTTATGAAAATTCAGGCCATAGTGCCTTTAAGATAACAAAAAAAGCCCCAAGGTGTTTCGCAGAGCCAAATGTAAGAAAGTCAAAGCTGAACCAAAGAAGATGATGATGGTGACGGAAAAATTGGTCGCTGAAGGGTTTTGAGGGCGTTAAAAAGAGACAGCAAGGTAAGAGTTTAGGGAGAGAATTCTACATCATAGGATCTATGCAGCTGAAGGTACAGCTGCCAGCACTGAGAGAAAAGTGGTGGGAGGATCAGAGCCTAAGGGGCCAGAGGCAGGTGAATGTAAAGTTCTGGGGGGTGGGGGTGTGTGCAGAGGGGATGGTTGCGTTGTTGTTGAGCTGGAGAATATAAGTAATTGAAGCAGGTGTAGGCCATTTGGCCCCTTGAGCCTGGTCCACAATTCAACAAGTTCATGGCTGATCTGATTGTTACCTTAACTCCATTTTCCTGCCTGCCCCATAATCCTTGATTTCCATGTCAATTAAAAATCTGTCTACTTCAGCCTTGAATATATTCAAGACTCAGTCTTCATTACTCACGGGGGTCGGTGGGGGAGGAGTAGGAGCCAATGTGTTCCAAGCAAGGACAGAGGTGATCGGTGAGGAGAACTTGGTGCAGAATAGGATAAGGGCAAAAGGATTTTGGATTCGCTGAAAGTTATATAGCATTGGGGAATGGGAGGCTGGCTAAGGAAGCACTGGAATAGCTGTCTGGAGGGGAAGATTTCAACAGTAAATGGGCTGAAGCAAGATCTGCTGTTATGGAAGTGGAAGTCAGTTGTAATCTGAGCTCAAGGCTGAAAAGAATGCTAAAGGATGAGTCTGATTTAGCCAAATGAAACAAAATTGAGATGGTGGTGAGGTGAGGGGGTGAAATTAGAGGCAAGGGTGAGGAGTTTGTGTAGGAGACTGAAGATGATGGCTTCAGTCTGACCAAAGGAGGAAACTGCAGCTCATCCAAGACTGGATGTTGGACAAGCAGTCTGACATCATAGAGGCAATGGATGGGTCGAGGGAGGTAGTGGAGAAGAGGCAGCAAGCCCTGGAGATATGAAAATGTGTTCTCATTCCTGACTCCAGGTAACATCTTCCAGCAATTGTTTTCTCAAGTCTCAGAATGTCTACATTGGCTCTTTGAAAAGCTACTGCTTTCAGAGCAACAAAAGGACCCACACAGGCAAGCTTGTTTTTTTCAATCCACCAGAATTTTAGGTGTTAATTATAATGCTGAATACCAAACTCACTATGACTGACTACTTAATGCAGGTTCTCTTGTGAAGGAGCTTTAGCAAAGAGGTTTGTACACTGTAAGACTGTTATACTGCTTAGTACATTGCTTAAGCTGAGAAGTGGAGAACACTGGGTGATTGTGTCAGTACCATCTGCAAAAAGTAGTGCTACAACATTTTAACAGTCGTCCAGAAAAAGATGCCCCAAGCCCAACCAAAAATGATACCAATAAGAATACAATTCAAAATACTTACAATTTGACTGTCACAGAAGATAATCATTACAAATTTGTCTGCAGCATTAGTAAGCAGAGATTAAATAAAGCAAGGTTTTCCAACAACATGACTAACTATAACAACTAATAAGTTGCATCACACTCTTTTTCTTAGAGAGCCCCTCGGGATCGAGGATGACTTGCCGCCACACCAGTTCAATTGGTTCTGAGATGGCAGATAAGTTCAATGTGTGATCTGCAGACTCTGCCACATGTGGTGCTTGAAGGGTCGGGTAGACGAGTTGTTTGGAAGTTTGTGCACTCCCTCCGCTGCCTCAACTTCATCTCTGCTTGTTCCTGGCCAAGTCTCTCGATGTGTTCGATGCCTTCCAGAATGAACCTTCTCCATTTTGGTCAGTCACAAACCAGGGAATCCCATGAGTCGATGGGGATGTTTGACCTCTTCAGGGATGCTTTGAAGATATTCCTAAATAGTTTCTGCTGTGCTCCTGGGGGTCTCCTGCACATCTGAGTTCTGAGTAGAGAGTTGCTCGGGAGCCTGGTGTCAGGCATATGAACAACATGCCCCGCTCAATGCAGCTGGTTTTGAGTGATTAGAGCCTCAATGTTGAGCTGTTTTATTGCTTTTCTTGCCACCAGATCTGGAGGATGACACTCCTGATAATATTCCTCCAGTGCTTTGAGGTGTGTGCTGTAGGTTGTCCAAGATTCTGAAGCATATAGGAGTCCAGGGACCACTGCCGCATGATAAACCATGAGTTTAGTCTCGGTTTTGAGTTTCTGGTCCTCAAAACTTCTTAACATGCTGTAAATTACCCAGCAATAATTTTGACAGGGCATCTGACATTTCAAAATGAATAAAGATTTGAACATAGATATTGTTTAACTTTTTCAAAATCACACCTTAAGTGAAAAATGTTCTCTCAACTATTTCAAGTTACAACTATTATAGGCACTACAAAAATCCAACTGCTTTTCTTTTTAGAAATATACTAGAATTCTACAATGGCTGCAAAATCAATGAGTACTTTTAAAGAAAAAATTCAACCTACTTTTACAATTAAACAATAATGTCCATTGGTCAGGTGTACTCAACTCCTGAGCTCATTAACAGCTGAGGCCACAGGCCAAAGGATTTAATGAAAATGAGGGAGCCACTTATTATCATGGATACTCTTGGCAAACTAAGGTTATCACAGTGACACATTGTATATTTTAGGAAATTAAAAGATTTAGGTTGATAATATCAGAAAAACCTAAACAAGTTTAAAATTAAAAGGAAATGTCCTGCCAAGATAGAATTTTCTGACTGGGATTGCTTATATGTTGTGATTGTCCTGTAACAATGCACTAAAATATTTTAAAGACTTGGTGCTTATTCCCACAACAGCAACCAAGCCAGAATGGGGAGCTGCAGTTTTGTGCTGTCACTTTCCTGCAGTTTTAGCATGATTGTTTTGAATTTGGAAAGTCATTGGCTCAAATCCCAGTCCAAAGTTTAAGCAAATAATCTAGTCTGACACTTCAGTGGAGTGCTGAGTACTGCAGCGCTAAAGGTGCCATCTTCAAATTAGATGAAAAAAAATGAAGCCCCATGTCCCTGTTTTAATGGAATATTTATTAACAATTTAAACCATGTCACTGTTTGGAAATTATGGACAGGATTTTTAGCTTGGCGGGCATGCAAGCACGATCGGCGGGCCCGGGAATGGCTGGGGAACGGGCCACTGACTGCGATCGGCCCCTGACTGTGATTAGCCCCGACCGCGATTTCACACTGACAGGCCAATTCACGGCCAGCCTGCATGAAAGGCGCGCTGAAATGCTCAGTACTGTCGGGGTGGGGATGGGAGGAGGGCAGGTGCTGCCGTAAGCACGGGCGCGGGGGAATGAGGAATGAAAGCTCCCCGAAGACAGAGAGCTGCCCCAGGGAGCTGAAGAATTTAAAAGCATTGAATAAAGATTTTAAAATGCGGAAAAAATTGTCCACGCATCACAATCAGTCACCTGGACATACAGATGATGAAAATTCTGTTCAAACATTTTTATTTTTTTTAAATGAATAACGGAAACCTCATCCTGCCCTTGAATGAGGTTTCATCAAAAATGCAAAGTCTGCCTGGCAGATTTGCCCTTCCGCAAACTGTAAGGTTGGATCAACCATGAAAAATCAGAGTCAATTGGAACTTTAATGGGTTAATTTCCCTCTTAATTGTCAGCGGGCTCGCTTCCGACTTTTGCGCGTGCCCACCGAAATATCGTGTGAGCACGGAATAATATCGGGATGCTTGCCCGACATCATCACATGCTATTTTACGCTTAAACGGATCAATCATGCGCCGGCATGCCGAGCTAAAAATCTTGCCCTAGAGGAGTTCTTCAAGCCAACGGTGCTCTGCCGACCACCATCACCAAAAGCAGATTAAAGGGTTACTCATGGCACAGTAGTCTGTGAAATCTTATACACGAATAGTTGCTGTGTGTTTGCTTTTTTAACAATAGCTTTACACTCCAAAGCTTTTCATTGTATGTGAAGTGTTTTATAATGCTTGATAACTGTAATTTCTTGAACCTGTAATTGGTTTGAGACATGTAGATTATCACTGCGCTTTGTTTTACCTGTGCCTAATGTGTATAATAGTAATCTGACTCATTACTGTAAATGGGCTGGAATGACTAATTGACAATTCCTGTAGGTGCCTGTGGAAACATTGCTGCAGCTTTCCAATGAACTTGGTTAGAACATCTAGCAGTTATATTGTAAAAACAAGACCTGAAACAGATCAATGTAAGATCAGAGCCAAAGCACTTGTTCGTTCATTCATTCATTCATGTATGATCTGCCCAAAGGCAGGACCTTGGCTCATTATCTGCTGATGCTTTGTCCTGAGCTGTTTCTTGGCAGTCTTTGTTCATGGTGGTTTGCCATTGCCTTCCACTCTCAGGGGCAGAGTGAGGAGGCAGGTCCCAAGTGTTTCTTAGCTAGAACAGGGACTGAACCACCACTATTGGCGTTAATCTGAACTACACGCTAGCCATCCAGCCAAATGAGCTAACCAGGCCCCAATACACTTGTAAACAATATTATCTCTAAACTGTGGCATCAGTCTATCAAGCCCAGCCCACTTAACTATTACTGCCATGCACATCTGGATGGTTGAATCTTTGCTTTAGCCCATGAGCCACTCTAGCCCATGAGGAAAGACCTGGTAGACTTCCCCCACAATAGCAAATTAATAGATGAGAGCCAAGCCTTACATGATTAATCAGGTGAAATTAACAGCTGAAATTCACTCATGTCGGTCACTGGAGCCAAAGCTATGTCAGCACTCATCTTTCCACAGCCCGCTCGCCAACCTTCACGTTTGTCACTTCCCTCCTTGACCCTCCCCGACCTTCCTGATTGCCACTTCCCTCTCCTGCTTGTCGCTTCACCTTCTCGCTTACCTCTCATTCCCCACTTCCTGCCCTGACCCTCCTACTCACAGCTCCTCTCGCTTCCTCATCTGCTTCCTCCCTCTAGACGCCCCTCACTCAAGCTCTTGCTCAGGCCGAAGATTTGGAGAGCAAACCAGCAAGCAGGAGGGAGACCACGGGTGGGAGGGTCAGGTAGGGGAGCGGCGAACAAGAAAGGCGGTGAGTTGGAGGCAGGGAGCAGCGAGCAGGAGGAAAATTAATCAGTAAGTTATTAAGAGTTGTTAAGTTATTAAGAGTCGGTAAGAGGATTTTGGGCCAGTTAATACACTGATTTAGTCATTCTGCTGCAGCTGGTTTTGTAGAATTATTAAAGGAAGATTGATCCAAAGATATTCGCACATCAAAAACACAAGGACATTTCTAGGGAGTTTGTGAAACACTTTGTATTCCTAGCTGAGATCTCCAAATAATAATGCAGGTTCTTGTGAGGTTATCTCATGGGACATTTTAAACCGTGAATACTTCCAAACGCTACTTCTCCCCAATTCATTTATGTTGCATTGTGAGAGGCATTTTAGTTTAAAAATTGTGAATCAGTTTATTAGCTCACAGCTCAAAGATTTATAATCTGAAAAAAACTGTAAGTGGAATAAATGCCACTACTTCACCCAAAACCACCTCAACAGTCATTCTCCCTCCTGGAATTCCATTCACTCTTCTCAACAACGTTCCCTTCCCCAGTTTCCAGATGTAGTTTCCCCTTCAATATTCATTTATTTACAGGGACACTGTGGGCTGGATTTTCGCTACTGAGGCGGGCAGCTTAAGTTGGTCAATTTCCCAACTCAATAAACAAGCTTCAGATTAAACAGCCCCATTAGTTGAAATTTTTGCTCTGGGGAGGCGGGGACAGGATCAAGTCATGCCTACCGACCCTGGAAGCAGATCCTAGGCGACCACAGGATGGGTGAGTGCCGAGACAGGCTGGTTAAAAGGCCTGCCTTGGTTTTCTAGATGCTGCTAGGTCCTCTACCCTTACCCTTCACCACCATCCCCCCCTGCACCCACCCATACCTCCCATGCCACCCCAAACCCTCCATGGCTCCTCAAACCCCCATGGCACCTCCATAGCCATTCACCCAGTAACCAGGGCAGACCTCAGGAGCCATGTGGAGATGAAAAAAATTCTAACAACTAATACAGTTCTCACTCAAACATGCTTGATAGTGAAACATCTCCATTCAAGAAACCCATTCAAAGCTTTTAAATCTCAAGTGTTGAGCCTCTTATAAAAGCCAACAAACTTCTATTCAGACCCCACATCAACAACAGCTAATCCTTTAATAGTGTCTTTAAAATCAAAGTGCGTACTCAGAACCTGCTGCAGAGATAATTTTGAACTCACCCAAACATTGACAGTGGCATAATAATAGCCCTTGGGCAAATATCAACTCTGCTGAAACTACACAACCAGATGGTATTTTTTTTTCCTAACCTACAACAGATAGCCTGTCAATCAAAGCAGTCAGCAGAGTGTTTTATTTTAAACTCTCACTGACAGCTGAAGCCTGTTTTCTTCATGCTTAATGAGCAGGGGGTTTAAAAAACTTCAGATCATGACACTTAAACAGACCTTATCCGCCCTTCAAGAGCGTTAATGTCTACTCCATCAATTCAGGGCTCCTACACAGCGAGTTAAGGCCCTTGGACCAGCCAAAATGGGATCAGTCTGAACTCAATAGTAAGTTCAAATGGCCCTCCTGAGTTTGGGTTTCCTACCCGTGTGATTCACGCCCCGCAAGCAAAAATTGGATCTGTTGGAAACGAGGACAGGCCTTCCACATCTGGGTCCTGCCTGCCGTTTTTGAAGGTCTGCGACGTCTGGAAGAAGCCGCGAAACTCCTGCTCTGTGGCTCTCTGACCTTCACCCTCCAGTTCAAGAGCCAGCCTCTCTCCAAATTCACAAACCTCTCTCCAAATTCACAGGGAACCTCCATCTCTACCTGATTATGTTTACTGATGTGAAGAAATAACTGAGCTATTTTCTTCACTGTTCATTGCAGTTTTAAGTAAAGTGAACACTCGATTAGCTGAAAATATATAATTTGCCTTTTCCACATTTTATATCAATTCAAAAGACACACCACCTTAGCCCCTTCTATTTTGAGCTTGTCAAATTGAAACAGAAGATCCTTGTCTTGAGCCAATGTTACCAATTCAACATCTGTCAAATGTCTGCAATACATGTTGCAATATTAAAAACTAGCAAATACCGTTCTTGTATATGACACCATGGTAAATTTAAAATTGAATTCAGTATATCTGGTGATTTGTGGACACACACGTTACCGTGTGTCAATGGCTGGGGATGGTATTCTTTCTTCTTCTCCTATACCTACAGTAACGTTTTAAAAAATATATACTATTTATAGGTTTTTTTGTTTCTACTGGTGGTGCACGTCCAAACATTACATTGATATTGGTGCACATTCACATTGGTGAACAAAATTCATTCTGCACATGGATGGAAACAAATAGAGGAAAATTGCTTTTAAGCAGGCAAAATTAACAAGCAGATAGTAGAAATACTATGAGTGAAAAGAAATGAAAAGTTTATACACCAGCTTCCAAGCGACACTTATATAATTCTCAATACATTCTTCTAGTACTTGTTCTGGCATTTTTTTCTATTGTTTCTTCCTTGCAGTGAAAACAATGGATGTTTTACATGTAACTGATTAAAAACCTGCAGCACGTAGTGAGGGAACCAACATGAGGGAAAAACCTACTTAATCTTGCCCTCACCAATCTAACTGCCACAGAAGCATCTCTGTGGAGTGACCACTGCACAGTCCTTGTGGAGACAAAATCCCGTCCATCATGCTGTATGGCACTACCACGGTGCCCAAATGAGATAGATTCAGAACAGATCCAGCAGCTCAAAACTGGACATCCACAGGTGCTTGGGCCATCAGCAGCACAAATGTATTCAACCACAATCTGTAATCTCAAGGCCTAGCACATCCCTCACTCAAACATTATCAAAAAGCCAAGGGATCAAGCCCAGTTCAATCACAGGTGCAAGAGAGCATGCCATGAGCACCAGGCATACCTAAAAATGAGGTGTTAACCTGGTTAAGCTACAACACAGGGCTACATGCATGCTAAATACCAGAACCAGTATGCAATCAGAGCCAAGTGATCCCACAACCAACGGATCAAAGCTCTGCAATCCTGCCATATTCAGCTGTGCATAGTGGTGGACAACTGAAACAACTAACCAGAGGAGGAAACTTCACAAATATCCCCATCTTCAATGATGATGAGGGCAACACATCAGTCCAAAAGACAAGACTGAATCATTTGCAAACATCTCCAGTCAGAAGTTTCCATCTTGGCCTCCTCCTAAGGTCCCCACTATCACAGATGGCAGCCTTCAGCCAAGTGAATTTACTTCACATGATATCAAGAAACGGCTGTAGAAAATTGCCCAGGTATGTTCTGTCCACAAAAAGCAGCACAAACCACTCAATTACCGCCCCATCAGTCTACTCTCAGTCATCAGTAAAGTGTTGGAAGGTGCCATTGACAGTACTATTAAGCTGCACTTACACAGCAAAAACTTGCTCACTGATGCTCAGTTTGGGTTTTGCCAGGACAACTTTTTTTTTATTCATTCATGGGATGTGGGCTTTGCTGGCTGGGCCAGAATTTATTACCCATCTCTAGTGCACCTTGAAAAAGTAGTGGTGAGTTGCCTTCTTGACTCGCTGCAGTCCATGTGGTGTAGGTACATCAACAGAGCTGTTAGGAAGGGAGTTCCAGGATTTTGACCAAACGACAGTGAAGGAACAGTGATATAGTTCCAAGTCAGGATGGTGAGTGCCTTGGGAGGGGAACCTCCAGGTGATGGCGTTCCCATCTATCTGCTGTTCTTGTCCTTCTAGGTGGTAATGGTTGTGCGTTTGAAAGATGCTGTCTAAGGAGTCTTTGGTGAATTCGTGTAGTGCATCTTGTAGATGGTACACACTGCTGCTATCATGCATCAGTGGTGGAGGGAGTGAATGTTTGTGGATGTGGTGCCAATAACGCAGACTGCTTTGTCCTGGACGGTGTCCAGCTTCTTCAGTGTTGCAGGAGCTGCACTCATCCAGATAAGTGGACAGTATTCCATCACATTCCTGACTTGTGACTTGTAGATGGTGGAAAGGCTTTGAAGAGTCAGGAGATGAGTTACTCGTCACACGATTCCTAGCCTCTGACCTGCTGTTGTAACCACAGTATTTATATGGCTAGTCCAGTTCAGTTTCTGGTCAATGGTAACGCCCCAAGATGTTGATAATGAGGAATTCAGTGATGGTAATGTCATTGAACATCAAGGGGTGATGGTTGGATTCTCTCTTGTTGGAGATGGTCATTACCTAACAATTGTGTGGCGTGAATGTTACTTGCTACTTGTCAGCCCAAACCTGGATATTGTTCAGATCTTGCTGCATTTGGACATGGACTGCTTCAGTATCTGAGGAGTCGTGAATAGTGCTGAACATTGTGCAATCATCAGTGAATATCCCCACTTCTGACCTTATGACAGGAAGGTGGTCATTGATGAAGCAGCTGAAGATGGTTGGGCCTAGAACACTACCCTAAGGAACTCCTGCAGTGATGTCCTGGAACTGAGATGACTGACCTCCAACAACCACTTCCTTTGTGCTAGGTATGACTCCAACCAGCAGAGAGTTTTCCCCCTGATTTCCATTGACTCCAATTTTGCTAGGACTCCTTAATGCCACACTCGATAAAATGCTGCCTTGATGTCAAGGGCAGTCACTCTCACCTCACCTCGGGAATTCATCTCTTTTGTCCATGTTTGAACCAAGGCTATAATGAGGTCTGGAGCCGAGTGGCCCTGGCGAAACCCAAACTGGGCATCAGTGAGCAGGTTATTGCTAAGCAAGTGCCACTTGATAGCACTGTTGATGGCCCCTTCCATTACTTTACTGATGATCGAGAGTAGATTGATGGGGCAGTAATTGGCCAGGTTGGATTTGTCCTGCTTTTTGAGTGCAGGACATATCTGGACAATTTTCCACATAGCCGGGTAGATGCCCGTGTTGTCGCTGTACTGGAACAGCTTGGCTAGGGGCGCGGCAAGTTCTGAAGCACAGGTCTTCATACTATTGCTGGAATATTGTCAGTGCCCATAGCCTTTGCAGTATGCAGTACCTTCAGCCATTTCTGGATATCATGTGGAGTGAATCGAACTGGCTGAAGACAACTTGCTGTTGTCATTTCCGGTGCCTATGTCGTTGCTGGGTGGTCGTCCTGTTTCATTCCTTTTTTGCGACTTTGTAGCGGTTTATTACAACTGAGTGACATGCTAGGCCATTTCAGAGGGTATTTAAGAGTCAAGCACATTGCTGTGGGTCAGGAGTCACGTGTAGGCCAGACCAGGTAGGGACGACAGATTTCCTTCCCTAAAGGACATTAGCTCCTGAACTATTACAGCTTTGGTCTAAACATGGACAAAAAGAGCTGAACTCAAGAGGTGAAGCGAGTTTGATTCCCCTTGATATCAATGTAGCATTTGCCCAAGTGATGCACCTTTACTACATCTGTATGAATAAAAGATATCATCATCCACATTTATCCGCATTTCAATTTGCATGACTTCCATTTATTCCAACAGATCAAAGCCATGGCTTTTAAATGACTTCAGATATTTAAATCCTGTAGTAGCATGTCAAATAGATGAGCTCCCAGCCAAAGTTATCAATAATATTGGGAATCTGCACAAAAATAGTCTAACTTGGTTGATCTTTTGATGGTGTCAATGCCCGTGTTATGGCATTGGTAAGTGCTGAGTTGTTCAAATCCTAAAGGGAAACTTGAAGCAAGTTCTACAACTTGTTTTGTAATTTTTATAAACTTTGAGATGCATGCCTTCAATTCAGTAGTAATAAGACCACCAAGTCTTACAGCTTTTTACAAAATTAGATTAAACATCTATAAATAAGAGAAATGATTTTAAACACACATATAGATCTACAAATTACTACTATAACTCCTAAATCCCCTAATTAATTTAACTCCCAGTTACACTTTCGTTAAGGCAACAGAATTTGCTTAGCTTTAGTTCTTTGTAAACAGAAGCTTGAGGCATAGACGCTGAAGGCTTCTCATACTTGTTAGATCTTAAAAATGCCTACCCTTATACACAGCCTTCACTCCTTTATACATATTTTCCCCTTTGAATGCAAATTCCCATTGTTTCACGATGCCTTTGGACTTTACATTTCTAATAATAAAAATCTCTCATAGTACTAAGTTTACTAGTAATCTTTGGGATAAATAAACATACTGTTTCTTAACTTCTTCTGGCTAGATGTAACATTTCACTCCCTGTTTTGAAAACAATCTAGGCTGGTTTATTGAAAGATGCAAATTTCCTTTTACAACTTACATTCTAAAATTCCCCCATGTTTACATCAAAGTCTTCAGACCAGCTAACTTTAATCCTATTAAGTCTCACACACACAGACACATACAGACACAAATACCAGCATTTTACAATAAATTCCAATAACATTATGAAAAGTATTATATCTTCCTGACAGCCAGTGGGGTAAGATGTTACATTGCACCCTTCCCTGCAGCACTTCCAATGATTACAAGCCGGAGGAAAATCTGGCCTGCCCTCACTTTTAAACCATCTGAATGCAGACCTCACTTTGCTACTGGACTACTGTCAGCAGATTTCTTTATGATTACCATCACAACAAAAGGTTATTAGTCCTGTGAAAATAACTCTGCTTATGGTTTTTTCACTAACAAGTTTTATTACACTGACTGGTTTGGTCTTCTATTTATATTAAATGAAATGCAAATGATAAAACCTGGTTCCCAGGCTCTGACTACCTTAAGAGCATTCTCCGGCCCAAGGTCCTCTCTTGCAGCTGCATGGCTCCACGAGCTTGAGAATGCTTGGTCTTAAATTGGAAACAGGTTCTACACTCATACTATAATACAACCTTGGTCCGTTTTACATAACATGAAGGTAAGAATACATAGGCTGCACATTTCGCTGAAGCTACATTTTAGGTGTTTAAGAAGCTTCTAATGTTTTCAGTCTCTGAACTGCAAGCTTTGTTTATAATGCAGTAGCAGCTTTTGCCAAATGAGTGTCCCATTCTCAAGACCTGAAGGCTTTCATTCTCTGCCCTTGCTTTTCCAAACTGTTTATATTTCATATATAGAGTCAAGATTAAGATTTCCATTTCTCCCACATTTGCTCGACCACTAAAAATCTAATAGAAACAAATGTTGTGTCATGCCTAGCACAGGCATGTCACATTATGAACTTCCCGTCAACGGTTTTAAAAATTGGACACAAACATGCTGTTAAGGTGGCTGCTACAAGTCATGTGATCTTTGGCATTTGGACTGCAGACAGTATCAAGTCTCTGGCAAATACCTAATTAAATATGGGCGTGGTGTGGGTACCTCACAAACATTTGTGGAATTCACACATGTCATTGTTTAAGGATGGGCCAACACCTGAAGACTATGGAGTTTTCAGTCTGCCTGTCTCCATGTTTCACACTGAACAAAGAAGAAAATCAATAGCAACTATCAACATCTCATTGTGTCACGACTTAAGTTATGAAGAGAGGTTGGATGGACTTGGGTTGTTTTCGGTGGAGCAGAGAGACTGGGGGGGGGCGACCTGATCGAGGTGTACAAGATTATGAGGGGCATGGACAGGGTGGATAGGGAGCAGCTGTTCCCCTTAGTTGAAGGGTCAGTCACAAGGGGACATAAGTTCAAGGTGAGGGCAGGAGGTTTAGGGGAGATGTAAGGAAAAACTTTTTTACGCAGAGAATGGTGACAGTCTGGAATGCACTGTCTGTGGGGGTGGTGGAGACAGGTTGCCTCACATCCTTTACAAAGTACCTGGATGAGCATTGGCACGTCATAACATTCAAGGCTAAGGGCCAAGTGTTGGTAAATAGGATTAGGTAGGCGGGTCAGGTGTTTCTCACATGTTGGTACAGACTCGATGGGCCGAAGGGCCTCTTCTGCACTGTGTGATTCTGTGATGGCTTCTCCCATCCAAACTAGATTGAGTGGGCCTCAGAAGTGTTAACCCAGCATCATGTGATCAAAACCTTGTTTGGGGACTGCACCCTTATTATTCTGGACCTAGTAGATCCATCAGAACTATTGGACATTAGCCAGTCTGAGAACCAGACTCTGAAACCAGTTGCAAGTCATCAAGCAGCCAAAGATCTTAAGCTGTTCTAGTTTCAAAGTTCACCTGAGAACCAAACTCCTAGATATTCCACTACTAGAAACCTTGCAACCTGCTGTGAACCCTTTGCTTTAAAAGGCCCTCACTTCAACTTTAAATCATCAAATCCATTCAAAAAAAGCACAGGCCTGCCATGTGGGAAAGCAGGCCAGAAATTGTAAATCAGACACTGAATTAAATATAATCTGTAAAAGTACACTACCTTTATCCATATCAAATATTTGTGTATGCATGCCCGCATGTGTGAGACCAAGTGTGTAACACTGCGTTAACTTAGGTCAAGTGTGTGAAAATAAACAACATTATTTTTAAACCCATGAAAGCTTGCTGCTGAATTATTTAATTGGAATACACATGTCAAAGGTAAGAAAAGTCACACCTCTTTTCATACAAAATATACTGATTATGGGCAGTAAGGAAGCTCATACATTCTGTCCGTGACAGTTGGGATAGACTGACATGGGATGTGGGCGTTGCTGGCTAGGACAGCATTTATTGCCCATCCTTAATTGCCCTTGAGAAGAAGGTGGTGAGCTGCCTTCTTGAACCGCTGTAGTCCATGTGGTGTAGGTACACCCACAGTGCTGTTAGGGAGTTCCAGGATTTTGACCCAGTGACAGTGAAGGAACAGCGATACATTTCCAAGTCAGGATGTGGTATAGATACACCCACAGTGCTGTTAGGGAGGGAATTCCAGGGTTTTGACCCAGCGAATCATCACAAATATTCCAACAAGTACCAAGAATTAGGTCACCATAAATACCAGATTTAACTCACTCAAAAAGTATGTTAACCACCAAAACAAAATCAAATTTACACCTACCTGTGTCAGTGGATCCTGCTATTCATGCAGCTGCCTGTTATCTACAATTCTGGGCCATTTACAATACGTGTTCAGAATACTTGTCTTGGGGATTTTTTTAAAGAGGGTGATTTAACAAATATTAGCAATAGAATGAAATTTCAACATTCAATTCACAGACATAGAAAACAGAAGTTACAACAGTGGAACAAACTATTTATCTCAACCAGTCCATGCTGGCACTTACCCTTCTCATGAGCAACATAGTTCTGATCACAATTACCCACCCTGTTCCCATGACCTGACACACTTTTGTTTTCACCCAACTATCAAGCCTAATTATGGGCATCCTCTTGTCTCTAATCTAAAATCTTACATTTGCATTAGCAAATTAGCATATATTAGCAGTGGTGAGTACCATCTACAAGATGCACTGCAGAAATTCACTGAGGCTCCTTAAATAGCACCTTCCAAACCCATGAACACTGCCATCTAGAAGGACAAGGGCAACAGATAGATGGAAACACCACCACCTGGAAGTTCCCCTCCAAGTCACTCACCATCCTGACTATCGCTGTTCCTTCACTGTCGCTCGGTCAAAACCCTGGAACTCCCTTCCTAACAGCACTGTTGGTGTACCTACACCACATGGGCTGCAGTGGTTCAAGATGGCAGCTCACCACCACCTTCTCAAGGGCAACTAAAGATGGGCAGTAAATGCTGGCCCAGCCAGTGAAGTCCACATCCCATGAATGAATAAAAAAATAATAATCTTGTATTCATGGGCCGTCATTCTAAAACTAACTAACTGCAAATTAACTCAAATAATTCAATATTGGTCCTCCTGACTTTCAGTTTCGTTTGGCACTCAGACTAATGAACTGTTTATCGCTGCACTGTTAATAACTTATGAAATGCAGGTGGAAAATTCTCTTTGAAGCAGGGTTTAATTAAGTACAGAATATAAAAAGCAAAACAATAATTGATGCTACTAACCAGCTGCTGCAGGGATAAAATGGTGTAAAAAATGCAACCAGGTGCTAAAAGATTTGGGCTGTATTCATTTTGAATCTGCATTAGTTTTAAATGATATCAGCCTACCTCAAGTAATTTTATGTAAACTTGTAGATTTTTTTTTCACACGCATGTTACATTAGGTTTACAGAGCAAAGCTACATGTCATATTCATAGGGAGGAGGAACACAGGAAATAGTAACCAAAAGAAATACACAAATAACTTCCATTCATATGGCACCTTTAAAGATAGTAAAACCTTCTAAGGCATGAGACAGGAATGTAATCAGGGAAAAACACAAAGTGAAAGAAAGCTATATCGAATGCTAGACAGGTGACAAGACAGCTATGGCAAGAAAATGACATTGTCTATGTCTCACTAATTCAATTACACCACTTGAGAATGATCATGGCGCAGAAATAAGAAAAATAAAGAAATAAAGGAAATAAAGAAGTTTGTGCAGCATTGCTTCCATCTCTTCCTCTCGCCCCTCTCAAAAAGTTTGTTCACATAGGTTGTTGAACAGGAATAAAAATCTTTGAAGCTTTGTAGAGGACGAGTTTGGGGTTTCTTCGAATTATAGTTATGAAAGTATGAAATGGATTACTTAAATAAGAAATTTGATTTGCCTGACCTTAGCTATGTAGAACAAAACGTGAAGATTGTGCGGTGACAGTTGCTTTTAATCACAAATTGGCTCCTTCAAGTCCTATAGATGAAGGCAGAAACGAATAATTATCTTTGCTATAACGATGAAATGCTGCAGGTTCAAAGGCAGGATCTCAGAAGGAGCACACTGCCCTCTGCCTTTGATCTGTTACGTGACATATTTTTACTGCAATTTGGAAGGAAGTTTTTAAGCTTGAAATATTTCCATTCACTGTGTAAACAAAGAGCAGACGTCCTTATGGTCTTTATATTTTAAAAGTAAGACATTGGCCATTTCCTCTCCAGTTTGAGAAACACCATATTAGATCTTTGTCAAAGGCCTAAATCCATCAAGTAATTTTTTAGATGTCACAATGGAGGTAAATACTGCCCCAGCTCATTTGCAGACTACAGTACTTCCTCTTCATAAATGAGTACTCGTTCACTACAAAATCTCTGGATTTTTATTCTCTCAGATTTTATGTATATTTTGTCTACTATACTTTATATTATGTCACCTCAATTTATGGCAGCATTTTATACCCCTGGCTGATGGACAAAAGTTTAGTTATACAGTAACTACAGCATACATACTACAGCATAAATGGGTGCAATTATATTGCAGTTTAAATGAGTCTAACTGTACTTAATGTTAAACAGGATCCTTCTATCCACATTGTACTATCCACAAATAATGACACATTAACTCCTGTTCAAAAATATTTGACATTTGTACATTCACAATAGCTGTCACTCGGTCAAAACCCTGGAACTCCCTTCACAACAGCACTGTTGGTGTACCTACACCACATGGGCTGCAGCAGATCAAAATGGCAGCTCACCACCACCTTCTCAAGGGCAACTAAAGATGGGCAGTAAATGCTGGCCCAGCCAGTGAAGCCCACATCCCATGAATGAATTAAAAAAAAAATAATCTTGTATTCATGGGCCCTCATTCTAAAACTAACTACCAGAAACAGATATTTGATCATTTGGTCATACCAGCTGATAACATAATTTCAGAACATTCCTATTTCACATTTGGTGTTGGAGATGATCAGCAGATTAAATCAGAAGTCTTGCGCAAGGGGTGGAGGGGGGAGTAGGGTGGGGGGGTTGGTGGTGAGGGAGAGTATGGCAATTAGAAGCCTACAAGATATGACAAACTTTTCTTTGCGGCTATAACCATGAAGTTGTGGGGGAGGAGAAAGAAATCTGAAATTTATTTCACAACTTCATCCCCTAAGTTACATTCTGAATGAAGGGCTTGCCACACAAACTGTATTAACCCATTTAGCTTTCAGAAATCGAGCATGGCAGAGGCCAATTTCTCCCCCAGTGCATCCTCTTAACCCTGATAACAGCAGGCTACATTTTCTGAGAAAAAAACCAGACTGTAGGTGCACTGCAATACTTACACTGAAAATGTACAGATTTAAGAAGTCACACAGAGCAATCAGAACAATATAATATTAAGAGTTAATGCCGAATGCAGTGCTGTATATACTTATGGAAAAGTTGAATTTCTGAGGCCCTTTTTTAGGCAAAACGTTAAACTCTTGCATGGATAATGTTTTCAGGGGCTAACTTTAAACAAGCGAAGCTCACGCCTCACACAACCAGCAGAGATCCGTGCTGGGTTTTCAGTCTCCTAGTTTCAGATGCTCAGGGTCCACAAGGAAATGGATTGGAGTAAGAAAGAAGCCTAAAAAGGTAATTTTTAATAATCCCTTAGGGCCACAGAATTGTTCATGATAGTTCGGTGAGTTTAGTTCTATCCCTGGGAAAGTTTGACACACTCACAGCTCACAAACACTGTGTACACCGCGCACACTGACACTGCTGTTTGTTCCAATCTTACCTCCGTCATTTCAATGGGAAATTAAACTTTTACTAAAGTTCCCCAATATCTCAATGGGAAAAATGCACTCTGCAATCTAGCACCGATGCTGAAAGATCAGAAAACTGCTGCTTCAAATCCTGGTCTCTGCTGCATTACTCTGAACACTGGAGCAGTGAGTTGAGTCAGAGCAGAATGTCCTTGGAAAGTCGGGAATCAACTTTTACAAGAAGTATATGAAAAATTAAGGATTTTTTGGCCAAAGGTCAGGGTGTGACCTTTACACAAGTTCAATTATTACTCGAGTATATACAGTAGTTACATGCTCATAAGTGCAGCCAATTTCTACTGCTATTCTGTCACAATTTTGACAGAATGGAACATCCACTTAAAATATTCTTTGATCAAAGAAGTGCAGGTTAGCAAGACTGGATGGTGATGTCTGCTTTACAAAGGTTTACAAAAAGATTGTTTTTTTATATAATTGTGCTTTGCCTTTGTGATTGACCACATTTTGTATTTGAAAAGGCTGAGCTACTCCCAAATGAAAATCTCAAATGGTACTGAGGTCATCAATAACAACTTGTTCTGCAGTGGCAAGAAATGTTCACATAAAACCTGCTACTCTAAGCCATAAGTAATCAACATTAGGCGTGAGCCATACTACCCCAAAGAGTAATCCAAAAACATTTCCAGAGGAGCAATTTGATGATTTCTATTATGGATTTTTAACCTTGCATTATCTACAAGCAGAAATAGTAAAGTACTCTTATTGCGCACTTAAGAATACACATCTGGGTACAGGGAAAAAAAAGCATACACATCAAAGCCAGACTGAATTTAGGCATGCCTGTTGCGTTTCCAGACGTCAAAACACAGAAGTACATTACAATATGCGTCAATATTATTACAAATGCACATTTAAAAAGAGGAGATGAGATAAGTAAGCCAAAGTATGTGAAATCAGTGGAGTCTGTGCAGGCTACAATGAAGAAAATGCACACTCTAATCAAAGTGGCATTGTAAGAATATTCCACGAGAGTAGTACATTCAGAGATTTGTGCGGTACAAGCTACATTCCATCTTGGGCAGCAACAGGGGGTGGGAATGTAACCAATCTGTACGTGAAGTGACAGCATCCCTTCCAGCTTACCAAATATGTAAGACCAGAAGCAAAATCAAACTTTATTCCTGTCAAGGTACACCGGGAGCCCAGTGTCCTGCCCACTTCCACAATTTGTGGCTGACAAAAGTATAAGCTGTACTTGCAGTAAAGAAAAGCATGACAAGCTTCAATCTCACAAAGCCAAAGAGTTGTATATCATTTCACGTTTACAATGCCAATTAACAAGCTGAATCTTGTTAGGTTTTGTTTATATTTTGTAGAAAATGATGGTTCAATATAAAAGAACCTTAAAAAAAAGTACGATTTACTCTTCCAGCATGAAACGTTATTGATCTTTGAGTTCAAAGTCTGCAACACCTTCCAATTTTCAATGCTATGTTACTAAATTAGACTATTTTCACGGACGTGGTGGCAAATAGAAAGCATGAAGGAGACTATTTTTTACGAATATGATGTACTTCATAGAGATGCATTGCAGTAGAAGCATCACCGGAATAATTAAATTGCACCATTAAAAAGGAAAAGATCCTTAGGATTTCACTATCCAAACTTGTTTTAGACCAGCCAACATGTATAATTTAACAAAAATAAATCATTCCACTTTTTCATATTGTAGGAAAAAAAGGAACAAATCCAAATGATGACTTTTTCCCATAACAGGGTTAAAGGACACAAAACAGCCTCAAACACCGATGCAGGATGTGAGCAGCATTTTTTCTGTACAGAATGTCAAACCAATGATACCGAACTTTCAGATATCATCACTGTGACAGGATGTTAAAGATTTATTTATTTCTTGTGTAGACAATCAAAGTGAATCAGATCCTTATTTTAAAAAATACTGTCCTCAATTTTGTTCCTGTTTGCAGCCTTTGTGCTGAATGTTCGTGCCCCCACCCCGAAGATGGCATCAGGCAGCAATAATGAGCAGCACAGGGAGAGGGCAGGATAGGAATCCCACTCTCCCTCTACTTCAGGCCAATTAACCTAGTTGTTAAGAGGTTGTAAGTGTTCGAAGTTCTGATTTTTAAAGTGCTGGCAGCCATTCGCAACTGCCTACGGCATCATTCCAGCCCTGCAAGAGAGTTATTGGGGTAAAGGGGGTCCCCTTAGTGCTGCAGAGATGGAAGGGAGAGTGAGCATTCAGTTCCAGGGCTTGGGATATGGTTGGCACACCCTGGCATTGTGGTGGCGGAGAAGGGGGCAAGGCTACCGAGGACAATTGGGTGGCCCACCTGACCAGAAGGAAGGTGCCAGCTGGCATTGGGGGGCACAACTGTCAGAATTTGGGCACCGTAGCAATGAGGGGAAATACCCTTCACAGAAAGAGCAGAACCCCAGGTGTCAGGAGGACATGAGAAAGGTTAGAAACACAGGAAGGCAACTAAGGTCAAACCCTCAACACAGGATTGACTGCCAAAGACAGAGCTACCTGGAGATGACTGAGAGCTGGTGCGGCAGGAGACTCTCTAGGCAGATGATCGAAGACGTCTGAGCTGTAGTCGCCATAGACCACGTAGCTCTGGTCGCCATGCGCTACCAGTGACCCTCAAAGTCACCGTGGTTTTGAACTTCTTTGCTTCTGGCTCTTTCCTAAGATCTGTGAATTTTAGTGACATCTCAAAACAGCTGCACATCACTGCATCATGCTGGTCATTGATGTCCTCTTTGCCAGAGCTCGACAGAGCATTCATTCAATGACAGACACAGCATCACAAGCACAGTGGGTTTCGCCTCCATCGCTGGATTCTCCCAGGAGCAGAGCATTATTGACTGCACCCAGGTGGCCATCAAGACACCCAGTGACTGGCCAGTGAGATCCATCAACTCCCTCAATGTCCAACTGGTGTGTGACCGGAGCATGTGTGCACTTCCTCCATGTGTGCATCACTTTCCTGGCAGTTGCCATGATTCCTTCATCCTTCACCATTCCAGGCTGCCTCACATCTTCACTCCAACCCCCAAAGTGTGTACATGGATCCTTGGGGTCATCGTAAATCACTTGAAGAGATCATTTGACTGACCCCGCTTTGCAAGCTCCAGACAGAGGCACAGAGATGATATAATCAGTACCACCAGCTCAGCAGGACAGAGTACGCCATTGGGCTTCTGAAGCTGTGATTCTGGTGCCTGAACCAGTCAGGTGGTGCCCAGACTCATCAGGTGGCATCCTTCAATGCCCTCCTGCAAGGGGGGTCATTTTGGTCGGCTGCTGTGCTCTCCAGGGAGATATGGACCTTGAGGACAGCAGCTGACCAAAATGACCCCCCTTGCAGGAGGGCATTGAAGGACATCACCTGACAAGTCTGGGCACCACCTGACTGGTTCAGGCACCAGAATCACAGCTTCAGAAGCCCAATGGCGTACTCTGTCCTGCTGACCTGGTGGTAGATGACAGCGGGAAAGAAAAGGTGGTGAGAGAGGACGAGGAAGAAGAGGCTGAAGAAGATATTTTTGAATAGAGAGGTGCTTCGCTGCACAATAGGATGGCATCCTCCCATCACCCTCTGGGAAGAGGGCCTCCTCCTTTCATCCTCTGGGAAAAGGTCCTCTCTCCTCTCCCCAAAGGCCTCCCAGCATCAGATCCAGGACCAGCACCAATGAAGCAGATGTCTACCTTGCCACGGGTTTCAGGCCTCCAGATCCCCTGTGACATCTTACTTCGGTCTAGTGAAGTGGAAGGCTTTGGAACAAATGGCAGGCCCTACCTCAGGACAACCAGTAACTTCAGTTGTAGCTATTGTGCAGAAAGTAAATGAGTTGCACACTTCATCTAAGCCACCTCCTGTCCCATCCCCACTGGCTCTAAGTGGACAGAAAACTTGGCTCCATGTCAGTTAAGGGCTCAGCCCTGTAAAAAGTTGAACTTTAGTTAGTTTCCCATTGGAGGCAGGTTTCTAACACAGAAATAGACCCGACTCTTGTTTCCCACATCTCTGTGGAAAAATTCAGTCCTCTGTGTGCCTTGAGAGCCTGTCTGGATTGCAGACTTCCTTACATAAATTGCTAGCTCTACAGCTCAACTATAATAAAGGTTATACCCTTTATATCCTTGTCCTGGTGCTGCCAGGTAACAATGCTTCCTCTTAATGGGTACTGATTTCATGCGGAGAGGAGGTAATTTACATGCTACGTCATTTGATGCCAATTTTGCATATTGAGAAACAAATCATAAGAAAATGACAAAGTAATAGGGCCTAGAGTTAAAAACAATGCCAGTTATCTGAGCAATGCAGCAGGGTTTTTTTTTTACATGGATAAATTGGTTTCTACAGAATTAGGTCAAGGGCAGGATTTCGGGTCAGGTCCCTGACATTAAAATCAAATGGGATCACGACACCACACTGTATGGGAAACAATTACCCAACAGTGATTTTCCCCAAATTAGCCAATTAGTGGCCACAAAGCGGGCTTTTGAAGCTGGAGGGTTAGTAGGAGGTCCCTCCAGGCCTGAGGAATCTGCAGCCTACCACTGCAGGTAAGAGTGAGAGAGAGAGAGAGAGGGCGCTTCCAGCTTGAGATGCCCTCTCAGCAACTTTAAGAAGAAAAATTGGCCACAGCTACTGGCCAACATCATGGAAGGTTACTTCCTCCATAGGGATGACCTGTGGTAGCAGTTGTAGCTAGACAGGTGGGAAGGGCAGCTGGCCTCATTCTCGATGCCTTTTGGGGGAGTTTGGGGTGGGGGGGGGGGGGCAATTCCAGTCCACCTGTTAGAATTGGCCTTAACAGACCATTTGCCCACCTTAATTGGTTGTCTGCCACTTTGACCCAGGGTTCCAATGGTGTTGGCAAACCAGCACACCAGCCGACGGTGAGATTTTTCACATCTGTATGGGAACGAAAATTTAGCCACACATTTTGAACTAAACTGACGAGAGAAGGAACAAATGACAGGAAAGAAATGAAGCTTCATTTACATGGTGTTTTTCTCTCATCCTGAACCTGAACTCCTTCTGGAAGTGTGGTCAATATTGTTATGTAGACAAGTACAGCAGGCAGTTTGGGCAAAGCAAGAAACCACAAACTGCAAGTAAACAAAAATGTCACTGCATCTGTTTTGGTGGTGTTGGTTGTGGGAGAACTGGTAGCTAGAAAATAACACCAGGAAATCTCTGCCTCTGTCTGAACAGGTAGGTCCTGACTTAACTTTGCAACTCAAAAGACCGCACCTCCAACTATGGGGCACTCCCTCAGTACAGCACAGTGTCAACCTATATTGTGCATTCAAATCACTCAAACTTTCTGATTCAGTAAGAACAGCACTGCCAATTAAGCTAATCTGACAATTTATACATCGGCATAAAGTTGCTGCTGGCAAAAATTCTTTCAGGATCTTAACTTAGTTGTTAACTTGCACCCACAAAAGACTTGAAAGAGCTACTAAATGTTTGCTTTACTTCATAAAGGGAGATATTTGACCACGGTAGCAAGGTGATGAGCAGCATCCTTGCCACTGGACTCTGGACCAGATTTATGCTTTCCAAGTGGGAATCAGGAGTTGGGAATTTTGTCAACTTGCAATCCTACCAGCCGTATTTTCAACCTGAGGAGACGGGCACAGGATAGAGTCTGGCCCACTGTCTCCTGGAAGTAATTATGACATCCGGTGATAGTGTAAAAAAAGGCAAAAATTGATTAGACATTGAAGCTAATGGAAATAAAAATTGGGAGGAGTGTATAAAGGCAGTTGATATAGCACCGCCCATGTAGCACTGTAGCCCAAAGCTAAAAATTATCCCTGTATAGTTTCATGCATCTTCCGATTTAAGTTCTTAGCTAGTTGTGTTTTGAAGAAAATCAGGATAAAATTATGAGCTGCAGCATTTACTACAAAGATTAAACTCGCAATTGATGAAGGAACATTTACTGAAATCAACTTATCAGTAAAGTCAATAAAAGATGCAACAGAATAGCAACAGTAGCCAAGGGGAAAGCAACAGTGGCAGTGAAAAAGCTAATTTCACAACAGTAACAAATACAACACAAAACAAAACAATGGCACCCTTTTTTTCCAGAGTGAGGCAGTGACATAAAATTTCCTAGGTGGCCGGCGTTAAAACATTCTAAGTTTTATATTTTTAAAAATGTCTAACCGTCCCATATATTGGCAAAAAGAAAAAAGGTTTGAAATCTAACTGAACCAAAGATGTTAATTAACCAAAATAAAACATCAAAGCAATTGTCAGGGCAATTAATGATGGGATGAAATTAAAGAGTGGCTTCACAAAGAGTTCAAATATCAGGAGGTAGAATTTCTGTGAGTTTCTCTTGATCGTCTGTCATGGCTTTTAGTGCAAAGTCGATGTTGTAGATGGCTTTTACAAAATTTCCCTGAATTTCCCAAAGGTACAGTGGGAGGTTGGGAGAATCATCATGAAATTCCACCTCCGACCATTTTAAAAAGAGCCATACATACACAAAGTGTAGCATAAAATGTATAGTCACAGTGAGCAGGCAAACATTGAATTAAAAGTCCAAACATGATTTCCGGAATGCACATTTATAGCAAGTTCAATTAAAATATCATGGAGCATTTTAACATGAATACGCTGGTAATTACCATTAACAGGCACAATTATAAGTTCACATACAGTTCTCAGCATGCTCATTTTCAAAAGCTTCCTAATATCTCAAAGGATTCCCCCTATGAAATCTGATTAAATTGTAGTCACTCAGCAGTTTCCAACAAGTTTACGGTTATAGAATTCAGCCAGCATTGTAAACTAAATCTACTACTTCTAGCAGCAATGCCTTTCTCTTTTTGAGAAATAATCAAATATTTTGTATACTTCATTACAAAAAAATGACTGATGGTGACATAAGTAAGCATTCAAGGCTTGCGTCCAGATTTCATGGCATCCAGTGATTCCCTGAAATGGAAAAACTAGTTTGTAACCTGGTGCTAGCCATCTGGTTTGCAGCCAAATCTTATAAGAATACACTTACAATGATCAGCAAATAAATTTGTTTCAGTGAAACTTGAGTTTCCCCATTCCATATAAGTGAAATTAAATTCCATCGTATTTCTGTGGTCCAATAAAAGAAGGACGCTTCAGTTCATTTCCAGGGCTGTATAAAATTGTGTAGTCATCGGAGTTAAAACTAAGGAAGCAACTTGAACTTTAAGGGCGTACGGCTGAAAAGAATACCAGCATGTATCCTTTCTCCCGAGTTCAAATTCAGCTCACACTGATGGGATGGAATATTATTCCTCTTTGCTATTTATAGAAAGTCCAAAATTAAGTGGAATCGCGCAGTTTCTGGTGAATCGGTGGCTCAGGACCAGGACGAAACTTTGTATGTGCAAGTGACTCACAATTAATGGCAAATTATATAACACTGACCATCCATATACAAACAAGAGTACATCAAAGTTCTGATGAATGGTCATAGACCTGAAACATAACTCTGTTTCTCTCTCCATAGATGTTGCCAAACTTGCCGAGTACAGCAGATTTTTAACATCTGCAGTATTTTGCTTTTGTACTATAAATACTGAAGGTAGGATTGTGTGAATCTCTAACTTCAGCTAGAAGCGCAAATGCAGCTCCAGGTTACTGCCTCTTGGATTGTTTAAATTGTACGATGAGATTAAGTTACACTGTCGGAACTTTATTCTGCAGCCAAATTGAACCTGACCTGGGGGTACTTGGTGCCGAGACTAGATGTCTGAAGGATGTCCCTTCCTAATAATGGGTGAGGCTTATCAACACAGTTACATTCTTGTGAATTTCCACAGGCGTTTGCTCCATTTTTCCAGGGTTTCCCTGTTCTGCTGAGGTTATGGCAGATGAGCGGAAGAGTCGTCATGGAAACTCACCCCATTAGTATTAGCATAAGGGTTAGACACACCATGTCAATCAACCAGTCACAGACTGACACTGACAGAATCTTGGGAAAAAGTCATTACTTGCCTACTGCTTCAGTCAAGAAATCACTTGAAGAGAGTGAACAGAAATGAAGCATATTAAAACAGAAAGGTAACTTGTTTTTCCTCATTATTAATCACCAATCTGATCTCATTCCAAAATGTTTATTTCTATTTGCATACAATTTTGTACCAGCATTTTTTATTATGAACATGCAGCATGAATTGCTGTGTATGGCACAGACTATGTATTGATAATGTATATATAATGTTTGGCAAATTTTACCCGGGATTAGATGGCTTCAATATCCATGCAAGCACATTCACAAAGTTTGGGGATTGGAAATATTCTACTATGCTAAGTGTTCTTTACCAGAGTTCAAATTTTACTTGTCTCTCTTTTGAACCCATTTTGAAGGTAATTTTTACTTTTGTGATTTAAGGATAACATTTCACAATCTCAGTGAAGTTGACCTAAATATTTATTGCACAGCTTTGCTTACCTAGACACAAGGAAGAAAGTAGCAGTCTCACCTCTGAATCAGAGAAAACTGCGTGTTTACAGGAATGAGCACATAATCTAGGCTGGTACTTCTGTGCCTTACCAAGGGAATTAATGCTGCACTGTTGGGAGGTGCTGGCTTTTGGATGAGACATTAAATCATAGCTCATCAGTGCTCTCAAATAGGCTTAAAAGAATCCATGGCACTATTCAAGGGAGGCAGGGGTACTTTCCCAATGTTCTGACCAATATCTATCCCTCAATCAATATCAAAAATAAATTATCGGGTCAGATCTTTCATTGTTGTTTATGGGAGCTGGGTGTGCAAATATCAGCCGTCGCATTTCCTACTTATAAGTAGTGACAACTGCTGTAAAGCACTTTGATGCTACATAAATATAAATCTTTTATCTTTTCAATAAACATTAACTTAAGTTGTACTGTCTTTGGACTTGAGCAATACTGAGGCAGCACTATCACTCTTTTTGGAGCAAATTAAAGACTTTTGTTCTTTTGAGCAAGGTGCACAGTTTTAGGATTTGTGTACAATAAATATTCCTATAAATTAAATTCTTGTTCAGGATTTTAAACTAAAGACGCTAACTCATCCCCAAGGAGTCTATACAACATAGGTTGTATAGGTTACACACCAGGTTCCAAAGCATGGCTAGCTATTTAGCAGAAAACGTTAAGAGATTTACACAACTTACAATTCAAATGGTTTTGTAAATTTTATACTCACATAATAGTAAGAGTGGCATCATTACAATTCAGTTTTTATTAAACTGGTAAAGAGATTTCAAAGTCTTATACTAGTTTTTTCAAAACATTAAAAATATACCATGGATGAAGTTTCTACTTTCATAATAAAATAATAGTTAAACACCATGAGGGTAGATAAAAACTCTGTTCTGTGAACTGAAACCATGTCAGTACTTAAGGATAAATTCCATACAAAATGAGCCAAGAAACATATTAAACCACCTTGGTGCAGAGCAATAGGCTGGTAGTTAAAAACAGCACATATCAACATCATTGGTAAAAAGTTATAGCTCATGAATTACACAGCAAAATGATTCATGCTTGGGAGTAGTTCACTCATTCATTCTCATGAGGTGCTGCATTAAATCTGAACCACAAATAACTTCTTACCTCATAAGGCAGTTTTTCAAAGTAACCACTCTTGGTGTATTCAGGCAAGGTTATTCCAGTGAATCGCCCATTGAAGAACTCTAAACTATGGTCATCCTTGTCATCGTCTTCCAGGTCTAACATAGATGGCTTATGCAGGGAAAGAAGCCTGTCCCTAACACCATGTAACAGGACAGCATCCAACTCTGTATAGTAATCTAGGTGAGAACTGTTCAGTTCCAAGCGAATCAAGTTTGTCATGAAGTTAAGTTGTTTAATGCACGGTGTAAATTGGCGAGCCTGTGAGATATTCACTTTCTCAGGATCACCTGCCCATAGTGTCTCCCATCTGTAGGCACACAAAACATTAAGGGTGTCAGGACTAAATCAGCCTCAACCTATTTGCTGAAAGCATTTATTCATGCAATATTTCCAAATTCCAGTCTTTATCATACAACTAAAATTGTGCCAAAATACACTTTAACTGGAATTTCACAAAAAACTGTGCAACAAACTGTTAGTCACTTCCGAAGCAAACAACCTATGCAACTTTTGCTGTTAGAGTACTACTATAAATCTACAATGGGACATTTCTGGTTATAAACTAACCATTTGTTTTGAACAGAAGTGTATTTCCTTTGTCAGCACTGTGTCTTACCTAAAGTTCTTTTTTGAATCTTCCCAAGAACACAGTTGCCATCTTTGTCCCTGAAGGAACATATTTCCTTTTTTTATTATAAATGAAACCCATGTTCTCAGAGAGCACTAGGACTTGCACAGGAAGGAAAATGTCTCAAAAAAAATTGGAAGTTATTGGACCATCAATGAGTACATTTCTTGTGGATTCATTCTCTTCTACACGCTACACAAATACACTTCAGGATGAGGTAATATTAGAATACTGCATTTCGCAAACATTAGTCAACAGGAATGGCTCAGACTCCTTGTCATCAGGAACAACAACTCTATAGTGTTGGTTTGTGCAACAGAAACTATTTATTTAGCTTCTCCTTCTTAGCCATGGCTTATTCGGTAACACTGTCACCTCTGAATCACAAGGTTCTGGGTTCAAGTCACATTCCAGGGCTTGAGCACAAAAATCAAGGCTGACATTCCAGTGCAGTACTGAGGACGCTGTCTTTCAAGATAAGATGTTAAACCGAGACTCTGTCTGCCTGCTTGGGTAGATGTAAAAGATTCCACAGCTATATTTTGAACAGTAGGGGAGTTATCCCTGCTGTCCTGGTCACCATTTATCCCTCAATTAAGAAGGGATTATCTGGTCATCATCACATCACATAAATTGGCTGCTGTATTCCCCACATTACAACAGTGACTACATTTCAAAAGTACTTCACTGTAAAGTGCTTTCAGGCATCCGGTGATCATGAAAAATGCCATATAAATGCAAGCCTTTCTTTCTTTTTCTTTTGATGGCATACAGAATAAAAGATTCAATAGTTGATGCTGGACTTGGTTAGTAAACTATCAATATGCTATGGGAAAAATTATACTTAAACCAAAAGAACACTTTCAATGTCCCCATATTATGCCTTCTGTGATATTTCTCCTTCATTGCCTCAATTTGCTACAATAGTTTCAACCGGCATGATGATGTATCGAGAACATGTTGAATCTTTGGTACCAGTGCTTATTTCCAGAGTATCCTTTGTTGTTGTTATTTTACTACATGGCATCATGATAGTCAATTAGAAGCTGAGTACCATGATGCAGGGGCAAAAGGCAGAAGGGCATTGACTTTCTCAGATTCAGTCATTAAATCTGAGAGAGAGAAGGGCGCTTTAAGTGTAGGGACATTACCCCTGTGGTTGAGTTGATACTATGTCAATCATCTGTAAAAAGGGGGAAGAGAAGGGATGCAGAGCTATATTTAGTTGAAGGATCATATGAAGGTCTGAGATGCTGAACCAAAAAGATGGTTTTAACATTTTTATGATTTCATAACCAGCCAAAGGAGGAAACAAATGTTTCAGTATATCTTATACACTGTAATTACAGGAATTGTATCCTTCAAACAGAATGAAACTCGGCTCAGTGAAAATCGGCTTCTACAAAGTTTATGTCCATGAACTTAGAACTTCTTCATGTTTATCGAGAATGCCTCTCCTATCCAGATGATGTATGCTGATTTTCTTTCACAAACTTGTTAAATAAGGGTACAGAATGAACCTCCGAGATAAGTAAGCCATCAACAGTCATGCACATTTGAAGATCACCATGTGGCATGATGTCAGCCCAAAGGGAAACCCTCTCCACTGGATATCTTCATTTAGCTATTTCTCGTAATGGTGTGGAAGCTCCACCCCAAAACTATGTTGCCAAATAGTAGTGCAGAAGCTTGCTTGAAATTTCTCCTTCGACTATTTTAACAGAAGCATTAACTCATTTAAAATAAAAGGATCTGACTGCTCTGCTGATACAAAACAAATGAATTTTATGCAAAAACGTTAAACATTTGTCCAGTAAGATCCAACAGCATTTCAGGGAATCTGCATCTCTGTGATCTGCAATATTCATTATCTCTAGAATGTAATCTAGATGATTCCAGATGATGTCCTTAAGAAGAAATGGTTTAGAGTTCTTCCAACTATGATTAAAACAATCTCTGAACAGTGCACCTTCAATTATTTTCTAGACCCATTCCAGCATCTCTATTTCTTCTCTGCTAAACTACCAAAGGCTGGAATTTCAGATGAACAAATTACACAGTTGTAATAGCATCCCACAGTGGAATTTCGGTTTCCTAATTTCTCAAGTAGTTGTAATGAACACAAGCGAAAATAGTTTAGTCACTTGCTACACAAATGTACAGCACAACAGTGCTCACTATTTGCCACTTTCGTCTCTCACAAGGATCGTTTTACAATATGTATCATATGACAAATGTTCAGATTGGTAGCGTACTGAGGAAATTTTAACCTACTGCATCTACTGGTATATGTACAAATGTGTAATGCAGACACTGGCTACATAGCAAGGAGAACATTTCTATTTTACTGTCTGGTCTACATGTGGACACATGCACATACCAAAAAAACAGAAGGGAAAGGATGAAGAAGAAAAACATAATTCCAGTAAACATATTTTTGCCAAATAATTAAGCAAGATTGAAAAGTAATAATGTACTTCAAGGTCTTGCAGTTAATACAGATGAAAAAAACGTTAGCCCTATTAGGATCAGTATAAGTACATACAGAAAATATATAAATCAAACAAAAATCATAGCAAAACGGGTAGGAAACTGATTAAAACCTAATGCAAAGCAGATTATCTAACTGATACCAGGCTGTCCAATTGCATCAGAGTCAAGCTCAATTCTATCCTGACCCAGTGTCCTCAAGTATCTTCATTACGGCTGAATGAATGTCACTCAAGATGTCAATCAAGAGTGCAAAATTTTGGTTATTTCATTTCCCCTTCCTAATCTAGGGTACGAAAACTAATTGTATTCCCCTGACTGTTGCCTTAGCTGAGATCAGCTAAGGCAGCACAGAGCGGGGCTAAAACCTACAATTTTTCTAGTCTGTGTGACTCCAAACTACATTATTATCTGCTTACTTTTTCCACTGTTTGCAATTTATATGGGATATACTCTTAGAATAATTTGTCAAACTTCTTTTCATTTGTCACCTAGTCCAAGAACGTTTGGAGCAAGGACAGAATCTTTCTCTGGATATCGTGTGCAAGTATTGATCGATTCATCAATGCATAATACAACAGCACAGATAGACTGAGGGAAATACTCAAGCACATGCCGGGGGCAGGGTAGGGGTGGGGGGGGCGTGTGGAGGTGAGGGAGGCGGCCCCATACTCTGAAAAGCTTGTCAAAACTGAACATTCTTCCACAGCCGAGACCGTTCAGCAGCAGCTCCATTGACATGCTTGGAGTCAGGCCTCTGAAGCTTTTCTGCCCACTCCAGTAACACAAAAACATGAAAGTGCCACCAAATGCTTCAGAACTTTTCACCCCTCGGGCGCAGACTGCAAATTAATTTGTGTTTTAAGGGGCAGAAGAACTATTGGCTAATTGGGCAAACTGTACAATCCTCTTGCGAAAGGTGGCCATGGTGCAGTCACTGTTGGAGGTGCTCACAGCCCCTTGCAATGTCTTTATTAAGGTTTGGACCAGTATCCCTCATGGTTCAAGCTAACAGCGCAGCCTTGCAGAGTGGGTTAGGAGAATACCTGCGCCTGAGCTGAGGGCAAAGCATGTAGTTCAATGGCCAAAGCTGCCGCCAATTGGTCAAGTGGAGTGTGGAGGAGGTGGTGAGGTTTTTGGTCAGCTAATGAGCACACTACAAACTGGCCATCCAAGTGGTGGCCAGTACTCTCTGACATGTATGAAGGAGCCTTCAAACTTAACCAAGAGAGGTTCTTAGGACACATATGCTAACTCACGCATCTCTCTCTTTGATTCTGCAGGAGAAGGACATCAGGATCATGGAGCCTGGTGATCTAGCGGTATGCCTCATGGCTTACAGAGATCAGAGAAGTAGAAAAAGAAAGCAGTGCTCAGCTTGCCAAAGGGGGAAGCACTTTTCTCAAGATGAAGGGGCGGCAGGATCTGCTGCACACACAGCTGAAGATCCACAGAGAGCCATCGCTCATAGAAGCCTCACTAGGCCCAGGGTCTATAGATGATGCTTTTCAAACCTGCAAGTGACTGAGAACCAGTGTCGCTGAAGACTGCACATGTCTAGGGAACTGGTCAGTCACATATGACAGCTGCTGCAGGATTTGGTGCCATGGGGACAAGGAGATCAGCCACCACCAGTAGCCGTGAAAGTGGCCACGGTGCTCAATTTTTACGCCAATGGCTCTTTTCAAGGCTCTACAGGTGACCTGTGTGGGATCTCGCAAGCCTCCCTGCACAAGTGTATCCAGGAGGTCACGGACGCCATATGCGCAAAAAAACTTTGTGCATTTCGCCCTGGATCAGGAAAGCCAGAAAGCAAGAACGCTGGGATTTGCCCAGATCTCAGGTTTTCCAGGGTGCCATTGACTGCACTCACGTGACGCTTACATCTTTGTGGCAACAAGCAGTCAACTACGTCAAATGCAAGGGCTTCTACCCTTGTTCAGCTGGTGTGCGACCACCACAAGCACATCCTGCAGGTCTGCACACAATTTCCAGGGAGCATCCACGACTCCTACAACCTTAGCAGGTCTCAGATCCCTGACGTCTTCCAGAATCCAGAGAGGCTGCAGAGTTGGCTCCTCAGGGACAAGAACTACTCTGAGGATGTGGCTGATGACACCCGTGTGGCACCTCAAACTGCAGCAGATCAACAGTATAACCAGGCTCATGCATGACCCAAGCTTTGGTGGAGCAAACGGTAGGCATTTTGAAAATGAGGTCCTGGTGCATAGACAGGTTCGATGGAGCACTGCAATACAGTCCACAGGGGGTATTGCGGATCACTGTCGCTTGCTGGGCACTCCACAAGCTGGGGCTGCAAAGGGGGGAGGACCTGAGTGAGGAGGAGATGGAGAAGCTGCAGGTGTGCTCCGATGAGAAGGGTGATGAAGGGATGATGATGATGAGGTCCTCAAAGGTGAGGATGCTGGCGATGAGGCCATCGCACTGACCAGATGAGGCAGGCATGCTGGGGAGGCCCTCATAACCGCAAGATTCGTGGAGGTCACTGATGAGCTGCAGTGAGGACAGTCCTGACATCCTCAACTTGCATCTGTTAACATTTGACTCGTGTGGCTGATGGCAGCTCACATACCTTCAGTGCTCAGTCTCATGTCATGGAGACGCAGCGGAGGCTCCAACAGTCACTAGATTCCAGGAGGATGATGACAACATGCAATGAGGACACTCCATAGATCTTCACATTGCCTCTGTGAATGCCTGTCTCTTGCCTGGCTGAGGGCAGCTCACTTGTGCTGTGATCAGGGTCATATCATGGAGACGGAGCTGTGAAACTTTAAAACCACCTGATCCTTTGTCAGCCTTCAGCACCTGACCCCTTCAGGAGCACGTGGTCACTGGTCACACATGCTGAAGAAATGGGGGGCCAGCCCCACCTTAAAGATGCTGAGAGCACACAGAGAGAATGACAGAACTCTGTGACACCTGCCCACTACATTCTCCCAGCAATGACATGCACCATCAAGTTGAAGGCATCACTAATGTGCCCTGTGAGTGTGAAGCACTTTAGTCTGAAGGTTACCCACTACACAGGGAAGAGGCCATAGTCTGAGCCACCTGCCTTAATCTTATACAGGAACTAAGGTTTCACAGCTGAGTGACACAAACACTGCTCATTAGAACAAGGAGCCATAGGCAAGTACAAGTGATTAACACCCATACCCAGGATGTGCAACTACATCTTCCAAGTGTAGCTTGGCCTAAGTAGCCAAGTGGTTATGGTACTGGGTTTGTAACCCCAAGATCAAGAGTTCAAATCTCATAATGGCAAACTATGTAACTTCATCTGAAATAACAGATGGAAACGGGTTTGTACTCAAAAGAGTTACATCTTCCAAGTGTAGCTTGGCCTAAGTAGCCAAGTGGTTATGGTACTGGGTTTGTAACCCCAAAATCAAGAGTTCAAATCTCACAATGGTAAACTATGAAACAATGTAACTTCATCTGAAAAACAGATGGTCTGAGATGGAGTATTGATCATTTAAGCTTGGCCTAAATAGCCAAGTGGTTATGGTACTGGGTTTGTAACCCTAAGATCAAGCGTTCAAATCTCACAATAGCAAACTATGAAACAATGTAACTTCATCTGAAACAGATGGAAACGGGTTTGTACTCGAAAGAGTTACATCTTCCAAGTGTAGCTTGGCCTAAGTAGCCAAGTGGTTATGGTACTGGGTTTGTAACCCCAAGATCAAGAGTTCAAATCTCATAATGGCAAACTATGTAACTTCATCTGAAATAACAGATGGAAACGGGTTTGTACTCAAAAGAGTTACATCTTCCAAGTGTAGCTTGGCCTAAGTAGCCAAGTGGTTATGGTACTGGGTTTGTAACCCCAAGATCAAGAGTTCAAATCTCACAATGGGAAACAATGTGACTTCATCTGAAACAGATGGGAACGGGTTTGTACTCGAAAGAGTTACATCTTCCAAGTGTAGCTTGGCCTAAGTAGCCAAGTGGTTATGGTACTGGGTTTGTAACCCCAAGATCAAGAGTTCAAATCTCATAATGGCAAACTATGTAACTTCATCTGAAATAACAGATGGAAACGGGTTTGTACTCAAAAGAGTTACATCTTCCAAGTGTAGCTTGGCCTAAGTAGCCAAGTGGTTATGGTACTGGGTTTGTAACCCCAAGATCAAGAGTTCAAATCTCATAATGGCAAACTATGAAACAATGTAACTTCATCTGAATAGGAACAGATGGAAACGTGTTTGTACTTGAAAGAGTCACTCCTTTAGGGAGGCTATAAAAGCCATGAATAGGATACAGGAAAGATTTACTGAAATGATGTCACATATGAGAAGCCCTGGTTTAAAGCTTGGCCTAAATAGCCAAGTGGTTATGGTACTGGGTTTGTAACCCCAAGATCAAGAGTTCAAATCTCACAATGGCAAACTATGAAACAATGTAACTTCATCTGAAACAGATGGAAACGGATTTACTCAAAAGAGTATCAGTTACTCCTCATTGCTCATTCTCCATTTTGGCTTGGCCTAAATAGCCAAGTGGTTATGGTACTGGGTTTGTAACCCTAAGATCAAGAGTTCAAATCTCACAATGGGAAACTATGAAACAATGTAACTTCATCTGAATAGGAACAGATGGAAACGTGTTTGTACTCGAAAGAGTTACATCTTCCAAGTGTAGCTTGGCCTAAGTAGCCAAGTGGTTATGGTACTGGGTTTGTAACCCCAAGATCAAGAGTTCAAATCTCATAATGGCAAACTATGAAACAATGTAACTTCATCTGAATAGGAACAGATGGAAACGTGTTTGTACTTGAAAGAGTCACTCCTTTAGGGAGGCTATAAAAGCCATGAATAGGATACAGGAAAGATTTACTGAAATGATGTCACATATGAGAAGCCCTGGTTTAAAGCTTGGCCTAAATAGCCAAGTGGTTATGGTACTGGGCTTGTAACCCCAAGCTCAAGAGTTCAAATCTCACAATGGCAAACTATGAAACAATGTAACTTCATCTGAAACAGATGGAACCGTGTTTGTACTCGAAAGAGTTACATCTTCCAAGTGTAGCTTGGCCTAAGTAGCCAAGTGGTTATGGTACTGGGTTTGTAACCCCAAGATCAAGAGTTCAAATCTCATAATGGCAAACTATGAAACAATGTAACTTCATCTGAATAGGAACAGATGGAAACGTGTTTGTACTTGAAAGAGTCACTCCTTTAGGGAGGCTATAAAAGCCATGAATAGGATACAGGAAAGATTTACTGAAATGATGTCACATATGAGAAGCCCTGGTTTAAAGCTTGGCCTAAATAGCCAAGTGGTTATGGTACTGGGCTTGTAACCCCAAGATCAAGAGTTCAAATCTCACAATGGCAAACTATGAAACTATGTAACTTCATCTGAAACAGATGGAAACGGGTTTGTACTCGAAAGAGTTACATCTTCCAAGTGTAGCTTGGCCTAAATAGCCAAGTGGTTATGGTACTGGGTTTGTAACCCCAAGATCAAGAGTTCAAATCTCACAATGGCAAACTATGAAACAATGTAACTTCATCTGAAACAGATGGAAACAGGTTTGTACTCGAAAGAGTTACATCTTCCAAGTGTAGCTTGGCCTAAATAGCCAAGTGGTTATGGTACTGGGTTTGTAACCCCAAGATCAAGAGTTCAAATCTCACAATGGCAAACTATGAAACAATGTAACTTCATCTGAATAGGAACAGATGGAAACGTGTTTGTACTCAAAAGAGTTACATCTTCCAAGTGTAGCTTGGCCTAAGTAGCCAAGTGGTTATGGTACTGGGTTTGTAACCCCAAGATCAAGAGTTCAAATCTCACAATGGCAAACTATGAAACTATGTAACTTCATCTGAAACAGATGAAAACGGGTTTGTACTCGAAAGAGTTACATCTTCCAAGTGTAGCTTGGCCTAAGTAGCCAAGTGGTTATGGTACTGGGTTTGTAACCCCAAGATCAAGAGTTCAAATCTCATAATGGCAAACTATGAAACAATGTAACTTCATCTGAATAGGAACAGATGGAAACGTGTTTGTACTTGAAAGAGTCACTCCTTTGGCCTAAATGGCCAAGTGGTTATGGTACTGGGTTTGTAACCCTAAGATCAAGAATTCAAATCTCACAATGGCAAACTATGGAACAATGTGACTTCATCTGAAACAGATGGAAACAGGTTTGTACTCGAAAGAGTATCAAGAGTTCAAATCTCACAATGGCAAACTATGAAACAATGTAACTTCATCTGAAACAGATGGAAATGGGTTTGTACTCGAAAGAGTTACATCGTCCAAGTGTAGCTTGGCCTAAGTAGCCAAGTGGTTATGGTACTGGGTTTGTAACCCCAAGATCAAGAGTTCAAATCTCACAATGGCAAACTATGTAACTTCATCTGAAACAGATGGAAACGGGTTTGTACTCGAAAGAGTTACATCTTCCAAGTGTAGCTTGGCCTAAGTAGCCAAGTGGTTATGGTACTGGGTTTGTAACCCCAAGATCAAGAGTTCAAATCTCATAATGGCAAACTATGAAAAAATGTAACTTCATCTGAAACAGATGGAAACGGGTTTGTACTCAAAAGAGTTACATCTTCCAAGTGTAGCTTGGCCTAAATAGCCAAGTGGTTATGGTACTGGGTTTGTAACCCCAAGATCAAGAGTTCAAATCTCACAATGGCAAACTATGAAACAATGTAACTTCATCTGAAACAGATGGAAACAGGTTTGTACTCGAAAGAGTTACATCTTCCAAGTGTAGCTTGGCCTAAATAGCCAAGTGGTTATGGTACTGGGTTTGTAACCCCAAGATCAAGAGTTCAAATCTCACAATGGCAAACTATGAAACAATGTAACTTCATCTGAATAGGAACAGATGGAAACGTGTTTGTACTCAAAAGAGTTACATCTTCCAAGTGTAGCTTGGCCTAAATAGCCAAGTGGTTATGGTACTGGTTTGTAAACCCAAGATCAAGAGTTCAAATCTCACAATGGCAAGCCATGTAACTTCATCTGAAACAGATGGAAATGGGTTTATACTCGAAAGAGTTACATCTTCTTAACGCTTGGCCTAAATAGCCAAGTGGTTATGGTACCGGGTTTGTAACCCCAAGATCAAGAGTTCAAATCTCACAATGGCAAACTATGTAACTTCATGCTTGGCCTAAATAGCCAAGTGGTCATGGTACTGGGTTTGTAACCCCAAGATCAAGAGTTCAAATCTCACAATGGCAAACTATGAAACTATGTAACTTCATCTGAATAGGAACAGATGGAAACATGTTTGATACCTCTACGTTGAGCCTCCTCCTAGATGGTGTGCCCTGATGACGTATTTCTTCCGTCAGGTGCACGGCCTGAATTATGACGTGCAGCTCCTGTTTATAGAACAGCTGGGCCTCGGTGGCTCCTTGCAGGCGTTGCCCGTCTTTTACCAGGACCTGATCAAAGTCTGGAAAGTGGTCGCCTCGCGACGCAGCTCTCCCCCGTCAGGAGTAGCGGCTATCGTCAGAGAGCCGCTGCTCAGGAATCCGCCCCTCCGTCCTTTTCAGTGGTTGGCGGAGAGGAGGGCTGTGGCCGCAGGGGTGACCAGGATCGGGGACGTGCTGGGTGGCGGAGGACTGGGCTGGATGCTCCCGCAGGAGTTGGCGCGACGCGCGTCTGTGAGTGTCCAGGTCGCAGCCGATGCCATCCAAGACCTGAGAACGGTCGTGCTCGGACCCGACGTTATTTTGGGTCTTGAGGTGGTCCAGGTGCGCGGTGGTCTTCCGTCTGAGCGTTCCCCTGTTCGGACAGAATTCCACATTGGCCCCAAGCCCCGAACCCTCCCTCGGGTGCTGGTGCCTCACAATATGAGCCGCCTCGGGGACATGCCCTCTGTGCCTTTTGGCACAGCAAAGAGGGGCTTTTTGTATGGACTGCTGCTGCACACCTTCCATTTTCTCGCCCTTGTCCGTCGACCGGACACGCCCTGGCGTGCCTTGTTGCCGTCCGGCGGCGGAGGCCCTCGATGGGAGGCCCTCTACGGAGGTGTCCTCCCCCTTTCTATCGGGGACCTGGGTTGGAGGGTGTTGCATGCAGCAGTCCCTTATAATAAGAGGATGCATAGGTTCACGGACTCTCAGGACACGTGCCCTTTTTGCGGTCTTGTGGAGTCCGTGGACCATGTATACATAGGGTGTTGTAGGCTGCACTCCCTTTTTAGTTATTTGAAAAACCTTTTATTGATGTTTTGTTTGCACTTCAGCCCCACGCTCCTGATCTATGGGCACCCGGTGTGGAAGGGGGTCGGGAAGGAGGAGGACCTCCTCGTGAACCTGCTCCTGGGCCTGGCCAAGTTGGCCATTAACAGGTCCAGGCAGCGGGCGATCGACGGGGGAGTCCCACCCGATTGTTTGTCCCTCTTCCGCGGCTACGTTCGCTGCCGGATGTCCCTGGAGAAGGAGCACGCGGTGTCTGCTGGCACTCTCGAGGCCTTCCGTGCTCGGTGGGCACCGCGGGGACTGGGGTGTTTTGTTGACCCCTTTAATCACATTTTGATTTAAAGTTTGTAACTTTCCTTTAAACTTTGTTCTTGGTTTTACAGCTGACCTGAATTAGGGGCTGTGCCTGATTTATCCCAATTTTGTTGATTTGGTTTTCATTTAAAAGATTATCAAGAGTTCAAATCTCACAATGGCAAACTATGAAACAATGTAACTTCATCTGAAACAGATGGAAACAGGTTTGTACTCGAAAGAGTTACATCTTCCAAGTGTAGCTTGGCCTAAATAGCCAAGTGGTTATGGTACTGGGTTTGTAACCCCAAGATCAAGAATTCAAATCTCACAATGGCAAACTATGGAACAATGTGACTTCATCTGAAACAGATGGAAACAGGTTTGTACTCGAAAGAGTATCAAGAGGTCAAATCTCACAATGGCAAACTATGAAACAATGTAACTTCATCTGAAACAGATGGAAATGGGTTTGTACTCGAAAGAGTTACATCTTCCAAGTGTAGCTTGGCCTAAGTAGCCAAGTGGTTATGGTACTGGGTTTGTAACCCCAAGATCAAGAGTTCAAATCTCATAATGGCAAACTATGTAACTTCATCTGAAACAGATGGAAACGGGTTTGTACTCGAAAGAGTTACATCTTCCAAGTGTAGCTTGGCCGAAATAGCCAAGTGGTTATGGTACTGGGTTTGTAACCCCAAGATCAAGAGTTCAAATCTCACAATGGCAAACTATGAAACAATGTAACTTCATCTGAATAGGAACAGATGGAAACGTGTTTGTACTTGAAAGAGTTACATCTTCCAAGTGTAGCTTGGCCTAAATAGCCAAGTGGTTATGGTACTGGGTTTATAACCCCAGGATCAAGAGTTCAAATCTCACAATGGCAAACTATGAAACAGTGTCACTTCATCTGAAACAGATGGAAACAGGTTTATACTCGAAAGAGTTACATCTTCCAAGTGAGGCTTGGGCTTGGCCTAAATAGCCAAGTGGTTATGGTACTGGGTTTGTAACCCCAAGATCAAGAGTTCAAATCTCACAATGGCAAAACTATCAAGAGTTCAAATCTCACAATGGCAAACTGTGAAACAAGGTAACTTCATCTGAATAGGAACAGATGGAAACATGTTTGTACTCGAAAGAGTTACATCTTCCAAGTGTAGCTTGGCCTAAATAGCCAAGTGGTTATGGTACTGGGTTTATAACCCCAAGATCAAGAGTTCAAATCTCACAATGGCAAACTATGAAACAGTGTCACTTCATCTGAAACAGATGGAAACAGGTTTGTACTCGAAAGAGTTACATCTTCCAAGTGAGGCTTGGGCTTGGCCTAAATAGCAAAGTGGTTATGGTACTGGGTTTGTAACCCCAAGATCAAGAGTTCAAATCTCACAATGGCAAACTATGAAACAATGTAACTTCATCTGAATAGGAACAGATGGAAACGGGTTTGTACTCAAAAGAGTTACATCTTCTTAACCTTCATAACCCTACCGTTATATCTTGCCCCCCCATATCGAAATCGTCAGCAGCCTGCTGACTGCCATGACCTATCTGTGATGACTTTGGCGTGTGTCCTCTAGAGGGCCGAGACCTGGCAGGCACCGGCGTGCTTTTGGTGTCCTGCTGCAAGCCAGCTGCACCCTCCTCAGCCTGTGGAGCCAGAGCTGCAGAGGTCACAGGAAGAGAGGATTTGGATCAGCCAAACATTCCCGGAGTCACCTGGGTGGATGGCCCCGGGATATCAAGGTGCTGGTCCTCCTCCCTGTGGGTGCGCGATGAGCTCTGACTGGCTCCTGAGATTCAGCTGCCTTGCACCCTTCTCACATTGGCATTGTTGGAGGTGGCGCTAGTGATGGAGTTGAGCCCGTGTAGCAGTACACAAGATAAATACACAAGATAAGATCACATGGAGTTAGGGGTAATATATTAGCTTGGATAGAGGATTGCCTAACCAACAGAAAGCAGACAGTAGGGATAAATGGGCCTTTTTCAAGGCTTGGCCTAAATAGCCAAGTCATTATGGTACTGGGTTTGTAACCCCAAAGTCAAGAGTTCAAATCTCACAATGGCAAACTATGAAACAATGTAACTTCATCAGAGGGCTTCCCGCAGGAGTTGGCGTGACGCGCGTCTGTGAGTGTCCAGGTCGCAGCCGATGCCATCCAAGACCTGAGAACGGTTGTGCTTGGACCCGACCTTATTCCCCCGGACTTTGTCACAAGAATCCAGAGATTGTTAGTCAACTTCTTCTGGGATAAAAGATTGCACTGGGTCGCTGCCGAGGTTCTGAGTCTCCCGCTTAGGGAGGGTGGTCAGGCGCTAGTGTGCCTACGCACACAGGTGGCGACTTTCCGCCTTCAGACCCTGCAGCGATACGTTTACGTCGAGCCTCCTCCTAGATGGTGTGCCCTGATGACGTATTTCTTCCGTCAGGTGCACGGCCTGAATTATGACGTGCAGCTCCTGTTTATAGAACAGCTGGGCCTCGGTGGCTCCTTGCAGGCGTTGCCCGTCTTTTACCAGGACCTGATCAAAGTCTGGAAAGTGGTCGCCTCGCGACCCAGCTCTCCCCCGTCAGGAGTAGCGGCCATCGTCAGAGAGCCGCTGCTCAGGAATCCGCCCCTCCGTCCTTTTCAGTGGTTGGTGGAGAGGAGGGCTGTGGCCGCAGGGGTGACCAGGATCGGGGACGTGCTGGGTGGTGGAGGACTGGGCTGGATGCACCCGCAGGAGTTGGCGCGACGTGCGTCTGTGAGTGTCCAGGTTGCAGCCGATGCCATCCAAGACCTGAGAATGGTAGTGCTCGGACCCGACGTTATTTTGGGTCTTGAGGTGGCCCAGGTGCGCAGTGGTCTTCCGTCTGAACGTTCCCCTGTTCGGACAGAATTCCACATTGGCCCCAAGCCCCGAACCCTCCCTCGGGTGCTGGTGCCCCGCAATATGAGCCGCCTCGGGGACGTGCCCTCCGTGCCTTTTGGCACGGCAAAGAGGGGCTTTTTGTACGGACTGCTGCTGCACACCTTCCATTTTCTCGCCCTTGTCCGTCGACCGGACACGCCCTGGCGTGCCTTGTTGTCGTCCGGCGGCGGAGGCCCCTGATGGGAGGCCCTCTTTGGAGGTATCCTCCCCCTTTCTATCGGGGACCTGGGTTGGAGGGTGTTGCATGCAGCAGTCCCCTATAATAAGAGGATGCATAGGTTCACGGACTCTCAGGACACATGCCCTTTTTGCGGTCTTGTGGAGTCCGTGGACCATGTATACATAGGGTGTTGTAGGCTGCACTCCCTTTTTAGTTACTTGAAAAACCTTTTATTGATGTTTTGTTTGCACTTCAGCCCCACGCTCCTGATCTATGGGCACCCGGTGCGGAAGGGGGTCGGGAAGGAGGAGGACCTCCTCATGAACCTGCTCCTGGGCCTGGCCAAGTTGGCCATTAACAGGTCCAGGCAGCGGGCGATCGACGGGCGAGTCCCACCCGATTGTTTGTCCCTCTTCCGCGGCTACGTTCGCTGCCAGATGTCCCTGGAGAGGGAGCACGCGGTGTCTGCTGACACTCTCGAGGCCTTCCGTGCTCGGTGGGCACCGCGGGGACTGGGGTGTTTTGTTGACCCCTTTAATCACATTTTGATTTAAAGTTTGTAAGGTTCTTTTAAACTTTGTCCTTGGTTTTACAGCTGACCTGAATTAGGGGCTGTGCCTGATTTATCCCAATTTTGTTGATTTGGTTTTCATTTAAAAGATTATCAAGAGTTCAAATCTCACAATAGCAAACTATGAAACAATGTAACTTCATCTGAAACAGATGAAAACGGGTTTGTACTCGAAAGAGTTACATATTGCCCTGCTGCCGAAGAAGGGGGATCTCCGCCTTCTTAAAAACTGGCGCCCGGTCTCCCACCTCAGCACGGACTGCAAAATCTTCGCCCGAGCCATGTCTTCTCGGCTCGGCACCGTGCTGGACCACATGATCCACCCTGACCAGTCTTACACCGTCCCGGACCGAACTATTTATGATAACATCCATCTGGTCCGGGGCATCATCCACCATTCCCAGAGGGCTGGTCTGTCGAGCGCCTTCCTGTCTCTCGATCAGGAGAAGGCGGTCGACAAGGTGGATCACGGATACTTACTCGGAACTCTGCGAGCGTTCGGGTTCGGGACGCATTTTGTCGCCCGGATCCGACTTCTGTACACCCCCGCGGAGTGTCTAGTGAAGGTTAACGGGTCCCTGACGGCGCCCCTTCGCTTTGGGAGAGGGGTACGTCAGGGCTGCCCCCTGTCTGGCCAGTTGTATTCTATTTGCATGGAGCCTTTCCTGCGCCTCTTGCGAAGGAGGTTGTCGGGATTGGTTCTGCGCGGGCCGGGCATCGGGGTGGTCCTTTCGGCTTACGCCGATGACGTGCACCTTATGTTTAGTGACCCGGCTGACACGCGGAGGATGCGCGAGTGCCAAGAGGTCTACTCTGCCACTTCTTCTGCCAGGATCAACTGGGGTAAATGTTCTGGACTCCTGGTCGGTCAGTGGCAGATGGATCCTCTACCCGAGGAGCTCAGGCCTTTCACCTGGAGCAGGACCAGCCTCCTCTACCTGGGGGTCCATCTCTGCCCCGCTGAGGAATCCTGGCCGGCAAACTGGCAGGAACAGGAGACGAAAGTCACCGCTCGCCTGCGGCGCTGGACAGGACTGCTCCGAGTGCTATCTTACCGAGGTCGAGTTCTGGTCATAAACCAGCTGATCGCCGCCATGTTGTGGTATCGACCCCTCCCCTGGACTTTGTCACAAGAATCCAGAAATTGTTAGTCGACTTCTTCTGGGACAAAAGATTGCACTGGGTCGCTGCTGAGGTTCAGAGTCTCCTGCTTAGGGAGGGTGGTCAGGCACTAGTGTGCCTACGCACACAGGTGGCGACTTTCCGCCTTCAGACCCTGCAGTGATACCTTTACGTCGAGCCTCCTCCTAGATGGTGTGCCCTGACGACGAATTCCTTCCGTCAGGTGCACGGCCTGAATTATGACGTGCAGCTCCTGTTTATAGAACAGAGGGGCCTTGGTGGCTCCTTGCAGGCGTTGCCCGTCTTTTACCAGGACCTGATCAAAGTCTGGAATATGGTCGCCTCGCGACGCAGCTCTCCCCCGTCAGGAGTAGCGGCCATCGTCAGAGAGCCGCTGCTCAGGAATCCGCCCCTCCATCCCTTTCAGTGGTTGGCGGAGAGGAGAGCTGTGGCCGCAGGGGTGACTAGGATTGGGGACGTCCTGGGTGGCGGAGGACTGGGCTGGATGCTCCCGCAGGAGTTGGCGCGTCGCGCGTCTGTGAGTGTCCAGGTCGCAGCCGATGTCATCCAAGACCTGAGAACGGTCGTGCTCGGACCCGATGTAATTTTAGGTCTTGAGGTGGCCCAGGTGCGCGGTGGTCTTCCGTCTGAGCGTTCCCCTGTGCGGACAGAATTCCACATTGGCCCCAAGCCCCGAACCCTCCCTCGGGTGCTGGTGCCCCGCAATATGAGCCGCCTCGGGGACATGCCCTCTGTGCCTTTTGGCACGGCAAAGAGGGGCTTTTTGTACGGACTGCTGCTGCACACCTTCCATTTTCTCGCCCTTGTCTGCCGCCCGGACACGCCCTGGCGTGCCTTGTTGTCATCCGGCGGCGGAGGCCCCCGATGGGAGGCCCTCTACGGAGGTGTCCTCCCCCTTTCTATCGGGGACCTGGGTTGGAGGGTGTTGCATGCAGCAGTCCCCTATGATAGGAGAATGCATAGGTTCACGGACTCTCAGGACACATGCCCTTTTTGCGGTCTTGTGGAGTCCGTGGACCATGTATACATAGGGTGTTGTAGGCTGCACTCCCTTTTTAGTTATTTGAAAAACCTTTTATTGATGTTTTGTTTGCACTTCAGCCCCACGCTCCTGATCTATGGGCACCCGGTGTGGAAGGGGGTCAGGAAGGAGGAGGACCTCCTCGTGAACCTGCTCCTGGGCCTGGCCAAGTTGGCCATTAACAGGTCCAGGCAGCGGGCGATCGACGGGGGAGTCCCACCCGATTGTTTGTCCCTCTTCCGCGGCTACGTTCGCTGCCGGATGTCCCTGGAGAAGGAGCACGCGGTGTCTGCTGGCACTCTCGAGGCCTTCCGTGCTCGGTGGGCACCGCGGGGACTGGGGTGTTTTGTTGACCCCTTTAATCACATTTTGATTTAAAGTTTGTAACTTTCCTTTAAACTTTGTTCTTGGTTTTACAGCTGACCTGAATTAGGGGCTGTGCCTGATTTATCCCAATTTTGTTGATTTGGTTTTCATTTAAAAGATTATCAAGAGTTCAAATCTCACAATGGCAAACTATGAAACAATGTAACTTCATCTGAAACAGATGGAAACGTGTTTGTAAGCTTGGCCTAAATAGCCAAGTGGTTATGGTACTGGGTTTGTAACCCCAAGATCAGCTTGGCCTAAATAGCCAAGTGGTTATCGTACTGGGTTTGTAACCCCAAGATCAAGAGTTCATCTTCTTAACGATCTCGTGGAGGCAATTGTGGATTCAGTTTGTTCCCTGATACTGAGGAGAGAAGGTGTGTGGTGTTGCTGCTCCTCAGTGTTTAAACTGTTTCTGCTGCTGCTTTTGGGGTTGCTTCTGCTGTGTGCTGCTGCTGCCCCTGCACTCGAGGGTGTTTGCTGCTGCTGCTGCCCCTGCACTCAAGGGTGTTTGCTGCTGCTGCTGCCCCTGCACTCGAGGGTGTTTGCTGCTGCTGCTGCCCCTGCACTCGAGGGTGTTTGCTGCTGCTGCTGCTCCTGGACTCGAGGGTGTTTGCTGCTGCTGGACCTGCACTCGAGGGTGTTTACTGCTGCTGCTGCTGGACCTGCACTCGAGGGTGTTTGCGGCTGCTGCTGCTCCTGGACTCGAGGGTGTTTGCTGCTGCTGGACCTGCACTCGAGGGTGTTTACTGCTGCTGCTGGACCTGCACTCGAGGGTGTTTGCTGCTGCTGGACCTGCCCGTGTGGAGCAAAAGGAGAGAGAGGGAAAGAAGAAGAACAGCTTCTGTTGCTGCTTCAGGACAGGAAGGCCAGGAGGCCAGGACTGTGTCTAAAAACAACATCCTAGGTGGGTGTCCAACATTATTGTTTGTGTAAGGTGGGGGCAATAAAGGACTGTGTTTTGTAGGTGGAGGAAAGAAGACTGCAGGAAGGTTTGGGGAAGGAAGAGAGGTGGGTGTGTGGTTAAAACCACCTTTCTGCTACCCCCCCCGCCCTACCCAGCCCTTTCCCAGTAAGGCCAGCGGTGGCTGGTGAAGACATCGCCTCCCCCTGCAAGAAGATCATCAGGCCCCCACCCAACGTCCACCTTTCACTGGAGACACCCACCTGGACTCTTCCCTTTTCCCTCCTGTGCCTCCCTGTCCTTCACTCCTCTCCCTCCTCTCCTGTACAAAAGGGGGAGGTTATTACTACCTCTCTCCCTAGGGAGGAATATTGTATATTTAAAAAAATATATATATATTAAAAAATATATATAATTTTTTTTAAAAAATGGCCAATCCTTCCCAGGGTGGGCGTGGCTCTGGCCCTCAGGCCAGTTCAACATCTCCTGTGGCCGGGCCCTCGAGGGCTAATATGGAGACGGCTTTGTCACTGGTGGCAGGGCCTACAAAAAAGACGCGGGGGTGGTTGCTTCTGCAGCTCCTGCTGCTCCCGCTGCCCTGTCGCCATTCCGTCTCCTCATCAGGGCCCTCGGGGTAAAATGCTATGCTCACCCTGAGATGACTATTGAGGCCTGCGTAAAGGCTATGTCTGGGGTCGTCGGCCCCTCAGCCATTGTCGCAGCCTCAAAGATGTATGGGAGGGCCATCTTTTTCTTGAGGTCCAAGCGGGCAGTGCAACTCGCCCTGCAGAAGGGGCTCACTGTGGGTGGGACTTTTCTGGCGGTGGATCCCCTTGAGGCCACCGCCCAGAGGATTATTATTTCAAATGTCCCGCCCTTTATACCATGTGGGCTCCTCCTCCCCCACCTTAATAAGCTGGGGGAGGTCAGGTCAGGGGTTGCGCCAGTCCTGCTCGGCCTCAAAGACTCGGCCCTCCGCCACGTGTACTCCTTCCGGCGCCAAGTTTTTGTCCGCTTGGCCCGGGAGGAGTGCCTGGTGGGGGCCTTCTCGGTTAATTTTGAGGGGACCGCCTATCGGGTCTTCTGGACCGCGGAGGGCGTGCGGTGCCATGCCTGTAAGGAGGTGGAGCACGTAAGAAAGAACTGCCCCGCCTCCAAGGCCACGAGCCCCACCCAAGCGGCCACGGCTGGCACCGCCCCTCCACCCCCCGCCACCACTCCATCTCCCTCCCCACAAGGGGAAGCGACCCCTGCAGCAGCTGCCATCTCGGCTGCTGGTGAGGCGGGGGGAGAGCCCCCGCGCTGTAAGAAGGCGCGGAGGAAGACCCGAAATTTGGAGGCGGCCCGTGAAACGCCCCAAACCCCCCGAACACCTGGAAAAACCGGCTCGGGGGAAAAAACATCATCCGGCCCCCGCGTCGTGTCCGCGTGTGCTCCCGGGTCCGTGGGCGCTAAGGGGCCAAGTGCTGGGCCCGGCTTCATCCCTGCGCGTGCTCCCGGGGCCGGCGGGGAAAAGACCCGGGACCCCGAGCCGGGGAAACAAACATTGAAAACCCAGAGGGTGGAGTGTCCGGGAGGGCTGGACAAGGAGGAGGGGGCCTCGGAAATGGAGGTCTCCCTAGCCCCCAGCCTGACCCAGAAGAGATGTCACACTTCGGAGGAGGAAGTGGGCGACGCCCAAACTGAAGAAGTTGGGCATGTCCCTTCCCCTGATGAAGAGGTGGTGGTGTCTCCACCCAGTAAAACCTCGCCCTGCCGTCTGGGGGAACCCAAAACCCCTACCCCTACCACTGTTCCCCCTACCATTCTGCTGCAGTCCCCTGAACAGGGCCCCTCGGGGGTCACTGAGGGCACCTCCCTTGAGGTGGTGTCCGACTCCAGGGCACTTAATACCCCCGAGGTACCTTCTGGCTCGTCGGGGGACTGCAGATTTGAAATTTTTAAAGATGTTAATGGGTCATTGGGTGGCGGCGAAAAGGAGGGCCTTCCCGCTCCCTCCCAAACCTTGACACCGGGCATCCTATGTTTAGGTCAGGAGCTTGTCCTGAGCTCCCCGGACGACCCGGTGCCGGGAGGAGAGCGGGCATCAGAACTGCCGCTGCCCTCTGGCCCAAAAAGTTTAGAGCAGACCAGAGAGGACTCCTCTGGCTTTGATCCTGGGGGTGGGATCGAGGCACAGATAGAGCCAGCTGGCAGCTCCGAATCAGCCCCCGTACTCAATGCGGGGGAGGGGTCGGAAGCTGGAGGCGACGACCCGGAGGAGGACGGGGTGTCGGTGGTGAGCGTTGGGGATTACGCGGAGTCGCTCTCAAGTGAGGCGGTGGATCCCCTGGTGCCCTCCACTGACTCCCCCCTCATCCCCCCAAGGGAACTCCAGGACTTTTTGTCGGGGCACCGCGGTCGCCGAGACAGGGTTCAGTTGGCCTTGGACCGGTGGCATTCGTTTCTGCTGGTGTTCTGGTCCACTCGCGAGGCTCTCAAGTCTCCCGAGTTGGATAGGAACGCGCGGCGGAGGGTCCAAACATTTCTCGCTGGGCTCCTGAAGGAGAGGAAGGACTAAAAAGTCCTCTTCTTCTTTTTAATTACTTAAGGTGAAGGTTTGATGTACCTTTGACAATGAAGACGACTATAGCCAGCCTCAACATCCGCGGCAGCAGGGGCGCACAGCGCAGGTTCCAGAACTTCTCGGTCCTCAGGGACGGGAAGTATGCATTGTGCTTCCTGCAAGAAACCCATACCGTTCTGGGAGACGAAGCCACTTGGCTCCTGGAGTGGCGAGGGGGAGTCTACATGAGTCACATAGCCTCCAATTCTGGCGGGGTGGCTATCTTGTTGGCCCCGCATTTTCAGCCGGAGATCTTGGGGGTCAAGGAGCCGGTGCCAGGCCGGTTGCTGCACCTGACTGTGTGTCTGGGGGGGGCGGTGCTTCACTTTGTGAATGTGTATGCTCCCCTGGGCACGCAGCAGTAAGCGAGCTTCTTTGAAGAAGTGTCCACTCATCTCGGCTCCATCGACGCTGGCGAGTGCATCGTCCACGGGGGGGATTTCAATTGCACCCTCGGGGTCCGGGACCGTCACGGTACCCCGCACTGCACGCGAGGTGTGAGTAAGTTGCAGGACCTGGTCAGGTCCTTCGACTTAGTGGACGTCTGGCGAAATCTCCATCCTGACTCCAGCGTGTTCACCTTTGTGTCACCTGGAGTCGGAGCGTCCAGACTCGACCGCCTTTACGTTTCCAAGGCGTACGTGTCCTGCGTTCTGGCTGCTTCTATACAGCAGATTCCGTGCACGGACCACCGTCTGGTGTGGGCGGAGCTCACTTCGTTCTGCGCTCGGACGGGGTCCACGTACTGGCATTTTAATAACCTGTTGTTGGAAGACCAGCGGTTCCTGGACTCGTTCCGTCGTTTCTGGGCCGGCTGGAGAAGGAAGCGGGGAGGCTTCCCCTCCTTGAGGCTATGGTGGGACATGGGCAAGACTCACGTCCGAGTTTTCTGTCAAGAGTACGCGAAGGGGTCGACAAAGAGACGCAAATCCAGGGTCGAGGAGTTGGAGAAGGAGGTCTCCGTCAGCCCGACGTGGACCCGGCCCTGCGGTCGCTGTACGATGAGAAGAAGGGCGCACTGCGGGACCTGCAACTGGTCGGGTCTCGGGGCGCCTTCGTGAGGTCGCGGATCTGTTTCCTTAAGATGGACCGTGGCTCCCCCTTCTTCTACTCGCTGGAAAAAAGGCACGGGGTCTGTAAGCAGCTCCTTACGCTGCTGGCCAACGACGGATCCCTTGTCTCGGATCCGGAGGGCATCAGGGCCATCGCCCGAGATTACTACACTGCCCTGTTCTCTCCGGATCCGTCCAGTGAGGAAGCTTGCAGAGTTTTGTGGGAGGACCTGCCGCAGGTCAGCCCGGAGTGTGCCGGAAAGCTCGACTCCCCTATAAGTCTGGGGGAGCTGACCGGCGCACTCGACGGTCTTTCTAGGGGCAAAACCCCGGGACTAGACGGGCTGACCGTGGAGTTCTTCAGGGCGTTCTGGGACATCTTGGGGAGCGACTTCGCGGGGGTCCTGGGGGAGAGCATTGCTACCGGGGAGATGCCCTTTTCGTGGCGCAGGGCCGTGATTGCCCTGCTGCCGAAGAAGGGGGATCTCCGCCTTCTTAAAAACTGGCGCCCGGTCTCCCTCCTCAGCACGGACTACAAAATCTTCGCCCGAGCCATGTCTTCTCGGCTCGGCACCGTGCTGGACCACATGATCCACCCTGACCAGTCCTACACCGTCCCGGACCGAACCATTTATGATAACATCCACCTGGTCCAGGACATCATCCACCATTCCCAGAGGGCTGGTCTGTCGAGCGCCTTCCTGTCTCTCGATCAGGAGAAGGCATTCGACAGGGTGCATCACGAATACTTACTCGGAACTCTGCGAGCTTTCGGGATCGGGACGCATTTGGTCGCCCGGATCCGACTTCTGTACACCCCCGCGGAGTGTCTAGTGAAGGTTAACGGGTCCCTGACGGTGCCCCTTCGCTTTGGGAGAGGGGTACGTCAGGGCTGCCCCCTGTCTAGCCAGTTGTATTCTATTTGCATGGAGCCTTTCCTGCGCCTCTTGCGAAGGAGGTTGTCGGGATTGGTTCTGCGCGGGCCGGGCATCGGGGTGGTCCTTTCGGCTTACGCCGATGACGTGCACCTTATGTTTAGTGACCCGGCTGACACGCGGAGGATGCGCGAGTGCCAAGAGGTCTACTCTGCCACTTCTTCTGCCAGGATCAACTGGGGTAAATGTTCTGGACTCCTGGTCGGTCAGTGGCAGATGGATCCTCTACCCGAGGAGCTCAGGCCTTTCACCTGGAGCAGGACCAGCCTCCTCTACCTGGGGGTCCATCTCTGCCCCGCTGAGGAATCCTGGCCGGCAAACTGGCAGGAACAGGAGACGAAAGTCACCGCTCGCCTGCGGCGCTGGACAGGACTGCTCCGAGTGCTATCTTACCGAGGTCGAGTTCTGGTCATAAACCAGCTGATCGCCGCCATGTTGTGGTATCGGCTGGTCACTTTGACCCCTCCCCCGGACTTTGTCACAAGAATCCAGAGATTGTTAGTCGACTTCTTCTGGGATAAAAGATTGCACTGGGTCGCTGCCGAGGTTCTGCGTCTCCCGCTTAGGGAGGGTGGTCAGGCACTAGTGTGCCTACGCACACAGGTGGCGACTTTCCGCCTTCAGACCCTGCAGCGATACCTCTACGTCGAGCCTCCTCCTAGATGGTGTGCCCTGATGACGTATTTCTTCCGTCAGGTGCACGGTCTGAATTATGACGTGCAGCTCCTGTTTATAGAACAGCTGGGCCTCGGTGGCTCCTTGCAGGCGTTGCCCGTCTTTTACCAGGACCTGATCAAAGTCTGGAAAGTGTTCGCCTCGCGACGCAGCTCTCCCCCGTCAGGAGTAGCAGCTATCGTCAGTGAGCCGCTGCTCAGGAATCCGCCCCTCCGTCCTTTTCAGTGGTTGGTGGAGAGGAGGGCTGTGGCCGCAGGGGTGACCAGGATTGAGGACATGCTGGGTGGCGGAGGACTGGGCTGGATGCTCCCACAGGAGTTGGCGCGACGTGCGTCTGTGAGTGTCCAGGTTGCAGCCGATGCCATCCAAGACCTGAGAACGGTAGTGCTCGGACCCGACGTTATTTTGGGTCTTGAGGTGGCCCAGGTGCGCGGTGGTTTTCCGTCTGAACGTTCCTCTGTTCGGACAGAATTCCACATTGGCCCCAAGCCCCGAACCCTCCCTCGGGTGCTGGTGCCCCGCAATATGAGCCGCCTCGGGGACATGCCCTCTGTGCCTTTTGGCACGGCAAAGAGGGGCTTTTTGTACGGACTGCTGCTGTACACCTTCCATTTTCTCGCCCTTGTCCGTCGACCGGACACGCCCTGGCGTGCCTTGTTGCCGTCCGGCGGCGGAGACCCCCGATGGGAGGCCCTCTACGGAGGTGTCCTCCCCCTTTCTATCGGGGACCTGGGTTGGAGGGTGTTGCATGCATCAGTCCCCTATAATAAGAGGATGCATACGTTCAAGGACTCTCAGGACACATGCCCTTTTTGCGGTCTTGTGGAGTCCGTGGACCATGTATACATAGGGTGTTGTAGGCTGCACTCCCTTTTTAGTTATTTGAAAAACCTTTTATTGATGTTTTGTTTGCACTTCAGCCCCACGCTCCTGATCTATGGGCACCCGGTGTGGAAGGGGGTCAGGAAGGAGGAGGACCTCCTCGTGAACCTGCTCCTGGGCCTGGCCAAGTTGGCCATTAACAGGTCCAGGCAGCGGGCGATCGACGGGGGAGTCCCGCCCGATTGTTTGTCCCTCCTCCGTGGCTACGTTCGCTGCCGGATGTCCCTGGAGAGGGAGCACGCGGTGTCTGCTGGCACTCTCGAGGCCTTCCGTGCTCGGTGGGCACCGCGGGGACTGGGGTGTTTTGTTGACCCCTTTAATCACATTTTGATTTAATGTTTGTAAGGTTCCTTTAAATTTTTGTCCTTGGTTTTACAGCTGACCTGAATTAGGGGCTGTGCCTGATTTATCCCAATTTTGTTGATTTGGTTTTCATTTAAAAGATTATCAAGAGTTCAAATCTCACAATGGCAAACTATGAAACAATGTAACTTCATCTGAAACGGGTTTGTACTCGAAAGAGTTACATCTTCTTAACCTTTCTAACCCTGCCACTATGTCTTGGCACTCCCTCCACATCCCCAGCAGAGGCGGAGGCAGCCTGCTGACTGCTACACCCTGTCTGTGATGATCTTGGTGAGCAGCCTCTGGATTGCCGAGACCTGGAGGGCCCCAGCCTGCTTTCGGGATCCTATTGTGTGGAAGTGGACCCCTCCTCAGCCTGTGGAGCTGGAGCTTCTGGGGTCACAGGAAGAGGGGATTCGAATGGGTCGGTCACCCCCGGAGTCAACTGGACGGATGGCCCCGGAGTGTTCACCTGCTGATTCTCCTCCCTATGGGTGCCCGAGGGCCCCTTGCTGAATTCTTGAGAAGGGGAAGCTGGAGTGAGATCGAGCTGCCCACACCTTCTCATGCTGACACTGTTGGTGGCCAACTATGGCGTCAGTCATGGATTTAGCATGCACAGCAGTGCAGGACCTATGTCCTGGACCAAGGTCTCCATAATAGCCGCCATCCTACCAGCGTTGGCCTCGGTACGTTGGCATGCCAGTGCTATCACCTCAGCCTGAAAGCGGATGGACTCCTCCATCATGCCTTACAATCTGAGGAGTGCAGTGGACATCCCTTCCTGATATTCCCGAGCTTGCCTTTGCAGGTCCAGCAATTGGGGTATGACCTAGACAAGAGGCTTGTCAACTGACTCAGGCTCAGCCATGTTCTGGCCTCCAGCAGTCCTCCGAGTGCCAGAAACCCAGGAAGTCCCTGCCACCACCTGCTATGGATTAGACAGTGCGATGTGCTCACCAGATTGTAACCCTGAGTCTACTCCAGGACAAGGTCCCACCAAGAAGTACGTCTCTGTACTGGTGGAGGGCATGGGTGGTCTTCAATTAAGATGTCATCAGATTCTTCTTCCGAGGTATTTTCAGGGCTTGGATCATGGACCCCCTCAGCTGCTTCTCAGATGTGCCTGCGAAACCAAGGAGAGAGAATTAGTACATGGCAGGGGATTATGGAACAGTGGAACTGACTCACAGCATGGCTGTCTGATGGATGTTGCACTGCTGCATCCTCACTTGGTTGAGCACCACCGACCTCATCAATAGCACAGGAACAGTCCAGATCATCACCAGCCAGCTCATAGACTCATAGGCATCTACAGCACAGGAGGCGGCCATTCGGCCCATCGTGTCCGCACCAGTCAACAAAGATCTGACTACACTAATCCCATTTTCTAGCGCCTGGCCCATAGCCCGGGATGCTATGGCAATGCAAGTGAATATCTAAATACTTCTTAAATGTTACGAGGGTTTCTGACTCAACCACCCTTTCAAGCAGTGAATTCCAGACTCCCACCACTCTCTGGGTGAAAACATTTCTCCTCAATTCTCCTCTTAGCCCTCTACCTCTTAGCTTAAATCTGTACTTCCTGGTTATTGACCCCTCCACTAATGGAAAAAGTACCTTGCTATCCACCCTATATATGCCCCTCATAATCTTATACACCTCTATCAGGTCCCCTCTCAACCTTCGCTGCTCCAAGGAAAACAGCCCCAGCCTATCCATCTTTCCGCATAGCTCAGACCCTTCAGCCCAGGCAGCATCCTGATAAATCTCCTCTGCACCCTCTCCAGTGCAATCACATCATTCCTATAATGTTGTGACCAGAACTGCATGCAGTACTCCAGTTCTGGCCTAACCAGTGTTTCATACAGTTCTAGCATAACGTCCCTGCTCTTGTATTCTATGCCTCGGCTAATAAAGGCAAGTATCCCATATGCCTTCTTAACCACCTTATCTACCTGCCCTGCTACCTTCAGGGATCTATGGATATGCACAAGATCCCTCTGATCTTCAGTACTTTCCAGGGTCCTACCATTCATTGTGTAATCCCTCGGCTTGTTAGCCCTCCCCAAGTGCATTAGTACACATTTCTCCGGGTTGTATTCCATTTGCCACTGCTCTGCCCACCTCACCACTCCATTGATATCCTCCTGCAGTTTAAGGCTATCCTCCTCCCTATTTACCACCCCACCAATTTTCGTGTCATTCTCGGACTTCTTGATCATACCCTCTACATACTCCCTACCCCCACCCTGGATGACTCCATTTTCAAAGTGAGGACCTTGATGTCAGGCGTTCCTCCACCAGACTGCAACCTCTCCCTTTTGTTGTGTGCCAGCTTGTCCTGCATGAGGACAGTTTGAGTGTAAGCAGGGCTCCTGTCAGGCCAGATGAGAAGGATGCATGGCATGTGTGGGCAGTGAATGGCGCCATGGATGGGATGAAGACACAAACTGCAGGGCAAATGGAAGTGTGTGTGTGTGAGAAAGTGAGTGAATGGTGATGTGCCTTGAACTGGCAGTGAGTGAGATCCCTGTGGATATGTGATGGATTTGTGAATGTGTGAGTTTTGAGAATGACGAGAAGAATGACTTGCCCTGGTGGAATGGAGGAGATCCTTCATCCCCTTTCAGCACTGGGTGGCTGTCCTCTTTTGCCAGGCATTGGTGCTGACCACTGCTGCCACCACCTCCCATGCTGGATTTGTCACCTGGCTTGCTGGTCTTCGCCCAGAGTGGGTGTAGAGGACTTCACATTGGGCCTCCACTGCGTCCAGTAGGTGCCCAAGGGAGGCGGTGCTAAATTTGGCGGCAGCATGTTTCCTCCCTTTGGCAGACCTGACTATGCAGCAGCTTCCAATGCCTTAGAGAGTGCTAGCTCTGTGCAGGGGTGACCTTTAAATATGATGCCCGGGTTACTGAAAGCTTGCGGGTAAATCAGAGGCTGCCCCGACAATGATCTGGCGTATTTCACAGGAATGCATTATAAACGAGGCAGGAATATACGGCGCGAAAACCTGCCATTGCAGCCAGCGGGTAAAACATCCTTTTTCCTGCCCGCTATTGCACTTAGTGCAAATATGGGACAATTCCACCCATCAAATCTGTTTCACTCTCTACAGATGCTGGCTCTCTTGCTGAGTATCTCCAACATTTTCTGTTTTATTTTAGATTTCCACCATCCACAATATTGTGCTTTTGTGTTAGTTCTCTTCAGTACACTAAAGCCCATGAATCAGTATCTTAACGCTTTCTCTCCCCACCTTCCCACCCAAACTTCTGAACCCCTTCACCAATCTCATCTTGTCCAATTTTGATTAAATAGAGAAAAAGGTAGTCTTTTGATTACATACAGCATGATGATGTAGATGTAACTTCCTCCATATGAATCTCCCTCTCATCAACATTGTAATGAAGAGCAAATTTCAACAATGCTGAATGGAAAGAGACACCACTGTTTCTTTCTAATTGTCTATCACAGTTGTCCTGTTGAATGTATGGATAGAATTTTCTAATTGCCAACTGAATAATAGCTACCAGTCAATTACAAAGAGACCGCCTGAAAATGGCACTCAATGTAGGGCATCAACATTCAAACCAGTTGACTTTGGTGCATTTGTTATTTTCATGATCACTCAGCAATCTTGTATATTTGGGATTGTAAGAAGGTGTGCAAGCAGTTTAATTTCATTCTTAATCTTGAACTTGTCTTTCCTGATCAAAATAAACAGACTATCAGCCATATTTGGGCGAGTTAGTCCATTGCGTGCCCGGTGTATGAGGGTGTTATTATAGTGTAACAAACTTTCATCATAATGCTAAATTTATCATTTAAATTGGAAATATAATAACAGAATGTGTAATTTTAAAGTAGGAATTGAATTGTACCCACACCCTCTGACCCTACATTGAGTGCCATTTTCAGGCAGTCTCTTTGTAATTGACTGGTAGCTATTATTCAGTTGGCAATTAGAAAATTCTATCCATACATTCAACAGGACAACTGTGATAGACAATTAGAAAGAAACAGTGGTGTCTCTTTCCATTCAGCATTGTTGAAATTTGCTCTTCATTACAAACATTACTACAGCTCCCTGTAGGGGTTTTTTAGTAATTATTGTTGGAGTTAAAGAACGGTAGATTTTATAATGTAACATTTTGAAACTTAATTTTCAAAAAAAGACAGAATAACGGTAGATTTTATAATGTAACATTTTGAAACTTAATTTTCAAAAAAAGACAGAATCTCTTTTTGGATCCATCTATTGGTAAAATGGCCCCAGCAGTAAATTTTTAAAAACATTTCCCTCAATACTGTACAGCTAATGGTGTAGAATTATTTTCTTTATGCAAAAGTGTCCTTTAATGTCTCACAGACAGACTGGAATTGCTGCTGCTACCATCAAAAGTGAAGGAGGGTTTGGTTTGTGAGGCAAGAGCTGTGCAGATAAAATTTCACAACACTGGACAGTTTTACATCCCAGAGTCCCGATGTCATCGCACACTCGCACGATATCTCACTTGGCAGGTTAAGCGGGCAATTAAGCCCATTAAGGAGGCACTTGAAAGCAATTTTTTGTGGCCCATCCACCTTTACAGTTGGCCGATGGGCCAATTGGCCAGGCGGCCTTTACATTTTTGCTCAAGCCTCAATCCAGGGCGGGATGAAATCTCCGTGGGGAAACAAAATTAAAAGAGATATCTTGGGACCGTTTTTTTATGAGGTATCCTTTCAGGTGCTTGATTGTGCTGCATGGACAATTTTTGCAGCATTTTTGTTGTTTCGTTTATTCTGTGGGGATCTGCAGTTTCATGAGGCAGCTGTCTGCCTTCAGGGAGCTCACTGGAAGCGCTGACCAGCACCCGCAGTAAGGTTGGTGCCTGCCCTCTTCCCACCCCCACCGGCAGTGCTGAGCCTTTCTCAGTGCGCGTTTCAAGCTGTCTGGCCGTTAACTGGCCAGCTAGTGTGAAATCATGGTTGGGGGCCTGTTTCCTGTCTGCTCCTGGGCCCGCTAATCGTGTGTGCCCAACGAGTGAAAAATTCAGGACACTGCTTACAAAGTGAGTAATTGTATTCAGGTTCGAACACAGTGACATTTTTTACTGAGCTTAAGTTAATGTAAGAAATTTAACCTCTTTTTACGGCACTTCTCATGGCTATTCCTTCCTATGTCAAAAGTCCTATCCCAAGGATACTTGAGAAACAACTGCAGCCTACTAAACACCAGTAAATTGCACTATGGTAAACTCCAGTTCACAGAGAAATCCTACAGTACAGTTGTTACTGAATTTCCAGACTGTTGATTCAAGGCTACACGCTACCAGTCTCCTTAACCTTCTCGAAATTTTACCTAGTAATTGATATCCATTCTGGTCAGAGCAGCAAGTAAAACATAGGGTGAAATGTTTTAAAAGCTTTAAGAGTAAAACAAGAACGAACAGGCACCTTAATTCTAATAACATTTGCAAAATACCGTGTTCAGACTCACCTATTATCCACTGACAGTAATGCTCAAAATTAAGGCTGCAGACAACTAAACTGAACTATATTAAACTGAAAGGCAATACCAGCACACACATCCGTATAAATAAATCCACAATAAGCAAGTTTACTTAATATATTTCATTCACACTTATGACAGTAAGTTTTACTTACAAATGATATTGGCCAAAACTTCTGATCTCCGGATGGTTGTACCCCAGAAGTATCCCCCAAGGTGTACTGAGGGACCCATCGAAAGTCCTGATGCACTGAATATGCAGAAAATGCCCGTGAAGTTTGGATTTCCAATGGGCAATTCCCCTGCATCCAGAACTCTCTGAAACTCTTGAGTTAAAGTCAGAGATTTCAGATGGTTCCGACTCACTTGCCAGAACAGGTCCCAGGAAAAAACTGAAGAATTAAAATCAATTCTAAATTCTAAATTCTGGGTCCACATCCGTAATTTTGAGCACTATTGTTCTGGTTGATAGTGGGTGACTATACTACTGACCACCCTGACTCCACACTGGACCCTCCCCGACAACCCCCATCACACTGACTACACCCCCTACCACCCAACTACCCCATCCCAAACTAACCCCTTGACCTGACTATCCTCCCAACCACACCCTGACCATCTTCCCCCAACCACCTGACTACCTCCCCCATCAACCGGCTACCCCCCCAACCCCAGCCACCCGACTACCTCCCCCAACCATCCAGACCCACCCTACCCCCTCACCCAATTACCTGCGCCCTACCGCCTCATCCACCCACCTGCCTCCTACTCCCTCACCCGCCTGCCGCCCTATCCCCTCACTCACACCTGCCACCCTAACCCATCACCCACTTACCTGCCACCCTATTACCTCACCCACTTACCTGCCATCCTACCCCCCCCACCTAGTTCTGCATGATGGTCAGACCACAAGTATCTGTGCAAAGTTTAACTACAAGGAAGAATATCATTCTGATATCTGTACTCATCTAAGGGATTTTTGTGAACTTTTAATTTTCGTATGATCATATTCTGTCTATTCAATCGATTTTAATAAACTGATATTGGGCACCATTATTTCTATTCAATTCACTGAAACAGAATGGGATGGGCAAACATAATTAATACTTTTTAGAAGTTCAAAGAATGCATATTTTTGTACAGAACTACTGGAAAAGGACTGGAAGCGAGAGTTTGAATCTAAGGATTATGACATATGAAATACGATACCTTCACACCAGATACCAGTTGTTACCTAAGTTGTCACTTAACAGTCTAAATGCTGGTTATTAATAGAAACATTCAAAAAAAGCAGATTCTACGTTCTGCTTCTGATTCTGTGTACGTTCTTGCTCTCCCAAAAAAAGAGAGCTGTGGGAAAATATTACACACAACTAAAACATGCAATCATTTAAACAATCAACAAATTGTCACAAATTCTGGATTATCGTTACCTAATTTCTGATGGAGGAGTCTGAGAATAAGGATTTGCTGAGCAAGCTAAGATCCTAATAATTGCCCCAGGGTGATACGTTTCCAGGACATCAATAGCTGTTGGGTACACGGCCTCCTCAAATACCAGTTCAACATATTCCTGGCTATGAAAACTTTGGGGAGTCCTTCTGAATGGCAGAGGTGAACTTGGGCACTTTTCCCACCATCTCCCATAGGTCCGGAACACAGCGGTCTGTGTGAAATCGCCAGAACTTGGGTAAACGTTTGGCAGTCCAGACAAATTCCACATAGTGTAGGACAAGCTGTTCTCGCTGCCATACTGAGAACTGAAATCCACCACTTCTTTGGCATACTGCACCACTTCAACGCTGAGAGGTAGGATACGGTTGCTTGACTCAATAGCTCGTCGACTGTTCATTATTTCTCCTCTTGTACCAGATCTGGCTCTACGTCGTAGGCAGATGTAGTAAAACATGCTCAAAAATGTTAACATGGGATACATTGAGGTTAGTTTGGGTGCTCCCTGCAGGGAAGATGCCTTGTTTCTCCTCAGCACTGCGTTTTACTTCTTCATCGACATTAATACAGCTTAGCCCTGTGTGCATGGAGCAGAAAAAAGGTCAAGGTGGTCTCTTTAAGAACATTCAGAAAAATCCACAAGATTAATTATTTAATTAACTTTAACACTCAGAACAGCACAATGAGATAACTCATTTTTCACCTGCGCCACTGACCATGCATCTTGTCCTGCATATTCTCTAAACAGTATTATGGAAAAGTAACATCTCAGAAGCTGGATCCATCAAAGCTCTCCCCACTGTTTAGTAACAGTCTAGGGATCGAGTTTTCACTTTGTTCGCAATCGGCAAACTGTGCTCAAAATTGTTCTAGTTTTCTGAAGTGAAGTTATGATTCAAACTTCCACTCAAATTCATTTTTGTAATCACAAATGTAAAATCTCCCATAAACATTATTTTCCTTGATATTTTTAAGAGCGACAAGAGCTAATCCCAGTCTGAAAGTTGCAGTAGAATTGTTAAGAGTAAGGAGATCACAGCGAGCTTTATTTCCATAAATGCATCTTAAATAAACTTAGCTGGTTTAAGATACTGTACAGCTACAATGCCTGGTTTTACTTCTTCCGTAGCCCAGAATCTTCTGATCATCTGTTTTAGTAATTACTTAATCTTTGCAATGCAACACGAGGGTCACATGGATTATTACCAATGCTAACTATAACTAAGTGCAATTTAAAAGCTCTAGACACATGTTGGTACAAAAATAAGCACGTTATATTTAGAGCACACTCTAGAAGCCACTGAGTTACACAAAAGATTTCTTGAACTGCAATAAATTCAAAAGAAACCTATAAAAAGTTCTTCAAGTGTTGAGTGCAAAACTGGCCAGTTAAATACTGAACAATCTAATAATCGTTTGATAGTGCAGAGCTGAGTATTGCTGAAAAAAGAGACATGTCAAAGCTTATCGTCTTTCACTCATCAGGACGCTTCGCAAGATGTTCTGCCTGTCACACAAACGAATAATGTGGTATATGAATTTCAGTGCCAGTGTGATGCTAGATAATATAGGCCATACATCCCAAAGAGTGGCGGATTGTTTCAAACAGTATGTCCCTTCCACTGTTCACAACAGGCAAGGTACAGGCCATACCCAACAAGCCAGTGCTAACAAAACTCAAAACACAGTGTCCCACATCAGATATGATTCCACAATTGGACAACATTTGCTATATAATCCACAGTGTGCTAAGAATTATGCTGGCAACCAATTTAAGATTGTCAGTTGAGGTTGCAGCATGGTACATTTGTCTATACCAGAAGTTACAAATATTAATACACAGGGCCCTGTTCTTTGCAGACAGAAAGAATATGTACATACATTGCGCCTGTTTCAGCTAAACAAAATAAGTGACAGCCATTCGCTGACTCATTCCTCAGGGCAATGCCTTGACCAGTCAGGGTCAAGCTGCCTGCTTTAAATTTCAAACAATGCTTGGCAGTTAACTGTCAGTCACCATCAACTGGTTCAATCTCCATGGCAACATCTCTACCAATCAGAGTCCACTTGCCAACCAATCAGCACTCTCTTCTCATACAGTATAAATTGTTGTTTTCCCCTAGTATTGGTATTCTTGTGATGTGTCCTGATGAGTGCAGGATGAGAAGCTTCAACATGTCGTTTTACAGCAATATTGAAAAATCTGTTACATTTTTCGTAATTGTGCACATAAAAGCATACTAAAGGCATTTTTTTTACCAAATCAAGAGAGTCAATTTAGCTTATACTGTTTACTATTCTATTTACATTGATCAAAAAAGACATATTTATTACAATGATTTTCCATATTAGGTGAAAATTTAACCTAAATGTGTATATTTATTTAACTTTAATTTTTGTTTACCAATACATACTAAATATATAAAGTAGGCACAGAGAAGCCATGAAATTAAGAATTACTGTATCTATAATTACATATAGGGCATAAAATATAATGGTCAACATAGTCACATTTAGCATGGGTCAGATTTCATCATTGCTACAGATAGGAGCTTTTAACATGGAAGAATATTGCTTCAAGTCATAAGAATTCCTAATGATTTGTAGAAAGTGGCATAATCAGTATTTCATTACTCTGTTCAAGGATGATCTCTTGAATTTATATATATCCTTAAGATCCCCTCTTGTAGAGCATATCAGAAAGTGCATGTTATGTTTCTTCATCCTTCCAAGTGAAACACAATGTTCAGCAACCACAACAAGCTCTGGCCTCAATATCCCTTTTAAACCCACACAAAATGTTAATGATATGTCAAAAAGGTGCACGTCTGTTAGGCATCATGATCTTGCCATGTTCCAAAATTAAAACAAAATAGTGGATAACTTTTGATTTAATTTTGCCACAGTAAATGTTTAAATCAAATGCAAATACATTTTTAAAATAAACACTGATAATATACCCAAAGGTACCTTTTCTGTTACTGTTAAAAGGCATGTTTCAACAATGAATTCTTGCATAAACACCGATTGCTCAATAAGTGCTTGTACAATAGAACCCCATTTATTCTAATTTATAATGCCTGTTTGCAAGGGTCATTTTGCTTTTTAATCAGGTAGTATTGATGAAAAAAGGTGGCTTTTTGTCGAAGCTTTTCGTCTTGCACTCATTAGGACAATTCACAAGAAAATACCAGTGTCAGGGGAAACAATATATTTTTACTGAGGAGACCAATTTCAGGTAATTGGCAAAAGAACCAACAGTGACATGAGGAAAAGACTATTATATAATAGTGCAAGTTTAAAAAATGCACATACTTAGATTTTGACCATATCATCAAAAATTTGAACTTCTGTATTTGCCCTCTGGAATTAGGAGGACAGAATATTTCTGCCAAATACAAAAATATGACCACTGAAATATGAAGCAAATATTAAAGCTTTAATTTAATCATGACCTCAATGTCCCTTTTAAATCCACACTATCTTTTTCTTTATTCTTTCATGGGATGTGGGCATCGCTGACAAAACCAGCAATTGCTGCCCATTCCTGAGTGGCTTGCTAGGCTATTTCAAAGGGCAATTAAGAGTCAACTACATTGTGTGGGCCTGGAGTCACATGTAGGCCAGACCAAATGAGGATGGCAGATTTCCTTTTCAAAGGACATTAATGAACCAGATGTGTGTTTACAATAACCAATGATAGTTTTGTGGTCACAATTACTGAGACTAGTTTATATTCCAGATTTATTCATCGAATTTAAATTCCGCCAGCTGCCATGGTGGGGTCTGAACCCCTGACCCAAAGTGTTAGCCTGGGCCTCTGGATTACTAGTCCAGTGACATTATCACTAAGTCATCATCTCCCCTTGATAATATGGACAAAACTCAAGTGTTTTTTAGACATCGTCTGATCCCCACGATAAAATTAGCACCTCATATAGACTGTTTATAACTTTCACTTTTCTAAAGCATTGTTTAAATAGTGCTGAGGAGTGTGGTGGAACAGAGAAACTCATGGGTTCAAATACATAATTCCCTCAAAGTGCAAGTGGAGGTGGTAAACCCCATAAAAAGTATGAACTGCATTTTGAATTTTATTCAGCATAGATTCAGCAAGAAAATTCCAGGAACTGTAAAGTATAGTTAAAAGGTGGCACTTGAGATACTGGGACTATTTATAGTGGAGCAGAGAAGGTTATGAGGAAATTTAATACAGTTGGTTTTGATACAGTGAATAGAGAAAGACTGGTTTTAATGTCAGTAAGGAGAGGTCATCATTCTCAAATTATAAAGCATGGAGAGAAGAAATGGCTTTAAACATAATTGTTCAAGCATGAAATGTTTTGCCACAGGGAGTGTTTGAGGCAGGGACCAACACATCTTTTACGGAAAAAATGGTTAAATATTTAAAGCAGAGGACTTGTACAGGGTTATTGGGAAGAGTAGGATATGGAGATTAAATTTAATCAGAGGTAAGTCACAACAACAAAGCTTAAGTTGCCAGTTCTCCATTCTCCAATGCCTCTCCACTGTCATCCATGTGGGTGGGACTGCTCTCATCTGGTTCCATTCTTTTCTATCTATCTATATGTAGCCAGGGAATCATTTAAAATGGCAACTCTTCCTGCTCCTGCAATATTACTTCTGGTGTCCCCCTAGGATCTATCCTTGGCCCTCTCCTATTTCTCATCCACATGCTGCCCATCAGTGACATCATCGAAGGCACAGTTTTCACATAGAAGTTAACAAGATCCAGCTCTACCTCACCTCTCTCGATTTCTGTTGCTAAATTATCAGGCTGCTTATCTGACATCCAGTACTGAATGTGCAGAAATTTACTCCCATTAAATATTAGAAAGACTGAAGCCATTGTTTGCAGCCACCACTTCAAACTCCATTCTAGCTACCAAATCCATATCTTCTCCCTGGGAAACAATCTGAGATTTAGCCAGTCTGTTTGCAATCTTGGTGTCACCTTTGACCCAGTAATGAACTTCCAACCTTATATTCATGCCATGGCTAAGAGTGCCTATTGTTAACCTCCGTAACTTCGCCCATCTCAGCTGATCTGCTGCTGAAATCCTCATTCATGCCTTTGTTACCTCTAGACTCAACTATTTCAATGATCTCCTGGCTGGTCCCCCCCAATTCTACCCTCTGTAAACTTGAGGTCATCCAAACTCTGCTCCCATGTCTTAACTTGCAACAAGTCCCATTCACCTACACCCCTCTATTCACTGACTTATATTGGCTCCCAGACAAGCAACATCTTGATTTTAAAATGTTCATCCTTGTTTTTAAATCCCTCCATGGCCTCACGTCTCCCTACTTCTGTAACCTCCTCAAGCCCCACAACCCTCGGAGATATCTGTGCTCACCTAAATCTATATCTTGCACATTTTCAATTTTAATCACTCCACTACTGGTGACCCTGCCTTCAATTGTCTGGGCCCTAAGCTTTGGAATTCTCTCCCTAAACCTCTCTGCCTCCCCAGTTTCCTCCTTTTAAGACACTCCTTAAAATCCAACTCTCTGACCAAACTTTTAGTCATCTGCTCTAATATCTCCTTTTGTGGTTTGGTGTCAAATTTTGCTTATAATGTTCCCGTGAAGCACCTTGGGACATTTTAAGTTCAAGTTGCTATATGAGTAAAAATAAGGCAATACTCACTGAAACATATAAAAAAACAAATGAATACCCAATAAATGAATACTATATTGGATCATACCAATTATCCAACAGGGACACATCTCAAACGCATCCTCTGAAGGGGGACTACCATTAAGTTATTTGAAGGCTAGTCCATGCAAATAGAGAAAAAAAAAACAGGCTATTACATTATATAAATGGAAAGAATACAAATTATGCCGGTCAACAAATAAACCAGGAAACACCAGTGCTCTAAAACTTGAAACAGGCACTGACTGGCAATCCTATCCATCCTGAACTTGAAATTAAAAAAAGATGGGCATTTATATAGCACTTTTTACAAGCATAGGATGTCCCAATGCACTTTACAGCTAATGATGAACTTTTTTGAAGTGTTAGTCACAGTTGAAATGCAGAAAACACAGCAGCCAAATTGCACACAGCAAGCACAAAAAGCAATATGATAAGGACCAATTCATCTGTTTTTATGATGTTGATTGAGGGATAAATATTGGCCAGGACACCGGGGATAACTCGCCTGCTCTTCTTCGAAACAGTGTCATGGGATCCTTTACTTCCACCAGAGTAGGCAGCTGGGGCCTCAGCTGAACATCTCATCCAAAAGATGGCATCTCCAACAGCACAGCACTTCCTCAGTACCAAGCAGCACTGGAGTGCCAGCCTTTATCTTGTGCTTAAGTCCTGGCATGGGACTTCAACTCTCAAATTTCTAACTCAAGAAGTGAGAGTACTACCAACTGAGCCACAACACCTTGTGGACTGAGTGTAATTATCGACCAAATATTAACATGGCTTTAATTATATTATATTGTCTTAAAAATCTAAATGTCTGACAGTACCCTAGTAACTTTAATTTACAATACACAAGCACTTAAAATAAGATAGATGCGGAGTGGGAGAAATAACAATAAAAACTAATTTTGAATCACCTGAATTGCATAAACAAGTAGAAGTAACGTACACTTGTTACGCTCATTCGTCGAAATCTAATCTGGAGTTATATCCCACAATGGCCTTCTCCAGTTTTCTGCCACTTTTGTATTGATGAAAACCCAAAACCACTTCGCATCGAAACAAACGGGGTAGTATAATCTGGATTGTTGGAGATGTTTATAAAGGGCATTAAAACGGGTGAATTTTTGTTTACTTTGACACATATCAGTGGGTCTCCTTGAAAACGGAGAGGTCTTTACAAAAAGACAGTAGTGGTGGTGATGGCCCTTTTTTGGTATTGATCATGGTGATACAAGCTACTGGACATTCACTAGGACCTGGATGGTGCAGGAGCTGCCGCTTTGGAATGCGGAGACAGTGAGGACATTCTGCCTGTGGAATGTCGGCCTCGCTCTTTGATACTCGGCTATTGTTACAAACATTCTCGAACTGGGAGGCGGAGTTCCAAATTCCAGACACGGACATTACCGTCTGTCTGTCTGCCTGCCTGCTCCCCCAACACCGGAATTTCAGCTCACAAACAACCTCTCAATAAAGCAGCCAGGCTTTGGGGGCCTTTGGGGTGCGCTACAAATACAGCACAAATAGCCCTCCCACAATAAATGCACATTATTTGTACCTGTCGCTCAGCATTTACAGACGCTGTGTAACTGGGTGTAGAACAGATGATTTGTTTATTAAGCAAGTTTTATCCATGTTTTAATCAATCACAGGGCTTGCTGATTTTTTTGTCTCTCTTTCTGCTCCCTCCGTAATATAAACATGTCACCTTCATCCGGGAACTCCGCGCAATAACGGCAAAGATTGCCGGGAGTTGTAGTCTTGATAAGGTGTGAAAGGAACAGTACCCTAAAGGCTAAAAGCAAAATATTGCGGATTCTGGAAATATAGAACAAAAACAAAAAATACCTGGAAAAACTCAGCAAGTCTGACAGCATCTGCGGAGAGGGATACAGTTGATGTTTCGAGTCCTTATGACCCTTCATCAGAACTAAGACATATAGACATTTTCTATATGACATTTTATATATGTCTTAGTTCTGGTGACGAGTCATACGGACTCGAAACGTCAACTGTATCCCTCTCCGCAGATGTTGTCAGACCTGCTGAGTTTTTCCAGGTATTTTTGTTTTTAGCCTAAAGTTGCTAATGATTTCCGCCAGTCCCCTCCCCCTCAACATTCATATCAAAAGAAAGTCAATTTGTAAAGATTTGTTTTGAGCTCACCTCTTTATAGATGCTCTTGAGCTCCTGCGACGCTGGATGTGATGACAATGAAGGCGGCTGGTGCAGTATTTAACAAATTGCATAAATTCCCCAGTCCATTTCTTTCAAAGTGTAACTGTACCAGCAAATATGTATCCAAACCTAATTACAAGTTTTCTAGCTACCTGGTTACAGACCAGTGAATCCTGCATCCTGCAATGAACCATCTTGTATGGTTGTCTCAAAATTTAAAAAAAAGCTAAATCTCAAAGTTCCAGTGCTTAGGCATCAGTTATTTAAATTTTGAATGAACATAAATCAATTTCTGTTAACAGTGAATAAAATGCCAGGGCTCGGGCTATCACGAGCTAGGGTTGCCAACTTATCCTTATTTTCAAATCCCTCTATAGCCTCAGTCCTAAAACTCAGCCCCACAACCCGCCATCTACGCTCATCTAATTCTAGCCTCTTGTGCATTCCCAATTTTAATTGCTCCACCATCAGTGGCCACATTGTCAGCTGCTAGACCCTGGGCACTGCAAGTCCCTCCCTGCATGTCTCTGCCTCTCTACCTTGCTTTTTATTCCTTTAAGACACTTGTTTAAGACAATCCTTAAACCTACTACTTTGACCAAGGTTGTTGTGGTAAACATATTGGACTCTTTAACTGAGAGAACTTTGATTTGATTATGGCTAAAAAGTCGGTGGGGAGCCCATCCACAATACCGAAGGCTGTCCCACAGCAATTTAACACTTACAGCAGTGTTAATTGCTTTAAAGCGATACTTCCATCCCTTTCTTGGGAAGAAATTCTGCCTTATACAGCAGGCAGCCAAGCAGATGGCCGACCACTCTGTAGCCCCAGCAGTGACATCAGGAGCAGTATCCAGTGCTGGGACTACAGAAAACCTCACAATGCCAACGAGCCCACATAAGTCCAGTGTCAGGGGTCTCACCGAGGCCTTCTAGCTTGTCTCAGTGAGGAAGTGAAGGAACTGGATTCAAGAAGCCGGGGGAGGGTTAAAGAAAGTAGGGGGCTGACCTTGGGCAGGTGGGGGAAGTGTCTCAGATGGGGCCAGGAAGCCTGCAAAGGAGGTCCTGCCACTCCCCCCCAACTCTCAACCCTTTCCCACCATCAGCCCATGCAAATAAAGCAGTCAGGCATCACCCCCACCTCCCACCCCCCCCCCCCCCCCCCCCCCCCCCCCCCCTCCACCCACCCTGATCAGGAGTAAAATAACGGCCATAGTAAGATAAGTGGCTATTAATTAGCCAATTAAGGGCTTCAATAGGCCTAAGGGTGGGAAAGCCATCCAAAGCCTCCCTCATCCCTTATCAAATTTTCAGAGGTCAAGGGTGCGTGGGTAGGCGATGGGAAGGCCCACCTGCTGATTTTTATATCCCAACCGCTGCAGACGAGTGTAAAATCCAGCCCATGGTTTAAAATTAGACCCAGGCCCTACAGGAGAGTAGTTAGGAAACACAGAGTGGTAAAAGTATGGAATTCCCTACCACAAAGAGCAGCAGATACCAGCACAATTAATAATTTAAAATCAAGGATTGATGGATTTTTGTTAGCCAAGAGTGTTAAGGAACATGGAGCCAAAATAGGCTGATAAAGTTTTGAATATTGACCAGCCATGATCTCATTGAAGGGTGGAACAAGCATGAGGCACTAAATTGCTTACTCCTGTTCCTATATTCAAAATTTTGAAAAGATGGTACAGGTTAAATAGAAACAGACATCCTGCACTGGAATTATCTACATTCCCAAAATACCACAAGTGGCCTAGGTAGCCGTCAAGATGATTAAATTGAAGGATGCTCATCCAGACTCCAAAGAGTCTCCAAACTGGAAATTTCCTGGGGGTACATTTTTATTCATTCACAGGATGTGGGTTTCACACAGCATTTATTGCCCATCCCCAGTTGCCCATGAATTATGGCACGTTATCATCCCCGCTGATTTTCAGGGCCCCTACGTCACTTACACAATTTCCTTAGTACATGTTAAATATAATCTGCTCATAGCTCTTTCGGTGCAAACCAATTCCCCGAAGAATGCACTTGCCACTGCTGCACTCCTGATCTGCATTGGTGTCATATGCCCACAAGCGTACCTTGATGCAAAGACCTAGATGGCTAGTCTGTATCTAATGGTCATTGCCTTTGGTCTGTTCATATGCTACATTGGCGTGATGAGCCTTTGCTCAGCAGTAGTGCTCTTCCCTCTGAATTAGATAGTCATTGATTCATGTCCCATTCCAAAGACTTAAGAACATAACCCAGGTTGATGCTTCAGTACTAAGCAAGTGCTTTGCTCTCAGAGGTATCATATTTCAAATATGTCATTAAACTGAGACCTTATCTGTTTTCTCAGGCGCACTAATTGAGAAAGAGCTGGATCATTGGCTGAATGTTCCGCTGTTTGTGGGACCTTGTTGTACACAAATTGTCTACTGTGCTTCCCTACTTTTTAAGGACTACACTTGATTTTCTATGGTGTGCTTTGGGATGTCCTTTTCAAGGAGCATCACCAGTTATTCAAAGGTTACTGAACCATGGCTTATGGTGTGATTTTAACAATAGGACAGGGCAAGGAGGCAGACCCCACATTTACCTCAGCCAGAACAGAGATTGAACTCATGCTATAAGAGTCTGGCATATATAGGGTTAATGTGGGACTGAGTAAAAGAGCACATGACCCACATCCAGGGTCAGCGTGGTGTTGGACAGAGCCGCATACAGGCCCAAGCATGGAGACTGTTCCTAGCTTGTACCCTTTACTATAATCTTTGTAAATGGTTCTAGTAGTAAATAAAGACTTACAGTTAACCTACTTCAGAATACAAAGACTTCATTCATTAAAACCTATTGAGATGTAACCAGCATCCCACAACATGGTGACAACAGAGGGATAAAAACCCAGAACATCACCAAAATGCAGAGATAAACCAAAATGCTAGAAGACTGAGAAAAATTCAACAAAGTATTCAGACCTGAAAAAACCTCCAGAAACAGGGGCGCAGAGGAAAAATCACCATGGGAAAGCTCCAAAGAAAGGCCTGGAAGCTGAGGGCAGAAATTTAAAATTCCTTACTTCAGCAGAAGAGAAGGATCCATTGAGTCTCCTTTGGAAGTCCAGTTTCAGAGTGCAGAGTTGGCAGAACTCACATGGGTGAGCTAAATCTTTTACAATTCCAGGCTGCAGGGAGCCCTGAGAGATCTCTCAAGTAATTTGGTGTCAGACATAAAGTCTGGAAGAAGTCCATCGCTAAAAGCTGATCCAAATAGTCATTTGGTAGTATAGAACTTGAATATTGGTGAAAGAAAGAGACATGTCTAAGCTTTTCATCTTACACTCATCAGGACTTACAGGAATACCAATATAAGGGGGAAAACAACAATTTTCCTGTATGTGAAGAGAGTGCTGACTGGCTGGCAAGTGGCATTGCTTTGGAGAATGCACCACTGAAGGTGACTGACAGTTAACTGTCAAGCATTGTTTGAAATTTCAACCAAGCAGCTTGACCCTGATTTGTCAAGACATTGCCCTGAGGAATGAATCAATGAATGGCTGTCACTTATTTTGTTTAGCTGAAACAGGCACAATGTATGCACATTTTCTTTCTGTCTGCAAAGAACAGGGCCCTGTGTGTTAATATATGTAGCTTCCAGTATGCACAAATGCGCCACATTGTGAACCCGACTGACAATCTTAAATTGGTTGTCAGCGTAATTCTTAGCACCTTGAAGATATTGGCATTCCTGTGAGTGCCCCGATGAGTGCAAGACAAAAAGCTTAGACACGTCTCTTTTTTCAGCAATACTCAAAACTTGATCCCCGAGTCAGAGCCTGAACAAGTGACATCTGAACTTGTTGGAAAAAAAGAGAAAGAATTAATTAAATATTTTGGGAACATTGCGGCTGTTCAGCTTGGTAAAAAGCAAGCAGAAGCTCAAATTCCACAGACTCGTGAGACAAAAAAGTAAACCACTGAACAATAGAAGTCTGCAGGCAGCTGATCCAGGCAGCCATCGTTTAACATCCTTTTTCAAGATGAGCGCCATTGCAATTGTTGCCTGCATTGGCAGGCAAGCACTGGAAATCCCTTTGTCAGCGAGTGAACAGCAGCGCCATCTTGAAATCCAGAAAGTTCTTGAAGCAGGCCATACACTTTTCAAATTTTGAACATGGATCAGAATTCCACACTTCAGAGTCAATGCAGACTAATACAAGGCCCAGATCAATCACAAAATTGGGGACTTTGAACAAAAAGATTCTTAAGATTCTGGGGGACAGGCAGTGGTGTAGTGGTATTGCCACTGGACTGGTCATCCAGACTCTCTGGTCACCCAGAGAGCCAGGGTAATGGTCTGGGAACCCAGGTTTAAATCCCATCACGGCAGATGGTGGAATTTGAATTTGAATTTGAATTCAGTAAAAATCTGAAATTAAAAGTCAAATGACGCCATGAAACACTATTGTTATTTGATGTAAAAACCCATCTGATTCATTAACGTCTGTCTGGCCCACATGTGACTCTTAAATGCCCTCTAAACTGGCCTAGTAAGCCACTCGTTGTATCAAACTGCTAAAAAGTTAGTAAACAGGACTGACCACCTGGCATCAACCTAGGCACCTGAAACAGCAACGGTAAACCCAGCCCTGTCAACCCCACAAATTCCCTCTTGCTGATATCTGGGGGTTTGTGCCAAATTTGGGAGATCAGTCACAGACTAGTCAAGCAACAGCCTGACATAGCCATACTCATGGAATCATACCTTACAGATTATGAACCCAGACAACACCATCACCATCTCTGGGTATGTCTTGTTCCAACGTGCAGGACAGACCCAGCAGAGGTGGAGGCACAGTCAGGAGGGAGTTGCCCTAGGGGTCCTGAATATTGACTCCAGACCCCATGATGTCTCATGGCATTAGGTCAAACACAAGCAAGGAAACCCCACCACACCGGCCCTGCGCCCCCCCCCCCCCCATGCCCTCCCCTCCCCTTCAGCTAATGAACCAGTGCTCCACCATGTTGAACACCACTTGGAGAAAGCTCTGAGGGTGGCAAGAGCACAGAATGTACTCTGGGTAGCGGACTTCAATGTCCATCAACAAGAGTGGCTCAGGAGCACCACCACAGACCGATTTGGCTGAATTCAAAAGGACATAGCTGCTGACTGGGTCTGCGGCAGGTGGTGAGGGAACCAACAAGAGGGAAAAAGATCCTCATCAACCTGCCTTCACGGATGCATCTGTCCAAGACAGTATTGGCAGGAGTGACCACCACACAGTCATTGTGGAGACAAAGTCCTGTCCTCACATTGAGGATGCCCTCCATCGTGTTGTGTGGCACTACCACCATGCTAAATGGATAGGTTTCAAACAGATTAGCAATTTGGCAAATTGGATCCAGAATTGGCTGAGTGGCAGGAAGCAGAGGGTGATGGTCAAGGGGTGCTTTTGTGACTGGAATCCTGTGTCCAGTGGGGTTCCACAGGATCGATGTTGGGTCCCTTGCTGTTAGTGGTATATATAAATGAGTTAGACTTGAATATAGGAGGGTGGATCAGTAAGTTCACGGATGACATGAAAATTGGTGGGGTGATAAATAGAGAGGAGGATAGCCTTAGGTTACAGTGGTGGGCTGGTCAGATAGGTGGATCAATGGCAAATGGAATTTAATCCAGATACGTGTGAAGTGATGCACTTGGGCAGGACAAACAAGGCACGGGAATACATGATGAATGGAAGGACCCTGGGAAGTACTGAGGACCAGCGGGACGTAGGTGTGTGTGTCCACCCGTCCCTTAAGGTAGCGGGACAGATAGATAAGGTGGTTAAGAAGGCATATGGGATACTTGCCTTTATTAGCCGGGACACAGAATATAAGAGCAGGGAGGTTATGCTGGAACTGTATAAAATGATGGTTAGGCCACAGCTAGAGTATTGTGTGCAGTTCTGGAATCTGCATTATAGGGAGGATGTGATTGCACTAGAGCAAGTGCAGAGGAGATTTACCAGGATGTTTCCTGGGCTGGAGAGTTTTGGTTATGAGGAGAGATTGGGTAGATTGGAGTTATTTTTCTTGGAGCAGAGGAGATTGAGAGGGGACATGATTGAGGTGTATAAAATTATAAGGGGCATAGATAGGGTAGACAGGAAGGAACTTTTCCCCTTGTTGGAGGGATGAATAACTGGGGGCATAGATTAAAGGTAAGGGGCAGAAGGTTTAGAGGGGATGTCAGGAAGAATTTTTTCACCCAGAGGGTGGTGAGAATCTGGAACTCACTGCCTGAAAAGGTGGTAGAAGCAGAAAACCCCATAACATTTAAGAAGTATTTGGATATGCAGTCGCGATGCCATGGTATACAAGGCTATGGGCCTAGTACTGGAAAATGGGATTAGAATAGTTAGGTACTTGTTTGACCAGCGCAGACTCAATGGGCTGAAGGGCCTTTTTCTGTGCTTTAGGCCTCTATGACCCTGTGAATCTATAATTCAAGACTAGGCATCCATGAAGTGCTATGGGCCATCAGCAGCAGCAGAATTGTACATATCCACAATCTGTAACCTTGGGGCCCGGTATATCCCCCACTCTACCATTGCCACTAAGCCAGGGGATCAGTCCTAGTTTAATGAAGAGTGCAGGAGGGCATGCCAGGAGTAGCTCCAGGCATACCTAAAAATGAGGAGTTAACCTGGTGAAGCTACAACACAGGACTACTTGAATGACAAACAGCAAAATCAGCAAGTGATAGACAGAGCTAAGTGATTCCACAACCAATGGATCAGATCTAAGCTCTGCAATCTTGCCACATCCAGTCATGAATGGTGGTGGACAATTAAACAACTCACTGGAGGAGGAGGCTCCACAAATATCCCCAACCTCAATGACGGAGGAGCCAAGCACATCAGTGCAAAAGATAAGGCTGAAGCATTTGCAGCAATCTTCAGCCAGAAGTGCAGAGTGGATGATCCATCTCGGCCTCCTTCGGATGTTCCCAGCATCACAGATGCCAGTCTTCAGCCAGTTCGCTTCACTCTACATAATATCAAGAAATGGCTGAAGGCACTGGGTTCTGCAAAGGCTATGGGCCCTGACAATATTCTGGAAATAGTACTAAAGGACTTGGGCCCCAGAATTTGTCGCACTCCTAGCCAAGCTGTTCCAGTGCAGCTATAACACTGGCATCTACCCGGCAATGTGGAAAATTGCCCATGTATGTCCTGTACACAAAAAGCAGGACAAATCCAACCCACCCCATCATTCTACACAGAAGCATAGAAAATAGGAGCAGGAGTAGGCCATTCAGCCCTTCGAGCCTGCTCCGCCATTCATTGTGATCATGGCTGATCATCCAACTCAATAGCCTGCTCCCGTTTTCTCCCCAAGAATTATATCGAACTCCTTCTTGAAAACATACAATGTTTTGGCCTCAACTACTTTCTGTGGAAGCAAATTCCACAGGCTCACCACTGTCTGGGTGAACAATTTTCTCCTCATCTCAGTCTTAAATGGTCTAGCCTGCATCCTCAGACTATGACCCCTGGTTCTGGACTCCTCCACATTGGGAACATCCTTCCTGCATCTACCCTGTCTAGTCCTGTTAGAATTTTATTGGTTTCTATGAGATCCCCCCTCATTCATCTGAACTCCAGCGAATATAATCCTAACCGACTCAATTGTCCTCATACGTCAGTCCCGCCATCCCAGGAATCAGTCTGGTAAACCTTCGCTGCACTCCCTCTATAGCAAAAATATCCTTCCTCAAATAAGGAGAGCAAAATTGCACACAATATTCCAGGTGTGGTCTCACCAAGGCCCTGTATAATTGCAGCAAGACATTTTGCTCCTGTACATAAATCCTCTCGCTGCTCTCAATCATCAGTATAGTGATGGAAGGGATCATCAACAGTGCTACCAAATGGCACTTGCTTAGCAATAACCTGATCACTGATGCTCAGTTTGGGTTCCGCCAGGGCCACTCAGCTCCTGACCTCATTACAGCCTTAGTTCAAACACAGACAAAAGAGCTGAGCTCCTGAGATGAGGTGAGAGTGACTGCCCTTGCCATTAAGATAGCTTTTAACAGAGTGTGGCATCAAGGAGCCCTAGCAAAACTGAAGTCAATCACAGGGAAAACTCTTCGCTAGTTGGAGGCATGCCTAGCACAAAGGAAGATGGTTGTGGTTGTTGGAGGTCATTCATCTCATTTCAGGACATCATTGCAGGATTTCCTCAGGGTAGTGTCCTCAGCCCAATCATCTTCAGCTGCTTCATCAAGGACCTTCCTTCCAACATAAGGCCAGAAATGGTGATGTTCACTGATGATTGCACAATGTTCAGCACCATTCACGACTCCTTAGATACTGAAGCAGTCCATGTCCAAATGCAGTGATATTCAGGCTTGGACTGACAGGTGGCAAGTAACATTCACACCATACAAGTTCCAGGCAATGACCATCTCAAACAAGAGAGAATCTAACCAATGCCCCTTGACATTCAATGGCATTGCCACCACTCAGTCCTCCCCTATCAACATCCTGGGGGTTATCATTGACCAGAAACTGAACTGGACTGGCCATATAAATACTGTGGCTACAAATGCATGTTAGAGGCTAGGAATCTTGCGGTAAGTATCCTGACTGCTTAAAGCCCGTCCACCAAGGCACACGTCAGGAGTGTGATGGAATACTCCCCACTTGCCTGGATGAGAGCAGCTCCAACAACAATCACAAAGCTTGACACCATCCACTGACAAAGCAGCCCACTTGATTGGCACTATTTCACAAACATTCACTTCTTCCACCACCAATGAACAGCGGCAGCAGTGTATACCATCTACCAATTGCACGGCAGGAACTCAACAAGCCTCCTTAAACAACACCTTCCAAACCCACGACTACTACTATCTAGAAGGACAAGCACAGTAGGTACATGGGAACTCCACCAACTGGAAGTTTCCCTCCAAGCCACGCATCATTCTGGTTTGGAAATACATCACCATTCCTTCACTGTCGCTGGGTCAAAATCCTGGAACTCCCTCCCTAACAGCACTGTGGGTGTACCTGCACCACATGGACTGCAGAGGTTCAAGAAGGCAGCTCACGACCACCTTCTTATGTGCAATTAGGGATGGCAATAAATGCTGGCTTAGCCAGTGACGCCCGCATCCTGTAAATGAACAAAAAAGATATAGCATCGCTTCAACTTTAAATGAAACATTAGATGACGAGAAGGTGAATACGCTGATTTGCTTAACAGGCCCAATTGCAGACAATACAATTGCACAACAGGGAATTGATGAATCGTCTGCAAAATTTGAAGAGATACTAAACGCGTTCAACACTTATTTTAACCTAAGAAGCTATAAAGTATTCGATAAAGCTGAATTCAATAATAGAATCCAACAACCAGGGGAATCAAACAATTCATTTATTAATGATCTGTACAGGATAGCAGAAGTTTGTGAATATGGCGACTTAGAATCTGAAATCATCAGGGACATAGTAGTGGTAGGAGTAGTGGACAACACACTCTATGACCTTGTGCAAGCAAAGGAAGATCTAACCCTGGAATAGGCAATCCAGATAGTTAGGCAGTCAGAATTCCTTGAGCAGTACAGAACCATTTTAAGAGCTGGAAATAAACCGTGGTGCAGAGGCCAACTCACAGCTCAGCTCGGTAAGCAATAAAGGCACAAACGCACTCCTTGCTAGGGAAGGCAGGATCTGAATCAGCCAGAAGAGTGACTATGCCAACTTTGTGGAACAAAGTGCCCCCACTGGCGAGATCAATGTCCTGAAATTTCAGTCCATTGTTTACAGTGCAACAGGATTGGACACTATGGCAAACTGCAGGTCAAAATCTCTGAAACACATAGAAGGCCCAAAGATTATCCATGAGGTCGAGACTTCAAACCCATGAGATACACAGACATAAGACCATAAGACCATAAGACATAGGAGCAGAAGTCGGACATTTGGCCCATCGAGTCTGTTCCACCATTCAATGAGATCATGGCTGATTTGATAATCCTCATTTCCATTTTCCTACCTTGTTCCCATAAACCTCGATTACCTTACTGATTAAAAATCTGTCTATCTCAGCCTTGAATATACTTAACACCCCAGCCTCTACAGCCCTCTGCAGTAAAGAATTCCACAGATTCACTACCCTCTGAGAGAAAAAAATCCTCCTTATCTCTGTTTTAAATGGGCGCCCCCTTACTCTGAGATTATGCCCTCTGGTCCTAGGCTCCTCCACAATGGGAAACAACACCACAGCATCCTGTCAATCCCCCTAAGAATCTTATATGTCTCAAAAAGGTCAGCTCTCATTCTTCTAAACTGTAATGAGTACAGGCCCAACCTGCTCAACGTCTCCTCGTAAGAAAATTTCTCCATACCTGGGATCAACCAAGTTAACCTTCTCTGGACTGCCTCCAATGCCAGTATATCTTTCCTTAGATAAGGGGACCAAAATTGTTTACAGTATTCTAGATGTGGTCCAACTTGCATAGTTTTAGGAAGATTTCCCTATAAAGGGAGTGGAGTATAACATTCTATTTGCTTCCTCATTACCTGCTGAACTTGTATGTTAGCTTTTTGGGATTCATACACAAGGATTCCCAAATCCCTCTGTGCTGCAGCCTTCTGCAGTCTTTTTCCATTTAAATAATATTCAGCTCTTCTATTCTTCCTGCCAAAATGCATAACTTCACATTTTTCCACATTAAATTGCACCTGCCAATTCTTTGTCCAACTTAACCTGTCTATATCCCTCTGTAGACTCCTTGTGTCATCCTCACCGCTTGCCTCCCCAACTATTTTTGTGTCATCTGCAAACTGGCAATTGTACATTCACTTCCCTCATCTAAGTCATTAATATATATTGCAAATAACTGAGGCCCCAGCACTAGTTCCAGGTTGACATCCTGAAAATGCTCCCCTTATCCCAATTCTGTCTTCTATTAGTTAGCTAATCCTCTATCCATGCTAATATACTACCCTCAACATCATGGGGTCTTATCTTAAGTAGCTCATCAAACACGTTTTGGAAATCCAAATATATTACATCTACTGATTCCCCTTTATCTAACCTGCCTGATACCTCCTCAAAGAATTCTAATAAATTTGTTAGGCATGATTGATGATTGACCCTTCATGATGACTCTGCTTGATTAGGTTATGTATTTCTAAATGCTTTGCTGTTACATCATTTATAATAGACTCCATCATTTTCCCAATGACATGTTAAGCTAACTGGCCTATAGCTACCTGTTTTTTTGTCTCCCTCCCCTTTTCAATAGGGTGTTACATTGGCTGTTTTGCACTCCTCTGTGACTTTTCCAGAATCTAAGGATTCTTGGAAGATTACTACCAGTGCATCCATTATCTCTGTAGCTACTTCATTTCATATCCTAGGATGCAACCCATCAGGCCCAGGGAAATTATCGGCTTTTAGCCCCATTAGTTTCCTTGGTACATTTTTCTCTAATGATAGTTATTGTATTTATTTCCTTCCCCATTTCGTGGGTGAGGTCAAAAATTTTGATTTCTCATTTTGGAATGTGAATATTTTAGTCAATGGCCATTTCACAGATTTTTAAGTGGACACAGGAGCACTGGGGTGCTGCTTTGAGCTGCATTAGAGTTCTTCAGTTGGAGTTTGGTGAGAGATGGACTTCTAAGGGTTAGCTTCTATCTAAAATCTAACCTTTCTTTAATTTAGCAACTACTAAAAGTTTCTCTTTGGGTTGGGAGAAGGCGAGTTTTAATCCAGCTTTAAAACAGGGGTTATACAGGTTCTTCTTGTAGCTGCAGCTAGTAAATTAATTAACTGGCTTAAACAGGTTTTCAGAAGTTAGACTCAGACAGCGTAAAAGCAAGCCACCAAAGCTGCTTTTGTCTGTACTGGGGTCCTGCTTTGGGCTGCATTAGAGTGTTTCAGTTGGAGTTTGGTGAGAGAGGGAGTTCGCTGAAGAAGGAAGGAGGGATCCTTTCATTTTCTACCTTTCCTCAGTAAGAAGAGTGGTGGCCTTGGTAAGTATTTCTTCCATCTTTAATATTTTCTAAACTAGAGGAAGTAAAGAAAAGGGGAGTAATTTAAGGGTAAGTCATGGCAGGGCAGCTCAGCCAAGCGGAATGCTCCTCCTGTGCAATGTAGGAAGTCAGGGACATTTCCAGTGTGCAGGGAAACCATGTGTACAGAAAGTGTCTCCAGTTGCAGCTACTCAAAATCCATGTTTAAGTGCTGGAACTTCACCAGGAGTCACTATGGACCATCCTCAAGGATGAGATCTTCATGGATAGCACGTACAGTGAAGTGGTCACATTGCAGGTGAATAGTGCACAGGCAGAAAGGGAATGGGTGACTGCCTGACAGAGTAAAAGCACTAGGCAGGAAGTGCAGGAATCCCCTGGGTCCATCTCTCTTTCCAAAAGATTTTCCATTTCAGGTACCGCTGGGGGAGATGGTTTCTCAGCGGAATGTAGCAGGAACCAAGCCCATGGCACCACCCGTGTCTCAGCTGCACAGAGTTTAGTGGAAAAAAGAGCAGGAGAGCAATAGAGATAGGGGATTCTATCATAAGGGGAACAGATAGGTGTTTCTACAGCCACAGGTGTGACACCAGGATGGTATGTTTCCTCCCCTGGTGCCAGGGTCAAGGATATCACTGAGTGGCTGCAGGATATTCTGAAAGGAGAAGGTCAACAGCCAGAGGTTGTGCTCCAGATTGATACCACTGACATAGGTAAATAGAGGGATGAGGTCCTGAAAGCAGAATATAGGGAGCTAGGGAATGACTTAAAATGACTTCCAGTGTCATGTGCTAGTGAGATCAGGAATAGGAGAATAGACCAGATGAATGCATGGCCGGTGAGATGATGTAGGAGGGAGGGATTTAGGTTCCATAGGCATTGGGACTGATCCTGAGGAAGATGGCACCTGTGAAAGCTGGAGGGGTTGCACCCCAGCAGGACTGGGAGAAATATCCTCACAGGGGTATTCGCTAGTACTGTGGGAGAAGGTCTAAACTAGACTGGCAGGGGGATGGGAAACTGAGAGGGAGGACAAAAGAGAGGGAAACAAAGATAGGAATGAAAGGCAGAAAAGTAGAAAGCAAAAGTGGAAGGCAGAGGAAACAAGGGCTAGCAGCAAATAGGGCCATAGTACAAACAAGGATGTGTAAGAATGTTAAAAAGACACTGCATCTGAATGCATGAAGCATTCACAATAAGGTAGATGAATTAATAGTGTAAATAGTAGTAAACGGGTACAATATGATTGCGATTATGGAGACATGGCTGCAGGGTGACCAAGGCTGGGAAATGAATATCCAAGGGAAATCGATATTTGGGACAGACAAGCAAAAAGGAAAAAGAGATGGTGTGGCATTGTTAGTTCAGGATGAAATCAGTGCAGTAATGAGAGAGGATATTGGCTTAGAAAATCTAAATGTAGAATCAGTCTGGATGAAGCTAAGAAGCAACAAAGGACGGAAAACAGTAGTAGGAGTTGACTATAGACCTCCAACCAGTAGTGGTATGGTAGGGGACGGCATCTAATAGGAAATTAGAGATGCATGTAGCAAGGATGCTACAGTAATCATGGGTGACTTTAATCTACATGTAGACTGAGCAAACCAAATTAGTAATAATAGTGTGGTGAATGAATTCCTGGAGTGCGTACAAGATGGTTTTTTAGATTAGTATGTTGAGGAACTGACTAGGGAACAGGCTATCCTAGATTTGGTATTGTGCAATGAGAAGGGCTTAATTAATAAGCTGTGCTTTAGGGAACAGTGACCATAAAATGATAGAATTCTTCATTAGGATGGAAAGTGAAGTAGTCTGATCTTAAATTAAGATCCTAAATCTTAACAAAGGAACTATAAAGGTATGAGACATGAGTTGGCTAAGATAGATCGGGGAACTTCATTAAAAAGCATGATGGTGAATAGACAATGGCTAACATTTATGAAACGAATGTATGCATTGTAGCAGTTAAACATTCCTTTCTGGTGCAAAAATACAACAGGAAAAGCAGCCCAACCATGGCTAACAAAAGAATAGTAATTATTAGAAATTAAGGATAGTATTAGATCCAAAGAGGAGTCATGTAAAGCAGCTAGAAAAAGTAGCAAGCCTGAGGATTGGAAACAGTTTAACATTCAGCAAAGGAGGGCCAAGAGAGTGATTAAGAGGGGAAAGATAGGGTAAGAGAGCAAATTTGCAAGGAACATAAAAACAGACTGTAGAAGCTTCCATAAGTATGTAAAAAGAAAAATATTAGTGAAGACAAATGTAGGTCCCTTACAGTCTGAAATGGGATAATTTATAACTGAAAACAAGGAAATGGCAGAGCAATTAAACAACTACTTTAGTTCTGTCTTCATGAAGGAAGATACAAATAACTTCCCAGAAATACTAGGGAACACAGGTCTAGTGAGAAGGAGGAATTAAAGGAAATTAGTATTACTAAAACAATAGTGCTGGCGAAATTAATGGGACTGAAAGCCAATCAATACCCAGGGCTTGATAATCTACATCCCAGGGCACTAAAGGAGGTGGCCATGGAAATAGTGGATGGGTTGGTTGTCATCTTCCAAAATTCTGTAGATTCTGGAACAGTCCCAGCAGATTGGAGGGTGGCAAATGTAACCCCACTATTCAAAAAAGGAGGGAGGAAGAAAACAGCGAGTTACAGATTGATTAGCCTAACCTCAGTAGTAGGGAAAATGCTAGAGCCTATTATAAAGATGTGATAACAGGACACTTAGAATATATCAATAGGACTAGACAAAGTCAAAATGGATTTATGAAAGAGAAATCATGTTTGACAAACTTACTGGAGTTCTTTGAGGATGTAACTAGAAGAATAGATAAGGGAGAATCAGTTGATGCGGTGAATTTGGATTTACAGAAAGTTCTTGATAAAGTCCCACATAAAAGATGTGTGTGTAAAATTAAATCATGTGGGATTGAGGGTAATATATTGGCATGGATTGAGAATTGGTTAGCAGATAGGAAATGGAGAGTAGGAATAAATGGGTCTTTTTTGGAATGGCAGCCAGTGGGGTAACACAGGGATCAGTGCTTGGGCCCCAACTATTCACAATATATATCAATGATTTGGATGAAGAAGCCAAATGTAATATTTCCAAGTTTGCTAACGTCATGAAACTTGGTGGGAATGTGAGCAATTAGGAGGATGTTAAGAGGCTACAAGGGGATTTAGACAAGTCGTGTGAGTGGGCAAATCCATGGCGGTGGCAGTATAATATGGATAAGTGTGAAGTTACCCACTTTGGTAGGAAAAACGGAATGGTGATAGATTGTGAAAATGTTGATGTACAAAGGGACCTGGGTGTCCTTGTACACCAATCACTGAGAGCTAGCATGCAGGTGCAGCAAGCAGTTAAGAAGGCAAATGGTATGTTGGCCTTCATAGCGAGAGGACTTGAGTACAGAGTCAAGTATATCTTACTGCAGCTGTACAGGGCCTTGGTGAGACCACACCTGAAGTATTGTGTGCAGTTTTGGTCTCCTTACCTAAGAAAGTATATACGTGCCATTGAGGGAGTACAGCGAAAATTCACCAAACTGATTCCTGGGATGGCAGGATTGTTGTATGAGGAGAGATTGGGCCGACTAGGCCTGTATTCACTGGAGTTTAGAAAAATGAGTGGGGGCCTCATTGAAATACATAAAATTCTGACAGGTATGGACAGACTGGATGCAGGGATGATATACCCTCTAGCTGGGAGGATTCAGAACAAGGGGCCACAGTCTCAGGATGCAGACCATTTAGGACAGAGATGAGGAGAAACTGCTTTACTCAGAGGGTGGTGAACCTATAGAATTCTCTACCACAGAAGGCTGTGGAGGCCAAGTCATTAAATATATTTAAGAAGGCAATAGATATATTTCTACACTCTAAAGACATCAAGGGGTTTGGGGAGAGCACAGGAGTATGGCATTGAGATAGGGGATCAGCCATTATCATATTGAATGGCGGAGCAAGCTCAAAGGGCCAAATGACCTACTCCTGCTCCTATTTTCTATGTATTTAGCCCTGTCAGACAAAAAGACACCAGGCTGAAAGACACCTAGCTTTGACAACAGACACACCACTCTACAGGTGTAGAGGATTCCAAATTCCGGTCATAGGCATGATCCTGGAACCATTAAGTTATGGCGGCAACAAATCTCTGAGCTGATGTATGTCATCTGTAACCAACCTATCTCTTGCTCTTGAGCAGAGATGTCAGTGTAGCCCTGAATCTCCTCAAAACAGCAGAAGATATCAAGACAACCACTGTTGTTAATCATACAGAACTGCAAGATCCCAAGTACTCAAACAAAAAAGAGTATCCTGACTTCAACTCTGAACTGTCTTTTCTCTTTGCTTGGGAGGGTTGTCCATTCTCTTTACAGATGCTGGAAAACTTTCAATGCTCAGTCCAGCCAACCACCCAGGAGATAACCATGACACTTCCAGTGGAGGATATAAAAGAGAGTGACAAGCAGTCTGATGTGTCTCAATCTCTGGCTCCAACAACAGCACTGCAGGTCAACACTGTAACCACCGCACATACACTGCAACTCCCAGCCAGTATGCCAAATTCATGAAAGATGCTGGAATCTGGTAGCAGCCCTCCATTGCCGACAGTAAAATACAGAGGTGAGCATACCATTAAACCTCATTTTAGCCACAAGAATGCTTATCCTCCGCACAGAGGATAGTGCGATGACCCACACGATGATGAAAGAAGCAAATGAAATGACAAGGAGACGAATACAATGTTCGTCCACCCCACAAAAAACACGTTAGAGTAGCAACCACCGACCAGCGTAATAGCCAACCCAACTAAGTGCAGTTTAACATGAAAGAATGGAAGAAAAGGATGGCAACATATCCAGATGCCAGAAAACCTCCAAAGCTACAGAAAGAACCAGGGCCTACCATTCCTCCAACAATAGTGCGATCCCAGCTATGGATGGGTTAAAAAGACCTTTAGAACACCTGAACCTTGAATTCAAAGATCTGAAGGGTGGAGTTGGGGTTACGATAATGTAGTAATGACATTCTAAATGTATGATAGTAATAAAAATGTAAGAGATAGGGTAAACATGAATCACTTAAAATACATTGGATGAATGAGGTGAGGTATATTATAAGGGGCTGGCACGTATAGGGTTAATGTGGGACTGAGTACAGTCCTGCCCACATGGTGATATAAGAGAGCACATGACCTGGACCCAAGGTCAATATGGGGGAGAATTTTCCCCCCATCATGTGAGCTGGGCGGGAAAGGGCGCGGGCGGGTGCGCAGCCGATCGTCGCCCACGATTGGCTGCACACTTCCATTTTATGTAGGTGGGCCAATTAAGGCCCACCCAGTGTGATGTGCACCTGGGAGTGCTCAGCACTCCTTGTGCGGGCACGGGGAGGAGGGAGAGTCAGGGCCTGCACTCTTTCGCGCATGGGGCTGCCTCCAGGAGATTATTTTCATTATGAAAACTTTAAAAAAAAACAGGAAAAGTTATTCAGACATGTCCCTTCATGTGACAGTGTCACATGAGCTGGGACATGTCAAAGAATTTTAATAAAAAGTTTTACTTGATTTATAAAGCCGTCATGAAACCTCAGCCTGCTCATGGATGAGGTCCATGATAAATGGGAAGACCACCTGTGCTCTTCGCCTGCCCGCAACCTTAAGGTTGGATGAGCAGCCCTGTTATTTCTTCCAATTGGTTGTTAAATGGTCTTAATAGGCCTTTGACAGTTTGGCGGGCGCGCAGCTGAGTCCAGTGCATGCCTGTCAAACTGAAGACCGGAATGATGCGCAGTGATGTTGGGATGCACGCTCAGCATCACCAGCGCATCATTTTACACATTGGTGAGCAGGGCCCACCCCCACCAAGCCGACCAGAAGATTCAGGCCGTGGCATTGGACAGAGATGTGTGCAGACCTAAGCATGGAGAGAGCTCTGAATTAGTACCCTTTGCTATATCTTTGTAAATAGTTCTGGTAGTTAATAAAGACTTACAGTTGACCTACTTCAGACTATAAAGATTTCATTAAAACCTACTGAGATGTAACCAACACCCCACAATGGAATCCTGCACTGTTGGCATTATTCTGAACATTCACTAGCCATTGAGGCAACTGAACTAACTGGCTGCCCTTGGGATGTCCTAAGATTGTGATAAGTACTATAACAATGTACGTTCTTCCTTTAGGTAATATATAGCCTAGAACACCTATACAATGAGGTAGCTAAGTAGGAAAATGGTCATGTTGGTGCATAATGCAGACCAGCATCGATGGTACTGCTTGTTATCTGAATCTTTAATTGTTGCTCAGGATGTGGTACTGCAGTTTTGCTTATTTTGGTCCATTGGCTTAGGTAGACATGAAGTGGCAAGTGAATGACAATAGTAATGTGCAGGAAGAGGTTTTCCTTCCTCTGGTAAGGGGCAGGTGAAATAGGATGAAGTTGCAATTTTTATATATTGAAATATATTAACTAATTATTTTAAGTCACCACTTATTAACTGTTCATTTCTTGAGCATTGCTCAAAATATACAGTAGCAACAAGAGTGGTATTCGCCACTAACAGGATATTGCCATCAAGCTAAAAAGACATTCTGCCTATCACACAAATGAGTAATGCGGTATATGAATTTCAGTGCCAGTGTGATGCTAGTTATGTAGGCCATACTTCCCAAAAAGTGGCAGATCATATCAAACAGCATGCCCCTTCTGCTGTTTGCTATGGGCAAGGTACATTTAGTATCCAACCAGCCTCTGCTTTCAAAACTCAAAACACAGTTTTTAATATTAGATGTGATTCTGCGATTGGACAACATTTACTAAATAATCCTCAGTGTGCTAAGAATTATGCTGACAGCCAATTTAATTGTCAGTTGGGCATGCAGTGTGGTGCATTTGTGCGTACCGGAAGCTACATATATTAATACACAGGGCCTTGTTCTTTACAGACAGAAAGAACATGTACACATATTGCACCTGTTTCAGCTAAATAAAATGTGATAGCCATTTGCTGGTTCATTCCTTAAGGCAATGCCTTGACCAATTAGAGCCAAACTGCTTGGTTTAAATTTCAAACAGTGCTTGGCAGTTAATTGTCAGTCATTGGTGCATTGCCCATGGCAATGCCTCTACCAGAGTCCACCTGCCAAACAATCAGCTCTCTCTTCTAATACATTATAAATTGTTGTTCCCTTTAAATTTGGTATTCTTACGAACTGTCCTGATGAGTACAAAATGAAAAACTTTGACAAATATATTTATTTAGCAATATTCAAGTTCTGTATTACCAAATGACTAGTTTTAATTACTTATTGATTTCATGCTTTTAACAGTTGATTGGAGCAATGTCACACTTAATTCTGGACTAGTGAGGACACAATCTGTTTAAGACTTTAGGAATTGATATGAGGGCATTGTAAAGGATGCAGAAAAGATTTGCAAAAATGTTTCAAGGGATGTGGGACTTCAGCTATGCGGATAGATTAGAGAAGCTGAGGCTCTTCTCCTTAGAGAAAGGAAGTTTGATAGGAGATTTGAAAGAGATGTTCAAAACATGAGGGGTCAAGACAGAGAAGATAGGGAGAAATTATTCCCTATCGGCAAAAAGGTGGAGATTGAGGGCAAAAGCTGCAGGGGGAGTATGAGGAAGAACTTTTTTTATGCAACGAATGGCAATGATCCAGAACTTGATGCAGAAACAATTAATGATTTCAAAAGGAAATCGAATAGACCTTTGAAGAAAATAAGCTTGCAAGGCTACAGGGACCTAGCTAGGGAATGAGACTGACTGGGTTTCTCTGCAAGACTCAGCATGGACTCAATGGGTCCAATGGCCTCCTTCTGCACTGAAAATGACTCCATGAATTTTCAGGATAATTCCTACCACAACATTCCCATATTTGTTATACAATTCAATAAGTCGGATAAGGTCACATCAGTTCAAAACACCTGTTGTACCAATTTTGTTCGGATTACAATAGCTACAGGACCATTCAGTTGTCAAATCATGTGTATGATTTCCTATTATTAAAATCTTGTTTTATTGGGCACGATAGACTAATTCTTATGTTTTGTTTTAACCAATCACCATGTGCTTCGAGGATTATCTCAGAAGATTTGATTATTGAATCTTGTATCATTGCCCACTGGGAAAAGCATTTGTGGTTAGCCTATATGACCTAAAATGATTGCTAATATAGCAATTATTTGTTAGCACAGCAGAGAGATGGTACAGCTGTAGACACCTGTAGAGTAGATTTTTTCAATTGAATGATCATCCTGCAATAATCAGTACTACTCATTAAATAAAGCAATATACAGTTTTTGGTGTTCAATAGAACTATTTTTAAAAGGTGAGGAATGTTTTACATTTTAACTTACTCTGGATTAGCTAAAGGGTTTTATAAATGAACAATTTAACAAAAGCCAAATTCAAAGGTCGGCAGGAATCTAACTGTTCATTCATCAATGAGCTGCTTTGTTTTCTTTTAAACAAGTATAAAAAAAACTTATTCAGTTATTTGAAGTTATAAAGCATTCAAAGAATTGTACATGACCACAGTCCTTCTTGGTATTTACCCTCTAGTTTCTTAAGATACAACTGGCAGTGTGGTGGCTACAGATAACAGCTGACCGAAGGCTGTTTAAGCTAAAACAATGGCAACCCTTTTACAGTACAGCAATTGTTTCCTAACAATAATGCTTTTTCATTTTTGAATGTCAGCAATTCAGAACCTTGATGTGTTGGACCATCAAATAAAATGTTTTCAGAGACAGTTTAGTAATTCAGTAGTAATTATTTGAATCATTGCTGGCAAAGGATGGTTTCTAATGAACACTTGCCTGCTGTGGATTCCAGGGAGACTGAATTCTCTTTGTGTTGACAAAAGGCCCAACTCACTGGAGAAAAAAATGGCTGGACAAATCATTCATCTATGCAAATGTCAGTAGCGAATGGTCAAATGCATTTATTACTAACCTCATTATAGTAAACAAGACAAGAATCAATGACTGGCAGTCATTGACAAGTTGGCAAAGATGATTTGTGCTCCTTACTGGTATTCTAAGGATAGGAAAAGACATGCCACCAGGGACTAGTTTATGGAAGAGTATATGACACATAGTCAGATACTTGAAACAAATTTGATTGACAAACCTTATTCGTTTTTGGAAATATTGTTGTTTATTTAATTAAAGAACGCACAAAAGCGAAAAGTAATAGTCATTACTTATAAACAAGCATTGCTTGTTCATAAATTTTTTGTACTGGTTCTTTATTACAACATTGAAAATTCACAGATGACAATCAGCAATAAGAACTTTGCAGCATGTGTTTGTATTAAATAATAGGTGCAGTGCTAATTAGATATCCAATGTACTGGTTTAAAACCAAAAATATAAACCATGGATACTCAGATAAAGCTCTTTTAAATTTAGAAGACATTAACCTGGAAGGTTCTTCAGGGGAATTTGGTTTGTGTCTCAGAATCTCAATTACAACAATTGCACATAGAAACAGAGAGAAGTGCAATTACCGCTCGCCCAGAAAGCTTAGTTAATGATGTGTCGCCACTTCAATCACTGCCCTGCTTGCTGCTATGCACAAGATCTGAACACTTCAATAAACTTGTATCTTAAATGTGTACCTAAGTTTTAAACAAACTGCGCTTTCTGCATACTTGTAGTTCAATTTCAGTGTTCTTTGACGCAGGCAGCTACCTGGGGCGTTTCTGGCATTAATGTCACAGGTGACTGCATGTACACTGAGTATGCCCCCTGAAGTTGTAGTGGTAGTGAATGCAGACAAAAAAATTCATAAGATTGGTTCTCGAGATGAGGAACTTCAGCTATGTAGACAGATTGGAGAAGTTGGGATTGTTTTCCTTGGAGAAGAGAAGTTGAGAGGAGATTTGATAAAGATTTTTCAAAATCATGAGGGGTTTGGACAGAGTAGATAGGCAAAAATTGTTCTCACTGGTGAATGGATTGAGAATGTGCTGTGGATACAGGGGAACTGGTAGATGTACTATACTTAGATTTCCAGAAGGCATTTGACAAAGTGTCACATCAAAGGTTATTGCAGAAAATAAAAGCTCCTGGCATAGGGGGTAACACATTGGCATAGATAGAAGATTGGCTGGCTAACAGGGAGCAGAGTGTATGCATAAATGGGTCTTTTTCAGATTGGCAATATGTAACGAGTGGTGTGCTGCAGGGATCAGTGTTGGGACCTCAACTTTTTACATTTTATATAAATGATTTGGGTGAAGGGATGGATGGGATGGTTGCCAAATTTGCTGATGACACAAAAATAGGCAGAAAAGTAAGTTGTGAAGAGGACAGAAGGGAGCTACAAAAAGATAGAGATAGGTTAAGTAAATGGGCAAAGATCTAGCAAATGGAGTGTAATGTGGGAAAATGTGAAATTGTCCATTTTGTCAGGAAGAATAAAAGAGAGACATATTATCTAAATGTTGAGAGATTGCAGAGCTCTGAGATGCAGAGGGATTTGGGTGTCTTAGTGCATGAATCTCAAAAGGTTAGTATGCAGGTACAGCAAGTAATTAGGAAAGCTGATAGAATGTTATCATTTATTGCGGGGGCAATTGAATACAAAGGTAAGGAGGATATGCTTCAGTTATACAGAGCACTAGTGAGACCACATCTGGAGTACTGTGTACAGTATTGGTTACCTTATTAAGGAAGGATGTAAATGAGTTGGAAGCAGTTCACAGTATGTTTACCAGACTAATACTTGGAATGGGCAGGTAGTCTTATGAGGAAAGGTTGGGCAGGCTAGACTTGTATTTGCTGAAGTTTAGAAGAGTAAGGAGTGGCTTGATTGAGACGTTTAAGATGCTGGGGGGACTTGACAGGGTGGAATTGGAGAGGATGTTTCCTTTTGTGGTAGAAACTAGAACTAGGGGTCACTGTTTAAAAAAAGGGGTCACCCATTCAAAATGGAGATGAGGTGAAATTTTTTCTCTCAGAGGGCCTGAGTCTTTGGAACTCTCTTCCTGAAAAGGTGGTGGAAGCAGAGTTTTTGAGTATTTTTAAGGCAGAGGTGGATAGATTCTTGGTAAGCAAGGGGGTGATAGGTTATCAGGAGTAGATGGGATGCAGATTCCAGGTTACTGTCAGATTATCCATGATCTTATTAAAAGGCAAAGCAGGCTTGGGGAGCTGAATGGCCTACTCCTGCTCCTTGCTTATATGTTTGTACGCTCGTAACACAAGATCACTCCTCAATGCAGATTGGTGATGCATGATCATGCGCCTGCTTCTCGATCGCCATTCACACATCATATACCATATCCCTTGACGCCTTTGTCATGCCGAGAAATTTTGAGGTTTCTTTGTAGTATCCTCACTGAGATTGCCCCAGCTGGGCTATGGGTTGCCGAAGATGCAACACTCGGTACCCTGCAATCACTGAGACCCTGAAAAGTCTCTTTCCTAGATGACCTTAGCATTAGTGCAAGACCATGAACTGTAATTGTGGACATATCAGCCAAGGTGCAAATCTTTCCTGCATGGATCCTGCAAAGGCCTGATCGAGCTGGCAATGCATCACATTGATAGCATCACAGTCCTTGAGACTGCCCAGCATACAGGCCCATTCTACACCCTCTCTCCTAGTTCACTACAAGACCTGTCATTCAATGAGTTCCAAATCAATTTGAGTGCTAAGCCTTTATCTGAGATCTAGTGACACATTTGATAAGGAGGCTAGTGGACAAACAACTCTCCATGTGAGCTCTGACAAAGACTTCAGCCAGACTCACAAACACCTCTTAACACCTCCTACACTCAAATCCCTTGTGCAGTCAAGGCTAATGTGCCAATTGCCTCCTTACTTGCTTCATTCAGCTGCTCGGTTGCTGAAATTGACAAATCACCAAGAAAGGATATTCATGACTGAACGTGCCCACCACATCTTCCTCCACATGGTTAGGGTAGCCCCTGGATTTCAATTGTTACAAAGACAGTGTCCAGCTACAATGTCTCACCACTGAAACTGCATTCATAATGAACCTTGGCACTCACGTAGTTGATTTAAGTGCCCACGAGTAATCGTGCAATCGACCCACAACTAATGTTAGAGCAACAGCAGCAGCAGGTGATGAACACATTTCCTGAGGCCACAGTAAGGTGAACTGCAAGAAATGGCTGACATGAGGAGTGGCAGGACAGCACGCTAACAACTGATGGTCAATGCTTAATCTTGCACATGTAGGATTATACACAGAGATAAAAACAAAAAAACTGTGGATGCTGGAAATCCAAAACAAAACAAAAACAGAATTACCTGGAAAAACTCAGCAGGTCTGGCAGCATCGGCGGAGAAGAAAAGAGTTGATGTTTCGAGTCCTCATGACCTTTCGACAGTCGAAGGGTCATGAGGACTCGAAACGTCAACTCTTTTCTTCTCCGCCGATGCTGCCAGACCTGCTGAGTTTTTCCAGGTAATTCTGTTTTTGTTTTGTTTAGGATTATACACAAATCACTCTGATGATAATGTGGGAGGACTGAACCAATGATCAGGCTCTGATTCTAGAGCCTTAACTGACCATGGAGATTGAAGCAACTGTTAACAGGATGAAATCCTGAGACTTGCAAACAGTTAATTCAACGTATATTTACAAGTGTCCAGATTATATACAACAATGAGTGTACACCAGTGGGACCTGTGTGCTTTTAATACTTCTTAATTTTCTTACTCTACTGCTACGTCTGGGGGTAGCCCCAACATCCACAGCTGAGGTGGAGGCAGCCTGCTGACTGCTATGCCCTGTTGACTGTGTTGACTTTGGCAGACACCCTCTAGTGGTCTGAGGCCTTTAGGGCCCCGGCCTGTTAAGGGTCTCCTGCTCAGGTGTAGGTGCACCCTCCTTCGCCTGACCCGCTGGAGGCGATGGGGTCACTGGCAGAGGGGAGGTGGAGAGGCAGGGCAGCCTTGGAGTGTCCTGGGATGATGCCCCCAGGTTGTCTGACTGGCACTCCTTCTTCATGTGGAAGCCCAATGGCACCTCCCTGACTCCTTGAGGAGAAGGGGTATCTGGAGAGAGAGGTCAAGGTGCCCTGCCCCGCTCTTGCTTAGCTATTTCTGCACTGCACCCATGGTTAGAGTGATGGTGTGCAGGTCCAAGCATACATCTGATAGAATCTGTGTGTTCTGCTGGGCCTGGGTCTCCAAGGTGGCAAATGGTCGCATAGCAGAACAGACAGACCCTTGTGTCTGGGAAGATTGTCCTGCAGTCAGTTCTTGTTGAAAATAACAAGAGTGACATCACAAGACAGGACAAGAGAGCAGCAGAGAGGTCAGAACCAGTGCGAGTGCAGGGAAGCTTCAAAAAGTGACATCAGCACAAAGGTGAGGATTGGTGAGTAGCGGGTAAGTGTTTTTCTCCAGTTTTTTTTCTCCAGTTTAGAATAGATTAAGCTAAGGAATGGTAAAGGTTCTAGATTTTATTTAAAGTACATAAATAATTTAATGCTTTTTTACAGTATTTAACTCAAAGCAAGGGTTTTTTTTCAACTGGAGGCATGGCATGGCAGCTCAGTCCTGTGTTACGTACCACCTGCAACATGTGAGAAGTCCTAGATACTCCTTGCGCTCTGACCGACCACATGTGCAGGAAATGCCACCAGCTGCAGCTACTTGAGCTCCGAGTTTCAGAGTTTGAGTGGCAGCTAGGGGCACTGAGGTGCATCCGCGAGGCTGAGGGTTTCATGGATAACACGTGTTTAGACATGGTCACCCCACAGCTTATGGAAGTGTAGACCGAGAGGGAATGGATGACCATCAGTCAGAACAAAGGTGTCAGACAGGTAGTCAGAAAATCCCCAGGGTTCATCTCGCTCAACAACTGTTTCTCTGTGTTGGAAAACGGTGAGAGTGGCGGCTCCTCTGGCGAGTGCAGCCATGCTAATGGCACTGAGAGTGGCTCAGCTGCTTGGGGTGGGGGGGAGGTGTGGAAGAAAAAGAGGGGAAGAGCAATAGTTGTAGGAAACTTGATAGTAAGGGGAAAAGACAGGTGTTTCTGTGGCCATGGACATGACTCCAGGATGGTATGTTGCCTCCCTGGTGCCAGGGTCAAGGATGTCACTGAACGGCTGCAGGACATGCTAAAGTGGGAGGGCAAACAGATAGAGATCGTTGTACATATTGGTACCAATGATTTAGGTAGAAAGAGGGATGAGGTCCTGCAAGCAGAATTCAGAGAGCTAGGAAACAGATTAATAAACAGGACCTCAAAGGTAGTAATCTCTGGATTACTTCCGGTGCCATGCGGTCTTGAGTATAGAAATAGGAGGTTAGTCCAGATGAATGCATAGCTGGAGAGATGGTGCAGGAGGGAGGGCTTTAGATTTCTTGGACATAGCGACTATTTCTGGGGGTGATGGGACCTGTGCAAGGTGGAACAGTTGCACCTGAACCTGGACCAACATCCTTGCGGGGAGGTTTGCAAGTGCTGTAGAGGAGGGTTTAAACTAACTTGGCAGGGGGATGGGATCCTGAGAGGAGGCTCAGCAGGGGGAGATGCACAGCCAAAATTAGAAGAGAGAGCAAGTGAGTCTAGAAGGCATAGAAATTATAGGCCAGTTAAGGCACAAGGGAGTTTGGCAAGGTTAGATGGTATTTATGTTAATGCAAGGAGTCTGACGAATAAGGCAGATGAGTTGAGGGCACAAATTAACACGTAAATATGATGTCATTACTGTCACAAAGACATGGTTGAGAGAGGGGCAGGATTGGCAGCTCAATATTCCAAGATATAGGGTCTTCAGACGAGACAGGGAAGGAGGTAAAAGAGGCGCAGGTATTGCAATATTGATCAAGGAATCAATTACAGCAGTAGGGAGGGATGAAATCTTAGAAGGCTCCTCAAATGAAGCCATATGGGTAGAACTGAAAAACAAAAAAGGAGCAGTCACATTGCTGGGAGAGTGTACTTTAGGCCCCCAAACAATCAGAGAGAAATAGAAGAGCAGATCGGTAGGCAAATTTCAGAGAAGTGTAATAGTGGAGGATTTCAACTTCCTCAGTATTAGCTGGGTTAGTCATAGTGTGATAGGTTTAAAGGGAGCGGAATTCTTAAAATGCATCCAGGAGAGCTTTTTAAGCCAGTATGTAGAAGGTCCTACAAGAAAGGGGGCGGTCCTGGACTTAATTTTAGAGAATGAAGCCAGGCAAGTGGTAAAGGTATCGGTGGTGGAGCATTTTGCAGATAGTGATCATAACTCTGTTAGATTCAAGGTGGTTATGGAAAAGGACAAGGATGGGCCAGAAATTAGAGTTCTAAACTGGGGGAAGGCCGATTTTAATAAGATCAGACATGATTTGACTGGAGAAGACTGGGAACAGCTACTTTTAGGTAAATCTGCGTCAGAGCAGTGGGACACATTTAATAAGGAAATAGAGAGAGTACAGGGCCAATATATTCCAGGAAATACAAAGGGTGGGACCAACAAATCCAGTGAACCCTGGATGTCGAGGGATTTACAGGATTGGGTAAAGAGAAAAAGGGAGGCTTATGGCAGATACCAAGGGCTCAAAGCAGCAGAAGCCCTAGAGGAGTATAGAATGTGTAGGGGGTAACTTAAAATGGAAATTAGGAGAGCAAAAAGGGGCATGAAAAAACATTCACAGGTAAAATAAAGGAAAATCCAAAGTTGTTTTACAAGCACATTCGGAGTAAGAGGATAACTAGGGAAAGAGTAGGGCCCATTAAGGACCATAGTGGTAATTTGTGTGTGGAGCCAGAAGACGTAGGTAGGGTTCTAAATGTATACTTTGTGTTGGTGTTCACAAGTGAGAAGGACAACATGGGTATGGAAATCAGACAGAAGGACTATAATATAATTAAAGAAATTAGCATAGAAAGGGAGGAGGTTCTATGTGTTCTGGCAGGTTTAAAAGTAGATAAATCTCCAGGCCCAGATGAAATGTATCCCAGACTGTTGAGTGAGGCAAGGGAGGAGATAGCAGGGGCGCTGGCAATAATTGTCAATACCTCTCTGGCCACAGGAGAGGTGCCAGAAGACTGGAGGACAACCAGTGTGGTACTGTTATTCAAGAAGGGACGGAGAGATAAACCAGGGAACTACAGGCCTGTCAGTCTAACCTCAGTAGCAGGGAAACTATTGGAAGCAACTCTGAGGGGCAGAATTAATCTATACTTGGAGAGGCAGAGATTAACCAAGGATAGTCAGCATGGTTTTGTTAAGGGAGGCCATGTCTGACCAATTTGATTGAATTTTTCGAAGAGGTGACCAGGTGTGTAGATGAGGGAAGTGCATTTGACGTTGTCTACTTGGACTTCAGCAGGCATTTGATAAGGTCCCACATGGGAGTCTGATAACAAAGGTAAGAGCCCATGGGATCCAAGACAATTTGGCAAATTGGATCCAGAATTGGCTGAGTGGCAGGAAGTAGAGGGTGATGGTAGAGGGGTGTTTTTGTGACTGGATGCTTATGTCCACAGGATCGGTGTTGGGTCCCTTGCTGTTTGTGGTATATAAAAACAATTAAGACTTGAATATAGGAGGGTTGATCAGTAAGTTCGCGGATGACACAAAAATTGGTGGGGTGGTAAATAGTAAGGAGGATAGCCTTAGATTACAGGAGGATATAGATGCGCTGGTCACATGGACTGATCAGTGGCAAATGGAATTTAATCCAGATAAGTGTGAGGTATGGAAATCAGACAGAAGGACTATAATATAATTATTATTATACAAACAACGCACGGGAATATACGATGAATGGTAGGACCTTGGGAAGTACCGAGGATCAGAGGGTGTGCAGGTCCACCTGTCCCTTAAGGTAGCGGGACAGGTAGATAAGGTGGTTAAGAAAGCATATGGGATTCTTGCCTTTATTAGCCAAGGCACAGAATATTAGAGCAGGGCGGTTATGCTGGAACTGTATAAAACGATGGTTAGGCCACAGCTAGGGTATTGCGTTCAGTTCCGGAATCCGCATTATAGGAAGGATGTAATTGCACTAGACAGATTGCAGATGAGATTTACTAGAATGTTGCCTGAGCTGGAGAGTTTTAGTTATGAGGAGAGATCGGATAGACTGGGGTTATTTTCCCTGGAGTAAAGGAGATTGAGGGGGGACATGATTGAGGTGTACTAAATTATGAGGGGCATAGATAGAGTAGACAGGTAGGAACTTTTCCCCTTGGTGGAGGGATGAATAACCAGGGGACGTAGATTTAAGGTAAGGGGCAGGAGGTTTAGAGGGGATGTGAGGGAGAATTTTTTCACCCAGGGGGTGGTAGGAATCTGGAACTCACTGCCTGAAAGTGTGGTAGAGGCAGAAACTCTTATCACATTTAAGAAGTATTTCCACACTTGTAAGAAGCATTTGGATGCCATGGCATACAAGACTATGGGCCTAGTGCTGGAAAATGGGATTAGAATAGTTAGGTGCTTGTTTGACCGGCGCAGACTCAATGGGCCAAAGGGCCTTTTCCTGTGCTGTAGACCTCTATGACTCTAATATGGACAGACTTCTCCAGCCTTCAGTCCAGTCTGTGCATGGCCTCTGGCATTTCTGCCTGATGTTCCCCTGCCTGTCTCTGGACCTCTAACAAGCCTCTTAGGGCTGAGTACAGAGGCTCACCATCCGATTTGGGCTTAGTAGGGGCCTTGTCTCCAGCAGTGCTCCAAGAGTCAGCGACTTCAGATTTCACTGCCTCCATCAGCTGTGGATCCATGTCAGTGATGTACTCACCAGATTGTGAACCCCGAAACAACTTCAGAACATGGACCCACCCAGGGGAGTGTATCTATACTGGTGGAGGGTGCAGGTGAACGCCATGATAGTGCTTCCTCTGAAGATACTGAGAATTCCTCAGAGGTGTGCTGGGGCTGGGGCTGTGGTGTGTCCTGCTTGATGCATTCCTTCCTTCTTTGCTGGTACCTAGAATAGAGAAAAGAAAGATTTAGCGATTGACTAAGCAGACTTGTATGTTAAAGATCACTCCCAGTCAATGCCCGCATATTCGAACTGCAGACTGGATGCATGTTTTCTGGGTTCCTGGGGGAGTCTGATCTCGCCTTCTGCACAGGCGCAGTCACATCCCTCCCTGCCTATCTCCTGTGGCCTGTTCCTCATAGATGGTCAGCAGATAAAATTTGACTCTGGCCCTAACATGCTCACGCTTTTTATGGGCATTCTTGTCCTGCAGGAAGACAGACGGATTGATTGTGGTCCCTTTGGGTGAATGAGCAGTTCAGAAGCATGCACACCTATTGCCACAGCTGAGCCCTCCCCAGTAAGTAATTTAGAAGTTGTTTGTCCTGCAACTAAAATGAGATTGAGAGCTTAACGTTGTTGGCACACGTTCAGTGCTGATGTCCCACCTGCTGGTCAAGTGTGCACTCGAACACTTAAGACTGCCTGATGGCATTAAGATGGCAGATCGTTCATCCTTTTTCTGCATTGCTGCCTGGTTCTTTCCTGGGTCCCACAGGTGCAAACCACCCCAGCAACCTCATCTCAGGCCACTGTGGTCATATGAGAGGGCCTCTCATTCCCATTCTGGGAAAGCAGGACCTCCTGCCTTTCCTGGACAGCCTGGAGGAGAAGCTCCAGGGAGGCATCACTGAACCATTAGGCCCCAGGTTGCTTTCATCTCTTGGACATTTTGGAGAATGCAGATTCCAGAGCTCCTGGCCTGCAGTGAGCGCATGGCTGTCCAGAGCCCTTTAAATGTGCTGCCCGGACATTCAACCCCATGAGGTAACGGCGGGGTGGACAACTTCCTTCCCGTCCTGCCACGAGATTCACCATGGTCCTCGTGGATGCATAAATAATGAGCTGAACAACACAAGATCGTGCATTTTCAGCCATCCCGCTGCCCAGCAAGAAACACTCTGACTTCCACGCCCACCACTGATCTTGAACATCAGAGTGGATGACTCCGCCCTATGTATCAGTTGGCATTAGTAGTTGTAATGCAAGAATTCATTCTGCATTAGCAGCTTTCTTCTGTGTATCCATGCCTTGTTTTGGGAGAGAATCAAAAGTAACATCTGGTAAGGTTCTTCACTCTCTAGCCAACTATTTAACTATGTTCTTGATGCTAACGCTTATATTGTGTGTTAGGTCCGATGAGGCAACTATAACAAGGGCAAATGTCTCACAAAATTAATCCTGGTGATTGTTCTGATCAAAAGAGGCCTGGAAAGGTTGTACCTGGTCCGAACATGCAAGCCTTCTAGTGCCTATTTCATGTTCCAATGAGCCAAGTTCAGCTGTATTTGAGCTTGTAGGGAAATAAAAATGTTAGTAAGAGCCCTGTTAACTGGAAAACTAAAGAGGAAGACAAAATGCTCCATTATGCATTACAAATGAAAATAAATTTATGGCCACCACTTGTGATTGCTTGGGACACAAAGTGGTTGACATTTCTTTAGATCTGTTTTTGGATCTGAATTGGGTGCTTTGTGTAAAGTGTGCACCCCAACCAGGAGGCCTGACATTGGCCTGATATTGTGCTTTGCACCCGATTAATAGTATTTTGCTGTCAGATCTAAGTAAGTGTTGGAAGCTCCAGCTGAAGCAGTTGGGAGCTGCATATCATTTTAGTGGGAGCAAACTCTTGGTGGTTGTTCTGGTGATATAGACAAGGTAGGCGCTAAGTGGACTCTGTGCTAATAAAAGCAAAATACTGTGGATGCTGGAAATCTGAAACAAAAACAAAAAGAGCTGGAAAAACTCAGCAGGTCTGACAACATCTGTGGAGAGGAACACAGTTAAGGTTTCGAGTCCATGTGACTCTTCATCAGAACTAAGGAAATATAGAAAAGAGATGAAATATAAGTTGGTTGAGGGGGGATGAGACAGGTAGAGCTGGATAGAGGGCCAGTGATAGGTGGAGGCAAAGAAGAGATTGCCAAGGATGTCATAGACAAAAGGACAAAGGGTTGTTGATGGAGGTGATATTATCCAAAGAATGTACTAAAGATGAAATTAAGGGTAGAAAGCAGGACAAGCAAGTGACAGGTGGCCCTAGCGGGGGTGGGGTGGGGGGAAGGGAGCGAAATGGGCTAAAAGGTGGAGAGAAAACGATTGATCGAAATAAATTTAAAAATAGGTGGGAAAAGAAAAATATATTAAAAATGATAAATTATTGGAAAAGGGGGGATCGGAAAGGGGGTGGGGATGGAGGAGACAGTTCATGATCTCAAATTGTTGAACTCAATGTTAATTCCGGAAGGCTGTAAAGTGCTTAGTCAGAAAGTGAGGTGCTCCAGTTTGCGTTAAGCTTCACTGGAACATTGCAGCAGGCCAAGGACGGACATGTGGGCATGAGAGCAGGGTGGTGTGTTGAAATGGCAAGCGACAGGGAGGCCTGGGTTATGCTTGCGGTCAGACCAAAGGTGTTCCGCAAAGCAGTTACCCAATCTGCGTTTAGACTCTCCAATGTAGACGAGACCGCATTGGGAGCAGCAAATGAAGTAGACTAAATTGAGGGAAGTGCAAGTGAAGTGCTGCTTCACTTGAAAGGATTGTTTGGGCCCTTGGACGGTGAGGAGTGGGGAAGTAAAGGGGAAGGTATTGCACCTTCTGCGGTAGCATGGGAAGGTGCCATGGGAGGGGTTAGAGGTGTAGGGGGTGATGGAGGAGTGGACCAGGGTGTCCCAGAGGAAATGATCCCTGCGGAAAGCCACCGGGGGGTGAAGGGAAGATGTGTTTGATGGTGGCGTCATGCTGGAGTTGGCAGAAATGTCGGAGGATGATCCTTTGAATGCGAGGCTGATGGGGTGATAAGTGAGGACAAGGGGGACACTATCATGGTTCTGGAAGGGAGAGGAAGGTGTGACGGCAGATGCGCAGGAGATGGGCCAGACACAGTTGAGGGCCCTGTCAACAACCATGGGTGGAAAACCTCAGTTAAGGAAGAAGGAAGACATGTCAGAGGAATTGTTTTGGAAAGTGGCATCATCAGAACAGATGCGACGGAGGCGAATGAACTGAGAGAATGGGATGGAGTCCTTACAGGAAGTGGAGTGTGAGGAGCTGTAGTCGAGGTAGCTGTGGGAGTCGGTAGGTTTGTAATGAATATTGGTAGACAGTCTATCACCAGAAATTGAGACAGAGAGGTCAAGAAAGGGAAGGGAAGTGTCAGTGATGGACCATGTGGAAAAGATGGAGGGGTGGAAATTAGAAGCAAAATTGATTCATTTTTCCAGGTCCAGATGAGAGCATGAAGCGGCACCAAAGCAGTCATGGATGTACTGGAGAAACAGTTGTGGGAGGGGGCATGAGTAGGTCTGGAACAAGGAATGTTCCACATACTCCATAAGGAGACAGGCATAACTGGGGCCCATAGGTACCCATAGCCACACCTTTAATTTGGAAAAAGTGAGACGAGTTTAAGGAGAAATTGTTCAGTGAGAGAACAAGTTCAGCCAGACAGAAGAGAGTGGTGGTGGATGGGGATTGTTCGGGCCTCTGTTCGAGGGAAAAGCAGAGAGCCCTCAGAACATCCCGGTGGGGGGTGAAGGTGTAGAGGGATTGGACGTCCATGGTGAAGAGGAGGCGGTTGGGGCCAGGGAACTGGAAATTGTTAACAAAAACAGAATTACCTGGAAAAACTCAGCAGGTCTGGCAGCATCGGCGGAGAAGAAAAGAGTTGACGTTTCGAGTCCTCATGACCCTTCGACAGAACTGGAAATTGTTGTCTTGTTGTCTGGCGCACTGACCTCTACCTCGCAGAGGCTGAGCGTCAACTCACAGATACTTCCTCCTACCTTCCACTGGACCATGACCTCACCACTGAACATCAAGCCATTGTTTCCAGGATTGTCATTGACCTCATCTTCTCTGGAGATCTTCCCATAGCCTCCAACCTCATAGTCTCCCAACTTCGGATGGCCCGCTTCTACCTCATCCCTAAAATCCACAATCAGGACTGTCTCGGCAGACTGATCATGTCAGCCTGTTCCTGCCCCACAGAACTCATTTCTTGCTATCTTGACTCCATTCTCTCTCCCCTTGTCCAGTCTCTTCCTATCTATATCCGATTCCTCTGACGCCCTACATCATATCAACAATTTCCAGTTCCCTGGCCCCAACCGCTTCCTCTTTACCATGGATGTCCAATCCCTCTACACCTCCACCCCCCACCAGGATGGTCTGAGGGCTCTCCACTTCTTCCTCGAACAGAGGCCCGAACAATCCCCATCCACCTCTACTCTCCTCCGTCTGGCTGAACGTGTTCTCTCACTGAACAATTTCTTCTTAAACTTGTCTCACTTCCTCCAGATAAAAGGTGTGCCTATGGGTACCTGCAAGGGCCCCAGTTATGCCTGTCTCTTTATGGGGTATGTGGAACATTCCTTGTTCCAGCCCTACTCAGGCCCCCTCCCACAACTCTTTCTCCGGTACATCCATGACTGCTTTGGTGCCGCTTCATGCTCTTGTCTGGACCTGGAAAAAGTTATCAATTTTGCTTCCATTTCCACCCCCTATTTTTTTCACATGGTCCATCACTGACACTTCCCTTCCCTTCATTGACCTCTCTGTCTCAATTTCTGGTGATAGACTGTCCACCAATATCCATTACAAGCCTACCGACTCCCACAGCTACCTTGACTTCAGCTCCTCACACCCCGCTTCCTATAAGGACTCCATCCCATTCTCTCAGTTCCTTCGCCCCCAACACATCTGTTCTGATGTTGCCACTTTCCAAAACAGTTCCTCTGATATGTCTTCTTCCTTAATCGGGGTTTTCCACCCATGATGGTTGACAGGGCCCTCAACCATGTCCGGCCCATCTCCCGTGCCACTGCCCTTACACCTTGCTCTCCCTCCCAGAACCATGATAGTGTCCCCCTTGTCCTCACTTATCATCCCACCAGCCTTCGTGTTCAAAGGATCATCCTCTGCCATTTCCGTCAACTCCAGCATAATGCCACCACCAACACATCTTCCCTTCACCCCCTCCCCGGCGGCTTTCCATAGGGATCATTCCCTCCGGGACACCCTGATCCACTGCTTCATCACCCCCTACACCTCTACCCCCTCCCACAGCACCTTCCCATGCAACTGCAGAAGGTGCAATACCTTCCCCTTTACTTCCCCCTTCCTCACCGTCCAAGGGCCCAAACAATCCTTTCAAGTGAAGCAGCATTTCACTTGCACTTCCCTCAAATTAATCTACTGCATTCGCTTCTCCCAACGCGGTCTCCTCTACATTGGAAAGACCAAATGCAGATTGGGTGACTGCTCTGCGGAACACCTTCGGTCTGTCCACAACCATGACCCAGGCCTCCCTGTCGCTTGCCATTTCAACACACCACCCTGCTCTCATGCCCACATGTCCGTCTTTTGCCTGCTGCAATGTTCCAGTGAAGCTTAACGCAAACTGGAGGAACAGCACCTCATCTTCCGACTAGCCACTTTACAGCCTTTCGGAATTAACATTGAGTTCAACAATTTCAGATCATGAACTCTCTCCTCCATCCCCACACCCTTTCTGATCTCCCTTTTTCCAATAATTTGTAATTTTTAATATATTTTTCTTTTCCCACCTATTTTTAAATTTATTTTGATCTATCATTTTATCTCCACCTTTTAGCCCATTTCAATCCCTTCCCCCCACCTCACCCCCACTAGGGCAATCACTTGCTTGTCCTGCTTTCTACCCTTAGTGTCACCATTAGCACATTCCTTAGATAATATCACCACCGTCAACACCCCTTTGTCCTTTTGTCTATGACATCTTTGGCAATCTCTTCTTTGCCTCCACCTATCACTGGCCCTCCATCCAGCTCTACCTGTCCCACCCCCCTCGACCAACTTATATTTCACCTCTTTTCTATATTTCCTTCGTTCTGATGAAGAGTCATATGGACTCGAAACATTAACTGTGTTCCTCTCCACAGATGTTGTCAGACATGCTGAGTTTTTCCAGCTATTTTTGTTTCTGTTTCTGTGCTAATACGACAGGCCTGTTTAAAAGTCTGATTTCAGCCTGTAATTTTTGGGGCTAAGTACTATGTTTTAAATGTGACTGGATTCTGTGTGCTAGAAAGCTGTACATCTCTCAAGTATGGTTTAGGAGCAATTTTCATGAAACATTATGTACAGGGTGGAATCATCCCAGATTTGCACTAAGTGCGGCAGATGGTGGGAAAAACTACGTTTTACCCGTCGGCTGCATTAGCAGCTTCTCATGCCGTATTGTCCCAATCCCGCTACATTAATTATGTATTCCTAGGAAACATGTCATTTCTATGGCAGATGGGGTCTCATTCTCCCACTATGCAATGGCCTTGCCAGCGGGCGCCACATTTAAAGTGCAGCCCTGTGCACACCTCTCCGTGCTTCCAGCCCATGACTGCTGCAAAGAAGACATGGCAACAAAAGGCAAAAAAACTATTTAATGATGCGTCTCTTGAGCATCTTTTGGACGCAGTGGAGGCCTGCTGTGATGTCCTCTACCCATACTCTGGCCGCAGGATGGGTAGCAGCATCATCAATTCAGCTTTGGAGGAGGTGGCAGTGATGGTCAGTGCTAGTGCTCTGCAAAATAGGACAGCCACCCAGTGCCGCAACAAGATGAATGGTCTCAGTTGTTCCACCAGGGTAAGTCACTATCCTCATCACTATCAACTCACACACTCACAAACCCATCACACATCCGCAGGGATTTCACACCTCAAGGGACAACACTACTAACTCTCGCACACACCCTCAGGCTCATATTCCCTGGAGATTGCGGCCTTGTCCCGTTCATGTCTCAGCTCACTACACAAACATTACGTGCAGTGCCATACATCCTCTCTTACACTCTCTCCACCTGTTTTCATGAAGGAGAAGCCTGCTCACAACAGCAAGGAGTTGTCCCAGATCTGGGGTGGAGTGGCCCACTTTGGGCCCCTCACTCACTTTGAGGAGTGTGGCATCGTGCTGACTGGTGAGGATGTGAACCATGCCTGCGGTGATGTTGAATTGGGTGGTGTCCGGAAAATATAATAATTTCCATAACGTTAATGGAATTTATTGTAAAGAAGAGTCTGCGTGTGTGTGTCGGTGTGTGTGTGTGTGTGTGTGTGTGTGTGTGTGTGTGTGTGTGTGTAACTTATTTGAATTAAAGGCAGCTGGTCTGAAGGCTTTGGTGTATCAGAAGATAAGCAAGGTTTGAAATGTTAAGCAGGTAAACATGGAGGAAGTTTTAGAATGCAAGGGAGAAAAGGAATATTTGCATTTTTTAATAAACCAGACTAGCTTGATTTAAAGGAGGGGGTGAAATGTTTTACCAGTAGAAGTTAAGAAACAGTGTGTTTCTTTTTCCCAAAGATTACTGGTAAAATTAGTACTATGATAGATTTTATTATTAAAGAGGTAAAAGTCCAAAGACATGTGGGCAGCATTTTCCCCCCATCAGGGGCATTGTGTGGGTGCGGGCACAAGTGGGTGTGTTCCTGACCGGCCCCCCCGGTTGGCGGTGCACCGCCATTTTATGTGGACGGGCTAATTAAGGCCTGCCCAGCGTGGTGTCCGCCCTGAAGCACTGTGCGCTCCCTGTGCGGGCGGGGTCATTCCCTGAGCCCGCACAGGGAATGCGAGTGAAAGAGTGCACAGATCTCCCTGAGGCAAAGTGCTGCCACAGGGAGATCGGCTCAAGATTCAAAAGCTCATCAAAGGCAGAAAAATATATTCCTGACATGTCTCCTCATGTGACACTGTCAACTTCATTTATTTAAACTTTTTGTACAAATTTTAAAACCCTCATGAAACCTCATCCTGCCCTTAGATGAGGTTTCATGTTTTTTTGGAAGGCCACCTGGGCTCTTTGCCTGCCCACCAACCTTAAGGTTGGATGGACAGCTCAGTTGATTGTCTTAACTGCTCGTCAACTGGTGTTAATAGGCCTTTGACAGTTCGGCGGGTGTGCAGCTGATACAGCTGCATGCCTGCTGAGCTGAAAATCTAAATGACGCGGGGTGATGTCGGGACACCCGCCTAAAGTCACCGCACATCATTTTACGCATTGGTGAGCAAGCCCCACCCCCTATTGCCGAAAGGAGAATTCTGCCCATAGTGAAATAATGGAAATTTGCTTTTAAAGGAGAAAATATGTATAAAGGAGAGAAGGCTGTGTGCAAGGAAAGGAATTCTAAGATCTAACAAGTGTGAAAAGCCTCCAGCATCTAAGCCTCAAGCTGTTGTCTAGAAGGAACTGAAGATAAGGAAAGCTCACTTTGAATTCGACTGTTCAGGGTATTGTGTGTTTCTTTGCCTGGGTCTTTTAAAATCTATGTGTCTTAATCTTACCTTAACAAAAGTGTAACTGGGAGTTAAATTAATTAGGGGATTTAGGGGTTATCATAGTAATAGTTTGTAGATCTATGTATGTGCTTAAAATAATTTCTTCTAATAATAAAGTTTAATTTAGTTTTGTAAGAAACCTATAAGACTTGGTGGCCTTCTTTTTACTGAATTCAAAGCCTGCATCTTGAAACAAGTACAAGTTGCAAAATAGTCATGGCAGCTGCTTCAAGTTTCCCTCTAAGATTTGAGCAACTTGGCATTTACCATCCATCTCCCATAACAGGCGGCGAACACTCTCATAAGGATCCTGCACCACATCATTCCTCTCTCAATGCAGCTGTGAGTGCTCTGTCTCCTGCTCTTGACTCTGCTTCCATGCACTAATTACCTCTATCCTGGTTCACAGGGCGCACTACCAAGCGACTGACACCCTCAGCCAGCCAGTCCCTCAGCTCCATCCACATCCTCCCCTCCAGCCAAGAGGACTCCTCCTCCATTGAAGAGCTGGAAATAAGCAGCCTAGAAGATCCGTCACAGCACTTACCCACACCCTCCAACACCTCAGGAACACACACCTCGATAGGACCTGGATGTAGAGCAGATTCAGGTTCACAACCTGGTGGTCACGCAATGGACACGTATCTGCAACAGGAGGAGATAGGTTCAGTCGAGCTCCCAGGCACTTGGAAGACTGCTGGGGAAGGGGCATCTGTGAGGTTCGAGTCAGATAACAAATGTCTGGATTTGGTCTTCCAACTCATCCTGGAGTGTCAGCAGAAGGCAGGGGCACATCATGCGGAGTTGTTGGAAGCCCTCAAAAAAGTGGCATGTGAGTTGGAAGAGTGCGTCTGCCTGCTCTCTAATGAAGTATTGCCCACATATGTACTCCCTCCCCCCTTAGTCCTTCCCCACAACAGATTCCCCACCCCTCCCGGAGTCCCCCATCTTAGTCCTTCCCCCTTCCTGACTCCTTCCGCCACCCTTACTCCTTTCCCCTTCCTGAACCCTTCCAACACACTTACTTCTTCCTCCAGCCTTACTCTCTGCCTCTTTTCAACACCTTCCATCATCCTTACTTCTTCCTCCATCGTTACTTCCCCCCCATCTCCACAATCCTTCCTCCCCTTGGATTCCTGCCTCCCCTGAACTCCTTCCCCCGTCTGTATTCCTTCCTCCCCCCAGACTCCTGCCTCCTGCACCCCTTCCCCTCTCCGCACTTCTTTCCCCCTCTAAACTCCTTCCCTTACATCTTCCACCCCCTTACACTTTCCATCCCCTTACACCCAGTTGCCGTTTTCTCCCTGTTACCCCCTCCTCCCGGTAGCCCCTCCCAACCTCTCCCCAACACCTTTGTTCCCCCCACCCTACAACCTCCCGCTCCCCCTCCCCCAACTCCTTTTCCCCTCCTGGTCGTTCCTAGATCTTCCTCTCCCATTCCAAACACAGTTGGACCTTCCTCTCCACCCCCTCAACCATCATCCGTTGTGAGCAGACCCTCAACGGTGACTTTCCAACTTCCGTGAGCTGCTTCGCAGAAAAGCCATGTCCATGAGAATCCACCCAGCATGCCATGGATGGTCCTCCAGTGTGCTGTTGCCGTTGGGCTCCAGCATCTTCTTCTCTCAGATGTCCGCGATGTGAGCAAGGTCCTTGCATTAAGTCCCGACTTCTGCACTTGTCAAGATGTGTTCTGCACCAGTGTATTTTCCCGCTGTTGTGGGCAAATGATCCAGCATGGGAGGATGATTCCAGCAGGCTGGCCTTCTAATGATGTGCCGATGTATTACAATGAGGTTCTCGACATCGGATGGTGGAAAATGCAGCCCACCATTGACAGGCTGAGCAGACCATCGCAAACTGGTTTCATAATGTCATGAAACCAATTTTTGGCCGTCTTGCCATATTGTCCACTCATGCCTCTGAACACGCCTGACTCCAGCGGTCATGGAAAATTCCGCCCATAATCACCATGCATGCACTTCAACTGAAGGTCTGGAGCACACTGGCTGACAGACAATGGTATGCATTATTTCTGCTCAGGAACTAAGGAAGTTACTTTACAGGTTCATGGAAGTAGCACTGATGCTATAGGAGGATGTACATGATGAGATTATTAAGAAACACGGGAGTTTGTGGAATGCAGGGTCAGGAATAGTGGTTGGTATGTAAGGAACCTGCCATGCCCATGTACCTCTGGGCACTGTGTTCCTCACTCTGCCTGTGGCCATGGCATCTGCCACTTCCTTCTGATTACTGCCAGCACTGCCTTGTCAATGGGGGTGTTCTTATGGAATTGTGCTTCCCCTCCCCGGTCAGATTCTGCTGGTGCCTGCTATGTGCTATCTTGCCCTGGAAGAGAAGAAGTAGTGATTATGAATGAGTGTTTTGGCAGGTGTGCTTCTGTGTGTATCATGCCTCACATGGTCAAAGAGCTTTTCGTGGTGCCCGTGAAGGATGCAGTAGTATGGGTTGTGGAAATGAAAGTGTGAAGTTAGATGAAGGATAAAGACTTTTTGTTGTGCCATGCTTTTATTATTTGTTTTTGCCCTAGATAAAGAAGTAATATGGTAATTGAGTAGTGCTGGAATCTTGTTCTTCATGGGGAAGGGTCTGAAAGGATTGAATGTTGATGGTGGATTTCTTGATGGATTCTCAGTTGTGGTACGTAAGGCATGTGGCAACAGTGCTCCAAAATCTGATAATGGAGGACAACTCTCAAAAGCAACCTTTAATTAAATGATGATGAACCTCTGTCCCAGGTGCAGGCCACCTACCTGGAAACTTCCAGTACTTACCCTGCCCCTTCCTCCTCCTCTTCCTTCTCTTTCTCATTTTCCCCTTGTGGTTCCTAAACTAACTCTCTCGCATAATTTCTTTTGGTTATGGCTGGTCTGTCATGCTCATCAGATTATGGAGTATGAAGCAAGCCATTATGATTTTGTAGCACTGCACCCAGTACTTCTGTAGCGTTCACTACCAGCCTCTTCTCGTTCTCTCTCTTTGCTTTTATTTGTTTTTCCAATTCCCACCTGAACTTTCTGCATTGAGCCTGATTCTGAATTGTATTATCAGCCAGACATCTGTCATGTGCACATCCCCACCACCCCCATGCTCCTGTCCCACTGCTCCCACTCTCCTCCAGTAGCTATGAGTCTATGGGCAGAATTTTACGGCCCCATTTCAGCAGGGATGGGGCCCTAAAATGCAGCGAGCCATTATAAATCCCATTGACTTCAGCGGGAATGTAAAATCCTATTGTCGTAAAATTCTGCTGTATGAGTCTATGAGTAGCTGGTGATGTTCTGCTGTTCTGTCTAGCCTCATTGCTTCTTTCCATTCCTCCTCCACACTAAGGGGGATCCCTAGCAAGTTCAATGAAAGTAATGTTCGCAGTCCTCGCCAACTTCTTCATTCCTGTTTAGCTGTTCGCTGTTAGGAGAGATTGTTATTTGCAGCACATTGGTGTGCAATCCCTTTAATGAGCATTAGGACACATCCTCAAGACACATCCCTTGCGCACACTTAAACTCCTTTAATAAAATAAAGTCTTTCATTAAAGGCAGACTAACCAGGTATTGCAGCTCGAGACCCCTACCTGACTCTCTCAGAGGCTCCTCAGCACATAAAAAGCCAGAATTTAGTCAGCACAACAGGGGCCCCAATGATGGCCTGAAATGTGCGCAAAAAGAAATTGGTCCTGGCTCTCTTTAGGTGCAACCCATCCGGTCTGTACAAGTCCCATCTCTCCAGAGCTGATCCCAAGAATCTAAAGCTCTCCCTCCTGCACCATCTTTCCAGCCATGCATTCACCTATTTCTATACTCACTTGTGCATGGCACTGGAAGTAATCTGGAGAGTACTACTTTTGAGTTCCTGCTTGCTAATTTCCTACCTAGCTCCCTAAATTCTAACTGCAAGACCAGATCCCTCTTTTTAACCAATGTTATTGCTACTGATGTGGACTATGATTGCTGGCTATTCACCCTCTCTCCTCAGAGTACTGTGCTATTCGGTGACATCCTCAACCCTGGCACTAGGGAGGCAACATACTACCCTGGATTCACATTTGCAGCTGTAGAAACACCTGTCTGTTCCCCTACCAAAACTTCTATCACTATTGCCCTTCCAGTCATTTTCATGTACCCCTGTACAGCTCAACCAGCTGTGACTCCAAGGATTTGGCTCTGGCTGAACTCTCCAGATGAACCGTGACTTTTATCAGTATTCAGAACTGAATACTGATTGGGGAATAAGGTGTATGATCCACCTGACATTTGTTATGTGAGCCCTTTGTCTGCCACATCTTACTCTCTATTTCTTTCATCATCCAGGGATCTCTGGATTTGTTTACCCAACCTTTTCCCCTCGTGGGAGTTTACCTTCACTGTACCTGAACTATCTCCTGTCTTAAGGCAGCCCATTGTTCAGTGACAGTTTTGCCTGTCTTGGCCTACCACTGATGTTTCTTGAAGGCCTAATATGCCTCCATCAGACTTTCCAAGGAATGAAACATGGCAAGCACCTAGTGGCGGTGATGGTCACCGCTTACAGGCAAAATAAGGAAGCTTTCCAGGCAACAACAATAATTTATATTCATACAGCGCCTTTCATGTAATGAAACAACCCCAGAAAGTTTATCGGCATCAGCAGCAAAATTTCCTCGAGTGCAAGACCAGCAAAATTATGAAGGGCAATGGCTTGCTGATTTTTAAAATCTGATGATACAAATTTTGGACAGCAATAAAGCAGCATGGCACTGGAAGTAATTATAAAGCAATTGTAAAGAAGTACCAGAGTGTTATGAATTCATAGCAAGCAATGTTGTTGCAATTCTGGATTTCTATAGCTCTCTGTTTTTTGCTGTTCAGTAGATGTATAAATCAAGAGAAATCAAGAGATGTATAAATCAAGAGAAACAGTCAGCTCACCATAACTATTTGCTACCGAATTTTCAAAAACACCTTTGTACCAATTGCTATATAAAATATGTCATGCACATTCGAGCCACCAATACTTATTTTTAGCAGTCAGAATTTTACCTTTCTAATCCTGATCAATATTGTAAGAGGAACATGAAGTCCAAGTGATAGAGACCTCCTACCCATGACTAAAACATCTGTTTGGAGAATAGTGCAGAATGATGTTTGCTTTGTCCACATATTGGAAATGTGTAAAGAGCTCTACCTTGTCAATGTAATTACCATAAAAGCTCCATGGCTGAAGAAGCATTTCAGCCAGCGTTCATCAACAATCTTATTGGATTACAATCTTTCTTGTTACAGTTACTCTTGGGCTAGGAATAGTTAAACAATTAGCCATAGTCCACAAAGGACTGTAGGCATCTCTCTCCATTAGAGAAAGACAATTGGTTATATATAGCTTGAGGGGCACCACTCTGCATCAAATATGGGGTAAGTCAAGAAAGCAGGCCTTCTTGAACTACCAAAGTCAGTATGGGGATTGAAACAGAGCTGTCAGCATCGTTCTGCACCATACTCTAGCCATCTAAGCTAACTGACATCCCAATAGTAATGTGTACCCTTACAAATACACTTACTATTGGAAGGCCCTGCCCAGAACTATTTTTGAATCAGGAATGTCCTGTCCAACGTTATAAGAGAATAGTTTGAGATATGTCATACTGATGAGCAGCAAATCTTAGAAAAACAGGTGATCTTTGTCCATTGCAAGTTAAGTACAAACAGCAATTGACCTTCACTGTAAGTGACCTCTTAGCTCACCCATGATTACAATGAAGATTGAACTCTCCTTTAACATTTCAGCACACAGCCTGTCAAGCCTATCAAAAGAAGCTGTGTCTCTGAATTACATGAAGGCCTGTGGGAAAGCTTTACTGTGTAAAAAGCCAATGAATAAAACCAGTCTCCTCTAGAGGAAATCACAATGAAGTTTTAGGATTTTCTGCTTTTCTGCCCATAACTACTCCTACACTGCCTTACCCCCTGCATTCTTTATACTTGCTTCTGACAGCAGCTCTTTTCATCATCTTTATGGGAAAATGTTATTCTGAGAAAGGTATGACATTTTAGAGAAATTTATATAACATCTGGTATTAAATAAACCGGATATTCAGTTTGATATAAAATGTTCCAATTGTTATTAATATGAGTCTTGCTTTTCCCTTCAAACCCTGGTTTAGTTCTGCTAAATCATGGTGGGATTTGCTTTAAAGGCAGTGCCCTATAGTGGAACAGTGTTGAGGCAGCTCTTGTCAGAATGCTGCAGCACTTCCTCAAGAATACAGGCAAGTATCTTACTGGTTTATTTAATTACTCCAAATTCAAGCTTTAACTTAAAAGTTATGTGTTTGAAGATGAACATAATCAAGTTTGATAATGCGTAAATCTATTAGCAATTTACCAAATCAAGCATTCTGGACTATTGCCTTGCCATTTGCATTCCCAGTCCATTAATTAATTCAAATACCTCACACACTTCAGCAAAATTACTTGCCTTGTAAATTAGTCCCAGTGGGTTATGATATGACCAGTAGTGTGCCTTGTATGACTTACAAGGTCAGTAGTTGCAAGATTATCAAGAAAGGACAGGATAAGTCCCTCTTCTCATGAATCTCCTTAGATGTACATCGGTATATAATGAGTATGTAAATTACACAAAATTATTTTATGCCTACCGGGCAATTTTAACATTTTAAAGAATACAATTGTTTTTTGGGGTTTTTTTGACTATTACTGAAAAGAGAGAAATGTTGCTGAAGATTTTTGTCTTGCACTCATCAGGAAAAATGCAAGAATACTAAGTTTCAAACAATCACACAAATTTATAATACAGGAGAAAAGGGTGCTGATTGGTTGGCAAATCAATTCAGATTGGCAAAGCACTGCCATGGAGAAAGCCAAGGGGGAAAAAAGCAGAGAAGTTAAACCTTTGCTTGATGGACAGCTTTATGATGTTATTTTTTCTGTGATCTCTTTTGTCAATGACTCAATGTTTATTTGCACAAGATAAAGAGGTTTCAAGTAGCTTTTATTATTGATACTTCGAAGGTCTGGTTAATTGACATTTTTATAGGGTTGCAGCAACAGCAGTTTTTTTTGAATCATAAATGAGTGCTTTTTAAGCAGTTCCACACACATAATTGTTATTATAGGGTTCAGTGATTCTGCACAGAGTGGCTGAATGGGCATGAGAGTGCCATGAGTTGGTATGGGGAGTTTGCGGGGCATGGACATGGCACAGGGGTGGGGCCGGGTGGGTCGGTAAAGGGATTTGAGGTGTGAGGGTTAGAGAGTCAGAAATGTAAGCAAATAACTAGGGTAAAGTCCCAGAGAATCGAGATGGTTCTTTTAACTAGCCCGGCTTGGCACCCAGCTGGCCCTGTGGCCACCTCCGATCTGCTTCTGGAAGGCAGCAGGCCTGAGTCTATCCCGCCCCTGCCTCCCCACAGGAAAAGTTGGCTCTGGCAGGGCACTTTCTACAGAGGTGGGTCGGCTGAGCCAGGAAATTTCCTGACTTGAGCCACCTGCCTTGATAGTGAAAATCCAGCCTGTGGAAATACAAAAGCCAGGAAGTTATGGTAAACCTGTAGAAAACTTTGGTTAGGCCTCAATTAGAGCATTGTGTCCAGTTCTGGTCACCACATTTTTAGAAGGGCAAGAAGGCATTAGAAAAGATGCAGAAAAAATTCACTAGAACGGTTCCATGGATGAGGAACTTCTGTTGCATGGTTACTTTGGAGGAGCTGGGGCTGTTTTCCTTATAGAGAGGTTTGATAGAGCTATTGATAGAGGGCCCTTGACAGAGTGGATTGGGAGAAACTACTCCCATTTGGCAGAAGAATCAAGAAACAGAAGGCACCAATGTAAGGTGGTTGGCAAAAGAAGTAACAACACCATGAGGGAAAACTTTTTTATGCAGCATATGATTAGGATCCGGAATGCACAGCCTGAGAGTGTGGTGGAGACAGATACAATCATGGCTTTGGGAAGAAAATTGGACAATTACCCAAAGGGAAAAAATTGCAGGGCTATGGGAAAAAGGTGGGGGAGTGGAGCTAGGGGAGTTAATTCTGACAGAAAACTGGCATGGACAAGATTGGCTGAATGGCCTCCCTTTGCACTGTATGCATTCTGCAATTCTATGATCAGCTAACATTGAGATCAGCAAGGAAGTTGGGTGGTCAGCAGTTTAGTGGGTATAAGGTTAAGGGAACAGAAGGCGGGTGTCATGGAGAGGATCAGCTCAGAGAGGTCATGAGAGGAGGTTAAAAAGTAACTACAGAAAGATACAAAGGCCTTTAGACCCATGGTTTGGCCCCGTGGGCTGGTGGAAGAGAGGGAAGCTGCAGAGGTAGCCAATTGGGCGGACTTAATCTTTGTAACAACTGAGCTCATGAGTTCTTTGCAGCCATTTAAACCATAGAACCATAGAAAAGTTACAGCACAGAAGGAGGCCATTCAGCCCATCTTGTCCATGCCAGCCCAAGGACACCCAGGCGTCCTTTCTAATCCCACCTTCCTGCACCTGGCCCATAGCCCTGCAGCTTACAGCACTTAAGGTGCAGGTCCAGGTACTTTTTAAAAGAGTTTAGAGTTTCTGCCTCTACCACCAACTTGGGCAGTGAATTCCAGACACCCACTACCCTCTGTGTAAAACAGTTCTTCCTCATTTCCCCCCTACACCTTCTGCCTCTTATCTTGAATCTATGTCCCCTGGTTCTAGAATTCTCCACCAAGGGAAACAATTTTATCCTGTCCACTCTATTTATTACCCTCATAATTTCGTACACCTTCTTTGTTCTAAAGAAAATAATCCCAACCTATCCAATCTCTCCTTGTAGCTACACTTTTCTGACCCTGGCAACATTCTTGTAAGCCTCCTCTGCACTCTCTCCAGAGTTATTACGTCCTTCCTGTAATGTGGTGTTTAGAACTGCACACAATACTCCAGTTGTGGCCTCACCAGTGTTTTATACAATTCCAACATTACATCCTTACTTTTATATTCTATACCTCTGCCAGTGAAGGAGAGCATTCCATATGCCTTCTTTACAACCTTGTCTACATGAACTGCTGCCTTCAGGCACCTGTGTACTTGTACGCCAAGATCTCTCACTTCATCTACCCCTCTTAGTATATTCCCATTTATTGTGTAATCCGTGTAGCTGTTTGACCTCCCTAAATATATGACCTCACAGTTCTCTATGTTAAAATCCATCTGCCATTTTACTGCCCACTCCACCAACCCATCTATAATGTTTTAGAGATTATGGCTATCCTCTACGCTATCCACTACTCAGCCAATCTTCGTGTCATCTGCAAATTTCCCAATCGTGTCCCCCATATTCACGTCCAAATTGTTAATATATAACAGAAACAGCAAGGGTCCCAACACCGAGCCCTGTGGAACACCACTTGAGACAACTTTCCATTCGCAAGGGCATCCATCGACCGTTACCCTTTGTTTCCTGTTACAAAGCCAACCTTTTATCCAGTTTGCCACATTACCCTGAATCCCACGGACTTGTACTTTCCTGACCAATCTGCCATGTGGGATCTTGTCAAATGCCTTGTTAAAATCCAAGTACACAACATCCACTGCATTACCTTCACCTTCTTGTCACTTCCTCAAAGAATTCAATCAAATTTGTGAGGCAAGACCTTCCTTTAATAAATCCATACTGACCATCCCTGACTAGCCCATGCCTTTCCACATGACAGTTAATCCTATCTCTCAGGATTGATTCTACTAATTTGCTCACTACCGATGTAAGACTAACTGGCCTATAATTTTTGGCATTTCCTTTGATCCCTTTTTAAACAATGGAACTACGTTTGCATTTCTCCAGTCCTCCTGTATCTCCCCTGTATCTAGTGAAGATTGGAAAATCATCCTCAGAGCATCTGCTATCTCCTCCCTGACTTCCTTCAGCAGCCTCGGAAACAATCTATCTGACCCTGGTGACTTATCAACTTTCAAGGATTTCAGCCCTTCGAGTACTTCCTCTCTCTTTATGATTATCCCATCCAATGTCTCGCAGTGTTCCTTCTGGACTACTATATCTATATCCTATCTTTCCTTTGTAAACACGGAGACAAAATATTCATTCAAACCCTTCCCACAGCCTCTGCATCTACACACAAGTTTCCATCTTCATCTCTGATAGGTCCCACTTTTTCCTTAACTAACCTTTTAGCATTAATGTATTGGTAAAACATCTCTGGGTTATCTTTAACTTTACTTGCTAATCTTTTTTCATGCCCTCTCTTTGATTTCCTTATTTCCTTTTTTACTTTGTCCCTGCATTTCCTATATTCGTCTAGGCTATCTGCAGTGCTTAGTTCTTTGTGTCTTTCATACGCTTTCTTTTTCTGTTTGATCTTCCCCTGCATTCCTCTACACAACCAGAGGGGTCTAGATTTGGCAGTGCCACTCTTATTTTTGTAGGGGACATGTCTATACAATTAGGATCTCGCTTTTTAGTGTTTCCCACTGCTTTTCCACTGTTTTATCCTCCAGCAGTGCTGTCCAGTCCACCTCAGCCAAGTCCCTTCTCATTTCTGCAAAATTTGCCTTCCCCCAGTTCAAGACTTTTATTCCTGCCTTATCTCTGTCCTTTTCCATGGTAATGCTAAATCTAACTGAATTGTGATCACTGTCCCTGATGTGGTCGCCAACTGACACTTCATCCACTTGCCCTTCTTCATTCCCCAAGACTAGGTCTAGAATTGCATCTCCTCTCATGGGTTTGTCACTAATTAGTTGAAAAAATTTTCCTGGACACACTGCATGGATTTTTCTCCCTCAGTTCCCTTTATATTGCTTGAATCCCAGTTGATATTAGGATAGTTGAAGTCTCCTACTATTATTGCCCTCTTGTTCTTACAAGCAGAAATTTTCCTACATATTTGTTCTTCTATCTCCCTTTCCCTATTTGGGGGTCTGTAGTATACTCCAGTAGTACAACTGCCCCTTTTTTTGTTTCTAAGCTCAATCCATAAAGCCTCATTTGTTGACCCATTTAGTATATCATCCCTTCTCACAACTGGAATTGATTATTTAACCACCCCCCGCCCTCCTCTTTTTTATCTTCTACTCTATTGTGTCTGAAGACTCTATAACCAGGGATATTATCCTCCATTGTTGGAAGAGGGTGGAGGAGAGAGGGAAGACCAGTTTAAGAAGACAGTTTTCAGTAGAGAAAGGAAGCTAGGTGGTACCTTTGTATTCCAGGATGACCCAGGAATTGTGACAGTTTTCGTAAATAAGGGAAAGATCTGATATTGTTTTTTGTGGTCCAGGCAGATCTGAAGCTGAATGGTTAAACCAGTTGTCCTTTCAAGTTTGCATCCCTTGCACTCAATAAAGCAGAGATGAGAGGTGTACTGGGGGAATGGCCATGGTGAGAGAGGATAATGATTTTATTGTGGACTAGGGTATCAAAGGTGGAGGTGAGGATGCAGTTGAGCAAATCAGTAGCTACAGAGATGTTTTGGTGCTGGTTGAGATTTTGAAAGTACAATTGTAATTGAATTGGGGAATAGTTTTTTTTCTCGTGGTGGATACAAAAGGAGGTAGGGTTGGGGTATGGAAGGGAAATGTAGTAGAAGGTGATACAAGGAAGTGTGCAACTACTAATGTTTACCCTCCCTCTTCACAACACTTCTACATGGTACACCCCTGTGGTTTCAGCAGAACTTGAGAGGCAGCCTGCTCAGATTTCTGCTGTGACTGCTCAAATGCTCTTGGTGATGTCCTCTGGGTTTTGGAATCTGTGCGGGCCCCACCAAAGATTGCTCCACCTGCACATATACAGGACCAGACTTGGCCATCAGGATACAAGATGGCGAGAAGTGAAAGCACTTTCTGCTGAGTCTCCACTTTCATCCCACCTTTCACCATATCCCTCTCATGGCCCACCCTGACATCCCTTCTAGCAATGAGCTGGGGAATACTTAGCTGCAGATCAGTGAGTTGATGAAAGACCAAGATTTGGGTTTCATGCACCCAGTTGAAGCTGGCGTTCACAATGTGCAAGCCATTGGTAAAGGCCTGTTTTCACTGATAGGATTGCCACATTTGATGGTCCTTGCAGGTGGCCACTCTTTCGATGGACAAAGACATAATTGCAGAAGCCTGTGACATCATGCCACTATGCTTCAGACGGATTTCTCCAACATCTGAAAACATGCACAATGTGGCTGGAAAGTCTGCTAGTGCATCACATTCTTTTCTGCTGTTCCAGAATGTCCTCGTCATTGAGGGTCCCCAAGGCACAGCATCTTTGTCCAGCAGAGCAGATCTTGGAGTGTCCTACTGCTCCAATGCAGACTCTCCACTGCTGTCTCTGTCTACGCCATCTATTCTTGCTCACTTGTGACATGTGAGTCACCAGATAAAAACCCAACTATCTTCCTCACCAGTCCCACCAAAGAGTGAGTATCTGAGCTATTGTATTGTCTGCAAGAGTCCTGTGATAGTGCACCCTCTGAGTGATTGACTTCTTCTGAGTTGTCATCACCATTCTCCTGTTGTGGGGGATGAAGATATGAATTAGGACTGTCAAATTAAGAATGTTTTAACTGATCAATATGTACATAATCATATCTCACCCGCTACTGATTTCAAGTCAACATGAGGGAATGTTATATGCCTTGTGACAGTCTGATCTTTAATTCTGTCATCAGGTAGCTCAGCGGACCCCATCTCCCCATCTAGATGGCCTAGCATGCTAACACTCGACTGATGTTCATCACCTCTTCCCTGCAGCTGTCAGTTGCAAGATGGCTGGAGGACTACCTCTGTTTCTTTGACTCTCCCTCATGTTCTATGCTCTTTTCTGCAAGAAGGGAAAGAAGAGACCAGTGAGTGAGATTATGGAATGTGATGAAAGATGGATGTTGAGCATTCGTTGAGTTGACTATGAAGGATAGGCGTGGTTTTGTATAAAGATGAGGGTGAGTATTAGTGGTGGATGGACAGATGAGGATATGAAGAAATACATGTACAGAGAGGGAAGGGTGTATGTGACTTGGCAATCAGGATATGAGATAGGCTTGAAAAACTGGAGTGAGGGCATTGTGTGATACTGTACTCAACTTTCCTGCCTAGGTCATCAAATGACTTATGGCACTGAATGCAGGAGTTTGACACCACACTCCTGCTGCTGATCTCTTCCACTACCTCCAGCCATGCCTTGGTTTTAGTGACAGGCTTCTTCCTCCCATCTTTAGGGAACAGTATATCCCTGTGAGCACTTGCAACTCCAGCATCACAACCAAAGAGGCATCAATAAAACGAGGCACAACCTCGTGTGCATTCTAGTTTATTTCCGTCCCCCTCTCAGTTCAAGGCATGAGCAGGGGAGTGAGCCTGCTGTGGCTAGGCAGTCAGGCCATTCCAATGTGCACTTTGAAACCTGGACAGGGGAAGTGCAGATTAAATGAATCCCAATGGTCCATTTTCGAGGCAGGGCAAACAGTATGTAGAAAGAGACCTTGGAGTATTTCACTTTTGTTGTTTACTTGTTTTTATTATGGTCTATTTTAGTCAGGTATCTGTAGCATCCATTTCAAACGATGTAATTATTCTTGTTTGGTTAACCAAACAAACAGCAATCACCATAGTATTTTTTGTTTCATCCTACACCCTGAAGTAAGAATGGATGGGCTCTAGAGAAAATGCTGGGCTCGGATAGGGCATTTCAAGTCACTTCTCAGTATTAATTTTGATAATGGAAGTCAATATTTTAAATTGCCTGTCAATTTTGTATTGTGTATGTGTACAGCAGGGAAAACATTTAACCGAAATACTCTTCAGCTGCAACTTGTGTCAATGTGGTTTGAACTATAACAAAACATCCAATTTCTACATAGTTAATGCCACCTAGAAAATTATTTTATATATATGTACCATATACCACATTGCATGAGTAAAATAATTTCCGAAGAATAAAGATATACAAGTGTCCACTATCCATACTGCACTATTTAGATGACCTGGTCAGGTGATTACTCAGAATTGTAATATCAACAGATGTTTAAAGTGGTTACATATGACCTTCCTCTGAACTTAGTCAGTGGAAATACTTGCATGGGACATTCCCTTACAAGTCACCTACTGCCCTGAACTCAATTGGTCATATGTTTCACACTCTCCATTAAAATTAATGACATGTAAAATTAGCTGAGACACGAAACAGGCAGTCAATTGAACAAGACCTGCTTATTCCTGCTCATTGGGCTGGGTTAAAATTGATCTCAATGTTTCTGCTAATCCAAAACCAGAAATGCATATCATATGCACATTCAGCATTGAGTGAACACAATTGACCCCTGCCCCTTCCTCATTGCACTAGAGTGTCTGCCTTCGCTTAGTGATGGCATTCTTACATTTGAGTCAGAAGGTTGTGGGTTTAAGGCCTACTCTTAAGACTTAAGCAGCTAATTTAGATTGACAACCTGCTGCAGCACTGTTGGAAGTGCCTACTGTCGATGAGACATTAAACTGATGCTCCACCTTCTGGGCTGAATTTTGCCGTCAGCGAGAAGGGGCCGGGGCCCACTCGCCAACGCGCAAAATGAAGCAGGATGACATTGGGAGGAACCCCCAACGTCATCGTGCCCCATTTAAATTTTCAGGAAGGCAGGGGCACAGCCAAATCAGCTGTCCGCCCACCGACCTGTCAATGGCCAATTGAGGCCATTGACAGGATCATCGAAACAATTAAAGGACCTGCCTGTCCAACCTTAAGGTTTGTGGGCAGGCCAGGACCCCCAGCGGGCTTCTGAAAAAACATGAAACCTCATCCACCATCGGGATGAGGTTTCATGTAGGGTTTAAAAAGTGTAATAAAGTTTTTGTGACATTTATTAACATGTCCCATCTCGTGTGACATTGTCACATGAGGAGGCATGTTAAGGATTTTTTTTTCTATTTTTAATGTTTATACAGCTGTCAGCACTCTCCCTGAGGCAGTACTTTGCCTCAGGGAGATGTGCGCTCTTTTATGCACATGTGCAAAAGATCGCACTCTCGCATTTGGGGAATCCCCCGCCTGCTCGCACAGAAAACGTATAGTTCTTTCCGCCGGGCATCACGCTGGGCGGGCCTTAATTGGCCCGCCCACGTAAAATTGCGATGTGGCCCACTTCTCCCACTTCTCCGAATGGGATTGGCTCCCCGCCCGCCCGGCAGGCAGAAAATTCTGCCCTCTGTGTTTATACAGGATATTGTCATTTAGCCCTATTGCCCTTATATGGAGATACTATATGATAGAGTCATACAACTTTTAACTCCAGTACTAGCTCGAGGCCTAGTCTGCATTGAAACTTCTCATTAACATTCTTTATCACATCAAGTCATTGAGATAGTGAAACAACCTCTTACAAGCAGTGTATATGAGATCCAGATACCAACTTTAACATTAGAAATCACATACCAGAGACTCATTCAGGAGATCGGAAGTGGGTCATATTGACAGAGCTGGGAAATTGAATTTGTTTAAATGAGCTATATTTGTATTTATAGGTGTTAGGAATGAGTTTTCACTTTAATGTTTAAATTTGATTTGTATTTCTGTATCTGTGTACTAAGAAAGGTCAAGTTGAGTTTTAGTTTCGTGTTAAAAAGTGCTTACATTTCCAATAAGAGTTTTACAACTGTTGCAGTTAAGTTAAATAAACAAGACGAGGGAAACTGGGCTGTTGCCTAGCAACAGACGTCCAGAGAGGCAGGTCCCTCCTACGGACACACATTGAAGAAACTAGAAACAGCAGTTTGATTTGGAAGCTGTTTGGGTTCAGTTGGTTTTGAAGACAGGTGCAGGGGAGATTGGAACAAAGGAGACAGATTGCCAGTCCCAAGCTAAAGAAAAGATCACAAAACCCAGGGGAGTGGAACAGGAAAAAGTCCCAAGCAGACCTTCTAGTCAAAGAAAGGACAGGAACCTGGAAAAGGTCATGTTATGTGAAGTTAGGAGTGAGGGGCAGAGAGAAAGAAAGGGAGAGAAAGACTCCAAGTTTCAAAATTTAGGAGAAAAAAGCTGCAGAAAGCAGATTTAATGTGAAAACAGCTAGCAAGAGGCCAGGAGGTCCAAAGAGACAACTGAAGGTCTTTAACACTTTGCAATGGGCATGGGAAGCAGTGGTGTACTATTGACAGCTGACTCAGAGAGAGAGAGAGTGCATGGAAGACAACATGTAGTGACCCAGCTGGAGAGGAACATTGGAAGGAGAGTGAAACCCTGGAGGTGAAGGCATCTGAGAGAAAGTGTCAGTCTGGGAGAAGATCCAAGGAGAGTGATGAGTGGAAACCCTCATGTGAAAGGCAAAGTTCAGTGAGACCAGTTGGCCCATGGTGGGACAAGCGTCTGGAAGGGGGGAGTTGATGGGAGATCCATAGCATCTGATTGAGGTGGCACCTGTCTCTTGGTTTCAAAGTGTGGTAAGTCTGACCACAGGGTGCCTATTGGTTGACATGGACTGTACTTACAGTGAACATTAGCTCTTGTATCTTGTGCTATCCTTACAAATCTGTATACATCTGTTAATATATAGTTGTGGATGAAGGAGTATTGTAATATAGTTCAGCTTTTCTTGTTTAATAATTTTTTTTTATTCTTATGCTTTTGGTTAAAAGTTCATTAGCTGACTCCAGTGACCCTGTTCGATAGCCCCTCGCCAACTATCTAAACAAACATGTAAAAGTTAGGATCTACCAAGCTGGGTTCTGGCCTGGGATCAGGCTTGTCCAGAGGTAACCTCAGCTAGGATGATAACAACAGCATATTCTAGCCTCAGCAAAACTAGAAGTCACCCAATGAGATCTAATGTCTGCAACTTTATTGGTTAGAGTTTCCATGAGTTTGTGCTGTTCAATTTGTCAGAACTCATCCAAACTAGCATAACAGATCATGGACTTTTATGTACAAATTACATCGAGCATAACTCATATTTCTTGATCTCTAAGAGTGGTTTAAAACCAAATTTCACTGGAAGCCAGCCCTTCTCACTAAACTGACCAATCTCCAGATCAAAATAATGGACATGACAGATATCTGTTGATTGAGTCCATTCAAGGAGGTTTTTTTAAAGTGCAAAGGCATTAGTTGGCGTGTTTTAAACACTTTTACATAGTGAACACACCAATGAAACTAGTAAACATATTGTTTTAAGAACATTTTCAGTGATTTAAAATCAAATTACACATAGATGTGGTTTTTAAAAATGTTTATTTTTATCATAAACTCATCTTCAGCTATAAGAATAAAACGGCACCAGATGATCACTTAAACATATAAACGATTTTTTTTAATGCAAGGGAAAATCAAAACAATTATGATATAAAACACTGGCCAATTGTGCTGGTACAGAGGAGTTTACATTTTTGATTGGCAAGCATGAGCATAATATTAAACCATAACCTCACTTCAGAAAATCGGCACAACTTCAAGTGTAATTTGCATCCAGATTGCCGATTGTGCCCAAAGCAGAAATTCTATGCCTATGTGTTTAATTACATCTTCCCAATGTAAGCCATTATGTCAACGCATTCTAATTACATCTGGTTAATCTCCCTCCAATGAGTCTGCGCAATAACATTTGTTTACTCACTGATGTGAAACTGTGGGTGTCAGTTATGCCATTCCTTCTTAACTCTTCCCAGTATATTCATAACATGCGCCTATTCATATCATTGCCTCCCTAGTTTCCATGACTGATTTACTAATTTTTAAATTGTCTTCTCTTGGATGCTTAATGAGGTAATGTCTCAACTGTTCCAGTCATAACATAATGTAGCCATTGCAGAATCAGTAATAATATATGGATATGTATTTTAATAACATGCTGGTGGCTATTTTAACTGGTACACCTATACTTACACCATCTGCCATATCAGGTTGGAATAAAAGGTCCCATGGCTCTATTCAAAGAAGAGCAAGAGATTCTCCTGATGGTCTAGCCAATATTTATCCCTCAACCAATACCACTGAAACAGATTACCTGATCATTGTTATCTGGCAGAGCTTGTTCTGCGCAAATCGACTGTTAGGTTCCCAACATTACAACAGTGACTACTCAAATGTACTTCATTTGCTGTGAAGCATTTGGGATATCCTAAGGTAGTGAAAGGCACTATATATATGCTAGTTATTTCCTTTAATGCTTGGGAAATAAGCATGCACAGTATATTAAGCAAAGAAAAATATCTCTACCATTATGTGCAGTGTGTTTAAAATGTTGTCAGGTTCATGCAATGTGACATTGTTATTTTAAATTAAACAAGATGAAGCCATGTGTTTATTCCAAATGGACCACTAAAGTATTTCGGTCAAGTAATTGAGAGTTCAATGCTTCAGAATTATTGGGCCTCAATTTCGTTTTAGCCTCAAGAAACTCAGTGGCAAAATAGGCCTGCTCTGTGGTAAAGGTAATTTCCAGCACTGCTTGTGGACCAGGAGAAGCAAGAGTGCTTCTCTCTGATCTTCACGCTTCCCTTCTTCCCTTGCATCAACTCCTCCCCTTACCTGGCCATCAAAACCCCCACAATCAGAGCCTCTTCAGTCAAAGAGTCCCCCTCCTCAGGAGTGTGGATCATATCTCCCTCCTCCCATACCTGACTTCCACACACCCTCAGGATCAGGGATCATACACATACCCTATGATTGGAGTTTTGAGGCCCCTGGGATCCAACCCCTGACTCCCACACCACCATCTCTGCCCCATCGTCCACATTCCCACTAATACAGCAGCTGGCCTTGTGGCTGTGGCTCCCTCTGGAGTGTTCTCTGCCCAACAGAAAGCCAAGACTGTCAGTCAGGCTGACTTCTGGGCAGAAATCCAGGTTATAAAAGAACAAATGCTCTGGAGTCAAAACGCCACTGTAAGCGATGAAACCTAGGCCCATCCCAAACTCCTCCTCCCACTTATGCAGCCTATCTTCAATATTATCCAAACCAAGATGACTGAGAACATTGTCAACAATAGTGGCACAAAGTGAACAAAATATTATTTTAATTAGCTAGTTACTAGGATGGGGGTGGGGCCTTGTGGCTCAGTGGGTAGCATCCCTGCCTCTGAGCCAGGAGCTCCTGTTTCAAGTTGCAATCCAGGGCCTGAGTTTTACCTATGGCAGACATGATCAGCCCCCGATCGCGATTTCATGCTGGCTGGCCAATTAACGCCAGTGTGAAACGCGCGTTGAAATGCATAGCACTGCAGGGGTGAGGGCAGGAAGAGGCTGGACGATGATGTTTCCATGGGTACAGGCGAGCGCTGCGAGAGAGCTTCCTGAAAGCAGACAGCTGCCTCAGGGAGCTGCAGACTTGAAGAGCTGAAATAAAAGTTGTAAAAGCTGAAAAAGTGTCCATGCATCATAATCAATCACATGAAAATATAACTGATAAAAGCGCTGTCCACAGAAATTTATTTTTATTTCAGTTCATCACAGAAATTTCATCCTGCCCTTGGATAAGGTTTGATGAAAAATCCAAAAGCTGTCTGTCCAATTCACCCGTCCGCCAACTGTAACGTTAGATAGCCATCAAAAAATTGGAGTCAGTTACACCACTAATAGGCTTAATTGCCCTCTTAATTATTGGCGGGTGCACTTCCAACTTTTGCATGTGTCCACCGAGTGAAATATCGCGTGAGTGTGCAATGACAATGGGACGATTGCCCGACATCTTCTTGCACGATTTTATGCCCAATTGGGTCGGACACGCGCTTGCCTGCGGGACGTAAAATTCTGCCCCTGGACTTCATGGCCAAGGAAGGTGGTTGCATATCAACTACAAATCCTTCCAACATACAAGAAAGGCAGGCAGTAAGAGCGGGAAAGGTTCCTGGTCAGCCACGTGGTGGAAACAAATTGGAGCCTCTACCATCATTATCCATAACTCCAGGCAACCACATGCATGTAAAAGTGCATGTTGCCACAGCAACTCAGGCCCCTTGGTTGGGGGTGGGGAGGCTCTGGTTGGCTGGATTGTATATATCAGATTGGTGCCAATAGCACTGGGTTCGATCCCTGTTCCAGCTGGGGTGGAGGCAGGGCCTACCTCCTTGCCCTGCCCATGGTGGACATTGCAGCGCTGTGGGTCAGACCCGCCTTTAGGCAGAGAACTCAAGAAGAAGAAGCTACTAGGATAGGGAAGAGTTAAAATGGGATAAAAAGGATTAGATGTATCAGGAAAGCAGAGGAACAATAGAGGAATGAAAACACGAAGAAAGTGATGCACTATCCCAACACTCCAACTTATTAGGCAGTAAATTGTTCTGCTTATCTGTCTAGGAATATTCAGATCCAAGACATTACACAGGGATCGTCCCAGTAATTGAAAATATCCCTTTACAAAAATTACTTGTATCCCATAATCGTGTCTTTGCTGCTGATAATTTTTATCTATGCTTCACTCTTGTCTCTCTCAAACTCTCAATAAATAAAATGCATCCTTTGCAGGTGGAGCAAGCTAGTTTTTTTTCCCTCCTTCTCATTGCACCTTACTCTTGTATCCCATTGCAGTGCAACCCCTTCAGCTGAAACACCATTAAAACTAACTGATGCCCATGTGTGGTTTGGGATTTTAAGCAGGGTTGTCAAACTTTGTTTTGTTACTGCTTATGGGGAATTGGTCTCTGTTCACACATGCTGAGGACAATTAGAGGCTAATTGCTATTGCGTTAAAAGTTTCAGTAAATTGACAGCTGATTGATTCCTCTCCTTGATTCTCTTAAGGTCAAAATAAAAATGCAGTCGGCTTTGTGTGATGGATGGTGTAAACCATGGGGACAAGGGGAATTGTGTTCCATTGTTAACTAATTTTGGATACAATCAGGGGAGAGGGTGGCAGAGACCCCAGAGGCCAGAAGTCAGGTCATTGGGGGCAAAATCCAAACTAGGGTAGTACTCCTAAGAGAAAGCAAGGAGACAAACTGGAGGTATGAAAGCTTAATCATTTAGTTTTAAAGCTTTATGTCTGTATTATGTTAAACCTTTAAGTTTAGATGAACCAGGATGGTAGACTAAACAATGCAAAAAAGTATATGGAGCAAAATCATCTGTTCTTCCTTTTTATTGGTAACTTTTGCTGACTGGTCATTGTCATCTGTTTTTATTTTCAGAAGTCTGAAATATTTTTCATGGAAAATCTAAGTACCTATCTTCCTTGCTTCTCTACCTGTTCAATTGAGAAAGAAAGACTTTGCAACTACCGAAGTACTTTAGTGCACAGTGAGCTCCCATAGACAGCAATGTCATAATGACCAGGTAATATGTTTGAAGTGAGGCTTGGCGGAGGGATTAATATTGCCCAAAACAAGCAGGGAGAACTCCTCAGCTCTTCATTAAAATAATAGCTTGGGATTTTTACATCTACCTGAGAGGGACATGACTCATCAAAGAGGTGGCACCCCTAACAGTGCAGCACTTCCTCACTGATGCTCTGAGGTTTTAGCATAGGTTTTGTGCTGCCTCTAAGCTGAACATGAATCCACACCCTTCTAAGTCAGAGGCAGGTGTTGGTTACGCCTAACACACATACTTAGATTGCTCCGGGTTGGGAAAAAATTTCATGTGATGTAGAATATAAGAGCAGGGAGGTTATGCTGGAACTGTATAAAATGCTGGTTAGGCCACAGCTAGAGTATTGTGTGCAGTTCTGGAATCCACACTATAGAAGGATGTGATTGCACTTGAGAGTGTGCAGAGGAGATTTACCAGGATGTTGCCTGGGCTGAAAAATTTTAGTTATGAGGAGAGATTGGATAGACTGGGGTTATTTTCCCTGGAGCAGAGGAGATTGAGGGGGGACATAATTGAGGCATATAAAAATATGAGGGGCAGAGAGACAGAAGAGAACTTTTCCCCTTGGTGGAGGGATCAATAAGCAGGGGGCATAGACTTAAGGTAAGGGGCAGGGGGTTTAGAGGGGATGTGAGGAAGAATTTTTTCACCCAGAGGGTGATGGGAACCTGGAACTCACTGCCTGAAAGGGTGGTAGAGACAGAAACCCTCATAACATTTAAGAAGTATTTGGATGTGCACTTGCAATGCCATGGCATACAAGGCTATGGGCCTCGTGCTGGAAAATGGGATCAGAGTAGTTAGGTACTTGTTTGACTGGCGCAGGCTCGATGGGCTGAAGGGCCTTTTCCTGTGCTGTAGACCTCTATGACTCTATCACCAAGATCAATGCTGCATTCAATTTTATTCTTGGTATAAATAATTTGTCTGGACTTGGGATATAGAAAACATAATCACAAAATCTGTTGTTGATACACAAGAAGGAGGTTTGACAAATATGTGGAGATCAACAAAATATTTCAGGGACACGCAGGAAAAATGGGCAAACAAGTGGCAGATGCAATTTTATATGGATGAGTATTAAGCAATATATTTTGGGAATAAAAAGGAACAAGAAATGGTAGTATATTTAATGAAAATATACTCTGGGATGTAAATGAACCAAAAGACTTAATTCATAAATTTAACCCCACCTGCCTGGTTGCAAAACAATATTTTTTAAAAATAGTCGAGAATTTAGATACTGTAAACAGGGAGAAACTATTTTCTTTAGTTGAGAGTCCGTGATTAAAAATTATTTCATTTGCATGGGTCATTTCATGTGCATTTCTGATGCCTGCCTCCCATGTCTGCTAGAAACTCTAGCATTTGTCCAACTGTTGGAGTTAGCTTTCTATCCACAGGTAAAGAACATTGCCAAACACTGTCTGAAGATGCAAGAATATAATGTCAATTGCATTTTTCCTGTCCACCATGTCACATCTCAGTATTTTCTTTGGAAAATTCTAACAGTTTAGTTAAAAGTAATTACTCTTTCCATAATTAAAGCTGATGCTATTTTCATAAATTATGCTTTTCCAGGTGGTAACCCACTAAATCTCTCAAAATGATTTCAAAGACTTTCCTAGCAACAGATATTAAACTCACTCGCCTACAGAATCTAGTTATGTTTGTTGACTCATTTTCAAATAGTGGGGTTATGTTTGCTACTTCACAATCATTGGAAGTCTGTCTTAAATTTAGCAAACTTGTAAAACTATTGATTAATTTAAATCACCACCTCCCTTTGGGTCTCATGGATATGATTTTCTTGACAAAGTACTTTGTTAATTTTGTGTTTTACTTAAATCTAACCTTTTATAAATCTAAACTTTGTTGCTCACATACTGTTCATCTTCTCTGCCATATTTGAAGATATCTTACTTATGTAACTTAACCTTTTCATCCTGAATAAAGGCAGATTTGATTCAACTATTTAGTAACTGTTTGTTGTTTTTGTCTCAAATTCCAGGTTCTCATTCTTGCTTTTAAGTTGATTAAACCCCACTCCAAACACACAATTATGAGAGGGGACCGAGAGTTATATAAGAAATTAGGAAATTTCCTAAGTGTCTGTGAATGGTTTCATAGCATTGTGTTACTGGTCCCTTCACCCATGAGAATCTTGCGCATACCAGATCCTGATATGACCTGATTGTACAAATTTTGGTGCCCTGTTTTATGAGGAACTGAAGCTATGTGCCTACTCTAATATAGGACAGAATTTTCTATTTTTTGAGACTAAGTGTGGTGGCAGGCGGGTTTCAAGGCATGCTTGCTGCTGGGTGGCATGGTGGGAAATCGTACTCGATTTTACACTCGGAAGCTAATTAATATGAATCGGTGAGTAGCTCTCCGAATCATATGGCTGCACAGGCAGTGATTAGTCGGCCCCGACATTACCAAACGTGGCCGAAGGTCCAGGCACCATATTTAAACACCACCCAAACACACAATCATTCTCTCCAGCCCAGCTGTGTGGAGGAAACATTTCGATATGGCTGCGGCCAGGAAGAAAACTGCACCAAGGCCCAGCAATGGCTCCCTTGAGGCTCTCATCTGTGGAATTCACCAGCGCCAGGATTTCCTCTACCCAATGGATGGCTCCAGGAGGCCCGCCAGCATCACCTCGCCAGCCTGGGAGGCGGTTCCAAGAGAGGTCAGCTTGTTGGGCACGCGCCCGAGAAACACAATCCAGTGCAGGAAGAGGATAAATAGTCTCATCTGCTCTGCCAGGGTAAGTCAACTCTCAGCTCACTCCAATCTCACACTCTCATTACAGCATCATGCACTTAAAGGGTTAAATTGCCCAGGGATCTCACACAAGGGGAGGTGGTGGCGTAGTGGTATTGTCACTGGACTTCTCATTCAGAGACCAGGGTAACGCTGTGGATACCTGAGTTCGAACTCCACCATGTGAGGTACGCATGTGCCTGACCCGACCGAGTGTAAAATGACATGTGATGATGTCGGGTGAGTGTCTTGATGTCATTGTGCACTCGCTGATCTTTCAGTCAGTGGGTGTATGCAGGAATTGGCAGTGCACCTGCTGACAATTAAAAGGCCTATTAAGGCCAATAAAAAGTTAATTGAGAGAAAGTTTTTGCTGCCTGTCCAACCTTACGGTTAGTGGTCAGGTGAAAAGGCCAAGCGGCCTTTGCATTTTTAGGAAACCTCATCCACATGCGTGATGAGGTTTCCAACAACAAATAAAAATAAAAACAAAAAATTAAAATTAATTAATAACATGCCCCTGCTTATGTGACAGAGTCATATGAGGGGACAGCTTTTATGACATTTTTAATTTAAAAAAGCTCATCTCGCTGAGGCTCTGTGCCTCAGGGAGATTTTCAAGCGTGCACTCACTCGCATGCGTGAAGTTCATGCTAGCCCTTCTCCCCCCTCCCCACTCAGGCAGCACTGAGTGCTGCCGCTAACGTTTCATGCTGGGCGGGCCTTTATTGGCCCATGTGTGAAATCAGGGTCCGTCCCCAATTGTGGGTGGCAGTCGGCTTCCCAACCGTCCCTACCAAGCACACCTGATGACAGAAAATTCCTCCCCTGTGTGTCTTACTGTTGCCTTAATGAAGGTGGATCTGTGAGTTAGATTGAGGAGGGGATTTAGATGTTATCATGGTAGTAATTTGTAGATCTATGTATGTATTTAAAGTCATTTCTTCTATTAGTAAATGCTTAATCTAGTCTTGTAAAATCCATAAGATTTGGTGGTCTTTTTACGACTGAATTCAGGGTATGCATCTCAAAATTCATACAAATTGCAAAACAAGTTGTGGCAGTTATTTCAAGTTTCCTTTTGCAATTTGAACAAATTAGCATTTACCATCGGCTGTGCCATAACAGCCATCGGTGAGTTGATCACATCCTGACGTTCTCAGTGAGTGATATGCAATGTTGTGCTCGGCCTATTGAGTTCAGCAATGGTGTTCTCTTGGCATGGCTGAGTATCTGAGGGAGAGTGTGTGGAAGGCATCTGAGAGAAAAGAGTTGTTTGCGAGAAGATTCCAAAGCGAGTTCTTTGAGAGTGGAGAGTGGAAACCCTCTTGTGAAAAATGGAGTTCAGTGCGATTGGTTGGCTCACCGTGTGACAAGTGTCTGCAGGGAGTTGATCGGAGATTCAGAGCATCTGTTTGGGGTGGCATTGGTTACAGAGTGTGCTGCACCTGACCACTGAAGGAGGATTGTAACATAGTTCATCTTTCTTCTTTAATAAATGTTTAATTCTTTTGTTGAAAGTTCATTAGCTGACTCATGTTACTTGTTCAGTAGCCACTCTCCACTTTTCTAAACAAAAAATAAAAGTTAGGATTTATCAAGCTGTGTTCCACCCTGGGATCTGACATGTCCAGTATTGACATCAGCTGGGATCAAAATAATCGGCAGTGGTGAGATCCATCAGTGGCTAGGTGAGAGGTGGGTGGGGCACCTTTACCTCCCTCCAAGGAGTCAGGCAGGGAACCACAGGGAGGAGGACCAACAGCTAGAGACCCAGAGCCATCCACCCAGGTGACTAACAGTGTCCAGCCTTACCCAATCCCCCCTGCCTGTTGCCCCATCACCTCCAGGTGTACAGACCATGGAGGGTATACCTGCCCCACAGCAGGACAGCCAAGCAAGCTGGGGTCCTTCAGTTCTTGGCTCTCTAGAGGATGCCTGCCAGTCATTGAAGACAACAGGTTGTAGCAGTCAGCAGTGTACCTTCACCTCTGCTGCAGATGTCGGGGATGCACCTAGACCTAGTGGTAGGCTTAGAAAAATTAACGTCACTTCTGGATCACGGATTTTCAATCACTGTTTGTATCATGCACCTTTGTAAATACATTTTCTGTTCATGAGAATGGTCCCATCATTTGGAAGTGCTGTGCATATGCATCTATGTGGCCTCTTATTGCAAGGGTGACCCATGCTACCACTCAGTGTTAGCCTCCCTTTATGAGCCTCGCATTTATGTGATGTGTAGCTGACTCATGATAGTTAATCGACCTTTGTGTTATGTCAAGGAGGTATGTCAAACTCTTTACTGGAAGTGCCTGCAAAATGCATTGGTTTCCATACTCCTTACATGACAGTATGAAGTTAGGCATGCTCAACAGTGTCAAGAAAACAAGAAATTGTAATATTTTTCATCTGCTAATATCACTGTAATTTTTTATATGTACTGGAAGTCAGGCTGTTGGGGGTGTAGATACGGTAATTGGAATAAGAGCTAGAGTGACTGTAAGAGTAGAAAATCAACTGTAAGAGGTGGCTTTCATATGTTAATGAACAAAGAGGAACTTCAATCAGAGTTTTACATAAAAAAATAACAGGAATGTTTTTGAATTGTTGTTTTATTTAAAAGGGGGATATATGCAGGTTGTACAAGGTGTAAGGTTTATTTTTATAAGTCTAGGAGCTAAAGTAAAGAATCGTCTAATCAAGTCTGGGAAGAAAGTATTTCTAAAGAGACTGATCACAAAATGTCAGAATCACAGATTCACACAATGCAGAAGAGGCCCTTCGGCCCATCGAGTCTGCATCGACACGTGAGAAACACCTGACCTGCTTACCTAATCCCAGTTACCAGCACTTGGCCCATAGCCTTGAATGCTATGCCATGCCAAGTGCTCATCCAGATACTTTTTAAAGAACATGAGGCAACCTGTCTCCACCACCCTCCCAGGCAGCGCATTCCAGACTGTCACAGCTCTCTGGGTAAAAAAGCGAGGATCTTTGCGACTGTGGTGGTGCTGCAGTCCCTGGTGGGGAAAGCCTCCACCCATCTAGTGAACTGGTTGATTATGACCAGGCAGTGTTTCTTTCCCCTGTTGTCGGGAAGGGGTCCTGTAAAATCTATCTGTAGGTTTTCCCATGGGCCCTTGGGGCGCAGCTGGTGTGATAGCTTTACTTTGATCGGTTTGCCAGGGTTATGCTGGGCGCAAATGATGCATCTCTGACAATACTTGGCTATATCCCTGCCAATGCCAGTCCACCACCAGTTCTGAAGCAGCCTACTTGAGCATACTGCCCCATCCGCTGTGGTCTGGCTCATGAGACAGTTTCAGCAGGGTGTATTGTATACAATTCAGGGCCATTGCTAACAACCCTTTCCTCCAAATTCCGTCTTTTCCCATCGTGGCCACTGCTCTTCTCCATTTTTCCTTCTACTCGGGATTTATACCTGCCTGTAATTTCTGCACATTCACCTCCTGTGGGCTATATGCAACCACCTGGACTATGCGCGGTTCCTCTTTCTCAGTTGCCTCTTTGGCTGCTGCGTCTGCCAGCATATTACCCCTTTGCTGGTTTTCCACCTTCCTATGCGCCTGTATTTTAATAACTGCCGCCTCTGCAGGCGCCCAAGCTGCTTCCACTAACTCTTGTACTACATTCTCGTGCCTTACGTGCCCCCCTCCTGAGGTGATGAATCCCTTCCTATTCCACGTTGCCATGTAGTCGTGGACTACCCCAAATGCATACCGACTGTCAGTATACACGTTCACCCTCTTGCCTTTAGCCCTTTGAGGGCCTCCATAAGGGCAATCAGTTTGGCTACCTGAGCTAACAGGGCCCCTTCTAATCCCTCTTTTAGGATAGCCTCTTCGTTCTGGTCCACAACTGCCTACCCCAGTCCGAAATTGCCCGTTTATGTATCTTCTAGATCCATCCACATAGAGGGTCAAATCTGAGTTCTAAAGTAGTTCATCTGAGATGCCCCCCTCCTCCTCTTGGTATAATCTCATCTGACTTTGGTGCCGTTCCCCTTCAGATATCATTCCGTCTGCTGGATTAACATTAGTATTCCTTATGATCTGTACTGTCTTATCTATTGGTAGTAACACAACTTCCTATGCCACCCGTCTAGAGCCTGACACTGCTTTCAGTTTCCCAGTGTTTAACAACTCCACTAAAGTATGCTGGGTGTGCAGTATTATTTATCCAGACGTGGTGACAGGTTCACACACCCAAACTGCCCACACGGCACAGTGTAGTGCTGCCACACACCTGGCCAGTCCCTTCACTACAAGGGACTGCTGCGTGGAATAATGTGCTACGGGTCTCATACTTTCTCCTCATTGTTGTGTCAAAACTGCGTTGTAAAGATCCCCATCTATACTGTTGTAAATGTGGAATGGTCGGGACATGTCGGGTAACTTGAGGGCCAGTGCTGACATGAGACCAGCCCCCAACTCTGTATAAGCTGTCTCTTGTTCTGGTCCCCATTCGATCTTTTCTGTCCCAGGCTTTCTTCCCTTTACTAACCTCTGTACCGGCGCGGCCGCTGCTGCAAGCTGGGGTAGGAAGTTGCACCAGTAGTTGAACAGCCCCATGACCTTTCGGAGCCCCCTTATGTGGTGGGGTGAGGCATGTCTGCGATGGCCATTTTCTTGTCCTGTGTAGAATCTTGTTTCCCCGTCTGATCTCATGTCCTAAGTACCTAACCGGTGTTTGCCCTACTTACGCCTTTATGGGGTTTATCTTCAATCCAGCATTTTTCAGTGTCCTTAAGAATGCCAGGAGAGCTCTACGTCGCACTGACTCAACTTCTCACTCATGACCTGATGGAAGCTGTTCAGGCTGTTGTGGAGTTCCTGTGGGAGCCTCGCCCAAGTATACTGTCTCCCTTCCACTGTGAAAGTGGATTCCTGGTCCAGTGGTATTGACCAAAATCCATTGGCTACATCTAAAACTGTAAATATTTTATGTTCAGTTTTTTACAATTAAAGCGCACCTTGGGTTTAGGGATGGTTGTTGCGGTGGCCCACTGTTTCAGTGGGGTCTGTAACCTCCACTGCCGACACCTTTATCTTAGTTTTTCCTATGTGATTATCTACCCCGGTGGCCCATCTTTCTAGCTCATCATATGTGTTCTTGCCTACTAGCCCAGTGTCTAGGATTGCCTGGTGGGCCGGGCAAAGGCCATCCTTGTACAATTGCATAGACTGTACATCATCTTGGTTCAGCGCAGCACCTACACCCCCGTAGTTACAACATGCCTCAAACTTCCGATTGCCATATTCATGGGCACCCTCGGCCTTTTCTTGTTTTACTCCAGTCACTAAATCCCAATCAACTATGGCTTGCCCTAAGACTTGTGCTATTTCTGCTCTAAAGGCTCAGAAATCAGCTTGCTGCTGTGCCTGGCCTGCCTGGTTGTCCGGGCAGAAGGGGCACATACTTTATCTTAACTGGGGCCATGGGATATAGGGGTGGTGATTCCCAACCCACTTCCCATTGTTCCTCATATCCTGCTCTTTGTTCCACCAGCCCATTCCAATCTACATTATTTGTGTACTGTGGAGCTACTGGTGGCTATGTTAAAGCTGGCGAAACTGACATGAGACCTTTTGCCTGTACTAGCTCTTCATTTTGGGATTTGTGGCCAACATTCTATTTACTTTCTCACTTAACTCTGCATGTTGTCTTAACATTAGGATCCATGCTTTATCACCTTTGTCTTTTTTCAGATTATCCCACCATTTTCTCTGATCAGTGGGTGAGTCAATTGGATTCCAAATGTTCTTTATCATTTTGCCTATCAATTATATATTTTGTCAGCTAAGTGCTGTGTCAGGGATCCCCACTCGAGTTTGTCACTACTGGCCATCTCTGGGTAAGACAGTCGGGGTATAGTTGTCGTCAGTGGTACGGTTCTTACCTGGGTCCTTTTTGACCAAACTCGTTAATTGCTGACTAATACCGGATGTAATTATAACAATCCATAATACAAGCGTTTCTACCCCATCCTTGCCACACCTTGAACTATTGCCTGGAGCCTAGGTTTCAGATACGCGATTGCCTGACACTTCCTGGGTCCGGACGAAGTCGGAATTAGCATGAATAAAAATGTACTCACACTGTCAATCGTCCCGGTTCCCCGTCGGTGTCCTGTGTCCTTTGCACCCTGCTCGCAGCGCCAACTGAAATGTCCGAGGAATACTCTGGTACAAAAGTTCAACACTCGGAGTCCAGATGCAATATTCAAGTGATTCCTTTATTATGCATGCGGGGAGCAAACACTGGGCAATCCAGGCACTTCTCCACCGAGGTTCAAATGAGCAGAGTTTATATATTTTTTACTATCAATTACAACTTAATGTTAGTTAGACAAAGGCCACAACACAATGGGCTGATAATTGTGTTCTTGTACGGTAATTGCAGTGCAGAGACTGGGCATTGTCCTTTTGGGAGACAGCAAAGAATGTATGTTTGTTCTGTACAAAAGGCTTACAGGGGCTCACTGGATGTGGTTCGAGGCTATCAGACAGTGTTAAATGGTCTTCACCATTCCTTGATTAAGTCATCCTGTGTCCACGCCCATGTGTGTCTCCCATTTCCTAACTGAAAATTTACAGTTGAGCCCTTTGTACAAGTTTTTAGCTTTCATATAAGGCTGTGATTGTCTGAGTATGCTTTGGCACCCTAGCTGCTGGTCCTGGCTGGCACTTTAAAATAAATCCAAATTTTCTGCATCTTCATCTCCTTACTGCAGTAACTGACTCCTTAACTAATAATGCAATGCCTCTTCCTCTTTTACCCCCTCCCCTGTCTCACCTGAAATTCTATATCCCAGCATGTTGAGCTGCCAATCCTGCCTCTCCCTCAACCAGGTCTCTGTGATGGCTACCATATCACAATTCCACCCTTAACCCATCTGTTTTACCTATAATATTCCTGGCATTAAAGTAGAGGCCACCCAGCCTTGCCTTACTCCCTTGAAACTTGAGGCAGCTGCACTCCCTCTGACTTTATTGTTTTACTGTATTATGATGCGTCCCTATTCTGCTAACATTCTGTGTCCCCTCCCCCTGCCAAATTAGTTTAAACTGCTTCCAACAGCACTAGCAAACCCTCCCGCAAGGATGTTAGTCCCGCTCAGGTTCACTTGTAGACCATCCCACTTGCACAGGTCCTACCTTCCCCAGAAAAGGTCCCAGTGATCCAGGAATCTAAAACCCTCCATCCTGCACTAACTTTTAAACCATGTATTCAGCAGTGCTATAGTCCTATTTCTGTGCTCGCTAGCACGTAGCAGTGGGAGTAATCCAGAGCTTATAGCCCGAGGAGTCCTGCTTTTCAGTCTACTGCCTAACCCTCTGAATTCTTGATGCATGACCTCATCCTTCTTTCTACCTATGTCATTGGTAGCAACATGCACCATGACCTCTGCCCTATCACCCTCCCCCTTCAGGATGCCCTGCAGCCGTTCAGTGACATCCCGGACCCTGGCACCAGGGAGGCAACACACCATCGTGGAGTCATGCTGATGGCAACAGTAGCACTTATCTGTTCCCTTGACTATAGAATCCCCTATTATTATTGCTCTTCTTCTCTTCCCCCCCCCCCCCCCCATCCAGGCAGGTTGCTTGTGGTGCCAGAAGCTTGGCTCTGTCTGCACTCCCTGGAGGAAACAGCACCCTCATCAGTCTCCAAAATGGAGTACCAATTTGCAAGCAGGACCCCAGGGGACTCCTGAATTACCTGCCTGTTTCTCTTGGACTGCCTGATAGTCACCCATTCTCTTCCTTCCTCAAGTCCCTTCAGCCGCGGTGTGATCACCTCTCTAAACGTGCTATCCACGATGCTCTCAGACTCACGGATGCTCCACAGTGTCCCCAGCCGCTGTTCCAGTTCTGAAACCTGAGCTTCCAGGAGCTGCAGCTGGACACACTTCCTGCACACATGCTGGTCCCGGGCACTGGAAATGCTCCCGGCTTCCCACATGGAGCACGAGGAGCACACCACAGCTTTGAGCTCTCCTGCCATGACTTCTACCTTTAAATTAAACCTTCTAAATCAATTACTCTAGGGCCCTTTTTTTCCTGATCCTCGTTATTACAGAATATACAAACTATAAACCACAAAAAGACTTTAAACTATAAGCAATAAAAGTAGTAAATATTTACTCGACCTTACCCACTACTTACCAGTTGTTTCTCTCCCTTGTAGCCTCTACTGCTGGAGCAGGGCAAGACCACTCTCTGAAGATTTAAGAAGTTGGGTAGCAAAAAATAAAATGCAAAGAGCACCTCTTCCCCTATGCATTGAATTCCCACTGTGCACTAAATTGCCAAAACCCACACTCACTCTGGCTGTGTCTCAGTCAGGGTGAGGTCTCTCCACTGCTCATGTGCAAGCACACTGGTTGAGACAATGGAGAGATCAAAGAGAAGGAATGCATTTAAGGAAACACTGATGCCCAGGTGAAGGTGGGTGCTCAGTTCTACCCGAAGACAGCAAGGTAACTAGACAGATCTCCCAGAATTCAATGTGAACAAGACCAGACTGGGAGAACCAATTTCTGCCAGCCTCAGAGGACACCCCAAGGAAAAAACAGTGTGATAAAAAATTACTGGAATTAGACTTTGAAATCTATAAGGATAGTTGCTAAACAGAAAAGGGGAAGGTTAGCTCTGAGGGTAGTTAAGTTAAATTATTGTGGAACTGTTTTAAAGTACTGTTTACCATGTGAAGCCATACTTGTGTTTAAGTGTAATTGTGTTTTTTTCTTTATTCTTTCAATAAATGTTTACCTTGCTATAAAATCATCACAAGTAGTCAGATACATCATTTCATGGTTTCAGAACATCTCCTCATACTATACAAATTTCAAAAACTATTTTGGCAGATTTTTCAAGTTTCCCTCTGGGAATTGGGCAGCTCGGCATTTACCATCAGATGTGCCATAACAACATTGTTGGAGGGTTAGCTGTAATTGACTCTCAAAATGAGATGGCTGCCTTCATTGTTAGTGCCAAAGCACACAAGATGCAGCCATGATGGTCTCTCCAACCATATGTGCATCTCATGGCCCGCTAAAAGTTTCTCATTAAGATGACGATGACTGAATCAAGTCCTTTGACGCAGCGTTTGCGATGTTATGCTGGCTTTCACTTTCCAGAGTGCATGGATACAGGGTTCGCCGCTGACCTTTCCAAAGATTAGGGCATAGTGAATCATGAGGGTTGAAGGTACAAGTCCGAATGCTGAACTCGCTCTCGATGTAACTGATTGTAAAGACCTTTCAGTGCACTGGCATTGCACTAAGGGAGAGAAAGAATGTGGCTGTGGCCACTGCCTGTAACTTAATCCCCCTAGAATATTGTGGCTATCATTGTGGCATGGGCACGTCTTCCACGTCATGCTTCTTTGATGGCATCCTTACATGGAGGCTAACACTCATCTCCTAATTCAGGTTCCTGCCCTTCCTTCTCTTCATCATTTGAGGAGTTCTCAGCCTACTCCATGTCTCCCTCTGGCAAGGGGTCCCCTCTTTGAAATGTCAGGGTTATGAAGGACGCAACAGTCCACAATTATACGGGACACCCTCTGTGGAGAGTACTGCAGAGCCCCAACTGAGTGGTCCAAACATTGGAAATGCATCTTCTGGATGCAAATGGTCTGCTCGATGATGGATTGGGTTGCCTTATGCGCCACGTTATATCTCCCTTCCAAGTGACTCAGAGGACAATGCATGAGTGTCATGAGCTATGATTTGAGTGGGTACCCTTTATCCCCAAGCAGCCATCCCTGTAATTGCTCAGGCTTTTCAAATATGAGGCACCTGGGAGTGACTCAGGGCAAATGAGTCATGGGAACTCCCAGGGTACCTGGCATAAATGTGCATGATGTGCTTCTGATGATTGCTCGCACATCAGTTGAATGTTCAGGGAGTGGAACCCTTTCCTGTTAATGAACATCAGGGGCTGGTGCTATGGAGCTCTCAGTGCCCCATGTGTGCAATTGATTGCACCCTATATTCTAAGGAAGCCTGAAATAGCTGCAAACCCCAGACATCTAGCAGCTTGGCTAGCTTCATCAAAGTGAGAAGTTGACTTAATGATGAGCCTTACTGTAAAGGGCATCTGTCACCTCCTTGATGCATTTATATGCTGAGGACTGTGAGATGCCGCTTAGGTCCCCTGTGGATCTTTGGAATGATGAGGCAAAACAATTGAGCATGGTGGTGACCTTCAGCGCCACTGGCAGGGGATGTCCTGCCAGAACATTGGGGCATTAGATCCTCCAGAAGATTGTGGTGGCTATGATCCACAACATCTCTTGACAAGTGCAGACATGCCCGGCATTGTCTGTTCCTCATCTCCTGATTGAAGTCTTCTTTTGTAAACCCCTGGTCAAGTGAGTCACCTCAATGGGATGGGTCTAATCTCCTCATCCTCTGGATCTTGAAGGGGCTCCCTTGGACCATAGACCTAAAGCTGGGCCTCCTCTCAAAGCTGGGCTAAGCAGTGCCGGGCCCTTCTCCTCCTCAATTAGATCGCTGCCATCAAGAAGGCAGCATTGAGCACAGGCTCCATTATTCAACTCTCCTTCTCCCTGGGGACTTATAGATACAAGAGATTAATGAATGCTGGACAAATATAGTAGACCTCCTACACAGAATCACAAAATTTTAACAACACAGAAGGAGGCCATTCAGCCCATTGTATCTGCATCGGCTCTCCAAATGAGCATTATGACCTATTGCCATTAAACTGCCTTTTCGCCATCCCCCTGCACATTGTTTCTATTCAAGTAATTATCTAACACCCTCTTGAATGCTTCAATTGAACCTGCATCCACCACACTTCCAGGCAGTGCATTCCAGACCCGAACCACTCATGTGTGAAAAAGTTTTTTCTCATGTCACATTTGCTTATTTTGCAAATCACTTTCAATCTGTGCCCTCTCTTTCTTGATCCTTTTATGAGCAGGAACAGCTTCTCCCTATCTACTCTGTCCAGCCCCCTCATGATTTTGAACACCTCTATCAAATCTCCTCTTAGCTTTCTTCTCTCCAAGGAGAACAGCCCCGGCCCCTCCAATCTATCTTCGTAACTGAAGTTTCTCATCCTTGGAACCATTCTTGTAAACCTCTTCTGCACTCTTTCCAATGTGTTCACATCCTTCCTATAATGTGGCACGCAGAACTGTACACAATACTCCAGCTGAAATCTAACAAGTGGCTTATATAAATTCAACATAATCTCCTTGCTGTTGTACTCTATGCTCCTTTTAATAAAACTCAGGATACTGTATGCTTTATTAACTGCTCTCTCCACCTGTCCTGCCACCTGCAATGATCTATGCACATATACACCCAGGTCTTTCTGCTCCTCCTTCAAAATTTCACCCCTTATCTTATGCACTACTAGCTTTTTGCTGGCACAGCCTTGCAGCTAAGGCACACGCTCACACATTAAGGTTATCACGATGCCAAACCTGATACTTGACATCTCAATCCCACAAATGTTGGGAGAAGTTTGGACACATTCATGAAATGTGCCACCCTAACTAAGACACTCTTGCAATGTCTGATCTTGTATTCTGTTCATGCTCAACTTGCACTTCAGCAATGACTGGATGCCCTTTGGCCCATTACCCATGCCAATTGGAGAAAGCACATTAGAGGCTTTCACTGATGGTCTGGAAGATATGGAGCAGCTGTGCCTCCTTAACACTTGCCTACACATTTTCCATTCTCACATACTCCTCTGCTAAAACTCAAATGGAGTGACTATATTGTGAGGCCAATGACTTTTGCAGCCTCTCATTAAAATGCACCAAAAGGCAATAACCAGGATTTTCCATGCCCGCTGACTTCGGGTGCGTTTGATGTGGAGTGAGTGGACAATATGGCAAGAAGGCCGAAAATCAATTTCACGACATCATAAAACCAGTTTGCGATTGTCCACTCAACTTGGTGATGGTGGGCTCTATGTCCCGCCATCTGACACTGGGAACCTCACTGTAATACATCAGCATATCATTAAAAGGCCAGCCCAGTGGACTCATCCCCTCCCGCTGGAGCGCCTGCCCACATCGGCAGGAAAACACACCGGTGCAGAACACATCTTGACAAATGTGGCATGCAGAATTTGGGAGTTACCGCCAGGACATTGCTCACATCACAGACATCCAAGGAGCAGAACATGTTGGAGCCCAACAGCAACGGGATCCTGGAAGAACACCCATGGCATGCTGGGTGGATTGCCATGGACATGGCTGTGTTGCGAAGCAGCTCACAGAAGTTGTAAAGTCACCATTGATGCTCAGAATGGATGATGACCGAGGGGGTGGGAGAGGAAGGTCTAGGATTGACTGGGAGAGGAAGAGATGTTGGAGGGTGTGGTTGGGAGAGGGGGAATGATGACGTTGGAGGGGTGAGGTTGGGAGGGGGAAATGAAGGTGGTGGGGGGTGAAGTTGCAGGGGAGGGTGTGGGAGAGAGGAGGGGCTAACAGGGGAGAGGATGGCAACTGGGGAGGTAGTTGTAAGGAGGGATGTAAGGTGTAAGGGAAGGAGGGGGGAAGGAGTGCAGAGAGGAGAAAGAGTTAGGGCGAGGAAGGAATGCAGAGAGGGGAGGGAGCCCGGGGTGGGGAGGAGGGAGTGCGGAGAAAGGAGGGAGTCTGGGGGGAGAAAGGAGTGAGGAGAGGGGAGGGAGAAAGGGTGGAGGAAAAAGTAAGGATGGAGGATGGAGTCAGGAAGGAGTAGGAGTGAAGCTGGAGGAAGAAGTGAGGGTGTCTGAGGGAGTCAGAAAGGGGAAAGCAGTAAGCCCGGAGGAAGAAGTGAGGCTGGAGGAAGAGGTAACGCTGGAGGACGGAGTCAGGAGCAGGGAATGTCTAAGGGTGGCGGAAAAACTAAGGGTATCTGAAGGAGTCAGGAAGGTGGGTGGAATAAGAGGTGTGGGAGTCTGGGGGGCATGGGAGGACTAAGTTGGGGGGGGAGGTTTTCCTGGGGGGGGGAGGGTTCTTGTCGGGGGGAACGAGTCTGGAGGGGAGATGTCCAGGTGAACGTGCAAGGGAGGGGTCCACTCCTTGAGGGGAAGGAGCATCTGGAGGGACATTGAGGTCCCCATTTCCCTCTCACATTGCCATTGCAGGAACTCATCCATGGCTCCCGCGATGGAGTGCAGGTCTGCAGACATGTCCATGTTCTGCTGGACCATCGTCTTCATAGTGTCCGCCATCCTCCCCATGAAGATCTCCATACACGTACATGTGGGCACCACTTTATCAGAGAGCAAGCAGACACACTCCGACTCGCGTGCCCCTCTGTTGAGGGCTTCCAACAGCTCTGCGTGATTTTCCCCCACCTTCTGCTGACTCTCCAGGATGAGTTGGAAGGCCAAATCTAGAGGCTGATCATCTGACGCGGACCTCACAGATGCCTGATCCCCAGCAGGAGCAGGTTCCCCCAACCCCCCAGCTCTGAGTGCGGGAGAGCTCACACGAACCTGCCTCCTGCTTTTGCGGACATGTGTCTGTGCAGCGACCACCAGATTGTGAACCCAAGCCTGCTCTGGATGTAGGTTCCAGCGAGGTGTTTGTCTCTGTGCTGGTGGAGGGTGAGTAAGCACTCTGACTTGTCTTCCAGGCTGCTTATTTCCAGCTTCCAATGGAGGAGGTGCCCTCTTGGCTGGAGGTGAGGATGAGGATGTAGCTGAGGTTGGCTGTCACTTGGCAGAGCTCCCTGTGAACTAAAGTAGACATAAGTAGAGCATGGCAGCAGAGTCAAAAGCAGGAGAGAGTGCACTCATATTTGCAATGACAGAGGGCTGACATGGTGCAGGATCCTTGTGAGGGTGTTCGCTGCTAACATCACCATCAGCACAAGCATGGTCCACATCCTCACCAGTCAGCGTGAAGGCATGCTCCTCAAAGTGAGTGAGGGGCCTAATGTGGGCACTCAACCCCAGGTCTGGGACCTCTTCCTGCTGATGTGAGCGGACTTCTCCTGCATGAAAACAGGTGGAGAGATTGTGAGCAGGACACATGGCACTATGTGGAATGTGTGTGGTGAGCGGAGCCATGGATGGGATAATGATGTGAGCTCAAGAGGGTATGAGCCTGATGGAGATGTGAGGGTGTGTTTGAGAGTTAGTGCTGTTGTCCCTTGAGGTATGACATTCCTTTGGATGTGTGATGGCTTTGTCAGTGTGAGTGGAGAGTGCTGAGAAAAGTGAATTACCTTGGCAGAACAGATCAGACCATTCATCCTATAGTGGCACTGGGTTACTGTCCTCTTTTGCAGGGCATTGGCGCTGACTATCATTGCCACCACCTCCCCACTGGATTAGTGAGGTTGCTGCACATTCTGCAGCCAGAGTGAGGGTAGAGGACATCACGACGATCCTCTACCAAAGGACGCTCGAGGGACCCGTCATTGAACCTGGGAGCTGCAGTCTTTTTGACTTTCAGGGTCATGTCTTTACAGCAGTTGTGGGCTGAAAGCACTGTGAGGTGTGCACATGGATGGACTTTAAATATGGCTCCTGGCGTGAGGAAGCAGCGAAGTGATGGCGCGGCAGGCGAATGAGAGCCCACCTGCCATGGAAGCAGCATGTTTCCCGGGAATGCATAATTAATACAGCAGCTTTGCGACAATATGGTGTGAGAAGCCTCAATTGTGGCCGGTGGGTAAAATGACTTTTTACCTGCTTGCTACCAATCTAAATGCAAGTCTGGGATGATCCCACCCAGTGATTCCAATTGCACCTTCTCAAGGTGCACCTTCTTTTCTTTGAGTTCTGACTCTATTTCAATGTTGCGACTCCAAGCAGTTTGAAGGTGCTCCCTGAAAGGGCCCCTGAGTCCAGCCTGGGCCCCTCCCACACTGACTCAGACCCCTCCCATGCAGATTCTTTTCCAGTTTCGATTTTAAACTGCACACTAACTTAGGGCTTTCCAGATGATGGTGATTCATTTTTATTCTGAGACCAGCCTGAGACCAGCTTTAACCCTCCCCCTGTCAATGTTCAGGTCTCTCTAATCTTCCTGGAACCCCATGGTGTACAGGTAGACCTTCCTCCTGTTATTCTCCAGTGTCCCCCAGTAACCCTGAGTACCATTGTAATTGTGGTGGACATTCCAACCCTCCCACCTGAACCCATCACTGTTAATGCCCTCATGGCCCATGTGGACCTCACCCATCCCCATCTCGAGGCTGTGTGCACAGTCATGTACAGAGGAGACCCTGCACCAGAAGAGCTTTGAATATCACCCCCCACTCCTTTATTGCATTATCCCCATTTACAGGGTGCAGATGCCTTTGCTAACCATGACCATCACATCTACAGCCCAGTACCAAGCCAGACAAGCTCATTGCACCGACCTTAAGACAATGACTATGTCCTGCACACCAATCTGGTCCTTATCCCAAATAAGGACACAGCCCTTGCTCCTCTCTGGAGCAGGACTATGGCATGCATGCCATGCATAGCCCTCTAGCATGGCCCGCAAGGACTGCCTTTAATCTCTCACCCTAATTGTGAGATGCACTAAGCCCCGGGACTGCCTTTAATCTCTTACCCCGACCTCACAGTCCCAGGCCAGGGACTATGACTCTCTTTCAATGAGCCCTCCTGTTCCCTTTTTACTGATGACTACACATTCTCCCTCCACCCACTCCGAAGAGTTTCTGTGCAACTCATCCCTCATGTGCCACACTAACACGACCCTCTTCATATTCCGGAGTATACGTGCTTCCCCTCCTATTCATACTGGTCAGCTTTGAATGTCATGAGTGAAGTGAGGGCCGACAGTGGGCCACTCGTTTCCAAATGTGATTGAGACCGGACCAATTTCCCACTGACATAACACAAGATTGGAAGGAGGAACATGATTCAGGCGAGTGGTGTTATCAATGAGTGTTCATGACATGGTAATGCATACAAATGGCGTTCCTGACCCGCCATCACCCCGCCATGAAAGTGGTGAGGGGGGTGTTCCAAACTGATTTCTCTCTGACAGGAATCCCAATTTTTAGGTTTTCTCCAAATTTTTCGATCCCACCTACCACGAAACCCTTCATTGGCAGGACTGGAAAATTCCACCCTATAGTGTCAGCAATCGCCTTTGACATCAATGCTCCCTCTCCTCATCATAACTGTCCAGGATGTTTCAACTTCCATAGACTTTGTTTTGTACAATTGTAACATTCATCCTTTTCTTCTGTGTCTAACGACACAAGGCGACACATTTCTTCCACTGCTTTACATCATGCTCTGGCTTGTTTCTGGGCACAAGTCTCTTTTTACATGGACAGGTCATTAACCTGAGTGACAATTCCCTGCCAGGAGAATCAGCTGGATATGACACAGTTTGGGAATGGTTGAGAGGGAGTGTCACCATTCTACAATCAAACAGATGTAAGTCGCTCACTGAATGTCAACCTGGTATTCAGATCTTGCTTATCAGGACTTTGACTGTAGCCATAATATATAACATTTTTTTTCCTCTTCTGTTTTAATATTTCACTTGTCTCTTTTTCATCTTCTTTATCCTTCTCCTATAAAGCATTCACTTTTAAAGATTTCTACTTATAGTTCAGACACCTGCTATTGTATTATTGGTCTATACCATTAGTATACTGAACCAGGCAGGTGTCCAGCAGGGAAACCTTGGTGTAAAATCTCTGGCATTACTAATGAATGACTGACAAATTGTTCTTGCACAGGCATTCATTTATCGCTATGAACCTCCCCTAGATCACAAACATTATTTCTATTGCCCTCACCCACTTCATTCCTGGTGCTGTCAGTCTTCTTCATCCTACAAATCAAGCAGCTTCAGGCCTTTGTCCAGGGAAGAATCCTACACAGACAATACATGACCATAATGCAGGATGTGTACTGAACTATCCAGGCATTGAAGTCTAAGTTTGAGCACAACAATTCTCTGCTCAAATAGTGCAACTGGATAGAAGAATGCAACTTGTTATAGGTCTCCTCAGTTGCAGGCCTCGGGGTACACAGCACGGTAAGAATGCAAGCTTGGATAAACCTTGTCCTTTAATAGGCAGCTGGATGCTTGCATAGAATCAGCAAAACAAAGTGAACTGCGTGAGAATTAAAACACCATGGCAGCTTCCAAGAAGATTTGTGTTCAAATGAAAGATTCATGCATTACTGTTCACAAATCAAATGAAAGATTCATTCATTACTCTTCACAAATAAAATGAATGATTCATTCATTACTGTTCACAAATCAAATGAAAGATTCATGCATTACTGCTCACAAATCAAATGCACATTAAAGGATTGGTCTCCCTTTTCTTTAAGTAAAATACACCATTATATAATATATTTTACATAATACATTTTGGGGAGACGGACTACTCTTTAGACACCTAAAGTCCTCTGTGTTTGTGATTGGGCATCAATAAGGAAGTTGCACTGAATGCATTGATGACATCCCCTTGGATATTTCTGGCATTTATCTGGCAATGTAAAAAAATTGCGCAGGTATGTCCTGTCCATATAAAACAGGACAAATCCAACCCAGCCAATTACTGCCACATCAGTCTGCTCTCAATCACTAGCAAAATGATGAAAGGTGTCATCGACAGTGTTATCAAGTAGTACTTACTTAGCAATAACCTGCTCACTGATGCTAAGTTTGGGTTCCGTCAGGGCCACTCAGCTCCAGAACTCATTACAGCCTGGGTCCAAACATGGACAAAAGAACTGAACTCGAAGTGAGAGTGGTTGCCCTTGACATCAAGGCAACATTTGACTGACTGGCATCAAGGAGCCATAGCAAAACTGGAGTCAATGGGAATCAGGGAGAAAACTCTCGCTATAATAAAAGCAAAAAACAGCGGATGCTGGAAATCCAAAACAAAAACAAAAATCCCTGGAAAATCTCAGCAGGTCTGGTAGCATCTGCAGAGAGTAGCACAGTTAACGTTTCGAGTCCGAATGTCCCTTCAACAGAACTAAGTAAAAATAGAAGAGAGGTGAAATATAAGCTGGTTTAAGGAGGGTGGGACATGTAGAGCTGGATAGAAGGCCAGTGATAGGTGGAGATAGCCAAAAGATGTCAAAGACAAAAGGACAAAGAGGTGTTGAAGGTGGTGATATTATTTAAGGAATGTGCTAATTAAGGTTAGAAAGGAGGACAAGCAAGGTACAGATAGCCCTAGTGGGGGTGGGGTGGGGTGAAGGAATCAAAAAAGGCTAAAAGGTAGAGATAAAGTAATGGATGGAAATACATTTAAAAATAATGGAAGTAGATGGGAAAAGAAAAATCTATATAAATTATTGGACAAAAAGTGGGGGGGAATCGGAAAGGGGGTGGGGATGGAGGAGAGAGTTCATGATCTAAAATTGTTGAACTCAATATTCAGTCCGGAAGGCTGTAAAGTGCCGAGTCGGAAGATGAGGTGCTGTTCCTCCAGTTTGCGTTGAGCTTCACTGGAACAATGCAGCAAGCCAAGGACGGACATGTGGGCATGAGAGCAGGGTGGAGCATTGAAATGGCAAGCGACAGGGAGGTCTGGGTAATGCTTGCGGACAGACCGAAGGTGTTCTGCAAAGCGGTCACCCAATCTGTGTTTGGTCTCTCTGATGTAGAGGAAACCGCATTGGGAGCAACGAATGCAGTAGACTAAGTTGAGGGAAGTGCAAGTGAAATGCTGCTTCACTTGAAAGGAGTGTTTGGGCCCTTAAACAGTGAGGAGAGGGGAAGTAAAGGGGCAAGTGTTGCACCTTCTGCAGTTGCATGGGAAGGTGCCGTGGGAGAGGGTTGAGGTGTAGGGGGTGATGGAGGAGTGGACCAGGGTGTCCTGGAGGGAATGATCCTTGCAGAATGCTGCCGTGGTGGGGGTGGGGGGGGGAAGATGGTGGCATCATGCTGGAGTTGGTGGAAATGACAGAGGATGATCCTTTGCATGAGGAGGCTGGTGGGGTGATAAGTGAGGACAAGGGGGACCCTATCATGTTTCTGGGAGGGAGAAGAAGGTGTGAGGTCGGATGTGCGGGAGATGGGCCAAACACAGTTGAGGGCCCTGTCAACCACCGTGGGTGGAAAACCTCGGTTAAGGAAGAAGGAGGATATGTCAAAGGAACTGTTTTTGAAAGTGGCATCATCAGGACAGATGCAATGGAGGTGAAGGAACTGAGAGAATGGGATGGAGTCCTTACAGGAAGCGGAGTGTGAGGAGCTGTAGTCGAGGTAGCTGTGGGAGTCGGTAGGCTTGTAATGGATATTGGTGGACAGTCTATCATCAGAAATTGAGACAGAGAGGTCAAGGAAGGGAAGGGAAGTGTCAGTGATGGACCATGTGAAAAAGATAGGGGGTGGAAATGGAAGCAAAATTGATAATTTTTTCCAGGTCCAGATGAGAGCATGAAGCGGCACCGAAGCTGTCATGGATGTACCGGAAAAAGATTTGTGGGAGGGGGCCTGAGTAGGGCTGGAACAAGGAATGTTCCACATACCCCATAAAGAGACAGGCATAGCTGGGACCTATGCGGGTACCCATAGCCACACATTTTATTTGGAGGAAGTGAGAGGAGTTTAAGGAGAAACTGTTCAATGTGAGAACAAGTTCAGCCAGACGGAGGAGAGTAGTGGTGGAAGGGGATTGTTCGGGCCTCTGTTCGAGGAAGAAGCGGAGAGCCATCAGACCATCCCAGTGGGGTACTGAGGTGTAGAGGGATCGGAAGTCCATGGTGAAGAGGAGGCAGTTGGGGCCAGGGAACTGGAAATTGTTGATATGATGTAGGATGTCCGAGGAATCACGGATGTAGGTGGGAAGGGACTGGACAAGGGGAGAGAGAATGGAGTCAAGATAGCTAGAAATGAGTTCCATGGGGCAGGAACAGGCTGACACGATGTGTCTGCCAGGACAGTCCTGTTTGTGGATTTTGGGTAGGAGGTAGAAGCGGGCTATCCGAGGTCCAAGGAGAAAACTCTTGCTTGCTGGAGTCATAACTGGCACAACGGAAAATTGTTGTGGTTGTTGGAGGTCAATCATCTCAGTTCTAAGACATCGCTGAAGGAATTCCTCAGGTCCTAGGCCCAACCATCTTCAGCAGCTTCATCAATGACATTCCTTCCATTATAAGGTCAGAAATAGGGACGGTTGCTGATGTTTGCACAATGTTCAGCACCATTCACGATTCTGCAGATACTGAAGCAGTCTGTGTCCATATGCAGCAAGATTTGGACAACATTCAGGCTTGGGCTGATAAGTGGCCAGTAACATTCACGACACATAAGTGCCAGGACTCCAACTAGAGAGAATCCAACCATCTTCCCTTGACATTCAATGACATTACCATTGCTGAATCCCCCACTATCAACATCCTGGGGTTACCATTGACCAGAAACTGAACTGGACTAGCCATATAAATACTGTGGTTACAAGAGAAGGTCAGAGGCTAGGAACTCTGCAGCAATTAACTTACCTCCTGACTCCCCAAAGCCTGCCCACCATCTACAAGGCACAAGTCAGGAGTGTGATGGAATACTCTCCACTTGCCTGGATGAGTGCAGCTCCAACAACACCGAAGAGGCTTGACAACATCCAGAACAAAACAGTCCACTTGATTGGCACCACATCCACAAATATTCACTCCCTCCACTACTGACTCTCAGTGGCAGCAGTGTGTGCCATCTACAAGATGCACTGCAGGAACTTATCAAGGCTCCTTAGACAGCACCTCCCAAACCCATGTCTGCTACCAGCTAGAAGGACAAGGGCAACAGACAAATGGGAACATTACCACCTGCAAGTTCCTCTCCAAGCCCCTCACCAACCTGACTGGGAAATATATTGCCATTCCTTCAGGGTTAAAATCCTGGCACTCCCTCCCTAACACCACTGTGGGTGTACCTACACCACAGGGACTGCAGTGGTTTAAGAAGGCAGCACACCACCACCTTCTGAAGGGCAATTAAGGATGGGCAATAAATGCTGGCTCAGCTAGCGACTTCCAAATGCTGTGACTGAATTTTCAAAACTTTCAAAGATGCTAAAACTATAAACAATGATTGTACACACGTGCCACCAGCGTTAACTTAATACTTCTTAATTTTTCTTACTCTACCACAAATCTAGGTGCTTCACACAGGTGGAGGCAGCCTGCTGAATGCTATGCCCTCTTGTCATCTGAAGGGCCAGGGCCAGGAGGGCTCTGGTCTTCTTTGGGTCTCCTGGTCTGTGGCAAGTGCACTATCAGTGCTATCAGAGGCTGGAGCTGATGGGGTCACAGCCAGAGGGGACTCAGAATGCATGGATGCCCTTGAAGTGTCCTGGGTGGAAGTGGCAGGGGTGTCTGCAAGATGCTCCTCCTCCCTTACGGTTCCTGAGGGCCCCTCCCTGACTCCTTGAGGAGAAGGGACACCTTGTGGGAGGTTGAGATGCCCTGTCCCCCTCTTGTCTAGCCGCTGCTCAGGCTTATCCATGGCTAGAGTGATGGAGTACAGGCCAGAGTGCATAGCCGGCAGAAAATCCACGTTTTGCCAGACCAGATCTCCATGGTGTCCACCATCCTCCCCATAGAGACCTCCATGCACTTAGATGCCAGAGCCATGACTTCAGAGAGCACACAGAAACACTCCTCTAACTCTTGCGGCACTCTGTTGAGGGCCTCTTACACCTCTGCCTGATGTTCCCATGCATCTTTTTCATACTCCAGCATCTTTTCCAGAGGCTTATCACCCAACTCTAACTTAGCTGGGGCCTCTTCTCTAGCAGTCCTCTGAGTGACAGAGACCTGGGCTGTCACTGCCTCCACCTGCTGTGGACACGTATCTGTGAGATGGCGACCAGAGTGTGAGCCCAAGATGAAACTAGATCTATCACCCACTGCGGTGTGTGTCTCTGGGCTGGTGGAGGGTGCAGGTGAACGCTGTGACAGCTCTACAGGTGTGAAGAAGTGTTCGTCATCATTACAGCTGTCCTGGTGGCTGAGGCTTACTTCTGGACCGGGGGTTGGCCTTCCCTTCCTCCTACTGACACCTGAAATGAAGGAAATAGAGAATGAGGGATTGCCTCGGTTGTCTCCTACATTGCACACAGCATCACCCTCAAATTCCGAATTTCAGAGATTAAGCATGCTTCTCATTGGATGATTGGGGAGGCCGATCTCACCCTCAGCACAATCACAGTCATAATCTTCCCCTGCCAGCTTGGCAGCCCGCTGTTCAAATTGTATGAGGGGTCGGATCTCAGGCATGCCCCCTCATATTTTCTCCCTCTCATGCCTGTTGTGCGCTGTCTTTTCCTGCATAAAGATAAATGAGAGCACTTCTGATGCAGGAGCAGGTCAAAATCATGAGGGGCCTGGACAGAGAAGATAGGGAGAAACTGTTCCCACTCATAAAAGGATCAAGAACCAGAGGGCACAATTTTAAAGTGTTTTGCAAAGGAAGTAAATGCGAGGTGAGAAAAAACTTTTTCACACAGCGAGCAGTTAGGGTTTGGAATGCACTCCTGGAAGTGTGGTGGAGGCAGGTTCAAGTGAGGCATTCAAGAGGGCATTGGATGATTATTTAAATAGAAACAATGTGCAGAGTTACAGGGAAAGGGCAGGGGGTTGGCACTAAGTTAAAATGCTCAAAGAGCCAGTACAGACATGATGGGCCGAAAGGCCTCCTTCTACATTGTACTAATTCTGTGATCCTGTGAACTCCTGACTCCCCAAAGCCTGTCAAGCATGTACAAAGCACAAGTGAGGATTTTGAGGGAATACTGTCCACTTGCCTGGAGAAGTGTAGCTCCAACAGCACTCAGGAAGCTGGACACCATCCAGGTCTACACTCCATCCAGCACTCCCAACATTGAGTCCCTCCACCAATGACCCATAGTGGCAGCCGTGTGAGCTATGTGAAAGATGCACTGCTGCTAGCCCCCAGTGCTACATCGGCAATCTCCTCCAGACCCACAAGCTCTAGCAGCTAGAAAGACAAGGGCAGCATTGGCATGGCATCAGCAGCATCTGCAAGTTCCCCTCTACTCCATCCTCCCCCCAACAATGGCTGTGCCTTCAGAGTGGCTGGGTCAGCAACCTGCAGTTGCCTTCCTAAAGCAGACCACATGGGCTGCAGTGGGGGAATAAGGCAGCACCTCAGCACCTTCTCAACACAGATGCTGGCCTTGCCGGATTCAGAAGAATGTCGAGGTGAGTTTAGAGAGTAGGAAGTTCACTTACCCTGGCGGCGCGGATTAAATCATTCGTCTGTTTTTGGCACTGCAGTGTGGTCTTCCTCTGCACCCCTCTGGCACTGACGACCCTGAAAACCTCTTCCCAGGATGTTGAGGTGAGTCAGGTAGGTCTTCTTCTCCCTTCCCTGGGAATGAGGACACCCCTTGTGTCCTCCATGTCCCGGAGGAGAGTCTCTGGGGAGGCATCGCTGAAGCCGGGGCCGATACTTGATGCCTTCTCAAGTTCATCTCAGTGCCCTGAAGTTCTGGCGCACTAATTCACTGGCTGTCCAGGTGACTTTTAAATATGGTGTCTGGACATGATGGCGGGCACACGACTTCCTGTTTGCCCCGCCATGAGACGTGTCATGGACCATGCTCGTGCATAATTAATTTTGCGGAGAGAACACAACTGCAGGTAATGGCTCGTCCCACTCATTGGTGGGGAAGATTCCGGGTTCCCGCTCCCACCATGTAACTTATGGCGAGAGGGGAAAATTCCAGCCCTAGCCTCTGCCTGCTCTGTCCCTCCTCTTCTTGGAGTAAGCCCTTTGTTGACAAGCGAGGTGCTGGGGGCTTGGAACTCCCAAACGGGGATGGGCTATTGTGTTTTCCTTTTGAAACTGTCCAGAAAGCGAGCAAAAGAAGCACAACCGAATGAGCAGTTAGCAAGAGTTTGTCAATGTAGAGGTTATGGTTTTAACTCATAGACTCACACCCATCTTGACTGATGTCTATCTATTTCAGAACCCCTGTTTTCTATGCAGAGGGGCTGTCTTCAACAGAAAATAGGAGCAAGATGATGTAAAATGTAACACAATGTGACTCTGGCGTAACTGCTCAATTTACGTGTTTCAGGCAGAAAGCAGGTAGGTGCTTCTAGTGATGTGTGTCACTTTTGGCAGAAAATCATAAATGCATAAGGAAGGGCAGCGACATGGTAGAACATGTCTGACTGGCTTCCTCCCTGCTGTCTGTTCAAAATATGCTGAATCAGCAGTGGAACATGGGTGCAAGATCCAGCCCCTGGTTTCAAATTAAGCCAAGACTGATGAGATGAAGATGGCACCTTTCTGTTGGCTGTAAAGTTTCAATGTGAAATGAGTGTCGCAGTTCCTGCTGGACTTACACCAATGGCACAACATCACCCCTAATTCAGAACTAATTAAATGGATGAGATAAAGCAGAAGGGGGATTAGTCTAGGGAATGGCAATGTTGCACTGGTTAATCAAGATGCTGTTCTGAGGGCTGGCCCAGGCAGAGGGAACTCTACATTGTGGGTGGCTGCACTGTACCTGATAACCTGATGCTGACACCGCACGCCTGGAATGGTACAACACTGCATTCCTCATTGTTGATAAACATTTTAAAAACACTGCTTTGTTCTGCTACACCTGAACACTGGTGGTGTGATGCTATCTTTAAGAGTCATGTTAGTTAGAGTAATTATGTCTCAATCACCCAGAATCCCTGAGAATAAGAAGCCCTATGCACTCTGATTATTGGGTACTCTTGCCCATTTCTATATATTACGATTGTTAGAACACCTGCAACCCCACCATTGCACTGATATATTGAAGTGTATTTAGCTTTAACTCTTTCATATATCATCATTCCTGAGAAAATTATGGTTTCCATGCTTCGTAACATCTGCAACAATGAAACCAAGCATCACTGGCAGTATCAAGTAAATAAGTTGTCATCAAACAATCTGAATAGATATTTGTAAAGTTGTAATTTAGCTGAAATAGCATTTTACATGTCCTTTTACATATTAAAAGCAAAATACTGTGGATGCTGGAAATCGGAAATAAAAACAGAAAATGCTGGAGCATCTCAGCAGGTCTGGCAGCGTCTGTGGAGAGAGAAACAGAGTTAATGTTTCGAGTCCTTATGACTCTTCTTCAGCTCTGAAGATGAGCCATATAGACTCAAAACGTTAACTCTGTTTCTCTCTCTGCAGATGCTGCCAGGCCTGCTGAGATATTCTGGCATTTTCTGTTTTTATTTCATTCTTTTTACATAATACTGTACCATGAAAGCCAGCATTAAAGGTTGATTTGAAGGAATACTGGCCTAGGTAGGCTCATGTGATGCTGGCACCTTTGGTATTAACATTGTTCTTTTGCACATCCTGCAAGGAGAATTAATACATTCACATCATGTGGCACATTCTTTTTGTGGCTAATTAGTAACCTGTGCAGCCCATTCTTGGTGCAATGGATAAGTTAAATTCTTTCCAGCTCAACGCAACTGCTGGAAGCCTTCTGGAGTCACTTTGGCTCCTTGCTACTTCTGAATAGAATTGTGTTAATCAACCTTCGCAAAACTTGGCTATTTTATAGCTTTACAACACCAAAAACTTGAATTGTTTTGTCTGCTAATGTGTGATCCTGACGATTCATGCCTTGGAAACAATAATGCTTTGGGTATCAAACGCAGCTGATGTAACTATCCTCGTTCGGTTAACCAACTTCAGAAATGAGAATCTGTTATGATATTAAAAAAAACACTCGGTTCAGCCTCAGTGCAGAATGCACTCTTGATTGACTGCAAGTGAAGCTGTCAGCCTCAACAGTCATCACTGTCGAGAGCTCATGTCATCTGTCAGTGTCTGTTCCGCTTACTGTACCACCGGCAGGGTGCGGGCTGTTGCTTCCCAAATGATATCTCACTGCCAAAATCATGTTACTCTCTCATCACTCACCTCACAGCTGTCAAAACTGGCAGTCATTGATTATTTCTGTGTGTTTTTTAATGTTTCCAGTTCAGGTAGGGCAGTATCTACTTTTACTCTTTAATACCCCAGGATGGTTATATTACTTTTTTCTCTGTTGATACACATGTACATGGACTATATGAAAGTCAAAGTCGATCCGTTTTCTCGCACAAAATCACAACTTCATTTTGACAGCTGCAATCGTACAGCAGTAGGCTTTTAGCATCTGAAGATAAGTAAATAGCATAGGTGCAAGAGCGCAGTGAGCTCCTATACTTGCACTGTAATGCATTTCTAACATGTATTACTAAAAATTGTTGTGTAGATATGCTATAACATATGTCAGATGTATTTTATGAAAAATAAAATATGAGTCAAATTGAGAGCTGAGCCACATCAATTGGAATAACAGTGAAATACAAGAAAGTCTAAGAACTGGACATAAGCATAATTAGGGAGAAATAAAGCTAAATACAAATTTGAGCTGAAGGCTAGGAGAATAATATCAAGAGCATATGGGACAAAGGCAAGCAGACTGAGGAAAACCCAAATTGAACTGTGAGCTGAACACAAACAGATTAAAAATGAAGCTCAAGCTGAACTGTAAACCAATTGGACACACCTAAAATGAAACAAAAATCCAAATATGAGATTCATATAGGCACTCAGAGAATGAAACATGGGTCAAAATGTAAGCAAAATATAAGCATGCTGAGGATAAAACACTACAAGGGACATTTTTCCATCTGGCAAGATCATTTCCATCAGTACAGTTCAAACAAGCAGGGCCAGGAAATTGCTGCCGTTTCCAATTTCATAGGTCCAGTAGGCCATATAATTTTCATTTGGTTAATCATCAGTGTGAATCACTTTGGTTTCGTAGTTATTTGTAATAGTTAAATGACCATATTTGCTCATTTGCTATTCTGAAAGCTGAGATCTCACAATGTGCTTTACCTGCCCAAATCTGAAGGCCATTAAAGCAATGTTGTATATTTTTTAAAAAATTGAACCATTGGAATTTGCATTAATTCAGAAAATATGCATTGCATTCTGTGTCATTGTCTCAACAGGTGTTTTTAAGGTGAAGGATTAGGATTATTACAATTGAATTCTTATTGAATGGTGGAAGAAACTTGAGGGGGCTGCATGGCCCATTCCTGCTCCTAGCTCATGTTCTTATTAAAAAAGGGGAGATTACTTGCACTGACAGTGAGGGTCGCCAGTTAAAATCAACCACTTAATTTACCTATTGAAGTCCTGCCTGGATGCCACTGTCTTCAATGTTAACCTGCTCTCCTCAGCAGACAGCTATCTATGACCTGCATGGGGAAGCAACTTGCTGCCTGGTAAAAGCAGATGAATAAAGAATCAAAAGGAAAACAGGCCATTTACAAGTTTATGCTTCCCATGCCAAGGACTTCTCCCACCTTTCCTTGCCCAAGACCTGCTGAAATTATGGTCCCCACAATCTACTGAGCCCTGGGCAACCTGAATTTTCACAGGCTGCCAGCTACTTCCTGCCCAATTAGTTCAGAAAGTGGCCAGAAGCATGTTAATGAGATCCGGTGGTTAAAACTCCCTGGCCTTGTTCTGCCATGGGGCATGTGGATGGGTGGAAATCCACCCAAAGCCAGTCAGTTCCAGTTGACTATTAGAATATCCCCATAGATTATACAAAAGGAGTTTGGACCAAACCTGCAATAGGGAACAAAAAGACAGTTCAGATTTAAATAATTTGTGCAAAAGATGGTGAAAGTGTGGGATAAATTCCGAGGAGGCGGTGGAAAAAAATGAGATTTGTATTTATATGTATTTCATGATTTCAGGATGTTCCAAAGCACTTGACAACCAATTAAATGGTTTTTAAAGTGTAGTCACTGTTGTAATGTAGGAATGCAGCAATCAATTTGCACACAGCAAGCTCCCACAAACATGGAGGGATGAATATTGGCCAGGGAGTTTTAACCACCGGACCTCATTAACATGCTTCTGGCCACTTCCTGAACTCCCCCACTCCTCTTCATAATAGTGGCATGGAATATTTTGACACCACTTACAGTGAAGCACTCCCTCTGTACTGCACTAGAGAGTGGAATCCTCTTGCAACATTTTCAGGTGTCGAAACCATTTGCAGGTCCCAAACCTGTTAGTCTCGGATATACATTCTTCGGCACAATGCTACGGGAGACGGCCATTTAATAGACTGCCTCCGTGATTGCAATTCAATTATAGATGGTAGGTTGGCGGGGGGGGGAGGGGGGGGTTGTGGGATACGATGCAGGAGACTCAATGGGAGGGCTTGCAGGACTAGCCAGCCAGCAGCCCCTCTGGGAGAAGTGGGCACTGCTAAGGTAGATGGAAAGCATGAGGCAGCCTCAAAATGCAGGCACTATTAAAAGGCTGCAGAGTGTTGAACAAAATGAAGGGCAAGAGCCTTTAGGACACCTTTAGGTATGGACGGGCAGCCTCTGCACAAGAATGCTTTTTGCTGTGGCTCTGCCATTTCAGCCTTGCAGCTCTCTGATAGCTCCAAAGACAGCAGCTTCTGACCTCCCACCGTGTGGCCACTCCAAGGTGCTGCCAGATGCCTTAACCATAGCATGGCCCATATGCCTCCAGTGAGGTTCCATTGCTGCACACAATTAAGGGTTAATTGTCCTTTTACATACAATGATTGGTTACCCACCATGGATGGGCAGGCAGCTGCAGCCACAGGGAGCCTGCCTTCGGGGATAAAAGGACATCTGCGAGTGGATCTAGCCTGACTCGGTCTGACTTTCTATGCTCCCCAAAGGCCTATAATACTATTGGACTCTCTAATGACTTGACGGAGTGAACAGGTTTCAACATGAATCAGATGAACTTTATTACAGAGAGCTTTTCAGATGCTACATGCTTGATGAGGACCCTCATCAGGAATACCCACCCCCCTGGATTACCCATGCTTAGGGCTCATTGGTCAGACCCTCAAGGAACATCACATGATCCCTGATAGACAGCAGGAGAGGCTGTAATAAGATAAAAAGCAAAATACTGTGGATGCTGGAAACCTGAAACAAAAATAGAAAATGCTGGAAAAACTCAGCAGGTCTGACTGCATCTGTGGAGAGAGAAAAAACAAAGTTAACGTTTTGAGTCCTTATGACCCTTCTTCAGAGCTGAGAAGAAGTGGAAATGTGATTAAATTCATACTGTTTAAGGGGAGTGGGGCAGATGGAGCTGGATAGAAGATATAATTGTTATGATAGAAGATATATTGTTACGACCCATGCAGTTGGTAAAGTGGAGGATTTAAAAAGGAAGGAAACTCAGAAGGAAACTTTAAACAACTGTCATAACCAATAATTTTAAGTGTTATGTTTGAGATGCAACTGTAAATTCTGGAATCAGACCATCAGTTCTCGAGGCTTTACATTAAACTAATTGAAACATTTGATTAATTTACACAGGTTAAAATATATGTAACATGGCTACAAATTACTACTATCATAACTTTTAACAAATTCCCAAACTAATCTCCATGAAGGCAATAACAACCCATAGGCTTAACCAAACACCAGGCAAAGCATTTTCACCTTACAAACTCAAAATGAGGTTCTTTTCACTGTGGAGCTGTTGGAGGCTTATAGTTTCCTATTTCCTTCCCCTTTAGTTTTTTATAGTTTCTATTTATGGAAAACATTTGAATATCCAACAACATATACATATAAAGAACTTCAGGTGATTAAAGGTTAAGTTTCTGGAGTGCTCTCCTTATACAGTTAGAGCGGCGTAGCTCTACCACTTGAGATTCCTCAACAGGATCGACATGATTAGGAACTGTAGCAAGAGACACATAATTAAAAAGTGGAGTTTGGTAACTCTACAGAGACATCGGGCATGTCTATTTTAGCTTGATCTGTCACTTCAGGAATTGATGGTTTGAGTTTAATCACAGTTAGAATAGTTGGTTCTTGGAATATCTCCCTGTCATGAATATGGTCCATGTGTTTACAAACAATTCTATCTTCCACTTGCATTGGAAGGATAAGGGATCAGTCTCTGAGACAATGGTTCCAGGAACCCAACAAGGTCCATTTCCGAAATTTTGCACGAATACTCTGTCACCTATATTAAATGTACAAGCTTTGCCACAAATATCGTGATTCAATTTTTGATTAACCTGATTTTTCTCTACCTTCCCCTCTAAATTTGGAAACACCAGATTTAACCATGTACGTAGGTGGCATTTCAATAATAATTCAGATGGTGTTGAACCCATAGTCAAATGTGGCATTGTACAATAACTGAGAAGAGAGCAGGAAAATTGAGTTTCTAGCTTACCTTCTGATAACCTCCTTGTGCAGACTTGAAAGTTTGCACAGCTGTCTCACCTAAACTATTTGATGAGGGATGGTAAGGGCCTGTCTTAATATGCCTGACCTCATTCAGGTTCAACAACTCTGAAACCCTGTACTGGTAAACTGTTTTCAGAAATGACGATTTCCAGTAGGCCAGTAAAACAGTAATGCAGCTTTTCAATAGTTGCGATCGATGTTGGTAATTTGACTTCATTTACATCCATCCATGTAGAATATGCCTCAACGATCAATAAAAACATGGTACCTAAGAATGGTCCTACATAGTCAATATGTAGTCTAACCCAGGGTCAACCAGGCCACTCCCATGGATGCAGGGGAGCTGAAACAGGCAACATTTGTTGTTGCTTTCAATGTCACTGTAAATGTCTGGCCACTAGACATAGTTCGCACAAGCATTTTCATCTTTGATATGCCTAGATACGCACCTTGAAGCTTTGTCAAGATTGGTTCTCTTCCTTGTGAATGGATGACAACTCTTGATCCCCACAACAAAGTTCCATCCTGACAGCTTAACTCTTTGTTTCAGTCATGGAATGGTCTCAAATCTTTAGGTACAAGCGAAATTAACCATCATTGCAAAACAAGGTCTCTGACTTTCGACAATATTGGATCTCTATTTGCCCAATTTCTAATTTGTTTCGCACACACTGGCAAAGCATCCAAGGAATGCAGTAATAGCACAACTTCTTGTAGCACTGGAGCATGTACAATGCTATTTGGTAATGGGAGACATTTGCAATGTGTAAACCAGGACAGTATTTAAAAGTATACACATACTCAGATAATATCAGACCCCAACGTTGTATTCTTGCTGAGGCTATTGGCAGAATGGCCATATCCTCACTGAATAAACCCATTAATGGTTTATGCTCTGACACAATGGCGAAATGTCATCCATGTAGGTACTGGTGGAACTTCTTCACTCCAACTAGCAACGATAAACCTTCCTTTTCCAGCTGGGAACAACTCTTCTTGTCTGAGGGTTCTCGAGTCGTAACCAATGATCCATTTTCTATTCTATGTGATAATATGGCTCCCACACCATAAGGAGAGGCATCACATTTTAATACAAAATCTTTCAATGGATCATAGTATACCAATAAACATGACAAATGCAAGTTTCTTTACTTTCACAAAGGTATCTTCCTGTTGTGAATTCCACGACCAGTGATTTTTTTTTTAACAACAAGTGCAATAGTGCCAACACAGTTGATAAGTTAGGCAAGAAGCAGTGGTCATACCAAGAAGGACTTGAGTTCTGGTACATTGAGGGTGCATCTTTCGTTGCCTGAATTTTCTCATCTACTGGATGCAAACCCATGATGTCCACCCTGTGACTCAGGTAAATAAATTCTGGCACCTGAAATGTGCATTTTTCCTTTAAACATACGTCAGCTTTCATGAACCTTCTTAGCACCTCCACCAGGTTGACCAAGTGTTCGGTCTTTGTTGACCCTGTGATCAGAATCTAGGTAAACTACCACTCAGAGAAGTCCTTGCAAAAGACTCTCCATTGTTCTCTGGAAGATTGCGCACACAGACAATACTCCAAAGGGTAGGTGAGTATACTGATCAAGGCCCTTGTGTGTGTTAATAGTCACGTATTCTCTCGATGTGCTATCTAGCTCTAATTGTTGGTAGGCATGGCTCATATCCAACTTTGTATAGGGTTTTCCTCCAGATAGCTTTGCATTTAATTCGTCTATCCTTGGAATGGAGTACTTGTCTAAATTGGCTGCCTTGTTTACAGTCAATTTATGGTTTGAACAGGCTTGACCACTGGAACTATGGGTGCTGCCCATTCCAAGAATTGGACAGGTTGGATAATGCCTAGCTTTTCTAACTGGCACAGTTCTGTATCTACATTCTGCCTCAACCCATAAGGCACAGGCCTGGCTTTAAAGAAACGAGGTGTCCCTTGAGGATCCACATATATTTTTGCTTGCAAGCCTTTTAACTTCCTTAATTCATCCCGAAATCCACTGTTATATTTCCTTAGCAGTTCAGGAACTCATCCTGTTTTCAGGTGAAATATCTCAAGCCAGTTAAATTTGATTTTCTGTCACCAATCTTGGCCTAGAAGACTAGGTCCTTCTCCTGTCACTATTATCACTGGCAGCTGAGCTGCCTGTCGCCTATAAGACACTGGCACTGTGGCGCTGCCCTTTACCTGAATAGATTCTCCAGTGTATGTCTTTAATTTAGCGGCTGTCCGCATCAGGTTTAGTAGCTAGATACCTTCGATAAGGCATTTAAATGTGTGCCCTCCCACCGCTTTGGTTGAGGCTCCCCATTATTAGTGGCTTCCCATTAACTTGGATTGTGACAGTGATAGTTTCGGATTTTACAGCGGATACGTTATATAGGGAGTAGTTGTTGGTGTCGGCAGCTTCAGAGTCTGCTGTATTTTTAAATTCAGTCATGTTGGTTCGCTGCTTCATGGGCTGTTTCAACTTCGCCCTGCATTACCTTACCATGTGAACAGTAATGGCGTTCTGCCTCCTTGAATTTACAGATGCCCAGTCCATAGTCACCCCCACATCAATAACAAATTAACATTGGAGACCTGCTGAAGTGTTCCTACTAGGCCTTTTCATGTATCTGTCAGCGGACATTGCCTCTTGCTTTGGTGCTATGGGTCTGGTTTACATGCCAGGCTTGATGGTAGGTTCCTGCCCCCCATGAAGTATGCCGTCATGTTCTATGTATTGCAAAGCCTGCAAGTCTCTTGCAGCATTTTCCATGGTGAAGGAGATTTCTAGGGTGTGCTTCAAGTCGACGTCGACCTCAGTGAGTAAATGGTGTTGAATGGCATTGACCTGAACTCCACAAACTAATCGGTCCCACAGCATATCATTTAATGCGTCCTGAAGTCTCAGTGTTCTGTCAACTGCTTCAGGTTCGCAACATAGGTTGTGATGGACTGTCCCAGGGCCCTAACCCAGGAATCAAATTTAAAACGCTGCATTATTACGGATGGTTTTGACTGGAAATGCATTTTCACAAGGTCTACTCATTCATTAAAGTACTTAAAATTGGGTGTGTTTGGGCAGTGAGGCTGTGAATGACATTGTATGTCTTGCTAACACATACACTCAAAAGGATGGCTTTCTGCTTTTCCTCAGCAGTAATTTTGTTTGCTGAAAAATAAAAACCAAAGCACTCTGCACAGCTGCACATAAGGATTGATTCTGCCGAAGAGTGGCATGACTGGTGAGTAGTCTTTTCTTTATCTCAAGATTCGATGTGTTCAAGGCAAGGTGCAGTGATGGAGATATTTTACCCTCATCGCCAAATGTAATGACTGATAGAGCAGACAGGACATAGTGACGCATTGATGACAGCTCGGTTGGGCTGACTTCATTTACCATACCCATGAATCTGTGGAGCTCAGTCACATTGCGAGGAGCTGGAAGCTCCTTGATTGCCCTTGCCTTCTATGGATCAACTCAGACACCGGATGCAACCACAATAAACCTAAGAAACTTGACAGTCAGCTTCAAGGATTCACATTTGTTGTTGAATGTAAGTCCTGCTTCCAGTCGGTGTTGTAGAACAGCTTGTACTCAAGTTTCAATTTCCATCTGAGTGGATCCATGGATCAGGGCATCATCCATGTGACAACCGGCTCCCTCCAGTTCTTCTAGGATACTTGACATTGTCCTCTGAAAGATTTCTGGCGATGATGGGATACCAAAAGGAAGTCTGTTGAAATAAAAACCTCCGAAACAGTGTAATGAATGCTGTGAGCAACTTAGACTCTTCACTGGGGGGTAGTTGCCAAAAGCCACTTTTTGAATCTAACTTCATGAAGATTGAACTCTTTCCTAATTTTGCTAAGCTATCATCCACAGACGACATAGGAAAAACCTTGCATTCAACTCCTTTGTTCAGCTGTGTAAGATCTAGGCACATTCTGATCCATTGGATTTTGGCATTGGGACCATAGAGTCAATTTCCTTCTATAACTTTGGCGAGGGTGGATGAGGAACTTTTCAGGTTGTAAGTAGACACAGTGGGTGGTATTTCCCAGCCCTGACACCAACAGGCATCATCCCGGATGGGACAGGAAAATTTGAAGAGCTGTTAAAAATTTAATGTCTGCCACTGGTGGGGCCAGAAAATCCCAGCTGCTGATTTAGTTTTAGGATGCAGAGTGATGTGGTATGCTGTCTTCAGCTTTCCTAGCCCTGTGAACAGTTATGGAAATTCATCTCTGAAGCTTTTAGCTGATCTTCTCGGCTTTCCAGTTCCTCTACTCTGCAGATCAGCTGTAAGTCAGTCCACGCTTTCCTGTTTAAGAGTGAAAAACTCTGGTTCAGTATCACATATAAGGCTTCAGTGAATTTTCTCTCTCTATATTGAAGTCTTGCATTCAGTGTCCTATGACCTTGGGTTCTATACCTCCTGGTCCATGTAGTCTTATGCATGATGGCTAAGGAGAACTTTTCTCCAACAACAGTTCAACATCAGAAAAAACCAAAACTGCTGTGCTTGTGTCTAACTTAATGTGCATCTTGCTTCCCTCGACTAGGATATCATCACTCCAGTAGCTTCCACCTGCTTCCTGGATTTCTCCAAGGAAAGGCATCTCAATGTTTTCAATATTCTCTATTTCATGGGCTTTTCTACCTTTCAAAGGCTTTTTTTTTTGCTTATTCTGTACAAGCTTCTTGCTGCAACAGATAGCCTGAAAGAGACCCTTCATTCTGAAAAAATGACATTCGGCCTCTTTGGCGGGACATTTTTTGTGCCCATGTCTTTTCCTGCCACATTGATTACATTGAGCTGGGGCAGTTGATGGGCACTCTTCCTACCTTCCCTGCTACCTCTCTGCTTTTAAATTTAACATACTCTACTGAATCAGTTGTTTTTGGCCTTTGGTTCTCCTGTCATCCAAATCACTGATCAATTTTCCTGACCTCAGCTTGTCTGCTCAATTGAATTACCTTTGTTAAGGTTAAATCTTCCAATGACTGCAAGTGGTCAGACAATGCTTCATCCAAGAGTCTGAGAACAATTCTGTCCATAATTATTTCATCTTTTCATTGTTCCCTGCAAGCCTATTCAGATCGTTGATAAATATATCGACAGTTTCCCCTTTTATTTGGGTTAGCTTCTTAAATTTAACTTGCTCGACAATGGTATCCTTTCGCAGATTGAAGTCGGCATCCAGTGTTTTATTACTTCACATCCATAGCTTTTTTTAATCAATCCCTTGCCTCACTAAGATATTCCCTGCACAGCCACCCTTCGCATATAGTAGTGTACTGACCTGCTCACCACTCAGCTTCACCATGAGGCCTGAATGCAGCACAAAATCCTTGATGCCAATTCAGCTATGTTTGAGGCCTGTGACCTGCTCCAGGCTTTCTGGTAATGGGAGAGACTTTTCCATGCTTGTTCTTTCACTTGCTACCACCATATAATATTTTTGGTCTCATTGTGTTAACAGAATTCTTATGGAGTTTGCTGAGGTAAGGACTATGTTAAAAGCAAAAAAACTGCGGATGCTGGAAATCCAAAACAAAAACAGAATTACCTAGAAAAACTCAGCAGGTCTGGCAGCATCGGCGGAAAAGAAAAGAATTGTTGTTTCGAGTCCTCATGACCCTTCGACAGAACTTGAGTGAATCCAAGAAAGGGGTGAAATATAAGCTGGTTTAAGGTGTGTGTGTGTTGGGGGGGGGGGTGGTGTTTGGGTGGGGGGAGAGAAGTGGAGGGGGTTGGTGTGGTTGTAGGGACAAACAAGCAGAGATAGAAGCAGATCATCAAAAGATGTCACAGACAACAGAACAAAAGAACACATAGGTGTTAAAGTTGGTGATATTATCTAGACGAATGTGCTAATTAAGAATGGATGGTAGGGCACTCAAGGTATAGCTCTAGTGGGGGTGGGGGGGGAGCATAAAAGATTTAAAAATATTTAAAAATAATGGAAATAGGTGGGAAAAGAAAAATCTATATAATTTATTGGAAAAAACAAAAGGAAGGGGGAAGAAACAGAAAGGGGGTGGGGATGGAGGAGGGAGCTCAAGACCTAAAGTTGTTGAATTCAATATTCAGTCCAGAAGACTGTAAAGTGCCTAGTCGGAAGATGAGGTATTGTTCCTCCAGTTTGCGTTGGGCTTCACTGGAACAATGCAGCAAGCCAAGGCCCATGTGGGCAAGAGAACATGGTGGAGTGTTAAAATGGCAAGCAACAGGGAGATTTGGGTCATTCTTGCGGACAGACCGCAGGTGTTCTGCAAAGCGGTCGCCCAGTTTACGTTTGGTCTCTCCAATGTAGAGGAGACCACATTGGGAGCAACGAATGCAGTAGACTAAGTTGGGGGAAATGCAAGTGAAATGCTGCTTCACTTGAAAGGAGTGTTTGGGCCCTTGGACGTTGAGGAGAGAGGAAGTGAAGGGGCAGGTGTTACATCTTTTGTGTGCGCATGGGGTGGTGCCATAGGAGGTGGTTGAGGAGTAGGGGGTGATGGAGGAGTGGACCAGGGTGTCCCGGAGGGAACGATCCCTGCGGAATGCCGATAGGGGGGGTGAAGGGAAGATGTGTTTGGTGGTGGCATCATGCTGGAGTTGGCGTAAATGGCGGAGGATGATCCTTTGAATGCGGAGGCTGGTGGGGTGATAAGTGAGGACAAGGGGGACCCTATCATGTTTCTGGGAGGGAGGAGAAGGCGTGAGGGTGGATGCGTGGGAGATGGGCCGGACACGGTTGAGGGCCCTGTCGTTGATAGGGTCCCTCTTGTCCTCACTTATCACCCCACCAGCCTCCGCATTCAAAGGATCATCCTCCGCCATTTCCACCAACTCCAGCATGATGCCACTACCAAACACATCTTCCCTTCACCCCCCCATCGGCATTCCGTAGGGATCGTTCCCACCGGGACACCCTGGTCCACTCCTCCATCACCCCCTACTCCTCAACCCCCTCCTATGGCACCACCCCATGCCCACGCAAAAGATCTAACACCTGCCCCTTCACTTTCTCTCTCCTCACCGTCCAAGGGCCCAAACATTCCTTTCAAGTGAAGCAGCATTTCACTTGCATTTCCCCCAACTTAGTCTACTGCATTCGTTGCTCCCAATGTGGTCTCCTCTACATTGGAGAGACCAAACGTAAACTGGGCGACCGCTTTGCAGAACACCTGCGGTCTGTCCGCAAGAATGACCCAAACCTCCTTGTTGCTTGCCATTTTAACACTCCACCATGCTCTCTTGCCCACATGTCTGTCCTTGGCTTGCTGCATTGTTCCAGTGAAGCCCAACGCAAACTGGAGGAACAACACCTCATCTTCCGACTAGGCACTTTACAGCCTTCCGGACTGAATATTGAATTCAACAACTTTAGGTCTTGAGCTCCCTCCCCCATCCCCACCCCCTTTCTGTTTCTTCCCCCTTCCTTTTGTTTTTTCCAATAAATTATGTAGATTTTTCTTTTCCCACCTATTTCCATTATTTTTAAATATTTTTAAATCTTTTATGCTCCCCCCCCCACCCCCACTAGAGCTATACCTTGAGTGCCCTACCATCCATTCTTACTTAGCACATTCATTTAGATAATATCACCAACTTTAACACCTATGTGTTCTTTTGTTCTGTTGTCTGTTGATCTTTTGATGATCTGCTTCTATCTCTGCTTGTTTGTCCCTACAACCACACCAACCCCCTCCACTTCTCTCCCCCCACCCAAACACCCACCCCCCCACACACACACCTTAAACCAGCTTATATTTCACCCCTTTCTTGGATTCACTCAAGTTCTGTCAAAGGGTAATGAGGACTTGAAACATCAACTCTTTTCTTTTCCGCCGATGCTGCCAGACCTGCTGAGTTTTTCCAGGTAATTCTGCTTTTGTTAAGGAATATGTTAACTTCATTAAAACATCTCTTATTGCAGGCTACATCTTACCATGAGGTTGTACAAGAAAGCAAGATCATGAGGCATTGCATCACTTCCTGTGATGATGTATACTGGATCTCATTAGCATATCACACAGTTAGATCTAGCCTCTTATATTACAACCCTGTACCTGCCTCCAAAGGGCAAGGAAAATTATACCAAATGTGTCATCCCGAATTTTTGTACTAAATTCTCTGACATTGGATTTGAACTCACAGCCTTGACTCAGAGGCAAGAGTGCTATCCATTGAGTCACAACTGAGATTAACTTTGATAGCAGTTCAATCAATTGTCATAGAAACATTCATGGCTATTTTTGCTCCCTTTCTCTGTAATCTCTTTCAGGAGCACAATCTTTTAGGTATTTTGTGTTCATCTAACTCCTCTAATATGTATGTGGAGTTGAGGTTACAATCAAACTAGCCATGACCTTATTGAATGACGTAGCAGGCTTGAGGGGTCAAGTGGCCTACTCCTGTTCCTAATTCATATGTTCATATGTTTAATAAGGACAGTAACGTATGTGATTAATAGTTAAAATTTACAATTGTTTTGATAGGCATTTTGTTTATAAACTTTTGTGTGAACTTTGTGTGCTATTTCAATGAGGTTCTCTGAATTGGCCCATTTTCTAATCATTTTCTGCATTGGTCACTTCCAGGTCAGATACAGCATTGGTGAGGTACAAACGAAAAGCAGCCACTTTTTGTCCCAGCAGCATGCCTGAAATCTGGCACTTCAAACTGTAGGGGTGCCAAAGCCTTTCATTTTCATGGATTACAATTGTTTTACACGTGGAACCTTGGGACCACTTATCAGATATTTTTCTGAGAATGATCTTCAATGGACAAGGTTCTTTGCCACCGGTGCATACTCAGAAAATTACGTCCATAAGATTTCAATGGATGTTCTCATTAGTTTGCTTATTTCTCATGTTGCTTGGATTTTGGTGTTCTGCTTTAGGAATAAGACATCAATGAGGTAACCATGCTAAGAATAGTCCCCTGGAAACCTCCAAGCCTAAAAAATATCATAAGAGAAAATGAGAAGGATATGTGAAAATTAAAATTAATTGCCTATAGGATTTAAGGGGTGAATGTTTTGGGCTTGAAGACCAGGGGCCGAATTTTCTCCTGGGTGCATTTCAGAGTGCCACACTTTTTTTTTGGAGGAAATCCAATTTTTCTCCACATTTCAGACCCTGCACCATTTTCCTCTGTCCTTTTTGTGGGCTGAGAATTCCAAGTGTAAAAAATGCACAGTTATCCCTGCTGAGGCCAGACTCTCCATTTTAAATGAGGGATGAAAATCGGATTTCTTCCAGTGCACCATTTCTGTCTGATGGGGCGGGGTTTTGGAAGCCAGATTTAAGAGTTCCTGAAGAAAATGGAAAGACTGCTGAGGAGTTGGGAACATTCTGAAGGTAAGTATACTTTCAACTGTTACTGTTAGGTGCTGAATTATAATACAGATGTGTTTATAATGCAGTGATTCATCATAACGATCTGTCCTGCAAAGATAAATTGACCCTTACATTGACCAGCATTGTGTAATGGTTCACATGCATTACAGTGATGTTCCAATAGAGAAAAGCCTTGGAACCTGGGAGTGCTGGAGAATATAAGAGTCATGGTAACTCCCAGGATACCTTGCACAAGCCTGAAGGATCTGCTGAAGATGATCGCACATTAGCATCCAGTGGTAGGCTTTACATACATACATACGAACATACATACAAATTAGGAGCAGGAGTAGGCCAATCGGCTCCCTGAGCCCGCTCTGCCTTTCAATAAGGTCATGACTGATCTGACTATAACCTCAAGCCCATATTCCTGTGCTTTTGTGACTGGAAGCCAGTGTCCACTGGCGTACCACAGGGATTCTGTGCTGGGTCCACTATTATTTGTCATTTATATAAACGACATAGATGACAATGTGGGGGGTAGGATTAGTAAGTTTGCAGATGACACAAAGATTAGTCAGGTGGTTAACAGTGAGGTTGAGTGCATTGGGCTACAGGAAGATATAGACGGGATGGTCAAATGGGCGGATAAGTGGCAGATGGAAGTTAACCCTGAAAAGTGTGAGGTGATACACTTTGGAAGGAGTAATTTGACAAGGAAGTATTCAATGAATGGCATGACACTAGGAAGTTCTGAGGAACAAAGAGACCTTGGCATTTGTGTCCATAAATCTCTGAAGGCGGAGGGGCATGTTAGTGGGATGGTGAAAAAGGCATATGGGACACTTGCCTTTATCAGTCAAGGCATAGATTACAAAAATAGGGAGATCATGTTGGAGTTGTATAGAACCTTGGTGAGGCCACAGCTGGAGTGCTTTGTGCAGTTCTGGTCACTACATTATAGGAAGGATGTGATTGCACTGGAGGGGGTGCAGAGGAGATTCACCAGGGTGTTGTTGCCTGGGATAAAACATTTAAGTTATGAAGATAGGTTTTTTTAGACTTGGGTTGTTTTCATTGGAGCAGAGAAGACTGAGGGGCGACCTGATCGACATGTACAAGATTATGAGGGGCATGGACAGGGTGGATAGGGAGCAGCTGTTCCCCTTAGTTGAAGGGTCAGTCACAAGGGGACGTAAATTCAAGGTGAGGGGCAGGAGGTTTCAGGGGGATGTGATGAGAAACTTTTTTACCCAGAGCGTGGTGATGGTCTTGAATGCGCTGCCTGGGAGGGTGGTGGAGGCGGGTTGACTCACATCCTTTAAAAAGTACCTGGATGAGTACTTGGCACGTCATAACATTCAAGGCTATGGGCCAAGTGCTGGTAAATGGGATTAGGTAGGTAAGTCAGGTGTTTCTCACGTGTCGGTGCAGCTGGATGGGCCAAAGGGCCACTTCTGCACTGTGTTTCTGTGATTCTGTGATTCCTGCCTACCGGTGATAACCTTTCACACCCTTGTTAATCGAGAATCTATCTAGCTCTTCCTTAAAAATATTCAGTGACTCTGCTACCACTGCCTGTTGAGGGCAAGAGTTCCAAAGGCTCATGACCCTCTGAGAGAAAAAATTCTCCTTATCTCTGTCTTAAATGAGCGACCCCTATTTTTAAACAGTGACCCCTAGCTCCAGATTCTCCCACAACAGGAAACATTCTCTCCACATACACCTTGTCAAGACCCCTCAGGAATGTAAAGGTTTCAATCAAGTTGCCTCTTACTCTTCTAAACTCCGATGGATACAAGACTAACTTGACCAGCCTTTGCTCATGAGCAACCCACCCATTCCTGGTATTAGTCTAGTGAACCTTCTTCTGAACTGCTTCTAAAGCATTTACATCTTTCCTTAAATAAGGAGACCAGCACTGTATACTATACTCCAGTTGTGGTGTCACCAGCGTCCTGCACAGCTGAAGCATAATCTCCTTACTTTTGTAACAAAAACAGAAAACGCTGGAGAAACTCAGCAGGTCTAACAGCATCTGTGGAGAAAAAAAAGAGTTAATGCTTCGAGTCCATATGACTCTTCTTCTCTTCTGAAGAAGAATCATACGGACTCGAAATGTTAACTCTTTTTTTTTTCTCTACAGATGCTGTTAGACCTGCTGAGTTTTTCCAGCATTTTCTGTTTTTGTTTCAGACTTCCAGCATCCACAGTATCTTGCTTTTCTCCTTACTTTTGTAATCAGTTCCCCTCAGCCTTTTGTGATTCATGACCTAGGATGCCCAGATCTCTCTGAATCCCAGAGGTCTGCAATCTCTCACCATTTAGATAATAAACTTCTTTTTATTCTTCCTGCCTAAATGGACAATTTCAAACTTGCCCACATTATACTCCATTTGCAAGATCTTTGCCCACTCATGTAACCTATTTATGTCCCTTTGTAGCCTCTTTTTGTCCTCTTCACAATTTACTTTCCTACCTTTGTGTCATCAGCAAATTTAGCAACCACTCCTTTAGTCCTTTCATCCAAGTTATTTATATAAATTCCAAAATGTTGAAGCCCCAGCACTGCTCCCTGTGGCACACCACTCATTGCATCTTGCCAACCAGAAAAAGACCCATTTATACTAACTCTCTGCTTCCTGTTAGCCAGCCAATCTTCTATCTGTGCCAATATTTTACCCCCATACCAAGAGCTTTTTTTTCCGCAATAACCTTTGATGTGGCACTTTATCAAATACCTTCTGGAAATGATTTATGATTCACAAAGGCACCGGGCTCTCCAGCAGGTGCTTTGATTGCCATATGGTTGCATTCAATGGTGACCTGAATCTTTTGAAAACCTGCCAGAGCTACAAATGCCCTTGAACACTCAGCCTGGCTATCATCCTCTGATCTGAAATGTATGAAGGTATTCACCCTCCTGAAAAGTGAGTCTATGACAAGCTTTATGCAGCTGTGCACTGTGGGCTGTGGACTGATCCTGAAGTATAAAAATTGAGGGAGGCAGTAACTTTCAGTGCCTCAGGCATAGGGTGCCACCCCAGCACAGTTGGATGTAATTTCAGGCCCAATCATTTTGCAGATGGAAGTCGCTGGGCGGAATTTTCCGAGCCCACTGGTGGAGGGTGTGATAGGTGGCATGCGTGGAAAATATGGCGCGACTTGCTTCACAACAGTGGGAAGGCAGGTCGCGATGATCTGCTCAGCCCACCGATGGTGGGCCGCATGTCCTGCCATTGGTTGGCGGTGAGCTACTTGTAATGCATCAGCATAGGATTAAAAGGCCATCCCACCAGGCTGTTGGAACCCCGCTGTATCATCCATCCATGTCAGTGGGAAAGCACGCTGACGTTCTTCACAACAACACGCAGGCGAAGTGCACTTGGCGGCCTTCACTTTGGGGGAACTGAGGTAAGTGGGCAGCAGCGTTCACCACAGCTCGCCTGTTGTTTACAGGCCTCAGCGGCACCGGGGGAGGTCAGGGGCAAGTGCAGACCAGCCTCGGAGGTGAATGCTGAGGTGGGGGAGGATGTCCGGGGGTAAGTGCTAGCCAGCCACGGAGGCAACTACTTGGGGGGGCGGGGGGCGGCGGGTGGAGGGGTGGTGGCTGGGGACAAGTGCTGCCCTGACTCGGAGGCGACTGCTGAGGGGGGAGGGGGCGGTGTCCGAGGGCAAGTTCTGCCCAGCCATGGAGGCAACCATTGTCGGTGGCGGGGGGAGGTCAAGTGCCTCCTGACTCTGCATCCTGTGCACAGGCAATCAAGGTGGGGGTCAGGGTAAATGAGGGAAGTGGCCATGCATTAGGGACACCTGTATAAACTGATCATGCCTCTGCAACTGAGACAGATCAGGCGCAGCCACAGTGATTTGATTGGGGTCAGGCTCCTAGCCTGCCCGCACATGCAAGCAACGCGGAGGCACCAAAGAGGCACCAAGCGCTCCATACCAGTGACTGTGAAAGTGACTGTGGCACTCAATTTCTGTGCCAGTGGCTCCTTTCAGGGGGTCAAGAGGTGACCTCTGTGGGATTTCACAATCTGCCACCCACAAATACATCCATGGATGCCATCTTCTCCATGGCACACAACTTTGTGCATTTTGCCCAGGACTGGGACAGCCAGGATGCAAGGGCCATTGGATTCGCCCTGATCTCGGGATTCCCACAGGTGCAGGGTGCAATTGACTGCACTCATGTGGCGCTCAGGTCTCCGTCGCTGTACTCGGTGGACTTCATCAACCACAAGGGCTTCCATTCACTGAACGTGCAGCTGGTATACGACCACCAGAAATGCATCCTGCAGGTGTGCACACGGTTTCCAGGGAGTGTGCATAACACCTATACCCTGAAACACTACAGATCCCTGACATCTTCCAGGGTCCAAAGAGGCTGCAGGGTTGGCTCCTTGGGGACAAAGGCTACCCACAGAGGCCGTTGCTGATGACACCTGTGCGGTGGCCTCAGGGTGCAGCAGAGCGACTCTATAATGAGGCTCATGCAGCAGCTCACAACTTGATGGAGCAGATCATCGGGATTCTGGAGATGAGGTTCTGGTGCCTGGACCGGTCTGGGGGAGCCCTGCAATATAGTCCGCAGAGGGTGTCATGCATCATTGTCATCTGCTGTGCCCTTTACAACCTGGCGCTCCAACGGGGCAACGAGCTGGCTGAGGAGGAGATGGAGGAGCTGCATGTCTCCTTGGATGAGGAGGACACCGACGGGGATGAGGGTGAGGAGGTCCTCGGTGGTGACAATGATGGGCATGAGGCTCTTGCACTGGCCAGATGAGGCAGGTGCGCTTGGGAGGCCCCCATAGCTGCCATATTTCTGGAGGATGATGACAATATGCAGTGAGGTGACCCCATAGATTCTTACATCGCAGTTGTGAACGTTTGACTCCAGTCTGGCTTATGGCAGTGCCAATGCCCCCTGTGAGAATGCTCCTGTTATGGAGATGCAGTGGAGGCCCTAATATTCACTCAATCGCAGGAGGTTGATGCCAACATACAGTGAGGACACTCCATAGATCTTCACATAGCCTCTGAGAATGTCTGACTCCTGTCTGGCCAAAGGCTGCTTGCTTACGCTCTATGATCATCTCAGACACGCGGTCATGAAACTTTAGATGCATCTGATGCTGTGTCCACCTTCAGCAACTCAGCCCTTCAGGAGCTGGTGCACAATATCACGGGTCACAGATGCTGGTGTGATGGAGGCCAGCCCCACCTTAAAGGTTCTGAGAGCACACAGAGAGAATGAGAGAACTCTGTGACGCCTGCCCACTACATTCTAGCAGCGATGACCAGCACCACCGAGGTGCAGGCGTCAGTAATGTTTCCAGGGAGTGTGAGGCTGGACCAACACTTTGGTCCGAAGGCTGCACAAAGCACAGAGAAGAGGCCCTGGACTGAGACACCTGCCCTTTATCTTGTGCAGAAAGGTTTCACACCTGTGTGATGAGAACACTGCTCATCAGAACAAGGAGCCACAGGCAAGGAGACATTCGTAGGGGCAAGATTTCCCCGTCAGCGAGCGGGGGGGCAGGGCCCACTCACCGACGTGTAGAATGACGCGCAATGACGTTGGGCAGAATTCCTGATGTCACCGCACTCCATTTAAACTTTCAGGTAGGCGCGGGCGCAGCAAAGTCAGCTGTGTGCCCACCGAGCTGTCAATGGCCAACTGAGGCCATTGACAGTCATTTACCTAATTAATGGACCTGCCTGTCCAACCTTACGGTTGGCGAGCAGGCTGGGAGCCCTGGCGAGAATTAGAAAAAGCATGAAACCTCATCCATGGGCGGGATGATGTTTCATGTAGGTTTTAAAAACTTTAAAGTTTTTTAAAAAATTATGGACATGTCCGAACTCATGTGACAGTGTCACATGAAGGGTCATGCCAGGGATTTTTTTTCTACTTTTAATATTTTTGACAGTAGAGGCGACTTCCCTGAGGCAGTACTTAGCCTCATGGAGATAAGTGCACTCTTTCATGCACATGCGCGAAAGAGCCCACTCTCAGGTTCAGGGATTCCCCCCCACCCGCACAGGGACCGCATAACGCTTCCATGCAGAGGTCTCGCCTGCCCACGTAAAATGGCGCCATGCCCCCGATCAGAGGCGCGCCTGTGCGCCCCTGCACTTCAACTTCACCCCCGATGGGGGGAAAAATCCTGCCCTAGGAGTTTATTGACAATAGTCAACAGTATGTACAAGTGATCAACACCCGTGCCCAGGCTGTGCAACTGCTTTTACTTAACTTTCCTAACCCTGCTGCTACGTCTTTGTGCTCACCGGACATCCATAGCAGGGGTGAAGGCAACCTGGTGAATGTGACGACTTTGATGGGCATCCTCAGGAGGTCCGAGACTTGGTGGGCCCTGGCCTGCTTTCGGGGTCTTGCTGTGTGGCAGTTGCACCCTCCTCGGCCTGTGAAGCTGGATCTGCAGAGGTCACAGGAAGAGGGGATTCGGATGGGCCGGTTACTCCCAGAGTCACCTGGGTGGATGGCCCCAGAGTGTGCACCTAATGATCCCACTGCCTATGGGTGCCTGAGGGCCCCGGATGACTCCGTGAGTGAAAGGGGTAGCTGGAGTGACATCGAGCTGCCCAGCACCCCTCTCATATACACACTGTTGGAGAGCAACTGTGTCATCAGTGATGGAGTTAAGCCCACACAGCAGTGCAAGAGGGATGTCCTGCACCAAGGTCTCCATGGTGGCCGCCATCCTACCAGTGTTGACCTTGATGTGTTACAATGCCGACGCTATCACCTCAGCCTGAAGGCAGATGGATTCCTCCATCATGCCTTGCAATCTGAGGAGTGCAACGGACATCCCTTCCTGACGTTCCCGAGCTTGCCTTGCAGCTCCAGCAACTGTGACATGACTGAGTCAGAGGCTTGTTAGCTGACTCGGACTCAGCAACATTCTGGCCTCCAGCAATCCTCCCAGTGCCAGGGACCTGGGAAGTCCCTGCCTCTGCCTGCTGTGGATTAGACAGTGCGCTGTGCTTACCAGATTGTGATCCCGAGGCTAGTCTAAAGCTAGGTCCCACCAAGGTGTGTGTCTCTGCGTTGCTGGAGGGTGTGGGTGAGCACTGCGATATGATTCCAGGGAGAGCGTCTTCAGATTCCTCTTCAGAGTCTGATTGGAGGCCCTGGGCCATGGACTCTGTTGATTGTTTCCCAGATGTGCCTGCGAAAGCAAGGGGAGATAATTAGTGCATGGCAGTGGCCTGTGAAACAGGACACATCACTCACAGCACGGTTGTCTGATTGATGTTGCACTGCTGGTTCCTCCCTTGGTAGAGCAGCGCCAACCTCACCGTCAGTGCAGGACCGGTGCAGATCCTCACCGGCCAGTTGGATGGCCCTGTTTTCGAATTCTGTCAAAACTTTGATCTCTGGCATCCCTCCAACTGTCTGCAACCTTTCCCTCTTATCGTGTGCCAGTTTGTTCTGCATGGATGGAGATGGGGAGAGTGTATCAGGATGCCTGCCAGGCCAGATGATAAGTATGCCTGGACTGTGTGGATGGTAAGTGGTCTTATGGATGGGCTGAGGACAATGCAGGTGTGTGTGAAAGAGTGAATGGTGATGCTCCTTGCACTGACAGTGAGTGAGGGCCTGTGGATGTGTGATGGGTTTGTGAGTGTGTGAGTTGGGTGTGATGAAAAGAGTGACTTACCCCGGTAGAATGGAGGAGATCATTTGTCTTTTTGTGACACTGGGTGGCTGTCCTCCTCTGTAGGGCATTTGCACTGACCACCATTGCTACCACCTCCCAAGCTGAGTTGGTGTCTTTGTTGCCCATTCTGTGGCCAGAGCAGGGGCAGACTTCCACGGCATCCAGCAGTTGCTCAAGGGACCTGTCGTTGAGGCTGGGGGCTGCAGAGTCTTTTTTCCTTTGCTGGCCATGTCTCCCGGGCAGTGATGGTGAGCTGGTAGCAATGAGCACTTTGCTGACGGCTGCCTTTTAAAGATGGCGGCCGGCATGAAACAATGGCGAGGTGATGGCGGGCGGGCGAATGAGAGCCTGCTTGCCATGGAGTGAATAAGTAATGAGGCGGGCTTGAGACGAAACAGTGTAAAATCCTGCCATTTTCGTCGGCAGGTAGGACTTCATTTTACCCACCCACTACTGTACTTAGCGCAAATCTGGGAAAATTCCACCACCATCTCCATTGGGAGGTGGATCCTTCTTCTGTACTGCACCTCTATCATGTCCTGAAAGTTGGATCTAACTCTGTATACTTGACCAGCAGGGTAACAGTGCCTCCTCTGGTCACTTCTCCTTTGCAAGCCTCACTTGCCTTCAACCTCCTCAGGTTGTACTGCTTGCTGTTGTGGGCGGACTTGCCAATGATGTCGCTGGCCAGCTGACCTCCTCTCTCTCCACCTCTCCTCCTGACCTGAGGAAAAGCCTCCACCTGACATAACAATTGCCATTTTTAAGCTTTGGATTGCTGATGAGCAGTCTTAGTGATGCTATGGTCAGTCTGTAAAGGCCTCTTTAAGGACAGAAGCCTCCTTACCTTTAGAAAATATGAGCAATATGATTCATAGAGCAATCAAGAAAATCCAGATTTGCACAAGAAATGTTTATTCCTACCTCCACAGCCTTTGCTCTATCCTCAGTCATATATCCTGCCCTGGATTTAGAAAGTCCTAATTGTGAGTTTCCTGCCTGCCCATCCAGCCCATGCGTCAACGGTTAAAACACACGGACTGCTTAAAATTGCAGTGCATTGCCTTTTTAATGGATGAACTGCCCTTCAATTGATGTCAGCGGGCTGCTGACATTCGGTCATGCCCCTTCACCGAACTATCGCGACGTAGCATGTCCCCGACACCATCACGCTCTATTTCACAGCATGTTGGGAGTACTGTGCACCCTCACCCACACTGTTAAGCTCTGCCCTATGTATTTTACAAAACTTCTTTGTGATCCTTTCTAATATCTCCTTTGGATTAGCATCTGTTTTCTCATTATACCGATGTGAAGTATCTGTATATAAATGAAAGTTCTTGTTATTAACTCTCTTCATAGAAAAATAAAAATAAAAATTGGCATCATTAATATCATATATTTTATAATCTGGAATATGACATTTGTTGCTATCACTTGTTCTTTGAATGCCATGCAGCACACTGTATTCACCCTTTCCCCTTACTAACATCCCAACATGTGTCAACTAGGGAGAACTGCTGAAAGTAGCCAAGAATGAAAAGAGTTTCTGAAATGCTTTTCATGCTGAAGTCCGAATATATTTCACTTGCTGTCTTCATAGCCATTCGCAGTCACATTCTCCACACCACATGATATAATGAAGCATTCCTTCTGTTTGATAACTTCCAAGAAGGTGCCATGCTTTGCAGTCATCTGTTAATCTGTCTTCTGAAATTTCAATTCAGTGTGCCTTTTTGGACCCTGGAAAAATGCCTGGGAAGAAATGCTCTTAGCTTCTCCTCATTGTGAATGGATTTTTTATATATATCATTGTACCAACTGAGCAATTGGAGTTTGTGTGAAGTGCAAATCAAAATATAGCAAAAACTTAAATGCTTGTTTCACCCCATGACTCTTAACATTTGTTTCTAGCTTGTGGCATATTAATTTTCTTCTCATTGCATACCCTCAGATAGAGTTCTTTATTTCAGCATCAGCCCATTGTGTATCTGTAAGAATTCTCATTAATGTGCAAAGTAGAGGCAAGGCACTATCAGGAATGAAAATCAAAACATTTGGTTATTTCAGAAGAACCAGATCAAAAGCAAACTCTGCGATTGTCAGTTTTGGCAAGGACAATTCTGGGTCCAGTTTTCATTGTTGCCCTGGAAGTGGAACAGTGATGTTTGATGGCTTTGACTTCACTGATACTTGGTGAGATTATATTTTCTTAATTTGTAGCCCTTAGTTTCAGTTGCTTTTAAAGCTGTCTGCACTTGGCCTTTTTTCATTCATTCTACACATATGGATAACAACTTGGACACGAAATTGGTTGAGTGTCAGGAAACAGAGTAGGGTGAATGATTGTTCTTGGACTGGAGAAAGGTTTATAGTGGAATTCTGCAGGGACCCCTACACTTCCTGATATGTACTAATGACCTAGACCTTAGTATACAGGGCACAATTTCAAAATTTGCAAATGATACAAAACTTGAAAATATTGTGAACCATGAGGACAATAGTGTAAAACTTCAGAAGGACATAGACAGGTTGATGGAATGGGCAGACAAGGGACAGGTGAAATTTAATGCAGAGAAGTGTGAAGTGATTCATTTTGGTGGGAAGAACGCAGAGAGCAAAGGGTACAACTCTAAAGGCGGTGCAGGAGCTGAAGGACTTGGGTGTATATGTGCCTAAGTCATTGAATGTGGCAAGGCAGGTTGAGAGAACAATTAATAAAGCATATGACATCCTGGACTTTACCAATAGTGCATAGAGTACAAAACCAAATAAATTATGTTAAACCTGTATAGAACATTGTTTCAGCCTCGACTGGAGTTTTGCATCCAGTTCTTGGTACCACACTTTAGGAAGGATGTGAAGGCATTTGGGAGACGGCAAAAATGATTCACAAGAATAGTTCCAGGGATGAGGAACTTCAGTTACATAGAAAGATTGGAGAAGTTGAACTGTTATCCTTGGAGAAGAGAAGGTCGAGAGGAAACTTGATAGAGGTATTGAAATTAATGAAAAGTCTGGACAAAGTAAAAAGGGATAAACTGTTCCCTTGGTGAAAGGGTTGAGAACTAGAGAATGTGCTGGGGACAGGTTCAATCATGATTTCAAAAGAGAATTGGACCATCGTCTGAAAAAGAAATAATTACAGAGCTATGGAGAAAAGGCAGGAGAGTGGCACAAGATAAATTGCTACTTCAAAGGGCCAGCACAGACATGACAGGCTGAATGGCCTCGTTCTCTGATTCTGTCATCCATTTGCAGTCATACATAAGTCAAGCTTGATGCTCTCATGCAAAGCAAACAAGAGATTAAAGCACAAACTGACAAACATATTTATGCTGTCATGAAGCATCTTGTTAAGGCCTGTGCGGTAGTTTATATCCACAAAGTAGAGAAAGAAAATGGGAACGGTTTGTTATTTATTTTAACAAGTCAGTCTATAGCTTGCTCTTCCTTAGAACAAAGGGTCAATAATACTTCTTTATCATTATTTACACATAATTGGCCACAATTTTATGCAATATGATTTAAGCAGTGGGAAGGTAAAAAAAAATCAGAATACCACTATAATGATCATCATTTAAAACATCTCAAACATCTAATTAGCCACTTAACTGGTATAAACACTGACAAACTTGTGATTCCAGCTGTGAAGCACACAATAATTTTTTGAAAAGTACTTTTCCCTTCCTAACACTACCACGGGTTTGCCTACACACATGAACTGCAGCGATTCAAGGAAACAGCTCACCACCACCTTCTCAAGGGCAATTAACGATAGGCAATAAATGCTGGCCTAGCCAGCGCTGCCCACATCCCATGAAGGAATTTTTAAAAATGAGAGTAGCAAAGTTATTAAATCTTTCGCATCCATCAAGCCCCTAACTGTGTGAGTGGGCTGTGAAACCAGTTTTGATGGGAGAGAGCTTTCCTAGCAAGACACAAAATTTTTCTTTCATCAGTCAGGCATGTACTTGACCCAAACAATAGTAAAATAGTGTGTGATGACATCGGGCAAGTGTCTCGTGATATTTCGCTCGGCGGCATGCCACTGACAATTAAGAGGCCTATTAAGGCCCTTAATCAATTAATTAAACTGGATTTTTCGCTGCCCGTCCAACCGTTCAGTTGGCGGACGGGTGAAAAGGCCAAGCGGCCTTTGATTTTTTTATTAAACCTCATCCACAGTTTCCAACAGGAATTAAAAATAAAATAAAAATGTTTAAATCTCATTTATAACATGTCCCTGCTCTTGTAACAATGTCACATGAGCAGGGAAAATTTCACCTTATTTATTAAATTTTTATTTGTACTGTTCTGAATCCTCAGCTCCTTGAGGCAGCTCTGTGCCTTCAGGGAGCTTTCAGTGCGCGCACCCACGCACATATGCAAATTTCCATGCTTGCCCTCCTCCCGCCCCCGCCCCAGCAGCGCTCAGCATTGCAGCACACAATTCACTCTGGCTGCCCTTAATTGGCCAGCCAGCGTGAAATCACGCTCGGAGCCCGATCGTGGGCAATGGTCAGTTTTGCGACCACTCCTGGGCACTGCCCACCGCGTCCGCCCGACAGGGGAAACATTAAGCCCCATAGAGATAAGATGCATGTTCACTACTCAGACCTCATGTCCACTACTTTAACAACATCGTGGAAGTTCAGAGGAAGAGTGCAAGGGTAAGATAAAAATATTACTGTGCTGTAGCAGCAAAAGGCATATTATATGAGTGTCAAAAGAAGTAGCATGGCATACGGGCGAGGTGGTGTTGTAGTGGTATTGTCATTGGTAATGCTCTAGGCACCTGGGTTTGAATCCCAGAATTTAAATTCAATAAAAAAAAATCTGGAATTAAAAGTCTAGTGATGGTGATGAATCCACTGTCGATTGTTGTAAAAACCCATCTAGTTCACTAATGGCCTTTAGGGAAGGAAACCTGGTCGGGCCTACATGTGACTCCAGACCCACAGCAATGTGGTTGCCTCTTAAATGGCCTAGCAAGCCACTCAATTGTATTAAACTGCACAAAGTCATAAATAAGGAATGAAACCAGACGGACTATCCGGTATTGATTCTAGGAAACGACAACAGCAATCGCAGCCCTGTTGACTCTGCAAAGTCCTCTTACTAACATCTGGAGGCCAGTGCCAAAATTGGAAGAACTGTCTCATGGACTAGTCAAGCAATAGCCTGACATAGTCATCCTCACAGGATCATATCTTCATTCCCTCCGCCATTGATGCACAGTAGCAGCAGTTTGTACCATCTACAAGATGCACTGCAGGAATTTACCGTGGCTCCTTCAACAGCACCTTTCAAACCCATGAGCACATCCACCTAGAAGGACAAGAGCAGCAGTTACATCGGAACACCACCACTTGGAAGTTCCCCTCCAAGTCACTCACCATTTTGACTTGGAAACATATCGCGGTTCCTTCACTGTCGCTGGGTCAAAATCCTGGGTCAAATTCCTAACAGCACTGTGGATGTACCGACACTACATGGACTGCAGCGGTTCAAGAAGGCAGCTCATCACCACCTTCTCAAGGGCAGTTAGGGATGGGCAATAAACACTGGCCTCGTCAGCGAAGTCCACATCCTGTGAATGAGTTTTTTAAAATTACACGGACTCAAAAACAAATGACACGTATCTTGGGAATGCAGTAAACAGTGGGGGGCATAGCAACAACTTCAGGAGCCCACAGACTGACTGGTGAAATGGGCAGATAGTTGTCAGGTGAAATTTAATATAGAGAATTGTGAAGTGATTCATTATGGTAGAAAAATGAGAAGGGGCAATATAACCTAAATTTTAAAGGGTATGCAGAACTGAAGGTGTACATGCACAAATTTTTGAATTTAGCAGGGCAAATTGAGAAGGCTGCTAAAAGAGGCATAAGGGTTCCTTCCTTTGTAAAAGAGGCCTAGGTCTGGATTTTCGCAATGATGGACAGCCTCTCCATCTTCATGAATATGGAGGAGGCTGAGATCCGGAAGTCCAGCCCCCGAACATGGGACCTATCAATTTCCTGGGGGTGGCAATGAGGGCCAATTGGGATTTGCGCAGCTGCCCACTCAAAACAGCAGCTGCCTCTAGTCATGTCTGAATTTCGTTAGTGCTACAAGGATGTGCCTTTTTTTTTTAAAGATACAATTTCTAATTTTTATTTTCTAGCTGGATTTAAAAAATACTGAAACCCTCTAAAAGGCAATGGAGACTGCCAGATGGCTACAGCTTGCATTCCACCAAGTGGGATGGAAAAAAAACCACTCAACCTACTGGGAAGCGTGAAAGACCCCATCTCCTGCTGGCTTTACACTATCCTGAAACTTTGAAAATGTTTCTGAGATAAGACATCAAAATACAATTACCCTTTCTAAAACAATGACTGCAGCAGAAATGGACTAATAGAATTTTCCTGGTATATAGAGCCAGCAGAGTACTTTAAGAGACTGCTAAGAAGTAGGAGATGGATCAGAATACGGTGCTAAAACAAGCTGCAAAAGCTGTTTGCTCCCTCTCTTTCCGTCTACCTTGGAGGTTTTTTTTACTCATTCATGGGATGTGGACACTGCTGGATAGGCCAGCATGTACGGCCCATTCCCAATTGCCCTTGAAAAGGTGGTGGTGTGCTACCTTCTTGAACTGTTACAGTCCCTGTCATGTAGGTACACCCACAGTGCTGTTAGGGAGGGAGTTCCATGATTTTGACTCAGCGACAACGAAGGAACAGCAATATATTTCCAAGTCAGGATAGTGAGTGGCTTGGAAGGGAACTTCCAAGTGGTGGTGTTTCCATGCATCCACCACTCTTGTCCTTCTAGATGGTGGGGGTTGTGGATTTGGAAGGTGCTATCTAAGGATCCTTGGTGAGTTCCTGCAGTGCATCTTGTTGCCAGTATACACTGCTGCCACTGTGCATTGGAGGTGGAGGGAGTGAATGTCTGTGGATGGGGTGCCAATTAAGTGGGTTGCTTTGTCCTGGATGGTATCAAGCTTCTTGGGTGTTGAGGGAGCCGCACTCATCTAAGCAAGTGGGGAGTATTCCATCACACTCCTGACTTGTGCCTTGTAGATGGTGGGCAGGCTTTGAGGAGTCAAGAGATGAGCTACTCGCTGCAGATTCCTAGCCACTGACCTGCTCTGATAGCCACAGCACTTATATGACTAGTCTAGTTCAGTTTCTGGTCAATGGTAACCTCCAGGGTGTTGATAGGGGGGATTCAGCAATGGTAATTCCATTGAATGTCAATGTGCAATGGTTAGATTCTCTCTCTTTTGGAGATGGTCATTGCCTGGCATTTGTGTGGCACGAATGCTACTTGCCACTTGTCAGCCCAAGCCTGATATTGTCCAGGTCTTGCTACATTTGGACATGGACTGCTTCAGTAACTGAGGAGTCACAAATGGTGCTGAACATTGTGTTATCATCAACGAACTTCAGACCTGATGGTGGAATGAAGATCATTGATGAAGCAGCTGAAGATAATTGTGCCTAGGACACTACCCTGAGGAGCTCCTGCAGTGATGTCCTGGAGCTGAGGTGATTGACCTCCAATAACCACAACCATCTTCTTTGTGCTAGGTATGACTCCAACCAGTGCAGAATTTTCCACCTAATTCCCATTGACTCCAGCTTTGCTAGGGCTCCTTGATGCCAGACTCTGTTAAATGCTGCCTTAATATCTCACCTCACCAGATATTGTGACCAGATTTGCAAAATAATCGTCCTGAGAAGAGAAATCTACTGTTAACCAAGATCTTGTGGGAATAAAAGGTGGAAATCTGCTCCATACAAATACGCCCAGGAAGACAACTGAACAAAATGGCATCAAACAGAATCACCACACTGAGAACAGCCAAAGTATAGCTAACCATATACTCCTTTGTTTTACCTTCTTCACAAACTGTTAAAATTCCTTATGCTATCCTCTCATTCTGTCACCTGTACCTGCATGTGTGTGTGCGTGTGTACATGTGTAAGTGTGTGTATGTGTGTGTGTGTGTGTGTGTGTGTGTGCACACCCAGGCGGGTGTGTGTGACGTATGATTGGTGGTTGCAATTTAGCTTGGGTGGGATTTTCTACCCCTGTCATGTGGGACCCACTGCTGGAGATTTGGCAGCCCAGCCAAAAGTCCATTGGCTTTCGGAGGGACCGGACGATCCCAGTGGCGAGCAGGGCCAGAAAATCCCACCCCCTAGCATTTTTTAATTTGGGAAATGGTTTCAATAAACTTATCTTGTTCTTTGTTCACCCTAAGAAAACTTGTCTGACTTATTCTTTACAATCTGAAAACATAAATAGTGGAACTCCTACAGTATTGGCAAAGCACAGCCTCTCTAATTTCACAAAAACATCCTGAACAGGTCGATTCTTGACCCGCAGATGAACACAGCTGGGGTTGTTGGGCTGTGGGAGAGGGGATTGAGATGGTGGTGGGATAGGGAGTCTGGTGCCAGGGGTTGGGGTGGGGGCGAGTAGTTGTGGTGGTGGAGGTGGGGCTGAGTGTAGGTGGTGGGAGGGTGGGCATGGGGATGGTTGTGCTTGGGGGTGCTGGAGTGCTTAGAGCAGGCATAAATAAATCAGTGTAAATAAAAGATTCAATAGTGGGCAACAATCCAAGTTTACATGTCTGCAGGCTCCAGTGGAGCCATCAGCATGGGTTCCCCTCAAGCCATTTCTGGCACACCGTAAGTTCGATGTTCTAGTTTAAGTGGGTTCCCTCAATAGCTGCGAATGTCTCAGTGCCCATCACTATTAGGACCACAAGATCCAGCCCCATACATTTAGCAGCTGGTGATAATCAGTTCAAAGCTGTGTAAAATGCCAGCAAAATGTGGAACAGATGTGGGAGATATGATAACACACCTTAAGGAATCTATCAACTTGATAATCTGCAACATTACTTGGAAAAGGATCCAACTGCATGTTATTATTTACTGTACATCAACTTGCTCCACATTTACTACTTACCTTATAGCTTATATGTCGTGTCTCATAAATACTTCAGCAGACCACACATTCAACCTGGAACTTAGATTTGAAAGCTTTGGTATACTCATGTATTTCAATGGATTTACACATAAAAATATTGTAACATAACCTAATTGTATGACATATGATCATTTATGGCAAACAAGTTGGGCTGCAGACTAGTGTATATTTTTGACACCATCAACTTACAAAACCTCAATATCATTTGTATAACAGGATGGCACTTAAGACAAGGGAACACACCTAAATTGAAGAAAGAATAAAAAAATGCAATCACTGACTTCCTGGGATGAAGCCAGACTGGACATCTTGACATTCTAACATGGAGGGAGTAGGCAAGGCTGAAAGCTGAAATGCATGAGGCGGTGCCATGTTTGAGCCTACAGCTCAGGGCCAGAGCCACATGCTCTTTCACCCTCTTCTTTCCATTTTAGTTCATTGTCAGACAGACATACACTGAACAACACAAACATCACACACACTAACTTGCAAGGCTCCTTTTGTAGACGAAAAGGAATTTCCCAACATTGCTAGTGACCAAGATCAAAATAGGCATTGTACTGCACCCTACATCTCTCTCACCAAAGTTTGCAAGTATTAGCACAGCTTTACAGATCCCAGGGGATGCAATTAATGGCTTAAGGCGATACGGAGAGGTAAAAGAGAGTGCACAACTGTAGAAGAGCAAGTGATAGTGACACAAAGAGATCAAGAATCTGCTGGCTGGATGGCCAAAAAGGTGTCATCAGTGGCCGTCGGCACTTTGAATAATCTATCACGGCAATTTGCGAATCATCTTGGAATGCCTTCACATTTAAGGCAAGTTGTTGTTGCTTTTGCAATAAAATTAGAGTGTTGAGTTCCTATTACTCCTCAGTGGAAAAGAGAAAGCACTGTCACCCTGATCGATTAAGGATGATTAAAGTAGATTTTTATTGTTGATTCAAATATCTGCATTTCCAACCAAAATTACATGGTAGGATTAAATCATGGAATTAATTTTAACTCAATGGACAATATGGAATTAACTTCCCTTTATGTGCTTGATGGACTTTCCTTTTTGATTCAAGTCAATGGAGGAGAAAATAGTTCAGAGCATAGAAAGGACACCCAGTTAGATAGTAATAAAAACAAAAAGCTGCAGATGCTGGAAATCCAAAACAAAAACAGAATTACCTGGAAAAACTCAGCAGGTCTGGCAGCATCGGTGGAGAAAAAGCCCAGTTAGATAGTGTCCATTTTACATTATCACCCAAAGTTAAGATTACTGCCATTGAGTGATGGGAAGATATAATTAACAAGCACCAATGGAATTTTGACAATTTGAATTATTTTCTCCTCATAGCTAATAGCAAACTGCATTTGTTGTGCTTTTTGTGCTGCAATAAGAATGTTTAGGGCATTGGAAGAGGCAAGTAGAAACAGAAAGCTCAGCTGGCTGTGAAAAGGGCCCAGAGAAAACAGAGGCCAGCGAATCCTGCACCCTCTCTGTCCGCTGTTTTCCTCTGCAACAAATGCGGCAGAGACTGCCATGCCAGAGTGGGGCACCTGAGTCACACCAGACAATGCTTAAAACAGGGTTGACCACCACAGTGCAAATCACTGTCTGATGAGACAGAAGGCTGCCACCAAAATAAGTGCAATATCTATAAACCTGGATATAATTCTATTGTCAATTTTCCCTAGAATGAATTAAAAATTTCCTACATTCACATTTATTATAGAAAGTGCTTTTGTAAAGTTGTCTGACAGTAATTACAACTGTGCCATAAAGGTGACACTATATAAGCTGAGGAGGTTCCCTTTTCTCAGCCTGCAGTGCAAAGGAATTCCTGTTCTTCAACCAACTTTATTTCTCCACTTCCCAAATTTCTGTAAATTTTGGTTTTTTTAGCAATAAATAATATAAAGCAAAAGGTTATATAAAGATATAGACAGACTGCAAGGAGGCAGAATTCGGCTCTGATTGCCCCCTTTTTGGGTACCATTAAGTCTCTTAAACTACCAGAATGACACCTGTGACACATGCATATTTCCAATAGAATGTGTGCTGAATGCTATATTTAGCACACGGGCACCTAATAACGAGAGGTACCATGAACAGTGGGCAGATCAGACGGTCAGTCTTCATAGTACACTGGAAAAACTCAGCAGGTCTGGCAGCATCGGCGGAGAAGAAAAGAGTTGACGTTTCGAGTCCTCATGACCCTTCGACAGAACTTGAGTTCGAGTCCAAGAAAGAGTTGAAATATAAGCTGGTTTAAGGTGTGTGTGTGGGGGGCGGAGAGAGAGAGAGAGAGGTGGAGGGGGGGGTGTGGTTGTAGGGACAAACAAACAGTGATAGAAGCAGCTCATCAAAAGATGTCAGCAACAATGGTACAAAAGAACACATAGGTGTTAAAGTTAAAGTTGGTGATATTATCTAAATGAATGTGCTAATTAAGAATGGATGGTAGGGCACTCAAGGTATAGCTCTAGTGGGGGTGTTTTTTTTTAAATAATGGAAATAGATGGGAAAAGGAAAATCTATATAATTTATTGGAAAAAAAAGGAAGGGGGAAACAGAAAGGGGGTGGGGATGGGGGAGGGAGCTCAAGACCTAAAGTTGTTGAATTCAATATTCAGTCCGGAAGGCTGTAAAGTGCCTAGTCGGAAGATGAGGTGTTGTTCCTCCAGTTTGCGTTGGGCTTCACTGGAACAATGCAGCAAGCCAAGGACAGACATGTGGGCAAGAGAGCAGGGTGGAGTGTTAAAATGGCAAGCGACAGGGAGGTTTGGGTCATTCTTGCGGACAGACCGCAGGTATTCTGCAAAGTGGTCGCCCAGTTTACGTTTGGTCTCTCCAATGTAGAGGAGACCACATTGGGAGCAATGAATGCAGTAGACTAAGTTGGGGGAAATGCAAGTGAAACGCTGCTTCACTTGAAAGGAGTGTTTGGGTCCTTGGACGGTGAGGAGAGAAGAAGTGAAGGGGCAGGTGTTGCATCTTTTGTGTGGGCATGGGGTGGTGCCATAGGAGGGGGTTGATGAGTAGGGGGTGATGGAGGAGTGGACCAGGGTGTCCCGGAGGGAGCGATCCCTACGGAATGCTGATAGGTGGGGTGAAGGGAAGATGTGTTTGGTGGTGGCATCATGCTGGAGTTGGTGGAAATGGCAGAGGATGATCCTTTGAATACGGAGGCTGGTGGGGTGATAAGTGAGGACAAGGGGGACCCTATCATGTTTCTGGGAGGGAGGAGAAGGCATGAGGGCGGATGCGCAGGAGATGGGCCGGACACGGTTGAGGGCCCTGTCAATGACCGTGGGTGGAAAACCTCGGTTAAGGAAGAAGGAGGACATGTCAGAGGAACTGTTTTTGAAGGTAGCATCATCGGAACAGATGCAACGGAGGCGAAGGAACTGAGAGAATGGGATGGAGTCCTTACAGGAAGCGGGGTGTGAGGAGCTGTAGTCGAGATAGCTGTGGGAGTCGGTGGGTTTGTAATGGATATTGGTAGACAGTCTATCACCAGAGATTGAGACAGAGAGGTCAAGGAAGGGAAGGGAAGTGTCAGAGATGGACCATGTGAAAATGATGGAGGGGTGGAGATTGGAAGCAAAATTAATAAATTTTTCCAAGTCCCAACGAGAGCATGAAGCGGCACCGAAGTAATCATCGATGTACCGGAGAAAGAGTTGTGGAAGGGGGCCGGAGTAGGACTGGAACAAGGAATGTTTCACATACCCCATAAAGAGACAGGCATAGCTGGGGCCCATGTGGGTACCCATAGCCACACCTTTTATTTGGAGGAAGTGAGAGGAGTTAAAGGAGAAATTGTTCAGTGTGAGAACAAGTTCAGCCAGACGGAGGAGAGTAGTGGTGGATGGGGATTGTTCGGGCCTCTGTTCGAGGAAGAAGCTAAGGGCCCTCAGACCATCCTGGTGGGGGATGGAGGTGTAGAGGGATTGGACGTCCATGGTGAAGAGGAAGCGGTTGGGGCCAGGGAACTGGAAATTGTTGATGTGACGTAAGGTGTCAGAGGAATCACGGATGTAGGTGGGAAGGGACTGGACAAGGGGAGAGAGAAGGGAGTCAAGATAACGAGAAATGAGTTCTGTGGGGCAGGAGCAGGCTGAGACGATCGGTCTACCGGGGCAGTTCTGTTTGTGGATTTTGGGTAGGAGATAGAAGCGGGCCGTCCGAGGTTGGGCGACTATCAGGTTGGAAGCTGTGGGAGGGAGATCCCCAGAGGAGATGAGGTCAGTGACAGTCCTGGAAACAATGGCTTGATGTTCATGGTGGGGTCATGGTCCAGGGAGAGGTAGGAGGAAGTGTCTGCGAGTTGACGCTCAGCCTCCGCGAGGTAGAGGTCAATGCGCCAGACAGCAACAGCACCACCCTTGTCAGCGGGTTTGATGACAATGTCAGGGTCGGACCTGAGAGAATGGAGTGCAGTAAGTTCAGAGAGAGACAGGTTAGAATGGGTGAGAGGAGCAGAGAAATTGAGATGACTAATGTCGCGCCGACAGTTCTCAATGAAAAGATCAAGAGAAGGTAAGAATCCAGAGGGAGGGGTCCAGGTGGAGGGAGAATATTGGAGATGAGTAAAAGGATCCGTTGAACGGGGAGAGGACTCCTGCCCGCATGGGCCCCAACTATGCCTGTCTCTTTATGGGATATGTGGAACATTCCTTGTTCCAGTCCTACTCCGGCCCCCTTCCACAACTCTTTCTCCGGTACATCGATGATTACTTCGGTGCCGCTTCATGCTCTCGTCGGGACTTGGAAAAATTTATTAATTTTGCTTCCAATCTCCACCCCTCCATCATTCCATCATTTTCACGTGGTCCATCTCTGACACTTCCCTTCCCTTCCTTGACCTCTCTGTCTCAATCTCTGGTGATAGACTGTCCACCAATATCCATTACAAACCCACCGACTCCCACAGCTATCTCGACTACAGCTCCTCACACCCCGCTTCCTGTAAGGACTCCATCCCATTCTCTCAGTTCCTTCGCCTCCATCGCATCTGTTCCGATGATGCTACCTTCAAAAACAGTTCCTCTGACATGTCCTCCTTCTTCCCTAACCGAGGTTTTCCACCCACGATCGTTGACAGGGCCCTCAACCGTGTCCGGCCCATCTCCTGCGCATCCACCCTCATGCCTTCTCCTCCCTCCCAGAAACATGATAGGGTCCCTCTTGTCCTCACTTATCATCCCACCAGCCTCCACATTCAAAGGATCATCCTCCGCCATTTCCGCCAACTCCAGCATGATGCCACCACCAAACACATCTTCCCTTCACCCCCACTATCAGCATTCCGTAGGGATCGCTCCCTCCGGGACACCCTGGTTCACTCCTCCATCACCCCCTACTCCTCAACCCCCTCCTATGGCACCACCCCATGCCCACACAAAAGATGCAACACCTGCCCCTTCACTTCCTCTCTCCTCACCGTCCAAGGACCCAAACACTCCTTTCAAGTGAAGCAGCATTTCACTTGCATTTCCCCCAACTTAGTCTACTGCATTCGTTGCTCCCAATGTGGTCTCCTCTACATTGGAGAGACCAAACGTAAACTGGGCGACCGCTTTGCAGAACACCTGCGGTCTGTCCGCAAGAATGACCCAAACCTCCCTGTCGCTTGCCATTTTAACACTCCACCCTGCTCTCTTGCCCACATGTCTGTCCTTGGCTTGCTGCATTGTTCCAGTGAAGCCCAACGCAAACTGGAGGAACAACACCTCATCTTCCGACTAGGCACTTTACAGCCTTCCGGACTGAATATTGAATTCAACAACTTTAGGTCGTGAGCTCCCTCCCCCATCCCCACCCTCTTTCTGTTTCCCCCTTCTTTTTTTTTCCATTAAATTATAAAGATTTTCCTTTTCCCACCTATTTCCATTATTTAAAAAAAAAACACCCCCACTAGAGCTATACCTTGAGTGCCCTACCATCCATTCTTAATTAGCACATTCGTTTAGATAATATCACCAACTTTAACTTTAACACCTATGTGTTCTTTTGTACCATTGTTGCTGACATCTTTTGATGAGCTGCTTCTATCACTGCTTGTTTGTCCCTACAACCACACCCCCCCTCCACCTCTCTCTCTCTCTCTCTCTCTCTCTCCGCCCCCCCCACACACACCTTAAACCAGCTTATATTTCAACTCTTTCTTGGACTCGAACTCAAGTTCTGTCGAAGGGTCATGAGGACTCGAAACGTCAACTCTTTTCTTCTCCGCCGATGCTGCCAGACCTGCTGAGTTTTTCCAGGTAATTCTGTTTTTGATTTCCAGCATCCGCAGTTTTTTTGTTTTTTTTTCATAGTACACTGATCTGACAGCAATGCTGCCAAAATGGAACTCCATGCTTCAGCCTATCCCTTCTCTTAACCTCCCACAGCTGAATGCATGTTCAACAGCTTGAAGGTCCCTACCTCCAGAGATACTGCTTACAGGTTAATTGCTGAATTATTTTTCTGGCTGTCACTGAAATTTTATAATTTTGGGTGCTTTTCTATGCTTGTTAAAAATGTCAATAGTCCGCAGAGAGTGGTCTGGCAGGTGCTGAAATTCTTCTTTGGTGATTTAAGGTTTTGTGTACAAACCAGTTGCTTCCAGATGTGGGTGGACAAGTAGGGCTTCCTTTTGGCATTGGACATGGCTGGGAGAATGAACAGGGAATATGTAGAGCAGAATAAGGCACTGGAAGAGGCAGGAGAAAGATGGGGGGAGACAAACTTTCAGCAGGAAGGCAATATCAGCAGAAGGTCTTTAGGGAGCAGACCTGTTGGAGAACAGATTACTGGAGCCCTGTAAAACTATGGAATCCCCTTTGCACACTGCTATCCAGAGTCATGATTATAGAAGTTTGAGATTCCATGCGATTACATAGCAGCAATCTGAGCTCCTACTACAGCACTCAGATAATGGATAGATGCTGCTTGTGCAGCAATCAAAGCTGATACACTAGCCATCAGTGTCTGCATCCTGGTTGGTTCCACAGATGCTCTGCTAAAGGATGGGCCCCAAGCTCCCTGCAAAGCCTTGTGCCAGGTTGGTGCTGGACTCCTCCATGCTCCTCCATCCTCCATGAACGCAAGATTTGGCAGGTTTCCCAACGCACCAAGAATTTTGGTGTGTACACCCATTAGCCTTCTTTTGTAGCCTGGCCCACCAGTTTCATTACCTGACCTTCAACAGCAGGACAGCTATGTGACCGTGCCCACTGGCAAGGTGGCAAACATACTTATCCTTTCACTCTATCCTGACTGCAGAGTACTTCTGCCAGTGTCTCACCACATGTGGAGCCCACCTCTATTCATTCTGACACACAACATCAATATCTGAGTTGGTGACAGCAACTGTGTCTTCATCCATTGTCTTCTTGTAGTTCCTTTACTCTTTGGGCAGTTTGTGGTTCTTGGGTATGCGAAAGGAAAAAGGTACAAGGATGAGGCTGTGGTTAGGGGAGAAGAGAAAGTATCATCAAGTTCTCAGTCAGTAAGTCAGAAAATATTGTAGAATGAGGGAGAATTTAGATGAAAGAAGGAGGATTAAGTATGTGGATAGCTTCAGCCCTACTGGTGGCTAGGGTCTAGGCAATAGCCTTTCCCAAAATGGCCAGTACGCTCTCTGCCATAGATGGATTAGAACATGCATTGTCTCCCCCTCCACTTAGTTCCTGCTGCCTTTGTTTGTGTGTCATCTTCTCCTGCAAGATAGAGGGGCATGTGTCAGTAAGTGTAGTGCAATATGTTTGAGTGATATTTGTCATGGTTGTATAGCTGGTGCTGTGTGCAAACTGTGAGATCTTAATATGAGCTTTGCAGCAGTATTAAGTTTGTGAGTATGAGCTGAAGCTCTGAATGTTAGATATGGGCGTATATTACAGAGATTGTTGTTAGATAAGCGATGGAGTGTGGCGTTTTGAACCGTGTTTGAGGCTAGTGGTGCAGTTGGTGGGATATGGCATTTGAAGACGTATCCACTGACTTTGTTCACTCACGTGAGGTCATCTAACTTCTTTCTGTTCTGCATTCATACTCTTAGCCTTTGCTTATGGCATTGGTCTCTTCAGCCGTTTCTTTGCACTGCCTAATTCCCATGTGTCTAGAGGGTCTTCTTTCCCGTAACCCATCTCCTGTGGATACAGGATAACTCTCTCTCTTTCCCACCTCCTCTACCAAGACCTCCAGTGCAGTGTCACTAAGCCTTGGTGCCCTCATTCTCCCATAGTTAGTCATTGTTGATCGTTGCACAGCACATTATTCCCAATGATGTCAATGTTAACAGCAGCCACAGTGCACTTCCCCTTTAAGAGATGCAAGATAGCTGTAAGTCGTACAGTCTAGCTTTTAATAGTGCTAGGCACTCATGGTATTGGGCACCCTGCTAATAATTTCAGCCTATGGGACAGCATGGGGAGTGCTGTTTCCACAGAGAAATCATGAAAATTAGCAGCTAGCACAAAGTTGTCTTCATTTCAATCATTGGGTGCACCGGTTTTCAGGGGTTATCCAATTTAACCCCCTATGACTTTAAAATGGAAATTGAATGATGTCAGAATGCCCTGGTCTAATTATCCCCTGCCTTTTAACCTTGCTTCTACTGATGACCTCAATGCCCTGTGCCTAACGCCAAGCAAGATCATCTAGCTTTAGGCTTAAAAATGTTGAGACGTGGGAACAGGAGTAGGCCATTCAGCCCACAAGCCTGTTCTGCCATTTTATTAGATTATGCTGATCTGTATCTTAATGCCATATACTGGCCTTGGTTCTGTAGCCTTTAATACTTTTGTCTAACAAAAGACTATCAATCACAGTTTGGAATTTTGTGAATGGTTATGACCCAATGTGACCTGAAGTCACATAACATCATTTGCATTATTTCCTGCTTAAGAAGTAATCAAGTAAAAAATATTCACTGCATCTCAGAAACATTCAAGGCTTAATTCAGTTTCCCTTAAAGCATTCTAAGTACACTTTCAACTTGTCTTCCCATTTTAACAATGCTAGATTTGATGAAGTGCAGTACTAAAGGTATTTGTAGTCGATTCTCTCTCTGCCAGTGGAGCAGGATATCGATTAAATATTCTTGAATGTCATTGCTGAATACAGGATCCTTACTTTGTAGTGACCCTCTGCACTTGATGCCAGTTCTCATCTCCATTTTTCAAATGCAACTATTTCAGGACCTTTTGTAAGTACATAAGTATCTCTGACACAATGGAAATAATTACTTAATATAATGTTATTCTCAGGAAAATGAAATTAGAAGTTTGTAACAGGAGTTATAGAATACATATGTTAGAGTGCACAGATCATTGAAATAACCATTAAAATAATAATCATACTTCTGTTTGTGACTATTTGTCAATGTATTGCACTAATCGCTCCCTTAGGCTATAAATAACATTATACCGATTTTCTTCCAATTTAGTTCATGACAGTTCATGATCTGCAACTTGAAAATCTCCACATAGATGAAATATACTTCCCCCTCATTATATTTAGCAAGTTATTTATTTAAATAGGCACTGGGACACTTTTTTATGAACTCCGTGGCCTGAATTTTATGCTTGGTGGGTGAGTGTGATCGGCAGGCCCGAAAGATGTGATGGATGTGATATCCTCTTCCTCCCATGATTGGCTTTCGACCCCGATTTCACAGGGTTAGGAGCCAATTAACAGCCAGACAGCGTGAAGCGCACTGAGACTGGCTCAGCATTGCCAGCGGGAGCAGGAGCAGCTCGGGCACTGGGTCAAAGGGGGTTCTGGGGTTGGCGGGGGGGGGCGGTGGTGTTGGGGGGTGGTGTGGGATGTGTTTAAAAATGGACAAGGAGCCCCTTGAATGCTGCCAAGAGGTGGTCAGAGCCTTAGGGAGCTGTATCTGAGTGTGTCAGTGACTGGAAGGATATTTTCTGTCGGACCAGCAATTTTGGCCTTAGGACCAGCAGCCTGTGCCAGGCGGGAGGACAATGCCCATAGGCACTCTGCTTCTCTTTTACCGATGAATGCCTAAGTGTTCTTCTGGAGGCAGTGAGGCCCTGGTAGGATATATTGATCCCATGGGATGGTAAGAGGAGGCCACCTCACCAGATCAAGAAGGTGTGGATGAATGCGGCTGCCCAGGTGAGCGGGCATGGCGTTGTGTGCCGCACATAGCTCCAGTGCAGAAAAAGGTTCAATGCGCTCTGCCAGAGTGAGTACTGAGTCCAATTGGAACTGTGTATAGATGTCTTAGTGGGTGGCACAACTTGTTGGCGCTCATGGGTGTATGAAATGCAAAGTGCCAAATGGCACATAACCCTATGCCTTAAGAGACTGAAAAAATGTGCCTGGTTGGCTTGGATGCATGCAAGGGTAAGGTGTACCCATGTGATGGGCACCTGCACCTATGCCTCTAGGGTGTGCGTGGGGTGGGGGTGGTGGCTGGTATGGTCTGGCATGCTGAGGGGAATTCATGAAAGCACTTTCGCCCTTACAGGAGAAGAGGTATCATAATGCTCAGGAGCAAGGGTGAACGTGTGGAGCTGTGCCCTACCTGCTGATTATGATGCACACGGAGGAAGAAGCTCTGGAGATGGCCTGCGAGCATGGAGCCAGGTCCACAGGTCATGGAGAATCAGGAGTCTTGGGGGAAATTAACTGTTTAGTGGACAGGGAAGCAACTGGGAGAAGGTATAAGAGATGTAGGGCAGTGGCATTTGGAATGAGATGTTTAAACCAACAGTCCCTGTTGCTCGACCATTCACAATGTACAGATCCTGGATTTGCACTAAGTGCAGTAGGGGGCGGGAAAAAGAATGTTTTACCCAGCGGTCGCAAAGGTGGTTTTTGTCATCCCAATCCCACCTCATTAACCATGTATTCCCGGGAAACACACCGGGCTGCTGACGGGGCATCCTTTCATTTGCCCACCCCAACATCACATCAGGCCATCAGTAAACCGGGCGCCATATTTAAAGGCTGTCCCTGCATAGAGTTAGCACTCTTCATGGCATAGGAGGCAGCTTCAAACTGATGGCTACCAAAGGGAGGGAGCATGCTGCCCCCAGATTTAGCAACACATCCCTCAAATGCCTACTAGATGCAGTGGAGGCCCACTATAATGTCCACTACCCCTGCTCTGGGCAAAGGTCACCAATCTAGCATGGGAGACAGTGGCAGTGGTGGTCAGCGCCAATGCCCTGCAAAAGAGGACAGCCACTCAGTGCCGAAAGAGGATGAATGGTTTCATCTGTTCCGCCAGGGTAAGTCACTCTTCTCATCACTCTCAACGCACACACTCACAAACCCATCAAAAATCCACAGGGGTCTCACACCTTAAGGAGTAACAGCACTAACCCTCACATACACCCTCACATCTCCATCAGGCTCATAGCCTCTGGAGCTCAGATCCTCATCCCTTCCATGGCTCCGCTCACGATGCAAACATTCCACGCAGTGCCATGTGTCCTCCTCACACTCTCTCCACCTGCTTTCATGCAGGAGAAGCTGGCTGACAACAGCAGGGAGAGATCCCAGACCTAGGCGGGGGAGCCCATATTAGGCTCCTCATTCACTTTGAGGGGTGTGCCATCACGCTGAATGTTGAGGACATGGCCGTGCCTACGGCAATGGTGAGGTTGGTGGCAAACACCTGCATGAGGATCCTACAACACTTCATCCCTCTCTCTATTCTGCAAATGTGAGTGCTCTCTCTCCTGCTTTTGACTCTGCTGCCATGCACTAATTATCTCTACTTTGGTTCACAGGGAGCTTTGCCAAGCAACCGATGCCTTAGCCAGTCAGTCCCTCAGCTCCGTCCAGGTTCTCACCTCCAGTGAAGAGGATGCATTCTCCTTTGAAGAGCTGGAAATAAGCAGCCTGGAAGACCCTTCACATTTCCTACCCACACCCTTCACCAGTTCAGAGACACACACCTCGGTGGGACCTAGGTCGAGAGCAGGTTCGGGTTCACAATCTGGTGGTCACCGCACGGACATGTGTTTGCAGCAGGAGGAGGCAGGGTCCACCCAGCTCCTCGGCACTCAGCTGGGGAAGAGGCATCTGTGAGGCCCAAGTTAGATAATGAGCCTCCGGATTCAGCCTTCTACCTCATCATGGAGAGTCAGCAGAAGACAACGGACATCATGAAGAGCTGTTGAAAGCCCTCAACAGAGTGGCATATGAGTCGAAGGAGTGTGTCTGCCTGCTCTCTGATGAAGTGGTGCCCACATGTGCGCTTATGGAGGTCTCCATTGGTAGGATGGCAGATGCCATGGAGACCCTGGTCCAGCAGAACAGGGAGATGTGCACAGACCTGCACTCCATTGTCGTAGCCATGGGTGACTTCTTGCAGTGCATTGTGAGAGGGAAATGGGGCACCCCGCCGTCCCGCCAGGTGCTCCTTCCCCTCAAGGAGTCAGGCCAGGGCCCTCGGGTACCTGAAGGGAGGAGGACCGGAAACTTGACACCTCTGGGTCATCCACTCAGGAATCTCTCCAAGTCCCCTTTGCTTGTGACTCCTCAATCCCATCCTCTGTCACCGCAGAGGGAGCAGCTGGCCCACAGGTGGACAGCCAAAGCAAGCCGGGGCCCTCAAGGCCTTGGCTCTCCAGAGGACTCATGCCAGAAGCATCAGAAGCAACAGGGCCAACCATTGCACAGGCTGTCTCCACCCCTGTTGTGGATGTCAGGGCAGCACCTAGAAGTGTTAGGCCTAGAAAAATCAAGCAATCCTGATCTCAGGTGCTTGCATTGGTGAACACGTTTTGTCACTTTACAACCTGGAAGTATATTCACTTTCACTGAGTAATGTGTAATGGTGTCCTTCAGCTTCATTGACAGGTTTCACAAGTCCTCCCACTGCATCTCCTCCAACTAGTAGTTCAGCTGCACGCAGCCAGCCCATGAGTGATTCTGGAAAGAGAAGTGTGTGTGTGGCAGGGCCTTTCAGAGCCTCATGCAAGCACTCTCCCATGCACAAGGATCCTTCCTCCATCACACTGATCTCAATGTCCTGAGCATTTTCAGTGCTGTTGGGGTTCTTTTTCAGTTCATCTGAGCTGACCTGCATCTCTGCCCACCCACTGATCACACTCCCATGCAGCACCTGTTCCTGCCCAACATGAGGCTCCGCTCACTTCCAGATTTAGAAGCATAGTTTTGATAAAATTTGTCTTCAGCTCCCCTGTCCTTTCCCGTCCCCCAGTCACCCATGTCCGTTCCCCTATCACTGTCGACCTCCCTGGCATCACCTTCCATTTCCCTACTGTCACCTACCACCCAGAACCCTTTTTTTCAGGGATGTCCGGTGAACGTGCACATTCCCTACCTTCCCTAGAATCCCACCTCTATTAACGTTGAACTCCCTGACCTCCTTCTCCTCACCCTCAGGGTCCGGGCCTGTCTCCAAGCCCCATCGACCACCCGCACTGTCCCTTCTATCGATACCGTCTCACCCTCACCCTCCCACCCTACCGGCTCACTCTGCCATTTCTCATTCTCAGCATTCCTTCCTACCACCCCACCCTCATTTAGCTCCCCAGGAGGCAGTCATCAACTCCATAGACTCCTCCTTTTCACATTCACCTGGACATCCCCCCTTACCCCTTCCACCCGCCTATTCCTTTCTTCCATCCTTACTCCTTCCTCCCCCTGGACAGCTTCCCCCCTCCAGGTTCCTTCCCCCCTCCAGACTCCTTCTCACCTCTGGACCCTTTCCCACCTCCAGACTCTTTCCTCCTCCAGACTCCTTCCACCCCCCCTAGGCTCCATCCGCCTCCCCTTGGAACTCCTTCCCGCACCTGAAATCCTGCCCCCACTACGAACTTCTTGCCCCCTCCAAACTCCTTCCTTTACACCTTCCTAAGACCTCCCCGGTTGACGTATTCTCCCCGTTACACCCTCCTCACCTGTTCACCCTCCTCCCCCATACACCCGCCCCCCCACCCCCCAACATCACCCCCACCTTATACCATCATTCCCCCACCCAACCTCATCCCCCTGACACCATCATTCCCCCTCCCAGCCTCATTTTCCCCCCCAACACACCTTCCTCTCCAAATCCAGCCTACACCCTCCTCTTCACCCCCTCGAAGATCATTCATTGCAGACTGATGTCCTGAAGCAGACCTTCAACAATGACCTTCCAACTTCTGTGAGCTGCTTCATGGCAGAGCCATGTCCTTGAGAATCCTCCCAACATATGACGCATGTTCTTCCAAGGTCCCGTTGTTGTCGGGGTCCAGCATCTTCTGCTTCTCAGATGTCTGCGATGTGAGCAAGGCCTTGAGGGTAAGTCATGACTTCTGCAGGCCACGCTTGTCAAGACGTGTTCTGCACCGGCATGTTTGCCCACTGATGTGGGCGCTAAATTTGACATAGGGGAATGATTCCGGTGAGCTGGGCTTATAGTGATAGGCAGATGCATTAAAATGGATTTCCCCACATGCGGTGGTGGGAAACGTGGCCCGCCATTGACCAGCAGAGCAGATGATTACAAACTGGTTTCACAACATTGTGAAGCCGATTTCTGGCCTTCTTGCCATATTGTCCGCTCTTGCCTGCCATGACGCCCGATGCCAATGGGCGCTAAAAATTCCATTAAGTGTCTCTGTGAGGCAGTTGTCCATTGTGAGAAGCAACCAGCTTTCATGCACTATGAGTTCATAATGATGATTGCTACTGACATTTTCTCTTCCTCCTTCAGTTGCACCATCCTCATGATGCCAGACAGACCCTAAGGACCCTCCCTTCATTCCCGAGGAGGAGCTACTCACAGATGCAGCCGTTTCACATCCTCCCACTGCACCAAACACCAGTGCAGACACAGGCATGTCGGCGGGCATTTATGTATCGGATAAGATGGCACTGCACAGTGGTGAGGGCACATCACACTTTGCTGAGGAGTTGGTGGAGGCAGAAAGTCCGGGGGAACCAACAGCCAGAGGATTGAATGCTGAATCTGAAGCAGATGATGAGCCTCTGGAGTCATTGTTATGGTCCCAGCTGATGTTACTACTGGAAAAGCCAGATCTTAGAGTGGAACCCAGCTTGATAAATCCTAAATTTTACTTTTTGTTTAGGTATGTGGAGAATGGCTACTGAACAGAGTCACAGGAGTCAGCTGATGAGCTTTTAGCAAAAGAGTAAGACATGTATTAAACAAGAAAAATGAACTATATTACAATACTCCTTCACCCACCACTATACCTTTACAGGGAAATACAGATTTGTAAGAATGACACAAGTTACAAAAGCTATCTTATACTCTGATGTTCACAGTAAGTACACAGCCCAGGTAAACCAATCGGTGACCTGCGGTCAGTCGCCAATCTCTGAAACCAAGTGATAGATGTCACCCCAAACAGATGCTATGGATCCCCCCTCAACTGCTTCAGACGCTTGTCACAACATGAGCCACCTGGTCTCACTGAACTCCATCTTTCACATGAGAGTTTCCAATCTCCACTCTCGAAAAACTCACTCAGGAATCTTGTCCCAAATGATGCTTTCTCTCAGAAACCTTCCACAAGGGACCACCTCCAGGGTTTTGAAATCTCCTTCTGATGTTCCTCACCCTTGGATCGCTACGTGCACTCAAGCTTTCTTCCATGCACTCTCTTTCACTAACTCAGCCATTCAAACAGAACACCCCTGCTTCATATGCCCATAGTAAAGAATTACAGACCTTCAACTGTCTCCTTTGACCTTCTAGCTTCTCTCAAGCTGTTTTTGCTTTAAGTCTGCTTCCTGCAACTTTCTTCTCTTTAAGCTTGGAGATTGGAGCCTTCCTCTCTGCTCCTTACTTTCACTTCCACAGAACAGAACCTTTTCCACATTCCTTGGGCAGAATTTTCAGGTTGTTGGGTGGGCATGATGGGTGGATGCGGGACCAACCAGGAAACGGTCCACCACCCGCAATCGGCTATCTACCGTGATTTCACACTGGCTGGCCAATTTACAGCCAGCCAGCATGAAAGGTGCACTAAAAGGCTCAGCGCTGCCAGGGTGGGGTCGGGAGGAGGGCGAGAACTGAAGTCAGTGTGGGCGCAGGGGAGCGCACAATGAAAGCTCCCTAAAGGCAGAGGGCTACCTCAGGGATCTGAAAAATTTTAAATTAAAAATAAGGAATTTTAAATTCTGAAAAAAATGTCCCCACATAGGATTCACATATACACAATAAAAATTATGTCAAAACATTTTTTTAAAATTAATGTCAGAAACCTCATCCCGCCTGCCAACCGTAGCATTGGATAAGGCAACGAAAAATGGTACTTAATTAATAAATTAATGGCCTTAATAGGCTTCTTAATTGTCAGCGGACATGCTCCTGACTCTTGCGCGTGGTCACCAACCGAAATATCGCACATGTGCAGGATGACGTCGGGACGTTCACCAGACATCATCGCGTGCTATTTCATGCTCGAGCATGTTGGGCGCATGCCCACAGGCCAAGCGGAAAATTCTGTTCCTGTTCTTCCTTTGATTAGAAGGTCTTCTTGGGACCCTTTCTTTCTTTCTCACTCCTTGGCTTTGGGACCTTTTGGTTCTTTTGGGAAATCTGCTCTCTCTCTGCAGTTCCGTCTCCTAGTACGCAGCCTGTCTGGAATCCTGGCTTCAACTTTAGTTTAAGACTTGCTATTTACCCCTCTGCTGTGCTGCTTCTGTTGGCAATACCTTTCAACATTGGAGCACCCACTGTCCAACTGCACTAAAATTGATAAAAGCAAAAAACTGCGGATGCTGGAAATCCAAATTTGCCATAAAATTGACTGAAATTACTTTTCTGTCTCTGTGGGGCCTTCTGTTGCTAGACAACAGCACAGTTTTTTTCTGCCTTGTTTTTTCACCTTCCCTTCAAGAATCATAAAATCTCATTACAATGCAGGCACCTTTTAAAGTGAAACTAAAACTGAACTTTCCCTTTTTCTTAACACACCACAAATACAGAAATACAAATCAAACTTCATTTTGAACATACACAATACTTAAGCTATCTATTTCCTAACATCGTCCATCAGGTGGATGTCCAGCGGGATGCACAAGAAGATCTGGCAGAGATCCCTGAGGGCCTGCATGCCATGATCTTTGCTTTGGAGGAGTCCATGCAGAGTGTGAGCACTGCATTGAACCGGAGCTCTGAGCGCACTACCTCCTCCATTGAGAGAGTGGCAACTCTCATGGAGAGGCAACTCTAGGAACAGAATCAGGGGTTTCTGGGGTTGTGTTAAGACCTGCAAGCCCAAACACTGCCATTGACCTCAGTAGGTCACTGCCAGTGTGATATGTGGATGAGGCACCTCGTAACACTGCTAGCTGCCCATCCATCAATGGTGTGCAGGATGTTCAAACCAACCAGATATTGGCGATTGAGCGGCAGCTTGCATCAGCAATCTCCTCTCAGGATGATATTATAATGGCAGCAGCTCCTCTGCCCCTCTGCCAGTGGCCATCACCTCTGATGAGGCTGCGATGACTCTGGTGTGCCCAGCCATGGAGCTGGACTCTCCCGTCCAGATGGGGCCTGCGCAGACTCCATTGGCCAGGGTACAGCCGCCAAGGTCATCAAGACCAACGGACAAATGGAGTTAGCAGGCTGTCTCCAATCTAGCTGCCAGTGAGGTCGCGGGGTTGGGGGGTGGTGGTTGGTAAGGTGTGGGAGGGGGATACCAAGACACTCACAAGCAGAAGTTTAAGTCACTATGATTACAAAAGGTGTTGTCACAGGTGATTTATGTTTCCTTGGTACATGTGCACTGGTTCCGTTGCATATATGGCTTTGTTATAAAAACATCTCATTTTGTGCATTGGCATGAGTGTGCTCCATGCTTTGGAAAGGGAATAGACCTAGGAGTTGTGCATGACATAAATGAAGGGATGCAAACATTATTTCTGAGGTCAGACCTTGACTTAAGGGTGACAGGATTGTCTCATCATGAAAGATCATTAAGGTGGCACTACCCTTGCCATTGCCGTGACTCCTTGCATTGGATGCCAAGCTGAAATTTCTGAGAGTCAAGGCCTCCCTGGTCTCCCTGCCTCCCAATTGGGATCCTCACATCAGCCTCCGCCTCCTCAACCAGGGGCTCCTCCAGCTCCTCCTCAGAACCAGCACTTGAGTCGTCCTCTGTGGCATGTGGAGCAGGATCGTTGTCTTCATCCTTCAGTTGGTGCCCCCTTGACAGAGCCAGATTGTGCAGAGCACAGCAGATAATGATAATAAGTGAGACGCACTCTGAAGGATATTGAATTGCTCCCCCTGATTGGTCCAGGTAGCGGACTTCATCTTGAGCAGCCCAATGACCCTCTCAATTACCACCCTTGTAGAGGCATCACCTCTATTTTTTTAATTTATTCTTTCACAGAATGTGGGCATCACTGGAAAGACTGGAATTTGTTGCCCATATCTAATTGCCCTTGTACTGAGTAGCTTGCTAGGACATTTCAGAGGGCAGTTAAGAGTCAACCACATTGCTGTGGCTCTGGAGTCACATGCAGGCCAGACCAGGCAAGGATGGTGGATTTCCTTCCCTAAAGGACATCAGTGAACCAGGTGGGTTTTTATGACAAACAATGATAGTTTCATAACAAAAACAGAATTACCTGGAAAAACTCAGCAGGTCTGGCAGCATCAGCGGAGAAGAAAAGAGTTGATGTTTCGAGTCCTCATGACCCTTCAGCAGAACTGTTCTGTTGAAGGGTCATGAGGACGCGAAACGTCAACTCTTTTCTTCTCCGCCAATGCTACCAGACCTGCTGAGTTTTTCCAGATAATTCCGTTTTTGTTTTGGATTTCCAGCATCCACAGTTTTTTTGTTTTTATCTAATGATAGTTTCATGGTCACCATTACTGAAACTAGTTTTCAGTTCCAGATTTTATTAATTGAATTTAAATTCCATGAGCTGTCATGGTGGGAGTTGAGCCCGTATCATCAGAGCATTAGTCTGGGCCTCTGGATTACTAGCCCAGCAACGTTACCACTACTCCATTGTCTCCTCTCCTCCACTTCTGTATTTGGGTGTCTGAATGCAGTTGTGAACCATTTTTTTAGAGACTAGCTTTTGTCCCCCAGGAGCCAGCCATCCAACCGAGCTAAAGTGATGAACAGCCTTGGCACCTGAGAGTGTCACAGGATGTAAGCATCATGGCAGCTGCCAGGGTTCCTGGCACAGACCTGCAATATCTGAGTCCTGTGCTCGCAAACAAGCTGGATGTTCATGGAGTGGAACCCCTTTCTTTTGACGAAGGCACCTTGCTTACCCACTGATGCCTTTATGGCCATATACGTGCAATCTATGGCTCCCTGGATGTGGGAGAACCCAGCAATTGCAGCGAAGCCTCTGGCTTGCTCAGCCTGGAATCATCATTCCAGAAATGAATGAAGTTCATGGCCCGTCTGAAAAGAGTGTCAGTGACCAGCTTGGCACAGCTGTGGGCAGCAGATGGAGAACCACCACATTGATCTCCCACTGAGCCCTGGAAAGAATCTGAGTTGAAAACATTCAGGACCACTGTAACCTTAAGAGTCACTAGCATAGGGTGGCCACCCACACAGTTTGAGGCGATCTCTGGGTCAATCATCCGGCAGACGGAGATCACAATGTCCCTAAAGAGGCAGAGCCTCCTTTAGCACTTGACCTCAGACATGTCCAGGTAGCTAGAGCATTGCTTGTAAACTCTCACTGCAGGACAATAGTGTCTTCTGCGGGCCCTCCTGCCTTGTACTTGCTGCTGGCTTTGCACAGCCTCTGGCTGAGCCTGTCTTCCCACAGGTCGCTCTCTGACACGCTGCCTGCATGTTGGCACCTGACCTCCTCTCCCTTCTGACCCTCTCTTCCTCTTCAAAGAAGGTCCCTTCAGCAGAACAGACATTCCCTATTTGCTGAAATACAGATTGCACAGGATAGTGCACTGGAGGTTGCACTCGACGGAAAGCCTCTGAAAATGCTGGAAAACCAAAGAGACCCCCAGAACACAGAAAAATGCAACAGACAGTCTGAAAACCAAATCCAACTAACTCACACCCAAACTCCTACCTACTCAACCTGCCAAGATCCTGTTTGCCTTTTATCCTGTCCTTTTAATTAAAAACGTGATGGCTGCCTGGCTGAGTTGTCCCTGCGCCGACCGCGAAATCACATGGGTCACGTAAATTCCCTGTGAACTGCCTTTTTAATTAGCATAATTTCCCCTTTAACAGTCGGCGGGTGGGCTTCCGAGATCCGTGTGCGCCCATCAACCATAACATTGTGTAACAGTGCGATGGTCCTTCTGCAGTCTAAAGGATATTCCACCTGAGGGAGGTCAGATTGCATGCAGTCTGGTTGCTCTCAGAATGGACATCTGGCTGAGCAAAGACTTCTGAATGGATGAGCAATGAGGATTAGTGGATTTCACATGTCAGTCTCTCATATCCACACCCCCCCCCACCGCCTCCCCACCCCCCCCCCGCCCATTCTCCTCCCTGGCCACTAGACTCTTAACCTCCACCAAGATCCCTGCCTCTCCATGACCAATGGACCTGGCTCCATGTTCGCAAGCCACCTCAGGTATTTGCTCCTATGCTTGACTTAAGATCAGAAGATAGGGGCACCACACCCATCGCTCTTCACTCCTAAGAATTGAGACTCCTCTTCTCCTGTAAGGGCAAAAGTGCCTTTGTTGGTCCCCCCTCTACATGCCAAAACATACCAACCTCCCCCCAAAATTTGCAAGTTAACGTGCCCATTACGTTGCTGGACCTCACACTTACATACAGGCCAGCTGTCCAGCCTAATCTCATAGATTTCAAGGCACAGGAATATGTGCCAATTTATGCATGGTATTTTAAACCCATGAGCACCAACAAGTGCTGCCACCCACAAACAGATCTTGCAACAGATATAACTGGATTCAGTACTCACCCTGGCAGAGCACAGAAGGTCATTGAACCTCTTCCTGCAATGAATCCAGGCCCTTTGCACTACATCAGCTCTGTTGACCTGACCTGCCACCTCCGTCCATGCCTTCTTTGTGCAGTGTGATGACCTCCCTTTTCCATCTCATGGCAGCAATATCTCACATTGGGCATTGACTGCCTCCAGAAGAACCCATAGGCAATTATCAGAAAAGCGGGAGGCGACCGTCTCCGGCCATTCCCATCCCAACTGCCATGAGCTCCAGGTGCGGATGACATATTGCTGACACAATAGCACAAGAGCTGAGAAAAGTAGTCAGAATCCTGGAAGATCATAACAGCTCCCTGAGGCTCTAAGACCACAAGACCATAAGACATAGGAGCAGAGGTAGGCCATTCGGCCCATCGAGTCTGCTCCACCATTCAATGAGATCATGACTGATCTGATAATTCTCAACTCCACTCTCCTGCCTTTTCCCATAACCCTTGATTCCCTTACTGATTCAAAATCTGTCTATCTCCATCCTGAATATACTTAACGACCCAACCTCTACAGCCCTCAGCGGTAAAGATTTCCACAGATTCACTACCCTCTGAGACAAGAAATTCCTCCTCATGTCTGTCCTAAATGGGAACCCCCTTACTCTGAAATTATACCCTCTGGTCCTAGACTCTCTCACAAGGGGAAACAACCTCTCAGCATCTACCCTTTCAAGCACTCTAAGAATCTTATATGTTTCAGTAAGGTCACTTCTCATTCTTCTAAACTCCAATGAGTACAGGCCCAACCTACCCAACCTCTCCTCATTAGAAAATCCCTCTATCCCCAGGATCAACCTAATGAATCTTCTCTGGACTGCCCCTGATGCCAGTATATCTTTCCTTAGTTAAGGGGACCAAAACTGTTCACAGTATTCTAGGTATGATCTAACTGGTGCGTTGTATAGTTTTAGCAAAACTCCCTATTTTTATAAAACAAAAACAGAATTACCTGGAAAAACTCAGCAGGTCTGGCAGCATCGGCGGAGAAGAAAAGAGTTGACGTTTCGAGCCCTCATGACCCTTCAACAGAAGGGTCTGTGTTCTGTTGAAGGGTCATGAGGGCTCGAAACGTCAACTCTTTTCTTCTCCGACGATGCTGCCAGACCTGCTGAGTTTTTCCAGGTAATTCTGTTTTTGTTTTGGATTTCCAGCATCCGCAGTTTTTTGTTTTTATCCCTATTTTTATACTCCATTCCCTTTGAAATAAAGGCCAACATTCAATTTACCTTCCCTATTGCCTATGGAAGTTGTATGCTAGTTTTTTGGGATTCAGGAACGAGGACCCCCGAGTCCCTCTGTACTGCAGCTTTCTGCAGTCTTTCTCCATTTAAATAATATTCAGCTCCTCTATTCAAAAGTGCATAACCTCACATTTTCCCACGTTATATTCCATCTGGCAAGTTTTTGCCCACTCACTTAACCTGTCTATATCTCTCTTTAGACTCAGTGTCATCCTCATCGCTTGCCTTCCCACCTATTTTTTTGTCATCCACAAACTTGGCAAGAGTACATTCACTTCCCTCATCCAAGTTATTAATATATATTGCAAATATATAGGCCCCAGCACTGATCCATGTGGCACTCCACTAGTTACAGGTTGCCATCCTGAAAATGCCCCCCTTATCCCAACTCTGTCTTCTATCAGTTAGCCAATCCCAAATCCATGCTAATACACTACCTCCAACACCATGGGCTCTTACCTTATTAAATAGCCTCATGTGCAGTACTTTTTCGAACACCTATTGGAAATCCAAATATATTACATCTATTGGCTCCCCTTTATCTATGCTGCTTGTTACCTACTCAAAGAATGCAGAGGCTGTTGCAGAATGATTGTCAGCCTTCAGGGAGCTCCATTTAAATCTCCTACCCATCATTCGCTCCTGCGCCCACCCTCTTCCCACACCTCTCTCTGGCAAAGCTGAGCCTGTCTAAGCATGGATTTCATGCTGGCCAGCAGCTAATTAACCATCCAGCGTGAAATTGCTGTTGGGAGCCAATTGTGGGCAGGAGCAGATTTCATGTCTGCTTCTGGTCCCGCCGATTGCAGTCGCTCACCAAGTCTAAACTTCAGGCCATTATTTTCTTTCCATTAAAGTAATATCCCCTTTCTGGATTATTTGTCCCTCTATGAAGCCCTTTCATTTCTCTACATTTAATTTCATCTGCCTCCTTTGTCCCCATTTCCCAAGTATATTCAAATCCTCCTCTTGCTTATATGTTCAGCTTTACAGTCTACTACTTTATTATCTTTGTACCAACTGCAAATTTAGCCAATGTGCTTGTGGCTTCTAGTTCCAGATAATTTATGAATATATAAAGCAGAAGGGGAATCAAAAAAGTTCTATGTGGAATGAGTAAAACCGTACTGTTAACATTCTATCATTCATCATGTGATTTTGAACAATACTGATCAGGAAAATCGCAATTTGATTTCTGTTTACTGCTGATTAGTTCATCCCCCTACCAGATCAGGCTCAGCTGTGATGCCCCCATGGTCAAATAATCACCTGACACTCAATGAAGAATGACTATTTGCATGAAATACCCTGTCCTTTAAATTTTGAAAAAAAAGCTCATCTGCAGTAAAAAAAAATCAGTGCTTGCAATTTCACTAGCAGTTTGTTGACATAAGCTTGAAGGTTATCAATATAGCATTAGTGCTGCTTGACCGCATCCTCAAGTTATCATTTTCACAAGATTTGGCAGTGGTGGGGTGGAGGTGTGGGGCTACAGGTTCACACTTCGATTGACAACTCAGAGAGCCTCTTAAGGGATTCACTATCTTTGATTTGGGGCTATGAATACAAACGTTTGTTTGTATAAGGGAGTAAGTACTTATGAACATACGAACAAGGAGCAGAAGTAGGTCATACAGCCCCTTGAGCCTGCTCTGCCATTTAATAAGATCATGGCTGATCTGATAGTAACCTCAAATCTGTATTCTGCCTAGCCCCAATAACCTATCACCCCCTTGCATACTAAGAATTTATCCATCTCTGCCTTAAAAATATTCAAAGGCTCTGCTTCCACTGCCTTTTCAGGAAGAGAGTTCCATAGACTTACAATCCTCTGAGAGAAAAAAATTCACCTCATCTCTGTTTTAAATGGGAGATCCCTTATTTTTAAACAGTGACCCCCAGTTCTAGTTTCTACCACAAGAGGAAACACCTTCTCTGCATCCACCATGTCAAGATCCCTCAAGATCTTATATGTTTCAATGAAGTCTCCTCTTATTCTTCTGAACTCCAGTGGACACAAGCCTGGCCTCTCATGCTTTTCCTCATAAGACAACCTGCTCATTCGCGGTATTAGTCTGGTAAACCTTCTCTGAACAGCTTCCGATGCATTAACATCTTTCCTTAAATAAGGTGACCAATACTGTACACAGTAGTGCAGATGTGATCTCACTAGTGCTCTACACAACTGAAGCATAACCTCCCTACTTTTGTATTTAATTCCCCTCACAATAAATGATAGCATTCTATTAGCTTTCCTAATTATTTGCTGTACTTGAATGCTAGCCTTTTGTGATTCATGCATTACACATCCAGACCACTCTATCTCAGAGCTCTGCAATCTCTCAACATGTAGTTAATATGCTTCTCTTTTATTCTCTCTGCCAAAATGGACAATTTCACATTTTCCCACATTATACTCCATTTCCCAGACCTTTGCCCACACACTTAACCTATCTACATCTTTTCGTAACCTCCTTATGTCCTCTTCACAATTTACTTTCCTACCTATCTTTGTCTCATAAGCAAATTTGGCAATCATCCCTTCAAACCCTTCATCTAAGTCATTTATATAAATTGCAAACAGTTGAGGTCCCAGCAATGATTCCTGTGGCACGCCATTCATTACATCTTGCCAACCTGAAAAAGATCCATTTGTGCCTACTCCCTGTTTCCTGTTAGCTAGCCAATCTTTTACCTATGGCAATATGTTACCCCTTATACCATGAGCTTTTATTTTCCACTATGACCTTTGAAGTGGCACTTTTACAAATGCCTTCTGGAAATCTAAGTACAGCACATTTACTTTTATCCCTTTATCCACAGCATATGCTACTTCCTCAAAGAACTCCAATAAGTTAGCTAAACATGATTTCCTTTTTACAAAACCATATTGACTCTACCTGATTACCTTGAACTTATCCAAGTGCCCAGGTCTTACTTCTTTAATAATAACTTCTAACATTTTCCCTGTGACAGATGTTAAGCTAACTGGCCTGTAGTTTCCTGCTTTCTGTCTCTCTCTCTCTTTGAATAATGGAGTTACGTTTGCTATCTTCCAATCTAATGGGACCTACCCTGAACCTAGGGAGTTTTGGAAAATTAAAAGCAATGCATCAACTATCTCATTAGTCACTTCTTTTAAGACCCTAGGATGAAGTCCATCAGGACCCAGGCACCTTTCAGTCTCCAGCTCCAACAATTTATTCAGTACCGCTTCTCTGGTGATTGTAACTTTCCTGAGTTTCTCCCTACCTTCCATTTCCTGATTTATAGCTGCTTCTGGGTTGTTGCTTGTATCCTCTATAGTGTAGACTGGTGCAAAATACCTGCTGAATTCATCTGACATTTCCTTGTTTTCCATTATCAATTCTCTAGATTCTCTTTCTATATGACCAACACTCAGTTTGTTAACTCATTTCTTTTTAAAATATTTATTGAAACTTACTATCTGTTTTTATATTTCTGGCTAGCTTTCTCTCGTACTCTAATTTTTCCATCCTTATTAATCATTTAGTCATCCTTTGCTGTTCCTTATATTCTATCCAATCTTCTGGCCTTCCACCTATCTTTCCATAATTATATACTTTTTCTTTAAGTTGATGCTATCTTTCTAGTTAACCATGGATGATGTGTCTGTCCTTTGGATTTTTTCTCACTTATTATCTGTGCCTATTCTGTGTATTCTGAAATATCCCTTTAAATGTTTGCCACTGCAGCTCTATTGACCTATCCCTTAACCTCATTTGCCAATTCACTTTAGCCTGCTCTGCTTTCAGGCCCTTGTTTAAGTTTTAAAAAATAGTCTCAGACTCACTCCTCTCTCCCTCAAACTGAATGTAAAATTCAATCATATTATGGTCACTGCTACCTAGGTCATTGATTACTCCCATCTCATTGCACAATACCAGGCCTAGTATAGCCTGCTCACTGGTTGGCTCCAAAACATGCTGTTCTAAGAAACTATCCCAGAAAGATTCTATGAACTCCTCATCTAGGCTACCTTTGCCCATCTGACTTTTCCATTCTATATGTAGATTAAAATCTCTCATGATTATCACGGTGCCTTTCTGACAAACTCCCATTATTTCTTCCTTTATACTCCACCCAGCATGTGCTTACTATTAGGGGGCCCGTACACGAATCCCACAAGTGACATCCTACCTTGAAAATTTCTCCTCTCTACCCAAATCGTTTCCACATCCTGGCTTCCTGAACTTAGGTCATCCCTCTCTATTGTGCTAATACCATCATTAACTAAGAGAGCCACCCCTCGTCCTTTTCCTCACTTCTGTCCTTCCTAAATGCCCTATACCCTTTAATATTCAGGTTTGAATTCAAGTCCTCCTGCAGCCATGTCTCTATAACGGCTATCAAATCATACTTACTTATTCCTATGTGCGCTCTCAGTTCATCTATTTTGTTTTGAATGCTTTGTGCATTCAGGTACAGAACCTTTAGTTTTATACTTTTAATCTTATTATAACCTCTAGTCTCATCTGATGATTCACTGTTAAATTTTTACCCTCTATCCCTTCCTGTCATAATCTGTTCTTCATTTCCCGTAATAATACCTTTCTCTTTTGCCTGGTCTCCACACATTAATTTACTACATCTTCCCAAATTTGTGCCCTTTCCCCTGCTACTTAGTTTAAAACCCTCTCTGCTTCCCTAGTTATGCAAGCCACAAGAACTCGGGTCCAGGCACGGTTCAAGTGTAGACCATCCCAATAGTACAGATCCCACTTTCCCCAGTATTGGTGCCAGTGCCACATGAGCCGGAACCCACTTCCCCCAATCCAGGCTTTGAGCCACGCATTCATCTCCCTAATCTGATTTCTCCTACGGCAATTTGCACGTGGTTCAGGTTAAAAATCCAGAGATTATGACCTTGAGGCTCTGCTCCTTAATTTGATGCCAAGCTCCTCATACTGATTATGCAGAACCTCCTTCTTTGTCCTGCCTATGTCGCTGGACGACGACTGGGTCCTCCCCCTCCCAATGCAAGTTCCTTTCCAACCGCAAGCAGATGGCCCAAACCCTGGCACTGGGCAGGCAACACAGCCAGCTGGACTCTCGCTCTTTGCTGAAGAGAATAATGTCAATCTCTCTGACTATACTTGAAGGGTTTAAATGCATTGAATGGGTTTTTGTCAATTACAGCATTTTTTTTAATATCGTGAAGTATGTAATAGATACTTAGAACTTTATTTTATGTAATCTCAGCTTAGCTCGTGAGGTCTGTCCATGGTGGATACTGAGTGTTTTGGCATGGAGGATATAAGGGAAAAGGGCGGTGGTGGGGGGGGACACATAGGTTGACATGAGTTGACGCTAAGTTGGCAGAGGGGCTATAAAGATTATGGGGATGATTGAGGGTCGTGGTTTGGCACTAAATTGGCTTGGGGGTATGATGGGCCATGGGGGTGGGTGGGGACATGAGGTGGCATGAGTTGACATGGATGGTGCATGAGGAGTGTGTGGGGGGGGGTGTTGGGTGAAGGGCTGTTGGGTTGGGGACTTGATGGCTGTTTTTTTTAACTGCCTTTTTCACAACTGGGACAAAGTTCCAGAGCACTGAGCCAGGCCTTTTAAACAGCCTGACTCAGCACCCAGCAGCCCCTGTGGCTATCTCCTTACTGTTTCCATGGATGGTGGGCCTGATTCCAGTCGGCATTCACCTCCCCAGAACGAAGATCTGACCACTTGGTACACTTTCTCCTGAGTCGGGTTCGTGAAGTCGGGAATTTTCCAAATTCTGCTCTCCTAACTTGGGAGCAAAAATTCAGCCCTATTTCTGTAACCAATGCATTTTACATCAAAACACTAAAACAATGTAGCCAAAAATTGGTATTCCTAAATTTGTAATTGTGAAGAAGGAACAAATGGAAATGGAGTAGGTTTTGTTAACCAAAGGGGCAGTTCAAGTCTGTCCTCCACTGTTAACTCTAGGGGCAGAATTTTCTGCCTGTCAGGTGGGCAGGCCCAACCCAATCTCCGGTGGGCGGGGAGCCAATCCCCGCTGGAGAAGCAGGCCTCGCTGCCATTTTATGTGGGTGGGCGAATTAAGGCCCTCCCAGCGTGACATCCGGCGGGAAGCACTTTGTGCTTCCTGCGCGGGCGGGGGGAATTCCCCAAAAACAAGAGTGCACTTTTTAGCGCATGCGCACGAAAGAGCGCACATCTCCCTGAGGCAAAGTGCTGCCTCAGGGAGACCGTTGACACTTTTAAAAATATCAAAATTAGAAAAAAAAAAAATCCCTAACATGATCCCTTCATGTGACAATGTCACGTGAGATGGGACATGTTCATAATTTACATGATAACTTAATTAAAATTTTTGCAACCCTGCATGAAACCTCATCACGCTGGTGGATGAGGTTTCATGTTTTTTCAATTCCCCACTGGGGCTGCTGGCCTGCTCACCAACCTTAAGGTTGGATGGGCAGGTCCTTTAATTGGTTATATGACCCTGTCAATGGCCTCAATTGGCCACTGACAGGTCGGCAGGCCCACGACTGATTTTGCTGAGCCCCCGCCTTCCTGAAAATTTAAATGGAGCAAGATGGGTTCCGCCCGATGTCATCCCGCATCATTTTATGTGTCAGCGAGCGGGCCCCGCCCCTTGCTTTCAGACAGTAAAATTCTGCCCTAGGTCTTTTTATTCTTTCATCGGATTCGGCATCGTTGGCTGGGCCAGCATTTATTACCTATCCCTAATTGCCCTTGAGAAGGTGAAGGCGAGCTGCCTTCTTGAACCTCTGCAGCCCATGTAGTATAGGTACAACTACAGTGCTGTTGGAAAGGGAATTCCAGGATTTTGACATAAGGAATGGTGACATAGTTCCAATTCAGGATGGGTGTGTGGCTTGGAGGGAAACTTCCAGATGTTGGTGTTCCCTTGCATCTGCCGCCCTTATCCTTCTAGATTGTAAAGGTCGCGGATTTGGAAGGTGCTGTCTAAGGAATCTTGGTGAGTTCCTGCAGGCATCTTGTCGATGATGTACACTGCTGTCACTATGCGTCAGTGGTGGAGGGAGTGAATGTTTAAGGTGGTGGATCAAGTGCCAATAAAGCAAGCTGCTTTGTCCAGTATGATGTTGAGCTTCTTGTGTTATTGCAGCTGCACTTATCCAGGCAAGTGGAGAGCATTCCATCCTACTCCTGACTTGTGCCTTGTAGATGGTGGACAGGCTTTGGGGAGTCAGGAGGTAACTTACTCACTGCAGAATTCCCAGCCTCTGACCAGCACCTGTAGCTGTAGCATTTATATTCATCCAGTTCAGTTTTTGGTCAATGGTAATACCATTTATTCTGTCCAGAACTCTCATGATGTTGAATACTTCTTTCAAATCTCCTCTCAGCCTTCTATTCTTAGGAAAACAGTTCCAACTTCTCCAATATATCTACGTAACTGAAGTTCCTCATTCCTGGAACCATCTTCGTGAATCTTTTCTGAAGCCCTCTTAATGTCTTCACATCTTTCCTAAAGTAGAGTGCCCAGAACTGGACACAATACTCCAGTTGAGGTCAAACCAGTGTTTTATACAGGTTTTGCATAACCTCCTTGCTTTTGTACTCCATGCCCTAATTTATGAAGCCCAGGATCCCGTATTAACCAAGATATAAAAACAAAGAGATAAAAACAAAATCCCATATTAACCATGCTCTTAACCTGTCCTGCCACCTTCAATGAATTATGCACATGTACATCCAGGTCCCTTGGCTCCACCGCTGCCTTTAGAATTGTACCTTTTATTTCATATTGTCTCTTTGTGTTCCTCCTACTGTTATGATCCACAGCTGAGGTTACCCCTGGAAAAGCCTGATCCCAGAGTGGAACCCAGCTTGATAGATTCTAACTTTTATTTGTTTGTTTAGACGCCTGGAGAGTAACTACTGAACAGAGGCATTGGAGTCAACTGATGAACGTCTAACTAAAGAATAAAACATTTATTCAACAAGAAAAGATGAGCTATATTACAATACACTTTCACCCATAGATATTTCTTTATGGATGTATTCAGAGTTATAAGGATAACACAAATTACTAAAGTTATCATATGCTCTAATGTTCACAGTAAGTACACAGTCCATGTAAACTTATGGCACTCTGTGGTCAGACATGCCACACCTAAACTGACATTTTCGCTCAGACACCTTCCACAAGTGTTCACCTCCAGTGTTTCGAACTCTCCTTCTGATGTTCCTCTTCCTTGGGTCACCACATGCACTCAAGCTGTCTTCCATGTACTCTCTCTCACCAACTCAGCCTTAACAGTACACCACTGCTTCACATGCCCATGGCAAAGAATTATAGACCTTCAGTTGTCTTTTTGAAACTTCTTGCTTCTTGCAAGCTGTTCTCATTTTAGGTCTGAAGCTTGGAGCCTTTTTCTCTGCCCCTTACTCTTAACTTCACTTAACAGGACCTTTTCCCAGGTTCCTGTCCTTTCTGTAACTAGAAGGTCTTCTTTGGACTTTCTCTTCTTCCACTCTCCTGGAATTTTGTGGTTTTTCTTAGCTTGGGACTTGCTATCTGTCCCCTTTTAGGCTACTTCTGTTTCATAGCTGCCTTCAACAAACTCAACTCAAACAGTTTCCAAAACAAACTGCTGTCTTTCTTCTTCTGCGTGTGTGTCTGTGGGAGGAATATGCCTATCTGGCCCCCTGTTGCTTGGGAACAATACTGTTCTTCCTTCTCTTGTGTGCCTACTTTCACTTTATAGGGGTCGTAAATGTCTCATTAAAATGCAAGCAGCCTTTTAAATTGAAACTAAAACTCCATTTGAACTTTCTTAACACACAGATACAGGAATACAAATCAAACTTAAATTTTAAAGCTAAAACTCATTCCTAACACCCACAAATACAAGCATAACTTACCTAAGCTATCTCTATTTCTTAACACCTACCAACATGAATTACTTTATACTTCTCCACATTGAACTTCATTTGCCACTTGTCTACCCATTCCACCATATTGTCTATGAACCTTTGAAGATCTACACCAACCTCCTCAAAGTTCACATAGCAACCATGTTTTGTATTATCCGCAAATTTTGAAGCTGTGTCCTGTACACCAAAGAAACTGTTCCCATTCATGGAAGGATTGAGAATGAGAGGGCACATATTCAAGGTAATTGGCAAAGGATGCAATGACAACATGAGCAAAAGCCTTTCATGCAGCGAATGGTTAGGATCTGGAGTGCACTGCCTGAGAGTATGGTGGAGGCAGGCTCAACTGAGGCATTCAAAAGAGAATTAGACTGTTATTTGAAAAGGAAGAAAGTGCAGGGTTGGAGGGAAGGTGGGGAATGGCACCAAGTGAATAGTTCATTCAGAGACATGACAGGCTGAATGGCCTCCTTCTGCACTATAACAAATTCTGTGATTCAATTCTGTGAATGCTATGATGGCTTGTCTGGAAAATTTCAATTTGGTGAGTTCACATTCTGATGATATTCTGTTGAAAGTTTCTGCTGAAAGGTTGCAGACCTAAAATCTTAACTCTGTTTCCCTCTTCACAGATGCTACCTCAACAGCTGAGTGTTTTCAGCATTTCTTGTTTTTCAGCATTTCTTATTTTTATTTCAGAGCGCCCATAGTATTTTGCTTTTGTCCTATTTTGTTATGGAGTTTTTTTTTGTTAAAATCTCTCTGGCAATATGCTTGAAAGGGGATTTAACACACAATTTTCAACTATATATAAACTGTGATCAGTTCAATTATGAATATGGTGGCTTATGTAAATTAAATTATACGAAAGTTAAAGTATATGTAAATTAAGCAGAGATCCTTGTTGAAAAGCAGGTAGACTTTAGCTGCCTCTTATAGTCTTTAAGGATACAAGTAGGCTAGAGGTTTTCTAACCTTTCACCCCCATTTTACAAGCCTTCCTGCTTCCCTGCCTGTCTCCAGAGGGCAGATAAAATTCTGGTCATTACCTCTATTTCTACAGTCCAGGATCCCATATGCTTTGCAAACTACTCTTTCAATATAAACTGTCACCTTCAAAAATCGTTGCACATGAATCCCCAAGTCTGTTTGCTTCTGCACACTCTTTAGAATTGTGTATTAAGTCTATATAGCCTCTCCATATCCCTTCTGCCAAAATGTATCATCTTACACTGCTCTGTATTAAATTCCACCTGTCAAGTGTCTGCTTATTCTGCTACTCTATGTCCTGTTGCAATTGATTGGTATCTTCCTCATTGTTTACCTCTTCTCCAGGTTTGGTATCATCGGCAAATTTTGATATTTTACTCTGTATTCCAATATTCAAGTCATTATGCATATATCAAAAAAAGCAGTAGTTCCAGCACTGGCCCTTGGGAACATTATTGTCTGCTATCCTCCAGTCCGAAAAATAACCATTTACCACCACTTGCTGTTTTCTGTCCTGAAACCAATTTTTTACCTAAGGTGACTCTGACCCTCCTATACCATGAATCTCAATTTTGTTAGCCAGCCATTGTGGTGCTTTATTAAACACTTCCTTCAAATCCATATGGACAACATCCATCACATATGAGGGTCCTGAACCTGCCCATGTCATTAGCTGGTCAGCCAGCACACCTTTTGGGAGGTAGCCTCCTAATTGGCCACCTCCACACTTGCCATCCTATTAAGGGCAACGGGTGAATTCCTGAAGCTGGAGGCCCAATCAGAGAGCCTGCAACGATGTCAGGCCAGTAGCCCCGCTGTGTGTGATGTAGTAAAACACAGACAAATTATTTTGAATTGGAAGCATCATGAAACCTTGTCTGTAGCCAGAATCACGATCAACACTGAGACAACCCAACTGCTGAAATGATGGTTTCTATTCACAATGCTTCTTTATTTCTGTTTCATAACACACACATCCTCAACAATATCCCAGAACTGTGGAGAGGCACAAGAAGCTTAGATTGTTCTCCTTTGAGCAGGGAAGGTTGAAGAGAAATTTCATAGAAGTTTTCAAAATTATTAGCGGTTTTGATAGAATGAATAAAGAGAAACTGTTTCCACTGAAGAAGTCAGTCACCAAAGGGTGCAGATTTAAAATAATTGGAAAAAGAATCAGGCAGTGTTGGAGGAGGAAAATTATTGTCATCTGGAATGTACTGCCTGGAATTGGGGCTAGCAGCAAATTCAATAGTAACTTGGCACATCATAACATTCAAGGCTATGGGCCAAGTGCTGGTAAATGGGATTAGGTAGGTAGGTCAGGTGTTTCTCACGTGTCGGTGCAGACTTGATGGGCTGAGGGGCCTCTTCTACACTGTGTAATTCTGTGATTATGTGATTCTGTGAACTTTCAAAAAGGAACTGTACATATACTTAAAAAGGAATAATTAGCATGGATATGGCAAAGAGCAGAGGAATGGGACTAAACTGAATAGCTCTTTCAAAGAACTGGCATGGGCACAATGGATGGAATTGCCTCCTTCTTTGTTGTACAGTTGTAGGAATTCTAACTGGCCACTTCAGTTCCATACTTCATTAATATATGTGATGAGTTCTTGAACTCCAGCAACTGCAAAAAAAAATTGTGTTTGCCTACTCTTATATGTGCATTATACAAATAACATTGGCCTGTACTTTGCTCTCAGCAGTGAAGGAACAGCTTTCATTGTTCACCTCACTGACAACTGCCCACAGACCTTTCATGGGCTTGGCAGTGGAGATTTCTATTTATCCAGCATCTATTTCAGATTGGCACCCTCTGCAGGCATCTATGAGTCTCTTCAACCAATCAGACTGACGTATCCTCACTGAGACACAGAGACTGCAAACCAGAAGGCAAAAATAAAGAAATAAAAAATTACATTTGAATCATGTACAGGAAGCGAAATAAAGATTGTAAAATACAGATAGGAATAGGGGAGAGATAAAAGAGACAAACAAAAAAAACTGCAACAACAATTCTCTTCTGATGGGATGAAATTCCACAGTCGTAAAATTATTTTTTTAAGTTGTTCAGCAGTAATTATCATTTATCACACTATCTAAACTCATTTATTTTTTAATGCAATATCCCTAACTTTTCATCCTACTTCAGTGCAAGACTAGTGGGTACATATCTTAAGTTCACACCATTACATTTCAGTGTTGAGACTATTGATAGGGACTACAACAATGCACCCTTTGTACCTCTGGCAGCAATCTGCTTTTCCTTGTTTAACTGCACATGTGGGGATTCCAGACATTACTGTTGGATTTATCCTGTAATAACAATGAACACTAATAGCCTTGCTGTTATTATTAGCATAAAATCTGGGCCATGACAGTAGCAATCTTGAATTTACTGAGTTAGAGAGGAAATTATAGGAAGGGCTGAATGTGAATTAATGCTCAAAAGAAAGATTGTTAGTAAAAGTTAATTAAACGTTTACAGCAAGGGTAAGGATGATAAGTTGCTAGCTCATTTCCTCTGATAATCCAAGATAAAGCTAATCAATATTTGTTCTTTCTAGTCGAAGATAAGGCTGTGCAGTTTACCATCACCTTCTCAAGGGCAATTAGGGATGGGCAATAAATACTGGCCTAGCCAGCGATGCCCACATCCTATAAATGAATTAAAAAAACTAGAATTCATTGAATTAAGTTTCAGATGAGTTGTGTTTGAAGATAACAAACGATTCCAATTTTAACACAAAAAGATCTGTTGCATGTTGTACACATGTATTGTTGATGTGGAAGAAGTGTTGCAGCTCTGGACATGTGAAGCTCATATTTCCTGTTGTATCTCTGCTCCGTTCACAGGATGTGGTGCCTTTGCGAATGAAACTGCACTATATAGAGAAATCTTGTACAAGATTCTCCCATGTCTCAGAGGCAATGTTGAAACCCATCAGTCAGACCTGCACAGTGTCCTTGAAGCTCTTCTACCGGCCTCCATGGGAACGCTTCCTGTTTTTGGCAAGGGCTCATCAGGCACTCTGGCAACATGTTCTGTTCATCTTATCTGAGGTCTCCTCAGCAGAGTATGGAAGCTAGGCATGTCAGTCAGGAAGAGAATCTCAATACTAGAGACTTTCTCTGGTCATCAGATCTCGAGCAGTCTCCACATGGGTATCGTGTGAAAGCAATGTAACTTGTTTGCATGCCTGGAGTAAACTGTCCATATCTTACAAGCATGCAAAAGAGTGTTGAGAGACTAATTCCTCTTCATTTCCAAACATCATTGGCCTTAGCTATTCTGATGTTGACTTTGTCAACAATGTGAACTGCTCTGGAAAGGATGCTGTCAAGGTAGGTAAATTTGTCGATTACTTCAAGACTTTGACCCTTGGCTGTAATAGTGGGCTTCAAAGGCTGTTTTTAGGGGGCAGGTTGGTAAGTGACTTCAGTCTTTTTGGTGCTGATTGTGAGACTGAAATTATCACATGTGGATGAGAGGTGGTCCATGTCATGTTGCATTTCTTGTACTGAACAAGGAAGTTAGGGAACAATTCAGTAGTGAAAATAAAGTCAGTGACCACAGCTTCATACACTTTGGGTAGAATTTTGCCCTTGGCGTGCGGACTCGGCGGGGATGGGTGGGGGCAGGCGGAGCGGTTGAGAAGCCGATTGCTGCCCGCAATCGGGCCTGGAAGGCAATTTCACGCTGGCAAGCCAATTAAGGCCCGCTCAGCATGAAACACGAGTGACAGCGCTCAGCACTGCCTGTGCAGGTGGAAGGAGGAGTGCGGGTGGGGCGAGCGCAATCTTCGCGCATATGCACGAGTTTGTGCTGCATAATCTCCCTGAGGCAGGGAACTGCCTCAGGGAGATGAAGATATATGAAAAAATATAATTTAAAAAATTAAAATTTAATGAAACGTCCCCTCATGTGACTCTGTTATTAATGGAAAAACAAAGTTTTTATTTGATTTTTATTTGATTTTGGAAACCTCATCCCACCCATGGATGATGTTTCCAGAAAAGTGCAAAGGCTGCTTGGCCTTTTTGCCTGTCCGCCAAGTGTAAGGTTGGACGGGCAGCAAAAGATTTATTTTAATTCCTTCCCCCCATCCCCCCACCCCACCCCCACTAGGGCTATCTGTACCTTTATTATCACATTCCTTAGATAATATCACCAGCTTCAACACCTCTTTATCCTTTTGCCTATGACATCTTTTGGTTATCTCCACCTATCACTGGCCCTCTATCGCGCTCTACCTATCCCACCCCCCCCCCCTTAAACCAGCTTATATTTCACCTCTTTTCTATTTTTCCTTAGTTCTGTTAAAGAGTCATACGAACTCGAAACGTTAACTGTGTTCCTCTCCGCAGATGCTGTCAGACCTGCTAAGTTTTTCCAGGTATTTTTGTTTTTGTTTTGGATTTCCAACATTCCAGTTTTTTGCTTTTATCTTTTAATTTATTTGTTTATGGCCTTAATAGGCTTTTTAATTGTCAGTGGGCACACTGCCAACTCTGGCGTGATGTCATCGTGCATCATTTTACGCTTGGTCGGGTTAGACACGCGCTCACCCGCCAAGGTAAAAATTTTACCCCTTGGCTTTGGTTGCAGTTTCCTCAAATTGAAGGCTCTGCTGTGCAATACGTAATATTAATGCAACTTTCGATAATACAGAATGCTTCCGAAAACATGGCAGAGAACATCATATTGAATAGGGTGACTGGGAATGCATCAGAGGATTCTTCAGCACCAGGACATGAGTGGGTATGCCATCTTGGAATTTTTAAAAATTCTTTTCATGGGGTGGGTGTCACTAGTAAAGCCAGCATTTGTTGCCCATCCCTAATTGCCCTTGACTGAATGGTTTGCCACACCATTTTACAGGGCAGTTAAGAGTCAACCACATTAGTGTGGGTCTGGAGTCACATGTAGGCCAAACCAGATAAGGATGGCAGATTTCCTTCCCTAAAGGACATTAGTGAAACAGATTGCTGTACCATGATGATGATTTTTTTTCTGAACAGCCAAATTTTGTCATGAACTTCCATAGACCCTCAGATCTAGCTGACAGAAGGCTTTAGTCAGATCAATAAATATTGAGTACAATTGCAGTCCTGCACTTTGCATTTCTCCTAGAGCTGATGTGCACCAAACACCATGCCAATTGTACCATGACCTTTTCTGAAGCCAATTTGACTCTCTGGCAGAAGGTACTATTCGAGATGCAATGCCAAGTGGTTTAGCAGGACTCTTGCAAGTATATTCCCAGCAATGCACAGTAGGGTGAGAAAGATGGACAATTGATGCATTTATGAATTCTTGAGAAATGACTTTCTGGTTCTACAATATCTGGTATAGTTTGGTGAGTTCGTTCAGGAGCTTTATGCCTCCTGTTTTGTATATTTTACTTGGTATTACATCTGACCTTGGTGCCTTGCCATCCGACAGGAGGCAGCTTTCATGATTTCAGTTTTGTTGGGCTCTTTTTTGGAACAAATAACATGGTGACTTCAATTTGGGGCAAGCAGGAAATTGCCCCATCATTGATTTTGAGAGCCAACACAGAACTGTGTTGATGACAATTTATCAGCAAACTTTTTTATTGTAAGCCAAGATAAAGCTGATCAAGCAAAGTTAACTGACATAAACAGGGAGAGGAGGATGCTGATGAGAAGAGTAGAAGGGTATAAGATTTGCCTAGGAGAGGGGAAGAGGGGGATCAGGGTGGAAGAGGAAAAGATGGGGAAAACAGGGATGAAAGAGATAAGGGGCAGAAGATAGGTGGACAAAGGGGAAAGTGAGAGGAAAAGTAGAAGAGGAGAGGTGAGGAGAGGGAGAAATAGGGAGCCAGGGAGGATATGAGGAGAGCTAAGGAATAATATTTCAGCAAGAAGAGGAGCAAGCTCGCCAAAAACCTCAGTTATTAGCTCGGGTCGAATTTGCTGCTGGAAGGGTTGTTTATGGTTCCTTAGATCCACTGCTCCATAACATTATACTAGTAATTAGTTAGGCCAGATATTCTTGGCATTCAGCCCTCAGTGGAATGTGAGTATACTTAATGACAAGAAAGTGCACTGAGCAGTTTCAGAGTGTCTGTCATTCTGACTGACAATGATGTTTCTTGGACTGGCAGACGCTGGACTGGCATTGCTGATGGTGTTAGGTTTATCTTATCAATTTCTCCCCCTCCACAAAATAAAGCTGATGAAACTTCAGCTGATAAACATAGGCTATTAAAAGGAAAATACTATGGAGAGGAACGGAAAAGGAGAATTTACTGCTCTTATCAATTAATTATATCTGGGGACAGATTTTCCTGTGGGCTTGGGAAAACCTGCCCTGTGTACTTTTGTGCCTTCCAAAATGCACACGCCATCCATGTGCGACTTTGCCTGGGATTTTTGTTTTTCACACAGGGGTCCAGTTGTGAGCTACAATGGAGTACATGAGGATGGTAGGTGTGGAGGTGGGTCGGTTACAAGGACCGCCTCAGTTCTCCAACACAGCAGCCAAGCTCCCAATATTGTTTAAAGACCCCTTAAACCTCACCCCCCAACCATCCCCGTGCCCCCTCAAGGCACCCATGCCACCCCATAGGACACCCCCTCAAGTCACCCATGCCCCCTCAGATCACCCATGCCACCTCCATGTGACCTCCATGACCCCTTTATTGTTCATAGCCACTCACCTAGTATATACACAGGAGCCATGTAATAGCAATGAGAAGTATTCTGAAATTGCTGGGGGGAGAAAAGTAAAATTCTAACAATCTAATAAAATCCTGAATTCAAAACACTATCATTGATACTGAAAAGACAAAAAGAACTACTCCAGTGCAAAAAAAAAATCCTTTAAGTGCCCATTAGATTTGTAAACAAAGAAGAAATCACATAAAAGGTATGTTATGTTATTACACATTCATAAAAGTTTCAGTTTTCTTGGATCAATAGATCAACAGCTGAGCTGAAGTTATTGTGAACTTTTGAAACCCAGCCAAACATTCATAATGCCTACAGCAATCATATCAACTGTTTCCAACTGCATTGCCCGAAATTGACTGGACAGAATGGTGTTCCATTTACATTTCAAAGCAGAGGTCAGAATTTACGGTCCCATCAGTGGCAGGAATCATTGTAGGTGGGACTGGAAAATTTGGAGAGTGCACAAAAGACCATTGACTTTGGGTAGGAATTTCTGCCAGGGTGCCTGTCAATCAGTGGGCAGGAGTAAGCGCAGAGATTTATTTTCAACTTTCAAAAGCAGGATCTTTTTAAACAGCCAGACAAATCACAGTACAAAACATAACAGCAGAGGCTGACATTTCTTTTACATCTTTTAATGCATTATGGCACTTTATTTAATGGAAAAATGCTGTAATGCATGACAACACTTACATAATGGTGGTCAATGGAAGAATCCACTTATCTTTGGAGGACAGGTCTCTAAGATGAATCACTGCATTAAAAACATATCTATATTACAATACAGCATTTAATAGTGACATTTAAAGATGGCAAAACATTTTGCACTTACCAATCAGAATGTTGCCAATTCCTCAGCAGGCTTCCCTCAGTGATCATGAAGTCTCCAAGGAGATGCATTTTCTTAGGGCTGCACCAGCACACAAAAAATGTTTGTGGGAGGAAATACAATCTTCCTATGGTCCTCACAATGGGGACCTCAACCTCAGAAGAGGTAGGTGTGCATTTTACACCCAGGCCTTCCTGACTTGTGAAAAGGCCACACGTAAATAGTGTGGGGTCAGGAAGGCAAAGGAAAATTGTTTTTCTGGGGAAAAAAAGGGCAAAATTTTGCAACCTGATTCAGACCTCCATTGGAAAACGGAAATCCAGCCCCAGGTTTCTACTACTGGACCAAAGCCAATTCACTGTTCAAAGTCTAGTAGGTATTCTCAGCAAAGTACATGGGTTATGGGGGAGTTGAAGCTACTTACAGTAAGTCTGCTGCAGTGATGAGTTTCATAATGTGACCCTCATAATATCACCTACCGGGGAAATGAATTCACGATACGTTGCCACCATTAAACCATTTTCATAGGACAGATAAATCTATTTTAATGTATGCATATGATTTTTTGCATAATAGTGAAATAAGAAAAAAATGCATGTGGCCATATTATTTGTGATCAGAGCAGCTATGTTTATCTAAACTAGAGAACAGGCAAAACTAGACCTGGTATTGTGCAATGAGACAGGAGTAATTAATGATCTCATAGTGAAGACACCCCTAGGTAGCAGTTACCATAATATGATTGAATTTTACATTCCGTTTGAGGGAGAGAGGAGTGGGTCTGAGACTAAGCATTAAAAATTAAATAAGGCAATTATGAGGGCATGAAAGCTGAGCTGGCTAAAGTGAATTGGCAGATTTGGTTAAGGGATAGGTCAATAGAGATGCAGTGGCTAATAATTATGGGGATATTTCAGAATGCACAGAACAAACATATTCCAATGAGAAAGAAGAAATCCAAGGGACAGGCAAACCTCTGTGGTTAACTAGGAATGTTAAAGATAGTGTCAAACTTAAAAGAAAAAGCATATAATTGTGCAAGGACAGGTGGCAGATCAGGAGATTGGACAGAATATAAGGAACAGCAAAGACTAGTAAGGAGGGAGAAATTAGAATATGGGAGAAAGCTAGCCAGAAATATAAAAAACAGATAGCAAAAGCTTTTATAATAAATATTTTTTTAAAAAAAGCAGTTAACAAAGTGAGCGTTTTTCCTATAGAAAGTGAGCCTGGAGAATTGATAATGGAAATCAAGGTGACAGCAGATGAATTGACAGGTATTTTGCATCAGTATTCACTATAGAGGATAGCAGTAACATCCCAGAAGCAGTTATAAATGAGGAAATGGAAGTGGGGAAGAAAGTCAGCAAAATTATAGTCACCAGAGAAGTGGTACTGAGTATATTGTTGGAGCTGCAGGCTGACAAGAACCCAGGTCCAGATGGACTTCATCCCAAGATCTTAAAAGAAATGTCTGGTAAAATAGTTGTTGCATTGGTTTTAATTTTCCAAAGCTCCCTAGATTCAGGGAAGATCCCATTAGATTGGAAGAAAGCAAATGCAACACCATTGGTCAAAAAGGGAGAGAGACAGAAAGTGAGGAATTACAGGCCAGCTATAGCAGGGCACTTGGATAAGTTCAAGGTAGGTTTTTTTATTATTCATTTACAAGATGCAGGCTTCACTGGCTGGGCCAGCATTTATTGCCCATCCCTAGGTGCCCTTTTTCAGGGGCATTTAAGAGTCAACCACATTGCTGTGGGCCTGGAGTCACATGTAGACCAGACCAGGTAAGGACAGCAGATTTCTTTCCCTAAAGGACATTAGTGAACCAGATGGGTTTTTACAACAATCGACAATGGTTTCATGGTCATCATTAGACTTTTAATTCCTGATTTTTATTGGATTCAAATTCAACCCTCTGCCATGGCAGGATTCAAACCTCGGTCCCCAGAGCATTACCCTAGGGCTCTGGATTACTAGTCCAGCAACACAACCACAACACCATCGCCTCCCCTCCGCTTCTCTGGTGATTGTAATTTTCCTGAGTTCCTCCCTATCTTCCATTTCCTGATTTATAACTGCTTCTGGAATGTTACAGACAGACTCAACACAGTTTTGTGAAAGGGAAATCGTGTGTAACCAACTTATTGGAGTTCTTTGAGGAAGTAACTTGTGCTGTGGATAAAGGAATAAAGGTGGATGTACTGTACTTAGATTACCAAAAAGCATTTGACAAAGTGCCACATCAAAGGTTATTGCAGAAAATAAAAGCTCAAGGTATAGTGGGTAACATATTGGCATGGATAGAAGATTGGCTGGCTAACAGGAAGCAGCGAGTAGGCATAAATGGATCTTTTTCAGGTTGGCAAGATGTAACAGGGATCAGAGCTGGGACCTCAACTGTTTACAATTTATATTCATGACTTGGATGAAGGGATTGAAGGGATGATTGCCAAATTTGCTGAAGGCAAAAAGACAGGTAGGAAAGTAAGTTGTAAAGAGGACATAAGGAGGCTACAAAAAGATATAGGTAAAGTGTGTGGGCAACTGTCTGGCAAATGGAGTATAATGTAGGAAAATGTGAAATTGTCCACTTTGGCAGGAAGAATAAAAATGAAGCATATTATCTACATGGTGAGAGATTGCAGAGCTCTGAGATGCAGAGGGGTCTGGGTGTGTAATGCATGAATCACAAAAGGCTAGAATGCAAGTACAGCAAGTAATTAAGAAAGCTAATAGAATATCATAATTTATTGCGAGGGAAATTGAATACAATAATAGGGAATACAAAATATACAGTTGTATAGAGCACATATGGAGTACTGTGTACAGTATTGGACACATTATTTAAGTAAGGATGTAAATGCATTGGAAGCAATTTGGAGGAGCTTTGCCAGACTAATACCTGGAATGGGCAGGTTGTTCTTATGATGAAAGATTGGACAGACTAGGCTTGTATCTGCTGAAGTTTAGAAGAGTAAGAGGTGACTTGATTGAAACTTATAAGATTCTGAGGGGCTTTGACAGGGTGGATGTGGAGAGGATGGTCCCTCTTGTGGAAAAATCTAGAACTAGGGGTCACTGTTTAAAAATAAGGGGCCGTCCATTTAAAACAGGGATGAGACGGAATTCTTTCACTTACTCTTGTTCAATACTCTTTGGAACTCTCTTCCTGGAAGAATGATGGAAGCAGAGTCTTTGGATATTTTTAAGGCAGAGATGGATAGATTTGTGGTATGCAAGGGGTGACAGATTATCAGAGGTAGGCAGGATGCAGATTTGAGGTTACTATCAGATCAGCCATGATCTTATTTAATGGTGGAACAGGTTCGAGGGGCTGAATGGCCTACTCCTGCTCCTTGTTCATATTCAACAGGCAGCATCATTTCAATGAGAAGGATCTTGTTGAGTTTAACAATGCTTAAATAATTCAATTGTAGCATCACCATGTTGATTGCCAGGGACAACGTTTGCCACAGGCAGAATAATGTCTGGTTCATCATCAGATTATGTAAGACAATTTTACATTTTGTCTTTTTGTTCTGAGATAATTATTATTTAGCTATTAAAAAATTGGCAGCAGATGTAATCAATCTAATGAAGTACATTACCCAATAGCAGCCTCTCTGCAAGATCAGTGTTGGGATAGAGTTCAGTTTTAACCAATTGTTTACTGCTGGCATTAGTTTTAAATTAGTCATTGTAGCGCTTGAATAAAGATGGAGTTGCTAGTCAGCACAATTTTGTCAAATGTCATAAGAATTATTAAGTCTATCGGCAAAATTGTTCAATAATGACAAACATATTTTTTTTGTTCAAACATAATTTTAAACCCCAAAGCAGGTGGGTTTGGGTTGGCTATGAAGTAAAAATGCAAAAAAAAAACTCAGAGTTAACCTGACTCGTCTTTAATCTGCCAAGTACAGAATTTAGTGGAGGTGACCAACTCACTTCCAGGAAGTGGGCAACGCATTTAAACATTTTAATCAGGCTGCACGCCTCAGAATCCTGAGCCTCAGGAAACCCAACAGCTTCTGCAAGGAATAGGTAAGTGCTTTTCCACCAATGGTCATGAGACAAGAGGAGCAGGAGTGCTTCCCATTGGCCCCCAAAGAAACCTCCCCAGCAATCACCCCCACACGTTTGATCAAATGTCCTTCACAGCCCTCAATCTGCTCCCCACACCAACAACTCTCCATGTCCTCCTTAGGCACCCTGAAATCTTCATTCCCCTTCCCCGAATGTCTCCAACCCCTCATCCATGTTTGCCCTGACACTTTAATTACTCCAGCACCACACCCCTCCCAACACCACCGACCCCCCGCCACCTCCCCCCACCCCCCCACCCCCCCAACCCCCCAACATCGATGACCACCAACCACCAGTCTTGTAACCTGGTATGATAGGCTTTCCCACCCTGCAGCCAGTCAGCCTCTTGCTGACTGCAGCCAGGAATCAATGTCCAGAAATGAAATCAGGTCCTGCCATTAAGTTCACACGGACCTGAGGAAAACCCAATCTTCCAAGTTTTCCAACTGCAAAACTTCCCCTATCCACCAGATCCTCCCCACCCATTTGATCCTCCCATCTTCCTGTTTATATTGAGGCTTTATTGCTAGAGCGTTATTTTTTTCAGTAGGCAGTCGACTCAATCTTCCAACAAGCTTCTTTCTAGTTTAATCAACCACTGCAATTACAGATCTAATGCTCTAGGCTCAGTGGAGGGATTTCCCACACCAGAACTTCTTTGGCCCTGACCCCAAATGCCCAGCAATATTGGGACATTTGGAACCCGGAAAACAGGGCAGGGAAGGGGCAAAAGTGATACTTGCCTGAGTCTCTAGCTTGGGGTCATGGCTGGAAGACCTTGGAAATACAGAAACTGATTGCATTGACTGATCCTCTTATAAGTCAATCATAAAATAGTCACCCTGCACTTTGTGTGGAATTCACTAACTGCCCCCTTAAGCAACCATCCAATGCATTTCCAGCTATTGCATGGGCTGCATTATGAAAGGGAAATCATGTATGACCAATTTTTGGAGTTCTTTGAGGAAGTGACAAGCAACATGGATAAAGGAGAACCTATGGATGCGATGTACTTAGATTTCCAGAAGGCATTTTACAAGGCGCCACATCAAAGGTTACTATGCAAAATAAGAGCTCATGGTGTAGCGGGTAACATATTAGCATGGATAGAGGATTGATTAGCTAACAGGAAGCAGAGAGTAGGGATAAATGGGTCTTTTCAGGTTAGCAAGATGTGACAAGTGGAGTGTCACAAGGATCAGTGCTGGGGCTTCAACTATTTACAATTTACATCAATTGGATGAAGGGACCAAATGATTGCTAAATTTGCTGATGACACAAAGATAGGTAGGAAAGTAAGTTGTGAAGAGAATGAAATGGTTCGGCAAGGGGACATAGATAGGTTAAGTAAGTGGGCAAAAATTTGGCAGATGGGATACAATGTGGGAAAGTATGAACTTGTCCACTTTAGCAGGAGGAAAAGAAAAGCAGCATACTATTTAAATAGAGAGAAATTGCAGAACTCTCCAGCACAGAGGGATCTGGGTGTCCTGGCACATGAATCACAAAAAGTTAGTATGCAGGTATAGCAAATGATTAGGAAGGCAAATGATATGTTATTGTTTATTGTAAGGGGAATGGAATATAAAATTAAGGATGTTTTGATACAGTTGGTGAGACTACATCTAGAGTATTGTGTACAGTTTTGGTCTCCTTATTTAAGAAAGGATATAAATGCTTTAGAAACAGTTCAGAGAAGGTTCGCCCAACTGATACCTGGGCTGGAGGTTATCTCGCGAGGAAAATTTGGACAGGCAGGGCCTGTATCCATTGGAGTTTAGAAGATTGAGAGGTAATCTTATTGAAACATATAAGACCCTGAAGGGACTTGCCAGGGTGGATGCTTCCTCATGTTTCCTCATGTGGGAGAGACCAGAACCAGGGGATACAGTTTAAAAATAAGGGGTCTCCCATCTGAAACAGAGATGAAAAGATTTTTTTTTCTCTCAGAGGATTGTGAACCTTTGGAACTCTGTTCCCCAGAGAATGATGGAGAGAATGTCAGTAAATACTTTTAAGGCAGGGGCAGATATATTCTTGACTAACAAGGGAGTCAAAGGTTATTGCGGGTAGGCGGAATGTGGAGTTGAGGCCACAATCAGATCAGCCGTGATCTTATTGGATGGCAGGCTCAAAGGGTCAAATGGCCTATGCCTACTCCTAATTCATAAGCTTATATGTTCATGTGCATTCCCCACCCCTCCCACCTGCCACTTCCATAATGAGTGCCTAAGATATGTCCAACTATATTATACTTATCTAATTCCCCTCCTGCCCCAAATATTCCAGCAAGGCCAGGAGCAGAACTCTCCCTCTACCGCAAAGACACTGCTAGAGCAGGCTGCAAAATTTTATTCCCTCATGGCAACATTTAGTTAGGATTTCCTTACAGTTTGGCTATTATGGTGACTTGGGTAACAAGGAGTGTAACCATGTATTTCAGAATGCATGCATGCACAGACAAAATGACATTTCCAATTTCAGTAGAAGTTAGAGTAACACCTGATATGTAAGGTTATTTCACTGGCAATAAAACACACCAACCTATTTATCCATAGTTGTGTTCATTGTCACAGAGGCTAAATGAGGAGTCCAGGATTCCATCACTATTAGATACCCTGGATGCAATATGTTTCCTGATCTTTGGAAGCAATATAATGCATTGTTCCTCCATAAACTTAAAGGCATTCAAAATTCAGCTGCCTGTGTCTTAACTCGCAGCAAGTCATGTTCCCCTAGAACCCCTTTGCTTGCTGACTTACAATGGCTCTCGGTCATGAAACATCTTGACTTTAAAATCTCATTCCTGTTTTCAAATCCCTCCATGATGCTTGTCCCTCGCTGCTTCTGTAATCCCCTCTAGCTACACAACCCTCCAGGACATGCACTCCTCTAATTCTGGTCTCTTGTGCCTCCACCACTGGTGGCTGTGCCTTCAGTTGCCTAGGCCCCAAGTCCTGGAATTCCCTCCATTCACCTCTCTACTTTGCTTTCCTCCTTAAAACCTCTTTGGCGAAGCTTTTGGTCATCCGACCTGATGTGGCTCCTTACATAGCTCATCGTCATACATCGTTTTATAATGTTCCTGTGAAGTGCTTTGGGACATTTCATTACATTAAAGGCACTGAGTAGATATAAATTGCTGTTAATGGTTTTATTTCTGAGACCCTATGAGTGAGCTAATCCCCTGTCAGACTAACTGTTAAAAGTGGTTTAATGGGGAGCAGGGCAGTCAAATTAGATCAACATTTGGATGTTCTATACAATGATAATCATTTTGAATTAATGATGCTATCAGTATCCTTGCATGACAAGGGAACAAAATATATCTACATTTTGGATGCTGTATAGCCTTTGACACTTTTAACAACACAGGTATTTAGTGTCATGCAATTTTAATATAATTCTAATCTGCAGAATTACAGCATAGAATGACTGTGTATGCAAAACTTTAAAGAATGAATTCACAAAATTCAAAATGAATACTGCAAAGGGTTAAACCAACAACTAAATTTTAATTTCCTCTAATTTCCAGTTCTGAAGAACAGTCATATTCCACTCAAATCAGTAACTCTGTTTCTCTCTCCACAGATGCTGCCAGGCCTGCTGAGTATTTCCAACATTTTCTGTATATCTTATTTATTATTCATAATTTTCTCTCCTTATGTTTCCCTTTTTAATGCTGATTATTTTATTAGAGTTCACTTGAAACTCCTACTGCATGCATATTTATCACTTGAGAGAATATACCTCTTCTACTTCTTGCTTTCAGTGACTAATTTAACAGAGAAAAAGGCCTCAATGAAATGTATTCAAACATTTTGACATTTTGCTTCACCTCACTTCCAGTGTAGAAATTGTTTCTGACAGTCATTAAATCAGGAGCCCACTGTTTTGCTCTGTTGAACCTTGTGCTTACTCAATAAAGATGCACACAGACGTTGCATTATGTTCAAAGGGTTTGTTTCTACACTAGAAAATACTCTTGTCAACAATGATTCAAAACAGCTTTGACCAAAGTCCTTTCTGCTCTGTAGAGCTCTTTCTTGTGCAAGAACGCACTTTTACTAAAAATAGTATGTGTACGGAAACAATAAAAGCCATTTATTCGAGCAATCTCTTAATCACCTCACAGGCAAAGATGCTAATTAGAAATACTAGCTTGTTATATTAGATTCTTTATTCTTTCAGCATATTTTACGTGATAATGTGTCTTACAATATTCAATGTTAGAGTGAAATAGAATATTTTTAAAGACCTTGGACAAAACGTGATACTTCACAAAACCTTAAAAGATTTTTTTTTAATCAAGATCATACATGTTGGATTGAAAACTTTTTACTGACAATGCTACCGCCATCTTTGGTTGTCCCATAATTCTTAAAAGGGCACCTCCTCATAGCAAACGTAATGTACACGAATGCTCCACTCCGGTTAATTAACGTGTACGCCCTTGCACAAAAGGGCGAGCGGCTGGCAGTCTTTCAGCAGCTCCCACTGCTGCTGGTGACCTCCAAGCCAGTCATTCTGGGCGGTGACTTCAACTGCATCATCGGTGCGGCTGGACAATCCAGCAGGGCCGACAGCAGATTGGACGCTACGTCCAGATCCCTGATGGAAACAGTAAAGGATGCTAAGCTGCACGATGTCTTCAGCAACCCTGCAGACGGAGCGCAGCGTAGATACACGTGGTCATGGCCAGACGGGTCCATCCGTTCCAGGATAGATTTCTTGTTTGTGTCCCGAGCGTTCGCAGTCAGATCCACCAACATCAAGCCGGTGTTCTTCTCTGACCACTGCCTCCTACTGGCTGACTGTCACTTAGGGGAAGACCAGAGGGTGGGCAGGGGGGCATGGAAGCTAAACATGCAACTGCTGACCCCAGAGAACTTTGAGGAGCTCAAGAGGGATTACAAAGGTTGGAGAACCGTGAAACCCCTCTTTGAGTCCCTGACACACTGATGAGAAGCGATCAAGAGGTTTTTAATCTTAAAGGCGCTCAGAAAGCTAGAAAGGAACAGAGGGGAATGTCCCGAATCCAGAAAAACATGCAGAATCTGCTCCGGCTGCAGTCGATGGGGGTCGATGTCAAGGAGGAACTCCAAGAGGTGAAGAGCCAGCAAGCCTCGCTCTTTGCCTCAGAGGCCTCCAAGATCATCTTCCATTCCAGAGTCCGCTCCGTGGAGCAGGATGAAATGTGTTCATGTTTCTTCTTCCAAAAGGTACATAGAGAGAGCTCTGTGATCAGCAGCCTGAAGGAAGAAGACGGCTCAGTAAAGTCATTGCAGTCCGACATTTTGAGGATCAGCAAATCCTTTTATGCCGGATTGTATGACGTGAAGCCCACAGACAGCACGGCCTCCCAGTCCTTCCTGTCCTCTATCATGGAGGTCTTAGGCGACAGTACACGGGAAAGTCTGGACAAACCGCTAACTCCTGACGAACTGCCTAAGGCCCTGACGAAGGACTAAGGTCCTTCGAGAAGAATAAAACTCCTGAAAGTGAAGGCTTACTGGCGGAGTAGTATTCGGCTCTGTGGGACTGGATCGGCCAAGACCTGCTAGAAGTGTACGAGAGTATGCTTCTAGCCGGCAGCATGTCAGAATCCATGAGGAAAGGCATCATCACCCTCATCTACAAGCACAAGGGGGAAAGGGAGGAAATTAGAAATTGGTGACCCTTTTCAGTGTTGAATGTGGACTATAAGATTCTGTCCAAGGTCATCGCCAATCGGGTCAAGACCGCTCTAGAATTGGTGATCCACCCTGACCAGACCTGTACTGTGCCTGGCAGGAAGATCTCTGACAGCCTCGCGCTGCTCAGGGATACGATTGCCTATGTGCAGGACAGGGGTGTGGACACCTGCCTCATCAGCCTGGATCAGGAGAAGGCCTTTGACAGAATATCGCACACCTACATGGTGGATGTGCTCTCCAAAATGGGGTTTGGGGAAAGATTTCGCAATTGGATCTAACTGCTTTACACTAACATCAGTAGCGCAGTCTCAATCAATGGATGGGAATCAGAAAGCTTTCCGATTAAATCTGGAGTCAGGCAGGGCTGCCCTCTCTCCCCTGTCCTTTTTGTGTGTTGCATAGAACCTTTTGCTGAGTCCATCAGGAAGGATCCGGGCATAAGAGGAGTGATGATCCCAGGCAGTGGAGGCACTCAGGTCAAAGCCTCCCTGTACATGGAAGATGTCACCGTTTTCTGCTCAGATCCGCTGTCGGTGCGCAGACTGATCCACATCTGCGACCAATTCGAACTGGCCTCGGGAGCCAAGGTAAATCGTGGGAAGAGCAAGGCCATGTCCTTTGGGAACTGGGCTGACCGATCCTTTGTCCCCTTCACCGTCAGGGCTGACGGCCTGAAGTTGCTGGTGATATGGTTCGGAGGGACCAGGGCATGCGTTGGAAACTGGAAGGAGCAAGTGTCTATGGTGCAAAGAAAACTGGGCATGTGGGAGCGACTCTCCCTCTCCATTGTGGGTAAGAACCTGGTCATCAGGTGTGAGGCACTCTCGCTGTTGCTGTAAGTGGCGCAGGTCTGGCCCATTCCAGACTCCTGCACGATGGCAATCACCCAAGCCATCTTTCGCTTTATCTGGAGGTTGAAAATGGATCGTGTCCTCAGGGAAGCGATGTACAAGCCTCTAGATAAAGGGGGAAAAAACATGCCCAACATCGCCCTCATACTGATGGCCACCTTTGTTTGTGGCTGCATCAAGCTGTACATAGATCCTCAGTATGCAAACACCAAGTGTCACGACGTGCTGAGGTTCTACCTTTCCCCAGTGTTGCGAAGGATAGGTCTGGCTACACTGCCGCGGAACGCTCCAAGTAGTTGGACCGTGCCATACCACCTGTCCCCTGTGGAAAAATTTATGCAGAGAAACACCTTTGACCACAAGTCCATCAGGCAGTTGTCGGCACGTAGCCATGTGGGAAAAGGAGAGGGTGGGGAGAGGGTGGATCCTGTGGGATGGTTCCCCGATCAGACTGTCAAAGTCATTTGGCAGAATACCTCATCACCCGAACTTTCCAAGGTGTAGCTTGGCTGGTGGTGAGAAAGACCCTCCCCATCAGATCCTTCCAACACGCCAGGAGCCTCACCTCCTATGCATGTTGCCCTCGAGGTGGCTGTGGTGGGGACGAGACCGTTGTTCACCTCCTTGTGGATCGTGCCTTTGCAAAGAAGGTCTGGAGAGAGATGCAGTGGTTTCTGTCGAGGCTCATCCCAAGCAGTTCTGTGACACAGGACTCTGTGCTTTACGGGTTGTTCCCAGGGACACACACCGAGACAAACATCAACTGCAGCTGGAAGATCATCAGCTCGGTGAAAGACACTCTTTGATCTGCCCGAAACTTGTTGGTCTTCCAGCGCAAAGAGCTGTCCCTGACCGAGTGTTGCAGACTGGCACATTCCAAGGTCCAGAACTACATGCTGAGGGATGCACTAAAGCTTGGGGCAGCTGCTGCAAGGGCGCAATGGGGAAAGGTCGCTGTCTAAGACCTTTCTGCCACAGTGCACCGAGGGACTGGGAACTGGTTAGAGCCCCTCGAGCTGTACAGCTCAAAATGAATGTATGCATTAAATAATAGTTGTATTATAATTGTATTGAAGCACCTCAATGTGCAACATGATGTATGTTGATAACTCCAATATCATTGTCTGATTGTCTACATTGACCATATCGAAATGATTGTCACATTAATTGATTGTATTGATGCACCTTGTGATCCATGTGTAAAAGTTGAATCTGATTGTACTTTTGTGATGGTGATTTTGAAATGTTTTGGAATGTTCTTCCAGATATTTTATGAATAAAGTATATTTTTCAAAAAAAAATTCTTAAAAGGATGCCAGGATAAATTAAAAGGGACTGTCCTCTGATCTGATCATGCCCATTGAAATAATATAGCTTCAGAAATTAGCCAGTTGTATAGATTTTATATTGTCAATACGTTCACAGCAGCCATGAAATAAAGAAACACATAAAGACAAGCACAGACAACACAAACACTATAAAAGTAAACAATACAAGGGGTGAAAAATGGAAAAAGGCCTCAACATAGACATACATCGATCATGATGTGCAATTAATTCTTGCTCATTCATTCTGATGCAGGCAACATGCAAACCTTGTGCTGCCTGTTCATGTACATGATTGTAGCATGCAGCCAATACTAAGCTTGCTGTTGAGTGGTTGCATGCTGTTCAGGGAGCAGGGGGCATTCACTTGTATGATGCGCTGGATATTGTAGTATAAGGGTATCTGGAATAGCAAGAGCTAATGTGGGGCTGGGAAGCATGACCTGAGGCTAGAGTGAGCTGTGGACTGGCAGAGACCTGTAGATGCAAGCATAGAGTTAGCTCATGATTTGGGCTATACCCTGTATATATGTACATATATGTGTTACCAATTAACACTTAATGTTCAACCAAACAAGACTCAGAATCTCCTCATGAGACCTACTGAACAACCAAAATACAATAAGCATGGTCTCACACTAAATGCACACTCAGGGAGTAAAAATGTTTGCATTTATGGAGCTCTCTGCATTTAGATGCACCATCCACAAAGTTCAATATGTCCAGTCAATGGCACCCTGCAACAAGAAGAAGCTCACTATCCTGGTGAAGCCGTGTGAATGCATGTCTGCTTTTCTCTGGGTAAAGAAAATGCAATGTATTTCCTAATTCTAGTATGCAAAACATCAGTTATTCAGACCTTGAACCCTCTCCTCCATCCCCACCCTTTTTTTATACCCTTTTTTCTTTATTCATTTTTTAAATTTGTTTTTACCACTTATTTTCATTATTATTATTTTTTAAATTTATTTCCATTTTTATTCATTGTTTTTAGCCTATTTTCAATTTTTTCCTCCACCACGATCCCCTTCCCCCACCCAACCCCCATAGGGCCATCTGTCACTTTCCAGAGTGCTTACCCTGGTCCAGACATTATCACATTCTGCTTTCCACTCTTAATGTCACCATTAGCACCTCCTTTAGTCAGTACCACCATTATTAACAACCCTTTGACCTTTTGTTTATGACATCTTTTGCAATCTCTCCTTTGCCTCCACCTGTCGCTGGCCCCCTATCCAGCTTCATCTGTCCCATCCCCCTTAATCAGTATATATTTCATCACGTTTCTACTTCCATTTAGCTCTGAAGAAGAGTTATACAGACTTGAAATGTTAACACTGTCTTTCTCTCCACAGATGCTGTCAGACCTGCTGAGTTTTTCCAGCATTTTTTGTTTCAGATTTCCAGCATCCTCAATATTTTGCCTTTATCTCAGTTATTCTTATACTGCGTGGATGACAACCTGTGTGATGTTGGATGTATCGTTTGTTCCTGCCTCGAAGGATGCCAATGTGAAGAAGTTCATGGCAATGGTCAGATTTGCAGCCACTTTCCTCACCCTGTTCTGAGGCTTCAGGCCCGGCTGCAACAGTGGCAGATGTCAGTGAACACACCCTTGTAAAACAGAGATGTTGCACATACTGTTCCTCACTGAGGCTGAGGTAAAATAATTGCTCCCTGAAGACCCTATGTAGGTATGGTCTCCTGCTGAGGGCCCCTCCTCCTTATATCTCTCGGTGGAGTGTTTCGTCCTCTCTATCACCTCTGCTCAATATCCCTGCAGGGTGCAGGGGATAGACACTACTGTACTCATAACTGGAAGGGAGTGGTCTGAGCAGCAGCCTTGAAGTGAAAACCAAGGCCTTCACCATGTGCAACACCAGTCTCTGCAGACTGCACCAACTTTAATTAGCAGTAGAAAACTGACAGTGGAATTCAATCAGCAACGAGCCTGAAAGTGATAGATGGTCCCTTTAAATAGAGTCATTTGGGTGGTCCTTCCAGTTGCTGGACACATGTTCAGCTGTATGTATTTAAGAGAGGGAATTGCTGGAGCATTGATGTCAAAATGGCATTGCTGACATAAAATCACATTACATACTCACATTACAATCTGTCTGGTCCACATACTTCCCTCACCAGAAGTATCCATGTGCAATGACAACACAATTTTGCACCCAAAACAGCACTGGTAGTACCAAAATTATTGGCACATGGAGCTAAATTTTTCAGCCAAAATTTTTATACCAGACGTGGTGGCACAAATATATCAAAGATAGCTTATAGCTTAAACCAAATTAATGGAAGGTTTCAAGTTGTGCCAAATTAGAAACAGAATGCTGTTGAAGAAGACTGCTAATTCATTCTCTTGCATCAGATCTTTCTCTGACTATTCCTGCAGACCATTCTTCATTTTACATATATATCAAGTAGATTTCAAAGCATTCAAATCAGTAATTGATACATTGGAGATTACAGACTAATTTGTATTGTACTTTATCCTGTTTTATCTGACAAACTTAGCAAATAACACATTTTAGAAATGAGATAATATAAACACAAATTCTTTAATCTATTTTAAAGTCTTGAATTACTGAAACCCTGAGGCCTGAATTTCACAGAGCTCTTTCAGAACTATGTAATTATTATAAGCTAATATGTTTTAGCTAGCCAACATCCTCTTAAGGCAAAATTGAATTATTCACCTACCCTTAGCTGTTAGGAAAAGTCCATGGATATTTCATAAAATTGGAAGCCTTACAGCCTTTGGAAACTTACATTAAAAAAAAGCACAAAAATTTGACTCCACCTGTGGACACTAGAAGAACAGCAGCATATGTTTCCTATCAAATGCTTCACTCCAGATTGTAATCCTAATGTTCCATTAGGAGGTAGAAGTGACGTTGGAAACCAAGCATGCTGTACAACCACTTTAGAGGCAGACATTTCCTTATAAGCTTCCCTATTGTTGGATAGATGTTCTGAATGTTAGTTATATCAACTGTCTGAGACTCCAGACCATATCAGTTGGATGATCTAATTTGCCTTGAGGAAGCACTTCACTTCTTGCTGCACTCAGTTGACCTGGTGTAGCTTTAAAGACTGTGGGCAGAATTTTAGGGCAGCGGGCTTTTACATTCCCAACAAAGTCAATGGAGTTTAGAATGGCTTGCCGCATTTTACGCCCCAGCCCCCACCATGACAGGGCTGTAAAATTTCGGCCTGTGTAATTTTTTTAGGTCATTCACTGGCTTTATGTCATTCTATTTCTATTCCACCTTATTCACAACAAACAAAAACCATATGGGAAGTGAAAATCTGTTCTGTGCAGTTTTGAAACAGGAATGCTCAGGCAGACCACCACAATCATGCCAGATTGGTTAGTGTCACTTCTGTTACTTCTTTAAAAGGACTGGAAACTGATTTGAATGCTAAGCATTTCAATTAGGAATTAAATATGAATGAAAAGTAAAATACTGCAGAATACTGCTAGAAACCTGAAATAAAAGCAGAAAGTGGTGTAAATACTCAGCAGGTCAGGCAGCATCTGTGAAGAGAGAAATAGAGTTAACATTTCAAGTAATATGACTTCTTCAGAAAAAGAGTCAGATTCGACTCAAAACATTAACTCTGTTTTTCTCTTTCCACAGATGCTGCCAGACCTGTTGCGTTTTTACACCACTTTCTGATTAAATATGAATTGTAATTTTACAACAATATGCTAATTTTGTATTCTGTATCTTTACATGATTCCCTTACAATTATCTTTCTTCCTCACATAAAGTTCGTAAAGATCTATTGATATGAATAACCCTCCAGCATCTCACCAAACAGATTAACCATATCAGCATGGAACCATGGAAACCAGAGACTGACACTTTGGGCTAGATTTTTAATTTCCACTGGGGATTTTAACAGCGGTGGGTGGGAATTCTTCTCCTTCCAGCTCCATCCTGCCCCCAGGCCATTTACCCAGAGGCAGGATGGGCGCTCAGCAGGGCTACCCAGCCACAAGCGGTGAGTAGATAAGTCACCCAATTGAAGGTCTATTAGGCCTAGGGTTTTCCAGTCAGCCTCCAGTTCTGCGCAGGTAGCTGGGGCCAGTTAAGTTGTCTGGAGGTGATCTCTTGGCAGCAGATTAGGAGGTGGGGTAGGTTGGTGGAACAGTGCTGTCGGCAGGCTTATGGGCCCTTCCTTCCTGCCTGGGTGCAGCACCAGCTGCGCACCACCCTGTAGAATGGCTCCCCCCACAGTGGTGTCCTGGCAGCAGTGACCATTCTTAATTTAAAGTTAGGAAAAATTGGAGAGAGAACGCCTTCATTTCAAATTGTTCTCTCCCTCACTTATTTGTCTTGGCATCCTGCTATAGCTTTCAAGTTGAAAAGGCTCTGAATGGCTGTTCCCTTTTGAGAGCCCGCCTGCTGTACCAAATCAGCAGATTTGGGAAAATCCTGCCCTCTGTCATGCCCAGGCATTCTGAGGCCAGTGGTAGCGCCACACTGTTGCTTCAACTAAGCTGATACCAGCTAATTTAGCATGGGCTAGAGTAGTAGTGTACTTAAAATGCAACAGTAAAATAACATACTCCACTCTGCCCAAAACACTGTCATTTCAACACAGATTCAAAAATCATCTTTTGTTGCCCCAGAGTGACTATTTTTATTTCCCTGATTCTTCCCACGACAGCAATATGATGCAATTATTTACTTCAGAGGTTGTTTGCGAATTGTGATTGGCCATTTCACTTAGGATATTTATACTCTGAAAAGAGGCTCTTTTCACAGGTTGGTTCAAACCTAAGCCACATTTGTGAGAGGAGGATGTGCTAACTGCGTTCCTCCAGTTCTTGCAGTTGTATTAAAATTGAAAAGAGATAGAAAAATCAAATATAAAATGAATAGAAGCTGTGAAAGGAGGTAAGCAAAGATTAAACCAACAAGAAATTAAAAATAGTATATTGAGGAAATGGAAAACAACCATAGAAAAATAAATGTAAAGTCACTGGCTCAGATAACAATTAAAAACTAAACGCACTAGGCCATTGATTAATGCAAGACTCAAATGCATTGGTCCTGAAACAGTAACCCGAACAAAATAATAATCTGTGAAGAACAAAGTTTAAAACAGAGGTCTGGTGACAAGAAACTAGGCCCCATAGTTAATACGATTTTCTCTCAAATCCCATTCTATTGATATCAGCTAGCAATAGTCAGAGAATCTGAACTGTAAGTGGAAAGTTAAGTTAATTAAACAGGGATATGTGTAGTCATCTTCCCCTTGTTTTATCCAACAGGAAGCATTATTAAGCTGTGAAATATATGCTCAATAAATGTAATGCGCACGTAGCCTCAGTATTTAAATTACTTTAATTTGATTTGTCATGAGCTAGGAGTGAACCAAAAACTATTATGAATGCTAAATTTGCAGTAGCTACTATTTTCCTAGATTCTTTGAAGAATGCTCATGATTAAAAGCAACAAACATCCTGAAGGCAAATACGAAGTGTAACATGGCAATGACAAAGGTGCAGTTTTTTTTAGAGGTTTAAATAAACATCCAGGCCCTGAAGCTGGTGAAGGGAAGGGCCATGAGGCTGATTCTGTGTCAGAGGACTGAGTTGTTGGAAAGGTTCGATAAAACTTGAACTTCTTATGTTGAAAGAAGGCAAATGGAAAGCACAGAAAAATGGCATGTGGGATCGATATGGTTAATCTGGAGTTACAGGGGCTGCATTTGCATTTGCTATAGGGTTGCAAAATGATAGGGAGATAGAGCTGAGGCTGCTGAGAAGGGAAATTCTCTGCAGAATGAGGAGAGGGCTCTCCATGGTAGGCCCTAACCGTAGGGTTTTACAGAGACCACTTCCATTACCATCACCTCAGCCACGAGCAATTCCTGAGGTGCTTGCAATTCACCAAGGATATGGTGTAAAATTGTGCCACCTCCATCGACAGGACATGGAGCCTCACACCAGATGAAGCACGACAGGGTGCTGTCAGTGGTCATCAAGGTTGGTTTTGGCTTCTATGCAATTGCACCTTTACAGCTGAGAATATTACCAACATTTCGCAGCTTGCCATCGAGAGGCAACAGAGGGGTGGGGATGTGGTTTTGCCAGTGTAACAGTGTTCCCAATGGTGCAGGGGTCCAATGACTGCATGCACGTGTCTCTGCACACTGCACATGTGAACAGGGAGATCTGTAATAACAGCAAAGGATTTCAATTTATTTACATGCAGTTGCTGTGAGAACATGCATAAACCATCATGTTGGTTAATGCCCACTATCTTGACAGCAGCCACAACATTATTCTTAGGCAGTCTGCCATTCCTGACATATTTGGGCCACCATGAAGAATCACAGGCTACTTGGAGACAAGGGATAGCCCATGTACACATGGCTGACAGTGCGTCCTCTGCCATCCAACCACTCAAGAACAACACATGTACAATGAGGGGCATGTTTCCACCAGAAATGCCATGGAGCAAACCATTGGCATTCCTGAGCAATGGTTCTGTTGCCTGGCCTCATCAAGGGGAACCCAACAACATTCATGAGAGCATGTCTCCAAAATCTTTGTTGCCTGCTGCATACCTCCCAGTCTCACTATTATAACATGTAGGCATTGTTGCCAGGCATGTGGAGGCCACCTTGGGAGTAGGAGGAGGTCAAGGCATCTGGGACTGCCAGATTTTGGACCAGCTATCTGTGAGCTCCTACTGAGAATCTAGTTCCCTTAGAACATCATACCATCACCATCATTGCTCTAAACGTCACTTCAATGTCCATCAGTAAGAGTGGCTCGGTAGCGCCACTACTGACTGAGCTGGCCGAGTCCTAAAGGGCATAGCTGCTGGACTGCGTCTGTGGAGGGTGGTGAGGGAACCAACAAGAGGGAAAAACATACTTGACCTTATCCTTACTAACCTGCCTGCTGCAGATGCATCTGCCCATGACAGTATCGGTAGGGGTGACAACCGTACAGTCATCGTGGAAATGAAGTCACGTCTTCACATTGAGGATATCCTCCATTGTGGTGTGCGGCACTACCAGTGTGTTACATGGAATAGATTTCTAACAAATCTAGCAATCCAGACTGAGCATCCATGTGGCACTGTGGGCCCTCAGCAGCAGCAGAATCTCTAACCTCATGGCCTGGCATATCCCCACTCTACCATTACCATCAAGCCAGGGGATCAACCCTGGTTCAATGCAGAGTGCGGGAGGGCATGCCAGGAGCAGCACCAGGCATACCTAAAATTGAGGTATCAACCTGGTGAAGCTATAAAACAGAACTATTTGCATGCCAAACAGCATAAGCAACAACTGATAGACAGAGCTAAGTGATCCCACAACCAACAGGTCAGATCTAAGCTCTGCATCCTGCCACATCCAGTCATGAATGTTTGTCCATATCTGAACCAAGGCTATAATGAGGTCAGGAGATGAGTGGCCCTGGCGGAACCCAAACTGGGCATCAGTGAGCAGTTTATTGCTAAGCAAATGCCGCTTGAAAGCACTGTTGATGGCCCTTCCATTACTTTATTGATGTCCGAGAGTAGAATGATGGGGTGGTAATTGGCCGGGTTGGATTTATCCTGCTTTTTGTGTACAGGACATACCTGGGCAATTTTCTACATATCCGGGTAGATGCCAGTGTTGTAGCAGTACTGAAACAGATTGCCTAGGGCACGGCAGGTTCTGGAGCTCAAGTCTTCAGTAATTGTCCACAACAACTCACTGGAGGAGGAGGCTCCACAAATATCCCCATCCTCAATGATGGAGGAGCCCATCACATCAGTGCAAAAGATAAGGCTGAAGCATTTGCAACAATCTTGAGCCAAAAGTGCCGAGTGGATGATCCATCTCAGCCACCTCCAGAGGTCCCCAGAATCACAGATGCCAGCCTTCAGCCAATTCAATTCACTCCACGTGATATCAAGAAACAGCTGAAGGTACATGATAGTGCAAATGCTATGGGTCCTGACAATATTCTATCAATAGTACTGAAGACTTTAGCTCCAGAGCTTGCCATGCCACTAGGCAATCTGTTCCAGTGCAGCTACAACACTGGAATCTACCGGATATGTAGAAAATTGCCCAGGTATATCCTGCACACAAAAAGCAGAACAAATCCAATCTGGCCAATTACTACCCCATCATTCTACTCTCGGACATCAGTAAAGTAATGGAAGGGCCATCAACATTGCTTTCAGGCGGCACTTGGTTAGCAATGAACTGCTCATTGATGCCCAGTTTGGGTTCTGCCAGGGCCACTCAGCTCCTGACCTCATTATAGCCTTGGTTCAAACATAGACAAAAGAGCTGAACTGAGGTGAGGTGAGAGTGACTGTCCTTGACATAAAGGCTGCATTTGGCTGAGTGTGGCATCAAGGAGCCCTAGCAAAACTGGAGCCAATGGGAATCAGGGGGAAATCTCTCCACTGGTTGGAGTTATACTTAGCACAAAGGAAGATTGTTGTGGTTGTTGACGCTCAGTCATCCAGTTCCAGGACATAACTGCAGGAGTTTCTCAGGGTAGTGTCCTCGGTCCAACCATCTTCAGCTTCTTCATCAATGACCTTCCTTCCAGCATAAGGTCAGAAGTGGAGATGTTCACTGTTGATTGCACAATGTTCATCACCATTCACCATTCCTTAGATACTGAAGCAGTCCATGTCCAAATGCAGCAAGACCTGGACAATATCCAGGCTTGGGCTGACAAGTGGCAAGTAACATTCACGCCACACAAGTGTCAGGCAATGACCATCTCCAACAAGACAGAAGCTAACTATCACCCCTTGATGTTCAATGGCATTGTCATCACTGAATCCCCCACTATCAATATCCTGGGGGTGACCATTGACCATAAACTGAACTAGACTAGTCATGTAAATACTGTGGCTAGAAGAGCAGGTCAGAGGCTAGGAATCTTGCGATGCGTAACTCACCTCCTGACTCCCCAAAGCCTGTTCACCAACCATAAGGCACAAATCAGGAGTGTGATGGAATACTCCCCACTTGCCTGGATGACAGCAGCTCCCACAATACTCATGAAGGTTGACACCGTCCAGGACAAAGCAGCTCACTTGATTGGCACCACATCCTCAAACATTCACTACCTCCACCACCAATGCACAACAACAGCAATGTGTACCATCTACAAGATGCACTGCAGAAACTCACCAAGGGCAGAAGCATGTGAGCTCGAAGGGGGCCGGCGGAGGTTTTACGAAGCCCACTGCCACCCATAATCAGGTCCGGGAGGCAATTTCACACTGTGCGGGCCAATTAAGGCCCACACAGTGTAAAACACAAGCAGCAGCGCTCAGCGCTGCCTGTGTGGGTGAGGGGAGGAAAACGAGCTGGGTGAGCACAAACTTTGCGAATACATACGATTGGGCACTTGATAATCTCACTGAGGCATGGAGCTGCCTCAGGGAGATGAATTGATTTTTAAAAAAAGTTAAAGATTTTATAAATGTTATGAAACATGTCCCCTCATGTGACTGTCACATGAGCAGGGATATGTTATTAATGAAAAAATAAAGTTTTTATTTGATTTTTATTTGCTTTTGGAAACTTCATCTCACCTGTGGATGAGGTTTCCAAAAATGTAGAAAGGCTGCTTGGCTTTTTCACCTGCCTGCCCACCATAAGGTTGGATGGGCAGCAAAAAATTTCTTTTAATTAGCTTTTTAATGGCCTTAATAGGCTTTTTCATTGTCGGCAGGCACGCTGCCAACTCCTGTGCACGCCCACCGATCGAAATATCGCACAAGTGTGCGAAGGCATTGGGACGCACGCCCGACGTCATTGCGCATCATTTTACGCTCTGTTGGGTTGAGTGTGTGCCCGCCCTCCAAGCTAAAAATTTTACCCCAGGGCTAATTAGACAGTACCTTCCAAACCCATGACCATTACCACCTAGAAGGACAAGAGCAGCAAATAGATGGGAAGTTCCCCTCCAAGTTACTCACCACCCGCACTTGGAAATATATTGCCATTCCTTCACTGTCACTGGGTCAAAATACTGGAACTCCCTCCCTAACAGCACCGTGGGTATACCTACACCGCATGGGCTGCAGCGGTTCAAGAAGACAGCTCACCACCATCTTCTCAAAGCAACTAAGAATGGGCAATAGATGCTGGCCCAGCCAGCGATGCCCACACCCCATGAATGAATAAAAAAATAGAATCCTGTCATGTCCAGGCATGTCCTATTAATAACTTTTAAAAACATGGACTATAATCAGTGTGGAATCAGGCTGTGGCTAATTAACTTAAACCCAACATCTTATTTAAAAAAGAGGATCATATGATGAGCAGCCATGTTAGTCACCCTTTTGAAAAAGGCTTTTAAGTCAGTCTGCAAAGAACACGCACATCAAAATACTATCTGCAGAACAGGGCAGAAATAACTATATCTTTTTAAACCTGGAGACTGGTACATCTTAAAGGTCTCCCAGAATGATTCCTATTTCAAGCCCCCTGTTAAGAAACATGACCTCCCGGTAAGAAAAACTGAAGTGAATAACTTTGCGACCTGCTGAATCTCTTTAACAAAACATGAAATAATGCTAATATACAGCTCCAGCTACTGATCCCACCTAGACTACCCTTTTGGAGCAAAACTCCTTCTTCAACAGGCCTGCAACAACTTCTTTCTCTGCGATGAGCCAAACAAGTGAACTATGAACTATTTTTTTGTTTAAAACTTGTAAAAGTGCCTATCCTGTTGAACTGTAAATATGACAAGTGTGTATGTGTGTGAATGAAGTGGCCTTTCGATTTTCAGGATAAATGCATGAATAAATAATCCTCTTTGTTTAAACTCATGAAAGCTTGCTGATAATTATTTACAAAATTAGCCACACACTCAAGGATTGAGAAACATATGCACCTTCCTTTCCAACAACACGCTGATTGTGGACAGTAAGGGTAAGGACCAAGGGTTTCAGTCCTCTCCAATCCCTGTTCATGACAATCTATAAATATTGTTTGCCTTTAATCCTGTATCAATGATGTAAATGTCAAGGAACCTAAGTCTGTAAGTTCTCCATTACATCATGAGACACATATGCAGTTCTAAAGTAGTAAACAGTAAATGTTAACAGTAGTACATATATATATAAAGATAGTGAATGAATAGAAGTGATGGAAACTTTCCTGATACCTTCTGATTTAATTAATACAGAGCTGCATTTAAATGATGGTCATAAAGGTTGGAGCTTCAATATGATTACCTGCAAATTAGGCACATTCATCTGATTTTTAAAATTCATTTTTACAGGATGTAGGTATAACTGGCTAAGCTAGCATTTATTGCCCATCCCTAATTGCCCTTGAGAAAGAGGTGATGAGCTGTCTTCTTGAACCGCAGCAGTCCCTGTGATGTAAGTACATCCACAGTGCTGTCAGAGAGGCAGGTCCAGGATTTTGACCCAGAGACAGTGAAGGAACGGGGATATAGTTCCAAGTCAGGATGGTGAGTGGCTTGGAGGGGAATTTCCAGGTGGCAATGTTCCCATGTGTCTGTTTCCTTTGTCCTTCTAGATGGTAGAGGTAATGGGTTCGGAACGTGCTGCCTAAGGAGCCTTGGTGAGTTTCTGCAATGCATCTTGTAGATGGTACACACTGCTGCCACTGTGCATTGGTGAATAAGGGAGTGAATAGTTTTGGAAGGAGTGCCAATCAATTGGCTGCTTTGTCCTGGATGGTGTCAAGCTTCTTGTGTGTTGTTGGGGCTGCACTCATCCAGGCATATCAAAAGGGCATTCTCCAAAACAATCAGTTGTTTGTCCTTAATACTAATAAGTAAATTTGAATAAAGCCTAAGCAGCAGGTAAAACCTGGGAAACTTATCGGGGTCTTTGGTCCGAAACGTTAACTCTGTTTCTCTTGCCACAGATGGTGAGACCGACTGAGTTTTCCAGCATTATCTGTTTTTATTTCAGAGTTCCAACATCAGCAGGATTTAAGTTTTGTTATTTGGAAACTTATCTTTAATACTTATTCTGAGTCTATTTAAAATTATCTATTAATTCAAGGGCCACATGGTGGATGTTTAACAGATTGGCAGAGAATTATGACTATGTTGTGCGTGTTTGCTATGCACTGCATTGATCAGGCACAGTATTGTATGGATATGGTTCTTGTTTAACAACTCCATGCTCTGTCTACATTAGAAGACACATGACATAAACACATCTGTTTCACACCAGTTCCAGCATAACTTTCAATCATTGACCAAAGTACAAAAGAGTCATTAATATTTTCTGACAGCAACACTGCTGCATGTCAGGTCATGTTCAAGGGAAAAGAGCAAACCGTTACAGCTAAATTATTGATAGGTGAAGGCACCATCACTCATAAATGAATAATGGAGTTTAAGTCATTCAATTAGAATCTGTTTCCTAACCAGAGTTATTTTAATTGCTCAAAAGAAATGACTATTACTTGTAATTTCTATTTATTGTGTCCTATTTTGGCAATAGTTCTCCCTCTCCACCAACTCTGTCGATTGTGGTCAGATTGCACGTCCCCTATTCAGTTGTGGACAAACCATACTTTCCATCAGTTAAACCTGGAGAAGACTGAAGCATCATATTCAGTTTGTGCCACAAACTCCATAACCTCACCATCAATTCTGTCACCCTTAACCTGAATCCAGTGATTTGTAATTTCGGCATCCCATTTGACACTGTACTAAGCTTACAACCTCATACTTTTCATAATAAGTAATAAAGACAATCTACTTTCATATCCAGAATATTGTCTTCCTCAGCTCATCTCTCACTGAAACCTTCATCCATGTCTTCATTATCTTTTAGTCTCGACAATTCCAATACGTTCCTGGCCTCCTAGACACCCTCCCATCTTCAACATCCATAAACTTGAGCTTATCCAATACTTTACTGCCCTTAGCATATTCTGTACCCTGTCCCTTTCACCCATCACTCCTATTATCTTTTTCTGACCTACATTGCTTCCTAGCTCCATGCACCTCCAATTTAATATTTTCATCCTTAAGTATAAAATCCTTTCATGAAATCAGTTGTCTCAATCTCTGTAACACTCTGAAAGCTTTCTAAACATCCCTTCCCCTCCAACTTCCTGTTCCTCTGTCTGTAGCCTTTTAGCATTTCCAACCCTCCTACCCCAACTCCACCCTTTCAGTGTTGCCAACTCAGGTTGGACATATTTTTGGAGGTGTCACTATATGACCTTCTTCTCCCAACTGCCCGACCCTCACACCCCTGCCATTGGCTACCCAATGCATTCTTCATGAGAGTGCACAGCCTTCCCACATCAATGATAAGTAAGTAGACTCTTCATTCTCTGATTGAATGATTCTTGAGCGTTGGTTTTATAGATTTGATTTTCCAGACAGGTTTCTCGTTAGAAACATCAAACTTTATTTACATGCTGCAGTAGCAGTTACTTGCTTCCATCAAGCTCCACAACTAGAAGGAGAACTCCCGCTCTAAGGTTCCCCATGCTTAGAGCTGATTCAGTCACAATGTCATGTGATACTACATAATACAATAAGTCTTAAAGCTACAGTCACTACATTCCTTAAAGTTACAATTACTACATTCTTCCACCTTTAAACTTTTTGTATAGTTTGTATTTACAAAAACATCTACATTCATGACATTTCAAAGATATACATGGGTCATGGAATTATAAGTTCAGTCTCTCAGGTGGTTTCCTGACCTGGGTGAAAAGTCATAGCTTCATGACTTTTGAATCTCTTACAGGATCCACATTATCTGGAACTGCAGCAACATCAGGTACCTCTTTAGGCACAAGCAGTTCAAAGTTATCCACTCTGACAGAAACATCTGGTATGTCTATCCTTGATTGAACAATTTCAGCAGGGACAACAGGTTCTTCAATGGTTACAGGTGGGACATCATTTTGTTGGGGTATCTCCCTTCTTCTCAAATGACCCAAGTGTTTGCGAGTGATTTGGCCCTCCACTTTTCTACATAGAAGGAAAAGGGTCTAGTCACAGAAACTATTACACCAGGTAACAAACTCGATCCACCATCGAAGTTTCATATGTATGCTACTTCACCAATGGTAAATTCTCACTCACGACTACGCAAATCATGAGTTGCTTTTCAATTCCCTTGACTCTTCTCCACATTCCCCTCCAAATTGAGAAGTATTGGGCTTAATCTCATTTGAAGGTGTTGCTTCATAAGTAACCCTGAAGGTGTTGAACCTGCAGTAGTTGAGGAGTTGTTCTATAGTGAAACAGGAAAAGTAAATGTTTAGTCACCAGTGATCCTCCTGATAACTTTTTCATCCCAGCTTTAAAAGGCTGTACTGACCTCACAGCTAATCTGTTAGACGACGGATGATATGGTGCCGTCTTTATGAGTTTGATACCATTTAGGCTCACAAATCTTTGAAATTCAGTGGCAGTAAAATGTAATACCATTGCCTGAGGCAATTACTTCTGGCAATCCATGTATAGAAAAGCTTTGGAGTAACTTTTCTATAGTCACAGCGGACGCTGGTGACCTAACTTCATAAACATCTAGGCATATGGAATGTGCGGCAATTATTAGTAGGAACATGGTGTCTAGAAAAGGACCGATGTAATCTATGTGCAGTCTCACCCAGGGCCTACCAGGCCATTCCCATGGGTGTAGTGGGGCCGCAACAGGTAACTTCTGTAGTTGTTGGCATTGTATACAGTGTTTAACCACCTTCTCGATATCACCGTCCATGCCCGGCACCAAATGTAACTTTGCGTGATCATCTTCAGTCTTGAGATCCCGAATGTGCAACTCTGCTAAGAGTGGTTCCCTTCCTTGTGAAGGAACAACTACTCACGCACCCCATAACAGGATACCACCTTGACTGCTCAATTCGTTCCTTTGAGTGAAGAATGCCTTCAATTCATCAGGGACTGGTTCCTGGGACCATCCTTTCAACACTTGATCCCTCATTCTAGACAGGACTGGATCATAATTCGTCCAGTTTCTTATCTGCCTTGTGCAGACTGGCAAGGAATCCAGGAAATTCATCGCTAACACCATCTCTTAGGCAATTGGGACATGTTCATTGCTCTCTTGAAAAGAAAGGTGGCTTAGGGCATCAGCATTGGCTATTTACATCCCTGGTCTGTGCACAAAAGTGTATTCGTATGCGGATAAAATTAGAGCCCATCTTTGAACTCATGTAGAATCAATGGGAGGAATAGTTTTTTCTTCACTGAACAGACCCAAGAGCAGTTTGTGGTCAGACACTATTGGAAAGTGCGACCATGCATGTATTGATGGAACTTTTAAACTCCAAATATAAACGCTAATCCTTCTTTCTCAATTTATGAATATCCTTTTTCTGCCATGGAAAGGGTCCTGGACACGTATCCTATTGGCCTTTCCAAACCATCATCCATCTTGTGTGATAGTGCTGCTCCCACGCCATATGAGGACATGTCGCAGGTTAATCTCGGTTCCTTTGACAAGTCGGGATGTATGAGCAAGTTTGAAGAGTGCAAGAATTGTTTAACTTTCGTGAAGGCTTCTTTGTGGGGTAACTTCCAAACCCAACGCTGGTTTTTGTTTAATAATGAGCGTACAGGGGCTGAGGCCATTGATAGGTTTGATAGGAATCAACCAAAATAATTAACCATACCTAAGAATGACTTGAATTCAGAGAAATTTTTAGGCGAAGGTGCCTCCTTAAGATTTAACTTCTTCTTCTACGGGCTGAACTCTAGGGCATCCACCCATGGCCCAAATAAACAACTTCAGTTGCCTGAAACATGCACCTTTCTTTTTTTAAGCACACCCCTGCTTCCAAAAATCATTTCAGGACTTCCTCCAAATTAGCCAAGTGTTCAGCTTCTGTAAATCCCACTATGAGGGCGTCATCCAGGTAGATCATGACTTGAGGCGGTCCTTAGAGCAAACTCTCCATCATCCTCTGGAAAATCACTCAGGCTGAAGAAACACCGAAGTCCAGATGTGTTTATTGATATAATAATCCTGTGTGGGTGTTTATGGTCACAAACTCTCTGGGGTACATTCCAGTTCCAGCTGCTGATATGCATGACTCATCTTGTTTAGTATAAGTTGTCCTTCATGCTAATTTAGCTTAGAGATCTTCAATCTTGGGGATAGGGTACTTGTCCAACTTGGCAGCTTTGTTTACTGTTTGCTTATAGTCCCCAAAGATCCGGTTGGGCTGATCCTGTTTTACGACAGGGACTATAGGTGCTGCCCTGAGAATTGAGCTGGCTATATGACCCACAGCCTCTCTAAATGGTTCAACTCAGTGTCAACCTTCTCCCTCAGAGTATATGGCACTACCCTTGCTTTAAAGAAACGAGGTGCTGCTTCCGAGTCAACATAGATCTTAGCCTGTAGGCCTTTGATTCTCCCCATTTCGTCTCAACAAACCTTGTAATATTTCTTTAGCAGCTCTGGCAGTCCTCCTACTCATAGCTGGAAAATTTCGGACCAATTTAGTTTAATTTCTTTCAACCAACCAAACCTAGAAGGCTTTGTCCTTTGCCTTCTACTACCATCACTGGGAGTTGTGCTGTTTGGTGTTTATAATAAACAGGCACAGTGATAATATCCTTCACTTGGATAGCTTCGGCAGTATAAGTTTTCAATTTGGCTGAAGTCTGCTCTAAATTCAATTATTGAGTACCCTTGTTTAAAGATTTGAAGGTGTGCTCTCCCACTACAGTGGTTGAAGCACCAGTGTCCACATCAATCATTAAAGGTTTTCCATTTACCTGCAGAGTAACAGTGATTGGCTCTGTCTTCCCTACTTTTACATTAAATAGGGAGAAAATATCAGAATTGGTGGTTTCTGGTTCTTCCACATTATGTACTTCGATTAACTTAGTTTGCTACCTGGAAGTCTGTCTCAATCTTTCTTTACAATGCTTCTGCATGTGCCCCCTTTTATTGGTAAAAATAGCACTTCACCTTTTAAAACAGCAAGTTTCAGGAGTATGTTTGCGTCCACATCAGCAACAACTTATTTTCAGATTTGCTGCTGAGCTGTCTCCCATATTTATTTTAAAATTTTCAGTAGCAGGGACTATCTCTCACTTCGTGGCGGAGTCCTGACATTTCATGCCACATTTCGGCTGTCCATTCCCACCCCAACTGGAAAATGGTGCCATTCTGAAAACCTTGTATAGCCTGCGCCTCCCATTTGGCATTTTCCATCGCGAGCGCTGTTTCCCATGCTTTTTTTTAAAATCAAGGTTTACTTCAGCTAATTGAATGGCATCATCTTGCACACTGCAGACCAAATGATTCCTGAGCGTATCACTTAGGGTCTCCCCGAAATCACTGCATTCAGTCAGTTGTTTCAATTTCGCCACGTGTATAGCAATGGTCTCGCCAGGGACTCTAACCCTCGAATTAAACATAAACCTCTGTATGGTGACTGAGAGTTTGGATTGAAAGTGTCCCTTAATGAGGTCTACCAATTCACCAAAGATCTTCGAACTATGGATGTTTGGAGCCGTCAAACTTCAAATTAATTTATAGGTTTTACTCCCACAAATGCTTAGTAGGATTGTTTTCCTCTTTCCTCCCCCATTATTTCATTTGCCTGGAAATAGAATGTGAGACGTTCTACATATTGATGACAATCCTCTGTGGACGGTTTGTATATAGTATATATGGTGAGTATATCTTCCTTTTCTTCTGTTTAAACAATATACACACACTCGCTTGGTGAGGAATAATGCCAGACCTGATAATCCTCACCACCAGCTTGTTATGGACTTGATTTTTCAGACAAGTTTCTCATTAGAAACATCAAACTTTATTTACAGGCTGCAGCAGCAGTTACATGCTTCTATCAAGTTCTACATCTAGGAGTACCCCCACTCTAATGTTCCCTGTGCTTAGAGCTGATTTGTTGACACTGTCACATGATACTATACAACACAATAAGTCTTAAAGTTACAGTTACCACATTCCTCAAAGCTATAATTGCTACAGTTGGTCAGCCTTTTCCCTATGTCTGATATTTTTAAAACCAATAAACAAAAGCATTTAAAAAAAATTAATGAAAAATAAACATAATTTTTATTGCCCCTATGATTTTTCCCCTGAGCTGGTCACAGCAGTGTCTTGTAGATTAATTTATAATTCCTAGAGTATCTTATTCCCTCCCTTTGCTTCATCACTGGTGTTGTGCCTTCAGCAGTCTAGGCCCCATTCTTTAAGAAACACTTCCTGCAGTCCTCTGTCTTGTCAGTTTCTTGTCCTCCTTTAAGGCCTCCTTAAAGTCCACCTCTGATCAGGATACTTGTCACTCCTGATATCTTCCTTTTTGGATTATTGCCTCTGTGCAGTGCTTTGAGATGATTTGCAATGTTGAAAGTATTCCAGAAATGCAAGTTGCTGTTTTTGTCTGAATTTTTGTCCCTGTGACTAGACTTGAATGATACAGTATTATCATAATCTGTATATTTGTGCATCTATTTGGGTACATGTCTCCCATCTTATATTTTGTTTCACCTGTTGAGTAATTAAATGAATTGTGAATAGACAGGGAAACCAAAAATGGTATTAAAACTGATGTATCAAGCAGGAAGAAATATTAGAGAAAAGAAGTGAAAATCTCCTGGGAAAAAACAAGGAATAGTTAAGAATGATGCAGGTAATTTCTTAGATGGAAGAAAAATAGAATATCAAAGTATAAATTAAGGTTAATAGTATTTGATCAGAAAGAACATGAAAAGCAAATTTAAAGAAAAACCACGGAGATTCAGAATGTGGAAATGGCAGTAAATCACAAAGAAATATTGGAAGACAACAGTTAAATAAAAGAAGGGAAGAGGTGGGGTGTGGAGGAGGGGGCGGGGAAATGGCAAAGTTCATGAATCATGGTAAAGCAAAAGAAAACTTTCAAAGGTAGATTAACAGTGATCAAACTATAACAGTGTTGGGAAGGCTTCATTGCTGTTCCTCACACATTGGGTAGGTCACAATATGAAGGAGATGATAGTGGCATCGATGTAAATGATGTCTATCACATGTCACAAGCCACTTGTAGCCACAGAAGCAATTGATTAAAGAGGGGTACCAGTTCAGAGATTTGCACAAAAAATCCACCAATTTCCAGAAACTGAGGGGAGAATTTTCTCCCTGTTGGGCGGGTGGTTCGGGAGCGGGCGTGGGCAGGCATGTAGCTGATCACCTGTGATCAGCTGTGTGCTGCCATTTTGCGAGGGTAGGCCAATTGAGTCCCGCTCAGCGTGATGCTCACACAGAAGCGCTTAGCGCTCCCTGTGCGGGTAGAGAGAGATGGGAGAGGAGGGGCCTGCGCTCTGTCACACATGTGTGCGAAAGAGTGCAGAAATCTCCCTGAAGCATGGAGCTGCCTCAGGGAGATTAGTTCAATAATAAAACATCGCAAAAAAGAAAAAATAAAATTACTCAGGCATGTTCCCTCATGTGACATTGTCACATGAGCTGGGACATGTTTATGAATTTTCAGAACACATTTTATTTAATTAATAAACACTTCATGAAATCTCATCCCACCTGTGGATGAGGTTTCAAGAAAAATTCGACTTTCAAGAAAAAATCTTCGTCTGCCCGCAAACATTAAGGATGGACGGGCAGCCCTGAGAATCAGTTTAATTAATTAATTAATGGCCTTAACAGGCCTTTGACAGTTCGGCGAGCGTGCAGCCGACTCCGATGCGCACCCGCCAAACTGAAGATCGGAATGACACACGGTGACGTTGGGACACACACCCGACATCACCACGTGTTATTTTATGTGCTGGCGTGCGGGGCCCATGCTCTGCATGCCGAACAGAAGATCCTGGCCTGAGGGAGAAAAATCTGGGAGCTAAAAATATGGCAAGGTCAATATTTTCCAAAAAAGTGAGCAGAAAGAGATAGAGAGACAACAGGAAACAGAAGGCCATTTAAAAAACAAGCAGGGAGTTTGGGGATTGTATGAGCAGTTAAGGACCACAGACAAATATCTAAAATTAGGAATATTATTGGCAACTAACTTGCCTTGATTTGAGCCCATATGCTGTCCGGATATTTCAAGCAATGGTATTCTGATGTGTAGATATTCAATGTGTAAGGATTTTAACTGCACAGTGAGCGAAACTAAATCAGCCATTTAATGTGCAATTGAAAAGTAATTAAATTTATTCAGCAGCAAGAATGGCTGTAATTTGGCAGAATAAGAATCCAGAACCCACCCACCACCACCCCCCCCCCACTCCACATGACTGTCTGCCTGAATGACACAAACTAAAGTCAAAGCAAGAGTTAGAATGTGCATCTTAAGAAAAACCACAATGGCTAATTGGGGGTTGACTGGAATAAGGAATTTGTTCATCGGGCGGGCTCGGTGGGGGCTGGCAGGGGTGGTTGGGAAGCCGACTGCTGCCCGCGATCGGGGTCAATTGCGATTTCACGCTGACGGGCCAAATAAGGTCTGCTTGGGGGAAGCGTGAGTGGCCGTGCTCAGCGCTGCCTGTGTGGGGGGAGGGGTGGATGGCAAGCGCAAACTTTGCCCATGTACACGGTGCGCGCTTGAACATTTTTCAAAATAAACAATAATGTTATAAAACATGTTTCCCCATTAGACTCTGTCACATGAGCAGGATGAGGCTTCCTAAAAGATGCAAAGGCCGCTTAGCCTTTTCGCCTGCCGCCAACCGTAAGATTAGATGGGCAGTGAAAAATTTCTTTCAATTACCTTTCTAATGGCCTTTATAGGCCTTTTAATTGTCGGCGGGCGTACTGCCAACCGAAATATTGCACGAGTATGCGATGATGTCGGGGTGCTTGCCCGACGTTATCACGCATCATTTAGGCTCAGACGGATTGGGGCCAAGCCCACCCGACGAGCTAAAAGTTCTACCCATTGTGCCTTTGGGGCTTGGTTTGACTCCAGCCCACAACACTCTGCAAGCTCTAAAGCAGGTTTCAGCATTCTCAACTCAATTTTGAGTAGGTGTATACTTTGATTATAGTACAGAAAATAAAGATGTGATGCTGAACCAAATAATGTTGGGTAGAAAAGCACATGACTTGTATTGTACCTGATTAGAGAATACTTGATATTTACAAAGGGGTGCCCAAAAAATGAAAATCTCCTTTAAAAAGCTCCTTCAACTTGGTAGCTACAAATATTCAATAAAAAAAACTCATGATGCTTCAGAAAATAGAGGGTATTTTGAAAAAAAGGTAAGGGGTCTTTATGAATTAGCATACTTGTTTTCTTTTATCATAATGAAATTTGAAAATTGGAAAGCTCAACCAATACTTTGGATAGTGATAAATTCCCAATTGCGCAACTATAAACTGTATTCAAAATTTCACCAATAATCAAACCAGATTGATCAGAACTGCTCAACATCAATCAGAGTCAGGTAACCTCAGCAGGAAAAGGAATGAGTATCATAATCAACCTCATTACAGGTCTTAATACTTGGGCCTCATACACATTGTTCTGCAAAGTCTCCTGCCAATAGGAATGATATAAAAGCCAATGAACAGGAAGGAGAAACTGTGGGAAAGCCATTTCTGTCAAGGATCAAGCAGAATGAACCCCACCAAGGTAACTGAAGGTTGAAGGTCCTGACTGATCTACATGGAAGAAAGGGTGAGGGGGAAGCCAAAAGAGGCCCGAGATCTTTTTGTTGGGCCAGGAGGAGCATTACACCTCCCCTTGGGCCACAGGAAGCCTTAAAAACATCTGGAACAAAAAAGATAACCTTGGTTTATAGGTAAAGTGCCAACTGGATAGTATCTGCAATGATGTTGCTAATCAATTTGTTAAACTGCTAGCCAAGCACTTAATTAGCTCATAGCTGCAAAAGTTGCCTAATTCTTCTGTGTGGTATGCATGCCTCTAGTGGTATTTCCTTGACTGATTCAAGTAAAGATATGGGAAACCTGATGCATCCACAAGGTTGTGCATTAGTTCATGCCAGTAATGACAACAGTTCTGCTTTTTACTCATAAAACACTGACATCTGTGTTGAAATAATTACTTCTATGAGTGCACATTGCTAATCTTTCCATATAACTTCTCACCTACAATAAAAAAACATATGCACTCCCTCAGGGTACAGCTCAGTAATTTTTCAATATAGTCACAATAAAATAATATGAAGTGCCACACAGGAAACATGCCTTAGAAGTGAAAAATTTTAAATTCTTTACACATACAAGTTAGAAAGCTTGAAATAAAAATAAAAACTCTTGGAAATACACAGTTCCACCTGTGTCTCTAAGATGAAAATGAAGTTGATGTTTTGGTCATAACCATATAAGTACCCAGCACAGAAGGAAACTATTCAGTTCATCGTGTATGTTCCATCTCTAACTTTTGCCAGTTCTGATGAAAGGACATTGAACTGTAATGTTAATTCTGTTACTCTTCCCGTAGATATGTCTGACATGGGGAAAGTGGGGGCTGTACCGTTGGGCCGGTATACACCTGAACCAACTGGGACCAGTGTTCTTACAAACTGCATTGCTAGGGAAGTAGAGAGCGTTTTAACCTCAATAGTGGGGGCACAAGATCAAATGTGGAAAGATGCGGTATATCAAAGAGTAGAGACAAGGTAAGAGAGGAAGATAGTAATATGGGAAATGAAGGTTGAAGAATGGCAGGAAGGGACAGAGAGAAAAAAACCAAAGAATGCACAAAGAATCAAGACTAGATGTCACAAAGATAATAAAAAGAGTAAACTAAACGCTTTGTATCTGAATGCATGTAGTATTCATGACAAAGTTAACAAATTAATAATGCACATTTAAGTAAATAAAATGATCTAATAGCCATTACAGAGACATGGCTGCAAGATGACAAGGGTTGGGTCCTGAATACTGTGAAGAAAATTACCTTCAAGAAGAATAGGAAGCTAGGTAAAGGTGGAGGGGTAGCACTGTTAATCAAGGATGGAATGTGTGCAATAGTTAGAGACGACCATGGTTCAGGAGATCAAAATGCAAAATCAGTTTGGGTGGAGATGAGCAATAGTAGAGGAAAGAAGTCACAGGAGTGATCTATAGGCCCCCCTAACAATAACCATAATGCAGGACAAAGTACACAAGAAGAAAAATAGGGTGCTTGTGATAAAAGGACGACAATAATAATGGGTGACTTTAATCTCCATATAAACCTGAAAAATTAGATTGACAGCGGTAACCTGGATGAGGACTTCATAGAATACTTTTGAGGTAGTTTCTTAGAGCATTCTGGAACCAACCAGAGAGCAGATTACATTAGACTTGGTATTGTGTAATGTGACAGGATTGATTAATGATCTCAGAGTAAAGGCACTCCTAGGTAGCAGCGACCACAATATGATTGACGTTTACATCCCATTTGAAAGGGAGAAGAGTGGGCCTAAACAGGTATTTTAAAGTTAAATAGGGGCAACTATGTGGGCATGAAAGCTGAGCTGAAGTGAACTGGGATACTAGGCTAGGGGATAAATCAATAGAGAAGCAGTGCAGACATTTAAGGGGATATTTCAGAATACTTAGAATAAGTATATTCCTACTATGCAGAAAAATTCTAAAGGGAGGATCCACCATCCTGGTCAGGATATAAAGAATGGCAGAGAATGACTAAAAAGGTTAATCAGGAGAAAGAAATTAGAGTATGAAAGGAAGCTAGCTAGAAATGTAAAATGGATAGCAAGAGTTTCTACAGGTATTTAAAAAGGAAAAAAGTAAGCAAAGTGAGCGTTGGTCCTCTAGAGAGTGAGAATAGGGAGTTAATATATAATAAAGAAATGGCAGATGAAATGAACAAATATTTTACTCCTGACTTCACTATAAAGAGTACAAAAAACATTCCAGTAATAGCTCTAAATTGGGGGTTGGAGAGGAGAGAGGAACTTGGTGAAATTACAATCACTAGGGAAGCAGTACTGAGCAAACTGACGGAGCTGCGGGCTGACAAGTCTGTGGGTCCAGATCGACTTCATCCTAGGGTCTTAAAAGAGGTGGTAATGAGGTAGTAAATGTGTTGGTGTTAATTTTCCAAAATTCCCTAGATACTGAAAAGGTTTCATAAGACTGAAAGTAGCAAATGTAGCCCCTGCATTCAAGAAGGGAGGGAGGCAGAAAACAGGAAACTATATTCAGTTAGCTTGACTTCTCTCATGGAGAAGGTGTTAGTGTTGATCTTAAAGAGGTTATAGCTGGGAACTTAGAAAAGCTCAAGGTAATTGGGAAGAGACAGCATAGTTTTATGAAAGGGAAATCATGCTTAACCAATTTATTGGCATTCTTTGAAGGAGTAATATGTGCAGTGGATAGAGGTGAGCCTGTAGATGTACCATATTTGGATTTCCTGAAAACATTTGCTAAGGCACCACATCAAAGGTTATTGCATAAAATAAAAGCTCATAGTGCAGGGGGTAAAATATTATCCTGGATAGAAGATTGGCTGGCTGGTAGAAAACATAGAGTATGCATAAATGGGTCTTTGTCTGATTGGCAAGATGTGACTAGTGGAGTCCTGCAGGGGTCTGTGCTGGAGGCTCAACTTTTTACAATTTACATCAATGTCTTAGATGAGGGGAGTGAAGGCATGGTGGCTAAATTTGTAGATGACACAAAGCTAGGTAGGAAAGTATGTTGTGAAGAAGACATAAGGAGTTTGCAGATGGATATAGATAAATTGAGTGAGTGGGCAAAATCTGACAGATGGAATATAATGTGGGAAAATGTGAAGTTGTTCACTTGGCAGGAAGAATAAAAAAACAGAATATTACTTAAATGGAGAACAGCTGCCCAATTCCAAGGTGCTGAGTGGTCTAGATGTTCTTGTGCATGAATCACAAGACGTTAACATGCAAGTACAGCATGTAATCAAGAAGGCTCATGGAATACTATCTTTTATTACAAGAGTGATTGAATATAAAAGTAAGGATGTTATGCTTCAGTTTCACAGGGCTTCGGGGGGATTGTGTCTCAAATATTGTAGGCATTTTGGTCTCCTTGTTTAAGGAAGGATATAAATGCATCAGAAGCAGTTCAGAGGAAGTTCTCTAGATTGATAACAGGAATGAGCCAGTCACCTTATGAGGAGAGGTTGGATAGGCGAGGCTTCACTGGAGTATAGAAGATTAAAGTATTTCAGATCCTGAATGGTCTTGACAAGATGGATGTGGAAAGGATGCTTCCTCTTGTGGGAGTGTCCAGAACTAGGGGGCACTGCTTTAAAATTAGGGTCACCCTTATAGGACAGAGATGAGGAAAATTTTTTTCTCTCAAGAGGGTTGTGCGACTTTGGAACTCTCTGCCTCAGGAGGCGGTGGATGCGGGGTCACTGAATATTTTTAGGGCAGAGGTAGGCAAACTCTTGTTAGGCAAAGGAATCAAAGGTTATTGGGGTTAAATAGGAATGTGGAACTCAAAACACAAACAGATCAATCATGATCATAATGAATGGCGGAACAGTCTCGGAAGGCCGAATGCCCTACTTCTGCTCCTATTGCGTATGTTCATATAACCTGCAGAGAATTTCTAGCATTTCACATTTTTATAGCAATTTTCTTTAAATTTGGTGCAACTTTTTAACCAAATTCTGCCTGGAATAGAAGATAGTGTTTACTTATTACTTCACTGATGCTTCATTTCCATATCATATTCAGCCCTTTTAGTCTGGATTTTCAATTCTGGGTGGGGAACCTAGCAGCCAGATCAGTTCCATCACTTGATGCTATACTGTTTTCAAATAGAAATGAATCAACAGGCCAAAGGTGGTCCCAGCCTGGAGGTGGGACACAGTTACTGATCATCTTCTGAAAAGGTGAGCAGCAGGCATGATTGAGCCCGCTACTCACAGTGGAGGCAGCTGCCCAGGTAGAAGAATCAGCAGTCACCGTGTGATCAGGAGGAGTTGTGTCCAGCGTCACAAGAACTTCAATTACCTCATAAGATCTGGAAAGCTGATTGGCAAACGCCATCCATATGATAGGTCACCAACTTTGTACTCACCAGCATGCACACAAGCTCAGCAAATTATGTGCCCATAGTGCTCTCTAATATTGTCAGAGAGAGTGCCCAGTCGCATCACTGAGATGTCAGCCACCATCACACGGGTGCGAGTGATCAGGGGGCATTACTGAGGAGCACAACATCTCATATAAATGCCAAGATGTGAGAGTTGAGGGAGGGCAACTTCCTCTTGCATCATTCTCTTCTCATCCTGCAGGAAAAAAGAGCTCACGATAAGTGGCAGATGGCTCGGGCAGGAGGCAAACTGCTGGACTATCACCATGTGAGGAGCCAGCTGTGTCTCAGCCAGTAGTCATGTCCAGCTATCAATGGTGCCATGAAAGGGCTGAGGCAGTTGAGGAGGCCCATGAGGGTCTTTCACTAATACTGATTTTCTTCCTCCCCCTCACTTGGTTTTCCATTTCTGGGAAATTTTTTTTGTGAAGACAGAACCAAAACATGAGTTTAATTCTTCTGTTAATTTCTTTGTTCCCCATTATAATTTCCCCCATTTTTGACTCTTAGAAGCTTTTACTATCAGTTCTTAACTTCCCTGCAAGTTTACTCTCATACTCCATTTTCCCCTTCTTGATCAATTTTTTAATCCACTTTTTCTGAATTCTAAACTGTTCCCAATCCTCAGTTTCTGGCAATTTTAAATGTCTCCTTCCATGCTAAATGCTCCTTTGCATTTAAGAGGACAGCAGACTTCCTTCCCTAAGGTGCATTAGTGAACCATCATGAAGACTTCTAATTCCAGATTTTTTTTTTTAATTGGATTCAAATTCACCATCAGCTGTGGTGGGATTCAACAACAATACCACTATGCCATCACCTCCCTTTGGAACACTAGCCCTAATTTCTTTTGCTACCCATGGTTGCGATACCTTTCCTGTTTTATTTAAACCACAATGACAACTGGAAGGATAGACAGATGAAGATAATGATAAGAAAGAATAGAATATATCCAACTAACTCCATACCAACAACATTGACACTAAGGAGGACGTCAACATGAAGATGAAGAGGGAGATGAAAGCATTTGGAGCACACCCATGAGATCCTGCATAGCTCTGTGGCTTGAATTTTCCAACCCCGCCAGCGGCAGGGTTGAGGCACTGGGGACTGAGGATACGACATGGGCCAGAATTTTCCAGTTGGCATTTGGGGGCGGGCCCCGCATACCCGTGCATGAAATGACGCTCGGTGACGTCAGGCGAGCATCCCGATGTCACCGCACACCATCGCAATATTTCGTTGGACGAGAACGCATGGATCTCCGATGCGTGCCCACCATTAATTAACAGGCCACTTAAGGACCTTGACTATCTAGTCAACAGCAATTTTTCAGCATCCATACAATCTTCGGGTCAACGCAAAGGCGCAACAGGCAGGCGGGTACGACACATTTGTTTCAACCTCATCCACAGGTGGGATAAGAGGGCTCAGTGGGTCGTGAGTGTGCTCTGTTAAGTATTGTTTTTTCAAAGTTATTGAAACTTGCCTGTGTGATCTGCAATACTTCAAAACACATACCAGCTGCTTGGTCTGGACTCACAACCTTCAGGTCAGCACTCTGCAGTGAGGAATCTTTTTGAGCCTGCAGGCTTCAGGAAGCCATCCCTTAGCCTGGGAATGGGAGTTGAACTCTCCACTAGAGGCACCTCCCCTGAGGAGGGAGGGGGGGTGCTAGAAGGGGGAGGAGGCCAGGAGTGCACATTAAGCCTCCAGTGGAGGCACCTTTGGGAGGACAGGCGCAGGCACAAGGTGTGCAGGGCAAAGAGGTTTTTCAAGGTGGAAGGGGCCACAGAAGATGCCACTATTCTGCTGCCAGGGTATACAGGCGGCGAAGCAGCTACCTCAATATGACTGAGGTGCAGTGCTGAAGGAGGCAGTCAACTATATCTGTCAGATAATTGGGCCTTAGATCTCGAGGAACTGTGTGGGTGGACACCCCATGTCAGTGGCTCTGAAGTTCACAGCTGCCCTCTCAACTTCTGTGCCTCTGGATGATCTTTGTGGTATCTCCCAATCAGCTGTCCACACTTGTGTCAAGCAGGTCACAGATGTTCTGTTCGGGCATGCTTTGACCTTCATCCATTGCCATTGGGACCAGGCAAGCCAGACACAGCATGCCAGAGGCTTTGCGGCCATTGCTGGCTTCCCCCGCATCCAGGGTGTGAAAGACTGCACACATATGGCCATCAAGTCGCCAGCAGGTGAGCCCGGTGCCTTCATCAACAGGAAGGGCTTCCATTCCGTGAACGTGCAGATAGTGTGTGATCACAGGATGCTGATTCTGCAAGTCTGTGCAAGGTACCCAGGCAGCTCCCACAACACCTACATCCTCAGACACTCCAAGGTGCAGGGGCTCTTCAGTGCTCCAGCCCAGCTGGATGGATGGTTGCTGGGTGACAAAGGCTATCCCCTCAGAAGGTGGCTCATGACGCTTCTCTGCCATCCAAGAACAGAAGCTGAGCAGCGGTACAATAGGAGCCACTTCTCCACAAAGGCTGTGGTGGAGAGAGCCATTGGTTTTCTCAAAATGCACTTCCGATACCTGGACTGCTCAGGAGGCGCACTCCACCACCCCCCAGATCATTTGTCGGTGATAGTGGTTGCATGCTGCGCTCTCCACAATCTTGCGCTGGAAAAGGGGGATGCAGTGGATGCTGAAGATGTAGACGCAGTGACTGTGGCTGCACATGATGAGTCCAGCAGTGAGTCCGAGGATGACCAGGCACAGGGAAATGCTGAGGGGGCAGATGTTGACCCAGGCATACTCCAGGGAGGCAGGGACACCTGGGAGGCTTCAATCCAATGAACCTTCAGCTAGCACACCAAAGGTGGACCTCCAGGACAAGGCTGGGCTGTAGGCTCTATACTCGATACTTAAGTGCAAAATCTGCCTGGTTAGGAACAGTAACTAAGGGCCTTGTCAATAAAGCTGAATGTGCCACGAATCACTCAACATTTATGGAAACCATCCACCTGCAGAACAAAAGAGGCACCTTCAGCCATGGTGACATGTCTGAATTTAAAATTACAACCAAAGGAACTTAAGAAAACAAAATGGCAAAGGTGTTAAAAATCACACAAACTCATAAAGACCTCATTTTGGGCCAACACAAAAGCACCAGTGATTAACCTGTGGTGTCCCTAAGGTGCCTTATGTCTACGATTTTGGATGCTAAGACTTGGTACTGACCCCTCGCTGGGAGTGGCACCTGAGACAGCCTGCTCACTCTGTTGTCCTGTTGACCTCGATGACCTTGGCAGTCATCCTCTGGCCCGTGCCAGTGCTGGCCCCACCTGGGAGGGAGCTGTCAGTTCTATAGCTGGCATCTCTCCAGTCCTCGCAGCCTCTCTGAATGCAACAGCCAGAGGGGCAGAGAAGCTGCCACCCTCATCCTGAGAGGAGCCCGCAGAGACGACATTTGTTCCCGGGTGTCCCTGCTGCCCTGGAGTATGCCTGGGTCAACATCTGCCCCCTCAGCATTTCCCTGTGCGTGCTCATCCTTGGACTCACTGCTGGACTCATTGTGCCTGAGTGCCCTGAGAGGACCCCGCAGAGACGAAAGGCAGCTGCTGTGCTGACATGAGGTCACTTCGGACCTCCCTGCTCACCATTTATGGATGGGCACTGAGCTGGGAAACTTAGTGCCCAGATCATCTCCCATATTGAGAGTGACCAGCTGAGGTCAATGCCAATGTGAGGGCTTGCTGGTCCGAGTGCATCCTCAGGAAGACCTGATTGGTCTCCTGGAGGTGCCTCTCAATGAGAGTCACCACTCTCTCCATGGAGGATGCATGGCGCTCGGCCATGAGGCTCATTGTTTCGGCGATGGTCCACGCAGACTCCTCCACCATGGACACCAAGCCAAGCATCGCCATGTAACTCCACCAGATGCTCCCGCTCACCCGGCCGCATTTCCTGCGTTTGCTGCGTCACGGACAACTCCAGAGGAACATCATCAGGCACCGACTGAGCACGTGCCTGGTCTCCTGCAGTCCTCCGACTGCTGGCGCCATGGGTACTCTCTGGCTCTGCCAGCTTCTCCAGCGAATGTGAAGCGCCGTCACCACTGTCCCAGGACACTAGCTGATGATCTAATTCCCACTGAGGTGCTAGTATCTGTGCTGGTGCCTGCCTGTCAGAGATGGTTTGATGCTGGTAAGTCTGTGACTTCAGGGGCCTCAGGTGTGGGAGGGGGCCCCTGATGTTCCTCCTCCCCCCAGCCCTGCTCTGCTGATGCTGAAAGGCAGAACAAGGACATTGGGACAGTTAACGTGGAGACAATGTCAATGTGCATCCCTGTCCCTTGGATCATTATGCGCTCATCCTTCCATAAGCAATGGTCAAGCCATGTTGCAAACTTCAATCACTGAACATTCAGCATTGCCATGGCTGTTGGGAGAATAATGTTGACCTCACTGCTGGGCATACGTACCTGCCCATGGCACCCCAGCCTCACCGACACTGGTGGATCTGGGCACACGGTGCTTCTCCAAATCTGGGGCCTCTTCCTCGAAGCGACTGAGAATCACCAACGCAGCCAGTCCTCACCCACTTGGCAGCATTATGTGCATTCTTCTCCTGAAAAGGAGAGAAGAGCATTGATTAGCGCTAATTGTACCTGGACTCTCTTCACAGATGGCCCACCCCAACCAGAGTGGGACATTGCAGGGCTCCAGTGCCTCCTCACCTCACTGCTGCCGAACACTCATGCAAAGCTGCTAGGCCTGTCCCCACCCTACAACACCCCCTTGGCCAAATCCTGCCTACATCACATTAAGTGCTACATGGTCCAGCCTTCTGTAGCAAGGAGGTGCAAGCATGTGGAGTGTAGAGGACAGCAGATCAATTGGTGCCACGCCACCTTGAAGCTCCCCTCCCAGCATGTCATCACCCGACTTTGACATGTCCTGGAGTTCCAGCTCTGCACCTGGGTGCAGCTCCTCCAGGTTGCCCCTAAAGCAGTAATGTGGGTCTCAGTGTGCCACATGCTATGGGGGCAGAACCCATCTCTTCACCACCCTCTCAGGGTGACCTCGGCATGGGCAATATCTGCTGGCCCACCCAGCAAAGGACACATGCCCTCATTGATTCAATGCAGTCACTACACTCAAAGTTGCGTGCAAAGGGCCGCCAGCAGAGAAAGCCTACCTGCTGGGTTAAGTGACAAATGCCAACATTGTCCTCACCTTTCCTGAATGCAACAGGTCATTGAAGTGCGTGTGACACTGGATTCAGGTGCGCCGCACCACGTCGTGGGAGCTCACCACCTCCGCCAGCTCCTCCCAGGCAGTTTGGGCATGTGGGGTGGCCCTCCTCCTCCTATCCTGGGGTATGAGCACCTCCTGCTGTGCTGTCACGTCCTCGAAGAGGGCAGCAAGACAATCGTCAGAAAAACGAGGGTCACAGTGCCCCCCTGCCCTACCCTCCTGCCTGGTCTATTCACCAGCAGCGCTCTGGGGAGCCCTTCCACTGGCCATGATTCACAGCCTTTGAAAGGCTGCAGCAACTTTTTAAAACAGGCCACCGGGTCGCCATTAGACCCGGTGATCATTGCAGTCCCACCGCCGCCCGCCCATTCCCGCTGTCCACCCACATAAAATTGCAGCGTGGACCCAATCACGGACAGCGATCAGGTCCGTGCCCGTTCCTGCTCCACCCGCCCGACAGGCAGAAAATTCTGCCCGTGAGGTTTCCCGACAGTGGAAAATGACTTGCGCTCCCGACCGTCATGGCGAGCTGCCATTCCTGCTGAAGGACGTCGAGAAGCCATTTCACACAAGACGAAGGGGATTGAAATGAGCACCTAACCCGAATTCTCCCCCTACACCCACCGCTGGCCTATCGTCCACCCCGCCAGCGGGAGTTCACAGTGGCCTGAAACACAACCGCACCAACGTGCTGTGCAGTTGCTGAGGACTATCTGTGATGGCAGGCCATGTGTGGTGATTGAGGTTGGGGGGAGGCAGTGCTGGAGCATGGGGGAGGTGGCAGAGGGGCGGCTGGGTATGCCGGAGTTGGGGGGATGTCACCTTGCAGCCTTGTGGGGCTGGAGCAAGAGACCGAGGAACAATGCAGGGGCCATGAAATGGGGGGAAAGTGGGGGTCAGTAAGGGGGAAAGTGGGGAGCAGTGAGAGGGGAAAGTGGAGGACAGTGAGGGGAGAAAGCGGGGGACAGTGAGAGAGAAAGTGGGAAGCAGTGAGGGGGGGAAAGTGGGGGACAGTGAGGGGGGAAAGTGGGGAGCAGTGAGAGAGAAAGTGGGGGACAGTGAGGGGAGAAAGCGGGGGACAGTGAGAGAGAAAGTGGGGAGCAGTGAGGGGGGGAAAGTGGGGGACAGTGAGGGGAGAAAGCGGGGGACAGTGAGAGAGAAAGTGGGGAGCAGTGAGGGGGGGAAAGTGGGGGACAGTGAGGGGGGAAAGTGGGGAGCAATGAGAGAGAAAGTGGGGGACAGTGAGGGGGAAAGTGGGGAGCAGTGAGGGGGAAAGTGGGGGACAATGAGGGGGGAAAGTAGGGAGCAGTGAGAGAGAAAATGGGGGACAGTGAGGGGGAAAGTGGGGAGCAGTGAGGGGGGAAAGTGGGGGACAGTGAGAGGGGAAAGTGGGGACAGTGAGGGGGGAAATGAGGTCAGTGAGGGGGAAAGTGGGTGAGGGGGAAAGCAGTAGACAGTGAGGGGAACAGAAGGGTACAATGAGGATGGGAAGTGGGGGATGGTGAGGGTGCAAAGCAGGGGACAGTGAGGAGGAAAGCGGGGGCAGTAAAGGAGGAAGCAGGGAACAGTGAGGAGGGAAAGCAGGGGACAATGATGGGGAAAATGGGGAACAGTGAGGGGGAATATCAAGGGGCAGTGGGGTGGGGTGGGGAAAGTAGGGACAATGAGGACAGGAGTATCGGGGACAGTGAGTGGCAGGAAAGCAGGGGACAGTGAGGGGAGAAAGTGGGGGACAGTGAGGAGGGGTAGCGGGGAACAGTGAGGGGGAAAGCAGGGGACAGTGAAGGGAGAAAATGGGGGTCATTGAAGGGGGAAAGCAGAAGACAGTGAGGTGGGGAGGGTTCAGAGCGAGGAGTCGGTGGTGTCATTGGAGGAATCCTGGGGTCAAACCGAGGGCATTGGTGGCAGGAACGAACAGTAACAGTTAAAGGAGGCAGTGGGATATGGTAGGAAAGGAGATTGAGGGTCCAACGGTGGCGGATGAAGGGCTGGGTGGAGGGGCCATGGAGGCAGACATGGATCATAGGGTTGGGCAGGTTAAGGGTGGGCATAGGTACTGGGGCTAGGGTGGGCTGGTCAGGGAGGGAAGGTATGTGTATGGTGACTGGGGTGCAGTGTTGTGGGTGTGGGGGTTCAAGGGTCACGGTTGGGAGATTGAAGCTAACCCCAAGGGTGCGGGGGGCGGGGCAGTTAATAGCAATGGGGAGCATTTTGAAACTGTCTCAAAAGGAACATCATCCTGATGTTGAGGCACTGTCCAGACACTTGATGTCCAGCTCAGGAAATGCTAGTTGGGAGGACGGTCATCGGGTGGCCGGAGCTGAAGGTCAGCTCAACTGCACAACTGGAGGGAAACCCTAAGATGCTGTTCTGACAAGGGAAGGAATTTCTACAGACTAGGCAGTGGAGGGCAAGGGAACAGAGTGCATTGGTGGCTTTTGCACATGGCTCTCAAGGGCCCTGGCAAAGCTCAATGCCTTCATGCACAGGCATGAATCCGGGGTGGGGGAGGGGAATGGACACTCCTGGACTGGCCCCTTGGAATGGCGGGGGTGGAGGTGTGCCAGAGCACAACCATTAAGATGAACAGAAGCAATAAAAACCAGCAGATCTCCATGAAATGCAATTAAACATATATTTACAACTGTGCAACAACTATTTACAATGCGTCTATATCCGTGTTACCAAAGTGAACTGAGAACTTCTTAATTTTCCCTATCCTACCACTGTGTCGAGGTGCTTTCCCGTTATCAGCAGCAGGGGTGGAGGCAACCTGTTGACCACTATGCCCCTCTTGTCTCTGATGAGTTCGGCAGCCAACCTCTGGACCGCTGAGGCCTGGAGACCCTGGCCTGCCTTGAGTCTCCTGCTCTGGGGCAGATGCACCCTCAGCGGTTGCAGAGGTTGGAGCTGATGGGGTCACAGACAGAGGGGACTCAGAACATCTGGAGACCCTCGGAGGTCCCCAGGATGTCTGCCTAATGGATGCCCTCCCTTTCAGTGCCCGAGGACCCCTCCATGGCTCCTTGAAGGGAAGGGGCACCTGGAGGGAGGTCGAGGTTCCCTGCCCCACTTTTGTGTAGCCACTACAAAAGCTTGCTCCCTGGCTGCAGTGATGGAGTGCAGGTCAGAGCACACCTCTGATAGAAAATGGGTGTTCTGCTGGACCAGGGTCTCCATAGTGTCTGCCATCCTTCCCATGGAGGCCTCCAAATGCACACATGTTGGTGCCACTACATCAGAGAGCCAGTGGACAGATTCCTCTGCCTCATGTTCCACTCTGTTGAGGGCCTCTGACAACTCTGCCTGATGTTCTCCCGCCTGTTGCTGCATCTCCAGCACTTGGTCCAGAATTGCTCCCAGAGGCTCGTCATCAGACTTGGATTTAGCAGAAGCCTCGTCCCTAGCAGCCAAGGGACCTTGGGTTTTCCTGCCTCCTCCTGCTGTGGACATGTGTCCCTGCAGTGACCACCAGAGTGCGAGGTCCAGCCTAAACTACATCTAATCCCCACTGAGGTGAGGGTCTCTGAGCTGGTGGAGGGTGCAGGTGACTACTGTGATGGTGAGAATTCATCATTGTTGTCATTGTCCTTAATTCTCTAAGGTTTGGAGCTGGGGCTGTGCTCAGGATTGGGGGTTGGCCTCACCCTCTTCCTGCTAGCACCTGTAATGGAAAGAAGAGAGAATGAGTAACTGTAATGGCTGCCTCCTACATTGCACCCTCAGGGTTCGATGTGCAGAAGTTAAGCTTCCTCGCTAGATGCTTGAGGGAGGCTCAATTCTCCCCTGCCAGCTCGGCAGCCTGCTCTTCATACTGTGTGTAGGGAGACAATGGCATAGTGGTATTGTTGTTAGACTAGTAATTTAGAGACCCAGGGTAATTCTCTAGGGACCTGGGTTCAAATCTAACCATGGCAGGTGGTGGAATTTGAATTCAATAAAAATCTAGAATTAAAAGTCTAATAATGACCATGGAACCATGGTCAATTGATGTAATGACCATTAGGGGAAGAAATCTGACATCCTTGCCTGGTCTGGCCTACATGTGACTTCAGACCCACAGCAATATGGTTGACTTTTAAGTGCCCCTCTGAACAAGCACAATTAGGGATGGGCAATAAATGAATGAATTTAAAAAAATATTGGGCATGTCCCCTCTCATCTGTGAAGATAGAAGATGGATGTGATCACTTCTGATGCAGGTGCCATTCTCATGCTGCCAATCTCCACCACTGACCATTGGCAACTGTGTGCCATACGAAAGATGCACTGCTGCTGGTCCTCAAGGGTTCTTTAGCTGCACCCTCCAGGTTTGCGAGCTCTAGCAGCTAAAAGGACAAGGACAACAGTGTTATGGTACAACCGATGGTGAATACTGAGTTGCTCAAATCCCAGAGGGAAACTTGAGACAACTGCCACAAATTGTTTTGCAATTTGTATAAATTTTCAGATGCCTGCCTTGAATTCAGTAGTAATAAGACTGCCAAATGTTATAGGATTTTTACAAAACTCGATTTTAAGTACATGCATAGATCTACAAATTTCAACTATGATAACTTCTAAATCAATTAGTTAATCTAACTCCCAGATACACTTTCGTTATGCAATAGGAAGACCCATAGATTTTAAAAGACCCAAGCAAAGAAACATGATACCCTGAACAGTCCAATTCAAAATTAGTTTTCTTAACTTCAGTTCTTTGAAGACAGCAGCTTAAGGCATAGATGCTGGAGGGTTTCACACTAGTTAGATCTAAGAATGCCTACCCTTACACACAGCATTCTCTCCTTTATACCTATTTTCCCCTTTGAATGAAAATTCCCATTGTTTCACTATGTGTTTGGATTTTACCTCGCTGAATATAAAAATCTCTCATAGTACCAATTTTACCAGTAATCTTTGGGAAAAATAAACTAACTAACTGTTTCTGACTTCTCCTGACTAGGTGAAAAGTTTCACCTCTGCTTTGAATTCAACTAGCCTGGTTTATTTAAAAAGCAAATGTTCCCTTCACACGGATGTCTACCTACTTAACATTTCAAACGTAGCTTATCTTCTAATACATCAAAGCCTTCAGACTAGCTGCCTTTAATTCAATTAAGTTTCACACACACACACACGAACACACACATACACACACACACACATAGGGCAGAATTTTCCCCCCGTTGGGGGTGAAGTTGATGGGCTGGCGCGTGCAAGCGCGATTCCGATCGGCCCCCCTGATCGGAGGCGCAGCACCATTTTACGTGAGCAGGCCAATTAAGGCCCGCCCAGTGTGACATCCACAGGGAAGTGCTATGTGCTCCCTGTGCGGGCGGGGGAATCCTTAAAATTAAGAGTGCGCTCTTTTGCATATGGGCACGAAAGAACGCACTCATCTCCCTAAGGCTAGGTGCTGCCCCAGAGAGGTTGCCTCTACTTTCAGCAACATTAAAAATAGAAATAAAAAAATTTCCTTTTTGTATTCTCATGTGACATTGTCATCCCGCCGGTGGATGAGCTTTCATATTTTTACTAGTTGCCGCTGGGGCTCCTGGCCTGCCCGCCAACCTTAAGGTTGGACGGGCAGGTCCTTTAATTGCTTAATCGATCCTGTCAATGGCCTCAATTGGCCGTTGACAGGTCGGCGGGCACGCTAGGCACAGACCCCACTATTATTGTACTTTACAATAGATTCCAATAACATTATGAGAATTATTATATCTTCCTGTGTCTGCAGTCACCCTCTACACCAACCACCACCACTGCCCCCTCCTGCCAAAGATTTGAGCCTTCCCTGTGGCTGGGTCAGTGACACATGGTCGCCTCCCGACCTGCAGACCACATAGGCTGTAGTGGGGCAATGAGGCAGCACCCCAGCACCATGCAAAGGGCTTTCGTGCATAGACACCACAGACGATGGCCTTGCCAATGAAGCCCATTTCCCAGTGCTCATTCAGCAAGGTGGATATGGGGAGAAGGGGGCTCACTTATCCTGGCGGTGCAAATGAGGTCACTTATTATTTTCCTGCACTGCGCGGCAGTCCTCTTCTGAATGGAATTGGCACTCACCACCCTGGTGACCTCCTCCCATGCAGGTGTGGTGAGACAGGTGGGCCTCCTCCTCCCATCCCTTGGAAGAAGGATGTTCCTCCTGTCCTCCACAGCTTGCAATTATGTGGCCAGCAAGGCATTGCTGAATTTTGGGATCAATAGCTGCTGTGAGACTAATAATCCTGCTGGGCAGTGGGAATGCAGATCCAGAGTCCAGTGGAATAGTGACAGCTACAATCCACTTGGCCTGCCTCTCTCAAGATAGCAGTGCATGCCAGTCCTCTGTCCTTCCCCCTCAAAACACCACATCTACAGGATCTGAACCAGGCTGCTCAAGAACCATCTGCAGAGTTGCAGCCAAAGGTGCCTTCCTGCCAGGAAAAAGCTGCCATGAGAGGAGGGCCATTTCAGTCCAATTACCATATGTAAAGCATGAACAGCTGAGATGAGCAAGCTGAGGAATAGGGAGGGCTCAGTATGAGATACTAGTCCTCAAGTTGCAAACAGGAGAAAGCTTAGTTTAGGTGAGCGAGAGACATCTGTAGCCAGAACCAGGGGAAACAGGACATTGAGAAAGAACAGGTTGGCTTTCATTGACCTTGGACATACATTGTAAGAAAATAGCAGGTGTCCTGCACATGGGCTTCATTATTTATAAAGGTTAGAGATATCCCAGAAAGGCTGGAGTTATTTCGTGCTCAATTACTCACTCAGGTTACGATTATTGGAACGCTCATTTAGAGGCACACAGTGTTGGGTTCCCATTTACTCCTTATAAATGGTTCTTTAGGATTTTTAAAGAACAAAATTGCACAGACACAGTGTTTGTCTCAACCAAGATATTGATGTTTATTGAACCCACTAATGTTCCTATTACAGATATTCTATGATTAGTTAAAATAACAGGAAAATCCCAATATTAAAACAACCCATTCTCAGTACAAAATCTCCTGCGGCTGGCTGAAATTGACATCCCAATTTCCAGCTGAACCCTTCAGCGATTTGACCCCAGCTCCAAGTTATCCCAACCCAAAGTCACCACAACTCGGTTTAAATCTATAAAATGCAGGCAAAAACACTACACTTTTGCCCCAACCATTACAAAACACTCAGGTCAATATCACTTCAATTTATTAATTTTGCTTCCAATTTCCATCCCTCCATCATTTTCACATGGTCCATCTCTGACACTTCCCTTCCCTTCCTTGACCTCTCTGTCTCAATTTCTGGTGATAGACTGTCCACCAATATTCATTACAAGCCTACCGACTCCCACAGCTACCTCGACCACAGCTCCTCACACCCCACTTCCTGTAAGGACTCCATACCATTCTCTCAGTTCCTTCGCCTCCATCGCATCTGTTCTGATGATGCCACTTTCAAAAACTGTTCCTCTGAGATGTCTTCCTTCTTCCTTAACCAAGGTTTTCCACACACGGTGGTTGACAGGGCCCTCAACCATGTCCAGCCCATCTCCCGCGCATCCACCCTCACACCTTCCTGTCCCTCCCAGAACCATGATAGGGTCCCTCTTGTCCTCACTCATCACCCCAGTAGCCTCCGCATTCAAAGGATCATCCTCTGCCATTTCCGCCAACTTCAGCATGATGCCACCACCAAACACATCTTCCCTTCAACCCCCCGGTGGCATTCCACAGGGATCATTCCCTCCGGGACACCCTGGTCCACTCCTCCATCACCCCCTACACCTCAACCCCCTCCCACCGCACCTTCCCATGCAACCGCAGAAGGTGCAACACCTGCCCCTTTGCTTCCCCTCTCCTCACTGTTTAAGGGCCCAAACACTCCTTTCAAGTGAAGCAGCATTTCACTTGCACTTCCCTCAATTTAGTCTACTGCATTCGCTGCTCCCAATGTGGTTTCCTCTACATTGGAGAGACCAAATGCTGGCTGGGTGACCGCTTTGCAGAACACCTTCAGTCTGTCCGCAAGCATGACCCCAAACCTCCCTGTCGCTTGCCATTTCAACACTCCACCCTGCTCTCATGCCCACATGTCTGTCCTTGGCCTGCTGCAATGTTCCAGTGAAGCTCAATGCAAACTGGAGGAACAGCACCTCATCTTCCGACTCGGCACTTTACATCCTTCCGGACTGAATATTGAGTTCAACAATTTTAGATCATGAACTCTCTCCTCCATCCCCATCCCCTTTCCGATCCCCCTTTTTTTCAATAATTTATATAGACTTTTCTTTTCCCACCTATTTCCATTATTTTTAAATGTATTTCCATCCATTGTTTTATCTCTAACTTTTAGCCTATTTCGATGCCTTCCCCCCACCCCACCCCGACTAGGGCTATCTGTATCTTGCTTGTCCTGCTTTCTGCCCTTAATGTCACCTATTAGCACATTCCTTAGATAATATCACCACCTTCAACACCTCTTTGTCCTTTTGTCTATGACATCTTTTGGCTATCTCCACCTATCACTGGCCCTCTATCCAGCTCTACTTGTCCCACCCCTCTTAAACCAGCTTATATTTCACCTTTTTTCTATTTTTCCTTAGTTCTGGTGAAGAGTCATCAGGGCTCGAAACATTGACTGTGTTCCTCTCTGCAGATGCTGTCAGACCTGCTGAGTTTTTCCAGGTATTTTTATTTTTGTTTTGGATAGATTCTTGATTGACAGGGAATCAAAGGTTATAGAGGGTAGACAGAAATATAGAGTTGAAGGTAGAGACTGCAATCAACTCAGCCAAATGATGGAACAGGCTTGAGAGGCTGAATGGACTAGCCCTGTTCCTAATTCATGGGGAGAATTTTCTCCCCGTCGGGGGGGAGGGGCGGGAGCAGGCAGGCGCGAGGCCGATCGCTGCCTGCGATTGGCTGGGCTGCACCACTTTACGTGGGAGGGCCAATTAAGGCCCACTCAGCATGACGCGTGCTTGGAAGCGCTGAGCGTTCCCTGTGCGGGTGGAGGGAGGAGGCAGAGTCGGGGCCTACACTCCTTCGTGCATGTGTGCGAAAGAGCTCAGAAATCTCCCTGAGGGACAGAGCTGCCTTAGTTTGATTTTTAAAAATTTAAATACAGAAAAAATTTTTTAAGACGTATCCCCTCATATGACAGTGTCACATGAGCTGGGACATGTCTATGAATTTTATTAAAAATTTTTACTGAAATTTGAAAACCTTCATAAAACCTCATTCTGCCCATGGATGAGGTTTCATGATAAATGTGAAGGCTGCCTGGGCTCTTCGCCTGCCAACTAACCTTAATGTTGGACGGGCAGCTCAGTTAATCACTTTAATTAGTTTTTAAATGGCCTTAATAGGCCTTTGACAGTTCGGTGGGCGCGCAGCCGACACCGGTGCACACCCGCCAAATTAAGGATCAGAATGACGTGCAGTGACATCGGGATGCACGGCCAACGTCATCACATGTCATTTTATGGGTCAGCGAGCGGGGCCCACCCCCGCACGCCGACCCGAAGATTCTGTCCCATATATTTGTATGTGCAGATGTATGTTCAAACCACATACCCATACATCACCAAGATGACCTAGTCACTTCTGAAAGATCATTTGCCCTTATCTGGCATTGCAGAGCTTCCAGCCCCTGACTGGCCAACAGTTCTCGGCAGTGGAATTCCTGCCCTACTGGGGCCTTAATTCAGTGGGAGGCTGGGACTGTCCAGACAAAGGCCTGATTACCTCAGAATAGTATTGGGCCTCCCTTGGAAAGGCGACACAGGGCTCCAACCAGTTCGCCAACTGGTGGGCGAGACCCATGTCACTGCCACAAAATTTTGTCCAATGATTTCAGTCTTCCCAATATTTAGTGGGAAGAAATTTCTGCTCATTCAGTGTTGGAGAAATGGAGGGAGGTGGTGGTGAGGTAGAGCTGGGTGCCATCAGCATAAATGTGCCAAATAACACTGTGCTTTTAGATGATTTCATTGAGGGGCAGCATGTGAGAAATAGGAAGCGGCCAAGGATAGATCCTTGGGGATACCAAAAGTAATGGCATTGGGAGTCAGTGATTGCAAGTGATACTGTAGCTATGATTAGATAAGAAAGCAATCAGGAGAGATCAGTGCCACCCAGCTGGACAACAGTGAAGAGACGTTGGAAATGTTGCAGAATATGGATGTTAGCCTGTGATGCTGACACATTTGAAGTGGAAGCAGAAGAAGATGGTGTGTTCAACCATATCAAAGATCAAAATAGATGAAGAAGGAAACTTTCCCTTTGTTACCTTCACATAAGATCTTCAAAGGGGAAAAATCTGCTGTGTTATGGGGAAGGACAGAGTAGAGGAATTAATTGGATAACTCTTTCAAAGGTCTAGCAGTGTCACAAAGGGCCAAGTGGCCACCTTCTGTGTTGTATCATTCTTTGATTCAAGGAAAAAAATAAAGTGAAAAATGTCTCGTTGCTGGCTTGACTATTCAAAGATTTGTGGTATTAAGCCATTTGAACCAGAAATGCTTGATCCTCAATCCATAATTATCCAATTACTCTCAGGTTAGTCAGGATGGTTGTACTAGTACTGTCACTGGTACTGGTATTAATACTGTCTTGATGTCTATGGAGCTTAGAGAAGGAAGAAAGCAGTTAGAGTTCTTATTCTGACAAGTGCTAGAAAGTTTACAGGATAGAAATTCAATCTGGAGTGAATTGGGGATACAGAGCTATTTCCCTGATCCTGAACAGTGAGGCCTTAGGCATTCCATATTGCAGCACAGGCCTCCATCAAGCTGATAAGATACAGGGGTAACTAATGAAGAGTCAATATAGATAGTACTGTTGAGACACCAAGAGTGGGACTCAGTTAAGTGAAGGCCTGGTTGGTAGATAGATCAGAGGTTGGGGACGGAGAACTGGATTGGGGTGGTGCTTGGCAGGGAGAGACCTGATGCTGTGGGATTCAAGATAGGAGGCTCGGACAGGGGAAATCTGCATGTGTTTCCTGCTGGTGATATTGGGGTCTCAGCAGGTCGGTTACTATCCAAAAGACGTGTGTTCCATGGCTGAACTTAGAGGTCTACATATGTTGATATCTAGTAATTGCTTCCTCCCTACACAGCATTGAGATGCAGCTTACTAAGTTGGAGTGCAATGTGCTTCCTGTATAGAGTACGTGAAATCTTTTAATTGAAACGTGTGGCCTTAGCTAAGTTTTACTGTTAAAAAGAACAAGATCTGACCTGAAATCCAATCAAAATCATTGCTTAACTGTGTTGTTTTGGTGTCCTGTTTTCCAATATCTTTAGTAAGCTGGTAATGTTTGTGTTTTGTCTTCTCTCTCCACGTTTTTACTGGAATCGATGTTTACAAATGACTGAAACAGGCATTAATATGATTGATATTTCAGCAGCACAGTAATAATTTTATACCTGCTGCCTTATACATTGTTGATTAGTCATTGTACTAACCTTCCTAGATTTCACTACTGTTATACTTCTAAAAATTAGAAGATTGTTAGACAATATCAGAAAAAAATAAAGATTAAGGAAAAGCTCGCCAGAAGTTTTCATAACCAAAATTTGCACTTTTGTATATCAAAGGTTAAATTATCCTAGAAGTTAGAACCCTAACTTGAAGCAATCTTTGAGAATTAAATTGAAATGGTTTCTTCAGGTTTGAAGTAAGCCTATTTATCTTCTAAAACAGTTGGCAACTAAGCAATTCAATACAATTATAAACTAACATCCAACTATTATGGCTGTTATATGATCCTCCTCTGCTTAACTGACCTTATATTTTATTGTATACATACAGCCGTCTCTCCCCTAACCAGTAAAAACAAATATAAGTTTGATACTTTTCATCATTCAAACCATGCCAGCGCCTGAATTCCTACAATTGTTCCAGTTCAGGGTTAGGACGTGCAGCGCGAGGTCTGAGAGAAATAATTGGCCCAGGAAACAGACAGCCTCTGTCCGCTTATTCATGCATCCTCACTGCCATCCTTGTTATTAAACAGAGCCAGCATCTGCCAGCTGCAAATTCCCAACCCACTGTCAGGCAAGGGGGAAGAACTGCCAGTAATCAGCCATGCCTGCCCTAGCCAGCTCATTACAAAGGCCTCATTAACGTTCGGAAACCAATACATGAGGGTGCTCAGCCAACTTTCTTTCACAGGGCTGTATACTGGGGCCTTAATTGACATGATTAATGAAGGCTGTGGGTGCAGTGGAATTTGTCCTCTCCTTTTGATTGGTTAGGAAAATTGCTATGATATGCAAGGCACACGTTGGTGAATTCTGCTTCAGGCTTTTGTTGACATCTTTCGATATGCCAGTCTGATACAGCACAGTTTTGACACTCATACTAAGTCTGCTGTCAAGACCATTTTCCCCCCAATTTCTGTTTATGAACGAAATGTTAATTTTAGAGTAAATGATATGTTTACCCTCTAGTTCTTGGTCTACTACAGAATCCATCACTGCCAAATCTTGTTTAAAAAGAATCTAATTCTGTTTAGCATGCACAGTCACCAGACATGCAATAATTTGTATTCATTCTTTTTTCTTAATTCCTACATTTTGTTTCTCAGACATCTCTCCAGATTGATGACTCCTCTTCGGAACCCTTTGACAATGGCACTTGGTTTTAGTGCCTATTTATTCTACAACTGCAGTGGATAAAGAAATGTTCTGTGGTTCTTTACAGCTCTATAATTTCCTTTCATAATGTTAAGTGTTCTTTTTATAAAAAACAGCTTTAAGAACATGAGAAATCACAGAACAAGAAAAGGTCATTCAGCTCATCAAGCACGCTGCTTCTGCGGATCATGTACCAAAAGATTCTTTCTTGCAATTCATACTTGATAGAAAACATGACATTTTTTCAATTTAGAAAGCTTAGGGGAAGGGGCATATCCCATAGGGCAGAACACCAGCAAAATGAAAATAGTAGGAAAGAAGATTAGGTAAATCAGGAATTAGTGATTAAACCACTTGAACGATAGATTGATCTTAATTGGTTTTAATTTAAAGTAAAAACTTTTGAAAATAGAGTCACTTCTTCCAGAGATACACGGAATAATTTTAGCTTAGTTCACCTGGTGGGAAATTGGTGCTATCAGGTAAGATGTTTGTTTAACACAATGCCTGACTTTAATTTCTATTGACTTCAATAATCTAAAATTTGTGTTTAATCTAGTTCCCCACCAACTGAGTCAGGTTAAAAGATCAGCCCTCTACACAATAGCTCCTTACTACTGATATCAGACCCATTTTACAGTTTAAAACCAACCAACCAGTAATTACTGAAGGTAAATTGAAAACCCAATCATCAGATGACCACAAAATAATATTAATTAATTTTTAGAAAGTTACCCCACTAAAACATGCAATATAGAAATACCCTCAAACATAGAGTTGCTTTTGCCAAGAAAAATCCTTTTATTAACAGTTGCAAATAATTCTATTTGCTATCCTTTTCTTTATTTGTCTCCTTTCTTATCTATGGAAATACTTGGATTAAAGTGGCATTTTCTCTACGAAGTATTTGGCAATATTTTTTCTATTGTTTGCCAAATATGTGATGTAATTATATAACTCATGCTGAGACATAAAGTTGTTATGTAAACGCAATTGCACTTTTTTGCAGTTGATGTCATTGTTACAATTTGAACTTTCTCCAAACACATGAAACTGCGCTCACGGCAAAAAGGCAGTTTCCATAAGCAGCCTGTTTCCTATGAATCGAAACCTGAACTGTTATGCGTGTCATGAGCAGGATAACATGCCATGAGACTAACAATTACCTCTTTCCTATGGTATGCTGTACTGGAGACCAGTTGGAACACTCTGCGCCTACCCCTGCCTAAGGAAAAAGGCAATAAATGTCGAACTATCCAACATGTACAGGCTAAAATTAGTTACAAATAAAATGTCACACAGAAAGAGAACATGCAACAAGTGACTGATAGTATGAGTGCTTAGAAAATGACAAAATTAGAATGAGTCAACAAAGAGTTAATGTAGCTTCTTCAAAATTCATCTCCTACACAGTCAGGTCATTTGCAAGTATTTGGAGGCAAAAGCATTTTGTATATTTCCTGATGCAAAGTCTGTATGTGGGTGAAACAATTCCTACATTGACCCCACAATGTGCAAATTGTCAATCCCAAAAACTGTAATGAACTGAAAGTGGAACCACACTGGAAGTTGGGAAAAAAAGACTTGCCCATTTTAATCGGCTATAACAGATTAGTTATCTGTGGGATAGAAATTAAATAATATTGTGCTAGTTTTATGATGCCAATGATGACAATTATAACAGTAGGAAGGCCTGAGTTCAATTTAGTATGTTCCCAGGCCAATGCTGAACTAGGGAGGACCTTTTTTTTGGGCAGCAGTGGCAAGTGTTGAAGAAATTACATATGACATTTCGTGGGAGGAGGTACTTGCGGAGTGTTATAATGTGGCAGGTGATATGTGCCAGGTGGACCAAATCCGTAAGGGAAACTTGGCCATGCTATCACAGCAGTTTTGCAATTTGTATCTATTATGAGAAGATTTGTATACTGAATTTAGAAGTGATGAGTCCACTAACAACTTTAGAGATTTAAAAAATAAATTAAAACATTTATTAACAAAAGGATAAAACTAAAAAACATTACACACAAGATTACAGTTACAGCTATTTATTCTCAACAATTCACCAAAATTCTTAATTAACCTAGTTCCTAACTACACACCCCCTTTAAGGCAACAGTCCAAAATAGGTTTTAAATTTAAACAGGCAATCCAGCAAGGTTACCCCAAAGGCTTTTTAACACAACTTCAGTTACTGGAGCAGCACTTCTCCTGCAAAAGTGGCTAGAGCCTTTCCCCAAGGCTGTTTTACACGATATACCTTTCAAGATTTTACACAGCCACCCCATATAGCCTTCTATCCTTCTTCATATATGTTTCCTTCTCTTTAATGTGTAAAATCCTATTATTCTACATGTCTCTGGAAATTTACCTTTCCCATAATATAAAAATCTTTCATGTCATCAATATGACCAGCACTTCCAGGGAAAAAAAACTTATTGCTTTGCCTCACTTATCTTGTTAGTTGTAAACATTAGACCATTCCTTTGAAAATCAAACAGCCCCTTCATGTATCTAAAAATGCAAATTTCATTCACACCCCATCTGTGGAACCCTCATCCTAACTTATACAACTCCATTTCAAAAGTCTGCTTTACACCTAACTTTTTTGATAATTTCAATCTTGTAGTCTAAGGTTCTCTGGTCTAACTAAATCAGTCACACAGACAGAACCACCTACACTCACACCCATAAGCCTACAATAATACTATGAAAAATATGACAGATTTGTGACATGACGCATAAACATTAACATGGGCTAGTTGGCCATATAACCTGTTTCTGTGTTGTAAATTCTATGTACTTCTATGTAATAAACAACAGTATTAGAATTTTTTGAGGATGTAGCACAGGAGGCAATGGCAGCAATGGTCAGCGCCAATGCCCTGCAAAAGAGGACAGCCACCCGGTGCCAAAAAAGGATGAATGATCTCCCCCGTTCTGCCAAGGCAATTCACTCTGCTCATCATTCTCAACTCACGTACTCACAAACTCATCACACATCTACAGATATCTCACACCTCAAGAGGCAACACCACTAGCTCTCAAAAATGCCCTCACATCTCCATCAGGCTCATCCTCTCGAGCTCACATCCTCATCCCGCTCCCCTCACCACACAAACATTCCATGTAATGCCATGTGTCCTCACGCTCTCTCTAGTTGTTTTCATGCTCACATCAGTAGGGAGTGGCCCACATGAGGTTCCTCACTCACTTGAGGAGTGTGCCAACGCACTGACCGGTGAGGACATGGAATGGACCATGCCTGCAGGGATGGTAAGGTCAGCATCCTTGGAAGGATCCTGCACCCTCTCACGATGCAAATGTGAGTGTACTCTCTCCTGTTTTTGACTCTGCTGCTATGCACTATATGTCTCTACTTTGGTTCACAGGGAGCTCTGCCAAGTGGCCGACACCCTCAGGCAGCCAGTCCCTCAGCTCCAACCATGTCCTTACCTCCAGCCAAGAGGACACCTCCTCCATTGAAGAGCTGGAAATAAGCAGCCTGGAAGACCTGTCACGTTGCTTACCCACACTCTCCACCAGTGCAGAGACACACACCTTGGTGGGACCTAGATTTTGAGCAGATTCGGGTTCACAGTCAAGTAGTCACTGCACAGACACAAGTCCACATCTGGAGGAGACAGGTTCATGTGAGCTCCCCGGTACTTGCAGGTCTGAGTCAGATGACGAGCCTCTAGATGTGGCCTTCCAACCCATTCTGGAGAGTCAGCAGAAGGCGTTGGAATATCACGCAGAGTTGTTGAAAGCCCTCAGCAGAGTGGCACGCGAGTTGGAGGAGTGCGTCCGCCTGCTCTCTGATGAAATGGTGCCCACAGGTGCGTTTATGGAGGTCTCCATAGGGAGGATGGTGGATGCCATTGAGACCCTGGTACAGCAGAATGTGGTGATGTGTCCAGACCTGCACTTCACCGTGGGACCCATGGGTGAGTTCCTGCAGTGGCAACATTAGAGGTAAATGGGACACGTCGACATCCCTCCAGGTGCTCCTTCCTTCAAGGAGTAGGCCAGGGCCCTGGGTACCCTAAGGGAGGAGGAGCGGCAGCTGGACATGCCTGAGTCATCCACTCAGGATTCTCAGAGGTTGTTCTCTACATCCAAGTCCCCTTTGCCTGTGAGCCCTCAACCTCATTCTCTGTCACTGCAGAGGGAACGAGTGATTCTGGAGGGAGAAGTGTGTGCGTGTGTCAGGGCCTTTCGGAGCCTCGTGCAAGCACTCTCCCACGCACTTGGATCCTTCACGTATCATACTCACCGCAATGTCCTGCACACTTTCAATGCTGCCTGCTAGGGTTCACTTCCAATTGTCCATCTGAGCTGACCTGCATCTCCACCCACCCAATGATCACACTCTCATGCAGCACCTGATCTCGCCAACCACAACAGTCATTTCATTTTTGAGTTGGGCAGCATTGCCTGGGTTCTGATTTTTTTGTGCTCCCCCATCTTTTCCCCTCCCCCTGTCACCCATTTCTTTTTTTCCATCGCAGTGGACCCCCCTGGCATCACCTTCAACCTCCCCTCCATGACTTACCAGCTAAAACCCTTTTCCTTCAGGGATGTCCAGGTGAACGAGCATGTTCCCTTCCTTCCTGAAAATCTCACCCCCGTCAGGTCCCATTTATCAGGTCCCAGTGGTGCCATCAGGACCTGACTGCAATTTTAGTTGAAGGTCTAGTTGACCTCAGTTGATGGTTTTCCTGTCAGACCAAACCTGCCTGGAGTTGGTGTGTAGCCAGGAGAAATCCAGGTATGTAGGTTTTAATTTTTTGTTTGTCTTTTTTATTGTGGACCAAAATGGGTAAGAGCTGCTTTCTGGGGACCACTGGGAAATCTTGGGTTTCACCTCTCCTCTGCCAATCACGATCGTCCCTCTCCCACCCCACCTCTAATCCTGAGCACTTAGGTTCTGCTTCCAGCCACTAAATTCTTGAATTTGCCTACTAAGCAAGCGTTGAATCTGGCTGGAGTCTGAAAAATATATTGAAATGAGATTCAGTAGTTAAAGTTGGCTGGGCCTCAGCATCTCCTATGATTGCAGTTGAGTGGCCCTCTTTGGGGTTCTTTCTCCTCCTCCTCAATCTCTTTAAAATTGAGATCTATTACTCTGCTTCAGGAGGACGGTAAACAATCTTCTTGAGATTGTTGCCAACTTTTTCCTGGAGGTCAATATTGAACTTTTCCAATTTCAATTAATTTTGTTTTGGTTTGGTTTGTTGCGGTGAAAAAATGGGATCAGAATGAAATCTTCAGCTTCAGCCAAGGCATACATTTTATAGATCCAGCTATCCCTAATCCCATAATAAGATAGCCCACATCAAAATTTGCAAAAAGAAAAATCATCAGTGAAGCACATTGAATTGTTGATTTTAAAGACCTCTACATAAGCAACAACTATGATGGATGGCATTCCTCTTTGCTTATCTAATCACTTTCAACATGAAAATCCCGAAGAGAAGAACCACTACCCATCCAAACTCTGAATCTTCTTCACTCACACTGTGCATCGGAAAATGATAAATCAAACTTCAAGAGGTAGAATGTGATGGACAAGTGAATGAGAACTCTACGTTGACCATGAATCATTCTGAACCAGTCTTACATCCCAAATAATACTGCAACCAAAGATTTAACGAAAGTATTGTTTTACTTGAAAACAAGAGATTAGATTGGATAGAGGGCAAGCCTGGATTCAGAATGAAGGAATATGACAAAAAATGCTCTCAAGTTATATAGCCTAGGTTCCAAATCCAGAAATAACAAGTGTTTATCCCCAGTGTGATGGGCTTGCGCGTGCTGTATTAAATATACTTAGTTGCAATAAAAGAAAATAAGCTAAAGCTGGGACCAAAGCCTGTAGATGTGATGAAGCAAGCCATTGTTTTGTAACTAGAGATTAAAGAATGCTGTTTCAATCCTATTTGCAGTTCCTTTTTACTTTGACAGAATTATCCTTTTCAGCTGCAGAAGGCCAAAGCTGTTAATGACAAGGATAACAATAGCACAGTAACCAATACTGATCAGAGAATTAGCTCATCCTTCTTTAATACCTCTTTAAGTCACAGAGAGGTAATCACAATTCCTTTCACTATCCCTTCACAAAGTAAACTTCCGAGTAATGAGTTTGTCAAACATAGGATTGTTTTCTTTATACTTGCACTGATAAGGAATGTGTAAACCGGAGCTGGAAAATTAGGTGATGAAACCTTAGCCTTAACCTAACCCTAAACACTTACCTTAATCCTTATCCTAACCCTAACCATTACCTTAACACTAACCCTAAACTTTTAGACATATCTATCTCACTCTTTCCAAATCCTTCTATCCATAATTTTATGGTTGTTTCATTTTCTGCTTGAGATTGCATTCTGCACATTTTGTTCAGGATCTATATAACAATTTAAACTCTGACATGCTTTTTTGCTGGATCATTCTGTTTGCTAGCAATACTATTTTAAACGGACTTAAGGGGAAATCCATATTGATGGGCCTCCGAAAGGTGCACAGCCTTTGTATATGTATTTCGTTAAATAATTACAATACATTTTTAGCACTGTGATTTTGTTTTTCATTTAGAATTTTGCAATGCCTTTGATTTTTACTTTTGACCTAGTTTTCACTGATAAGTTTTTTTAAGAAGCCCTGAAAAAATAGTCCACCACTATGTGTTAAGTTATTGGAAAATGTCTTTTTTTAGTTTGTTCATGGGTTATGAGCCCATCCCTAGTTCCCCTTGAGAAGATGGTGGTGAGCCACCTTCTTGAACCGCTGCAGTCCATGTGGTGTAGGTACATCCACAGTGCTGTTAGGGAGGGAGTTCCAGAATTTTGACCCAGTGACAATGAAGGCACGGCGATAGATTTAGGGTGGTGTGTGACATGGAGGGGAACTTGCATTTACTGGTCTTGTCCTTCTAGGTAGAGGTCTCAGATTTGGAAGATGCTGTTGATGGAGTCTTGCACCCTTCTGCCACTTTGTGCCAGTGAATATTGAAGATGATGAATGGAGTGCCAATCAAGTGGGCTACTTTGTGCTGGATGTTGTCGAGTTTCTTGAGCATTGCTGGAGTTGCACATAGCTAGGCAAATCGAGAGTATTCATCACGCTCCTGACTTGTGTCTTGTAGAGGTGGACAGATTTTGGGCAGTCACAAGGTGAGTTACTTGGTACTGCATTCCCAACAACTGACCTGCTTTTGTAGCCACAGTATATATATGGTTGGTAACCATCAGGCTTTAAATATTGGAACGTTAGTGATGTTAATGCCACTGAACATCAAGGGGAGAAGGTTAGATTCTCTTTTATTGAGGATGGTGAGAATGTTAGTTGACACTTATCAGCCTAAGCCTGAGTGTTGCTCAGGCCTTGTTGTATGTGGGCGCTGTTGTAGGGTGGCTGAGTTGTACTATTAGTGATAGAGTTGATCTGCAGACACTTCTTGGGTGGAAACTTAGGCCAGGATTTTCCAGTCGTCAGGTGGGCTCGTCGGGGGTGAATAGGAGCGGCTGTGAAACGGACCACCGCCCGCAATCGGGCCCCGACCGTGATTTCATGCTGTCTGGCCAATTAACAGTCAGCCATCATGAATCACATGCTGCAGTGCCTATGTTGTAGGGTGGGGGGGGGTGCCCCGAGTGTCGAAGTTGGTGCATGCGTGCGGGTGCACACAGTAAAAGCTCCCCGAGGCATAGAGCTGCCTCAGGCAAGTGAAAACGTTCCACATGGATAATGAAGAATTTTAAAATGTTAAAGACCATGTTAGAGATGAGTGCAAAACGCTTTTTTAAAATCACTGGACGAAACCTCATCATGTCCGTGGATGAGGTTTTGCCAAAAATGCAAAGGCTGCTTGGCCTTTTTGTCCACCCGCCAACCAAACGGTTGGATGGGCAGCAAAAAGTTTCAATCAATTAGTTCATTAAGGACCTTAATAGGCCGCATTATTGTCGGCGGGCACGCTGACGACTCCCCCGCGCACCCGCTGACCGAAATATCGCACAAATGCGCGATGGCATCGGGATGTCCGCCTGATGTCATCACGCGTCATTTTACGCTCATTCAGGTCGGGTGCACGCCCACCCAATGAATGTAATATTCTGCCCATAAAGTTTATTTACAACATACTCAGCAGCAACCACACATGTGCTTTCAACTCCAAATCTTCCTCTACACTGACTGCTCAGGCAGCCCGGACTACTCTCCTATTGGTTTCTACAGATCATGTGATCTTCCTCAACAAGCATTATTCTTAAAGGTACATTACACATTAAATAAAACCATAAGTCTTACATTCCTCCCCCTTTAACATGGCTATACATATATTTACAAGTACATATTTTTCAAGACAACATAATATTTATGCTGGGTGAGGAATTTACAGTCTTTCAAGTGGTTTCCTGGCACGTGTTGCACGTCGCAGCTCCACAACTTCAGATTCTTTGTCAGGAATCTCGTTTTTCGGAGTTGCCTGAACATCAGGTGCTTTGGTGGGAACTTGTAGTTCTGTATCCTCGTCCCCTACAGGAACATCAGACGTGTCATTACTGGGTTGAGTGTCCTCAACAGGAAACGCAGACCCAGTCATGATCACTGGTGGAACCATATCTTGATGATTTACCCTTCTCTTCCTTAAATGGTCCACATGTTGACAAATGATCCGGCCTTCCACCTCAACGTGATAAGATAGAAGTCCAGTCACCACATGTATTTCACCCGGTAACCACTTTGGTCCTTCCCAAAACTTTTCACGTATACCAGCTCTCCCACTGTAAATTTCCTCTCACAGCAATGCCATTCGTGTCTAGTTTTTTGGCTTCCCTGTCTCCATTCCACCTTTCCCTCTAAATTCAGCATTATTAAGCGCAATCTTGTATTGGGACTACATTTCAACAATCACTCTGTAGGTGTGACACCTGTTATTGTTTGAGGGGTAATCCTTTTATTATTCTTTCATGGGATGTGAGTGTCACTGGCCAGGCCAGCATTTATTACCCATCCCTAGTTGCCTTAGTTCAGAAGGCACTTAAGAGTCAATCACATTGATGTGGGGTCTGGAGCAACATTTAGGCCAGACCAGGTAAAGACAGCAGATTTCCTTCCCTAAAGGACATTAGTGAACCAGATGGGTTTTTAAAACAATCGACAATGATTTCATGGGGCAAAATTTTTACCTCATTGGATGAGCGTGTGCCCGACCCACGCAAGTGTAAAATGACACGCGTTGATGTTGGGTGGCAGGTGCACGCGGGAATCAGCAGTGCACCCGCCAATAATTAAAATAGCCTGTTAGGACTATTAAAGTTTCAATTAACTTACATTTTCCGCTGCATGTCCAAACTTACGGTTGGTGGGCAGGCAAAAAAGCCAAGCGGCCTTTGCACTTTTTAGGAAACATCATCAACGGGCGGGATGAGGTTTCCAAATGGAAATAGAATTAAAATAAAAATGATTAAATTTAATTAATAACATGTCCCTGCTCAGTCACATGAGGGGACATGTTTTTTTAACATTTTTCAATTCTTTACTCTTTTTTTGAAAAACCCTTCACCTACCTGAGGCACAGAGCTGCCTCAGGGAGATTCTCAAGTTTTCACTTGCACTAAGTTCATGCTTGCCCTCCTCCCCACTACCCGAACAGGCAGCGCTGAATGCTGCCACTCATGTTTCAGGATAGGCGAGCCTTAATTCGCCTTCCGGCCTCAATTATGGGCAGCAGTCAGCTTCCCAACCACCCCTGCGGACCCGCGCGACAAGGGCTAAATTCTGCCCATGGTCACCATTAGACTTTTAATTCCAGATTTTTATTGAACTTAAATTCTACCATCTGTTATGCTGCAATTCAAACGCAGGTCCCTAGAACGTTACCCTGGGTCTCTGGATTACTAGTCCAGCAACAATATCACTACGCCATTGCCTGCTGTAATGAAAAAGAAAGTATGCTAGCTTGTTGCCAAGGTATCGCCAGTTAGTTTTTTCATGTCTGCCTTGAACGTTTGAACCACCCTTTCGTCCAGTCCATTTGAGGAACAGTGGTACAGTGCAGTTTTCAAATGAGTGATACAGTCGAGGCTGATAAACTGTTGAAACTCAGCACTTGTAAATGCCATGCCGTTATTGACAGCAACTTCTTCTGCTAGTCTGTGAAAGGCAAAACTCTGACGTAGTTTCTCAATTGTAGCAGCCAACGTCAGTGACTTCACCTCCTATATGTCCAACCATTTTGAATGGACATCGACAATGAGCAGAAACATTGTCCCAGGAAAGGTCCAAAGTAGTCAATCTGTAACCGTGCCCAGGTTCTACCTGGCCACTCCCATAGGTGTAACGGAGCTGTCACTGGCAACTTTTGCAGTTGCTGACATTGCACACAGTGTTTTACTAAACTCTCTATTTCGCCATCCATCCCAGGCCACTATAGATAGCTGCGTGCTATGGTCATTATTCAGGAAATTCCTAGATGGGAACTCTGTAGCTCAATTAAAAGTGGCTTCCTTCCCTTTGGAGGAACTATCACTAGTGCTCCCCACAATAAGATGCCATTCTGGCTGGTTATTTCATGTCCTCTGTTGAAGTACGGTTTTATTTCATCACATATGGGCTCCTGTGACCAATCACACAACACTTGAGATAGGACTGGGTCCCAACTTGTCCAGTCTCTGATCTGCCAAGCACATACTGGTGAGGAATCTAAGAAATTTAGCAATAAAACAAGTTCCTGTGGAACTGGGATGTGCTCATAATTTTCTTGTAAAGGCAAATGACTAAGGGCATCGGCATTTGTGATTTGATTGCCAGGCCTATGTACGAAAGTGTGTTTGTATGCTTCCAGAATTAAAGCCCATTGTTGTACTCTTGCTGAGGCTATGGGTGGTATAGCCTTGTCCTCACTAAACAATCCTAACAGTAGTTTGTGGTCTGAAATGATTGTAAAATGGCAGCCGTGTATGTACTGGTAAAGTTTCTTGACACCAAAGATGATAGACAGGCCTTTTTCTATTTGCAAGTATCCCTTTTCCACTGTGGTGAGCATTCTTGATATGTACCCTACTGGCCGTTCCGTGCCATCATCCATTTAATGAGAGAGCACTGCTCCGACTCCGTAGGGAGATGAGACACATGTCAACACCAACTCTTTCATTTGGTCATAATGCATTAATAGATTTGATGAGTGCAACAATTGCCTGTATGAAAGCTTCTGTCTGGGGCACCTTCCAAGACCAACGTTAGTTCTTTTTGAGTAGAGAATGCACGGGGCCCAGCACTGAAGACAAATTGGGTAAGAACCCCCCCATAATAGTTGATTATTTCTAGGAATGATTTGAGCTCTGAGGCATTCTTTGGTGCAAGTGCCTCTCTTATGGCTCTCACTTTCTCCTCAACTGGGTGGAGGCCTGGTGAATCTACCCGGTGAACCAATAGATTATCTCTCTCGCTTTTTCTTTTTTTAGATACACTCCAGTTTGCAAGAAACGTTTTAAGACTTCTTCTATGTTTGCCAAATGCTATTTTTCAGTGAATTCTATCACTAATCTAACAACATCTAAATAGACTACAACCTGGGGCAGTCCCTGCAAAAAGCTTTCCATTGTTTCTCTGAAAGATGGCACAAGCAGAGGAGATACCGAAAGGCAAGGGTGTATATTGGTACAACCATTTGTGGGTATTAATTGTGACAAATTCCCATGAGGCATTATCCAACAAGTTGTTGATAAGCATGACTCATGTCAAGCTTTGTGTACGTTGTCCCTACTGCCAGCTTGGCTTACAGGTCTTTGACTTTTGGAATGGAGTGCCTATCTCGCTTAGTTACTTTGTTAATCGTCAGTTTGTAATCTCCACAAATTCAGACACTTTGGTTGGGTTTAAGGATGGGGACTATGGGCGCTGCTCATTCTGAGAACTGAACAGGTTGTATAACGCCCAATTTCTCTAGTCTGTTCAGTTAAATGTCGACCTTTTCTTGCAGGGCATATGGTACCAATCTCACCTTCATGAAGTGAGGAGTCACTTCCGGATTCACATGAATCTTGGCCCTGCTGGATTTTCCCCAGTTCATCCTTGAAGATGCTGGCATACTTTCTAAGTAACTCTCCTAGCCCACTTGCTCTCAACTGGAAAATTTCAGCCCATTCTAATCTCCTTTAATTCCCTTTAACCAATTTCACCCCAGCAGCCTTGGCCCTTCACCTGCTACCACCATCAAGGATAGTTTTGCCGATAGGCTTCCATAATGGATAGTTACTCTGCTTATGTCTTTTACATGAATGTCTTCACCCATATGTTTTTATCATGGCATCTATTCATTCCAAACTTAATTAATGTTCACCATTATTCAAATATCTGAAGGTATGTTCCCCAATTACTATAGTGGAGGCTCCCATGTCCACTTCCATTCTAATAGGTTTGCCACTTCTTTCTAACTTGATTTCTTCTGTTCAATCCTTTTATATCCTCATTGCCAATCTGTTGTAGGGGGGCAAGTTGTACTATTAGTGATAGAGTTGATCTGTAGACACTTCTTGGTTGGAAACTTTAAGGTTATCTACAATATACTCAAAAGCAACTACATTTGTGCTTTCAACTCCAACTCTATCTCTACACCGACTGCTGAGGTAGCCCGCGCTGCTCTCCAATTAGTTGCTACAGATCATGTGATCTCCCTTAACAAGTATTATTCTTAAAGGTACATTACACACTAAATAAAACCATAATTACTACAGGCGCATTATCTGAGGAGATGTGAATGGTACTGAACATTGTACAGCCATCAGTGAATGTCCTCACTTCTGATCCTCTGATGGAGGGAAGGTCACTGATGAAGCAGCTGAAGATGGTTGGGCCTAGGACACTACCCTGAGGAACTTCTGCAGCGATGTTCTGGGACTGAGATGCTTGACCTCCAATAACCACATGCCGCTTTCTTTGCTCTAATGGAGCATTTCCTTCTGATTCCCATTGATTTCAATTTTGCTTGGGCTCCTTGATGCCACACTTGGTTAAATGCTGCCTTGATGTCAAGGACAGTCATTTTCACATCACTTCAGGAATTCAGCTGTTTTATCCCTGTTTCGACATGGACTGTTGTGAAGCCTGGAGTTGAGTGACACTAACCAAATCCAAACTGAGCATTGGCAAGCACATTGTTGCTGAGTAAATGCCACTTGAAAGCACATTCGATGACACCATCCACTTTGCTGCTGATTGATAGTAGACTAATAGGGCATTAATTGGCAGAATTGGGTTTGTCCTGTTTTTTGTGGACAGCACATACCTGGACAGTTTTCCACATTATTAGGTAGATGCCAGCATTGTAGCTCTACTGGAACAGCTTGGCTAGGGGTGAGGCTAGTTCTGGAGCACAAGTCTTCAGCACCATTGCTGGAATGTTATCAGGGCCCATAGCCTTTGCAATACCCAGTGTCTTCAGCTGTTTCTTGATATCATGTGGAGAAATCAAATTGATGGAAACAGCTAATTCCTCAGGAGGAGGTCGAGATGAATCTCAGACTCAGCACTTTGGCTGAAGATGGTTGCAATTGCTTCAGCTTTGCACTGATTTGTAGCATTCTGCCTTCATTGAGGATCAGGATGTTTGTGCAGCCGCCTCCTCCGGTTAGTAGTTTAATTGTCCCTCACCATTCATGACTGGCAGAACTGAAGAGCTTTGATCTGATTCACTGGTTGTGGGATCACTTAGCTGCCTATAATGAACAAATTACAAAACTTAAGGAAAGGAGGAAACATGCAAAAGAACCAACATATAACTAAATTCAAGCTATAGAGCCCATATTCTTATTTTAGCTTCCCATTATTGTTGATTAATTACTTCATCTGACCAAGACTCAGGGTAGAGTTTCCATTTTGGGCACAACTGGTGCTTTTGGCACACACTGTACCCAAAATTGCACTTGTTTCTTTCATATCCCCAAAAGTAATACCTGCTATGAACCAGGTTAGTAAGGCAACATTTTAAAATGTAATATTTTAAAAGGAATTCCTTTAAAAAATATCCCCTAGATATATTTAAGATTGTTAACTTGGAAAAGCTTGATTAGTACAACTGAAAATGGATTTATCATAAAGAAGCATTTGAAATCATAGTATCAATCCATCAGCTGCATGTATCCTGATTTTAAATTACAGAAAATTACTTTAAATAAATATGCATGTCTTTTTTCTAGTTAATTGGGGTACAATGATCAGTTCCTTAGTAATTTTTTTTAAACTTAAAACCTTTCAAAACATACCTATTAGTGTTGAAGGGATTCAGCTTAATTTTTGGAGCCTCCTCAAAGTCTTACAAACATGCACAATTACCAAAAGCTTGGAGTTCTGGGCTATTTTGTGCATGGATGGGGCCTTTATAGCTCAATGTTTTTAAAACTAGCGCAAAAGTTGAAGTAACATCGCAAAACGCTGAATGCAATATGCCCTTAAAGTTTGTATGATCTTTTGTGCCAGTTACATTAATATCGGAGGAATTATGCTGAAGAAAACCAAACACTCAAATGGAAACTCAATGCCTAGATATTTTATTGGATATAGACAGAAGGTTATGGTGGCCAACTGATGACTGCATTGAATTGGTAATCTGGAGCTCATGAATTCAGATTCCATTATTGCACCAAAGCAAAGTACCATGAAAGCTGCCAAAGAGATGATAAAAACCCATGTGGCCCATTACTGTCCTTCAGAGAAGAGATGCCAGACTTACCTCGTGCAGACAAATAGCTCTCCAGTCCCAGCTTAGATATATAATTCAGCATCTTTTATCCTTAATGCCCTCAGAGCAATTAACGATGGGCAATAAATACTGAAGTACCAGAAAAATGGATGGTCAGCAATTGAAAATCATTGGAAGTGGTGGGGTTGGGTTTTTCAGACCTCAGCCACTACTTGGATACCAATGTAAATGTGTAAGTAGCCTAATCACCTGAACAGGCAGAAGGCTGCTTACATATACATTGCGGAGCATTAAGTTGCCTAAGCAATATCCCCTGGAGGCTACTCCAAAAAAAAAGAGTCCAGGAAGCTTTCAGTTTTCTTCTTTTTGTTGGGTCCAGGAGAAGCAGAAACAGAAGTAATATGAAAACGTTTTCACTCCTTCCCTTTGACCATTCCCAAGTGATAGGGGCAACATAGACATGCTTTAAATTTAATTGGGGCAGGCACCATCAATGCACCCTTACACTTTCCCTGAGGTTGCCAATATTCCCATTCTTACCTCTAGTATGGCACCTGGGACATCATCTAAGTGGTGCACTTAGATTCTGCTCCATCAGACTTACCAACACCAATTTACATCTGCCACCTGCCTTCCCTTTCTACTAAGCTGCCCATGTCTTCCCAACATATTTTACAATACTTTCCAATCCCACTCCACCACTGTAACTTCACTGGGAGTGCAGCAGAAACTTAAGGAAATTCCCAACTAACTTTATATCCATACATGTCCTCCTGCACAAGTGGCCTAAATTTTTCTAACACGTCTTTCATTAAGCATTTTGTTAAATGTCTTCTTTTTGCAAGTGTTGTCATGATGCAGTATGGTTTTCTATCAGCTGAGGGTTCTGCAGTAATGAATGAGAGAAGCAATGTTTACACAATTGATCCATGAGCGATGGGCCATGGACAGTCCACGAATTAGTATTCTATGGACTGACTCTTAGATGGAAGTAAAATATCTCTGTTCCCTCTTGCTCTTGTCTTTTTTTTCCCCTCTATACTCCCTTGTAGACATTTTCTGTATTTTCCTCTGGTTTTGCAAGAGACCCTGGCCTGATTTGAACTTTCAGCAGATCCTGAGTGGTTGGTTGTAGGAGTGATTGTACTGATGTCCTTGGAAAGAAACCCAAGCCATTTTAATGGAACTAATGGCCTCATTTTCATAGAATTAGCAACATGTGAACATGAATGGAGGTACCCATGTTCATTTGATGCTTCTCCTAGCCCCACAAACTCTTTAACTAGACTTCCCTTTGATATTTTTATAAGCAACCAGTCCCCTTGTGATCCACTGTTTTAGGCCCCTCTATTTCATGTGTCATAGCTTGAACAAGTGTGGCACATTCTTTACCAATAGGCCAAGGCTGCACCAACAAATCAAACATGCATAGTGTATGCTGTACCTACAAATGAGTTGCAGATGAGTGCAGCTCCAACTCAGGAAGCTCTACACCATCCAGGACAAAGCATGCCGTTTAGTTAGCAGCTAATCCACCACATTGAACCTTCACTCCCTCAACTACTGTTGCAGTGGCAACAGTGTGTACCATCTGCAAGATGCATTTCAACAACTCATCAAAGCTCCTTCGACATCACATTCCAAACCCGCAATCTCTACCACCTAGAAGGAGAAGGGCAGCAGATGAATGGGAGCACCACCACCTGCAAGTTCCCCTCCAAGCCACACACCATTCTGACTTGGAACTATATCGGTGTTTCTTCAATGTTGCTGGGCCAAAATTCTGGATCTCCCTTCCTAACAGCATTGGAGTTGTACCTACACCACATGGACTGCAGTAGTTTAATGGCATATTTGTCATTCAGCTTCCTTTTCATTTCTTTAGTTAGTTGATTGAAAGAACCTTTTCATAGGAGTCTGTTTTTTTAATTCATTCATGGGATGTTGGCATAACTGGTTAGGCAACATTTATTGCCCATCCCTAGTTGCCCTTGAGAAAGTGGTGGTGAGCTACTTTCTTGAACCACTGTAGTCCATGTGGTGTAGATACACCCACAGTGCTGTTAGGAAGGGAGTTCCAGGATTTTGACCCAGCAACAGTGAAGGAATGGAGATCTATTTCCAAGTCAGGATGGTGAGTGGCTTGAAGAGGAGCTTCCAGGTGGTGGTGTTCCCATCTATCTGCTGCTCTCGCCCTCCTAGATGATAATGGTCGTGGGTTTGGAAGGTGCTGCCTAAGTAGCCTTGGTAAATTCCTGCAGTGCATCTTGTAGCTGGTACACACTGCTCTTACTGTGTGTCGGTGGTGGAGGGAGTGAATGTTTGTGGATGGGCTGCCAATCACATGGGCTGCTATTTCCTGGATGGTGACAAGCTTCTTGAGTGTTGTGGGAGCTGCACTCATGCAGGCAAGTGAAGAGTGTTCCATCACACTCCTGACTTGTGCCTTGTATGTGATGATGGACAGGCTTTAATTGGGCACTCAGGAGGTGAGTTACTCAACACAGGATTCCTAGCCTCTGACCTGCTCTTGTAGCCACTGTACTTATATGGCTTGTCCAGTTCAGTTTCTGGTCAATGGTAACCCTCAGGATGTTCAGAATGGGGGATTCAGCAATGGCAATATAATGGCGATAGATAGATTATCTATTATCGGAGATGGTCATTGCCTCATACTTGTGTGGTGTAAATGCTACTTGCCACTTGTCAGCCCAAGCTGGATATCATCCAGATCTTGCTGCATTTGGACATGGATGCTTCGGTACCTGAAGAGTTGCAAATGGTGCTGAACATTGTGCAATAATCAGCGAACATCCCCACTTCTGACCTTATGATGGAAGGAAGGTCATTGATGAAGCATCTGAACATAGTTCGTCCTAGGACCCTTCCCCAAGGAACTTCTGCAGTGATGTCCTAGAACTGAGATGATTGACCTCCAACAACCACAATCATCTTCCTTTGTGCAAGGTATGACTCCAACCAGCAGAGATTTTTCCACTGATTCCCATTGACTCCAGTTTTGCTAGGGCTCCTTGCTGCTACACTTGGTCAAATGCTGCCTTGACATCAAAGGCAGGCACTCACACCTCACCTCTGGAGTTCAACTCTTTTGTCCCTGTTTGAACCAAGATTGTAATGAGGTCAGAAGCTGAGTGACACTGACAGAACCCAAACTGAGCATCAGTGAGCAGGTTATTGCTAAGCAAGTGCCGCTTAATAGCACCATTGATGACCCCTTCCATACTTTACCAATGATCGAGAGTAGACTGATGGGATGGTAATAGCTGGGTTGGATTTATCCTGCTTTTTGTGTGCAGGACACACCTGGGCAATTTTCCACATTGCCGGGTAGATGCCAGTATTGTAGCTGTACTGGAATAGCTTTGCTAGGGGCACGGCAAGTTCTGGAACACAAGTCTTTAGTACTATTGCTGGAATGTAGTCAGGACCCATAGCCTTTGCAATATCCAGTGCCTTCAGTCATTTCTTAATATCACATGGAGTGAATCAAATTGGCTGTAGACTGGCATCTGTGATGCTGGGGGCTTCATCTTAAGTGTGTTGGCATAACTGGCTGACTGATTCTTGAATTTCTGAATTGGTTGACAGATGCAGAAGGAGTCACCAGAAGCTAATAGCATTTTCAGGTTCCAGAAGGCAGCTCACCACCACTTTCTCAGAGGCAATTAGGGACGGTTAATAAATGTTATCCTAGCCAGTGATGCCTACACCCCATGAAAGAATAAAAAAGTACAGTTCCAGCAAGTATTACACAGGATCTGTGAATCCACCGACAGGCCCAGCCTGCATTACATAGGCTCCATCAATAGGCCAAGGATGAATCACACAGGTTCCAAAAATGGGCCAAGTATGTGTGACACACACTGTCCCAATAGACTAAGGTATATGGTGCAGGTCCCACCAATAGGCCCTGTGTGTTTTGCACAAACTTCACCCATTGGAACCTGAATATTTACATTGAGGTTCTCCATCTGCCATAGGAAACCTGACTTGTGTTAATGAGTCTCCTGTCTGAAACTTGTTGGGCTCTGGCTGTCCTATTCCAGAATCTGCTAATAATGGTGGCAGTCGTACTGGGAGAGGGAATATGGCGACATTCACAGTGTTCAATTTTCAGAGTGCTAACATCCCATTCTCGCCTGGACCAAGCAGTGAAAATCAACCCCACTAAGGTTCAACCAGTACCATTTTAAGGTAGCTAATTATATAAGTTGGCATGGCTGTTGCCATATCTTCAGTAATACCCAACCAGACACCTGGCAACAGTAGTCAAGAACCTCTGCTTTACAGCTCAGCAAAATTTGAGGTATAAACAGGGGTGAAGGAGACACTTACACCTCAAATGTTCACTTAATTGTGTTTGTATGAGTCACACTAAAGAAATCTGACATCAGTGATAACTGCTCCAATAATGATAATGTTGAAGATAATGATACAGCACTTGTGTACGCACCCTGTGAATGCTTTCAGCTTCCAGTGATTCCTTCTGCATCTGTAAACCAATTCAGAAAATCAAAATCAGTCAACCAATTATGTCAATGCACTTAAGATGAAGAGGTTCTTTCAATCAAATAATTAAAGAAATGAAAAGGAAGCAGAATGACAAATATGCTATTAAACTACTGCTGATGCTTTTGGGAAAAAAGGGAAATTAATATTTTTTATATACAAAGGGATAATGTGCATTTGAAATGGAATGACAGTAACTGGCATTAGCACAAAAGAGGTTACCTTCAGTTTTTTGCATCTCACTTAAGGAAAATCTCATCCACACTATCCAGATCAGGAAATGACATTTCTTTTCCTGCTGCGACATTGGACAGAGCCTGATTTGACAGGTGGGAGTGGGGGAACAACAGGCCCACTGTACCCTCAGTATATATTGGCATAAAACTAACAAACTGTCACATGAATCCGTTTTGTAATGAGCCCTGTCTTCTTGCTGCCATCAAATGCTGATTTTCATTTTTGCCAGTAGGCATATATAAACATGCATGGCTTTGTAAATAAGTAGATTACCTACTCTCACTTCTGCATATGTATTAGGATGATTTACTACACAATGAAGCTTTCACTGATTTTTTCACACTTTGTTTATTGAATTTCCTTTGCAATTTAGTGTACACATACAGCAATACCAATGTTCCCAGTGCAGATCTCAAAAATTATATTTTGTAATACTGTGCAGAATATTGTAAAGGAATGGAAATAGAAATGTGGACGGTGGAAGCATATACAGCAGAGACTTAGTATTATAATAACCAATCTGACAGCCACATTTATGATACTAAACAGGCTGAGATAATTAAGTGGGCTTTGATAAACAAATGAGGAGTGGATGGGGAACAAATAAGAATGAAATAGAAAGGAAAGTGGCAATCAAACAAGATAAGAATAGAGGCAGATGGATTATAAAGAAGATTAGAAGAAAAATAAGAGAAACTTGCTATGATTTTGCAAAAGGAGAAGAGATAAAAAGAGATGAATTCAAAGTTCAGTTCTTTTAACACATTCATGGGACTTTTGATAGTGAAAAAAACAGTACTACTCAGGGAAGGTGAGCTTCCAAATGAAATACAGGCAGTGACTCACGAACAGAAATAATACTAGTTTGGGATAAATATCACAAAAGGAAAGGAGAAATAAATTGATGATTTTCAGTTTCAGAATGATAAAACATGTGAAAGCTACATAAAGAAACCCTGGAATGCTACGTTTGGACAGAGCATAGTCATGTGTGGCAACAGACCACTGTGTACTGGATGCTTCAATTGCTTAAATGAATGTGTTATTTGTGGTGTATATTTATTATTTATTTATTCTTTATTTAGGCCTGTACTTTTGTCCTTACAGAATGTCCAGCTATTTGTGGAGATATATATGCTACCTTTTGGGTTGAGGTTGTCTTCTACCATCATTTTTTTTTAATCATTCATGGGATGTGGGCTTCGCTGACTGGGCCAGCATTTATTGCCCATCTTTAATTGCCATTGAGAAGGTGGTGGTGAGCAGTCTTCTTGAACCGCTGCAGTCCATATGGTAGATACACCCACAGTGCTGTTAGGATAGAAGCTCCAGGATTTTGACCCAGCGACAGTGAAGGAACGGTGATATATTTCCAAGTCAGGATGGTGAGTGACTTGGAGGGGAACTTCCAGGTAGTGGTGCTCCCATCTATTTGCTGCCCTAGTCCTTCTAGATGGTCATGATAGTGGGTTTGGAAGGTGATTTCGAAGGAGCCTTGGTGAATTCCTGCAGTGCATCTTGTAGATGGTATACATTGCTACCAATGTGCGTCGGTGGTGGCGGGAGTGAATGTTTGTGGGTGGGGTGCTAATAAAGTGGGTTGCTTTGTCCTGGATGGTGCCAAGCTTCTTGAGTATTGTGGGAGCTGCACTTATCCAGCCAAGTGGGGAGTATTCCATCACACTCCTGACTTGTGCCTTGTAGATGGTGGACGGGCTTTGGGAAGTCAGGAGGTGAGTTACTTGTCGCTGGATTCCTAGCCTCTGGCCTGCTCTTGTAGCCACAGTATTTATATGGCTAGTCCAGTTCAGTTTCTTGTCAATGGTAACCCCCAAGATGTTGATAGTGGGGGATTCAGTGATGGGAATGCCATTGAACATCAAGGGGCAATGATTGGATTCTGTCTTGTTGGAGATGGTCATTGCCTGACACTTGTGTGGCCTGAATGTTACTTGCCATTTGTCAGCCCAAGCCTCGATATTGTCCAAGTCTTGCTGCATTTGGAAATGGACTGTTTCAGTATCTGAGGAGTCGCAAATGGTGCTGAAGGTTGTGCAATCATCAGCGAACATCACCATTCCTGACCTTATAATGGATTGATGAAGCAGCTGAAGATGGTTGGGCCAAGGACATTACCCTGAGGTACTCCTGCAGTGATGTCCTGGAGCTGAGATGACTGACCTCCAACAACCACAACCATCTTCCTTTCAGCTAGATATGATTCCAGCCAGCGGAGAGTTTCCACCTGATTCCCATTGACTCCAATTTTGCTATGGCTCCTTGATGCCACACTCAGTCAAAAAGTGCCTTGATGTCAAGGGCAGTCATTCTCACCTCACCTCTTGAGTTCAGCTCTATTGTCCATGTTTGAACCAAGGCTGTAATGAGGTCAGAAGCTGAGTGGCCCTGGGGGAACCCAAACTGGCGTCAGTGAGCAGGTTATTGCTGAGCAAATACCGCTTGATAGCACTATTGATGACTCCTTCCATTACTTTACTGATGATCAAGAATAGACTGATTGGGTGGTAATTGGTATGGTTGGATTTGTCCTGCTTTTTGTGCACAGGGCATATCTGGGTATTTTTCCACATAGCTAAGTAGATGCCAGTGTTATAGCTGTACTGGAACAGCTTGGCTAGGGTTCAACAACTTCTGGAGCACAAGTCTTCAGTACTATTGTTGGAATGTTGTCAAGGCCCATAGCCTTAGCAATATCCAGTGACTTCAGACGTTTCTTGATATCATGTAGAGTGAATTGAATTGGCTGAAGACTGGTGTCTATGATGCAGGGGGCTTCCAGAGAAGGATGAGATGGATCACACACTCGGAACGTCTGACTGAAGATTGTAGAAAATGCTTCAGCCTTATCTTTTGCAATGTGGGATCGCTTAGCCCTGTCTATCACTTGTTGCTTATGCCATTTGGCATGCAAATAGTCCTATGTTTTAGCTTCACCAGGTTGCCACCTCATTTTTAGGTATGCCTGGTGTTGTTCCTGGCATGCCCTCCTGAACCTTCATTAAACCAGGGTTGAACCTAATGGTAGAGTGTTCAAGTACAATTCTGCTGCTGCTAATGGCCCACAGCTCTGTTTTGAGTTGGTAGATCTGTTTGAAATCTTTCCCATTTATCACGGTGGTAGTGCCACATAACACGATGGAGGGTATGCTCGATGTGAAGGCAGGACTTACTCTCTGCAATGACTAAGCGGTGGTCATCCCTACCGATACTGTCATGGACAGATGCATCTGCAGCAGGCAGGTTCATGAGGATGAGGTGAAGTACGTTTTTCCCTCTTGTTGGTTCTCTCACCACCTGCTGCAAACCCAGTCTAGTAGCTATGTCATTTAGGACTCAGCTAGCTCGGTCAGTAGTGGTGCTACTGAGCCACTCTTGGTGATGGACATTGAAGTCCCCCACCTAGAGTGCATTCTGCATCCTTGCCATCCTTAGTGCTTCCTCCAAGTGGTGTTCAATATGGAGGAGTACTGATTCATCAGCTGAGGGAAGGGTGGTATGTGGTAATCAGCAGGAGTTTTCCTTACCCATGTTTGACCTGATGCCATGAGACATCATGGGGTCCAGAGTTGATGTTGAGGACTCCCTCCCGACTGTGTACCACTGTGCCGCCACCTCTGCTGGACCTGTCCTGCTGGTGGGGCAGGACATATCCAGGAATGGTGATGGTGGTGTCTGGGACATTATCTGTCAGGTATGATTCCATGAGGATGATTATGTCAGGCTGTTGCTTGACTAGTCTGTGAGACAGCTCTCCCAATTTTGGCACTAGCCCCCAAATGTTCATAAGAAGCACTTTGCAGGGTCGACAGGGCTGAGATTTGCCTAGGTCGATGCCGGGTTGTCCCAGATTGTGGGTCTGACAGGGCATAAGTGAACCAGATAGGTTTTTTACAACAATCGACAATAGTTCCATGGTCGTCATTAGACTTATAATTCAGATTTTTAATAAATTCAAATTCCATCATCTGCCATGGCGGGATTGGAACCGGGTCCCCAGAGCATTACTCTGGGTGTCTGGATTCCTAGTCCAGCGACAACACCAGCATACCAGTGTGCCTTTGCTGCCCCCGACCACCCACCCAATCATCCTGTCCCACCCACCCCCGCCATCTCCCCCCCAATTAACGCTGCCTGTTGTGACAAAGCCCCTTTGCAGTTTGAAACACTGTTACTGTATGCTTCAAAAAGGAAATGGATAAATTAAGCATCCTGTGCAGCGAAGGATCTTTGAGTTCCATGACGCAATTGTGCATTGAAAATCAGGAAATTTGGCAGACTTGTCCTGCTATTGTTTGGAACGACCCTGTAGTCATAGTTCAATTCACTGAGTACCAAGACATCCACTGACAGAGCTGTCCCTGTGATGGAAATGGTCACCGGGTGGGGCTGCAGGTTTGTGCATATTTATGTAATATGTGGGCGCTGCTCTTAATAGCCTCTATCCTCTCTTCCTAATGAGTGTGGTGAGTGGGAGGGGGTTAACATTTGAAGTTCAAACTCCTAGGGCTGAATCTTCGGCTTGGCAAGCAGGGGCGGGGCCTGCTCTCCGAGGCATAAAATAGCACGAGGTGACGTCTGACATGTGTCCCAATGTCATCACGCATCATTTAGACTTTCAGTTTGGCAGGCGCACAGCCAACTGTCAAAGGCCTATTAAGGCCATTTAACTAACAATTAAAATAATTAATGGAGCTGCCTGTCCAACGTTAAGGTTGGAGGGCAGGCAAAGAGGCCAGGCAGCCTTCGCATTTTTCATAGAAGCTCATCCACGGGCGGGATGAGGTTTCATGAATGATTTTAAATTTTCTCAAATATTTTTATTGAAATTAATGCACATGTCCCAGCTCATGTGACAGTTTCACATGAGGGGACGGGTCATAAAACTTTTTTCAACATTTTATTCAACTGTTAAAACCTAAAACTAATCTCCCTGAGGCATCTCTGTGGGCTGGGTGGGGCTTAATTGGCCCACCCATGTAAAATGCCAGTGCAGACCCCATCGGGGGCACCAATTGGGTCTGCGCCCGTTCGCGCCCGGCATGCACAGCCCTCCTGATGGGGGACGTTCTGGTAGAAGAGGTGCCTCAGGGAGATCAAGCTGCATGACTCGGCTGCACACCCACCAAACTGAAAATCCAAATGACGTGTGGTGACATTGGGACACACGCCCGACATCACCCTGCGTCATTTTACGCCTCAGCGAGCGGGCCCCATCCCCGCTCTCCAAGCCGAAGATTCAGCCCTTGGGGAGGAGATCATTTGTTGGTAGATCCAAGATAGGAGGCGCTAGCTAGTCAAGGTAAGCTTAAAGACCTGCTCCATTTAGAAGTCCATGTGGGTTAGGAGGAGCAGGAGTGTTCCTCTAGGTTCCTTAAGCAGTTCTTGTACCTCACATCTCCTGCCTCTCACATTGTCCCTGTTTCACTGGAAACCCCTGACCCCCAATCTCCAGCAAAGCCCTCCTTTTACTGATTGCTGGGGACTGTTCCTGCAGGTCTTAGACTGCAGACTGCTGCCACTAACTTCCTCCCACCACCCCCAGTCAGTTAGTTAATCGTGGCTAGTGTTGGGCAGGAATCAGGGAGCAATTATTTAAATGAAAAATAAAAACAGACATTGCTGGAAATACCCAGTAGGTCTGGCAGTGTCTGTGGAGAGAGAGTTAACATTTCGAGTTGAATGTGACTCTTCTCCATGTTACTAAACTCTTTCCGCTCTCCTATCAATATCAAGCTCATAGCCTCTGCACACATGTGCCTTCCTACAAAGCAGAATCTGGTCAAATCCAGATGGAGCACAACAGAAGAGCAGCTTAAGTGCAGACAGTGATTTCATGGCTTGCTCCTCTGAATCATCCCCTCCTCCTCCAAAAATCTACAGAATTGCAAGAATATTCATATAAGCAACACAGTGTGAAATATTACTTGCAAACAGGATGAGATAGAAGGCACAGTACAGTTTTAAGAAGTGTCATGAAGAAATATTAATGTCTGTAATGTTGTTGGGAATTATTTTTGAAATGGAATTGTGTTTAACTGTGTGTGCCTTAATTGGATTAAAGGTGCTTTGATGTATAGTATTTTGAGATGTTCATTGGTTAAACAGTAAGGAGAATAGAAGGTAAAGTGTAATTTGCACTTTGTTGAATGAAGCATTCAAGAGTGGGAGATGCCAAGCAATATGTTTATATTACTTATAAGATTAGTGGGATGAAAAAGATATTGTTAGAAGATGTGAAGAAAAGCCTAGTGATACCATGGAAAATTTACATTCAAAGGAAAAGCTAGGTATAGCCAGAAAGGAGCTTGTGTGTGTCAGTCAGAGGTGTTTAAAATCCAACCACCCTGTAAGCCCCACAACTGTGTCTACAAAGGAACCAAATTGCACGGAACCTCATTTTGAACTTGTAAGGTTAATGTGCTTTGCCTGCTATCTGTTTAAAATCTATGGGTTATTGTTGCCTTGGTGGAGATTTACCTAGGGATGATTAAATTGAGGATTTGTTTAAAAGTTACTATGGTAATAATTTGTAGACATGTACAGGTGTTTAATTTAGTTTTATATTAAAAAACCCTTCTTGAGGCTCATTGGTCTTATTCCTGAATTCAGAGCTGCATCTCCAACATACCAATTGAAAATATAGGTTATGACAGTTGTTCAAGTTTCCATCTGGGGTTTAAACAACTCAGCCTTTACTAACTGCTGTGTCATAACAATTGGGGTCTCTTGGCAGGATAATATTTGTAATTCCTTGATTGGTTTGGAATTAGTGAATTGTAAGGTTACAAGTACGAGAAGCACTTTGAATTTAGGAGTTGGTGAAGTTTTTTGTAAGTGGTGATATTTGATGGGCTGCTCATTATGCATCTCCCAATATTTCTGTCCATTGAAATCGGAAGGATGTATAATAGGCAGCCACTCCAATATCGTCCATTTTGCACTATCACCATGAGTTCCTCATTCTTCTTTAAAGCAACGGCATTTGGGTCTCTGTTTGATAAACACTGATAAAATTCGATGTGAAGGAAACCCACCCATGCAACTCCCATTCCCTTGTTTTGGTCCAATACCTTGCACTTTACACTTTAAAATTTCCATTCTAAATATTTTCCTATTAATGAAAATGTTTTTCTATTTTTCCTAACTAGGCTGACCCTCTTTAGCTCTACAAAGCACTGCATGATATGTGCCTTTGTCCACCCCTCAACGTTTGTGTCATATTTGGCCCTGAGATAAACTATCAACCACCTAACCACAGCACCACTAAGACCATTCATTTTCACCTCTGTAACATTGCCTGACACCTCCTCTGCCTTGGTTTATGTACTATTGAAACTCCCATCTATGTCTGTGACCTCAGACCCAATTATTCCAATGCACACCTGACCAGCCTCCCAGATTTTACCCTCACTCAAAACCAGCTCTGCTCGCTGGGACGTGACATTCTTATGCCTGATGCTAAGCTTCTGAATTTCTACTCGGAACTCGGTCATGCAGGAGATTCCCAGGAGGACAGGGGAAATGCTTTAGGGATGTCCTCAAAGCATCCCTGAAGAGGTCAAACATTCCTGCTGACTCATGGAAGTCCCTGGTTTGTGCCTGATCAAAATGGAGAAGATTCATTTAGGAGGGCATCAAACACACTGAGAGACTTCGTCGGGAACACTCAGAGGCAAAGTTGAAGCACTGGAGACAGCCCACAAACCTCCAAACACCTCATCTACCCATGCCTCAAGCACCACCTACCCTACATGTGGCAGAGTCTGCAGATCATGCAATGGACTTATCAGCCATCTTAGAACCCATCAAACTAGCAAGTCATCCTTGATCCTGGGAGGTTGCCTAAGAAAGGAAGACCTTCCATAAACTTGTGGTCATCCAAAATTCTTCTGCCCATGTTCTAACATGCACCAAATCCCATTCACCCATTGCTACTGCCCTAGTTAGGCAATGCCTCAATTTTAAAATTCCAAGCCTTGTTTTCAAGCCTCTCTATGGCCTCGCCCCACCCTATCTCTGTATGTTCCTCCAGCACTAACCCTCTAAATTACCTGTGCTCCTTGAATTCTGGCTTCTTGAGCATCTCAGTTTTAACCACTCGATCATTGGCAGCCACGCTTTCAGCTGCCAAAGCATAGCATTTGAATTCTATCCCTAGATTTCTCTGCCTCTCTTCCTCTCTTTTCTCCTTTAAGCTGCTTCTTAAAACCTATCTCTTTGCGTAAGCATTCGGTCATCTGTCCTAATACCTCCTTATGTGGCTTGGTATATCACATTTTTGTTTCATAACATCCTGTGAAACATCTAGGGACATGTTCCCACATTAAGGTGCTATATAAATATAAGTTGATGTTGTTACTGTTTTGCACAAATTGGTGCCTAAGGTCTCACCAACAACTTCACCAGAACCATTTTGCTTGAGCTAGAAGCAGTTGAGAAAGAACAAGCAGATTGTGATTGCAGTCAGTACCATTAAATATGAGGTGTAACCATGGTAAATCCAGTGTGATAAATATAGCTGAGTTTTAAGTTGTAAGGCTAAAAGTTGGATTGTGCCCATTAGTGGGTATGGAAATGTGTCCAACTATTCAGCTATGACAGGCACATCACCCAACACATTGCAACACAATCACTGGCACCATTTCCTCTCTCATGTACACAAACAGGAGGGAGCAGCAGACAATCATTGGGTGGTGGGTGGAGGTGGTGGGTGGAGATGGAGGGGGTGGGGACAGGCACACCCGCATTTCCTGAGCCCCCTTGGAGGGGATGGTGCTTCAAATTATTGGGCTGCCTGTTACTGAGTCCATTGCAACCATTGTCGCTGAAAACATCCAGAATGACGATGACAAGTTTTTACTCCTCTCAAATCCCACTTGACTAATACAACTTTCTGGCATGAATTGCAATCTGCAGATGGTGTGACCATGTACATCTTTGAACATCTTACTTTCCATACAATCCCCACCCTGCACCACCCCATGAACCCTGCCACCTTCCCTCATCCAAACCCTCCTTTTCTGTATTTCTGCTTTCAGGTAGCCAAGACCTGCCTTCTGGCCAGTCAGTGCAGAATCACAATGAAGGGTATGTGTAAGTGCTAATGTCTGACAAAGCACCACCATTTGATCTAACACTTGGACACTGGCACAGAGCATACCTCAGAGTCTAGTATAGATTTGGGATCTGCATGTGGTTAGTTCCTGGGTACAAGTGGGTTGCAGCCAAGCCTAGGAAAAGGACAGCAAGTGTGTGAGCTTCCTGGAGGGTGAGGTCACACATCAGTTCTGCTGCAGAGGACTCAGATAAGAAATTCAATGGGATGATGCATGGGAGAATGCGAATGGGCATGGAAATATTTGGTGCACTGACAGGCCAGCCAGAAAGCCTCTTGTCACTGTCTAGGAGCTTGGAGGGGTGTGGCTCCGTCTTAGCACAGGGCTTTACAGAGATTGGTGATCATCTTTTCCACCATGGAAGTTGTAACCAACTCCATGAGAGCACTTGTGGGCTGCCTGTGTTGCAGCATGCAGCGGTTGGTGTATCAGTTTCCATTGGAGCACAAGGAGAAGCCACCCAACATTTCAGTGCTACAGTAGGAGCTCAGACTGAGATCTTAAGCAATGATGTGGAAGAACAGCAGAAGAAACTCAAGGAGACTGATGAATGACAGAATTCAAAATGAAGTGAGTGAGCTACACAAAGAAAAGGATAACCTGTTGAAAAACCTTCACACACTACAACACCTCAGGTCAAAGTTTGTGTCTCTGAAAAATTACGATGAGAAACAGAAATGTGGTATAGGTACACCCACAGTGCTGTTAGGAAGGGGGTTCCAGGATTTTGACCAGCGACAGTGAAGGAACGGCGATATATTTCCAAGTCAGGATGAGGAGTGACTTGGAGGGGAATGTCCAGGTGGTGGTGTTCCCATCTATCTGCTGCCCTTGTCCTTCTGGATGGTAGTGGTCATGAGTTTGGAAGGTGCTGTCGAAGGACCCTTGGTGAATTCCTGCAGTGCATCTTGTAGATGGTACACACTGCTGCTACTGTGCATTGGTGGCGGACGATGTGAATGTTTGTGGATGTGGTGTTTCCTACAAAAGAATCAGAAGTGATGGAGCTGTGATGTTCCACATGGATCAGGAAATGACCGGAGACTGAACTTGTAATTTCATGGCCTGTGTAAATATTGTAATGTCATGAGGTAAATATCCTTGTAAATACAAAATGTACAGAAAAGTTAAAGGGTGAGGAATGTCGTAGTTATAGTTTGGATAAACATAGGACTGTAGGGTTAATAATAATCCTTTGTTGCAAGATTACATGATCTGTATAAATCAATGTGTTAGCAGAGCGGGGAACCTCTGGTGAAAAGCTCTTCTTTAGCTATGGCGTTTGATGCACACGTGTAGTTGCTGCTGCTGTCTTGTGAAGAAAGTTAAATGTGTCCATTAAGAAAAGTTGTCTGGAAGATCAACTCTATAAAAGATGTACCCTCACGAGAGCAAAGGAGTTGAAGCCAGAGTGGGGAGCGCATGTGTGGAGGATCGGTAAACATTTGGTTGCCATTTAAAATGCCTGCTAATAATAAAGAGGCCACAAAGCAGCTAGCGTTTCAAAGCCATCTCTTAATAGCAATCAGCTATTTAAGAGTAAACATATGTTGATGTCAGTTTCACACATTATTTACATGATAAGGGGATACATAACATTATACCATGGTTATTGCTGCTGGTGCTGTGAACAGGGTCTCTGAAACACATCAGGAGACTTTCTGGGCCACTTTATCAAGACTTCAACACTTGCACAAAATTTATTTTGAAAGTTCTTTAAGAACTTCACCTGAAACAAGTCAGTACTGTGCTTCTCTACCTTATAGGAGTCACCTTATAGGAACTGGAAGAGGCCATGAGGCCAGACATAGCAGTGCCAGCTGCGATAGGACAGAGGCATAGTAAGGTGAAATGGTGTCCTTGCCCCTTGCAGGTACACAATATATTTCTTCCTCTGGACCTCCTCCTCTGGACCTCCAGTGACATATCGAGAACATGTGTGGCTTCTTTCTCAGTCCCTGAGCTGCACTGACAAGTACCACCATGTGCCAACTGGAGCACTGAACATTTTGTGGAGTCCACATATACAGCTCCACAAAAATTGCATGTAATCAACAATTGAGCTATCCACCAGCTCCTAGCATCTAGAAAGAGAAAACAACATACTTCTAAAGTAGGGATGAGTACATCTAACCACAATAATGATTACATGAGATGGATTCCTTAAGAAACCTTGGATCAAATCATGCAGAATAGACAAGCGGAGCCAACCTTCACAAAACTAAAAACAAAACCTCCCCAAGGAAGTCACTGTTGTAAGGTGTTGGGCATTGTTTAGTAGGTCTTATTAAGGTATTCATAGTTGTAGGTAGCTCAACAGTAGGTATTTTTTATTCATTTATGCGATGTGGGCATCGCTGGCTAAGCCAGCATTTATTGTCCATCCAAAATTGACCTTGAGAAGCTGGTGGTGAGCTGCTTTCTGGAACCTCTGCAGTCCATGTGGTGTAGGTACACCCACAGTGCTGTTAGGAAGGGAGTTCCAGGATTTTGACCCAACAACAGTGAAGGAACAGCGATATATTTCCAAGTCAGGATGGTGAGTGGCTTGGAGGGGAACTTCCAGGTGGTGGTGTTCCCATGTTTCTGCTGCCCTTGTCTTTCTAGATGGTAGGGGTCATGGATTTGGAAGGTGCTGCATGAGGAGGTTTGGTGAGTTCCTGCAGTACATCTTGTGGATGGTACACACTGCTGCTACTGTGCTTTGGTGGTGGAGGGAGTGAATGTTTGTGGATATGGAGCCGATCAAGCAGGCGGCTTTATCCCAGGTACCAAGCTTCTTGAGTGTTATTGGACCTGCACTCATCCAGGCAAGTGGACAGTATTTTATCACACCCTTGACTTTTGCCTTGTAGATGGTGGGCAGGCTTTGGGGTGTCAGGAGGTGAATTACTCACTGCAGAATTCCTAGCCTCTAACCTGCTCTTGTAGCTACAGTATTTATATGGCTATTCCAGTTCATTTTATGGTCAATGGTAACCCCCAGGATATTGATAGAGGGGGATTCAGCAATGATAATGCCATTGAATGTCAAGGGGCGATGGATAGATTCTCTCTTCTTGAAGATGGTCATTCCCTGGCACTTGTGTGGCATGAATGTTACTTGCCATTTGTCAGCCCAAGCCTGGATATTGTCCAGGTCTTGCTGCATTTGGACATGGACTGCTTCAGTATCTGAGGAGTGGTGAATGGTGCTGAACATTGTGCAATCATCAGCGAACATCCCCAATTCTGAACTTATGATAGAAGAAAGGTCATTAATGAACAGCTGGAGATGGTTGGGCCGAGAACACTACCCTGAGGAACTCCTGCAGTGATGTCCTAGAACAGAGATGATTGACCTCGAACAAGCACAACCATCTTCCTTTGTGCTAGGTATGACCCCAACCAGTGGAGAGTTTTCTCCCTGTTTCCCATTGACACCAGTTTTGCTGGCACTCCATGATGCCACGCCCGGTCAAATGCTACCTTGATGTCAAGGGCAGTCACCCTCACCTCACCTTTGGAGTTTGTGTCGTGTGGCACTACAGCCGTGTTTCGAACAGATCTAGCAACTCAAGACTGGGGAACCATGAGGCACTATGGGCCAGCAGCAGCAGCTGAATGGTACTCAACCACAGCCTTTAACTTTATGGCACAGCATATCCCCCACTCTACCATTACCACAAAGCCAAGGGATCAAACCTGGTTTAATGAAGAGTGCAGGAAGGCAGGTCAGAAGCAGCACCAGGCATACCTAACAATGAGGTGTCAGCCTGGTGAAGCCACAACACAGTACTACATGCGTGCCAAACAGCATAAGCAGCAAGTGGTAGACGGAGCTAAGCGGTTCCTCAACCAATGGATCAGATCTAAGCTCTGCACTCCTGCTACATCCAGCCATGAATGGCGGTGGACAATTAAACAAATCACTGGAGGCAGAGGCTCCACAAATATCCCTATGCTGAATAATGGAGCAGCCCAGCACATCAGTGCAAAAGATAAGCCTGAAGCAATTGCTACAGTCTTCAGCCAGAAATGCCGAGTGGATGATCCATCTCGGCCTCCTCTGGAGGTCCCCAGCATCACAGATTCCAGTCTTCAGCCAATTCGATTCACTCAATGTGATATCAAGAAACGACTAAAGACACTGGATACTGCAAAGGCTACGGGCACTGACAGTATTCTGGCAATAGTACTGAAGACTTGTGCTCCAGAACTTGCTGAGCCACTGGCCAAGCTGTTCCAGTACAGCTACCACACTGGCTACCACCCAGCAATGTGTAAAATTGCCGAGGTATGTCCTGTGCACAAAAAACAGGACAAATCCAACCTGGCCAATTATTGCCCCATCAGCCTACTTTCGATCATAAGTAAAGTGATGGAAGGGGCCATCAACAGTGCAACCAAGTGGCACTTGCTTAGCTCAAGACGCTTTATCCCATCCAGGACAAAGCAGCTCGCTTGATTGGCACCCCTTTTACTAACATTTACTCCGTCCACCACCGACGCACAGTCTGAGCAGTGTGTACCATCTACAAGATGCACTTCAGAAACTTACCAAGGCTCCTTAGACAGCACTTTCCAAACTCATGACCACTACCATCTAGAAGGACAAGGACAGCAGACACACAGGAACACCACCACCTGGAAGTTTCCCTCCAAGCCACTCACCATCCTGACTTGGAAATATATCACCGGTCCTTCACTGTCATTGGGTCAAAATCCTGCAGGCGCCTCCCTAACAGCATTGGGTGTATCTACACCTAATGGACTACAACGGTTCAAGAAGGCAGTTCACTACTACCTTCTCAAGGGCAATTAGAGATGGGCAATAAATGCTGGCCTAGCCAGTGATGCCCATATCTCCTGAATTAATAAAAAAAAGCTTTTTTACCCATATTTGAACCAAGGATGTAATGAGGTCAAGAACTGAGTGGCCCTGGTGGAATCCAAACTGGGCATTTTTCCGCATAGCCAGGTAGATGAAAGTGTTGTAGCTGGAACAGCTTGGCTAGGGGTACAACAAGTTCTGGAGCACAAATTTTCAGTACTATTGCCAGACATTGTCAGGGCCCATAGCCTTTGCAGTATCCAGTACCTTCAGCTGACCTTACCACTATGACACCACCTCATCTATACGTATTTATTAACTACTATTATCTATATATGGAGGCACAGTAAAAGCCCAAGCTAGGAGCTGTCTCCATGCTTGCTTCTATGCACGGCTTTGTCCAACACTACACTTACCCCGAAGTGCGGGTCATGTGTTCTCTTACATCACTGTGTGGGCGATACTGTACTCAGTCCCACGTTAACCCTTTAGGTGCCAGACCCTTATACTACAACTACCTCCTAGTCTTTATCCAGGGTATTAACAAGTTATTCCAGTTTACCCCGTGTATTTACATCATTACTATTACCCCATCTCCCCTTCTCAAGTCTCTGAGTTCATAGGTTCATGCAGCCTGGAGGCCTGTAACCTTTCCATACCTTGTTCTTACTACTGTTGGAGGAGTGGTAGTCTCTGTCACTGCAGGTAAACTTTGTTGAATCAGGGGTTGTTCTGGCACCTGGGTGTCTTTTCATCCTCTTTTTCCGTTCTTTAGCATTGAATTGCTCTTTTGGGGCAGACGAACTCGCCCCTGTAGGGTTTTTTCCTCTTCTTCCTTTCTGTGGCTCGCCATGATGCATGCTGGGATGGAATATAGCTCTTCCTGTTGTGAGTGTGTGGCTTGGTAGTAAGTTCACCTTTGCCTTTGACTGTGTGGTGTGCAGTCATCAATGGATCGCTGATACTCAATCCCAGCATTGTTTGTGGCACTGTCATGCTGGCTGGGGTTCGCAGCATCTGCTCTGTGACCTCAGGGTTTATGTTTCCACTGGTGTCAGAGCCAGAGTTTCAGGCTATTCTCATTGCTCATTCCTCTCTTGTCTATTATCTACTTGAGGTGTCGTGGTAACCATCTGAGTGGTTGGCTGGCCTGACCAATGAGGGACTTCTGGCACCTATAACGAAAGTGGACAAACCTGCTCTGCAAAGAAAGAGGACAATTCCAAGCTGAAGTTTCAATTGAGAGAATCTTTCTTGTTGGATCTCTCGGGAACTTGCAGTTTGGTGTAATTTACAACAGCAGTTGTCTGTTCTGCATTTTGAGGAGATTTAGGGCTACACAGGCATCTCTGCTCAAGAGAGAAAATGATTGGTTACGGATGACGTACATCAGCTCGAAGATTTGTTTGCTGCATTAACTTAATGGTTCCAGAATCCTGCCTATGACCGGAAGTCAGGTTCCTCCGGGCCCATAAAGCAGTGTGCCTGTTGTTCATAGTCAGAGCTGTCTCAGCCATGGTTCTTTATCCCATAGGACCATAACACAGGCTACCATGTCCAAATTAAAGTTTGCAATATGGCTATTAACCGAGAAGTCCACATTCCAGAATGAAACTCCAGGATCTTTGTCCTCATCCAAGAAGCAGGGTTGTGCGTCCTCTTGGCGTGCTGCCTCGACCTTGTGAATCCTCTTGGGATCTTCTGAGCATTTGATGATTTGGCTTTGCACAGCTTCCCGACGTGTCCTATTTGGCTACGTTGAAAGCATCGGGCTGAAATTGCCAGACATTGATCACTGCTGTGGGGGTGCTTTGCTCCACAGTGCTAGTATGGTTGCTCTACTGGTGGAATTAGGGTATTGCTACCCTTGGCCTGGATTGCCCCTGTTTCTGTGCTGTTGCACTGACTGGACAGTGGGGTTTACCTTGTACCACGATTTGCTTTCTCCCCTTAATATGGATCTGTGTTACAAACAGATTTCAGATTGCCTGACAATCTGGATGGCCTTCTCAAGGGTTAGACCTTCCTTCCCTCAAAGCATGTCTGAGAATGTGTCATCCACCACTCCTACATCTATTCTATCCCTGAGTGGTTCAGATTTCAGGTGACTGTAATCACAGCCTTAGCCATTCTGTACAGCTCATTAATGAAGGTGTCACCAGTTTCTCCTGGCTGTTGGACATATTTATTAAATTTAGCTCTTTCAAGGATTTTGTTACTTCTGAGGTTTAAATAAAATTGACTTTAAAACCTCATCAAATTTTGCAGTTGATTTGTTGACTCCTTGTTTAGCTTTATATCGTGGATAGTGGGCCGACCGAATAAATCAGCATATTAACTTGTTCAGCTTCTGTCTTTTTATCCAGACCTGAAGCAACCATATATCTAAGGAATCTCTTTCGCCAAAGTCTCCAGTTTCGTGATTGATCTGGGCCTTGCATAAGTCCAAATTGGTCTGGGAGAGTGGATTTCTGATCCAATGTTAAATGTTTAAATTGCAGGTTCAGCTTTAAGAAATTTTCAAAAATCCAAGAAGGCGTTGCCGTAAGGTTCTGCACAAAGAGTTTTCCCATGCTTGGCTCAGGTAGGCCCCTGAGTAATGGTGTTTGTGACCTCAGTGTTTAAATTTTTTCAACAATGGCTACATGGATCAATTGGTGAGAGTTTTTCCCGCTTCAGCATAATGCTCTCCAGTCTTGGAAGCGTCCAATCCTGGTTTTTGCTGGGTTTTTTAAGCTGCATACTCACATTCGCAATTAATTTTAGTAAATTGTTTTTCTCTTTGTTTAGAGCAAGCGTGTCTGCCATGTTTTCAGGCCCTGACTCGGGAATTGATTTTCTCAGTTTGAGATTTAAACAGCAATTTCTGACCACTGCTGTATTTACCTTTTTTTCAGGACTTGTGTTATCCAGGAATTTTACATTTTTATTTCACCCCTGCTAAGTCTGCTGACTCTGCAAACTCTGGGTATTGAAGCTGGGCTGCCACAGGATTCAATGGGGACTTCTGCTGCAGTGAAGAATTTAATTTTTGCCTTTAGCTTCCAAGCCTTTCTTTGGAGTTTTTCTCTGGTGATTTCATTCTGTGCCTTTGCTTCTTGAGCTTTGCTTCAGGTCAGAATGCCACTTTGATTTTTCCCTCAGTCTTGCAGGATTTTAATTAACTTCTGCAGTCTCTGCGAAGTTTCTCTGCCATCATGTTGTAAGGTGTTGGGTATAGTTTGGCAGGTCTTATTAAGGTATTCATAGTCTTAGATAATTTAGCAGTAAATATTTATTAACTACTAGAAACTATATACATTAATAGAGTAAAGGTCCAAGCTCGAATATGTCTCCATGCTTGCTTCTGCACACGGTTCTGTCCAACACCACACTGACCCCTATGTGAGGGTCGTGTGTTCTCTTACATCACTGTATGGGTGGTACTGTACTCAGTCCCACATTAACCTTTTACGTGCTTGACCCTTACACTACAATCGCCATGTAAATGAGTGAAGAGAACTGTGGGATCGGACGATTTCTGATTTGCATATCCACGCAAGTTCAGATCATGGTAACAGCAATTCAGACCAAAATTGTGTGCTAATGATGGACTTAAAAAAACAGGCATGCCTTATTAGCAACTCTTTTCGCCATTTGGCCTAAATATCCCTTGGTGTCTCCAACAGTGCAGTGGTCCCTCAGTACTGTGCTGGAGTATTAAATGATTACTTCTGCAAGTAGCTACTCAGGAAGACACCAGCAGCATGCCATCCATAATAGGATGTTCTACAAATAGAAATGTCTACACGCTTTGGTTTATAAGTTCAGCCCCTGTCTCAAAAGTATCAAATCCTTGCATACAGAGATCCTGAAATTCTCTGGGTATTACCAGTCTCCTGCTGTAATTCCAGCATTTTTGACCTTATGTCCCTGAACAGCAAACCAGTTTGCTAAAGCAGGTTGCTTATTTGCATATGTAAAGAGCCTAACGCGTTTGAGATGTCGGCCCTGTGAACACCCTCTTTTTCAAGACAATACCAATATGACGGATGGCACACTTCTGGCATGGCTTTTATGGGTGCTGTTGCCTGCCAGTTAGATGATTTGGCGCTCATTCTCTGCCTGCAAAACAGGTGCTCAGCATCATCAAATTTCCAGGCCATCATATGCAACCATTGCAGAGCAGTAATCAACTGAACCAACAGAATGTCAGATCAATAGAGTGTAAGCAAATCTGCAAGGAGCTGTGGCCAAATGGTCATAGACAGGGTTTTAACATTATAGCCACAATTCTTCAATGCATGAAAATGTGGAATTATCCCTGATAAATATGAGACCATTGTGCCAAAGCCGAACACCTTGAGCATTACACTCAGTTCTGAACACAGAAGCAGAAGCCAAAATTTCAAGTGCTGTAAGCAATGCAGAAAACAACAATATGGCTCATCACTATTGACAGAGGATTCAATTGTAGTTTTCAAAGAAGAATAATGAGAGGAGACCTTGTAGAATATATAAAGTATTAAATGGAATTGAAAAGGATAATCTGGAGCACCATTTCAAGGTAAACCACAGCAGTATGGCAATGAGACATTGATACAAAGTTAAAAAAATGCAAGTTCAGGACTGTTATAACACAAAGAGTGGTTGATACAATAATGCAGAATAGATCTGGAATCACTCCAGAGGTAGTTGGAAGCCATGGTGCAGGATTTGTTACTTTTGTGATACTATCCTATTGGCCAGGTTTATCAATCATCCTGCCTTCAGTGGGAATCTCATTTAAAGGTGAAAAATCTGACCCCCCCCACCAACCCCCCACCGCCCTCCCACCCCCGCCACCCAATCCCACTCACCTGAGAAGCACAATCACTCACCTGCACTACACTATAAGTCCCCAGCATCAAATTAAGTTTTTTCATTTTCTGATTGGAACAGGGAACATGATTGTCAGTCATGGGTTAACAGAAATCTATCGCTTAATTCTCAACACTTCATAAAAATTCATGTTGAAACATAAAGACCCGCAAAAACGATTCAGGCTGACTTTTTGATGTAGCCCTCAGGGATGCTGGCCTTCGGATGAGACAAAACCAAAGCTCTGCCTGCCTATCCCTGTGTCTCTGGTGGATGTTAAAGGTTTTATGCTGCAATTCAAAAGGCAGGGAATTCTCCCAGTGTTCCTTAACCAGCTCCACCAAAAGCAGCTTGGAAGTTCAATCATCCAATTGCTCTTTGTGGAAAGAACTGTATGTGGAAACTATTCAGAAGTTTTGGACAGACATGGTGATGTGCTATTTTAAACGCAAGTTTTTTTTTCTGTAGTTCCAATGGGAGATTTTTGATAGTGATGAACGTTCTTGGATGGAACCAACTCCACAGTGTTCTTTTAATTTTTTCTTTCTTCCACCACAATTGCAATTGCAGCTACGGCCAGGTGACTTGAGAAGTCAGAATAATTTCAAGAACAAACAAGTCGTCCTTTACAACCCATGTGGTAGCTGTAGCTTGTTCCTTTTAACCATATTTGTGTTTCTGGTGCAAAGCAGCTCACAACTGAAAATCACACAGATGTGATTTGCCAAGTATTGACAGTTCTGCCTTTAATCTAATCAGGCGGCTCATATAATGCTTAGAATTTAATAAATTTACAATTTCACCTGAAATCCGGTTTAGGTCATCCTACAGAATGTTTTGGCATTTCAGTTAAAAATGTAGCCAGAATGGAAGCAATTCTAAGGCATCTTCCATGTAAACTTTGGCAATATGTAAGCCTGCCCTATTCTTACTTGAAATCAGTTTGGAAAGTCTCAACCTCACTCTCAGTGGATGTGAACACACAGCACTAAACTGAGAAGCTTGTCACTAAATTAGCATTCTAGAAGGATTTCACAAAGGAGAAAAGAAAAGCTTCATAATGATACAGTGGAGTCATTCCTTCTGAAGCTAAGGAAATGTCTATTGTTGTGGAATGATAGAGGAAGCTTTCATCAAGGCATCACATAACTGAGCTAGGAATGCTCAGTACTGATGATGGAACAAAAAGTAAAATACTAATGGTAGTTTTCATGAACATATGCTTCGAGAAAATTCTATGGCTCCTCCGACCTCCATGCTCAAATTCTAAAAAGATAGTCCCAGTGCTTTACACTCCATGTTCAGTGATTGAAGTTTGCAACATGGCTTGACCATTGCTTATGGAAGGATGAGCACATAACAATCCAGGGGACAGGGATGCACATTGACATTGTCTACAGTTAACAATCAAATGTCCTTGTTCTTCCTTTCAGCATCAGCGGACCAGAGCTGGGAGGAGGAGCGGCAGGGGCCCCTCTCACACCTGAGGGCCCTGACGTCTCGGATTCACCAGCGTCACACCATCGCTGCCAGGCAGGCACCAGTGCAGATATTAGCACCTCGGTGGGAATTAGATCATCGGCTAGTGTCCCGGGGCACAGCGGTGAGGGGACTTCACAGTTGCTGGAGGAACTGGCAGAGATGAGAGTGCCCATGGCACCAGCAGTCGGAGTACTGCAGGGGACCAGTAATATGCTCAGTTGATGGCTAATGATGTGCCTCTGGAGTCATCCACAATGCAGCAAATCAGGAAATGCGGCAGGGTGAATGGGAGCATCTGGTGGAGATACATGAGGCTGTGCTTGGTGTGGTGTCCATGGTGGAAGAATCTACATGGACCATTGCCGATGCAATCAACCTCATGGCCGAGCGACATGCACTTTCCATGGAGAGAGTGGCGACTCTCGTGAAGAGGCTCCACTAGGAGATCAATCAGGGCCCCTTGGGGATGCCCTCCAGCACAGGCTTCACGGGCAGGAGGACAGCCGCCAAGATAATCAAGGCCAACAGGACAGCAGAGTGAGCAGGCTGTCTCAGATGCTAGTCCAAGCAAGGGGGCAGCACCAAGACATAGCACCTGAAAGTGTAAACATAAGGCACCTTAGGCACCCCATGGGTTTATCACTGGTGCTTTGGTGTTGGTCCACAATGAGGTCTTTATGAGTTGGTGTGATGTTGAACACCTTTGTCATTTTGTTCTCTCAAGTTCCTTTTGTTATACCATTAAATTCAGACATGTCACCATGGCTGAGGGTGCCTCTTTTCTTCTGCAGGTGGATGGTTATCAGCAATGTTTTGAGTGATTTGTGGGACATTCAGCTTCATTGACAAGGCCCTTAGTTAATGTTCCCATCCAGGCAGGTTTTGCACCCAGGAATTAAGTTTGGAGCCTGCAGCCCAGGCTTGTCCTGGTGGTCCGTATGTGGTGTGCTAGCTGAAGGCTTTCTGAAATTTGGTATGACTAGGCATGGTCCACTCAGAATTACTTGTACTTCATGTGACCTAACCTGCAATCCTCAAAGCCACCATTGGAGGCTGCTGACGTTGGGTGTCAGTTACATCTCAGGAGGTTTGATGAAGTCTTTGTAGTCTTTAGCAGATTAAATCTATACCTTTATTAACTACGAGAACTATTTACAAATAAACAGTAAAGGGTACCAGCTAGGTCTGCATGCTGCTCTGTCCAACACAACACTGACTCTGGGTGTGGTTCATGTGGTCTCTTACATCATTCTTTGGCTGGTAATGCACTCAGTTCCCGATTAACTCTATATGTGCCAGACCCTTATACTACACCTCCCCCAAGTCTTCATCCAATGTATCTTAAGTGACTGTAGTTTACCTTATATCTTACATTGGCATTATTACCCTATCTCCAATCCTTGGATTCAAAGGTACAGGCAGTCTGGAGGCCTCATAACCCTTCCACATCAGTCACTACTGTCAGAAGAGTGGGAGGCTCTGTCGCTGCTCGTTCTTTCTCTAGGTTTGGTGGTTGTTCTGAGGGTATGTTCCTTGATATCTCTCCATTAAACAGTAGGAACAGGAAGTCTAGGGACTCATCCCTTTTCCCCTGACTGTGCCCTCTGCAGTGCCAACCAGGTAGAAGCAACATTGGTCCTCATGCTTTCTAATGACAGTACCTCTCAAGGTCTTTAATCCAGATCTTGTCACCTTGCTGTCATTATGACAAGTGTTTGGTGAGATGCCTTCTGTTGTAGGCGGAATCTTGCTTCTTCCTGTAGGACTGCTGACTTTCTTGGATGCCCTGGTAATCCTTAGTTATTCATCCATGAGGCATGGGCATTGCTGGCTAGGCCAATCCCTAATTGCCCTTGTTCAGAGGGCATTAAAGAGCCAACCACATTGCTGTAGGTCACATGTGGGCCAGACCAGGTAAGGACAGCAGATTTCCTTCTGTGAGCCAGATGGGTTTTTATAGCAATTGGCAATGGTTTCATTCCAGAAATCATTCCAGATTTTATCAAATTCAAATTCGACTATCTGCCGTGGCAGGATTCAAACCCAAATCCCCAGAACATTAATCTGGGTCATAGTCCATCGACAATACCATTATCCTATCACTTACCCTGAACAGCTCAATACTGGTATGAGTTTTCTCGGCAGGATTGGAAGTTGTGTGCGGAGTTTCCTGTCCATCACGAGTTCAGATGAGGACAGGCCACATTGTAAAGGGGTGGACCTGTAGGTTAGCAGAGCTGTGGGGAAGTCCTTGTTCCTTTTTTAGGAGGAATTTTACTCTACATGTCCATCTTTCAGCCTTCCATTTGACTAAGGATATATCAGGGAGCTGATCCAGTGGTGGATCTGGTGGCAAAATGCATGAAGTACTTGTTTGAAAATTGGGGCCGTTATCAGACATGATCTCATCTGGGATGCCATGGCTCATGAATATCTCTTTTAGTACCTTACTGCCTCTGTGGTAGTCATATCTAGTTGCTTCTTCTCAACCCATCTGGAGAAGTAGTCCACCACTATAAGGAACGATTTGCTGTTGAAAATGAACAGGTCAATGCCCAGCCTCTTCCATAGCCTGGTAGGGAATTCTATGGGAATGAGGGGCTCTCTTTGGTCCTGCCTGTGCAACACACATGCCTAGTAATTTGAAATGGTCTCTTCAATTGCCCTGGAAATGCCCAGGCACTAGACAGCGGATTGGACCCATGCTCTGGTGTATATTTTGAAGGGTCTTGGGCCACAGAGAGACTGGAATGATTAGCCGCTCATCGTAGATCAGTAAGTCATTTACAATCGTAAAGTGCTTTTGTTGTTCAAACCAGGTTTTCATGGTCCCTCTGTTTGACCTCTGGGGAGGCATCCTTGTTGGCAGTATCTGCGAATGGAGCACACTCCTCATCATGCATTTGTTTCTGGCGGATCTGTTGGTGTATACTTGTGATCACTGGCAGCTTGTCAATTGGGAATATTCTTCCAGCTGTTCAATGAGATTGAAATCCTGTTTTGTCAGGAGGCCCGCTGTGGCCCTTGAAAGTGTGTCTGCTGTTGCCTGGTATTTACCTTGGATGTATACCACTTTATAGGCAAACCTCATGAGGCATAGGCAATACCTCTTGATTGTGGGAGTCATCTTTGCTAGCTCCTTCTCATCCAGTAAGGAGACTAGTAGCTTGTGGTCCATTTCTATTGTAAGCTTGAGGCCGATAATGTAGTCAGAAAACTTCTCGCATGTCCAGGTGACTGCGAGGGCTTCCTTTTCTATGATGGCATACCTTGTCTCCGCGTCTGACAGCCCTCAGGATGCTTATTACACAGGTCAGCACCTTCCATCCAGATGTACCTGGAACAGGACCACTCCAAGGCCTGTGGATGAAGCATCTGCTGCTATGGTGCTGGGCAGGCTGGGTCATAGTCGGCCAGAATGTCTGCGGAGAGCAGCATTGCCTTGATGCAAGTGAATGTTTGCTCCTGATGTGAGTCCCAGCAAAATGGTTGGTCTTTCTTAAGTACGTGTCTCAAGGTCCTGTGACCTGTGCCAAATCGGTAAAAATTTTCCAGCTGGTTCGCCATCCTCAAGATGTCTCAAGAATCCCTGGAGGTCTGGAATCGGGGACAAGGTTGGGAAATTGCTGATAGTTTTAGTTTCCTATGGGTCCACCCTGATGCCTTTATTTCTGACGATGTGGCCCAGGAATCGAAATGACGCTTTGGAAAACTCTCATTTGTCATTCAGCATCAGCCCTGCTTCCTACAGTCGTTCTAAGACTGCTGTGAGTCTCTTGTCACGTTCACCCACTTTTGCACTGTGATCCAATACATTGTCCATCTGGCAAATGAACCTCTGGAGACCCTGAAAAATGGCTAACATTGTACATTGGAATATTCCTGGCACCAACAAGATTCCAAGAGACAGGCGGTTAAAGCAGAATTTGCCAAAGTGGGTAACAAGTGTGGTCAGCAGCCTGGACTCTTCATCAAGAGGGAGTTGCCAAAAGCCACTGTTAGCATCCAGTTTTGAAAACACCGTGCTCTTCCGAGTTTCGTCAAGCTTTCGCCCACTGAGGACATGGAATATACTTCTCCGGTTATGGCTTTATTGAGCCATGTCAGGTCGACACAGGTATAGATGGATCCATTCAGTTTTCGGACTGGGACCATCCTAGAACACCATGTGGTTGGTTGTGTGACTGGGGAGATGATTCCCATAGATAAAATCAAAAAACTGCGGATGCTGGAAATCCTAAACAAAAACAGAATTACCTGGAAAAACTCAGCAGGTCTGGCAGCATCGGTGGAGAAGAAAAGAGTTGACGTTTCGAGTCCTCATGACCCTTCCACAGAACTGCTGACATGATTCCCATGTTTGGCATCTCATCCAGCTGCTGCACCAGCTTCCTGAGTGGGAGTGGGATCTTACGTGGTGTGAACAGGCACATAGGTTTAGTATCTCCTCTCAGTGTGATCCTGTATGAATTTTTAGTCACCCCATTCCTGTGAAGAGTTTTGGGAACTCACAGTTGTACTTGGAGCCAGGCCCTTGCTGGCTGACCACATCAATCTTCTGTAACAGGTTAAGTTCAATACAGGCTTTGTGGTTTAGTAATGTACAGTCCTGACTGTAGAGCACAAAGAGGGTCTCACAGATTGTTTTATTCTTGTGTTTCAGTGTCGCCTGCAGTGTGCCTTTCACCGGGAGCTTTAAACCTGCCTCGTACAGGGGTGTCATGGGCAGCGTCAGCCGCTGGGTCACCAACCATGGTCTTTGTCTGACAAAACTGTTACGCTGGCTCCTGTGTCTAACTTAAAGTTTATTAAATGGCCTTTGACTCAAATGTTCATATTCCAAGACAAGAAACCAAGATCTTTGGCCTCATCGAAGAAGCATATCCGTGTATTTTCCAGGATTGCACTTCAAACCTCATGGATAATCTTTGGGCTTTCTGTACATTACAGAGTTTTTGCCCTGCACAGTTTGCCATAGTGTCCAATCCTGTTGCATTGGGAGCATTGGGCTGAAATTGCAGGACATTGATCTCACCTGTGGGGGTGCTTTGGTCTACAGTGTTGGCATGGTCAATCTGCTGGCTGGTTTTGCATTGCTTTCCCTGGCCTGGAGTGTCCCTGTGCCTTTATTTTGCTTAACTAGCTGAACTGTGCGATGGCCTCTGCACTATAGTTTATTTTCTGATTTAAAATGGTTCTGGGCTGCTCACAGAGTTCCGTCTGCCTAATCATCTGGGTTGCCTTTTCAAGAGCTAGATCTTCCTTTGCAAGCATGAGGTCAGAGAGTGCGTCATCCACTACACCGATTGTTATTCTGTCTCTGATGAGTTATGATTTTAAGTCTCTGTATTCGCAACATTCTGGAATGCTATATAGATCATTGATGAATGAATCGACGGGTTCTCCTGGCTGCTAGACTCTCTTACTAATTTAACTCTTTCGAGTAATGTTACTGCTTCGTAGATTAATAGAAGTGCCGAATGATTTTAGTACCTCTTCAAATTTTGCAGATGTTTCATTAATTCCCTGAGGACATGGAATATACTTCTCCGGTTATGGCTTTATTGAGCCATGTCAGGTCGACACAGGTATAGATGGATCCATTCAGTTTTCGGACTGGGACCATCCTAGAACACCATGTGGTTGGTTGTGTGACTGGGGAGATGATTCCCATAGATAAAATCAAAAAACTGCGGATGCTGGAAATCCTAAACAAAAACAGAATTACCTGGAAAAACTCAGCAGGTCTGGCAGCATCGGTGGAGAAGAAAAGAGTTGACGTTTCGAGTCCTCATGACCCTTCCACAGAACTGCTGACATGATTCCCATGTTTGGCATCTCATCCAGCTGCTGCACCAGCTTCCTGAGTGGGAGTGGGATCTTACGTGGTGTGAACAGGCACATAGGTTTAGTATCTCCTCTCAGTGTGATCCTGTATGAATTTTTAGTCACCCCATTCCTGTGAAGAGTTTTGGGAACTCACAATAATATTGTCCACACTTGGGGCCTACCGAGTAAAGCAACGTGTTCACCTGCTCTTTTTCTGGCTTTTCATTTAAACCTGAAACAATGCCTCCTCCAGAGGTCCCCAGCATCACAGATGCTAGCCTTCAGCCAATTCTATTCACTCCATGGGATATCAAGAAACAGTTGTAGGCACTGGATACTGCAAATTTTGGGCCCTGACAATATTACGGTAATAGTGCTGAAGACTTGTGCTCCAGAACTTGCTGCGCCCCTAGCCAAGTTGCTCCACTACAGCTACAACACTGGCATCTACCCGTCAATGTGCAAAATTGCCCAGGTATGTCCCGTCCACAAAAAGCAGGACAAATCCAACACAACTAATTACCACCCCATTAGTCTACTCTCAATCATCAGGGTCATCAACAGGGCTATCAAGCGGCACCTGCTTAGAAATATCCACTGACACTCAGTTTGGGTTCCTCCAGGATCACTCAGCTCCTGACCTCTTTACAGCCTTGGTCAAACATGGACAAAAGAGCTAAACTCCAGAGGTGAGGTGAGAGTGACTGCCCTTGACATCAAAGCAGCATTTGACCAAGTGTGGCATCAAGGAGCCCTAGCAAAACTGGAGTCAATAGGAATCGGAGGAAAACTCTCCGCTGGAGTCATGCCTAGCACAAAGAAAGATGGTTGTGATCGTTGAAGGTCAATCAACTCACTTCCAGGAGATCACTGCAGGAGTTCCTCAGGGTAGTGTCTTGGACCCAACCATCTTCAGTTGCATCATCAATGGCCTTCCTTCCTTCATAAGGTCAGAAGAGGAGATGTTCACTTATGATTGCACAATGTTCTGTGCCATTCGCCGCTCCTCAGATGCTGAAGCAGTCTTTGTCCAAATGCAGCAAGACCTGGACAATAACCGGGCTTGGCCTGACAAGTGGCAAATAACGTTTATGCCACATAAGTGCCAATCGATCTCCAACAAGAGAGAATCTAACCATCACCCGTGGACATTGAATGGCATTACCATCACTGAACCCCCCACTATTAACATCCTGGGGGTTACCATTGACCAGAAACTGAACTGGACTAGCCATATAAGTACTGTAGCTACAAAAGCAGGTCAGAGGCTAGGGACCCTGCAGCAAGTAACTCACCTCCTGACTCCCAAAGCCTGTCCACCATCAACAAGGCACAAGTCAGAGTGTGATGGAATACTCTCCATTGCCTGGATGAATGCAGCTCCAACAACACTTAAGAAGCTCGATACCATCCAGGGCAAAGCAACTCTTTTGATTGGCACCCTATCCACAAACATTGACTCCCTCCATCACCGACGCACAGTAGCAGCGTTTCATACCATCTACAAGTTGCATTGCAGGGACTCACCAAGCCTCAGACAGCACCTTCCAAACCATCTAGAAGGACAAGGGCAGCAGACAGATGGGAACATCACTACCTGGAAGTTCCCTCCAAGCCACACACCATCCTGACTTGGACATATATCACTGTTCCTACACTGTCGCTGCATCAAACTCCTGGAACTCCCTCCCTAGCAGCACTGTGGGTGTACCTACACCACATGGACTGCAGCAGTTCAAGAAGGCAGCTCACCACCACCTTCTTAAGGGCAATTAGGGATGGGCAATAAATGCTGGCCTAGCCAGTGATGACTACATCCCATGAATGAATTAAAAAATGCTGTATCTTAAGAATCTTTTCCTCCAAAGTCCCCAATTTTGAGATTGATCTGGACCTTGGATTAATCCAAATTGACTTGGAATTGTGGAATTCTGATCCATGTTCAAAATTTTAAAAGTGTATGTTCTGGTTTTAAGAGCTGCTTGAATTTCAAGATGGTGCTGCTGTTCACTCAGAGACAATAGGGTTTCCTGTGTTTGCTAGTTTTTGCAGGCTCCTCTACAATAGTGATCACACTCAGCTTGAAAAAAGATTTTCTTTCTCAACAATGGCTGTCTGCAGAGTTCTCTTGCTCAGCAGTTATGTTTAAGTCCCAAATTCATTGAACCCTGTCTTCTGCTTGACTTTAGCTGGAGTTAAAAAATCCTGACTTTTCGAAAATATTTAATTAATTCTTTCTCCTTTTTATCGGACAAGCTCGGACACGATGTGTTCAGGCTCCGACACAGACACCGAATTACTTTAAAGACTTTTCAGGACTTGCTGCAGCACAAGATTTTAAAAGATTTAGCTCACCCTTGCAACTTCTGCTGAAACTGCACTCTGAAGCCGGGCTTCCAAAGGACATTCAATGGAGTCTTTTCTTCTGCTTCAGTAAGGAATTTAAATTTCTGCCCTGGGTTTTCAAGCCTTTCTATGGAGCTTTTCCCCAGTGATTTTTCCTCTGTGCCTTTGCCTCTAGAGCTTCTTTTCAGGTCAGAATGCTTTGTTGAATTTTTCTCAGTCTTCCGACATTTTGTTTTGACTCTACCTTTTTGTGAAGTTCTGGGTCTTTTTTCCCCATCACTGCCACCATGTTATGGAGTGTTGGTTACATCTCGATAGGTTTGATGAAGTCTTGGAAGTTTTTTTTATTTAATCACGGGATACGCTAGGTCAGTATTTTAACTGCATATCCCTAGTTGCCCTTGAGAAGGTGGTGGTGATCTGCTTTCTTGAACCGCTGCAGTTCATGAGGTGTAGGTACACCCACAGTGCTGTTAGGAAGGAAGTGCCAGGATTTTGACCCAGCAACAGTGAAGGAACGGTGATATATTTCCCAGTCAGGATGGTGAGTGGCTTGGAGGGGAGCTTCCAGGTGATGGTGTTCCCATCTATTTGCTGCCCTTGTCCTTCTAGATGGTGGTGATTGTGGGTTTGGAAGGTGCTGTCAAAAGAGCCTTGGTGAGTTCCTGCAGTGCAGCTTGTAGATGGTACACACTGCTGCCACTGTGTATCAGTGTTGATGGGAGTGAATGTTTGTGGGTGTGGTGCCAATCAAGCGGGCTGCTTTGTCCTGGACGATGTCAAGCTTCTTGAGTGTTGTGGGAGCTGCACTCATCCAGGCAAGAGTGGAGTAACCCATCACTCTCCTGACTTGTGTCTTGTAGATGATGGACAGGCTTTGGGGAGTCAGGAAGTGAGCCTTCACTATGCTATAAACACTAAGGGCAGAATTTTACAGCCCCGTTTCGGCGGGGACAGTGCCGTAAAATGCAGCGAGACATTATGAACCCCAATGACTTCAGCAGGAATGAAAATCCCGCTGCCGTAAAATTCTGCCCTAAGTGTTTAGCAGGTTAATTGTAAATCTTTTTAACTAGTAGAACTATTCAGAAATATACACTAAAGGGTCCAAGCTAGGAGCAGTCTCCATGTTTAGGTCTGCACACGAGTCTGTCCAACACCACATTGACCCTTGCGTGTGGGTCATGTGCTCTCTTACATCACTTTGTGGGCGGTACTGTACTCAGTCCCACATTAACCCTATATGTGCCTGATCCTTATGCTACAGCTGCCACCAAAATGTAAATTTTTGTTTCATGGTTATCTTGATGTAAAGGCAGGAATAGCAGGATTGTACCTTTTGCTGCCAGCTCATGCTCAGCCCATTCCCATTCTCCCGTCCTAGCCATGAAATTACCTGAGGGCCACTGCCAGTGGTCACAATTTGGACCCAATGAATGGGAGAGCTGGAGGAGGATGACAAGGCTGGCAGCTCACCACTATTATTTCCATGAGTCCTGAAGCCCATCTTCTGTCCAGTCTCAGATCACGCTATTTGAATGCACGCTGGAAGCATTGTCAATTATATGCATAAATTGGGTGTTAACAAACTTTTACACGATAGCTTTCTATGATATTACCTCATTAACTATATCCACACCATAATGTAGATGGAAAGCATGTCAGAGGCCCATTAGCCATGATATTTATAGATTGAATAGTTCCACATCACAGCACACTTGCAAATATTTTTATTCAGTGAGATTTGTGTGTTTGATTTGTTTCATATCTAAAGCATTCTGTTGTATATATTTGTGATAGGCCCTAAATAAACCACTTCAGATTTGCACTGTTAGTCTACATTTGAGGGCTAAATCTAGTGAAAGGGTATTATAATCAGTTAATATTTATTTTTCACATTTGCCCACCCCGTCTCGATCTCATGCACATCTTTTAGGTTGCCCCTATCATGGCAAGGGCGAAGACTGGGATGGGGGAGGTTAATTGAATGCCTGTAAATAGATGGAGAATTGTTAAGTCTTTGTTATGGTCTTGCAATCTTTCCTGCCCAAAGATCTGTTACACTGTTTAAATTTTGCTGTGCCTAGTCTGTTCCTGTGATTCAAAATAGACTGGCTATGAAACTAAATCCTTGCAGATAACTTCCCATCCAAAAATGCAACACACTTGTCGAATCTTGTTGAAGGAAGAGTTGTAGGATCAATTATCACTCGTGCAAAAGAGGAAATTTTGCTGCATTCTCAATGACTTTTCTGAACTTAATGCACAGCAGAAATCTTGCTTCCTGTTGGATGCTAGGTTGAAAGCAGATAAACTGAAGTAGGTGATTTTTTTTAAGCATATATTCATGCGGTGCTACAGAGACATCTGATGCATTATGATTAGAGCTGATTTTAGAAGAATCTTTCAAAATGCAATTTAAAATATAAATTATTGTTATAAAATGCTGCAGATGCTAAAAATTTAAAACAAAACCTTAAAATGCTGGAAGTACACGACAGGTCTGTCAGCATCTATGAAGAGAAGTGACAAGTCAATAGGCTGGATCTTACAGCCTTCCGCTGGCTTATTTGAAGGCTGGGGAGGCTTTTAAAATAAAGCGGATGGACTTCCTACTACCTTCCCTCCCACCCCCGATCTGCCTCTCATATTATGTTGGACAGGTAAGGTGCCAGATAGTCTGCCTGCATGCCCTTAGGCCCATTGAGATCCTTCTCAACTTGATTCCATGATATTTTACATTCAGCAGAGGAAGGCAGAGGCAAGGCTGGTAGCCCAGCAGCTTTCACTGTGCAGGCCACTGTCAGGCAAGATGGTGCCTCCTTTGGGGGAGTACTCTGTGCCCATCAGAGATACCACTCCTCCCACCCACCTCTAACCCCACCCCCCACCGCCCCCCCCCACCCCCCCACCAACTGACCTCTCAAACCCAGCCCCCACACCCCTCACTGAGATTTGCCAGCCAGGCTGGTCTAAAATCCCAGACTTACTTTTAATTTCGGTCTCCATCGGTCTTCTTCACAGGAGCTGTCTGCAGTGGCCACTATATGATCCTGGCTCTGCTGGGACTACAGAGCTGCTGGCCAATCAGGACTTCCTCCCAGATAGGGTGGAAGTCCCACTCTGAATCAATTAAGGCTGCTCCCACTGTAATATTGCCATAGGGCAGCGGGGTTTCAGGTAGGTGGACTTTTAACCTATTCTTTGGCCTGTGGTAGGGGGCAGGGAACATGGTGCCCTGTAAAATCCAACCCAATGTTTCCATTGCGATTCCTTCTTCAAAATTTAGAGTTTGTCACCTAAACATCAGGCAGAATTTTTTGCCTGTTGGGCGGGCGGGCCTGACCCAATCGCTGACGGGCGCGGAGCTGATTGCCGCCAGCGAAGTGAGCTGCACCACCATTTTACGTGGGTGGACCAATTAATGCCCGCCCAGCATGACGTCTGCCAGGAAGCGCTATGCACTCCCTCTGCAGGCGGGGAGGGTGGGGGGGGAAATCCCTAAAATCGAGAGTGTGCTCTTTCACGCATGCGCATGAAAGAGCACACATCTCCCTGAGGCTAAGTGCAGCCTCAGGGAGATCATTTCGACTTTTAAAACTATTAAAAGTAGAGAAAGAAAAATCCCTTACATGTCCCTTCGTGTGACAATGTCAAATGAGTTGGGACATGTTCATAATTTACAGAACAACTTTATTACAATTTTTAAAACCCTACATGAAACCTCATCCCGCCGCTGGATGAGGTTTCATGTTTTTTCTAATTGCCGCTGGGTCTCCTGGCCTGCCCACCAACCTTTAAGGTTGGATGAGCAGATCCTTTAATTGGCTAAATGATCCTGTCAATGGCCTCAATTGGCCATTATCAGGTCGGCGGGCCCACAGCTGATTTTGCTGCACCCCCGCCTTCCTGAAAATTTAAATAGCATGCGGTGACATTGGGAGTTCCGCCTGACGTCATCCCACATCATTTTACACGTCGGTGAGTGGGCCCCGTCCCCTGCTTGCCGATGGCAAAATTCTGCCCATTAATTTGTCTGTTCTCTTCACAGATGCTGATTGATCTGCTGTATGCTTTCAGCATTTTGTGATTTTATAGTTAGAATTGTACTGTAATATCTCTGGATGGTTCTTCCTATCCTGCACTGCTGACTTGCTTTTTCAATTCCACTATTGCTTCAACACCAGAAAAGCAGTATTGTGATAAAATCTAATTATCTTCCTTAGAAAGCAATACAAGGGTTATTTGCTCTAAAGTATTTGCTATTAAGTAATACAGACTTGCCTGGCTACAACATCTAACCAAATGAAATAGTCAAATGAATTTAAAGAATTGTGTTTCTGGGAGCTGTAACCTACTATGCTCAGTGAAGATTATAGTAGGAAATGTTTAGTGTGGTCTGCAGTAGTCTAGCAGATTGCATTATACACTATCAAACAACGATATCACATACTTGCCAAAGGCAATAGTAGAGCTCCCTTTCAGTAAGCTTTGTTATATTTGTCACAAAGAAATGAAAGCTACATACCAGCCAAGTGTGGGATGTACTGTTTATTTCACTCGAGCACAAGAACTTTCATAGCCCACTCATAGCTTTGTCACTGATGGCTTGTAAAGGTCTTAGTTACAAGTGCAATGAACTTAGTGTCCCACTCTTGCCCATTCAGTATCTTTTTTGTACCACAATTTAAAATTAGATACAATGGCTCATTGTGTGGAGATACACTAAGGGTAGTTAGCCTTTAGGCTGCCAATGTGCCCAGAGAAATTTTACATTAAGAAAATGTAAACACCTTGTCCATCCCGATATTCTTTTTTCTCTTACCCCTTCTCTCCTACTACCCTATTGTTCATTAATTATACTAGATTCATTATCTAATCAAACCTCTTTATCCTACTTTGTAAAGTTTATTATTTAACTTGCCTTTATTCGACCACCTGCCTGCATTGCTCATTCGTTCTGAAGGTGAGAGTAAGATTATTTTTTAAAAAGAGTCTTCATCGAATCATCCCCTTCCTCAGTATGCTGTGGGTATCTAACAACTTCAATTTTCTTGTTTGACCCTGTCACATAATAAATATATACTGTCACCATGAAAGGCTGACATGGTCCACGTTTCTGGACCATGGTTGACTCCCTAATTGTGACGGACATTAATTAATCATTCATAAAATTACTATGAAGGAATAAATGCTCTTGTCGTTAAGTGTAAATGCTTCTTTGACAATTCATCTTGCAGCCCTTCATTAGGTAACACATGGAATAAATTGGGCCGTGTTATGGAAACAGAGAAGAACAGCATTCGACCCATAAATATCCACTGTACCATTCCTCTTCCCTTTCCCCACATAACCTTTTCAATTTTTCCTTAGCAAATATTTATCCATTACTCTTCAAAAACTTGATGAGGCAGATTTGCAGAGATCCAAACAAAGCCCCAAAGCTATGCTGGACAAAGATAATTGAGCTTGAAATGACCGATTAACACCAATAATATGCTCACTTACTTCCTCGGCAGCATTGTCCAACTTTATCACCAATTTCTTTGTTAAACAACCTGGGTCTCTGCTCTGACCACAGCTTGACATGACTCTGTTCTAATTAGATGCTATCAGGTAGCACCCCTAGTGGCCCCTGTAGGTGCCAACTCCAAGTATTAGAATGATCCCATAATTTGGTATGGGGTTTAAGTCAGGCTGCAGTGATGGATGGCAGTTCCATCCTTTTTAATTATTCATTCATGGGGTGTGGGCGTGACTGACTAGGCCAGTATTTATTGCCCATCCCTACTTGCCCTTGTTCAGAGGGCATTTAAGAGTCAACCACATTGATGTGGGTCTGGAGTCACATGTCGGCCAGACCAGGTAAAGGCAGCAGATTTCCTTCCCTAAAGGACATCTGCGAAGCAGATGGGTTTTTACAACAATCGGCAATTAGACTTTAAATTCCATATTTTTACTGACTTCAAGTTCCACCATCACCCAGGTCCCCAGTGTATTACCCTGGGTCTCTGGATTACTAGTCCAGTGACAATACCACTACACTATCCCCTCCCTAATTCTGCCACAGAGTGTGGTATTCCTGAAGTTTTGAGTGCTGAGAATCCATAATACGAGATCAAATTGGTGAGCGTTCAGATATGCATAGAATTACCACACAGAAACAGGCCATTCAGCCCAATTGACCTATGCTGTTCTTTATACGAGCCTTCTCACACTCTAATTGCCTCATCCAAACTGGCCCCATATCTTTCTTTGCCCCTCTCGTCATTTATGCGTCAAATCCCCCCTTAAGTTCATCAATGCTATCTGCTTGAAATACCCCAATTGACAGTGAGTTTCACTTCCCATGTATTAAAACTTCTCTTTAATTCTTTATTTGATGCTCATGGCTGTCTCATATTTATTCCCCCAGTCCTGAACTCACAGCTAAGTGAAAACCGTTTTCCCACTTTCGCCCTTATGAACCCTCTCCATCATTTTGAAGAACTCTCATATGAGTCTTCTTGCTTGCAGGAAAATAGCCTCAGCTTCCTCAATATTCCCTAAGAGTTATATCCTCTCAATTCTGGCAACATGCTTGTAAATCTTTTATACATGCACTTGCTTCAATCTCCTTTTTTGTAATACAAAATCTAGAACTACATAAAACACTCCAAGGATGGTCTAACCAAAGTTTTATATAAAGTGAACATTACTTCCCAAGCTCTATATTCTACTCCTCTAGAAGTGATCTTCTGTACCTTGCACTTTTTATGGCCTTATTAGCTTGCATTACTACTGTTAGTGATTTACACATCAGTATTCCCAGAGCTCCAAGCAATAAGCTGCTTAGACATGACATTCTTTTTAGAAATCCATGCTGATGTTTTTTTATTGTAATCTTTGTCCCTTGATGTTTTGTTATCCTTTGGCAAAGTACCCTTCCTACCGCTGATGTTAAACAAACTGGTCTCTATTTCCCTGGATTAGCTCTAACTCCTATTTTGATAAGAAACACAGTCTGGTTTTTGGCTCGATTTAAATCTCCCACCTGATGGAAACTGGGTTTAGGGAACGCTAAAATAAGGGCAGCATTTTACCCTCAATGCTGTCACCACGTGAGGCCCAGGAAATTTTAACGTATGGGCCTTATTTCCAGTTAGCTGACAGGTTGCCCTTCCAATCATGTCAGGGGTCCTGCTTATCCGGCTCATGCACCTCTTAAAGAATAGTTGCAATCTGAGCATGGATTTTTCACTGTGAAACACTTGAAGATACCTCAACTGTTGAGATGAGTTGGTAGGCTGCCCCCAGATTTTCTGATGCTTCCCTTGAAGTTCTAGTGGACAAGGTCAGGGCAAAGAGGGAGATACTCTTCTCAGTAGTGACGGGAGTATCCCCAGTGCTGTGAGGCAGGCTGGAGGTGGCTGACGGAGCCAGCTCCACAGGTATCGACATAGGACTGAGCTCAGTGTATAAGAAAGTTCAATGACCTCACAGGAGCAACTCAAGCAAGAACAACCTCTGCTGGACCCCATGAATTCAGGTAAACCATGAGCAAGGAAACCTCCTACTGGTTACCACCTACCATCCCTCCTCAGCTGCTGAATCAGTACTCCTCCATTATGCACACCACCTGGAGGGAGCACTGAGGGTGGCAAGGAACAAAACATATTCTCCTTGGGGAGCTTCAATGTCCATCACCAAGAGTGGCTTGGTACCACCAGTACTGACCGAACTGGCCGAGTCCTAAAGGACATAACTACTCAACTCAGTCATCGGCAGATGCTAAGGGAACCAACAAGAGGCAAAGACCTCACGAATCTATTTGTCACAGATGTATCAGCCAATGACAGTATCAGTAGGAAAGACCACCATAAAGTCCTGAAAGACACAAAGACCCGTCTTCACATTAAGGATACCCTCCATCAATTTGTGTGGTGCTACCACTGTGCTAAATGGGATAGATTTCAAACAGATCTAGCAACTTAAAACTGAGCATCCATTAGGTGCTGTGGGCCATCAGCAGCAAAAGAATTGTATACAACCACAATCTGTAACCTCATGGCCTGGCATATCCCCCACTTTACCAGTACCATCAAGCCAGGGGATCAACCCTGGTTCAATGAAGAGTGTAGGCGGGCAAGCCAGGAGTGGCACCAGACATACCTAAAAATGAGGTGTCAAATGGTGAAAGGACAACAGGATAGCTGCCTGGATTACTTGCGTGCCGAACAGCACAAATAGCAAGCGATAGGCAGAGCTTAGAAACCCCACAACCAATGAATCGGATCTAAGCTCTGCAGTCCTGCCACATCCAGTCGTGAATGGTGGTGGACAATCAAATCAACTCACTGGAGGAGGCTCAGCTGATAGCTCCATCCTCAATGATGGAGAAGCCCAGCACATCAGTGCAAAAGATAAAACTGAAGCATTTACAATCATCTTCAGCCAGAAGTGCTGAGTGGATGATCTATCTCAGCCTTCTCCTGATGTCCCCAGCATCACAGGTGCCAGCCTTCAGCCAATTTGATTCACTTATGTGATATCAAGAAACGGCTGAAGGCACTTGATACTGCAAAGGCCATGGGCCCTGCCAATATTCTGGCAATAGTACTGAAGACTGTGCTCAAGAATAGGCTGTGCCCTTCACCAATCTGTTTCAGTACAGTGACAACACTATCATCTAACCGGCTGTGGAAAATTTCCCAGATGCATCCTGCCCACAAAAGGCAGGACAAATCCAATCCGGTCAATTACCACCCAATCAGTCTACTCTAGACCATTGGCAAAGTGATGGAAAGTATCGTCTACAGCGCTATCAAGCTGCACTTACTCCGCAATAATCTGCTCACTGATGGTAGGTTTAGGTTCTGCCAGGGCCACTCAGCTCCTGACCTCATTACAGCCTTGGTCCAAGCATGGACAAAAGAGTTGAACTCCAGAGGAGAGGTAAGAGTGACTGCCCTCAACATCAAGGCAGCTTTTGACCGAGTGTGGCATCAAGGATCACTAACAAAACTGAAGTCAATGGGAATCAAGGGGAAACTCTCCACTGGTTGGAGTCATACCTAGCACAAAGCAGGATGGTTGTGGTTGTTGGAGGTTAATCATCTCAGTTCCAGGAAAATACTGCAAGAGTTCTTCAGGTTAGTGTCCTAGGCTCAACCATCAGAAGTGGGGATGTTAGCTGATGATTGCACAATGTTCAGCATCATTCGCAGCTCCTCAGATACTGAAACAATCTATGCAGCAAGACCTGGACAATATTCAGGCTTGGTCTGATAAATAGCAAGTTGCATTCACACCACACAAGTGTCAGGCAATGACCATCTCCAACAAGAGAGAACCTAACCATCACCCTTTGATTTTCAATGGCATTACGATCACTGAGGCCCCCACTATTAATATCCTGGGGGGTTACCATTGACCAGAAACTGAACTGGACTAGCCATATAAATACTGTGGCTACAAGAATAGGTCAGAAGCTGGGAATTCAGCAGCGAGTAACTCACCTCCTGACTCCCCAAAGCCTGTCTACTATATACAAGGCACAAGTCAGGAGTCTGAAGGAATACTCTCTATTGCCTCGATGAGTGCAGCTTCAACAGCACTCAAGAAGCTCAACACCATCCAGGACAAAGCAGACTGCTTGATTGACACCTCATCCACCACATTCAACTGTCACTTCGTCCATCACCGACACACAGTGGCAACAATGTGTACCATCTTTAAGATGCACTGCAGCAACTCACCAAGGATCCTTAGACAGCAGCTTCCAAACCTGCAATATCTACCACCTAGAAGGACAAGGGCAGTAGATGCATTGGAACACCCACCACCTGCAAGTTCCCCACCAATTCACACACCATCCTGACTTGGAAATATATCGCCATTCCACCTTGGTTCCTGTGTCAAATTCCTGGAACTTCCTCCCTAACAGCACTGTGGGTGTTCCCACATGGACCGAAGTGGTTCAAGAAGGCAACTCACCACCACCTTCTCAAAGGCAATTAGGGATGTGAATAAATGTTGACCTAGCCAGTGACACCCAGATCCCATGAAAGAATAAAAAAAGAAACAGCTCTTCGCCTTCTGACAAGATCTGACAACAGTCCTATCACTCATTCCCTCATCTCTCTCAAAAGTTCCTTCCCCTCCTTCACTTCCTTCAAAATACACTCACAAAGGCACTATGTGATGACAACAGGGTCTCAGACCAGAAGAAGTCAATGCATTGGGCCATGTTCCACCTAGCAATCAGCCTCAGGCCCAGAGAAAGGGGAGTCTATAGGGCCAGGTGAAGCAGAAGCAGGAGTCTCCAAGATCAGATCATCCTTTTACAACCCCCAAAGCCGCCCAATGGGCCTAACTTACTCCAGCTGATTGTGTAGTCCAATATTACTGATTCTTATGCTCCATCAGCTGGGGGTTCGCCAACAAATAATGTCAAACATAAATCGTAAGTACCAGCTTGAGACCTGTTTAAGAGTGATGAGAGATTGTTATCCCATTAGTTTCACATCACTGTCTGGTTAAGGATGAATACTTAAGTTTTTCTGAAATCCTGTAAAAGTGCTGTCACTAGTAAAGAGGCAACAGTTCATAAAAGAGTAAAAATTAAACAAGGTCTGATGGGCAACTAAAGAACTTCTAAAATCTAACATAATCAAATTTACATCACTTACAATTATCCTGCAACGTCCAAGCTATGGGAGTCTACCTGTAACTTAGGTGGTTTCATATCTAACTGTGAATCTGAATTTGACATCAGTAATATTGTACGTTTTGCATCATTGCAAAGCAAAACCCACCATGGTACAATGTATATTTGAATATGGGGTGATCAAATGAACCACACAATTGCTCTATGGATGTCTTGTATTTCAAACAATAGAATGATTTGTGATACTAGTATATACATGCTTAATGCATTCATATAACATCCTTTTCTCTGATACTTTAATGAAGGCATTAATCATTTATTTTAAACAGAAATTTACTGACTAATAACAGTATTACATTGCATGCTGTTTAGTACACAAAATTGTGTATCCTGTAGATGTTTCTACCACGCATTATCCCTGACCTCAGTGATCCATATTATCTCCTGCTCCCTTATGCCTTAAACTTAAGATTCTCATGCTTGGTGTTCAAATCCCATCATGGACTTGCTGCTCTCAAACTCTGTAACTTCCTTGTACTATGATCATCCAAGCCCTCAAATTCTCCATTTTTCTGGCTCTGGCCTTGTGAAATTCCCATTCCATGCCATAATTGGCAGCCGTGCCTTCAGCTATCCAGATCCTTGCTGGGCAAGTACCTCCCGAATCTCTTCTTCCTCTTTGCTTGGTTCCTTAGGATCCTCCTTAAAGCCCACCTCAGTGAACCTAATTGAACCCACTCCTTTGGTCACCCCTCCTAATATCTCCTTCTTGACTCAGCATCTATTTATTTAACATTGCCTTGATGAAGTACCATGGGACATTTTTCTACATTGTAGGAGCTATATGAAACAAATTGTGTACAATTAATGTTAAAAAGTAACTATATTAAGCTTGGTTCCATTTTTATGCTAGCGCTGACTATTAATGGTCATTATCATCTGTCATTGCAAAAGTTTATTGAGAAATAACCTGCAATACGTTATCAAAAATTGTGTGACCAATATATATAAAATGTAAACAACAAAGAGTGGATACCTGAGAGTGATTGCAAGGTTCAGGTGGTATTATTACTGTAAGAACAAAGATCAAATGGTTTATAACTGCTGTAACGATGATTTCAGCATTCAAACCACTGCTGTGTAGCTATAATTTTTATGCATATATATTAAAAATTCACCTACATAACACATCGTTTCAAACAAGTTGATTGCATGTTTCCAAGGTGATTCCCGGAGATTGTGATAAGGTCATACATAGGTTTCTGGGGGGGTGGTGTAGTTATCTGTAGTTTTATCCCTTGTTTTTTTACAGCAGTAGGTGCAGAATGCCATGTTGCCAACATCCATACTGAATGATTAATTATCATACTGTAATCACCACAAGTATACCAACTAGTAATCAATGTCTAATCATCAGGAATGAACAAAGTCATTCTAATTATACACACCTAACCATGAAGACTCAAGAATTGGATATTTAAGTCTGCTACACTATTGTAGACAGACAAAATGGTTTGGAATTTTTTTTTTTACTTTTCATTGATATTTTGAATTCTATTGTCTGAGGAAATACAGTTTTACGAGCATTTACAGCTCTGCAGTGCCATCCCACTACAATAGTAAGAAGTACACTTCATGTTGCTATATTGTTATTCTGTACCTACAATCTACTTAAATTTAATACTTCATATTTTCTTCCATAGGTCAGTAGAGAAGCTACCAGAAATTATGTAAATTATTTGATTTATTTTTTTTTAATTATTAAGACCATAAAAAAAAACAAACTGCATGTAAAAGTGTAAAATAACTTAAATTTCTAGGCCACTTCTCAAATACAAGGAAATGCCTTAAAGCCCTTTAGAGGACAGTGAATGCTAAGCAGGAGGGGGAAATGAAGAATTTGAGTGGGAATCAGGCGCCATGGAAGAGAAGGTTTCTTTAGTATTTTGAAGGAAGAGAAAGAGAAGTGGAGAAAATAATTAAAATGTTGAGGGATATAATGGCTGAAGGAACAACCACTGATGACAGGGCAAAAGAAATAAGGAAAAGGATAACCTGGTGTCAAAGCAGCAGAGGGTGCATGTGGAGTCATATAGCTGTGGTAAAATGGGGAAAATCTCCTTCAAGGGGTTTAAAGTTGAGACTGGGGCATGGATCGCCAATTGAGCTTGTCAAAAGGTGAATGAGGATGTTTGAGCCATTATCTGGGTGAGATAATGGGCCACAGAAATCTGGATGAGTTATAGTTTCTGGAGGATGAAAGCAGGGAATCAGAAAAGAGTGATTAGGATTCAGGGCACAGAGGTAGGGGCAGGTGGTATTTCGGAGCATTCGGCCGGGATTTTCACCAAGTTGGAATGGCTTGGGAGCCCTTTTAAAATGGAGGGCGGGTCCTGATTCCAGAATCCCAACACTATTCCTGGGGCAGAATTTTGCCCTTGTTGGGCAGGCTCAGTGGAGGAGGGCGGGGGCGGTGGGAAGCCAACCGCCACACGCAATCAAGGCCAGAAGGCGATTTTACGCTGGCAGGCCAATTAAGGCCCACCCAGTGTGAAATGCGAGTGGCAGTGCTCAGTGCTGCCTCAGGGAGATGAAGAGTTTTTAAAAATGTAATAAAGATATGAGAAATGTAATAAAACATGTCCCCTCTCATGACTCTGTCACATGAGCAGAGGCATGTTATTAATTAAATTTTACATTTTTAATTTTATTTTTATTTGCTTTAGGAAGCCTCATCCCACCCATGGATAAGGTTTCCTAAAAATGCAAAGGCCGCTTGGCCTTTTCGCTTGCCCACCAACCGGAAGATTGGACGGGCAGCGAAAAATTTCCTTCAATTATCTTTTTAACGGCCTTAACAACAATGTTTTCTCTGGGGCACAGGTGTTTCAACAAGACTAATAGTTGTCTGGGCTCTCAGCCAAGAATACATAATGAGGCTCAGCTGGGAGCCTAGATTACCATTACTCTTGTTGAAACACCTGTGCGCCAGGGAAAACATTGTTTAATTGGCAGCTCGGGCTCTCTGATCTCTGCTGTCAATTTCACAATGTCTGTTTACACAACCTTAAGTGACTTCAAAGGCTATGTTTTTTGTTATTGATACTTTAAAGGGTATGGATGATCGACACTTTTATTAGCTTGTAGTGACATGATCTTTTTTCCAAAACAGGAGAAAGTTATGAATGAATTACATTTTTCAAAGCTTTTTTTTACACATCCTACTGTCACAACAGGGTTTATTAGTTCCAGACAGTGTATAGTGGGCCAATGGGCATAGAAGTGCCATAACTTGCATGGTGGCAATAAGGAGTCATAGGGGTATGGAGGAAGGGCAGAGCTTAGCATGGGGGCATGAGGAGCTATTGGAGGTGAGTTGAATGGCAGAGCTTAACATAGGAAGCATGAGGGGTCTTAGGGGTGGGTGAAAGGGAAGATCTTGGCATAGGGGGCATGAAGGACTATAAGGGTGGGTGGGGGGAATGAGGTGGCATGGATGGGGCATTGGGAGTCTTTGAGGGTGAGGGTGTTTGAGGGGTGATGGCTGGAGCATCTTTGTGCTTTTATTATAACTGAGACAAAGTCCCACTGAGGCGGGCCTTTTAAACGGTCCACATTGACACCTGACAGCCCGTATGACTGCCTCCAAACTTCTTCCCAGGCTGGCTGGTCCAACTCCAGCCCACACCTGCAACCACCCCCATGCCCCTCCCCAGCAATGAAGATCCTGCCTTTGCAGGCACTTTCTCCCAAGATGGGTGGGCTGAATGGGAATTTCCCCGATTCCCACTATCCACCTCAAGGATGAAAATCCCAAATTGATTTCAATTCTTCCATAACAGAATTGATTTGGAGGAGGAAGGTAGGCTTTGGGTCGAGCAGTACATTAAGGTCCCATGCTTTTCCAACAATTAGCTGGAGGTAACTATGGCTCATGCACATCATGCAGATAAAGAGATTGAGAATAATATTGGGGTCAATAAAGGAAGTTGAGAATTAAAGTCTAATATAATGTTTGCTCGTGTGAAAGCTAAGAGCAAATGATATCACCAAGTGGAAAAATATAATGGTGAAGGGGACAAGGATGGAAACCTGGCTTCCAAACAGGCATAGAAAGCACAATAAAGCTATGCCACATCAGAATTCCCACTTAACTGTTTACTCATCATACTGCATCTGAATCCAATCAAATAGTACCTGTTATTCAGCAGATTAAACTTAAAGCATTGAGCAGAGTATAATGAATTGAAGAGGTAATTAAACAAAACCTGCATAATTTTTACATAGGGGAGAGGATTTCTGTATGTGTTCGAACTGAGAAATTAAAGATGTTGAGAGGCATGGAGTGACACATCAGCTTGGGTATGAAATGCAGATTATGGCAAGGAAGAATGTAAGATTAAGAGAGACTGTGCCATAAGCGAGTATAATCCAAAAATTGCTGACATGATGTTTTGTGGCAGCTATTTAGCATGACTAGCACCTGGAGTGTATATTCCAATGGTCTGTGAGAAGTTCAAATTAACGAAGAGCTTTTCAACAATTCAATAATATCACTTCTCCCCTTTGAAGTTCAAACTTGCAGGAGCCTTGTGCCTTGCTATCTGAAGTCAATCTTTCCACTAAATTAAGGAGCTGTGGTGCCTTTGTTCTCTCCTTTGGGACACTGCTGCCCACTTTCAATTATTTTGAAAAACTGCCCACAGTTCTTACTCTTTGTTTCCTCCTTCTTCTAATCACCTTTTCATCCAATTTGCTACCCTTCTCTAATGCTATACCCCTTAATATTTTCCAGTAATCTTCTGTGTGGTATATACTCAAAGGTTTTCTGAAAGCCCAGATATAGCACATCTACTGCATTTCTCCATCCTCCAATTCTGTAACCTCCTCAAAGAACTCAAGTTTGTTGAGACCTCCTTTCTGTATTCTGTGTTGGCTCCTGTTTATTTTCACAGTAACATTTTACTTGAAATTGTTACAGGATTCTTTGTAATCCAAAACTCAATGAACAAAGAATAACCTTACTAAGAGTTGAAGCATTATATATATTGAAACATTCAACAGCTCAGCCTTTGATTACACAACTCCACTTTCAGTCCCCTGGCTAGTACAACCTCCATCAAACCATCTGTCTAATCGATGCATTAGGCTAGAAATTTCGGTTGGCAATATTATCTCACGAATGCTATATACATGCTATAACATAACATGGTCTTTCACTGGGGCATTAAACCATTTAAAATAAATGCATTAAAATAGTGAAATGTTGTATGAAGGTGTTAGGTGTTCATCCATTTGGGCTATTGTCTGATAGATATGGATAAAAATTATGTCTTAAAATTACATAATAAAGAAACTATGAAACATTACCATATATTGAAGCAAGGAGACTGTACCAATGCCTGCCCTCGGGTGAGCACCAGTGGCAGTGAACCTTGCCTGTCAACATGAGTCACAATCTTGTGTGCTGCAAGCCCATGCTTCTTCTGATGCACAGAAAAATAAAAGTTTTTCCTGCCATGGACATGTGCTTGGAAAATGTAACCTTACTCTACCATTAGAATTGCAACCATAAAACAAGATCCTCACCATCAACTTGCTGCACCAGAGCAGCATTTGCATTTCTATAGTTATCCTTATCTTTCTACATAAACAGTCTATTTAGTACCTATTTTTATTCAAATTTTAGGTAACAACTGTTGAGTATAAGGCTGCTACAATTCATTTCAAGGAGGAGCCTAATAGTCACCACAGAGAGAGATACTAGTAAAATCTTTTCTTAGATATTTCAAAGTCAAAGTATTGAAGATAATCTTTTAAAATCCTGTTGTGGAAGAGTCCAATTTTTAAACTGTTAATAAAACACTGTAGAGATCTTTGATATTGTCCAAACTTCCTGATGTTTTCAGAACAGACGTCATACGTGCCTTGAGTCAATCATTTATTATAAATCAGTTACAATCAGTTATGAATGATGTGCTTTCAATTCATTATTGCAGTAAGTATGAATAAATGGTCAGTGTAAAGCACAGCTCATTGTTGCTTCTAGTGGGTTCAGGTTCCTCGTTTATTCCAAAAAATAAATCCAAAAAGGAAACAATTGGCTATAGTCCAAGTCAGTGCCTAAAAATCCGCAATACTTTCCAAAAAACAGTCTGATTATTAATATGTGTTTCTTATAATTGAAGTTTGATTGTAAACACATTATTTATTACAATTAAAAAAAGAAGGAAAGGTGGCATTCTGCCTATGTAGCATTGCAAAAGAGCGCGGTAATTCAAAAAAAGACAAATTATATTTCTTGCATTAAAACATTTTTCATGAGTTCTTTCAATTATAGTGTGTACAATGTTCAGGCAATGGTATAAATTTATGCAGTATGTCAGCGACGTGTGTTATGTGGCACTTTAGCCAAGCCGTGTGATTAATAAGAACCCCAGTCAGAGTTTCGCTGGACTTCAGCTAAAATACTCAGGCACACAGGTATGCTCTGAACTATCAACAGACAACTTCAAGTCAGCATTGAGCATGAAAAAGCAGTCTGTCAGGATAAATAAACTATGTGATTATTTTACTAAAAGTGTTGGTGGATGGAAATGCTGTAGTTGTGAGTTTTACTGGAAAACTCAGGGATAATTATCTAACTTCATCTTTGCAGCAGAGAAGCTCGCCCACCAAGTTTACATATTTTGAATTCCATTTATGGAGGAAGAGGCGGAAATGTGCAAACTGCTCAAATCTGATCTGCAGACAATCTCGATCTCATGGACAGCGCTGCCAGTGAAAGTCAAGGTCACCGCACATCAGCATCTTTTCTTCAGACTCATTCCAAACTATTACAGGGGACGGCAAAATCAGACGATCTGTAATGTAGAGATGCACCATGCAACTCACCAATGCTTTATTCACCAGGCCACGCATGTTATATGCCTGGAAGCACAATGAAAAGGGCCCTGTAATTTCACACCACAGGATCTCCCAAAGTCCAAGATTCTATTAAAAGCACCATTTAGCCCATCGGTGGGCAACCTGCAGCCTGCAGGCCACATGCTACCCATCAGGGTTCTGAGTGCAGCCCGCAGGACGTATTTTTCACCATTGCCCACACACAGGGTTGCCAGATTCCATTGCTTTCTGTCCACATAGTTTTTTTCCTACTGGTACTAATAAAGTGATATGCATGCAAAGCAAGAGCACGTGAAGTGAGGTGCGTGCTGATTGACTGTGAGTGCTCCATCTGTGTCCAATCAAAGCCCTGCTACGATTCAATCTGGACGCCCTGCAAATTATTCATTGGGTCATGGTTAGTGCACATGCCCAAGAAGGCAGCTCACCACCGCCTTGTGGCCCACTGAGATGAAGGCGAGGGGGGCACTCACTAGCTCGGTTATCCATCACTGATTTAGCCAATTGGGCACCTACACCAAGTCTGATGCTTTTAATGAATTGCAGGGGGTTCCACTTCAACAACTTCATGTTGATAAGTGACCAGTAAAAAGAATAATACAGTTGAATATCCCCTGATTTGTCAACAGTCATACACTTTCAACTCAACTGATCTGTGCTGGGTTATTGAAAGGACAAGGCAGACAGTACAAATGGCATCTTGGGAATAAGGCTGTCATCTTCATACCTGGCTCATGACATTTTTTTATTTGTTCATGGGATGTGGGCCTTGCTGGCGAGGCCAGCATTTATTCCCCATCCCTAATTGCCCTTGGGAAAGTGGCAGTGAGCTGCCTTCTTGAACTGCTGCAGTCCATGCGTTGTAGGTACACCCACAGTGCTGTTAGGGAGGAGTTCCAAGATTTTAACCCAGCGACAGTGAAGGAACGGCGATAAAGTCACAAGTCAGGATGGTGAGTGGTTTGGAGGGGAATTTCCAGGCGGTGGTGTTCCGATTTATCTGCTGTTTTTGTCCTTCTAGGTGGTAATGGTCGTGAATTTGGAAGGCGCTGCCTAAGGAGTTCCTGCAGTGCATCTTGTAGATGGCACATACCGCTGCCACTGTGCATTGGTGGTGGACAGAGTGAATGTTTGTGGGGTGCCAATCAAGAAGCTTCTTTGTCCTGGATCGTGCCAAGCTTCTCGAGTGCTGTTGGAGATGCATCCATCCAGGCAAGTGGGGAGTATTCCATCACACTCCTGACTTGTATCTTGTAGATGGTGGACAGGTTTGGGGAGCCAGGGGGTGAGTTACTCACCACAGGATTCCTATCTTCTGACCTACTCTTGTGGCCAAAGTATTTATATGGCTAGTCCAGTTCAGTTTCTGGTCAATGGCAATCCCCAAGATGTTGATAGTGGGATATTCAGTGATGGTAATGCCATTGAATGCCAAAGGGCAATGGTTAGACTCTCTCATTAGAGATGGTCATTGCCTGGCACTTGTATGGCACAAATGTAATTTGCCACTTGTCAGGCCAAGCCTGGATATTGTCCAGGTCTTGCTGCATTTGGACATGGACTGCTTCAGCATCTGAGGAGTGGTGAATGGTGCTGAACATTGTGCAATCATCAGCGAACATCCCCACTTCTGACCTTATAAAAGAAGGAATGTCATTGATGAAGCAGCTGAAGATGGTTGGGCCTAGGTCACTACCCTGGCAAACCCCTGCAGTGATGTCCTGGAATGTATTGATTCACCTCCAACAGCCATAACTATCTTCCTTCGCGCTGGGTATGACTCCAACCAGCTCAGACTGATTCCTGATTCCCATTAACTCTAGTTTGATTTGGGCTCCTTGATGCCACACTTGATCGAATGCTGCCTTGATGTCAAGGGCAGTTACTCTCACCTCACCTCTGAAGTTCAGCTTTTTTGTCTATGTTTGAACCAAGGCTGTAATGAGGTCAGGAGCTGAGTGATCCTGGTGGAAACAAAACTGATAATCAGTGGATATTTCTAAGCAGGTGCTGCTTGATAGCACAATTGATGACCCCTTCCATCACTTTGCTGATGATCTGGAGTAGACTGTTGGGGCAGTAATTGGTCAGGTTGTATTTGTTCTGCTTTTTGTAGACGGGACATACCTGGGCAATTTTCCACATAGCCAGGTAAATGTCAGTGTTGTAGCTGTACTGGAACAACTTGGCTAGAGGTGCAGGAAGCTCTGGAGCACAAGTCTTCAGTACTGTTGCCGGAATATTGTCAGGACCCATAGCCTTTGCAGTATCCAGTGCCTTCAGCCGTTTTTTGATATCATGTGGAGTGAATCTAATTAGCTGAAGACTAGCACCTGTGACACTGGGGACCTCTGGAGGGGGCCGAGATGGATCATCCACTCGGCATTTCTGGCTGAAGATTGTTGCAAATGCTTCAACTTTATTTTTTGTGCTGCTGTGCTGGGCTCCCCTGTCATTGAGCTTGGGGATATTTGTGGAGCCTCTTCCTCCAGTCATTTGTTTAATTGTTCACCACCATTAACAACTGGATGTTGCAAGGCTGCAGAGCTTAGGCCTGATTTGTTGGTTGTGGAACCACTTAGCTCCGTCTATCACTTGCTGCGTATGCTGTTTGGCTTGCAAGTAGCCCTGTGTTTTAGCTTCATCAGGTTGACACCTTATTTTTAGGAATACCTGGTGCTGCTCCTGGCATTCCCTCCTACACTCTTCATTGAATCGCAGAGTTGGGCCGTCCGGTTACAGATTGTGGCTGGGTGAAGTTCTGCTGCTGCTGATGGCCCACAGTGCCCCATCATTGCTAACTCTATCCCATTTAGCATGGTGGTTGTGCCACCATGCTACCACGGAGGGTAGCAACACAATGGAGGGCATCCTCAATGTGAAGACGGGACTTTGTCTCCACAAGGATAGTGCGGTTGTCACTATTACCAATACCGTCATGGACAGATGCATCTGTAGCAGACAGGCTGATGTGGATGCGGTTGAGTATGTTTTTCCCTCTTGTTGGTTCCCTCACCACCTGTCACAGACTCAGTCTAGCAGCTATGCCCTTTAGGACTTGGCCAGCTCGGTCAGTAGTGGTGCTACTGAGCCATTCTTCATGGTGGACATTGAAGTCGCCCACCCAGAGTACATTCTGTGCCCTTGCCATCCTCAGTGCTTCCTCCAAATAGTGTTCATCTTGGAGGAGTACTGATTCATCAGCGGAGGGGATAGGGTGGGGAACATGGGGGCATGAGACATGGTAATCAGCAGGAGATTTCCTTTCCCGTGTTTTACCTGATGCCATGAGTCTTCATGGTGTCCGGGTGAATGTTGAGGACTCCCAGGCAACTCCGTCCAGACTGTATACTACTGTGCTGCCACCGCTGCTGGTCTGTCCTGCCAGTGGGACAAGGCCTACCCAGGGATGGTGATGGTGGTGTCAGGGATATATCATCTGTAAGGTATGACTCTGAGTATAACTATGTCAGGCTGCTGCTTGACTAGTCTGTGATGCAGCTATCCCAATTTTGGCACTAGTCCCCAGATGTTAGTAAGGAGACTTTTCAGGGTTGTCAGGGTTGAGTTTGCCATTGTCATTTCCAGTGCCTAGGTTGATGCCAGGTGATCCATCTGGTTCCATTCCTTTTAGACTTTTTAGCAGCCTGATACAACTGCGTGGCTTGCTAGGCCATTTCAGAGGGCGTTTAAGAGTCAACTTCTTTGCTGTGGATCTGGACTCACATGTAGGCCAGACCAGGTAAGGATGGCTGATTTCCTTCCTAAGGGGTGTTAATGAACCAGATGGGTTTTTCCAACAATCGACAATGGTCTCATTGTCATCATTAGACTTCAGACCCAGGTTCCCAGAACATTACGCTGTGTCTCTGGATTACTGGACCAGCGACAATACCACTAGACCACCGCCTCCCCCTGTTGTGGCTGGACAGCCAAGAACAGCGGCAGAGCAGTTACAGTTGTTGTAGTGCTACTCAATAAATACTCAGGAACAGACTTTGATCTTTTATTCACATGCATGCAGGGAGAATCCGCCTTCGGCAGCCTAAGACAGTACTCTATTAGTACAATCAAAACTCATTTCTTATATACACATTCAATTACATAGCCTCATGGCTACACAATTTTATTCTTATCAATTTATAACCACTTGCTCAGTAGATGTCACTGGTTTTAGGTACTTATTTTCTGTTTTTACATTTACCAGGCCTTGTTCTCACACATGTATGACCTTCTACATCTTACTGATTGTGCAGTCTGGCCGCATCCTGCTTTCAACACCCACTCCGTGGCCTTGCCCTTTATCCTAGTTGCTTGTTTGTTCTGTCTCGAGTGCACCTGCTGAGTCTAACTTCAAATTCATATGTTATTTCTTACTTAAGACATTTAGCTAATGTTTTCAACCCTTTCAATCCCCGATTTTACCCCTTGGCCTAGCCCAAGGTGAACAATGACTCTAAAAATGATGTATCCAATTCCCCTTGTTCTCTGCCACTCATGATTACTGGCCAGGTATTGAGTTTAGGGTTGCAAAGGCAGTTGACTACACCGTCTATATGGGTCAGCCCTGCAGTAGGGGCTCATAATTAACGTGTCTAGCTCCCGTATTCCCATGGGCCCATACTGATTGCCATTTCTCGTGTGTCCTCCTGGCAGTGTAGATAAGGCATGTTAGATATAGAACCAACGTCTCCTGGGCAATAACCAGAACATGGGAGATGATCCTGAACCATGGGTATATCTGTACATTCAAGCCCAATTTCAAAGGTCCTCCCACCACATGGTGTCATCTATTTGTTCAATATCGCTTGCTAACTTGTTGATGTAGCGTGTAATACATGCTATGCACTTGCCGGATCTTCTCACGAATGGTGTTCAGGTAACGGTGAGATAAAGTATGAGAACTAGCTCACATAGTGTGCCAGGTTTGCCTTTATGCCTTCCATAGCCTTCAAGTTAACTGTTCCTCTGTTGTAGATTTCCACCAGATCTACCTCCTCCCCACCAGCTGGCATCTGTAGGTGCAGACCCACCATGTGGTTGGTTATAGGAAAAAGGGTAGGTTATTCCGATATTTATACTCTTGTAGTGGCGTGGTAAAAGAATACTTCCCTCTTCCCAGATACTCAGTGCAGATTGGTTCCATCATTACCCATATAGCTTCTATCGTACAGTTGGCTGTTGCATTAAATCTGCACTTTGCCTCTTCTGTCTCATATATTGGATGAGGACACACTACCATAGAGATCTCTATACAACATCTATCTAAGGTAGTACCTATCAAATTTCCCTCTATTTCTACAGCATATGGCGGTATATTATGATATCTCACCTAATAATCTCCCCTTATTACCCCACTATTCTGTACTTCATGTAGTATCTTATTGGGTGTTAAATCTGATATAACTAGGATAGCCAAGACCATGCTAATCAACAGGCTATTATTAACAATATATTTCCCATCAGTCTTATACACACATTAAACTCCTGAGCTGGCTACGAGTCAGGTTATGGCCTTTATGCCGTGACAAGTCAAGCAAGTGAGTACTTGATATCCACAGGAGCACCTCTCCCTCATGGAGTTGCCTCAGACTTTCATGTGCCTGCTCGAGCAGCCATGATCCATATGTGCTGCAGACATCGTTCCTAGCCGCATCCTCAGAGATATAAAGCCCCTCACTAATTACAACAAAAACAAAAATACCTGGAAAAACTCAGCAGGTCTGACAGCATCTGCGGAGAGGGACAGAATTGATGTTTCGAATCCGTATGACCCTTCATCAGAACTAAGACATATAGAAATGGGATGAAATATAAGCTGGTAGAAGCGGGTGGGAGAGCTCAATAGGGGGCCAGTGATAGGTGGAGGCAAAGAAGAGATTGCCAAAGATGTCATAGACATAAGGACAAAGAGGTGTTGAAGGCGGTGATATTATCTAACAGATGAGCTAATGGGGATATTAAGGGAAGCAAGAAGGACAAGCTAGTGGCAGATGGCCCTAGTGCGGGTGGGGTTGGGGGGAGGGATCGAAATGGGCTAAAAGGTGGAGATGAAACAATAAATCAAAATAAATTTAAAAATAGGTGGGAAAAGAAAAAAATATTGTTGTAAAAAAAATTATAAATTATTGGAAAAAGGGGATTCGGAAAGGAAGTACAATCAACAGTTTCTTTACTGGTGGGCCTCTCAGGATCTTGCAGCTCCATGTAGTTGATGACACAGGTTATCTTGATGTCTTCTGCCACTTAAGAAGGTTGAGGGCAACACAGGCATCTCTGCTCGAAAGAGAAAAGAATTGGTTGTGGATGATGTACATGACTTTGAATACCTACTCGTCACCACACCTTAGTGATTCTAAAATCATTCCTATGACCGGAAGTTGGATTCCTCCAGGCCCATAGAGTGGTGTGTCTGTCATTCGTAGCCAGATGTCTCAGCCGCGGTTCCTTATCAGAGAAGACCGTAACACTGGCTCCCCTGTCCTATTTGAAGTTGGTGAGGTCACCATTTACTGAGATGTCCACATTCCAAAAATAGAATCCAAGATCCCTGACCTCACCTAAGAAGCACAGTTTGGTCTCTTCTTGGTGTGTTATCTCAATCTCATAGATTGTCTTGGGATCCTCCACTCATTTGGGTGTCTTAGCTTTGCATAGCTTTCTGAAGTGTCCAAGCTGGTTGAAGTTGAAACTGAGATTTCTGGACATTGCTCTCGTCTGTGAGGTTGTTTGGCTCCATAGCACTCATATGGTCACCTACCCTCTTGTGGTCAGTTTGGGTATTGCCTTCCTTAGCCTGTAGCCTCTCTGCCCCTTTGTTTCTTTACTAGATGGACGGTTGGGGTTGCTCCCCACCATGGCTTACTTTCGTCCCATAAAATAGGTCAGTGCTGTCAGTGGATTTCAGCCTGCCTGGCTATTTGGATGGCCTTTTCTAGATTCGGATCTTCCCTGGTCGGAAGTTTAGCTGAAAAGGCATTATCAGCCACTCCAACAACAATTCTGTCCCTTATGAATTCTAAACTAAGGTCATCGTAGTCACAGCCTTCAGCCAATCTGTGTAACTCATTTATAAAAGAGTCAATTGGTTCTCCAGGCTGTTGGACATGTTTATTTCACTGTCTCTAAAATTTTGTTGCTTCTTAGATTAAAATGTGTATCGAATGATTTTAGGACTTCATCAAATTTATCCGATGATTGGTTTATTCCTTGCCTTGCACTAATGTCATTGGCTATCGGACCTACTGAATAAAGTAGAGTATTCACTTGTTTAATGTCTGTCTTTTTATCTAATTCCGAAGCCATCGTGTATCCTAAGAATCTTTTCTGCCAAAGTCCCAAATTTTGTGTTTGGTCTGGCTCTTGGGTCAGTGCAAATTGGTCTGGGAATGTTGATTTGTTGCCCATGGTTGTTTTAGCAGGCTTCTGCGGCTATGGCGGACCCAAACTCTTTGCCTTGAATTTTGTGCAGCCATTTACTCACTTAACTATTCTGGGTCTTTCCTACAATATTGACGGATTTTTGAGTGTTGCAGCCATTCCTGCCTTTGGCTGAGGTTTTTAAACCTTCCGATTCATTTTTTTAGAACCAGCTCAGCCACCATGTGGCATGGTGATGAATCTGAAGCCGGACTGGCCTTGGTGTTTTCAAAAACAGCTATTTTTTTTTTACAACACTGAAGCTTTTTAAACTAGTCCTGGCTTAGAATTCCATTTTTTTTTGCTCACGAGGTCCTTTGACTCTGCACTCACATTCACAATGGACTTCCAGGAGATCTTGTGGAGTCCTCAGCTGTACAGTGGAGTTTTTTCTTCTGTCCTTCTGCTTCCAATTCTGCAATGGAACTTCTTCCAGGCAATCTTCCTCTGTGTCTTCAGTTTAGGCGGTTTCAGTCAGGTCAGAATGCTGCTCCTTTTGTTTTTCAGCTTTCGAATTTCTGCTTGAGCGTCACTGAGGTTCTAGCTTTTTCCAAGAGCTGCCACTATTTTGTATGCTCAGAAGGTGTCCTGAAGAGGTTCTGAGTCTTCTATGGTTGAACATTAACTGTTTATTGATAACACCTAACTATATACATATATACAGGGTATACCCAAGCTATGAGCTAACTGCATGCTTGCTTCTACATAGGTCTCTATCCAGTCCACAACTAGCCTTAGTCTCAGGTCACATGCTGCTTTACATCACACTGTGGGCAGTACTTTTCCCCAGTCCCATGTTAACCCTTGCTATGTCAGACACCCTTACACTATATCTGAGAGAGAAAAAAACTCCTCATCTCTGTGTTAAATGGGACCCCCTTTATTTTTAAATAGCAAATGACAAAATGGCAAAGATGGCTTGTTCAAATTGTTTCAACTGTCTAAAATTAGAGCCCAGGACTTCCATTTAGGTTTATTTCTGCCTGCCATGCTTTTATCTGCATGCAAAAAAAGGTAGTCTTGGAATTTTGGAAAGCAAATAAAGTGACAACTAAATATTCTCCCTACACCTTGTTTGTTATTGGACATGCATCATAAGGCCAAGCAGAGATGTTTTCTGCAGGCTCGGCATGTGACCTCAGCATTAATTTAATACAATATGGTGAGATACTGGCTTGGGTTAGTTTTGCAGCCTTCTTAAGGCTAAGCTCTTTTTTCTGCATCCACCTTCTTTGGCAATTTGAAGCAGTCACCGCCTGTCAAGCAGACTGCATACATTTATTGTAGGAAGGTATGCTTTTCAGCACTACTTGCAAAAGAACTTCCAAAACAGCATCCGAATGTGGATGTTCTGTGTTTTTGGTCAGTCATTTCCAACATCCTGTACAGTAACAATACAACAGCCCATTTAAACAGCAGCTGCAGTGTTTAGATCCACAAGCTGTGTCCTATTCCCCATGACCTCCCCTATCTGGGTCAAAGGAACACAGTGCATACAAAGTGAAACCAGCCTCAGGAAAGCTCAGCACAATATTTCTGATTGCTAAATGAGTATGGCAGTGTAGAGGTTATTTTACAGGACCAATAATACAGAAAATGTGAGTTGAAGTCCCACCATGGCAGCTGAAAAATTTGAATTCAATTAATAAATAAATAAATCTGGAAATAAAACGCTGACATCATAAAAACCACCATTAAATTGTTGCTGTTAAAAACCCAACTGACTCACTAACGTCCTTTAGCGAAGGAAACCCACCATTTTTACCCAGTCTGGCCTTCATATGAGTCGAACTTCACACCGACAAAGGTGTCTCCAAACTCAAAAAATTCTGGGCCTACAACCTATTAAAAGTAGAAAGACGGCAAGTCAAAAATTGGTTGAGCAAGTCAACCTTTGTGATAAATTTTGATTGTCCCACTTTCTTAATACAATCTTCCAACAGTGGTATAGGATATGAATCCGCTTTTGTCACTGCATTCACCTTTCGATAGTCCACATACAGTCCTTGTGTTCCATCCAGTTTCGGTACCAGTACAATAGGCGAACTCCAGTTACTGCAACTAGACTCAGTGATATCATTTTGAAGCATGAATTTTTTTTCTTTCTGTACTTGTGATAACATTGCCAGATTTGATCTATAAAGATGTTGCCTCAGCGAAGATGAACCTTCTACAGATACATCATGTACACCTAAATCCGTCCTCTCCAACTTATTTTTACAAATATCTTTGTGTCACCGCAAAAGCTTTTCTAAATCACGTTGATATTTGTCTGGAAGGTAACTCAATAGTACATTTAAATTTTCAAGTACTCCCTCATTATCCAATTTGATTAGAGGAAAATCAATTTCATAATCTTGCATTTCTACTTCTTTCTTGTTATCTACTACCACTCACACCTCCTTTTGGTCCTCTTCCCTGTCAAAGTACTTTTTAAGCATATTTACATGATTCACCCTCTGCATCTTTCTTCTATCTGGAGTATTTATTTAATAATTTGCTTCACTCAAATTCTTTCAATCCTGTAAGGCCCACTAAACCTTGCTTTAATGAGTCATCCATTACTGACAACAGAACCAATACTTCCTCCCCAGCAACAAAACTATGAGCTGTAGCTTTCCTGTCCGCTTTCATTTTCATCACTTGCTGTGATATCTTAAAATGTTCCCTCACTAACTTGCAAGCTCTGTCCAATCTCTCTCTGAAATTTGAGACAGAATCCAGGACAGTAGTTTCTGAATTTTGACCCACCAGTTTATCATGAATCAATTTCAGTGGTCCCCTTAACTCATGACCATAAACTAGTTTAAAAGAACTGAAACCAGTAAATGCGTTAGGAGTGCCTGTAATAGCAAATAACAAGAATGGAATTCCCCTATCTCAATTCTGTAGTTAAACCTGGTTTTATGTCTTCATCATAGATTTTAGAGTTTTATGCCACATTTCCAAAGCCCCTTGTGACTCAAAATGATAAGCTGTTGACTTAAACTGTTTTATCCCCAAACTGTTCATTACTTCCTTAAACAGCTGTGACATAAGAACATAAGAACTAGGAGCAGGAGTAGGCAATTCAGCCCTTCGAGCCTGCCCCACCATTCATTACGATCACGTCTGATCTCATTTTTCCTTCAACCCCAATTTCCCGCCTTTCAACCCGTTACTAATTAAAAATCTGTCTATCTCCTCCTTAAATTTATTCAGCGTCCCGGCATCTACTGCACTCTGAGGCAGTGAATTCCACAGATTCACGACCCTTTGAGAAAAGTAATTCCTCCTCATCTCTGATTTAAATCTACAACCCCTTAGGCTAAAACTATGGCCTCTCATTCTAGAATGCCCCACAAGGGGAAACATCCACTCCACATCTACTTTGTCTATCCCCTTTAGCATCTTATATTCCTCAATTAGATCTCCTCTCATCCTTTTAAACTCTGGCAGGTATAGGCCTAAACTGTTCAATCTCTCCTCAAAAGACAAGCCCGGTATCTCTGGAATCAATCTATGACATGAAATTTTTACTCTGATCTGATTGTATTTCTTTAGGTAAACCATATTTTGTAAAACATTTAGTTAATTCTTCCACAATTTTCTTTGTTGAAATATTTCTCAAAAGTATTACTTCAGGAAGCCTGGTAGACACATCCATTATTGTCATTAAGTACTGATTTCCACTTTTAGTCTTAGGGAGGGGTCCTACACATTCAATCATGACCCTAGTGAAAGGTTCTTCAAATGCTGGAATTGGAATTAAAGGTGCCGGCTTAATCACTGCTTGTGGTTTCCCTATCACCTGACTTGTGTGACATGTTCTGCAGAATTTGACTACATCCTTCTGCAATCCAAGCCACAAAAAAAATGTTTTTGTAACTTTGCTTGTGTCTTTCTAATCCCAAATATTCCCCCATTAGAATTTCATGAGCTATCCTCCAAATCTCGTTTCTATATCCAAATTGTAGTACAATCTGATGCACCTCCCTCCAGTTTTCATTTGCTGAAACAGGATTAGGCCTCCAATTTCTCATTAAAACTGTTATTGTTAATTTTATTACCCTTAAGGTAATTCTGGAATGCATTTTGCCTTTGTTTCTGAGCAAGCTGTCTGATGTAAATGTTTTATTTGCAAATCCTTTTTCAGTAACTCCACTAACCTCCTTGGGTTAAACACTTCAGCTGAATTGTCTTTCAGTCTTTCTTCCTGAACAACATTATCAAACACAGTTTTAGATAATTGGATTTCCACACCTTCTCCCTGCCTTTTTTTTATTCATTCATGGGATGTGGGTGTCATTGGCAAGGCCAGCATTTATTGCCCATGTTCAGAGAGCATTTTTCTGAAGAGTCAACCACATTGCTATGCGCCTGGAGTCACATGGAGGCCAGACCAGGTAAGGATGGCAGATTTCCTTCCCTAAGGGACGTTAGTGAACCAAATGGATTTTTTACAACAATTGACAATGATTTTGGTTATCATTAGACTTTTAATTCCAGATTTTTTACTGAATTCAAATTCCATCATTTTGCCATAGTGGGATTCAAACCCAACTCCCCAGAGCATTACCCTGCATTTCTGGATTACCAGTCCATTGACAATATCACTACACTACCACCTCCCACTGAACTTCCTGTTTTTCTTGTTTCAACCTATGAGCCTGTGATCTCATTATCACACAATCTGGAAACAATCCAGGATGCTCTCTCTGCAGCACTTCTGTTGAAAACATGTCTACAGGCTGCTCAACTACCAAAGGCATCAACCACATCTGTAATCCAGTTATATCTTTACCCAGGACAAATTGAACCCTGTGATGGACAATTTTTCCACTACTCCATTAATCACCTCACCTCTTTTCCACTTAATCATTTAATTTACCTTCCACAATGGAATAGGTTTAGCATCTCCATGAAGCCCACTTATTATCACCTGTTCCTGCAATACTCCCTCTGAACAAAAAATGTCACTATCCCACAACATTAACGGTTGACTAGCCCCTGTGTCTCTTAAAATTGTAAAATCTTTACCTCCACCCTGTACACATGGAAAGACTTTCCCTTCACACATAAAATCTTTAAACATTTCTGCAACCTGCTTCTCTGAATTCTCTTGGGTAAATTGTGAACACATTCCCACTTCTTTACCTATCACTGATTCTCCCTGTTTTACCTATACACAAACCATTGTTTCTTTCCTGTGCTTAAACCTCAGGACCCATGGTGCTTTTACTTCCAAAGGTTTTTCTGTACCTCTACAATCCCTACAGATTTTCCCTGAAATTTCCAGCACGCTGATTTCATATGTCCAACTTTATTACAATGAAAACACCTCAATTTTCAAATATCACTTCTACCCTCAGCACCTTCCATTTTTATTTTGAGAAAAAACTTCTTGGGAATTTCCACCTACTCCTCCTCTTCCTCGACTACCCTCCTTCCTTCCACCTTCCCACTTTCTATTATTTTCTGATTTAAAAGGGTGATGAAAAAATGTTTAACTCTATGAACTAACTCTTAATCATCAACTATCTCTGCTGCTTGTCTTACCAGTTGAACCCCTTGTTCCTCCACATGAGCTCTCACGACCGAAGGAATTGAATCTTTAAGTTCTTCCAAAAGAATTACCTCTCTAAGAGCTTCATATGTTGTTTCTCTCTTTAATGCCCATATCCACCAGTCAAAATTACTTTGTTTTACTTTTTCAAACTCAGTATAAGTTTGCCCAGGCTGTTTTCACATATTCCTAAGTTTCTGCCTGTATGCCTCAGGAACCAATTCATATGCACTCAAAATAGCCTTTTTTTTTAACCACATCATAGTTCACAAACATTTCTTCTGGCAGTGAAGCATAAACCTCATGTGCTCTACCCACCAACCTGGATTGTAATGGCAATTTCCAGTTTTCCTGTGGCAATTTCATTTGTTTAGCTATCTTCTCAAATTAAATAGAGAATGCTTCCACATCTCTTTCCTCAAACTTTGGAAGAGCTTGTTCAAATTTAAACTGGGTTTTAGATTAACAGTTTTTTCATCATCAGAACTTTCCTCAGCATCTGATGTCTCCTTTTTAAAATGCAGCTTTTAAGCCAATACTCATGGTCTCTTTCCTTCATCTCTCTTCCATTGCTAACTTTTCCCTCTGGAGATCAAGTTTTCAGATTTCCATTTTTTTTTAAATAATCGCTCTGTTTCCCTTTCTTTTTCTGCTGCCTCTAGTTCCAGTTTCTTCATTTACAATTCTTTTTCCTTTTCATTTGCCTCCAATTCAAGTTTTCTCAGCTCCTATGCTTGGTTAAATTCAAGCGTCTTAATTTTTAACTGAAGTCTCACTACTTCCAGCTGTGACTCACTAGTGTCAGGTATCACTTCAAACTTTAAATGCTGTGCTATACCTTCAATTATGTCTGCTTTCTTACCCTTCGGGTAACCCCAATTGTAATTTATCCGCCAATTTCATTAACATAACTTTAGTCACCTTTTGTAAACCAGCCAAAGTTATAACTTCAACTCCCAGACAAGTCTGAGCAACTGCCAAAGCCATATTGCTGTCTCACCACTTCAAAAAAACCTCACACAAACTCCTGAATTCAAAGTACTTCTTGTACTCGTAAATTTAAGATTCACGAACTCCAAACCCAATCAAGGAATTTCAAATATATCCTGCAAATATCCAGCTATGTGATGGTAAATACTGACTTGTTCAAATTCGAGGGGAAAACTTGAGGCAACTACCACAACTATTTTTTCAATTTGTATGTTTCGAGATGTGGGCTTTGAATTCAGTAGTAATAAGACCACTGAATCTCATAGGTTTTAACAAAACTAGATTAAACATTTATTAATAAGATAAATTCTTTTAAGCACATAGACATGTCTACAAATTACTACTTTAAATACTTCTTAATCCCCTAAATGATTTAGCTCCCAGTTACACCTTTGTTAAGGCAACAATAAGACAAATAGATTTTAAAAGACTCAGGCAAAGAAACATGATACCTTGAACAATCCAATTCAAAGTGAGTTTCCTTAACTTCAATTCTATGTGGACAGCAGCTTGAGGGGTAGATGCTGAAGGCTTTTCACACTTGTCAGATTTTAAAATGCCGACCCTTACATACAACATTCACTCCTTTATAAATATTTTCCTCTTTGAATACAAATTCCCATTGTTTCACTATGTTTTTGAACTTTACCTTTCTGATAATAAAAAATATTTCATAGCACTAATTTTACCAGTTATCTTTGGGAAAAATAAACACACTGGGCAGAAATTTTCTCTTGGTGGGTGGATGCACGCCCGACCCGCTCGAGCATGAAATGACAAGCGTTAATGTCAGCCGAGCGTGCTGATGTCAATGAGCAGTCGCCGACTCCAGTGCGCGCCCACTGACATTTAAAAGGCCTGTTAAGGCCATTAAACAGTCAATTAGCTTAAATGTTTCACTGCCCGTCCAACCTGATGGTTGACGGGCAGGCGAAAAGGCCAAGTGACCTTTGCATTTTTGGAAACCTCATCCACAGGTGGGATGAGGCTTTCAAAAGCAAATACACTTTTTTTTAAGTTTTAAAATGTAATAAATAATATGTCCCTGCTCATGTGACAGAGTCAGATGAGGGGACATGTTTTATTACATTTTTATGTTCTTAATTTTCTTTTTTAAAAACCCTTCATCTCCCTGAGGCAGCTTTATGCCTCAGGAAGATTTTTAAGCTTTCATTCACGTGCGCTTGGCCTACTCAACCTCCCCCCACCCCTGCCCCCGTACAGGCAGTGCTGAATACTTGTGTTTCATGCTGGGTGGGCCTTAATTGGCTCGCTAGTATGAAATTGTGGTCCGGTCCTGATCGTAGGCAGCAGTCGGGACCTGCCGTCGCCGAGGGCCAAAGGCAAAATTTTGCCCATTGTTTCTGAACTTCACCTGGCTAGGTGACACATTTCACTCCTCCTTTGAAAACAATCTAGTCTGGTTTATTTAAAAATGCAAATGTCCTTTTACACCTTACATTCTAAACTTCCCCCATGTTTACCTACTTAACCTTCCAAACCTAGCTCATCTTTTAATACATTAAAGCCTTCAGACCAGCTGCCTTTAATCCGGTTAAGTCACAAACACACACACACACACACACACACACACACACAGGGACCACTATTGTACAATAAATTCCAGTAACACTATTATATCTTCCTAACACACTGTACTATAATTCATGCTTTGCCTGACATTGGCCAGGAGTTCCCGATCGGTGAGCAGGAGGCAGGGCCAGCTTGCCAACACGTAAAATGACCCAGGATGCCATTGGGTGGAACTCCCAATGTCACCCCACTGCATTTCAATTTTCAGGTCGGCGGGGGGCTCAGCCAAATCAGCTGAGTGCCCGCCGACCTGTCAATGGCCTATTGTAAAGTAATTAAAATAATTAGTGGAGCTGCCCGTCCAACCTTAAAATTGGCGGGCAGGCCAGGAGCCCTGGCAGGCCTTGGAAAAAGCATGAAATCTCATCCATGGGAGGGATGGGGTTCCATGTAGGTTTTTAAAAATTTAATAAAAATGTATTTAAAAGTGATGGACATGTCCCAACTTATGTGACAGTGTCACGTGAGGGGGCATGTGAGGGAAATTTTTGTTTTCTGTTTTTAAGATTTTTTATTGTGGAGCCGATATCCCTGAGGCAGCACTTAGTCTCAGAGAGATGAGTACGCTTTTTCAAACTTGTGCGAAAGAGTGTATTCTCGGCTCAGGGAATCCCCCCCTGCCCGCATAGTGCTTCCTTGCTGACATCACGCTGGGTGGGTCTTAATTGGCCTGCCCATGTAAAATGGCAGCACGCCCCCAATCGGGGCACCGATCGGAGGTACACCCACTCATGAGCTTCCCCACACCCGACCGGGGGAAAATTCTGCCCATTGTCTAGTTGGTGGTTTCTGATCCAAAATTGAAGCTTCGTATTTCATAGGCTCTCTGTATCTACCTCCATTAATCTTCCAAAATATCCTGAAAATATTTCAACCAAGCATGGCAAGAATGACAAAAAGGGAAAGCCTGCTTGTAATAATACAGTGGGTCCAATCAGGCGGCAATGTGTAATTAGACTAATTTTTCAAAATTCCTGGCAATTAACAGAGAGAAAACTATATGTAACAAGAACAAAAACAGTGGAGAAACTCAGTAGCTCAAGCAGCTTCTGTGGAGAGATACAGGTTGACTACCTTTCATCACAATTGAAGGAAGATAGAAGTGTAAGAGTTTTTAAGCCAGTAGAATGGGGGGAGGGTGCAAGATGAACAAAGGAGAAGGTCTGTGATAGGGCAGATTAAATAATAAAAGATTTCATGGTGCGACAGCCAGAGAGAGTGGTAATGGAAATTGTGATTAAACAAAGTTTCTGTCTAAATGGTGCATGAATTGCTACGTTAAAAACCATCTGAATATAACATGAAAGATAAAGAAATAAACAAGACAAGACTGACCCAGCAAAAATAAAAGGGAAAAAGACACATAGAACAAGATGGAAGCAGGATGACATGATCTAAAGTTGTTGAATTCGCTGTTGAGTCCAGAAGAGTGCTGAGTCAAAAGATAAGCTGCTGTTCCTCAAGCTTGCACTGAGCTTCACTGGAACACTGTATAGGCCATGGACAGATGTGTCAGCATGGGACTAAGGTGGAGAATTAAAATGACAAGCAATTGGGAGCTCGAGGTCATTTTTGAATTCAATTTTGAAGACAGCTGCCAGGCAGAGGCAGCCAAGGAGGGCCAGATAGCCAGTTCCAAGCTAAAGTTGGTTGAAAGTAGCTGCCAGAGAGAGACTGGAGCAATGGGGACAGATAGCAAGTACCAAGCTAAAGAAGAAAGTCCCCAAATCCAGGGTAGTGGCACAGGAGAAAGTCCCAAGCAGACCTTCTAGTCAAAGGAAGGACGGGGACCTGAAAAATATCCTGTTATGTGAAGTTAAGAATGAGGGGCAGAGAGGAAGGCTCCTAGCTTCAAGTTTAAAGTTTCCAGCTGCAGGAAGCAGAGTCAAAGTGAGATAAAGGTTTTTGAGAGCCCAGAAGGTCCAAAGAGATGGCTGAAGGTCTGCAGTCCTTTGCTATGGGTATGTGAAGCAATGGTTTACTGTTGACAGCTGAGTCACTGAGACAGAGTGTGTGGAAGACAGCTTGAATGCCTGTGGAGACCCAGGGAAGAGGGATACCAGAAGAAGAGTTAAAAACCCTGGAGGTGAACCCTTACGGAAGGCATCTGAGAGAAAACGTTAGTTTGGGAGAAGATTCCAAAGTGAATTTTTGGAGAGTGGAGATTGGAAACTCTCGTGTGAAAGATGGAGATCAGTGAGACTGGTTAGCTCATGATGTAACAAGCATCTTGGGGGGTGGGGGGATGAGGAGAGGTCCAAAGCATCTGGCTCAGGTGGCATCTGTCACTTGGTTTCAGATTGTGGTGTGCCTGACTACAGGTTGCCAATTGGTTTACATGGACTGTGTACTTACTGTGAATATTAGAGCATAAGATAGTTTCTGTAACTTGCAAATCTGTATATATCTATAAAGGTATAGTTGTAGATGAAGGAGTATTGTAATATAGTTCACCTTTTCTTGTTTAATAAATGTTTTATGCTTTTGTTAAAAGTTCATTAGCTGACTCCGATCACTCTTTTCAGTAGCCCTTCTCCACGTATCTAAACAAACAAATAAAAGTTAGAATCCATCAAGCTGGCTTGTCCAGTGGGAACCTTAGTTGGAGATCATAAAAATATTGAGAAAGTAGTTATCAAAGCACATGGGGCCTTGGACTACATAATTAGAGGAATTTAGTAAAAGCAATGAAGTTATATTCAACCTTTACAAGGATCTTGTTCAGCCACACAACACGGCAAGTGAGCCCCAGGAGGGCACAGGAAATGTTTCAAGGGCACCCTCAAAGCCTCCTTGAAAAAGTGCAACATCCCCGCCAACATCCTGGGATCCCTTGCCCAAGACTGCCTAAAGTGAAGGGAAAGCACCCAGGAAGGAGATGAATATTGCCAAGGGCTAGCTGAAGCCAAACATCAATGGTGAAAGGAGCACTTGGCAACTCAGGCACCCCCCCCCGCCCCCACCACCCCCCCCCCCAGGCTGCAACTGGAGTATTGTATCTGGTTCTGGTCACAACAATTTAGAAATGATGTGGAGGTCCTTGAGAGGTTGCAGAGAGATTTACCAGAAGAGATTTTAGATTCAAGGTTAGGTTGGAGAAACGGGGTTGATTTCCTTGGATCAAAGGAGATTGAGGGGAGATTCACTAGAGGAATACAAGATTATGACAGGTTTCAGTTAGGTAGGGAAAGAAAAGTTTGGAATAGTTGATGGTATAATTACAAAGGGACATAGCTTTCAGGTTTTGGACAAGAGATACAGGGGGATGTGAGGAGGAACTTTTTCCTGCAGAGAGTTGTAATATCCTTGAACTCACTGCCTATAAGGGTGGTGAAAGCGGAGATGACGAATGTTTTCAAAAGGAAATTGGAAGAGCACTTGAGGGAAATAACCTTGCAGGGCTTTGGGAATAGAGTGGAGAAATGGGGCTGAATGGATTGCTTTACAGAGAACTAGTATGGACTCGATGTGCTAAGTTTCCTCCTTCCGTGTCATTTATTGTAAAGGGGTTTGAATACAAGAATAAGGAAGATTTGCTACAATTGTAAAGGGCTTTTGTAAGATCGCATCTGGAGTGCTGTATACAGTTTTGGTCTTTGTGTCTAAGAAAGGGCATACTTGCATTAGAGAAGGTACAGCGAAGGTTCATTAGATTAGTTCCTGGGATGAGAGGGTTGTCCTATGATGAAAGGATGAGTAACTTGGGTCGAAGTTCACTAGAATTTAAAAAAATGAGAGCTAATCTGATTGAAACATATAAGATTCTGAAGGGGTTTGACTAGGTAGATACTGGGAGTTTCCATTTGCTGAGAAATTTAGAACATGGAGGCATAGCCTCAGGCTAAGGGGATGTTCATTTAAGGATTGAAATGAAGAGAAATTTCTTCACTCAGAGGTTTGTGAATCTTTGAAATTCTCTATCTAGGAGAGTTCTGAATGGTCCATCGTTGGGATAGATAGTGTATCCAACAGGCCAATGTGATGCGTCTAGTGTACGCATGGAGAGAGTTAACATATTTTCAGCTTTTGCATGCTTGTTTGCTTCTCAGTTTCAGCCCACACTGCTAGGCCCCCAGACATACATCTGCAAGTCCACTAGCAAGTGGACAAGTCCTAGCACTCATGAACAAAACTCCCAACATTGGGCAAATAGCTCTGCTGCCTTGTGGATACCTCAGGAGAGTTGAAGGCTATGGGAGTAAATCCTGACAAAAAATCTGGAGTGGAGCCCAAAAGCAAACTGATGTGTAAATATGTCATCTTTCCAGCAACTCCTGCAACCAAGCCAGTGCCAAACATAGTGTTTTGCATTCCTTTGGACTCAACCAACTTTTGGGTAGTCCAGACTCTCCATAAATTTTGACAAGGCTTGCACCCTGGAGAGGACACTCCAATTTCTCTACAGAGCATTAACACAACATGGCAGACAGCAGTTACAAGCGATAAGCTGACTCGATTGGTGTGAAGAATGGGCTCTGTGGGCTGTCTCCAATAGTGGGAGGGCCCATCATGTCCCACTGGTCAGCCACCAGTCAACTCAAGGCGGGCAGTCTCTGATGGCTGCTCCATCGATGGGTGCTTGGAACTTAGAGTCTCTGCTCAACAAGTAGACGGAATCCATCGCACCAGGAAAGCAAACAAAACAACTGAAAAGAAAGAAGATGCCAATTCGTTGATTGGCAAGCTTGAACATTAGGACCACATTCACGGGACTGACAGACGACTTGCAACTGGTTGATAACACATGAAGACAGCCGTGAACAACATGGAACTTGATAGGCTGAATAGTGGCATAGCATCTTTACATTAGACCCAGGCTCACCGAGAGCAGACCACAGAGAGAAAAACATTAACACGTTCATCTGTCAGTGAAGAGTTCAGAGGAAATGTGTGAACAGAATATAAAGTTTCGCTGTAAGGAACTCACTGCTTTCCAATATAGAAACCCCCTCACAAATGGTTCAGAACGTTCTCTTCATCTGCCTCAACTTAGACAGGGCCAATTAATCTCTTGAGTGTCTGTGCTCCATACAGAGGCGAAAAATCAGTCCTAAGAGGATAAAAGCAAAATACTACAGATGCTGGAAATCTGAAACAAAAGAAACAGAGGGTCTAAAGAAGGGTCACACAGACTCGAAACGTTAATTCTGTTTCTATCTCCACAGATGCTGCTAGACCTGCTGAGTTTTTACAGCATTTTCTGTTTTTGTTTCAGTCCTGTGAGGAGCTTGACAGTGCTATCAGCAGAATCCCTAAGTCTTTGCCTACTCGAAGATTTCAACGCAAGAGTGGCACAGCCCATGAGGCTTGGTCCTCCTGCCTTGGACATCATGGCCTGGGAAAGGTAAATGAGAATGGACAGTGACTACTTGTGATTTGCTGCTACCACGAACTATGTGTAACTAACACCTTTCATAACAATCCATGCCACAAGATGCGGTGGGGACTTCCAGTATCAGGACATTGACATCAATTGGATCTAATTAACACCAGACCTGACTGCCTGAACAGCATTCTCAATGCACACAGCTACCACAGGGCTGACAGTGATACAGATCACTCCCTGGTGTGCACTATGGTGAGTATGCAGCAATTGATGCTTTTTCATTCAAACGACAATTTCGTATCAACATCAGTCATACAGCCTAATCAGATAAGAACCAATAGTTCCATGGCTCAATTGAACAGGTGCACTCCAGCATTCCCAAACAGAATTCAGAAATGAAATGGAACATACTTTGGGACACCGTCTACAATACCAAGCTCTCAACATAGGAGAAGCAAGAGTGCAAAAATGCTGACTGGTTTAAGGTTAACATCACGAGATGAAACCTGTCATTGAAGCTAAGCAGTCAGTCCACTCTCATTAACTACAGGGGAGAAAGTTCTGAATGCACTAAACGAATCTCGAAGTAAAGCCCAACAAGCTGCTAGACAGTGCACCAATGATCGGTTACAACTCTGCCGGAATATCCAGACGTACAGCAGGCCCTGCCGCCCCATCATCTTGAGGGAGGCGCTCTTCCTTTGCCAAACCAGGTGCCTCTGCCACTCACTTCTTCTTCTTCTCTGCTCCATGTAAGCATGAGGCATACCACTACATCACCAGACTCCATGATCCTGATGTTTTCCTCCTGCAGGACCAAAGAGGGTTGTGTGTGGGTTATATGTGGGTTAACATATGTGTCTTAAGAACATCTTTTGGTTAAGTCTGAAGGCCCCTTCACGGATGTAGGAGAGTGATGGCCACCACTTGGATGGCCAGTTTGTAGTGCACTCATTGGCTGTCCGAAGCCCCACCCACCTCCGCCCCACTCCACTTGGCTGATTGACAGCAGCTTCGGCCATTGGACTGCAGGCTCTGCTCTCAGCTCAGGCACAGGCATTCTCCTAACCCGCACTGCAAGGCTGCACAGTTAGCTTGAACTATGGGGGAGACTGGTCCAAACCTTAATAAAGACATTACAAAGGGCTGTAAGCATCTCCACCAGTGACTGCGCCATGGCCACCTTTCACAAAGGGATTCTACAAATTGTACAGTTGCCCAATTGCTCTGCTGGCCCCTAAAATGCACATTAATTTGCAGTCTGCACCCGAGGGGTGAAAGGTTCTGGAGCATTTGGCAGCACTTCCATGCTTTTGCATTTCTGTGTACAGTAAAGCTTCAGAGGCCCGACTCCAAGCATGTCAATGGAGCTGCTGCTGAACGGTCTCAGCTGCAAAGGAGTGCTCAGTTTTGACAAGCTTTTCCAAATGTGTGGCCGCCTCCCTCATCCCCCTCCCCCAACCCCCCTAACATGTGCTTGAGTATTTTCTTCAGTCTGTGCTGCCTTGCCACCCCCCCCCACCCCATATTCCCCCGCTCCGTCCTGACCCACACTGGAGCCCTTACCCCGGTACCACACTGAAAGCCAGCTGGGAAAAAGCGACTTGCCTGCACCCCCCATGAATGCCCAGCACCTCTTCCTTGATGTCCTATGGGCGATGCTCGCGAGCAATGCGCAAGGTTGTGTGCACTCACCTCCAAGTTCCCCTCTAAGTTCAGGTCACCAGATACTCGCCTTTTAAAGGCAGTTGGGAAGCACGCCATTCTGAAGTCACACTGACATGGGCGGTAAATTTGACATGGGGGGATAATTCCGGTGAGTACCCTGCCTGTCGCGAACTGTGGCTGGGACATGCTGTTTGATACGATCCCCTGGTCTTTGGGATGTATGGCCTACATACGTGCAGCTTCATGCTGCTACTATAGTAACAACACGAGTGGTATTTGCCACTAACTGGGCACTGCCGTCAAGCCAAAAAGACGTTCTGCCTACCATGCAAATGAATAATGTGGTATATGAATTTCAGTGCTAGTGTGATGCAAGGTATGTAGGCCATACGTCTCAAAGACTGGCAGATTGTATCAAACAGCATGCCCCAGCTGCTGTTCGCAATGGGCAGGGTACGTACCCAACCAGCCTGTGTTTGCAAAGCTAAAAAGAGTGTCCAACATTAGATATGATTCTGCAATAGGACAACATTTGCTAAATAATCGTCAATGTGCTAAGAACAATGCTAAGCCCGATTTAATATTGTCAGTCGGGCTTACAATGTGGCGCATTTGCGTGTACTGGAAGCTACATTTATTAATACACAGGGCCCTGTTCTTTGCAGACAGAAAGAACATGTAGATACATTGTGCCTGTTTCATCTAAACAAAATAAGTGACAGCTTTTCGCTGACTCATTCCTCAGGGCAATGCCTTGACCAATCAAGCTCAAGCTACCTGGCTTAAATTTCAAATAATGCTCGGCAGTTAACTGTCAGTCACCATCAATGGCGCACTCTCTATGGTAATGCCACTTGCCAACCAATCAGCATTCTCTTCACATATAGTATAAATTGTTGTTTTCCTCCTTATATTGGTATTCTTGCGAGTGTCCTAATGAGTGCAAAATGAAACATGTCTATTTTTTCAGCAACACTCAACTTCTAAACTACCAAATAACTATTTCACATTCTGTTTTAGCATCCTCAACTTTCTTCATGGGGAGCGCTGCTCTCGACAGCATGTCTGCGATGTACAGCTGTTTCCCTGCATGTATGTCAGATGCAGGTGATATCTATGCAAACGAAATAGCATTCTTTGCAGACACTTTGCAGCATGTAGTAGTGGTTTGAGAAAAATGCTTTGAAGTAGCTTCTGGACGGACTCCACTGTTACCTTGTCTCTCCCAAGCAGGTGTTGAAAATGCTTACAGGCAAAAACAATAGCCAGGTACTCTTTCTCAATCTGAGCATAGGGTCATTCCATTTGAGTTTGTGCCCTGGATATAAATGCGACTAGTTGGCCTTGCTGCATTAGGATTGCTTCAAGATGTGTCTCACTGGTGTCACACTGCAAGGTGACCTCGTCATTGACAACATAGTACTTAAGCATTGGCGTTCTCATCACTAGTTGTTTGATTTTAGTGAATGCTGCTTCTTATTCTATGCATCCTTGGCAGTGAGCTTGTGTAATGGTTCACACTCCATTGACAAATTAGGCACAAATTTTGATAAGTAGCTCACAAATCCAACAAATTGTTGCATTGCTTTCACATCTGTTAGCCGCTGCATAGCTACTACAGCTCTCACCTTGTCAGGATCCTGGTAAAGACCTTTTGCTGTCCATACATGTCTTTTGTACTTGACTTCAGGCATCTTCAATTGCAATTTTTTCTTGTTCAGCTTCAGGGTCATCTGGCAATCTCTCTCTAGTAGTCCTATTAAATTCTGATCATGGTCAGCAATGGCTTCTTCCATTGTGTCTCCACATCAATAGACTAGTAGATCATCCATTATGGCTTCCACTCCAGGAAGATCACTGACTGTCTGCATTGATACTCTTCTGTGAAAATGCCAAATGGCATGCGCAACCATCTGTATCTCCTGAACAGTATCCAGAATGTCATTAGAAAACTGCTGCATTCATCCAGCTTCATTTGCCAGTTATCATCCTTTGCATCTACAGTAGTAAAGATCTTTGCCTCGGCAGATTGAGGCAAAATTTCTTCGATAGTTGGCATGGGGTAGTGAGATCTCTTCAGCACTTCATTTAGATCCTTTGAGTCTAAGCATGTTCTCAGCTTTCCAGGTTGTTTCACTGCTACCATGTTGCCAATCCAGTCTGTAGAAGTTGTCATTTTCTTGATTACTCCTTTCTTTTCCAGCACTTCTATCTTGCCTTTTAGACTTGACTTAAGGGCAGCTGGAACTCTTCTCAGCAGATACTGAATTGGTCTTACATTCTCATCTACTTCTAGTTGATATTCTGGTAGACATCTTAACCCTGTAAACACATTTTTGTACTCCTCTAGGATCTGTTCGGCAGTCAGTGATTCTGTGTGCTGTGACACACTGTAAACCTCTGTTGGCACATTTAGGGTTGCCAAGCTTTAGACTGGATTCAGCTGAGTGGCCATTGCATACCATCTATGATCTGAAACTCGAGATCTTTCATCTTGCCATAGAATTGGGCTCTCAGGCTAATTTGTCCCCTCAGAATGAGTATCGTGCCATCATATAATCTCAACCTTACTTTCAAGGGCTTCATTTTCAGGTTGCCATGTTGAGCCACTTCACACAGGTCTGTGAAGGTCATTATTTTGCAAGACCCACTAGTGTCTATCTGACACTTCTAGTTTGCTTGATACTCTCTTTTTGCAGTCATTGTTGTAACAGTGACAAATCATTTATCACCTATAGACCTAACAGAACTAACCTGTTATATGATTTATAGTGCTTCATCAGACTCTTCTGCTGATATCTCTCCAGTGGCCATCTGTATAGGCTTGTTTTACTTCTTTCTAGCTAAATGCTTGTGCGCAAAATGATCCGTCTTCTTACAGTTAAAGCAATGCTTTCCCTGTGCTAGGCAATCCTTATTTTCCTTTGAATGTGTCCGCTACAGTATTTGCATTCTGCCCTGGTCTTTTGGCTTGTTATGTCTCTCAGTATCTCCTGGTCTGCTCTGCCTTATCTGTGCACTAACTGACGTTTTATAAGCTCCATATTTCTGTACAAGTCTTTCACCTTCCTGGGTGTATTTTCTCCTCCTTCAGTAGACTTGGTCCCAATGAGGCCTAAGGTTATTCAGTCTTCAATCAGATCATCTTTTAGCTGACTGAATTCACATGATTCTACAAGCTGTGTTATTGCAGTAACATATTGATTAAAGGGCTCAGTTTCACCTTGAGCTCCAGTATTGAATGCATAGTGTTTATACATAACATTCACTAGGGGTTCAAAACGTGTGTTCAAGACTTTCAAGGTCTCTATCATCTGTTTCCTTCACTCGTCAGTTAGATTTAGGGTGGAATACAGCATGTAGCAGTCCCTCCTCAGCAGCATTAGAAGTGTGGCTACCTATCTTGGTTCTGGCTTGATAATGAAATCTGTTGCAAGTTCGCAGTCTTACCATTACAAGTGGGAAAATGGCCAGCTGTTCCACATATCACCTTTCACTTCTACTGGAGCTGATAGGGGAAAGTTTACAACCATGGTAACTCACCCAGTATTTTACTTGCAGCCTTCGGTTTGTATGTTTGCTTTTCCTTGTCCTTTTTCAGCAACATTTAGCAGATTTGAACATTTCTGTGTCTTTCTGAATTGTGGTTTCTCTATAGCTGTTCTAAGGTTTCATAACTTTTTTTTAGTATCTTCTTCTGACACCATGTTTCATGTTCAAAGACAATAGTGCTTCATTGTGTCTTTCTCAATGAGAGGTCTTTATTGAACTGACGTAAAATGGCAGCTTACAGAAAGATTCCCTCATGGCAGAGGTCACATGACTACAGCAAGCCAAGTATGACATGACGTAATATTGCATTTAAAAACCTAAACAAGCAGGAGCAGTAAGAAGGTCAGCCTCCAGGTGAAATGCGCATAGGGGAGCAACAACAGGCTGCTATGTGAAGTAGAGCCTATACAGAGTCTCAGAATCACAAACACTTGAACACCAAATGTTGCTCAGTGCTCTTCTTAACATGCTTACATGTGCTTCCATGGGGTGCAACGCCTGTGCCCGGAGCTGAAATAGGGGCATGCTGCTTATTGGGCTACCCCATTGTTTGGGATGACCTTGGCCACTGTCTCCTAGTTACCTGAGGCTTGGAGGGCCCCATTATGTTGAGGGCCTCTTGCTCAGATGCAGGCTCCTCCTCTGTCCTCAGGTGGAGTCACTTGCAGAGGGGCTGAGGAGCTGCTGTCCACATGTAGAGTGACCTGAGAAAAGCCCCCAGATGTGGAAACTAACCACTCCTCCTTCCTTGAAAGGCAAGCTTCTACCCCCCCTGCTGGTGGAGACTCCAGGTGCTATGTGCCCCTCTCACCTTGCCACTACTAGGTAGAGTTCATGGACAAGTCGATGATATATATCGCCATCATCCACCGTCTGGTCTGCTGGATCTGGTTCTGCATGAGACTTGCCAATCTCTTGCTGGAAGAAGCCATGCATGCAGACAAAGGGAAATGGCAGCATTCATGGTCTGTCATTGCACATATTTACCAGTTGTTCTGTGGTACCGACTCCAGAGGCCCATCATCAACCTGAGGCTCAATATGGGTCTGAATTCCAACAGTCCACCAATTGTCAGTGGCCTCAGCTGTCACTGTCTTCAATAGATGCTCAGGCACATCTGTGATGTGCTCACCAGCTTGTGACCCTTAATCTAATCGCAAGAACATACCCACCGACCCTGTGCTGGTGGAGGATGCAGGGAATGATGTGACGGTGCACCCTCTGAGGATCCCTTCTCTTCCTTAGAGGTGGACTGAAGATCCCCGATCTTTGCTGTTGCCCATTCTTCTGGGATGCTGAGACCTGCATGAGAATACAAACAGTTAGTGGTTAAGGGTTTCATATCTCTTCATCCCAATCATGCCTGATGTCGATCTCCAGATGTGCTGTAGAGAACATATGAGTTTGATGCCTCCTCACTCTGTTGGGTTGGTACTCCTGTCTCATCATCTGCAATTGTGTGGCTGTGTGGAGGCTTGGTGGGGGGTGACTCCACAGTTGCTGACCTCCTCTGCAATCTTCATCCAGGCTTGCTTGGTCAGGTGAGAGGTTCTCTTCTTGCCATTCCTTGGCAATAGGACCCCACCCCCCCACCTTTCCTTTGCAATATGGAGATCCTATAGGGGGGCATCGCTAAACTGTGGAGCCGCCCGGTGTCTTCACTCCAGCATGTTTGCTGTTGCCTTCCTGTCCATTCCCTGAATCCTTGGTTGAGCCTCTAGGGTCATAAAGGGTGTTGAAACAGAGGTGGAGGGGTGCACACTGGAGGCAAAGGCTTCTTAACAACTGCTGCTGCAGCAATCAGAATCAAAGCAGTGGGATTGAATGCAGGGCTTGCAGGCCTCTAAAAATGGTGCCAGTGCCAACCTCTGTGTCAGGTGACCCTGAGATTGGTACCTCATGGTCTGCACTCAAGCATTGGATGGACCCCTTTCTTCCAGTCCATTAATTAGCTGGCCACCAAGTGACCATGATCAGCTGGCTGCATTTTCTCGTGCACCAACGGCACCCACTTCCAGTCTGGCTGATGAGGCTTGAGCCACACACACACACAAAATTCAGCCCCCATTGTGCTCCCTACACACAGCCATATCAATATTTGGCATTAAAATGATTATAAGCCAACCATTGGAAATACATACGTTAAATTTGACTTAAGATGTGGTTTGCATCCACTTCTAATCATTAGGAGTGAACTGCACTTGTATCAGAACATCAACCCTTTTTTTATCAGCTGTGCCAAGTCTGACAGCACCTCAGTCCGGTTCCCCAAATAGAAAGAAGACCATGACCCTTCATGACCCTCCTTCAACAGATTCAGTGCACGCTGGGCTCACAGGGGTATATTTCATTCGATTGCTGGGGTAGTCCAGGAAGGTCCCATGCCACACCTCAAACTTCTAGCAGGATATGAAGGCGTGGGTAGATGCATTCATCCTGCCTCAATTTGGCATTTTCTGCTCGTTTTAAATTTTGCAGAAACGAGTGGACCCGTGTTCTTCCCCAAAATCTGACCCCAATCTCTTGGCACAACTCCACCAGAATTCTGTCCCCAGCTCCCCCTAAATAACTGGGGATGGAATTTCTAGGCATTTGATTCCCACAGGAAATGATGCAAAGGAACAATTGGAGAACTCCTCTGCAAAAGAAAGGAAACATTACACTACCATAAATCCAACTGAGTTATAGCTACTTTAGCAGCTTTCCTTCGAGCCAAGCAAAAATGGTTACAATAGTAAGTGGTTTTCCATCGTACTCATAATAATAATTATGACTGAGTTCTTCAAACAAAAATCATTAAAAAACGTTGCATGTGCGAAAGGCATATTAATTGGCTATTGAAATGTTACTAAAAAGTTAACAGTACATGTCATATATTAAATTATACCCTTTTTGTCATTTTATGTCTCTGGTGTGAATTTTAAACAGAAACATTGAATAATATTTCCCATCATAATATTCATAACTGCCTAATATTCATAATTTAATATGCAGGAACCTTCAGCATATTTCAATGATTTCAATTTGCCCTGCCAGCCGATGACTGGACTGTTTCAGACATGATTTAGTCAGCAGCCTACACATCAGTGCCAAACCCAGTTAAATCTGGGCAATTTAAAAGAGAAAGAAAAGAAAGAACTTTCATCTATATAATGACTTTCACAACCTCGGGCCAGCACAAAGCACTTTACAGCCATTAAAGTACATTTGAAGTTTAGTCACCGTTATATTGTAGGAAATGCAGCATTTCATGCAAGTTCGGGTGACCTCGACTGTCTCTTGCAGGCACAATGTGCCTGACCTTACCATGCAAATGATCCCTTTTCCAGGATTTGGGATTGGGTCTCCAGCCAGGGCCCAGGGCAAACAGGGATTCCACTCTTCCACACTTTTGTAAATCCATGCTGACTCTTACCAATTAACCTATACTTATTCGGCAACTGATGCTAGAACTTTCCCAAGCACTGACATGAAACTAATCTATAACCCTTGTGATTTGCCCTCCCCAACCCCCAATCTTTTTTTTTAAAAGGACACAATATTTACTTTTCATCATACGAACATACAAACAAGGAGCAGGAGTAGGCCATTCAGCCCCTCAAGCCTGCTCCACCATTTAATAAGATCATGGCTGCTCTGATAGTAACCTGAAATCTGCATCCCACCTACCCCCAATAACCTATCACCATTTGCTAACCAAGAATCTATCCACCTCTGCTTTAAAAATATTCAAAGACTCTGCTTCAACCATCTTTTCAGGAAGACAGTTCCAAAGACTCGTAACCCTCTGAGTGAAAAAATTTCACCTCATCTCTGTTTTAAATGGGTGATCCTTTATTTTTAAACCAGGACCCCTAGGTCTAAATTTTTCCACAAAAGGAAACATCCTTTCCACATCCACCCTGTCAAGACCCCTCAGGATCTTATATGTTTCAATCAAGTTGCCTTTTACTCTTCTAAACTCCAGCAGATACAAGCCTAGTCTGACAACCTTTCCTCATAAGACAACCCATCCATTCTAGATATTAGTCTGGTAAACCTTCTCTGAACTGTTCCCAATGCATTTACATCCTTCCTTAAATAAGGTGACCTATACTGTGCACAATCCCAAATGTTTCTGTCAGCACAATTTTGAGCTCCCTAAAGTCAAAAATTGCACTTATAAAGTACTTTTCGCAACCCCACAATGTCCCACACACTTTACACCAATGAAGTACCTTGGAGATGGCCTCAGTCAATCAGGATCAACTTGCTAACCAATCAGCACCCTTTTTTCCTGTACCATAAATTGTTGTGATTGTTTGAAATTTGACATTGTTGCTTTTGTCCTGATGAATGCAAGAAGAAATGCCTTGGCAACATGTCTCTCTTTTCAGCTATATTCAAGTTCTGTGCTACCAAGTGTCTATTTAGTTATATTGGTTAAGTGATAAATATTAGCCAGGACAATAAAGAGCTAAGAACCCTATGGTGTGTCTCAATTGTTCCTGGTCCTTACTTCTCACTGATCTAATCCAAGTATCCAGTCACCAACTCTAGTAATGCTAATTATGTTACGCCCACTCTGTTACAGCCTCTGTACTCTCCTGCTCCCTTGTGACTAGACAACAATGACAACTTGTTTCTATGTAGTGCCATTAATATTAGAAGGCACATCTGAGGAGCTAAAGAACTCATTCAATATTTCAACTATGCATACGCCCTAATTTTAATACCCTCATATGCCCTCATGGTTTTTTCCTTCCACCACTACAATCCCACTTCCTTCTCACCTCCGATACACTTAAAACTTTACTTCTCATTGGTGTTAATTTCCTGAGTATCTAAATTCATTTATTTTGTCATTTTAATACTCCTTTTGCATTATCTCAGGTTACCCCTATATTAACTCTCATTATCTCCTAGTGCAGACAATTCATACCATTAACATTTTTTTCACTTCATCTCTAGTTTGCTTTAATTTCTTTCCCTGTGATCCAGGCTAGCCTTCATTCTCCATTTCTTTCTACAGCTCCTAATTATACATACAACCATTGTGCTCCCAAATTTTTTAAAAAATGTTGCAATTAGCTTCCACCTTACTCCTTTATTAACCTTGGACTCATTGTCCTCTTACCTATGTACACATCCTCCAAAAATTTACCTACTCAAAGTTTAAATTTTTAATGCTACTGTTACTCTTTCTCTTTCCTGATCCTGAGCCTTTAGATTCTATGATCACTATTTCCCAGTAGCTTCCTCATCTCAAGCCTTGGCACAGTAGCCTCATTATCTTTGGATCAAGTACAATCTGATTTTGGTCCCCTCTCTAATGTGTTGTTCCTTACCAACTCCAGAAATGCATGCTTCATTTTATCCAAACACATTCAATATCCAAGTAATTTAAATGCTCCACTATTAAAGTGCTATCTCTGCTACATGTTCATTTTACCTCCCTGTGCAAAGTCTCATTAATGTTGGCTGTCTGGTGCAGTGGGTCTGTAACAAATTCCTACCAGCAGTTTTTCCTTGTATCCCCCATTTAGCCCTTGCCAGAAATGTTGGGCACAAAATTGAAGTGCAGGTTATTTGTGCGCAATACTTACTGTTCTGACCAACTAGGTGGTTTCTTTGTCACTGAACTCTTCGGATGTGAATTGCACCAGATACCATACGGTCAAAGGGATTAGCAGCACTTAGTTAACGTCTGCCAGATGTATGCAAAGGAGGTAGATCATGACATCAATCAGCTGGTTTGATAATAGAGCATCTATTTTGGAGCTCAACGCCCCTCGAGCCTGCTCCACCATTTAACTAGTTCATGGCTAATCATCTACCTCAATGATATTTTCCCATACTATGATATCATTAGTACCTAGAAATCCATCAACCTTTGCCTTGAACATACTCAATGGCTGAGCTTCCACAGCTCTCTGGGGTTGAGAATTCCAAAGATCCACTACCCTCTAAGGTAAGAAATTCCTCCTTATCTCAGTCCTAAATGGCTTTCTCCTTATTCTGAGACTGTGTCCCCTGGTTCTAGACTCTTCAGCCTGGGGAAACACCCTATCTCCATCTACCCACTTGAGTCACTTAAGAATTTTGTAAGTTTCAGTGAGATCACCTGTCATTCTTCTAAACTCTAGAGAACACAGGCCCTGTGTCCTCAATCTCTCCTCGTAAGACAGCCCTGCCATCCCAGGAATTAGTCTGGTAAACCTCAGCTGCACTCCTTCCACAGCAAATATAGGGTAAGGGGACCAAAACTGTACACAATACTCGGGATGTGGTCTAACCAAGGTTCTACACAATTAAAGCAAGACATCTTTTCTCCTGTACTCAAATCCTCTTATGATAAAGACCAGCATACCATTTGCTTTCTTAAATGTTTGCTGCAACTGCATGTTAGCTTTCAGTGACCTATGAACAAAGACACCCGGGTCCCTTTGGATATCAACAATTCCCAATCTCTCACCATTTAAGAAACACTTCCACTCCTACCAAAAAAATATAACTTCACGCTCATCCACATTATATTCCATCTGCTATGTTCTTGCCAACTCACTAAGCTTGTCCAAATCCCCTTGAAGCCTCTTTGCATCATCTTCACAGCACACATTCCCATCTAGTTTTGTGTCATCTGCAAACTTGGAAATATTACATTTAGTCCCCTCATCCAAATCATTGATATAGATTGTGAACAGCTGGGGCCCAAGTACAGTTTATTAGACCAAGTACTGATCCTTGTGGTACCCCGTTAGTCATAGCCTGCCAATTGGAAAATGACCTATTTATTCCTACTCTCAGTTTTCTGTCATTAACCAAATCTCAATCCATTACATGCGCTCTAATTTTGTTTATTAAACGATTATGTGGGATCTTATCAAAAGCCTTCTGAAAATCTAAATACACCACACCCTCTTATCTATTCTGTTAGTAACATCCTCATAAAACTCCAATAGGTTTGTCAAACATGATTTCCCTTTCATAAATCCATGTTGACTCTGCCAATCAGGTCATTATTTTCTAAGTTTCCAGTTATCACATCCTTTATAATAGATTCTAGTATTTTTCCTACTAATAATGTCAGGCTAACAGTCCTGTAGTTCACTGTTTTCTCTCTCCTTCCTTTCTTAAATAGTAGGGTTATATTTGCAACCTTCCAATCTGCAGGCACCATTCCAAAATCTATAGAAATTCAAAAGATGATCACCAATGCATCCAGTATCTCTAGAGTCACCTCTTTCAACACTCTGAGACATCACTCTGAAAGGTCCCAGGGATTTATCAATTTTCAGTCCTATTCATTTCTCCAGTACTACTTTTTTCTGTATACTAATTTCTTTTGGTTCCTCATCCCTGTTAGTCCCTTGGTTCTCTATTATCTCTGGGAGGTTTTTTTGCATCTTCCTCCATGAGGACAGACACAAAATAATTATTTAGCTTCTCTGCCATTTCCCTACTCCCCATTATAAATTCTCCTATCTCTGCCTATAAGGCACCCATATTTGTCTTTGCCAATCTTTTCCTCTTTACATAACTATATAAGCTTTTGCAGTCTGTTTTTATGTTTCTTGCTAAGTTTCATTTCTCCCTTTCTTTATCAGTTTCTTGATCCTCCTTTGCTGAATTGTAAAATGCTCCCAATCCTCAGGCTTACTATTTTTTTTTTGCCAACTTTATAAGCCTCTTCCTTTGATCTAATATAGTCTGTAACTTTCTTTGATAGTCACAATTGTCTAATTTTTCCTGTTGGGCTTTTGTACCTTAAAGGAATGTATATTTGTCGTAAGCCGTGTATTAATTCTTAAATACTAGTCATTGCCTGTCTACCGTCATTCCTCTTAATGTATTTTCCCAAACTACCATAGCCAACCTTCCCCTCACACGTTCATAGTTTCCTTTGTTTAGATTTGAAATTTTTGGATTAGTACTCACTAGATTTATCCAGCCGATATGTAAATTGAAGTCACTCATGATTAATATATCACCCTTGTTACTCCAGCCGATGTCCTCTCTTAACTTCACGTAGCTGAACATGCTTTAAGCAGCAGGAAGGGCATTCCACTAGCACTATTTAAATGGATCATCAATTACTTATGGGTTAGCTGCTGATTGATTTCTTCTGGCTATTGATAAAATTCTACAAGCGTTGTTGATTTCCATTGTTTTTTCAGGCCACAAAGGCCTTCAGCGAGTGATGCGGCTGGTGCTGAAGAAGCTTTTGTAAACTTCAATGTTTCTCCTAGAAATGGATGCACTAGCAGGCATTCCCCTCTGAATACAACACGACTGTGAGAATGAGCAGAGGTCACACAGAGCAAGACAAGCTGCTGGAAGAGGAATGAGGAAGAGGGGGAGAATGGGTCTCAGCAGAAAGCCACGTCTACCCAGGGTGCTCATGGCACAATTCTCTTCACTGAACCTCAGCAACAGAACATTGTCATTGAAATTTGCTACCTGCTGCAGCCACAACTTCAACCTTAGAGCAGACCAAGAACCTAATTTCCAGTGGCTGTGAATGTGACAATGGCATTGAACGTTTTTGCGTCTGATACCATCCAGGTTGGAGCTCAAAATATTTGCAACATTTCTGAGTTTGCTGTTCACTGTAAGATAACAGAGGTCACTGAAGCTTTCTGTTCAAAGAGAACTTCCCTATGGTGCAAGATTGCATTGACTTCACGCACATCTCATTGCAGACACTGTATATATCAATACCCAAAGGAATTCCACTCCCTGATGTCCAGCTGGTGTGTGACCCCAGGCAGGGCATCATGCAAGCCAATGTCCAGAAGCCTGGAAGAAATTATGATTCCTTCATTCTGTGGCAGTTTGCTGTGCTAACTACATTCCAGACACTAAAGCAAGCCATTAGGTCGCTACTGGGTAGCAATGGCTATCCACTGATGATATGGTTGGTGACTCCAGTTCACAAACTACAAGCATGAGCTTGGCATTCATATACTGCTAGAAGAAATGTGATTGAGCTGTCGATAGGTGTGATGAAATAGCACTTCTGCTGCTGGGTGGCTCTGAGGAGGATGGCTCTGTCCTTCCCTCCCTGTGCTTTTGCCTGGCCTACTGCTCCTATGCAGAGCTACCCTAGTGTCTGCAGAATGGCTGGTTGAAGGCTGCTGCCTTTTACTGACAGAGATGGTAGATGGCCTTGGAAGACGATCACAAGCAGCTCTGAGTCTAGAATGCCTGGTTTCAGACTGATCAATCTCAGGACAGGTGGCAGCAGTCTGGGCTGGTTGACTGACAGACAACAGCAAAGCCACTGCCAGAGTTGTACTGGCAGGAGAACAGATGCTGTCATCCTGAAATAGGACAGCAAGTTAATGCGCTGTGGAGCCACCGTTGTTCACCATAGGCCATGCCTCAGCAATCCAATTATGCATTGGAAGACAGATTTCTGGACTACTGTGACACTCTGAAAGCTCCTTTGAACACTGGACCCATGATGGCAGCAGCCTGAACTCATGTGACAGCAAGCTGAACATGCATGTCTTCCACTACAGTACTCAGAATATTGGTCGGAGCTGCTTGTGTTGCAATGGAGATTGAGATTGAGATATTTGACAATGGGTGCATTATGTTTGGGCCCACAAGTTGATCATAGAGTTTGCCACCACTTCCATGCTGAAAAGTGCCAGAATCAAAAACAGAAAATGCTGGAAAAGCTCAGCAGGTCTGACAGTATCTGTGGAGAAAGAAACAGAGTTAATGGGCAGAATTTTGCCCTTGATGGGCGGGCGGACTTCACCGGCTCGGCAGCAGGCAGACAGCCGATCGCAGCCGCCGAAACTGGCCGCATCACCATTTTGAGTGGGCGGGCCAATTAAGGCCATCCCAGCGGGCCACCCAACAGGAAGCGCTATGCATTTCCCGTGCAGGGGGTGGAGGAATTCCCCAACAGAATGCGCTCTTTCGCGTGCATGTGCACATCTACCTGAGACTAAGTGCTGTCTCAGGGAGATCACTGACAGTGTTTTAAATATCAAAAATAGAATAATAAAAAAATTATTAACATGTCCCCCTCATGTGACAATGTCACACGAGATGGGACATGTTAATAAGTATGACTAAAACTTTATTAAACTTTTTAATAACACACATGAAACCTCATCCCGCCAGTGGATGAGGTTTCATGTTTTTTCAGGGTCCCGCCGGGTTGGATGGGCAGGGCCTTTAATTGCCTTAATGATCCTGGTCAATGGCCTCAATTGGCCATTGACAGGCCAGCGGATGGACAGCTGATTGTGCTGTGTCCCCACCTTCTTGACTATTTAAATGGGGCGGGATGAGGTCGGGGATTCCCCCCGATATCATCCCATATCATTTTCGTGTCGGCAAGTGGACCCCACCCCCAACTCGCCGACAGAAAATTTCAGGCCAGTGTTTCAAGTCCATATGACCCTTCTAAAGAGAAGTATAAATGTGATGAAAAGGATAGAAAATGGGATAAAAAGGGGTGATAAAAAGGGGATAAAATGAAGGATAAATGAATAAAAGTGAAAATAACTCAAATTAAAAATAAGTGGATAAAAAATAAAAAAGAATTTTGAGAAAAGATTAAAAAAGGGGTAAAGATAGAGGAGAGAGTTCATTGTCTGAAGTTGTTGCATTCAATGTTAAGTCCGGAAGTCTGTGAAGTGCCTAATCAGAAGATGAGGTGCTGTTCCTCCAGCTAGCGTTTGGCTTTAATGGAACATTGCAGCAGGCCAAGGATGGACATGCGGGCACGAAAGCAGGATGGTGTGTTGAAATGGCGAACAACAGGAAGGTCTGGGTCATGCTTGTGGACAAGTCGAAGGTATTCTGCAAAGTGGTCACCCAGTCTGTGTTTGGTCTCCCCTGTATAGAGGAGACCACATTGGGAGCAGTGAATACAGTAGATCAAATTAAAGGAGGTGAAAATGAAGTGCTGCTTCACCTGAAAGGAATGTTTGGGCCCTTGGACAGTGAGGAGGGAGAAGGTAAAGGGGCAAGTGTTGCACCTTCTGCAATTGCATGGGAAGGTGCCGTAGGAAGGGGATGAGGTGTTGGGGGTAATGGAGAAGTGGACCAGGGTGTCCTGGATGGAACAGTCCCTACAGAATGCTGACAGTGGGGGATGTGGGGAAGATGTGTTTGGTGGTGGCATCATGCTGGGGTTTGCGGTGCCAGAATCATCCATGGTCCTTGACATTGAAAATAGTTATTCAGGCAGACTTTCCAATGCACCAAACATTTTGTTGTGTGTTGTCATCAGCCTTTCTCTGGAGCCTCCTGTTAAAGTCCCCATATCAGCTTCTACAGCACAACTCAGGTGCAACCTCATCTTCAGTGAGCTGGCACTTGTATATACGAACATACGAATTAGGAGCAGGAGTAGGCCACTTGGCCTCTCAAGCCTGCTGTGCCATTCAATAAGATCATGGCTGATACGAATGCAACCTCAACCCCACATTCGTGCCCACCCCCGATAACCTTTCACCGCCTTGTTAATCAAGAACCTATCTAGCCCTGCCTTAAAAATATGCAAAGATTCTGCTTCCTCTGCCTTTTGAGGAAGAGAGTTCCAAAGACTCACAACACTCTGAGAGAAAAAATACTCCTCATCTCTGTCTTAAGTGAGTGACTCCTTATTTTAAACAGTGACACCCTAGTTCTAGTTTCTCCCGCAAGAGGAAACATCCACTCCACATGCACCCTGTCAAGACCCTTCAGAGTCTTAAAGGTTTCAATTAAGTCACCTCTTATTCTCCTAAATTCCAGTGGATACCAGCCTAACCTGTCCAGCCTTTCCTCACAGGACAACCCACCCATTCCTGGTGTTAGTTAGTAAACCTTCTCTGAACTGCTTCAAACGTATTTCTTTAACTAAGGAGCCCAATTCTGTACATAATATTCCAGATATGGTCTCACCAATGCCCTGTACAACTGAAGCATAACCTCCCTACTTTTGTAATCAATTCCCCTCACAATAAATGATAACATTCTATTTGCTTTTCTAATTACCTACCGTACCTGCATAATAACCTTCTGTGTTTCATACAGTAGGACCCAGATCCCTCTGAATATCAGAGCTCTTCAATCTCTCACCATTTAGGTAATGAGCTTCTTTTTTATTCTTCCTGCCAAAATGAACGATTTCACATTTGCCCACATTATACTCCATTTTCCAGATCTTTGCCCACTCACTTAACCTATCTATGTCGCTTTGAAGCCTCCTTACGTCCTCTTCACAATTTACTTTCCTGCCTACCTTTGTGTCAGCAGCAAATTTAACAACCTTCCTTTGGTCCCTTCATCCGAGTCATTTATATAAATCGTAAAAAGTTGAAGCCCCAGTACTGATCCCTGTGGCACACCACTCATCACATCCTGCCAACCAAAATGAACCCATTTATGCCTACTTCCTGTTAGCCAGCCAATCTTCTATCCATGCCAGTACGTTGCCCCCTACACCATGAGCTTTTATTTTCTGCAATAACCTTTGATGTTGCACTTCATCAAATGCCTCCTAGAAATCTAAATACAGTGCATCCCCTTTATCCACAGCACGTGACTCCTTCAAAGAACTCCAATAAGTTAGTTAAACATGATTTCCCTTTCACATGGCCTAACTCTGCCTGATTGCCTTGAATGTTTCCCTATGACAGATGTTAGGCTAATTCACCTATAGCTTCCTGCTTTCTGCCTCCCTCCCTTTTTGAATAAAGGAGGTATATTTGCTATTTTCCAATCTAATGGAACCTTCCCCGGATCTAGGAAATTAAAACTAGTGCATCAACTATCTCACTAGCCACTTCTTTCAAGACCTCAGGGTGAAGTACATCCGGACCTGGAGATTTGTCAGCTCGCAGCTCCAATGATTTGCTCAATACCACTTGCCTGGTGATTGTAATTTTCCCGATTTCCTCCCTCCCTACCATTTTCTGATTTACAGCCATTTCTGGGATGTTACTTATGTTCTCTATTGCAAAGACTGAAGCAAAATACCTGTTTAATTCATCTGCCATCTACTTACTTTCCATTGTCGATTCCCCCAGATGCACTCTCTGGAGGACCAATGCTCACTGCGTTAACTCTTTTTTAATTTAAATATCTATAGACATTCTTACTATCCATCTTTATGTTACTAGCTAGCTTTCTCTCATACTCTTAATTTTTCCTTCCTTATTAATTTTTTTGTCATTCGTTGCTGTTCTTTATATTCTTCCCAATCTTCTGACCTGCCATCCGTCTTTGCTTAGTTATATGCTTTTTCTTTAAGTTTGATACTGTCTTTAACTGCTTTAGTTAACCACTGATGGTGGGCCTTCCCCTTGGAATTTTTCTTTCTCATTGGTATGTATATATTCTGTGTATTCTGAAATATTCCTTTAAATGTCTGCCACTGAACTTCTATTGACCTATCCCTTAAACTCATTTGCCAGTTCACTTTAGCCCTCATTATTGCCCTTATTTAAGTTTAAAATGCTAGTCTTGGACGCACTCGTTTCTCCCTCAAAATGAATGTAAAATTAAATCATATTATGGCTGTTTCTACCTAGGGGTGCCTTCACTAGGAGGTTAGTAATTAATCCTGTCTCATTTCTGAATACCAGGTCTAGTATAGCCTGCTCTCTGGTTGGTTCCACAAGGTGCTGTTCTAAGAAACTTTCCTGAAAACACTCTATGAACTCTTCATCTGCACTACCTTTGCCTATCTGATTCTTCCAGTCTATATGTAGACTAAAATCCCCCATGATTATTGCCGTAACTTTCTAGTAAGCTCCCGTTATCTCTTCTTTTATACTCTGTCCTACTGTGTAGATACAGTTAGGGGACCTGTACACCACTCCCATAAATGGCTTCATGTCTTTATCATTCCTCATCTCAACCCAAACTGCTTCTACATCCTGGTTTCCTGAATTTAAGTCATCCCTCTTTCATGTGCTAATACCATCATTAATGAACAAAGCCAGCACTCCACCTTTTTCTAACTTCCTGCCCTTTCTAATATCACATACCCTTCAATATTCAGCTCCTAATCTATGTCATCCTGTAGCCGTGTCTCTATCAGATCATAGTTATTTATTTCTATTTGAGCTATCAGTTCATCTGTTTTGTTTCGAATGCTACTTGTGCCTTGCCCTGGCTAAAGGTCACCCACCACATGCTACAGCATTAGATTTTTTTTGGTTTATGGGGTGTGAGTGTTGCTGGTTTGGCCAGCATTTATTACCTATCCCTAATTGAGAAGGTGGTGGTGAGCTGCCTTTTTGAACCGCTGTAGTCCATGTGGTGTAGGTACACCCATAGTGCTGTTAGGGAGTTCCAGGGTTTTGACACAGTGACAGTGGAGGAACAGTGATATAGTTCCAAGTCAGGATGGTGAGTGGCTTGGAGGGGAACTTCCAGGTGGTCATGTTCCCATGCATCTGCTACCCTTGTCCTCCTAGGTGGTAGAGCTTGTGGGTTTGGATGATGCTGTCAAAGGATCCTTGCTGAGTTTCTGCACAGCATTTTGTATATTGTGCATACTGCTGTAACTGTGCGTCGGTGGTGGGGGCAGTGAATGTTTATATTTGGGGTGCCAATCAAGCTAGCTGCCTTGTCCTGGATGGTGTCAAGCTGCTTGAATGTTGTTGGTGTCACACCCATCGAGGAAAGTGTTGAGCATTCCATCACACTCATGACTTGTACCTTGTAGATGGTGGACAGGATTTGAGGAGTCAGGGGCAAGTTTCTCACCGCCGAATTCCCAGCCTCTTACCTGTTCTTGCAGCTGACGTATTTTTATGGCTAGTCCAGCGCAGTTTCTGGTCAATGGTAACCTCCAGGATGTTGGTTTTTGTTATAATCTGCAAAATGCACATATCCTGTACATATTAAAGCCTCTTAACTCAACCCTTTTCTGCCACTGGGCTTCTACAATTAGTGTATAACTCTTTCCCTTCATTGAGTCCTATCTATAATTCATATTTTCTTCCCATGATGCTTATTTGCATCCCTGTTATTTTCTTAGATTAGCATTAACTTCCTGCACTACAGTCCAAGCCTGATTTTGTTCACTTCTGAAGCTTCTTTGGCTATTTTATACATTTGCACTTGCCTTTCTCTTCTAAATTCCTATTTAAATACTCAATTATTAGTCCATCTAATATTAGCCTGGGGCCCATGATAGCACCCTCACACCTGACTCAGAAGGTCATGGGTTCAAGCCTCATTCCAGTCGCATTGTCATATGATCCAGGTTTCTACATCAGTGCAGTCATGAGAGAACACTGCACTGTTGGAGCTGCCATCTTTTGCATGAGATACTAAACTGAGGTCTCATCTGCCTTCTCAAGTGGATGTAAAATAATCCATGACACTAACTGAAGAACAGAGGAGTACTCCTGCTGTCCTGGCCAACATTTATTAATTTATTTATGTTTATTCATTCACGGGATGTGGGCTTCAATGGCAGGGTTAGCATTTACTGCCGATCCCTAGTTGCCCTTGAGAAGGTGGTGGTGAACTGCCTTCTTGAACTGCTGCAGTCCATGTGGTGCAGGTACACCCACAGTACTGTTAGGAAGGGAGTTCCAGGATTTTGATCCAGCGACAGTGAAGAAACAGCGATATATTTCCAAGTCAGCATGGTGAGTGACTTGGAGGGGAACTTCCAGGTGGTGGGGTTCCCATCTATCTGCTGCCCTTGTCCTTCAAGTTGGTAGTGGTCGTGGGTTTGGAAGGTTCTCTCAAAGGAGCCTTGGTGAGCTGCTGCAGTGCATCTTGTAGATGGGTCATACTGCTGCTACTGTGCGTCGGTGGTGGAGGAAGTGAATGTTTGTGGATGTGCTGCCAATCAAGCGGGCTGCTTTGTCCTGGAAAGTGCCAAGCTTCTAGAGTGTTGTGGGAGCTGCACTCATCCAGGTAAGTGGGGAGTATTCCATCACACTTCTGGTTTGTGCCTTGTAGATGGTGGAAAGGCTTTGGAGAGTCAGGAAGTGAGTTACTTGTCACACGATTCCTAGCCTCTGACCTGCTCTTGTAGCCATTGTATTTATATAGCTAATCCAGTTCAGTTTCTGGTCAAAGGTAACCCCCAGCTTGTTGATAGTGGGGGATTCAGTGATGGTAATGCCATGGAACACCAAGAGGCAATGGTTAGACACTCTTGTATTGGGAACGGTCATTGCCTGACACTTGTGTGGCGTGAATGTTACATGCCACTTGTCAGCCCAGGCCTGGATACTGTCCAGGTCTTGCTACATTTGGAATTGGATTGCTTCAATGCCTGACGAGTCGTAACTGGTGCTGAACATTGTACAAACATCAGCGAATATCACTTCTGAATTTATGATGGAAGGAAGGTCATTGATGAAGCAGCTGAAGATGGTTGGGCCGAGGACGCTACCCTGAGAACTCCTGCAGTGATGTCCTGGATGTGAGACGACTGACTTCCAACAACCACAACCATCTTCCTTCGTGCTGGGTATGACATCAACCATCAGAGAGTTTTCCCCTGATTCCCACTGATTCCAGTTTTGCTAGGGCTCCTTGATGCTACACTCGGTCAAATGCTGCCTTGATGTCAAGGGCAGTCACTCTCACCCCACCTCAGGAGTTCAGCTCTTTTGTCCATGTTTGAACCAAGGCTGAGTGGCACCGGCAGAACGCAACTGGGCGTCAGTGTGCAGGTTACTGATAAGCAAGTGCCACTTGGTAACACTGTTGATGACCACTTCAATTACTTTACTAATGATCGAGAATAGACGGATGGGGCTGTCATTGGCCGGGTTGGATTTGTCCTGCTTTTGTGTACAGGACATAGCTGGGCAATTTTCCACATAGCCGGATAGATGCCAGTGTTGTACCTGTACTGGAACAGCTTGGCTAGGGGTGTGAAAAGATCTAGAGCATAAGTCTTCAGTACTATTGCCAGAATATTGTCAAGGGCCATAGCTTTTGCAGTATCCAGTGCCTTCAGCCATTTTTTGATATCACGTGGAGTGAATCAAATTGGCTGAAGACTGCCATCTGTGATGCTGGGGACCTCCGGAAGAGGCCGAGATGGATCATCCACTCGACACATCTGGCTGAAGATTGTAGCAAATGCCTCAGCCTTATCTTTTGCACTGATGTGCTGTGCTCCTCCATCATTGAGGATGGGGATATTTGTGGAGTCTCCTACTCCAGTGAGTTGTTTAATTGTCCACCACCATTCATGACTGGATGTGGCAGGACTGCAGAGCTTAGATCTGATCCATTGGATGTGGGATCACTTAGCCCTGTAGATCACTTGCTGCTAATACTTTTTGGCACACAAGTAGTCCTGTGCTATAGCTTCACCAGGTTGACACCTCATTTTTAGGTATACCTGGTGCTGTTCCTGGTATGCCTTCCTGCACTCTTCATTGAACCAGGGTTGATCCCCTGGCTTGTTGGTAATGCTAGAGTGGGGGTATGCTGGGCCATGAGGTTAATGATTGTGTTCAAGTATAATTCGGTTGCTGCTGATAGCCCACATAGTATCATGGATGCCCAGTCTTGAGTTGCTAGATCTGTTCAAAATCTATCCCATTTAGCACAGTGGTTGTGCCACACAACACGATGGAGGGGATCCTCAATGTGAAGGCCGGACTTCATCTCTACAACAACTATGCAGTGGGCACTCCGACCGAGACTGTCATGGGCAGATGCACCTGCAGCAGGGAGGTTGGTGAGGTCAAGTATGTTTTTCCCACTTGTTGATTCCCTCACTACCTGCCGCAGACCCAGTCTCGCAGCTATGTCATTTAGGACTCGGCCAGCTCGTTCAATAGTGGTGCCACCGAGCCACTCTTGGTGATGCACATTGAAGTCCCCCATCCAGAGTACATTCTCTGCCCTTATCTCAGTGCTTCCACCAAGTGGTGTTCAACATGGAGGGGCACTGATTCATCAGCTGAGGGTGGGTGGTATGCGGTAATCAGCAGGAGGTTTCCTTGCCCATGTTTGACCTTATGCCATGAAACTTCATAGGGTCCGGAGTCGATATTGAGGACTCCCAGGGCAACTCCCTCCCAACTGTACACCACTGTGCCGCCACCTCTGCTGGGCCTGTTCTGCTGGTGGGACAGGGCTGGTGATGATGGTCTCTGGGGCATTATCTATAAGGTAAGATTCCATGAGAATGACTATGTCAGGCTGAGTGAGAAAGCTCTCCCAATTTTGGTACGAGCCCCCTGATGTCAGTGAGGAGGACGTTGCAGGGTCGACAGGGCTGAGATTGACGGTTGTCGTTTACGATGCCTAGGTTGTTGCCGGGTCTTCCGCCCAGTTTTATTCCATTTTGTGACTTTATAGCACTTTGTTACAACTAAGTGACTTGCTAGGTCATTTCAGAGGGCATTTGAGAGTCAACCATATTGCTATAGGACTGGAGCCACATGTAGGCCAGACCAGGTAAGGACAGCAGATGTCCTTCCCCAAAGGACATTAGTGAACCAAATGGGTTTTTTACAACAATCGACAATGGTTACATGATTATCATTAGACTTTTAACTCCAGATTTTTATTGAATTCAAATTCCACCATGTGCCACAGCAGGATTCGAACGCGGGTCCCCAGAGCATTATCCTGGGTCCCTGTATTGCTCGTCCAGTGACTTTATCCCTCAACAACAATGCTAAAGCAGATTACATGGCAATTCCCCTCATTACTATTCATGGTACCTTATAGCTCCATTTCCTTGTATTAAAACAATGATTACCCTTCAAAAGTATTTAATTGGCTGTGAATTGCTTTAGGCTGCCCTGAGGACATGAAAGGTGCTATAGAAAGACAGATTGGTTCTTTCTTTCTTCATTATCCTTTCTGACATTCTTCTTCTATAATATAATCTTCTACCATAACAGAGAGCAGTTAAAGAAGGTAATTAAGATGATCTAGTTTGCTAAACAAATAACTTTTCTGCTGGCCCAAAGGCCTCTCTACCTGCAGTCTTAGCAAATATGTTTTTTTTAATGCTATAAATGAACAAGGTTAACAACAATATATTATAATAGTTATAGACATCACTTTAAAGTATTCACAATACTCTTTATCTATTTCCATTTATATAATGGGTTGTTACAAGACGGTGGGTTGCTGTATTGAACTGCCACATAGAATAAAATTTAACTACTTAACATAGATTTTATAATCTAAATTTACCTTATGAGCCATTCCAGTACTTGCAATCTACTCCGAGACAACGTGTTTGATCTTCAGACTCTGATCAAAATATTTAACGTACACAATTAGCATATCATACTCATCTGTTTTATCTTTAACTTTTCTACAAGACAAGATCAAGAGTTCATGGTGTTGGGGGTAATATATTAGCATGATTAGAGAATTGGCTAACTAACAAGAAACAGAGTCAGATAAATGGGTTATACTCAGTTTGGCAAACTATAACTAGTGGGATGCCACAAGGATCAGTGCTGGGCCCTCAACTATTTACAATCTATATTAATGACTTGGATGAAGGGACAGACTGCACTGTAGACAAATTTGCTGACAATACAAAGACGGGTGGGAAAGCAAGTTGTGAGGAGGACGCAAAGAGGCTGCAAAGGGTTATAGATAGGTTAAGTGAGTGGACGAAAATTTGGGAGGTGGATTATAATGTGGCAGAATATGAGGTTGTCCACTTTGGTAGGAAGAATAGAAAAGAATATTATTTAAATAAAGAGAGATTACGGAATGTTGTAGGATGTCCTCATACATGAATCACAAAATGTTTATAGCATGTAATTAGGAAGGCAAATGGCATGTTGGGGGATGGGGTATAAAATTATGGAAGTCTTACTACGACTGTTCGGGGTGTTAGTGACCACACCTAGAGTACTGTGTGCAGTTTTAATCTCCTTATTTAAGGAGAGATATGCTTGTTGAAAAAGGTTTAGAAGGTTGTTTCTGGGGATGAAGGGTTTGTCTTATGTGGAAAGGTTTGGCAGGTTGGAGTTTGGAAGAATGAGATGTGATCTTGTTGAAATGTAAAAGATTCTGAGGGGACTTGACAAGGTACATGCTGAGAGGATGCTTCCCCTTGTGGCTCTGCCAGCCCCACATGTTAACTGGGAAATGTTCCAAAACCATGAGAGCTACCAATATATTAACATCCAGTGTGACCATGTCCAAAATATTCTCTTGGTGAACGACCACTGTCCTGGCAGCAGCCATGAAACATTCATCCTTTGCCAGTTGACCATACCCGCTATCTTTGATACACCACAAAGAGCCAGGGGCTGAACAGCTGGCTCTTGACTTTCCCCCACCACCTGATCAGGAGAAGAAAGTATGCCTATTAGAGCCATGCAGATCCCCTTGGTGAAACAAAGACTTCTCCCACAATCTGGTGACTGCTAAGTGCTCCTTAAAGTCCCTTGATGAGAAGGGCCTTGTATTAGGGCCACCCTCCCTCTGCACTCAGCTCCCCCTTTTTGCTGTCTGTACTGCATTTCCAAATCATGCTGCATCCCAAGAGGGACAACAACTATAAACTCCATTCCTGACAGGCCAACCAACTCCCCTGACCTCCTTGCAAAGATGCAAAACTATTCCCATGAAAATCGAAGAAATTTGTAAAACTTCTCGAATAACACAGAGCATAGCACTTCCACTAACTCTGCAGCAGTAAAAGTAAATCAAGAGCATCTCACCTGGAAGGTGAAGGCTAGTCCTTTAAATATCATTAGTGCAACCTCATGCAACCTGGTTAGTTAGCGTTACAGAGCCAAACTTCATAGTTCTAATATTTTACATTTTTCAGTGAGATCCCTCTTAACTTTCTCCTTTTCCTTGCCTTCCTTGATTCCCTTTTGAAATACATCATCTCAAATGTTTTTAGTATCCTGTTATCAACTTACCAAACTGTTTGCCCATCTCATCAGAAAATTAAGTTATTTTATTCATCTAAATTATTTATTAATCTAAAACCACACTGAAAGATATTACAGTTACAATATGACTTCATATGAGAAATTTGTTCAGTTGAAACATTCAGTTAATTCTTTCCTTTAATTCATTCATGGGATGTGGGCGTCACTGGCTAAGCCAGCATTTATTGTCCATCCCTAGTTGACCTTGAGAAGGTGGTGGTGAGCTGCCTTCTTGAAGCACTGCAGTCCCTGTGGTGTAGATACACCCACAGTGCTGTTACATGCAGTGAATAGCTGCAATGTTACTGAATAAAAATAGAACATCTTGCAGCTTATAAAAGTGTAGGTAGGCAATTGAACAACAAACAATGGCAGACGTAAGTTATGCTCCTTTCAAAATTGTCAATGTTTGTATCAGAACAATGTTGCGGTAGTTGTCGACTCTGCAAAGTCCTCCTTACTAACATCTGACGGTAGTGCCAAAGTTGGGAGAGCTGTCTCACAGACTAGCCAAGCAACAGCCTGACATATTCATTCTCACGGAATCATACCTCACAGATAGCTAATGTCCCACACACCACCATTACTATCCCTGGATATGTCCTGGTCCCACCGGCAGGACAGGCCCAGCAGAGGTGGCACAGTGGTATACAGTCAGGTGGGAGTCCTCAACATCGACTCCAGACCCCATGAAGTCTCAGATCAAATCAGATCAAACATGGGCAAGGAAACCTCCTGCTGATTACCACGTACCGCCCTCCCTCAGCTGATGAATCAGTGCTCCTCCATGTTGAACACCACTTGGAGGGTGGCAAGAGTGCAGGATATGCTCTGGGTGACAGACTTAAATGTCCATCACCACGAGTGGCTCGGTAGCACAGACTGAACTGGCTGAGTCCTAAATAACATAGCTGCTAAACTGGGTGTGCAGCAGGTGGTGAGGAAACCAACAAGAGGGAACAACATACTTGACCTCATCCTCACCAACCTGCCTGCCGCAGATGCATCTGTCCATGACAATATCAGTAGGAGACGAAGTCCCGCCTTCACATTGAGGATACCCTTGATCGTGTTTTGTGGCACGACCACCGTGCTAAATGGGATAGACTTCGAACAGATCTAGCAACTCACGTCTAGGCATCCTTGGGGTACTGTGGGCCATCAACAGCAGCAGAATTGTACTCAAGCACAATCTGTAACCTCATGGCCTGGCATATCCCCCACTCTACCATTACCATCAAGCCAGGGGATCAACCCTGGTTCAATGAAGAGTGCATGAAGAGTTCAGGAACAGCACCAGGCATACCTAAAAATGAGGTGTCAACCCGGTGAAGCTAAAACACAGGACTACTGGTGTGCCAACCAGCATGATCAGCAAATGATTGACAGGGCTAAGCGATCCCATAACCAACGGATCAGATCTAAGCTCTGCAGTCCTGTCACATCCAGTCATGAATGGTGGTGGAAAATTAAACAACTCACTGGAAGAGGAGACTCCACAAATATCCCTATCTTCAATGATGGAGGAGCCCAGCACATCAATGCAAAAGATAAGGCTGAAGCATTTGCTACAACATTCAGTCAAAAGTGCTGGGTGGATGATCCCTCTCAGCCTCCTCTGGAGATCCCCAGCATCACACATGCCAGTCTCCAGCCAATTCGATTCACTCCATGCGATATCAAGAAATGGCTGAAGGGATTGGATACTGCAAAGGCTATGGGCCCTGACTACATTCCAACAATTGTACTGAAGACTTATGCTCCAAAACCTTCTGCACCCCTAGCCAAGCTGTTCCAGTACAGCTACAACACTGGCATCTACCCAGCTACGTGGAAAATTGTCCAGGTATGTCCTGCACACTAAAAGCAGGACAAATCCAACTCGGCCAATTACCGCTTTATCCGTCTACTCTCGATCATCAGTAGAGTAATAGAAGGGCTCATCAACAGTGCTATCAAGCAGCACTTGCTTATCAATAACCTGCTCACTGATGCCCAGTTTGGGTTTCGCCAGGGCCACTCAGCCCCTGACCTCATTACAGCCTTGGTTCAAACATGGACAGAAGTGCTGAACTCCCGAGGTGAGGTGTGACTGCCTGCCCTTGACATCAAGGCAGCATTTGACCGAGTGTGGCATCAAGGAGCCCTAGCAAAACTGGAGCCAATGGGAATCAGGGGGAAACCTCTCTGCTGGTTGGAGTCATACCTAGCATAAAGGAAGATGGTTGTGGTTGTTGGAGGTCAGTCATCTCAGCTCCAGGACATCAATGCAGGTGTTCCTGGGGGTAGTGTCCTCAGCCCAAACATCTTCAGCTGCTTCATCAATGACCTTCCTTCCATCAGGAAGTCAGAAGTGGGATGTTCCCTGATGATTGCTCAATGTTCAGCACCATTCATGAATCCTCGGATACTGAAGCAGTCCATGCCCAAATGCAGTGAGATCCGAACAACATCCAAGCTTGGGCTGACAAGTTGCAAGTAAGATTTGCGCCACACAAGTGCCAGGCAATGACCATTCCCAACACAAGAGAATCCAGCCATCACCCCTTGATGTTCAATGGCATTAACATCACTGAATCCCTGAATCCCCCACTATCAACATCCTGGTTACCATTGACAAGAAACTGATCTGGACTAGTCATATAAATACTGCGTCTACAAAGGCAGGTCAGAGGATAGGAATTATGCGACGTCTAACTCAACTCCTGACTCCCCAAAATCCATCCATCCTCTACAAGGCACTAGTCAGGACTATGATGGAAAACTTCCCACTTACCTGGATGAGTTGAGCTCCCACAACACTCAAGAAGCTTGACGATGTCCAGGACAAAGCAGCCCACTTGACTGGCACCACATCCACAAAAATTCACTCCCTCCACCACCAATGCACAGTAGCAGCAGTGTGTACCATCTACAAGATGCATTGCAGGAATTCACCAAGACTCTCTTGACAGCACCTTTCAAACTCACAACCACTACCATCTAAAAAGACAAATGCAGAAGATAGATGGTAACACCACCACGTGGAAATTCCTCTCCAAGACACTTACCAGCCTGACTTGGAAATATATCGCTGTTCCTTGACCCGTTGTTGGGTCAAAATCCTGGAACTCCCTCCCTAATAGCACTGTGGGTGTACCTGCGCCACGTGGACTGAAATGGTTCAAGAAGGCAGCTTATCACCACCTTCTCAAGGGTAACTAGGATGGGCAATAAGTGCTGACTCAGCCAGCAAAGCTCACATCCCATGGATGAATAAACAAAAATCTGTAAGATGAATAATGTTACATGCATAATATTATCAGCTGCACACTCTACTGCACAATATTAAACACTATGCAATTTTGCACTGAATTTCCATCACACTATCAGATTCAGTGCAAACACAATACAGGTCACGCTTACCAGGAGCTTAATATTAGGGAAACTTCCTAAAGCCCAGTTGCTCTCTAAAGGTTTTTTTTCTCATTGTTTAGGTGTGAGATTTCTTCTGATCACTATAGATAGTGACCTCTTAGATGACCATCATCCCTCTTGCAATTAATCTTTCCTGTGCTTCACCCTAACACAAACATTCCTTTCTGATTTTTCCCGGTGCCCCCCATTTTTCCTTGGCTCAGTATTTGTTTTAAAGCTGCTCATTTTATAACGTCTAACGGTTTTGATGAATGGTCATAATTCTGAAAAGTTGAATTTATATCTCTCTTCACAGATGCTGCCTGATCTGCTGACACTTTACAGTATTTTTTTGTTTTTATCTTCTATACATCTATGGACATTTCTCTTGTTTACTATTTCTAATTATTTCTTCCTATTCATCCATTAATAACTCTAAGTGGTCCTTGCTGGATAAGCAAAGAGCTCTGGTGATTTCTAGTTTGTAAAACTCTACCAGTACCCCTAAGCAGCCTTAAAAGCTTCTAAACTTTGCTTTTGTTAACCTGCACCATAGCTTTCTAAACTTGAGTAAATGGGATGTATCCCTGTGGGGAGAAAGGATACTTTTCATTTGGCCAAATAGAAAACTACAGTTGGGTGTAGCTTTCTCAATAATCTGACTTGGAGACTGTGCAACTTGAAGGTGGCTTTTTTGCACGTAACAGACAATGGACTGGCCAGAAGAAAGAAGCATTTTGAGTTTTCTCTTTTCTATAATTTCACTTGCTACCTTCAGAAAATCAAAGAAGTCATGAAGAAACAATAAAATTGCAAGCTAGTCTTCAATCAATGGGCTTAATGACCTTTCTTTAATTCCATACTTCCTTTGTTTCATACTTTCTTACTTTCGAATGCTAGTTCGACATTAACACATCAATGATGTTTAACTAAAAGTTCCATGGAACCCCTTATTTGTCGTAATATGCTTTCCACTGGTTGAAATTGTACAGCAAGAATTTTAACCTTCACCATGCCTTCTGAATTTATCCAATATCAGGGTGGCACATACACTTCTTTTCTTTCAAAGGCTTTCTGCATATTCAGAATATTTTGGTTGAATATTTTGTTTTTGAGAACAATATTAATTATGTTGACTGGTTCCATTTTATGTATTGTAATTCAAGGGGCTTTCTGCAGTGGTATTTGTAACAAGTGTGGAATGTAGTCAATAGGGGAATGGCAGAATACGAACATGACATCATGAATAAGGAATATTTTAACTCCTGAAGCATTAAATCCCAAGTAAATTATAGAGATCGGCTCATGAGTGGAAAAATTCTGTAGTCCACATTTCTCAATTGAATATTGTCAGTGATAATGTAATATCTTTGGTTGTGCATACTTGTGATATATAATACGAAGTGACCTAGTTATGTAATGAAATGCATAACTAAGCTAGCTTTTGGTTCATGAGGGTCTATATATATTCTACCACTGATTATCAAATTCTTCTTTTTCTTTGAGTGAGTGTTCATCAAGTTGAGAATTAACATACCTTTATGCACTCTCAACTCAGTCATAGCACTAAACACTACAAAACCAAATGCAGGCATAATTCACACTGTTTCACCTCCAATGCGAAAAGAACAGCCTTATCCCTAACTTCTCCATTTCCACACTGTGACTGCTGGACCTTGCAAAATGTAACCATGTTACTGCTAAATCTGCTGATAGTTTTGTCTTATCTCATGTCAATCAAATGCTTTCAAGGTTTATTTATTTTGTTGAAATTCTTAACATAGGTCAAAGGAGGTCTGAATTCCTTCAAAGCCCTTCAAGTTGCAAATTTGAAAGTGAGTTCTTGCTGGCCTTGGAAAATTCCACACACTAACTCACACAAGAATACAATATTCAAATTTCGATGCATTGATAATCAACTCCCCTGTGTTGTGGCAACCCTACCCCTACCCCCAATAATTCATGCACCTTCCTCTGCTTCCTCACACCTATGGGTTTTTACTATTGTTTCCTTTCCGTCATCAGAATGCAGTGGAAAGGTAAACAACAAGATTTTCATTGTTCCACTTGAATCTCAAATTTTTCTTTTTATCCTTTCGTGGGATGTGAGCTCGATGGCAAGGCCAGCATTTGTTGCTCATCTATAATTGCCCTTGACAAGGTGGTGAGCCGCCTTCTTGAACCGCTGCAGTCCATCTGGTGTAGGTACACCTACAGTGCTGTAATAGGTAGAGGGGTGTGCTAAGTTGATTTGAGTAGCATTTTGCTGATACAGTAGCAAGTAACTGAAAATAATACCCCAGGTTTCTGACACAGAGATTCACCAATGAGGGATTCCAGGTCAAATGATTATTCATTACATACTTCTAACCTGTTCCTTTCTAAATTGATTCATTGGATGTTTTTTTTATTCATTCATTCATGGGATGTGGGATTCACTGACGGGGCCAGCATTTATTGCCCATCCCTAGTTACCCTTGAGCTGCCTTCTTGAACCGCTGCAGTCCATGTGGTGTCCCTACACCCACAGTGCTGTTAGAAAGGGAGCTCTGGAATTTTGACCCAGCAACAGTGAAGGAATGGCGATATATTTCCAAGTCAGGATGGTGAGTGACTTGGAGGGGAACTTCCAGTTGGTGTGTCCCCATCTATCTGCTGCCTTTTGTCCTTCTAGATGGTAGCGGTCGTGGGTTTGGAATGACAGAACATGCTGCATGTAATCCAAATCCCTGAGGGCAGGACTTTCCAGCCCCGTCTGCTGCCAGAATCGCCCAGTCCCACCATTTGGCTGGGCCGCCAAATCTCCCGCGGCAGGTCCTGCCACGACGGTGCCAGAAAATGCTGGCCGGAGTTTAAAAGTTCATGACTTACCAGGCTTTTGAAAAACTATTTTTGAACATGAAGGATTGATCCATTATTTTGCTCCAAGATGGTATAATTACTGAGAGTTGAAAATGTTAGCTTCATTAAGTCATCTGTGAATTTCATTTAATGTTGTTTGAACTAGTTGGAACGGATAGGTAATTACAAGTTTAATGAAGCATATAGCAGATCACTCAACTCTGCTGTTTGTTTCTCAACTGGGACTCTGTTTCACTTTGTACTTATCCTACAGCAAGCCTCCTACTCCACAGTCATCTTGGCAATAAGAAGTATTTAATTAGATTAATGAATTTTTATGCTACCTCCTAGGAATCAGGCTTGTTAATTCCTGACAATGACAAAAAAATACTGTAACAGATTTTTCAATATGTCTTTGCAAAGGCTCTGGTTATTTTGCTGCAGCAGTGTTCATAAATCAGCTGCTTCGGGCTGGCTTACTCCAGATCTCCAGAGACACAGTCACGTACAACCTGTTTCATCAATTAAAGAGACAGGATTCCTTTTAGTGTTTTCATCTAGTGCTATTTAAGTGTTACCCAAAGCATTTACCAAATCTATCCGAGGTCTCTTATAACTGCCATATTTCTACACTCTTACAAGAGAGTTAGCATTCTGAATCAATCACTCTTGTCACCTCTTGACCAGATGATTATGAAACTACATTAAGTGGAAGAGGTCATTTATTTTTTAATTCACCATCACAATTAATCCAACCTCCTAAGAATTCCTATTCTTTTAACAGATCAAAAGTATTAATGAAGAAATTTTGACATAAGCTGCCCGGCAGGAAAGATAGAGTAAAGCAAAATACTGTGGATGCTGGAAATCTAAAATAAAAACAGAAAATGCAGGAAAAAGCTCAGCAGGTCTGGCAACATCTATGGAGAGGGAAACAGAGTTAAAATTTCGAGTCTTTATGACATAGGGCAGAATTTTCCGTCTGGCGGGGAGGCGGAGTGGGAGCGGACGCAGACCCGATCATCAACAGCGATTGGCTCCGTGCCGCCATTTTACGTGGGTGGGCCAATTTAGGCCCACCTAGCGTGTTTGGCAACTCCCGGGGACAGCGGGAGTGGGCGGGGAGTGGCGGATCAGCAATCGCCCCTGGGTCCAATGGCAACCTGACGGCCTGTTTAAAGGCCAAGCTGCAGCCGCTCCAAGGCTGCTGTACATGGCCAGAGGTCGGGGGCCAACACAGATCCAGGCTGACCATGAAGGAGGGTAGGGCGGGTGGTCAATGTGCGCCTTGGTTTTCGGACGAGTGCCTTGCTGCCCTCCTTGAGGAGGTGGCAGCACAGCAAGAAGTGCTCATCCTCCAAGACCAGAGAAGGGGGCCACCCCATTTGAGCAAGCGTGCATGGGAGGAGAGACCGGAGGTCGTGAGCTCCCACGACATGGTGTGGCGCACATGGACCCAGTGCCGCAAGCGTTTCAACCACCTGCTGCACACAGGAGGGGTGCGTTGGCATGTTGGCATCGTTCACTTCACCCATCATGTAAGCTTCTCTCCCCCGGTGCCCCACCCATGTCTGAGTGGCCTGAATGCAATGAGTCATTGATGGCATGTGTCCTTAGCTGAGCGGGCCAGCAGATATTGCTTTTGCATTGGTCAGCCTAAGAGGATGGTAATGAGATGGGTTCTGCACCCGCAGTGTGTGGTGGACTGACACCCACATGACTGTGGGGGCAACCTGGAGGATCTGCACCGAGGCGCAGTGCTCTAACTCCAGGACATGTCGAAGTCAGGGTGATGACATGGTGGGAGGGGATGTTCAAGGTGGCGTGGCACAGATGGATCTGCTGCCCTCTTGCCCTCTGTGATCCACATCATTGTGCCTCCTTGCTAAGGCAGGTTAAACTGTGTGCTCCCAAGTGTGATGAAGGCAGCATGTGGCCAAGGGGATGGGGATGAGAGGGGGTTGGGGGGGGGTGGGGGGGTTGCGGTGGGAAGGACACATCTGACATATTTGTGTGAGGATTTGGCAGCAGTGGGGTAAGGATAAATTGGGCTCCAGCAATGGCCAACTGGGCTTGGGGTATGCTGGCCATGAGGAGATTCACGGTACAAGTATCACTTATCAATGCTCTTTTCTTATTTCCTGGACAAGAGTTCTCACAACACCGCTAAGTGGGTGAGGACTGGCGGTGGGCCAGCCCAGGTAGTGCTGCTTAGCCACTTCAAGCAGGAGGCCCTCGAGCTGGAGAGATGCCATGCGCCCAGGTCCACCAGAGCTGGAGAGGCTGGGGTTCCATGGGCAAGTATGTGTGGCCAGCACTCACATCATCAGTAGTATCCCAACATCCATGACAATGCTGATTGTTGAGTGAGTGATGTTACCAACATGGCTTGCCCATTGCGCGTGGAATGATGAGTGCATGATGATCCGGGGACAGGAATGTACATTGACATTTTAATTGATCGAATGTCCTTACTCTTCCTTTCAGCATCAGCGGCACAGGGATGGGACCTGGAGCAGCAGGGCACCCCCCCCCCCCCCCCCCCCCCCACCACCCCGCCCCCCCCCCCCCCCCCCCGACACCTGAGGGCCATGAAGTGTCAACATCAGAAGCATCACACCATCTCTGCCAGGCAGGCAGCAGTGCAGATACTGGCACCCTGGTGGGCATCAGATCTTTGGCTAGTGTCCCAGGGCACAGCGGTGAGGGTACTTCACAGTAGCTGGAGGAGCTGGCGGAGGACTGCAGGGGCCCAGGCACATGCTCAGTCTGTCGCTGATGATGAGTCTCTGGAGTTGTCTGCGATGCAGCCAATTCATGAGATGCGGCCAGGTGTGCGGGACCATCAGGTGGAGATACTTGAGGCTCTGCTTGGCTTGGTGTCAGTGGTGGAGGAGTCTACGCGGACCGTGACCAATGCATTGAGCCTCATGCATGAGCACCGAGCTTCTTCCATGGAGAGTGGTGACTCTCATAGAGAGGCAGTTCCAGGGACAGGATCAGGGGTTCCTGGGGTTGAGCTCGGACCTGCAATCCCTCTCAGGGGCATTGACCTCAGGTGGTCAGTGCCCGTGTGGGCAGTGGTTTGGGCACAAGGTATCTCACCTCAGTGCCCATCCATCTATAGTGAGCAGGGAGGGCCAAACGGACCTCACGTCGGCGGAGCAGCTGCCTGCCGTCTCTGCTGACGCCTCTCAGGGCACTCCGGATGAGGGCAGCAGCTCCTCCACCCCTCTGCCAGTCACCATGGCACCCAATGAGGCTGTGACCACTGGGGAGGTGCCGGCTGCAGAGCTGGCAGCTCCCTCCCAGGCAGGGCAAGCACAGGCTCCACAGGCCAGAGGACGTCCGTAAGGTAATTGAAGCCAATGGGACAGCATAGAGAGCAGGCTGTCTCAGATGGCAGTGCCAATGAGGGGGCACCACAAAGTCATAGCACCCGCAAACATAAAATTAAGGCACCTTAGGCATATCCCTGATTTATCACTGGTGGTTTTTTGTTGGCCCCCCTATGAGTTCCTTCTGATTGAGTTTGCGGTGCAACACCATTTTATTTGTGTTATGTTAATGCTTTTGTGAAAGCATTAAATTAAGATCATCTAACATGGCTGGGGGTGCCTCTTTTCTAGGGCAGGTGCATGGATTCCTGAGATTTGCTGACTGATTTGTGTGTCATTGACATTTATTGACTGGGCCCATCGTCAATGCTCCTATCCTGACAGATTTTGCACTAATGTGTCTAGTATGGAGGATACAGGCCAGGCTTGTGTTGGAGATCCATATGTGCTGTGCTAGCTGAAGTTTCCTTGGATTAAAGCCTTCTGGGTGTCCCTGCCTCCCTGGAGTTTGCTGGTATCAGCGTGTGCCCCCTCAGCATTTCCCTGTGCATTCTCATCCTCGGACTCACTGCTGGACTCATCGTGTTCAGCAGCAGCCACTCCGTCTACGTCTTCTTTGTCCACAGCATCGTCCCTTTACAGCGCAAGATTGTGGAGAGTACAGCATGCAACCACTATCAGGGACACTCGATCTGGGGGGTACTGGAGTGCGACCCCGGCACGGTCCAGGCATTGGAAGCACATCTTGAGAAAACCGATGGCTCTCTCCACCACAGCCCTTGTGGTGCCATGGCTCCTACTATACTGCTGCTCAGCTTCTGTTCTTAGAAGGCGTAGTGGTGTCATGAGCTACCTTTGCAGGGGATAGCCCTTGTCACCGAGCAGCCAACCATCCAGCCAAGCCGGAGCACTAAAGAGCCCCGGCACCTGGGAGTGTCTGAGGATGTAGGCATTGTGGGAGCTGCCTGGGTACCTTGCATAAACTTGCAGGTTCAGTATCCTGTGGTCACTCACTATCTGCACGTTCATGGAGTGGAAGCCCTTCCTGTTGACGAAGGCACCGGGCTCACCTGCTGGCGCCTTGATGGCCACATGTGTGCCGTCTATTGCACCCTGGACGCGGGGGAAGCCAGCAATGGTCGCGAAGCCTCTGGCTCGCTCTGTCTGGCTGGCCTCGTCCCAGCAGTAGTGGAAGAAGGTCAATGCACGCCTGAACAGAGCATCTGTGACCTGCATGACACAAGTGTGGACAGCTGATTGGGGGACACCACAAAGATCACCCACCGACCCCTGTAAAGAGCCAGAGGCATAGAAGTGGAGGGCAGCCACTGACATGGGGTGTCCACCCATACAGTTAGATGAGGTCTCAGGCCCAGTCATCTGACAGATAGTGTTGACTGACTCCCTCGGCAGATGGAGCCTCCTTTGGCACTGCACCTCAGACGTATTGAGATAGTGGCGTCTTTTGCAGCCCCTTCCGCTTGGACTACCTCTTGGCCCTGCGCCCCCTGTGCCTGCACCTGTACTCCCAAAGGTGGCTCCCCTGGAGGCTGAATCTGCACTCCTAGCCTCCTGCCCCGTCTAGCCCTCCCTTCCTCTCCAGTGGAGAGATCACCTCCCATTCCCAGGCTAAGGGAGGCTTCCTGAAACCCGCAGGCCCCAAAACAAATCCTCACTGCAAAGTGCTGACCTGAAGGTTATGAGTCCAGTCCAAGCAGCTGGTATGCGTTTTGAACTTTTCCAGCTCACACAGGCAAGTGTCAGTAACTATTGAGCGGGCGCCGCAAAAGCACCGTCAATTGGAAGAGCCTTAAGCGGCCCGTTAATTAAAAGTGGGCACACAACAGAGACTTGCATGCCCACCCACTGAAATATTGTAATGGTGCGGGGTGATGTCGGGACATTCGCCCAATGTCACCGCACATCACGTTAAGCGTCAGCGAGTGGGTCCCGCTTCCCGCATGTCAAACAAAAAATTCTGCCCTTAGGGTATTTGGACATTCCTCCATTTTACATTCTGTCGATTCTATTTTCCATTATCATCAATGGGTATGAAAAGGATAGACATTGTTACTGAGAAAATTGCCTATGCAACTTAATGAAAAATTGACCAGCTTCCAAGTAGAATAAATAATACTAGTTCTCATTTAGTGTATCGGAGATTAGTAATTCAGTCATGAAGATCATCTAACAAAGGAGTATTTGCAATTAATGTTGTACTCTGATCCCACTTGGCCTCATCTCCCCTTCTCCCTGCACCAAATTATTGTTTTGATTATTAACAGCTATCTAATGTCCTGGTTTTGTCTGATCAACGTTTAATGTTGCATGTACAGAGCATCTCCATTCTGAAATCTGTAGCTCTGCAATGCTTTCCAAAGGTTAAGTTCTGTTCATATTCTATGAAGAAAACTTGTGCCTAACTTACGACTCTTGCTTTTTTAGACATGAAGGGTAATATTCCATTAGCACACTGCAAGAAATGGCGAAATGGTCCCAGATTTGCACTAAGTGCGGTAGCAAGCGGGAAAAAATACATTTAACCCGCCAGCCGCAATGGCGGCTTTTTGCACCGCATCATCCCAATCCCACCTTATTAATCATGCATTCCCGGGAAACATGCCAGATTGCTGGCAGGGCGTACTCTCATTCGCCCGCCCCTCCTTCACATTAGGCCTTCAGTAAACCAAGCGCCATATTTAAAGGCCACTCTTCAAGGGATAGGAAGCTGCTGAGAACTGATGGCTGCCAAAGGGAGGAAACATGCTGCCCCCAGATTTAGCGACACCTCCCTCGAGCTCCGACTGGACAGAGTGGAGGCCCACTGCACGTCATCCACCCCCACTCTGGGCGAACGCCAGTAAGCAAGATCACTAATCCAGCCTGCGAGGCAGTGGCAGCAGTAGTCAGCGCCAATGCCCTGCAATAAAGGACAACCATCCAGTGCAGAAAGAGGATGAATGATCTTCTTCGTTCAATCAGGGTAAGTCACTCTTCTCAACTCTCTTACCTTACACACTCACAAACCCATCACACATCCACGGGGCCAGTTCAAGGGACAACACCATTCACCCTCTCACACACACCTTCATTGTCCTCATCCCATCCATTGCACCACCCGCCAGTTTCTGGAGCTGAAAAGGCAAGCTTGGGAACATCAGGAAGGGATGTCAGTTTCACTCTTCAGATTGCAAGTCTTGATGGAGGAATCTGTCTCCCTTCAGTCTGAGGTGATAGCGCCAGCATGCAAACGCACCAAGGTAAACACTGGTAGGATGGTGACTGCCATGGAGACCTTGGTCCAGGACATCGCTCCTGCACTGCTGTGTGGGCTGATCTCCACTGCTGATGCCATAGTTGGCTTCCAACAGTGTCAACACAAGAGAGGTGTGGGCAGCTCGATCTCACTCCAGCTTCCCCTTCTCCTCAAGGTGTCAGCCAGGGGCCCTTGAGCACCCATAGGGAGGAGGATCAGAAGGTGCACACCCCGAGGCCAACCACCTGGTGACTCCAGGAGTGTCCGGCTCATCTGAATCCCCTCTTCCTGTGACCCCAGCAGCTACAGCTCCACATGTCAAGGAGGGTGCCACCGACACATAGCAGAACCCCAAAAGCAGGTCTCCAGGGTCACAGCGCTCTAGAGGACGCCTGCCAAGGTCATCATAGACAGGTCATGGCAGTCAACAGGCTACCTCCACCTCCTCTGTGGATGTCAGGGGAGCACCAAGATGTAGTGACAAGTTTGGGAAGGTAAAGAAGGTGTAAGTGCACAACCTGGGCATGGGTGTTAATCACTTATACATAGTGTTCACTACTGTAAATGAACTCCCAAGAATGTCGCCTTGCCTATTGCTCCTTGTTCTGATGTGAAACCATGGTCCCTGCACAAGATAAAGGCAGAGGTCTCAGTCCAGAGCCTCTTCCCAGTACTTCGTGCAACCTTCCCAGCACCTTCATTGTCACTGGACACATTAGTCATGTCTGCACTTCAATGGGGCTTATCATTGCTGCCAGAATGTCCTGGGTCGGCGGCAAAGAGTTTCTGTGTGCTCCCAGCACCTTTGAGGTGCGGCTGGCCCCCCATCTCATCGGTACCTGTGTCCGGTGATAGTGTGGCCCTGAAGGGTTCAGCTTATGAAGGATGCCATAGGATCAGGACAAGTTAAAATTTCCCTGCTGCATCTCCATGATATGATCCTGTTCACAGAGCGCAAGCGAGCTGCCATCAGCCAGGCAGGAGTCAAACATTCACATGAGCTATGTGAGGATCTATGGAGTGTCCCCACTGCATGTTGTCATCATCCTCCTGGAATGTAGGGATTATAAGCATCTGCTGCATCTCTATGAGAGGATCCTTATCACAGAGGGTATGTGCGCTGCCATCAGCCAAACATGAGTCAAACGTTCACAGATACAATGTGAGGATCTATGGCATCTCCTCACTGCATGTCATCATCATCCTCCTCGAATCAAGCAGCTATGAGGGCCTCCTGAGCGCACCTACCTCATCTGGCCAGTGCAATAACCTCATCGCCATCATCCTCGCCGACAAGGACCTCCTCACCCTCACCCCCATCAATGTCCTCCACATCAGAGGAGACGTGCAGATCCTCCTCCTCAGCCACCTCCTCCCCCCATTGCAGTGCCAGGCTGTGAAATGCACAGCAGGTGACAATGATGTGTGACACCATTGGTGGACTGTATTGCAGGGCAACGCCAGACTAGTCCAGGCACCAGAACCTCATTTTCAACATTCCGATGGTTTGCTCCACCAAGGTGTGAGTTGCAACATGAACTTCATTGTACCTTCTCTCTGATTGTAATCTGAGGCCACCACACAGGTGTCATGAGCCACACCCTCTGCGGGTAGCCCTTGTCCCCAAGGAGCCATCCCTGTAGCCTCTGTGGACCCAGGAAGATGCCAGGAATCTGAGACCTGCTTAGAATGTAGGAGTCATGGACACTACCTGAGAGCCATGCACAGACCTGCAGGATGCATTTGTGGTGGTTGCACACCAGCTGCACATTCAGCAAGTGGAAGCCCTTGCAGTTGACATTGTTGCCATGGAGTTTTGAGTGCTATGTGAATGCAGTCGATGGCACCCTGCACCTATAGGAAACCTGAGATGTGGACAAATCCCAGCGCACTTGCATCCTGGCTTTCCTGATACCAGGCAAAATGCACAAAGTTGTGTGCCTTTGCGAAAATGGCATCCATGACCTCATGGATGCAGTTGTAGGTGAAGACTTGAGATATCCCACAGAGATCACCTGTGGTGCCCTGAAAGGAGCCTCTGGCATAGAAATTGAGCGCCACAGTCACTTACACAGCCACTGGCAGTGGATGCCCTCCATGTCCCTGTGGCGCCAAACCCTACAGCAGGTGGCAGATGTGACTGACCAGTTCCCAGGATACACGCAGCCGTCGGCAACACTGGTTCTCAGTCACCTGCAGGAATGACAAGCGCCATCTACAGACCCTGTGTCAAGCGAGGTGCCAACCTGTGATGGCTCGCTGTAGCTCTTCGGCAGCATGAACAGGAGCCTCAGCCGCCTCTTCTTCCTGAGGGTGCTGTTCCTCCCTCTGCCCAGCCAGATGCCTCCGCTGCTCTCTTCTCCTTCATCTCTGCGCTCTGTAAGCTACCAGGCATACTGCTAAGTCACCAGGCTCCATGCTACTGATGTACTCTGCCTACAGGATGAAAGAGAGAGACTCGCGTAGGTTAGCATGGGTGTCATAGTGTCATAGAGTTGTAGAGGTCTACAGCACAGATAAAGGCCCTTCGGCTCATCGAGTCTGTGCCGGTCAAACAAGTACCTAACCATTCTAATCCCATTTTCCAGCACTAGGTCCATGGCTTTGTTTGCCATGGCTTTACAAGTGTACATCCAAATACCTCTTAAATGTTATGAGGGTTTCTGCCTCTACCACCATTTCAGGCAGTGAGTTCCAGATTCTCACCGCCCTCTGGGAGAAAAAATTCTTCCTCACATCCCCTCTAAACCTCCTGCCCCTTACCTTAAATCTATGCTCCCTGGTTATTGATCCCTCCACCAAGGGGAAAAGTTCCTTCCTGTCTACCCTATCTATGCCCCTCATAATTTTATACACCTCAATCACGTCCCCCCCCCAATCTCCTCTGCTCCAGGGAAAATAACACCAGTCTATCCGATCTCTCCTCATAACTAAAACTCTCCAGCCCAGGCAACATCCTGGTAAATCTCCTCTGCAATCTCTCTAGTGCAATCACATCCTTTCTATAATGTGGATTCCAGAACTGTACGCAATACTCTAGCTGTGGCCTAACCAATATTTTATACAGTTCCAACATAACCTCCCTGCTCTTATATTCTATGCCTCAGCTAATAAAGGCAAGTATCCCATATGCCTTCTTAACCACATTATCTACCTGTCCCGCTACCTTAAGGGACCAGTGGACATGCACACCAAGGTCCCTCTGATCCTCGGTACTTTCCAGGGTCCTACCATTCATCGTGTATTCCTGTGCTATATTTGCCCTGCCCAAGCACATCATCTCACACTTATCCGGATTAAATTCCATTTGCCACTGATCAGCCCACCTGACCAGCCCATCTATGGTGTACTAAGAACCTCTCTTGGTTAAGTCTGAAGGCCCCTTAATGCTTCCCGGAGAGTGCTGGTCGCCATTTGGGTGGCCAGAGTTTAGTGCGCTACATGGTTGCCCGAAACCCCACCCACCTTCACCCCACTCCACCTGACCAATTGGCAGCAGCTTTGCCCATTGGACTACATGCTGTGCTTTCAGCTCAGGCACTGGCATTCTTCTAATCCACACTGCAAGACTGCACTGTTAGTTTGAACCAAAGGAGAGACTGATCCAAACCAAACCTGCATGATGACATTGCAAGGGGCTGTGAGTGCCTCCAGTGTGACTGTTCCATGGCCAGCTTTAGCAAGGAGATTGTACAACTTGCCCAGTCGTCCAACTGTTCTGCAGTCCACTAAAGGTCTCATTAATTTGAAGTCTGTGCTCAAGTGGTGAAAAGCTCTGGAGCGTTTGGTGGTAATGTCATGTCTCTGCATTGCTTGAGTGGGCAAATAAGCTTCAGAGGCCCTTCCAAGCATATCAATGTAGCTGTGCCTGAACTGTCACAGCTGCAGAGGAATGGTCACTTTACACAAGGCTTCCCTAATGCACAGCCACTTCCCTCCCCCTACCCTCCCGCATGTGCTTGTGCACTACCATCAACTGCAGCGTAGCCCTTGACCACTCGCCCCAACCACAGGGCAGCCCTTGCCCCCACGCCCAACTCTCCAAAACCACAGGGCAGCCCTTGCCCCAGCACCGCATTGTTAGCCAGCAGGAAAACGTGACTTGCCTCTATCCTCGCCTGAATGTGCGGCACCTCAACCTTGAAGTCCAACAGGCAACCCTCACAAGCACTGGGCAACATTATGGTGCACTCACCAATGTGCCTGGATGATCCAGCATAGGGGGATGATTCCAGCGAGCAGGGCTTATAATGATATGCAGGTACACAAAAATGAAGTTTTTGAAGTCCAGAAGTGGGAAACGTGGCCTGCCATCAACTGGTGGACCGGACAATTGCAAACTAGTTTCACGAAGATGTGCAACCGATTTTTGACTTTCCTGTCATATTGTCTGCTCACGCCCGCCGTGACACCCAATGCCAACGGGCACGGAAAATTCCACCCAAAGTGTTCATGTAATGCTGTGTTTCTTGTCACATGATCGTGTGTCATTATGTAATCTCTTTGTGTGCTGACACCAGCTCCCTTCCTGTCGTATAACATAAACAGCATAATTCCTGGGAGGTAAAATAAAAATTCATGAATCTAATTAAATACTTATTACTGGCAAAATGATTTTGTAGAGTAGGGTACTCTAAGGTTGGCTGTAGGATAAGTGCAAAGTGAAATGGGGTCCCAGTTGAGTGATCTGCTATACACTTCATTAAACTTCCAATTACCTTTGCTCTTGTGGTTTATGACATCCATGGAACCCCTTAAATGTAGCACAGCTTTAAAATATATTCTCACTGTAAATCTTAGTAATCTAGATTTAGAAACTCATAGATAACTCAAAAACTCTTTATTACTCCTAAGATTTCCTGTTGGTTTTCAAAAGATAGTTATATGCAGAAGCAAGTGCAAACTATTCCATCAATGATCCTGCAGTGCGTGTTATGAATGTGAGGGGTAAGTTCTTTTAATACCACCAAATACTGGCCTAGCATAAAATGGACACACTGTATTTTTTGTTTCATTACACCACCCAAAGTGAAAATATTCAACAAATAAGATGAAAACAATGAAATTGTTATGATATGTTGCTAAGTAAAGAAATACAAGGTGCCAAATGTACCAAAACAGTTAATAAAACTTACAAAATTATTAACAAAATAAAAACAGAATTACCTGGAAAAACTCAGTAGGTCTGGCAGCATCGGCGGAGAAGATGCTGCCAGACCTGCTGAGTTTTTCCAGGTAATTCTGTTTTTGTTTTGGATTTCCAGCATCCGCAGTTTTTTTGTTTTTATTACAAAATTATTACATTGATGCAACTAACTCATGATTCTACTTCAGAACAAAGAAGCCACTACAGAATCATTCAAAGTATTAACTGAATCTTGTATGCTGTTAGATTGATGGCTATTGTACTTTATTACTGTCATGTTTTTAAAATGATGTAAAGGCATCAATCATTTATAAGGGATTATGTAAACATGTTGTTGGCTCACTAATTTAGACTAGGCACATGAAAACATATATACTTGGATAGAAAGCTTGAAGATACCAACAGGGTTGTATCTGCAGTATTCTGCTCACAGGCTTAAGTGAAAATGAGGCTGGATTACATGACACACTTCCCTTCTAGTGATGTCATGCTATTATCACTTAACAGCACATTACAACATCCCCCTTTCTTTTCAAAGACACTTGCCCCCTTCTAAAGAATTATAACTATTTACAATGCATGTTCATGTTTAGCTACCATTACATAAATTCATAGAACTGGTGAACTTATGAGTCTCTAAAGCTTAAGGCCAAATCTTGTAATGGTAAACATGTCTGGAGGTGTCTTTAATTCCTCACAATGATATCTGGGATTGTCATGCTTGGATGTTGCTCCTGGTCGCATTTTAGATCTTGTCCTAGATGCAATGGGACTGTAATTGATCTGATTTTTCCTCAGTTATGCATCACCGTTGCAGCTTTGTGTGTAATGACTTCATAGGTCCTTGGTTCGGAACATATCCTTGTCACTTCGGCTGGTTGCCACATACCTCCTGTGGGATCCTGGATGCAAACTTGTTGTCCCAACTCTAAACTAAGCAATTCTGTATCGGTATTTTTATCGCACACATTGGTCATCTTTGCTTGCAGTTTGAAAATTTGCTCTCTAGTTTCTGACAAGATAGATAAATTGGGACACACTGGTCTGCCAAACATGAGCTTTGCCATTGATGGAATAGTTACACTTAAGGGTGTCGCTCTCAGATGTAACAATGTAATGTAATCTTGCTTGGTCTATCTACATTTGAGAATTAGGGATTTTGCCATGCAAATCATTTGTTCAGCTAACCGTTAGATCTAGGTTAATGAGGAGAAGAAGTAGTGTAAACGATATTCTGCTTGCCATACATATCCTGAAATGGCTTCCCAATAAATTGCACACTGTTATCCATCATGATCTCTCTGGACACACCAAATAAACTAAAATTAACTCTTGGAGTGTGCGCGACAGTTGTACTTGATGTATTGTGCAATTGTCAAATAATGGGGCACTTGATAAAGAGAATCATATTATCTAATTGGTGAGATATGGCAGAGCTCTGAGGTGCAGAGGGATCTGGGGGTCCGAGTGCATGAATCACAAAAGGCTAGTATGCAAGTACAGCAAGTAATTAGGAAAGCTAATAGAATGCTATCTTTTATTGCAAGGGGAATTGAATACACAAGTAGGGTGGTTATGTTTCAGTTGTACAGGCCACTACATTTGGATTACTGTATACAGTATTGGTCACCTTATTTAAAGAAGGATGTAAATGCATTGCAAGCAGTTCAGAGAAGGCTTACAAGACTAATACCTGGAATGGGTGGGTTGTCTTATGAGGAAAGGTTGGACAGTCTAGGCTTGTATCCACTGGATTTTAGATGAGTAAGAGGTGACTTGATTGAAACATGTAAAATCCTGAGGGATCTTGACAAGGTAGATGTGGAGAGGATGTTTCTTCTTGTGGAAAAATCTAGAATTAGGGGCCACCATTTACAAATAAGGGGTTGCCCATTTAAAACAGAGATGAGGCAACTTTTTTTCACTCAGACGGTCGTGAGTCTTTGGAACTCTCTTCCTGAAAAGGTGGTGGAAGCAGAGTCTTTGAATATTTTTAAGGCAGAGATGGATAGATTCTTTTTAAGCAAGGGGGTGACAGGTTATTGGCGGTAGGTGATATGCAGATTTCAGGTTACCACCAGATCAGCCATTATTTTTTTATATGATGGAGCAGACTCAAGTGGCTGAATGGCTTATTCCTGCTCCTTGCTCATATGTTTGTATGTTCGTTGATGATGATGAAGTCAGTGCCATGGGCATGAAAGAGGTCGGATGTGATTTTTGGACCAAGAATGGGTAGGAACTTCATGCATAATCAGCGATTCTTTGTGCTGACTTGGCATATGCTCTTGACATGCCTTGCACTTCTTGACGACGATTTCAATGTCATTGTTCATACCTGACCAATAGGCTGTCTCTCTTGCGAGTCTTCTCAACTAACCCATGCCCAGGCATGTACAATGAAGTTGTTGAAAAATATCAGGTTACAAAGATTCCAGATGATGACCTGCCTGCCTTTAAAAATGACTCCCCAGGAGATGTGTAGCTTGGCAAAATAAGGCCAAAATGGTTTCATGTGTTCGTGGATATGCTGAATGAATCAGCCCATCCTTCAATGATGGTTTTTGAGTTTCTGTAGTGTGGAATATTTCTCTATTTCTTCTTGTAGCTTGCGTGGCGCAAAATGCACCAGATCAATTGAGAACATCTTCAAGTTTGATGCCAATGAGTCAACTTGTAGATCCAAGGATATATCTTCTGTTTTTGCTGTGTTAGGTAATCTGCTAAGTGTATCTGATGTGACCATCAAGTTACCTGGCTTGTACCTGATCTCACAGTCATAACCTTGAATCTTTATCAAGAGACATTTCAATCTTGGCAGTGCACCGGCCAATGGTTTTCACTAAATCATCTCTAATGGCTTGTGATCCAACTCTACCACACATCTTCATTATGTGCCACTTGTATCAGTAAGTGCAGATTATGGTCATGTTCTTGCCTTGTTCTTCCCACATCATACCAAGCACAAGGGAAGATGGTTGTGGTTGTTGGAGGTCAGTCATCTCAGTCCAGGGCATCATGGCAGGAATTCCTCAGGATAGTGTCCCAGGCCCAACCATCTTCAGCTGCTTCATCAATGACCTTCCATCCATCATAAGGTAAGATGTGGGGATGTTCGCTGATGATTGCATAATGTTCAGCACCATTCACAACTCTTCAGATACTGAAGCAGCCTATGTCCAAATATAGCAAGACCTAGACAATATCCAGGGTTGGGCTGGCAAGTGGCAAGTAACATTCATGCCACACAAGTGCACAAGTGCCAGGCAGTGACCATCTCAACAAGAGAGAATCTAACCATCGCCCTTTGACATTCAATGGCATTACCAATGTTGAATCCTTCCCCAACCCAGCCTCCTCTAACCACCATGCCCCACCCATCCTATCAACATCCTGGGGGTTACCATTGACAAGAAACTAAACTGGACCAGCCATATAAATACTCTGGCTACAAGAGCCGGTCAGAGACTAGGAATTCTGCAGTGAGTAACTCACCTTCTGACTCCCCAAAGCCTGTCCACCATCTACAAGGCACAAGTCAGGAGTGTGATGGAATACTCCCCACTTGCCTGAATGAGTGCAGCTCCCACAATATTCAAGAAGCTTGACACCATCCAGAATAAAGCAGCCCGCTTTATTGGCACCACCTCCTCAAACATTCACCCCCTCCACTACCAATGCATACTAGCAGCGGTGTGTACCATCTACAAGATGCACTGCAGGAACTCACCAGGATTCTTAGACAACATGACCACTCGCATCTAGAAGGACAAAGGCAGCAGACACGTGGAAACACCAGCACCTGGAAGTCCCCCTCCAAGCCACTCACCAACCTAACTTGGAAATATATCGCCATTCCTTCACTGTCACTGGGTAAAGATCCTGGAACTCCCTCCCTAACAGCATTGTGGGTGTACATACACTACATGGACTGCAGCAGTTCAATAAATCAGCAAACTGCCATCTTATTAAGGTCAATTAAGGATGAGCAATAAATGCTGACCTAGCCAGTGACACCCACATCCCAAGAATAAATATAAAAACGGCAATGTCATTGGCAATACAGATGCACCCTGGCATAGTGCATGTGATGCAGTCCAGGAGAACTTGAACATGACCCTGTCTAACAGATGGCCCAAAAGGAAGTAGTTGAAAACAGTATCATCTGAATGGGATATGAAATGTAGTAAGCTCTTGGGACTTCTCCATGAGATGCACTGACCAGTAGCCATGCTTAGCATCAAGCTTCAAGAGGAATTTTGCACCTGCAAATCTCAGATTACACTTTTAATTTGTGTATTTTGTAAGAGCAATGTTTCAAAGCTGTGTTTAAACATCATGGATCGAGACATACTCTCAATGATCCATCCTTCTTTGTGACATACATAATTGAGTTTCGCCAGTCTGTGTGCTCTTTCACTCTTCTATTGATTCCATCTTTCCACATTTTGTCTAGTTCAACCTTTAATTTGTCTTGTAATGGATACTGCACTTATGTGGTAGATCAATTGACAGACTTGCATTCTCCTGCAAGCCTAATGTTGCAGCTCCCTTTAAACTTCCAATTTTATTGAAACATTCTGGGTATTTTGATGTTATGTAATGAACTTAGGTGATAGGAGCAGTTTCTGAAGTTGATCTGCCATATGAGGTCTGACTGATTCCATGGATTGTCACTAGTGTAAGATCACAGCATGCCAGTAGACCTACACTCACTGAGCCTTTAGTCTCCATGATGTAAAACATCTGTGGCACACAGGGGAATTGATTGTACTTGTACTCTAGAGCTATGAATCCTGAACATGGAATAAGTGAACCGCTGTTCGCTGAAAGTTGTGCAGTAGTAGGTTTTGCCATGGCCTTCCATGCCTTTTAGAATCTGCAAGGGTAGTATGTTGGCACTTGCCCCTGTGTCAATCTTGGCCAAGGTCATTTTTATTATTTGAAGGTACCCGTTATGTACCGTTTGTTTGGATCAGTGCATGGCTCTTTGTAACTGCGTCAACCTTTACTCCAGTGTACTGCTGCTGCCAATGGCCCTTTCTACCACCTGTCTTGCAGAATTGATTAAAAGCTGGACATTTCCTCAGTGCATGCAGAAGGCCACACCTTCCACATGTTTTGCTATGTTGAGGTGTTCTAGTAAGTTTCTCAACAATTCTGGAATTCTTCCATGGGGATGGATGTGAAGACTGACTAACAATTTTATCTGCTAGCTCTGTGTTTGAAAAATCATTGTGTATCCCTTTTTCTCTGCAACTGCTGATCAAGTGGCCTATGGATTCTATAGGATATTATCAAAATGACACGAACTCTAGTCAATGAATGTAGAAGTTTAACCTGATTTTGAACCATACTTCCAAAGTAGTCCATTGGAGAGTCTTTAGCTCTTCTGCTGTTAATCCTGATGTGCTCAGCCTGTGCAGACCTTCAATCCCAATTGCTAGGCAAAATTTTATGGCTTGCTTATCTGAGTCAGACACATCTGAATCAAGAAACAATAGCTCTATATGTTGTTTAAACAGTTTGAATTCGGATAGTGGTTCAGCTGTATCACAATTCAAACTATGGAATTTTGTGGACATTTTGACAAAATACCTTTGACCTTCCTCCTTGTATTATTCAATTTACCATTCAGCAACTCCCGAAGCCACCCATTATAATTGCAACCTTTTCTGGCCCAATTTTTATGAGAGTTTTTATTTGATTTTTTTTTTTTGTTTGACTCTCCCTCGCCTGACCCTGGTCACTCGCCTTTCCCAACTGAGCTAACCTGGTGCTGGTCCTCTCAACATGCTGTTCCACTCAGAGAACTGACAAGCTATGCACTACAATCTTACCACCAGGGATCCAGATTTTTACTTCAGCACTATCTCCCTGTGTGACCCAGCCTCAAAATTTTTCTGTCTAGTCAGCATACTGCACTTTCAACATTCAGCAATGCTGCAACTTCACTGCGGTCTGACAAAAACTTTGAGGGTTGCCTCATGGCATGAAGCAACATCTAAGTCTGTTCACCATGTCATACCTCTACTCAATCTTGCTGCCAGGCTCTTTGACCACTGCTGAACACCATGTTGAGTTTTTATAATGATATAAAGCACAAATCACTCATAAGAATTGTTTAAAGATGATGTGGGTTAATTTATTTAGGCTAGGCATATACTATATAAAGAACATGTATGAATACAAATCTTGAAGACATCAGCAGCAAGGCTGTGTCTACTGTGTTCTGCTCACAGGTTGAAGTGAAACTGAGGCTGGATCACATGACATACTTCTCTTTTAGTGATGGCATGCTGCTATCCCTTAAAGACATATTACAACAATTACTGTGTCAAACTCAAAAAGAACAGACTGGCTATGAAAATAAATAGCAATATTCATCCAAAACAAGTTCTTTAGGAATTGTAATCTTTAAGAAAGATCACAATGATGTATACTAAAGAATATTACACACTCAGAAGCATTTCTCTGTTTCGATATGATTTCACTTGACCCCAGGACACCCCTAAGTTACTTGCTCCAATGAGCTGCAAATGGTTTATCCTGTCAAACTCAGAAAGCCAAATGAATTTTGATCACATTTATCTGGTGATATGACCAGTTAAACCATTAAATTCCTAGGACCTGATAGGCTAACTAAATGACATTGAGATTACGTTTTCAGTCAATCATGGGGCCAAAGATGGACATAGTCCCAGTTTTGAGAATGAAGGTTACATCAGTGGAGACACTGACAATGCATAATTATCAGTTCAACATAGCAAAACACAACTAGATAAATATTATAATAGATAGAATAAGTGAGAGTTAACTAAATATAAATTAAGCTGGTGAAAATATCATAAGGCGATTAAAGAGATTAGGGAAAATATAGGCACTCTAAAGAGGTTAATCATTAGTTTGCCCACCTTTTAAGCCATGGAGTGGTGTCTGGTGCAGACAATGGAGAAATATCCTTTAGTTCAAGATTACACCAAAATTGAGACTAAAATTGTGCCACATTTTATTTTATATCCTTTCAATTTAAATGCAAGTCTTGTAAACCTATGAAACATATTTAATAGCAGCTAGGGACATGTTAAAAGCTCTTTATTGTGAAAAGTAATGACCTAATGAACTCATACATAAAATACTGGATGATCCTGACATCAGTATGTTGCCTGCACTCATGCATTTTAGGTTTGCGAGTCACTAACAATGATTTTTTTTTAATTACTGATCAGCTCGCTAACATGCTTTATTAAAATGTATGGGTTGAATGCTGAGAAATAACTGTACTAGTTTACTGGTAAAATCCATATTCAAAAAAAACTATGGACAGATCGACTCAAGGGATTCTATCGATTTCTGCACAGAAAATGAGTGGAAAATAAGTTGAATTGCTTGGTAAAATCAAATAAAGACTATTTCCTCCAGCTTACTACAAAATCCAATTGAAAACCTTCAATTTTTTCCAACATTACTACATTCAATGAAATCATGCTTTTGAATGGTTAAACTATTTTATCTTGAATGCAATGATAAGAAATGCAGATTAAAGTTATTTTGCTTAACTTCAACAGTTTAGGGAATTACTGAACACTCTGAAGCATCAACTTTACAAGAGGAACATTAACCATAGCGCTCTTACTCTCTCCCCTCCTAAAGATTAAAATTGGGTTTAACAATGGTAGTGACAGATGTTCAGAGTATGACCTAACCAGGAAAAGAGGATAATCTAAATCAGAGAACTTAGGAGGATAACCACTGCTGTCATTTATTCCCAAGTCTCTCGCTATCACTTGGAAACATCCTCACTTGATATGATCTTTTCCCAAAAAAAAGAGAAACAGATGCAAAGACAGGATTTAGCACTCATCCAAAACGGGACTTGCTAACCAATGATTTTCAAGTGAACAGGTCCCAAAGGCATGAGACGCACTAGGTGAGTAAAGCAATGATTACGTTTAGATTTTTTAAAAAGACATTAAAATTTGGGATGTAGCAACATAATAATGCTTGACAACCAAGCTCCAAAACAGTTCTTCCAAAACAGAGGGTCTCCAGGAAAATGGGTGCAAAATACAGGAAGGTGACAATTAAGATCATATTAAAACGGTAGTCCAAGTCTAACCTTGTTACTTTCATGACTGAAGCTTAACCTGACTGAGATTTAGAAATACAAATAACTACAATTAGAAGAATTGATTCATGATCCGATATGGAATGCACTTCAGGACTCATGGTTACATTTATTGATTTCTATTTCCTATGTTTGTATTGCACTTCATTTTTAAATAGCAGGACAAAATTGGCTATCCCCCAGTTCTCAGACAGCGCTCCTGTATTTGTGGAGTTGCTAAAAATACAAATCAGATCCCCCCATACTCCCTTTCTTGTATTTTTGAGCATTCTTAAAGTATAGTCCATTCGGTTTAGCCTGAATTGAATATCAGACATAGATAGGATCCAAATTTAAGCTAGTTTTATGCATATAGTAATGTATTATTACACTGTAAAGGAAGGATATGTTGTGAACAAAGCCCTGGTTTAATTTCCATTGCTCAACACAAAATAAAAACAATTTGCCCTTTGGTTACTCTATATCAATTGAATTTTAAAGCTTATGAAAGACAAATCTGCACATTTTCTTTTTTTTCCTGGTCCAGCTTGTCATTTTCATGCCAGGTACTGAAACAATATTGAAATTTAATAAGAGCTGTACTACAACCAAAAGAAAATCAATTGTTATTTTTATTTTGCCAGGTCTATGTGAAAAAAATACATTTTTGTGCACCCAAATTGATTTTTATTTTAGGTAATCTACAGAGTACTTTTTCACTGAGACTGTTCTTGAAAGATGAGGCTTCACAAAAAATGTATTGTTTAGTTTTAATTTTCAATGTTATCACTCAGCCTGAAAACCATACGATGAAAATAAATATTCAGAGCATTGTAAAACATACAAAAAATACATGCATTCCAAATTTAAAAGAAAAATTATTAAGGCTTTCAGCAAGCCCATGTTGTTCTATGAAGTTCTTTATAGATAACAATAATTCTTCAGTGAATTAATAATGTTACCTTATGATTTTATTAACATTTTTGTTGAATTGCATCCAGTTGCAGAATGCTATGTGGATATTACATTTCATTTTTTAAAACAAAAGTTATACAAACTAAGATGCGGGTTAATGTTGTTAGCAGAATAATTGATTCAAATATAAGCATGGGCTTGTAATAGCGAGATAGTTAAAGGCTGAATTATAGGATTATATGTAACTCTTTTGTAAATTTAAAATTATGTAAAGGACAGTTGCTGAAAAGATTATCATAAGAAAAGATCTGGTAACCTATTGTACCAAGTCTCCAAGGTTCTGATTAAACTTTAGCCCATTCATTTTAATACTAAAGAGGCAGGTTACCATTGGTGTATCATTTTATGACATCATAGAAAGCTTACATACTCTAGTTTTAAAGGGATAGAACACAAAAATTAATCAACAGGATTTTAAATGTTTTGGAAAAAAATATTGTGTACAGATCAATTCAATCAATTCCCATCTGTTCACTCTTCACTGTTTTGCTGTGAGCTCAGGTTCAATGACAAAAATTATTGACAGCCAATCACCTCTGACACTGAGTCAGTCATACCACTGAGAGGATGGAGCTTTATAAAGATGTAAATTACAAAATATCACTTGACAGCTCCAAATCACAAAATGTATTTCTATGAGGAGAATCTGTTATCCTTGCTTGGAATCCATAAAAGTTTAACAATAACCTCATTGGGTAAAAGTAGGAAGGCCAAGTAATTAATTAAAAATCATAAATTCTTTAGACACATTCCCAAATTTGCTGATATAAAAATATTTTAATCATGGGCCATTTCTTCATAAGGAGTCTTTTGTTCCTCCTTGTTAAGGAGCTGTAAGGGAGGTGGGTTGAGGCGAGATTACTGTCTGCCAGCCCATTATCATTTACCTGTGATGGGTTCAATTACATGTGGAGAGTGGGAGAGTGGGCGGGAGCAGAGGGAGACTGTGCTGCAGGGAAGGTAAATGACGTGGTGTTGCAGCGCAGCATGCAGAGCTGACTGCAGCTCCAGAAATGCTGGATTCACATGAACGGATCCAGAAGCTCTTTAACATGCTATATATTCTACTGTTACATGGCTGTGAATTAGCACTCATTACAATAAAAAAGTGACCATTGAAGCAGGAGAATTGGACAAACCTTGGTTCTCTCCATTCATGCAGGGACCACTCCTGCCTTTCTTGAAATCCATCTTGCTGTCAGTTAACAGTATTGAGGCAGAAATGTTGAGAACTTGGCTGTAGTCCCAAGAGCTATCCCCTTCCCATCTTTACATGCAACAAAGCAGCAAACACTGGTCAGCAATAAAAACAGAAAATGCTGGAGCATCTCAGCAGGTCTGGCAGCATCTGTGGAGAGAGAAACAGAATTAACGTTTCGAGTCCGTTTGGCTCTACTTCAGAAGAAGTCAAACGGACTCAAAAGGTTAACTCTGTTTCTCACTCCACAGGCGCTGCCAGACCTGCTGAGTTTTTCCAGCATTTTTGTTTTTATTTCAGATTTCCAGCATCTGCAGTATTTTGCTTTCATCTTACTGGTCAGCAGTCAGTGGTAAGAGGTGACAGACAGGTAGGAGCCTCTTAAGAGGGGTGGGGAGGTGCCAGTAAGCCTTCCTATCCAATTTCCCATGCTACAATGTTGCCCTGAGATGACCTGAATGTGAATTAAGTCCCTGCCTAAAACTCAGTGAAAAACTATTTTTATGCCTTGCAGCAGAGGTTTCATTTTGTATGCTCTTTTGTCAATTACTGTTGTTACAGGTAGCCTTTGAGGCAGTAATTATGATGAGAAGTGAGCTCCATCTCCTCAAGTGATACTCTGTTCATTCCTGTGTTCTGGTTTAAAATTTATGCAAAATATTGAACAAGCCCATTGGATGGTATTTTGCACATATGAAAATCTTTGGTTTATTTTCAGTGCATTCAAGTATCGCTATATGAAACCATAAAAATATCACCTAAGTTCATAGAATAAATCACAGCCAGCTGCACATAGCAGACACTTTCATGCCTTTGGTGATTACAGATTTCGCAATATTTAAGGTCTGATAAAATAGCAACAAGTATTCACAAATGTTATTTTGTACAGCGAATGTGATGATAATGGGTATTCTCTTCAGATAGCACATGGGCTCTGAAAGACTAATTACAATTCCTATAGATTTTCTTTTGCCCGAGACTGTTTAACATAAAAAGTCTTCAGGATAAACATTGATTTTAAGTCTAGTATGATCCTAACAAAGGTTATATTAAACAAATTAAACTACACGCAATAATCAAATTCTTAGGTCACTACCAATTCGGCCTGAGTGAAGTCAATGATCAAAGTCTTCCATTAAAGGGAGTTGTTCTGAATCCACTGACTAAACAATACTTGATTCCATAATTGAGCCATCCCTGCTGTTGTTTTACTGTTTTTCAATATGCAGATAATTGCACCATGATATGTTGTTAAATATCTCAGGCAGAATTTAATACCCCCCCCCCACCACCCCCCACCCCCACCCCACCCCCCAACCCCCCAAGAGGCAAGTTCTGAGGCAGCGGGGGCCGCTTGATCGATTGGGAGGGTGCAGAGTGGGGAATTTGCCGCCTCCGTGCCTCCCACACTCCTGATTAAGTCCAGGGCAAGAAAGGTTAGAGGCAGCCTTCCTGCCTTGATGCCAATTGGGGCCCATAAGTGAACAATTAATGTCCATTAAAGGGGATCAACCTTTGGTATTGAAACAGCTGCTGGTAGGGAACTTGCCACATGGGGAGACGGACAAACAAACCCTGTCTAATTTGCTTGCGGCAAAATCAGCCACCCCACTGTCTTTTCTTTCCAACCCCTCCCCAACCACTCACCAGTGACACCCTCCCTGCAAACCCCATCCCACTGTCCAGGGGTCCCACGATGAACCCTGTTGAAGGCCCAAGTGTAGTACCAGCAGCATCCACTGATCCTGGAGATGTTGTTGGTTATGAAGAGCTTCTGGCCTCTGATTGGCTGGCAGCTCTTAGGAGCGGCACTTCCTACTGGGGGAAGTCTTGCAATTAAATGCCCCCCATGGAGCCAGGAGCCCCAGCGGCAGTATTCCTGCTGCCAATTATGAACTTAATTCCCTCGGGGCTCCCAGAGATCAGGTTGCGAAGGTGCCACCAATTTTGATGATGGACACTGGGCTTCCCACCTCCTTCATTAAGTTCCATCCCCTAGAGTAAATCAGTCTATGATAGTTGTACAAAATGGTGTCAGAGTGAATGGCGGCCCATTATATACTTGCTCAATTTTCCTATCCATCGATTTTAATGGAAAAGAAAATTGGGTCTGGTGTAAAACAAGCATTTGTCAAACCCACCACATCAGAGCAGGAAAGTGCCAGGTTGGATCATCAAGCTGGGCTAAGCTGGATTATTTCCATTGGTGTGGTGATAAAGGAGGTACAACTGAAGTTGTCATCCTAAAGATAGAGGGGGAAAATGAATCTTATTCTCCATTTTCTATCCAGTGATTTCTGCTGGAAAATCTAATTATGTGCAAATTAGGTGAAGGAAGGAGCTCAGTTGTGATGATCCTGTAATAAGATAGTCTGTTGGTATTCATTGCTGAGGATCACATATAAAGATTGACCACTTGGACAGTAATATGGAAGTAAGTCAGAGAAAGGAGAAAAGAAAAGTATTTATTTTTAAGGATCACAACAGAAAAGTATTATGTTATATTTGTTAGGGCACTCAAACAAAACGGACTGTAAATGTTTACAAAAATTTTGCTTTTCACCTGTTAAAGGGGAGGGGGGTGGGGGCGGGTGGAGGGAGTGGAGGGCGGCTACATAGTGTTCACCACCATTACCATTGTGAAACGGATAGAAACATCTGCCACCTGGGCATGCAAAGTTAAATACCAAACCCAGAAGTTATTGTCAGTGATTCCCTGCTCCTCCACAAGGTGAACCATTGAAGTTCTGACAGATGGAAATCTTCTGAAATTACTTAAATTGACATGAACTTCCATTTTTACACTCTTACTCTCACTGCAACAGCCTCTGAAAAAGTTACCCTTTGTTAAATGAGGTGTGACTGGGTTTTGAAAATGTGATAAGTTCATAATTACTGCTGAACAACCTCTCTGGTTCTGAAAAACTTATTCGGCCATAACTTCCTGTATTTGGATTTCAAGAAGGCTTTTGATAAGGTCCCCCTTAAGAGGCTAGTGGCAAATTAAAGCACATGGGATCGGGGGTAATATACTGGCATGGATTGATAATTGGTTGACAGACCGGAAACAGAGGGTGGGAATAAATGGGTCTTTTTCCGGATGGCAGGCAGTGACAAGTGGTGTACCGCAGGGATCAGTGCTTGGGCCCCAGCTGTTCATGATATATATAAATGACTTGGATGAGGAAACCATTGCAATATTTCCAAATTTGCTGGCAACACAAAATTGGGCAGGGTTCTGAGGAGGATGCAAGGACGCTTCAGGGCAATTTAGACAAGTTGTATGTGTGGGCAAACACATGGCAGATGCAGTATAACATGGATAAATGTGAAGTTATACGCTTCGGTGTGAAAAACAGAAAGACAGAGTATTATTTAAATGGTGATAAATTGGGAAATGTGGATGTACAAAGGAATTTGGGTGTCCTTGTACACCAGACAATGAAATTAAACAGGCAGATGCAGCAAGCAATTAGGAAGGCAAATGGTATGTTGGCCTTCATTGCAAGAGGATTTGAGTTCAGAAGTGGGGATGTCTTGCTGCAGTTATACAGGGCCTTGGTGAGACCACACCTGGAGAATTGCATGCAGTTTTGGTCTCCCTACCTAAGAAAGGGTATACTTGCCATTGAGGGAGTGCAGCGAAGGTTCACTAAGCTGATACCAGGGATGGCAGGACTGGCGTATGAGGAGAGGTTGGTTGGTCTGGGCCTGTATTCACTAGAGATTAGAAGAATGAGAGGGGATGTGATTGAAACATATAAATTCTAACAGGGTTAAACAGACTAGGTGCAGAGACGATGTTTCCCCTGGCTGGAGAGTCTCAGGATATGGGGCAGGCCATTTAGGACTGAGATGAGGAAACATTTCTTCACTCAGAGGGTGATCAACCTGTGGAATTCTCTACCACAGAAGGCTGTGAATGCCAGGTCACTGAGTATATTCAAGAAAGAAATTGATACATTTTTGGATATTAGGGGCATCAAGGGGTATGGAGAGAAAGCGGGAATATGGTGTTGAGATAAAGGATCAGCTATGATCATATTAAATGGCGGAGCAGTCTCAAAGGACCAACTGGCCTACTCCTGCTCCTAGTTTCTATGTTTCTGTTTTTTCCGAGCCCCAAGGCATCATATTTGTGGGTTACCCCAAAGGTGCGCTGGGGAATCCACCGCCACCCCCAGAAATTCCTGATAAGTTTTCCATGGCAATTGCCTAGGAAGTACAAACTTTCCACGGGCAACTGCTGTGCACTGGTAACCAACCGAAAATGCGATTTAAATCATGATCTTCAAATGGTTCCGACTGTGTCACGCCAATAGTTACCCAGAAGAAGTTAGATGAATTAAAACTACTTCTAGCTTCTGGATAACTATTATACAGTTCAACACCGATCTCCCAACGGACCCTCCCCACAGGCCTGACCTGACCTGATCCAAGCTCCCCCAAGGCCCAACCAAACCCTACCAACCCCCCCAACCCCAGAGCCCGACCTGGCCTGACTCAACACTTCCCAAGGCCCTGCCTAACCCAACCCAACCCTGCAACCCACCCCCCCACCCCCCTCTCCACCACCACCAAGGGCAGACCTGCCTCAACCCCCACAAGGCCCAACCTGAACTGACTCCACCAAGGCCCAACCCAATCAACCCCCACCCCCCAATCCTACCCACTTAGCTTATATACTTACCCTCTCTCTGCCTTGTCAAAGAGCTTTAAAGCTGCCTGGATCTCTAAACTTTTCTGGCTTACAGCAGCTAGTGCTATAAAAAAGGGTGTGTGGCTTACTTACCTGTGACTCTACAGCCCTCAACCCTAGAGCCTGGGAATATGCTGCACTGTCCAGATCTTACCCAACCTGAGTCAGAAGGACAGGTGAGTTGGATAGCCTGGATTTCAGGGTAAGAACTTTCGAGCGGATTGACAATCTGACTCAATTACCACTTCATCGGAAGTTAGGGCCCCTTTTTCTGCTTGCGAAATATCACATTTCTCCATTACATAAAATCCCATGCTGAGCGTCCCGATGTCAACCCGCGCTCACGCGATACTTCAGTCGGCTGGAATGCGCAAAAGGCGGAGGCTCGCCTGCCGACAATTAAGAGGCCAATTAAGGTAATTAAAGCTGCAATTGTCTCTGATTTTCCATAGTCCATCCAACCATATAGTTGGCAGATAAGCAAATCGGCCAAGCAGACTTTGCATTCTTCGTGAAACCTCATCCAAGGATGGGATGAGGTTTCTGTTATTAAAAGAAGGAGAAATAAAAATATAAGGACAGTATTTTTATCATGTGTATGTTCAGGATTTTTTATTCATTTGGCTTCACTGGCTGGGCCAGCATTTATTGCCCATCCCTGGCCGTTAATTGGCCAGCCAGTGTGAAATCGCAGTTTGGGGCTGATCGCAGTAGGCAGTCTGTTCCCTGGCCCATCCCGGGCCCGCTGATCGCACCCATCCTCCAACCTAAAAATCCTGCCCAGAGCTAATGGCCAAAATCATACCAAAACCTAGGAAGTAATGCTGTAAGGACTGAAAGCAGGTGCCAAGCAGTTGTGGGTGGGTGGTGGGGCCCAGTGCAGGCTATTACTGGCAGTAACCAATTAAGAAACGGCTGCTGGGACATCCATCCAATTGGGGATGGTATCCCACCTCCAAGAGCTGCTGGTCCAATCAGAGAGCCAGCAGCTCAGCAGCCTTGGCAGCACCACCAATAGAGATGGCCACTGTTGAGTCTGCAGGCAGAGTAAGAGGGCTCCTCCATGTTGAGGCATCCTGGAAGGTCAAGTAAGCTTTTTGTACTGTGGTAGGCAGCACCTGCAATTGGAGGGGTGAGCCCTCCAGTGGCAGCAGCAGAGATGCCAGTTCGACCATTATCAGTAAGTAGCCTCCCCATGGGCCATGGATTGCCCATTAAGGCCCCCACCCCACTGGCCCAGGAACCTGACGGGGCCCTGTACCAGTGATGATAATATCCCAACAGTGGTGGAAATTGGTTGCTAATGGGCCAATTAATTGGCTTAATTGGTTTCTCTCCCCTGGTTGGTAGGCAGCCATTCTGCTGGCATTCCCACCATTGGGAATATCCCGTGACAGTAGGTAGACATCATGCCCCCCTCCCAATGCCTTCTACCACCCTGATATGAGGTCTCCCAGTCTGTCTCCAAAGGGCTGGTCAAATCCTGTCCAGTATTTCAGATCAGTGACTTTTCTTCAGAACTGGAGAAATATTCTGATATCTAGCACCTGCAGTATTTTGCTTTTCCTTTTACTTCCTGGCTTGCTGTCTGTGAGAATTCTTCAATGTGATTGGCTGCTTAGCTTGCTTGCTGACATCACTGTTGCTGGATGCTGGAGGTCCTCTTGAGCTGACGCCAGAATGAAAGCAATGTTAAGAAAGGAGAAATCACACCAGAGATCCATGTTCTTTGTGTGCTCCTTCCTTAAGTTTCGCAACAAGCACACAACTCAACCCAAGGTTTTGTTGCTTGTTTTCTCCACGTCTGCCAATGCAGTTAGTTGTTTAAATACTATCTTAAGCAAGAGATATGTCGAAGAAGTGATTGGTGAACTGACTTATTTGTGGTTTAAAGAGAACAAAGGAAAACTGATGTAGAGAGGACTCAATGAGAAAGAAAATAGTGCATTAATAACAGAGTATAAATACAAAACTGTTGGATAGAGTTCAAAAAAGGCCACTTAAAGTAAGGATTGAAGTGTTTTTACTCTAGAATCTTTGGCTTTCTGTCCCTCTATATTGGTAAAATTCCTTCCATGCCAAGTGGCACTGCCATGTGCCAAGATCCCAGTGCCATGGAGCCAGCCACATTTACACTGCAGGGTATTTTCAAAACATTTATAGCAACAGAGAAACAATTGGATATACATCAAATAATGCACAGTTTTGTCTTTTAAGTTGTACTTGTAATTTTGAGTTCCTGGTCATATACCTCAGTTCCCGGGATCAGCAAAATATTGGCCTAAAATGGCTTGTGCCACTAGAGGTATCAGTTTACTTCTATCTATGGTCATTGATGGAAGTCCATTGATGGAAGTCAAGAGCTCCTTTTGATATACTTCTCCATGGTTGCAGGAGGGATACGATTCTTAGTGTCCATCTTATATTAATGGACCAAAAATAAAAATAGCTGGAAAAACTCAAGTCTGACAGCATCTGCAGAGAGGAATACAGTTAATGTTTTGAGTCCATATGACTCTTCATCAGAACTGAGGAAATATAGAAATGAGGTGAAATATAACCTGGCTGAGGGGGGTGGGACAGGTAGAGCTGGATAGAGGGCCAGTGATAGGTGGAGGCAAAGAGGAGATTGCCAAAGATGTCATAAACAAAAGGACAAAGGGGTGTACACTTTCAGTGCAAAATAAAAGGGGCAAGGTGCCTCCCTCCAGCTGGGGGGTGAAAGTGAATTTGTATTATAACATACTGGATCATTGAGCTTTTCATTAAGTATCAATTCTAAGTTTAATCAAAGCATTATTAAGGAGCTATATGCACATTTCTAAAGAATGGAAAAATGTAATCTGTGAATGAAAAATAAAGGAGAAATACATTCTGATTTTACATTGCATATTACCCCTAGATATCAGGAATAGGTATCCCTCAGGTTTTACTGAGACAGCAACTATTAAATTTTATTGGTTCAGGAAGGCAGATGACAGTGGCTTTTAACTTGCTTTTATAGCATCAATGGCAGTTACATCTGGGTCTGTCAGTTAAATTCTTCTTCATGCTGTGGAGGCTTTTCACCTATCATGGCAGTTAACCTGACATGTCTAGGCCATGAATGACAGTTGTTTAAATGTGTTATTCAAATCCCATGAGTCCATCATTTGAATGTTATCTGACATGCAAGTCATAGTTGCAGTATTTGTACCGTCATAGAACTGTGGAAATAAAAATCAGCTTTCCACACTTATGTCACAGTGAAATATTGGCCTCACCACATGATTTGTTTTCCCTCTCTGCATTAAAAAGCTATTATTTATCCAGGCTGTTCTATTACTCTCCTTCACAGTGGTGTTGTATCCCCTACTATACCTATCTTTTTCAGAGGTCACTGCTATTTGCCTTCCAAGAGGCTATTACAACTTTTATTCCATTCCACAATGAGTCTCCGGTCAAATGAAATCAGTGTCAAAAACTACCCATAAATATTTCTGTAATTTCTACACACTCGGCGGGTGTAATTTTGGTTCTGTGTGATAGTGTAAATCAGCAGTCCGATTTATACTCTTCCTGAATTATATTTCCATTGAAGTCAAAGAATTTTTTTAAAAATCAGCAGCAAAGTAAAACTGGCCACCCATTCACTATTACCCATCTTACACTAACACGCAAAGTCAATATTATCCCCAACATGTATAATAGGATCTGGGTATCCTGGTACATGAATCACAATAAGTTAGTATGCAGGTACAGCAAGTGATTAGGAAGGCAAATGGAATGTTATCCTTTATTGCAAAGGGAATGGAATATAAAAGTAGGGAAGTTTTACTACAGCTGTACAGGGTCTTGATGAGATCACATCTGGAATACGGTGCACAGTTTTGTTCTCCTTATTTGAAAAATATAAAATTGCATTAGAAGTAATTCAGAAAAGGTTCACTTGATTCATTCCTGCGATGAAGGGTTATCTTATGAAGAAGGTTGGACAGGTTGAGCCTATACACATTGGAATTTAGAAGAATGGGATGTGATCTTGTTGAATCATATAAGGTCCTGAGGGTCTTGTTAGGATGGATACTAAGGGGATGTTTCCTTTTGTGGGGGATGCCAGAGGACATAATTTCATAGTTTAAGATTAAAGTGCTCTCCCCTTTAAAATGGAGATGAGGAGAATTTTTTTCTCTCTGAGGGTCACTATTATGTGGAATTCTCTTCCCAAGAAAGCAGTGGAGGCTCAGTAATTGAATTTATTCAAGGCAGAGTTAGATGGACAAGGGAGTCAAGCGTTATGGAGGCCAGACAAGAACGTGGAGTTGATACCGCAACCAAATCAGTCATGAGCTTATTGAATGGTGGAACAGGCTCAATGGGTCAAATGGCTTATTCCTGCTCCTAAGTCCTATGTTCTTATATTCCTATGAAACATTTGAATTTTTACCCAATTTTGTTTTAACCTGGAACCTCAACAGATTCATTCCCTCAGATTTAACTTTGAACTGTTTATGCTGGTGCCAGTGGAACCATTTTGCTTGCTGGAGTATAAATTTTTCTTATGGTAAAAACAGAAAGCACACCAGGAAATGGTGAATAGCATCGCTTGTCCCAAGGGTAAGCTCTTCACAATTCATTTCTGAGTTTGTTGTTAACTGGTCATGAAGTCTTCCTTGCTGTTAGGATAAATTCTAATAAATATATAAATTCTTATCCAACTGTTGCTCATTATGTATCTTAATTAGCAAAAGAAAGGGAAACATTTGAACACATGAAACTCTGCATAGATCTTTGACTTTTCAGACATTAATTTGAATCAGTACCAAGTATAAAATGAAGTATTTTATTCGTTAATATCTGCAAATGCAGCAGCTAGTTAATGTTAGAACTTTTGCCATTTTGCAGGGGTGGGTGTAGAGCAATACAAGAAAATAGTTTATAACAATTTGAAGTGATGTTCTCTGTATGAGATCTTCCCAAGACAAAGATTTGGAACATTTCTTAATTTACAGCATTCTTGCTTCTTGTAATCTTGTTTTATTTATGTTTTTATTTGGGCAGAAATGGGTTAATCCAATATTAACTCAGTTGTTTGCAGTCAGCAGATGATCACAGCGCAATTTGTACAGGAAATGAACAAACATATCTTTCTAGTGAACACCCTCTTTTTGCATAACATTAAAACAATACACTTTAAAAGATACAATAGCCTTGATTTCAGTTCCTCTTATGCTCTATAATATAAAGTCAAGACATATATTCAACTGAAATCTTTTTTCTGGGTTTCAGAAAACTGAAAAACAAATCAGCAGATTTGGTACAGATTAATACCTCACTTACTTCACAGATCGAGGCTGTAATTATTTGCCAGGATATGTTATATTGTTTACCATTTATCAATACCTAATTAGTTTGCAGATTTTTTTCTCTACCTTAATCTCTCTCTAATCAGCTCCTTGGAGGGGATGAAGTCTTGCAGTCTTGCAGATGTGAGCACACACCAAGCACATGGAAGTAGCGGGATTTAGGGGACTCTTGAGTATGTCACATGGCTTGGGAATTTCCCAGGGCAAAGAGCTGCTCGCAGCAAAGATTTCAATGCTAGTTTGTTCCAAAAAGGCTATTATTCGCCTGGTTTATCAGGCATCACGTCTGTTTGTAAACAACCGAAAAAATGTGCCAAATTCAAATTTCACTCGTCCCTGAACGAGAGAAATAGTGAGGAGGAACAGCATGACAGATGGCCTTTTGAAGATATACCAAACCCATTCCACATCAGGCTTTCTTTTGAGAAATCTTTTTTGGATGAATTTAACTTTTGAGAGATTGCTTTCTGTCCGATAGTTATTCCATAAACAGCCCTATTTTGTTACTTTTAGCCTTTGCTTATTTGGTTGCCCAGTTGATTGTATTAGGGATAGCATCCTGTTTGATACCAGCATAAAGTTCAAAGGTAACATTCATGGAAACTTAGTAACCCTTTCAGAACGTTTTGATTTCCAAATTTTTCAGCAAAGGAGGCTACTAAAACTCCAAATGAACGTAGGAAGCATGATTATCTAGACAAGCCAGTGTATTAAACGAGATTTATTTTTGTTATATCATCAATACCGCTTTTGCTTAATTTACTGAATAGTCTTCAAGCTTTATGGCAACATTAGTCGTTATAACAGGTGGGGCTAGAGTTTTTGCTTTAGGGGAATTGTGAAATTGCCCCCTAATTGTGCACGAAATTGCACTGGTTAAGTTTTTGCAAATTTAGTTTGCATAATCACAAACAGAATCTTCTGCGAATCAGCACAATCAGCTTAATGGAACATTATCGTTCCTTTTTACCCCCAGTTTATCATTAATATATTTAAGAGTGATAATCTGGCACAGTTTTATCAATACAGCTGAAAATGAGTTTATCATCAAAGGTAAGCATTTTTTAGAAGGATGTTTAGTCCTCCACCTGTGAGTAACCAGATTTTAAATAATTGAAACTGGCTTAAAAATCTATGCTAAATCATTTGATAACTTCATTGGATACAGTAGTCATTTTCTTAGTAAATGTAATATTTCTTGATATGGGAAAACTTTTAAACAAACCTAAACATGCCTGTAAACTGAAAAAAATGAGCAGAATTTGAAGAGTCTTCCCAAACCAATGCAATCAGCAGAATCTTGCAATGTTGACCTGAAGTGTGGTCACCTCTCTGGGAAGGGGCCTGATCCAGATGAACAGAATCTTGAGTCAATGCTAAAGATCACAGGAAACACAAGCATTAAGTGGTTATGGGTACAACTCAACTGCACTAAGTTTTCCGAAATGTTGCACTAGTTCAGCTGATTCTGCCCAGCCATTACTAGCAGGGACAAATAGAAGCTCAACTGTGTGATGCTCAACAGAAATATGGAGCTGAATATTTACAGCCTCCCAGCGGCTGGGTGGCAGATGGATGGGAGCCATAAAATTTGGGCACCATGCCAATGGCGGCATTCCCAGCACATACCTGCCTGCCCCCACTGCAATTTTACCAACTGCAGGGAGACATCAGGAGGCCCAGCCAACTGTGGGCCAATTGAAGCCACTGTGGCCTCTTAAGGGACTACTCCCACTGCCACTGGGACTTTATCCAGGATGGGGGATGCCAGTGCCAAGCACCCAGTCCATTCTGTGAAACTTGGCAGGCTGGTAGCCAGGCAAGGAAGGGGAGGTTGGGGGGCAGGGGGGGTGACTCCTTTTCAGGCCTCCTGTGTCAATGCCAAGGTAATTTCCCCCTACATTTCCCATTATCCCTGTCTACCCATCCCGCACCACCACCACCCCCACCCGTGACCCCACCGCTCTTCTTGGCCTGCCAGCTCCATTGCAACTTGCCTCCCTCTGTCAGTCCAGCAACGGCCACCACTCCCAGTGATGTTGCTAGGACTGGAGAGCTGTCAACCATTTGATTGGCCAGCAGCTCTGAGGTGGAACTTCCTCCATGATGGGGTAGAAGTTTTGCCTCAAGTCAACTAATGGCCCAACTTTAAGTGGCTGCAGGTGAGTCGGCCAAGCTGAAGGTGTGCTTGTCCACCCCCAACCATTCCCGACTTTTACCAAGAGGCCCGGGATCCCACCCCCAGCATAAAATTCAGCTCATGGAATAAGCCCTGGATTTAATAAAAATGCCAGGGATAAACTTTTGAACTTCTGCTTAAACTTTTGTCTTTACAATCTTTTTATATAATTGCTTTTATTTCATTAAGAAAAATCTGTGATAAGTAAGAACCAAGTTAAAATGTTAAGCCCTACCCAAGGATATACAAATCAACTTTCTATTCAGACCCTTATCTGCTTAAAAATGACATCACTTGGGTTTGAAATGCAGGTCAGGTGAACATAACCATCATTGGCTGTATCTCGATTCAAAGATGAAGTATTCAGGATTGAGAGTTTCTGCCATGGGTTTTCATGTGACTGAATGGGCCGATTCTTGATTGACCCCCAGATCTTTGAGCACATGGGCCATATGTCCCACAGGATGAGAACTAGAGTGCAAAGTTTGCTTCCTTTCCTTTCCTTCTCTGCCAAGGTGCTGCCTCATCATTAAGACATTGTGACTCAAAGCATGATGCAGCTTGATGGACAAGTTGTAGCCATTCTGAACGATTAGTACCAATTTCCTCCCAGTCATTAATGTCAGTGCTGCTACGCTTCAAGGGGAGCTTCAGAGTGTCTTTGAAGCATCTTCTTTGTCCCCCCCCGGAGCACTGGCCAATTGAGTTGAGAAAACAGGACCTAATGGGGAGGACACTCTCCAGCCATCCAAACACTGTGCCTAGTCCTTGAAGTTGATTTCGCAGGAGTTCTGCCAGAATGCTTGTGGAGTTGGCTTCAAGAAGGACATTAGTATTTTCTTGATGGTTCTCCCGTGAATCCAAATGATGCAGCAGAGGCATCGCTAATGGAATTTCGCTAACACCCTGATGTTTCACTGATGCACAGTCCAAATCTCACTGCAGAACTGGAATGCATGATGAAACTGTTCTGTACACTAGGACTTTCGTTAACTTGCAGATATTTGTTGTCAAACGCTCACTGCTGTAGTTTGTAGAACACTGAGCGGGCACAGCTGATCCAGTGTTGGATCTCCTTGTCAATGGTGGCCTTTTGAGAGAAGCGGTTGCCTCGTTATGGGAAGTGCTCAATGTATTCCAGAGTTTACAGTATTCCAGAGTAAACAGTTTATAGCACTGGACTGCATTAACTTAGATTGTAGAAGGTGGCTGAGAAAGAGCAATTATAAATTTGAGTTCAAACTGATATGAACTATCCCATATAATGATCAGATCTGTATCTGTATATTAACTATCCTAGAGAGCACTATGAATGTCATGATCCTGCTTTTTAAAGCTCAGGACACCACCAGTGCACTCTAGTAAAGAAATACTAGCACATACACCAGTAACAGAGCTAGTGTTAACCAATTTATCTAAAGTGAAGTCTTTGGTGTACAACAGAAGCTCATGTATTGAAGTGGTTATATCACCAGAGTCAAAACCTCCACTGCTGCAGTGCTGGATTAAGATGGAGGCAGAAGCAAGACATAGATGTTTATGTTATCTACATTTATGGTTAATATGTGTATTACTGGCACCCAGTGATCAGTTGTGAAGTTGAAGGAGGACTTAACTCAGAAAGTTAAGTGTCAGGGAGATGTTGAAATTTGGATATAAATATTAGCAACCGGCTCATTTATTTAATGAACAATTTAGTTAAATAAAACAGGCACATGAACAGAAACCAACATAAAACAGTGTACATCAAATAACGTAGAACCCTCTCACTAGACTATATTGGCAACATATAAACTTTAAATTGGATCTCTGCTTCTAACAGAGAGAAACACTGCCAAACAGACCCTGATTTCGAGCATGCTTTCTCTTGGTTAAGTCAGCCTTGAGACTACCTAGGTGAAGACTGTCTTCTGAAGTTAACTCCCCTAGAGAAGTAACTTAACTTTGAAGTTTTTCTGGAACATAGGTTCTCAATGGATAAGATGTTCTCCCATTTTCCTTGTGCTCCAGGCCTCACTGGAGCACCTGAACCAAGCCAAGGTCACTTAATTAATATATATCCAGCAGGTTCCCAGTGTCAGTATGGTACACCTTGGGCACTAGATAGAAGGGGGATCCAACATCTTTGCTTTGACATGCTGCTTGGACACCAGTGGCCTGAAACCTTTCCCCTTCGGTTGATCAAGTTTCAGGGGTATCTAAGCCAGAACCTAGGCTTGAACCCCTAAGTAGGCGCCACTTCTGTTCCAAAGCTGACCTGAATGCTAGGCTCTTCCTGGCATCCAAACTGCAGAGTGGAATGGAGACAGGAGCCAAAGAAATTCCATTGAGGAAGAGCCTCCCTTTGGCCTCACCCCATCCAACATGGTGGGTCATGCATGGGGGCTGACAGAAGCCACATTACACCATGTGCAGAATCTTATAAGCAGAGGCTCAGCTTTCTGGCCATGGCAATAGGCCAGATGTTTATCGAGCCTCAACTCAACAAGTTAAGAACTAAAAACTAGGGTGCAACCATTCTCCTAACATGCATTCTGCCTTTGTTCAATTGGAAATTCTGAAAAAAAATCCCCAGAAATGTGTCTGTTATGGCCTTGTTAAAGATCAGACATAAGAAGAAGTTGTAGCAGAATTGCAGAGGGGTGGATACAAACAAAACTGGAGTTCTGCTAACAAAAGGACAAATTCTCTAACCGATAGAAATAAGAGACAAAGAAGAGTTCCCAACATTAGTGCAGATGCTTGTGTAATGCTATTTGATAACATTGAACTGCAGCTAACATTATTGTCATTTGACCGCTCTTATGCTTCTCAATGCATGCCACTGTTAGAAGCCACCTATTCACAAAGTCCACAAATTCTCTAAAAAAAACATGTGATCTTTGAATTACATCTCTAACCATTCTCCAAGATAATCAAAGCTGGATTTGATTTGGTTTTTGAACACAAAGTAGATGTGGAGGAATTGATGAGACATAATCCTGTTGATGTGTCTATGGTCTATATTACTGTGGTTAGTTGTAATTCTGCCTGCTCAATATCACACTGCAGTGGATTTTATCCATCTTTGCTCTATGGGTATTGAGCCAAGTCCCTTCCCAAAATGGTCCATGTATTGCAGCACCTGCGCTCCCGAACTCCACCCTTCCTCCTCGTGGAACAGGAAGCCAGCTGAATTTCCCCACGTGAATCTGGAAATCTGCAACTGGGGAGCAGTTAGATGCTATGGTTCACTAGTAACAATTAAATGAGACCAAAATCTGAACATTCCGACTGTGGCTTTGGGCACACCACTAACTTTGCATCCATTTTGAGTCAATGTTGAAAATCGCTCATTATCCAGATCTTTATGCCCAGTGTAAGTTTGTGAGCGACATTAACGTTTCTGTTCTTGGTTCATTCTTGGCATCTTTGATTGTGAATCTGACCCAATGCTGCTTTAAACAAATGTCCAAATACAGAGGAGGAATCTTAGAAAATCCTAAAAATCCCGAATTGCATTCTAACCAGCACTGATATCATAGGATCATAGAATAGTACAGCATAGAAGGAGGCCATTTTGTCTCTCAGGTCTACACCAGCTTTTTGAAGGGCAATCCACCTGCTTCCACTTCCTGCTCTTTCCCTAAATCTCTTCAATTGCTTTTTCCTTTAGGTATTTATCCTACAAAAATGCAATTGAATTTTTATCCACTACACTCTCAGGTAGTGTATTCCAAATCATAACCACCTGTTGTGTAAAATGTTTTCCTCATGTCATCTCTGCTACTTTTGCCAATCACCTTAAACCTGTGCCTTCTGGTTATCAAGTCTTCAGCCATTGGAAACAACTTTTCTTTATTTATTCTATTTAAATCCTTCATGATTTTAAACACCTCTATCAAGCCTTCCCCCTAGTTTTCCCTGCTCTATGTTGAACAACACCAGCATTTACAGTCTACCCATATAACTGATTCCTCATCCCTGGAACCATTCTAGTAAATCTCATTGTTCCCTGTTGAAAGTCTTAACATCTTTCCTAAAGTGAGGTGCCCAGGATTAGACAGGATACTCTTGCTGGGGCCAAACTAATGTTTTATATATGCTGCTCATCACAACCTTGACTGTTGTATACTCTGCTTCTATTTACAAATCCAAGGATCCCATAGGTTTTATTAACTGCTTCATTCGTCTGTCCTGCCACTTTCAAAGATTTGTGCATCCCACTTCGGTCTCTCTTTTCTTGGGTCCCCTTTAATATTGTACCATTTAGCATTTACTGTCTCTCGTCTCGGACAACTGGAGGTAAGGAATAATCATCAAGCTGCCAAAGAAAGGAAACCTCAGTGACTGCAACAACTGGAGGGGCATAACGCTACACTGTACCTGGCAAGATCTTCAGTACAACGCTGCTCTACAAATTGAAAGCAGAAGTAGCCAGTACCCTTTGCAAAGAACAGGGAGGCTTCCGGGATGGCAGTTCATGGAACAAGCAGATTGTTATACTTAGGAACAACATAGAACAGAGTCTCGATTGACAGAAACCAATTGTTCTATACTTCATTGATTTCAACAAGGCTTTCGTGAACGTCCATTGGCAATCATCCTGTTACATGGCAAGACAATATGACATTCCAGAGTGTTATATTAACATCTTCAAAGTCTTAAACCTTGACTCCAGCTGCTGCATCAAGACCAACATGGGCACCACGGACTCCTTCCACATCAAAGGACAATGACAAGGCTGCATTCTGTCCACATTCCTTTTCCTCTATTATCGATTTCAGCATGAGGAAGGCGATGGTGGATACAGACTTCGGCATCCTATGGCAACACCACCTGTTGACAGACCTGGATTTCACAGATAATATCGCCCTGTTGGTCAACGAATCACACGCACTCCAAGACATGACCACCAGTCTTCAGAGTAGCAGCCCCAAAGTTAGTCTATGCATCAGCTGCAAGTAGATCAAGATAGTGATAGCTGAATGGCAACAAGGCCCTCCCATCACCATCGGACAACAGAGCATCAAGGACATCAACTGCTTCCCCTACCTAGGAAACAACATCTCAATGGAAGGTGATGTAGAGATCGATGTCCACACAAGAACTAGCAAAGCAGCATTGGTCTTTCAACGTCTTCACATGGTCTGGGCACTCAACACTATCAACACAGCCTTGAAGCTGTAACTCCACACATCCATAGTAATATCAACTGCAATCTATGCCAGTGAGACATGGAAGAGAACAACAAAGCGTCCCATAAGTTGGACATCTTTCATCAGCGTTGCCTATGTAAGATCCTGGGCATCACATGGAGAGACAACGTCAACAATGAAGAAGTGCTACACAGAAATGGTCAGAAGAGCTTGCAGTATATTATGACAGAGAGCTGACTCAGACTGGCCGGACACGTAGCTCATCTCCCGGACATCCCAGTAATGGCAGTAGAATGGACACCACCAGATGGAAAAGATGACAGGGCCAGCCAAAGTAGACCTGGTGAAGTATAGTTCAGAAGGACCTTCAATAGTGGGTAACCAGCTGAGCTGGAGTGGAAGAAGTTGCAATGGACCGGGGCCTGTGGCTGAGTCTTACAGCCCATTGAGTGGCATGGAACTAGAAGAACTAAGTCTAAGTCTCTCATCATTCTTCCTACCAAACTATATCACCTCATGCTTTTCTGCATTGAATTTAATGTGCCATGTGTTCACTCATTCTTCTTGCCTGTCTATTTCCTTTTCAAGTCTATGACTATCTTCCTCACTGTTCACTACACTTCCAAAATTCATGGCATCCGCAAATTTTGAAACTGTGCCTCTACACAGAATCAGTTATGGAAAGGCTACCTCAAGCCTATTGGACAATTGAAGTTTACATTCCTCCTAAGCTTTATTGCCTACCATTTATGTACTGTATATTTTTGTCTTCAGTGATAATCAATTGCACGTGAGTCATGGTTTTAATAAATCTATTTCCTACATAATTCTTATATTAGTTGCCTTTATTTGTGAAAGCACAATTTAAATACTATCTTAGATCCAAGTGATTCAAATTAAATTGAACATTAATTGCTAAATGCTGAGATTCAAAAAGAAAGTGAAACCATTCTTTTTTGAGAATAAATTAGGTGCGTTATGACAGATGGGATCAAGGTCTGGTCCCTCAGGTGGCTGTTAGCAGTTAGTTTCAGCCCAGTTCCCTATAGACATGAGTCGGTAGCAGAAAACTGCCCATCAATTGTCACTAATTAGTACTAATTGCATAATATTATTCTCAAAGACCATTAGGATAGAAGAGGAGGGAAATGGAAGTCTCACGCCAGCATAAAATGGAGATGCTGAATTTGGAGTTAAAGCACACAGTTGGAATAATTTTAAAATATTTCTATACTCCAGCTAACCTATGCAAGCTCATAGCAACCCATGACTATGTGCCACTCATCCCCATAGCCCTTTAAAGCCCTTATGTCAACTTACTGCCACCTCTTGTCAACCCATGGCCCCCCACTTATCCCCATAGCCCTTTATAGCTCCTATGTCAACTTATTGCCAACACATGCCAACCAATGTCCCCACGCCTACCTCCCTTGCCCTTACATCCTCCATGCCAACTCACCCAGTATCCACCATGGGCAGACTTCAGGAGTTATGCTGAGATGGAATAAAATGAAGTTCTAAGTATCTATTTCAATCTTCAGTATTTTAAAATAAACACTCTAATGTATGAAAGCCCATTCAATGCATTTAAATCCCATCAAGTACTTAATCCCTTATTAAAACAAGCATTTCCTTCAAGTATTTAATCTCTCTATAAAAACAAACATGTGTATGTGTTGCCCCCACATCAAAGACAGCTAATCCTTTTATATCTACATGGAGCTGTGAATCAAGCTGTGAATTTACAGGCCCTACAACTATGATAATGATAGATTGTGGAAGCAGTCAGGCAGCACTAATCCTATATTTATAATCATCAGGCTGAACATCTATTGAAATTGCAAACAGATTTTTTTCCACTAAAGTAACAGCAGGCTGTCTTTTTTTCTCAAAATTTAAAGGGCAGAGTACTTAATTAACTTGACAGCTTAAAGGTACCACCTTTTTTACCCATTAATATCTACAGCTAACAATCCAAAAGGGATACATGCACTGTCCAAAAAGGGGCATCTGGACCTCTCCAAAAGGGTTATCTGGACACTCCAAAGAACTCCAGTAGGGTTTAGATCTTTTCCTCAAGTGTCTAAGGCCCAACAGTTGCATTTCAGAAATCTGGGTGTTGAAATTTGCTTCTGAGTGAAGGCAGCTGCACTTCTAAATGTGCTGCTGCCTCCGCGAATTGTGCATATGTGAAATACCTCCCACCCCCATTCCCCCTCCCAGACTCTAAACGGTGGGTGCCAGGTTCAGGGGTGAAGTATTTTGGGGGCATTTTCTTTGTTAAAGGTCCATTTAAATGTAAGTTACTGTTGATGAGATGGCAGAGGTAAAAACAGTGGCATGTTGCACAATTGCCTTTGGGAATGAAGAGATTGTGCCTGGCTCCAAACTTGCAGCAGGTCAGAAAACAGAGGGGACAAATTAATTTGCATGTCGTTGCTACTGTTTCCCCCAGGAGTAGGCAGGAGCATGGGCTACATGCCCCATCCACATGGTGTTCTTCCTAACTGCGGGGAATGGTGGTAAGTTTGCAGGGTGCCACTTTGCAAACACATTTCTCCCCCTAGGTATCTTGATTGTTAAACACAATCCTCAGAAATAATGGAACATCACAAATAGCCTGGGGAAATTTAAAACATATGAAGAGGATCACAAAATATCAACTTACCTCAGTTGATAGACTCTGAAGTCAGAAGTTTCTAGATTCAATTTCTACTTCAGGCCTTAAAGCTATTATCCAGGACAATATCTCATGTCAATTCTGAGGAAACAGCCCAATGTCAGTGGTGGCATCATGTAGGTGTGGTGTTAAATCGAAGCTCCTGTTTTGTCAGGTGGATTTAATTGATCCCATGATACTGTTCAAAGAGTTGGGAATTCTCCCAATGACCTGCCCAATAGTTCCACCAATATGCACTAAATAAAGCTTAGCTAGTTGTTCTGATTTACTGTTTGGCGATCTTACTGTGCAATTTGGTTGCTGCGTTGGCTTACAGAACAGGAATTAATTTAATGTAAAATGGTTTCAGATGTCCTGAGGATTTGATAAGTTGCTACATAAATTATTTCTGTCAGGAAAGAAGGTTACTAATAACAAGGCCTGAAAAACAATTAGTTGTGAACTAACCTGTTCTATTTAGATAACTTGGACAGTGTGGACAAACTAATTTTGAAGGCATTAAAATGAATCTAAAACATGTGATCCTAACACTACGTGTGTGCAAATGCAGCATGGTTGTAACAGGAAATAATAATATTCATATTAAGTTGCCAATTTATGCCAGCATCTTCCGTGTCACATGAGGCAGATTATCTATAATTGAAAACGCATTAATTTCAGCTAACATGAAACTAAAGAGAACTGATTAAGTTACAAGAGATGACTCAAATTATGCATCCGATACCCTGTTTTTAAAAAAAAATCACTGAATTCTCACTATCCAAATGTTGTAATTTAAACTTAAACTTGCAATTTTTTTCCGCACACCGAGTTGTAGAGACTGTGTTTCTCCACTATTTTATTGTCCTACAGCAGTCATAGGCAAAAATACGCAATGAGATCACATATAACAACTTGTATCTATATAAATAAAGAAAAAGGGTGCATCTATACAGTGTCTCTCACAACCTCAAGCCATCCAAGCCCTTTCCAGCCAATGAAATAATTTTGAAGTGCAGTCACGGTTGTAATGTAAGAACTGCAGAAGCCTATTTGAACTCAACAAACTCCCACAAACAGCACTGTCATAATATTCTGATAATTTGCTTCAGTGATGTTGATTGAGGGATACATGTTGGTCAGAACATTGGAAATACCTCCCCTGATCTTCTCTGAAATACTGCAAAGGGTTCTTTTACATCTCCTTAAAAGGGTGGACAGCACCTCAGTTTAATATCTCATCAAAAAGACAGCAACTTTGACAGTGCAGCTCTCCCCAGTACTCCATTGGAGTGTCAACCTAGATTTTTGTGCTCATGTCCCTGGAGTGTCATTTAGAGCCCTGGAACTGCTGACAAAGGTATGAGTTATACCCACTGAGCTACATCCTTTAACTTTTAACATAGTAAAACATCTCAAGATGCTTTATAGAAGTGAAAAAGTTGAATACAGAAAAAAAAGCATGTGCACATTCAAATATTGGACAGTAATTCACATGCCGCTTATATCTGTGCCTGTGTTAGCTTTACAGACTTTGAGGAAGAATTGCAGGACAATAGTTCCTATGGTTGTGAAAGGGGCAGAGATGAGTTTGAAGAATGATTGGCTAGTGCAGAGTAGAGAGCTAACATTGTTACCATCGCTGTCCAGTTAATTTGTTATTCAGACATCATGGGACTATGAAATTGAAGATGTTTCAACAGTAATTGTCTCCTTTCATAGCATGATGCAAATTGTTGGTACACAGATGGACAGTGCTGTACAGCAAGAATTCTCTGACCTATTGTAATAAGCTTGGAATGCAGGACTAGTTTATTGGAAGAAACAGTAAACTTCATTTACAGTCTCCAAATTAGGCTATATGCTTGTTCCCAGACCAGTGCTAAAAAGCTCCACCCCAAAGATTCTCCGCACTTAGGGCTAATTCATCCATACTGTTATGTGGATCATATGACTGTAAGAAATGGGTTAACTTACAATCATTACATTCCTCCCCCTTTAATTTTGCTTCACCCTCTTATTTACAAAAACATCTTAACCCATATTATATATAACTATATACAGTTCATGCCATTATAAATTTAGCCCTTGAGGAGGTTTCCGGATTTGAATCGAGTGAAGCAACTCTACAATTGGAAGTTCTTCCATTGAATCTACTTGCACAGGTGTTGCAGCATCAGGGACATCCTTAGGCAATGGCAGTTCAATTATTTACTTCAGAGACATCCAGTGTGTCTATTCTTTGTTGATCTGGCACCTCAGGGATCAAAGTTTCAACTTCGATTTCAGGTGGATTAATTGGTTGTTGGAGGGTTTCTGAACTGAGGTGATCTACTTGTTTCCTAACAACGCTGTTTTCCATTTCTCCTTGATTAAGTAAAGGTCCTGCTTCAGAGAAGATTGAACCAAGGACCCATCTTGGTCCAGTTGCAAAACTTCGCACAAAAACTGCCTCTCCCACAGTAAACTCTCGACCTTTACTGTGAACATCATGACTAGCCTGGTTTCTCTCCACCTTCCTCTATAAATTAGAGAATACTAGGCTCAAATCTTGTACAAAGTCAGCGCTTCATTAATAATTCTGAAGGTGTTAAGCCAGTGGTTGCATGAGGAGTTGTGCGATAGCTGAACAGAAATCTTTAAATTTATGTTTCCAAAGTTCCCTCTGTTAGTTTCTTCATGCCTGTTTTAAAGGTTTGTACTGCTCTTTCTGCTAACCCATTGAACGAGGGGTGATACAGTGCTGTTCTGACATGTTTAATCCCATTTAGGTTCACAAATCTTTGGAATTCAGTGCTAGTGAAAGCTATACCATTATCTGATACAATAACTTTAGGTAAACCATGAACACTGAAACTCTGGTGCAGTTTTTCAATGGTTGCAGATGATGTAGGGGATCTCACTTAAAACACATCCATCCACTTTGAATGTGTGTCAATAATCACCAGAAACACGGTACCTAGAAATGGACCTACATAGTCTATATATAGTCTAACCTAGGGTCGACTAGGCCACTCCCACAGATGCAGTGGAGCTGAAACAGGCAACTTCTGCTGTTGCTGGCAGATAGATAAGTCCTCTTTTTCAATTTGTGAATAAACTTTCTCAGCTGCAAAAAGTGTTCTGGATAGATATCGTTATGACATGGCAGATGATGGGTGCCAGGTGGACTAAATCTGCAGGTGAAACTTGGTCACGCTATCACAATGATTTTGCAAAATGTATTTATTATGAGATGTGTGCACTGAATTCAAAAGTAATAAGTCCACCAAGACCTTTATAGATTTTAAAAATTAAATTAAAATATTTATTAACAAAAAAAGATTTCAAGCACATACATAAGACTACAATTCCTTACTACTATAATAACTCCTAAAATTCCTAATTAATCTGACCCCCAGTTACATTTCCTTTAAGGCAATAGTCCAGAACAGACTTTAGATTTAAAAACAGAACCAGCAAGTTAACCCAATACTCTGGACAGTGGAATTCCAAATGGCTTTTCCCTAACTTCAGTTTCATTATATAGCAGACCTATGCACAAATGCTGGAAGCTTCATTAAGGCTATCTCACATACTCCTGTTAGATCATACATGACCTTCTGACACATAGCCTTTCATTCTCCTTTCTATATGTTTCCCTCTTTTTGAATATGTAAATTATATTGTTCCATATGTCTTTGAAACTATATCTTCCTCATAACATAAAATCTTTCATGTTGCCAATAAACTTTGGGAAAAATTAACATATTTCTTAGCCTTGCTTATCTGGCTAGTTGTAAACAGACTAAGATCCCTTTGAAATCCAAAGCTCTTCATTTTTCTAAAAATGCAAATTCACTTTACACCTTACATACTAAGCCAGCATCCATGTTTACTCGTTAGCATGTCAAGCACCTAGCTTCTTTTGATGATTTAAAGCTTGCAGTCTACTTGACTACAAAATGTAACTAAATCATACAGATAGACCCAACTACCCTTTCCCCCCTTGTGCCTGCTTCAAAATAAACCAGAAAAATATTATGAAAATTATTATACTTCCATCACAATGTCCTATCAGCCTTTCAGATTGATCCTCCATCATGTGTGATAATACTGCTCCCACTCAGTAGGGAGATGCATCACAAGTGAGTATCAATTCCTTAGACAGGTCATAGAGCACTAGCAGACACAATGAGTGTAATAGCTCCTTAACTCTTGTGAAGGCTTCCTCTCACTGTGCCTTCCAGGGCCATTTGTGGTTCTTCTTCAATAATAAGTGTAAAGGGGCTAACACTATAGGTAGATTAGGCAAAAATCAACTGTAATAATTTACCATGCCCAAAAAAAACTTGAGCTCTGCGACATTGGGTGTTATTCACAATAAGAGGTTGTGGTGGAAGAATTCATCCAGGCTGGTCTCTTGGTTAAAGCTGGTTTATTTCCAAGGAAATTCCTCAGTGTTACTAACTTCCTAGTAGCTTCCACACAAAGTGTTCCAGCTGTACCTTTTTATTCTATTCAGTTGCGATAATTAATTCCCATCACCTGTTTAACTAGCAATTGGTTTTAGTAAGATGATTGCCAGATTAACAGAAGGCGCTTCCTTGATTGCCCTGACTTTCTCCTCTAATGGATGCAACCCTTGGGCATCCGCTTGATGACCCAGATACGTAACTTCCTTTACTTGGAAAATGAACTTTTTTTTTAAACAAACACCAGCCTCCAAAATTTTCTTCAGAACCTCTTCCAGGTTGGCCACATGTTCTGCTTCTGTGGATCCTGTGATTAGGACGTCATCCAAATACACCATAACTCAGAGAAGTCCTTGTGGTAGGCCTTCCATGGTTCTTTAGAAAATTGCACAGGCAGATGACACACTGAAGGCTAGGCATGAATATTGGTACAGGCCCTTGTGTGTGTTTATGGTGACATAACTTCTTGTTGTGTTGTTCAACTCGAACTGTTGATATGCATAGCTCATGTCCAATTTAGTGTAGGATCTTCTTCCTGCAAGTTTAGCATACAGGTCTTCAAGCTTTGGTATTGGGTATTTGTCTAATTTCGCAGCTTTGTTTACCGTTAACTGATAATCTCCGCAGATGCGAATAGTTTGGTCCGGTTTCAGCACAGGTTCTATGGGTGCTGCCCATTCTGAAAACCAGACTGGCTGTATTCCTCCTACCTTCTCCAAATGACATAGTTCCACATCTGCCATTTCTTTTAAAGCATAAGGCACAGATCTTGCCTTAAAAAAACAGGGTGTTGCTTCAGGGTCCATGTATATTTTAGCTTGTCATCCTTTGATTTTCCCCAACTCATCTCAGAACACTCTGTCATACTTCTTCAACAATTCAGGAATTCCTCCTGTCCAGACCTGAAAAATTTCTGACCAACTTAGTTTGATTTCTTTCAACCAATCACTACCCAGAAGGCTAGGACCTTCTCTTGTTACAGCTATAATTGGCAGCTGAGCTGTCAGTTGCCTGTAATATACAGGTACAGAGGTGATGCCTTTCATCTCTATTGCTTCTCCTGCATATGTTTTAACCGAGCATTTTTTTTTTCCCAAACTCAATGGCCGGGCACCTTCTCTGAGATATTTAAAGGTGGTTCTCCCATCACTGTGGTCGATGCTGCTGTGTCAACCTCCATGAGCAGAGGCTTTCCATTTACATGAAATGTAACAGTGATTGGTTCAGTTTTCCTGGCCTTCAGATTGTGTAAGGAATAAATGTCAGCCTCAGTGACATCTGACTCATCGATATTGTGCACTCCATTTAACTTGATCTGGTGTCTGAATGGCTGCCTTGACCTAGTCCTGCACAGTTGAACAATATGCCCTTTATTGTGGCAGTAGTAGCATTCTGCTTCTTTCAATTTACAGACGTCGGGTGCATGATTTCCCCCACACCGGTAACACTTTAAATTCTTATTTACTGATGAGCTGTTTCCAGTATTGATTTTTATTTTTCAAGCGATAGGGACTGTGGACCACTTCACTGTAGCCTCCCTGATCTTTGCACCACCAACGTGGCGGCATATTCCCACCCAACTGCAGAACGGATCCATGTTGGACACTCTGCAGAGCCTACAAATCCCTCTCATCTCTCTCCGTTGCTAGTGCTATCTCCATGGCGTACTTCAGGTCTATCTTCAACTTCTGCAAGCAAACGGCTCTGGATGGCATTGTCACTTATGCCGCAATCCAAGTGATCTTGCAACATGTCATTTAAAGTATCACCGAAGTCACAGTGCTCTGTTAGCTGTTTTAACTTTGTGATGTAGATTACAATCGACTCACTGGCGGCCCTTACTCGAGAGTTAAACTTGAATCCCTGCGTGATCATTGTGGGTTTAGGCTGAAAATGTCCTTTCACAAGATCCACTAGCTCGGTGAAGGATCTGGAATTTGGCACATTCGGAGCTGTCATACTACAGATATGTTTTGCTCCTATAGACACAGGAGAATTGCCTTCTGTACCTCCTCTGCTGTGATTTCGTTAGCAACAGGGGAGGCGATGACGTAGTTGTATAGTTGCTGGACTAGTAATCCAGAGACCAAATGCTCTGGGGACCTGGGTTTGAATCCCACTACAGCAGATGGTGGAATTTGAATTCAATGAAAAAAAATCTGCAATTAAAAGCCTGATGATGACCATGAAACCATTGTCGATTGTTGTAAAAACACATCTGGTTCATTAATGCCCTTTAGGGAAGGAAACCTCTCGTCCTTACCTGCTCTGGCCTACATGTGACTCCCAGACCCACAGAAATGTGGTTGACTCTTAAATGCCCTCTGAAATGGCCTAGCAAGCCACTCAGTTGCACCAAACTGCTACACAGTCACAAAAAAGGAATGAAACCAGACAAACTACCTGTCATTGAACTAGGCGCTAGAAATGACAACGGCAATCACAGCCCTGTCGACCCTCTAAAGTCCTCCTTACTAACTTTTGGGGGCTAGTGCCAAAATTGAGAGAGCTGTCTCACAGGCTAATCAAGCAACAGCCTGACATAGTCATCCTCACGGAACCATACCTGACAGATAATATCCCAAATTCTACCATCACCATCCCTGGGTATGTCCTGTCTCACTGGCTGGACAGACCCAGCAGAGGTGGCAGCATAGTGGTATACATTCAGGAAGGAATTGCCCTGGGAGTCCTCAACATCGGCTCCAGACTCCATGAAGTCTCATGGCATCAGGTCAAATATGGGCAAGGAAACCTCCTGTTGAATATCACATACTGTCCTCCCTCAGCTGATGAATCAGTGCTCCTCCATGTTGAACATCACTTGGAGAAAGCACTGAGGGTGACAAGGGCACAGAATGTACTCTGGGTGGGGGACTACAATGCCCATCACCAAGAGTCACTCGGTAGCAGCACTGTTGACTGAGCTGGCCAAGTTCTAAATGACCTAGCTGCTAGACTGGGTCTGTGACAGGTGGTGAGGGAACCAACAAGAGGGCAAAATATACTTGGCCTGATCCTCACCAGCCTGCCTGTTGCAGATGCATCTGTCCATGACAATAGCGGCAGCAGTGACCACCGCACAGTCATTGTGGAGACGAAGTCCCACCTTTACATTGACGATACCTTCCATCATGTTGTGTGGCACTATCACCATGCTAAATGGGATAGATTTTGAATAGATCTAGCAACTCAAGACTGCGCATCCATGAGGCACTGTGGGTCATCAGCAGCAGCAGAATTGTACTCAAACACTATCTGTAACCTCATGGCCTGGCATATCCCCCACTCTACCATTACCATCAAGCCAGAGGATCAACCCTGGTTCAATGAAGAGTGCAGGAAGATATGCCAGGAGCAGCACCAGGCATACCTAAAAATGAGGTGTCAACCTGGTGAAGCTATAACAGAGGACTACTTGCATGCCAAACTGCATAAGCAGTAAGTCATAGACAGAGATAAGCAATCCCACAACCAACCGATCAGATCTAAGCTCTGCAGTCCTGTCACATCCAGTCGTGAATGATGGTGGACAATTAAACAACTCACTGGAGGAGGAGGCTCCACAACTATCCCCATCTTCAATGATGGAGGAGCCCAGCACAGCAGTGCAAAAGATAAGGTTGAAGCATTCAGAACAATCTTCAGCCAGAAGTGCCAAGTGGATGATCCATCTCGGCCTTCCCTGGAGGTCCCCATCATCACAGATGCCAGCCTTCAGCCAATTTGATTCAGTCCATGTGATATCAAGAAATGGCTGAAGGCACTGGATACTGCAAAGGCTGTGGGCCCTGACAGTATTCCAGCAATAGTACTGAAGACTTGTGCTTCGGAACTTGCCACACCCCTAGCCAAGCTGTTCCAGTACAGCTGCAACACTGGCATCTACCGGGCTATGTGGAAAATTGCCCAGGTATGTCCTGTACACAAAAAAGCAGGACAAATCCAACCCGGCCAATTACAACCCCATCAGTTTACTTTCGATCATCAGTAAAATAATGGAAAGGGTCATCAGCAGTGCTATCAAGTGGCTCTTGCTACCAAAAACCTGCTCACTGACGTCCAGTTTGGGTTCCGCCAGAGCCACCCAGCTCCTGAACTCATTACAGCCTTGGTTCAAACATGGACAAAAGAGCTGAACTCCAGGGGTGAGGTGAGTGTGACTGTCCTTGACATCAAGGCCGCATTTGACCGAGTGTGGCATCAAGGAGCCCTAGCAAAGCTGGAGTGAATGAAAATCAGGTGGAAAACTCCCCACTGGTTGGAGTCATACCGAGCACAAAGGAAGATGGTTGTGGCTGTTGGAATTCAGTCGTCTCAGCTCCAGGACATCACTGCAGGAGTTCCTCAGGATAGTGTCCTTGGCCCAACTGTCTTCAGCTGCTTCATCAATGACCTTCATTCCATCATAAGGTCAGAAGTGGGGATATTCGCTGATGATTGCACAATGTTCAGCACCATTCGCGACTCCTCAGATACTGAAGCAGTCCATGTCCAAATACAGCAAAACCTGGACAATATCCAGGCTTGGGCTGGCAAGTGGCAAGTAGCATTCACGCCACACATGCATCAGGCAATGACCATCTCCAACAAGAGAGAATCCAACCATCACCCCTTGATGTTCAATGGCATTACCATCACTGAATCACCCACTATCAACATCCTGGAGGATACCATTGACCAAAAACTGAACTGGACTAGCCTTATCAATGCTGTGGCTACAAGAGCAGGTCAGAGGCCAGGAACCGTGCAATGAGTAACTCATCTCCTGACTCACCAAGGCCTGCCCATCATCTACAAGGCACAAGTCAGGAGTGAAATGGCATACTAGAACAAAAACAAAAATACCTGGAAAAACTCAGCAGGTCTGACAGCATCTGCGGAGAGCGATACAGCTGACGTTTCAAGTCCGTATGACCCTTCATCAGAACTAAGACATATATAAGGGTCATATGGACTCAAAACATCAACTGTACCCCTCTCCGCAGATGCTGTCAGACCTGCTGAGTTTTTCCAGGTATTTTTGTTTTTATTCTAGATTTCCAGCATCTGCAGTATTTTGCTTTTATCTTATTTTGTCTTAGTATAATGGAATACTCCCCACTTGCCTGGATGAGTGCAGCTCCCACAACACTGAAGAAGCTGGACACCATCCAGGACAAAGCAGTCCAATTGATTGGCACCACATCAACAAACATTCACTCCCTCCACCACTGATACACACTAGCGGCATCTACATATGCCATCTACAATATGCACTACAGGAATTCACCAAGGCTCCTTAGACAGCACCTTTCAAACCCATGACTGCTACCATCTAGAAGGACAAGGGCAGCAGATAGATGGGAACATCACCACCTGGAAGTTCCCCTCCAAGTCACTCACTATCCTGACTTGGAAATATATTTCCATTCCTTTACTGTCGCTGGGTCAAAATCCTGTAACTTTCTTCCTAACAGCACTGTGGGTGTACCTACACCATATCGACTGCAGCAGTTCAGGAAGGCAGCTCACCACCACCTTCTCAAGGGCAACTAGGGATGGGCAATAAATGCTGGCTCAGCCAGTGAAGCCCACATCCCTTGAATTAACAAAAAAAAAGTATAAACCGAATCACTCTTTGTACTGACCCCAGTCTTCGATGGATGAGTCATACGGGCCAATTCTGCCAAAGAGAGGCATTGCTGGTGAGTATACTTCTTTTCTTTCTTCCCTTAAAATATCGGAATACTCATAGTTGTGGGACAATGTGCTGTCTCTGTCACCAACTGTAATCAGCTTGGAATGCAGGACTAGTTTCTTGTAAATTTTATTTACAGGCTCCAGGTGAGACCACATGCTCATTCCTAGACCAAGGCTAAAAAGCTCTGCTGCAAAGTTTCCCCGCACTTCAAGCTGATTCATCCATACAGTCACATGACGCCCATAACAGTTAGAAATTGTTTAACTTCAATTATTACACTTACAGACTGCCATGGAGTGGCTGAGGAAAGAAGTTGACATATCATCACGCTAGCAATATTGCTCACAAGTACATAAAATGATGTAGTCATGGATTTGTAATCAAAAATTCAGGGCATGATAATTACTAGCTTCAAAGCTTGAAGGCAGGCTCCAAATATCCATGGGATTCAGAGATCTTTTGCTAATACAATAAGTTGTGCTTCAACAAGTGCTATCAAGCGGCACTTGCTTACCAATAACCTGCTCACTGCTGCTCAGTTTAGGTTCCTCCAGGGTCGCTCTGCTTCTGATAAAAGCAAAATGCTGTGGATGCTGGAAATCTGAAACACAAACAGAAAATGTTGGAAAAACACAAGAAGTCTAACAGCATTTGTGGAGAGAAAAAAAAAGAGTTAATGTTTTAAGTCCATTTAGCTCTGAAGAAGTTATAAGGACTCGAAACATTAACTGTTTTTTTCTCTCCACAGATGCTGTTAGACCTGCTGAGTTTTTCCAGTATTTTCTGTTTTTGTTTCAGCTTCTGACTCATTACAATCTTGATTCAAACAGGGACAAAAGAGCAGAACTGCAGAGGTGAGGTGAGAGTGACTGTCCTTGACATCAAGGCCACATTTGACCGAATGTGGCATCAAGGAGCCCTAGCAAAACTGGAGTCAATGGGAATCAGGTGGAAAACTCTCCATTGGTTGAAGTCATACCTAGCACAAAGGAAGATGGTTGTGGTTGTTGGAGGTCAATCATCTCAGTTCCAGGACAGCACTGCAGGAGTTCCTCAGGGTAGTGTCCTAGGCCCAACCGTCTTCAGCTGCTTCATCAATGAGGAGAAGGTGATGGCATTGTGGTATTGTCCCTGGACTAGTAATCCAGAGACCCAGGGTATGCTCTGCAGACCTGGGTTTGGGTTCAAATCCGACCATGGCAGATGGTAGAATTTGAATTAAGTAAAAATCTAGAATTAAAAGTCTAATGATGACCATGAAACAATTACTCTGAGAACCCATCTGGTTCACTAATGTTATTTAGGGAAGGAAATCTGCTGTCCTACATGTGATTCCAGGCCCACAGCAATGTGGTAGTCTCTTAAATGCCCTCTGAACAAGGGCAATTGGGGATCGGCAATAAATGCTGGTCCAGCCAGCGACGCCCACATCCAATGAATAAAACAAAACCTTCCTTTAATCATAAGGTCAGAAGTGGAGATCTTCGTTGATGATTGCACAATGTTCAGCACCATTCACAACTCCCCAGATACTAAAGCAGTCCATGTCCAAATTTAGCAAGACCTAGACAATATCCAGGCATGGGCTGACAAGTGGCATGTAACATTCACGCCACACAAGTGTCAGGCAATGACCATCTCCAGCAAGAGAGAATATAACCATTGGCCCTTGACATTCAATGGTATTATCATCACTGAATTCTGGGGGTTGCCATTGACCAGAAAGTGAACTGGACTAGCCATATAAATACTGTGGCTACAAAAGCAGGTCAAAGACTAGGAATCCTGTGGCAAGTAACTCATATCCTGACTCTCCAAAGCCTGTCCACCATCTACAAGGCACAGGCCAGGAATGTGATGGAATACTGTCCAATTGCCTGGATGAGTGCAGCTCCAAAAACACTCAAGAAGCTTGAAATCATCCAGGATAAAGCAGCCCACTTGATTGGCTTCCTGTCCACAAGCATTCACTCCCTCCACCACCGACGCACAGTGACAGCTGTGTGTACCATCTACAAGATGCACTGCAGGAACTCACCAGGGTTCCTTGGGCAGCATCTTCCAAGCCATGATCACGACCATCTAGAAGGACAAGGGCAGCAGATAGATAGGAACACAACCAACTGGACGTTCCACTCCAAGCCACTCACCATCCTGACTTGGAAATATATCGCCGTTCCTTCATTGTCGCAGGGTCAGTATCCTGGAACTCACTTCCTAACAGCACTATGAGTGTACCTACACCACAGGGACTGCAGCAGTTCAAGAAGGCAGCTCACCACCACCTTCTCAAGGGCAGCTAGGGATGGCAATAAATGCTGGCCCAGCCAGCGAAGCCCTCATCCCATGAATGAATAAAAAACAAAAAAAAACAAAAAAACCTAATCAATCTATGTATCCAGGATTTTGACCCAGTGACAGCGAAGGAACAGCAATACATTTCCAAGTCAGGATGGTGAGTGGCTTGGAGGGAAACTTCAAGATGATGGTGTTCCACCACCTGGAGTATGAGTAAATTGAGCCTATACTCTCTGGTGTTAAGAAGAATAAGAACTGAAGTCATTGAAAGATTCCGAAGGGGTTTGACGGGGTAGAAATTGATGGGTTGTTTCCGCTGACATGGGGAATCTAGAACATCGGGACACGGTCTCAGGATAAGGGGCCAATCATTTACAACTGAGATGAGGAAAAATTCTTCACTCAAAGGGTTTTGGACCTTTGGAATTCTCTACCCCAGAGGCTCGTAGATGTTCCATTGTTCAATATATTGAAGGATCAGAAAGTTACATTTTTGACCTCTCAGGGAAATGAAGGAATATGGAGAGCGGGCAGGAAAATGGAGTTGAGGCATATCAGTCATGATCATATTGAATTGTGGAGCAGGCTCGAAAGGCTGTAGCAGAGTATACTCTTGCTCATATTCCTTATTTTCTTTTGTTCTCATGAGATCTTACAGAATGACTCTATGTGCTGGAACCTCCCCAGCACACTAAACAGTCAGGGTTAAGTGTAGATTTCAATTCTTGGATGGATTTGGCTATAGGGACACCTGGACTGAGAATGTCTCTGGCAGTAGCCACCCTGCTCATCTAGCCAGTACTGCCCTGACTTTTATCACTTTTTCAGCAAGGGCTCTTCTCGCTGCCTGCCATGTGTCACCCAGACTGAGCATGTGCAGTTGAGGGCTATAGTGGAACAGTTCAGCCATAATAAGTTGGTAGCAACCAAATTACAGACTTTTAGTATGTTCCAGCAAAAGCCAGAAAGTTTCAGTGGAGGTGCTGAAATTTTTTGTTGACAATCCAATCTATCCAGCATATTGAGATGAGCTGATGTGCCCATGTTGGCCTACATCCTAAAGCACTGAGTCATCTATTACAATGTCTCATGCTCTTCTCCTTATTGGACATCTAATCACTCTCTCCACTACCTTACCACCACTACACTAGCTGTGATTAATGCCATGTGGGCTGGAAGGCAAGTATGAGCAAATTAGTGTATTCATCTTGCTTTGATAATTAACGGGCCAAAAAAACAGTATGGTAGGGTCAGTGCATTGGTGCATATTAATTCACTTTACTCCCCGAAGGAATTTCAGGAGCATGGGCAAAAATGTGTTAATACACTAAATTATTATACATAACATTTACTGAGCATTATCTTTAACACAAAGAGAAATTCCCCCGCTAGTGTCTCAACTGGGTTTCCATCAAGACCGAGAAGACTATTGTAATTAAATGTTAGCAATAAGGGTTTGTAAAATTAGGTTCCACTGATTCTGTATATTCTGAAACAAGTCTTCATAATCCAAACAATGTTTTAATGTTGTCACATGTTAGCATGTGTATTTGGAGAAGCACATTTTTCCACAGAATATGGATATAAGAAGGAAATGGTCTGCTGCATGAAAACAGGAGACAAGAAAGAGGTCTCAGTTAATGAGAACTGATTCAGAAAAAACTTTGATCTGAGCCAATGTTGTTCAGATTTTAAAAAACAGCAGGCATTTTAGACTTATTTTAATTTTTAAACCACAAACAAGTTGATTAAAATTATCTATGTTCAGAATGGTTTCATTCAGTGTGAGAACAGATTTTAAAAAGGATTTATAATAAAAAATAAATGGAAAGTAAATGGTTGAATGTGAGTTCAGATATCTGTAATATTTCATATCTATTTGAATTGAGCCAGCCATTTGAATTTTATTGCACTGCAGGGCACTAAACCATTTTTTATGTGAACATTCGATAGGTTTTTAATTGATGTCACAGTTATAATCATTCTTTTCTATTATTTCAATGATATTTGTCATAAAGGGAATTACTGCTAGCAAAGCAGTAAACATAAAGTATGTGCTTTTTGATAATCTGTCACTATAGTCATAACTAAAATATATATGTTGTGGAAGGGGTTTACCTCCATCTTACTGGATAGAATGAAAATTTATGTGATTCTACTAGCAACTCAGTGTATCTTAAACTGTTAAGTCTAGATACGGCCCTATCCTATGTGCTAGCTTGATGTAAGTCATCCACAGTATTTTCAGTGGGATTATTTAAAGTTGTTGTGAAACCATGCTTTATATAAAAAATGATTTTGTAATTTACTGGCTGAAAACCCCTAATTGAATGGTTTAAAAATATTAAAGCCACATTCCAGTGACTTGGGATCACAGTCAAGGAGGGCTGTACATTTTCACGACATTGTACGTTCTACTTACAAAAACCATTGAAATGGAGACAACCTATCTGCAAAGCTGCACCAAGAACAATAGCCTTGAAGGAATATGAGTGGGGGCCATCTCCTATCCCATTAGCAAAGTGTCCAGCAACCTTCTTGGTGCAGACAAACCATTAGACATAATCACTTGGACAATGGGACCCTGGCTGAGAGAGGAATTCACAGCCATGATCTAATCAAGTTACAACTGGAATGCAGTAGCCATGACCATATTTGTGTCACTGGGAAGTTGGAGGGAGAGAGTCACGTGATAAGTCAACCCTTTTTGTGTTTAAGCAACCGTTTTTTTTCTGCAGAAGAGGACAAGCAACTGAGACACTGAAGGAGCAAGACCCTGTGTGGGTTATCTCTCTCTCTCCCTCTCTTTCTCCATCCAGCATGCAAGCTTCAAACCTTGCCTACTGTTTTTTGACTCTTCATGTGCAGCAAAGACTTTTTAAATGGAATGCCACCCTTCCACCTTCAGAAGAACTGATAAACCATCTGTCTACATCTTTAACCTACCTCAAAGCCTACCCCAAAAGGATCAACAAGTTAAACCTGAAGCCTGTCAAGTCACCAATCTTCAAGAACCACTTACTTCTTTAATTTCACTGAACTTTAAATTGCTTAATCTAATCTATTTGTGGGAGTGTGAACATTGAGAGAGAGTGTTTGTGTGTGTGTGTGTGTGTGTGTGTGTATGTGTGTGAAAGTTGGAGGAGTTTTATTATTTTTCTTAGACTGGGTTAAGTATAATAAAAACTATCCTCTTTTCCTTTTTAATACCTCAAGAAAACCTGTCTGATCATGCCTTTTATGGTCACAGCACATAAAGGGGTAAGCGCTCACAAATTGGCAAACGTATCCATTTAATAAAGAGTCTGTTGCAGTCAAACAAGGAGTGGGAAAAGAGGGCAGCCATTTGACACCTCCTCATCTGGTCATAACAAAGTGTAAAATGTTCTAGGAGATTCCTCCGAGGTCCCTGAGTTTGAAAGGGGAAGGTAATATGAAAGCAGCAGGAAATCCCTAGATGGAGCAGAGATGAAGAGGGTACAAAGCTGCTGTCGGCAAGCAAAGGTCAGACAGTCCTTGATCACCCTCATCCTTCTGGAATAATTGTGAGAAACTTAGTTTCAGAAAGTTTTATTTTTGAGGAAGCTTTGGTATACAGGACATGGCAAGGACATATTTTTTTCTGTAAGGCCCAGAGGAGCAACATTGCTCCTCCAAGCCTCATAAATGAATGTTTTATAATTACCTGATGGAGCATTTTCTGTCTTCTGTCCTGTTTCTGCCTAAAGGAAAAGCCACTGTGTCTTCCTGCACAGGCCCAAATTAACATTGCATTTTTTTCCTATTAGGAATCCAACTTGCACAAATTTATGAGACTCCGCTGGCTGGGATCTGAGCAGTTAAGTAACTCACTTGTTTTTAACTGCCCACACACCAGGTTTCTGTTAGTGCCCCAACAGCAGACTCACAGTCCATCACCATATCAAATACTGAAGCATGTATGTAAAAGCAAAATACTGCGGAGATGCTGGAAATCTGAAATAAAACCAGAAAGTGCTGGAAAAACTCAGTAGGTCTGGCAGCATCAGTGAAGAGAGAAAAAGTTAACATTTCAAGTCCAAAGAAGAGTCACATGGGACTCGATACGTTAACTCTTTCTCTCTCCACAGATGCTGCTAGTCCTGCTGAGTTTTTCCAGTGCTTTGCGGTTTTATTTCTGACGCACACATGGTTTATTTGTGGCTGAAACTTCTGGCTTGCCGGCTGAACCTTCTGAAAGAATTTCTTTAACCCATAAAATATGAAAACAAATGCTTCCCTAACAGTATTAACTTCTTTGAAGAGTGATAATAATATTCACTCCATTTGGAGAAGCTACCTGTTTCTATTAAGTGAGCACAATCTATTAAATTCCTTCAATGTCGCTGAGGATACCCAGTTACTTGTTCACTCATCTTCACTTACAAATTAGTTATTCATTAAGCAGCTGCTTGTCATCTGAAGAAGAAATTGTGTCTTTGTTTTTTATGTTGTTTAGGCTCAACCTATTAAAACACTCATTTAAATAGTATATTGTCTTATAAGCAAATATAAATTTATAACAGTACTCATCTGTCTTTAGCACCATTGATATTCATTCTTGTTTACATAGTAATTTAGCCATGAAATCAATTTATCAGAGAGTTTGGAGGTTTTTAACTCCATTTACATAGTGTCATCTCAAGAACCTCCCATGAGACAGGACTGTAAGGCATCAGCCAGGCAGCTCCATAAATGCAGGTGGATGTACAGATGATGTTTATGAGGCTGAGATGTACTGAAGGTGCCTGTTAGCTTTTTATTAATGATTTATGTGTAGTTCTTTCTGCCTGTAAAGGTGGTGAAGAAATCCCATTCATCTTTATATTTATTCTTCTTGCTTTTCCTGAGTCTTTCTTTGTCCCTTTCCATTTTCTCTTTTTGTAATAGTATGAGATTGGAATATCATTAATAGTAAAATTAAATAATGCTCTCTCATGGATGAAATAGCTATTCCTGATCAGTTAAGTCTGGTGTAATGAGTTATAATGTCCTCCAGCAAATCATGGCCACAAAAGATTATACAGTGCTCCACTTTTTGGCTGTTTCTGGTGTTGAGCAAGTGTCACATCAGGACTCCTTTGTAAAAGGTTGATGAAAACTGGACAGTGGAGAAAACCAACCATTTGGTCATCACAGCCTCAATGAGTTGACCACTTTCAACTGATTGACTACTTGATTTTCAATGAATTGACCACTTGATTTTGAACCAATTGCATGTTTGGTTGTCAACCAGTTGAGTAATTGAAGTGCCATCTAGAAGTATGTGCTAATGAAGAGGTAAACATCCAAAATGTCAATAATTTGTCCTTTTTTGTAAGTGCTGACTGACCTGGGGCATATTTCCAGCATTTTTTTTAGAAGTTGAACCGTTGCTTGTATGCATTTGACTTTGCTTTATTTAACACGTGGAAAACTAGGTACTACAAAGTGATCCATCTCAGTTGGAAACTGAGGTCAAATGGTCCCAGGGGGACAGCATCATTCTGCCAGTCACAAATAAATCAGTGTACAACACTAGTCTGGGCTTGGCCTAAATAGCCAAGTGGTTATGGTACTGGGCTTGTAACCCCAAGATCAAGAGTTCAAATCTCACAATGGCAAAAACTATGAAGTAATGTAACTTCATCTGAAACAGATGGAAACGGGTTTGTACTCGAAAGAGTTACATCTTCCAAGTGGTGCTTGGCCTAAATAGCCAAGTGGTTATGGTACTGGGTTTGTAACCCCAAGGTCAAGAGTTCAAATCTCACAATGGCAAACTATGAAATAATGTAACTTCATCTGAGGGCTTCCTGCAGGAGTTGGCACGACACGCATCTGTGAGTGTCTAGGTCGCAGCCGATGCCATCCAAGACCTGAGAACGGTCATGCTCAGACCCGACGTTATTTTGGGTCTTGAGGTGGCCCAGGTGCGCGGTGGTCTTCCGTCTGAACGTTCCCCTGTTCGGACAGAATTCCACATTGGCCCCAAGCCCCGAACCCTCCCTTGGGTGCTGGTGCCCCGCAATATGAGCCGCCTCGGGGACATGCCCTCCGTGCCTTTTGGCACGGCAAAGAGGGGCTTATTGTATGGACTGCTGCTGCACACCTTCCATTTTCTCGCCCTTGTCCGTCAACCGGACACACCCTGGCGTGCCTTGTTGCCGTCCGGCGGCGGAGGCCCCCGATGGGAGGCCCTCTACGGAGGTGTCCTCCCTCTTTCTATCGGGGACCTGGGTTGGAGGGTGTTGCATGCAGCAGTCCCCTATAATAAGAGGATGCATAGGTTCACGGACTCTCAGGACACGTGCCCTTTTTGCGGTCTTGTGGAGTCCGTGGACCATGTATACATAGGGTGTTGTAGGCTGCACTCCCTTTTTAGTTATTTGAAAAACCTTTTATTGATGTTTTGTTTGCACTTCAGCCCCACGCTCCTGATCTATGGGCACCCAGTGCGGAAGGGGATCGGGAAGGAGGAGGACCTCCTCGTGAACCTGCTCCTGGGCCTGGCCAAGTTGGCCATTAACAGGTCCAGGCAGCGGGCGATCGACGGGGGAGTCCCGCCCGATTGTTTGTCCCTCTTCCGCGGCTACGTTCGCTGCCGGATGTCCCTGGAGAGGGAGCACGCGATGTCCGCTGGCACTCTCGAGGCCTTCCGTGCTCGGTGGGCACCGCGGGAACTGTGGTGTTTTGTTGACCCCTTTAATCACATTTTGATTTAAAGTTTGTAAGGTTCCTTTAAATTTTTGTCCTTGGTTTTACAGCTGACCTGAATTAGGGGCTGTGCCTGATTTATCCCAATTTTGTTGATTTGGTTTTCATTTAAAAGATTATCAAGAGTTCAAATCTCACAATGGCAAACTATGAAACAATGTAACTTCATCTGAAACAGATGGAAACAGGTTTGTACTCGAAAGAGTTACAACACTAGTCTTCTCTCCCAGAGAGGTCAAATTGAAAGGAAAAAAAGCAATGAAAAATGAAATAAAAATTCACAAGAAGTATTGTTTCAAGATATCCTGAAATCATCATAAAATCAGTAAATCCTGTCCCCATCCCTCAACAAGTGAATGAAAATGTAGGAATACATGTCTATGCATGAAAAAAATAATAGTCCTGATTTTACTTGAGAGCTGGAATTGGGAAGGTGGGGCAGAGGCAAGTGCCTAACCACACCTTTGACCTTGGCACCCAAGCAGGTTGAACTCCTGGGCCTTCTATGCATGCTGCTAGGGAACTGCCACCTGAAATGTCTGGAATGTGCCAGCTGCTCGCAAGCGGGAGTGGAATATTGGACAACAGGAGATCACTGACCAAAACCAAAGGAAGGGTCATCCACAATAAGCTAAGTCAGGGGGAGGGGTTTCCACAAAGGCTTCATGATCTGGACAGGAGAGGCCCAAACTTTACTTCTGTCATATGGTACAGCACTCCTGCTCGTCCAGGTCACACAAGGATAGTAAAGAAAAAGTTTATAACTTAACTTTTTAGACCTTTTCTGGCCCCAAATTCTCATTCTGCTGTATTTAACTGGGGAGAAAATCACATGAGCTTCTCTGTTAAGACCACAGTTCATTGCAGTCAGGGTCTCATGACATCATTACACCTGAATATTCATATTTAAAGAAGGACCTTTGTGGCTTCAGGTAGAGCAGGTTAAAATAGCAGGATCAGCATGAAATGTCAGCAAGTAAATCAACTGGCCAATTTCAACATTGCTTGTGCACTCGTCTAGTTTCCACTAGGCGGGTTGGGTTAAAATGACCCTTGATGTTTCTGACTCTTGTTAGAACTAATGTTTATTATTTCCTGTATAGACATCACAATTTGAAAATTGTTAAGCTGATGTTAAAGATTGGTGGAGGTTGCTTTGTGATTTGTACTTTTATGTAATCAAAATTTAGCATGGTATGGTTAGCTTGAAATAGTGCCAAATGCCTTATCGATATTACACTTAAATATGTAGTTATTACATATGTAGTTAGTTAGGAATCATGGTCCATAGATGACTGAATGGATACTGCAGTATAACTATTCAATCTATGCTGAACAAATAAGGAAAACGATGCAGCCAACATAAGAATACAAGAAATAGTAGCAGGAGTAGGCTATATGGCCCCTCGAGCCTATTCTGTCATTCAATGATAATCTGAATATGTCCTTAACTCCACTTTCCTGCCTGCCCCCCATGACCTTTGGCTTCCTTGTAGATCAAAAATCTGGCTAACTCATCCTTGAATATATTCAATTACCCACTCCCCACTGCTCACTGGGGTAAAGAATTCCAAAGGTTAATGGCCTCTGAGAGAAGAAATTCCTTCTCATCTCCATCTTAACTGAGAGGCACCTTATTTTCAAACTGTACCCCCTAGTTCTAGGTTCCCTCAAGAGGGCAAACATCCCCTCAACATCTATGCTGTCAAGTTCCCTCAGAATCTTATATGTTTTGTTACAATCCCCATAGATAATTTTTAGAAAGATATTTGAATTTCCAGTGACTGACTGGAAGGATCAGATAATATGACTTCAAGTTTTAGGCTTTTTACTGTATTAAACAAACTAAAGGCAATATCGACAAAACACTATTCAGTAGGCAACTTATGCTCTAAACTGCAGAAACGTTTCCCCATTTAACTTTTAAAACATCCAAAAATCCCCCCTCTACCATTATACTTTATTCTGTCCCTTAAGTGGACATTCATTCTCTAGGAACTAGTCCAAATCTCTGCTCGGCTCCTGATGGATTACTTCCTTTTTCCTTTTCCAGCTGGATAACTTCTAGTCTCTGAACAGTCATAGTCAGGATTATCCTGGAGATTGCTCCCTCTAGTCAAGGCTAGGTGAATCCCACCAACAAATGTTCACCAAATTAATTTCTGGAATGGAGGGTAGTCCTTTGAAGAAATATTAAATAGACCAGACCATTATTCTCTGGAATTTAGAAGAATGAGAGGTGATATCATTCAAACATACAAAATTCTTACAGACTTGACAGGGTAGATGCAGGAAGGATGATTCCCCTAGCTGGGGGATCTAGAACCAGGGAACACAGTGTCAGAATAACGGGAAGACCATATAGGACTGAGATCAGGAGGAGCTTCTTCACTCAGAGCGTGGCCAATCTTTGGAATTTTCTGCCTCAGAGGGCTGTGGAGGCTCAGTTATTGAGTATGTTCAAGATTTAGATCAATAGATTTCTACATATTAAAAATTAAGGGATACGGGATAGTGCAGGAAAATGGTGTTGAAGTAGAAGATCAGCCACGATCTCATTGAATAGTGGAGCAGGCTCGAAGGGCTGAATGGCCTACTCCTGCTCCTATTTCATGGGTTCTTATGTTCTCATTTAAGTCCTCATGAACTAAGTCTCTTGAATCTGAGTGCAAGCTCCCACTTTTTTACGTGGTGAGCAAAGCCAGTCTCTAATCTCTTTGCTCTCTCAGGTTCTTACAAGCTGACCTGCCTATAGATTCAGGGATATCTTAAGGAAAACCTTATAACTTGATGCTACAATGGCTTGCTATGGAATATTCCCCTTTCAAAGCCCATCTCCATGGCAATGTGAATCATATGGGCCTTGTATCCAGGTAGAAATGCTAATTAGCTATCAACTAGACCCACAACTCCATTCTATCTTGGAATGAAATAGACAATTTAAAGTATAACCGTTTACAAAACCTGATGCCTCCCTGTGAGACCAACTAACTAAGGCTGAGATTTTCTGGTTCAACCAGCGGCGGGAATTGACATGGGTGGACCAGAAAATTTGGAGAGCAGCCAAAAGTCTGTTAACTTTGAGTGGGAATTTCCAGTCCCGCCAGTGGCAGGACCAGAAAATCCTAGCCTAAAGGACTATCCACCATTAATACAGTTACTTTGCTTATTGTTTACAAGTGTAAAAATATTGCACCTTCTTCCCAGTAAGACAACCTGGTCTCCCCTTTAACTTTTAATAACAAAGTCACCCAAGCTTTTTGTTGGGCAGAATTCAAAACAGGTCACATGATTCCCTATATTCCTCCACCTTACCTTAAATTTAAGAGACAGTCCCAAAACATAACAATCTTATAAACTTCATATTCGCAAGAGTATCAATAAGATCACCTCTCATTCTTTTTAAACTCCAATGAGTATAGGCCCAACCTACTCAAGCTTTCTGATAGTGTTACAGATAGAAAAACAGTATATTATTTTACTGAAGGCATATTTGCAGTAACAAACACTTGGAATAACTAAAGATTTCTTCATCCTTCAAGGTACAATATGCCAACATCATTTTTTGCATAACCTTCAAAGAGTTATTGTTGATTTGTAATGTATTTTGGTGTATTTACAAAAAAAAATGAACAAAACCATCATATATTTTCTGCTTCACATTACATGATGTCAGCTTTGGCTCAGTTGGTAACACGCTTGCCTCTCAATCAATGGTTATGGTTCATGTTCCATATCCAGAGGCTTCAGCACATAACTGAGGCTGACACTCTAAATCCAGTACTGAGGCTGTGCTGCAATGTCAAACTTTGAATGCAGCGTCAAACTGAGACCTGGTTTCTTCTCTCAGATGGATGTAAAGAATCCCACTATTTGAAGAAGAGCGGGGGAATATCCTGGCCAACATTTATCCCTCAACCAATATCAGTAAAACAAATTATCTGGTTATTATGCCCTTGTTGTCCATGGGATTCTTCTGTCGACAAATTGGCTGCTGAGTTTTCTACAATACAACAATGGCTACAATTCCAAAGAGTTTCTTCAGCTTTAAAGCACTTTTGCACATCTGGAGATTATGTAAGGTGCTGTATAAATGCAAGTTCTTTCTTTTATCACTCCTGGAACAAACTATACTTGTAAGTATGTTTTGTCAAAGAATTGCCTGTGTTTTCCTCCAATAGTGAATAATATTGAAGCACTAAAAGGATTCTAGAACATTGCTATTTCAAATGTTAGTGCCTCCCATTCCCATAATCAGTCCCTTGAGATCAGCATCTCTTATTAGTTGATTAATGATATGTTATTCCTGCAGTGAAAGCTATTGTAAACAAGTTGAGTGGCTTAATAAGTGATCCTTCAGAATTATCTTTTAATTACTAAATTCAATCATTCATGTTTACAGCTTGTCCTCCATCACATGTGCTGATTGAGAAACACTGCACTAAAGGCAAAAGTATAACCCACTTTACCATCATATTCCCCCAACAGCAGTTTTAATGAGGTCTTCTTGTTTTAACATGGCCCATGGTGCATCAGTACTTTCATTGTTGTAACAAGGTATGCATTAAAAATGAGTTTTTTTCTCATTTATTTATTCTTCCAAGAGATATGGGCATCATTGACAAGGCCAATATTTGTTGCCCATGCCTATTTGCCCTTGAACTGATTGCTTGCTCAGCCATTTCAGAGGGTAGTTAATAGTCAAACACATTACATGACTTCTGATTCTTTAATACCTTATGTTTCAGGCTTTACTGAATGACAGAGATGGTGGTCTAGTGGTAATGTCACTGGACTAGTGGCCCAGGCTAACGTTCAAATCTCACTATGGATCTGGTTTTACATGTAGGCCAGACCAGGTAAGGCTGGCAGATTTCCTTCCCTAAAGGGCATTAGTGAACCAGTTGGGTTTTTACAGCAATCAATGATAGCTTCACAGTCACCATTACTGAGACTCGCTTTCAATTCCAGTTCTTTTTTTAATTAATTGAATTTAAATCCCACCAGCTGCCATAGTGAGGTTTGAACGTTAGCCTGGGCCACTAGTCCAGTGACATTACCACGAGATCACCATCTCTGTCATTCAATAAAGCCTGAAAAATAAAGTATCAAAGAATCAGAAGTCATATATTTCCATTTATATTATAAATGAAAGCAAGTATCAGAACAAAAGTAGGGGAGTCTTCAGGACTGCCCAAAGATTCCATCCTTCAATCCCTTCTGTTCCTTATTGACATGCTGCCCCATGGCAACATCAGGCATAAGCACACGGTCAAATTCTATAACTAGATGCGGTAATGTAGCTGTTATGTTATGAATCCAGTAATACAGAGAAAATTGAATTGAAATCCCCATCATGGCAGCTTGAGATTTAGAATAATTTTTTGAAAATGTCTGAGACAATCCCCATCGCTTATGCTGAGCGTGTTGGTGTCAATGTAATTTACCCACTATAAGCGGTGTCTGTTTTTACCACTATTATATTAAATGCACTATAAGTGCAATATTTCCGGGGAGAGAAAATGAATGCACGAGTGTAAAAATTGTTGTAGGGGTTGAGAACTAAATTTAAACTCGAGGGGAAAACAAAAGCTGTATTTGTTCCAACTATCAAAACAAGTTCAGAAAAGAGAGGGTTAAAAAAAATCACTGGCATTTCTAATGAGCTCCATGAAAGAGCAGCTCTTTGCCTATTTGAAATTCACAAAGTCTCCACCAGCCTGTATACAGCATCCATGCTTGATAGCCAAGGAATATGTTCCCAGATGCTCCTCTGTTTATTGTTGACTCCGTGTAATTTGTTTGCCCTAATTTGTCTCTGTGTATCAAGGGAGTTCCCTTTTTAATTTTGCCTTCACTGTTTACCGCTCTTTGTGGAGCAGCGGGCCGTTAAGCTGTGAGAACCACAAGCCAAAGAAGAAGGGAGAAAAAAAAAGGTGATGCAGATTGTTTTAAGCCTCTGCTGCCCCATGGGCCCAAAGGCCTTGCTTGAAGCCTGCACCTGCTCCTCCTCCTGAGACCTGGGGCTCCTGATCTTTATGCCATGCCCTTCAGCTGCCCGATTCTGATTATCCTAAATCAAACAGCGTTTTCTACATTCACGCCTCCAGCACTTGGCATGAAATTAATAAGTCTCGCTGATACATTTCAGTGGAAGTGTGGCTCTTTCACACAGCAGCGGTAGATTAAAAATGTTGGCATCAGTAACACTCGCTGCATCCAGGCACACAGTGTGACAAAGATGAGAGACATTTGAGTTTAGCACAATAATACTTTTAACTCTTAAATATCAAGATGTCAGGTCAGCTCAAAATTATATCAGGAGGTCAAAAGCAAAATTAAGAATGCTCTCAGTGTATATCAGAGACTGGTGTTATAATCCACTTATATTTGTTAATTGCTCTTACAATTGCTCTCCTCTATCCTATTACCCACTACTTTATTTCCCTCACTTTAGGCCTACATGCACCCCACATTAGACAGGCAAACAGCTTCTTAAACTCTTAATAGGGACTGAAAAATACACAAAAACTGTGGAATTGAACTGAACTTTCCTGCCTTAAGTGGGCTGTTCTGAAAATTTATAGTATGTAAAGCAAGGGGAAATTTTAACTCCCGCCAACCAGACGGAAGAGAAGTTAAAATCAAAGGTTCAATTGCTGCTAGATCCCTATCCTGCAGCTATTTTAGCGCCATTGTTTTCTGAGGTGGCTGAGGCATTATCTGACACACAGGGCTCGATTATAATCTGCGCAAACATGTGGCTTTGGGTGCAGGTGGGACCGACTGAAACCAATGAACTTGACAGGATGTCAGGAAGGCAGCCCCAACCCCACCTTCTGCTTTTGACATGAGTGCACTTGGCTGCATGAATGGCAACCCTTTGGGGGAAGTGCGTTGTCAATTTCCATATGGTAATCACTCAATTAGAGCGATATTGACTCACTGTTGTCAATTTAATGGCAAGTCAATGGGTTTTCTGAAACTTGTCAGTGAAACCAAGTTAATTGAAGGGGTTAAATTAGGAATCATCCCAGTAAATACTCAATATTCAGTCATTTTCATACCTGCTCATGGGAAAATGTTTGCTTACATTACTTTTGCAGGGAGGTTGACTTATACAGTTTTGGGTTACTTACTACATTTTGGAGGCTTGGGGCAGGATTTTCTGTGCCCGCTGGCATTGGACATATTCGGCAGCGTGAGCAGACAATATCGGTTTTACGATGTTGTGAAACCAGTTTGGAATCATCCGCTCTTTTATAGTGGGCTGCATTTTCCACTGCCGGACATCAGGAACCTCATTGTAATATATCTGTATATCATTATAAGGCCAGCCTGCCGGAACCATCCACCACCCAACCCGCTCCCCTTACGCAGGACCATCTGAGTACACCGGTGGAGAAACATGCCGATACAGAACATGTCTTGACAAGCGTGACATGCAGAAGTCGGGACTTAGCGCCAGGGCCTTGCTCACATCGCAGGCATCTGAGGAGCAGAAGATGGTGGAGCTCAACAGCAATGGGACTTTGTAGGAACATCCATGGCATGCTGGGTGGATTCTCGTGGATATTGACTCCATCATGAAGCAGCCCATGGAAGTTGGAAAGTCACCGTTGAGGGTCTGCTCACAGCGGATGATGGTTAAGGGTGTGGAGAGGATGGTCCAACTGTGTTTGGGAGAGGAAGATGTGCCGTGCAGTGTGAGAGGAAGATCTAGGATCGACTGGGAGAGAAAGAGGTGTCATGGGGGGGTGAGGTTGTGGGAGGGGGGAATTGAAGGTCTCAGGAGGAGTGAGATTGGGAGGGGGAACAAAGGTAGGTTGGTGGGGAAGATCCATGGGGGGGAGGAGGTAGCGAGGGAGAATACAGCAACTGGGGAGGTAAATGTAAAGGGGGGGGTGGAAGGCGTAAGGGAAAGTGTTTGGAGGGGGAAAGGAGTGCAGAGAGAGGAAGGAGTCCGGGGGAAGAAGGAGTCTGGGAGGGAGAAAGGGGCTTGGAGAGTAAGGAGTAAGAGTGGAGAAAGCAGTGAGGGTATCTGAAGGAGTCAGGAATGGGGAAGGGCTAAGGGGGGATGTTTTGGGAGGGCAGGGAACGAGTTCCGAGGGGGGAAGGAGTCCAGAGGGGGGATTCCACGTGCAAGAGAGGGCTCTGATGAGTCTATGACTTCCTCCTGGGGAGCCGAGTGAGGCAGTAGAGTGGGAGGGTGAAGGTTCAATGGTATCAGTGGAAGGGACAGCAAGGATGGTTGGTGGGGACTCAGAGGCAGACACAGACTATGAGGGTGGGAAGGGGAGATTGGGGATGTTAATGCAGGAGGGGTTGGGATTTTCGCGAAGGAAGGAAACATACATGTTCACCTGGACATCCCCGAAAGAAAAGGGTCGTGGCTGGTAGGTCACGGATGGGAGGTGGATGGTGGAAGGGAAGGCAAGAGGGTCAACAGTGATGGGGGGTAGGAAATAGGTGACTTGGGGAGGAAAACCATGAGGGAGCACAAGAATAACTGTAGCACTATCATGCTGACTAAATCGCAAGTGAAACAAGAGTCATGGTGGCCGGGATCAGGTGCTGCCTGGGAGTGTGATCAGTGGGTGGGTGGAGATGCAGGTCAGCTCAGATGGTCAATGAGAGCGAGACCCAGCAGGCAGCAGTGAAAATGTGCAGCACATTGAGAAGAATGTGATGAGGGAAGGATCCATATGCATGGAAGAGCGCTCCGAAATGTCCTGCCACACACAAACTTCCCCCTCCAGCTTCACTCATAGGCTGGCTGTGCATAGCTGGGGGGTGATGTAGTGGGAGGACTTGCGAAGCCTGTCAGTGAAGCTGAAATTAAACATTAATATATTTCCAGATTGTAAAGTGACAAAATGTGTTCACTGATGCAACAAACTATGATCAGAATTTCTCAACTTTTGAATGCCATTGACTTCTTGTTGCTACCCTGACATCAGCAGCAGGGGTGGAGACAGCCTGTGCAATGGTTGGCCCTGTTGCCTCTGATGCCTTTGGCGTGCATCCTCCGGAGAGCCGAGGCCTTGGGGGCCCCAACTTGCTTTAGCTGTCCTCCTGTGGGCCAGCTGCTCCCTCTGCAGTGACAGAGGACGAGGTTGAGGGAGTCACAGGCAAAAGGGACTCAGAGGGAAAGACAGCCTCTCAGATTCTGAGCGGATGACCCAGGGGGTGTCCATCTGCTGTTCCTCCTCCCTTCACGTACCTGAGGGCCCCAACCTGACTCCTTGAGGAGAAGAAACATCTTGGGGGATGTCGAGGTGCCACGTTTCCCACTTGCAAAGCCACTGCAGGAACTCACCCATGGCTCCCGCGATGGAGTGTGGGTCTGCACACATCTCCATGTTCTGCTGGCCTAGGGTCTCCATGGCATCCGCCATCCTCCCCATGAAGACCTCCATATGTACACATGTGGGCACCACTTCATCAGAGAGCAGGCGGACACACTCCTTCAACTCACGTGCCCCTCTGTTGGGGGCTTCCAACAGCTCTGCGTGATGTTCCCCCACCTTCTGCTGACTCTCCAGGGTGAGTTAGCAGGCCAAATCCAGAGTCTGATCATCTGACGCGGACCTCACAGATGCCTCCTCCCCAGCAGTCTTCAGAGTGCCGGGGAACTTGGCTGAACCTGCATCCGCCTGCTGTGGATACGTGCCCACGCGGCAACCACCAGATTGTGAAGCCGATCCTGATCTACATCTAGGTCCCATCGAGGTGTGTCTCTGCACTGGTGGAGGGCATGGGTAAGCGCTATGGAGGGTCTTCCAGGCTGCTTATTTACAGCTCTTCAATGGAGGAGATGTCCTCTTGGCTGGAGGTGAGGACCTGGATGGAGCTGAGGATGGCTGAGGGTGTTGGTCACTTGGCAGAGCTCCCTGTGAATCAAAGTAGAGATAATTAGTGCATGGCAGCAGAGTCAAAAGCAGGAGAGAGAGAGCACTCACAGTTGTGTTAAGAGAGGGATGATGTGGTGCAGGATCCTCACAAGGGTGCTCGCCGCCAATCTCACTGTCACCGCAGGCACGGTCCACGTCCTCACCAGTCAGTGCGATGGCACACTCCTCAAAGTGAGTGAAGGGCCTAGCGCGGGCCACTCCACACCCCCGGCCTGGGAACTCTCCCTGCTGATGTGCGCAGGTTTCTCCTGCATGGAAGAAGTTGGAGACAGTGTGAGCAGAACACATGGCACTGCATGGAACGTTTTTACGGTGAGCGGAGCCATGGACAGGATGAGGACACGAGCTCCAGAGGATATGAGTCTGATGGAGATGTGAGGATGTGTGTGAGAGTGATGAAAAAGTGATTTATCCTAGCAGAATGGATGAGACCATTCATCCTGTTGCAGCACTGGGTGGCTGTCTTCTTTTGTAGGGCATTGGCACTGCCTACCACTGCCACTGCCTCCCATGCTGGAGTAGTGATGTTGCTGCCCCTCCTGCAGCCAGAGTAGGGGTGGTGGATATCATGATGGACCTCCACTACATCGAAAAGGAGTTCTAGGGATGGGTCATTAACCGGGGGGGCTGCACTCTTCTTGCCTTTCGGGGCCATGTCTTCCATGTCGCAGTCCTGAGCTGGAAGCACTGAGAGGCATGCGCATGGCTGCACTTTAAATATGGTGCCCAGCTTGATGAAGCAGCGAGGTGAATGCATGGCAAGCCTGTCCTCCATGGAAACGGCGTGTTTCCTGGGAATGCATAATTAATGTGGTGGGATTGGGACAATATGGTGTGAGAAGCCACCATTGCGTTTTTCCCGCCCAATCCCGTACTTCTTGCAAATCTGGGACAATCCTGCATGGAAGAAGTTGGAGAGAGTGTGAGCAGAACACTTGGCACTGCATGGAATGTTTTTATGGTGAGCGGAGCCATGGACAGGATGAGGACGCGAGCTCGAGAGGATATGAGTCTGATGGAGATGTGAGGGTGTGTGTGAGAGTGATGAAAAAGTGATTTATCCTAGCAGAATGGATGAGACCATTCATCCTGTTGCAGCACTGGGTGGCTGTCTTCTTTTACATCAGGATGGGTTCCCTTATGCTGTCTTAGATTAGACCTCACATGAGAATCAAGGCGACCAGCAACAGCACCAGCAACAGCATGTAAATTGCTATCCTGCAACATACTAACCACCTTTTCAATGTCACCCCATTGGTCCCCATTGCATCATGTCTTCACATTCATCATCAAATAAATTAGAAATGCAGTTAAGAATGGACAACTGAGAAATGTGGTGAAAAAAATTATACTCATGTTAGCTAAATAAAGAACAAAAACTGATCAAGACAACATTTTCTCAGACACCCTTGTGCTTGTGCAAAGCCTTACTCTTCCTTTTCCTGCTACTCCAGTGTGGTGCAACCCCTGAGCTTCAGCAGAGATGGAAACAGGCACATCTCACATCTGAGCTCTGACTGCTGAGCTGCTCCTGGCAATCACCTCTGGGTTTTGAAGTCTGTGAGGGACCTGCCAAAGACTGCTCCACCTGGACCTGTGCAGGAGCAGACCCAGCCACTGTGTGATGAGTCAGCATGCAGGACCTGACTGACGGAGGGACGGGGTGGTGGGGCATTGAGGTGTGTGAGAATTTGAAGTGGTTTGAGTGGAGTTCCATGACAACTTTTGCCATCATTCCTCTAGTGGGCCAGCCATATTTCACTGCTGTCACTCTGCTGGAGAGCACTTTAGTGTAGATCACATACTGCAGCCAAGGCCATACTAAGGCCACGCCTAAGGAGTCTGTCAATATTAAAGGTGGCTGATATGTTGCCATACAAAATCTGCATTGTGGTACTGAAGGCATGAATTGACTCATTTGATTGGACGGTCTATGATCTATATGGAGATAAGTGACTCTACCCCCGAAAGAAGATTTCCGGTGGGATGTCCGCCTCCACCCCCCACCCCCCACCAGGGACTAAGTGTGGTGGCGGTGGAAAAGCTGAGTTTTTCCCGATGGCCACAATGGCGGGTTTCACATGTTGGCCTTTATTGCAAGGAGATTGAAGTATAGGGATAAAGAAGTCGTGCTAGAGTTGTACAGAGTTTTGGTCAGATGACACCTAGAGTACTGTGTACAGTATTGGTCTCCACATTTAAGAAAGGATCTATTGCATTGCGGGTGATACACTGAAAGTTCAATAAATTAGCCCCTGGGATGAGAGAGTTGTCCTACAATGAGAGGCTGAATAAATTGGGTCTATATTCTCTGGAGTTTAGAAGAAAGAGAGGCAATCTCATTGAAACATACAAGATTCTGAAGGGGCTTGATATGGTCAATGCTGAGAGTTTGCTTCCGCTGTTATTAAGGTTGCAGAGGTTGTTTCCCCTTGTGGGAGAGTCTAGGACCAGAGGGCATAATCTCAGAGTAAGGGGTCGCTCATTTAAAACAGAGATGAAGAGGAACTTCTTCTTTGGAGGGTAGTCAATCTGTGGAATTTTTTACCACAGAGGGCTGCAGAGGCTGCGTCATTAAGTATATTCAAGACTGAGATAGACAGATTTTTAATCAGTAAGGGAATTATGGATTATGGGGAAAAGATAGGAAAGTGGAGTTGAGGATTATCAGATCAGCCATGATCTCATTGAATGGCAGAGCAGACTATTTGGGCCGAATGGCCTGCTTCTGCTCCTACATCTTATGGCCTTATGGTTGGGGAATCTAAAACACTGGGACACAGTCTCAGGATAAGGGGCCGATCATTTAGGACTGAGATGAGGAGAAATTACTTCGCTAAAAGGGTTGTGAATCTTTGGAGTTCTCTAGTCCAGAGGGTTGTGGATGCTCCATCGCTGAATACATTTAAGGCTAGGATATAAAGATTTTTGGTCTCTCAGGGGTTCTAGGGATGTGGGGAATGGGCCGGAACATGGAGTTGAAACTCAGGATCAGCCACAATCGTATTGAATGGTGGAGCAGGCTCGACCGGCCATATGACCTACTCCTGCTCTTATTTCTTGTGTTCTTATGTGTCAGAGATAAAAGATTTTTTAAAAACTTAATTGGGCTAGCCAAATAAATATGGTGGCTACAAGAGCAGGTCAGAAGCAGGGAATTCTGTGGTAAATGACTCAACTTCTGAATTCCCAAAGCCTGCCCACTATCTATAAGACATAAGTCAGGGGTGTAATAGAATATTCTCCACTTTCTTGGATGAGTGAAGCTCTAACCAACACTCTGCACCATCCAGGACAAAGCAGCCCCTTTGATTGGCACCCCACCATCACCTTAAACATTAACTCACCGCACCACTGGCATACCATGGCTGGAGCGTGCACCATCTGCAAGATGCACTGCAGCAACTTGCCAAGATATTTTCAACATTGCCTTAGAAATGATGCAACATCTACCACCGAGAAGGACAAGGGCAGGAGACACATGGGAACACTACCAACTGTAAGTTCCCCTCCAAGCCACACACCATCCTGACTTGGAACTATGGGCAGAATTTTCTGCCTGTCGGGCAGGCGGGCCCGACCCAATCTCCAGCAGGTGGGGAGCCGATCCCCACCAATGAAGCGGGCCGCACCGCCATTTTACGCACTATGTGCTTTCTGTGCGGCAGGGGGGATTCCCTAAAAGCAAGAGTGCGCTCTTTCACGCATGCGCATGAAAGAGCACACATCTCCCTGAGGCTAAATGCAGCCTCAGGGAGATCGCTTCCACTTTGAAAAATATTAAAAATAGAAAAAAAAATTCCCTAACATGTCCCCCTCATATGACAATGTCACATGAGATGGGACATGTTCATAATTTACAGAATAACTATTAAAATTTTTAAAACCCTGCATGAAGCCTCATCCCACTGCTGGATGAGGTTTCATGTTTTCTCTATTTGCTGCCGGGGCTCCTGGTCCTTTAATTGTTTAAATGATCCTGTCAATGGCCTCACTTGGCCATTGACAGGTCGGTGGGCCCATGGCTGATTTTGCTGCATTCCCGCCTTCCTGAAAATTTAAATGGGGCGGGATGATGTCGGGAGTTTTGCCCAATGTCATCCCGCATCATTTTACGTGTCGGCAAGCGGGCCCCGCCCCCTACTCACTGATGGCAAAATTCTGCCCTATATCACCATTTCTTCACTGTCGTTGGGTAAAATTCTGGAACTCCCTTCCTAACAGCACATTAGATGCACCTACATCACATGGACAGCAGCAGTTCAAGAAGGTGACTCACCATCACCTTCTCAAGGGCAATTAGCAATGGTCAAGAAATGCTGGACCTGTCAGCAACACTTACACCCTATGAAAGAATAGAGAAAACAAATTAGTCATGGCTAATTATGTTGCAAGTTCGCATGATGTAGACAATCCTATTTCACACAATGTTGAAATCAAGTCAACATGACTGAGTGTCATATGGCATGGGGACAGCTTTTACTTAAATATTTCACAAGGTAACTGGGAACACTTCTGGAACCTTCCAACAATTGCCCAGTGTCAGACTGTACACCCCATCTGTTAATTGTATCAATTGAGGTTAAGTACATACAGGTGGAGGGCATTGATTGGTTTGTTATTTAAGCATAAAGAGATATTTACTGACACGGAAGTAGAGTGGAGTCAGGAAACATATGCCTTTAATGTGTCACTCTGTGAATAAATATAATTCAAGTAAAGACTGGCTCTAGTTTCTTCCTTCAGCGACTGGCTATCTGGAGTATAACACTTACCCCGACCCCCACCCCAATTGAGTCCAGAGGCCGACAGCAACTTCGAGGTGACTTCCTGATGGCAAACTGAAGGGCCATCGGCACTTCCTCTCAATGGCCTGACAAATGAGCTGGAAACATACAAAGGCATCAGTGTGGCCAAAACCATTTCTGATGGCCCAAAAACTGTGGACCTTCTTTAATTTTGAACTTTCAACAGGCTTCCTAGAGAGGCACCTCCATGCTCACCTTTCTGCCCCAGTAGCGCCCACCACCTCCAGTGGGACTGCTGGCTGGCTAGTGCTGTGGGCACTCTCATTGGGCCTCCTGCCTTGGGAACCCACCCATCTTTCTTAATTAGATGGCAAATGCAGATGGGCAGCCAATTAGGAACGCTCCTCATGTAGAACGGGTGCCTTGACAAGAAGCACAAGCTCATGTCCTGCATATAATCCTGTCATTGGCTTCCCGACACCCATGGGAAAATGCAGCAACTTAGTTTTAGCCATCGTTTTTTTTTTTCCCTCCTCCATCCCTGTGCGGAGAAACCCGGGGCTGGATTTTCCTGTTGGAGATGGGTAGCGGGAGGCAGGTTTGATGCCAGGTCGCAAACCTGCCTCCATTTCCAGGCATGCCATGAAGTGTGATTTTTACGGGGGTCGGGATCTTAATGATCTTAGAGACAGGTCTGCCACCCAAATAGTGGCCAAGGGGTGGGGAGGTGATAGGGTGGTGGGCAGTGCAGGGAGGCGGCTGCAAATGGAAGTGGGATACCAGGGAAGTGGGCTGAATTAGCAACTTTGCTGTGGCTGCCATCTGCGTGTGCTGTTGATAAAAGGGAGGATCTTCATCTTCAAAGTTGCCAGGTCAAATGGAAAACTGGGACCTGGGATAGGGTGAGGAAAGGTTGGTTAGTAAAATTTAACAACTGCTCAGTAGTGTTTTTTTTCAAACTTTTTTGCATTAAATGGAACTGTTTCAGTGCTGCCGCCACCACCACTAAAAAGTTATAGCTGGTCAGCTTCAGAGAGCTCCTAATGACCGCTTTCCCCATGAAAATCTCAGTGAGTCAGAAGGCGAGCTCTTAACGTGCTCCCTAACAGCCTTAAGCTGCCTGATTAATGAGGCGGGTGACTTCACCTTCCTGCCTACCGCTACGCTACCCCCTCTGCCCTCCAACCCATCCTTGGGAAAACTGTCAGAGTCAGGAGCGGAGGTGGCAGACCAGCACAAAGGCCGGTGCCGCCATTTTATTTGCCATCCAGCATCTGTTCCATCCCGTTTGGGATGGGAAAATCCGGCCCCTAGCCTCCGCCCTCTGCTTGTTCTGATGGTGCACGTGACACTTTCTGGTACAGCATATTACCCTGTTACTCCCATCAGTACTGCATGCTTTAGCAGGTTTGCACTGATTGTTCCTTATTGAAGAATTTCCAGTGAGAATTTTTTCCAAAAGAGAAGGAAAAACCACAATGCTCGAGATTGGAGAGGATATGTTGCTGCAGCATTTTAACCAATCGTATGGTTTTCACCCACCAGGCAGGGATAAACCGGCATTTTAATTGATTTCAAGATTATTTTCATGCGTTATTTCATACTTATTTCTATTTTGTCCACAGAAGGGTGTCACAGTTGTAATATTGCATAAAATAATAACACTAAGCAGAATTTTTAACAGGCAAGCAAGTCTGGTTTGGGCACAAGTGTGGAGTTAAATCCTCTAAAAGCGAAGTCAGGTTGGGACCCCCAAGATCTCCATTTCTATGGTTGCTTGCAGTCTCAAAAATCCATGTGCAAGTGAACCCTTTAACCTATGCCAAGACTCTTTAATGTCACGACTCACTGGGGATAGTGTGCTGCAATATCAAGCCCCACTGCTCCCCGAGCCATGACAAATTTGAAAAAGTATGATCACACCGCCCCCATCCCCCAAATTATTTAATTTAGGTTAACAAAATACAAACACCAGGGGCAGAATTTTACGGCCCCACTTCAGTGGGGACGGGGTCATAAAATGCGGCGCGACATTCTAAACCTTATTGGCTTCGGCGGGAACGTAAAATCCCGCTGCCGTAAAATTTCACCCCAACTTTCTAAACTTATTAAGTAAAGAACTATTTATTGAACAAATTGTCTTTAACCAGTGGTAAAAGAAAGAAACATGAACTGCTAATTTCAAACTCTACAACCTAATTTCTACGCCTTCTTATATCCCTATACTCACACATACAAGACACATAAGACACACAAAAACATGGATTTTAAGGGTGGGATAAAGCAGTTCAATAGCACCAATTCCGGAGTACTGGATTGGATGGGTTGATTTTGATTGACGCCTTCCAAATTCCTTTCAGTTCTCGTTGATTACATTAGGTGGTCTTTCGGCACTTTCAGTCTTTAGTTCACTGGTAGAGCGCTTACTTTTCAATGTCTCTAACAGGGATGTTTGACAAGGGTTTTCAGAGAGAGAGCAGATTATCAAGATTTGAGGAGAAAACGCCAGCTTGCTATTATTGTAGAATTATTGGAATCTTACACACACAGGAGAGAGAGGTTTTAGGTCTTTTTCCTTTCAGGCTAGGAGCTATTCTGCCACAATGCATTTACACAAAGCCTGGTCACCTGGTCAGGAGCCAATTAAAACGTTGTTGCCAGGCAGTTCCCCCATTAGGCCAGACTCCTCCTCGCCACCATCCTGTATTTCATGTTCCAGGACAGCAACATTGTACATATCCCAAGCACTGTTCTAGCAGACATGTCCTTCAAACTGAAGTCATTGTAATTTTAATCCACAGTCCAACAGAAATAAAAAGATATGTTCTTTACATGCTCCACCCTTAAAGGAGATGAAATGCCATTTCAAAAATGTATTTCATCACAAGATATGTGACACATGGACAACAAAAAATGAGACTTTCTTCCATTCATCCTTCCTCCCCCTTATACAATCTTCTACAACCTCCAGCATTTCTTACCTCGTTAACTTATTTTAGTATTTTACACCCGAGACAATGCATCCGCGATCACATTATCTTTGCTGGCAATGTGAACAATCTTTACATTGAATGGTTGAAACAATAGACTTCATCTAAAAACAATCCCACATTTCGAGTTTTAAACTTTTCAATGAACGTCAGCGGATTATGGTCAGTGTAGATTAATGTTTCTTTGTTATCGTAAAAGAGTTGAAGAGACAACAATGCTAAAGTTTCTTTTTCCATTGTGGAGTACTTCCTATGGTATTGATTTAGTTTCTTGGAAAAGTACCCCACTGGCTTCTCTATCCCTAATTTATCATCTTGTAATGGAACTGCGCCTACCCCAAAGTCACTAGCATCAAATGCCATGTTAAAAGGTTTAATAAAGTCAGGGGTGGACAACACTATTTCATTTATTAAGATTGCTTTCAGCTTTTCAAAGGCTGCTTGATATTCTGCTGACCATATCACTTTTGCCTGTTTTCTTAACAAATTGGTGAGAAGCACAGCTATTGTGCTGAAGTTAGGCACAAACATCCTATCAAACCCATACATTCCCAAAAACCTCATGATTTCTCGTTTAGTTTTAGGTATGGGAAATTCTATTAGAGCGTTCACTTTTGCTGTTCTTGGTAATACTTGCCCTTGTCCTACAATGTGACCTTGATAATTTACCCTTGCTTTTGCAAATTCGCATTTGGCCAGATTTATGACTAAGGCAGACAACTGCAATAGCTTACACCAGTCCTCTAACTACTTTACATGTTCTTCCCATATGTTACTATATATTATGACACTATCTAAATAAACCACACAGTCATGTACTTCAGCTACTTTACATGGTCCTGTGAGTCTTTCTAGAAACATGGACACATAATCCAACAAGGAGGATTTGTCTTTCTGCTTTAGAAACTCTTCCTTAATTATTTTTAATGGACCTCTTATTTCATGTCCATAGATCAATTCAAATGGACTAAATCCAATAGATTCATTTGGAGAACCTATGGTAGCAGTTAGTAAGAAATCTAATCCTTTGTTCCAATCCTTTGGGTATTCATGGCAATAGGGGGTCTTAATCATCATTTTGAGAGTCTGATGGTATCTCTCGAAAACTCCCTGTGTCTGTGGGTGATAGGCTTTAATTGTATGATACCCAAACTGTTGATTATGTCCCGGAAAATTTTAAACATGAAGTTAGAACCTTGGTCAGATTGTATTTCAATTGGTAGGCCATAACGAGTGAAAAACTGAGTTAACATTTCCACCTTAGCTGTAATTGTCCTTAAAGGAATAGCTTCTAGAAATTGAGTTGTCATATCCATGATTGTAAGGATATACTGATGTCCTGCTTTTGTTTTGGGTAATGGTCCTACACAATCTACTAATACCTGACTGAATGGCTCTTCAAAAACTGGTATGGGTATTAAAGGTGCTAGTTTGATTACATGTTGAGGAACCGGGATATGCTCTCCACCCATCCCTTTTACCAATACTTTAGCTTTCATTGAACACTCTCTGGAGGGAAAGCTAGGTTCTTCTCCAGCAAAGGAATTTGAGTAGCTCCTGTGTCCCTTAATACAGTTATGGGTTTAGCTGCATCATTTGATGAAAAAAGGGTTACCTTTCCTTTGGACAAAAGCCCTTTATATCTTTCATCTACCTTATTCATTTCACCTGCATTCACAAGTCTTTACATCCAGACCCTTATTTGTAATTAAAGCTACAGTTTGATCCATGGCATTTTCTTTTTGAGTTCCCTTTTTGGACTCAGTCTTACAAACTCCAATAAGTACCAATGGGCTTCCCACACAACTTCCAGCATTCTGTTCGAATGTGTCCCACTTCATTACAATGTAAATACTTAGGCCTTCGAGTTTCACCTCCATCCTCAGTACCTTCCTTCCTGATCTAGGGAGGAGATCTCAAGATATTCCCAGCTATCCATTCTTCACCCTGGCTACTTGCCTTCCTTTTGCTCTCCCACTTTCTATCCTTTTCAAATTTATGGGGATGATGAAAAAAGGTTTAGTTTTATGGATCAGCTCATAATCATCAGCCATTACCGCTGCCTGCCTATCAGTTGCAAACTTTTGGTCTTCAATATGGGTTCTTATTACAGAAGGTAGGGAGTTTTTAAATTCTTCCAAGCGAATGATCTCTCAGAACTTCATAGGTAGTTTCAACCCCTAATGCTTGTATCCACCTGTCAAAATTACTTCGCTTAATCCTTTCAAATTCAATGTAAGTTTGCCCAGGCTGTTTCCTTAAGTTTCAAAACTTTGGTCTGTATTCTTCAGGGACCAACTCATATGCGCTCAAAATGACTTTTTTTACCACATCATAATCCCTAGAAACCTCCTTTGACAGTGAAGCATAAATTTCCTGTGCTTTACCTGTCAATTTGCTTTGCATGAACAATATCCAGTTTTCTTTTGGCCAGTTCTTCTATTTAATTATCTTCTCAGATGAAATAAAAAAAATGCTTCAACATTCCTTTCCTCAAATTTTGGAAGAGCTTATACAAATGTAAACATCTCCCCATTGGGCTCTGACCTGGAAATAAGTCCTGCCTCACCTACTAGTGTCCCTTTTTTAACTGCCAGCATTTTAAGCTGGAATTCTCTTCCTCTTTTTCTCTTCCTGTTTTTTCCTGCTCAAGTTTATGTTTCTCCATTTCTAACCTTGCCATTCAAACTCCCTTTGAAATGCTTTCTCTCTTTCCTTTTCTTTTTCTTTCTCTGCCCTTTCCGTCTGTTCCTTTTGGAATGCCCTTTCTCCTTTTCTTTTCTTTTCCTTCTGCCTCTAGTTCCAATTTTTTTTATTTGCAACTGAATTTTAGCCCATTGCAATGAACCACCCCTTGGAGAATTGGGTCTCTCGAGTATTCCTTCCAATTTGAAATGCTGTGCTTTCACTTTGATTTTCTCTGCCTTCCTAGCTTTGGCAGCCAATCCTACTCTTAATTTACTTGCCAATTCGATTAACCTGGCTTCTGGGATCCCTAGTAAAATCGTCAGGGACATCTCATCCACTTGCAGGAGAGCTTTAGCAGTTTCCAGTGCCATCTTATTTTTGACATTGCAAACATGGTTTCCTTTTAGCTTTTATTACTTACTATATCTACGCCCAAATTGTTGTTGTTTTTAGTTCCAAAATATCTCGGTCAAGCCCCGAAACTTTGTCACAACTCAATGGGGACAGCGCATTGCAGTATTAAGCCCCACTGCTCCCCAAGCCATGACAAATCTGAAAAATTTTGATCAACCCACCTAATTGTTTAATTTATGGTAACAGAATACAAGCACCAGGTTTCTAAACTTAATAAATAAAAACTGTTTATTGAACAAATTGTCTTTAACAAGTGGCAAAAGAAAAAAACATAAACTGCTAATTTCTAACCCTATAACCTAAACTCTACCCCTTCTTAAATCCCTGTGCACACACATATAAGACACATAAGACACACAAAACATGGATTTTAAGGGTGGGATACAACAGTTCAATCGCACCAATTCCAGAGTACAAGATTTGATGGGCTGATTTTGATCGATGTCTTCCAAATTCCTTTCAGTCCTTGTTGATGACATGAGGTGGTCTTCCAGCACTTTCAGTCTTTAGTTCATTGGTTGGGTGCTTGCCTTTCAATATCTCTAACAGTGATTTTCCCCTTTTCCTCTTGACAGGGGTTATCAGAGAGAGTGCAGCTTATAGAGATATGAGGAGAAAAAGTCAGCTGGCTATTATTGTAGAACTACTGGAATCTTACACACACAAGAGAGAGAGGTTTTAGGTCTGAGAAGATAATTAAATAGATGAACTGGCCAAAAGAAAACTGGATTGGCTGGGTAGTTAACAGTGAGGTTGAGTGTCTTGGGCTACAGGAAGATATAGATGGGATGGTCACATGGACAGATAAGTGGCAGATAGAATTTAACACTGAAACGTGTGAGGTGGTACACTTTGGAAGGATTAATTTGATAAGGAAGTATTCAATGAACAGCATGACACCAAGAAGTTCTGAGGAACAAAGGGACATTGACATGTGTGTCCATAGATCTCTGAAGGTGGAGGGGTATGTTAGTGGGGTGGTGAAAAAGGCTTATGGGCCACTTGCCTTTATCAATCGAGGCATAGATTACAAAAGTAGGGAGGTCATGTTGGAGTTGTATAGAGCCTTAGTGAGGCCACAGCTGGAGTACTGTGTGCAATTCTGGTCGCCACATTATAGGGAGGATGTGATTGCACTGGAGGGCATGCAGAGGAGACTCACCAGGATGTTGCCTCAGATGAAACATTTAAGTTATGAAGAGAGATTGGATAGACTTGGGTTGTTTTCGTTGGAGCAGAGAAGACTGAGGGGCGACCTGATCGAGGTGTACAAGATTATGAGGGGCATGGGCAGGGTGGATAGGGAGCAGCTGTTCCCCTTAGTTGAAGGGTCAGTCACAAGGGGGCATAAGTTCAAGGTGAGGGGTAGAAGGTTTAGGGGAGATGTGAGGAAAAACCTTTTTACCCAGAGGGTAGTGACGGTCTGGAAGGCACTGCTTGGGAGGGTGGTAGAGGCGGGTTGCCTCACATCCTTTAAAAAGTACCTGGATGAGCACTTGGCACATCATAACATTCAAGGCTGTGGGCCAAGTGCTGGTAAATGGGATTAAGTAGGTGGCTCAGGTGTTTCTCACGTGTCGGTGCAGACTCGATGAGCTGAAGGGCCTCTTCTGCACTGTGATTCTGTGATTCTGTGTGAGAGGGGTGAGGTCTGGGGCTTGAGGGGATAATGGGGGAAGGGAAACCTGGGGTGGGGTGAGCAAAACCTTGTGGCAAGCCCTAAGATGGGCCCAGGGAGCACGTTAAGGAGGGACCCTCCCCCATTTCTTGCCACCTGCCTGTCCAAAGAAACTTGCTTACCGGGCCAATTGGCATGGGCCGCACCCTCCACCAGTTAATTCCCAGTGACAATGGAATGAAGCCCTTAAGTGGGAATTGATTGTCCACTGAAGGGCCTCAATTGGCCCAATGACGGGTAGGCCACCTGATGCTGGTATAATTGCACTAGGGGCAGGGGTGGGTAAGTAGGCAGCTGACAGGCCCCCTGTTGGATTGAATGAGCCCCCCCACCTTCAAACCTTCCAGCAGGGAATGTAAAATCAAGCCCAATATTCCTCACTATGATATCCTCCCTTCTTCCCTCCCTCGGCCTCAGCACAGCGTCACTTCATCCTTGATCGTTTCAACTCATCTTTCCCACTCTCAACTCTTTTCAATGCCTTTTTGTCCTCCCTCAACCTCTGCTTTCAGACAAACTCTCCAACCCATGTTCACAGCCATTCCTTTATCTTGTCATTTCATGTGAAGTAATGCAAGAATGTTTCCAAACACTACACTTCAATAAGGAAACCTGGGTCAATCATTATATATAATTACAGAAAATGTATAGACAGAAGCAGGCCACTCAGCCCAACTGGTGTATGACTTTATGCTCCATATGAGCCTCTTCGCACTCCTCTTCATCTAACCCTATTACCATAATTTTCGATTCCATTGCTGCCAAATGTACATACTTAGCTTACCTTGTCTGGCCATAAATACACCTGTACCATTAACCTCAATGGCTCCTTCCAATAGCAAGATCCACTTTCCTTGTATAAGTTTCTCCTAAATTCTCTATTGGATTTATTAGTGACTACCTTATATTTATGGACCCAATTTTGGTCTTGCCCACAAGTGGAAACATCTTCATCTACTCCTTCATTATCTTAAATAACACTATCACGTCACCCCGTCCTCTCTCTCCAGACAGAAATGTCCCAACCTATTCAATCTTTCCTGTTAATAAATCCTCTTTTTCTATTTGGCACCTAAGAACAAAATTTTGAATACAAGTAAGAAAAAAATAACAATTACATTCTAAAACTTGCCAGATTGCACTACTCCATGGAAGTTGTGGTTATGTAGATAGATTTGAGCAGAAACTTGATCTATTAGTTTGGAAAATAAGTATCGTTTCAATCAGAATTTGCAGCCAGATTGTTGATTGCAACCAAAGTAGAAAATCTACTTCTTAGACCCAGGCGGAAATCCTGGAAATGGCCGAATTTTCTAAGTCCCACGCCTGAACCCAGCATTTCCCATCTTTGTGGGGGTGGGACTGGAGTCTGGTTGGGGTTTGCGCATGTATGAGGAAGCTGGCCACTTAAATCACCAGCTGCCTTCACTGACTACCGTTTTAATCTAGCTGCATGAATCTTGGAGTGTGTAGATTTGACCAGGTAAGAGGTGGTCTGAACTTGGTGGATTCTTTGGATAGCCAGGATACTAACCCTTTGGAGAGGTAAGGTAACCCTTTCGATAGGGTCTTGGGGCACCTATGGGAGAGGTAAAATTAAACATGATTATGTACGTTTTAGGAATAAACTCATTGGAATGGTCCAGCTGTCAAGGAACAGTCCAGCTGTCCAGGAAATTTCAAAGCTATCCAGGAAGTGTCAAAGGATACTAGGTGATTAATTAACTAATTAAGGATATTGAGAAAGCTGCCCGTCCATCCTTAAGGTTGACGGGCAGGTGAAGAGCCCAGGCGGCCTTCGCATTTTTCATGGAACCTAATCCACGGGCAGGATGAGATTTCATGAAGGGTTTATAAATTAAATAAATTTTTTCATTAAAGTTTATTGGCATGTCCCAGTTCATGTGACACTGTCATATGAGGGGACATGTCTTAATTTTTAAAAATTAAAACTTCTAAAACTTAAAACATTTCCTCAGAGAGATTTATGCACCCTTTCGCATGCACTCCCGACTCAGGGACCCCCACCCCCCGGTTCACACAGGGAGCGCTCAGCGCTTCTGGGCATGCATCATGCTGGGCGGGCCTTAATTGGCCCGCCCACATAAAATGCTGGCACGGAGCTGATTGCGGGCCGATCGGGCCTGTGCCCGCCCCCACGCTGTTGCTGAATAAAAACCATGGAACTCCCTTCCAAACAGCACCCACACCACATCGACTGTAAATGATTGCCAATTGTCTAACTTGATTATTCATTTTTTTAAAAAAAACTTGCATTTTATATAGGCACCAGACATCACAAGTTTGTTTGAAACATTGTCACTGTTATAATGTTGGAACATGACAGTCTTTGTGCACACAGCAAGCTCCCACAGACAGCGATGCAATAATGACCAGATAAATCTGTTTTTGTGATATTGACTGAATGATCAACATTGCTCAGAACACTGTAGATAACTTCCCTATTTTTCTTTGAAACAGTGCTATGGGATCTTCTACATCCGCCTGAGAGGGCAGATGGGGCCTCAGTTTAACATCTCATCTCATTCAAAAGGTGGCAATTCTAACAGTGCACTGGACTGTCAGCCTAGATTTTGTGCTCAAGTCCTGGGGCAAAACTTAAACCCACATAACACAAGAGGCAAGAGTTCGACCAATTGGGCCACAGCTGACATTTGCCAGTGATTGAGCTTTTGTTGTCATTTGCAATATAGTATCACTTACAACTCACAACATAATGTGCCCTTTAAGGCAATAAGGCATTTTTTAAATAAACGCTCGGGTCAGTTACTTGTCAAAATATAGATTGCAATCCTGCTTTTGTTTGATTGACAGGTCAATTAAGAGTTTGTGCTCATTGAAGACCAGTGTATTCTAGGAAACAGCAAACTGAAACAGTACATTTTTGGATTGTTGTTCATCAGTTGAGTGGAGGAGTTAATATATTAGAATCTGTAGGTTGTTTTAATTATGCAAATCATTGTTTAAAGTGTTTAACCATGCCTATATGTTACATGTACCTAGCTACGAGCTGGGGTCTGGTAAAATCACTCAGCTCCAGACCTTGAACCAGACAAGAAGGGAAATCAATGACAAATCCCTCTAGTGGCTGGAGTAATACCTGACGCAGGATTTTGGTCATGGGTGCTGGAAACCAATCATCACAACCCCAAGATAACACTGGAGGAGTTTCCTAAGACAATCTCATCAGCTCAATCATCTACAACTGCTTTATCCATGTTTTTCCCTCTGTCATAAGGTCATAAGTGGGCTGCTCTCTGATAATTTTACATATTCAGCCCTACACATGGCCCTGTTTACAATGGAATAATCATTAATACAACAGTGAAAATTGCAGATACTGGAAATTTGAATTAAAAGCAGAACATGCTGGAATTATTCAGGCAGCAGAGAACAGTGTCATTCTCCACCCTACTCTGAACTCTCAGTCCATAGCCTCATACACTTAAATTTCCAATGATGCCCAACATAAGCTCACCTTTCAATTAGGCACTTTACATTTCACATTCAATGCTGAGTTCAGCAACTTCAGATCATAACCTTTGTCTTCATATGAACATACGAACACACGAAATTGGAGCAGAAGTAGGCCATTTGGCTCCTCGAGTCTGCTCCACCATTCAATAAGATCATGGCCGATCTGTTTGTGTTTCAAATTCCACATTCCCACCTACTCCCAATAACCTTTGATTCCCTTGCCTGACTAGAATCTATCTACCTCCGCCTTAAAAATACTAAATGACCACGCTTCCACTGCCTTCTGAAGCAGGGAGTTCCAAAGTCACATAACACTGAGAGAAAAAAATTCTTCTCATCTCTGTTCTAAAAGGGCGACCCCTAATTTTAAAACAGTGCCTCCTAGTTCTGAGGCTCACCCACAAGAGGAAGCATCCTTTCCACGTCCACCTTGTCAAGACCATTCAGGGTCTTATATACTTTAATCAAGTCACCCCTCACTCTTCTAAAGTCCAATGGAAACAAGCCAAGCCTGTCCAACTGTCCTCATAAGACTACCCCGTCATTCCAGGTATCAATCTAGTAAACCTCCTGTGAACCACCCCCGACACATTTACACCTTCCTAAATAAGGAGACCAAAACTGCACACAGGGCAGAATTTTAAACCGGCAAGATTTTGCAGTCCCACTGAAGCCAATGGACTTTTGAACAGCTCGCCACATTTTATTGCCCCACCCCTTCCAAAACGAGGCCATAAAATTCTGACCACAGCATTCGAGATGTGGTCTCGCCTATGCTCTGTATAAATGAAGCATAGCTTCCCTACTTTTATGATCAATTCCTCTCATAATAAAGGAAAGGGGTCCATTAGCCTTCTTAATTACTTGCTGTATCCTTCAGATGGCAGGTATTAGTGACAGGTCTGCTTCTGCCAATTATACAGCCTCCAGTTCCATATATTGTTTCTTTATTTGTCCCTAGTTTGCCTCTATTTTGCCTTGCATCAATTTCCCTTTTTCATTTAACCTGTCCTACCTTCCTCCTTATCACAGTCCTTCCCTATCGTTCACCGCCCACCCTCCGTTCCCTGCCTTTATGCCTGCTTAAAATCTGTTATATCTCTGGTTCTGATGAAAGGTCATCAGCCTGAAACATTAACTGTTTTTCTCTCCACAGATGCTGAGGATTCCCGACCTTTTCTGCTTTCATTAATGAAATAACCATGCCAGCCTACAACAGGGTTTGGCCACCATCCAGACTTAGGCTGACAAAAAGCAGGTAACATGCGAGTCACATAAGCCCCAAGCAATAATCATCTCCAATAGAGGGAAAATTACTTCTACCTGACCTTCATCATCACTGACCCCAGCCACCAGCAACACCTTGGGAGTGGCCATGAAAGTCAGAGAAACCAGGGAAGCAATAGGATTGTTGAGTCGAGGTAACAAAAGCATAATCGAGGGATTCTGCAGCAGATGAGCTTAACCAAGGGCACAGTCGATGCCCTTAAGAAGGTGGAAACAGCCTATCTGGCTTGGTGATAGAGAGAATATGGGATTGTAAGTCAGCTCACGATCAAATAGGACAAAACTGTTGCGATCGGTCTGGTTCCGTTTCAGACAATGGTCCTAGTAAGGAATGGAGTTGATGTCTGGGGAATGTGGTGGGAACTTAAGACAAAGGTTTTGGTCTTCCTAACATTTAGTTAAAGGAAGTTTCTGCTCATCCAATACTGGAGGTCAAATAAGTGGCATGCAGATACGGTGGAGAGGTCCAGGGAGGTGATGGTGCAGTAATGCTGAGTGTCGTCAGTGTACATGTGGAACTTGACATTGTGGCCAGTGTTCTGTCAGGCCAAGCTGCATCTCCATCACCAGTCCGAGAACAGGCAGGGAACCCCCATCAGTTCCGTGAGGGAGGGCCCAACAGAATCAAGATACCGTCCCTCGGGAGGCTGCTGTAAAAGACAACAAGGTTTGCACGTCCATCTTCTGAGGGCATGGGAAATCTATGTGGCCTCCATTAATCCCTGAGCTAGTATTAAATTGCGGTGAGCTCAGGGAAAATGGGTATCAATTGGCTTATTAATGAGCCCAACCGACATTTTGCCACCATCAGCTGGGAATCCCACATCAGTCTCTTCTCCACTCTGACTTAATCGGGGGAGGTTTCCCCACTGCTGGGAGACTGATGCGGAACCTTCCCCATGATTAAATTAGTCTGGCCACCATGTTTCTCACCACAACGGGCTGCAGTAAACCTCACCTTGTATTTTTGGATGATGTCACCAAGGGGCAGCTTGTAGATAAGAAATAAGAGTAGGCCAAAAATAGATCATTGAAAGATTACAGAACAGTGCAAGGTCTGGAAGAAAATCCATTGCAGATGATGTCTGACTATAGTTAAATAAGAATAGAACTAGGGAAGATCAATCCTACTCAGCTGCACAGCATAACAGATTTGATGGAGGAAAATGGCGTGATCGGCTGTGCCAACGTTAAAAGTAGCACTTACTTTCAAATCCTTTCTGTGGAAAAATAGACCAAAAAATCCTAAAACATGGCACAAATTCTCCTCTCAGCCAAGGACCCAACATAGCTAATTTGAGTCTCCCACCATTTAATATGGGTGCAAAGGAACTCTGCCCAGGAACTTTGAATGTATTAAAGGGCCATCACTACATTTGAATCATTTCAGGGGATTTAATGAACCGAGTGTACTGAACCTCAGGGTACAAAAAGGGAGCAGAATCAACCTCGGACATGAGTAGTTGGTAATCTCAGTTATTTATACACACTGCAAACTGCAATTCCAGCACTAAGCACCACATTACAAATAAGTGAACACACTTAAAACTATTTCACATCACCGGTCTACCACAAATTAAATTTTCATTGGCAATGCAGTGCTGTTGAGTATTTGTTTGTTAACATTCAGTGCTGCATAGAAGGTGCAGATATGGGTTGAGTTTTAAGATATGTTCATTTGAGATGCGTAGAACATTAAGGAATTAAGAAGAGTCTGTTGTATTTCCAAGCTAGAGGAATGTAAAGCAACAGAGACATTTATGCACTGCCAGTCCTAACAGCAATTCAGAGGTAGCAGTGAAGGAGGCTGGAGACCTCTCCTCCTAATGTTAGGGTAACAAATGAATAAAAATGAAAAAGTGAAACCAAAACAAATCTTGTCAAGAAAAATACCAAATGAAGGCAAGTTTTACAACGACAACAACCTACGCATATATAGCTCCTTTAACGTACTAAAACATCCCAAAGCACTTCAAAGGGGAACTATAAAATAAACTATGACACTGAAACTCAAAAGGACATATTAGGTCATTTAACCAAAAACTTGGTCAAAGAGGTAGACTTAAAGGAGGAACATGAGGAAAGAGGAGGCGAGGTGTAGGGAGAGTAACCTAGATCTTTTAGGATCTAGACATCTGAAGGTGCAGGCACCAATGGTGCAACAATTAAAATTGGGGGTGCTCAATTGACCAGAACTAGAAGAGTGTAGATACCTTGGAGGAAATTACAGAGATCGGGAGGGAGAATGGAGAGCTATGAAAACAAGGATAGGAATTTTAACATCAAGACGTGGTTTTACCCGAAGACAATATAGGTCAGTAAACACAGAGGTAATAGGGGAACAAGACATGGTGTAAGTGAAGATAATGGCAGCAGAGGAAGTTAGGATATGGGAGACCGGGCAGGGTTGCATTAAAAAAGCCTAGAGGTAAAGAAAGCATGAATGAGGGTTTCAGAAACAGATGAGATGAAACAAAGGTGAAAGTGAGTGATGTTGTGGAGGTGGAACTAGGCTGTCTTAGTGATGGTGCAGTAGTGAGGTCAAACACTCATCTCAGGGTCAAATGTGACATCAAGGTTGTGAACAGATTGGCTTAATCACAGACTGTTGCCAGGGAGAGGAATGGAACAGGGACCAAAAATAATTGTTCAGCCTTCCAAATGCTTAAATGGAGGAAATTTCTGCACGTACAGTATGGATGTCGGATAAGCAACCCAATAGTTTAACAACAGGGGAGGACTCAATAGAGGTGGTGGTGAGGTAGACCTGGATGTCAGCAGTATACGTATGAAAGCTAACACAGTTTTCAGATGATGTCTCAAGGGGCAGCAGGGAGATGAGAAATAGGAGGGGGCTAAGGATCGATCCTTGAGGGACACCAAACCTAACTGTGTAGGAGCTGGAAGAGAAGACAATTGAAGTGATTCTCTGGCTATGATTAGGCGTATAAGAATAGAATCAGCTGAGAACAGTCCCACTGGGCAACAGTGGAGGTGTTGGAGGAGGATTGTGTGGTCAATTGTGTCAAAGGCTGCAGACAGGTCAAGGTGATGAGGAGAGAAAATTTAGGTTTGTCACGTTTATGTGGGATGTCATTTGTGACTTTGATAATAGCAGGACAGATTGGATTTAGATTGGGCAAATCAAATTGGCAAAGATAGCCTAGAGAATGAGTTCATAGAGTGTTTTCGGGCAGTTTCATAGAGTAATACATTCTGGAACCAACTAGGGATCAAATTATTTTCAACCTGGTAATGTGTAATGAGAAACGATTAATTAATGATCTCATAGGAAAGGATCCTCTAGGCATGAGTGATCACAACATGATAGAATTTCACGTTCAGTTTGAGGGTGAAAAACTTGGGTCTGAAACTAACATCTTAAACTTAAATAAAGGCCATTACAAAGGTATAAAGACAAAGCTGACTACAGTGGAGTGGGAAAATAAATTAGAAGGTAAGACAGCAGTAAGCAGCAGCAGAAGCTTAAGGAGATATTTCAAAACTCCCAAAAAAAGATATATTCCATTGAGAAAGAAAGACTCCACAAGAAGAATGCTTCATCCCTAGCTAACTAAGGAAGTTAAGAAAGGTATCAATTGAAAGAAAAGGCATACAATGCTATGACGAATAGTGGTAGACCAGAGATTGGGAAAATTTTAGAAACCAGAAAAGGATGACCTAAAAAAAGAGGGAAATTAGAATATGAGAGTAAACGAGCAAAAACTATAAAAACAGGCAGCAAGAGCTTCTACACGTATATAAAAGGGAACAGAGGACCTAAAGTAAACATTGATCCCTTAGAGGATGAAAATGAGGAATTAATAATGAGAAATAAAGGAATTGGCAGAGACTTTGAACAAGTATTTCATATCTGTCTTCACACTAGAAGACACAAAAAACATCTCAAGAATAATAAAAAAAATCAAGGAGAAAAAGGGTGGGAGGAACTTAAAATAACCACGATCACAAGAGTAGAAGCATTAGGTAAATTAATGGGACTAAAGCCTCACAAGCCCATTGGACCTGATGGCCTACATCCTAGGGTGTTAAAAGAAATAGCTGCAGAGGTAGTAGATAGATTGGTTGTAATATTCCAAAATTCCTTAGATTCTGTAAGGATTACAGCAGATTGAAAAATTGCAAATATAAGACCACTGTTCCAAAAGAGGCAGTCAGAAAGCAGGAAACTATATGCCAGTTAACCTTATGTCTGTCATTGGGAAGAATAGAAAAGCAGAATATTATTTAAATGGAGAGAGATCGCAGAATGTTGTGGTACAGAGGGATTTGGGTGTCCTTGTACATGAATCACAAAATATTAGCATAAAGGTACAGCACATAATTAGGAAGACAAGTGGAATATTGGCTTTTATTGCAAAGGGGATGGAGTTTATAAATAAGGAAGTCTTACAACAACATTACGGAGCATTGGTGAGACCACACCTAGAGTGCTGCATAAGTCTTGCTCTCCTTGTTAAGGGGCACATACTTGCTTTGGCGGCTGTTCAGATCAGGTTCACAAGGTTGATTCTTGGGATGAAGGCATTTGTCTTATGAGAAATGATTGAGCAGATTGGGCCTAAATTTGTTGCCGATTAGAAGAATGAGAGGCTTATTGAAATATATAGGATTCAGAGGAGGTTTGACTAGCTAGATGCTGAAAGGATATTTCCCCTAGTGGGGGAATCTAGAACTAGGGAGCGTAGTTTCAAAATAACGGGTCTCACATTTAAAGATGGGGATGAAGAGAATATCTTCTCATTGAGTGTTGTTAATCTTTGGAATTCACCACCCTAGAGAACAGTGGAGGCTGGGTCACTGAATATATTCAAGATTGATTTAGACAGATTTTTGATCTACAAGAGAATCAAGGGTTATGGTGGGCAAGCAGGAAATTGGAGTTAAGGCCACAGTCAGATTGGATAGTGGGGCAGGCTTGAAGGGCCATATGACCTGCTCCTGCTCCTATTTCTCCTGATCTTATGTTCATAGGTTTTGGTACTGTATTGGGACAGCAATATGATTGGAGGGCTTTAAACATGGAGTTCAGGAAAAGATGAGAATTGACTTAAGAGGCAACAGCATGTTCAAGGACTTTGGTGAGGAAAGGGAGATTGGAGAAACTAATTATCAGTATTTCTCAATGGGAATGCCGAACAGTCATACCACTACATTTATAATGATAAACATGAAAAAAATCAATGGGTAATTAATGATGCTGATGACACCATTATTCTTATACTTCAAGATGGGGTAAGAACCAAATGGGCCCAACGCTGTCAAAGCAACAGTAAGAATAATGGCACCACTTGATTTTATGAACATATGAACATACATACAAACATATGAATTAGGAACAAGAGTAGGCCACTCAGCCTCCTGAGCCTGCTCTGCCATTCAATAAAATCATGGTTGATCTGAATATAACCTCAACCACATATTCCTGCCTACCCCCGATAACCTGTCACCCCCTTGTTAATCAAGAATCTATCCAGCTCTGCCTTAAAAATATTCAAAGGCCTGAATTTTCCCATCAGTGATTTGGGGGTGGGACCCGCTCGCCGACGGGAAAATGACACAGGATGACATCAGGAGGAACCCCCGACGTCATCCTGGTCCCTTTAAATTTTTAGGAATGCAGGCGGACAGCGAAATCAGGTGTCTGCCCGCCGACCTGTCAATGGCCAACTGAGGCCATTGACAGGGTAATTAAGATAACTAATGACCCTGCCCATTCAACCTTAAGGCTGGCGGGCAGGCCAGGAGCCCCAGCGGCCTTCTGATAATACATGAAACCTCATCCACTGGTGGGATGAGGTTTCATGTCCGTTTTTAAAAAGTTTAATACATTTTATGTGATATTTATTAACATGTTGCATCTTGTGTGACATTGTCACATGAGGGGGACATGTTAATAATTTTTTAATTTTTCTATTTTTAAAGTTTTTTGGACTGTCAGTAATCTCCCTGAGACAGGACTTTGTCTCAGGGAGCAGTGCACTCTTTCGCACGCACGAGCAAAAGAGCGCACTTTGACAGCTGGGGATTCTCTCCTGCAATTCCTGTCGGGCAGGCCGCTGGGCCTCTCTTATTTAAATATCTATAGAAACTCCTATTATCCGTCTTTATGTTACTAGCTAGCATTTTCTCTCATACTCTGATTCTACCCTCCTTCTTAATTTTTTTGTCATTCTTTGCTGTTCTTTACATTCTTTCTAATCTACTGACCTGCCACCCATCTTTGTGTAATTAAATGCTTTTTCTTTAAACTTGATAATGTCTTTAACTTTTTTAGTTAACCACAGATGGTGGGGCCTCTCCTTGGAATTTTTCTTTCTCATTGGAATGTATCTACTCTGTTATTCTGAAATATCCCTATAAATGTCTACCACTGAACTTCTATTGACCTATCCCTTCACATCATTTGTCAGTTCACTTCAGCTAGCTCTGTTTTCATGGCCTCATAATTGCCCTTATTTAAGTTTAAAGTACTAGTCTTGGACGCACTCATTTTGCCCTCAAAATGAATCTGAAATTCAATCATGTTATGATTGCTGCTACCTAGGGGTGCCTTCACTATGAAGTTATCAATTAATCCCATCTCATTGCTTAGTACCAGGTCTAGCATAGCCTGCTTTATGGTTGGCTCCAGAACATACTGTTCTAAGAAACTATCCTGAAAACATTCTATGATCTCTTCATCTACACTACCTTTGCCCATCTGATTTTTCCAGTCTATATGTAGATTAAAATCCCCCATGATAATTGCTGTAGCTTTCTGGCAAGCTCCCATAATCTCTTCTTTTACACACTGTCCTGCCGTGTAGTTACAATTAGGGGGCCTGGACACACCACTCCCAAAGTGACTTCTTGCCTTTATCATTCTTCATCTCAACCCAAACTGCTTCTACATCCTGGTTTCCTGAACTTAGGTCACCCCCCTCTAATGTGCTGATACCATCATTAATTAACAGAGCCAACCCTCCACCTTTTCCCAACTTCCTGTGCTTCCTAAATGTCATGTACCTTTCAATATTCAGGTCCCAATTTATGTCATCTGGTAGCCATGTCTCTGCCATGGCTATCAGGCCATACTTAGTAGTTCAGCTATTTTGTTTTGAATGCTATGTGTATTTAGATACAGAACCTTTAGTTTTGCCCCTTTATTATTTTTGTAACGTCTAGCCTTCTCTTCTGATTTACTCTTAAAATTGTACTCTCTGTCCCTTCCTGTCACAGTCTGTTTTTCATTTCTCATATTAATACCTGTATCCCTTACCTTGTCTCTACTCCTTGGTTTACCACATCTTCCCAAATTTGATCCCTTGCTCCCACTATTCAATTTAAAACCTTCTTTACTTCCCTAGTTAGGCAGCTCATGAGGACACCAGCTCCAGCACAGTTCAGGTGTAGATCGTCCCAATGATACAGTTCCGACTTTCCCCATTACTGGTGCAGTGTCCCACAAACTGGAACCCACTTCTCCCACACATTCTTTCAGCCACGCATTCATTTCTCTAATCTGATTTGTCCTATGCTAATTTGCATGTAGCTCAGCTAATAATCCAGAAATTATTACCTTTGAGGTTCTGCTTCTTAATTTGGTGCCTAGCTTGTCATACTGACTGTGCAGAGCCTCCTTCCTCATCCTGCCTATGTGGTTGGTACCTACATGGATCACAACCACTGGATCGTCCTCCTCCCACTGCAAGTTCCTCTCCAGCCCTGAGCAGAGATCCCGAACCCTGGCACCAGGCAGGCAACAAAGCTGTCTGGGCTCTCGCTCTTTTCTACAAAGAACAGTGTCAATCCCCCTTACTATACTGTCCCCTACTGTCACTACGTTCATTTTTGCTCATCCCACTTGGATGGCTTCCTGTACCACAGTGTCCCATGGTCAGTTTGCTTATCCACCCTGCGGTCCCCACTCTCATCCAAACAAGCTGAGAGAAACTCAAACCTGTTGGACAATTGCAGAGGCTCACACTCCTGCACTCCAGTCCTTTGGGTCCCCTTACCTATCTCACTCACAGTTACACCCTCCTGTCCCTGGCCACTGACCAAATCAGAAGACCCTATCCTAAGTGGTATGACTGCCTCCTGGTATAAAGCATCCAGGTAACTTTCCCCCTCCCTGATGTGTCATAGTGTCTGCAGATCAGCCTCCAGCTCAATGACTCTGAGCTGAAGTTCCTCAAGCCGCCAACACTTACTGGAGACGTGTTTGCCCTGGATCACAATGTTATCCAGGAACTCCCACATGCTGCAGCCTTGACACATCACCTGTCCTGTCATCCTTAATGTGTTTTAAATAATTACTAATTAGATTAATCAATATTTATGTTGTTTTATTATATATTTTATTGATTTTTATCACCAAATGGTGTACTATTTAAACCCTTAGGGATAGAATAGAACTTATCCACTTACCAGGTACTCACCAAACAGCTAGCTCCTTTCCCTGTGGTAGAGCAAGAACCAATTTCTACAGGGTGGGTACAATAGAAAGAGGAAACGAACACATCCTTCTCCCCCTTCACCAAATTCCCCTTTCACCAAACTCCAAGTATTCACTCAGTTAGTCACCTGCAGCCTGTTTGCCATTTATATGTAAATGGTATAGCAAATTTAGTGAGGGGCAGATGTGCAATTAAACTCAGATATCCAGAAGTTGCTGTCCAGGATGTGTCACTCAACCGAAAATGGCATCTCACTGATTCTCTCACCATTGAAAAGCATTGAATTATATGAATTGCTGTGTTAGCATAGTAGATACAAACTAAAATTACCGTAGAAAGTTAAGTCTTGTTACTTCAAGTGTAAGGACTCTTTCACCTATGTGATAATGATTGACAATCACCTCTGGTACTGAAAATTAACTGTTACAAACATGGTGATTCATTCCTTTAAGTATTATTGTTGGAGGTTTTAAAAATGCTCAGATCTTTTTTCACTTTTTCTTTGTCTTTTTTCTCTCTCTATCCAATCCATCTTTCCTTCTCTAGGGCCTGAATTTCACACTTGGCGTGCGCACCAAGTCAACGAGAGAGGAAGCAGATGTGGAATCTGCTCCCGGCCATGGTCACATTTCGAACGCAGTTTCACGCTGGATGGCCAATTAAGATCCACCCAGTGCTTAACGTGTCTTATGAATGGTCGGGAAGGCCCGGGCAGGGGCATGTCGGGCGCCGGGTCCAATGGCGACCCGGCGGGCACTTTTAAACCTGCAAAGGCAGCTCCCTGAAGGCTGCCAGGGGAGAACGTTTAGAGTCAGTCTGGATACTGGAACAATGGCCTCACCAGCAGCAGGAAACATCAGGCAGCAGGACAAGTCTCAGATGAGTGCCTCACTGTCCTCGCGGAGGAGGCCGGTGTCAGGCAGAACACACGTACCAGGGATGGCAGGAGGAGGCCATTGCACCAGACCAAAAACTCCTGAGACAAGGTGGTAGCCAAGGTCAGCGGCCACAGTCTTGTGCAGCAGACATGGGTGCAGTGCCGCAAAAGGTTCAACAACCTGCTGTGCTCGGCAAGGGTGAGTACCGAGTTGTCATGGATCAATGTGGAGAAGTGTTATGGTCTGGCCATCTCCCCGTGGACCTCAGGGGTGTTAGAGTCTGAGTGCCAATTTTCAAAGACGCCGGAGCTGGCCAAGGGGCTGAACCCTGGCTGCTTGGACTGAGTGCCTTGCGGTTCGAGGGCTACGGCTCAGATGTGCTCTGCAAGGTGATCCTCAAGCGGGGTTGGCCAGGCTGCAATGGTGCTGCAGGTAGAGAGCGGACTAATCAATGCTCCTCTGCCCTTTCAGGTGAAGAGGAGTCATAAGAACATTGAGAGGTTAAGGACAGGCGGAAGCCCTCCCCCAAACCTCCTAATCTTGACGGGGTACGAAATGGATGCATTGGAGCCACCACCATCTTGGTCAGCCAGCCATGGAGAGGCAGGGTCTCTGACAAAGGTAAGAGTGCAGTGCACAGAGGTAAGAGTGTCAGATGGTGCAAACATTCTTGTGTATTCTCATCGTTAATGGGAGCCTCAATACTGGATTCCCCATTGATCATTGAAAGACGATGGCACCATGATATAGATCTCCAGTGTCCCACCAGGGTGCCTGGCATGCACAGTGACAGTGTGATGACTTAAACTAATGACATGGTGTTGTTCTTCCTTAGATTCACCAGCACGCACTCATATGCAGAACCCCAAAGAGCCACCCTTCACGCCACAGGGCTTTAGATGCACCTGCGTCACACCCGCTCTCTGAACCAGGCACCAGCACAAATACCAGCACCTCGGTGGTCATTAGATTGGCAGCTAGAATGTTGGTGTATATTGGTGAGGGCACTTCACACTCGCTTGAGGTGCAGGTGGAGGAAGAGAGTGCCCAGGGCGCTGGCAGTCGGAGGACTGCTGGAGACCAGGGCGATGCTGAATCGAAGGCTGATGATGAGCCTCTGGAGTCATCCATAAGGCGGCAGATGCTGGATGTCCTGCGGGATGTGCAGGTGGATCTGGCGGAAATCCATGAGGGTCTGCGTGCCATGGTCTCTGTTTGGAGGAGTCCATGCGGAGCATGAGCACTGCGATGACCCTCATGGCCGAGCGCACTGCATCCTCCATTGAGACAGTTTCAACTCTCATGGCGAGGCAGCTCCAGGGACAGAATCAGGGGTTCCTGGGGTTGTGCTTGGACCTGCAAGCTCTCATACAGGTGATGACCTCAGGTGGTCAGTGCCTGTGTGGGAGATGATTGAGGCACCCAGTATCCCAGCTAGGTGCCCATCCATCAATGGCGAGCAGGGAGGTCCAGAGTGACCTCTCATTGGCGCATGACCTGCTCGTCATCTCTGCGGGCTCTTCTCAGGGCGCTCTGGTTGACAGCTGCAGCTCCTTTTCCCCTCTGCCAGTGACTGTGGCATCTGATGAGACTGCGACGACTGGGGAGATGCCAGCTGTGGCACTGGCCACTCCCTCCCAGGTGACAACCGCCAAGGTCATCAAGGACAGCAGGCTGCCTCCAATGCTGCTGCCAGCAAGGGGTGGGGACCAGAGGGTGTGGGCAACAAGATGGAGCACTCCTAATCAAGTGATACCTGTTTCTGTTGACAAAGGCACCCGACTGACCTGCAGGCACCTTGATGGCCACGTGTGTGCAGTCAATGGCACCCTGGATGTGGGGGAACCCAGCAATTGCTGCAAAGCCTCTGGCTTGCTCAGCCTGGCTGGCCTTGTCCATATGGAAATGAATTAATGTCATTACCCACCTGAACAGAGCTTCTGTCACCAGCTTGACACAATTGTGGACAGCTGATTGGGAGACTCCACAAAGATCCCCCACTGACCCCTGGAAAGAGCCGGAGGCATAGAAGTTGAGGGCCACTGTGACCTTCAGAGCCACTGGCTTGGGGTGTCCACCCACACAGCTGGAGGTGATCTCAGGCCCAAACATCTGACAAATGGAGGTCACAGCCTCCCTGAAGAGGTGGAGCCTCCTTCAGCTTTGCACCTCGGCCATGTTGAGGTAGCTGCACTGCTGCCTGTAACCCCTGGCAGCAGGATAGAGGCGTCTTCTGTGGCCCCTTCCACCTAGGGCCAATTGTTGGCCTTGCATCCCTTGTGCCTGCACCTCTCCTCCCACAGGTCCCTCCCCTGGAAGCTGGCCCCCTCACCCTTTTGCCCCTCTCTTCTTCCTCAGAGGAGGTGCCAGCAGTGGAGACCACAATCCCCATTACCAGGATAACAGTCAAAATCCTCCGGGGGCCTTGGAGACACTAATGAGTCCTTAAATGAAGTCTGGAAATGCTAAGACTGAAGCTCAGAACAGAGATGAAGCTGTCAAGTTCAAATAAGCAGCCAGCAACAAACTATCTCCTAAACTCCTCACTACTCCGACCGACAATGCTGCTGACCCTTTTATCCCGCCCTTGGATGAGGTTTTGTTAAAAGTGGGCTGCGGACCTACCCGTGTAAGGAGGAAAAAAATCGTGTGGGCCAACGTAAAATCACGAACAATTTTAATTGGCCTTTTAATTGTTGGCGGGCACGGCTCTGACATAAGCGTGTGCCTGCCGACCTGAAGATTGCTCGCATGCGGGATGATGTCAAGACGCTTGCCCAACGTCATCTTGCACTATTTTACATCCCTGCTGGTCAGGTGGGCACCTGCCCACAAGGCATAAAGTTCTGCCCTATATTTCTCTTTCTGCAGGTGATTGAACATTGAGTTTGCTTATTTTAACTTATACTTCCTTCTGAGTTCTTGTGTTGTTAATTTCACAAGCCTTCAATCAGGTTGGTTCAGGAGATACATTGTTGATTATTCCTTTCTCTCTGATCCCAGGTGCCATTTTCCTCACTGCAATGTTATCACCTGACATGCTCAGCAACTTAGCAGACAAAAAGTTTTAAGAAACTTAACCCTGCCATTAGATGTCCTGTCACAGGAAGATCTGGGCCATTGTTGATTTGAGCACTATTCTATGAAACTTAATTAGCCAAATAATTTCAAACTCCATTGATTTGCACTGCAAATATCATGACAAATATTTTAAACTGCCCTAGTATTCAGATGCTATGGAAATCATTTCATTTTCAAACAATGTTCAGGTGTAAATTTATTTGAAACAAATTGCTGTACTAACATTTCTCTTTCCTTCTGAGAAATACACATATTTGAAGTATTATAAGAACAGACGAAGTAGGAGCAGAAGTAGGCCATTCGGCTCCTCAAGCCAGCTCCACCATTCAATAAGATCATGGCTGATCTGTTTGTGTTTCAAGGTCCACATTCTCATCTACACCCAATAACCTTTGATTCCCTTGACTACCAAGAATCCATCTACCTCTGCCTTCAAAAGAACTTGGTCCCATTAGCAATACTGTTGTGTTGGAGCTACTGTTGTGTCTGAGGTACAGGCGATAGAATGAGCAATCCCCAAGCCAATAAGTAACAAAGTATGGATTCAATCAATGAACAAATTCCTCTTTCTCTTGTCCCCTTTCCAGCACTAAGACACAACAGCCTAGATAATTACTGTTAGCAATATCAGTGGATGGACACATAATGTATTTGATATATTTTTTAATTCATTCACAGGATGTGGGCTTCATTGGCTGGAGCAGCATTTATTGCCCATCCCTAGTTGCCCTTGAGAAGCTGCCTTCTTGAACTGCTGCAGTCGATGTGGGTGTAGGTAAACCCACAGTGCTGTTAGGGGGAGAGTTCCAGGATTTTGACCCAGCGACAGTGAAGGAATGGCGATATATTTCCAAGTCAGGATGGTGAGTGACTTGGAAGGGAATGTCCAGGTGGTGATGTTCCCATCTATCTGCTACCCTTGTCCTACTAGATGGTAGTGGTTGTGCATTTGGAAGGTGCTGTCTAAGGAGCCTTGGTGAATCCCTGCAGTGCATCTTGTAGATGGTGCACACTGCTGCTACTGTGCATCGGTGGTGGAGAGAGTTAATATTTGTGGATGTGGTGCTAATCAAGTGAGCTGCTTTGTCCTGGATGGAGTCAAGCTTCTTGAGTGTTGTGAGAGCTGCACTCATACTGGCAAGTGGGGAGTATTCCATCATACTCCTGACTTGTGCCTTGTAGATGGTGGACAGACTTTGGGGAGTCAAGACGTGAGTTACTCGTCACAAGATTCCTAGCCTCTGTCCTGCTCTTCTAGCCATGTGGCTAGTCCAGTTCAGTTTATGGTCAATTGTAACCCCCAGGATGTTGATAGTGGGGGATTCAGTTATGGTAATGCCATTGAATGTCATGGGGCAATGGTTAGATTCTCCCTTGCTGGAGATGGTCATTGCCTGGCAATTGTGTGGCGTGAATGTTACTTGCCAGTTGTCAGCCCAAGCTTGGATATTGTCCAGGTCTTGCTACATTTGGACATGGATCGCTTCAGTATCTGAGGAGTCGCGAATGGTGCTGAACATTGTGCAATCATCAGCAAACATTCACACTTCTGACCTTATGATGGAAGGAAGGTCATTAATGAAGCAGCTGAAGATGATTGGGCCAAGGACACTACCCTGAGGAACTCCTGCGGTGATGTCCTGGAGATCAGCTGACTGACCTCCAACAACCACAACCATCTTCCTTTATGTTAAGTATGACTCCAGCCAGTGGAGAGTTTTCCCCCTGATTCCCATTGACTCCAGTTTTGCTAGGGCTCCTTGATGCCACACTCGGTCAAATGCAGCATTGATGTCAAGGACAGTCACTCTCACCTCACCTCAGGGGTTCAGCTTTTTTGTCCATGTTTGAACCAAGGCTGTAAAGAGGTCAGGAGCTGAGTGGCCCTGGCAGAACCCAAACTGGCCGTCAGTGAATAGGTTATTGCTAAGCAAGTTCTGCTTGATTGCACTGTTGATGACCCATTCCATTACTTTAAAGATGAGCGAGAGTAGACTAATGGGGCGGTAATTGGCCGGGTTGGATTTGTCCTGCTTTTTATGTATAAGGCATGCCTTGTATCTTGGACAATTTTCCACATAGCTTGGTAGATGCCAGTATTGTAACTGCACTGGAATAGCTTGGCTAGGGGCGTGGCAAGTTCCGAAGCACAAGTCTTCAGTACTATTGCCGGAATATTGTCAGGGCCCATAGCCTTTGTAGTATCTAGTGCCTTCAGCCCTTTGTTGATATTATCACGTGGAGTGAATCGAATTGGGTGATGACTGGCATCTGTGATGCTGGGGACCTCCAGAGGAAGCCAAGATGGATCATCCACTTGGCACTTCTGGCTGAAAATTGTAGCAAATGCTTCAGCCATATCTTTTGCACTAATGTGCTGGGCTCCCTTATCATTGAAGATGAGGATATTTGTGGAGCCTCCTCCTCCAATAAGTTGTTTAATTGTCCACCACCATTCACGACTGGATGTGGCAGGACTGCAGAGCTTAGATCTGATCCGTTGGTTATGGGATCGCTTAGTTCTGTATAACACTTGCTGCTTATGCTGTTTGGTACACAAGTAGCCCTATGTTATAGCTTCACCAGGTTGACACCTCATTTTTAGGTGTGCCTGGTGCTGTTCCTGGCATGTCCTCCTGCATCTTAATTGAACTAGGGTTGATTCCCTGACTTGATGGTAATGCTAGAATGGGGGATATGCCATGCCATGAGGTTACAGATTGTGTTCAAGTACAACTCTGCTGTTGTTGATAGCCCACAGAGCCTCAAGGATGCCCAGTCTTGAGTTTCTAGATCTGTTTGAAATCTATCCCATTTAGCACGGTGGCAGTGCCACACAACACAATGGAAGGTTTCCTCAATGTGAAGGAGAGACTTCGTCTGCACAATGACTGTGCGGTGGTCACTCCTACCGATACTGTCATGGACAGATACATCTGTGGCAGGCAGGTTGGTGAGGATGAGGTCAAATATGTTTTTCCCTCTTGTTGGATCCCTCACCGCCTGCCGCAGACCCAATCCAGCAGCTATGTCATTTAGGACTCGGCCAACTTGGTTAGTAGTGGTGCTACAAAGCAACTCTTGGTGATGGACATTGAAGTCCCCCACCCAGAGTATATTCTGCACCCTTGGCACCCTCAGTGCTTCCTCCATGTGCTGCTCAACATGGAGGAGCACTGACTCATTAGCTGAGGGAGGGCAGTGCGTGGTAATCAGCAGGAGGTTTCCTTGCCCATGTTTGGCCTGATGCCATGAGACTTCATGGGGTCTGGAGTCAATGTTGAGGACTCCCAGGACAACTCCCTCCCAACTGTATACCACTATGTTGTCACCTCTGCTAGGTCTGTCATGCTGGGGGGACAGGATATACCCAAGGATGGTGATGGTGGTGTCTGGGACATTATCTGTAAGGTATAATTTGTCTGCTATTCTAGTGAAATCGTTGGCCTGTTTAAAATTAATGTCGGTGCTAAAAATAGAAGAATGTCTCTAACCAACAGAGTACATATATAGACTGCTCTCAGGCGTTGGTGATGCCACCATGAAGTTCAAAGAGTGTTACACATTAATCTGAATCCTCTGTTACCAATTGTATTGGTTAAATCAAAATGTGCCATGAGATCACATGTATTTTCTTCCACTTTAGGGCACAAAACAGTTTATAAAACTATGTTATGTCCATGTAGATAGACAGCTTGTATTTTGATGAGATGTTAAATTGAGGCAGTGCCTGCCCTCTCGGCTAGATGTTAAAGATTTCATGGCACAATTCGAAAAACAGCAGAGGAGATTCCCCCAGTGCCTTAACCAATATTTATCCCTCAAGAAACATCATTTCAAAACAACATTAACCAGTCATTTACCTCATTACTGTTTATGGGGCCTGTGTCCAAACTGGCTACCACATTTCCCTACTTTACAACAGTGACTACATTTTAAAAGTGCTTCATTAGCTGTAAAAAGTCCTTTAGGACATCCTGAAGGCATGAAAGGCACTACATAAATGCAACTCTTTCTCTTTTACCAGGCCCAATTTGGCTTGAGTATCTTCTCATCTATGGAATAAAGAATTAGGGGCATTTACAGCAGAGCTAACAGTACAGAAAGTATATATTAATTGCTCAAAAATATTTCAATAATTATGTTCAAAAACAGTACTCTTTCCAAGTCCTGCACCATAGAAATAATACATAACAAGGAGAACCAAACAGGCTAAGAATGTATGTTACAGAACACATTGTTGAAAACCACTGTCCACTTCACACGTTGGCAGATTCTATAAATGCAACACTGTTTAATATATAAAATCCCAGAAAACTCCTACATAATCTTATTCAATCTATTTATAATTGAACCTAGTAGATAAGTGTGCATTTCATTTAAGCACACAACTGCTTCCCATGCACACATAAAAATTACTTATTGAATTGGCATTTATATACTATGTTCAAATGAAAGTGACCTACTTTCAACTCTAACTACAGCATGAATCTTTGTGTATTACAGTACATGACAGAGTCATCCAAGTGCCTTGCAATAAAGGCCTTATTTATAATATGACAGATCTTGATTTCCATCATAGTATGTTTAGATGTATGTGGCTTTTAAATTATCTAAGGTTAATGAAGGAGAGTAGCATGTTCTTGCAGCATAGCTATAATGAATTGCAATGTTGACACCAGATGCTGTGACATTAGGCACACAGGGTTAGATATTGTACAGTGACTAATGTGACTGAATGTGTTGTTCTATTAGCTTTACTTAAGCAGATACCTCAGTTAATTACTATACATTCGATAGAAGTGACTTAATTGGAGTTTTTCTGTGATGGTAACTGGTGATATTATCACATTGGTCCAAATAACAATGCCTGTATTGAGTGATTCCTAATGATCTCCCAACTAGCTGGGTAAGGTGCAAAATATACAATAATGTACTTCTCTTCAACTCAAAAGTTTTTCAGTGTTATTTATTTGCCCTGCTCATTATCTGTGTACTCCTCCATTTCCACATCTGAATCGAAGAGTGAATGGCCGGTATAATCAGTGTCTGGCGTCTGGGAATAGGAACCGCTGTTCTCTGTTACTTCTTCATCAAAAGTTTCTGTGCGAGAGTACAAGCTGAAGTCTTGTAGTGGTGTGGGAGTCAAACTGTCCTCACTGGACTCATCCTCATTGTCATATGAAGCATCATCACTCTCTTCAATCCATTCAGGCCAGAACTTCCTCTTAATCCTCTCACAGTACATGGCAAGGTTAACTAGCTCATCTGAAAAAAAGGCAGGAAGGATGTACACAAAATTATGCCACATCTCTGAGCATTCTGGCCTTCAAAACAACCTCTCAAAAGATTTTAAACATTAAACGTTAGTTATCTAGAATAACTTGATCTACATGTATGGCAACAGGTAAATTTTGATTTGGACTAAAGCAATGGTTATATTTACATGAAGTCAGTTTATTTGAATCTTATCACCCAGATAGATCATGTCAGTGTTTGATTTTGCTTGTATACAGCAAATATCCCTGTTGCCTCCAAACATTTCACCAGATTTGAAATAATGGCTATTTCCAGAGATTCCCAAAATCTGGGCCCACATGACGTCAGAAGTCCCTGACATTAATGCATGCTGAAAATCAACTCGAACCACTTGTTTTCAGAATTTGTTGATCAATTGAAAGACATGAACAACTATTTTGCATCAACAAATCTGAAAGATGACAGCTTCCTTGTAAGATCTTTGTCAATCTTTAGAATAAATTCCATCCACTGCACACTGGGAATAACTGTGGCAGAGCCCATTTTAGAATCCACCAAATTTACATTGATTTAATTGGAATGAAGACGGGGCAGTTTTTACAAAGGGTGCAAATCCGTAAGATTAAAAATTAACCTCTCTATATGAGTAGATCTTATCTTGTTTAGTCTTTGAAAAACCATGGGACAATTAAGCAGCATCAGTGGAATGGTAGCAAGACATTAATGGATCCTGCACACAAACTGAGCAAGGAAGCTGACCCCTCTTGAGTTTGCAAGATGAATTCATCTAAATCATTTGAAAACATGCCCCCTGCACAAGGCCAAGCAGCTTGACTAATGTGTGGGTGAGTTATCTGTCATGATCCAGGATCTAAGGAGATGCAGTCACTAATAGATAAGTAGTTGTATAGGTGGGTAAAAAATCTTTCAAGCTTTGGAATGCTTCACAATACTTTCAGATCTCCAGCCTTGGTTCTCTAATAAAACTCTCAGCCTTGAGTCGCAGTACAAGAAACGGATGTCTAATGAACTTACAAAATCTTAAGAAATTAATTGAATATTATAGAAATAGCTCTCTCTCTCTCTCACTCTCTTTCTCCTTCTCCTTCATTAAGTGGCGTACCAGAGCTGACAGACAGCATAGGCCTGTTATCTATGACAAGGACATGACTCAATGTCTTGTACAAGACATGCCTAAGTCTGATAAGTTGGGATCACATACCCCATGTCTAAACAAACTGAATATGGTTAACAAGGTGTCCTAGCAAGAGATAATTGAAGACTCACCTCATGGGCTCGGGGCTGAGAATTGTGAAGATGAGGTAACCTCTAGCCCCCTAGAAATAAGATATATAAGCAAGCACTCGGAAAGGAAAAACAAAACATCAGACAACAGAGAGCTTTCCAAGGTGACTCTATGCTGGCTTTGGCTGAACAACCTGGTTAGCTTCAAGAAAGCTAAGAACAGAAGAGACTGCTAGCTACAGAGAGCAATATCACTCCACTTCATCCATTCATTTGTCCAATCCAGGACTGATAAACCATTCTTAACTGATACATGCATGTCTTTTCTATCTATTTAGTTTATGTATCATTTCTAAACTGTTGCTTCTTAAATGAACTGCTCTAAACCACTTGTGACCTCGATCCCCATTTCAGGTAATGTGTGACTCCAGGAACAAATCTTACAATGGCTTCAAGATCTAATCCTTGAGCATATGGTCTAGGCTGGTACATCAGTGCATCACTGAGAAACTGTTTGAGGGGCAGTCTTTCAGATGAACATTAAAATGAGGCCCCTTTTGCCAAAAGATTCATGGCATTATTCAAAGAGTTCTCTTGATGCCTTGAATATTTATTCCTCAACCAACATCACTAAAACAGATTATCTGGTCATCTATTTCATAATTGCGAGATCTTGCTGTGTATAAACTGGTTGTCGCAATGCTTTCATTGCAACAGTAACTACATTTCAAAAGTCCTAACAGTAAAGTGACTTAGGGTATTCTGAGATTATGAAAGATACTACATAAATACAAGTCCTTCCTTCTTTCCAAATTTCTGTTAGCCTCTCAAACGCTGTATGGAGAAGAAGGGCAAGACATGGACAAGGGAAAGCAAACTGGGTGTGGTAAAGCACCCAACAATGTTTGTCAGCTGCCAAGCTGGATGTGATGCTAAAGCAAGTGCTTAAGCATTGACATGTTTGACACTCCAGTGCTTTCTCCCCAGAAAAAGACATCGTATTTCTACGTGGTATGAAATCTGAATAAAAACAGAAAGTGCTGGAAAAAAGCAGCAGGTCTGGCAGCATCTATAGAGGGAGAAACAGGGTTAACGTTTAAAGTTCAATGTGACTCTTCTTCAGAACAATGGGGTTGCCCACTCTTAATAATTTATTGTACTGCCCAAATCTCTAACAAATTATATAATATCATATCAAGTGGAGAAGGGTTACAAATAATGTTATAGCAGCCATTTATAAAGTATTTTTTATCTCTGTTAAATAAATTGAATAAAAGTGAACAAAAATCCTCTGATTGCATACAGTATTTTTATTCATCACAATTATATCCTTTCTGTGGGAATCTATCCAGCTGCATCCTGCTGCGGAGTTTAAAGAACAATCTTAGAAATGCACAAAATAATTTAACCATATGCTTTAAAAATTAAATAATTAATAAAATACATTACATACAAATATCTGCACACCTTATGCTATAATGCAGTTGCAATTAATATATTCATTTTGTTTGACACAGTTCAAATCAACTTTAACTATTTGTGATATAGGATTTACAGAGATATAACTCCATCACAGGCAGTCAAGTTGTAACAGGAAGCCATAATTCCAAAAGATCCTTGAAACACGAGAGCAAATGCAGAGATGTTTTTCCCATAGCACCTACAGCCATATTGAGAATTTCACAACACTGGTTGCTGTGACTTACCATTGCCACCGGAGGTCACTGTTTTTCAAAATACCAAAGGCTGAATTTTGAACATTATTAATTGGCACAGGATTTCCTGAAAACTTAAGCTGAAGCAATGGCCTAAGTCCACTGATTTTAAATGTAAAAGTTTGAGGAAATTCAGGTGCAAGTGATTTATGTCCATTTTTACACTATGCCAGAATTTCCTTGGTCTTTTACACCATGAAATCTCCATGGAAATCTACTAAAGCTCATTATCACAGTTCTGTTTCCCAGGCCAAATCAAATTTCCTGAATTTACACCAATGCTAAACAGGCTTTAAATTTACAGCAATTACATCAGGCCCAAAGTCATACTTCTGCTGCTTATAGTGATTTTTTTTTTCGTTTTTTTTTCCTCCTCATTGACTCCTACCATGTATTTCCATATTTTTTGATGCATCCTTATACCATCAGAATGATTTGATTAAAAAATTTTAAAATTATACAATTTCATTGTCTTAAACAACCTGCGCCTAATGTGCATAAATGATTATTTGTAGGCTTCAAACTTTAAATGTCACGCATAAAGAGTGAGTTAAAGAAGGAAATTGAGTAGTTAACTTGAGTTGTGGGGACCATTCTTATAACCCAGATAATCTCTTACCTCTGATAAGTCTTTCCAGCCTGGTTCCTGGCAGTGTCCACATAGCCTGAGCCAACTGTCCAAATACAGCAGCATCCACTGTTGAAGGTCTTGGGCCCATGATGTATTTCTTATCACCTAAAACCATCAGACCAGATCAATATAGATTTGTTTGTTTTTCCCCATTTCCTCCTCAGTGTTACCTTCGCTCCTAGCCGCGCACCTCCCTCCCCCCCACCCACCAAACCACATGCCTTAAACGACTCTTCTTTTAGGAGGATAGAAAGTGACATTTTCATTGCACATTACCAACATAATTCTTGAATCAGGAATCCAGGCAAAGTGTGTAAAAGCTGGGCAGAATGGACAGAGTAGGCAGGGGCTAACTTTTCCCACTCATGAAAGGATCGAGGATGAGAAGGCACAGGTTTTAAAGTAATTGACAAAAGAAGCAAAAGCAATATGAGAGAAAAACTTATTCACACAGCGAGTGATTAGAGCCTGGAATTTTCTCCCTGAGCATGTGGTGGCGGCAGGTTCAATCTAGGCATCCAAGAAGAAATTAGATGATTATTTGAAAAGGAACTATCTTCAAGGTTACAGAGAGAAGGCAGGAGAATGACACTAGGTGAAATGCTCATTCAGATAGCCAGTGCAGACACAATAGGCCGAATGGCCTCCTTCTACACTGTAACAAATCTGTGATTCTGTGACTGATTCTCTTTCAATTATTCTATCCTTCTATTTTGCATTCTTTCAATCTCTGTCACAGGTTACATTCTTATACAAAAACAATACTACGTCTGGATGTTCTTTTAGAATTACTATTTAAAAAGTAGAAAGGACCAAGGTATGTTTGATCACTACCCAGCCAATCATTTACCACATACTATGCACACATTTCATTAACATGAAATACCTTCATAGAATAACCTACCAAATGCAAAGACCTCAGTGATGCACCCCTAATTTTATACCCCTGTAGCTTTGCAACATTTAGCCCAAGTATGTAAATCTGGATCAACACAACTAACGACTTCTAACCCAACTTGCCAAGTTAAAACAGTATTAGTGCATAATACTATAAGCCCAATAATATCAGTGTACTTGGCTGTAATGCTAACATATTACATTATGTTGCTCTGTAATAAGTGTATGGCACTAGTGTATTGTAATGTAATTTTGAGTAATTTAAGCTATTACTTGTCCAGTAATGCTAGAGTCTGTTAGGCTTCACCTCGTTGGCACATTGTGTAATTAATAAGGCTTAAATTATCAAATTGTACTGTACTTAAGCTTAGTGGTGAAAAATCTTAATTTGTATGTGCCATTGGGGTGATTCGTGAATTTTGGGGTGCGTTGTTATGGAAGTCTTAAAGTTGGTATCTCTTTAAGTACCAAATACTTTGGTGTAACTTTAAGAAAGAGCACTTTGAGAGTTCTTATATAGCCAGGAAACATTTGCACATTTGGGCTCCAACAAGTCTGGTTAACAGTAAAGAGAAGCCAAATGTTGATTGGCCAGGAAGGTGGCCTGAGAACTCGATGTTCCAGAGCCTCCGGTCAAAAATACAAGTTATAGTTTAGCAGTTAGAAGGGAAGCCAAGGCTACGTCATTGATTGGCTAGAAGAATGATCTTCAGCCTAGAATGTTCCGAGGATCTGCAGTTAGAGCTACAAGTTAAGGTTAGATTGTTGTGGATACGCTAGAAGTTATCTTCCCATTAGTCAAGAGTTGTTAATATTGGGTTAGAAGTCATTAGTTATGTGCATAGACTTGGGCTACATGTTGCAAAGCTACCTTGGGTGTAAAAATAGAGGAGCGTCACTGAGGTCTTTGCACTTGCCAAGGGTTAGCACAGGACCCTTGCTTGGGGGCATTTGTCCAAAGAGATAGTTAGGAATAGGGCACTTGCTCAGAAGTTCGCATTTATGTAGGACATTGCTAGTCAACGGATCTTTGTCACAGGCTGATGTTTTACCGTAAGAACCGAGTACTAGGCTTAGGTAGTGATTAAAAGAACTGTCACAGTGCTGAGGACTGCTGTAAGAATCCCAATATTAGCAATCAGTGGATCCAAAAAAAGCATGACTGTCAGGGCTAAGGTAATTGCCTTAAGAGAGAGTGAATAGGAAACATGTAACTAGTTAGCTGCTGAGGAATTGTTTAGTCAGTTCAAGACTAGCTTCGGAGAATCAGTTGTAAAGTACAGTCTTAGTCATTTTGGGAAAGCCACAGTCATTGTTAGAAAACTGTTTCCGCCAGAGAGAGAGAGAAAGAAAGAGAACACTCAGCATGCAGCTGTGAAGTGTGTTGCTTCAGCAGTTAACGTGGACTGGGAAGTTGTGGGTTGGAAAGGTATCGACTAGAGGTGAAGTCTAAAAGCTGCAAAGGGCTTTGTATTTTAGAGTTAAGTTAGCTAAGCTAAAATCTTGAAGGATGCCATGAGTCAAGAGACCAGGTTCAAGGAACCAAGAAGAGAAGACTCCAGAAGTCCCGGGATCCACAGGCAAGACAGATGAAGCACATTGAACTTGTGAATCATGCCATACCTCCACAATTTGAAATGTTAAGTGATTGTCCCTTTTGCCAAAATTGTTATTCCTCAACAAGCGTTTTCTTACTCTCAAGTTTAGTCTGGAGTCCAAATCCCTACAGTTTATGGCAACCGCAGCAGTATGGGGAAGAAAGGGACAATCATTTTCCAAGGGTGAATTGAGGAATAAAAAGGACAGCTTCTTCCGAGTTTTCAGACCTTGAGTTGGTTGCCTGATCACCAGCCTTCTCTAGGGAACGAGACAAGGAAAGTAGAAGTTTAAACAATTTTGGCGCGATAGTAATTCAGAAGTTTGGGAATTTAGGTCTCTCACAAAGCTAGGCTTCACTAAGATGTATGAGAGTCTACATGGGTAATAGGAGCTACAGTGGTTGTAATGGGAGCAGTGGTAGTGAATATCTTAAGGAACAGAATTAGAAGAATGAACAAAGTGGACTTGGAGGGAGTCCAGGATTTAATGATGGAATGTTTAAGTAAGGGGAGTAGAGTACCTATGAGAAAGTGATAAAGTTCATTCAGGAATGGGTGGACCAAGGGAAAATTACAGCAGACAAGGCTCCAAGGTTGATTAAGTATGCAGCTCTTTATTGTGAAGACAGGGATGAAGTGCTCAGTAAAAGGTAGAGGAGGAAAATGAAACGCTAAAAAAGCAGATACAGAATTTAGAAAGGGGCGTAGCACCATCATCAGCGGTGTTACAGCATCAAAACATGATGACTCTACAAGCAGGGAATGTTATGCATTAGTTGCAAGGAGGTAAAGCAACCATTGAAACAGTGTCAAGAGGAAAACAAGATTCTCAGACAGGAATTAGAGGATGCATGCGGGGCACTCTGGGAATTGATTAAGCAGTCTCACAGGGAGACAGATCATAGTCCATGTACAGACTGAGCAGTTGAAAAAGAAGCAAAGAAGACAGCAGGCCGTTGTCTCAGCAGTGACTACCAGGTCCCAGGGTTCAGTTGATGAGACAAGTGATTTGGAAGATTTAAAAGATAATGGAGAAAGTATGGAGATAAGAGTTCTTCTCCTTCAATGGCTTTGACTCCAGTAGAGCTAGTGGTAGTATAGACACAGCATGAGATGAATCCTCATGGAGGAATAGTGGGGTACAGGATGACTTTGAACAGTTTGACATCTAATGCATTACAGGCTTGTGTTCAGGAGCTAGGGACTATTAAGTCAGGGACTTGTCCAATAGAGTTATGTACAAAGTTATCTGTATTTCAGGCTGGGACACACAAAGTTAGAGGTAGGAGATTGTAAGAGAATAATTCTTGCAGGCCTTATAAGTAGGGACCAGAGGAGCATCCAGAGCAGTTGCCTGACAGTTACAGGGATTCTATGGCCTGAATTTTTCACTCGTCGGATGCATGTGATCAGCGGGCCCGCAAGCCGACGTGAAATATGCTTCTGCTTATGATTGGCATCTGACTGTGATCTTACGCTAGCTGGCCAATTAACGGCTAGCCAGCATGAAATGTGCCTGGAGAAAGGCTCAGCACTGCCATTGGGGGGCGGGAAGAAGGCGGGCACCGAAGTCACCGTGGGAGTTGGTGAACGCATCCACTGAGCTCCCTGAAGTCAGACAGCTGCCCCAGGGAGCTGTAGACCTCCAAATAATAAAAGAAAGCACAAAAATGCTGCAAAAACATCCATGCAGCACAATCAAGCACCTGAACAGACCTCATGAAAATTAGTCCACAGATACTTACTTTTATTTTAAACCCTTATGGAGATTTCACCCTGTCTTTGGATGAGGTTTCATCAAAATGTCAAGCCCGCCTGGCCGATTGGCCCATCTGCCAACCATAACATTGGATAAGCCACGGCAAATCGCTGACAATTAGGCTGTTAATGGGCTTAATTGCCCTTTCGATTGTTGGCTCTTCCGACTTTTGCGTGTGCCCACCAAGCGAAATATCGCGCAAGTGTGCGATGATGTCAGGACGCTTGCCCAACGTCATCTCGCACAATTTCACGCCCGTTTGGGTCAGAAATGCGCCCACCCGTGGGATGTAAAATTCTGGCCTTTGCCTCATCACAGAGACAGCTCTCCTCCCACACCATCAGCAGGGTTTGACCAGGCCAGATCACGGTAGGGTGAGGCTATACCAACTCCATGTGTTAGAATTAAGAACCATGTGGGGCAAGCTTGATATATGATAAAGAACATTGGCCAGGCTAAAGAACTGAAAGTTAAAAAGCCAATCACTGCCATGGAAGGACCAAGAGCAATTCCAGTATTTTCAGGTAATTCTTACATATCGTGTTATAGTTGCGGGAGAATAGGGCACATATCAAGGGAGTGCAGAGGGGTTATCAGGCAGGAATAGAGAGATTGCATGAGGAAAGACCACCTCCAAGACCTTATCTGTACCCTTCAAAGTCAGTGTTCAGTGCTGAAGGCAAAAGCACTGAAAGGAAAATGAATCAATTGGCTAATGGAACAACAGCAGCCTGACTGAGAACACCAAACTGCAAGTCTACCAAGCCCACATCCTCAGCGCACTCCTTTACAGTGGTGAAACCTGGACAACATATGCTAGGTGTGAGGAAAAGCTGAACAATTTCCACCTTTGCTGCCTCCGACATATCTTTGGCATCTGTTGGCAGGATAAAGTTACCAACTCAAAAAACCTGGAGCATGCTAATTCCATCCGCATACACTCATTGCTAAGCCAACGGTGTCTATGCTGGCTCAGCCAAGTTCATCAGATGGATGACGGTGGTATACCCAAAGAGCTTATGCAGTGAACTGGCCACTGGGTCACAACCCCTTGGCCTTACAAACACACGAATTAGGATCAGGAGTAGGCCACTCGGCCTTTTGAGCCTGCTCCACCGTTCATAAGATCATGGGTGATCCGATTGTAACCTCAACTCCACATTCCTGCCCACCCCCAATAACCTTTCACCCCCTTGCTTATCAAGAATCTATCTAGCTCTGCCTTCAAAATATTCAAAGACTTTGCCTCCACCACCTTTTGAGGATGAGAGTTCCAAAGGTTCACGACCCCCTGAGAGAAAAAAAAATTCCACATCTTTGTCTTAAATGGGTGACCCATAATTTTAAACAGTGACTCCTAGTTCTAGATTCTCCTACAAGAGGAAACATCCTCTCCACATCCACCCTGTCAAGACCCCTCAGGATCTTATATGTTTCAATCAAGTCTCCTCTTACTCTTCTAAACTCCAGCTGATACAAGCCTAGCCTGTCCAACCTTTCCTCATAAAACAACTCACCCATTCCAGGTATTAGTCTAGTAAACCTTCTATGAACTGCTTCCAATGGATTTACATCCTTACTTAAATAAGGAGACTAATACTGTACACAGTACTTCAGATGTGGCCTCACCAATGCCCTGTATAACTGATGCATGACCTCCCTATTCTTGCATTCAATTCCCCTCGCAATAAATTATAGCGCTCTATTTACTTTCCTAATTACTTGCTGTACCTGCATGCTAACCTTTTGCGATTCATGCGCTTCCCAGATCCCTCTGCACCTTGTCAAGAAGATATAAGAATATCAAGAATGTTATTGGGAATTATTTTAAAATAGAGTTTAGCGTTGTCTCTGTCTATATGTGTGTGTAAGTGTGCATGTGTCTTAATTGGATTAAAGGTCTGGAGGCTTGGATGTATAGAAGAGAAGTAAGTTTGAAATGTTAATTCGGTAAACATGGTGCTAGTTTACATTTTTCTTTAAAGAAATTAGTGTAGCTCGGTTTCAAAGAGAGGGGGTGAAATATTACATCAAACCAGGTGAAGCTCAGAAACAATGTGTTTGTTTATTTTTCCCAAGGATTATTAATAAAGTGGGTATTATGAAAGGGTCTTATTATTAGAAGAGGTAAAGTTCAAAAAACATAGTGATACAATGAAAATTTGCATTCAAGAGGAAAATATGTACAAAGGAAGAGTAGGCTGTTGGTAAAAAGAGAGGGATTCTAAGATCTAAAGCCTCCAGCCTGTAAGTCGCAAGCGTCTGTCTGCAAGGACTCAGAGCTGAAAGAAACTCATTTTGAATGTACTGTTCAGAATGTGCTTTGCCAGGGATCTGTTTAAATCTATGCCTTTTACTGTTGCCTTCTCAGAGGTGTAACTAGGAGTCAGATTAATTAGGGAATTTTAGTAGTTATTTTAATCGTGATTTTGTAGACATATGTATGTGCTTACAATCTTTCTTGTATTGATAAATGTTTAATTTAGTTTTATAAAAATCTCTTGAGACTCAGTGGTCTTATTACTACTGAATATTCAAAGCCTGCAATTCGAAACATACAAATTGCAAATATTGGTTAGGACAATTGTTTCAAGTTTCCCTCTGGGATTTGAACAACTTAGCATTAACCATCAGATGTGTCACAATCTCAGAGCTCTGCAATTTCTCACCATTTAGATAATATGCTTCTTTTTATTCTTCCTGTCAAAATTTAGATGAGGGAATTAAATATAATATCTCCAAACTTGCAGATGACACAAAGCTGGGTGGGAGGGTGACCTGTGAGGAGGATGCAGAGATGCTGTGTAATTTGGATAAGCTGAGTGAGTGGGGAAATGCTTGGCAGATGCAGTATAATGTGAATAAATGTGAGGCTATCCATTTTGGTAGCAAAAACAGGAAGGCAATTATCTGAATGGCTATAAATTGAGAGAGGGGAAAGTGCAACGAGACCTGGGTGTCCTTGTGCACCAGTCACTGAAGGTAAACATACAGGTACAGCAAGCAGTAAAGAAGGCAAATGGTATGTTGGCCTACATAGCCAGATGATTCAAGTACAGAAACAGGGATGTCTTGCTGCAATTGTACAGGGCCTTGGTGAGACCACACCTGGAATATTGTGTGCAGTTTTGGTCTCCTTATCTGAAGAAGGGTGTACTTGCTATAGAGGGAGTGCAGCGAAGGTTTACCCGACTGATTCCTGGGATGGCGGGACTGACTTATGAGGAGAGATTGAGTCGATTAGGATTATATTCGCTGGAGTTCAGAAGAATGAGGGGGGATCTCATAGAAACCTATAAAATTCTAACAGGACTAGACGGGGTAGATGCAGGAAGGATGTTCTCGATTGTAGGGGAGTCCAGAACCAGGGGTCATAGTCTCAGGATATGGGGTAGACCATTTAGGACTGAGGTGAGGAGAAATTTCTTCACCCAGAAAGTGGTGAGCCTGTGGAATTCGTTACCACAGACAGTAGTTGAGACCAAAACATTGTATGTTTTCAAGGAAGAGCTAGATATAGCTCTTCGGGCAAAAGGGATCAATGGATATGGGGAGAAAGCGGGAGCAAACTTTTGAGTTGGATGATCAGCCTTGATCATAATGAATGGCGGAGCATGTTCAAAGGGCCGAATGGCATACTCCTGCTCTTAGTTTCTAAGTTTTCAGACTCCCCCTGCTCTCTCTTCTGGTCCTGTTTCTATGCTCCCACTGCTCCCTTCTCTCATTCTGTTTCCTGACTCCAGCTGCTCTCCCTTTGTTGATTTTAGACTCCCCCTGCTCTCTCCCCCCACACTGTTTTTGGTCTCCCCATTCTCTCTCCTCGTGCATTTTTTTCAGACTCCCCCTGCTTTCTCCTCTTATTCTGTTTTCAGACTCCCACTGCTCGCTCCTCTCATTCTGTTTTCATGCTCCCCCTGGTCTTTCCATTCGTTCTGTTTTCAGACTCCCCATGCTCTCTCCTCAAATTCTGTTTTCAGACATCCCCTGGTCTCCCCTCTCACACTTTTTAGTCTCCCCTGCTTTCTCCTCTCATTCTGTTTTCAGACTTCCCATGCTCTCTTCTTGTTCTGTTTTCATACTCCTCCTGCTCTCTCCTCTTGTGTTGTTTCCAGAATCCCCGCTCTCTCTTCTCATTCTGTTTGCAGACTCTAGATGCTCTCCACTCTTGCTCTGTTGTCAAACTCCCCTTGATATCTCTTCCTGTTCTGTTTTTGGACTCTTGCTGCTCTCTCCTCTCACACTGTTTTCAAATACCCCCTGCTCCCTCCTGTCACACTGTTTTCAGACTCCATCTGCTTCCCCCTCTCGTCTCCTTTTTAGTCTCCCCCTGCTCTGATATTTTGCCCTGCTTTCAGACTCACCCTGCTATTTCCTCTGGTTCTGTTTGCAGGCATCCCCTGCTCTGCCCTCTCTCGATGTTTTCAGACTCCCCCTGTTCTCTCCTCTCTCGCTCTTTTCAGGCACCCCCTGCTCTGTCCTCTCACCCTGCTTTCAGACTCATTCTGCTCTCTCCTCTCTTTCTGTTTTCAAACATCCCCTGCTCTCTCCTCCCCTTCTGTTTTCAGACACGCCTGCTCTCTCCTGTTGTTCCATTTTCAGGGTGCCCCTGCCTCACCCTCTCGCGCTGCTCCATGCTCCCGCTACTCTCTCCTTTGACGTTGCTTTCAGAGCCCCTGCTCTCTCCTCTTATGCTCTTTTCAGACTCTCCCTGTTCCCCCCTCTCGCCTGTTTTCACACTCCACCTGCTCTCTCCTCTCACCCTGTTTTCAGACTCTCCATGCTATCTCCTCTCATGCTATTTGATTACTCCCCCAGCTCGCTCCTCTCGCACTGTTTACAGATTCCACCTCCTCTCTCCTCTCGCTCTGCTTTCAGACTCCCGTTGCTCTCTCCTCTCACTCTGTTTTCAGACTCCCTGTTCTCTCTTCTCTCACTGCTTTCAGACACTTCCTTTTCACTCGTCTCGTGCTGTATTCGGACTCCCCCTGCTCTCCCCTCATTCTGTTCTCAGACTCCCCCCACTCTAACCTCTTGTGCTCTTTTGAGACCCCCAATTGCTCTGTCCTCTTGCCCTGCTTTCAGACTCACCCTGCTCACTCCTCTCGTTCTGTTTTCAAACATCCTCTGCTCTCTCCTCTCGCGCTGTTATCAGACACGCCTGCTCTCTCCTCTTGTTCCATTTTTAGGGTCCCCCTGCTTACCCTCTCAAGCTGCCTCACGCTCCCGCTACTCTCTCTCCTCTCGTGTTGCTTTCAGACTCACTCTGCTCTCTTTCTCCTCTCGCTCAGTTTTCAGACTCCCCTGATCTATCTTCCTCTTCTGTTTTCAGACCCCCCTGCTCTCTCCTCTTGTTCCATTTTCAGGCTCTCATGCTTACCCTCTCACACTGCTCCTTACTCCCGCTATTCTCTCCTCTTGCGTTGCTTCCAGACGCTGCCTGCTCTCTCCTCTTGCAATGTTTTCAGACTCTCTGATCTCGCTTCCTGTTCTGATTTTAGGCTCCCCCTGCTCTCTCCTCTCACCCAGTTTTCAGCCGTCACCTGCTGTTTCCTCTTGCGCTGTTTTCAGACTCCCTGTTCTGACTCCTCTCGCGCTGTTTACAGACTCCACCTGCTCTCTCCTCTCATGCTGAATTCAGGCTCCACCTGTTCCATCCACTTGCTCTGTTTTCAGACTCACCCTTCTTTCCCCCTCATTCTGTTTTCAGTCTCCTCTGCACTCTCTTCTCATGCTGTTTATTAGACTCCCGCTGCTCTCTACTCTCTCGTTTATTTTCAGACTCCACCTGCTCTCTCCTCTCGCGCTGCTTTCAGGCACCCCCTGCTCTTTCCTCTCATGCTGTTTACAGACTTCCCCACCTCACTCCTCTCATTCTCTTTTCAGACTCCCCCTATTCTCTCCTCACATGCTGTTTGCAGACTCCCTAACCTCTCTTCTCTCATTCTGTTTGTAGAGTCGCCTGCTCACTCCTCTCGTCCTGTTTTCACACTCCCCCGCTCTCTCCTCTCGCTCTGTTTTCACATTCTCCCTGATCTTCCCTCTCACACTGTTCTCAGACGCCCCAGCTCTCTCCTCTTGTCCTGTTTTCAGATTCCCCCTGCTCTCTCCTCTCATTCTCGTTTTTCAGACTCCCTGTGCTTTCTATCGCTCTGTTTTCAGACTCACTGTGCTCTCTCCTCTTGTTTCATTTTCAGACTCCTCCTGCTCCACCTCACGTGCTGTTTCCACACACCCGTTACTCTCTCCTCTCGCGTTTCCTTCACACTCCACTGCTCTCGCCTCTTGTGCTTTTTTCTGGCTCCCCCCACTCTCTCCTCTCATTCTGTTTTCACATTCCCCTTGCCCTCTCCTCTTGCGCTGCTTTCAGTCTCCCCTTGCTCTCTCCTCTCTCCTCTCACCCTGTTTTCAGACTCGCCCTGCCCTCTCCTCTCACGCTGTTTTAGACTGCCCCTGCCCTCTCCTCTCGCGCTGCTTTCAGACTCCCCCTGCTCCCTCCTCTCACCCTGTTTTCAGATTCCTCCTGCTCTTTCCTCTTGTTCCATTTTCAGACACCCCAGCTCTCCCTCTCACATTGTTTTCAAACTCCCTTGCCCTCTTATCTTTCTGTTTTCAGACTCGCCTTGCTCTCTCCTCTTGTTCTGTTTTCAGACACGCTCTCCTCTCTCCTCTCGCATTGTTTTCAGACTCGCCTGCTCTGTCCTCTTGTTCCACTTTCAGACTCCTCCTGATCACCCTCTCATGCTGTTTCCATGCACCCACTACTCTCTCCTCTTGCATTTCTTTCAGACTCCGCTGCTCTTTCCTCTTGTGCTCTTTTCTGGCTCCCCCTACTCACTCCTCTTGTTCTGTTTTCACACTCCCCCTGCTCTCTCCACTTGTTCTGTTTTCAAATTCCCCCTGCTCTCTCCTCTCACGCTGTTTTCCAATTCTCCCTGCTCTCTCCTCTCGCGCTGTTATCAGACTCGCCTGCTCTACCCTCTTGCTCTGTTTTCAAACTCCCTGTGCTTTCCCTCTCTTGCACTGTTTACAGACTCCCCTGCTCTATCCTCTTGTTCCATTTTCAGATTCCCCTGCTCCCCCTTTCACACTGCTTTCAAACTCTCCTGCTCTCCCCTCTCACGCAGTTTTTAAACTGCCCCTGCTCTCACCTCTTGTTCTGCTTTCAGACTCTCCCTCTCTCTTCTCCTGCTGAGTTCCGACTCCACATGGTCCCTCCACTCGCTCTGTTTTCAGACTCCCCCTGCTCTCTCCTCTCGCGCTGTTTTCAGCAAAGCCCGGCTCTCTCCCCACTCGCTGTTTTCAAACTCCCTCTGCTCTCTCCTCTTGCACTGTTTTCAGACTCCACATGCACTCTCCTCTCGCCCTGCTCTCTCCTCTCGTGCTGTTTACTGACTCCGCCTCCTCTCTTCTCTCATTCCCTTTTCAGACACACACAATTCTCTCCTTTCGTACAGTTTGCATACTCCCCCTACTCTCTCCTCTTGCGCTGTTTACCGACTCCCCCCTCCTTTCTCCTCTCATTCACTTTTCATACTCTCCATGCTCTCTCCTCTCGTGCTGTTTTCAGAATCCCTGCTCTCCTCTCGTGCTGTTTTCATACTCTCCATGCTCTCACCTCCCGTGTTCTTTCCAGGCTCACCCTGCTCTCTGCTCTAGTGCTGATTTCAGACGCCCACTGCTCTCTCCTCTCGTACTGTTTTCATAGTTGCCTGCTCAATCCACTTATTCTGTTTTCACACTCCCTCTGCTCTTCCCTTTCACGCTGTTTTCAGACCCCCCCAGCTCTCTCCTCATTCTGTTCTCAGACTCACCTGCTCTCTTAAGTCGCGCTGCTCTCTGCTTCCCCCGCTCTTTCTTCTCACGTTCCTTTTAGACTCCGCCTGTGCTCATCTCTCATCCTGTTTTCAGATTCACCCTGCTCTCTCCTCTCGCTCTCTTTTAACGCTCCCCCTGCTCTCACCTCTCACACTGTTTTCAAAGACCTGTTGTTCTTTCCTGATGCGCTGTTTTCACACTCCCCCTGCCCTCACCTCTCGTGCTCTTTTCAGAACCCCCGCCTCTGTCCTCTCACCCTGCTTTCAAAGTCACCCTGCTCTCTCCTCTCGTTCTGTTTTCAAACTCGCCCTTCTCTCTCCTCCCGCCATACTCCCGCTACTCTCTCCTCTCACATTGTTTTCAAGCTCCCCTGCTCTCTCCTCTCGTGCTCTTTTCAGACTCCACCTGGTCCCCCCTCTCGCCCTGTTTTCAGACCCACCCTACTCTCTCCTCTTGTTCTGTTTTCAGATTTGCCTGCTGTCTCCTCTTGTTTCATTTTCAGACTCCCGCTGCTCACCCTCTTGCGCTGTTTCCATACTCACGCTAATCTCTTCTCTCATGTTGCTTTCAGACACATCCTACTCTGTCCATTTTTTCTGTTTTCATACTCCCCCTGATCTCCCCTCTCGCTCTGTTTTCAGACTCCCCTTGCTGTCTCCTCTCATTCTGTTTTCATGCTCCCCATGCTCTCTCCGATTGTTCTGTTTTCAGACTCCCCCGGCACTCTCCTCTCGCTCTGTTTTCAGACTCCTCCTGCTCTCTCTTCCTGTTCTGTTTTCAGACCCCCCTGCTCTTTCCTGTCGCATTGTTTTCAGACTCCCCTCATTCTAGCCTCTCGTACTCTTTTTAGACTACTCCTGCTCTCTCCTCTGTCCTGTTTTCAGATGCCCCTTGCTCTCGCCTTTCATCCTGTTTTCAGACACCCGATGCTCTCCTCTTGTTCTGTTTTCAGACTTCCCCTGATCTCTCCTCTTGTTCTGTTTTCATACTCCCCATGCTCTCTCCTCAAGCGCTGTTTACAGACTCCCTCTGCTCCCTCCTCTCATTCTGTTTTCAGACTCCCCCTGCTCTCCCCTCTCGCGCTCATTTCAAACTCCCCATGCTCTCTCCTCTCGCGCTCTTTTCAGACTGCCCTGCTCTCTCCTCATTCTGTTTTCAGGCTCCCCCTGCTCTCGCATCTCGTCCTGTTTGCAAAGAACCTCTGCTCTCTCCTCTTGTGCTCTTTTCAGGCTCCCGCTGCTTACTCATCTCACACTGTTTTCAAACTCCCCCTGCTCTCTCCTCTAGGACTGTTTTCACACTTCCGGCTCTCTCCTCTCGCGCTATTTTCAGACTCCCTGCTCTCTCCTCTCGCCCTGTTTTCAGACTCCTGCTGCTTTCTCCTCTCACAGTGATTTCAGACTCCACCTGCTCTTTCTTCCGGTTCTGTTTCTATACTCCCGCTGCACTCTCCCCCCATTCTGTTTTCAGGCTCCCCCTGCAATCTCTCTCATGCTGTTTTCAGATTCCCCCTGCTCTCGCCTCTCATCCTGTTTTCAGAGAACCCCTGCTCTCCCCTCTTGCGCTCTTTTCAGTCTCCCGCTGCTTACTCATCTCACATGGTTTTCCAACTCCATGTTCTCTCCTCTCGCACTGTTTTCAGACTCCCCCTGCTCTCTCCTCTTGCCCGTTTTCAGACTCCCGCTGCTCTCTCCTCTCACTGTGATTTCAGACTCCGCCTGCTCTTTCTTCCGGTTCTGTTTCCATACTCCCGCTGAGCTCTCCCCTCATTCTGTTTTCAGACTCCCCCTGCACTCTCTTCTCGCCCTGTTTTCAGACACCCACCCACTCTTGCTTCTCGCGCTATCTTCAGACTCCCCATGCTCTCTCCTCTAGCACTGTTTTCAGACTCCTGATGCTGTCTCCTCTCACTTTGTTTTCATAGTCGCCTACTTGCTCCAATTGCTCTGTTCTTACACTCCCCCTGCTTGCTTCTCTCATACCGTCTTCAGACTGACCCTGCTCTCTCCTCTCACGCTCTTTTCAGACTCCCCTGCTCTCTCCTCTCATCCAGCTTTCAGACTCCCCGTGCTCTCTCCTCTCGTACTCTTTTCAGACTCCCCCTGCTGTCTCCTCATTCTGTTTTCAGACTCCCCTGCTCTCTCTAGTCACGTTGTTTTCAAACTCCCCCTGCTCTTTCCTCTCGTGTTGTTTTCAGTCTCCCCCTGCACTCTCCTCTCTTTTCTGTTTTCAGATTCCCCCTGCTTCTTCTCTCACACTGTTTTCAGACTCTGGCATCCATATCTCTGCTACAAGGACACCTGCAAGTCAGATATGAAGATGGCGGATATTGACACTGACAACTGGGAGACAGTTGCTGATGATCGTGACCTTTGGAGGATGACTGTTTGGAAGGGCATTGGAGGTGAGTAGAAATGAAAAGCTTAGCTGGCCCAGAAGAAAGCCCAGAAAAAACAGAGGCCAGCAAATCCTGCACCTTCTTAGCCCACTGTCTTTCTCTGAAGAAAATCTGGCAGAGGCTGCCAAGCCAAAGTGGGGTTCCCGTGCCATGCCAAGCAATGCTTAATACGGTGTTGATCACCATGCACCTAACGAGACAGAAGGCTGTCACCATCATCTTCTCCATAACTCTCTGCTGCTCTTTGTTTCTTTTCCATTCACCAAGATCTGTGTGATTTTTGCATTTTTGTACACTTTTTTCTTTTAGTTTTATATTGTTTCTTACCTCTTCGGTTGTCCATGAATGTATTTTTGGCATCTACAGCACTTGCTCTTTATGGGTATAAACTGATTCAGTACCTTAAATTATTTTCTGAATTGTATGTAGGCAGTGGGGCATGAACTGCAACTTTGTAGATGATGTGAAAATCTGTTAAGACTGCAGACAAAGCTCGATTGCTTCAAACAAATCTTAATGTGTTGGGAGATTAGGCTGATGACTGGGAAAATGCTGTTTAATTTGGATAAGTGTATTACTATGCATATGGGCAGGGGAAATGCTTAAATTTCTTAGGGAATAGCATTAAATGTGCAGAAAGAGAGCTGTGTGTTCTCATGCAAAGATCTCTAAAGGTATATGAGCAATGCTGTGAAGCGTTGCTAGAGCAAGTAGAATATTAGGTCAATTCATAGGACAACTGAGTATAAGTCAAGGCACTCTATTTTGTCCTTTTACAAGACTTCACCTGGAATACTGTGTTGAGTTTGGGTCTCTTCACTGATGCTGAGTCTTTGCAAAGGGTACTAAGGGAGCACAAAATTATTTCCAAGAATAAAGCATTTTATTTGTCAAGGAAGGCTAAAAAAGTTGGAAATCTATAGTTTACAGAAGACTGAGGGATGTTCCAATTGTAGTTTATAAAATGATGAAGGGAATAGACTGTGCTCCAGTTGATAATTTGTTCCAATTCAATAGGTCAGAGAGGACCAGGAGTCACAATTTTAAGTTGTGTTAGGCTAGATCTAGATTCGATATCAGGAGATGATTTTTCCTCCTCCAGAGAGTAATGCATCTCTGGAACAAGCTGTCATCCCATGCATTGGACATCAATTCGCTGAATTCCTTCCAGCAAGATGTGAATCTATTTCAAGTTGCAGGAGGGGGCGGGGTGCATTAAGTCTTACAAGAGGTACATGCTTCAGTGAATTCAGGGCAAGACTAGGTTTGATTATATGGGTAGGCTGGAGAAGAATTTCATATATTTGTTTCCCCAAAATTATCTGTTCTCTCACCTTGTCTGGGAGATCTCATGGGTAAGGTGGAGATGCATAAGGTATCACAATTGTGTGGGACATACTGGATGCACCAGAGTGCCTTGTCCTGTCCATCATTGCTCAAATGCTTGTATTTTTGTATGAGACATTCCAATGGGAAATACAGATACAAATAGGAGCAGATACATACCAGAGGGAATTTTTTTTAAATTCATTCATGGGATGTGGGCTTCACTGGCTGGGCCAGCATTTATTGCCCATCCCTAATTGCCCTTGAGAAGGTGGTGGTGAGCTGCCTGCTGCCTTCTTGAACCGCTGCAGTCCATGTGGTGTAGGTACATCCACAGTGCTGTTCGGAAGGAAATTCCAGGATTTTCACCCTGCGACTGTGAAAGAACGGCAATATATTTCCAAATCAGGATGGTGTGTGACTTGGAAGGGAACTTCCAGGTAGTGGTGTTCCCATCTATCTGTTGCTCTTGTCCTTCAAGATGGTAGTGGCCATGGATTTGGAAGGTGCTGCCTAAGGAACCTTGGTGAATTCCTGGAGCGCACCTTGTAGATGGTAGACATTGTTGCTATTGTGCGTCCATGGTGGAGGGAGTGTATGTTTGTGGATGTGGTGCCAATCAAGCGGGCTGCTTTGTCCTGGATGGTGTCAAGCTTCTTGAGTGTTATGGGAGCTGCACTCATCCAGGCAAGTGGAGAGCATTGCAACACATTCCTGAATTGTGCCTTATAGATAGTGGACAGACTTTGGGAATACAGGAGATGGGTTACTCATCACAGGATTCCTAGCCTCTGACCTGCTCTTTTAGCCATATATGACTAGTCCAGTTCAGTTCCTGGTTAATGGTAATCTCCAGGATGTTGATAGTAGGGAATTCAGTGATGGTAATGCCATTGAAAATCAAGGGGTGATGGTTGGGTTCTCTTGTGTTGGGGATGGTCACTGCCTGGCACTTGTATAACGAGAATGTTTCTTGCCACTTGTCAGCCCAAGCCTGGATATTGTCCATGTCTTGCTGCATTTGGACATGTTCTACTTCAGTATCTGAGGAGTTGCGAATGGTGCTGAACATTGTGCAATCAAGAGCGAACATACCCACGTCTGACCTTATCGATGGAAGGAAGGTCATTGATGAAGCAGCTGAAGATGGTTGGGCCAAGGACACTACTCTGAGGAACTCCTGCAGTGATGTACTGGAGCTGAGCTGACTGACTTACAACAGCCACAAACATCTTCCTTTGTGCTAGGTTATACTCCAACCTGCGGAGAATTTTCCCCCTGATTCCCATTGACTCCTGTTTTGCTCGGGCTCCTTGATGCCACACATGGTCAAATGTGGCCTTGACATTAAGGACAGTCACTCTGACCTCACCTTGGAATTTCAGCTCTTTTGTCCATGTGTGAACCAAGGCTGTAATGAGCTCAGGAGCTGAGTGGCCCTGGCAGAACCCAAACTGGGTGTCAGTGAGCAGGTTATTGCTAAGCAGGTGACACTTGATAGCACTGTTGATGACCCTTTCCATTACTTTACAGATGATCGAGAGTAGACTGATGGGGTGGTAATTGGCCAAGTTTGATTTGTCTTGCTTTTTGTATACAGGACATACCTGGGCGATTTTCCACATAGCCAGGCAGATGCCAGTGTTGTAGCTGTACTGGAATAGCTTGGCTAGGGGCACAACACGTTCTAGAGTACAAGTCTTCGGTACGATTGCCAGAATATTATCAGGTCCCCTAGCCTTTGCGCTATCCAGTGCCTTCAGCCATTTCTTGATATCACATGGATTGAATCGAGGTTGGCTGCAGAATGGCATCTGCAATGCTGGGGACCTCCAGAGGAGGCCAAGATGGATCAACCACTCGGCACTTCTGGCGAAGATTGCAGCCAATGCTTCAGCCTTACCTTTTGCACTGATATGCTGGCTTCCTCCATCATTGAAGATAGAGATATTTGTGGAGCCTCCTCCTCCAGTGGACTCACTCACAAGAGGAAGCACCCTTTCAATGTCTACCTTGTCAAGATCGTTCAGGATCTTGTATACTTCAATCAAGTCACCCCTCACTCTTCTAAACTCCAGCGGAAACATGCCCAGTCTGTCCAACCTTTCCTCATTAGACAATCCACTCATTCCAGGTATCAATCTAGTAAACCTCCTTTGAACCATCTCCAATGCATTTACATCCTTCCTTAAATAAGGAGACTAAAACTGCACACATTGTTTGAGGTGCAGTCTCACCAATGCCCTGTATAACTGAAGCATAACATCCTTACTTTTATGTTCAGTCCCTCTCGTAATAAAGGATAGCATTCCATTAGCCTTCTTAATTACTTGCTGTACCTGTAATCTAACATTTTGTGACTCATGTACCAGAACACCTAGATCTCTCTGCACCTCAGGATTATGCAGCCATTCTTCAGTTAAGTAATACTCTGCTTTTTTGTCCTTCCTGCCAAAGTGAACAACTTCACATTTTCCCACACTAAACTCCAAATGCCAGATCTTTGCCCACTCACTCAACATATCCATATCCATCTGCAATCTCCTCATGTCCTCTTCACAACATACTTTCCTACCTATGTGTCATCTGCAAATTTAGCTACCATCTCTTCACTCCCCTCAGCTAAGTCAATGATATAAATCGCAAAAAGTTGGGGCCCCAGCACAGACCCCTGTGGGACTCCACTCATCACATCCTACTAATCAGAAAAAGACCCACTTATGCATACTCTCTGCTTTCTGTCAGCCAGCCAATCTTCTATCCATGCTAATATCTTACTCCTACACCATACACTTATATTTTCCATAATAATCTTTGATGTAGCACGTTATCAAATGCCTTTTGGAAATTCAAGTACAGTGTGTCTACAGGCTCCCCTTTATCCACTGCGCATGTTACTCCTTCAGAAAGCTCCAATAAATTGGTTAAACATGAGTTTCCTTTCACAAACTCATTCACACTCTTCCCAATTGCCTTGAGCTCTTCCAAGTGCCCAGCTACAACCTCCTTAACCATTGATTCTAATGACTTCCCCATGGCAGACATCAAGCCAACTGGCCTATAGTTTCTTGTTTTCTGCTTCCCTCCCTTCTTGAATAGAGGGGTTATATTTGCTACTTTCCAATCTGATGGAACCTTTCAGAATCTAGTGAATTTTGAAAAATTAACACCAGCGCATCGACTACCTCATTAGCCACCTCTTTTAAGACCCTAGGATGTAATCCATCGGGACCCAGAGGCTTTCCAGCCTGCAGCTCCATCAATTTGCTCAGTACCATTTCCCTAGTGATTTCAATTTCATCAAGTTCCTGTTCACCTCCTGTTTTGCAGCTATTACTGGAATATTTTTTGTATCCTCTATAGTGAACACAGAAGCAAAATATTTGTTCATTTCTTCCACCATTTCCTTACTATTTACTATTAACTCCCAACTGTCACTCTCTTTTCCTTTTTAAATACCTGTAGACACTCTTACTTTCTGTTTTTACATTTCTGGCTAGTTTCTTCTCACACTCTAATTTCTTTCTCCTGATCAACCTTTTACCATTCTCTGCCGTTCATTATATTCTGTCTAATCACCTGTCCTGCCACTCACCTTTGCGCAGTTGTATGCTTTTTCCTTAAGGTTGATGCTTTCCCTAACTTCTTTAGTTAACCATAGATGGTGGGTCCTCCCCTTAGAATTTTCTTTATAATAGGAATGTACTTATTCTGAATATTCTGAAATATTCCCTTAAATGTCTGCCACTGCTTGTCTATTGATCTATCCTCTAGCCTAGTTTCCCACAATTCTGCCGCTGCCAATGGCCCACAGTATCCTCATGGATACCCAGTCTTGAGTTGCTAGATCTGTTCAAAATTCAGCCTATTTAGCAAGGTGATAGTGCCACACAACATGATGGAGGGTATCCTCTATATGAAGGTGGGATTTCGTCTCCACAATGACTGTGCGGTGGTCGCTCCTACTGGTACTGTCATGGACAGATGCATCTGCAGCAGGCAGGTTGGTGAGGATGAGGTCAGGTATGTTTTTCCTCTTGTTGGTTCCCTCACCACCTGCCACGGACATAGTCCTTTAAGACTCGGCCAGCTCAGTCAGTAGTGGTATTGCCGAGCCACTCTTGGTGATGGACATTGAAGTCCCCCAACCAGAGTACATTCTGCGCCCTTGTCACCCTCAGTGCTTCCTACAAGTGGTGTTCAACATAGAGGAGCACTGATTCATCAACTGAAGGAGGGCGTTAGGTGGTAATCAGCAAGAGGTTTCTTTGTCCACTTTTGACCTGATGCCACGAGACCTCATGGGGTCCAGAGTCGATGCTGAGAACTCCCAGGGAAACTCCCTCCTGACTATATACCACTGTGCCGTCACCTCTGCTAGGTCTGTCCTGCCGATGGGACAGGACATACCCAGGAATGGTGATGGTGGTGTCTGGGGCATTATCTGTAAGATATGATTCCATGAGGATGACTATGTCATGCTGTTGCTTGACTAGTCTGTGAGACAGCTCTCCCAATTTTTGCACTAGCCCACAAATGTTAGTAAGGAGGACTTTGCAAGCTCGACAGGGCTGAGTTTGCCATTGTCGTTTCCGGTGCCTAGGTTGATATCCGCCTGGTTTCATTCCTTTTTTCAGACTTTGTAGTGGTTTGTTACAACTGAGGGGCTTGCTAGGCCATTTTAGAGGGCATTTAAGAGTCAACCACATTGCAGTGGGTCTGGAGTAACATGTAGGCCAGACCAGGTAAGGACGACAGATTTCCTTCCCTAAAGGGCATTAGTGAACCAGGTGGGTTTTTACAACAATTGACAAGGGTTTTGTGATTATCAATAGGCTTTTAATTCCAGATTTTTTATTGAATTCAAATTCCACCATGTGCGTGCTGGGATTCAAACCCAGGTCCCCAGATCATTACCCTGGTTCTCTGGATTTCTAGTCCAGAGACAATATAGATATAGATAGGAGCAGATATATTCAAGTGGGAAATACAGATGCAGATAAGAGCAGATATATTCCAGAGGGAAATACAGATAGAGATAAGAGCAGATTCAATCAAGATTCAATCAATCAATCAATTAAGTCACCTATTCCTCTTCTAAACTCCAGCAGATACAAGCCTAGCCTGCCCAACTTTTCCTCATAAGACACCTGCCCATTCCAGGTATTAGTCTGGTAAACCTTCTCCAATACTGTACACAGTACTCCAGATTTGGTCTCACTAGTGCCTTTACAACTGAAGCATAACCCCCCTACTTTTGTATTTAATTCCCCTCACAATAAATGATAACATTCTATTAGCCTTTCTAATTACTTGCTGTACCTTCATACTAGCCTTTTGCAATTCATGCACCAGGACACCCATATCCCTCTGCATTTCAGAGGTCTGCAATCTCTCACCATTTAGATAATATGCCTCTCTTTTATTCTTTTGGCCAAAATGGATAATTTCACATTTTCCCACGTTATACTCCATCTGCCAGATTTTTGCCCACTCACTTAACCTATCTATATCTTTTTGAAGCCTTCTCGCAAATTATTTTCCTACCTATCTTTGTATCATCTGCTAATTTGGCAACCATCCCATCCATCCCTTCATCCAAGGCATTTATATAAATTGTAAACAGTTGAGGTCCCAGCACTGATCCCTGTGGCACACCACTCATTACATCTTGCCAACCTGTAAAAGATCCATTTATGCCTACTCTCTGCTTCCTGTTAGCCAGCCAATCTTCTATCCATGTCAAAATGTTACCCCCATACCATGAGCTTTTATTTTCCACAATGACCTTTGGTGTGACACTTCATCAAATGCCTTCTGGAAATATAAGTACAGTAAATCCATCGGTTCCCCTTTATCCACAGCACATGTTATCTCCTCAAAGAACTCCAATAAACATGATTGGTTAAACATGGTTTCCCATACATACCAACAGGAAATATAGATATAGATAGGAGCAGAAACCTATCAGAGGGATACACAAATATAGATAGAAACAGATACATAGCAGAAGGAAATATAGATATAGATAGGAGCAGATACATGCCAGAGGGAAATGCAGATACAGAAAGGAGCAGACATATACCAAAGGGAAATATAGATACAGATAGGAGCTGATACATACCATAGAAAAATACAGATATAGATAGGAGCATTTACATTCCAATGGGAAATACAGATATAGACAGGAGCAGGTACATACCAGAGGGAAATACAGATATAAATAGAAGCAGATACATACCAACAGGAAACACACGTATGTATATAGGTATCAAAATCTATATAGATTCAAAAGAATCAGAGGTGATATGAGGGAGGGGAAATGTTATGTACTGCATGGTTAGTGTTTGGACTGCACTATCTGATAGACTGGTGGAAGTAAATTCAATAGCAGCTTTCAGAGGGAAATGGATAAATACTTAACAGAGGAGAAAAATGCAGTGCTTTGGGGATACAGTCTGGGACTGAGATTAATTGGATTACTCAGATTGAAAGTCAGCACAGACTCAATGAGCTGAAAGGCTTCCTTCAGTGCTGCACTCTTCTATGATTCTATGGACTGGATTTTATGGCCCCTCGACAGAAAGTTCAATTTTGAGCCCGCCAACTCAGAACTTGGCTGCCCTGAAGCGATATTGACTGGGAGCAGCCTTAATTGATTCAGAGTGGGAACTCTGCCACCTTCTAGGTGGAAGTCCCACCCTAGAGAGCTGACAGCCAATCATATTGCCCAGCAGTTCTGTTGACCCAGCAATGCCAGGATTGAGCACTGGCCACTACTGGGACTGCAGCCAGTCCCCAAGGAAGAAGGCATGGAGCGCGGATTCAGGAATAAGTCCAGTATTTTGGACAGGAATGGTTAGGAGACAGTGAGGAGGGCGAATGGGGTAAGGGCCAGGTTAGAGATGGCAGGCGTCAGGGCTAAAGGGTGGCTCTGATTTGAGCAATCAGGGGGATTGTCTTGGGCACATAAGACCCCCCAAAGCAACCAACCTTCTTGCCCTACAGTAGCCCGCGGTGAAAACTGCTGGGCTCCCCACCTTGTCTCCACCTGGTTCTGCTACATATAAAATAGCAGCGGAAGTGGAATGAGACCCTTAAGTAACCTAATAGGCCTAAGGGTGGGCCTGGTTCCGTCCCTGCCCAATCTAATATGGGAGACAAGTCCAGGGTGGGCACGAAGGTGGTGGGAAGAGGACATGTGCTTTATTTTATGAGAACCCTGCCTTCAAACATACCGATGGAGGGCCATAAAATACAGCCCTATGATTCTTTAACAGATTGAGACACCCAGGAACAGATACATAGATAGGAACAGATAAAGGCTGATAGCTTCACTGCCATTAAGGAGTGAACTGGACAACAGTTCTGGCATCCACATATTGTCATGAAATTCCTAGGATGGTAGGATTGTCTTAAGAGGAGAGACTGGCGAACTAGGCCTGTATTCACTGGAGTTTAGCAGAATGAGAGAGGATCTCATTGAAACATATAAAATTCTGATTGAGATAGACTGGATGCAGGGATGATGCTTCCTCTTGCTGGGGGTCTAGAACAAGGGTTCACAATCTCAGGATATGAGGTAGACCATTCAGGACTGAGATGAGGAGAAACTTCTTCACTCAGACAGTGGTGAACCTATGGAATTCTTTACCACAGAGGGCTGTGGAGGCCAAGTCACTGAATATAGTTAAGAACGGAATAGATTTCTAGAGTCCAAAGGCATCAAGGGGTATAGGGAGAGACTGGAAGTGTGGAATTGAGATAGAGGATCAGCAGTCTGTGCAGATTATAACATTAAGATACAGGATCCAATGCTTGATACATTGGTTCCTGCCTAGTGACAAGGGTGGGACCCTCTGAATGTTTTGATGGGTCCCCAAATCAGTTCATGGGTCAGTGAATTGCTCTTCTTGAGACAGTCAGTTTCGGAGAGTCTGCCATCCAACAAGTGCCACAGAGGCAGGGCCAGAAAACCCAGTTGAGTTAAAAACTTAAAGAAAAAACTGTGGGGAGAAGACCTTAAGAGGGCGAAGGAACCCCTTTGGAGCAGAGATGTTCTGTTGGCACGGCCATAGATTTGAAAGTATGCTTATGAGCTAGTGTTTCAATATATTTGGGAACCCAGGGAGAAGGAATCTCAGAAGGTGAGATTGAAACCCCATGTGGTGGGCCATTGTTAAAGCTGTCTGAGTGGGAGTGACTTTTGGAAAGAATTTTAAGGTAAGATCTCCAAAGGTGAAGCTGGGAGTACCTCGTGAGACAGAGTTTCAACAAGATTGTTTGACTAGCTGTTTACTGACGTCTGGATGGATCCTGTCTTGGTTGCATATGTAATTTATTCTGTAGTGTGGTGTGTTCAACCACAGTTCATCTGTTAATTTACATGTACCTCATACTTACCCTGAATTTTAGAATACAAGATAAATATTGTGAATTGTTTCCTCTTTCTGAACTTGTACAGTAGAGTTTGTTTTTGTTCAAAACGCATGGAATCTTGTGCCTTTATTCCAAAAGCCGGTGTCTTGAATCTTAACCGTTATCTACTTTAAACATTTTTGGTCCCTCACCAGAACTCCCCCCAAGTCCTGAGGTCTGACCAAGGGCTGTAACAATATGCGCAGTTAAATGTGGAAATCAGGAGTTTGATGCCTACTCCTTCAATCTCTTACGAAGGACTCAGCATGCGTATACATGGAAGGGCATGAATTTGTAGTATTTACCACTAGATATTAGCTGTAGTTCAGACTGGAGTAAGGTGTGTAGTGGTGTTTCACAGTTGGGTTCAGCACTAGGCCAACTGCTGTTTTTGACATAAATTAATGACTTGGACTGTAGGATCCAAGGCACAATTTTGAAATTTGCAGATGACACAAAACTTGCAAGTGAAGTAACAATGAAAAATATAGATGTATACTATGATACTGTTCTATGGTTCTATGGTATTCATTAAATATGCCACAAAGTGTAGGAATTGGTCATTCAAGCGCAAGTAGATTTTTAACAGTATGATAAATCTTAATGGTTGACAAACAACCTTTCTGGCACTGAAAATTAACAACTTAAATTTATAAAACAGATTAATAACTTTTACAAATGTAGAATTTCAATTTTTCAGATTTTAATTAATGTTGGAGATTGTTAAAAAATTACAAGCCATTTAGCCTCATTTAACCCTGGGCGGAATCATCCAAGATTTGGACTAAAGTGCTGTAGCGGGCAAGTAAAACGGCCACAATGGCTGCTTTTCACACTGTATCATCCCAAACCCGACTCATTAATTATGCATTCCCAGGAAATAAGCCATTTCCATTGTGGGCGGACTTTTATTCGCCTGCCATGCCATCATCTCGCCGCTTCGTCACGCCAGATGTGTGCAGCTATGCGCACACCTCTCAGTGCTTCCAGCTCACGCCTTCTGCAAAGAACACATGGCCCTAAAAGACAGGAGGCTGCAGCCCCCAAGTTCCATGATGTGTCCCTCGAACACCTTTGGACACAGTGGAGGCTCACCATGATGTCTTCTACTCCGGCTCTGGCCACAGGATGGGCTGCACCCTCACCAATCCAGCATGGGAGGCAACGGTCAGCGCCAACATCCTGCAAAAGATCACAGCCACCCAGTGCCAAAAGAGGATGAATGATCTCCTCTGTTCCACTAGAGTAAGCCACTCTTATCATCACTCTCAACTCACAAACCCATCACACATCCACAGGGCCCTCACTCACTGCCAGTTCAAGGGACATCACCATTCACTCTCTCACACACACCACACCTTCATTGACCTCATCTCATCCATGGGAACACTCACCACCCACACATGCCAGGCATACTTATCGTGTGGCCTGGCAGGCATCCTGCTTACACTCTCTCCATCCATGCAGGACAAGCTTACACACAACAAGAGGAAGAAGTCGCTTACCGATGGAGGAATGCCTGAAATCAAGGCCCTCACAGACTTTGAAAACAGAGCCATCCAGCTGGCGCGTGAAGATCTGGACCAGTCCTGTGCTGACGGTGAGGTCGACGGTGCTCTACCAAGTGAGGATCCAGCAGTGTAACATCCATCAGACAACCATGCTGTGAGTGATGTGTCCTCTTTCACAGGCCATTGCCATGCACTAATTATCACCCCTTGCTTTTGCAGATACATCTGAGAAACAGCCGACAGAGACCATAACACTAGACCTCCAATCAAGCCTTGAAGAAACCTCTGAAGAGAAATCAGATGGCACCCTCCTTGAAGTCCCGTCACAGTGCTCAACCACACCTCCACCAACAGCGAGACACATATCTCAGTGGGACCTGGGCTTTAGAGTACCCTCAGGATCACAATCTGGTGAGCACATCACAGTGTCTGATCCACAGTGGACGGGGGCAGGGACTTACCAGGCCCCTGACACTCAGAGGACTGCTGGGGGCCAGAGATTTGCTGAGTCCAAGTCAGGTGAAGAGCCTCTGGATTCGGTCATACCCCAGTTGCTGGAGGTGCAAAGGCAAGCTCAGGCGCATCAGGAAGGGATGTCCACTGCACTCCTCATATTGCAAAGCACGATGGAGGAATCTGTCAGCCTTCAGGCTGAGGTGATAGCGTCGGCATGTCAATGCACCAAGCCAACACTGGTAGGATGGTGGCCACCATGGAGATCTTGATCCAGATTGTTGTTCCTGCACTGCTGCGCGGGCTGAACTCCATCACTGACACCATAGTTGGCCTCCAACATTGTGCACATGAGAGGGGTGCTGGGCAGCTCGGTCTCACTCCAGCTACGCCTTCTCCTCAGGAATCAGCCAGGGACCCTTGGGGACCCATAAGGAGGAGGATCAGCAGGTGTACACCCCGGGGGCCATCAACTCAGGTGACTCTGGGAGTCTCCAGCCAATCCAAATCCCCTCTTCCTGTGACCTCAGAAGCTCCAGCTCCTCAGGCCAAGGAGGGTGCCACTGCCACACAGCAGGGCCCCATAAGCAAGTTGGGGCCTCCAGGTCTCAGCCATCCAGAGGACGCCCGCCAAGTTCAACACAGACAGGGCATAGCAGTCAGCAGGCTGCCTCCACCTGCACTGTGGATGGCCGGGGAGCACCAAGGCGTAGTGGCAGGGTTAGGAAGACTAAGAAGATGTAGTTGCACAGCCTGGGCATGGGTGTTAATCACTTGTACATAATGTTCACAGTTGTCAATAAACTCCCGAGAATATCTCCCTGCCTATGGCTCTTTGTTCTGATGAGCAGTGCTCGTGTCACTCAGATGTGAAAAATTTCTACACAAGATAAAGGCAGGTGTCTCAGCCAGGGCCTCTTCCTTGTGCTTTGTGGCCCCCATCTCTTCAGCATCTGTGACCAGTGATGCTGTGCTCCTGAAGAGCTCAGGTGCTGAAGATGGACAGAGGATCAGATGCTTTTAAAGTTTCATGGCTGCATTTCTATGATATGATCCCAATCACAGAGCACAAGCGAGCTGCCCTTGGCCAGGCAAGAGTCAGAAATTCTCAGAGGCTATGTGAAGATCTATGGAGTGTCCTCACTGCATGCCATCATCATCCTCCTGAAATTGAGCAACTATTAGGGCCTCTACTAAATCTCCATGACAAAAGCTTTATCACAGGGGGTATGTGCGCTGCCATCAGCCATACTGGAGTCAACCATTCATAAATGCAATGTAAGGATCTTAAGGCGTCTCCTCGCTACATGTCATCATCATCCTCCAGAAATCTAGCAGCTATGAGGGACTCCCGAGCACGCCTGCCTTGTCTGGATAGTGCAAGGGCCTTATCGCTGTTATCGTTGCCTTCGAGGATCTCCTTGCCCTCATCCATGTCGATGTCTTCCTCATCCGAGGGGACCTCCAGCTCCTCCATCTCCTCCTCAGCCAGCCCCTCTCTCTGTTGCAGCACCAGGTTGTAAGGGGTGCAGCAGATGATGACGATGCATGACACCCTCTGCGGACTGTATTGCAGGGCTCCACCAGACCGGTCCAGGCCCTGAAATCTCATTTTCAGCATCCTGATGGTTTGCTCCACTAAGTTTCAGCATGAGCCTCATTACACTGTCGCTCTGCTGCAATCTGAGGCCGCCGCACAGGTGTCATCAGCGACTGTCTCTGTGGGTGCCCCTTGGCCCTGAGGAGCAATCCCTGCAGTCTCTGTGGACCCTGGAAGACATCAGGGATCTGTGACCGACTGAGTAGGTGTCATGGACAGTCCTTGGAAACCAAGCGCGGACCTGCAGGATGCATTTGTGGTGGTTGCACACCAGCTGCATATTCAGTGAATGGAAGCCCTTGCAGTTGGTGTAGTTGTTCACTTGTTGCGACGGAGATCTGAGTGCAGTCGATGGCACCCTGCACCTGTGGGAAACCCGAGATCTGGGCAAATCCAATCATTCTTGCATCCTGGCTTTCCTGGTCCCGGGCAAAATGCACAAAGTTATGTGCCCTCACAAAGATGGCATCCGTGACCTTATGGATGCATTTGTGGTGGCGGCTTGGATTATCCCACAGAGATCACCTGTGGAGCCCTGAAAGGAGCCAATGGCATAGAAATTTAGCGCTGCTGTCACTTTCACAGCCAATAGCAGTGGATGGCCTCCATGTCCCCTTCTCACCAAATCCTGAAGCAGCTGGCAGATGTGACCGACCAGTTCCCTGGACATGTGCAGTCTTCGGTGATCTGACTCTCGGTCATCTGCAAGGATGAAAGGTGGCATCTATAGGCCCTGGATCTAGCTAGGCTCCGACCAGTGATGGCTCACTATGGCTCTTCAACAGCATGTGCGGGAGCCCCAGCTGCCCCTTCTTCCAGAGGGTGCTGCTCCTCCCTCTGTGTAGCCAGGCATTTCAGTCACTCTCTTCTCCATTGTCTTTGCTCTCTGTACACCATGAGGCATACAGCTAGTTCACCAGGCTCTATGATCCTGATGTACTCTTCCTGCAGGATGAAAGAGAGAGATGCATGGGTTAGCATGTGTACTAAGAACCTGTCCTGGTTAAGTCTGAAGGCCCTTTAATGCATTCTGGAGAGTGCTGGCCTGCACTTGGATGACCAAAGATTAGTGCACTGTGTGTCTGCCCAAAACCATACCTTCCACTGCCCCATTCCACCTGACCAATTGGCAGCAGCTTTGCCCACTGGACTACAGGCTGTGCTCTCAGCTCAGGCGCAGGCATTCTCCTAACCCACACTGCAAGACTGCACTGTTAGCTTCAACCATCAGGGAGACTAGTCCAAATCGGGATCCTGACATTGCAAGAGGCTGTGAGCGCCTCCAGCAGTGACTGCTCCATGGCCAGCTTTAGCAAGTAGATTGTACAATGTGCCCAGTCATCCAACTGTTCTGCAGTCCACTAAAACACTCATTAGTTTGCAGTCTGAAGCACTTGGTGGCACTTTGATGCCGCTGCGTGGCTTGAGTGGGCAGATAAGCGAGAGGCCCGACTCCAATCATATCAATGTGGCTGCATCTGAACTGTCTCAGCTGCAGAGGAATGGTCAATTTATACAAGGTATCCCTAATGCATGGCCACTTCCCTCGCCCACCACGCTCCCCACCCTGCACATGCTTGTGCGCTAACTTCAGCCTCAGGACAGCCTTTGCCCCCCTACCAAAGTCGCCTCAACTGCAGGGCAACCTTTGCCCCCTCCCTTCCCACCCCAACACGCCTCAACCTTGAAGTCCAACAGGCATCCCTCGCAAGCACTCTGCAATGTTACTGCGCACTCAACTCCGAGTTGCCCTCAAAATGCAGCCCACCAAGTGCACACCTTACATATGCTGTTGTGAAACATGTTGGCATGAGGGCGGACAACTAGCAGTGGGGGATGAGTCCGGTGGGCTGGCCTTATAACGATCTGCTGATGTATTACAATAAGGTTCCCGACATCCGATGGCATCAACAGGCGCAGCGGCCGACCGCAACCTGGTCTCACAACATCGTGAAACTGATTTTTGGCCTCTTCGCCATATTGTCCGAACATGCCCAATGCCAGCGGGCACAGATGATTCCGCCCCTTATATTTCTTTCCCTTTCCTTATTTTGTTTTTGTATATGATTTGGCATTGAATTAAACATTATGATTTACACTTCTGATTTAGACTCTGCAAGGATAATTCTTGCCATAAAAAACAGGTAGGTTTGGATTACATAATATGTTACAATTTTAGAAATCTCAAACTCGACCCCAATTTACCTCCAAACTGCTCACTTCCAGTTTTAACACGGGGATGAGGGATGGCGATCAACTTGCTCCCAGGAAGTCCTTTATATACTATACCGAAGCTGTGAGCCTCATATTTAACCTGTCTTACAGCTTTAACTCTAGCTGGCTGGGTTTCCCAGGTGTCGGGAAACCTGCCATCTGAAGGGAGGCAAGGACTACTTCCTGGAAAACTTTATACCATTTTGAATGGGCCTGGAGGAGCAGGAGTGCTTCACCCTGACACCCCCCCACCTCCCCCTCCCCTGCCCCACACCCACCAACTCCCAGTATCCCAAACTTATCTTCTCCTCTGTCTTCCCTGACCTACCCACCACCCCTACTATCAGACATTCCCCCTGCAAAGACATCCCATAATTGGAACCCTTCTAAGACTGAAGGTCAAAGCACCCTCCCCCAACCCCCAACCACAACCCTGGGATCAGAATTCTTCACATACCTCTCCTGGATCGAACTCCCCCTCGAATAAGACATCCCAGGAACTCAAGCACCTCCCTCTCCAAAATAATTGGGGATCAGACCCAGTCATCAGACAGGGGATTGAACCCTTCCCAAGGCTGGAAACTCGACCTCTGTAGGATTCAACAATCAACAACCAATGCTTTCCTAAGGTCCAGACACCATCTCCCTCATACCCATATTACAGATGCAGGCTGCGGGGACTGCAGCCACCTCCGGTGCTGCCAGACAGGGATCCAGGCCTGTCAACCAGGCTGGTTTCCTGGCAAGGAATCTACAGGAATGAAAGAGGGAAGCTAACCGGACTTCTGGGTTTCTTGAGCAAAAATGCTCTGGGCCCCTTCTTGTGGAACCTGGCCCAGTCAATACCAGAGCTTGTGTATCACAGTGAAGGTTCTTCAATTCATTCAGAGAACATACAATTGCTGTTTGCCCTGCTCACACAAGAAATCCTGTATAAAGTGCTGCATTGTTTCGGATTTCTAACCACAATTTACAGTGCAAAAGCCTACAGAAAGCTTATGAGCAAGTATAAGTTAATGAATGCTGTTTGTTCGCCACTGACCACAAAATCCAAGCCATTGCGTTTCCACTGCAGAAGCTACAGGGATATTTGTATGGGAAATTATAGGTGTATCTGCACCTAGGTCACTCATGTGTGACCCAGATCATCATAGAAACATGCAGACTCCCAGAGATCACAGATATATACATATAACAGGAGAACACAGGCATATATCACCAGAAGTCACAACCACAGTTCAATATGGAAAGCAGCTGTTAGGGTTGACAGACACAAACCAAGAAACACAAACAAAGAGCAGCTAGACTGCAGATTGCCAGGAACTATAAGTACAAATCTTCAAATTGAAAGAACATAAGGGATCACAACTCCCCACTGGAAACCTGGTTCACAGGTTCACTCCTAACAAACTAAAGGAGGCAGAGGTTAAAGGTGCAGATCATGAAAGAACAAAAGGAGAATAGAGATAAGTGCACCAAGAAATAGATTTTGGCTACTAGGAAACACACCATGGAGTTTACCAGGGAAGTTCAGATAGAGTCAGGATAACGTAATTACTTTTGTAGGGTTCATATCAAACATACATTGAACAAGAGGATCTGAAATGGGGCAAGGTTAATGCAGGCTAATGTACAATGGAAGTGGAGGTTGCATTCAAGTAAGGGCTGTTTCTGTGAAATACATGGCACATCACAGTAAAATAATGTTTCATCTCACCTAAAATCACTGAAAGTGATCGCATATCCTTTTCCATTAAGGTATATATTTCCTCTCTTGAGAAGCGGCCAATGCCTTGACCGTACATCTCCCGTTTAACAATTCCTCTTGTTAGATGGCACAGTATCCATTTCAGGAAACCACTGAATGGGCCTGAGACAGACAGTATTTTTCGGGTTTCATGGAGGTTGTCAATCCACTGACAGTATACTATGGCCCTGTAATATCAAAAGAACATTTGTAACATTCACAAATAACATTTTAGACCTGGCTTTAATGCATGGGTGTGACCAAATAAACACAGAAGCAAGGATAAGTACATCTTTTCTTCTGCTCCCACATTCACCTAAAGTGGGTGTTGGAAGCTGGCAATACTGGAATATGAGTGGAGGCGGGATGGTCAGCCGAAAATGGGTTTTGGTACATCAGCAGTTTCATCAAGCGATTTCCCCCAAATTATGGTTGCAGTGTTTGAAAAGTTATACAGACAAAAGTGTCACAACAAATGTTGGTATGATCTGTACACTTTCTTACAAAGAAATGTTTCATTTTGAAACCCAAACTGGGTTCCGATAATGTTTATATCATTGAAATTTTACAACAAGCAATTTTTGAGTTTGTGAGTAAAATTCCCATGACAATTCCTCCTGTGTTCAGCATGTAGAATACCTAATTCAAATGTGGTAACAATGCACAATCCATGCAGCACTGCATTAATCTGGAGCTGAGCTATTTGCGCACTGGCACATCAGCCATAAAGGTGCCTGATGTTATGCCCAATTATAGAGTTTTTAATGGGGAAACTGGCTCTTACAACCATAAAATTTTTATTCAATTGAAATGATAAAATGACAAAGTCTCTCTCCAGCTCCATATATTAACTCAATGAAGCCCCTTTAACACCATCCCCAACTTGGCAGCAAATAAGGAATAAAGAAATAGTGTTGACATGAAATCTAGCAGCTAACTGCTAAGGCTGCCTGTATACAGGCTTTTAATAAAGCTTTGAGATGGAGCAATAAGATGCTAACCGTGATAGAAAAATAAATGCATGAGCTGTAACTAATGTAAACAGTGACAAGATTAAAATTATTGCAAGCCATCTTCAGTCCTTATAATTTAAAGCAGGTGCCTGACTTTAATCGGTCCAATTCTGTAAGAAGTCTATTGTATTAAATCAAATTGTTTGTTTCCATTACTCACAGTACTTCTTAATTATTATGATTATCAGTTGCTTTTTTCACAATTATTTGATTCTAAAAGTTGATGCAGTACTTTTTGACAATCACTAAAGGGTTTAATTTGAAAATGTGCAGTATATAACATCGCAGTTACCATGAAAAATGGTGATTATATAGTGACAAAGATTCCATCCCTTTTCCCTCCATTTTCACTATAATCGCAAACAGCTGGAGACATTACCCCTCAGCACTGATTAACTTCTGCAGATAAGATATTCCTCCATTCTTGTGGTAAGGCAAATATGGGTTGAACTTATCTCTTATGATATCCCATGTGTCAACACATTCATCGGAACATAGGAATAGTTGACCATTCAACCCAGTGAGGCTTGACTATTAGATTGTCACCATTAGAATCATTCCACCCAACCATCTAAACTCAACGAATACATTAATATAAAGTTCATGAATCCACTATTTTATCAAAGCCATTACTCCATATAAAATTTTAAAATTCAGATAACATTTAAGTAGTAGGCAACGGAACAATCTGTAATAAACATGGTTTATTCAGTAAGTGTTAACCTATGCCTAAAAGTAGGTAATAAAATTAAGAATTTTCAAATTTTTGCACAATTTTGATTGGAGAACAAAATCATTTTCCTCAAGTGACAATTGTGTTTCTGGAAGTGTTTCATGTTATCAGACTTTGAGCAAGTAGTGTTGAATGGTGTCATATTTTAAAATGACTGCTTTACATTTTTGTTGGCCAACCTGTTGTCAATCTTGTCATCTTAATCTAACAGTGATATAAAGGCAACAATAAACCTCCAGTCTGATGACACCTAATGGTGCTTCTGAATGTCAGTGATTGACTGATTTGAAGATGAGGATGACAGCCAGATGGAGCACAAAAGACTTTGAAATGAGAGCTGATTGAATTTTACTGTCTCATACATTTTTTGTGGTAACTAATGGATTGTTTTATGCTCCTTGATTTTGCCCTCTGAAAGTTCTGATATACTCATCTGTCAGCAAATTTAAAATTGTGATAGTAAAACCACTGATGCTGGCACCTTGCCTTTCCCTAACTAGCCAAAGTTTCATTTACACAAACAGAACAGTTCAGAGGAAAATTATTCCAAAATCAGAGTTAACACAAAATATTCATTTTGCTTATGACCCTGTTCCAAAAATGCTTGACATTTTCCCACCTAATACCTTGTTTACAGCTTTATACTCAGGTTGATGGTTTAGCAATCGATACATCAATCTCCTAAGCCACAACTCTGCAACAGCTCCAATGCTTTGTAACATCTTCAAAGATACAAATATATCTAATCGTGAACCTCACAGAGCATGACATGTACTAGCAGTCCACAGGGACATTAATAACATTAGTCCCATAGTCAAATGAAGAGGGCAGGAGGGCATGCCAAGAGTAGCACCAAGCACACCTAAAATTGAGATGCCAGTGAGTCATAGAGTCATAGAATTCTACAGCACAGAAAAAGGCCCTTCGGCCCATTGAGTCTGCACGGGTCAAACAAGTACCTAACTATTCTAATCCCATTTTCCAGCACTAGGCCCACAGCCTTATAAGTCATGGCATCGCAAGAGCACATCCAAGTACTTCTTAAATGTTATGAGGGTATCTGCCTCTACCACCCTTTCAGGCAGTGAGTTCCAGATTCCCATCACCCGCTGGGTGAAAAAATTCTTCCTCACATCCCCTCTAAACCTCCTGCCCCTTACCTTAAATCTATGCCTCCTCATTATTGATCCCTCCACCAAGGGGAAAAGTTCCTTCCTGTCTACCCTATCTATGCCCCTCATAATTTTATACACCTTAATCATTTCCCTCCTCAATCTCCTCCGCTCCAGGGAAAATAACCCCAGTCTATCCAAACACTCCTCATAACTAAAACTCTCCAGCCCAGGCAACATTCCGGTAAATCTCCTCTGCACTCTTAGTGCAATCACGACCTTCCTATAATGTGAATTCCATAACTGCACGCAATACTCTAGCTGTGGCCTAACTAACGTTTTGTACAGTTCCAGCATAATCTCCCTGCTCTTATATTCTATGCCTCGGCTAATAAAGGCAAGTATTCCATTTGCCTTCTTAATCACCTTATCTACCTGTCTCGCTACCTTAAGGGGCTGGTGGGCATGCACATCAAAGTCCCTCTGATCCTCAGTACTTCCCAAGGTCCTATCATTCATCGTGTATTCCCGTACCTTGTTTGTCCTGCCCAAGTGCATTACCTCACACTTATGCGGATTAAATTCCATTTACCACTGATCAACCCATCTGACCAGCCTGTCTATATCCTCCTGTAATCTAAGGCTATCCTGCTCACTATTTACCACACCACCAATTATCGTGTCATCCGCGAACTTACTGATCAACCCTCCTACATTCAAGTCTAAATCGTTTATATATACACAAACAGCAAGGGACCCAACACTGATCCCTGTGGAACCCACTGGACACAAGCACCCAGTCACAAAAACACCCCTCGACCATCACCCTCTGCTTCCTGCCACTCAGCCAATTCTCGATCCAATTTGACAAATTGCCTTGGATCCTATGGGCTCTTACTTTCGTTATCAGTCTCCCATGCAGGACCTTATCAAAAGCCTTGCTGAAGTCCAAGCAGACTACGTCAAATGTATTGCCTTCATCAACACACCTGGTCACCTCTTCAAAAAATTCAATCAAATTGGTCAGACATGACCTCCCCTTAACAAAACCATGCTGAATGTCCTTGATTAATCCCTACCCCTCCAAGTGTAAATTAATTCTGTCCCTCAGAATTGCTTCCAATAGTTTCCCCATCACTGAGGTTAGACTGACTGACCTGTAGTTCCCTGATTTATCCCTTCCTCCTTTTTTGAATAATGGTACCACATTGGCTCTCCTCTAGTCCTCTGGCACCTCCAGCGCCCCTGTTATCTCCTCCCTTGCCTCACTCAACAGCCTGGGATACATTTCATCCTGACCTGAAGATTTATCTACTTTTAAGCCTGCCAGACTACTTAGAACCTCCTCCCTTTCGATGCTAATTTCTTTAATTGTATCACAGTCTTTCTGCCTGATTTCCATACCCATGTCATCCCTCTCACTTGTGAACACCGACACAAAGTATTCATTTAGAACCCTACCTACATCTTCCGGCTCCACACACAAATTACCACTATGGTCCTGAACGGGCCCTACTCTTTCCCTAGTTAGCCGCTTACTCTTAATGTACTTGTAAAATAACCTTGGATTTTCCTTTATTTTACCTGCCAATGTTTTTTCATGCCCCCTTTTTGCTCTCCTAATTTCCTTTTTAAGTTCCCCCCCTACACATTCTATTCTCCTCTCAGGCTCACGCTGTTTTGAGCCCTGGTATCTGCCATAAGCCTCCTTTTTCTCTCTATCCAATCTTGTATATCCCTTGACATCCAGGTTCCCTGGATTTGTTGGTCCCACCCTTCATCTTTACTAGAATATGTTGGCCCTGTACTCTCCCTATTTCCTTCCTTCTTGAATGAGTCCCACTGCTCTGATGCAGATTTACCTAAAGATAGCTGCTCCCAGTCCACTCTGGCCAAATCACATTTGATCTTATTAAAATCAGCCTTCCCCCAATTTAGAACTCTGATTTCTGGCCCATCCTTGTCCTTTTCCATAACAACCTTGAATCTAATGGAGCTATGGTCACTATCTGCAAAATGCTCCCCCACTGATACCTCTACCAGTTGCCTGGCTTCATTCCCTAAAATGAAGTCCAGGACCTCTCCTGCAGGACATTCTACGTACTGGCTTAAAAAGCTCTCTTGGGTGCATTTGAAGAATTCCGCTCCATCTAAACCTATCACACTATTACTAACCCAGTTAATGTTGGGGAAGTTGAAATCCCCCACTATTACTACCCTATTATTTTTACACTTCTCTGAAATTTGCCTACATATCTGCTCTTCTATTTCTCTCTAACTGTTTGGGGGTCTATACTACACTCCCAGCAATGTGATTGCTCCTTTTTTGTTTTTAAGTTCTACCCATATGGCTTCATTTGAGGAGCCTTCTAAGATGTCGTCCCTCCTTATTGTTGTAATTGTTTCCTTGATCAATATTGTGATACCCGTTCCTCTTTTACCTCCTTCCCTGTCTCGCCTGAAGACTCTATATCCTGGAATATTGAGCTGCCAATCCTGCCCCTCTATCAACCATGTCAACATGGTGAAGCAATAACACAGGGCTAATTACATGCCAAAAAGCAAAAGCAGCAAGTGATAGACAGGGCCAAGCAATCCCACAACCAATGGATCAGATCTAAGTTCTGCAGTCCTGCCACATCCAGTTTTGAATGGCGGTGGACAACTAAACTCTCAGTGGAGGAGGAGGCTCCACGAAAATCCCCATCCTCAATGATGGAGGAGTCCAGCACATCAGTGCAAAAGATAAGACTGAAGCATTTGCTGCAATCTTCAGCCAGAAGTGCTGAGTGGATGATCCATCTTGGACTGCTCTGGAGGTCCTCAGTATCACAGATGCCAGTCTTCAGCCAATTTGATTCACGCCACATGATATCAAGAAATGACTGAAGGAACTGGATATTGCAAAGGCTATGGGTTCTGACAATATCCTGGCAACAGTGCTGAAGGTTTGTGCTCCAGAGCTTGCCACACCCCTAGTCAAGCTTTTCCAGTACATCTACAACACTGGCATCTACCCAACAATGTGGAAAATTGACAATTATATCCTGTACACAAAAAGCAGGGCAAATCCAAACTGGCTAATTGCTGCCCGATCAGTCTACTCTCGATCATCAGTAAAGTAATAGAAGGGGTCACCAACAGTGCTATCAAGCAGCACTTGCTTAGCAATAACCTGCTCACTGATTCCCAGTTTGGGTTCCACCAGGGCCACTCAGCTCCTGACCTCATTATAGCCTTGGTTCAAACATGGACAAAACAGTTGAACTCCCAAGGTGAGGTGAGAGTGACTGCCCTTGACATCAAGGCAGCAGTTGACCGAGTGTGGCATCAAGGAGCCCTAGCAAAACTGGGGAACCGGGGAAAACTCTCTGCTGGTTGGAGCCCTAACTAGCACAAAGGAAGATGGTTCTGGTTGTTGTAGGTCAGTCATGTCAAGCCCAGGACATTGCTCCAGAAGTTCCTCAGGGCAGTGTCCTCAGCCCAACCATCTTCAGCAGCTTCATCAATGACCTTCATTCCATCATAAGATCAGAAGTGGGGATGGTTGCTGATGATGGCACAATGTTCAGCACCATTCGCAACTCGGCAGATACTGACGCAGTCCATGTCTGAATGCACCAGGACCTGGACAATATCCAGGCTTGGGCTGACAGGCGGCAAGTAACATTTGCACCACAAAAGGATCAGGCAATGATCATCTCCAACAAGAGAGAATCCAACCATCGCCCCTTGATGTTCAATAACATGACAATCACTGAATTCCCCACTATCAACATCCTGGGGGATACCATTGACCAGAAACTGAACTGGACCAGCTATATAAATACTGTGGCTACAAGAGCAGGTCAGAGGCTAGGAATCGTGCGAAGAGTAACTCACCTCCTGACTCCCCAAAGCCTACAAGGCATAAGTCAGGAGAGTGATGGAATACTCCTCACTTGCCTGGATGAGTGCAACTCCCACAACATTCAAGAAGCTTGACACCATCTAGGACAAAGCAGCCGCTTGACTGGCACCACATCCAAAAACATTTACTTCTTCCTCCACCGACGCACAGTAGCAGCAGTGTGTACCATCTACAAGATGCACTGCAGGAATTCACCAAGGCTCCTTCGACAGCACCTTCCAAACTCATGACCACTACCATCTAGAAGGACAAGGGCAGCAGTTAGATGGGAACACCACCACCTGGAAGTTCCCCTCCAAGTCACTCACCATCCTGACTTGGAAATATATTGCCATTCCTTCACTGTTACTGGGTCAAAATCCTGGAACTCCCTTCCTAACAGCACTGTGGGTGTACCTACACCACATGGACTGCAGCAGTTCTAGAAATCAGCTCACCACCTCCTTCTCAGGGGCAACTAGGGATGGGCAACAAATGTTGGCTCAGCCAGCGAAGCCCACATCCCTTGAACAAATACAAAAAGTATCTGCAGAAGCAAATAGATCTGTTATTCCCTTTCATAATGTGCTGACAAAGTGATTGTCAGTAAGTTAAATCTAAAGATACAGTGTCAGTGAACAACTTATAAATTCAAAATTAAATGCAAAATTCTCCATAATACTGTAAGTGTTAAACAGGGACTTCTATTAGTAAAACCAAAGGTCAGCAGGATTCTCCAGGTGAACCTTGTACACCATAGGGCTGATATTAGCAGAATTCTCCGGAAAGGCCTTGGGGATCATAAGGAATTAACTGGATAGGAGACGGAAGGAGGATGAGGATAAACAGGTATGGTAAAAACAAACAGTGCCAGGGATGGAGCCAAGGTAGAACAAGATAAAGAGGCCCTGCTTGGGTAAGTAAAAGAAATGTACCTGGGATTGAGGCAACTGCTTATTATGTGATAATGTACTGACAAGATTGTAATTTGAATAACGCAATGTGTACATGACTAGTTGTGTATAAAAAATGGTTTTCCTGTAATTGGTAGAATTCCGTTTTAGCCAGTCTAAGACAGACTCTCCCTATGCTCACTTGAATAAATGATCATTAATCTGTATCTGAGTCTCCTGTGCTTGATGCTTATAAGGTACCACAACAGAACCAAGTTTCATCAGTAAGCCTTTTCTCACATTGGCTCAACTAAAAATGCCAAAGAGAAGATTCCTTTACTTGAATAGGAAAGAAATGAATAAACTATTTCCAAAATATATGCATAATACACATACCTAAATCCAAGCACCATCATCAAAAATGCAAGGATGTGGATATTTTCATTCAAGAGATTTGGTGATAAAGGATTCTAAATAAAGAAATCTGAGGAAATGGCTACATGCTTGTCCTATGTCCACGTTTCCTGCAGCCACCGTTTTGAGGCATGTCCACATGCTTACATTTGCAGATGAAAATTAACTGTCCTTCTGGCTCTATTCCTCTATCTTACTGTCACTCTGATGTAACACTGCTGCTGCTCCAAGGAATAGAATTCTGCTCTAGGTAGGAATTCTCACAATATCTTTGCAGAATCAGAGATTTCCACCCAGGAATGGCAACAGTGTCAAGTAGGGTAGTAGTCAAATTTCAGATCAGTTCCTGGCTGGAACCAGAAGAAATGCTGAACCATTGCAAGTCATTTCCATAGAAGGACAGCGGGGGGGAGGGGGGGTATAGGGTGGGGGTGGGGGTTGGGGGTGGGGGGGGGAGAGGAGGTGGCGGTAGGGGCGGGGTGTGAATGGGAAGAATGAGAAAATCAAGTCATTCTGTGAGAGGATGAGCAGAGTGCCAACATAAGCTGGGGGCGGGAGTAGGACAAGGCTTCCCAAACTGTAGGTCACGATCCTCATTAGGGTCACGAAATGAGATTGTTGGGTTGCGAGTTCCAAGGCAGCAATGGCTGCCATGTAACTCGGACTGAATTCTGTCAACTGTCAAGCCCCTTTAAATCTTAGGTTTTTTCCTATTGGTGGATGTGGCCTCATGGACTACTCTCTGAGGCCCGATTGCTGCTTCAAAAAAAGGCCTGTAAAAATGCAGGTGTTCATTTTTTTGGAGGAACTCTGCCCTCTCAGCAACTCCCCCAGTGCTCAACATCTTTTCACCCACCCCCACTCCAAACAAGAACTAAAGCACCTCCTGCCACCCCCACCTCAGCAACTGAAGTTTCCCTCTCCTCAGCAACTGAAGCCTTCCCCACACTCACCCCAACCCCACCACCACCCCTCAACAGCTCTTGTACTAGCAACATTTTCATCCTGGAGTCACACAATGTCTGAGGCATTAAAATGGGGTCACACCAGGAAAAAGTTTGGGCATACCAACATAAACTGGGGCAAGGAGTAGGAGAAGAGTGTCAAAATAAACTGAGGGAGAGAATAAGATGGGGAGAATGCCAAAATAAACTGGGAGAGAGAGTGAGATGAGGAGAGTGCTAAAATAAACTGAGGGAGAGAGTTGTAAGAGGAGAGTGTAAAATAAACTGGGAGAGGGAAGAAGATGCGGAGAGTGCCAACACAAACTGGGGGAGAGATTGGCAACAGGAGAGTGCCAAAATAAACTGGGCAAGAGAATAGGATGAGGAGAGTGCCAAAATAAATTGGAGAAGAGAGTGGAAAGAGGAGAACGCCAAAGTAAATTGGGAGAGAGAGTGGAAAGAGGAGAGTGCCAAGGAAAAGAGTGCTGAAATAAATTATGGGCAAGGAAGGAAGATACTTAATGTACAGTTACTTCAATTTTTCATGCATAGTCATGTGCCAGTGGAAATATATCTGTGCAGTAAAATGGCCAGCTATCTCTTGCGGCAGTTAGTGTTCAATGGGAAATTAAATGGAAGTCCTGGCACTGATATTACTGAAGATCCCTCAATAACATGGAAAGGGACAGAGAGAAAGAGAAAGGTGAGGCCAGTGATGCCTTTCCTTCCCACTCCACTGCTTTCATAATGGTATAGTGAAACTGCCTTTCCACCTATGGTCATGCTGGTCTGTGAATGTGTGCCTACACATCTATCAATGCAGGTGGAGCACCTACTGAAAAACAAGAGAGCCAAAAATTGTATCCTTGACAAGCTGCTGAAGGCAACAACTGGCAAGTCCAGAACAGTGAATTATTCACCTAGAATGGGTCCTTTTCCCTTGGCTATAATAAGGCTATTGGCCTATAAGTACCCAGTGGACCCCACTTTTGTCAGGTTTTTGTTGCAACGGTATGCAAAATGGGAAAAGGTTTGGTTTTGTCGTGCGATTATTTTTCATCACGATAAACACAAAAACTCAGAATGAAAGAAAATTAGAACTCTCTAAAAAATTAAATCAGAGCAAACATGTTAAACAACTTCAATGTAATTATTCTTCACTGATCCACATTAGCTATGCATTGATGTAGTTCATCCTGCATTGACCCATATTCATACCGCTTTGGAGCTGTTCATCCAGTAGTGACCCACATTAATTATATTTTAATGTTGCTCGTTCTGCACTGACCCACATTCATGACACTTGGAAGTCAGGTTGAAAGAAGTGAACTTTTTAAGAAAGAGGTTAGGAATGATAAATAGTTATTTAGCCCTTTTTCTCATTCATCTTTCATGTACATAATGAGGATCCAACACACCACTTTAATTGCCTCAGCATGTATCTATCTGCTCCCTGTTAATCGGGAACCTGCCCAGTTTTTGAACAATCAATACGATTGATGCAGAGGGCTAAATCCTGAAAACAACATGGATTTAGATGCTGGATACTTTGGACTTTGCCTTATAAGGATCTCTGTCCGAACACCTGTGATGATACTGAAGATTCCACCAATCTTCAGCAATGGCTTAAATTTATCTTGACTTCCTTCATTCCCTTTAGATTCCAAACGGTCATCTTCAATGTTCCCCTAGAACAATAGCTATTATTATGACCTCAAATTTGCTGCCTGTAACCTCAAGTGTATCTACCTCATGGTTGGCCTACTTATCATCACTCCCTTTCTTTAACACAACTCACCAGCTAACCTGTCGGAGAATAGAAGAATCTCTAAGCTCTTCAGCACCAGCAACATTTTACTCCCCCATATTTTTCCTTTATCCTTTCCTCAACTCTAGATGAAAGAATGAGCTGATGTGCGGATCTTTCACGATGAAATCTGCTCTCGAATAATTTTGATGAAAGATTGTTATAAACAATGAGAATCACCCCTAGTCTCAGTGTTACTGTTGGTTATGTTCAGGGAAAAGGCTACAATCCCTCAGATGGAGGACAACTCGCTTCCTGAACTCATTTGAACCCTTCTCTATAAGAACTTTTAACAGAAGTTTGGTGAATGGATGAAAATATGCTCTCAGGGTGGGATTCACTGACTTGATTATTTTAATGCATTGCAATAGCTTTTAATACATATTTAATTAACATTAGATCTCTGCGATAGGTTAAGTTTCTTTCTTTTGTTGTCTTTTTTTTTGAAAGACTGAGCAATGCTACCCAAAATGAATTTCAGTCTGAATTTCAATGTGGATAATAAACTGAAATTGAATTTAACTGAATTGAATCGAAATTAATGGAATTAAGGACTTATTGCTTATATACACTAAGGCCTCTATGCCTCCTATTTCATTTTCCTGCCCCTTTCTTCCCCTAAACTGACCCTCCTATCCAGCTTTATTCCATTGTTCTTATCCACACCTTCACCTCCACCCTAGTCAAACTCATAATATCCACGGAGACCATTACCTGCTCTACTGACCAACCATCTTCCAACCTCAACCTTGGTCACAATCATTCTCTGGCCAAATTGTAAGCTGTGTGTGCTCAAATTTCCAATTTGTACTGGGAGGGACTATGAGCCAAGAGTAATCGCTCAAGACAGCTCCTCATGAGCAGCTTGGATTCCTAAAATTGAACCCATCATTTAAAGATGACGCCTTAAGGAAAGCTTATTTTTAGAGCAACACAGCTGCAGATACTTCATTTCTGAGGTGGCATTTAAAAAAGACATGCCAGGAAAATCAACAGCCTTCAGATGATTCTACCAATGTGTTTCCACAGCTATTGTCCAATGATTCATGTTCATCTATAGCAAGGTCACCTACAGTAAACTTGAGTCATAGGGACAATTAGCAGCAAGATCTCCATTGTTATGTCTTGGGGTTCCCAGAAGGACGAAATAATCACAGTTATAGGTAGAAATGCTGGAACTGACATCAAATGTATTTCTCAGATCTCACCATGTGCTACAGAATGATATACTGTTAGCTTGGTGCACAGACTGTCACACAGTAGCGAGTGATGTGGCATCCTGGATACATGCATATAACAATATAGTTCTTAATTCTTCTCGAATAACATAACAATATAACATCCCTCTTTCTTTAAAAAATATAATGCCTCTATATATCAACATGGCTGTTCCAATCATTAACTTTTTATATATTATTCTAAACTACAGAAATTAACAATCAGCTTTTATAATTAAACTAAACACCTTAAGTGTCTTTTATAGCTTGTTCACTTTTCTCAAAAACATTATTCATGGTATAGCTTAGGTCATAGGAAGTTGGGCTTCCATCACGTAGATTCGGTATTCATCGCTTTCAGTGATGAGTTGACAAGGCAACCATGGCTGACAAGGGAAGTCAGAATATAAAAGCAGAGATGTGCTGCTGAGGCTTTAGAAAGCTCTGGTCAGACCACATTTAGAATATTGTGAGCCCTGTATTTGGGCCTTGTATCTCAGGAAGGATGTGCTGGCCCTGGAGAGGGTCCAGAGGAGGTTCACGAGAATGATCCCAGGAATGAAAGGCTTAACATATGAGGAACGTTTGAGGACTCTGGGTCTATACAACTTGGTGTTGCTGATGGCCTTTTCTACTTTCCAAGCTCAGGTGTAGGTCAAATATAGACTCTATTCCTTTTCATCCCCTTACCAGTTTCAGTCCCTATGACATGAGACCTTTGGAGTCTCTGCTTCAACAACAGCTTTTGCTCGGTTCCAGCTTTCATGATTGGATCATTTACTTCTCAACAATTCAAGCAAGGGCTTGGCATACTTGATGAAGTTTTGACCTCCTTCTCTCTGTGTATCAGTGAATTGTTGTCTAACTTCCTCCTGGTCATTTGGAGGACATATCTTGCTTGGCAAAGTTGTCTTGTACTCTCTGCCATTGAGTAGCTCTGCAGGCAATTTCATGCCAACCATGCGAGATGTAGCTCTGAAATATAATAAGGCAAGGTTTGGGTCTTCCTTTGTCTTTCAGTATTTCATGAGGATTCCCTTCATCTTCTGGATGTGTCTTTCTAAAATCCCATGTCCCCTTGGGTAATGTGGACATGGGGTAATGATGTTGAACACATACTGGTCAGTAAATTCCTTAAATTCCCTGGAGGTCAACTGTGTTCTATTGCCATGTATTACTCTTTCAGGGATTCCTTGCCCAGCAAACAGAACTCATACTATTGAGATGATTGTTATAGCACTCAAATCTTTTACCTATCTGATAAAAGGGAATTTTGAGCAATAGGCTGCAATTATGAGATGCCATTCCTGATTGTTTGCGAATAAATCAGAGTAATCTCTATAGCCATGCTGGCGCTTTACACAGGTGGTTCTTGTAGACCTGCTCCAGTGGATGATAATCACTCTCCCTCCCACTATGCACTTTACTTCATAGAGATATGTAAGGAATTTATATCCATACATGATTGCCAAAAGCTCTTTTTCTCTATTGGTCTTAGCTGATGTCAGAGCTTTGGATGCGACCGGTTTTCCCTCTTCCACAAGGGCTGATCCCAGTTCTTTTGTAGAAGCATTGACAGGTTTCTTTCTGTTGTTGTATGACAGACTTGTCTGCTTGCATACAACTCCTCTGAGTTTGTTGAAACACCTCTGTGACTCTGACCACTGGTACTCAACATCCTCTCTCATCAGCTCTCGTGGGTTTGTTCTGACATGTGAGGTATGAAAGAACTCGTACTGGACTGAGCCAAGGAAAATTCTCAGCTCTTTTTTGTCCTTTGAAGCTTCCATCTCAGAGATAGCTATGACTTTTTCAGGACCTCAGCTTGACTCCAATCAGGTGTGTAGACCATTCTGAAGGACTAACATCTCCTTCATTATGTATTTGTCTGTGTTTAGCTTGAAACCAACACACCTGGTCCTCTCATTGGCTTCATGTAGGTGGTAGTTATGATCATAGTCATCTATACCATAGATCTGAATATCATCAGCTATGCCAACTGCTCCTTTGCATCCTCTGTATGTCTTGTCTACTTTCTGCTGGAACACATCCTAGTTCAATTAAAGGCTAAAAGGTGGACACAGGAATCTGTATCACCCAAAAGGTATGTTAAATATTGTCAACAGCAATGGTTCTTCATCAACCTTCATATTCCAGTATCCATTTCTAGCATCAAGCGTGCTGAAAACATTTGCCTCCACATTGCATTGGCTCTGCTTTCGACTTCATCAATCAGTTCTTGACCTCCTTCACTCATACTGGCTTTGAAAGGTTTAAAATGCTGTGAGGGTTTTCCAAGCAATGAAGAAATGTTTCATTGTTTTTTTTTCTCCCCTGTATTTGACCATTTAACTTTTAAGTACACAAGCCTTAAGCTGCATAGGAAGCACAAATAAATGATTACAATTAGCCAAACTCAATAAGGTCAACTCCCCACTTGAGGTGCACATGTGCATTTGTGCAGACAGCAATCCAAGAGTTTGCCACAAGATCCCAGAATGGCACTACAGTCAATCTTAATTTTCTGGAAAAATATAAAAATTCCTGTTTGCAAGCCAAATAAAATCGAGTTGCTTTAATGTTCCCCTTAACTGCTGAATTCAGTCAGGCAGACACAATGAGCAAAGCTCAATCATCTGTCAGGCGTCATGGATGTGAATCATCTGATAATCCACTGCTGATAGACAAAAGCGAAAAATTAAGAAATTGCCTCTCATGGTCCAAACTGCCATAGCATTCTGGAGTGGGCGTTGATTTGATCTTTCCGGTTCTTAGCATAAACAAAATAAATATAAATCTATTTATTTTTGCAACATACAGGAAGGGAATTTTTTCTGTATTCCAAAAGCTTTTACCAACTTACCAATAGAAATGTTCTTCCATCATTTTTGTAATGGCTCTGGAGACCGCTCTTTCACCAGAATCCAAGTGTTTGTTTAGATTAACGCCCAATTTATCTTGAAGAAAATCAATAATGAATTCTGTGCCTGATACCTTTTGATGATTATATTCAATCCATGGCATCTTTCCTTGAGGAGAGAGTTTGCCATCAAAGTAATTCTAAAAGAAAATGAGAATAGCATTTTAGGAATAACTTGAATAACTACACACAAATGCCTTTTTATTAGTATTTTAGGTAAGAGGGAAACATACTTTTATCCTTCTGGGAGATACTTCCCAGATTTTTAGTGAAATAAGTACACTATTGTCTAATAGTTTAAACAGGTCCATAGCTTAAAGTTGCTTGAAAAATCAATATTAAACCGGCATTCCGAGAGAACAGCAGAATGGCTGGCATGGGAAGTGGTAACATTTGCACAAGATAGGGAAGAGCAGTAGTTTACTCTGCAGGAATAATGGTCTAAAATTGCACTCATTGTCTGGAATTCAGGTAGCTGATTTTCCATATTACACTGGGTTAAGTTTCATACCTATACCTTGATATCCTGTTCCAAACTTTGAATGTTTGATGTTAAAATGAGCTGTAAAAGTGCAAAATGTTTATATTTTCCGGCACCAACACCTTTACCATCACTAGCATAAACGTTCATCCAACAAGACCTTACACATAATCGCATATAGTTCTAACCCAGTCAGTCCTGTCTATAGGTCAGCTGTAGTTAGTCAATCATATCTGTCAGTCTGTTATATGTTGTCACCAATAATACTGCTAACTATGTATACCATGTGTGCTCTGCCCAAAGGCTCATTGCCTGCTAATGCTTCATGCTGAGCTGTTTTCTTGGCAGCTTTTGTCAGATATTTCCTTTCACTCTCAAAGGCAGGCAAGGAGGTAGGTAACAAGGCTACATCAGCTGGAATGGGAATTGAACCTGCACTGTTGCTATTATCCTGAACCACAAGCTAGCTATCTAGGCAACTGAGCTAACCGGCCCCATTGTTTATTAATTAATATTTACAATTTTGTTATTTAATTTTTGAATGACCCTGGACTGAGAGTGTTAAAGAAATTGCAGTCACAAAATTTGGATGCGTAGAGCAATATTTGCGAGCTATGGGTTGTCTTCGAATGATAACTGCAGCGAGCACACGTACTTCTTTTGGTGAGGGTGTAAATGCATGCGTAGTGAGGGTCTGATGAAAGTAAGCAGAGTTGGCAGATCACAATGGCAATCAGCGTGTAATATTAATTGATGCCAATGCTGCCATTTTGGAGCTCAACATGCCAGCTTTTGCCCTCTCTTAACCCCATAGCTGAACCTGCAGGAAGGACCCCCCATCCCACACCACTAGTGCTATCTAAAGGGATCATCAAATACTTTCAGGTTAGTTGCTGATTGATTTCTACCAGCTGTTGCTGCATTTGTAGAAGTGTTGGATGATTCCTAGAACTGTGTAAGGTTGCTAAATTCTAGAGGGAATGGTGTGGCACATGTTCTCTCCTTTATTCAAGGATTCTGTCAAAACTACTTCCTCCCAGGCATGGGTGCAGTAGTAGGCATTTTCATAAGACTACAGGATGATAGGGAAAATGAGAGGGAGCACAGGGAAGGTCAAGGTGCTGGAGGAGGAAGAGGGGGAGGAGGGCTCTCAGCAGGAGGCTATATCTGCCCAGGGTGCCAAGGTGGGCATCAGCGAGGAATATTGGGGTGGTGGGGGGGTTGGTGGTGACAATGTTCAATAGCACAACATAACACTACACAAACTAAATTGGTTCCACAGGGGAAGGCAGTGCCACTTCTGCTACCTCTGCTTTTCTTCAATGATATCAATGAGGAAATTTCATGGACTTCACAGGTAGCAGCCAGTCACACAGTCTGTCACTGCAGAAATGACATAAATCTGCATCGCAGCAATTAAAACAGGGTTATGGAAACATTCCCCCAATGTGTCAGACATTGGAATTTCACGAATGGCACCCTCATTGAAATTTGCCACCAGCTGCAGCACAACTCCAACCTTAGAGCAGGACAAGGACCACTTCGCCATTGGCTGTGAAGGTGATTGTGGCAATGAACCTTTATGCTTTGGGCTCCTTTGGAGCTAGAGATATCTGCAAAATCTCCCATGGTCATTCACTGTTGCATAAGGGAGGTAACTGAGGCTCTGTATTCCAAAAAAGCAGAACACACACTTGCCAAAGAGCAGCAGACAAAGTGAGCACACAGCTTCACTAAGCGTCCACATGTTGCTGGGTGCTACTGACTGCAGGCACATCATCAGTTTGTGAACACCCCACATGTGACCCCTGAGATTCCAATCCCCCAATGTCCAGCTAGTGTGCAATCACACACAGCAAATCATACAGGTCAATGCACAGTATCCTGGCAAAAGTCAAGGTGTGTTCATCCTGCAGCAGTTCACAATGCCAGCTGCATTTGAACCACCAGGACATACCAAAAGGGGGCAACTGGGAGACAAGAGCTATCCATTGATGACATGGCTTACAACTCTGCTATGTAACCCATGCATATGTGGGCAGATCAAGTACAATGAAGCCAATGGGTAGAATTTACCCAGCTCTTTGCTGGGGGGCTTAATGGTAGGAATGGGATTGGCAGGGCAGAAGGGGATGGGTGGCAGAAAAACAGAGGGGAGGCACTGTCAGGGATAGCTCCATGACATATTTCCACCATGGGGGCAGTTTCCCAGCAAGTGACTTCCCAGCAGCAGGCCAACAGGCTGACAGAGTAATGTTGAAGAGGGTGTTCCAGGTTTTTTCACCCAGTAACAGTGATATAGCTCCAAGTCAGGAGAGTGTGGATGTTTAAGCAGTGGATGGGGTGCTGATCAAGCTGTCTGCTTTGTCCTAAAGGTGTTGAAGTTCTTGAGTGTTGCCACACACATCCAGGCAAGTGGAGAGTATTCATCACACTCCTGACTTGTGCCCTGTAGATGGTGGACAGGTTCTGGGGAGTCAGGAGGTGAGTTATTTGCTGCAGAATTCCCAGCCACTAACCTGCTCACGTAGCCTTATATGTGGCAGGTCCAGTTCAGTTTCTGGTCAATGGTAATCCCCAGGATGTTGATGTTGGGGGATTCAGTGATGATAATGCCATTGAATGCCAAATGGAGATGGATACATTCTCCCTTGTTGGAGATGGTGGTTGCGTGGCAATTTTGTGGTGCAACTGTTACTTTCCATTTATCAGCCCAAACCTGAATATGGTCCAGGTCTTGCTGCATACACACACAGACTCCAATATAGTTCTAGCCCTGTGGCTGCAGCTCCACCCAAGTGCTCATCTGAGTCCTCTGCACGAGGCCTTGTGTGCAACCAAATCCTCTGGCAAGTTGGCACCTGTGCTACTCCGAGCTGGAGGTCACCAGTGCCTGCTGTCTCATGCAGGTCCTGCCTCTATGGCATTCTCTACATTGTATGCAGTGTTAGTCTCTTTGCTGGTGGCTGTGAGCGTGAAGTCAAGACAAGGTGTTTCTTCTTCACAAGTGTCTTCTTGGTCTTCTGTTTACTGATCTTCCACTACTAGACAGGTTGCAGCTCTTGGGTATCTGAAAGACAAGGCTCAAAGGGCAGGATTGTAGCTTGCGCAGGGAGGGAAAGCACAGGATTCATGCTTACACCATCTGAAGCTGGCAAATCAGAAGACATTGTAGGATCAGGGTAGGTGTATGTGAGAAGGTGATTAGGTATGAGGATGCTGTCATCTCCTATGGTTTCAGTTCCGCCACTGGCCATGACCTTACCCATGGCCACTCCAATGATGGTGAGCACTCTCTCCTCTATAGGAGTAAGGACATATAGGCACACCTATTCCCTGCTGGTTAGCTCCTGCTGCCTCTGAGGTCCTCCAAGGGAGAAGAAAATGTGTCTGTCTGAATGCTGTTCAGATTTTGCTGCATGCATTTTATAGCTGCTACGGGAAGGGAGTGGAATAGCAGATGCCAGTGAACGAATGGCCTTAATCTTAGTGGCAGAGAATCCATGAGCTCCACATGCTTGTTGCTGGTGAGGGTGGAGGAGACAGAGGAGGAAGGCTTAAGAAGACTTATGGGCTAAATGGTTTATAGTCTAAAAGTCTATTTTTATTCATGCAACAAAAAAAGGAAACTTTTGTACACTTTGTTTTTTAACATGTTACTTGGGTAAACAGCTACCTCATGTCACTTCTCACACTCTTTTTTGCTGTTTTGTCTTTTCTCCATTCCTTCTCCCCGTTGATTCAATTCAACGCGCATCATATGTCAATCAATCAGTGCTGAAAACCCTTCACCAGCTTGAACATCTTGTTCATTTGAGATTACCAACGATTGGGCTGGCTCTTCATTTCCGCTTGACTTTCTATCCACAAGTTCTAAGACTTCTTGCCTCGTGTGGGTGCTGTGGAGACCGGCACCTGAGAGCCATGCGCACACAAGGCAAGAAGGCACACATTTATTCCAAGGGAAAGGACTATTATACTAACGGCAACTGATTTCTGATTTAACTATAATCCTTTTCGCAGTCCACACTTTTGAGTTCTGTTTTAGTCATTATCAGCTATTGATACTTATTGATATTTATTGTTGTAGAAATCAGCTGTAATTCATGTTCTTCAGAGTGAAGCCCCTACATTGTGCTGGGCAGAGCGACGGGCCAGGCTGCTGCTATTGCCATTGCTATTCTCACGGGGCCTGGGCACCTCCCACCCTCTCCTTCTCTGCCAAGTCCTCCTCTCTATTCTCCACAGGCTCAGAATATCTACCGTGTCCCCCAATTCTGAGACCATGAACCAGACATGTCGTATTCCTGGACAACAGAATGTCCCAGTGGTAAAGAGGTACGACCTGGCTTAGGAGCTTCTCTGTGCACGTTTTCTTGCTCAGCTGCTAATGTGTTTGGTGGACTTCTTGAAACCTTCATGCAGGTCCCAATGTGTCTGCAAATCCTAGGTTGAGAACTCCTGGTGTAAATGGTTCCGTGAATTAGGTTGCACACTTAGTCAGGTATAATGTTTGTCATTTACAGCAGTGCTAACAGTTTATGCTTCAGTGCATATTAATGGGCTTCACTGCAGCTTAAAAAAATTACACTGAATAATTTTAAAGTCAGCACATATGGTACATTTATGCTAAATTGAACTGTACCAAGGAGTGGGAGGCATGGTGCTGGGAACTAAATGTCATTACCAAAGAAGATAGTGTAAATTTTTTTCTGAACCTGGCAAGGAGCCCTTGCAAACTGTGCAATTGATTGTGTTGCTTCCCAATTCAAAACAAAATGAAAATAGGAAGAAGGGATGGCTTGAGTGTCAGGTGGGGGTTGAGAGTCGGTTAGAGGGCACTCTAGAGCTGGTGAGGGATTCAAGAGTCAGGGGGATGGATAGTCTGGGCAAGGGCTCAAAAGTCAGTAAAAAGGAAAAACATTTAAGCAGTGTAATCTATTGCACTGGTTTTGACACCTGGAGAAATCAAGGAGGAATTTTTTCACAGTTTTAATTTTCTTTATTGGCTCAGGGCTATTTTCCCCTTGTCTTGTCTCTCTCAGGAGATTACATGGTGCAGCAGTGTTTGAGGGAAAATGTCTCATCATAATATTCCAGTCATCACGTGTATATGGCAGACCTAATAGATTAGCTGAACTTTTCCTGCTCATCATTTTCGCATGTTCATAAATATTCAACAGCAGCACCAACCACTCGTCCTTGGCACAGAATAGGATATGGCAGAATAGGATCAGGTTAGATTAGGATCTATATTGGAATGAACTATAATAACCTCATAATCCTGCACAGTCAACCTAGATCTGAAAAATGTGGTTTTCAATTCACTGTTGGGTATTAGCAAAAATCAGTAGGAAAGGCTTAAAGACCCAGCCGTGCATTCACTGGGCGTATTTGTCACCCGTAAGTGATACCAACAACAGTTCTGATCAGAAAGTGGCTCCAGATGTAAAAAAGCATTTATGTTCAAAGAGGCAGATGTTTACTTTATCATGTGCAGGAAAGCCTAGGTTCCAAAATTCCTTGGACCCTTTGCCTTTGTGGACAGAGGGTTTCCAATGTACTTGAAGCAAAGTTACAGAGGTACTTTGGCTGAGAGTCTGAAGCAGTTCATTTATGGAAAAGATATAAAGCCAGTGAAGAGTAGAATGGCTGTTGAATCATAGAATGATTACAGCACCGAAGGAGGATCATTCAGTTGTCATATCCTTGTCAGCTCCTAACAAGACCCATTCAGCTAATCTCACTCCCCTGCCCTTTCCCCACAGCCTTGAAAATACATTCTCATCAGATGCTTATCCAAGTCCCTTTTGGAAGCCACAACTGAATCTGCCTCCACTGCAATCTCATTCCAGATCCTCGCCAAATGCTGCATATAAAAGATTTTCCTCATGTTGCCTTTGGCTTTTTTCGGCAATCACCTTAAATCAGTGGTTCTCAACCTTTTTGCCAATGTGAACAGTGTCTCTCTTTCTACTCTGTTGAGACCAGGCTTGTCCAACCTATAGTGCACAGGCCGCAATCCGGCCCGCCATGCCTCTCTATCGGACCCATGGACCTGGTGCCCATACGTGGAATTGGCAGATCTGAAAGGAGCTGCTCCTCCTATCACAGGCTGTTCCTCTCCCTCGTTGGTGAGCCTACCAACAACAGATGTGGGAGGGAAACAGTCTCTGATTGGAGGAGCAGCAAGCAATGTGAAGTGGTTCCTCTTTTGTTTTCACAGCGGCACTTTGTCTGAGACCTGTTATTAGATATTGAGCAGCATGCAATTTGACCTGAAGTAAAAAACCAACAGCAGTCCTTCTGCAAGCTGCAGAATGTCAATATTTTTGTCTTTGCTTGTCTGTTAGCCATTGATACTCGGGTAAGCGGTTTATTGTACAGATGCTTGCCAACTGATTCACCAAACAGTTTTGAAGATTGATAAAGAAGCATGCAGAGAGTCATATAGCCTCATCTGGTATGATAACTACAATGTCAAACGGGTTATTTTTAAATTCGATGGGCACCTTATTGTTCCTGATTCACAAAGCACAGATTACAAGTACTTTAAATGTCAATGTACAAGTGGCCATGCTCTTTCTCTCTCTCTCTCTCTCTTCCTGCCACGCAAACACCAGCCCTTAAAGGAGCACAGGGGTCAAGATGGCAGAGCAGGCCGGCGAGGTCACGAGGAACAACAGTCACAGCAACAGCACCTGCCCGCCTGGCCCCCTGCCCACAGAGTGAGGAAGCACAGTTTGGCAGCATCCTTTCAAGTGAAGCAGCATTTCACTTGCATTTCCCCCAACTTAGTCTACTGCATTCGTTGCTCCCAATGTGGTCTCCTCTACATTGGAGAGACCAAACGTAAACTGGGCGACCGCTTTGCAGAACACCTGCGGTCTGTCCGCAAGAATGACCCAAACCTCCCTGTCGCTTGCCATTTCAACACTCCACCCTGCTCTCTTGCCCACATGTCTGTCCTTGGCTTGCTGCATTGTTCCAGTGAAGCCCAACGCAAACTGGAGGAACAACACCTCATCTTCCGACTAGGGACTTTACAGCCTTCCGGACTGAATATTGAATTCAACAACTTTAGGTCGTAAGCTCCCTCCCCCATCCCCACCCCCTTTCTGTTTCCCCCTTCCCTTTTTTTCCAATAAATTATAAAGATTTTCCTTTTCCCACCTATTTCCATTATATAAAAAAAAAACCCCACTAGAGCTATACCTTGAGTGCCCTACCATCCATTCTTAATTAGCACATTCGTTTAGATAATATCACCAACTTTAATTTTAACACCTATGTGTTCTATTGTACTATTGTCGTTGACATCTTTTGATGATCTGCTTCTATCACTGCTTGTTTGTCCCTACAACCACACACACCCCACCCCCACCTCTTTGTCTCTCTATCTCTCCGCCCCCCACACACACACCTTAAACCAGCTTATATTTCAACTCTTTCTTGGACTCGAACGCAAGTTCTGTCGAAGGGTCATGAGGACTCGAAACGTCAACTCTTTTCTTCTCCGCCGATGCTGCCAGACCTGCTGAGTTTTTCCAGGTAATTCTGTTTTTGTTTATCCTTCTCACCCAGCTGGGCAGGCATCCTGTTACACTCTCTCCATCTGTATTCATGCAGGACAAGCTGGCACACAACAAAAGGGAGAGGTCGCAGACTGGTGGAGGAATGCCTGATATCAAGGTCCTCACAGACTTGAAAATAGAGTCATCCAACTGGCCGGTGATGATCTGGACCGTTCCTGTGCTGACAGTGAGGATAGCGGCGCTAAACCAAGTGAGGACCCAGCAGTTGCAATATCTATCAGATAACCATGCTGTGAGTCATTTCTCTTGTTGCGCAGTCTCCTGCTATGCACTAATTCTCTCTCCTTGCTTTCACAGGCACATCTGGGAAGTAGCTGAGGGGGTCCATGAGCCAGGTCCTCAGCTTCAGCCCCAAGGACACCAGTCTGTAGAAACCGGCATTGAAGACATGTCACAGCGCTCATCCACATCCTCCACCAGCGCAGAGACACACACCTCGGTGAGACCTAGTTCTGGAATGGCCTCAGGTTCACAATCTGGTGAACACATAGCGCTGTCTGATCCACAACAGATGGCAGCAGGGACTCCTCAGGTTTCCAGCACTCGAAGGACTGCTGGAGCCCAGAAATCTGCTGAGTCTGAGGCAGGTGACCAGCCTCCGGGCTCAGTCATACCTCTGTTGCTGGAGCTGCAAAGGCAAGCTTGGGAACATCAGAAAGGGATGTGCACTGCACTCCTCAGATTGCAAGGCACGATGGAGGAGTCTGTCCGCCTTCAGTCTGAAGTGATGGTGCCGGCATGTCAACGCTTCAAGGTCAACACCGCTAAGGTGATGAGGCCTTGGTCCAGGACATCGATCCTGCACTGGTGCTGGAGCTGCACTCCATCACTGAGGCACTTGCTGACATCCATCAGTATCAACGCAAAGGGAAGGGCGTGTGAGGCTTCTGAAGCTCACTCCAGCTCCCCTTCCTCTCAAGGAGACAACCGGGGCCCTCGGACATCCACAGGGAGGAGGATCAGCAGGTGCGCACCCCGAGGCCATCCGCCCAGGCAACTCGGAGAGTGACTGGCCCATCCAAATCCCCTTTTCCTATGACCTCAGCAGCTCCAGCTTCACAAGCCGAGGAGGGTGCCACTACCACACTGCAGGACTCCAAGAGCAGGCCGGGGCCCTCCAGGTCTCAGCCCTCCAGAGGATGTCCATCAAGCTCATCACAGACAGCAGGGCGTAACAGTCAGTAGGCTGCCTTTGCCTCCACTGTGGCTCCTTATTATGTTGAGCAGTATTCCCGTCATCAGGTGTGAAACCTTACTTCATGCACAAACGAAGGCTACTGTCACAGTCCAGGGTCTCTCCCCTATGCAGAGTGTAATCTTTTGAGCACAGTGATTGTCCAGCTTCAAAGTCACTCTCTAGATTAAAGATGCATACACATCCATGTGGCTTGTGTTTGCTGCAAAAATCTCCTCCCCAAGCATCATTGGGCTCCGTGGTGCTCTCAATGTCTTTGAGGTGGGGCTGCCCCCCTCCCCCCCTCAATCTTGATGCCATTCCTGACAGGTGAATGTGTGGTGCTGAAAGGAACAGATGATGAAGCCTGTCAAAGGATGAAGTGCTGTTAAAGTTCATGTGGCCGCTGTTTCTCAGCAGCGCCTCAATGATGTGAGCCTCTTCACAGAGTCTATGTGCGATGCCCTCAGCCAGACTGGTGTCAGACATTCCCAGATGCAACGTGATGATCTCAGGAGTGTCCTCACTGCATCTCGTCATCATCCTCCTGGAACCTTGAGGCAATGAGGGCCTCATGACTCCTCTTGCCTCGTCTGGCAAGTGAAATGGCCTCATCGCCTGCATCCTCGCCTTCCAGGACCTCATCACCCCTCGTCCCCTTCGAGTTCCTCCTCATCAGAGGCGCTGTGCAGCTCTTGCATCTCCTCAGCCGCAAAGGTCCCGAGCAGATCCCTGGAAAGAGCCACTGCCGTAGGAATTGAGTCCAGTAGTAACTTTAACTGCCACTGGCAGTGGATGCCCTCTGAGTCCCTATGTTGCCAACTCCTGCAAGTGCAGGCATCGGCGACACTGGTTCTCACTCATCTGGAGGCAGCACATGTGCCATCTGTAGACCCTGGGTCTAGTGATGCACCTACAAGCAGCAGTTCTGTGGGGTTCATCCACTGTGTGCGGAGGAGGCCCTGCCGCCCCTTGGTCTTCAGGGTTCTGTTCCTCCCTTTGGAGAGCCAGGCACCTCTGTTGCATTCTCCTCCTTCTACTCTCCTGCCAATAAGCAATGAGGCAGGCAGAGGATCACCAGGTTCCAGAGACACAAGGGTCAGCAAATGTCTCCTAAGGACCACTCTTGGTCAAGTCATTGCCTGCAGCTGTCTCTCAAGGCCCCTTAATGCATGCCAGAACGCCAGGCCACCATATGAATGCCTAACGTTTAGTGCACATGATGATTCACCATGCCCCAAATCAGCATCGTCACACACCACATGACCAAGTAGAGACAACTTCAGCCATTCGACTGCATCCTGAACTCTCATCTCAGGCACAGTCATTTTCCTAACCCCAAAGCTTCACAGTCTGCTTGCACCATGAGGGTGACTTTCATTTTCAACTGAAACATAATGCAAGGGACTAGGAGTGCACCCCTCCATCGGTGTTAAATGGTCACCTTTCCCAACAGGATGCCAGGCTTGCCCAGCCGCACAATGGTTCTGCAGCACCAGAGCACTCATTCAAGTTTGAAATGTGCACGCAGGTGGTTAACAGTAGAGGAGCAATCATTGGCATAGTGAGCATTAGTGCTGCTTGAGTGGGCACAGTTGCTTGACTAGGCTGACACCAAGCATGTCAACTGTGCTCAAGCTAAACACTCTCAGCTGCAGTGGAGTGCTCAACTTTGACATGTTTTGTCATTTGCACATTTTCTTCCTCCCTGCCCCCACATGTGTTTGTGCTCATAGTTCAGTCAGTGCTGCCATGACCCCAGCACAGTTGCCTTTGCCCCAAGGTTGCCTTCTCCCCCTTCCCTTGGTACTGGCCCCCTTGTCTGGCACCATGCCAGCCAAGGAGAAGCCACTGCGGACACTTGCCTTTGCCCCTCCTGAATCCGCAGAACCACTGGGATCATTGCAAGCGCTGCGTAAAGTTGTGTTTACCCACCTTTGAGTTCCCTTCGAAGTTGAGGTCACCAGGTTCATGCCTTTTAAAGGCAGTTGTAAATCACGCCATTGTGGGATTTAAATTTGACGTAAGGGGATGATTCCGGCATGTGGCCACAGCAATTAAATGCAAATTGATTAAAATTAAGTTCCCGACATTCGATGGGGGGAAATGCGGTCTGCCATTGATAGGAGTAGACAATCACGTCCTGGATTTACGTTGTCAGGAAACACGACTAGGGCCTTCCTGCGAGATTCTCCTATCTCACCATCGAACATGCACGCGGCAAATGGGGCGGAAAATTCTGGCCTCTGTATCTGAGTGTGTGAGTCTGTGTGAGTGGGTGAGTGAGTGTGAGTCAATGATTGTGTGAGTCTGAGTGTACAAGTGTTTGACCCTGGGCAGAATCTTTAGGTTGGTGAGCGAGGTGGGGGGGGGGGGTGGGGCCAACTCGCCTACACGTAAAGTGAGGCGGGATGACATCGGGCAGAACTTCCGACGTCACCCCGCCTCATTTCAATTTTCAGGTCAGCGGGGGCACAGCCGAATCAAGTGTGCACCCACCAACCTGTCAATGGCTAACTGAGGCCATTGACAAAGTCATTAAGCTCATTAACGGGCCTGCCTGTCCAACCTTAGGGTTGGCGGGCAGGCCAGGAGCCCTGGCGGCCTTCAGAAAAAGCATGAAACCTTATTCACATGCGGGATGAGGTTTCATGAGGGTTTTTTAAAAATTTAATAAATGCTTGATTTAAAGTGACGGACATGTTCCAACTCATGTGACAGTGTCACATGAGGGGACATGTCAGGGAAATTTTGTTCTTGTACCTTTACCATTTTTACATTTGGAGCCGATGTCCCTGAGGCAGCACTTAGCCTCAGGGAGATGAGTGCGCTCTTTCACACGCATGTTGAGGGAATCCACCCCCCCCACCTGCACAGGGAGCGCATAGCGCTTCCTGGCAGATGTTACGCTGGGCCCCCACATAAAATGGTGGTGCGCCCCCAACTGGGGGTGCCAATCGGAGGCGCGCCTGCCCACGCCTGCTCCTGCATTTCCCCCTGATGGGGGGAAAATTCTTCCCCCTGTGTGTTTGTGAGTGAGTCTGTGTGTGTAAGTGGGTGAGAGCGAAAACCCTGAAGCTGGAAGTGAGCCTGACACACATACACCCTTCCCCTCCTCCCCCTCCTCCCTCCCCAAAAACCTATCCACAAAGCAGGCTGGGAGAGGATGAAAACCCACGCTAAAAGGCAACCTGCTTCCAACTCCCGCTTTCATATGAATTCCACTGAGGCCACCTCGGGGTGTGTGCCACCAGGGACGAACACAAGGTCAGTGTTAGTTAAACCCAACTCCTTAGCTCAGCCCTGGTCCCCTCCCCATTTTCTGGTGACCAGGGCTTGGGACCTAGTCTGTCTCTCTAGCTCTGCTTCTTAAGTGAAAAGGCAAAAAAGGTTTTATGGTTAGCTTTGCTGCTTGGCAGTTTTTAATGGTCATTTTTATTAATTATTCATTTTTTAAATTATTGACTTATTGCTTTGACATTGTTTTTTTTAAATTCATGTTTAATGTTGTGCCAAACCTTATCTTTCCAAAATTTACTCATCAGTCCTTTGTGAGAAAAACATTGAAATGTGGCCCCTCACGTGAAAAGTTTGAACAAACTTCATAATCTTGTACCCTTCTATCAAATTTCCTCTCAATCTTCTCTTCTCCATGGAGAACAACCCTAACTACTCCAAGCTATCCACATAACTGAAGTGCTCATTCCTGGAACCATTCTCATAAACTTTTTCCACACTCTCTCTAAAGCCTTCAGATATACTTCCAAACATGAAAACCAAACATGCATTTTATAAAAGGTCACCGTAACTTCCTTGCTTTTGTACTCTATGTCTCTATTTATAAAACCTGGATCCCAAATGACTTTTTAACTACTTTCTCGACCTATCCTGATGTGTACTAGTTTTGAGATGTAAAAAGAGATAGAGTGTATTTACACTTTTTGAATAGAGCATTCAAGAGAGTGACTGAAATCTGGCACCTAGCTAGCAGAGACCAAACAATATGTTTATATTGATAATAAAATTTGTACCATTAAAGGGGTTTTATTGTTTTATTGAAGAGGCTGGTGATACAATGAGAATTTACATTCAATGAGCTGTGCTACGTATAACTTCAGCAGTTTTTAGGTGTAAAGAGCAGAAGCAATGAAAGATCAAAGTGGCTGTAACCCTACAACTGTCCCCACAGGAATCAAAGTGAAAGGAACCTCATTTTGAATTTATAAGGTGAAAATGCTTTGCCTGGTGTCTGGCTAAGTCTATGGGTTGCTGTTGCCTTAATGCAGATTAGTTTAGGAATTTGTTAAAAATTATGATACTTGTAATTTGTAGCCATGTATATGTATTTAACTTGTGTAAGTTAATAAAATGTTTCATTTAGTTTAATATAAAGCCTCTCGAGAGCTGGTGGTCTGATTCCTGAATTTAGAGTTGCATCTCAAACATACCACTTGAAAATATAGGTTATGACGGTTGTTTAAAGTTTCCCTCTGGGATTTTTAAATAACTCAGCTTACCAAAAGGCTGTCTCATAACAACTGGGGGTTCCTGCCAAGATAATACTATTTCAAATTTCATGATTGGTTTGGAATTGGTGAATCTTAAGGTTACGAATACAAGAAGCACTTTGAATTCAGGAGTTGGTGAAGTATTTTAGAAGTGGTGAGACTGCAAGATGTCTTTGGCAATTGCTAAGGCTTGTCTGGGAGTAGAAGAGATAACTCTGATTGGGTTGCAGAAAATAACCAAAAGTAAGCTAACGGAGTTTGCAGATAAGTGAAACTTTGGGTTAACTGAAGGGGTGAGGAAATCAGATATAATTAAAAGTATAGCACGGCACCTACAGTTGGAAGTGAAACTGACACTAGTGAGTAACAGCAGGAGGTAGTGAGACTTCAGTTGCAAATTAAAAAGCTTTAATTAGAAGCAAATGACTGAGAATGGTTTTTAAAAGGGAATTAGAAATTGTAAAGATAGAGAAGGAGGAAAGAGGAAAAAGAGAGAGAATTCCAACTGAGGAAGGATTTATCTCTAGAGTAGAATCCAGTGGGGACATGTTTAAATTTGTACAGGTTCTTCCAAAGTTTTGAGTAAAAAGATTGAAGCATTCTTTATTTCTTTTGAGAGGCTAGCGAAACAGATGAAATGGCCACAGGAAAACTGAACATTATTATTACAGTCCAAGTTGTTAGGGAGGGCACTTGAGATATATGCTTCGCTATCAGAAGATAAGTCGGTGAATTATGATGTAGTGAAAGGGGCTATTTTAAGTGTATATGAGTTGGTTCCTGAAGCATACAGGCAGAAGTTTAGGAATATGAGAAAACAGCCTGGGCAAACTTATGTTGGAGTTTGAAAGAGTAAAACAAAGTAATTTTGACTGGTGGATATGGGCATTAAAAATAGAAATGACCAATGCGGCTCTTAGAGAAATAATTCTTTTGGAAGAATTTAAAAATTCAATCCTTTCGGTAGTGAGAACTTATGTGAAGGAACAGAGGGTTGATTCTGTCACACAAGCAGCAGAGATGGCTGATGATTATGAGCTAGTTCATAGAGTTAAACCTTTTCCTCATCACCCTTTTAAATTGGAAAAAGATAAAAAGTTGGAAGGTGAAAGGAAGGTAGGTAATCAGGGAAGAGGAGTGGCTGCAAGTTCCCAGGAAGTTTTTTCTCAGAATAAAAAGGAAGACGCAAAAGGCAGAAATGACATTCGAAAATTGAGGTGTTTTCATTGTAATAAAGTGGGGCACACAAAATCAGTGTGTTGGAGATCGCAGGAAAAATCTGTTGGAACTATTGGGGTACAGAAAAGCTTTGGAAGAAATGTACTGTGGGTTCTGAGGTTCAGGCACAGGAGAAACCAGTGGTTTGTGTATAGGTGAAACGGGGAGAATCAGTGAAAGGTAAAGAAGTGGGAATGCGTTCACAGTTTACTCAAGAGAATTCTGAGGAGTAGGATGTAGAAATGTTTAAAGATTTTGTATGTGAAAGGAAAGTCTTTCCATGTGTACAGGGTGGAGTAGGTAAAGATGTTATAATTTTAAGAGTCACAGGGGCTAGTCAATCCTTAACGTTGTGGGATAGTGATATTTGTTGTTCAAAGAGAGTACTGCAGGAGAAGATAGTAATAAGTGGGGTTCATGGAGATGCTAAATCTATTCCATTGTGGAAGGTAAATTTAAAGAGCAAATAGAAGCCAGGTAAAGTTATGGTTAGAGTGGTGGAAAAAATGCCAATTGCAGGGGTTCAATTTATTCTGGGTAATGATATAGCTGGGTCGCAAATGTGGGTGATGCCTATGGTAGCTGAGTAGCCTGTAGAAGTGTTTTCAACAGAGGTGTTACAGAAGGATCATCTTGGATTGTTTCCTGATTGTGTAGTAACAAGATCAAAGAAAGAACAAGATATGCAGGCAGTTCAAAGGCAAGAAGGGGGTACTGAAATCCAATTAGTTAGCACTGCATTTGATAACATTGTTCAGGAGGAAGGAATACAGGACAGTTCAGTTGAAATGTTTAACTCAAAGGGGTTAGTGGAATTACAGAAAAATGATTTACAATTAAAACAGTTATATCAGAAAGCTTATTCTGAAACAGAAGCAAAATGTATTCCAATATGTTATTACCTTCGGGAAGGTATTTTGATGAGAAAATAGAAGTCAGATTATGTCTCAGCAAATGAAAGCTGGAGGGAGATGCATCAGATTGTTATTCCATTAGGGTATAGAAATGGGATTTTGAGGATTGCTCATGAAATTCTAATGGAGGGACATTTAGAAATTAGGAAAACGCAGGAAAAGATACAGAGGAATTCTTTTGGCCAGGATTGCATAGGGATGTAGTCAAATTCTGTATAAACTGTTATAAATGTCAAATAACAGGAAAACCACAAGTAGTGATTAATCCCAATACCAGTATTTGAAGAACCTACCAGGGTCACAATTGATTATGTAGGATCTATCCCAAAGACTAAAAGTGAAAAATCAGTATTTACTGACACTAATTGGTGTGTCTACCAGGTTTCCTGAAGTGATACCTTTAAGAAATATTACAACTAAGAAGGTTGTGGAGGAGTAAATTATTTTTTTTTACAAGTTTTGGTTTACCTAAAGAAATACAATCAGATCAGGGATCAAATTTCATGTCACAGATGTTTGAGGAAGTAATGAACAGTTTGGATAAAATAGCTTAAGTCAACAGCTTATCATCCAGAGTCACAAGGGGCTATGGAAAGATGACATCAAACTTTAAAAACTATGCACAGGATTGGGATACAGGAATTCTACTTTTGTTATGTGCTAATGGAGACACTCCTAGTGCATCGACTGGCTTTAGTCCTTTTGAATTAGTTTATGGTCATGAAGTAAGGCGACCACTGAAATTGATTCATGAGAAATTGGTGGGTCAAAACTCAGAAATTAGTCTCCTGGATTACGTACCAAATTTCAGGGAAAGATTGAACAGAGCATGTGAGTTGGTTAGGAAACATTTAAAGATATCAACGCTAGTGATGAAGATGAAAGCAGATAAGAAAGCTAAAATTTGCAATTTTGTTTCTGGAGAGAAAGTACTAGTTTTGTTACTAGTGCTAGGTGATTCATTAAATGCAAGATTTAGTGGGCCTTACAGGATTGAAAAGAAATCGAGTGAAATAAATGATTTAATAAATACTTGAAATAGAAGAAAGAAGCAGAGGATGTGTCATGTAACTATGCTTAAAAAGTACTTTGACAGGGATGAGGAACAAAAATAAGTATTAGCGATGGTGGATGATGAGAAAGAGGTAGAAGCACAGTATTCTGAAATTGATTTTCCTCTAATGAAATGAGATAATGAGGGAGTGCTTGAAAATTTAAATGAAATATTGAGTTACCTTCCAAGCAAGTGACATGAGTGCATTTTATTGGAAATTTATACCAAATTTTAGCCAAGCAGTTGCTCCACTGGCTGAGCTATTAAAAAAGAACAAAAAGTTTCAATGGACACTGGAGTGTCAGAAGTCATTCAATAGTTTGAAAACTGTATTAACCAAGACACCAGTGTTGGCAGTACCCAATTATGCCAAGCAATTCAAGTTGGCCGTTGATGCAAGCGGTATAGGCATTGGGGCTGAACTGTTACAAGAAGATGGCACTGGAATTGAAAAACTGATAGTGTATTTTTCACGGAGGCTGAAGATACAACAGAGAAGATATTCAATGTTAGAAAAAGAGACTTTGAGTTTGGTGTTAGTATTGCAGCATTTTGAAATTTATGGTGCAAACAATTCATCCAAAACAATTGTTTATACAAGCCATAATCCTTGGAAGTTTTTGGAGAGCATCACCAAGACTGTCTGCTTCCAGCTCCATAATATTGCCTGTCTCCACCCCTGCCTCAGGCCACGGTATCTGCTGCTAAAACCCACGTTCATGCTTTTGTTACCTCCAGACTCAACTGTTTGAAGACTCTCCTGGCCAACCACCCATCCTCCACCCCCAATAAACTTCAGATCATCCAAAACTCAATTGCCTGTGTCCTGTCTCACACCAAGTTCCGTTCACCCCATCACCCCCAGGCCTCGAATTTTAAATGCTCATTCTCCTGTTTAAATCCTCACCTCCTCCCTACCTCTGCCGCCTCTTCCAGTACTACCACTGTCCAAGATGTCTCCGGCTCTCCAATTCTGGCTTCTTGCACATCCTCACTTTCCATTGCCCAACCATTGGTGGCCGTGCCTTCAGCTGCCTAGATCCTAATCTCCAGAATTCCCTCCCAAAACCTTTCTGCCTCTCTGCCTCCATACCTCTCACTCCTCCTTACAAAACCTATCTCTTTGATCAAGCTTTTGACCCCCTGTTCTAGTATTTCTTTAGGAGGTTTGGTGTCAAGTTTTAACTGCTAACACTCCTATGAAGATCCTCGGGAAATTTTACTCTGTTGAATGCACTGGATAAATGTAAGTTGTTATTAGAATCAAAGATTGGTTACAGTACAGAAGGGAGCCACTTGATCCATTGAGCCCCTGTCAGCTCTCTGCAAGAGCAATTTATTGTAGTGCAGAATCTGATGACACTTTCTGAGCCATTGGTAAGTTCCCATATAGTTCATCTTCACAAAACTTGAAAATGTGACCGTTGCCTTAACAACAGGTCTACTTTTCTCCCTTGCACTCCACAAACATCCCTTCACTTACATGTCCTAATTTTTCAAAATTAGCCATTCATAAATCTTATAGTCCTACCAGCTGCTGAAACCTTTTTCACAAAGCTTGTCAAGATAATACTCTACATACAGTTTGACTGAAAATATATTTTTTTCCCTGTTATATTGCCTGATGTTTGCTTCGACCATGCCTCACCTTAGTATGTCAAATTTGTGCTGTTTGCCCTAGCTTTTGCTTCATCTAGCTATTACCTCAATGGCAGGAGCATCTGTGTACAAATGTGCCTTTCAGGATTGAGATGCCTCTCAGACCCTTACAGTTGAGTCCTAAGACATACTTGCTGTAAGCCACACCAGATTTGTTTTACTGTAGGGGTATTACAGGCCTGTATGCATTCTGGTACTGTCATGGCGAAAATGGCAGAAGTGGCCGAAAATCAAAAGTCCTGCCTCTGAGCATGGCAATTGCCATTTTCACAGGGGCAGGAATGGGGACAGGGTGCATTTCCCGCATGGCCACTGAAATCATCAACTGCCTTCACTGAAGTGAGATTTTGGTAGCCTTGGAATGTGAAGCCCTAAGTGTGTAGGTTAGGCCAGGCAAAAGGGGGTCTGAACTTTGTTATTTTCTTTCGCTAGCCAGGGTTTCCTATGGAGGGGTAAGATGTCCTTTGGATCTAGTCTCTGGACACCTTTGGTGGAGGTCAGGTGCTCTTTGGGGGACGTAAGGTGCCCTTTGGAATTATTAAAAATGGGCATGAAGGTGAGTAAAAACTGCATAAACTCATTAACTGTCAAGCTCACTGGAACTGTCAACAGACCTGTCAAAATCAAATGTCAAAAGTGTCAAGAAGACCTGTCAAAAAGAGCTGTCAAATATGTCAAGAATCTGTTAAAGGGAGCTTTAAATGTGTTAAGAAGAACTGTTAAGAGGACCTGTCGAAGGGAATTGTCAAAAACGAGGAACTGTGAAAAGCACATGCAAAGGGAGCTGTCAAGCTGATAAGGCATTTAAAAGTTCTGCTCTTTGAAAAAAAGGGTCTGCAAATTTAAAAAGAAATGCTTGCTATTTCACTCTGCTTGTTGACATAAGCCTGAGGGTTTCCAGTACTGGATCACTGCTGCATGGCTGAATTCACAACCATCCATTATTACAGTAGGAAGCCTGCCAGTTTTATTGACAGCTATAGGTGGTTATAGATTCTTTGATGTGGTACTATAAATTCCAACGCTTGTTATAAGGTTTTGTGCATGGAAAAGTTTGTTGTTATAAAGCATCATTTAGTTGAAGGAACGTAAATGTAGTAAATGGATCTTTTAATGAATGAGAGTGTGTTTTTCAATACAGTGAAGTCTGCAATAGAAATAAAGCTTGTTTATTTTATAGAATTTTATCTCATCTCTGCCTGGGTCCTGAGGTTTGCCTGTGATGAATAATAGCAACTTGGCATGGTAGGTCTAAAGGCAAAGGGTGATATGTGGGGGTCTAAGTTAGCATGGAGGCTATAAAGGGCTATGGCAGCAGGCAGAGAGACATGAGATGGCATGGGGGCCATAGGGATGGGTACAGGGTATGAAGTGGCATGGAGAGTATGAGGAGCTATCAGGTAGTTGGGGGCATGAGGTGGCATGGATGGAGCATGGGGAGTGTGTGGTGGGTGAGGGGTGGAGGGATTTTTCATGTTTTATACCTTTCTTTTACATTCTGGACACAATGCTGGAGCCCTGAGGCAGACCTTCCACCCAGCCCACCACCTCCGCATCTGGCAACCTCCTCAGTTTTCCAGGGTCACCCACCTGGACTTCTGATGTAGCCCACCCGCCCTACAATCAGACCAAAAATGTATCTGGGCAGATATTTTTAGAAGTCAGGTTCACAGGGTTGGGAATTCTCCTTGCTCTGTGCACTTGACTCGCGGATGAAAATCCAGGCCATGGTGTTATCTAGTTCATCACCAGGTCTGGTGAGGCTGGAATAGAGATACTATTCCACTCTAAACATGCATGTATGTATGTATGTATGGCAGCATTCTGAGCAACTGTAGGAGATGCAGTAGCTGCTCTTCAGGCCTCTAGCATGGGGCGGAAGAAGGTTGAGCAGTCAACTGGTGCTCATGGACATCCTTGGAGTGCCACACACACTGTGGTAGACTGCAATGATGAGAAACCTTCCATTCATCCAACTAGTGGATTACTCCAGCCTTGCTGTCACGTGTAGTAGACTCATAGGAATAGGCATAGACCATTCAGCCCCTACAATCTGTTCTATCCAATTAGATCATGGCTGATCTGTACTTCAACTCCATTTACCCACCTTTGCTCTACATCCCTCAGTACTCTTACTTAATAAGAATCTATCTCAGTCTTGATTTTTCAATAACCTAGCCTCAACAGCCATTTGAAGGAGAGTGTTCTCCAGGTTTCCACTAGTCTTTGTGTGAAGAAATGCTTCCTGACATCACCCTTGAACGACCTAGACCAACTTTTATGGTGAAGCTCCCTTGTTTTGGATTCTGACACCAGAGGAAATAGCTTCTCTTTATCTGCCCTGTCAAATCATTTAATTATCTTAAACACCTCACTTAGCTCACCCCTTAATCTTGTATACTCAAGCAAATACAAGCCTAATCTATGCAACCTGTCCTATAATTTAACCCCTTTAGCCCAATATAATTTTGGTGACTCCACATAGCCTCCAAGGCCAATATACCCTACCTGAGATGCGATGTGCAGAACCCTTTGGCAATGATTCAAATGCCTTCCCAACTGTTGTTGGAAAGCATCATTTTTTCATTTTTTAAAACCAGAGTCTCATAAGGTCCAGGTTCCCAGGATAAACAGTAAAGCCAACTCGGGACAGCTCATTACTCTTCTTCTATTACCATATCTTGTTTATTAAAAGTGTTTGGCCAGAATTTTATGTTGCCCCCACCCGCGGGTTTTTAGGCAGTGGGGTGCGATATTAAAGGAATTGGATTCCCTCTGGATTAATGCTGCATGCAGCGATTTTATGCTGGAGGGGGCGGGGGGGGGGGGGGGCAAGATCTTGGATGGGAAGCCCACCCTTGCCCTAATTGAAGCCCTTAAGTGGCCAATTATTACCGGCTTAAGTCCATTGACTTTTGGCAGAACCGGACAATCCCGGTGGTGGGTGGGGCTGGAAAATCCGGCCTTTTGTCTCATTCATACAGTTTGCTCAAGCTCACTCTCTGAAACCTATGGAATGAATGCAGCTTGTGTTTGAGTTTTAGAAAATGTGGTGGTAATTAAAGATGAGCGTTTTCATAACTTGGCATCCCGTACTGCCAAACAGCTCGAAAAAGGGAACAGTAAGATGGGTTACAAAATATCTCGTTGAAATGAGATGTCAGCTATGGTTTAGTCTTAGCACTCTCCCATCTAAGTCAGAATGTTTCGAGTTCACATCCCACTCTAGAGAGTTAAGCACAATGTTTGGGCTGACACTCCAGTGCGGTACTGAAGTATAATGTTTGAGGTAAAAACAGAAAATACTGGAAAACTCAGCAGGTCTGACAACATCTGTGGAGACAGAAACAGAGTTAACAAGTCTGAATGACTGTTCTTCAGTGCTATAATGCTTGAGGGTCAGGTTTAGCTGTAAGATGCAATCATATACGTGTATGCAATATTAATGTGTCAGGTAGCACTTATTTATTAGCACTGTATGTGACTTCATGACCTTTCTGCCTTTTTAAATAACTTTCATAGACAAACTATAAAAGAGAGATGGAGAGAGAGAGTGAGAGAGAATTAGCATAGTAAGATCACAAGCTGTGAACAGTTTATCAAAAGTTGGACATTAGCCACCATCAAGAAGATGCGATAGAGCAGGGCTAGCTGTGAGGCAAGGTTAGCCATAAACTCACTGGAATGCTATGAAAGGGGAAGACCAATATCTTGGCCAAAGCTGGGATAATCAGTGCTTCACAAGAACCAGTAGTTATCAAGGATGCCAAGTATCTTTAGTGTTAAAACATACCCCTCTGTCACAGCTATAGCTGGCATCAGCCCCGACATTCAAAATAAACTATGTCGGAGGTTAAAGGTCAAACCTTGAGCAAACAGGGATATTGTGTGGCATTTCTTTAATTGGACAATATCGTGATGGGTGTAAGCCAATGATTAATCTGATGAAATTTAGTGATTGTGAATTATAGAAAACAAAAATGGGGTTTAAATGGACAGAAGATATAGGAGACTTCAGAGAATTCGAGAGAAACTCAGAAGACGACAGTAACAAATATCTGAACCCCAATGAGTTTGGGCCAGAGGGCTCAGATGTTTATTACTCTGACTTTTACCCAATGCATAACAAGAGCATTGAATTCTCAATGATACCTTGTCAACTAGAGCTCAGGTACTATTAATCATCAAAGCCTGAATTTTACCCTTGGCAGGCACGTGTGATGAGCAGGCTCGGGACCAGTCGGGAAACAGCCCTCGACCACGATCAGCACATGACCGCGATTTCACGCTGGCTGGCCAACGTGAAACACGTCTTCCCTACAGTCGAGAAGGGCTAAGTGTCGGGTGCTGGGTCCAATGGCGACCTGGTGGTCAGTTTAAAAACGGCACAAGCAGCTCCTTGAAGGCTGCCAGGGAAAAATATATCTTCTGCGTTCTGGAGAGTGAAGCTATGGGCTCAACAGCAGCTGGATATGCCAGGCAGGAGGGCAGGTCAGGTGGGCATTCGGCCCCCTTGTTTTTCGGATGAGTGCTTTGCAGTTCTCCTGGGGATGTGGCTGCCAGGAGGGACATCCTTGTCTCCAGGGATGGAAGAAGGAGGCCACCATACCAGACAAAAAAAGCTTGGGAGGAGGTGGCAGCCGAAGTCAACAGCTACGACGTTGTGTGGCACACATGGGTGCAGTGTCATAAAAGGTCCAATGACCTGCAGCACTCAGGAAGGGTGAGTACCGTGTTGGCATGATTCAGTGCAGGGAAGTGTTAATGGCTGGCCCTCCACCGTGTGCAACTCAGGGGTGTTACAGTCTGGGAGCCAACTGTCAATGACACCACAGCTGGCCAAGGGGGTGCCTTGTGGCTCAAGGACCACGACTCGGATGTGTTCTGCAAGGTGTTCCTCAGATGGCACTGCAGGTAGAAAGTGGACTAATCAATGCTCCTCTGTCCTTTAAGGAGCCATAAGAACATTGAGGGAGTCACAGACAAGTGGAGGCCCCTCAAACCTACTAATATTGACCAGATTTGAGCAGGACGCCTTGGAGCTGGTGAGGTGCTGCTCATTCAGATGGTCGCGGAGAGGCGAGGGTGCCAGATGAAGGTAAGAGTGCAGTACACAGAGGTGAGAGTTTCAGATGGTGCAAACATTCTTGTGTAGTCTCTTCATTGATGAGAGCCTCAAAACTGGATTCCCCATTGATCATTGAAAGACAATGGCACCATGATTCAGAATTCCATGGTCTCACCAGGGTGCCTGGCATGCACATTGACAGTGTGATGACTTAAACTAATGCCATGTCCTTGTTCTCCCTTAGCTTCACCAGCAGACACTCATTCGCAGGGCCCTAGAGAGCCACCCCTGACGCAGAGGACCACCGGGCTTCAGCTGCACCTGCATCACACCCACTCTCTAAACCAGGCACCACCTCGGTTGGCATTAGATCTTCAGCTGGAATGTCGGAGCACAGCGGTGAGGGCACTTCACATTCGCTTGAGGTGCAGGTGGAGGCAGAGACTGCCAAGGGTGCCAGCAGTTGGAGGACTGCTAGAAACCAGGGTGATGCTGAGTTGAAAGCAGATGATGAGCCTCTGGAGTCATTCATTAGGAGGCAGATGCTGGATGTCCTGCGGAACGTGCAGAACGACCTGGCAGAAATCCATGAGGGTATGGGTGCCATGGTCTCTGTTGTGGAGGAGCAGAGGCACTGTGTTGACACTCATGACCGAGCACACTGCCTCCTCCATTGAGAGTGGCGATTCTCATGGAGGCGCAGTTCCAGGAACTGAATCAGGGGTTCCAGGGGTTGAGCTCGGACCTGCAAGCTCTCACACAGGCACTAACCTCAGTTGGTCAGTGCCAGTGTAGGAGGTGGATGAGGCACCCAACATCCCAGCTAGGTGCCTGTCCATCAATGACAAGCAGGGAGGTCCAGAGGGAAGTAATGAGGAATTTAGGAGATAATTTGCTGCTAGTAGCTTGAACTTGACAGCTTCATCTCTGTGAAGGACCTCACATGGGCACATGAGCTGCCTGTCATCTGTTTGTGCTCCTCTCAGGGCGCTCTGGATAATAGCAGCAGCTCCTCCCCTCCTCTGCCAGTGACTGTGGCATCTGATGAGGCTGTGATGAATGGGGAGATGCCAGCCATGGTACTGGCCGCTCCCTCCCAGGCAGGGCCAGCACAGGCTCCGCTGGCCAGAGGACGACCGCCAAGGTCATCAAGGCCAACAAGACAGCAGAGTCAGCAGGCTGCCTCCAATGCTGCAGCCAGCTTGGGGGGGGGCACCACGATGTAGCACTCATGAATGTAAGTTTAAGGGACCATGAACAAAAGTGGGACTGGTCACGGGTGACCTTCTGTTCTGTAATCTTTAGTTTATGTTTACTGGTCTGGAAATGAACACCAGAGATGATAATGTTAATTTGTTTTGAGTGTGAAAAGTACATAAATTTTGATTTTTTCATAATGGCCTAGGTATGCGTCACCTTTTTTTTGGTGCGGACAGGGCACGCCAGTGTGTAATGCTGGACATGAGTGACTCTAAACTTTATTGCACAGGCACTAAGTGGACTTTGGGTTCAAATGAAACGGTAATTTTAGACATCAAGGATGGAGGCGGCAGCCGAGGCATGAGATGGAAACAGATCTTTGGCAGCCTAGCTGAAGGAACATTGGATCAAGGCATCCCTGGTGTCCCTGCCTTCCTGAAGGATACAGAGGTGTCAGCCCTCAATGTTCTCCTCACTATGCTCCTCCTCTGACTCACTACTGGATTCATCCTCTGTGGCCTGTGGAGCTGCCTCAAGATCCTCTTTCTCCAGTGGGTCCCCGTTTGCCAGTGCCAGATTGTGGAAAGCGCAGCATGCAACCACTATCAGTGACACCTGCTCTGGGGGTATTGTAGTGCACCGCCTGAACAGTCCAGGCGTCAGAAGCACATCTTCAGAAGAGCTATGGTCCTCTCCATCACTGCCCTTGTGGAGCCATGACTCCTATTATAAAGCTGCTCTGCCTCTGTTCTTGGATGGCAAAGAAGTGTCATAAGCTGCCTTTTCAACACTTGACTGTTGGCCCTTGTCATCCAGCAGCCATCCATCCAGTTGGGCTGGGGCACTGAAGAGCCTTGGCACCTGGGAGTCTCTCAGGATGTATGCATCATGAGAACTGCCAGGGTACTTTGCACAGACTTGCAGAATCTGCTTCTTGTGATCACACACTATCAGGACGTTTATCGAGTGGAAGCCCTTCCTGTTGACGAAGGCACCGGGCTGACCCAATGGCACCTTGATGGCCACATGTGTGCAGTCGATTGCACCTTGGATGTGGGGGAAGCCAACAGTTGCTGCAAAGCCTCTGGTTCGCTCTGCCTGGCTGGCCTCGTCCATACAGAAATGAATAAACGTCATTACCCGCCTGAACAGAGCTTCTGTCACCAGCTTCACGCAAGTGTGGACAGCTGATTGGGAGACTCCACAAAGATCCCCTACTGACCCCTGTAAAGAGCCAGAGGCATGGAAGTTGAGGGCCACTGTGACCTTCAGAGCCACTGGCATGGGGTTTCCACCCAAACAGTTGGAGGTGATCTCAGGCCCAATCATCTGACAAATGGAGGTCAGTCTCCCTAAAGAGGCGGAGCCTCCTTTGGCATTGCACATCTGACATATTGAAGTAGCTGCATCGCTGCCTGTAAATGCTGGCAGCAGGATAGTGGCATCTTCTGTGGCCCCTTCCTCCTTGGACTACCTGCTGCACCCCTTGTGCCTCTCCTCCCATAGGTCGCTCCTCTGGAAGCTGCACTGGGACACCTGGCCTCCTCTCCCTTCTGCCCCTCTCTTCCTCCTCAGTGGAGGTGCCTCCAGCAGAGACCACAATCCTTATTACCAGGGTAACTGAAGACTGTCTGATAGCTGGAAGGGTCCACACAGTCAAAATCATCCGGCGGCCTTGGAGACAACAATGAGTCCTGAAGTGAAGCCCAGAAATGCTAAGAATGAAGCTCAGGACAGAGATGAAGCTGTTAAGCTCAAACAAGTAGCCACAGCAAACTATTTCCTAAACTCACTACTCACAATGGCAATGCTGCTGACCCATTTTATCCTGCCCTTGGATGAAGTGCTGCAAAATGTGGCCTGCCCGCCTGCCCATTTTGCCCATGCGATGAGCATGAAATCGCATAGGCAATGTAAAATCTGGATCAATTGGGTTTTTAATGGCCTTAGGTGACCTTTTAAATGATGACACCCGCACGTGCCCGCTGACCTGAAGATTGTATGCGTGCGGAATGATGTTAGGACGCTCACCCGATGTCTTCTCACACTATTTATGCCCAATTGGGTTGGGTGCACGCCCACCCCTGAACTATAAAATTCTGTCCCAAGTCTTTCTTGTGCTGAATAAGGTTAAGTTGCTGCCACCAATGCGGTTTCACTGGATACCAGGGTTTATCAAAACATGACACTGAGCGAGTGCTGCATAGTTGGAAATGCCGCTTTACCAATGTACTATCATCCCTCTCAAGTGGATATAAAATAACCCCTATCACTATTTGAAGAAGAACTGCTGAGTCCTCCTTGGGGTCCTGGTTAATGTTTTCAATCAACCAGCATCAAAAAACAGATTATCTGCTCATTACTCCATTGCTGCTGGTAAGATTTTTCTGTGGGCAAATTGGCTGCTGCATCTCTTACATTGCAACAGTGACTAAACTCCAAAGTATTTAATTGTCTGTGAAGTGCTTTCATACATCTAAGATTGTGAAATGGGCCACATAAGGAGCCAAATATTCTCCTTTTGTGCTGTAATAATTCTATGAAATGCAAGTCTTTCTTTTCATAGATGGAAGACATAATATAGCGAAGGACTTCAGCATGGAAGCTGCAGAGATTGGTAATAAACCCTGAGCTGGCAGCTACCCTCTACTTGCCCATCCCTAACACATTTCATGGACTCCTTTATCAGAATTTATGGGGGTTCAACCTATGCAACATCAGTGGTCTGAATTGTTGGGATGGTGTTGGTTGCAGAACGTGTCTGTTAAAGAAGTCTTCCTAGGCTTTTGTATGTTAACAGCAAGTTTTTATTAATTACTTGTAACTATATACAACTATACAGTAAAAGGTACAGGTATGGAGCTATCTCCAACTTAGGTCTTAACATGTTTGTGGCCAACACCGCACTGCCCCTAGGTCTAGGTCATGTGCTTTCTTACATCACTGTTGGTGGTACTGTACTCAGTCCCACATTAACCCTGTATGTACCAGACCCTTCTACGACATGAACCTCCTGTGTGTGGCCTTGTACTGCTGTCTTCTCCAGCAAGAGTAAGAGAAATGAGAATCTTCTGATGATGGTTTGCACTAACACATAAATGTTCATTATGCAGGCCATGGTGAGTGTGACAATATGTACATGTAATAATCAACAACATCAGATGGGCTGAATGTATACCAGGATATGATGTAGTGGTATTGTCACTGGATTGGTAATCCAGAGATCCAGGGTGATGCTCTGGGGTCCAGGGTTCAAATCTCACCATGGCAGATGGTGGGATTTGAATTCAGTAAAAAAAAATTCTGGGCCAAAATATAAGAATTGTTGAATGTGCCTGACCCAACTGAGTGTGTGACGATGTTGGGTAAGCATCCTGACATTATTGTACACTTGTGTGATATTTCAGCAGGTGCTAAAGTTGGCAGTGCTGGTGATTAAAAGGCCTATTAAGGCCATTAAAGTTATAATTGAAAGAAATTTTTCACCGTAGCAGGCAAAAAGGCCAAGCAGCCTGACAGATGAGGTTTCCAACAGCAAATAAAAATAAAATAAAAACTTTAACATTTCATTAATCAATGTCCCTGCACATGTTTTAGAACATTTTAACATCTTTAATGTTTTAAACTCTTCGTCTCCCTGAAGCAGCTCTGTGCCTCAGGGAGCTTTTCCAGTGCCCACCAATGCGCATGCACGATGTTCCCCACTCGCTCTCCTCCCCCCACCCCCAAACACAGGGAGTGCTGAGCGCTGCCACACGTGTTTCAGGCTGGGTGGGCCTTAATTGGCCTGCCAGCATGAATTTGCAGTTCGGCCCCAATCGTGGGCGGCGCTAGGCTTCCTGACCACACCGCCCAACCCCCACCAAGCCCACCCAATGAGAGAAAAATACTCCTTCTGGAATTAAAAGTCTGATGATGACCATGAAACCATTGTTAATTATCATAAAATCCCACCTGATTCATTAATGACCTTTAGGGAAGGAAATCTGCCATCCTTAACTGGTCTGGCCTACACGTGACTCCAGGCCCACAGCAACGTGGTTAAATCTTAAATGCCCTCCAAACAAGGGTAATTAGGGATGGACAATAATTGCTGGTTTAGTCAAGAAGCCCACATCCCAAGGACAAATAAAAAAAATGGGACCACCCTTCAGACTCATGAGCATTTGTAGTAAGGCTATTAAGTGCAATAAGACAATGTGCAGGGAAGATCATTGTAAATACAACACACTATAGTACATTATAGTGATGGAAGGTTACAATAGCTCTCCAACATGACTGACCTGATCAGGTAGAGACAAAAAGTCCACGGCATTATTTGAAGAAGAACAGGCATTTCCTGTCATGCCCTAGCCAGCATTCACCCTCACTGACAAACAGGAATTATATGTCAACTCTTTCATTTGCTATTTGTACACTTTTCTCTGCATGAAAAATAGGTTTTTTCCAAGATGATCAGGGATCTGAGCAAGTGGCAGCCTGGACTCTGGGTCATTGAAGCATATTCAATCAATGCTCCACTAACCAAACTTTAGCACTCTGAAGGATGGAGATAGTGAATATGACAGAAGATTTAATAAAGGAGCAGAAAGCTTTCTTGACATCCTCCTAGTGTCACATGCACAAGTTCTTCTGGCAGGTCTCTCCCAATGCCAATCGAACCTATAGGCTCAAGGGAGGGTAGCTCACGTTCACTCATGTTCTGGTTTTCTCTCCTTCCTGCTGGAGAAAAACTTCACTTTTACTAAGTGCGGCAACTCCAATGCTACAGACAAGATTAGCATCTCAATATGTGAAGAGATGCAAGTGCAAACCCACATCCTACTATAACAAGTCCATATAGCAACATGCTGCTTTATCACACACCACCACCTCCTTACCATTCATCCCTTATGTTACAGATATTACAGAAGAAATCTCCTTAGTGAACCAAAGGAAAATTTTGCTGATCATCAAAAGGAGCAGAGTTTGTTGGATAAGAAAACATTCTTGAACTCAAGGCACCCAGGAAATTTTGTATTTTAAAATGCCAACAGAGGGTGCCTGTGCATTTTGTTTCAAAATCTCCCAGATTCTACAAGGCTTCAGATGAAAAAACCTTTCAAGTAATCAGCTTCTGCTAATGTATTGCTTTTTCCTTTCCACATATCTACTTATTATAATGCAGCGCATAAGGGTAACCTTGACAACAGAGCTGTCCCTGACTGATTGGCTACATAATTCCTTTCACTTGGCACTGCTGTCACTGTGTTCCAAATCAAAGGGCCGATTTAACAAAATGGCACTGCTGGCGGACAAAGCTCTAAGGCAAGGTGGAGTAAGGCACAAGAAGAGCATTAAAAAATCAGGAATTAATATTGTGGCCTCAATTAGGGAGGCTCAAGCACAATCTAGTCTAATTCCTGATGGCTTTCTACCATACTTTGCACATGTAGGATTAGTAAAACAAATTGATGTGATCCACCTATGCTTTCTGGATCAACGTGTAATTTTGATTAGATTTTAACGTGAATAGAATTGAATTACAGTTGGCTTGAGGGCAAGGTTTAAGTTTTTCTTTATGTTATGTGTGTTTTCGTTGAAATTTATTGTAGAGCTCTCTGTCTAAATGGTTTTCTGATGACCGTTACTAAAAAAAGATAACGTGACCCCTAAATAGCACTGCTGGGATTGGGACTAGGCCTAAGGCTATTGCTGTTCTAGTTTTCCACACAGCTATGTGAGAAACAGCTGCACATGACCCAAAATGCAAGCTGAGCACAGTAAAATCACTTTATGGCACAGCTGGCTTGTAACTTCTAAGACTCTGACATCTCAGAGATCTGCAGTCAATCAGGGATGTTTTCTGGTCCATCAAATGCCAGCAGCATTTCTGGATATGGGGCTGAGGAAACCGAAAGTGAAGCTGGGACAGGGAATAACCAAACAGCGTGATTTTTTTGTATGTATTTATCCAGGACTCCTCTTCAGTGTCCATACCAACGGTAAATTGTAGAGCTGGAGCACTTGCTTTGAAGCTCCAGTTGCACCATGAGGAGGCTCCCTAATTTATCTTTCTGTCAGGGTCTTTATGAACCTTATGCACAGCTTCTGCACAGGTTCCCAGGATCCTTCATGAAAGCAAATCACATTTTGACCTGCATAAACATTTGGCTCATGAGAAACTTTTAGGCTGACTTGTCTCATATAGAGAACAGACATCAAAGACCACCATCTCATTGTTGATTCCAAATGTTCAGAGGCTGTACCAGATGAAACAAGCATGCTGCTCCATATAAGAGCCATGGGATTTGGGGAAACCATTACCTGATGGATCTCCTTAACCCTGTCTCTGCCATTCTATATCTCTAATTTGTTTTTTAATTAATTCATGGGATGTGGGCACTGCTGGCTAGGCCAGTATTTATTGCCCACACCTAATTGCCCTTGAGAAGGCAGTGATGAGCCACCTTCTTGAACCGCTGCAGTCCATGTGGTGTAGGTACTCCCATAGTGCTGTTAGGGAGGAACTTCCAGGATTTTAACCCAGTGACAGTGAAAGAGCGGTGATACATTTCCAAGTTAGGATGGTGAGTGGCTTGGAGAGGAACTTCCAGGTGGTGGTGTTCCCATGTGTCTGCTTCCCTTGTCCTTCTACATTTAGCAGTCGTGGGTTTGGAAGGTGTTGTCTAAGGAGCCTTGGTGAGTTCCTGCAGTGCATCTTGTAGATGGTACACACTGCTGCTACTGTGCTTCAGTGGTGGAGGGATTGAATGTTTGTGCATGGAGTGCCAATCAAGTGGGCTGCTTTGTCCTGGATGGTGTCAGGCTTCTTAAGTGTTATTGGAGCTGCACTCATCCAGGCAAATGGGAAGTATTCCATCACACTCTTGACTTGTGTCTTATAGATGGTGGACAGGCTTTGAGAAGTCAGGAGGTGGGTTAATCTAAGGGATCAGGACATTTGAATTGTCTACAGGGTATCAAAGTTCATTTTTTGTTGGCAATTGAACTGCCAGTTGCCAGCATTGGTGTCACCCCATCATACTGAAGGCATTCCAGTAGCAAGCAAAAATAACATAGAATATGCTTTCATACAATAATTGGTTTGAAATTTTGCTGTGGGGAATATTAGTAATAAATGTGTGAATATAATCATATGAAATTTTTCACACCATATTCTCCCTATCTAGGAAAAAAAATCCCCGGTAATCAATGTAGGTTTTCACTGATCGCTTAGGAACATAAAGTTCACGTCCATTCACAGGACTAGTTCAAACTTTGTTTCAAACAATGTGCTGTGTTAACAAAAAGAATCAGTCTTCTAACATTACCTAACAGTACCATGTATCAGAAATCTGGATGCCTGAATTTCCAATATTCAGTACTGACCAGTGAGGCTACCCAGCAGGAATGTGGAAATGACTCCCGAACCGTAAATGAGATGATGAGTAAAACAACTCGGAGAGAAGTGGTGGAAGACGGAAAAAGGGTATCTTATATCCTCCACATCCATTGACTTAAATGTAATATTTAATAACGGGGGATGGGCCGGGGGGGGGGGGGGGAGGGGGTGCGGTGGTAGGAGGAGGGGAGGGGTAGGGAGAAAGGGTCCATTTATATGCTGACCAGAAAGATTACTTTTTTATGAGTGAACCAGGGTAAAAAAATTCACAGGGACCAGCTGGACTCACATAAGATTCCTAGGATAAAATTAGAAGCTACATTTTCCTCCATTTATTATCTAGAGAAAAAAGGCAAACATGAGAGTATACAGAACAATGAATCTAAGCAGGAGGTGAGGCTACAACTGGTGTATTGTGTGCAGTTCTGGTCACCACATGAGAGGAAGGACGTAATAGCTCTGGAGAGAGTGCGGAGGAGGTTTACAAGAATGTTGCTAAGGTTAGAAAAGTGTAGCTACGAGGAGAGATTGGATAGGTTGGGGTTATTTTCCTCAGAACAAAGAAAGCTGAGAGGTGGCTTGATTGAGGTGCACAAAATTATGAGGGGAATAGATAGAGTGGACAGGATAAAATTGTTTCCCTTGATGAAGAATTCTAGAACCAGGGGACATAGAATCAAGATAAGTGGCAGTAGGTGTAGGGGGGACATGAGGAAGAACTTTTTTACGCAGAGAATAGTGGGTGTCTGGAATTCGCTGCCCAAGTTGATGGTAGAGGCAGAAACCTTAAACTCTTTTAAAAAGTACGTGGATCTGCACCTAAAGTGCTGTAAGCTGCAGGGCTATGGGCCGAGTGCAGGAAGGTGGGATTAGAAAGGGCACCTGGGTGTCCTCGGGCTGGCATGGACAAGATGGGCCAAATGGCCTCCTTCTGTGTTGTAACTTTTCTATGGTTCTACGGTTCCATCTACCCTCATGTGGGAGAGCACAATCTGCCATGTGAGACTGCCATTGAAATTGAGAAGGTTGGTAGCCTGCCTAATGCCAAGGGAGATAGTGCAGTAGTTTGCGAAGAGAAGAGATCCACGGTGTATTTTTTTTGGAAGGGAACAAGGGCAGATTTGAAAAGAAGGACAGTCACTGAGGAGAGGGAACCATTTACAATTGCAGATAACATTGTAAACACCGCCATTAAGTGGTAAAATATGTAGGGTCATGGTTGGGCTGTGGTGGCAAGCAGAAATTCCATCACAGTTCTGTTGAAGGGTCATGAGGACTCGAAACGTCAACTCTTTTCTTCTCCGCCGATGCTGCCAGACCTGCTGAGTTTTTCCAGGTAATTCTGTTTTTGTTTTGGATTTCCAGCATCCGCAGTTTTTTGTTTTTATTTTTTAGAAATCCCATCCTGATTGTTGTGGGGCAGGAATTGAAGGATTTCAGACCTATATGGTGAATTCCCATTTCAACATGCCCAAGACAAAGGGTTGCTGAATATCTATAAGGGATATTATCAGGGAAAGAGTGGCAAACATTAACTCTCTTTATCAGAAACCTTGAGTATGCTGCCAGCATTGGAAAGGGCTGAATAAGAAGGGAGAAAGTACTTTTAATGTAATAAACATTCCTGGGCTCTTGCAGGGGAAATACAAATGTAAAATAGTAGTAAGTGTTAGGACAAATGACCAAGTATATTTCAAAAATGGTTTTGTAGGGATTTTTAAAAGATGAAGCAAAGTAGCAAGACAGAATTTAAGGAGGAGTCTGAGGCATCATGAGCAAGATAGTTGACATAGCTGAAAGATTTGCCATCAGTGATGGTGCAGGGAATTCACATATGTCAATTCTGTAGAACCAAGATGGGAAAAAACATAAGGGATTTGTGATCACGAACTAGGATTTTGAATTCTATGCATTTCAGGTACAGTTCGTGTCACAATGATGTGACATGTGCATGAGTGATATCAATCTTTATTTTCATCAGCTGATTAAATACGTATTGAATTGCTTTAAAAAGGGCTTTTAAAAAGTAATGTTTTTGCCCCATCTTGGCACTACAGAATTGACATATGTGAATTGCCTGCACCATTACTGATGGCAAATCTTTCAGTTATTTCAACTATCTTGCTCTTGATGTCTCAGGCTCCTCCTTAAATTCTGTCTTGCTACTTTTCTTAATGCACTGGCTTAGTATGGCTACCACAAGTCACCTGACATCTTGTATTGCAAGTTGACCAGTTTTCTGGAAGGTTCCAATGCAGAATACAATTAAGACAAGCCCAGACATCCTCCTATGGAATTTCACACCTGCTGATGTGAAGAGCTATGTCAAAAGATTTACTGGGCAGAATTTTCTGTCTGCCGGGCAGGCTCGACCCAATCTCCGGCGGGCGGGGAGCCAATCCCTGCCAGAGAAGCGGGCCCCACCGCCATTTTATGTGGACAGGCCAAATAAGGCCCACCCCAGTGTGATGTCCGCCAGGAAGCGCTATGCAATTCCTGTGTGGGCGGTGGGGATTCCCCAAAAGTGAGACTGCACTCTTTTACACATGTGCATGAAAGAGCGCACGTCTCCCTGAGGCAAAGTGTTGCCTCAGGGAGATCGCTGACACTTTTAAAAACATTAAAAATAGAAAAAAAAATCCTTAACATGTCCCCCTCATGTGACAATGTCATACAAGATGGGACATGTTCATTAATTACACTAAAACTTTATTAAACTTTTTAAATCCCTACATGTAACCTCGTCCCGCTGGTGGATGAGATTTTATGTTTTTTCTATTGCCCACTGGGGCTCCTGGCCTGCCCGTCAACCTTAATCCTCTGCCCGCTGACGGCAAAATTCAGCCCACTAAAACTGTACTGGAACTTACATTTGCATTTCTATAAAGCTACCTCTCAAGTGGAGCAAGAAAGTCTACCGGGACAACAACTACATGGAAAGTGTTCTTCCTATCTCATCAAGATGAATAATGGATCACTCAGAAGTTAATGGCTGGGACATTACAGAATCTAATCACCTCAGCCATAAAACAATAGGCACGGTCTGTCCAGGCATAAGCTACCCAAATACCTTCTGAAATAATTAATGGGAGATAGAGGTCATGTGGCTAGAATAACCATTTTTGAAATCTCTTTTATTACAACAAGCTGTAGGCAGAGGCCTCGAAGAAAGTTTCTAAAGGGCAAGACCTTATCTCTATGACAGTTTGAAATCCAGCACAGAAATAGAGAATTTCCATTGCAAGAAACCTCAGGTGCAAAACCTTCGCGTTTTGGAAAAGACGAATTATGTTTTTTTTTAAAAAAGAGACTATCTCCAGAAATTGCAGTTTACAATTGACTTCAACTCCACTGCGTTTTCAATTCTGCTACACAGAATCACAGAATCACAGTGCAGAACAGGCCCTTTGTCCCATCGAGTCTATGACATGTGAGAAACACCTGACCTACCTATCTAATCTCATTTACCAGCACTTGGCCCATAGCCTTGAACGTTATGACATGCCAAGTGCTCATCCAGGTACTTTTTAAAGAATGTGAGGCAACCCGCCTCCACCACCCTCCCAGGTAGTGCATTCCATGCCGTCAACACCCCCTGGGTAAAAATGTTTTTCCTTACATTCCCCCTAAACCTCCTGTCCCTCACCTTGAACTTTTGTCCCCTCATGACTGACTCTTCAACTAAGGGGAACAGCTGCTCCTTATCCACCCTGTCCATGCCCCTCATAATCTTCTATACCTCAATCAGGTCACCCCTCAATCTTCTCTGCTCCAACAAAAACAACCCAACCTCTCTTCATAACTTAAACATTTCATCCCAGGCAACATCCTGGTGAATCTCCTCTGCACACCCTCCAGTGCAATCACATCCTTCCTATAATGTGGTGACCAGAACTGTACACAGTACTCCAGCTGTGGCTTCACCAAGGTTCTATACAACTCCAACATGACCTCCCTACCTTTGTAATCTATGCCTCGATTAATAAAGGCAAGTGTCCCATATGCCTTTTTCACCACCCCACTAACATACCCCTCCACCTAGAGATCTATGGACACACACACCAAGGTCCCTTTGTTTCTCAGAACTTCCTAGTGTCATGCCATTCATTGAATACTTCCTTGTCAAATTACTCCTTCCAAAGTGTATCATCTCACACTTTTCAGGGTTAAATTCCATCTGACACTTATCTGCCCATTTGACCATCCCGTTTATATCTTCCTGTAGCCCAAGACACTCAACCTCACTGTTAACCACCCGACCAATCTTTGTGTCATCCGCAAACTTACTAATCCTACCCCCCACATAGTCATCTATGTCATTTATATAATTGACGAATAATAGGGGACCAAGCACAGATCCCTGTGGTATGCCACTGGACAATGGCTTCCAGTCACTAAAGCGTCCTTCTGTCATCACCCTCTGTCTCCTACAACTAAGCCAATTTTGAATCCACCTTATCAAATTACCCTGTACCCCATATGCATTTGCCTTCTTTATAAGTCTCCCATGTGGGACCTTGTCAAAGGCTTTGCTGAAATCCATATCAACTACATCAACTGCACCACCCTCATCTACACACCTGGTCACCTCCTCAAAAAATTCAATCCAATTTGTTAAGCATGACCTCCCTCTGACAAAGCCATGCTGACTATCCCTGATCAAACCTTGCCTCTCCAAGTGGAGATAGATTCTTTCCTTCAGAATTTTCTTCAATAGTTTCCCTACCACTGACATGAGACTCACTGGCCTGTAGTTCCTTCTACAACCCTTCTTAAATAGTGGAACCACATTAGCTGTTCCCAGTCCTCTGGCACCTCCCCCGTAGCCAGAGAGGAATTAAAAATTTGGGTCAGAGCCCCTGCGATCTCCTCCCTTGCCTCCCTCAGCAGTCTGGGACACAAATCATCTCGACCTGGAGATTTGTCCACTTTTAAAACTGCCAACACCTCCAATACCTTGTCACTCCCTATATCAATTTGCTCAAGAACCTCGCAGTCTCTCTCCCCAAGTTCGATACCTTCATCCTCATTCTGTTGGGTGAAGACGCATGTGAAGTATTCGTTCAACACTCTACCGATGTCCTTTGACTCCACCCATAGATTGCCCCCTTGGTCCCTAATGGGCCCTACTCTTTCCCCGGTTATCCTCTTCCCATTAATATACTTGTAGAATATATTGGGATTTTCCCTACTTTTACCAGCCAGAGCTTTGTCATATCCTCTCTTTGCTCTCCTAATTGCTTTCTTAAGCTCCACCCTGCACTGTCTGTACTAATGCCTCCGTGGATTTGCTTGTACCTGCTAAAAGCCTCCCTTTTCCTCCTCATCGTATCCTGAATATCTTTGGTCATCCATGGTTCCCTGAGCTTGTTACTCCTTCCTATTATCCGAGAGGGAACATGTTGAGCCTGTACCCTCCCCATTTCCTTTTTGAATGCCCCCCACTGCTCCTCTGTAGATTTCCCCACAAGTAGCTGTTCCCAGTCTACCTTGGCCAGATCCTGCCTTATTTCACTAAAATCCGCCCTGCCCCAATCCAAAACATTTTTTTGCAACTTGTCTATTTCTTTGTCTATAACAAGTTTAAATTGTACCATGTTGTGGTCACTATCACTAAAATGCTCCCTGACCACCACCTCAGCCACCTGTCCAGCTTCATTCCCCAGATTAGGTCCAGCACTGTGCCGTCCCTTGTTGGACCCTCTACATATTGGCCTAAAAAATTCTTCTGTACACATTTCAGCCATGGATGCCAGAGAAGGGCTGATAAATATGTTTTACCTTTTAGCGTTGTATTTTAATTTGGCTGAAAACTAACTTCCTACTCTATAGCTTGTAATGCTTGTGTGTAGGTGTGTGTGTTGTGAAGGCTGGGCATGGGTTTACCTTTTTGAATATTTTTTATATCTTTACCTGAGTGGGTTTTTAGCTCAATAAAACCTAACCCCCTTGTGTTTTAATTCAAGAACGCCTGCCAGACTAGTTTCTTTGCAATCAGCGCATAAATGGTTAAGCACAGACATAGAACTAATACCTTCATCCTTACAGATTCATAAAAAACCTTGTTACGGCCTGGTTACCCCTCCTCATGTGGTCGTAACACTAGTAAGATAGGAATGGTAGGCAACAGGATTTAGGGAAAAGTGTGGCCAACATGCGCATTGAACAAGTGGAACCCTAGAGGTCAATGGGGAGGGTACTGGAGAAATTGAGTCCAGGGTGAAAAAGCACAGCTAAGGCTTTCAGCAACAGTGCAGCTATGGGAAAAACAGAGGCAGGCAATGTTGCTGACATAAAAGGACATGTTTCTGATGACAAATAGGATATGGACAAAGGGAATACGAAGCTTGTATACCTTAGAAAGCAACCATTGAGGAGGATGCAGGGTCTCGGATATGTTTTGCTTCATGATATACTACATATTTCCCCACTGTAATCTAGATATGTTTAAATCAAGGCACAGTCTCCTACTCAAATTCATTCCTTACCTTCCTGTCTTTCCATCCTACGTTTTTTAAAACCTAGTCACCTACTCTTTGAGTTACCTACTCTTCTGCTACAGTCTTTTCAACCTTGGCAGGGTCATCCAATACAGAGATAAAATTAGTCGTCTCAATTTCTCTGCTCCTCTCACCCATTCTAATCTGTCTCTCTCTGAACTTACTGCACTCCATTCTCTCAGGTCCAGCCCCAACATTGTTATCAAACCCGCTGACAAGGGTGGTGCTGTTGTTGTCTGGCGCACTGACCTCTACCTCGCGGAGGCTGAGCATCAACTCACAGACACTTCCTCCTACCTCTCCCTGGACCATGACCCCACCACTGAACATCAAGCCATTGTTTCCAGGACTGTCACTGACCTCATCTCCTCTGGAGATCTTCCTCCCACAGCTTCCAACCTGATAGTTGCCCAACCTTGGACGGCTCGCTTCTACCTCCCACCCAAAATCTACAAACAGAACTGTCCCGGTAGACCGATCGTGTCAGCCTGTTACTGCCCCACGGAACTCATTTCTCGTTATCTTGACTCCCTTCTCTCTCCCCTTGTCCAGTCCCTTCCCACCTACATCCGTGATTCCTCTGACAACTTATGTCACATCAACAATTTCCAGTTCCCTGGCCCCAACCGCTTCCTCTTCACCATGGACGTCCAATCCCTCTACACCTCCATCCCCCACCAGGATGGTCTGACAGCCCTTAGTTTCTTCCTCGAACAGAGGCCCGAACAATCCCCATCCACCACTACTCTCTTCCGTCTGGCTGAACTTGTTCTCACACTGAACAATTTCTCCTTCAACTCCTCTCACTTCCTCCAAATAAAAGGTGTGGCTATGGGTACCTGCATGGGCCCCAGCTATGCCTGTCTCGTTATGGGGAATGTGGAACATTCCTTGCTCCAGTCCTACTCTGGCCCCCTCCCACAACTCTTTCTCCGGTACATCGATGATTACTTCGGTGCTGCTTCATGCTCTCATCTGGACTTGGAAAAAGTTATTAATTTTGCTTCCAATCTCCACCCCTCCATCATTTTCACATGGTCCATCTCTGACACTTCCCTTCCCTTCCTTGACCTCTCTGTCTCAATTTCTGGTGACAGACTGTCCACCAATATCCATTACAAGCCTACCGGCTCCCACAGCTACCTCGACTACAGTTCCTCACACCCCGCTTCCTGTAAGGACTCCATCCCAATCTCTTAGTTCCTTAGCCTCCGTCACATCTGTTCTGATGATGCTACCTTCAAAAACAGTTCCTCTGACATGTCCTCCTTCTTCCTTAACCGAGGTTTTCTACCCACAGTCGTTGACAGGGCCCTCAACCGTGTCCAGCCCATCTCCCGCGCATCCGTCCTCACAGCTTCTCCTCCCTCCCAGAAACATGATAGGGTCCCCCTTGTCCTCATTTATCACCCCACCAGCCTCCGCATTCAAAGGATCATCCTCCGCCATTTCCGCCAACTCCAGCATGATGCCACCACCAAACACATCTTCCCTTCACCCCCCCAGCGGCATTCCGTAGGGATCGTTCCCTCCAGGACACCCTGGTCCACTCCTCCATCACTCCCTACTCCTCAACCCCTACCTATGGCACCTTCCCATGCCCACGCAAAAGATGCAACACCTGCCCCTTCACTTCCTCTCTCCTCACCATCCAAGGGCCCAAACACTCCTTTCAAGCGAAGCAGCATTTCACTTGCATTTCCCCCAACTTAGTCTACTGCATTCGTTGCTCCCAATGCGGTCTCCTCTACATTGGAGAGACGTAAACTGAGCGATCGCTTTGCAGAACACCTGCAGTCTGTCCGCAAGAATGACCCAAACCTCCCTGTCGCTTGCCATTTTAACACTCCACCCTGCTCTCTTGCCCACATGTCTGTCCTTGGCTTGCTGCATTGTTCCAGTGAAGTCCAACGCAAACTGGAGGAACAGCACCTCATCTTCCGACTAGGCACTTTATAGACTTCCGGACTGAATATTGAATTCAACAACTTTAGATCTTGAACTCCCTCCTCCAACCCCAGCCCCTTTCCGTTTCTTCCCCCTTCCTTTTGTTTTTTCCAATAATTTATATAGATTTTTCTTTTTCCACCTATTTCCATTATTTTTAAATCTTGTATGCCCTGCTAGTCTTTCCACACCACCCCCACTAGAACTGCACCTTGAGTGCCCAGCCATCCATTCTTAATTAGCACATTCATTTAGATAATATCACCACCATCAACACCTTTGTTCCTTTGTCTGTGACATCTTTTGATTATCTGCTCCTATCACTGCTTGCTTGTCCCTACAACCACACCACCTCCCCCCCCCCACTTCTCTCCCCCATCACACCCCGCCCACCCCCAACCTTAAACCAGCTTATATTTCACCCCTCTCCTAATATTCACTCAGTTCTGTTGAAGGGTCATGAGGACTCGAAACGTCAACTCTTTTCTTCTCCGCCGATGCTGCCAGACCTGCTGAGTTTTTCCAGGTAATTCTGTTTTTGTCATCCTCTACAGATCTTTGCCCTTCACCTTGACTTCTCAATGAAAAGATCAATGAATCCACTGAAGAGGGAAGGATGCCTCGGGTTGCGGGGCTCCAATGAGGCTGCTACAAAGGTAATATTTTATGGCAGTTAACAATATACTTTTTTTTTCACAAATGAAGTATATTTTGATCAATGTTGAGTGGAGTTCTTTGCATCCCGTTAGCTATAAATATGCAGAGATTTGTCTTGGCACACTGCTCCAAAAATTGGTGTCCCACATAGTGCAGTAAACCTGGGGCATTGAGCTATGAGCCACAAAATACCTGGTACTGGCTAGTGTCCATTACTTAAGTAAATATTATAAACACCTATTTATATATTCATATTACTTTGGCTAGGAACTTCCTCTCCTTTAAATTAAAATATAATGCAGAATAAATTCAATTACAAAATGAAGACTTTCTTTTTAAATGTACAAGAATACATTTCAAAATAGTTGTTCTTGAACATTTATCACTTCTGTTGCTACTTTATATGTCCAAATGCTTCACTAATATAAAAGCTGTAGTTATTACTGCCAACAGCAGACAAATCCAGGGGCTAGGTAACAGAAATGGCTCTGGGATTTTAGGTTCAAGTGTGATGTTGAAATACTAGCTGGGATTTTCCTTGGCCCCTGGAGTCGGGCGTGTTTGGCAGCGTGAGTGGACAATCCAGCAAGAAGGCCAAAAATCGGTTTCACAACATTGTGAAACCACTTTGTGATTGTCTGCTCAGCCCGTCGATGGTGGGCCGCTTTTCCCACCATCAGACATTGGGCTCCTCATTATAATACATCTGCAAATCGTTATAAGGCCAGCCTGTCGGACTCATTCCCCACAACCGCAGATGAAGCGGCCAGGTGACAGCATGGCAGGCGAATCGGAGCCTGCCTGCCATCAAAATGGCGTGTATCCCAAGAATGCATAATTAATGCGGCAGGTTTAGGATGATGCAGTGTGAAAAGCTGCCATTGCGGCCGGCAGGTAAAACATTGTTTTTCCCGCACGCTATCACACTTAGTGCAAATCTGGGATGATTCAGCCTACTGAAACTGTCAACTCAAAAGGCATTGAGTGTCTCTTCCATCCATTGTAATAAGCTGGTCTAGGTGGCTAGCAAAAGAAAGATTGACTACATAAAATGTCTTTAACTCTGCTGAGCTTGGAAAAGCTCAGGTAAGCAACATTATACATATTGCAACCAGTAATAATACAGTAGCAGAAATGTTAGCAACCTGGTATGGCAAATCTGCCATTCGAAGATACGTTTCCATCTTCAAGCAAAAAGGAGACAGGCTAGGTACTTCACACTCAGGTCGTGAGAACTGATGCAGAATAATTGCATCTTTTGAATCAAGTTTTTGCTCCTTTCTGAAAGAAAACAAAACACAAGTTACTTGCTGAAACAACAGTGATGTTAACGCTTTAATACAGCCACAGATAAATTATGAACTATTAATGTGTATGCTAAAACCAGTTTTCTTTTGAAGGGGGAGCTAGGATCAGAAAAGCTTGGAAATTGGCCTAGTTACTGGCCTCCTACTTCCTCACTAACAGTTACATGTGGTGGGGCAGTGAAGGGGATGCTGGCAGCACTATTTGCAGGGCAGGGGAAGGATCATCTAGACTAGTGTGAGAAATGAAAAAAGGTTGTCCAGGCAATAAGCACTTTTAAATGGATCACTTCCACTGGGCCAATCTGTGTTTGGCAAGAAAGGTTAGAATTTTTCTTCTGCTTGGGTATTATACGGATAGTAATGGGAGCATAAATCAAAGGAATCCTAGTGCCTTATGCAATTTGCATATGCACACTGGTAAAGATGTGGGTGGAGGAAACAGCCCCTCCCACTCAGGACACCTCAGAGGTTCATTAATGTTGTGGTTATGTCCCAGGACTAGAGGTCCAGAGGGCTGGAACAAGCTGAAATGGAAGGTGTAACCACCATACTTGCTATATTCCATGGCTTGGCTTCCAGTAATATAGGAAGTATCAAGGCTTGAGTGAATTCCTGTAGATCTTTCAAAAAAATCACTTTCGAGAACTTCTTATTTTCTGGAAGAGCCAACTAGTTCAACTATAATAGCCTAATATGAAAGAGGATTAAAGAATGGCAAATCTAGAATTTATTTACTAATCAGCATTTTGATACCTTGAATGATTTCATTACAAAGATCAACATTTATTATATGACCTATGCAAATATTTTCAAATAACAAATGCTCTAATAGAGAATTATTTTGGGCCAATGTGTCTGAGCTCTATATTCTTCTAGATTGTTGGTGCTAAGGAACAAGAATTTCTTTTGTATAGGGCGCAAAATTTGAAAAGAGGCTTGTAATTTATTATTGTCTTAGTAACTCAGCCAAAAATCAGAGGACATATTCATGTGTTTTGATATGGCTTTTGTGTAAATTTTGTTGAAAGCTAAATGCTGTGGTTATGTTCATCCCTTCAGCATGACTACTCCTAGAATTGTTCTTCTGTTTTCAATCTTTGTGCTTCCCTTCATTATACTAATGAGGACACTTTGTGAAGTACTTGGCTGTGAAGTGCTTTTGATGCCCTGAGCTTGTGAATGATGCTACATAAATGCAAATTCTTTTTGTTTGACAGTGGTAACAATAAAGCTATCAATTATTATCCACACAACAATCATTGAAAATAATGCAACTCCCATATAAAATGCATTTACAATTTTGAACTTTAACTGACTTACATTATTTTCAGTTCCCGCTCCAAATTCCATTCCCGAACTATCAACTCCATCCCTCTTCCTGGCAACAGCCTAAGATTAAGCCAGTCTGTTCGCCAGTTTGATCTGAGATAAGCTTCCAATCTCATATTTGTACTATCACAAATGCCACCTATTTCTACCTCAGTGATATCACCTGACTTCACTCCTGTATCAGCTCATCTGCTGCTGAAACCCCCATTCATTCCTTCATCACCTCTCAACTCAATTATCCAATTCAGTCCTGGCTGGTCTCCCATATAAACTTGAGGTCACCCAAAACTTTGCTGCCCATGTCTTAACTTCCATTCCCCTATCACCCCTTTGCTGGCTGACCTACATTGGCTCCCGGTCAAGCAACATCTTGACTTAAAATTCTCATCTTTGTTTTCAAATCGCTCAAGGGCTTCCACTCTCCCTATGTTTCTTATCTCCACCAGCCTCACAACCCTCCAAGATATCTGCACTCCTCTAATTCTGGCCTCTTGTGCATTTTCAATTATAATTGCTCTACCATTGGTGTTGTTTCTTCAGTTGCCTCAGCCACAAGCTCTAAAATTCCATCCCTATACCTCTACATCCCACTTTCTCCTTTAAAACACCCCTTAAAGCCTACCACCTTGACCAAGCTTCTGGCCAAATGACCTAATATCTCCTTATGCAGCTTGGTATCATACTTTGTTTTATAATGCACTGATGAAGCACCTGGGGACATTTCATTAAATTAAAAACACTATATAAATCTAATTTCTTGTTGTTATTATTGTGCAATTACTTTTAAAAGCATGATTATTATCATTTATTAGCATGATTAAAAATTGTTGCTTTTGTTTCAACAAATTTGAAACATATAAAGTGAATGAAATAATGTGTATATGTTTCTTGATAGAAGTTACATAATTGATAAAGTAAAGTCTTTCCAAAATACCTGACCTTTGTAGTTCAATAATGATTCATAAGACTTGAATCAAACATCACGAATGACAGTCTTTCATTGTTCCATTTGCTTTTGAGAGAAAGCAGTCTATTTCTATTTTTGGTGATGATTTAAATTATTACTGCTTCCATTTTAATCATAGTTTTCAATTTTTAAAAGTAAGGTTTTTTTTAACTGAATTTGGAACACTTAAAGTGTAGATTACTTCCCCACTGCTACTGAATGTATTTTCCTACTTCCAGGCTGCTACTCAGAACAACTTTCAGCACTAGGGAAGTAAAGCAGGATAAATGTCAAAGAAAGAAAAAGCATGAGACCTTTTTTTTGTAAACATTAATTGTTTTGTTAAATCCTTTTCATAAACACTAGTTTATACCTAGGTAGTACAAACCTTGTCTGATTACCATTGTTAGTTTACCCATAATGTGTATATGGAGCCTCAGGTAACTAAAAGACCCAACTCCACCAATGCACAGGAACATGTAAAAGCACTGGCAGCCTCCTTCAGAGAAGGTTGGGGACCACATAGGAACCTATCACTTTAATTATAACTGAATCTTTACTCACTCCATTTCCTGTTTATGCCGATGGAATAATATCCGCAACAATGCATTTTGATTAGATTACAAATACTTTCATTTATTTATTGTGATTTTGGGGTATATGTTGTTTCCTAGAAATCAAGTCTTATCATAACTAGTGTTTATGAAAAGACAGGTTAATTTATGAACATTTTATTATTTGTTCTGTGGTGTTTGTCAAAATAGCCAAGTTATAATAGATTAAGTAATACAAACTTCCTGCAAGATTTCCCTTTCTAAAAACATTTTAATAATCTGCTTATTAAATATATTAATGCAACTGCTCCACATTTGAACAGACTTTCCTGAATATCACATTGTAGTATGTAAACTTTGTTAAGCTATGAGTTTATGAGAAATCCATCTGTTATTTAATTATTGTGACTTATAAAAAAAACCAGGTGAATGAACTGATAACTGAGTTTGCATGTATATGTGGTATATATATATAGAGAGAGAGAGATATACATATTAAATGCATATATTATCTATATATAGACAACACAGACACATCAGACATACAGACACTGCATGCACATGTATTTAAATTATTCGGTTATGGAGTCTCGAACAAAAATTGAATCTGCTAGTGAAGTAAATCGGTTCTCAGGCCGTGAGACTTGAAACTGGTTCAAATCAATAGAGTCTGTTAATACACATTGAAATATATTAGGAAATGTCCAATTACACAAGGGATTTTTAAAACATTCTGTCTTGATGATTCAAGAACACAACCAAATGGCATTAGTTCATTCAATTTTGCATTTAGGGAAATAAAACTATGCGTCCGAGCCTGACCTGATTTATATCAACCAAGCTGGCCTAGTTTCGATCTGAAACCATTCTTAATTAACAAAATAATACGTTTCAATGGATTGTTTTTATTCCTTCCATTTTAATATATTTTCATTTTAAAGGATTTGCGTATTGTTCTGCACAACCCCATTCTCCTGACTCACGGGCAATGCCACTTGTCCATTATAGTTAGCTGCCCTGGTGCCCAGTCTGTTGTTAGCATCAAAGAATGGACGGTGAGCTGTTACCTGATTGCTAGCAATTCATGTAAGAGATATGCAGCAGCTGCCAGCAGGGCTCCCCCGGTTAGACACAACGTTTTCTTCCACCATGACTCTGCTCCCAGCCCTGACATGATGTTACAGTAATCCTGCAAAGGAAAAGTGATTATGTATCCATAAAAGGAGTAGTGATCGTCAGAGCCGCACAGTCCCAGGGAAAAGCTTTGATTCCTGCTCAGATCAACCACGCATGATCTGGACGATGCAAAACCAACACCCCAGTACATTCTTCGGTATTCCGCTGGATCGTCCCCGAGTGACTGCGCTTTTTAAATATGAAACTATTGCAGATGATCGGGGAATTGTAATGATGTCATGCCGTTATATGTTGCAGAAGAAGCAAACATGCGATGCCGCTTATGTATCTGTGCAAAACACGCAACATATTGCTACTGCTCCTGCTGCCTGCCTTTGTCTTCCTGTTTTTTTCAGCTTCTCAGTGATGTCATTGCATGTCACATTAATTCTCCGAAGAGACTTAAATTGCATTAACACCTAAATCATATACTAATAATAACCTGAAAGTTGCGTTCCTCATAAGTGTAGCCTGTACAATTATAATAGAATAGCTTCAGAATGTCATATTTATTGACCTTTGTAGATCTTCAGCTGATGTTGAGTACATGAGCTTTTCTTTATTCTTTTAGGGAATCTGGGTGTCACTGGCTGGGCCAGCATTTATTGCCCATCCCGAACTGCCCTTGAGAAGGCGGTGGTGAGCCACATTCTTGAACTGCAGTCGATCTGGTGTACACGGTAATGCGAGGAAAGACGTTGTTGGGTTTTGGCCCAGTGACAGTGAAGGAACGCCAATGTAGTTCCAAGTCAGGATGTGGCCTGGAGGGAAACTTGCAGCTGGTGGTGTTCCCACATACCTTCTGCCCTTGTTCTTGTAGGCAGTAGAGGTTGCAGATTTGGAAGGTGCTGTTGAAGGATCCTTGGTGAGTTGCTGCAGTGGCTCTTGTAGATGGTACACACTGCTGCTACTGTGCACCGGTGGTGGAGGGAATAAATGTTGAAGGTGGTAGAAGGAGTTCCAGTCAAGCGGGCTGCTTTTCCTGGACGCTGTTGAGCTTTTTGAGTGTTGTTGGAGCTGCACTCATCCAGGCAAGTGGAGAGTATTCCATCACACTCCTGACTTGTGCCTTGTAGATGATAGAATGGCTTTGGGGAGTCAGGAGGTGAGTTATTCGCCACAAAATACCCAGCCTTTGACCTGCTCTTGCAGCCACAATATTTATAAGGTTCATCCAGTTAAGTTTCTGATCAATGGTAACCCCCCAGCATGCTGATGGTAGGACATTCAGTGATGGTAATGACATTGAATGTCATGGGGAGATGGTCATTGCCTGGCACCTGTATGGCATGAATGTTACTTGTCACTTATCAACGCAAGCCTGAGTGTGCCCAGGCCTTGCTGCATGTAAGTACATTATCTAAGGAATTGTGAATGGGCACTATGCAATTATCAGCGAACAGCCCCACTTTTGATCTTATGATTGAGGGAAGGACATTGATGAAGCAGTTGAAGGTCTAGGACACTGACCCAAGGAGCTCTAGTAGCGATGTCCTGAGAATGAGCTGATTAGCCTTTAACAACCACAACCACCTTCCTTTGTGCTAGGTATGACTCCAATCAGCAGAGAGTTTTTCCCTGATTCCCATTGACTTAAATTTTAGTCAGGTTCCTTGATGTCACGATTGGTCAAATGCTGCCTTGATGTCTCGGGCAGCCACTTCCACCTCCTCTGGAATCCAGTTTGGACCAAGACGCTACTGAATCTGAAGCCAAGTGTTTCTGGTGAAACCTGGCTTATCTGCATGTCTGCAGTTTCTCACAACCTACATATCCGGCAGCTTTTATAATGCAGTTGAGAGATTATAAGGATCAATGGCTACTTTTTTAAATGGATAAAGATACATTGTCTTATGCTGCTAGCCAGGTGATCATAGAAGCAGGGAGGGAGACCGTTCGGCTCATCATGCCTGCACCAGCTCTTTTCTGGAGCTATCCAACCAGTCTCATTCTCCCCATAGTCTTGCAATTTTTTTTTTACTTAACGATGAGCACTTCATCATATATATTAACAATTGTCCTCAAACACTTTGGGTGGAATTTTCCTAAATTTGCACTAAGTGCTGTAGCGGGCGGGTAAAACGATGTTTTACCTCCTTGTCGCAATGGCGGGTTTTCACACCGTATCATCCTGAAACTGCCTCATTATTTTTACATTCCCAAGAAACACACCGTTTCCATGGCAGGTGAGCTCTCATTCACCTGCCTGCCATCACCCCACCGTTGCATCATGCCAAGTGTCATGTTTAAAGCCCAGCTGCAAGCACACATCTCATTGCTTCCAGCTCATCACGGCTGCATGGAAGACATGGTCCTGAAACTGAAGAAGACTGCAGCTCCCAAGTTCAGCAATACATCTTTCGAGCGAATTTTGAATACCGTGGAAGCCGCTGGGACGTCCCCCACCCCACTCTGGCCGCAGGATGGGCAGCAACAGCACTAACCCAGCTTGGGAGGCAGTGGCAGCAGTGGTCAATGCCAATGCTCTGCAAAAGAGGATAGCTACCCAGTGCCACAAGAGGATGAATGATCTCCTCTGTTCCGCCAGGGTAAGTCACTCATCTCATCACTAAACTTACACACTCACAAACCCATCACACATCCGCAGGGCCCACATTCACTGCCAGTTCAAGAGACATCACCATTCACTCTCTCACACTCACCATCATTATCCTTATCCCATCCATGGGACCACTCAACACCCATACAGGCCAGGTATACTTGTCATCTGGCTTGGCAGGCATTCTGCTTACACTTACTCCATTCTCCATCCATGCAGGACAAGCTGGCACACAAGAGGGAGAGGTCGCAGACTGGTGGAGGAATGCCTGAAATCAAGGTCCTCACCGACTTTGAAAACAGAGCCTTCCAGCTGGCTGGCGAGGATCTGGACCGGTCCTGTGCTGATGGTGAGGTTGGGGCTTCTCTAACAAGTGATGATCCAGCAGTGCAACATCCATCAGACAACCATGCCCTGAGTGATGTGTCCTCTTTCACAGGCCACTGCCATACACTAATTATCTCTCCTTGCTTTCACAGGCACATCTGCCAAACAGCTGACAGAGTCCATGGCCCGAATTTTTCAGGTGGGGGGCGGGGGCAGTCGCAGAACCGATTGCCGCCGGCGATCAGCTCCACAGTGCCATTTTACGTGGGCAGGTCAATTAAGGCCCGCCCGGTGTAATACATGAGCTATGGCGTACAGCGCTACCTGTGTGGGCGGGGGGAGGAGGGAGAGTCGGGGCCAGTGCTCTTTCAAGCATGCACGCAAAAAAGCGCTTCAATATCCCCGCATTCACATTGACGATACCCTCCATTGTGTTGTGTGGCGCGACCACCGTGATAAATAGGATAGCTTTTGAACAGGTCTAGCAACTCAAGTCTGCGCAACCGTGAGGCACTGTGGGCCATCAACAACAGCAGAATTGTACTTGAGCACAAGCTCTAACCTCATGGCCCGACATATCCCCTACTCTACCATTACCATCAAACCAGGGGATCAACCCCTGGTTCAATGAAGAACGCAGGAGGGCATGCCAAGAGCAGCACCACGCACACCTAAAAATGAGGTGTCAACCTGATGAAGCTATAAAACAGGACTACTTGCCTGCCAAACAGCATAAGCAGCAAGTGATAGACAAAGCTAAGCAATCCCATAACCAACGGATCAGATCTAAGCTCTGCAGTCCTGCCACATCCAGTCATGAATGGTGGTGGACAATTAAACAACTCACTGGAGGAGGAAGCTCCACAAATATCCTCATCCTTAATGATAGGGAGCCCAGCACATCAATGCAAAAGGTAAGGACTGAAGCATTCGCAACGATCTTCAGCCAGAAGTGCTGAGTGCATGATCCATTTCAGACGCCTCCAGAGGTCCCCAACATCACAGATGCCAGTCTTCAGCCAATTCAATTCACTCTACATGATATCAAGAAGGCACTGGATACTGCAAAGGCTATGGGCCCTGACAATATTCCAACAATAGTACTGAAGACTTGTGCTCCAGAACTTGCCATGTCCCTGGCCAAGCTGTTCCAGTACAGCTACTGCTACTGGCATCTACCCAGCTATGTGGAAAATTGCCCAGGTACGTCCTGTACACAAAAAGCGGGATAAATCCAACCTGGCCAATAACTACCCCATCAGCCTACTCTCCGTCACTAGTAAAGTAATGGAAGGGGTCATTTACAGTGCTATCAAGCAGCACTTGCTTAGCAATAATCTGCTCACTGATGCCCAGTTTGGGTTCCTCCAGGGCCACTCAGCTCCTAGCCTCATTATAGCCTTGGCTCAAACATGAGCAAAGGAGCTGACAAGTGGCAAGTAACATTCAAGTGTCAAGTGTCAGGCAATGATCATCTCCAACAAGAGAGAATCCAACCATCGTCCCTTGATGTCCAATGGCATTACCATCACTGAACCCCCACTATCAACATCCTGGGGGTTACCATTGACCTGAAACTGAACTTGGCTAGCCATATAAATACAGTGGCTACAAGAACAGGTTAGAGGCTAGGAATCGTGCGACAAGTAACTCATCTCCTGACTCCCCAAAGCCTGTCCACCATCTACAAGGTACAAATCAGGAGTGTGATGGAATACTCCCCACTTGCTTGGCGAGCTCTGCAGAACGTTGCTGTGCACTCACCTCCAATTCATCCAAAGTGAAGGCCTCTGAGCTGTTGTGAAACACCTCAGCGTGCTTCCCCGCTGTTGTGGACGAACGATCCAGCAGGGGGCGCAAGACCCTGGCAGGATGGCCTGATAATGATATGCTGATGTATTACAGTGAGGTTCCTGAGGACCATTGGCGGGAAGCGCTGCTCGCCATCGGCAGGCTGAGTGGACAATCACAATCTGTCCTCCCGCTGTCATGAGATCGGTCACACCATATTGTCCATTCATAGCACCTATCGCACCTTCTGCCAGCAGGCACAGAAAATTCCGCCCTTTATGTTATAACATTGAGAGTCAAATATTCTGTAAAGGGTCTCTTTCCTGTTTGTTATCTCGGTATCAGTCGTTTTGCATATCTCTAGGTCATGACGGGCTATGACAATGATAGCCTTATTCTGGAAAGTTAATGGGCAGACCTGAGGCAATGGCACCTATGCTTGGAAAAAGATAGTGCCTACCCCAACACAATCTCATCCTACTGAACAAAGGCCTCTGAATTAAAGCGATGGGTATACAAAACCTACAAACTCCAGCTACAGCAATGTCCAATGTTGTAATCTGAACAGTGTTCAGAGAATCTCTGTTGATGGCCAGGGATGACAAAAGGCTGATGCCAAGAGAACTCATGCTACGCAAAGAGCTTATTGCTGTTCAGACCACTGCCTGATCCACACCAAACTGAGTCTAAAGATCCAGCCAAGACATTACAAATCAACTTGCCAGCTTTGGCCAAAGCTAGATGTCAAACTCTTCAAGAGGCCTACCTTGCCTTAGGCAATCCCACAATTGCTACACAATAAGAGACCACTCTGCAGTTTGATCTTCCTCCCTCGAGTGACATAGAATATGAATGGAAACAGCTCCATGATCAGATCTTCAAGACTAAAGTAGATGTCCTACGATGCTGCAAGCGCAGCACTAAGACTGTTTTGATGAAAATTATGAAAACATCTTCCATCTTCTCAAACAGAAACAGCTGGCAAATGCAAGTCTTCTAGCTGCCCCACTGTCAACAACCAAGCATCAAGGCTATAAAAATATTAAACACAAGCTCAAGCATGCTTTAAGATAAATGCAGAATGGTTGGTTGAATGCAAAAGCTGATGAACTGCAGCATCTCGTTGAGAGAAATTATCAATGTTTTTACAATACACTGAAGACAGTACATGGTCCACCTACCAAAGCTTTTGCTTCTATGTTAACAACTGATAGAAATGAACTAATCACTAATAAGGCGGTGTAATGGAAAGGTGATGTGAGCACTTTGTCGAGATCCTCAACATAGGCTCCCACATCTCACAGGTTCTCTGCATCAAATTGATCTGTTGTGTGAGGAAGAATGCCTGTCTCTTGTTCCTTCCACTGAAGAGATGGTATGGGTGATCAAATCAACCAAACAAGGTAAGACACCTGGCCCAGATGGCATTCCAGCAGAGATTTGGAAGTGTATTAGTGCAGACCCTGTACAAACTTACAGCCATATTCAGTAGTATCTGGAATCAGGAATAAATTCCACAGGACCTCAAAGATGCCAACATCTCCAACTACTGAGGACTCTTTCAATCACAGAAATGCTCCTTATAAGGGTCCCATTAAACCCTTGACTAGACAGCCTTGTAGAAGATGACCTCCCAGAAATCACACTGCAGTTTTAAGACCAACCATGGGACAGCCAATAGGGTGTTTGCATAAAGACAACAAGAAAAGTGCATAGAGCAATATCAGGATTGATATAGAGTGTTCATAGTGTTATGATCATATTAGGGGCCATTAATGTTTAAAGAAGAAATCTGAACACTTCACAATTAACTGACAAAACTATGCCGCAAAATTTCATATTTTTAAACAAAAAACAAATTTTATTCTATATCAAAAAGAATTAAACAAAATAAGCACTATTAATTTAACACTATGATTTATAATTACTCAATGAACTCAGTTTTGCTTTTTACTTCCCAACAAGGATTCCTTTATACATTACAAGAATCATGAAGGTACATTCAGTTTTCCCTGGGCCAACCCAAAGGTATGCCACAGCACTCCAAGACTTACTTTAATTCTCCTTAACATTCCAGCTATGGGGCACCAGTTAGATCAGTTGGCTAGATGGCTAGCGTATGGTTCGGACCAACACAAGCAGTCAGGGTTTAATTCATGCTCTAGCTGAGGTGGTCTTGGACCTGCCTCCTTGCCTTGCCCTACTCCTAAGAGTGGAAGTCAATAGCAAACCACTACTGACAAAAACTGCCAAGAAAATAGTTCAGGATAAAGGATCAACAGGCAGTGAGCCAAGGACCCACCTTCTGGCAGACTATACAAACTATTCCTTGAGATACAAATTTCATGGGGATTATTCCATTTGTTTTTGGCTAAGCAATCCTCAAATTTTCTCTAAAGACCTTATTTGTCCTAGCCTTGGACATACATAGGCATTTTTCCCAGTCTGCTTGCACAGCTTCAGTACAGCTCTTCCAAACTAACTATTCAAGCTGACTGCTTTCTGTCTCAAAACTGTACAAGGCCACTACAAATTTCTTCCACTGACTTCAAATTAGACAAATCTTCCAGCTTCTTTCCTCCTCATGAATTCCAAACTGAGCTCGAGCCCCCACCCACATTCTGCCTGGTGAATGATGAAGTTAATATTTTCTGTTTAAATGCAAGCCTAACATTCCTTTCCCTTGACTGTCCCCACTCAGTGAGTTACAGCCTATATAAGACCAAATCTGTAACTGCCTCTGTCTATTCCAAACTGAACTACTTGCTTCTGTCAGCAAACATACATAGATAAATTAAACAAAAAAAAACCTTCTACTTCTACATCCCATCTCTGACGATGTAGCATGCTCTTGGATGCTGTCAAACAGAAATGCAAATGAATCATTTTACCTTCCACACCACTCTTTGATTCTGTAATCCATATGAATAATTTATATTGTTAATGGAATTTTACAACTTTTTCCAGACTCCCTAGCTCCATTACAAGCCTAGAGATGGATCATTCATTGTTCAAGTTTTTTCACTATCAACTCAGACCTTGCAAGATAAACACTGGCTATATTTTAACTGTAATAAATCCAAGCTTGTTTGAATTGCATTTACATCAGAGTTTTTTTTACCAGTTTCTCAACCAGATGCCTCCATTTTTTCTAGTTATATCTTTAATTCCTAAAACTAAAAGTTATATTCTAAAACATTTAATTATGAACTAAGCCAGCATTTATTGCCGACCCCTGATTGCCCTTGAGAAGGTAGTAGTGATCTGCCTTCTTGAACCACTGCTGTCTGTGGTGTAGGTACACCCACAGTGCTGTTAAGGAGTTCCAAGATTTTGAACCAGTGACAGTGAAGGAACAGCAATATATATGGTGAGTGTCTTAGAGGGGAGCTTCCAGGTGGTGAGTGGCTGTATCTGCTACCGTTGCCCTTCTTGATGGCAGTGGTTATGGGTTTGGGAGGTGCTTTCTAAGGAGCTTTGGTGAGTTCCTGTAGAGCATCTTATAGATGGTACACACTGCTGCCACTGTGTGTCTTTATGGAAGGAGTGAATGTTGGTGGATGGCTTGTAACAATATACCTAATTAAAGATTTGGAGATAGTTGACCTGGTCTGACCTGTATGAACAAAAGTGTCAAAATTCTGTGCCAATGCATGATGGTATGGTTAGATGAGGACCAACTATATCAAACTCATGACATCCAGTGTGCCCAGAGGAAGGCCAGACATGGTGAAGTTATGGAAGTTCCCCCAAGCACCAACATAAACTGCCAGTTCTGTGGATGTCCATGCCGATCTTGCATTGGACTCTTCAGTCATGAGAGGTCCCAGAGAAAATGATGAAGTCACTTACAGCTTGGACATATTCAAATAACAAGGAGTCTACCACCAAATAAACAAAACTGAATTGACTTAGATAATATAACTGCAACACTAAAAAGAGACATGAGCGACTTCAATGCGTCGAGTTAGCAAAAGCGCTACCACCCAGGCTAGTGTCATTAACCCCAAAGATGTCAGAAAGTTCAATAATGATAGTTTGTTTTGTTTGGATATTGTTTTTGAGCTTGAACTCTTTAACATCAAAATAGTCTTCCATCAGCCAGACAAGCATAAGATATCCTGAACCAAACCTTAGTCTAGCGTGGTATCTGATTGATGACCTCCATTTCTGCTTTTCAGATATAAGAATTACCAGAATCATATACACATCAGGATGTTGGACCAACCACTACATCAAATGTCCCCAGCTACTTCAATCAATTCAATCACATTTTTACAGAACTTCCTCAAAGTGCTGTGGATGCGACATGTTTGAAGGTCCCGGGCACCAAACTGAAATTATGCGGTATTATTATTGCACAGCATACGTCTAGTGATGAGTGGGTGAAGGACATTGTATGATGCATTGTACAAAGTCACAGCCAAACAACTGGCTTTTGATTTGTTGGGGATGATCAGAATATTGCCTGAACAGAAGCAGAGGGCACACAACAGCTTAATCTCTAATTCCACCTGCTGAAAAAAAAGTTCACCACAAAACTGCAGTAAATGAAAGATCATTGGCAATACAAAAAGGAATGATAAAATCGAATTCTGTACAGATTGCACAATGCTGTTCTATGATGTGTTACAAGAGGTTTGCAAGGTGTCCAAGGGCTGTCAATGCAAAATTGATCAGTGACTACAAGAATAGAATCATGCATGTAGATGTGCCTTCCCATAGCACTCCTATGATTTGTTTATCCTGTGGCAATCAATCATATCAGCCTTACATGAAAAGCTGTAATAACTCCAGGATGATTTTTAGGAGATCAAGGGAGCTCAGCAGATATGCAGTGTGGCCCATACAACCAGCTAAAGACTGAGGTCAATAGATTTCTTTTTTAGGTTAGGATATTCAGGGATATGAAGCAAAGGAGACCAAATGTTGAGTTGTACAGATGACAGACTCAAAGGGTTGAATGGGCTACTCCTGTTGCTATGAAAGCAGATGTGAGTGGAATCTACGTGGGAAGTAAAAGCAAAATACTGCAGATGTTGGACATCTGAAATGAAAACAGTAAATGCTGTCAACATGTGGAGAGAGACAAAGCCAACGTTTTAGGACAATGACCTTTTGTTGGAATTGTAATAGATGAGTCCTATTAGTGTCGCTGACAACATCCACTTCATGTGGGGCATAAGGAAGATTGTACTGACACAGCACTCGGTGCTTTATAGTTGACACATTTAGAGGCAATGCTGTGATATTTCAGTATGCCAAATTGAAATAAATGAGCACATCTGTGCAATTACAAAGCACAGCAGTTAACAAAGCATTTTCCTTATGAAATGGTATGCTGAATTTACAGTGAGAAGCAAAAATGAAATTTTTGGCAAAAGGGCAAATCTGACAAACAAAAATGCGTTTATAGTCTTGAAGAAAATAATTCACAGGAGAACAGAGACAAGTATTGTGCATGATCAGAAGCAACAAAGGCTGTTATCATTGCAACTAAAAGGTCATTGGAGAAGAAGATCGTGGACAGCTGTAGTGACAATGGTAAAAGGTTTTTTGGCTATGTCAGGAGTCAGATTGCCATTAAAGATGCATAGGGCTACTGAAGGATTCATCAGGGCCAATTTAAATGGACTCTCCGGGTATAGTAAAAAGTCTGAAATGATTACTTTGCATCAGGCTTCACTACTGTAGATAAAATTCAATTACCAACAATGAGTTACACTGGCAACTTAGAAATTGTAGATATTAAAATAGCTGAGATAGGATTATTAGTTAGATTGAATTAGAAACCTCAAAACATAGGGCTGGCAGTCCAGATGACATCCACCCACACTTTTGCCTGTGCCTTTAGCAACTTGTTAAAGAGTTAGGGCTTGTTGCCTTGGACTCGAAGGATGCTCAGGTAGATGGAGAAGGAGATTTCAGAGATAATGAACACAACTTATGGAAAGAAAGGCTGTGTATTACTAATCTCATAGGAGTTTTTAAAGAAGTCACTGGGCTAAATGACAAATGTGGCCCAGTAAACATTGTCCACTTTATAGCACAAAACTCTGTAATGCTAACATTGCCAGCTTCAAACTTGATGCACAAACATAAATTTAAAATTCCCTAAAATCAAAGGAGATCTTACAATAATCATTGTGATGAGAGAAAAACCAGAGTGACTAAGGAGGAGAAGGAGTAAGAGTGAATAGGTATGAGAGGTTTTAAGTAAATAATTTGAAAGAATGCATGTCAAAAGTTACACTGTTGGTCTAGATTTCAAAAATTGGTTGCACAGTATACTTTAATTACAGTCAGCACATCAATACACTGTATTTAAAAATGGTGGTTTGTTGCTTGGTTACAATTTTGCTCTCCAGCTTCAAAAGATTGCCCATCCTTGATGAAGTAGATATCCATCAAGCATAATCAGTCTGGTCAGTCAGTTTAAATTAGTAAAGCAGCATTTTTGTGGGAGTGCTAGATTAAATAGCTCATTTTCCTACAATTTGACTGTGGAGCCAACACTGAATTCTGATTGATAGGTGTCATTGTCTTTCCTATCACCTGTTTCTGACATGAAATCCGATTGCTCTTCAATTTTATTTTTTACCGCATGTAGTGCATAATTTACACCAGCATTATTAATCCAACTCCAGGAATCAAATAGGGGATTATACAGCATTCCATTGATAGTCTCTACTGTGAACCCACCTAGAAATGGAAAAGCAAGGAAAGCATTTAAAGAAAAACATCTGATATATTGACTTGTTACTTTTAAAAAAAAAGCTTGGCTATATCTTCACTTTAACAAAATATGAAAACGTTGATCCATTATTTTTTATTTTAACAATGAACATAAGTTGTAATTGATGTTTTCCATAAATTACCAATGTATTGAGTTGAGGGAGATCTGCATGAAGTATAGAGCTGAACAACAAACTAAGCACAGCAAAGGCAGGCTCCACCATTTTAGTCAGGACTGGTTTTCTACAAAGAATTTGTTTTTTAATCTCATAGATGCAAAAAAAACCTGCTAGATTTTACTGTTTTGGCATGTTAAAATTATCATTATTTTTCAACTGTTTTCCAGTTTATTTGTCACAAGTTCCAAATGTTTGTCCAACATCCTTAAAACTCAGCAAATTTCCCAACAATTCAGGTGAACAGCATGAATAGTGAAAGAGCACAAGCTTATTATTTGTTCATCAGAGGTTCAGACAGGCATATCATATGTGCCTTTCTGCTGTTTTGTAATTAATTACTGCAACTGTCGCCATGATACAACCAGGCAAGGGGTGGGTGAGGAGGAGAAAGAAGAGGAAGGAAGGGTGGGAGAGGGGAAGGAAGGAAGGAAGGATCAGTTGAGGCAGATCACTCATCGCCCAATGGTTGGCTTAAAAATATCAGTGATAGTGCATTAAGATTTTTCATCTGCCTGAACTATGGAAGTGGAAAGTAGGAGGTGTTTTTTTTCTGGAAAGACAAGGGAAAAAGCTGAGCTTTCTTCTGTTATTGATATTTTTACATTTGCAGCACATAGCAGCATGGCTTTCTTGCTCTTATGTAACAATGAGGTGAATTACCATAGCATAGCCTCTGCCATCCATGCTCTGCACAACAGTGTCTTTTTACCATTCATATAGATCACCTGCAATGTTTACAATCTTGAATTGTTACTCAAAAAAAACTTTCATTTGCAAAAATATTTAGCTAATGCGTTCATATTGCCCTGTCCTGATTAACTAGTCGAATGATAATAAATGAGGAATTTGACTTACCTAATTTTTAAAACTACACTCCCAAATTAAAATACATTTAGCTCTAAATAAATTCAAGGGTAAAATACAGGTTATCCTGTTTCCTATGTGAGAGATATATCTTTGAAAATAAAAGAGATAAAAATCCGTATTACTCACTGGACACTAGAAGTTTCTCCAAATCATCAGGGTTGATGAACCTTTCCCATTCATGTGTCCCATTTGGTACAATTCTTAATATCTTCTCAGCTGTGACAATTGCCAGTATGTAGGACAGGAACGTTTTGTTAATTGTTGTTATGAACAGTGATCCTCCAGGCTGATTAAGAAGGAATAACTTATTTCAGTTATTTGCAGCTGTGGACTGCCAGACAAATATAAATCAGCTTAATAATATTGTTTTTTTCTGGTCAGCTGGATATCTGACATGTAGAAACCCATTGACTTCCAGTTCAAACTACCGAGAAACCGCATCCACCTTTCTGTTTTCCAATTATTGGGCGCATACTTGTGTAGGAACATATCCCACTTACCAGCCTAAGAGAGTTTGAGTTAGGTTGGCACAACTAAGGCTCAAGGATGTTAAGTGTACACAGCTGAATCAACTAGAACCATGTAACTTAACCTGAGTGGATCAAGACAAACATTCTGCCTGTGAGAGCTTCAATCTGCAAGATTTCCTGCTGCTAAACGTGAAAAATTAACAGGCAAGTTCCATTAGTGGGCCAGGTTGATCAGCAACATTGCCTGTGGTCCCTCTGTCTCATGTACAGACCTCCAGATGGAAGGTCATAAGAATATTAAGTCTGTCTTGCAGGACTGATTCGCTTACAACCCCCTCCACCCTGTTAGATAGCCAGTAAGTACAGACCTGAGCCATTATTTGGTACCTGAAGCTCACAAGCAGCAGACCTCACCATAAGATGTGCAAATGCATTACTACTATCCTCAATCAACTGTATGCTACAGCAATAATGCAAGCCTTTTGTTTTAAGTACTATATATGAAAGTGTATATAGTATCCTTTTACTACATACCCTTTTGTATATAGTATTGTGTACTAAATAATACTGTATATGATAGTTGTACTGGTTTTTCCACGTCATCATATGTAATATGAGGACATCAGCTGCTGCCTATAGAGCCAAATGGATAGTTCTGGAGAAAATCATGCAAGTTGTTTCATTGTAAAGGCTGAGATCAAATCATTCATATCCTCTCGGAAAGAAGCAGCGAAATACTACTTTCAATTTGATAGTATAGAACTTGAGTATTGCTGAAAAAAAGAGACATGCTGTCGAAGTTTTTCTTCTTGCACTCTTCAGGACAGACACAAGAATGCTAAATTTCAAAGGGAGCAACAATTTATACTGAACGAGAAAAGGGTGCAGATTGTTGACTCTGATTGGTCGAGGTGTTGCCATGGAGAATACACCAGGGAATTACTGTCCCTTCCTCTTTTATTTAATTCAAAAAAGGCGCAATGCCTGGTCATGTTCCGTTTGCCTGTCCCTACTCTCTGGGGAGAATTTTCTCCCCGTCAGGGGGTTTGTGCAGGGGCGGGCGAGCGTGCAGTGAATCGGTGCCCCGAATTGGCTGGGCACCGCCATTTTACGTGGGTGGATCAATTAAGGCCTGCCCAGTGTGATGCGCGCCTGGAAGCACTTTGCGCTCCCTGTGCAGGCTTGCTGGGGGGGGGTTGCCTAAGTCGGGAGCTCGCTCTTTCACGCATAAATCTCCCTGAGGCACAAAGGTGCCCCTGCTCGCTGAGCCAAAGATTCTGCCCTCTATTTCTTTAACGTGTAGCTTCTCAAAATATCAGATTTTGTAGTTCAATCCAAAAATTTCACCTCCAACTCAATTAAAACCAGCCTGCTCAGAAGAATTCAGAAACCTGCAGGTATTAAAATACTGCAAAACAATTTTATTATGCTGAGATCACATTTCATTCATCATACAGGTGAAATTTAAATGTAATTCAATTGGTTTTCAAACAGAGAGTCCCAAATGTTTTTAGACAAAGATCATAACAGAAGTTCACTAACAAGGAATACAGCCCTCACACTGAAACAGAGTGTCAGTCAAGATAACTTCCGGCATTTAGAAATAAATTGTTTTCTGGACATGGGCAGTGGTAATATTGCCTAACCTTACTTCCCTCGAGATAAAGCTAGTGGGGGTTTGCCTTAAACTGCTGAAATCCTGGTGTTAACAGTGCACCTGAAATGATGTGAATTAGAAAATTCCATAATTATGTCTGAGTGATGAAAGAACTGCATTATATGTTCAATTCAGTGGCATGTCATTTGGAGAGTAACTTGGAAACAATTCCCATCTGCACCCTCAGGTGGATGTTGGATGTTAAAGATCTCATGGCACTATTTCAAAGAAGAGCAGGGAAGTTATCCCAGTGTCATCACCAATAATTACCTCTCCATCAAAATCACATGAACAAATTATCTGGTCATTATCACATGGCTGTGCATAAATTGACTGGTGCACTTCCTACCTTTAAACATTGACTAAACTTCAAAAAGGCTTAATTGCTGTAAAGCAGTTTGGGACGTCTGGCAATCTTAAAAGGTGCTGCATAAATGCAAGACATTCTTTTTTTCTTTTTGAAGGTAGATCTCACAGAACTGGGAGGTGCCAACCAAATACCAAATAAACTTGGTGGGTTGCTATTGTTGCAGATGGGGGAAGTGATGTGGGATAATTTCCCCATTTTCTCACCTCTCAGCTGACCACATCAAGATTTATTTTTGAGAAGGAGTGTTTTATGCCTTGAATGCTGTGAATTTAACGAACAGGCACAAAACAAGCTTTCTTTTACATTTAAATCAAAAGAAAGGATAAATGTTTATTTCTCACAATGCATGAAATGTAACCACAACAAACATTCACTCCTCACACATACTAGGCATACACACAAGAAAAGATGATTTTTAAAGATGTAGCATGCACTTAAATTACTCAAAGGATAAAAGAAACAGGTCACTTCCTTAAACAGTCCCTAACATGGTGGTTGAAACATTGCAGGCCTGAAAGATTCGCTCTTGGTTCCCTGAAGACAATGGAGGCTGGAAGTTTGTGGCTTTTCGGTCAAAATTGTGGTCCAGCTCAGTAGTAAAGAAATATGATCATGCAAGTAAAACAAATTAGCCCTACTTTACTGCCTAAGATTATTTTATTTTTGTGGCAGGAATTAATCTTGTGTTGGATGAGAGATAACTTCTCTCTGGTCTTGGTATCCCAGACTGACTCACTGGGCTGCCCTTGTGGATTAATAAGGTATTGGCTATCTACAACCTGTTTCAGTCCTGTGAGAGCAGTATTGATGTATTCCATTGTCCACACGATGGATTGATGTCAGATGTAATTGACTCATAATGGGGAATTAATGATATCCCATCAAAATTCTAGCCATGAATAGCCTCCTGAATGTCTTCATTTGAAATCCATTTTCATGGGCCAGCAGGTTTAACAGCCACCTTTACTTTAAGTTTCAACTGAAATGGAGAGGTGGTCATCAACACCTGGGAAGGCCATTTACATTTTAACAACTTTCCAGAGACATGTCCAGACATGAAGTTAGTCCCTATCTGTATAGAAACCATAAAATAAGTCACCTGACTCTCTGGAGTCCATTTTGTGAAGGTACAGTGTCCATATTCCATGTTGATTTTTAAGAGCAGTGTCTATCTTCTACAAGATATGCATATGACATGACTGTGGCATTGTAGCCTACCCTGCAGATGCACATGTCTCAGTCACAGTGCACTAGTGGTACAGTGGATACTTGGTAATAATGGGGGGGATACTGATCAAACAGGCTACACTGCCAATACAGTATTGAACTGTATGTTATTGCAAAGCACACAATACAATCCTAACTTGCACTTTGCAGATGATGGAGAGTCTTTGAGGGGTCTGCAAATGATTCCCAAAAGCCCTTCCACCACCTATAAGGTACAATTCAGGAATGCGATCGATACCCTCCACTTCCCTGCATGAGTGCAGCTCCAACAACACTCGAGAAGCGTGACTCCATCCTTGATAAAGTAGTTCACTTGATCAGTAACCCATCCACCACCTTAAATAATTACTCCTTCCATCACCAGCACTATGTGGCTCCAGTAGTATGGTCTGCAAGATGCATTGTATGACTTCGCCAGGGTTTCTTCAACAGCACCTCCCAAAATCGTAAGCTCTACCTCATCAAAGGCATGGGCAGCTGATGCACGGGAACATCACCATTTCCAAGTTCTCCTCTAAGTCACATATCATCCTAATTTAAAAATATATCGCCAATTCTTGTCATTGTTAGATCAAAATCCTGCAGCTCCCTATCTAAGTTAATAGTCTTGAGATAAAGAAATGAGATAATCTTGGTCATCTCGTTTCACAATGTTTCTTGTTTCAGCAAAGCTAAACAGCACAGTGAGCTAACTCTACTGTGTCACATTAAACCCAAAAGCAGCCTGGGAATGAACAACTCTCACCATTTCATTATTTCTAGTTACAATACAAATCTACAAGTTATTTATAAGTAAAAAGGAAGCAAAAGCCTTAATTATTAGCGAGTAACCCAAGTCCTAACCATGCTTTTTTTTATGTATACTCAACTAGGGTTTCTTACACCACACAGATGACAGCAGTTCAAGAAGGCAGCTCACCACCATCTTCTCAAGAACAATACAGGATGGGCAATAAATGCTCTCCTTGTCAGTGAAGCCCACATCCTGTGAATGAATAAATAAAATTGCAGTTTTTTTTAACCTTACCTTTAACACTTGTGCAGCATATTTGATAAACATTTCCACATCACCAACATGCTCCACAACCTCAGAGGCTACAACAGCATCAAACATGCCAGTTGCTTCATCTGCCATTTCCTCCAGAGAGCAGGCAGCGTACTGCACTTGTTCTTGCAGGACTGGATCAAATGATTTGTGCATCTCCGCTGTTCTGATGTTATCGTTCAAAGGATCAATTCCAGTAACCATTGCTCCAAGCCTACCAAGCGGCTAAATAAGTCAAAAGTAACATTAACAATTGTCTATGAACATTTGAGAAAAGCACCATTTTATAGCCAAGGTAAAAAGCCGAAGTAAAATCAAACATATATCTTTAGCTAAACGTTTTTTTTCTTAAAGAAATATATAGGTTGAATCCAATGAATACATCCAAAATTGTCACAGGAAGTACAAACTCAAGTTCAGGAAAGAGACACAGCCAGTTTAGGCCAAAATGCTTCATAAATATGGTAGTTAATGTCTGGTACAGACTGTCTAAGGCAACAGATCACTTTTACTGGAGGAATTGGTAGAAATTTGAGGCAGTGAGTAATTGACATTTTTCGTTTGAATCTAACCCAGAGCTGTCCAGCTAACAGCCAGCCAAAGGGTTACGTGCGACCCACAAAATTTCCCACAGCGAGGGTTCGGGAGAGGGAAGCGGTGAGCAAGAGGGAGCAGGAGGGTCAGCGAGCGGGAGAGGCAGCAAGCAGCTCGGGGAGGGAAGCAGTGATCAGGAAGGTCGGGGAGGGAAATGGTGAATGGGAGGGTCAGCGAACAGGAAGAGGGTGCTGAAGGCAGTGAGCAGGAGGTAAGTAGAAAGAGCTTTTAAGTTATTAAGAGTTTTAAGTTATTAAGAGTTAGTTCTTCACTGAGTGAAAAATCACTTTATCATCTGCTTTGGATTGCCACTACCCAGATAGTGTAGATATATCTGCTCTCGTAAATGCTCTCGTCCAGTGTTCACACCGAAGGTATGTGTTATTTGTTATCTTTTGTTGCTTCTTTCTAAATAAATGTCTTTCAGGCCTAATACTTCAATTCTTTTTTGGGTGCTTGTGCTTTGTATATACTGTTACAACGTACAAGCGATCATCTTTCATTTGGGTGTAAAAATATTTCATTTTAGTAATGTGGGCCACAGTTCGTGTCTAAGGTAAAATGTGGCCCTCTTGTGGTTGTAAGCTGGACAGCCCAATGGACGGTCGTGCCTTTTCGTATCACACTCTCCCAGGTCCCTATCCTTCAGATTTTTTATTGTGGTAAAGGTACCATAACAATGCTCGTTAAGATGTTCTCTATTCTGTAAGTAAACAGTGAATCCATTTATCATTATCACAAGTCTTTAACATACCTCACTTAGTAGCCCTCCTCCACAGCCAATATCTAATATTCGTAAACCATGAAGAGGACATCCTAACTGCTGTTTTTCACTATTTGTCAACAATGTGTCACTAAGAAAGATCAGAGAAAAAAATAATAACCCATGTAGAACATTTCCCTCAAGGGTGCCTTTAAAGTGCTACAATGGGAAAAAGAAAGCAATGCCTTAAGTTAACTGTATTCAATTCTGACAATATGTTCATCCCTTAGGAAAAAATGTCCTGATTTACAGGTTATAAAATCAGGACATGTCAGTAATACAGATAGTAACTGACTAGTTTTAGGCATAAATAAATGGTATTTAAATCAAAAGTTGGATGCAATAGCTTTCATCTTTCATTTAAAGCCATCAGTCAGATTTTTAAAAGTGTTTTGCTTAATAAAACCAGAGCATTGAGTTGGCCCAGTGAATGTTCCTGGAACATTATAGGAGAGTTAACAAAACTGGAACAATCTTGATATAATTTGATGTCTGGCATGCATGACTTATAACTTAAAAAATCATGGTTTATTCGTTGGTTGTGTCATTTTCTTCCCAGGTTGAGTGCTATGGATTTCCAACTCTATCTGTCCTGCTCTTACACATTCTACATAACTCAACTGCAACCAGTCCATTATGCCCATCATCCATTTTCTCCTCTGTTTCCCCCCTACATTTCCTGCCAAGCTTCCCCTCCAATAACTGTCTCTGTCTACTGTCCGCTATCTGGTGCAAGTATTCTATCTTTCTCTCTTTTATGTCATGCACTAATTTCCTCTTTCCTCCAGCCATTTCCAGCACTTCCTCATCATTCTTTCTGCCTGTGTAGGATATGTGGAATATTATCCTATATGCCCACATCCCGAATGCATTCAGCTTATCAATAGTCTCTTTATTTGCTGTCCGTGACTCCAAGTCATAAAACATAGATGACAAATTGTAGCACCTCAGCATTCTTTCTCTAAGATTCAGGTTCAATTTCTTTGATGTTAACACGTCTTTCATCCTGACAAGGCTGGTCTTAGCTATCTCAGTTCTCCTTCAGATCTCATAATCACATCTCTCCCTCGTCTGTGATAATCTGTCCAAGGTATGTGAATCTTTTCACTTGTCTATTTACTTCAATTTTCAAATCCAGGATTAGGTCTCTGCTTATCACCATTATCTTGGTCTTCTTCACATTCATTCTTAATCCATAATCCTCACTCTTTGCTTTCATTTTATTTACAGAACTGAATAAAAACATGCTGGATTGAGATTTGTCTGAAGATAGGGAAAAAAGAGATTAACTTCTTGGATGTAGAGCTGCACTAACCCCAGTAAAGACACAAATGCTCACAAGTATGCAGTGCCTGGGCATGCTTAGGGTTTGTACAACATGAGCATATAAAACATCAACCAGAAACTTTGGTTTTAGAAACCAGTGGATTGAAATCAGATAAAGCTTCATACTACACTTAAAGCTATTAGAGAGATATTGAGCAGAATTTTCCTAACAATTTGGAGGTGAAGCGGCCTGGAAAATTGGACTATACAATGCCGGATTGGTTCCCCAAGGTGCGCTATTTGCATCTCTCTGCACTTTTCCTGGAGGCAGGTGCCCAGCCATGATGGCAACACCCACCCATCCCACCACCAAGAGCAGAGGGAAGGCAAACTAATTAAGGAGCCACTTAATGATAATTATCATAGCAATACAGCAATTCTGCCAGTGTTGTGTGGATACCCCGCTGTATTCACATCACAGCAAGTGAGAGAAGGCAGCTTCACTGCAGGGAGGGCAAGGCTGTGTTACACTGAAAGAAATCCAAATGTCTCTGGTAGAAAATGACAGGGCTATGATCTCCTCATGTCACATGCAAATTCCTGGAGACAGATGTGTCCAATTATCATGGGCTTAATGAGGTGTCAGCCTCTCCCCTGATTGTGGTGGTGGCTCCAGTGCTTCCCTACCATTCCAATGGTTTGGGCCTTAGCAGCGCTTCCAATGGTCACATGGTGAGGGTTGCTGGCTCCCTCCCCCTTGCAGTCGGCAGCACATTCCGCAGTTCCTGCCTCCAGAACTGGCCAACTTTACTTAATTGGGCAACGAACAGGGAGAAGATCTATTAACTGACCACCTCCCATGAAGTGCAGCCAGAAGGCGAACTGCTGTGTTAAGCAGGTTCACAACATGGAAATTATCCCAACATTGTGTTCCCAACACTTGTGGTAAAATTTAGCCTACTATATTCACTCAAAACATATAAATGTATTTTATAGTCTTCACTCAACATTAAGAACAAGGAGACAAGCAATGCACTAGTTCTAAATGACAAATTAAATCAGAATATTATTTTTTGGTGGATTTTCATTCAATACCTTTGGACAAACCTCTTTAATTTGTTAGATGCATAACCATGGCATTTACTTCCACAAGTTTACAAGTCTCAGTTGAAGAGTATCCTTCAGCCCATTTGATTTTACCATTCTAAATTATCAACCCTATTGTCTTTCCATTTATAGCATCCATCTGTTTCTTAAATGAGCCTAGTGACCTATTCACATCCACCTTCTCTGGTACTTTCTCCAGTTGTTAATCACTCTCTGTGAAATGATGCTATAATGCATATGTAGGAAAATGGTACTTAGATGATTAATCAGATGGATCTCAAATCAAAATAGCAGATGAGGTCAGTTCAAAATAAAATTGCCATTACAACCTGTTCGTACGTTAATTAAATTCCTTCATTTTCCTCTCCCCCCTTCTCCTAAAACTAGATAAATGCTCGTTAAGGTGGAACCTATATAAGAATTTATAAAACTCACTGCCTAACTGAGGCAAAGACTCTAGTCTCATCCAAAAGAGAAGTTACCACCCGGAGGCTACCCATTCTCTTCTTTCTTGAAAAAAAATTACATAAAGCATATTTGTAACCATGTAATAAAAGAGTTTCCAAAAATAAAATATGTTGATATAAGTAAAGCACAGCATCACCTTGTACAGTTGTACTGCATGCTCATTGGCAATTTAATCAACCCCTCTTCTCCAAAATCATATAATAAGGCATTTGTAGGGCAGTTTTTCTGGTCTCCTAAATGTCACAAATTCTAAAATCAACTTATATATTTTCACCGTATGTGGTGAACTGAAATGTTACCGTACCGGATAAAAGGAACACGGAGGTCATTTAAAGCATGTAGAGCTGCAAATTCTCCATTTCTATCCCACCAATTTTGTGACAACGCCTGAAACTTCTTCATTTCACCAGGTTCCACAGTTGTCTTTGATGTGCTGTACATCCTAGTGCAGTGAAGAAGCAAATCACAGTAAATAATGCATCTCACAACCTCTTCAAAAACTGAAAGTTTTTTTCTTTAACCAGTTGACATTTAATGTTAGATATTATGAATAGGTTTTTGTCGGAAAAGCTTGAAGTGCTTTTCAGGTCAGCATTCCATTTAATCGGCAGCCACTGCCATCATCCTTAAGTTTAGTTCCAGTAGATCATTAACTTAGAGCATGTGATATTTCACAAACAGAGAATGACATTATTGTACACATACAGATAATGAAAGCCATTGCATTCCTGTTAATTTGATAAGTTTAAATATATTTTCTTCTGAAAAAGCAAGGTGCTTGCCTGATCCCCTATGACTAGGCAGAGAGAAATTTTTGAGAACACTTCTTTATTTTGCTATAGCAGATATCAAAGGCAGTGGGGGAAAAAGAGAGCCTCAGAATCCAATCAGCCGGAAGATGGAGCAGGTACAAATAGGCTGAACGGCAGTTTCTCATCCTGATATGAGATTAAAAGAAAGTGTCTGTTTTTCTTAGTGGTAGATGGCATTCTCATTCCAAGTCAGAAGGTTGTGGGTTCATGTTCCACTGCAGCACATAATATTGGCTGATACTCCAGTGCAGTTCTGAGGGTATGCTGCATTACAGCTGCTGCCTCTTGGAAGAAATGCTAAACTGAGGCTCCCTTCACCTGTTCAGGTGGATGTAAAAGATCCCTTTGTATCTTTTCAAAGAAGAACCAGGTGTTCTCCAACTTTCCTAGTCAACATTCAACACCACTGCCCCTGGCCCCGCTGTGGCAGCTTGCTGTACACAAACTGGTTGTTACCTTTCCTAACAAAACAATGACTACACCTCAAAGGTAATTCATTAGATAGGAAGTCTCCTGAGGATGTGAAAGAGACTACAGAAAGCGGAAGGACACAGATCTAAGGTGATTGGCAAAAGAATCAAAGATGTTATGAGAAAAAACCTTTTTACTCCACAAGAGATTATGACAGTGTGGTGGAGGCAGATTCAATTGTAGCTTTCAAAAGGGAATTCGATAAGCACTTGAAGGGAAGAATTGTAGAGGATGGGCAAGTGGGAATAGCTAAATTGTTCTTGCAGTTGCTAGCAGGGGCTTGATGGGCTGAACGACTTCCTTCTGTGTCACTCTATGATTCTAGGCCTTTGATTAAACTTTTGGCCATCTGCCCTAAAGTGGTTCTTTTGCAAATTTTGTTTTATAGCACTTTGGTGAAGATCACTGGGATGTATCATTATGTGAAAGGCAATATATAAATGCAAGTTTTTGTACAAATGCAAGGTTTATTTTGTTACTATTTATGGTTGATTACCTTTGTGACAAAGTCCTTTAGCCTAAAACGCTCCCTGTACTCCTCTCTTCCAGCTTTTTGCTATTCCTTCCAAACTTTACATCTCTAATATTGCTTCAGTCATTGCCCCTACTTCCCACTATTAGCTGCAGGGTTTTTTTTGCCTATATACTTGGAATAGTATCTTAAGGACACGATATAAATATCCAAGCAGTTGTTGAATCCATTAATGTGGGTGACCATGAATCTCACTGAAATTCACTCTCGAAACTTGCCAAAGCTTTTAAAAATGTCTCTTGTGAAATTGCAGCGCATCCTGGTGGTCCTTCAGCAGGGAACGAAATCACAAATATTTATGTGGTCATTTCTCACCGGCTGGCACGCCTGCAGCTGTGAGGTGCCTTCGCGCTGCTATAGCCGCTTGTTCCGGGGGCCGCGCCGTCTGTGCACGGTTGCAGACTCGTGGCTGTTGGCTTTCGGAATCTGGACTCTGCCAGCACCGTGTTCCAATCACAGAACGCAACCGGGACAGCGCGTTCCAGAACCCCAAAAGCGCGCCCAAACTGAGGGCTCCTCCCCGAGCTGCACAACAACAACAACCTTCTCCACATTGCCATCGCCGCCGTTGCTGCAGCTCACTATCGGTGCAACAGATATTGCAGTCCGGCGGAAATACGTGCACCTGACAATTCTATCCAATTTCATCCCCAGATGCGGTGGTTGTACAATTTGCACAGCACGTTACCAGACTGAGTCTGAGACAATTTTAAACTCTTGCGATTAATTACTTAAGATACACTGACTATTAAGTGAGCATTTTGATCCCCGATGAGTTTTTAAAATTATGTACAAGACCATGACTGTTATGCCTTGTCGTTCACAGATGTTCAAAATAAGATACTGCCGGCCGTACTGTGTTTTCCCAGTGCTTTGTGTTGGAGCGTTGGTTGCATCTCGATAAGTTTTAATGAAGTCTTCGTAGTCTGAAATAGGTTAACTTTAAGTCTTCATTAACTACTCTTCATTAACTACCAGAAATATTTACAAATATACAGTAAAGGGTACAAACTAGGAGTTGTTCCCATGCACAGGGTTCTGACCAACATCAAACTGACCCTGGGTGTGGATTATGTGTTGTCTTACATCACTGTGTGGGCGGTACTGCACTGGGTCCTACATTAACCCTATATGTGCCAAACCATTATACTACACCACCACCCCCCCCCCCCCCCCAACCCCTTTCCAGGTCTTTATCCAATGTATTTGGAGTTTACTTCATGTCTTCATTGTTATCACTACCCCACCTCCACACTTCAAGTCCTTGAATTTAAAGGATCAGGAGGTCTGGAGGCCATATTCCATATCTCATTCACACTTCTGTCAGAGGAATGGTACACTCTGTCATTGCTGGTTCTTTCTGTAGGTTTGGAGGTTGAGTTGGCATCTGGGTACCTTTTCATTCTTTTCCATTTTCTTGTGTTGAACCGCATTTGGTTGGTTCAGCTATTGTATTGATCAGGTAGTTACTACTCTAGCTCATTTCTTGCAACATGGATTAACATTGTGTTTGTCTCCTTGTCGCTTCTTTCATTTTTTATGTTGTCATGTGGGTTGTCTCGATGTCCTCCGTGGCTGAGGAAGTGCATTCCTGTGACGAGAAGGTGGTTTAGTGGTACACTCAACCCTCCTTTTCATTGTTGGTCATGGACGGCTGCTACCAGGTTCCAGCATTTTTCATGGCTTTGGCATGCTGGCTGACTCAAAGATTTGTTTGCCACCATACCTTGGTGGCTCCAAAATCATGCCTATGACTGAAAGCGGAATTTCTCTGGGTTCATAGAATAGTGTGTCTATAGTTCGAAGCCAAAGATCTTTTAGTCACAATCCTTTGTCTGACAGGACTGTGACGCTGGCTCCTGTGTCTAATTTGTCTGGCAGAATTTCTGGTCTTGGTCCTAGGAACTCGGTTGCAGGTTGAGCCAATTGAAGATGCAGTAAAGTATTCTTGTATCCTGGGTATCAGTTCATTCCATAGGTGAAATATAGGGTTCTTCCTGGAAATCAGACAAAGAGAGATGGAGATTAGGAGTCACAAATAGCTCTACCTTTGTCCATTGCTGGCTGGTGCAGACTTATCGTCTGCCATCCTTTGTGTTGGCTTTATACGATGCAAGGTGTGTTACATTCCAGGGGGTTTGATGTATTAGCCTTTGTTTGCTTTGTTCACTTTCAATCTGCTCAGAAATTTCCAGAAACCAGCATGTGATCAACTGCAGCCATTTTATCAGCCCAGCAATTGTCTACTTTGAAAAAATGGAAAAGATAATTTTATAAAGTAGCCAGGCTGATGTAGATATATATAAAATTTTCTTCCTGTCTCCTGATGGAACAAGATTCAATGGAGTCTTCTCTTCTGCTGTGGTAAGGAGTTTTAATTTTCTACCCTCAGGTTTGAAAATCTTTCTTTGGAGTTTTTTCCTGACAGTTTTTGCTCAGCGCCTCTGCTTCTGGAGCTTCTTTTCAGGTCAGAGTTTGTCTCAGTCTTCCAGCATTTGGGTTTTTCTCTGCATTTAGTGAGGTTTTGGGATTTTTCCACCAGCTGCCGCCACATCGTGAGGTGTTGGTTACATCTCGGTAGGTTTTAATGAAGTCTTTGTCGTCTGAAGTAGGTTAACTGTAAATCTTTATTAACTACTTGAATTATTTACAAATATACAGTGAAGGATACAAGCCAGGAGCTGTGTCCATGCATAGGTCTGCACATGGATCTGTCCAACACTGACCCTGGGTGTGGGTCATATGCTGTCTTACATTGCTGTGCGTGCGGTACTGTACTCAGTCCCACATTAATCCTATATGTGTCGGATCCTTATACTACACTTTGTTTTTATTTCAGAGCTCCAGCATCCACAGTAATTTGCTTTCATAAAATTAACAATTAACTTTCATAATTAAACTGAACACCTTAAGGGTCTTGTTTAGCTTGTTTTTTTCTCAAAACATTATTCATGACATCACTCAGGTGGTAAAATGTTGTGCCTCTTCTTCTGCACTAAAGCAGCGCACTGCAGTCAGTCTTTGGCTTGACAGTTCTTCTCCTCAAGCTCTGCGTTACAATTCTGCAGCTTATGTTTCTTTCCAACCACTCTATGTGTCTGGCTTCCACCAGTTTCTCAGATTCCTGCTGTGCTCGCTCTGCTTGCCCTTTAGCATTTGTGTTCCCTCTTTTAAAAGCTCCAGCATTTCTCGCGGTTTGTTATCGGTCTCCAGTAAATCATTCTCTGACTGTGATATAGTGGTAACCCGCATCTGCAGTTCACTAAGTTGCTGTCTGAACTCAACATTATCATTCTTTTCTTTTTCAAGTTCCTCTGTTTGAAGTGCATGCTGTTGAGGTTTCGACCTGAAGTTCAGGATCTCCTTCTTGGGTGCTTCTTCTGTTAACATTACAGCTTGCAGTTCCTGTTTCATATGCTGCTTTTCAGCTTGTCACATTATGTCCTGCTCAACCTTCACCATGTTAGGGACTTTATTCTATAGTTGGAACTTTTCATCTCGGAGTGTTGGAAGTTTCTGGAAATCTTCTTCTTTAGCTCCCTGAACTTTCCAAATTAGCTCTTCTTCCTTGTCTGTCAATTGAAGCAAGACTTAGCTACTCCTATACTCAAATCCTTTTGCGATGAAGGCCAACTTATCATTAGCTTTCCTGACTGCTTGCTGCACCTGCATGTTAGCTTTCAGTGACTTATTGACAAGGACACCCAGGTCCTTTTGTACATCTACAGAAGATCTTCCCTGAAAATTTGAAAGAAAAACTTTGTCATGCTACTTTTGCTAGCTTACTGTTCTGGGTCATTTACACCAATACATAAAGAAAACTTGTTGTGCTTAGCAGGATTTGTCTTTTTTCTCCTTTATTCTTTCATGGGATTTGGGCATCGTCAGTAAGGCCAGCATTTGTTGCCCATTCCCATTTGCCTTTGAACTGAGTGGCATGCCACACCATTTCAGAGAGCAATTAAAAGTCAACCACATTGCTGTGGGTCTGGAGTCAAAGTAGGCCAGACTGCGTAAGGACAGCAGATTTCCTTCCCTAAAGGAAATTAGTGAACCAGATGGTTGCTTTACAACAATTGATGATAGTTGTCATGGTCGCCATTACTGAGACTAGCTTTATAATTCCAGATTTTTAAAAATTATTTGAACTGAAATTCCACCAGCTGCTGTGGTGGTGTTTGGGCATTAACCTGAGCCTCTTGGTTACTAAACTATTGACATTAGCACTACACCACCATCTCCCCTGCTACCTTTAGAATTGACTGCCCATTAGGAATGATGGGTATTTCGTTAATCTACTCTTGGTACAGGAATTTTGGCTACAGTACTCTTACTTCAAAAGAAACACATCAGTGAGCTATTAGCTTGTAGACTTAAGATTTCCTTGAGATCTAGGCTAAACTGAATGGATTGGAAGGAAAGAAACAGAGTCTTCTTAGACATTGCTTTTCATTTTGACATTGCAAGGAATCATAAGGGTGTGATTTAAAAACATCTGGGAGGTTGTCAGTAATTACAAGAACCTTTTAGAAAGCAGAGCCCAGCTTTACTATCTTGGTTATTTTTAAACAAAGTAACTGAATTAGTGGATGATGGCAGCCTCACAAAAATTGTATATCTTGATTTTAAGAAAACTTTTGATGAAGTACTAACATAAAAATAACTATTACATTTCAGAATATGGAACTCATGGTCAGATATTATGCAGGATAAGAAATTGGTTGCATTTCCTAGATAGGAAATCTTCAATGGGACAAGGTTATAACTGAAGTCCCCTAAAGTCCTATGTTAGAATGCTGTTCATCAGCTTCATAAACAATTTGGATGAGACCATTTAATTGAACAATTTAGAGATTTTCAGATGACACAAAAGGAACCTGATATTTAGGAATTTAAATGAAATAAGCCTGATCAAATTAGATAGGTTTTGGGAATGGGTCCTTCTCTGACATCCTTCAAGGTGAAAAAAATAGCCTTTTCCATTTGGACCTGTAAAATTCCAGGCATAAGCATACAAAATGAGGTTGCCTGATTAGGGTACAGAGCTGACAGGGACCTGGAGTGATCATATTCAACACAGGGCCACCAGCAAGGCAAGGTAGGGTTTTCGGCTGCTAGATCAGAACAAATTAAAAGTAAAGATACTGAGGGTCTACAAAGCCTCTGTGTGATCACAGATGGACCATTTTTTCAGTTTTTCTCCATCATGCATGGCAGGAGATACTGTGGCCAAAAATATTACCCAAACTTAAATTTCCCATTTTATTTTTATAATTAAAAAAAACCACATTTCTGTTTGCTTCTAAGCAGTTTGAATGCCTGGTGGAAGGAGTTCATATTAAATGGTGTGTACCATGTTTTGACAGTGGTCTTTACAGATCAGATTTTTTTTTCTAGTCCTGTGGCTGCATTTGTAAAATAAATGACTATCATGAAACTCCAACACTTCAAGCAAGTTAAGGATAGGAAAAATTTTTAAAATGCAGCCAGTTAATTCCACACTAGTTAAAAAAATGGAAAAACAGGTGAGCATCAACAAGATTTGCTAATTGTGACTGATGCGAAATATATTTCCACAACTGAAAAGTCTACAGGAAAATTGAGATCATAATCTCTCCTGCAATTGTAGATATGTGAATCAAATTCAAAGGTAAGATAGTTGATTTCAGGTCAATTGGTACCTTTAAAAATAAACTGGATTGATAATGCAAACTGAGGATCATAGAAATATTCAGAATAGATATTTTTCACAGGGGATAGGAAATTAGTGTTCCTTAGACACCCCACAGGTGTGGTATGGCAAACAAGAAGTCTAGGGCAGTGTCATCATACACAAATCATATCTCACTCTACCATTATATTAACTCAGGACCGATTCTTTGCAATTTGATGAGAGGTCTAGGAGATCATGCTTGGAGTAGCACCAGGCATACGTAAAATGAGGTGCCAACCTGAAGAAGCTACTACACCGGACTAGTAGTTATACTGTTGGACAGAGCATTACACAAGAAATCATAGGAGCTTGTTACAAAGGGAATGTAATATTGTGGGGAACTTGAATCTTCATATAGACTGGGACAATCAAATTGGCAAGAGTGGTCTAGAATATATCAGTTTGTAGAATGTGTTTGTGACAATTTCTTGGACCAATACATTTTGGAGCCAATTGCAGGAGAAATTATGATCTCAATTTTCCTGTAGACTTTTCAGTTGTGGAAATATATTTTGCATCAGTCACAATTAGTATTATTAGATCTAGAATTGTGTAATGAAGCAAGGTTAATTAGTACTGTTGTAGTTAAAGACCCACTAGGAAATAGTGATCATAATACCATTGAATTCCAGGTTAATTTTGAAAGTGACTTACTCCAATTACAAACAAGAATCTGCCAATTACATAATTTTGAGGGGAGAACTGGCTAGGGTAAGTTGGGTAAATAGACTAAAAGGTATGGCTGTTAATGAACAGTGGGAAACATTTAAAGAAACAATTCAAAATGTTCAACAAGAATACATTCTATGGAAAAACAAAAACTCAGCAAGACAGACCCGCCCATGGCTCATTCAGGAAGTTATGGATAGTCAGCAGTTCTGGCAGCATCTCTGGAGAGAGAAACAGAGTTAAAGTTTCGAGTCCAAGTTTCATTCCAGAAATATACGGTAACCTGGGGGCCAAAAAGAGTGAGGAACTTAGGGAAATTAATATTAGCAGTGAAAAAGTATTGGAAAAACTTAAGGGACTAAATGCAACAAATCCCTGGCGCCTGACAGCCTACCTAGGGCTCTAAAGGAGATAGCTGCAGAGATAATGGATGCACTGGTTATGATTTTCCTGAATTCACTGCATTCGGGAATTCCATCAAATTGGAAGTTGGCAAATGTTACTCCATTTTTCAAGGATGGAGGGAGAGAGAAAACAGGGAACTACAGACCAGTTAGCCGAAAATCAGTTGTTGGAAAAATGCTGGAATCTATTATTAAGGAAGAGTTAACATTCCACTTAGAAAACCAAAGTATGATTAGAACAAGTCAACATAGTCTTACTAAAAGGAAATCCTGTTTAACAAATTTATTGGAGTTTTTTGAGAATGTAACCAGTAAGGTAGATAAGAGGACCAGAAGATGTAGTATATCTGGATTTCCAAAAGGCTTTCGATAAGGTGTCACACAAAAAGTTAATGGGCAAGATAAGTGTGCATGGAGTTGCAGGTAATATTAGCATGGATAGAAGATTAGTTAACAGAGAGGGAGAAAGCAGAGGTTTAGCATAATTGGGGCTTTTTCAAGTTGGCAGGCAGTGAAGAGAGGAGCGCCACAAGGATCAGTGATGGGGCCTTAGCTACTTACAAGCTTTATTATGAAGAGACATAAGATTAATGTATCTAAGTTTGCTGATGGTACAAAGCTAGGTGGAAAGGAAAGCTGTGGGGAGGACACAGGCTGCAAAGAGATATAGACAGGTTGAGTGGGCAACAAAATGACGGATGTAAAGTGTGAACTTATTCACTTGGTCGGAAGAAGAGCTGAATATTTAAAGGGTGAGAATTTTCTAAGTGTGGATGTTCAAAGACACTTGGGCGTGCTCATTAAAGGAATGTATAAAGTTACACAGGTACAGCAAGCAATTAGGAAGGCAAATGGCATGTAGGCCTTTATTGCAAAGGGTTTGGAGTACAGTAATAAAGAAATCTTGCCACATTTGTGCATAGTTTTGGTGAGACATAGAAAATAGGAGCAGGAGTAGTCCATTCGGCCCTTCAAACCTGATCCACCATTCATTATGATCATAGCTGATCATCCAACTCAATAACCTGTTCCCGCTTTCTACCCATATCCTTTGATCCCTTTCGCCCCAAGAGCTATATCTAACTCCTTCTTGAAAACATACAATGTTTTGGCATCAACTACTTTCTGTGGTAGCCAATTCCACAGGCTCACCACTCTCTGGGTGAAGAAATTTCTCCTCATCTTGGTCCACGTCGGGAATACTGTTTGCAGTTTTTGTGTCCACATTTCAGAAAAGATATACTTGCGTTGGAGGCAGTACAGCGAATATTCATTAATATTGGACCTTGGGACAAGGGGGTTGTCCTAAGATGAGAGGTTGAGCAAATTGGGTGCATTCTCTCTGGAGTTTAGAAAAATGAGAGGCAATCTTACTGAAACATACAAGATTCTGAAACGGCTTGAGAGGGTAGACTCAGAGATTGTTTCTCCTTGTCGGGATAAAGTCTCAGAATAAGGGGCTGATCATTTATGACTGAGATGAGGGGAAATTACTTCACTCAAAGGGTTGTGAATCTTTGGAATTGTCTGCCCCAGGGTGTTGTGGCTGCTCCATCACTTAATAAATTTATGGCTAGGATAGATGCATTTTTGATCTCATGGAACCAAGGGATATGGGGAATGGGCAGGAAAGTGGAGTGGAAGGCCAAGATCTAGCCATGATCATATTGAATGGTGGAGCAGGCTCAAAGAGCCATATGGTCTACTTCTGCTCCTACTTCTTGCATACTTGTGACATGCATATTAAAAAAACAGAAGCAACATGTTACAGGGGAGGCAGTGGCAAAGTGGTATTGTCACTGTATACTGGGTGAGAAATCCAGGAACCCAGGGTAATGCTCTAGGGACCCAACCTTGAATCCCACCACAGCAGATGGTAGAACTTGAATTCAATAAGTACCTGGAATTAAAAGTCTAATTATGACCATGAAACCATTGTCAATTGTTGTAAAAACTCATATCTGGTTCACTGACGTCCTTTAGGGAAGAAAATCTGCCGTCCTTACCTAGTCTGTGACTCCAGATCTGCAGCAATGTAGTTGACTCTTAATTGCCTTCTGAAATGGCCTAGCAAGCCACTCAGTTGCATCAAACCGCTAAAAGCAAGTCAATAAGGAATGAAACTGAACCGACCACCTGGCATCGACCTAAGCACCAGAAACAAACTCAGCTCTGTCGCCCCTGCAAAGCCCTCCAAAATTGGGAGAGATGTCTGACAGATGAGTAAAGCAACAGCCTGACATAATCACACACATGGAATCATACCTTACAGATAATGTCCCAGACAGTAGAGGTGGTGGCACAATGGTAAACAGTCGGGAGGGAGTTGCCCTGGGAGTTCGCAACATTGACTCCGGACCCCAAGATGTCTCATGGCACCAGGTCAAACATGGGCAAGGAACCCTCCTGCTGATTACTACGTACTGCCCCACCTCAGCTGATGCATTAGTACTCCTCCATGTAGAATAAATCTTAGAGGAAGCACTGAGGGTGGCAAGGGCACAGATGAACTTTGGGTGGGGGACTTAAGTCCATAACCAAGAGTGGCTCAGTAGCACCACTACAGACCAAACTGGCCAAGTCTAAAAGGACATAGTTGCTAGATTGGGTCTGCGGCAGGTGGTAAGGGAACCAACAAGAGGGAAAAACATACTTGATCTCATCCCCACCAACCTGCCTGCTGATGTATCTGTCCATGACAGTATCGGTAGGAGTGAACACCGCACAGTCCTTGTGGAGGCAAAGTCCTGTCTTCACATTGATGACACCTTCCATCGTGTTATGTGGCACTACCACCATGCTAAACGAGATAGATTTTGAACAGGCCTAACAGCTCAACTATGAAGCACTCTAGGCCATCAGCCACAATCTGTAACCTTATGGCCCAGCATATCCCCCACTCTACCATTATCAACAAGTCAGATCAACCCTGGATCATTGAAGAATGCAGGGGGGCATGCCAGGAACAACACTAGGCACACCTAAAAATGAGACATCAACCTGGCAAAGCTACAACACAGGACTACTTGCATGCCAAACAGCATAAGCAGCAGGGGATAGACAGAGATAAGCGATCCCACAATTAATGGATCAGATCGAAGCTTTGCAGTCCTACCACATCTTGTTGTGAATGCTGGTGGACAATTAAACAACTCACTGGAGGAGGTGGTGGTTCCACAAATAGCCCCATCCTCAATGATTGTGGAGCCCAGCACATCAGTGCAAAAGGCTGAAGCATTTGCAACAATCTTCAGCCAAAAGTGCTATCTGGCTGATCCATTTCAGCCTCCTCCAGAGGTCCCCAACATCACAAGTGCCAGTCTTCAGTCAATTTGATTTACTCCACGTGATATCATGAAACAGCTGAAGGCACTGGATACTGCAAAGGCTATGGGCCCTGACAATATTCCTGCAATAGTACTGAAGACTTGTGCTCTAGAACTTGCCCCACCCCTAGCCAAGATGTTCCAGTTTCGCTACAATGCTGGCATCTACCCAGCAATGTGGAAAATTGCCCAGGTATGTCCTGTACAAAAAAAGCAGGATAAATCGAACCTGGCCAATTACCACCCCATAAGTCTACTCTCGATCATCAGTAAAGTGATGGAAGGGGTCATCAGCAATACTGTCAAGCGGCACTTGCTTAACAATAACCTACTCACTGATGCTCAGTTTGGGTTCCGCCGGGGTCACTCAGCTCCTGACCTCATTACAGCTTTGGTTCAAACATGGATAAAAGAGCTGAACTTGAAGTGAGGAGAGAGTGACTGTCCTTGATATCAAAGCAGCATTTGACCAAGTGTGGTGTCAAGGAGCCAATGGAAATCATGAAGGGGGGGGGGGGGGGGGCATACTCGGGTACAATTCTCCACTGGTTGGAGTCGTACCTAGCACAAAGGAAGATAGTTGTGGTTGTTGGAGGTAAATCATCTCAGCTCCAGGACATCACTGCAGGCATTCCTCAGGGTAGTGTCCTTGGCCCGGCCATCTTCAACTGCTTCATCAATGACCTTCCTTCCATCATAAGGACAGGAGTGGGGATGCTTGCTGATGATTATATAATGTTCAGCACCATTAATGACTCTTCGGATAGTGAAGCAGTCCATGTCCAAGTGCATCAAACCTGGACAATTTCCAGGCTTGGGCTGACAAGTGACAAGTAGCATTAATGCCACAAAAGTGCCAGGCAAAGACCATCTCCAACTCCATTGCCCCATGACATTCAATGGCATTATCATCACTGAATCCCCCACTATCAACATCCTGGGAGTTACCATTGACCAGAAACTGAATTGGACTAGCCACATAAATACTAAGGCTACATGAGCAGGTCAGTGGCCAGGAATCCTGCGGTGATTAACTCACCTCCTAATTCCCCAAAGTCTGTCCACCATCTACAAGACACAGGTCAGGAGCGTGATGACTGCAGCTCCAACATTCAAGCTTGATACCATCCAGGACAAAGCAGCCCATTTGATTGGCACCCCATCCACATTCACCCCCTCCACCACCGACACACACTGACAGCACTGTGTACCATCTACAAAGTGCACTGCAGGAACTCACCTAGGCTCCTTAGACAGCGCCCTCCAAACCCATGACCACTGCCATCTGGAAGGACAAGGGCAGCAGACAGATGGGGACATCATCACCTGGACGTCCCCTCCAAGTCATTCACCATCCTGACTTGGAAATATATCTCCGTCCCTTCACTGACGCAGGGTCAAAATCCTGGAACTCTCTCCTTAACAGCACTGTGGGTTACCCACAGCACATGGACTGCAGTGGTTCATGAATGCAGCTCACCGCCGCTTTCTCAAGCACAATTAGAGATAGGCAATAAATGCTGGCCTAGCTAGCAATGCCCACATCCCATGAACGAATAAAAAAGAATGTTCCCCTTAGCCATGACATAAGATTACGTGTGCTAAATAGCAGAAAGAGCATGTTTTAGAACGTGCTATGTGATACCATTGCCAAAAGATCAGATTAAAGGTTTGCAGTCCTGCAGCATCCAATTCTGAATGAGGCAATTTAAAAACTAACATGAAGAGGACGCTCCACAAACATCTCCGTCCCCAATGATGGCAGAGCCCACCACATAGGTCATGAACTGGGAATAATGAAAACTTCACATGATGAAATCTTAGGCAATCACCCAACGAGTATGTAAGCTTTCAATAGGTGTAGCACATACATATAGTGTAAATAATATAGGTTAATCAAAACGATTAATATGTATCAAGTCGACTAATATGTTAAATTTACATGAAGATTCACCATCTTCCATAACCTAATATAGGAATACTAATGCTACATATGCAGCCATACATGTAAGATTATTGAAAATTGACTAATTATTTTTGTAATTGATAGATCACTCCACCAGGTTATTTTTATTCTGCAGTTGGGACAGATGACCCGATCCTTCACAGAACACAGGAAAACCAATTTGTGATCATCTTTCGAATAGCTTTGAGATTAACGTCCAAGTTTTTTTTTTAAATTGATTTACGGAATGTGGGTGCTGCTGGCTATGCCAGCATTTATTGCCCACCCCTAATTGCCCTTAAGGTGGTGATGGTGAGCTGCCTTCTTGAACCTCTGCGGCCCATTCAATGTACGTAAACCCACAGTGCTATTAGGGAGTTTTCCAGGAATTTGACCCAGCTTCAGTGAAGTAATGGTAATATATTTCTAAGTCAGGGTGGTGAGTGTCTTGGAGGGGAACTTCCAGGTGGTGGTGTTCCCTTGTGTCTGCTGCCCCGATCTTCTAAATGGTAGTGGTCATGGGTTTGGAAGGTGCTAAGGAACCTTGGTGCGTTCCTGCAGTGCATCTTGTAGAAAGTACACATTGCTGCCACTGCATTGGTGATGGAGGAGGAGGAAGAAGTGAATGTTGTGGATGGGGTACCAATTAAGCAGGCTGCTTTGTCCTGGATTGTATCAAGCTTCTTTAATATTGTTGGAGCTGCACTTATCCAGGCAAGTGGAGAATATTCCATCGCACTCCTGACCTGTGCCTTGTGGACAAATTGGGGAGTCAGGAGGTGAGTTACTTGCCGCAGGATTCCTGGCCTGATCTGCTCTTGTAGCCACAGTATTTATATGTACAGTTCTGTTTCAGGTCAATGGTAACCTCCAGGATGTTGGTAGTGAGGGATTCAGCGATGCTAATGCCATTGAACATCAAGGGGAATGGTTAGATTCTCTTGTTGGAGATAGTCATTGCTTGGCACTAGGGTGATACAATATAGCACTGCTTCATAGGATACATTTTGGTTTTCCTCCATGCCAGTCGGGCTGATTTTTGTACCACATCCTTTCCTATAGTCATGGCTTAACAAAAAGGAAAAGTTAAAGGGAGAGGTTCAAACATTTACATGCCTTCTTGTAACCAACCTTATACGGTCACTCTCTTTAAAGGAGTAGCTTTCTTCTATTCAATATATTCTTGCAAGTAATCATGCAGCACATTTTTATTATACTACATAGACAGATTATCAAGTTTTCTATCCCAACTACCAACAAATATTTCAGTCTAAGCTGCAATATATAAAATGTACAAAATAAACCAATAGATCATCCAAAAATAAAACTGGTTAACTAATTGTATTTTAATTGCAGCCTTGATAAATAGCTCCCATTCATATGATGCAAAGGGTCAGAAGCCAAAATTGAGGAGGAAGTACATGGAAAAATTAAATGGAAATTGTGAACTATAATGAAGCAAAGCCAGAATTTGTTAATTTGGATGATGTTCATAAATCAATATTCATGATCTTTAATGTTATTTGAAACCTTTGTAACATACCCAGTCATCTGTTGAAACTCTGCTTAAAAGAATACATCCTCACAAAACCCTTTCATGAATTGCAGATCTTTTAGCATGTTTGTCATAAAAAGCTTAGTGGTTTTAAATGGTTAATGCTTACAGGTCCACAATAACTGAACAAATTGTTTTCTTTTTCATTGCAAAAGATTCCACATTTTATGAATTGCATTTGCAATTCTGTCCATTTTCATATGGAAAATACAAACTAATAGCTCCAAGATTACTGTATGAACAGTTAAATTAGCATATACACAAATGCTATGCACAAAGTAAATGTTTATTCAGGTCCCTAGAGGATCTAATGTTATTCATAATTTAAATTTACCACTTAAATTCAAGTCATTGGTCAGTATTCCTGTTCCCCAGATTTTAGTTGAGTACTGGGCTAGATGTGTTAATAAATCTTCTTTGGCTTCTTCTACTTTAAAATAGATTATTAAAAGTCATTTTGACTTTTGACTCACCATGAGCAATACCTCAGGGGATCTGCCTTCTTTACAGTGGAATATACTAATTTGTGTTTGGCATTTTGAAAAGTTTTGGAAGCAAGATATGACTGAAGTTTATGATTTCAGGGATGGCAGATGTTACCCCTTTTCAGAATATTTGGGTATTATTCCTATCAAGTGTATGCAAAAAATGTTTTCTCAAAAGCATAAATTTAGAACCACCTACCTGCAATGTCCTAAGAGGGCTGGACAACTTCTCAAAAGATCTATATGTTTAGTAAATGATTTTCAGTTTTTTGTTTGAAATAGTTTTGATGGAAAGGGTCTGTCTTCACAGCAATGAGAAATACCTACTTCTAAAGAACCAATAATATCACATAACTCCATTAGCTGAACAATCAGATTTACATTTCGTAATTTCTAACAAGTCCTACATTTAAAATGTTCTGATGCACGATCCAGCCTGAAACATTTAGCTCTCTTTCATTTTCAAATATTGACCAATCAGCAACTCCATAACTTTTTTGTTCCTGCAGGGACAAATATTATCAGATGACTGTCAGGGTAGTTGATGGCCCTTGGATTTGAAAATGTGGATGCGGAGGTGGGTGTTGTAACCGACCTCAGAAATTTGGAGGAGATGAAAAAATTGGAAACAGAAGCAAGGAAGTTCAGAAGGAGGTTACGATGTTGACTGGAGTGCCAAAGGAAGAGAAAGTTGATGGAAGGGAAGATGTTGTGATTGGAGGGGGAAGAAAAGAGGGGAATGGGTGTGTATTTTTTTTCACCCCTCTCCTAAGGGCAAGTGGTGTTCTCTCCTCTCCAGAGGAAGAGGGTAGTGTTTTGTTTGGGGGGCAGAAGAGGGAGATGGTTGCGCTATGTAGGGAGGCATGGGTATTAAGAACAGGAAGTGATAAGGCATAATATGTCAGGAGGTAATGGCAAATTTTACAGGATAGCCATGGGTTGAAGTTTTAGGAAAAAAATAGGTGAAGTTTCAGAAATATACTTTTCTTCCATGGTAAGAGAGTTAAATGAAGATAACTTTCTTTCAACCTTACATCTCTGAAATATGATGAAATAATTTCAAGTTCAATGAAATGAGTACGTTCTAGAATTTATACTTTTTCTTTCATATGTATCACTTTTACATTAAGCTAGCATAATACCGTAATGTAAATAGCAGATAGAACATCCTCTATTCGTGCATTTATCTTACTGCTACCAATTTTAACCAGTTCACATCTTATATATATTGCTTGACTCCACCTGATATTCCTCTTCATGCATGTTTAAAATTTAAATGATAACGTGGCACAGCATGTGTACCGCCTAAACATTTAAATCATGTACAGGTAGCTAGGTGCCTTGGAACCCAAAGGGCCCTCTTTTTTTGAATAAATTTTGACAGTATACTGAATTGCACTTCATACAGTACAAGCCCTTGGGGCAATACTTTGTCTTCCAGGTGGTTTCACACTGCATCTTTCAGAGTTGTAACAGAATTAAATTCTACTGGTAAGTGGAAATTGTTTGAAATAAAGCTGAACAAAAGTGGAGAGAGTCTGAATTTGCTTAAATAAAAACAGTACTATACTAATCAGTGATCAAATTAAATTTGCAGGGCAAACCGGACCTCCAAAATGTACACCTATAACTTTGAAACATTCCTCAGTAAATCTTAGCCTCATGTAGTTACTTCCTCAAATTACTTTTAAAATGAGAACATTTGGAGAAATTCCATATGTAGGTGTTAAGCAAATATGCACAGATGACTACAAGTGGTATATAATTAGAGGTAATAACAGAGTCTGGATTACCTTTAAGATTTGTTCTTGTGTTTTATCTAAACCAGACCTTTCAAGTAAACATTCCTGCTTTATAATCAAATGTCTTTGATTCAGTGCTCTCCAGATGTTGATCCTTCCTATTGTTCATACCCATAACCTTATTCGCTAATAAACATCAGCAGTAAACAATAGGAAATGTTTAACAAAACCAATTTGAAAAGTTTATTGACAGCAAACTACAGTTAGTGTGAGTTTTATGTTAAAATGTTACAACTGAAAGCAAACTGTTTTTACAGTGAATAATCTCAGAAGAATGCAATACAAATAAAACCTTTAAGTACTGAACTATAGACAGCACTTGGAAAAAATTTACACCTATATACATATAAACACCTACACAGTTGTCATGTATGCCTCTATAATGAGACAAGCCTCCAAAACTCATGGAATTTCTGATCATGGCAAGGATGCCACATATTTTCCCCTTTAATGCTTACGATTATTGGGTGTCCTCGACCTACAGAAGAAAGGAGAAAAAAAAGCAAATTAATAATATGCAAGACTGCACTCTAATCACTAGCTAAATTAATTGAAAATATAGTATTTCATATTAAGAGATTAATCATATAGATAAAAAAACGCTGGAGACCAATATGTTGGTATCATTTAACATTACTGGTCTTATAACTTTACATAAGCAAAGAGAAATTGTATAAAATGTGTACTACCTTGATCGTGACTTAGACTTGTGTTTGCGGCTTGCCTTCTTACCAGACCTTTGAGATTTTTCCACTGATCTTGAGCGACTGCGTTTCGATTTCTTTGCCTTCTTGTCTCTGCTGCTATCTGGAGAACGTGAGCTGCTCCTTGCACTAGATTCTGTTTCTGAATGCTTTTTACCATCTTTTGTAGATCCTTTCTTGCTGGACTTGCTATCTTGCCTGGAATATTGCTGAGGCAGTTTACTGGAGCTATTGCGTGAGTAAGTCCGCTCTGATTCCCTTTTTCGCTTCAGCTTACTCTCATCCTGACTGCTGGACTTACTGCTGTCTTTATCCTCCTTTTGCTTATCCTTTCTCTGTTTGTCTTTCTTTTTGTCCTGATCCTTTTCTTTGTCCCTTTTCTTTTCCTCTCTCTTTTTAACTCGCTCAGCACTTCCACTCCTAATTTTTTTCCTGTCCCTATCTTTACTATTCCCCCTTTGTCTTATTCTACCTCTGCTATGGCTCCTACGCCTTTCAGGACTCCTACGTCTTTCCTTGCTCCTACTGCGACTGACGTGCTTGACGTCACTCTTGCTTCTACTTCTTTGCCTATCTCCGCTTCTCCTGTTTCGAGACCCACTGCGATGTCTACGCCTTTCCCTTTCCCAACTTCCATTTCTGCTGTTTCTCCTAAGTCTATCCCGGCTTCTACTCCTCTCCCTTCGGTGCCTGCGGGAGTAACTCTGGCTTCTGCTACTACGTCTAGTTTTACGGGAAGGGGATCTGCTCCGGCTCCATTTTTTCTTTCTCTTAGGAGAAAAAGAATAGGAAGAGCTACTACTACTTTCTGTGCTGCTACTGGAAGTCGAGCTCCTGGACCTACTGCTGCTGCTGGTGGTGTCACTGGTGCTGCTACTCCCACTACTACTGCTGGAGGAACTTCTGTTTCTTGAAACTTTTTCCTTTGAATTTTTCTCACTAGAACTTTTATTCATTTCTGAGTTGGGTTCAGTTTCACTCTGAGTTCTTTTCTTTTCAGTAGCAGTATCACACTCTTTTTCTTTCCCTTCCTGTTTTACTGCACTGCCACCATGTTCTTTACTCTGTTCTTTAATATCCACCTCCCTGAAAAATTTGCCCTCCTGATGTTTTGCATCTGGAAAACAAAAATAAAAATGAACCGAAATTGATTTTGAGACATTACAAGTTTCGATGAGAGGTTTATGGCTCAGTTATGTAAAAACACAATGTAAGATTAAGAATGAACATGGAAAACTAAGACAGGCAGAAACAAATCTTGACCTTCTGTGTTTAGGACTTATCCAATGAGGCAACCATGCAAAAAAAAAAAAGCTCTTTTCAAGTTTTCAGCCCCACAAAATTCAAACGGGATAAACCAGCAAATTGTGAAACAAGTGCAATTGGGACAAAGTTGCCTAAGCCACAGTTTGGACACCCCTGGGTTAAGGGAAAATTAAAGGGATTTAAACTAAATTAACAAAGTGCATTTGCATAAAGAAAAATACTATAAACTGAGAGTACATTTTGAGTGTGTACAACGCCTTCCCAAAATATTCCACTGCAAAGCTTTCCTTCTTTCCCATATGGACCATTCACATGGTAAGATGCTGTCTAATGCATTGATCCATTGGTTCAATTTAGTGTCTTTAGGTGATGAAATTTAAATTCAGGTATTCAGCCTGCAGGCGCAGAAGCTATTAACTAACATTTCTGATTTATCTAGAAAACATCAGTTGAAAATAAAGGTATAATCTTGGAAGCATGCCTACTCTTTTTTCCTTCTTTAAAAAACATGCTATAGTTGGATGGTTTGGTAGGGGCTAAAAAGTCCCCCAAGCAAACATTCAGTTGGTAAGTGCACCTTTAGCTGGGACAGTGATGCAATGGAGAGCACTTGACCTGAATCAGCACATTTTTTTCAATGTCTCATGACAAAATTCAAAAGTCTTGCTCCCATTTGCTATCCCGATTCTTGGTTCAAAATATGCATCTAATTGAAACAGATAAGGCTTAATTAAAAAGACTACCAACACAATTTTTAGACTCACTAATGAAATCTGGTCATTTAAATGCATTAAATAAAATCATAGAATGATACAACATAGGGTGACAATTGACCCATCGCGCCTATACTAACTCTTTGAAAGAGCTATCCAATTAGCCTCCATCCCCTACAAATTTTTACCCTTGAAGCACCCACTTCCCTTTTGAAAGTTATTATTGAATCTGCTTCCATCTTTAAGGCAATGCATTCCAGTTCATCATAGCTCACCGACTAAAGAAGTGTTTTTTTTCATGTTGCCTGTAGTTCTTTTGTCTTTACCTTAAACTGGCATCCTCTGGTTACTGACCCTTCTGATACTGGACACAATTTCTCCTTATTTACTCTATCAAAACTCAATAATTCTGAATGTCTCTGTCAAATCTTCCCCTTAACCATCTCCACTCCAAGGACATCCTGTTTTTAAGTCTCTTAACAAAGTCTTTCATCCGGGGGGGGGGAGGGGGGGAGAGACAGAGAGAGATTGCAGGATTGCAGGCATTCAAAGCTCAGCCCAAGACTACGCTTTCAGGAGATGATGGTGAGGGGCATTAACTGAAGGGAATAAGACCTAATTTCTGGATTCAGAACCTACTACAAGACTCTGGCTCACTAGAAGTGTAACATTATAAAGCTCAGCCCTATGGTTCCTCTGCAGATTGGCAGGTGGTTGTAAATCTCAGGTTCTCCCTTAAGTTCATAAGTTAAAAAAATTGCTTACTTTGTCCTTGGTCATTGTTGTTCTGTCTCACCTGCATAGATCTAATGGAGGTGCCTATTGACAATAATGCTTCAACATTTCTGCTCTTATTGTAGGTACTTTAATCTACCATGATGTTGCTCATGGACATTATATTTAAAAAGCATGCATCTCTTACGTTTCATTATACTCCAGCTAATCACCAATCACACTATGTATGTCAGAGGATTTGCTGTTTTGTAAGGATAGGAACATAATGGAATATATTACTTTGGTAGTAAGGTGAAGGTGTGGCATCTTTTAAACTTACGAGGCATAAATACTCCACAGTCTTGCAACAATGGCAGAGCATTGCTTATGGAAAGGTGTTAAAATTTCTGTTAAGAAGGGGATGTCTAGTTGTGACATACCATTTTTGTTCTAGATAAATCTATCATTGATAAAAATACTGATAGTCGAAAGTTAAATAGTTATTTTTGTTTTGTAGATTAAGTTAACTTTGGTCAGTTTGTTGTAGTAATTTAACTATTTGATTGATATTAGAAACAAAGTAAAAATACATAAAAAAAGACTTGTTACATTACTGTGAATTGACTGGAGCTGGATCTGCAGAGAGGATGCACTGAAGTATTGTTAAAGTGAGAGAGGTTTAAAATGCTCAATACATGTAAAAGTTAGTTTAAGAGAGGTATTAAATAAAACAGAAACCACTCTGCAGACAGGTAGCATTTGTGAAGAATTGAAAAAAGGTTAGGTTAATATCTTGGAATCACTATAATGAAAGTGGGATTGGATCTGAAACGTTGATCTAACCCAATTTGATTTTGTTTGTTTGCTGAGTTAACAGATTTGTCGGATTAACCCATCTCAGATACGTGCAGTTGCCAGGGCTGTGCTTGAACTTGCTACGCGGTTACTCACTGACAGCTGCTAGGACTTTATGTGGATTAACTCGTTCATTACTGGGATGCGAGCTTATTGGTTTTGCAGATGACACCAGTAGCACTTTTAAAAAATGATTGTTAGCCCATCACTTAGACCAGAAGTTTTGTCAGACTGAGGGATCCAAGGCAGATGTTTTTGAAAACATTGTGTCTAATCCAGCAATACCCTGATTTACTAAGCTGTTGGCAAATATAACAAAAAAAAGTTGATGAAAACATTACAGACCCGTAAAAGTAAACAATTTTTAAGAACTACATGCTTAGGAGTACTTAACTGAAGAGAGACTCTTAATTGGGAAGGCATTGAAAAGAGCCAATTCTTTATATTTGCCCAAAGCCAAAGTAAACCCAAAGCCTTTGTGACAAGTTTGTCTTTATCAGTTCAATGATAGGAATCCAGAAGGAAGAGAGAACAGGAGGTTGTTACCAAAAAGGGTTGAAGATTAAGTTGGTGAAGATTAAATTGATAGGTCTGACGTGGAAGACTTGAGGCACGATCAGCCCTAATTTGGGAGAGGTTCTAAAATATAAATGTGTTGGGTGAGTGATCCCACAAGGATCCAGGAGGATAGAGTGGTAGGTTCTGGCATAAAATTGAAAACTGAGTCGGACAGGATGAAACGCTGTGAGGAACCTAACTATGCAGTTTCAGCAACTGTGCCAAACCCCAGTAAGAATGGAATCAAAAAACAGAAAATGAAACAAAATGGCAGGCAAACATGACAGGATAGCTCAACAGCGCCAGCTTGTGGTCAATGGCCCACAAAGCTTTATAATACAACAGGTACAACAGGACAGGCATATTTTGATACTGGAAAATATTGACAGATGGTATTCGGAGGGATTTAGCTTGTATCCAAATCACAGAATTAAAATGTAGGCACAACGAGCAATTCAGCCAAATAATACATTAATCTTTATTGCAAGGGGGTTGGAGTAAAAGAATAAGGAAGTCTGCCACAAAATGTGGGGCTTTGGTGAAACACCACATGGTGTAACATGCACCATTTTTGATCTCTTTAGCTAAGGAAGCAAATATTTGCCTTATAGACTGTGCAACAAAGGTTCACTAAATTCATTGTTAGGATGAGAGGAGTGCTTAAGTAGAATGGGCTTACATTCTCTGAGATTTAGAGGAATGAAAGATGATTTAATTGAAATGTATAAAATTCTTAAGAGCGTTTCCCCTAACTGGAGATTCAAGAACAAGGGGTCATAATCTCAGGGTATGGGATCAGCCATTGAAGATAATTCTGAATTTTTGGAATTTTCTACCCCAGAGGGCTGCAGATGCTCAGTCACTAAGGGAATCAAGGAACATGGAGATAAGATGGGAAAGTGGAACTGATGTAGAATATCAGCCATTATCTTGTTGAATGATGGAGCAGATTCAAGGCACTGTATGGTCTACCCCTGCTCCTATCTCTTCGTTATATTGCTACTTTAATAATGACAAAAATTCTGACGAGAGAAGGTTAAAATACAGAAGAGGTGGTGTGTGCAACACAATATTTTTAATTAGTTAGTTGACCTCTGAAGGCAGTGTACATATAAGAAGTGATCAAGGGTGAAAAGCAAGAAGGCAGGGAGATAGCTGGATCATGGCATGCAAACATAATTCTGCCCTCATTTTAAATCAAATGTGCTGTCTTTATTTTTATTTAATATATTTTTTAAAGAGTTAAATCACAAAACTTTGAGAAACAGAATTAGAGCTCATTGGAGAACAGGAGTATCTATGCAGTACAGTTTGAGAAGCTGGGAGAGATAAAACTTAGAAAATATAATTCTACCACGGGCAAGCCGATATAGCAACATAACTGTGACAAGTTTACATGGGCAATTTTAAGTTGACAAAAAATCTGTCGAAATGTCACAAAAGCAAGGCTTTGGAGACATTGTTAAAATGTGACTGGTACTATAATATATGGATCGAGAAGATTATGAACATTTATTAATTCATGCATGCTTAACAGTATGTAAAAAGCACACAATTTGTAATCTACAGATTTTCAAATAATTTGTATGATAACAATTATCTGAATATGAAATACGATGAATTTTGCTTCACAGAGTCCACAAAATTTGCTACCCAAGTATGTAGTGAATATATTATGAAACATTTCCCATGGTTCTATAGAATATCCATTAATGACATTAGAGAAGCTCAATCTTGGTAAGATGAAAATCTTGGCTCGGAGTTAGCTGGATCTCAACCAGGTAAGCAGCAGTGGTACTGCAACTGCCTTCATTGTTCGGAAGCTCATGGGTCAAGAACAACAACTACAGCAGTCAAGTACTGGGTAATGTACCCATGGACCAATATTGGTAAACACCCTCAGGAGAGGAAAAGAAATAGCTAGGGAATGGATATAGGTAAATATTGGAGAACACCACACTGACAAGTTTGAGTAGAAAATAAAACACCTCCCCTCAAACAGCAATCATACCTTCCATTTGTTTCTCCTGCTGCTGTTGTAGCAGCAGCTGCAATTCCCTTTCTTTGCGTCTAAAGGCATCCTGTTTTTGTCTGATTCTACGGTGTAGTTCTTCATCATCGGTGTCAGAGGATTCAGAGGCTCTCTCACTCCTCTCATCTTCACTGTCAGAGCCGTACCCGCCCAGTCCACCTGCACATAAAAACCCCAGTTTCTTTCACAGTGGAAAGAACATACTTTCTAGCAGATTTTTAATTTAGTTCATTATGTTTGCTGGCTTTCATTTGTCCAAATTCATTGCTGAATTACTGAAATTATTTGCATATTTGAATATCAAACATTTTAATACCAATTTTGAAATACTTTCTGCAGGGTTATCCAGATAAGATTTAAGAAAACAAAACTTTCAGTGCTAAGCTATTAACAGTAATTTAAATCTGTGCTATCAAAGCTTAAATTGAAGACAATTTCACACATGATTTCTCAATATCAACCCAATATGACTTGGAGGACAAGCTAAAGAAGTGATGTATTTGTGAGCACATCAAGTTCTGACATTGAGAAACTCTTGTATTTTTATTGACTTAGTTCATGACATTTAAATATGCTAATGTGGAACCCTGCTAATAGCTTGATAGGGAAATTCACCAACAGCTGGTTCTGAGCCATACAGACCAGGAAGGTCAGTCTCAATCCTTAGTCTGTATACACTTTGCTGATCTAAGCTGCAGCAGTGGTCCCTGGAAAATATTTTGTGGTAGGTAGTGGGAAGGAAAAAAATTTGCTTAGATATTTGCTTGTCATCATGACCCATAACTCTTCTGAAAAGATACACATGGACATTAATTGAGTTTAAGGTCAGTCTTATGGATCCATTTTACATTGCTGAAAAGAGAGGCATGTTGCCGAACCTTTTTATGTTGCACTCATCAGAACAAATGCAACGATACCAAACTTCAAACGATCACAACAATTTATTCTACAGGAGAAAAGGGTGCTGATTGGTTGGGAAATCGAAGCTGATTTTCTCCATGGCAACGCCTCAGCGAGAGAACTATAGGCACCCTAAACTCCCAGGTAATTCAAAGAAGGCACAAGACTTCAACATGTCCTTTTGTTTGCAGAGAACAGGTTCCTGCGTATGAGTGTATGTCACATGTAGCAAGCATAAATAAGCCACATAAGGAGCTTGGCTGATTATCTTAAATTGGCTGTTAGCGCAGCTATTAGCACAATCAGGATTATTCAACAAATGCTTCAACAAGCCTGTGCTTGCAAAACCTAAAATAAAATATCTACTGTTAGATGTGATTCCGCGATTGGGCAGCACTTGCGGAACAATCCGGAATGTGTTAACAGCTGCACTGCTAATCAATTTAAAATAATCCATCAAGTTTGTAACTTGGCTCATTTACGCTTGCTGAAAGGGACATAGATTCATTTGCTGGGACCTGTTCTCTGCAAACAAAAGGAATATGTTCAAGCCTTGTGCTTTTTTGAATTATCAAGGAGCTTGAGAAGCCTATAGTTTCCCGTTGCTTTCTCCATGGCAATGTCTCATCCAGAGTTGACTTGCCAACCAATCAGCTCCCATTTCTCCTGTAGTATAAACTGTTGAGATTGTTTGAAATTTGGTATTCTTGCATTTGTCTTGATATGTTCAAGATGAAAAACTTTGGTAAAGCATCTCTCTTTTCAGCAATATTCAAGTTCGGTACTGTCAAACAATTGTTTAGATCCATTTTAATTATAAAGTGGGCAACATACAGAAGGGGCTGCCAGTCCCTGTGGAATTGCACCCAGGTGCTAATCACTAGCCTGAGGGCAGACAACGGAAAAAAAACACTACCAGCAGCAACCACAAAGCAACATTTTAATTTCCTTTTAATGCAATCATTTTCTACCTCAATTTCCCATTTTAAATGATTTTAATGCTTTTCTTCACAGCTTGGATAATCCTTTGTAAAGTTGAGGATTCTTTAAAAGTTTATTGTGCGTGGTGGTTTTTTGGGGATTACCAATTTCGGTAGGAAATAGGTTTGTTAAGCAAATTATCTTAAAACATGAGATGGGCATTTAAGACTTCGTACTTAAATTTAGATGAATAGATTCAAAACTGTTATTGCGGTATTTATTAATTTTCTGATATGAAGTCCAGCCTGTTTTATTGGTGTAAGTAATTGGTGAAAGTAGTGTGAGGTGAACCATAGCTGGTAATCAGAGGGGAAAAAGCAAATACAAACAACCATGCAGCAAAACATAAGACATCACACTTTGCAATGCTGCAAAGTTGCTACACCTGAAACTGTCTTGTCAGCACTCTTAATATTTGCTAAGAAATTGCAGACAAGAATCACTATAACAGTATAGATTAAAAAACAAAATAAATTATTTGTAGGAAGTGACAATTTTTTTTTACAAGCAAGATAAACCATCACAAAACATAATTAACATAATGGAGACTGTGTATAGCAACTGTTCATTATCTCTAGCTATGGAGCACACAAGGTTTATTCCGGGAACAGGTTCTGGACTCACTTTTTGGGGCTTAAAACGCTTTAGTTCTTTAGTAATGGTTTTTTGGCTTTAACAAATACTTAACACTATAACCACAAAGCATAGACTGAGTAGTCTCAATGACTTTGTTTTAGAAAGCAAGTGTGGAAGTGGTATTAGTGCCATTGCATTCATGATTAAAATGGCACAGCTACTGAAAGAATAAACAAATGTACCAATCAAGGTAAAGCTTACTAGCTCCGAACTGCCAACTGCAATAGGTGTATTTGCTTGAATCTGATTTAGTGACAATGAGCTTTGAATTAGTGGGTTCCCACTGATGTCATTTTCTTTAACCAGTTTCCAGTTGGGAAAAGAAAATTGACAACATTAAAATGGGCATTATTATATCACTATAACAAATACTTTTGGAAACAGGTTGCACTATGCAGAGAGGTAAAAGTTCAGGCTAGGAAAGGATGAAGCTCTGCAATGTCAGCAAGACAGCTTGGCCACTAGTACTATACAAGCAATGCTTTCCATAACTTTATGTAGTAATCTATAACTGGATGAGAAAACAAAGTGAGAGTTGAAAGTACATAATTATCATCTGTTGATTGTAAAGTACACGTTGACTGTTAAAAAGTACACGGTGACTGTTAAAAAGTACATGGTGACGATTAAAAAGTACATAGGTACAGCACATGTACAAACTTAAATTTTGGACAAATCCCCTTTCTCCCATTACCCCTTTTTTCTTAAAGGATGCTACTTACCAAGTCCAGTTAGAGAAGCCAGTGCACTGGACTGTGCCAGCTGCTTTGCAGGAGCTTTGTATCACATCAACAACAGGAACAACATGTTAACACTTTTTCAAAGTCATGAGTTGCTATGGCATTGCAAAACTGTACTACTACAGCTGCTTTGCAAGGGAGAGAAGAAACATTATAAACAAAAAGATCCATTCAAGAGCACAGTGCTTCACATAACAGGCATATTTTGTTTACAACTTTATATCACCTAAAGCAAAATCAGCTTGCATCTTCTCTAATAATACACGATCAATGAAGAAGGAGCAAAGGATTTGGGTTTCATATACTTTTTATATATGGTAGGGAGATGCAGTCAAGCTTTTAAAAAAAAAATCTTGATAATGTTCCTACGTTTATAAAAACAAAACCTGAAAATAGTGAAATGCTGATATATTTTTTTAAAAACTGGTGATACATCTCAGTATGCATTCAACAGGAAATATTAATACTGGCTTGGCAGCAAATGCAAAATCTGAAAAGGCAGGCTGATTATAACATCGATTTCAGAATTCACGTTAAACCAAAATTATCCCAATTTTTAATTCCTAGTTCTTAATTTCAGTTATTAAGTAAGCATAGCCAAATAAAGTATACTGCATTTATAATCCAAGGAACACACAGAGTCTGGAGTCTGCTGCAGATAGGAGGCTACAAATTGAATTGCTGTTCTAGAGACAGTTCACAATAAATGCAATACACTACTGCAGATCACTGCTAGCACAAGTCCATGTTAATGATTATACTGACTGAAACCAACCTATTATTAATGGATATTAAAGTTGCACTCCTAAATCTGTTAAATTTGCAAGTATAGGGAATTATGTAACCCTCAGTTCCTTATAGCAACTACGAAAAATAGTATGATAAGAAGAAATTGCATTAATTCCTGAGCTACCTTTCTAGCTACCTGGATTAGTGCTACATATTAAAATAAAGCTCCTGACTAGACATTTACTAGAGGATTTTATAACACATCCGTGCTCATTTTTTTTTTTACAGTGGCTACCCCAATAACTGTCATAAACGTCAAATATCCCATATCTTCTTTCTGTGGATATAATTTCCAGAATTTTCCAGTTGGAGGTCACTTCCATTTTGGAGAAAAAATGTCAGTGATGATTTAGAAAGTATCATGGAATTTTTGGATTTTAAAAAAATTGAAATCTTGTGGGAGAAAATAAATCAAAGCTTTCTTGACTGAAATACACTTCATTTTAGTTTCGCATACAGTAAAATCCCATTCAACCAAATCCCTCTCAAAACTCTCAATTAACCAAAAGGGAGACAATTATCCAACAACAGATCATCAACAAATCTTGTTTGACTAATACAGGCCTTGAAAGTTGGGCTATCTTTTGTGCCAACTGAAGACAGACCACTGGTCAATCCCAAATAACTACGTTGATTTTTAAAAAAAAATTATAGCACACTGGCATGGGTGTAAATTCAAACCTTAACTCTGTTTTCTTATCAATAAAGCACTTTCAATTTGAGGTAACCAGGCTCAGTACAGAACATTCCCAGGAATAGGTACAGCACAGACAGACATAGAACAAAGTTCTCTATCTATTCTGTCCTAATCTCAGAACACACACATTATATTTTTACAGTTCTCAAAGCAACCATCTTTAGGGGTGTCTAAGTTTATTTACCAATTAATGCTAAATTAGGGACAATTGTGTGTTGTAGCCCCACATGCACCAGGAACTGGAATGAGACTGCCAAACACATTTCATACAAGACCCTTAGTCAGCAGAATGAAGAGATTTCACCCCATCAGTCTAAGCTGTATTTGAATCCATTGTCCACCAGTTCTCAACTGAAGCTCTTTAATTACTGATGACCAACTACAGGGCAAACATTTAACAGCCATTTAGGTCACATTCAAAAGATAATTGAAGAGCTACAAGTTAAAACATTACACAAGCACACTCACCCCCTCCCCCAATTAATTTCAGACATAAGCTCTTATATTTCAGCTATATTTTGAATTGAATACCTTTGTCAAATGCTAAAACTATTTAATACTAGTTGTTAATCTCTAAGAGACCTAGTCGTTAATCTCTAAGAGAGCTAGATAGGCACAAGGGAGAAAGGAATACAAGGATATATGGGGTGAATTAAGGTGGGAGGCGGCTTGTGAGAAGCATAAACGGCATAGAACTATTGGGACAAAATGGTCCATTTAGCTGGTGTTTCTTTGCTGTAAACACATCTCTAAAGACAGACAGACAGTTGAGCAAAAAAAACAGCAATACACTTGGCTACAATCTCCCTCTGCAGCTAGTCAGCAAGATTAAGCTGATTCATCAACTAACCTGCAGGCTCATTTCTCCTCACTTTACTGAATATCCCGCCTGACATATTCTATAGGTCTCTTAATTACAACTGCTCCCCAGATGAAAATAAGTTGTTTTATGTCTGTGATAGTTGGTCACAGCTACTGTATAGTAAAACTCATTCACCTAATCTGTTTGATTTACTTCCATATCCCACAAACATTTGATTTAATGAGGTTTTACTGTACTAGCTGCTTAATTATTTTTCTCTCAAGGAGTGTAAAACCTCTCTGTAGAGTGTACAATGAGGGAAATATTAAATTCAAGAGTAGCTTACTTATCCATTTCTCCTTAGGAATAAATGCAATTTTCTTTATGAATGTATAGACATTTTAAATTTACTGTCAAGCATTTTAATATATCAGAAATTCCAAAATATGTCGAGTCTGAAGGAATTAAAAACTTAGGCCATTTTTTCAGCTTTTTCAATTTTAGTTATATTCTACCAATTATTTATTAACAAGGAAACTTTTTTTACCTTTAGTGGCTTTACGGTGAACTTCTCTGGCAACATAATAGATCTCTTCATTTGTTACTTCCAAAAGAACTTCTGTAAGCAGCATCTTCATCATTATCATCTGTGATTAAGAACAGAACAGCAAACATTTTAATGTTTGCGTTAGCTGATCACCACATGAAAAAAGGGAGATTATAATGGAATTTACATGCATAAAGTCAACAACCACTTTTACAGCCTTGACCAGTCATCGCAGTAGTTTTTTTTTTCAAGTCTACAAATGCACCTGGAATCCATTTCTACTTTAATTGTTAACTTCACTGACAGGGACTGACAAGTCACCTGTTCTTTAAACCACACATAAAAGGTCAGAATAGCCATAAAAAAGTTGCTTACTCTGATCATTTTTTTTCTTGTTTTGACTTGGTAAATAGTTTAATTTTAAAAGTTTCTGTACTACAAACTCCTTCAAGCTTATACATTGTTTTTGCCAATAATGGTATTTAGATTTACATTTTTATGTTCATTAACAGGACTGTTTCAGTGCAGAGAAATGGAACATTCTGGCACCCACCTTCAGCAGACATTCCCATTTTAAATATGACAAAGCCTGTAGTGGAATAGGATGTCCTCTAATCTGCTCAATAATCTTCATCAATCTCAACTTCAGCCATTCCTTTCTTACCGCACGGAATATAATCACAAAATGACTATTTATATTATTATCCTTAGAAACTAAAAGATGAATTTTAAAAAGGGATGCATTAATAGCTTTAACTGAAGTTTTAATTATGCAAGATAATTAATTTTAGGGAAAATGATTGTGGCAAGGGCTGGAAGGAGACATACAATATATTCAGACAATTCTTAAATCAATATGCTGTTGATCAAATAAGAAGATGCATTACTTGACTTGGTTATGGATAATGAAGTATGGCAATCACTTGACAGAAAGCAAGGAAACATGTTGGAAGCAGTGATCAAAACATAAAGGTATAGTTAAAAAAAGTCGAGAGCAGGATACTTGACTAAGAAACAAAGCAAAATATGGTCAGATAAAGAGAGAAGGAAAAACTAATCAAAATTGATACACTGAGAATAGTAGATATTTAAAAGGAGATTGAGAAGGCTCAATAGGTTTATTTAAGGGAAAAAAGTTGTATGTGAGGTTGAAGGTCCATGTGCAAAACATTGGTAAGCCAGTTAAGATTTAGGTTCAAAGCTTTGGATATTCTACTCGAGAAACCATTAAAAGTCATGGATTGTATACAGCGTGGATTCACAAAAATGTTGCCAGGGATGCAAGATTACTGAGACTATTTTACAGGGGTAGAGAAAGTTTAATGATTTAATAGACTTTGAAGGCATAGACATAATGGACCAAAAGCTGCCTGTGCTGTAAACACCTATAGATGAATAGGGAACTAACCACGAAAGCTAGAACCAATTTAAATACAGAAGTTACAAAAAGAGCTTAGAAATGCACAATTGGATGCACAAAATATTAAGAGAGCAGCACAAATAGACAAAGCCACAAGAAGTGAAATTAAATCTTTGAATTTGTATCTTGAGGCATGGAAAAGCAAGGAGGTAATGTTAATCTTGTATAAGGCCACAGAAAGACAATAGCTGGAGTACTGTGGACAGTTTTGGGCATCCCATCACAGGAAGGATATAAAAATGAAAAAGGCGCAGCATAGCTTCACTAGTGTGATACCAGGGATCAGAAATAACAGTTATGAAGAGAGATATCAAGAATGGCTGCTCACACTGCCACTTACATTGGATATTAAAGATAAGTAGGCAATAGTGTCACCTATTTTGAGGACTTGATCAGAGGCAAGTAAAATCAAAAGAAATGCAATAGCAATGACAGGAAAAGCATGACTGATATTGCAGAAAGTCTAACAATTGATGCAGGTATTTGCATGTGAAATATCAGTAGCATTTGAAGAATTTACAGCTTTTGCATGGTAATGCATCCATTCCTTAATTGTGTCGAAGTTATCTTTCCTTGGTCAACAAAATCAATTTATTTAAAACTACATTTGCATAAGCCTCAAATTCAAATTAGAGTTCTTTGTACTTGCAATGTTCCTTAATACTTGCCAGAATTTTGCAAATACACAATTCATATATTTCTAATTAATTTTATTTCCTAATTGAAAGTTTTAATTTCAAACCCAAAGTGCAACAAGGTCAACAGATTGACATGCCATCTGAAATTCTTTTTCTTCTTCAGTCATTTCTGGTTCGCTCTGTTCTTCCTGAGCAACTGGTGAGGGGCTCCTACTTGGTTTGTCGCTAATTTTTGTTTCAGTGGTTTCATATTCCTCATCTTCATCATCACTGTCCTAAAACACCACAAACCAGAATAATATCAAGCGCCAAATTTCAAAGCAGAGTTCAACAAAAATCCAACTAACTACTTTGTTCAATTTTTAAAAAATCACAATCCCTTCCAGAGGTATATTCTCTAAATACGTACTCACCAAATCAGGCAGCTGAACATGAAAACCAACAGGTTCAAAACAAGCATGTTCTTTGTGCTTAGTGTAATATATTATTAACTGAACAAACACAAGTACACACATCTCAATTTCCCTAAATGTAACTACCAGACTACATAAACAGCTGAATACTCAAAAAAATATATCAGTATGTTCTACAAACAACGGTATCTGGTTTAAGTTCTTCTGGAAAGGATAAAAATGTCAAGCTGCAAAAAAGCACATTAGCTGCTAAGCCATCATCCCTTTTGCCATGCATATTTTACACACAGAACTGTAAATCACTAGCAATGTTAGTAGTAGTCAATCTTATTGGACAGATTTTTCTGAAAACCTGTAAACAGTCTCAAATGAAAAACATGGCTAAGAGCACATCAGTTACTGCACCTTGAGATATGCCGCTGTGCACGCACTTACAAATTTGCTTTTGTGAGGCAATCGTGGTCCATCAGTTTCTTCAGGAACCTCTTCTGGATCTTTTTTGCGTTTTGATGATTGAGCTCGCTCTTTTTCTAACCTTTCTTTCTCAAGCTTTTTTTGCTTTTCCCGCTCCATCTTCTCCAGTCCCTCACGAATCCAGGCTGGCAAGGTTCTACGTTTCACAGCATCTGCAACATCAATTATGCAATCTCAGTGCTCTGATTAATGCCTTTAAAGGTTAATAACTTTATTGCATTCCACTGTCTATTTTAATAATAACATTATCAGCATTCAGCAATAGCAAACTTGCACTGAGAAGTCTATCATATTAAGCTGATTTTAATTGCAATATCATAAACAGTAATTCAATGCCATTGAGATTGCTGTATGGAAGAAGTGTAATACGTAGTTTAGTTATTTCCCCACAGTAAGTGAGAGCAACTGAAGGAACACTACAACAATAAACACTATTTTGTTTCATAGCTACGAATTAAAGAGCAGGGATGGCTGAAATCTGGGAAGTCGATTACTAATTTCTATCTTGGCAGCTAATAAACTGTTTGTGGATGAAACAGCATCGTTGTTACCATCTTTAAGGGCCTAAATTAAGTTAGTTTAGGGTACTCCCAACTCAGTTTACTGTGTGCAAATTCACAGCACAAAGCTACATGAAATGCAGAACGAATACTAGTCTCACCCAGGAGTCAGAAGTATAGCTTGTTTGGGGTGTGTAAATACTACAGATTAAAATGCTCTCGAGGTTGTGTATGTTTTGGGAAGATGGGAGAGAATGAAAAAATGTCAATGGTCATTATATTTAAAATGTGCAATACTTGACTTGTAGTATATATTATAGTTGCTTGGTAGTGCAGAACTTGAGTATTGGTGAAAGAAAGACATGCTGTCGAAGCTTTCGACTTGCACTTATCAGGACAGATGTAAGATTGACAAATTTTAAAGGGAACAACAATTTATACTGCATGAGAAAAGGAATGCTGATTGGTTGGCAACTTGGCTCTGATTGGTCAAGATGTTGCCATGGTGAATGCAGAGAGCTCTTGTCCCCCATGCTTTTGTTTATTCAAAAAAGGTGCAGTGTCTGCCTGTAGAGAACAGGACTCTGCATATGAATATTTGTAGCTTCTAGCAGGTATAAGTAAGCCCAAGTGATAATCTTAAATTGGTTATTAGTGTAATTCTTAGCAGATTAGGATTGTTCAGCAAATGCAAACCAATCGTGGAATTGCAATGTAATGTCTAATGAACGTAAACACAGATTGGTTGAATATGGTCAATATTCTGCCTATTGTGAACAGCTAAAGGGATGTGTTGTTTGATATGATCTGCCAGTCATTGGGACGTATGGCCTACATATCTGGCATTGCACTGGCACTGAAATTCATAAACATTACTCATTTGGGTGGTAGGCAGAACATCTTTTTGGCTTGACGGCAGCATCCTGTTAGTGGAATACACTTGCCACTTATGGACATGAAAAGTGCCCAGTCCACTTCAAATTACCCTGCAAGAGTAAAGTATCTAAAAAATTTGAACAATAGGTGAAGCTAGCTATTTCATGCTGCTACTATGCAGTGGTTTAGAACATCACTCAGAACAATGTCTAACGTTAGATGTGATGATTCTACAATTGGACAGCATTTGTGAACAATCCAGGACGTGCAAAGAATTACACCAGCAACCAATTTAAGATCATCAATCTGGCTCGCAATGTAGCTCACTCAGTCCTGCTACAAGCTACGTATATTTATATGCAGGGCCCTGTCCTCTGCAGGCAAAAGTAATATGTCCAGACATTGCACCATTTTTGAACAAACAAGAGTACGGTGGGCAAAGCACCCTGACGTATTTGCCATTGCAACATCTCAACCAATCAGAGCCAACTTGCCAATGAATCAGCATCACTTTTCTCGTGCAATATAAATTGTTGTTCCCTCTGAAATTCGGCATTTTTGTGTCAGTCCTGACGAGTGCAAGATGAAATGCTTTAACAGTATGTCTTTTTCAGCAATATATATATTATAAATATAAACTATTTTAAGACAGCTGTTAGGAGGGGATATATAGGCAGATAATAAGTGAGAAGATGCACTCAGGCGTGAAGCGAGTTGGGTCTTTTCTCCTTGAAAAGAGAAAGAATAAGAGTAGCTTGATAAATGTCTTTTAAGTTAGAAAAGGGTTTGATAGGGTGAATTTGGAGGAGCAATTTCGACTTGTAAACTAGTCCAGAAAGGGTTGAAGAGCTTAAATATAGGATAGCCACCAAAAGATCAAATAAATGAAATTAGGGGAAATGTCTTTATATACAGAATCTTCTTTACATAGAGAATCACAAGAACGTGGAACTCACTGCAACATGAACTAGTTGAAGCATACTAAAAGTGATGTATTTGAGACTTGGTGCATATAAGAGTAGGGAATAGTGACACATGGGAGTAGCAAGAGGCAGTTAGAGGTGGAGAAGGCTGGTACGGTATATAAGCACAAAGACCAGTTTGACCAAACAGTGTTTCTGTGCTATAGATTCTATATAAAACAGGTTGGACATATTCATGGACATTTTCATCACAAGACCTCCTGCTTCCAACCCTGACCAGTCTAACAGCTTTACCCACACCCCACCAAATCTAATATTTTTATAACTAATCAACAGAAATGTTGAAAGAAAATGGAAGCTGACAATTTTTCTTAAATGCCCCCGATTTTTTTCCACCTGGGTTGCTTGCAGCAGTAGAAAGAAAATTAATCTCAATTCCTGGAGACTTTAGAACAATCCTGGAGGGGAGTGTGTTTTTTCAGGTCACTTGTTAAGCGAGTTGTGCTACACTTGCAGTTAACTGGTTCAAACCTTCCAAGTGTGAAGAGGTTTCAAGAACATACATTACCAACCATGAAGTTCCAAAGCTACAGAAGGTGGGCAGTGAGAGAACAGCTACCAATAACAAGGAGCAGAAGAGGAGCCAATGGAGTGTTTTTGATCGGTATGCTAGTGTCTCACTATGCTGATCAACTTAATACTGCTAATGAGATTTGTAACATTAAACACACAAAAAGATTAAAATTACTAAGCAGTAAATGTTGTTTGTGATTGCAATATCCCTAATAATGTTTCGTGTTGAAAGCCTTTGGAGTCTCTTAGAAAAGTCCATTAGAAAAGCCTGAGGCTTGATTCATGAAGCTTTTCGGGGGAGAACACTGCCTGTTAAATGATCAAAAAGGTAAAAGACTACAATCCCCACAATCCATCATGCTGCAAAATCAGAGACCAAAAACAAATCAGCACCAGTATCCCACATTCCCGATGTTTTGTAGTTTCCTCTAATCATGTATGAATGCTTGTAACAAGATTACAATATAGTCAAAGGAAGCTTTGTAGAAACTGCAAATATGATTAGTTAATTTCAATAGTAACAAAAATGAATTACTAAATTACCCCTACTTAAATAAAAAAAAGAGACAAATGCTTCATACAAAGGTTCAAACTGGCAGAAAACAAAACTCACCGAGTGCAGGAGGGTCTTGTTTTACTGATATGGGTGAGCGTGGGCGGTCTCTGTAAGAGGGCCTGTCTCTACGATTAGGTGGTGGCCCAGGTTGCCAATAAGGTGGATGAAATCCTCCAGGAGGGCCAAAAGCTGCTCCATGCTGTAAGTGTAAAATATTACGTACTTGTTTCATGAGATTATTCATGCATCTCAATTTCTCAGTGAATATACCAACTTTCTTACACAGCTAACCCAACCAAAGTGTGATGGGTTGAGAATGTCCCTGCAAAAAAAGTGTGGACTGTTTGGTGTCCAAACCTCAATCCTGGCCTGAATACCCAGATGGGCCCCACCACCACCAATGTTTCAGCAGTACATCTGGTCTTAACAATTGGAAAAGCTTAGACATTGGAATTCTGATTTGCTGTTCAAATCCTGCTTCCGAAAAAGGCCATCTGGAAAGCTGGCTGCAAGGCTGGGACCTAATGTACTTGCTGCCGGACTAATGCCAGTAGACACCTGTTGAACTTATGGCACGAGAACGCCTGTGGAACTTGAGGCCATTAAAGTTAAAAAATAACAAAATCAGCCAAAGATTAAGATGTGCTTTTATAAACGTATATTAAGACTGTGGATGAAACAAACTTTTGCAGAATTTCAATACAATATTGTACATAGATGACTTCTAAGTTGACCAATCCTAATGTGAATTCTAGTAACTGAACCTAAAGCTAAAATATGTCTGCAGTGTATAGCCTGGATGAAAGAGCCTCAGAATAAAGAGCTGCCAATCAAGAAAGCTCAATAACAGTATGCTACACAAAGTGAGATTCCTCGTGTAGTGTACCCTGATGTCACTCAGCTCTACCTTACCAGCACCTTTCTCAACCCTTCAACACTCCCATCATATCACTTGTCTGATATCCAACACTATATGAGCAGAAATGTCTTCCAAATATTGGGAAGACAGAAACCATTGTCCTGGGTCCCCACCACAAACTTCATTCTCTAGTCACCAACACCATTCCTTGGCCTAAGGCAAAACAAGACTAACAAGTAACCTGATGTTGTATTTGATCTTGAAAGGAGCTTCTGACCACATATATTATCCTTATCATAAAGACTGCTTACTTCTGCCTCAGTAACATTGCCCAATTCCACCCTTGTCTCAGTTCATCTGCTGTTGAAATCCTCATCTGTGCCTTTGTTATTTCCAAACTTCATTATTCCAATGCCCTAGTTGCTAGTCTCCCATCTTCCACCCTAAATAAACTTGAGCTCATCCAAAATTCCATACTCTAACTTATACAAAATTCTGTTCACCTATGTGCTCACATGACCAACATTGGCTCCTGGCCCAGTAACTAAACTTTAAAATTTGCATCCATGTTTTCAAATCCCTTCATGGCCTTGTCCCTCCCTATCTTTGTAATTTCCTCCAGTCCTACAATCCTTTGGGATCTCTGCACTCTTCCAATTGTGGCCTCGTGCATATCCCCAATTTTAATGTTCCACCACTGGTGGCTGTGCCTTTAGCTGCCTAGGTGCTAAATTCCAGAATTCCCTCCCAAAAGCTCTCAGCCCCTCTCTTCTCCTTTAAGACGCTCCTTAAAACCTACCCAAACTTTGGTTCATCTGTCCTAATATTTCCTTACGTGGCTCAATGTCAGATTTTGTTTGGGAGGGAGGGGGGGGGTGCGTGGATGAACTATCTTAAAAATGCTCCGTAAACAATCTGCTGTCATATATAGAATGCACATCAAAGGCTATTCAGCCAACTATGTTAGCTCTTTGAAGAGCTATTAGTCCCATTCCCCATAGCCATGCAAATTTCTTCTTTTCAAGTATATACCCAATTCCCTCTTGACATCATTATTATATCTGCTTGTACCATCCTTTTAAACAGTGCATTCCAGATAATATGTTGAAAAAAATCATGTTTTCCCCTCTGGCCTTTTCATCACTTATCTTAAATCTGTGCTCTCTGATTGCAGATAGATGTCTGCATTCCTTCCTATTAGTAAGTCAGCTGTTCCTCAGGACTTGATGCTCTAAAAGCATGTTTTGAACTCTTCAATGGCAAAAGCCTCTTCATGCTTTGGCCATTTACCATCCAATTCATTCTACAAATACTTTAATATTTGCTGGCAACTAAAATCATCAAAATTGATTTCCATCTGATTGGTATGGTTTAGAATCTACAAACAATATATTTATTGCTCTTTAAAAGGACCAATAATGTAATTTGCACATAGAACCAAGCTTCTGTATCCTGATTAATATTCAAAGAACTCAACTTAAGCTTGAAGACACCTAGGTTACCACCTTAATTCTAGTTCTGAGACACATTTACCTTAATGGCTAATGTTAGCATAATGTACTACCCAGTCACCTTCCACTTTTACAGAAAAAAAGGAAAAACCCCAAAGCGCATAGTGAGCTGGGAATCAAATACACCATGCAGCGGATGAGGCTCTTCATTGTTTTAGAGTGATGTGCCTAACTGTGAAGCTAAATATACTCATGAAAAAAATTAAACTTTGTGATTTTTAATGCTCTCTCCAATATAATGCAGCTTGATTGCAGCTGCAATAGAAGTGCTTACAAAATAGACACCAAAAACGAAACTGCATTAAACAAATTTACCTGATAATCAAACTGGCTGACCGGCACAGATCCCATTCCAAAGTTTTCTGGTGCTCCTCCAAAATTGTTGTTATTGACTTGATTGAACATACGTCTAGAGTCTGGTGCAAACTCACCACTGTCCTGGCTACTGTCCTCTGATGGAGGGACTATGTCCATGGGGGCTGGGGTTGGTATCCACTGCTGCTGGTCTGGTGGTGGGGGAGGTGGTCTATGGTGTTGCATTCCCCAGTCTAGTAAACATACAAATTGAAATTCAGCACAATTTTCAAAATCTTCAAAAGATGGACTTAAAAATGTTGAACGTGTGGCCATAGGTTACTTTGAATTTCTATCTGGATGCTGATTTGCAAATATTAATATTTATTGCTCCCCAGTACACTCCTCTAAGTCAAGCACTTTACAGATTTTGTTACAATGTTAATTTCAGATTTTAAAATTGATTTTTTTAAAAAAGCAATTTTGGGAATTTATTATTTTTTTCTATCTTCTGCATATTTTTACTAACCATGGAATGCTGAGCTTATAGCTGGTATAACGTGCCTCTCCTTGTGTTCCTGGCCATAACCTGGGAACAATGTAACTTTTAAACCTCTGCCTTGGGGAATGTAAACAGGCCCTTTGATGGTCAATGATAAAACCAGGGGATCTATATTATTCCTGTCTCTTGGCTAGAAACCTGGAGGCAGGCAGTGACAGTGATAATATTTAAAGACTTAAAACTTCTCACAACTGGGAACTACGTATGATGGCTGGGCAAGGGCAGAAGGCTGACTGAAAAGAAAATGTAAACTCAACTCTTGAGGCTAATATTTATAGCACTCAGGACCACACAACTCCAGAGCTGGGATGAGCCAGGTGTAAATAAAATATTTTTTAGGATAACTAATTACAGTGAAACAGCATGATGGAAGAAAGTTATTGTAACCCTGGAAGTGTAGGAAGTGGGTGCTAGTAGATCTTACAAGGTATTGCTCAGCAAGCAGGAAAACTGGTTCCATGAATTGGGGCGGGAGAGGAAGTACTGCCAGCTTGACTTGGAATGGTGGGGGGAAAAGGAGAGAGAGAGAAGTGCTGATGTAAACTGGGAAAGGAGGGGGTGAAGCATAGAATACCAGCTGCAGTGTTACCACTGAGCAAAGCTTATATTTTAAGGGAAGGAAGAACTGGTAGTGGGGAATAAAAAATGTTAATCTCACCAAGAAATTGAGTGGGGGAAGGGGGGTAAAGAAAATGTTAAACTTAACTAAATAATCTTAAAAGATATTTAATTTACAATAAAACAATACAAATTTGCTAAAAAATACCCATGTATTATCCACAATAACTTGCCCATTTCTTCACAAGAAACAAGGAAAAACACCCAGGTTTTTTGCCACCATTTTCTGCCCATTTCTCACAGCCCTTGGATATGACCACAATGTTTTTCATAGAGGTTCCGAATCCATCTTTTAAAAAAAAATCTGGATAAACATCTATGTAGGAACTGGATTGAGGTTTGTAAGTACAATAATGGAATAATGTATGACACATCAGGCTTCTGGCCTGCTGGGACAAGAAAAGTATATCATAGATGGTAGATATTTAGATAAATAATGGAAAAGATAGGATTCAATGCATTTGAGTTGCTCCCATTCTTTCCCTGGGGAAAAAAACAAAAACCCGCAGAATCTTCCCAGGATTATAAATGGTTTAAAGCCAAGAAAGGACAGACAGTGAATGGTCTGTGGAAAGAAATGGCTTAAGCTCAATATGCTTATTCTCATTCCATATTCTATGTTTTGATTTATAGGGGCAGAATCTAATTTGATGCATTAATAAAGCACTGAAATTTCTTATTGGTGGTACATTACATCAAGCTAAACCATGTGACAACATAGGAAGAAATTATTATTTTTTTCATAATCATCAATGAACAAGAAAGTTATTCAAATGCCCCTATTTGCAATTATATATCCAATTGACTCCCAAGTAAACAAAAATATCTATGCAAAATGATAAATACAAACCCGGTTCCCACATCCTGTTGAAATTAGGATCTCCTGGAAAATTTCCATGATTGTCTTGACTATTTTCAATGTTATGTACTGTCTGCCCATTGGGTATTATGATTGGCTGTTGTGCTGTTACAGATTCCTCGGAGGCCTCTCTTTGTGCAATCCATGCCTGTGCTAACGCTGCCCAGTCAATTTGACCTGAAAAAGAGTTTTCAATCCAAATACAATTCAATACATCTGTCACATGTGTAATGTTACATTGGCATGCAGAACTTGCTGTCATTTTTCATGTAACATCACAATTCATGGTTATGGTGACATAGTGGTTATGTTACTGGACTAGAAATCCAGATGTCTGGACTAAATGATCGCGAGATACCAGTTCAAATCCTACAATGGTAGCTGGTGAAATTAAATAAATCAGGAATAAGAAGCTAGTCTCAGAAATGGTGGCCAGCTATGTAACTACCAAACTCTCAAAAACCCATCTGGTTCACTAGTGTCCTTTAGGGAAGAAAATCTGCTGTCCTTACCTTATCTGGCCTACGTCTGACTCCAGATTCATAGCAATATGGTTGATTCTTAACTGCCATCTGAAACAGCCTAGTACAGTGTTCTGAAACTTTTTCATCTGCGGACCACTAAGGCAGGGCAAAAGACCCCGTAAACCACCCTACCGGCTGCCCTAGCCCACCTGCTTTCCCTTGCCATTGCAAAGAAAAACTCAGAATCAATGGGAACTTATGGAAACATTTCACTCATTTTTCACTGCTACATGTAATAAATTTGTGCTGTGCATCTCATTAGATATAAATTAATTCATGCCATATATGAAAGTATAGAAATGTTCATATTAGAAACATTACTACAAAATAACATGTTTGAAACAGTGCTATAAAAACCACAATAACCTTCTTCTGCGTAACTGATATTACCTCACTTGTGTAATAATCAATCAGCAGTAATATAAATCTTGCTTATAAAAATACACTGATGTTGCTCAAGGTTATGACAACTTGTGCTACACACATGGGAGGCTGTCTGGTTGTGCGAGTGATGAAGATGAGGTTTCTGGCCAATTCTCTCACATGGCCTTGGTTGTGGCATTCTGGGCCAGCTTGCGGACTACCAGTAGTTAACGGACCAAACTGGCCTAATAAACCACTCGGCTGCATTCAAAGCGATGGCTCAACACTACTTTCTCAAGGACAATTAGGTCCAGCAGTGCCCACAAACCATGAATGAATTTTATTCTTTAAATCAATATTTATCACATTTGCTAAGCAATATGCACTTTAACTTCACAAGGAATGTTTAAGATTGGGATTTTCTTAATGTTGTCACTAGGATTTCAATAAAGTATCCTGAAGCACTGCCTAGTGACAGGTGACAAATTATGATAGTGGCAGGACTTTAAAGTATGCTTAAAATGTATTTGTTTTTGGCAATGCTACTTCAGTTAATATCTAATCATTTAAATAATATCCAATTTGTAAAAAATAAATATTAGGCTAATTTATGGAAACTTACTTGGATCTTGCTGCTGCTGAAATGACTGCATCCACTGTTGTTGGCTTAAAGGCCACTGCTGCCAAGGTTGACCACCTTGATCCCACATTATCAACTACTGAACTGCAAATGTTGAACAAATGTTCAAAATATTTTTTCCACAATGTCTCAACAAATGAGCAACTGCATAACAGTGTAACCTGCAATATAAATAGGTACAATTAGTGCTTTTGTGTTTTCAATGACTAAACTGCTAAAGGGGATTTTAACACACTGACAAGGGGTTAAAATAACAAATGAAGTATTGTTCAGCAGCAGTAAAGGTTTATTTTAACACCTTCATAAAACAATTGTGAAGACAACTCACTGTGACCATCAATTTCAACAATAACTTGTATTCTATGACGCTTTAATGTGGAAAATATCCAAAAAAAAAACTTCAGAGTACTTGAGAAAACAATGCACATCAAACCAAAAGAGGAGACATTTGAAGTGATGATCAAAAACGTGGTCAAGTCATTTTAAAGGAAAATAGGGAGGTGGACAGATTGAGGGGACAGGGAAGGAATTCTATAGCCTAAGGCACTGAAGACACAGCTGCCATGATGGGGTGAAGGAATGCAAAAAAAGGCTGAAAACAAAGGACTTGAGAGGTGAGGGTGTTGCAGCATTGGAAAAGGTTACAAAGATAGGAAGTGCTAGGTTATGGGGATATTTTAAAAAGGGGAGGTGGGGTGAGAATTTAAAACTTATGGTTTTGGGGAACTGGAAGCCAATGTTGGTTAGTGACAACAGAGATGAGGAGCCATTGGGATATGATATGAGCTGCTGTGTTTTGAGTTTAGAGGCTGAAGGTGGAAGGTAGGCCAAGAGTCAAGTTTGAAGTTGACAAAGGCACCAACAAAGGTTTCAGCAATATGGTGGTGGAATGGAGGAAGTTGGAGAAATTCACCAGGTGGAAGCAGATAGTCTTTGTATTGAAAGGTATATAGGCATAGGGTCAGAATTTGGCTCAGTGTCAAATTAGGCGCTGAGGTTACAAACAGTCTGGTTCAAAGATATTTGCTGAGAACAAGGATGGAGATAATGACAGGAGTACTCATTTGTGTTGGGGTTAAAGGCAGTGGCTTCAGTCACCCTAACATTTAGCTGCAGGCATTTGAGATTCATCTAAGACTACATGTTGAATAAGCAATGGAGAGGTCAAGAGAGGTGGTGGAGAATTAAGAGTTGGGTTTCAACAGCGCATACATGTGAGCTACCCCCATGTTTGTTGATGATTTCACCAAGGGCTGCATGCAGATAAAAAGAGGTGGGGTCAAGGATATACTCTTGAGCTCTTGAAGTATATGCATGGTTAAATGGAGAAACAAATTGTTAGAGATTATCTGGCAATGACAGTTAGGCAGAAGGCTGAAAGTAAGTGAAGGCACATCACTTAGCTGTGAAGTACTGGAGAATGGAGTGATCAACTATGTCAACAGGTAAAGAGATCAAGAACAAGGAGTGAAAATGCATCAGGGCCACAGACAATGCCCTGACTTTGGTTAGGCTCATATTAATGTTATGGGAGAGGTGGAAACTTAAACAATTCAAATAGGGAATTTCGTAGAGATAAAATAGAAGCAGAAAATGCTGGAAATACTCAGCAGGTCAGCCAGCATCTGTGAAGAGAGAAACAGAGTAAGCATTTCAAGTATATGACCCTTCATCAGTTCTGATGAGATAAACTTAGTGGCAGGAGAGGAGATGGAAGAAAAATGAGAGACTGGGCTTTCCAATTATTTTGCAAGGAAGCAACTGAATGTACGTGGTGAGAAAAATCCATAAGCTTCTTGCAGTAATTGTTAGAGAGCAGTGGGAAGCGGTTTAAGGAAGTGACTGATAGTGGAAAAGTTGTTCTCTTTGCCCTTCAGGATGATAAGAGTGCAGTGGCTTTAGCAGGGACCTTGTAAAATGTGACATAATCCAGACAGATCTGATGGTGTATGCCAAACCCAGCTGTCCAGCAGATATTTTTAAGGCTAGGCAATTGGGAACTTCGAAGTGCAGTTGTAAGCAACTTGGGGTAGACAAGTGGATGGTACGGGATACAATGGGGTGGCTGGAGATGGCCTCAATGTCTGAGACCATGGACTAGAAATGCCATGGCAAAGACAAATATAGGGAAGAGTTTAGGGAAAGGTTAGGGAATTTCAAAGAAGGTAAAGGGAGCAGAAATTGAGGCTGAAAGTATTGAGGTCAAGGACTTGCTCCCTGCAGAAGTTGATGTAAGATACCTCAAGGAGAAACTTGGCTGATGGGAAGGGGAGGACAATAAATAAGGATTTTAAAAGGAGTCAAGATGAAAGAGTGAGATGCCTGCAGGATGGGAAAGTGACATGAGTTGGGGAAAGAGAATGAGGTGTAATGTCAATTATGATGTATAAGGTGGTCCCATTTCTACTCCCTCCACAAGATATACTTGGCGTATAAGCCAATCCCCCTTTTCAGCCACGACATGCTATTAGTAGTCTGCCTCAATTTTTCACCTCACCAATGCATGTTTTACTTACCGGTACCTTATAGTCGAGTGCAAGCGATGAAGCAAGCAATAAGGGCTGTGTTGAAGATGCACAAGTGTTTAAGGCAAGCCCATTTTTTGCTTTGGATGCCAGTGACATTTCAAAATGGCAACCACCGACACCAGCAGTTCACTTTTATACTCGGTGTATAAGCTGACCTCTGTTTTTGGATGGATTTTTCAAGGCTTCAAAGGTCAACTTATACACTGACATCTTATGGTAGTTTGGCAATATTGTAGGTTAGGTTGGGGTTGGCAAGGAGGTTACAATGGATGGTGAGGTTTAACCACCATAAGCCAAGTTTCAACCAAAGACAAGAGATCAGTGCAATTACCCACAGTTAGATTGTGCATGGCAAGGCATTGTGACCAAACAAACACTCTGGGGCGAAATGATTCTGGGGCAGAGATTGGCTGGTGGAGTCCAAGAGGACAGGATGGTCCCTACTTCAAAGCCCAACTGTTTCTTTCATATTATCAAAAATGGTGATGCCATTTTTCTATGGTGCAATTTGAAAACTCACAAAACTTCAACACAATTAAGACTTTATTCAAACTGATTAAATACTAGGATACATTTTGGGAATTTGATGTAAATGCAAAAGTGATCTTAATGAGTAACCGCTGAAGCTACATTTGGAATACTACATTCAATCGTGGATACCAACCTGCATAATGGTCGGTGTATTGGAGGGGATTCAGAAAAGTACGACAAGATGTTTGCTAGGTACTGGGCTCTAAATTATAATGCCACTACTGAAATGGGCAATAAATGCTGGCCCAGCCAGCAAAGCCCACATCCCATGAATGAAATATAAAAAAAAGGGAGGGAGGACATTATTCAGGTCTCCAATTTACAGAGGCAGAAGGTGATGTAGATTTAAAAAGGCTGCTTTGCCTTATGAATTCAGATCTTGGGGATAAATGTTTAAAATGGGCAAATCAAAAGGAAGGCAAAGAATTAGGAACTTTTTTGAATAAAGTAGTGGATTATGGTATTAGATTCTAGGCAAAACAGTGACGCTGTGCCAATTAACTCTTCAATACCTGGTTGAGAACGGAATTGCAAATTTCTGGGGTAGGAATTGGCCAAGATGAAGAACTGGAGACAAAACCACTAATATGTGTTTTTCCACAGAGAAATGGGATGATTATAGAATATGATCACCAAAATAATCCTGGAATCTGAAATCTATATTGAAAAAAAGAGAATTCAACTTTTCCCATCCCATGGTTGTCCACAAAGGCACCAGACCAGAGTTAAAGATCAGAAGGATGCTCTCTGCAATTTAGCTCCATTTAATCATGCAGAAGAGAAGAAATATGCAGGTGGGTTTGTGTCTCCAGTGAGGTAGATTGCACATGGTTTCTAGCAGTTAGTTGTTATTTACCTCTTTTGTTACTCAGCACGTTATGAGGGCACAGCTTTAATTTGGCTGAATAAATCAAATTCCATTTTTATTATTGGTGTTTTAGTGGTAGTTTAGGGATTGTAGTCAGTGATTTCATACCTGTCGTCACAAAAAGCACAAATCAGCACCATTCTTATGATTGAAAAATTTGTAATGGAGGTTATAAGGATGTGATATACTGGAGGTTATAATGAACTTTCCTCTGGGGAACAGGAAGCAACTACACAACTTTCAATAAACTGGCAAAAGTTTCATGCTTTAAATTATACACAATCTCCAGGGAGAACAGTTTTAAAACAATCAAATGATTGATTCGCATTCCAAGATTTATTTTTTCGGAATTGCAAGAAATATGGCCATACTTACTCCCTATGTACCCTTGCGTGCAAGATCGAATATGAATCTGTTGTAAACATGTTTTCCTTGAAGGAAAACTACAATATCTACATTAAGCTTACAATGCTTTCACAAAACTCTACTACAAATACATATTTAGTCTCCCCTTTTTGGGTAGAATATGGTTTCATTCTAAAACATAGTTCTGATGCAACAGTTCCTGCATTTCAAAAGCAACTGATTGGCTATAGTACTTTAGGACATCCTCAGGACAGGAGGGGCAGTATATGCAAGTACAAGATTTACCTGTACAATCAAGGCAGGATTAATATTTATGGAAAATATTTTAGAGTTCTAGTTTCATTAGAACATAAGATGTAGGAGTCCATACACAGCCCCTTCAGTCTGTTCTGCCACTCAATACCATCATGGGTCATCTTCTGCTCAACTCCATCTCGCCCATATCTGTTGATTTTCTGAGAGATTAAAAATCTATCTATTCCAACCTTAAATATGCTCAACAATGGAGCATCCACACCCTCTGGGGTAAAGAATTCCAAAGATTCAAAACCCTCAGTGAAAGAAATTCTCATCTCAGTACTAAATGATCACCCAAGTACTTTGACGGGTTTTTTTTATTCGTTTGTGGGATATGGGCGTCGGTGGCTAGGCCAGCACATATTGCCCATCCCTAATTGCCCTTGTTCAGAGGACAAATTTAAAAAATCAACCACATTGCTGTGGGTCTGGAGTCACATGGCATGTAGGCCAGGCCAGGTGAGGACAGCAGATTTCCTTCCCTAAGGGACATTAGTGAACTAGATGGGTTTTACGACACTTGGCAATGGTTTCATGGTCATCATTAGACTTATAATTCCAGATATTTATTGAATGCAATTGAATTCCATCTGCTGTAATGGGATTTGAACCCCGATCCCCAGAGCATTACCCTAGGTCTCTGGATTACCAGTCCAGTGACAATACCAGCACGCCACCCCCTCCCCCATGCCACTGTTGGTCCCATATTACAGAATTCCCCAGTCAAGAGAAACAACCTCTCAGCGTCTACTCTGTCAAGCCTCTTCACAATCTTGTAGGTTTCACTGAGATCATCTCATTCTCTAAACTCCAGAGAATATAGGTTGAGCAAATTGGACCTATCATAGGACAACCCTCTCATTGCAAGAACCAATCTAACGGATCTTCTCTATACTACTTCCAAAGAAGTTATTCTTCATTAGACATGGAGACCAAAACTGCACAAAATACTCCAGGTGTGGCCTCACCAAAACCCTGTATTCTTGTATTCCAGTTGCCTTGCAATAAACCACAGCAGGCCATTTTCCTTCCTAATTACTTGCTGTACCTGTATGTTAACTTTGTGTTACTTGCTCTACCTCGCCACCACCTTTCTCGACTGTTGCTCACCTGACACCCAGTACCGAATGTGCAAAAGTTTCCAAGAGAGAAACTACAGTTTTCAGTTCCTGCTCCAAACTCCATTCCCTCATCCCTCCTCTGCCAACAGTCTGAGACTAAACCGGACTGTTCGCAACCTCCATATCATATTTGGCCCCAAGATGAGTTTCTGATCACATATTTGTGCCACCACTAACACCACATATTTCTACCTCTGTAACATTGCTCATATTTTCCCTTGTCAGCTCATCTGTTGCTGGAGTACTTATTCATGCCTCCTCTACCTCTAAACTTGTCTATTCTATTGCACTCCTCTCCGACCTCCCACCTTCTACCCTCTGCCAGTTTATGGCCATCTAATGCTCAGCTGCCACTGTCTTAACTCACACCGAATCCTGTTCACCTACCAGCCCCTGTGCTCACTGATCTACACTGAGTCTTGGTCAAGCAACATCTTGATTTTAGGATTCTCATCCTTGTTTTCAAATCCCTGGCCTCACCTCTCTCCATCTCCATAATCTCCACATTCCTGGACATTGTATAAAAGCACTATGTGTTGTTACACAAATACACCCAAGTCTCTGAATATCAACATGTAAAAGTGTCATGTCTTTTAAAAAAAATTCTGCTTTTCTATTCTCATTACCCAAGTAAGTACACCACACTTCCCCACATTATACTCCAACTGCCACTTAGTTTCCCACTGACTTAACCTTGTTGTAGGCAATAGTTGTCAGTGTTTCCATTACCTGACCACTCTTAATATTCAAAACAACATGCAAAAATTCATAACATTTGAGTGCTGGAAACAGAAAATTCTGCTGTGGGCTAAGAATGAATCTTCAGCATACAGCAGTTTTAAGAACACCTGTAGCATGGAATAAAGGCAGAAGTCACCAATAGCAGAGTGGGGAACAAAATAGCATCACGGCCCAAATTCTTTATAATCACACAGGCTGCAAAATACTCGGCCTTTGATCTTACCCCATCACAAGCGTGGATTTAGGAATTCAAAAAATAAAGTGCTACAAATCTAATACAAAAGCTAAAGCACACAGATCAATTAACACCTGGACATTGTGGTAAAAGCACTGTGTGTGTTATCACACAAATAGTGATAGCAGAATGTTTGTCTGTGCCTTTGTTCGGCAATGGAAAGAAATGGGCCCATCATGATCAGAAAAAAGGGATGGGGGGCAGGGGGGATGCAAAAACAAGTATCAACGGGTTGGTTTAACAAATAATTTATGTTATGTAATAGAAGTATTAAAGAAATAAAGCATTATAAGAAACAAATGGTGATATATTAGGATAGGATTAGGATAAGTGAGAGGCCCAAGGAAAATATAAGAAAATGAGAAATGCAAAAATTAGAAAATCTGGGTATCAGGTTTGAAGGTGCTGGTAGAGTATAGTTGGACCCAACAGCTCCAAAAATAAAGTGACTTGGAAGGCAAGTTTTCTCCTTTTCCACCAGCTCAGTATACTGAAAAAAACATCTCACTCCCAACAAAAAACACTAATCCATTTCCCTACACCTGCAGAGAATGACAGGCCCATCCACCACATTACTATGAAGGAAATGATGCACAAAGCTGAAGTTTTGTGACCCACAATTTAGCTAACTCTTCCATTCCATGTGATCTATTCTTAGCTTCAACTCCAAAGTTCAAGTTTCAAGAATGTCTCATCTTTTTCCTTCACAAGCTGCAACCTCTTTGTTTGAAGAGCAACTTCAGTAATTTCAGAGCTTCATAAGCTCCCTTTTTACAAAAACAGCAAAGGTTGCTAGTGGTGTGGGATGAGTTGCTAAGTGGCCAGGAAGAGAATGCAAGAGACTGATTTCAAACCTGGCCCCCAAGTTTTCTAGATTTTCCATCCCTCCAATTTTCTCATATTTTCCACAAGTTTCTCTGTCTTAGTTATTCACAAATTTGTTTCTTTGATGACATTTACCTCCAAAAGTATGTTTGTTACTTGAGCGAGATGATTTGTAACATCATGGGCCATTCGTTCTCATGTGTTTAAAAATATTTTTTTCCTTTTTAAAAAAAATCCTATTAGTGTTTGAAGTTTCCATTTGTGAAGGAAAACAAACCCAAACCAGCAAGTGATACTAATTGGCCTATCTTTTCAACTTTTTCTGTTTTAACTTTTTAAAGATAAAAAGTTGAAAAAAATTGTGGAATCCTCTACCAGCTAAAATTTCATTTAGGAGAACAAGTCAATTTGAGCTGTATTAATCCATTTATTACAACCAGATTCAATAATGTTTTCCAGCAACAGAAGTTTTAAGCACAAGTATCACCATCTGGTCAGTATCTCGAATAGGAGGTCTTTAATAACTCTAAGCTGCATTTACATTTCACAGTTACTCAAATGATATCATAAAATCAAGAGACGTGTTCCAGTGTCAAAGGGAATCCCCACAGAGATTACATCTCAATTTTAACAAGTTTTGAATAATTTTGGAACCATATTTTATTTTCAAATTTCAGTTCCTACTTTATTGCAAAAGTTGCCTAATAGAGAACAAAAAATACTTCATGATAAAATGTAGTGAAGGGAATCTAAAGCTCTTTGGGACTAAAGCGGATTCCTTCTTGTGAGTACAGAGAAACCTTTCAAATAACAAACTAAGAATCAAAAGGCAATATACTGTTCAAAACTGCACATAATGGTGTAGTCTAATCAAAGGCAAAGTGAAGTTGATGGAAACTACTTGTGTGTGTACAAATATCAAGTAGAGGCTGCATTAAATATCTCTCAATGTTAAGCATGAGCATCTTTAGTGAACGCCATATAGTTTGAATTTTTGTTAAACATTATAGCTAAACTCTGAATCTATGACTCACTATAAAGATTGGATGTTATTCCTCTTATTTCACACTTAGGCAATGGGTCACTACCATGTGGAAGAATCACCCCATTCAAAAAAAACCTTCTAATATATTACCCCACACCCTGCCTTAACCTGCAGAAGCAGCTTAAAAGGCAGCAAAATGAAGTGAATGAAAGGAGGCACATATACAAATTTAAGCACTTTGCATCTTATATTCAATTTTAAATGTATTTGCTGCAAGGGAACCAATAAACATTACTCGGGTGGCAGCCACTTCATTTGAGCAACAGGACTCAATCTACATCCAAATGGGTCCCAGGATGAGTGCACTGTTGTTGTAGATCTTGCTTACATTCAAGTTATTAATAGCAAAACAAACTTTCGAGTTTATAAACATATGATTTATATTATAGATTTAATGTCCTCAATGATGTATTGGATGGCGTTGAGTTGGGTGGGGTTCAGTCACTTTTTTCCTGCTGATACTGATTTGAGATATAATGCTGGGTGACTCCAAAGGTGTTGCACAGCTCAAGAATGGATCTCAAAGGGTATTCATAGGGAAACAGAAGAGATATGTATTGCAATTGTTGATTCACATTAGCTCCTGAAAACTCTTGTAGATGCCATATGAATAAGCTGAGATTGGTGCAAAAGCTATAGTGCTTTTTTTCTTCAAAAACAAAACTCCAATTAAGTTTAAAGCTGTGACATATTGTATAAGGGCCTTCTTTGTCCCATGTGGAGCACCCAGGGCACAAAATGGATTTGTGGTAAACAGGGAACTAGAGTGGCAGAGTCTTGCAAGTTAAGATGACCCCAAAGTGACATAGAATTGCAACAATGACCTGTGTTTGGTGAACCCTTAAGCAAATGGCAGAGCCAGGCATAGCTGCCAAGATTATTAATGAGGTTTGGAAGTTTAAACCCATCACTAGAGCCTTGAATTCTTTCCAAACAGCTCTAAATAGCCCTGCAAGTCAACACTTTTACAGACAGGTGATTCTGAACAGTCAAATATACAAGAGCAGTGCAGGTAAACTGCTGCTGAAACTCCAACAGGAGTCCTGCCTTATACTTGAGGGTATTTAAACTTGGACACTTGCTCAACTTACGGTTATAGAAGTAGCTGCATTTGCTAAGGTTTCGCTCAGTGGTCTTCCACTAGGGGATTTTCGAAGGACGTGCATAATGTGCAAGGTAAAATCTATGAACTGAGATATGAGGGTGTGAATCTATTGGCCAGATTCCTTGCAAAAGCAATTTATTAGCAGCCGTATGAAATAAGCCTGTTTTAGCAACCTTATAGACCACACTTGGGGAAAAAACAACCTCCACGTACACTTTTAGAAACTGGATATAGGAGACACCCAAGGTGATGGTTTTCCACAAATCAGACACTTGAGCTGACCAAAAAAGGCCACACATTAAGATGCAAAAATCAAATGTGATATATTTTAATAATTTTAAATGCGGTAAAATACATTTGCAGCCAGCAGAATCGGTATGTACGATTACCAAACAGATCTATCTAGAGACGGGATCCTTTTTCAAAAATAAATGTTTCAACAATTCACAATTTCCCAACAATCGCCCCATTTATTAAAACGATCATTTTCTCGTCAAACACGATGCACTTCTGGAATAAATGGCGACGTTTAGGTATTTCTTTCAACAGATAAAAATAACGGAATTGCATTTAATAAACTCGATTCCCGATGTAATATCACAAAGCGGGATCATATTCCCAAGAGTAATCCTAAAATCGACACCATGGATAAAAGGGGCGGATTTATCTGTAAAAAGAACATTTTTACAACAGGCTCTTCCCGGGGGGAGGGAGATATGTTTAAGCAGGAGCCGCGTTTCTGATTTCTGCCCTGGGCGAAGGCCGAGCCAAGCTCCAGCTCGACACCGCCCGGATTCCCCAGTACGGCCCGGCCACCACCTCCCCAAAGTCTCCCAAGATTTAAAATCATTGCAACCGACCGATACCGAGTACCCGATCCCCGTCGGTCTGGGTCACCTCCGGGCACCATTTCCCCACCTCCCCCGGAGGGAGCAGGCGAGGCCCCACCTCCCCCGCGGATTCAGACGCCATATTCACCCGGCGTGGAAGCTCGGGGCCTTCTGCCGCGGAGCCCGAGGGGCCGCAGTCCGAGCTCGGAGGCTTCGGCGGCACCCCCCGGCTCAATTGGATTCTTTTCACTCACCTCCCGCTGCCGCCCGCTCGGCCTCCCGCTCGCTCGCTCCGAGCCCAACAATATGGCGCCGTCACCCCTGACCCGGAAACAAAGAGCAGGCACCACCACCACCACCACCCCTCCCTCCCGGCCAGCTGGCCCACCCGGTCCAGTCCGGCTCGGAGAGGTTGAAGGTTGCGGCGTTGCTGGCAGGAGCGGGGCGGACGACACTGTCCCTATCCGGCCACCGTCACTCGAACGCTCGCGGCGCCGTTAGAATGCACAGTGCGAGCGCCTTCTACTCGAACCAGCTCATCTCGCGATAGTCCCGAACTCTCCTCCCCCTATCCCCGGGGGGAACAAACAGGAGCCGGGGTGATGGGGGAGGGGCTCAGGCGGCAAACGCAGCTAACAAAACATACAACTGTATCCCGACGAAATACATTGCTTTACAAATTCACGCATAATCTCAACTCTCTGGCTTCATACTGTTCACTTTGGATTATCAGCAGAAAGTAAATTGGCGTCAAAGATGGGTTTTGAGTTGGCCAATAGACAAGTTCCCCCAATTAAAAACTAATCATAATTTCTAGACTTCACCTTCAGTGGAATTCGCCCTGCTGCACTTCCACCTTTTTATTTTTAACCTCCCTTCCCTTCCCCAGTATCCAGATCGGGTTGCCAACTCTTGCTGGATCTATTTCTGGAGGCTTCGTCACATGCTGGTTATAAACTGCTGGCCCACGACCGTTTAATAGGGTCCCGACTAGTGGAAATGGAGGCTTTGTGATTTCCACTCCATCATATTAAGCGGTGGTGGGGAGTTTTTATCCCAATAAATCTTAGAATTCATGTTGTTTTGAGCTTAAGTGACATTTGAATACCAACATAAAACGCATACAGACTCACTGGATGTCTTTTAGAAGAAGCTGTGACAATTACCACGTGGACCTGACAATTTTCCGCTGGCTTAACCCGAGTGGTGTCTCTTCTAAAATGAAGCACTTCTGTTGAAGTTGAGTTTGCTTACCCAGTTGGAAAATAGGACACGTTCTTGTCCATTGCCCAAATGCAAAATAGAACCTGTGTACTAAATGTATGCTTGGAAATTGAATAAATAAGTGTTGGCTTCCCCCACCCCACCCGCAGAAGGGCCATCTGCCACTAGCTTGCTTCCCTTAATGTTCCCATTAGCACACCCCTTAAATAATATCACCACTGTCAACACGCCTTTGTCCTTTTGTCTATGACATCTTTGGCAGTCTCTTCTTGGCCTCCACCTATCACTGGCCTCCTATCTAGCTCTCCTGTCCCACCCCCTTCTACCAGCTTACATTTCATATCAATTCTATATGTCTTAGTTCTGATGAAGGGACTCAAAACATCAACTGTATCCCTCTCTGCAGATGTTGTCAGACCTGCTGAGTTTTTCCAGGTATTTTTGTTTTTGTTCTAGATTTCCAGCATCCGCAGTATTTTGCTTTTATCTTAGTGTTGGCTTTTGACTGATCCAACTACAGGTTACACTCCTGATGTGTCCACAGTTATTTTTTCCTAAAAAAATCATTGCAGGTGTTTCTTGTTCCAGTAGGTATTACTGCATATTTATAAACATTAAAATCCATCAGTAGGTCTCAAGCTAAAGTGTCTCATATTTAAAACACCTCATATATTTAATCAGATATTGCTTGTATCTGGAATGAGTACCATCACTGAGCCTGCTTCACCCTGAGACTTCACTGTCAGTTGGGGCGGCAGGTAGTCATGGTTTTCTAATCTGAAGGTCATTTTGAATAATACAAATGATACATTCCTGATGCAATATCAAATTTATACTCTTTGCACAATATACATACAGTAATAAAAGCAATGAACTGTGGATGCTGGAAATCCAAAACAAAAATAAAAACAGAAATACCTGGAAAAACTCAGCAGGTCTGGCAGCATCGGTGGAGAAGAGCACAGTTGACATTTTGAGTCCTCATAACCCTTCAGCAGAACTGAATGTTCAACTGAACGTACTGTAATGTTTTTCTTGAGTAAAATTAAGCATGGGGCTTTTCCAAACTTTTCCAACTCATCATTGGAAAGACCAAAGCCCCACTACAAACTTCACTTCATCGCCATTAGCTCCATTACATGCCTTGACCATAGTCTCAGGCTTAATTAGCCTAAGTGCAGCCCTTCATTCCAAACGGAGTTGTAGACCCCATATCCTTTCCATTTCAAAGACTCCTTACTTCCACCTCCACAACATTTGTTACACCTGTCCCATTCCATCCCCTAGGCTGCCAAATGCATTACCTTGTTACCTCCAAACTTGACTCCTCTCACCTTCTCCTTGCGGGCCTCCTGTTTTCTATAAGCTCCACCTTGTCAAAAACTCTATTGCAAATATGCAATCCCACAAGTCCTCTCATTCATCACCACTGTTGTTGCTAGTCTATGCTGTTCCCCCAATGCCCCAAGTTTAAAATTTAAATTCTCATCTTTAATCCCAGCATGGCCTCACCCCACACTGACTCCTGAAACACCCACTTCCTACATCCTCCTCTCTTTGTTCCTCTGAGTCTATCTTTTATGCATCTCTCTCTCTTAATCCCACCACTGATGGCAGAGTCTCTAGCCTCCCTGGTCCTACTGTCTGGAATAGTCTCCTGAAATTCTCCACCTTTCATCCCATATATAAAAATAATTTCAAGATCTGTATTATATATCTGCAGCACAGAAAAAGGCCATTCAGACCAAATGGTTTATCCCAGTTTTTATCCTCCATGAGCCAATCTTCAAACTACATATGCCTCTAGCACAATGTGTCAGCAAACAATTATTTATCACTCTCCTCTAATGAAGGAAAGGCATTCAAAAGAAATAAAGAACTTGCCTCATAGATTGAAACTTCTGATATTTTTTCATAAATATTCTTATCTTTCCCCAAACTTCTCTAAACAGTTGCACTTAAAGCTTGTAAACAGGAAAATGCAATGAAGGCATTGTAACAAAATACTTTATTTATAGACAGTTGAAATACAAAATATCATAAAAATGAAAGCTGCATTACAAAAGCTCACACTGTAGCAGATAGAGTTTTCAGAGCAAGTTGTTCAGAGCTAAGCCTATTTGCCATCAAATGTTTTCAGATCCATAAAGCGTTCTCAAATCCTTGCAAAGCAATGCTTGAAAATTCCCTCCAATTTAACTATTCATAGATCTGGATTGAATAGGTTCGGGACATGGCTGTGATGCTTCTAACGGTCAACTAAATTGCTGAGATTAAATGAACAATGAGCATCAGAGTGAGATATCAACATTGCCTGTTACACATATAACCATAGCTCAGCAAAGGTGTCAATACCAGTTATAGAGTCATGGAGTCATGGCTCAAAGACTGGTGTGGGGAAAGTGGATTCCAGTTCATGCGACATTTCTACCAGCATTGGGGAGAGTGGGATCTGTCGCATCTGTTCCGATGATGCTACATTCAAAAACAGTTCCTCTGACATGTCCTCCTTCTTCCTTAACCGAGGTTTTCCACCCACGGTCGTTGACAGGGCCCTCAACCGTGTCCGGCCCATCTCCCGCGCATTTGCCCTCACGCCTTCTCCTCCCTCCCAGGAACATGATAGGGTCCCCCTTGTCCTCACTTATCACCCCACCAGCCTCCGCATTCAAAGGATCATCCTCCGCCATTTCCGCCAACTCCAGCATAATGCCACCACCAAACACATCTTCCCTTCACCCCCCTTATCGGCATTCCATAGGGATCGCTCCCTCCGGGACACCCTGGTCCACTCCTCCATCACCCCCTACTCCTCAACCCCCTCCTATGGCACCACCCCATGCCCACGCAAAAGATGCAACACCTGCCCCTTCACTTCCTCTCTCCTCACCGTTCAAGGTCCCAAACACTCCTTTCAAGTGAAGCAGCATTTCACTTGCATTTCTCCCAACTTAGTCTACTGCATTCGTTGCTCCAAATGTGGTCTCCTCTACATTGGAGAGACCAAACGTAAACTGGGCGACCGCTTTGCAGAACACCTGCGGTCTGTCCGCAAGAATGACCTAAACCTCCCTGTCGCTTGCCATTTCAACACTCCACCCTGCTCTCTTGCCCACATGTCTGTCCTTGGCTTGCTGCATTGTTCCAGTGAAGCCCAACGCAAACTGGAGGAACAACACCTCATCTTCCGACTAGGGACTTTACAGCCTTCCGGACTGAATATTGAATTCAACAACTTTAGGTCGTAAGCTCCCTCCCCCATCCCCACCCCCTTTCTGTTTCCCCCTTCCCTTTTTTTCCAATAAATTATAAAGATTTTCCTTTTCCCACCTATTTCCATTATATAAAAAAAAACCCCACTAGAGCTATACCTTGAGTGCCCTACCATCCATTCTTAATTAGCACATTCGTTTAGATAATATCACCAACTTTAATTTTAACACCTATGTGTTCTATTGTACTATTGTCGTTGACATCTTTTGATGATCTGCTTCTATCACTGCTTGTTTGTCCCTACAACCACACACACCCCACCCCCCCCCCACCTCTTTGTCTCTCTATCTCTCCGCCCCCCACACACACACCTTAAACCAGCTTATATTTCAACTCTTTCTTGGACTCGAACGCAAGTTCTGTCGAAGAGTCATGAGGACTCGAAACGTCAACTCTTTTCTTCTCCGCCGATGCTGCCAGACCTGCTGAGTTTTTCCAGGTAATTCTGTTTTTGTTTTGGATTTCCAGCATCCGCAGTTTTTTTGTTTTTATCTCTGTACTGTTGGGATGATCTACACCCGAACCATGTTGGGACTGGTGCCCTCGCAAACTGACTAACTAGAGAAGTAGAGAGGTTTTTAAACTGAATAGTGGAGGCAAGGGATCAAATTTGGGAAGATGTGGTAAGCCAAAGAGTAGAGACAAGGCAAGTTGACAGGGATTAATATGGGAAATGATAAACAGACTGTGACAGGAAGGGACAGAGAGTACAAATCTAAGAATAAATCAGCAGATAAGGCTAGACGCTATAAAAATAATAAAAGGACAAAACCAAAGGCTCTGCATCTAAACATACGTAGCATTCAAAACAAAACAGATGAACTGATTGCACAAATAGAAATAAATAAGAATGATCTGACAGCCATTACAGAGACATGGCTACAAGGTGACATAGATTGGGACCTGAATATTGAAAGATATGTGACATTTAGGAGGGACAGGAAATTAGGAAAAGGTGGAGGGGTGGATGGTATTAGCACATTACAGATGGATGACCTAAGTTCAGGAAACCAGGATGTAGAAGTGGTTTGGGTTGAGATGAGGAATAATAAAGGCAAGAAGTCACTTGTGGGAGTGGTGTACCCTTAATCGTAACTACACAGTAGGACAAAGTATAAAAGAAGATATAATGGGAGCTTGCCAGAAAAGTACAGCAATAATAATAGGGATTTTAATCTACATATAGACTGGAAAAATCAGATGGGATGGCCAAAGGTAATGTGGACAAAGAGTTCATGGAGTGTTTTCAGGTTAGTTTCTTAGAACAGCACATTCTGGAGCCAACCAGAGAGCAGGCTACACTAGACCTGGTATTGGGCAATGAGATAGGATTAATTGATAACCTCATAGTGAAGGCACCCCTAGTGATTGAATTTTACATTCTTTTTGAGGGAAAAACAACTGCGCCCAAGAACAATATTTTAAATTTAAATAAGGGCAATTATGAGGGCATGAAACCAGAGCTAGCTAAAGTGAATTGGCAGATGAGATTAAGGGATATGTCAGGAGAAGTTTGTGGCAGACATTTAAAGGGATTTTTCATAGTACACAGAAAAAATACATTCCAATGAGAAAGAAAAACTCCAAGGGGAGGGCCCACCATCCATGGTTAACTAAAAAAGTTAAAGACAGTATCAAACTGAAAGAAAAAGCATATAATTACACAAAGACGGGTGGCAGGTCAGAAGATTGGAAAAAAATATAAAGAACAGCAAAGAATGATAAAAGGCTTAATAACGAGGGAAAAATTAAAGTATGAAAGAAAGCTAGCTAGTAATATAAAGATGGACAGTAAGAGTTTCTATACATATTCCAATAAGAAAAGAGTAAACAAAGTGAGCATTGGCCCTCTAGAGGATGTGTCTGGAGAAATTATAATAGAAAGTAGGGAGATGGCAGATGAATTAAACAAGTATTTTCCTTCGGTCTTCACTATAGATGACACAAGTAACATCCCGGAAATAGCTGTAAATCAGAAAATGGGAGGGAGGAATTCTGGAAAATTACCATCACCAGGGAAGTGATATTGAGCAAATTGCTGGGGCTGCAGGCTGACAAATCCTCAGGTCCAGATGGATTTCACCTTAAGGTCTTGAAAGAAGTGGCTAGTGAGATAGTTGATGCACTGGTTTTGATTTTCCAAAATTCCCTAGATTTGGGGAAGGTTCCATTAGATTGGAGAATAGCAAATATAACTCCTTTATTCAAAAAGGGAGGGAGACAGAAAGCAGGAAACTATAGGCCAGTTAGCCTAACATTTGTCACAGGGAAAATATTAGATGCTATTATTAAAGATGATATAGCAGGGTTCAAAAATTCAAAGTATTTAAGCAGAGTCAACATGGTTTCGTAAAAGGGAAATCATGTTTAATCAATTTATTGGAGTTCTTTGACGGAGTCACATGTGCCTTGGATAAAGGGAAACCAGTGGTGTACTAAAATTGGCTAGCTGAGAAGAAGCAGAGAGTTGGCATAAACGGATCTTTTTCTGGTTGGCAGGATGTGATAAGTGGTGTGCCACAGGGATGAGTTGGGGCCTCAACTTTTTACAATTTATATAAATGACTTGGATGAAGGGATGGTGGTTAACTTTGCTGAAGACAAACATAGGTAGGAAAGTAAATTGTGAAGAGGATGTAAGGAGGCTGCAAAGTGACATAGATAGGTTAAGTGAGTGGACAAAGATCTGGCAGATGGAGCATATGTGGGCAAATGTGAAATCGTTCAATTTGGCTGAAGAGCAAAAAAGAAGTTTATTATGTAAATGGTGAGAGATTGCAGAACTGTGAAATTCAGAGGGACATGGGTGTCCTGGTGCATGAATCACAAAAGGTTATTATGCAGGTACAGCAGGTAACTAGGAAAGCTAATAGAAAGTTTTAATTTATTTGAGGGGAATTGATTACAAAAGTAGGGAGGTTATGCTTTAGTTGTACAGGGCATTGGTAAGACCACATCTGAAGTATTGTGTACAGTACTGGTCTCCTTATTTAAAGAAAGATGTAAATGCATTAGAAGCAGTTCAGAGAAGGTTTACTAGACTAATACCTGGAATGGGAGGGTTGGCTTATGAGGAAAGGTGGACATGATAGGCATCCACTGGAATTTAGAAGAGTAAGAGACGACTCAATTGAAACGTTTAAGATCTTGAGGTGTGTTAACAGGGTGAATATGGAGAGGATGTTCCCTCTTGTCGGAGAATCTAGAACTAGGGGTCACTGTTTAAAAATAAGGTGTCGCTCATTTAAGACAGAGATGAGGAGAATTTTTTTCTCTCAGAGGGTTGTGAGTCTTTGGAACTCTCTTCCTCAAAAGTTGGTGGTAACAGGGTCTTTGAATATTTTTAAGGCTGAGCTAGATAAATTCTTGATTAACAAGGGGATGAAAGGCTATCAGGGTAGGCAGGAATGTGGAGTTGAGGTTATAATCAGATCAGTCATGATCTTATTGAACAGCAGAGCAGGCTCAAGGGGCCATAGCCAAATCCTGCTCCTAATTCGTATGTATCTTCGTACATATGTATGTCATTTATAATACAGGAGGAGGCCAATTGCCCACTGAGTCCATGTTGGCACCCTGTAGAGTAATCCATCAGTCCCACTCTCCCCGTAGCCCTGTAAGTGTATTTCCTGCAAGTGCCTATCCAATTTCCTTTTGATATCATTATTGTTTCAGCTTCCACTACCCTTCTGGACAGTGAATTCCAAGTCATTACTACTCGCTGCATAAGAAGTTCATCCTCACAGTCCCTCTGCATATTTTGTCCAAAATCTTAAATTCATGTACTGCGATCCTTGTGCCATTAGCTGATGGGAAGAGTTTTTCCTTGTGTACCTTATTTAAGCCTTCCATAACCCTGTACATCTCTATCAAATCTCCCTTCATTCACCTTTGGTCCAAGGAAAACAACTCTAACAAAAATCTCCCATCCCCGGAACCATTCTGGTTAGTCTCCTCAAGACCCCATCAAGAACATTCACGTCTTTCCTAAAGTGTGGTGACCAGGGGCAGAGTTTGGCCCTTGTTAGGCGGGCTGGGTGGGGGCAGTCGGGAAGCTGACTGCTGCCCATGATCGAGGCTGGAGGGCAATTTCACGCTGGCAGGCCAATTACTGCCTGCCCAGCGGGAAACACGAGTGGCAGCGCTCAGTGCTGCCTGTGTGGGCAGGAGGTGCAGGAGGGTGAGCGTGAATCTTGCACATGCACTCAAATGCGCGCTTGATCATCTCCCAAAAAAAAATTGTTTATTCCGAACAATAAATCTGCCTCAGGGAGATGAAGAGTTATAAAACATGACTCTCATGTGACTCTGTCACGTGAGCAGGGACTTGTCATTAATTAAATTTTAACATTTTTATTTTATTTTTATTTGCTTTAGGAAACCTTATCCTGCTCGTGGATGAGGTTTCCTAAAAAGTGCAAAGGCTGGTTGGCCTTTTCTCCTGCCCGCCAACCATAATGTTGGATAGGCAGTGAAAATTTTATTTTATTTACCTTGTTAATGGTTCTAATAGGCCTTTTAATTGTTGGCGGGCGCGCTTCTGACTCCGGTGTGCCCGCCAACCAAAATATCACGCGACTGCACGTTGACACCAGGACACTTGGCCGACGTCAACACACCTCATTTTATGCTCGAGTGGGTTGGGCGCATGCCTGCCGACTGAAGTAAAAAAATTTTCCCTAGAACTGGTTGGGACCTAACCAGAGCTTTATAAAGGCTCAGCATAATTTCATAACTTTGGAAGGAGAGGAAAATTATGCCAAAAGGTTCTCTAACCTACAAGGTGTTTTATTCAGATACTTCATCTTGAACTTTTCAAAATGTAGTTTTTGCCCATTGTACATAAGTGTACAAAAAAATGGAGTACATGCCGAACAATAAATCACAATACAGAATGCATTAAAATATAGTTGAAAGCCATGTTGAGACATAGAAGAGACAGACTCCAACATCCCAGGTCCTGTGCTGCACCTGTAGGGGCACAGATTATTGTGGTGTTACCTGATAGTCCATTGCCCTTTGTTATGATTGTGTATTCATCAGTAATTTTGTGCATTCCCCTTTTCATCACCAGGACAATTGCAGCAAGGCCATAGGGCTAAATCCTTTGTGATAGATATATTTTGGAAAAAGGTATTCCCTGACACAAGAGAGTAGCCTAGGGCGGAATCATCTCAGATTTGCACTAAGTGTGGCAGCGGGCAGGAAGAAGGACTGCAATGGTGGCTTTTCACACCATATCGTCCCAATCCCACCTCATTACTTATGCATTCCTGCGAAACGAATGGCTAAATGGCTATCATTCGCCTGCCATGCCGTCACCTCATTGCTTCATTACGCCGATCACCACATTTAAAGTGCAGCCACAAGCACACCTCTCAGTGTTTCCAGCCTAGGACTGCTGCAAAGAAGATATGCCCTGAGAGACTAGAATACCGCAGTTCCCAAGTTTAGTGACGCATCCATTGATTGCCTTTTGGATGCCATGGAGGCCCACCGTGATGTCCTCCAACCCCACGCTGGCCACAGGAGGGGCAGAAAATTACCACTCCAGAATGATAGGTGATGGCAGTGGTGATCAGTGTCAATGCTGCACTGAAGAGGTTGATCATCCAATGTAGATAGAGGATGAATGATCTTCATCAAACAGCCAGGGTAAGGCAACCATCTCATCACCCTAAACTCATACACTCAAGCCCATCACACATTCACTGGCATCTCACCCATTGCCACCTCAAGGGACATCACCACTCACTTTCTCACACACACCTCGCATCTCCTATCTGGCCTGATCTCCTCTGGAGACTGCCTCCTCAGCCCTCATCATCTTGAGGCCATTTGCACAGATCAACTTGTGCCCCCACTCATAGCCCCTTCCCCAGTATAGATCTCGCCCTGCAGCCTTTTCCCTTGCCTGAAGCCACTTATCCCCCTTTCCCAAGCAAGACTTAGCCCTGCGGCCATTGAAAAGATATCCCCGCCTTATGGCTGATCTGGTAGGTAGAGACCAGCCTCAGAGCCTCCCTAAAAGTGATGTGGTGCTGTCTGTAAAGCCTGGCTCTGATGAGTGCTGCCCGAAGCAAGGTGGGCAAACAAACCTCGAAGTCCCGAGCGAAGTGCAGCTCACCAGGTGCATGGTGCTTTGTACAGTTGTGAAACACATTGGCGTGCAATCACACCAATGTGGGCGGATGATCCAGCATGGGGGGATGATTCCGGTGGGCTGAACTTATAATGATATGCAGATATATTACAATGAGATTCCCTAATTTCGACGGCAGGAAACACATCCCGCCATTGATGGGCAGACCAGATGACTGCAAACTGGTTTCATGACGTTGTGAAAATTATTTTTGGCCTTCTCGCTATATTGTTCACTCACGCCATCGAATATATCTGTGCCAGTGGGCACAGAAAATTCCGCCCCTAGTCTCTTAAGGAATTGACTAAAGTTCCTGGTATCATCTGCAATAACATTCCCTCTAGGTCTATGTCCAAAATCAATGATATGCACAGCATAAGACCATAAGACCTAGGAGCAGAAATTAGGCCATTCGGCCCATCGAGTCTGCTCCACCACTCAATCATGGCTGATACGTTTCTCAACCCCATTCTCCTGCCTTCTCCCTATAACCTTTGATCCCCTTACCAATCAAGAACCTATCTATCTCGCTTTTAAATACACTCAATGACCTGGCCTCCACAGCGTTCTGGGGCAATGAGCAAACAGAGGTGACGCCAGAATTGATCCACTTCCAATCCTCTGAAAAACTACACATAACTATGGAGTTCCAAAGAAGAGTTATATTGGACTCAAAATATTAACTCTGTTTCTCTCTCCACAGATGCTGCCAGACCTGCTGAATTTTTCTAGCACTTTTGTAGGTCATCAGCATCCGCAGTATTTTGCTTTTATTACTCTCTATTTCTCTTTTCCAATCAGTTTTTCATCTAATTTTCTACCATACTCCTAATTACATATCTCCTTAATCTCCTCTCAGTCTGTGTGGGTGCATTGTTAAAGGCTTTCTGAAAGTCCATGTGAACCACATCCACTGCATGACCCCTCATCCACTATATCTGTCACCACCTCAAGGCCCAATGGAATTGAGGCAGGAAGGAATAGGTTTCAACAATGAGATGAGCTTAGGGAGCTCAGTGATAATGGTTCAGGCCTAGGATGGATGGACTAATGGAGGAACAGAGACAGGGTTTTCTCCATTTTAGGGACAAAGAAATCCATAAGTGCCTCATATTTGTGGCATGGGCGGTAAGCCTCAATTGGGATTTGTGTGTACCCAGGTATATCTAGTGATAGATGGGTAAGCCAGCTGTGCACCAGATATGATCAAGTTTGTATTTCAGAAGAAAACAAAAACAGAATTACCTGGAAAAACTCAGCAGGTCTGGCAGCATCAGTGGAGAAGAAAAGAGTTGACGTTTCGAGTCCTCATGATGATTCGACAGAACTAGGTGAATCCCAGGAAGTGTTGAAATATAAGCTGGTTTAACGTGGGGTTGGGGGGGGGTGGCGGGGGGGGGGGGGGGGGGGGGGGGGGGGTTTGGGTGGGGGGAGGGGGGGGGGTGATGGATTGGGGGTGGTTGGGTGGGGGGAGAGAAGTGGAGGGGGGGTGGTGTGATTGTAGGCAAAAGCAGTGATAGAAGCAGATCATCAAAAGATGTCACGGACGGCAGAACAAAAGAACACATAGGTGTTGAAGTTGGTGATATTATCTAAACGAATGTGCTAATTAAGAATGGACGGTAGGGCACTCAAGGTATAGCTCTAGTGGGAGTGGGGGGAGCATAAAAGATTTAAAAGTATTTAAAAATAATGGAAATAGGAGGGAAAAAGAAAAATCTATATAATTTATTGGAAAAAAACAAAAGGAAGGGGGAAGAAACAGAAGGGGCGTGGGGATGGAGGTGGGAGGTCAAGACCTAAAGTTGTTGAATTCAATATTCAGTCCGGAAGGCTGTAAAGTGCCTAGTCGGAAGATGAGGTGTTGTTCCTCCAGTTTGCGTTGGGCTTCACTGGAACAATGCAGCAAGCCAAGGACAGACATGTGGGCAAGAGAGCGGGGTGGAGTGTTGAAATGGCAAGTGACAGGGAGGTTTGGGTCATTCTTGCGGACAGACCGCAGGTGTTCTGCAAAGCGGTCGCCCAGTTTACGTTTGGTCTCTCCAATGTAGAGGAGACCGCATTGGGAGCAACGAATGCAGTAGACTAAGTTGGGGGAAATGCAAGTGAAATGTTGCTTCACTTGAAAGGAGTGTTTGGGCCCTTGGACGGTGAGGAGAGAGGAAGTGAAGGGGCAGGTGTTACATCTTTTGCGTGGGCATGGGTGGTGCCATAGATGGGGGTTGGGGAGTAGGGGGTGATGGTGGAGTGGACCAGGGTGTCCCGGAGGGAACGATCCCTACGGAATGCCGACAGTGGGGGTGAAGGGAAGATGTGTTTGGTAGTGGCATCATGCTGGAGTTAGCGGAAATGGCAGAGGATGATCCTTTGAATGCGGAGGCTGGTGGGGTGATAAGTGAGGACAAGGGGGACCCTATCATGTTTCTGGCAGGGAGGAGAAGGCGTGAGGGTGGATGCGTGGGGGATGGGCCGGACACGGTTGAGGGCCCTGTCAACGACCGTGGGTGGAAAACCTCGGTTAAGGAAGAAGGAGGACATGTCAGAGGAACTGTTTTTGAAGGTAGCATCATCAGAACAGATGCGACGGAGGCGAAGGAACTGAGAGAATGGGATGGAGTCCTTACAGGAAGCAGGGTGTGAGGAGCTGTAGTCAAGGTAGCTGTGGGAGTCGATAGGCTTGTAATGGATATTGGTGGACAGTCTATCACCAGAGATTGAGACAGCTGACCTCTACCTCGCGGAGGCTGAGCGTCAACTCACAGACACTTCCTCCTACCTCTCCCTGGACCATGACCCCACCACTGAACATCAAGCCATTGTTTCCAGGACTGTCACTGACCTCATTTCTTCTGGGGATCTTCCTCCCACAGCTTCCAACCTGATAGCTGCCCAACCTCAGACGGCCCGCTTCTACCTCCTACCCAAAATCCACAAACAGAACTGTCCCGGTAGACCAATCGTGTCAGCCTGTTCCTGCCCCACGGAACTCATTTCTCGTTACCTTGACTCCCTTCTCTCTCCCCTTGTTCAGTCCCTTCCCACCTACGTCCGTGATTCCTCTGACACCTTACGTCACATCAATAATTTCCAGTTCCCTGGCCCCAACCGCTTCCTCTTCACCATGGACGTCCAATCCCTCTACACCTCCATCCCCCACCAGGATGGTTTGAGGGCCCTTAGCTTCTTCCTCAAACAGAGGCCCGAACAATCCCCATCCACCACTACTCTCCTCCGTCTGGCTGAACTTGTTCTCACATTGAACAATTTCTCCTTCAACTCCTCTCACTTCCTCCAAATAAAAGGTGTTGCCATGGGTACCCACATGGGCCCCAGCTATGCCTGTCTCTTTATGGGATATGTGGAACATTCCTTGTTCCAGTCCTACTCCAGCCCCCTTCCACAACTCTTTCTCCGGTACATCGACGATTACTTCGGTGTTGCTTCATGCTCTCGTTGGGACCTGAAAAAATTTATTAATTTTGCTTCCAATCTCCACCCCTCCATCATTTTCACATGGTCCATCTCTGACGCTTCCCTTCCCTTCCTTGACCTCTCTGTCTCAATTTCTGGTGATAGACTGTCCACCAATATCCATAACAAGCCTACCGACTCCCACAGCTACCTTGACTACAGCTCCTCACACCCCGCTTCCTGTAAGGACTCCATCCCATTCTCTCAGTTCCCTTCGCCTCCGTCGCATCTGTTCCAATGATGCTACCTTCAAAAACAGTTCCTCTGACATGTCCTCCTTCTTCCTTAACCGAGGTTTTCCACCCACGGTCGTTGACAGGGCCCTCAACCGTGTCCGGCCCATCCCCCACGCATCCGCCCTCACGCCTTCTCCTCCCTGCCAGAAACATGATAGGGTCCCCCTTGTCCTCACTTATCACCCCACCAGCCTCCGCATTCAAAGAATCATCCTCCGCCATTTCCGCCAACTCCAGCATGATGCCACTACCAAACACATCTTCCCTTCACCCCCACTGTCGGCATTCCGTAGGGATCGTTCCCTCCGGGACACCCTGGTCCACTCCGCCATCAACCCCTACTCCCCAACCCCCATCTATGGCACCACTCATGCCCACGCAAAAGATGTAACACCTGCCCCTTCACTTCCTCTCTCCTCACCGTCCAAGGGCCCAAACACTCCTTTCAAGTGAAGCAACATTTCACTTGCATTTCCCCCAACTTAGTCTACTGCATTCGTTGCTCCCAATGCGGTCTCCTCTACATTGGAGAGACCAAACGTAAACTGGGCGACCGCTTTGCAGAACACCTGCGGTCTGTCCGCAAGAATGACCCAAACCTCCCTGTCGCTTGCCATTTCAACACTCCACCCTGCTCTCTTGCCCACATGTCTGTCCTTAGCTTGCTGCATTGTTCCAGTGAAGCCCAACGCGAACTGGAGGAACAACACCTCATCTTCCGACTAGGCACTTTACAGCCTTCCGGACTGAATATTGAGTTCAACAACTTTAGGTCTTGACCTCCCACCTCCATCCTCACCCCCTTTCTGTTTCTTCCCCCTTCCTTTTGTTTTTTCCAATAAATTATATAGATTTTTCTTTTTCCCTCCTATTTCCATTATTTTTAAATATTTTTAAATTTTTATGCTCCCCCCACCCCCACTAGAGCTATACCTTGAGTGCCCTACCATCCATTCTTAATTAGCACATTCGTTTAGATAATATCACCAACTTCGACACCTCTGTGTTCTTTTGTTCTGCCATCTGTGACATCTTTTGATGATTTACTTCTATCACTGCTTTTGCCTACAACCACACCACCCCCCTCCACTTCTGTCCCCCCACCAAACCACCCCCAACGCGCCCCCCACCCCCGCCAACCTTAAACCAGCTTATATTTCAACCCGTCCTGGGATTCACCTAGTTCTGTCGAAGGGTCATGAGGACTCGAAACGTCAACTCTTTTCTTCTCCGCCGATGCTGCCAGACCTGCTGAGTTTTTCCAGGTAATTCTGTTTTTGTTTTCGATTTCCAGCATCCCCAGTTTTTTTTTATCTTTGTATTTCAGAAGGTTGAGGGAGCAAAGATTTGGGAGATGTTCTGGGCAACAAGTGTCGGCGCTCAGTGCTCATGCATCTGTGGTGAGCAGGGAGGTCTGAAGCGACCTCACGTTGGTGCAGCAGCTGCCTGTCGTCGCTGCGAGCTCCTCTTAGGGCGCTCCGGATGAGGGCAGCAGCTCCTCCGCCCCTCTGCCAGTGACCGTTGCATCAATTAAGGCTGCGACAACTGGGTAGGTGCCAGTTCTGGAACTGGCCACTCCCTCCCAGGCAGGGCCATCACAGGCTCCATGCGCCAGAGGACACCCGCCAAGGTCATCGAGGCCAACAGGACAGTAAAGTCAGCAGGCTGTCTCACAAGCTACTCTGAGTGATGGGGCGGCACTTAGACATAGCACCCGCCAATGAAAGCATGAGGCACGGTAGGCACTCCACGGGTATGTCACTGGTGATTTTGTGTTCGCCTTAGATTAGGGAACAAACAGTTATGTTTGTAAGAGAGACGTTTCTCTTTGATGTTGGACGGAATAAAATCCAGTTTTCTGACCATGGCTGAGGGTGTTTCCTTTGTGCTGCATTTGTATGTTTCACAGACATCTCATGAGTGTTTGAGTGGACATTGATGTTTCTGCACTAAGCCTTTAGTTGCAGCTGATGAGGTGGAAGATGTAGCACCTAAATGCCACATGTAGAAGTGCCAGGCAATGCTGGTCCTGCTGATTGATGTGTGTGGAGCTAGCTGGATTAAATTGTCCCAGGTGTCTCTGCCTCCTTGGTGTAGTAGCAGGTCAGCGTGCTGCCCCTCATCATCACCCTGTGCTTCCTCATCCTCTGAGCCACTGCTGGATTCATCATGTGCAGCCTCATCCACTGCATCAAGGTCTTCATTGTCAGCTGCATCCCCCCTTTCCAGCACAAGATAGTGCAGAACGCAGCATGCTACCACTATCACAGAGACACAATCTGGGGGTACTGGAGTGCGCCCCCTGAGCGGTCCAGGCAAGGGAAGCGTGTATTGAGAAGACCGATGGCTCTCTCCACCACAGCCCTTGTAGCGCCGTGGCTCCTATTGTATCAGTGCTCAGCTTCTGTTCTTGGACGGTGTACTGGGATCATGAGCCACCTTCAGAGGGGATAACCCTTGTCACCCAGCAGCCAACCATCCAGCTGAGCTGGAGCACTGAAGAGCGCTGGCACCTGGGAGTGCCTGAGGATGTAGGCATCGTGGGAGCTGCCTGGTAACCTTGCACAGACTTGTAGAATCAGCATCCTGTGATCACTCACTATCTGCACGTTCATGGAGTGGAAGCCCTTCCTGTTCACAAAGGCACAGGGCCCATCTGCTGGTGCCTTGATGGCCTCATGTGTACAGTCTATTGCACCCTGTACGTGGGGGAAGCCAGCAATGGCTGCGAAGTCTCTGGCTCCCTGTGCCTGACTTGCCTGGTCACAGCGGAAGTGGATGAAGGTCAATGCCCATCTGAACAGAGCATCTGTAACCTGCTTGACACAAGTGTGGACAGCTGATTGGGAGACACCGCAAAGATCACTCACTGAGCCCTGGAAGGAGTCAGAGGCATAGAAGCGGAGGGCAACTGTGAGCTTCAGAGCCACTGGCATGGAGTGTCCACCCACACAGTTAGAGGAGAACTCAGGGCCAGTCATCTGGCAGATATCGTTGACTGTCTCCCTTGAGAGATGGAGCCTCCTTTGGCACTGCACCTCCGTCATATTGAGGTAGCTGCTTCATCGCCTGTATACCCTGGCAGCAGGATAGTGGCGTCTTCTGCGGCCCCTTCCACCTTGGACAACCTCTTGGCCCTGCGCCCCTTGTGCCTGCGCCTGGCCTCCCAAAGGTGGCTCCCCTGGAGGCTGATCGTCCACTCATGGTCTCCTCCTTATTCTATCCCTCCCTTCCTCCTCAGAGGAGCTGTCTCCAATGGAGATGTCAGAATCCATACCCAGGCTAAATGGAGGCCTCCGGAAAGCTGTAGGCCTAATAAAAATTACTGTTTGCAGACTGGTGAGCTGAAGCTTCAAAGTACACAAAAAGCTCTTGGAAATCGATCTGAACTGCTAACAATCACACAGGCAAGCTTAAAAGACTTTCTGCATTAAATACTTCATGAAAAACATGAACAACCCCTCTGAGTCCACATATCCTGCCCGTGCATGAGTTTTGATAAAAAATCACCTATCTGCCTGTTGGGCCCATGCACTGAGCTGAAGTTCACACAGGCCCCTCAAAATCCTCGTCAATTGGCAAGTTAAGGGCCTTAACGAGGCCTTAATTAATGGCCGGCGCGTATCCCGCTGCACAGTGCACCTGCCGACCTAAATATCGCGATGCCACGTGCTGACGTGAAAATTCTGCCCATAGTTACTGTTGTTATGTAGCAAACATTGCAACCAATTTGCACAAAAGATATCATACAGAGCAAACCAAATGAATAACCAGTTAATTTGTTTTGTGGTATTGGTTTATATGTGTCACAATGTTTTGTTATGAATATCTTTCTAAGACTGGTGAGTAATGTGCAGCTGAAAGGCTTTGCCATGGAACTTTCATATGAACTTTTCATTTGAAAACAAATTACTTACAAATTTGGCAAAGATATAGCAACATTAGTCATGAAGGGTGACAGTTTACTGGAACATCAAAATATTGAACTGGACATGGGCTCCCAGCTACAATCTTCCATGTGTCAGTTCCCACTCTCAGTCATCATGGGGAGCCAGAAGTAATTTTAAAAAGTACTCCTCTTATAAATGAGAAAGGGACAATTGGAGGGAATGCAACACTGGGCTGCATTAACAGAAAATTCAGTTGCATTCTGGGAGCAGGTCTCCTTCACGATGTGCAACAATTTGCAATATGGGGAAAACATAAAATGGGATGAAATATCTTACAGAAAAAAAATCCACATTCGTCTGTAAAAGGATGGAACATAGACTTTTGGTATCATATAGGTTTTGTTATTCCAGGGGAAGATTTTGGGAAGGTGGGTTTGGAGAATGGCAGTTAGCGCCGTACAATAGGGGGCTTGGCCTCTTTCCCTTTGACCCTGCTGCACTATGATGCTGGGCCCAGGCACTGCCTGGATCTCGCCTGGCCTGAGCCAGATGGTCGGGCGAGACAGGCTGAGAAAAAAATTAAAGTAAGTAATTGGGCACAGAGTGGCAATCCGACGCTGATTACCACAACAAGGAAATTCAGGTCCATTAGATTAGATGTCTAAAAGCTTGGCCAAGGTGGTAGGTTTTAAGAAGTGCCTTTGAGTATAGAAGTAGCAAATTCTTGCCTCAATTATATAGAACTTTGGCTAGACCGCACCTGAAGTATTGTGTGCAGTTTTGGCCCCCTTACTTTAGGAAGAATATTATTGCCATAGAGGGAGTGCAACAGAAGTTCACCAGATTTGTTCCCAGGATGGAAGGACTGTCCTATGAAGAGAGATAGGGGAAACTGGGCCTGTTTTCTCTGGAGTTTCAAAGTATGAGAGGTGATCTCATTGGAACCTACAAAATACTTAAAGGGATAAACAAAGTAGATGCAGGTAAGATGTTTCCCCTGGTTGGGGAGTCTAGAAACAGGGGACACAATTTCAAAATAAGGGGGAAGCCACTTAGGGCTGAGATGAGGAGAATTTCTTTTAATCAGAGGATTGTGAATCTTTGCAATTCTCTACTCCACAGGGCTGTGGAACCTCAGTCATTGAGTATGTTTAAAACAGAGATTGACAGATTTCTAAATACCAATGACATAAAGGGATATGGGGATAGTGTGGGAAAAAGGCATTGAAATGGATGATCAGCTATGATCGTATTGAATGGCGGAGCAGGCTTGATGGGGAATAGCCTCCTGCTGCTCCTATGTTCCTATGCCCTAAAGGAGGAAAGCAAAGTATGAGTGATGGAGAGGTGTAGGGAGAGTATTCCAGAGCTTGGGGCCTGGGCAACTGAAGACATGGCCACCACTGGTGTAGCAATTAAAATTGGGGATGCACAGAAGGCCAGAATTAGAGGAATACAGACAACTCAGAGAGATTTGGGGCTGGAGATTACAGAGATAGAGAGGGGTGAGATCATGGTGGGATTTGAAAACGAAGAAGAGAATGTTAAAGTCAAGGCATTGCTTGACAAGGAGCCAATATAGGACAGCACACACAGGGTTGACAGGGAAATGGGACTTGCTGCAAGTTAAGACATGGGCAGCAGAGTTTTGGATGACCTCAAGTGGACAGAATGTAAAATAAGGGCAAGCAGCCAGGATTACATTGGAAGAGTTGAGTTTAGGGTGACAAAGGCATGAATGAGGGTTTCAGCAGCAGTTGAGCTGAGACAGGGGTGAATTCAGGTAATGTTACGAAGGTGGGAATAGGCAGTGTTAGTGATGGCATCAATATGAGGCTGGAAGCCCAGCTTGGGATCAAATGTGATGCCAAAGTTGCAAACAGATTGGTTTAATCTCAGACTGTTGCCAGGGATTAGGATGGAGTTGGTAGCTAGGGAATGGAGTTTGTAGCGGGAACTGAAAGCAATGGCTTTGGACTTCCCAATGTTTAATTGAAGAAAATTTCTGCTCATCTAGTACCAATGTCAAATAAGCAGTCTAATAATTTAGCAACTGTGGAGGAGTTCAGCAAGGTAGCAGTGAGGTGGAGCTGGGTGTCATCAGCATTCATGTGAAAACTATTGCTTTGTTTTCAGATGATGTTGCTGAGGGATCCGTGGGGACCCCAGAGGTAACAGTGCAGGAACAGGAAGAGAAACCATTGCAAGTGATTCTCTGACAACAATTAGTTAGGTAAGAATGGTGAGAGTACTCCCATCCAGTTGGATGAGAGTGAAGTGGTGTTGGAGGAAGATGGTGTGGTCAACCGTAACAAAGGCTGCAGACAGGTTGAGAAGAATGAGGAGGGAATGTTTACTTTTCTCACAGTCACATAGGGTGTCATCTGTGACATTGCTATGAACTGTTTAGGTAATGTAGCAGGGGCAGAAACCTAACTAGAGTGTTATGATCTCCAGCTGAGGTTACCAATGGACAAGCCTTATCCCAGGGTGGAAGCCAGCTTGATAGATCCTAACTTTTAATTTGTTTGTTTAGATTCATGGAGAGTGGCCACTGAGCAGAGTCACCAGAGTCAGTTAATGAACTTGTAACAAAAGAATAAAACATTTATTTAATAAGAATAGATGAACTATATTATAATACTCCTTCACCCACAACTATACCTTTACAGTTATATACAGACTTGTAAGGGTAATGCAAGTTACAAAAGCTATCTTATACTCTAATGTCCACAGTAAATATACAGTCCATGTAAACCAATAGGCACTTATGGTCAGGCACACCACACTCTGAAATCAAGTGACAGATGCCACCTCAACCAGATGCTATGGATCGCTCCTCAACCCCCTCCACAGATGCTTGTTACACCAGGAGCCAACTGGTCCCACCGAACTCCGTCTTTCACATGAGGGTTTCCAATCTCCACTCTCCAAGAACTTGCTTTGGAATCTTCTCCCAAACCAACACTTTCTCTCAGACAACTTCCATAGGGTTCACCTCCAGAGTTTCAAACTCTCCTTCCAATGTTCCTCTCCCCTGGGTCACCACATGCATTCAAGCTGTTTTCCACGTGCTCTCTCACTGACTCAGCTGTCAACAGTACACCACTGCTTCACATGCCCTTAGCAAAGAGTTATAGATGTCCAGCCATCTCTTTGGACCTTCAGACCTCTTTCAAGCTGTTCCCGTGTTAAATCCACTTTCTACAGCTTTTGTTTATTTAAATCTGAAGCTTGGAGTCTTTCTCTCTGCACCTCATTCTTAACTTCACTCAACAGGACCTGTTCCAGGTTTTTGTGGTTCCTTTGACTGGAAGGTCCACTTGGGACTTTCTCCTGTTCCACTCCCCTGGATTTTGAGGTCTTTTCTTTAGCTTGGGACTGGCTATCTGTCCCCATTTCCAGTCTCTCCTGGCAGCTACTTTCAAAAGCAACTGAACTCAAATAGCTTCCAAATCAAACGGCTATTCCCAGTTTTTTCTGTGTATCTGTGGGCGGGAGAGAATCTAACCATCGTCCCTTGATGTTCAATGGCATTACCATCACTGAATCCTCCAGTATCAACATCCTGGAGGTTACCATTGACCAGAAACTGAACTGGACTTGCCATATAAATACAATGGCTATGAGAGCAGATCAGAGGTTAGGAATCGTGCAACAAGTAACTTACCTCCCAACTCCCCAAAGCCTGTCCACCATCTACAAAGCACAAGTCAGGAGTGTGATGGAATACTCCTCAATTGCCTGGATGAGTGCAGTTCCCACACACTGAAGAAGCTGGATACTGTCCAGGACAAAGCAACCTACTTGATTGTCACCACATCCACAAACATTCACTCCGTCCACCACCGATGCACGGTAGCAGCAGTGTGTACCATATACAAGATGCACTGTAGGTATTTACCAAGGCTCCTTCAACAACACCTTCCAAACCCATCACCACTACCACCTAGAAGGACAAGGGCAGCCAATAGATGGGAATACCACCACCTGGAAGTTCCTCTCCAAGTAACTCACCATCCTGACTTGGAAATATATCGCTATTCCTTCATTGTCACTGGGTCAAAATCCTGGAACTCCCTTCCTAACAGCACTGTGTGTGTACCTACATCACTTGGACTGCAGTGGTTCAAGAAGGCAACTCACCACCACCTTCTCAAGGGCAACTAGAGATGGGCAATAAATGCTGGCCCCAGCCAGCGAAGCACACATCCCATGAATGAATGAAAAAATCTGCCTCCCTGCACCCTTTTGCTAGGGAACAGCCCAGTTTCTTTACTCTTGTTTATTTAACTTGGCCACAACAGTCGTAAAACTCTCATTAGAAATGCAGGCACATTTTAAAGTGAAACTAAAACTCAATTTGACCTTTTCTTAGCACACAGAGACAGAAATACAAATCAAATTTAAACATTAAAGCTAAAACTCATTTCTACTACCCATAAATACCAATATAACTTACTTAAACTATCTTTATTTCCTAACAGGAGGGATTCAAATATTGAGTTCTGAGGAGGATGGGAACAAATTTGGGAGGTGACAACACATTCAGCAGACTTTGGGAAGGGTGTTTGGAGACTGGACAGCTATTTGCAAGGATGGTGGGGTCAAGGGTTGATTTTTTTTTTGAGGGGGTGAGGACAGCAGTTTTCAGGGGATAGGAACAACAGCTGAAGAGGGAGACCCATTTACAATATCAGCTAACATAGGGACCAGGAAGGGGAAGTTGCGTGCTCCATCTGTAGAGCATCTCTATATTCCAGAACTCATTTCTATATCTAAACTATCCCATCAACACAATTTTTCCAGGAATGAACCATTATCTTTAATGTTTCTCAATTTGTCTATCTGTGGCACCAGGATCAAATCCAAGGTATTACATTTCAGTCGAGAACCTAACTGTTCAAACTCTGCAAAATCTCCATTTTACTCTTTCCAATATCATTGGATCCTATGTGAACCATAATTACAGTTACTGTATATCCTTTCTTTACCAAAGTTTTTCTCTCTGCTCCTCATATTCCTTATCTTGACTCCTGGGGTGCTGCTCACCAGTAGGACTCCTGATCATAATTGCAAAACAGGTTGTCTATCCTCCTAATTATAACATTTCCTGGTGGTCTCCTATTTGAATTAGGCTCTAGATTTTTTTTAGAGTTGTTCAGTTACCCATTCCCTGTGCCTCAGTCCTTGTCTACATTATCTGTGCCTATCCACGTTAGATATGTCCAGACCCTGCAACTCCTTCTTCTATTCAAAGTGCGTTTGGGTGTGATTTCCATCTATAATTGGAGTAATGATTAACCTCCATCTCAAATCTTCGTGATGTTGTAATAATTGAGGTGGGTGGCCCATGCCTGTAGGGGCGCAAAAGGCAAATAGGGGAATCCACCTTGATGACGAGTGACCCCATGCTACTCTGACAAAAGGAACTTGAGGTCTCTCTTAGATAAAGAATTAAACTTCCAAAAGGGAAAGGAATATCAGCCAAGGCTCTTGCTTCTGATCACAATCTAATGATCCCTGCTAGAAACTGACAGTAGGGAACAGGCTATTTTAGATCTAGTAGTGCAATAATAAAGGGCTAATTAATAATCTTGTTGTAAAGGAGCCTTTAGGAAAGAGTGACCATAATATGGTAGAATTTTACATTAAATTTGAAAGTCATGTAGTTCAATTAGAGACTAGGGTCTTAAATCCGAACAAAGTAAACTATGAGGTTCTGCGGTCCAAATTGGCAATGGTAGGTTTGGAAATTATGTTAAAAGGATGACATAGACAGGCAACGGCTAACATTAAAGAACTAATACATAATTTACAACAAAAATACATTCCTTAAATGCACACAAACCCAGCAAGGAAAGTGTTCCAACCATGGCTAATGAAAGAAATCAGGAATTGCATTAGACCAAAGAGGCATATAAAGTTGCCAAAAAAGATTAAGCCTGAGAATTGGGAACATTTTAAAATTCTGCGAAGGAGCACTGAAGAAAAAGATTGAGAAAGGGAAAATAGAATGTGAGAGTAAACTAGTGAGAAACATAAAAATGGATTGTAAAAGCTTCTATAGGTAAGTAAAAAGGAAAAAAATAGCAAAAACAAATGTGGGTCCATTACAAGTGGAGTCAGGAGAATTTGTGATGGGGAATAAGACAATAGTGGAGAAACTAAACAAATACTTCCGTTCTGTCTTCACAGAGGAAAATACTAAAAACCTCCCAGAAATAATGGAGAATCAAGGACTAATGTAAACGAGGAATTGCAAGATATTAATATTAGTTAAAAAAAACTAGAGAAATTAATGGGACTTAAAGTAGATGAATCCCCGGACCCAATGATCTACCTGATGAAAGAGGCAACCGTGGAGATAGTAGGTGCATTGGTGATCATCTATCAAAATTCCATAAACTCTGGAATGGTTCCTGCAGATTGGAAATTGGCAAGTGAAACCCCACCATTTAAGAAAGGAGGGAGAGAGAAAACAGGGAGCTCCAGATCCCTTAGCCTGACATCAGCAGTAGGGAAAATAATCTAAAATAAAGGATGTGATAACAGGGCACTAATGATAGGATTGGGCAGAGTCAACATGGATTTATGAAGGGGAAATCATCTTCAGCAAACCTGTTGGAGTTCTTTGAGGATGTAACTAGCAGAATAAATAAGAGGGAACCATCGCCGTGGTATATTTAGATTTTCCGAAAGTTTTTGATAGGTCCCACAAGATGTTAGTAAACACTATTAGGGCATTTGGGATTGGGGGGAATATACTGGCAGGGATTGAGAACTGGTTAACGGACAGAAAACAGGCTGGAATTTTCTGGCCCCATTGGCGTCAGGCATCATGGTGGGTGGGTTGGGGGGTGGTAACAATATGCCGAAAAGGCCAAAAATCAGTTTTACGCCATCATGAAACCAGTTTGCAATCGTCCGCTGCACCCTTCAATGGTGGGCCTTGTTTCCTGCCGTCGCACATCACGAACATAATTTCAATACTTTAGCATCTCATTAGCCTTGCTTGCTGGAATCACCCTCCCCATGCTGGATCATCCTGGCACATTGCGTGATTACACGCCGACTTGTTTCACAACTGTACATAAGTGACTGTACGTGCACCAGGTGAGCTGCACTTTGCTTGGGACTTCAAGGTTTGTTTGCCTACCATGCTTTGGGCAGCACTCGTGGTCATCGGCGCCAGGCTTAGCAGGTAGGACCACATCACTTTTGCTGGAGCTCAAGGGCAGGTTTCTCCCTACCAGACCAGCCATAATGTGTGGGTGGCTTTTCAACAGCTGCAGGGCTAGGCCTGTACTGGGGAAGTGAGGTATCCCAGGGTGTGTGTGATCAGTGCAAGTGGCCTCAGGATAGCCAGAGGATGGAGGAAGCAGTCTCCAGAGGAGATGAGGTCAGATGGAGATGCGAGGGCGTGTGTGAGAGTGAGTTGTGATGTCCCTTGATCTGGCAGTGAGTGAGATGCCAGTGAATGTGTGATGGACTTGAGTGTGTGAGTTTAGGGTGATGAGATGGTTGCTTTACCCTGGCTGCATGGATGAGATCATTCGTCCATTTTTTGCACTGGATGGCCGACCTCTTGTGTGCAGCATTGGCACTGACCTCCTCTACCTCCAAAGCTGGAGTGGTGATACTCATGGGCCTCCTGTGGCCAGAGTAGGGATAGATGACATCGAGGCAGGACTTCACGGCATCCAGAAGGTGTCCTAGGGATGTGTGACTGAATCGGGTGGCTTCACTCTTTTTGGCTTTTGGGGTCATGTCTTCACCAGAGCAGTCCTGGGCTGCAAGCATTGAGAAGTGTGTGCACACTGCAGTTTAAATATTGCATACTGCGTGAGGAAGCAGCAAGGTAACAGCCTGGCGGGTAAATTGGAGGCCATCCGCCAGTGTGACAGCGTGTTTCCTGTGGCTTCATAATTAATGTGGCGGGAATGGGACGTTACTGCTTGAAAACCCACCATTGTGGCCGACGGGTAAAGCAACTTTTATCCTGCCTGCTACCGCACTTTGTGCAAATCTGGGATGATTCCATCCAGAGAGTAGAAATAAACAGGTCATTTTTAGGTTGACAGGCTGTGACTAGTGGGGTACCGCAAGGGTCAATGCTTGGGCCCCAGCTAATCACAATCTATATCAATGATTTAGATGTGGGGTTTAATGTAATACTTCCAAATTTGCAGATGACACAAAACTAGGTGGAAGTGTGAGTTGTGAGGAGGATACAAAGATGCTTTGAGGGGAGTTGGAGAAGCAAAGCGAGTGGGCAAAAAGTTGGCAGATGGAATACAATGTGAAGAAATGTAAGGTTATCAACTGTGGGAGGAAAATTAGAAATAGAGAGAGCTAAATCATCCCAGATATTCACAAAGTGCACTAGCAGGCGGGAAAAAGAACGTTTTACCCGCTGGCTGCATTGGTGTCTTTTTGTGCTGTATTGTTCCGTTCCTGATGTGTCCTGCTTCATTAATTCTGCATTCATGGGGAACACACCGGCTTGTCAGCAGGTGAGCTTGGATTGGCCCACCACAATATGACCTCAGCACTTCCTTGCTCCAGGCGACATATTTAAAGTGGACCAGAGCAGAGCCTACTTCATGTCTACAGACCAGGGCTGCTCCAGGCGACAGGTGGCTGCGAAAGCAAAGAAGACGGCAGCCCCCAAATTTAGTGACGCCTCTCTGGGGCATCTGCTGGATGCAGTGGAAGGTGGCTGCGATATCCTCTAATTTGATGCAGAAGGTCCACCAGAGTCACCAATCTGGCCTGGGAGGCAGTGGCAGCAGTGGTCAGCACCACCGGAGCACAAAGGCGGTCAGCCATCTAATGCAGGAAGAGGATGAATACTCTCATCTGTTCCGTCAGAGTAAGTCAACCACCTCATCACTCGTAACTCTCACACTCACAAACACATCACACGTTCACAAGGATTTCACACCTCAAGGGACAACACCATTAACTCTCACATCTCCATCAGAATCATACGCTCTGGATTTGGCATTCTCATCCCGCTCCAGTCATCGCACAAACATTCCGTGCCATGCCAAGTGTCCTGCCCACTCTCTCCAGCTGTTTCCATGCAGCAGAGGCTGGCACATAGCAGCAGGGACAGGGCACAGACTTGGGGTAGAGTGGCATATATCAGACCCCCTCAGTCACTTTGAGGAGCTTGGCATCGCACTGACTGATGAGGACGTGGACCGTGCATGCGGTAATGGTGAAGTTGGCAGTGAACACCCACGTGAGGATCCTGTACAAACAAAAAATAAAAAATACCTGGAAAAACTCAGCAGGTCTGGCAGCATCGGTGGAGAAGAGTACAGTTGACATTTCGCATCCTCATGACCCTTCAACAGAACTAAGTAAAAATAGGAGAGGGGTGAAATATAAGCTGGTTTAAGGAGGTGGGGGGTCAGAGTGGGGAGAGAGAAGGGGGGGTGGTGGTTGTTGTGACAAGCAAGCAGTGATAGGAGGAGAAAACTAAAAGATGTCACAGACAAAAGAACAAGGGGGTGTTGAAGGTGGTGATATTATCTAAAAGAATGTGCTAATTAAGAATGGATAGCAGGACAAGCAAGGTACAGATAGCTCTAGTGGGGGTGGGGTGAAATAAGACTAAAAGGGCATAAAAGGTATAGATAAATGATCGGTGGAATACATTAAAAATAATGAAAATAGGTGGGAAAAGAAAAACCTATATAAATTATTGGAAAAAACAAAAAGGAGGGGGAAGAAACAGAAAAGGGGTGGGAATGGAGTATAAGATCTAAAATTGTTGAACTCAATATTCAGTCTGGAAGGCTGTAAAGTGCCTAGTCAGAAGATGAGGTGCTGTTCCTCCAGTTTGCGTTGAGCTTCACTGGAACAATGCAGCAAGCCAAGGACAGACATGTGGGCAAGAGAGCAGGGTGGAGTGTTAAAATGGCAAGCGACAGGGAGGTCTGGGTGATGCCTGCGGACAGACCGCAGGTGTTCTGCAAAGCGGTCACCCAGTCTGCGTTTGGTCTTTCCAATGTAGTGGAAACTGCATTGGGAGCAATGAATGCAGTAGACTAAGTCGAAGGAAATGCAAGTGAAATGCTGCTTCACTTGAAAGGAGTGTTTGGGCCCTTGGACGGTGAGGAGAGAGGAAGTGAAGGAGCAGGTGTTGCATATCTTGTGCTCGCATGGGGAGGTGCCTTAGGATGGAGTTGAGGAGTAGTGGGTGATGGAGGAATGGACCAGGGTGTCACGGAGGGAACAATCCTTACGGAATGCCACTGGAGGGTGAAGGGAAGATGTGTTTGGTGGTGGCATCATGCTGAAGTTGGTGGAAATGGCGGAGGATGATCCTTTGAATGCGGAGGCTGGTGGGGTGATAAGTGAGGACAAGGGGGATCCTATCATGGTTCTGGGTGGGAGGAGAAGGTGCGAGGGCGGATGTGCAGGAGATGGGCCGGACACGGTTGAGGGCCTTGTCAACGACCGTGGGTGGAAAATCTCGATTAAGGAAGAAGGAGGACATGTCAGAGGAACTGTTTTTGAAGGTAGCATCATCAGAACAGATGCGATGAGGCGAAGGAACTGAGAGAATGGGATGGAGTCCTTACAGGAAGTGGGGTGTGAGGAGCTATAGTCGAGGTAGCTGTGGGAGTCGGTAGGCTTGTAATGGATATTGGTGGACAGTCTATCACCAGAAATTGAGACAGAGAGGTCAAGGAAGGGAAGGGAAGCGTCAGAGATGGACCATGTGAAAATGATGGAGGGGTGGAGATTGGAAGCAAAATTAATAAATTTTTTCAGGTCCCAACGAGAGCATGAAGCAACACCGAAGTAATCATCGATGTACCGGAGAAAGAGTTGTGGGAGGGGGCTGGAGTAAGACTGGAACAAAGAATGTTCCACATATCCCATAAAGAGACAGGCATAGCTGGGGCCCATGCGGGTACCCATAGCAACACCTTTTATTTGGAGGAAGTGAGAGGAGTTGAAGGAGAAATTGTTCAATGTGAGAACAAGTTCAGCCAGATGGAGGAGAGTAGTGATGGATGGGGATTGTTCGGGCCTCTGTTCGAGGAAGAAGCTAAGGGCCCTCAGACCATCCCAGTGGGGGATGGAGGTGTAGAGGGATTGGACGTCCATGGTGAAGAGGAGGCGGTTGGGGCCAGGGAACTGGAAATTGTTGATGTGACGTAAGGTGTCAGAGGAATCACGGATGTAGGTGGGAAGGGACTGGACAAGGGGAGAGAGAAGGGAGTCAAGAATGCGAGAAATGAGTTCCGTGGGGCAGGAACAGGCTGACACGATCGGCCTGCTGGGACAGTCCTGTTTGTGGATTTTGGGTAGGAGGTAGAAGCGGGCCATCTGAGGTTGAGCGACTATCAGGTTGGAAGCTGTGGAAGGAAGATCTCCAGAAGAAATGAGGTCAGTGACAGTCCTAGAAACAATGGCTTGATGTTCAGTGGTGGGGTCATGGTCCAGGGAGAGGTAGGAGGAAGTGTCTACGAGTTTACGCTCAGCCTCCGCGAGGTAGAGGTCAGTGCGCCAGACAACAACAGCACCACCTTTGTCAGCGGGTTTGATGACAAAGTTAGGATTGGACCTGAGAGAACGGAGTGCAGTAAGTTCAGAGAGAGACAGGATAGAATGGGTGAGAGGAGTAGAGAACTTGAGACGACTAATGTCACGCCGACAGTTCTCAATGAAAAGATCAAAAGAAGGTAAGAATCCAGAGGGAGGGGTCCAGGTGGAGGGAGAATATTGGAGGTGGGTAAAAGGATCCGTTGAATGGGGAGAGGACTCCTGCCCAATGAAGTGAGCATGGAGATGAAGGTGGCGGAAGAAGAGTTCAGCATCGTGCCGAGACCGAAATTCATTGAGATGAGGGCATAGGGTATGAAACTAAATCCTTTGCTGAGCACTGAACGTTCAGCGGTCACCCAGTCTGCGTTTGGTCTTTCCAATGTAGTGGAAACTGCATTGGGAGCAACGAATGCAGTAGACTAAGTTGAAGGAAATGCAAGTGAAATGCTGCTTCACTTGAAAGGAGTGTTTGGGCCCTTGGACGGTGAGGAGAGAGGAAGTGAAGGAGCAGGTGTTGCATATCTTGTGTTCGCATGGGGAGGTGCCTTAGGAGGGAGTTGAGGAGTAGAGGGTGATGGAGGAATGGACCAGGGTGTCACGGAGGGAACAATCCTTACGGAATGCCACTGGAGGGTGAAGGGAAGATGTGTTTGGTGGTGGCATCATGCTGAAGTTGGTGGAAATGGCGGAGGATGATCCTTTGAATGCGGAGGCTGGTGGGGTGATAAGTGAGGACAAGGGGGATCCTATCATGGTTCTGGGCGGGAGGAGAAGGTGTGAGGGCGGATGTGCAGGAGATGGGCCGGACACGGTTGAGGGCCCTGACAACGACCTGAGGGGAAGGTCAGGGGGTATAGTGAATACACGGCTAGGGCTGGGATTGGAAGGTGGGACAGGCAGGGGTGGACGGTCCTGGATGTGTGTTGGTGTCGATGAGTTGTTGGAGCTTGTGTTCCTTAGCACTTGGGAGAAAGAGAAAAAGTTTTTTGTTGAGGCGTCAGATGAGACGAAGAATAAAATGAAACCGGGGACATGCGCAGCTTTGGAAATGGGTGCGGCGGTGCTGCTGGAGGGAGAGTTCGAGTGTGTTCATATGGCTGCGTATGGCACTGAGTGTGGATCTCAGAATGTGACCGGAACAGCAAACTGAGGAACGTTGTATGTCCCAGAGATACCTGTAATCCTGAGGGATGGAATTTCAGTTGAAATCCATGTGGGGCAAGTCGGAGACGGAGACAGTCACTGAGAAAGGAAATATGGCTGTGAAAGCGGGTTTTAGTAAACACCTTGTCAAACACCAGGAGAGAAATGGAAAGCAATGAAGGTGAACAAGGCAAAAGAGAGATTCGAAAATCCTGATGGAGAGTAGTACAAAACTTCTTCAAGGTAGGCATTTCTTGAAGAGAAGTGGCAGTCAATTAAACACAGAGATAAAAACAAAAAACTGCGGATGCTGGAAATCCAAAACAAAAAATAAAAAATACCTGGAAAAACTCAGCAGGTCTGGCAGCATCGGTGGAGAAGAGTACAGTTGACGTTTCGAGTCCTCATGACCTTTCAACAGAACTAAGTAAAAATAGGAGAGGGGTGAAATATAAGCTGGTTTAAGGGGGGTGGGGGGGGAGAGAAGGGGGGGTGGTGGTTGTTGGGACAAGCAAGCAGTGATAGGTGGAGATAACCAAAAGATGTCACAGACAAAAGAACAAAGAGGTGTTGAAGGTGGTGATATTATCTAAAAGAATGTGCTAATTGAGAATGGATAGCAGGACAAGCAAGGAACATATAGCTCTAGTGGGGGTGGGGTGAAATAAGACTAAAAGGGCATAAAAGGTATAGATAAATGATCGGTGGAATACATTAAAAATAATGGAAATAGGTGGGAAAAGAAAAACCTATATAAATCATTGGAAAAAACAAAAAGGAGGGGGAAGAAACGGAAAGCGGGTGGGGATGGAGGAGGGAATTTAAGATCTAAAATTGTTGAACTCAATATTCAGTCCGGAAGGTTGTAAAGTGCCATTTATCTATACCTTTTATGCCCTTTTACTCTTATTTCACCCCACCCCCACTAGAGCTATCTGTACCTTGCTTGTCCTGCTATCCATTCTTAATTAGCACATTCTTTTAGATAATATCACCACCTTCAACACCTCTTTGTTCTTTTATCAGTGACATCTTTTGGTTATCTCCTCCTATCACTGCTTGCTTGTCCCAACAACCACCACCCCCCTCCGCCCCTTCTCTCTTCCCCCCCACCCCCTTTAAACCAGCTTATATTTCACCCCTCTCCTATTTTTACTTAGTTCTGTTGAAGGGTCATGAGGACGCGAAACAACAACTGTACTCTTCTCCACCGATGCTGCCAGACCTGCTGAGTTTTTCCAGGTATTTTTTATTTTTTGTTTTGGATTTCCAGCATCCACAGTTTTTTGTTTTTATTTCTGAGGATCCTGCACCACATCATCCCTTTCTCAATGCAACTGTGAGTGCTCTCTCTCTCTCCTGCTTTTGACTGTGCTGACATGTACTAATCATCTCCACTTTGGTTCACAGGGAGCTCTGCCAATGACCGACACCCTCAGCCAGCCAGTCCCTCTGCGCAATCCAGCTCCTCACCTCCAGCTAAGAGGACACCTCCTCCATCAAAGAGTTGGAAATAAGCAGCCTGGAAAACTGGTCACAGCGCTTACCCACACCCTCCACTGGCGCAGAGACACGCAACTCAGTGGGACCTAGATCTGGAGGGAGGCTTGGGTTCACAATCTGGTGGTCACCGCACGGACACGTGTCCACAACAGGAGGAGGCAGGTTCAACTGAGCTCCCCGGCATCTGCGAGGTCTGTGTCGGATGACAAGCCTCTGGATTTGGCCTTCTAACTCATCATGGACAGTCATCAGAGGGCGGGGGAATATAATGCAGAGCTGTTGGAAGCCCTCAACAGAGTGGCACGAGAGTTGGAGCATTGTGCTGCCTGCTCTCTGATGAAGTGGTGCCCATATGTGTGCGTATGAAGGTCTCCATGGGAAGGATGGCAGACGCCATGGAGACCCTGATCCAGCAGGACGTGGAGATGTATGCAGATCTGCACTCCATCACGGTAGCCATAGGTGAGTTCCTGCAGTGGCAACGGGAGAGGGAAACAGGACACCTTGGCGTCCCTCCAGGTGCTCTTTCCCCTCAAGGAGCTAGGCTGGGTGCCCTTGGGCACCTGAAGGGAGGAGCGGCAGCTGGACACCCCTGGGCCATCCACTCAGGAATCTGAGAGGCTGTCCTCTCTCTCTGAGTCCCCTTTGCCTGTGAGCCCCACAACCTTGTCCTCTGTCACCACAGAGAGAGCAGGTGGCCCACAGGAGGACAGCCAAAGCAACCCAGGGCCCTCAAGGCCTCAGCTTCAGAGGACATACACCAAATTCATCAGAGGCAACAGGGTCAACCATTGCACAGGCTGTTCCACCCCTGCTGCGGATGTCAGGGTAACACCTTGAAGAAGTGGTAGGCCTAGGAAAGTTAAGAATTTCTGATCACAAGTGGTTTGCACGGGTGAATATATATTGTTATTTTATAATCTAAAAATATATTCGCTTTCACTGAGTAATGTGTAATGTCTTTCAATCTCATTTTCAGGCTTCGCGAGTCCTCCCCCTGCATTGACCCCACTAGCAGTTTAGCTGCACGCAGCCAGACCACGAGTGATTCTGGAGGGAGAAGTGTGTGTGACAGGGCCTTTCAGAGCCTCTTGCAAACACTCTCCCATGCACATGGAGCTTTCCTCCATCACACATCTCAATGTCCCAAGCATTTTCAATGTGGCCTGATGTGGTTCTCTTTCAGTTGCCCATCTGAGCTGATCTGCATCTTTGCTCACCCACTGATTGCACTCCCATGCAGCACCTTTGCCCATCCAACATGAGGCTCTATTCACTTTTGATTCTGACAGGCATGGTAATAGTTAAGTTTTTTTTCTCAGCTCCCCTGTTCTTTTTCCTCCCCCAGTCACCTATGCCCTTTCCCCCATCACTCTTGATCCCCTTGGCATCACCTTTCACCTCACCACTGTCACCTACCAGCTAGAACCCTTTTCTTTTCAGCCTGTCCAGGTGAAGATGCACGTTCCCTACCTTCCTGATAATCCCACCCTTACCCACATTGACCTCCCAAACCTCCTCCTTCCCACCCCCAGGGTCTGTGTCTGTCTCCAAATCCCCACGAACCACGTTCACCATCTCTTTTAGCACTACCATTGCACTGTCAGCCTCCTGCCTTTCCAGCTCTCTCTGCCCCCTCTCATGCTCACCATTCCCTCCTACTACACCTGCCCTCAGTTTGCTCTCCAGGAGGCAATCATTGACTCCACAGATCCCTCCCTTGCATGTTCACCTGGACTTCCCAACACCTTACTCCCTCCACCACACTTACACCCTCCCCCTCCCCAGAATCCTTCTCCCCTCCAAAGGCCTTCCTCTCCCTGAAGTCCTTCCCCCCCGCCCCCAAAGTCCTTTCCTCCTCCAAACTCCTTCCCTTACAGCTTCTTCCCCACCTTACACCTATCTTCCAAGATGCCACTTTCTCCCCCGTTTTACCCTCCCGTTCCGTGTATTCCCTCCCCTCAACTCCCAAATTCACCCCCTCCATCTGGTACACCTTCCTGTCCCAGTCAAACCTAGACCTTCCTCTCCGACCAATGCCATCCCCACCCTCCACAGTACACCTTCCTCCCCTCCTCCATCTGTAGAAACCCATGGCCAAGACTGTGATGTCCTGAAGCAGACCTCAGGTATCAATGGAGACCTTTCACCTTCCGTGAGCTGCTTCGTGGTGGAACCATGTCCATGAGAATCTACCCAGCACGTGATGCACATGTTCCTCCAGGGTCCGGTAGCTGTCGGGCTCCAGCATCTTCTACTCCTCGGATATTCACAATGTGAGCAAGGCCCTAACGGTAAGTCCCGACCTCTGCATGTCACACCTGTCCTGATGTGTTCTGGGCTGGCGTGTTTTTCTGCCAATGTGAGCGGTAAATTTGATGTGGGGGGTGATTGCGGCGAGCAGGCAAGATGATGAGATGCAAATGCTTTGAAATTAGGTTCCCTACATTGGACAGCGGGAAAGACGGCCTGCCATTGACGGGCAGAGTGGATGATGGCTAACTGGTTTCATTATGACGTGAAACTGATTTTTGGCCTTCCTGCCATATTGTCGTCCCCCTGCCCACCATGACGCCCGCCGCCAACAGGGGTGGAAAATTCTGGCATGAGTATTTCTTAAATGGTGGGAGGCTGGGAAGTGTTGAACTTCAAAGGAACTTGAGTATCCTTGTTCAGGAATCACTGAAAGCTAACATGCAGATGAGGCAAGCAATTAAGAAGGAAAATGGTATGTTGGCCTTTATTACAAGAGGATTTGAGTCTTACTGCAATTATGTAGAGCCTTGGTGAGACCACACCTGGACTACCATGTGCAGCTTTGGTCTCCTTACCTAAGGAAAGATATACTTGCCATAGACGGAGTGTAATGAAGATTCACTAAATTAATTCCTGGGATGGAGAGATTGTCCTAAGAGGAAAGATCAAATAGACTGGGCCTTTATTTTCTGAAGAATGGGAGGTGATCTCATTCAAACATGTAAAATTCTTACAGGGCTCGACAGGGTAGATGCAGAAAGGATGTTTCCCTTGGCTGGAGGTGTGTGGGGGGGCGGTCTAGAATCAGGGACACAGTCTAAGAATAAGGGCCAGGCAATTTAGGACAGAGATGAGGAGAAATTTCTTCACGCAGAGGGTGGAATCCTCTGCCCCAAAGGGCTGTGGAGGCTCAGTCATTGAGTATGTTCAAGACAGTGATCAATAGATTTCTACGTATTAAAAACATCAAGGTATATGGGGTAATGCAGGAAAATGGTGTTCAAGTAGATCAGTCTCATTGAATGGTGGAGTGGGCTCAAAGGGCTGAATGGCCTACTCCTACTCCTATTTCTTATGTTCTTATGTTGGTCAAGGACAGGATCAAGGACAATTGTTGCATCTTACTGAGATGCTCAATATTCATGTGTATGATGCAGGGAATGGGAAATCCAGTTGGGGGAGGTGACACAGCAGGCAAGGGAGGAGAAAGAGGAGATTGAGGCAGAGGACAAGGAAGGAAAGAGTGAGAGCGGGGAAGTGAAGACACCAATGGGTGAGGATAAAGGAGCAAAATCCAAGGGAGAGGAGCTGGTGAGATGGTAAATGGATGTCAGGGATGTTATTGTAGGGGAGACAGAAAAGGTGGGAGGAACTGGATTTTGAAAGGAACTAACAGCAATTCACTGAAATTGATCCAATAACTAATAGTAATATTGGCAACACTCAGATTACCTCATAACCAACAATGATATAATTTACATATTACATGCACCCTGCATGTAGTTAAGCTACTAATTTTCTATAACCTACTGATTTTCATTTTATAACTATAGTCACTATCTCATGACACTGTGCAAGGTGCAGTCAGGCTCCCGAGTCAATGCCACTTTTAACAGGCCCCATATTTCTCCACTCCCCCGCCCCCAGCCATTTCCTTGGACTCTGATTAGGACATGTTTTATTTGTTCATGGGATGTGGATGTGGCTGGTTAGGGCAGCATTTATTGCCCATCCTTAAGTGCCCTTGAGAAGGTGGTGGTGAGCTGCCACCTTGAACCACTGTAGTCCATGTGCTGTAGTACACTCATAGTGCTGTTAGGAAGGGAGTTCCAGGATTTTGACCCTGCGGCAGTGAAGGAACAGCGATATATTTCCAAATCAGGATGTGAGTGGCTTGGAGATGAACGTCCAGGTGATGGTGCTGCCATGTATCTGCTGCCCTTGTCCTTCTAGATGGTAGTGGTTGTGGGTTTGGAAGGTGCTGTCTAAAGAGGCTTGGTGAGTTCCCGCAGTGCATCTTGTAGGTGGTACACCCTGTTGCCATTGTGCTTCGGTGGTGGAGGGAGTGAATGTTTGTGGATGGGGTGCCAATCAAGTGGGCTGCTTTGTTCAGAGGCCGTCAAGCTTCTTGAGTGTTGTGTAGCTGCGCTCATCCAGGTAAGTGATGAGTATTCCATCACATTCCTGACTTGTCGATGGTGGACTGGTTTTGGGGAGTCAGGAGGTGAGTTACTCATCCCAGAATTCCTAGCCTCTGACCTGCCCTTATGGCCACAGTATTTATATGGCTAGTTCAGTTCAGTTTCTGGTCAATAGTAACCCCAGGATATTGATAGTAGGGGATCCAGTGATGGTGATGTCATTGAGTGTTAAAGGATGATGGTTAGGTTCTCTCTTGTTGGAGATGGTCATTGCCTGGCACTTAAATAGCAATTAACATTTGTGCCATATATCAGCCCAAGCTTGGATATTGTCCAGGTCTTGCTGCATTTGGACAAAGGCTGCTTCAGTAACTGAGGAGTTGCAAATGGTACTGAACATCATGCAATTATCAGCAAACATCCTCACTTCTGACCTTATGTTGAAGGGAAGGTCATTGATGAAGCAGCTGAAGATGGTTGGGCTGAGGGCACTAACCTGAGGAACTCCTGAAGTGATGTCTTGGGACTGATATGATTGACTTCCAACGACAACAGCTATCTTCCTTTGTGCTAGGTATGACTGCAACCAGCAGAAAGTTTTGGCCCCAGATTCCCATTGACTAATTTTGCTAGGGTTCCCTGATGTCACACTTTGTCAAATGCTGCCTTAATGTCAAGGACAGTCACTCTCACCTCAGTTCTTGTGTTCATCTTTTTTGTCTATGTTTGGACCATGGCTGTTATGAAGTGTAGCCAGCTGATCTCCCAACTCAGCCTTCTTTTGCTCGAGTGCTACAACTTTGACACCACACAAAAAGGTATATCCCCTTGAAACTTTGATTATCCAGATATCCCCCCAATTACATCACTAATATAGCTTCTGATCCATCATTACTACATTCCTAACATATATGATACTCTAGACTTAAGAAATTAGAACTAATTTTCATTTAAGTGTTTGTTCTTCCAAGGCTGTGGAACATCTTTAAGTTAGATGTGGCTATGATCTTTGTACATCAGATAGGAAATGATGTAAAGTACCACATGATAGGTAGTCTGCAGTGTATAGTCATCCAAGAAAGACTAGAAAGACTTGTTATCAAGATCTCTCCAAGATTGTACACGTGCTATTTAATCTTCATGTGTTAGGAAACAGAGATAGTTTAAGTAAGTTATATGTGTATTTTGGTGTGTTAGTAATAAGGTTTATCTTTAAGTTTAAGTTTAATTTATTTTTCTTTTTGCGGATTTAAAGGTGAAATCTGGGATCTAGTTTCATTTTTGAGTGGAGATACCAGGTCTAAGGCTTTGTTTGTATGCCTGCATTTTAGGGAGATTTTATGACTCTTGAAGGGAATTTAAAACAAACACAAGGTTAAAAAAAACTGTGCTGTTGCCTTGCAACAAAGGTCCAGAGAGAGGGACCTACAGGAGCAGAGAAAGCTAGAAAAGCAGTTTCAGTTCAGTTGAAGCCAGGATTTGAGAGTGGCTGGACAGCAGAGGTCCAAGATAGCTAGTCCCAAACTAAAGTTGAAGCCATCTGCCAAGAGAAGCTGGACACAGGACAAGGAACTGTAGAAGCAGGTTCTGGAAACTATAGAAGGAAGTCCTCAAATCCAGGGGAGTGGAACAGAGAAGATCCAAGAGGAAAGTCAAAGGATAAGGACAGGAATCTGGAAAGGTCCTGTTCTGTGGAAGTGAAAGTAAGGAGCTGAGAGGAAGGCTTCAAGCTTCAAGCTTCAAGCTTAAAGAGAGAAAGCTGCAGGACACAGATTTAAAGCAATATAGGTGTCCGAGAAGCCAGAAGATTGAAGGGGACAGCCAAAGGTCTGTAGCTCTTTATTATGGGCGTGTGAAGCAGTGGTGTACTTTTGGCATGGCTGAGTCAGTGAGAGAGAGTGTGCTTGGAAGGAAGCTTGAATGCACGTGGAGATCCAGTGGAGATGAACATCAGAAGGAGAGTTCAAAATCCTGGAGGTGGACTCTTGTAGAAGGCGTCTGAGAGAAAGCGTCGTTTGGGAGAAGACTCCAGAGCAAGTTCTTCAAGAGTGGAGATTGGAAGCTCTCCTGTCAAAGACGGAGTTCAATGAGACTGGTTGGCTCATGGTATGACAAAAGTGTCTGAGGGGAGTTGATGAGAGATCCATAGCATCTGTTTGGGGTGGCATTTGTCACTTGGTTTCAGAGTCTGGGGTGCCTCACCACAGGTTGCCTATTGGTTTACATGGACGGTGTACTTAGACTATGAGATAGCTTTTGTAACTTGCATTATCCTTACAAATCTGTATATATCTGTAAAGGTATTGGTGTGGGTGAAGGAGTATTGTAATATAGTTCATATTTTCTGGTTTAATATATGTATTATTCTTTTGTTAAAAGTTCATCAGCTGACTCCTGTGACTGTTCAGTAGCCACTCTCCATGTATCTAAAAAGAAAATAAAAGTTTTGATCTACCAAGCTGGGTTCCACCCTGAGACCTGTCTTGTCCAGTAGTAACATCAGCTGGGGTCATGACAAAGATTCAGTAACCACTCTTCATGTATCTAAACAAAATATAAAAGTCAGGATCTATCAAGCCAGATTCCACCCTGAAATCTAGTATACATCAGCTGAGATCATAACACATCAATAAAGAAACCCATATTTGAGTTTACCAATCCCATTTGAGTGGTTGATATGTTTGTGTTCAGCAGTAAGAAAAGGAAACACAACATGATGGCAGCTTGTAGTTTCAGAAGATTTTTGATTTTTAAGAAAATCATCCATCTAAAACATCATGGCAGCCAATGTATTTTGAAGGCTCTATCATCATGTGGAGAGACCATCTGCAATAACTCTGTGACATCAGAGCTTCAAATTCTTCAGACTTGAATCAAAGATCCAGTCTTCTTGAGAATCAATATGTGCAGCAGCACAGCAGCACATTGAGTTCTCACAGAACGCTCAGAAATCAGAGATCTTCCAATTTCTCTTGGAGCTGCAGCAGTGATCTGTAAGTTCAGCATGTGTGGAAAATATAGTTCCGAGAAGTGCAGCGCTAGGCGGTATTCAAGTATCAACTGAGTAAAGGGGCCACTGGATCAGTAGCAAAACAGGGTTAACCATTACTTAGAATAGTGCCAGGGAAGGTCGATCAAACAGCAAGCTCAGGAAGGTTAACGAAGGATTAGAAAGGCTGGGAAAAGCCATTGTAGCCATTACATTGATTTTAGGCACTGGTGGTTCGTTTGCACCAGAACCCCACTTCATGGGTGGGTGTGAGCACATACACAAAGAAGACAGCAGTGCCACACATGGAGCAGCAAAAAAAGCATAGAAATAGGGTGTGGCGACCAGAGGTATTGCAGGATCTGGAGCATCTTTAATCCTGAATACCAAAAAAGCAAGAAAGCTTGTTCCTAATTCAGAAAACACAGAGTCCTGGGAAAATCAACACTATGTCTTATCAAATTCTCAGGTCTCAACTGCAAGGCTGACACTCTGAATTCTGTCAGGGCTATCGGAAGAGGTCCATCTTAGAAGAACAACTGCAGGTCAAGCTCAACTTTCGCATTCATTACCTGGAATTCACATCCTTCAGACTGGGGAGGTGATGGCGTAGTGGTATTGTCACTGGACTAGTAATCCCTGGGTTCGAATCCTGCCACAGCAGATGGTGGAATTTGAATTCAATAAAAATCTGGAATTAAAACTCTAATGATGACCATGAAACTATGGCCAATTGTTGTAAAAACCCATCTGGTTCACTAATGTCCCTTTAGAGAAGGAAATCTGATCTGGCCTGGCCTGCATTTGACTCCAGATGCATAGCAATGTGGTTGACTCTTAAATGCCCTTTGAAATGGCCTAGCAAGCCACTTAATTTATCAAACCGTTACAAAGTCTCAAAAAAGGAACGAAACTAGATAGACTACCCGGCATCAACCTAGGCACCAGAAACAACATTGGCAAACTCAGCCCTGTTGACCCTGCAAAGTGCTCCTTACTAACATCTGGGGGCTAGTGCCAAATTCACCAAGGCTCCTTAGACAGCACCTTCCAACCCCACGACCACTACCATCTAGAAGGACAAGGGCAGCAGATAGATGGGAACACCAAGACCTGGAAGTTCCTCTCCAAGTCACTCACCATCCTAATTTGGAAATATATTGCCGTCCCTTCACTGTCACTGGGTAAAAATCCTGGAACTCCCTTCCTAACAACGCTGTGGGTGTACCGACACCAAATGGACTGCAGCGGTTCAAGAAGGCAGCTCACCACCACTTTCTCAAGGGCAACTACAGAGGGGCACTAAATGCTTGCCCAGCCAATGAAGCCCACATCCCGTGAATGAATGGAAAAAAAATGGGAGAGCCGTCTCACAGACTAGTTAAGCAACATAGTCATCCTCACGGAATCATATCTTCCAGATAACGTCCCAGACACCACCATCACCATCCCTGGCTACATCCTGTCTCACTGGCAGGATAGACCTAGCAGAGATGACAGCACAGTGGTATACAGTTGGGGGGAAGTTACCCTGGGAGTCTTTAGCATCGAATCCGGAGTTTCCTGGCATCAGGTCAAATATGATGTTCACAGGACTCTCTGTGTTTTCTAAATTAGCTGATGAATCAGTGTTCCTCCATGTTGAGCACCACTTACCACTTAAAAGGTGGCAAGAGTGCAGAATGTACTCTGGGGGACTTCAACGTTCATCACCAAGAGTGGCTTGGTAGCACCACTACTGACTGAACTGGCCAAATCGTAAAGGACAGCTGCTAGACTGGGTTTGCAGCAGGTGGTGAGGGAGCCAACAAATGGGAAAAACATACTTGACCTCGTCCTCACCAACCTGCCTACCGCAGATACATCTGTCCATGACAGTATCAGTAGGAATGACCACCGCACAGTCGTTGTGGAGACGAAGTCCCGCCTTCACATTGAGGATACCCTCCATCATGTTGTGTGGCACTACCACTGTGTTAAATGGGATAGATTTTGAATAGATCTAACAACTCAAGACTGGGCATCCATGAGGCGCTGATTACTATCAGCAGCAGCAGAATTGCATTTGAACACAATCTATAACCTCAAGGCCCGCCATATCCCCGACTCTACCATTACCACTTAGCCAGGGCATCAAATCTGGTTCAATGAAGAGTGCAGGAGGGCATGCCAGGATCAGCACCAGGTATATCTAAAAATGAGGTGTCAACCTGGCGAAGCTATATCACAGGACCACTTGCATGTTAAACAGCAAAGCAGCAGGTGATAGACAGGGCTAAGTGATCCCACAACCAACGGATCAGAACTAAGCTCTGCAGTTCTGCTACATTCAGTCGGAAATGGTGGTGAAAAGTTAAACAACTCATTGGAGGAAGAGGCTCCACAAATATCCTCATCCTCAATGATGGGGGAGCCCAGCACATCAGTGCAAAAGATAAGACTGAAGCATTTGCTACAATCTTCAACCAGAAGTGCCAAATGGATGATCCATCTCGGCCTCCTCCGGAGGCCCCCAGCCTCATAGATGCCAATCTTCAGCCAAATTGATTCATTCCACGTGATATCAAGAAATGCCTGAATGTACAGGATAGTGCAAAGGCTATGGGCCCTGACAATATTTCGGCAATAGTAATGAAGGCTTTTTCTCCAGAACTTGCTGCACCCCTATCCAAGCTGTTCCAGTACAGCTACAACACTGGCATCTACCCAGCTATGTGGAAAAATGGAAGGTATGTCCTGTACACAAAATGCAGGACAAATCCAACCTGGCCCTTGGATCAAACATGGACAAAAGAGCTGCACTCCAGGGGTGAGGTGAGAATGTCTGCCCTTGATATCAAGGCCACATTTGACCAAGTGTGGCATCAAAGAGCCCTAGCCAAACTGGAGTCAATGGGAATCAGGGGGAAAACTCTCTGCTTGCTGGAGTCATACCTAGCACAAAGGAAGATGGTTGTGATTGTTGGAGGTCAGTCATCTCTGCTTCAGGAAATTACTACAGGAGTTCCTCAGGGTAGTGTCCTTGGCCGAACCATCTTCAGCATCTTCATTAATGACATTCGCTCCATCATAAGATCAGAAGTGGGGATGTTCGCTGATGACTGCACAATGTGCAGCACCATTTGTGACTACTCAGATGATGAAGCAGTCCATGTCCAAATGCAGCAAGACCTGGACAATATCCAGGCTTGGACTGACAAATGGCAAGTAACATTCTCGCCACACAAGTGCCAGGCAATGACCATCTCCAACAAGAACCATCACCCCTTGATGTTCAATGGCATCAACATCACTGAATCCCCCACTATCCCCTGGGAATTACAATTGACCAGAAACTGAACTGGACTAGCCATATAAATACTGTGGCTACAAGAGCAGTTCAGAGGCTAAAAATCCTGTGATGAGTAACTCACCTCCTGACTCCCCTAAGCCTGTCCACCATCTACAAGGCACAAATCAGGAGTGTGATGGATGAGTCTGTCCATGACAGTATCAGTAGGAATGACCACCGCACAGTCGTTGTGGAGACGAAGTCCCGCCTTCACATTGAGGATACCCTCCATCATGTTGTGTGGCACTACCACTGTGTTAAATGGGATAGATTTTGAATAGATCTAACAACTCAAGACTGGGCATCCATGAGGCGCTGATTACTATCAGCAGCAGCAGAATTGCATTTGAACACAATCTATAACCTCAAGGCCCGCCATATCCCCGACTCTACCATTACCACTTAGCCTGGATGAGTGCTGTTCCCACAACACTGAAGAAGCTTGACACCGTCCAGGACAAAGCAGCCTGGTTGATTGGCACCATTGACTCCCTTTACCACCAATGCACAGTAGCAGCAGTGTGTACCATCTACAAGATGCACTGCAGAAACTCACCAAGGCTCCTTTGACAGCACCTTTCAAACCCACGACCACTACCAACTAGAAGGATAAGGGCAGCAGATACAAAGGAACACCACCACCTGGAAGCTCCCCTCCAATTCACTCACCATCCTGACTTAGAAATATATCGCCATTCCTTCACTGTCGCTAGGTCAAAATCCTGGAACTCCCTTCCTAACAGCACTGTACACCACGACGACTGCAGTGGTTCAATAAGACAGCTCACACCACCTTCTCAAGGGCAACCATGCATGGGCAATAAATGCTAGCCCAGCCAGCGAAGCCCACATCACATGAATGAATAAAAAAAGACAACAGCCAAAGGAGTCTGTGCATCATTTCATTATTTGCTGTAGAGAAAAGGACAGAGATTGTGATTTTTCTGATAGTTGGCTGAGAATTGGTGATAGAATCAACATCTATTGAGGCTCATCAAAAACAAATCTCGACAAGCCTAAAGGGTACACTCTTGAAGCACTACTGAATGATGGGTTCAAGCATGAGGCAATTCTTGCAGGACGGCAAAGTTAACAAGATCTGTGCGCAGCTTCAACAATTGGCATGTAGCTAGGTCAACCAAACTCAGCAAACCATGTGGAAGATGTGGTCTTTTGCATGCACCTTGCAGTTGTCCGACACATCATGACAAATGCAAGGCATGTGGTAAAGGGCATTGGAAGTGCGACTGTAAAAATCCTAAAAATCCTAACCCAGCAAGAGTCACCAAAACTCAGAAAATTGGAAAAACACTATGGGCAAAGGGTGTCACTGGAACAAGTGCCAATTCCACTCCCTTCCCCATGCTTAGAATTCTAAAAACTGCATCTATCCACAGAATTGAAAGACAATGGCACCGTCAAAAACTCACGGCGTTTCATGGATCAGCAATTCCGTGCGCTAGATCCATAACAATGGAGTGCAGATAAGGGGAATCACAATGGTTGTCGCAGTTATTCTACATCATGAACACCAAAGGTCCAGCAATTGTTGGCCTATCAGTGTGTAGAGACCTGACATTGGTTACAATCCATGGGATTGTTCAGATGCCTTAAGATGTAGAGGACAAATCTATCAATTTGGTTCTCGACCTTACATGACATGAATCTGTAGTACAAGGGCAGCCTTAATAAAACATGCCTGATGTCTATAATTACAACAAAAGATGTCGAGAAACATCTCCAGAACATTGATCCAGAGCACATCCCAAACCATGCACTTAAAACTGCAACAAGTGAATTTACATCAATGTTACAATATATTTTCCAACACATAAACACAGGAGAACTACCCATTAACTGGCTATGAGCTAATGTCTCTCCAATTCACAAGAAAGGATGCCCCATTGATTCAGCAAGTGACTGACCCATTTCGCTTACTTGTGTTTAGTGTAAATTACTGGTGTCTGCTGTAAAGAACACACCATTGATAGTCAGCTAATACGATATCTGGCATGGTGGCACTGTCAATGCACTAGTATTCCAGATGCTCTGGAGACCCAGGTTCGAATTCCACATGGCAGATGGTGAAATCCCAATTCAATAAAAATCTGGAATTGCTGATTGTCATAAAAACCTACCTGGTTCTCTACTGGCTCACTAATCTGCCATCCTTACCTGGTTCGGCCTATATATAACTCCAGACCCACAGCAATGTGGTTGACTCCGAACAAGGGCAATTAGGGATGGGCAATAAATGGTGGCCTAGCCAGCATGGCCCACATCCCGTGAACAAATAATAAAAAAAGGAAGACCTAAATAATCTCGTCAAATTCAAAATAGAAAATATATCATGCGAATCAGCAATACTTGATGACCATCAGTACCAAATTATACAATGCATGCTTCTTTCTTTGAAGTTATTAAAGAATGCCATTACTTAGGAATCTGCATCCAAAATAATTTAAACTGGAATGCACATGTCAATACGCAGCCTCAAAGGCACCCAAGATGCTTAGGTTCGTGAAACAGAACTTCTATCACTCTTCAACTGCAGTAAAGAAAATACTGTACCAGACATTGGTTAGGCCACACTTAAGAGCACGGCGTAGCCACTTGGGACGTTTGTACTCCTAACACATTACCTTCTCGCAACCTGAGTCTCCTCGTGGAAATGCCCTCTGTGCCCTTTAGCACAGCGCAGAGGTGTTTCCTTTATGGGCTGCTGCTGTACACCCTTCACTTGCTTACCCTCGCCTGTTGCACAGACACGCCTTGGCGTGCCTTGTTGTCATAGGGCAGCGGAGATCCCCAATACAGGGTTCTCTACACAGGAGTTCTCCCACTTTCCATTGGAGACCTGGGATGGAAGATATTGCATACAACTGTAAGATATGTTGGTTCACAGACTCTCAAGATGCCTGCATTTTTGGGGCCTTGTGGAGTCCGCGGATCATGTGTCTGTTACTTGTTGTAGGCTGCATCCCCTTTTTAGTTATTTGAAGAACCTTTTGCTTCTGCTTTGTTTGCACTTCAGTCCCTCTTGAACCTGCTCCTGGATCTGGCCAAGTTGGCCATTAACAGGTCTAGGCAGCAGTCGATTGATGGGGTTATCCGGCCCAACTGTCTGTCCCTCTTCCGCGGCTACGTTCGTGGCCGGGTGTCCCTGGAAAGGGAGCATGAGGGGTCTGCTGGCACTGTCGAGGCCTTCTGTGCTTGGTGGGCACTATGGGGACTACAGTGCTTTATTGACCCTTTTGCTCACATTTTGATTTAATGTTGGTAAGTTTCCCTTAAATGTTGTTTTTGTAGTTTCCCTTTAAGGGGCAGCCTTTCACTTTATCCCTGATTTTGTTAATTTAGCTTATTTGGTTTGACTCGAAAGAGTTAAAAACATTACCTTCCTCGAGAAAGTTCAATGCTGGGCAGCTCGTTTTGTTACAATTACTCACAAGATTCTAGTGTAGTCATGGGTAACCTGCAGTCCGTGGGCTGCACGAAGCCCATCAGGGTTCTGAATATGGCTCACAATACATTTTGTTGACTGTTGCCACATGCAGGGTTGCCAGATTCCACTGGTTTCTGTCTGCATAATTTTTTTCCTACCAGTATTACTAAAGCAAGGGCGCGTGAAATGAGGTATCTGCTGACTGCACACACCATTGACTGTGAGAGTTGCATCCAATCAAAGCGCTGCTATGGTTCAATCGGCATGCCCCGCAAATTCTAGGTACGCAAGCACAGTTAACAAAATTACCCTATCCCAGGAGATTCTCTTGGTTACAAAACCAGTGGACATGGAAATTTGCTTTTTGATGTTACTTTTACCAGTAATTTAATTTTCCCTTAATTATACGATAAATCGCTTCGTGTTGAAGTGGCATGATAAAGAAGGAGAATCAAGTACAGAGGAAGAAGCAGCAGCCAAAAAGAGGAAAATCGTTGACGAGGGCAGAATGGCAAAAGAGAGTTGGGAGATGGATTATTTTGTTATTGAACAGAAAGGGAGGCCACTTTGCTTAATATGCAATGATGTGATAACAGTTCCAAAAAAATGTTAAGAAACTTTATAAAACATGCCATTCCACTCACGTAGAAAAATTTCCAGCAGGTTCTGCCCAACGTGCTCAACAGCTTCCAAATCTGAAGTGTGGAAACATTTTCTATAACTCGTTATGAAATAGTCGGTGGGTATTAAATGTATTTAATCTTATTTATTGGTCATGGTTAATACACATGCCTGATTTCAATCTTGCGGCCTACTGAGATGAAGGAGGGCCATTCATGTGGCCCAATCCCTAGCCTAGGTTTCTTTCATTCATGGGATGTGGGCTTCGCTGGTTGGGCCAGCATTTATTGCCCATCCCCAGTTGCCCTTGAGAAGGTGGTGGTGAGCTCATGTGAAATAATGGGCAAAATTTTTACCTTGGTGGGCAGGCGCGCACCCGAACTATTCAAGTGTAAAATGACTTGCATTGATGTCGGACAAGCATCCCAATGTCAACGTGCTGTTGCGTGATATTTCGGTCGGCTGGAATGTGCCTGACTCAGCAGCGTGCCGCCGACAATTAAAATGTCTATTAAGGCCAGTAACAAGGTAATAAAAATAGATTTTGCGCTGCCCATCCAAACTTACTGCTGGTGGGCAGGCGAAAAGGCTAAGCACTTTTTAGGAAACCTTATTCACGGGCAGGATGATGTTTCCTAAAGGTTTTAAAACTTAATTAATAACGTGTCCCTGCTCATGTGACAAGAGTCAGTGAGAGGACATGTTTTATAGCATTTCTTATGTAAAAAAAGCTCATCTCCCTGAGGTACCTCTGAGCCTCAGGGAGATTCTCAAGCGCGCACTTGCAAACATGTGCGAAGTTCACGCTTGCCCTGATTGCACTCTTCACCCTCTGCCCGCACAGGCAGCTTTGAGCCACTCATGTTTCACGCTGGGCAAGCCTTATTTGGCCCAACAGCATGAAATCGCCTTCCAGCATCGATCGCAGGCGGCGGTTGGCTTCCCAACCACCCCCCGCCGAGCTTGCCCGAGAAGGGTGAAATTCTGCCCTATAATTATCTTCTCTGTGGTTTTTGCCCTGTACCTCTTTCTTTTCCTTATCCCTCTTTTATTGAAAGTGAAAAAGGAGGCTACGTTATGCCTCTCCTCTCACGTTTGAGTATGTGCGAATAAACTAACCCTCTGATTTTACCCTATCTTGAGTCTGTTGTGGAGCTATTAATAGAAATTGGATCACACCAAAACTGAGGGGTTGGGAAATTACACCACCCCTTATAAAGCGGGAAATCGAAATCAAAACATACTTCTGTTTATAGAAGGGTGGTGAGAAGAGAAATCAGAGCTATTTAAATTAAACCTCGCCCTCCTGTCTGTAACACTTTGGTAAAACAAAAAAGGAACATGATCACAATGTGGTCAGACAGCACATAGATAGAATTGACTTCAACAGTCGTATGTGTGAACTTAATGTTCAACAAATCAACCCTTTTGGCTCAATTTACCCAAGTAGTGGCATCCATCCAGACCCAAGTAAATTGGAGGATATACATGCAATGCCAGCTCCACAAGATAAGGAGGATCACCAATACTGTTTGGGGTTGCTCAACTTTCTTTTCCACATATTTCTAACTTCACACAGAAAGTGTCGCCACTTTAGGAATTGCTCAAGAAATAAGTGTCTTTTCAATGGCACAAAGACCACCAATATATGTTTAACGAGCTCAAGAATTTGCTATCTGAGGAAACATCCTCACTACAATTCTACAATCTGAGAGAAGAGATTACTATGGAAATAGATGCTTCTCAAAAAGGGCTAGGATGCTGTTTACCTCAAAAGGAAAAGTCAATTGCATTTAGTTTCAGAAGCATATCGGCAGCCTAATCACACTACTCCAACATAGAGTGGAAGTGTCAGGAAGAGATATTAGTGTCTTAATTAAGATATATAAGAGATATATCATGTTATTGGAAATGTTTTTTAAAATAGATGTTTAACCTGTGTCTGTGAGTTTGTGTGTGTGTTAATTGGATTAAAGCCAGCTAGTCTGGGTGCTTTGATGTATAGTAGCCGAGATGTAAACAGTAAGGTAAAGGATGTCTTTGCATTTTGTTGAATAGAGCATTCAAAAGTGGGAGTGAAATCTTGCACCTGGCTAGGAGACACCAAGAAATATGTTTATATTACTAATAAAATTGGTATTATGAAAGGAGTTTTATTGTTAGAAGAAGTGGAGTTCAAAGGGCCTGGTGATACAATGAGAATTTGCATTCAAAGGGAAAGGCTGGGTATAACAGAAAGGAGTTTGGGTATGCAGGGTAGAGGCATATAATATCTAAGCAGCTGTAAGCCTACAATTGTCTGCAAAGGAACCAAATTGAAAGGACCCTCATTTTGAATTCGTAAGGTGAAAATGCTTTACTTGGTGTCTGATTAAATCCATAGGTTATCGTTGCCTTAGTGGAGATTAATTTGGGAATTTGTAAAAAGTTATTATAGGAGTAATTTGTAGCCATGTGTATATGTTTAATATGTTGTAAATAATTAAATGTTTCATTTAGTTTGATTTAAAAACCTCTCGAGAACTAGTGGTCTTATTCCTGAATTTAGAGCTGCAACTCAAAACATAGCAATTGAAAATATAGGCTATGACAATTGTTTAAAGTTTCCCTCAGGGATTTTAAAAAGCTCAGCCTTTACAAACTGCTGTGTCAGAACAGGAAGACATTAGCTCTCGTGATTAGGATCATGCGATTCCATACCTACATCTTCGGAAAGCAATTTGTGGTGGAGACTGACCACAAAACCACTCATTCTTCTTCACTCCGTCTTTGACTTTTTATTGTAAATATATTGCAAATGTTTTCTTTAAAATATAAATTACAGTTGAAAAATTAGATCATATTAGTTCAACTGTTTAATAAAACAAAAGTACACATGCTAGGAGATAATTATTTATTAAAATGTGCTTGAGCATGAAACATGTTTATCATAGCAAGCATCAATAAAGATTAGGGGCAAAAATACATAAGTTAAATGGCATGGTGAAACTGTGCAAGTTAAATCCATAAAGAAATGTATGGGTACCGAAAGAGACCCTCAGTGCATCAAGCATCAGTGTGCCTTTCTGATATTATGTTTTGTGGGAATTAACGCAGATAACATTCCAAATGTACAAAATTCCTCAGGTTCCATTCATTCTTGGGCACCACTATGTTTTAAGATTCAAAATTTGTGGCAATGGTTTTATCATGCAATGCACTGCAAAGTAAACATAGCATGAAGTGAGATGGGTTTCCAATGAACAAAATTATCTCCATTTAAAAAAATAAATCTGTCAGATAATAACTCATAATTACTCAATATGTCAGTCGATATGCCCATTGCTCTTATTTCCGTCTTTGATAGTAAATATCATCACTAATAAAACATGAGAATATAATTGTTTCTACTCTAATACATAGAGAGTAATCTTCCTCACTTTTGAACGTGCATGGTCATTGTCTTTCCAAATGAAATCAAAGCAGCATCTTTTTGAAGTTGAAAAAGATTTGTCAAATGAAAATGACCTTAATGAAAATGCCTGCATTTCAGTAAGTCAAACTATAAATCTGGGGAAAAAAACAATGAAGTATTATAGGTATCATTTGTAAGTAACATCCTTTTTCACTGAATTTACAAACATTCATTTTTTTTGCATTTAATTTTACGACTGGTTGCAATAAATTTTGATCGTGATGTCCTTGTAACTGATTGTAATAAATAACAGGTTTGGAGAAGCCACATGGATTGTTACAAAGTAGAGTGTTACAAGCCTGTTCCATTACAGTACACTTTCCAAATAATGCTTTTATAAAAGTTGTTCATAGAACAATAGATAGGCCTGAGCATTGAGTACTCTGGCTTCAGGAACTATCTGTACATGGGTGTCATTGACATAAACCCACTGCCCTGGTGGTGCTCCAACATCTCTGAAACCTGAAAAGCAAAGATCATGATGAGTAAATCTGTTAATCACAGGCTAGAAACCACATGGCATTCCTGCTGAATTGATTGTTAAATTTTGTGATGTAATGGTTTTTAAAATAAAAATTGAAATAAGGAACAAGTTCAAAATTTAGGGCTCATTGTATGCAGAGGAATATTTTAGCGTACATACCTGGCTATTTTGTTCTAAGTGATTTTCTCCATGACTAAGCTAAAGAATCATGGAGAAAGCTACGTTTTCACAAATATTTTCAATTTTATGCCAATGGAAAGGTAAAGGGTGGCAAATGCTGACCTTAGTTTCTTTTGCTGGGAAAACAATTTTCCTCTGCCTTCCCAACCCACACCATTTTCATCTGACCTTTTAGTGGGTTGGGAAGGCCTTGGGTGCAAAACACACATGCACTTCCTCAGCGATTGGGTTCCCATTGTGAGGGTCATAGAAAAACTGTATTTCCTCCTGCAGCGGTTCAAAAAGGCAGCTCACCAGCGCCTTCTCAAGGGCAACTAGGGATGGGCAATAAATGCTGGCCCAGCTAGTGAAGCCCACATCCCGTGAATGAATAAAACACACTTTTTTCATGTGCTGGTATGGGTTTTGTAAGCCCTAAAAATGCACCACCTTGCAGAGTTCATGATCAATGGAGGAAGCCTGCTGAGGAGTCAGGAACATTCTGAAAGGCAATTATAAAATATTTTTATACCTTCAAGTGTCACTATTAGAAGTTGTATTGTAATGTAGATGTGTCTGTAATGCAGTGGTTCAGCATAGGAATCTGTCATGTAAAGGTAAGTTGATCCTTACGTTGACCAGTATTGTGTGATTGTTGTCATGCATTAAGTGCTTTTCCAATGGTCAGAGGTGCTTAATGCATTAAGAAATGTTTAAATTAGTCCCTTCAACCTCTGCTATCATGTTTGTGCTGTGTTAAATTGACTGACAGCTCTAGCTGTTTTTTTTTAAAAAACTTTGTTTTTGAAAGCTGAAAAAAATCTCCTACTCGCCTTCATTGATTGACAGGCACTCTGCTTTGAAATGGAAATGGGACATAATCTGTTCTGTCAGTTTCAGGCAAAATAGCTGGAAGCTATTTTTTATGATAGCTGTAGCCATTATAAATGTTTGGCTGGGTTTCAAAAGCTTTTAATTGCTTCAGCTCAGCAGGTGGTCTATTGATCCAAGAACGACTGAAATTTTTAAGAGGCTACAATAACAGAAGATGCCTTTGACATGGTTTCTTGTTTGCTTACAAACCTAATAGACACTTAAAGAATTACAATGTTTTAACTGGGAAAAAAGCAGCAGCAGGCTTACCAACCTGGTGAAGCTACAACACAGGACTACCTGCATGCTAAACACTGGAAGCAGCATGCAATAGGCAGCAAGTGATCCCACAACCAACGGATCAGATCTAAGCTCTGCAGTACTGCCACATCTAGTCGTGAATAGTGGTGAACAATTAAACAACTCACTGGAGGAGGAAGCTCCACAAATATGTCCATCCTCAATGATGAAGGAACCCAGCACATAAATGCAAAGGACAAGGTATTTGCATCCATCTTCAACGAGAAGTGCTGAGTGGATGATCCATCTCAACCTCCTGAATTTAATTCACTCCATGTAGCATTAAGAAACGGCTGAAGGCACAGGATACAGCAGGGGCTATAGACACTGACAACATCCTGGCAACAGTACTGAAGACTTGTGCTCTTGATCTAATTGCACCTGTAGCCAAACTGTTCCAGTACGGCTACAACACTGACATCTACCCGACTAAGTGGAAAACTGTCCAGGTATGTCCTGCCAACAAAAAGTAGGACAAATCCAACCCGGATAATTACTGCCCCATCAGTCTACTCTCGTTCATCAGCAAAATGATGGAAAGTGTTGTCAAAAGTGCTTTCAAGCGGCACTTACTCAGCAATAGCCTATTCACTGATACTCAGTTTGGGTTCCACCAAGACCATTCAGCCCCTGAACTCATTACAGCCTTGTACCAAAATTGGAGAAAAAGACTAAACTCAAGAGGTGAGGTGAGAGTGACCCCCCCTTGACATCAAGGCAGCATTTGACAGAGTGTGGCATCAAGCAGCCCTAGTAAAATTGAAGTCAATGGGAATCGGGGAAACTTGTTGGAGTCATACCTAGCATAAAGAAAGGTGATTGTGATTGTTGGAGATCAATTATCTCAGCCACGGGACATCGCTGGAGTTCCTCAGGGTAGTGTCCTAGGCCTAACCATCTTCAGCTGCTTCATCAATGACCTTCCCTCTATCATAAGGTCAGAAGTGGCAATGTTTGCCTATGATTGCACAATATTCAGCACCATTTGCAACTTCTCAGACATGTCCATATGTAGCAAAACCTGAACAACATTCAGGCTTTGGTTGATAAGTAGCAAGTGAAATATGCGCCACACGAGTGCCAGGCAATGACCATGTCCAGCAAGGGAGAATCTAACCATCTCCCTAGGACATTCAATGGCATTACCATTACTGAATTTCCCACTATCAACATTCTGGAGACTTACCATTGACCAGAAACTGAACTGGATCAGACATATAAATACAGCGGCTACAAGAGCAGATTAGAGGCTGGGGAATTCTTCAGGGAGAAACTCACCTCCTGACTCCCCAAAGTCTAACCACCATCTACAAGGCACAAGTCAGGTGCATGATGGAATTCTCTCCACTTGCCTGGATGAATGCAGTTCCAACAACACTCAAGAAACTTGACACCATCCAGGACAAAGCAGCCCGCTTGATTAGCACCCCATCCATCACCTTAACATTCACTCCCCCCACCGCCAACACACAGTGGCAGCAGTTTGTACCATCTACAAGATGGCGATGGTGTAGCGGTATTGTCGCTGGACTAGTAATCCAGAGACCCAGGGTAATGGTCTGGGGGCCGGGTTCGCATACCGCCATGGTAGACTAATGATGACCATGAAACCATTGCCAATTGTTGTAAAAACCCATCTGGTTTACTAATGTCCTTTGGGGAAGGAAATCTGCCGTCCTTACCTGGTCTGGCCTACATGTGACTCCAGACCCAAAGCAATGTGGTTGACTCTTAAATGCTCTCTGAACAAGAACAATTAGGGATGGGCAATAAACGCTGGCCTAGCCAGCGACATCCACATCCCATAAATAAAAAGAAAATCACCAAGGCTCCTTCAGCAGCATCTTCCAAACTGGTGATCTCCATGGCCTTGAAGGACAAGAGCAGAGATGCATGGGAACTCCACCACCTGCAAGTTCCCCTCCAATCCATGCACCATTCTTAGTTGGAGCAGTTCCTTCAGTGTCGCCTGGTCAAAATCCTGGAACTCCCTTCCTAACAGCATTGTGAGTGTACCTACACCACATGGGCTGCAGTGGTTCAAGAAGACAGCTCACCACCACCTGCTCAAGGACAGTTAGGGATGGGCAACAAATGCTGGCCAAGCCAACGACACCCACATCATGTCTAAGAATAAATTAAAAAATTGTAACCAAGGTAGCTGTGAGAGTTAGTGGATAGAATGGCCATTATTTTGCCCATTTTACCTGGGATATTCTTGTTTCCAGAAATATGCTCAGATAATTTTTTGTTGGCTGCTCTGACTTGCACATATGCTGTATAGTGCCCTCCACGCATTGAGCCAGAGTGTTCAACTACTCCATACAAACTGTAGAGCACTTTGTTTCCCTCTCCAACATTCTAAAAAGATAGATGCACAAAAGTCAGAGTTACTCAAGTACATTTGCAAGATACAATGATTAGAATTTTAACATTTATAAGTTTGGAGAACTCATCACCAGTGACAAACTCTAACATGAGCTCAACAGAATGCTTGAACCGTGCAAAGATTGCTTCTGCCTCTTCCCCAAGTTCCACAAACATGCTGTTAGACCTTTATTTCCCCTTACCTCAGCTACAAATTTTTCTCCCTTTTCCAGACCCAACCTATTTCCATTAACACCTCCTGCCACTTTAACAAATTCCAGCTTTCTGGTCCCTAACCATCACCTGCTCAACCCTTTTTTTATTCATTCATTGAGTGTCGTTGACTAGGTCAGCATCTACTGCCCATCCCTATTGCCCTTGAACTGACCATAAGATGTAGAAGCAGAAGTAGGCCTTTTGGCCCATTAAGTCTGCCCCGCCATTGAATGAGACCACGGCTGATCTGATACTTCTCAACTCCACTTTCTTGCCCTTTCCCCATAGCCCTTGATTCTCTTACTGATTAAAAATCTGTCTATCTCAGCCTTGAATATACTAATGACACCGCCCCCCCACCCCCTACCTCTACAGCCCTTTGCAGTAAAGAATTCCACAGATTCACTACCCTCTGAGAGAAGAAATTCCGCATCTCTGTCTTAAATGGATGACCCCTTACTGAGATTATGCCCTCTTTTCCCAGACTCTCCAACAAGGGGAAACAACCTCTCAGCATCTACCCTGTTAAGCCCCCTAAGAATCTTACATGTTTCAATAAGGTTGCCTCTCATTCTTCCAAACTTCAATGAGTGCAGGCCCAACCTACTCAATGTCTCCTCGTAAGAAAATCCCTCCATACCCAGGATCAACCTAGTGAACCTTCTCTGGACTGCCTCCAATGTCAGTATATCTATCCTGAGATAAGGGACTAAAACTGTTCACAGTATTCTAGGTGTGGTCCTGGTATAGTTTTAACAAGACTTCCCTACTTTTACACTCCATTCCCTTTAAAATAAAGGCCAACTTTCCATTTGCCTTCCCTATTAACTGCTGAACTTGTATGCTAGCTTTTTGTGATTCATGCACGAGGACCCTCAAATCCCTGTGCTGCAGCTTTCTGCAGTCTTTCTCCATTTAAACAATATTCAGTTCCTTTATTCTTCCTGTCAAAGTGCATAACCTCATATTTTCCTGCCAGGCCATTTCAGAGGGCATTTTCAATCACATTGCTGTAGGTCTAGAGTTACATGTAGGTCAGACCAGGTAAGGATGGCAGGTTTCTTTTTTATTGAATCTGCCATGGTGGGATTTGAACCTGGGTCCCCAGAGCATTACCCTGGGCCTCTGGATTACCAGTCTAGTGACAATACCCTAACACCACTGCCTCCCCTAACTATGACTATGGTCATACAGGCCCTCCACACCTCGGTTCAACTTATCTGCATATGTCACCACCTCGTTTTACCTTGCTGAACTTGTATTTATTTACCTAAACCGAGGATTCCCTATTACTGCGACGAAAAAAGGCCTTCGCCAAGTCCATCCAATTTCCCCATTCTTCAGCCCTCACTTTCTATCCCCTGCCCAAAACTAGGATTCCAATTAGATACTCCAGCTCCATGATCTCACCACAAAACCATTTTACTGCCTTCCCCTTTCAGCATTCCCAAGGGGCTGGTTCTCTATGATACCCTGGTCCACCCTTCCATCACTCTAAACACCTTCCCCTGGAAACTTCCCTTGTGAGTACAGTCGATACAAAACTTGCCCATTCATCTCCTCCCACATCACCATCTAGGACCCCAAACATTCCTTCCAGGTGAGCCAATTATTTACTTGTGCTTACTCCAGCCTAGTATACTGAATTCACAGCTCGTGATACCTCCTCTGAGATCAAAAGGCGCTTGCTTTTCTGAACAGGTCCAGAAGCACAACTTTGAACTCCCAATTGCCGCTAAAATTCTCTGTTTCTGCCATGAACTCTGTCCTTGGACTTATGCACTGTTTCTGTAATCCCTAATATAAGTTTGGGAAACAGAACCTTGTATTTATACTAAAGATTTTGCAATATCTGGCCTTAATATAAACTTCAATAACTTTAGACCTAAACCATAGCTCTAATTTTGTCTGATAGTAGGTGCTGTTAAAGTGATCGTTATTTTAGTGCCTCTAGACATGTGGGAGTGAACATTGGTACACCACCAGAACTTTGATCTGGACCACTAGTGCTACCATGCCTTTTCTTTCATCAGACTCATCACAGTGTTCTGCTTTACTAGATTTTTATCTGCTCCTTCTCCAAATTAGCTAACCCTGCTTTAACTATTCACACATCTCTGGGTCTTGTATTTCTTTTAGTGTTTTCATTTCTCTCATTGTGCCTCTTTCTTGTCACACAGTATTATTGTTTCTGTCAATTAATCATCTTCTGCTTTCAACACTTTACAATTCATCTTTTTCTTTTCTTGGATATATATTTTTCTTGATTCCTTTCCCTCATTCTGTTTCTTCTTACAAGCTGTTCGTCTGTGATATTTTTCAGTTCTGATAAAGAACAATGCCCAAAATATAAATTGTTGCTGCACATGTTTGAGTGTTTCCAGCATTAACTGTTGATACACGTAGAAGAGATGCAAAAAACTGTCTTTATCTCATAACTATCAGTTTCTGAAATTAACAAAACTTTGGCCAGGATTTTATTTATGGCAGGCGGGCTGGGTGGGAACGGAGCTGATCGTCACCCGCGATCAGCTCCGTGCCACCATTTCACGCATGGGCCAATTAAGGCTCCCAAGAATAGTGGGAAGGGGCGGGCAGTGGTGGGGGTTCCAATGACCGCTGGGTCCAATGGCGACTCAGCGGCCTATTCAAAAATGGCGCAGGCAGCCTTCCAAACGCTGCCACCGATGTTGCACAGGAGGATGTCAAGTAGTGCTCTCAGAGAGCAGGACAGGCGGGAGGGCAGGTTGGCGGGGCAGTCGGCCCCGAGGTTTTCCAATGAGTGCCTCGCTGTCTTCCTTGAGGAGGTGGCAGCAAGCCACGAGATCCTTGTGCCAAGGGACGGGAGGAGGAGACTCCCCACATAACAAAACATGCCTGGGAGGAGGCGGCAGAAAGGTTCAGCTCCCACGATATGGTAAGACGCACCTGGGTGCCACAAGTGGTTTAATGACCTCTTGCGATCTGTAAGGGTGAGTACCGTGTCGGCATGGGTCACTTATCACAGCAGTTAGGTTGGCCACCCCCGGTCCCATCAGAATTTTGTTTCTGCATTCATTCATTCACAGGATGTGGCCTTCGCTGGGTGGGCCAGCATTTATTGCTGCCCCTGAGAAGGTGGTGCTGAGCTGCCTTCTGTATCCACTGCATGTGCTGTTGTAACACCCATAGTAGTGTCTGGGAACGAGCTCCAGGATTTTGACCTAGCCACAGTGGTGGAACACCAAAACATTTCAAAGTCAGGATGCTGAATGACTTGGAGTGGAAGTTCCAGGTGGCGGTGTATCCATCTATCTGCTGCCCTTGTCCTTCTAGGTGGCAGTGCTCGTGGGTTTGGAAGGTCTTAAAGTGAGAGTGGCAAATGTGATAGAGGCAGCATCTGGGCAAAGGGGTCAGCCCTGGCTGCTTCGAATGAGTGTATGATGGCTCCAGGGTCACGAATTGGTTGAGCCCTGCAATGTTTCACTCAGGTGGGGGTGGCAAGGCTGCAATGGCAATGCAGGTACAGGGTGGACTAATCAATGTTCCTCTCTCCTTTCAGGAAAAGATATCCCATAATAATGCCGAGCAGCTACAGACTGGCGGAGGGCAGTCCCACCTTCTCATCATGACCAGATACGAGCAGGAGGCACTTGAGCTGGAGAGGCACCAGGTCAACCGGCTGCGGTGAGGTTGGGGTGCCACTGGGAGGTAAGAGTGCAGTACACTGAGGTCACAATGTTTGTCAGTGCAAACATTCCACTGTTGACTGTACATTGAGTTCAGCATCCAACATGGGTTGCCCATTGATAATGGAAGGAGGAGCGCATCCTGATCTGGGTGTCAGGCATGCACATTAACAGTGTATCAACTTCTACTAATCAAGTGTCCTTGTTCTTCCTTTCAGCCCCTCTGGAGCATGCCCAGGCTCAGGAGGCAGATGGACCGCCACTGACCTCTGAGGGCCCAGAAGATATAAACGCACCAGCATCACACCCTCTCAGCCAGGCAGGCACCAGCGCAGATACTAGCACTTCAGTGGGGATAAGATCATTGGCTAGTATCTCGGTGCACAGTGGTGAGGGCACTTCACACTCACTTGAAGTGCAGGTGGAGAAAGAAAGTGCCCAGGCCGCTGGCAGTCGTAGCACTGCTGGGGACCAGGAACATGCTCAGTCGGTGGCTTATGATTGTGCCTCTGAAGTCGTCCCATAGGCAGCAGATGCTGGAAGACCAGCAGGGTCTGCGGGAGGATCTGGCGGAGATACAGGAGGGAATGCGTACCATGATCTCCATGATGGAGGAGTCCATGCGGATCGTGAGCAATGCAATGACCCTCATGGCTGAGTGCAATGCCTCCTCCATGAAGAAAGTGGTGAATCTCATGGAGAGGCTTCTCCAGGAGAACAATCAGGGCTTCCTGGGGATCCACTCGGACCTGCAAGCCCTCATAATGGCATTGACCTCAGGTGGTCAGTGTCAGTGTGGGAGATGGATTGGGCACCCAGTAGCCCAGCTAGGTGCCCAGCCATTAATGGTGACAGGGAGGTCCAAAGCAACATGATGATGGCGCACGAGCTGCCTGTTGTCTCTGCAGGCTCTTCTCAGGGCGCTCCAGATGACGGCAGCAGCTCCTCCGCCCCTCTGCCAGTGACCATGGCATCTGATGAGGTTGCGGCAACTGGGGAGATGCCAGTTGGGGCCAGCACAGGCTCCACGGGCCAGAGGACGCCCACTGAGGTCATCAAGGCCAACAAGACAGCAGAGTGAGCAGGCTGTCTTAAATGCCGGTGCCAGCAGAGCGGTTGGGGGGGGGGGGGGGGGTGGTGGGTGGGGGGTGCGGGGAGGGGGTGTGGGGTTGCCGGGGGAGCACCTAGACATAGTACCCACAAACATAAAGATAAATCACCTTAGGCAGAACACGGACTTATCATTGATTTCTTTTGCCCCCCGTTTCAGTTGTTTTTAAGTAGGTATGCTGTTCAACACCTTTTAGTGGACTTTGATTTCTGTATGCAATCATTAAATGTTTTGGTTCTCAACAAGCCTCTGGGTGCTTCATTAATTCTGCAGGTAAAGGGGAACTCATGATGTTATGAGTGACTTGTTTGTCATTGACCTTTATTGACAAGGCACATAGTTAATGTTCCTGATTAGGCAAATGTTGCTCTCAGGTATCGAGTGTGGAACCTACAGCACTGGCATGTGTTGGAGGTTCATCTTTGGTAGGCTAGCTGAAGGAGTGTTGGATCAAAGCCTCTCAGGTGTCCCTGCCTCCCTGGAGGTTGCCTGGGTCAGCGTCTATCCCCTTGGCATTCTTCTCAGCGTGCTCATCCTTGGACTCACTACTGGACTTATCGTCTGCAGCCAGAGCATCTGTGTCTACATCTTCTTCCTCCACTGTGTCCCCCCTTTTCATCGCCAGGTTGTGGAGAGCACAGCATGCAACCACTATCAGAGACACACGATCTCCAGTATTAGATGTCAGACAAACAATGTGACAAACGGTCACACAACTTGAGATAATGGAAAGGTCGAGAGAGGCTGGTGAAGTAGCACCAAGTGTCATCAGAGTAATTGTGGAAAATAACATTGCATTTTCAGATGATGTCACCAAGGGGCAGCATGTAGATGAGAAATAGGAGAAAGCGAAGGAAAGATGCTTGGGAGCACCAGAGGTTTAAGGTGCAGTTGCAGGAACAGAGGCCATTAGAAGTGATTCTCTGCTATGATGAGATCAATAAGGATGGAACCATGCAAATGTAGTTCCACTAAGCTGGACGACATTGGGCAGGTGTTGGAGGACGAAGATGTGGTCAACCATGTCAAAGGTTTCAGATAAGTCAACAAGGATGAGGAAGAATAATTTATCATAGTCACAGTCACATCAAAGCCACAAATGACATGTTATAAGAACCATTTCGGTATTGTGGCAGAGCTCATCATCACCTTCTCAATGGAAAATAGGAATGGGCAATAAATGCTGGCCTTGCCAGTGACATCCACATCCCATGAACAAATAATAAACAACTGATTAGAGGGATTGAAACATGGAGTTCTGGGAAAGATGGGCAGCAAAAGTTTTTGGTGAGAGCAGGGAGGTGTGGGGAAGAACAAAAAGAAAGGCTTGTGATTTGGTGAAGGCAGCAGAAATTAAATAACGAAAGGAGATGATAATGGGCCAAGTATAGAAACACAAGATGGGTCTAGAGAAGGTTTATTACCCCCCCTCCCTTTCCCTGCCTCTGTACTTGCTTAAAACCTGTTACATCTTTAACTTGTTGCAGTTCTGACGAAAGGATGTCAACCTGTTAACACTATTTCTCTCTCAACAGATGCTACCTCATCTGAAGTCATGTTAAACTTTTATAGAACCTTGGTTAGTTGCACTTGGAGTATTGTGCACAGTTATAGTCTCTATCATAAAACTGATATAGAGGCAGATGACAAAGTGCAAAAAAGATTAACAAGGATGATACAAGAATTGAAAGGTTATGACTAGCAGGAAAAACGTAACAGGCTGGGGCCCTTTTGGCCAGAAAAGAGAAGGGTGCAAGGTGAACTGATGTCGGTATTTAAAATGATGAAGGAGTTCAATAATGAATTTTTGAGAAGATGGGCTGGATTTTACCAGCCCTCTGAAGAAGGGCAGGAAGGCGGACAGCCTGGTAAAATGGCAGCAGAAAGTATGGGGTGGAGAGCTTGACACTATGGAATATTCTGAACGATGGAAAGGGCAGCAATGCAGCCACCTGCCAACCAGCAAGCAATAAGCAAAAGTGATATGAGAAATTTTTTTTCATGCAGTGAATGGTTAAGGTCTGAGATACACCGTCTGAGTGTATGGTGGAGGCAGGTACAATTGAAGCGTTCAGAAGGGAATTAACGCTGTTGTCTGAAAAGGAAGAATGTACAGGTTTATTGGGAGAGGGAGGAGAATGGCACTAAAGGAACTGCTCATTTGAAGAGCAGGTGCAGACACGATGGGTCGAATGGCCGCCTCCTGCACTGTAACAATTCTGTGTTTCAGAATTAGGTGGCCAATTAAACCAATTAATAGACCAATTAAAGGTATTTTACTGGCATCAGGACAGACTCCCACTGCATTTGAAGACCACCAGTCAAATTGTGACGGCCTCCCTGCAGGTTCTTGGGGGAGGGGCCTTCCTTAGTTGCCACTCCATGACCCATAGCAGACCCCCCAGGTCAATGGCCACCCTTTGTGGCTCCAACGCCACTGCTGAAGAGTTAACCCCTCTAATTGCTGGGACCTGTCTGCCTGGTCTCAGCACATTCAATAAAAGAAACTTATCTGTCCTTCATGGATGCTTCATGGATACAAGGCACCCTCTTCTTCCTGCAGCTTCAAAAGCAGGCACGTCTATCGGCGGCACTGCTGAGGCTGCCAACCTGCCAGTCCTCTGATTGGGCCAGCAGCTCTGAGAGGAATTGAAAGGCGGCCCAGGCAGCAACCTCTTAATTGGCTGCCACCTGTAAATTGCCAACAGCCTGCATGAGCTCGTGACCACTTTTGGTCCAGGCTGCTGGACAACCCTGGAATTGAGAAAATTCCAACTGATGTTTCCAATTTTAGAGAATTCATAAACTAGGAGCCAAAATTTAAAAAATAGTCCCTACCAAAGAATAAAAGAGTATGTTGCTAAGGTTAGATGAAGAGGTGTAGGAGGCAGCTTTTGGGGTTTTGTGCAAAGTGGCATTGACCACTTAGACCAAATGACCCATTTCCTTGCTGTAGAATCAATGTAATCACGCTGGTCAGTAACATTATTATTCCATTTTGAAGCAATTCACTTTATTTTATGCAGTTTGAATCACTGCTGGTATAAGACATCCTATAAATGTATTTTTTCGTTTCAACAGCTTCATGTAAACATAATTACAAATAGAAACAAACAGCATTCCTTATTGAATGGTTTTAAAATGAATAGGGTAAAGTAAACAGAAAAAACTGTACTTTGCATGCAAACAGTGTACCTTGCAGTTGGATGAACAGAATGGTGCCAAATCCAGCACTAAAGGGAAATCCACATGCCTATTAATTTTCCGCAAACTCAAACCTGTCTAAGGAATAATACAAATTATTAAAATAATAAGTTAAATTTATATTCTTGTGGGTTTATAATGCAATATGGCAAATTTAAAATATGTTTTCTTATTACTTTAAACAAATAACTTAAATTGGGAAGTCAAGTTGATGAAATTATCAAAAATATATGGGAACCTTTGCTTTATATACAGGGTCACACAGTGCAAAAGCAAGGAAACAATGCAAAATTCATATAACTCATTGCGTACACACGCAATATAATAATGTATCTAATTTTGAGCATCTTGCCTGATGAAGGATATATGGACAATGGAGAAGGTGCATTAGAGATTCACTGGCATAATTCTAAGGATGAGAGGCTTTAGATAAGCGGAGCGACTAGAGAAACTGGAGTACATTAGAACAAAGAAGCCTGGGAGATCTAACACACATAATCAAAATTATGAGTTTTAATTCCGTAAATTGGAAATAAAGCAACTTCCACTAGTCAGAGAGTTAGTCATTTTAAGATTATGACTAGAAAAATGAATGAAGTTAGCCTTTTTTTAAAGCAGAAACTTGTTAGAATATGGAATATTCTACCAGAAATAGTGATGCAAGCAGAATTCATAATATTTTATCCACTTACTGTTATAAGGTATGTGGAAAATAAATATTTTAAAGGTATGAGAAAGGACAGGAGAATGGGACTAAATGCATTGTTCTTTGAGAGCCAGCACCGGTGCGATAGGCCAAAAGGCCTCCTACTGTGCTATAAAGTTCCATGACATAATTTTCTATGATTTGGTGGGAGGAGTTTAATTTTAAACCAATAATTGCTAAGGCATGCTGTACTTCATTGTTATGAACTTAAAAATCTAACACCACCAACTTTTTCAAACCAATTTTTGAAATTATTAATAATACCATTATTAGACAAACCATCCATTTAATGAATATACGTTCAGATATGCTTAAATAACTTGGCACAAGAAGAAAAGTCTGAGAAATTTTACAAAATCTAAACACAACAGTTTCCTTTTAAGCTGATTACCTAAAATGATCAAGGGGGAAAAGAGCACATCGGTGCCTGCTGACAACCTATTGAGAATTACCTGGTGGAATCTTTTAAGGTGAAGATTTAATACAGGTGGGACTGCAGAAATCAACATTTGCTTGCGAGCATTTGTATACATATGTTCTGATTTCTTCTCTATTAAAACAAAATGTTATTAAACAAAGTAAAATGCAACAAAATCTTAAACCCAAGGAAACATACTTGACTCTGTTCAGATAGCTGAATAGTTAAGGATTTACAAGAAGCAATGTCCAGGAATAATTTACTAAGATCACTTAGCTTTAGCAATCCATTCAAAAGATTAATACCTTGGTTTAATTTTTATATATCCTTCACCTTTTTGTCAATCTTCTGTCCCCTCATAATATCTAGGAAAAGTATTGACTTGAGAGGGGGGGTGATGGGAGGTGGTGGAAGAGGAGAAAGAGATAAAAGATCTGCCAATCTACAATCTTACTACTCCATGGCACAGTTCGATTATGTAATAGCTCTGGGAAATGTGCAAATTCAGCTCGACACTTCTCCCAGATGCTCCGTTTAAAAAAAAACATGGAACTGGACAATCAGACATGTAAAAGTACATTTCTAAAATGTTTTCATTAGTCACTTTGGCTTGTATTTGACACTTGCTATAGACAAATTTTAATTTGCTATTAGATTTCATCTTTAATTAATCTATACTTTTGAGGAAAAATATAACTAACCTTTAACCACAAACCAGGAAGCAGGTACATAATTTTAAAATGGCTTAAGGGTACAGTCTAAACAAATTGATCTGGTAGTGGTGTGGCAACGTTACACAACAGCATTTCAACACATAACAAATGGAAGATTTAAATGCATAATGCTCAGCATGCAGGATAAACACATACCTAGGATCAGCAAGGGCAGACTAAATAAAAATAGCTACTAAATGGATTAATTTCACTTCTGATTACTTAAAGAAGAAAAAAGGCACTCCAAATTCTGCAAAGAGAAGGGCCCACTGGGAACATCGGTGTCTATGGTGCCACCCACAACGCAACTGTACCGAGCAGGAGGCATCAAACTCCTGGGGCAGAATTTTGCCGTTGGCGAGCAGGGGGCGGGGCCCTCTCGCCAACACATAAAATGACATGGGATGACGTCAGGCGGAACCCCCGACGTCACCCCGCCCATTTAAATTTTCTGGAAGGCGGGTCCGCAGCAAAATCAGCTGCGGGCCGGCCGACCTATCAATGGCCAATTGAGGTCATTTAAACAATTAAAGGACCTGCCTATCCAACCTTAAGGTTGGCGGGCAGGTTAGGAGCCCCAGTGGCAACTAGAAAAAATACGAACGCTCATCCACTGGCGGGATGAGGTTTAATGCAGGGTTTTAAAAATTTTAATCAAGTTATTGTGTAAATTATGAACATGCCCCAACTCTTGTGACATTGTCACATGAGGGGGACATGTTAGGGAATTTTTTTTTCTATTTTTAATATTTTTCAAAGTCCAGGCAATCTCCCTGAGGCTGCACTTAACCTCAGGGAGATGTGCGCTCTTTCGTGCGCATGCGGAAAAGAGCACACTCCCGCTTTTAGGGAATCCCCCCCGCCCAGGAAGCACATGGCGCGTAAAATGGCAGTGCGGCTCGCTCCGTTGGTGGGGATCGGCTCCCCACATAAAATAGCGGTGCGGCCCGCTTCGCTGGTGGGGATTGGCTCTGTGCCCGCTGGAGATTGGGTCGTTCCCACCCGCCAGGCAGAAAATTCTGCCCTTGGTGAAAGGTACTTTCCAGGTGACACTCAGTAACAAGGACAAAACAATCTGTGAGACCCTGTTGTGGTCCACAACCAAGACTGTTCACTGCTCAGCCGAAAAGCCTGCATTGTCCTTTTACAAAAAATTGACGAGGTCAACCAACAAGGGCCCAGCTCCAAGTATAAAAAGGAGTTCCTGAAGCTCTTTAGAGGGTTGGGGTGACTGAAAAACCCATACGTGATCACACTGAGGGAGGATGCTAAACCCACGTGCCTGTTCACGCCACAAAAGATTCCACACCTATTCATGAAGCAAGTACAACAGCAGCAGATGACAAACATGAGGGGTCATCTCCCCGGTCACACAACCATCTGCATAGTGTTCCAGGATGGTCCCAGTTCCAAAACCGAATGGGTCCACCCCTATTTGCGTCAACTTGACACAGTTCAATAAAGCCGTAGCCAGATGTCCTCAGTGGACGAAGGCCTGACTAAACTCTCCAACAGCACAGTGTTTTCAAAAATGGACACCAACAGCAGTTTTTGGCAACTTCCATTAGATAAAGAGTCCAGGTTGCTGATCACATTCATTACCCCCTTTAGCAGATTCTGCTTTAACTGCCTATCATTTGGAATCATCTCAGCACCGGAAATATTTAACATACAACAAAAGAGGAGCTAGGTTTGAAATGCTAAATTCGTAAATATGGCTGAAGTTTTAGAATGTGAGGTGTGAAGAACATTTGTATTTTTAGATAAATCAGAGTAGTGAATTTCAAAGAGATGGTAAGGTGTTACCCCCAGCCAACAGAAGCTAAGCCAAACTGTGTGTTTATTTTTCCCAAAGATTACTGATAATATGAGTACAACGGAAGATTCATATTATGGGAAAAGTAAAGTTGCAAAGACATATTGGGACAATGGGATTTACATTAAAAAGGGAGAAACATATAAATGAGCTGAGTTATGTGCAAGCAGAAGGAATTCTAAGATCTAACAAGTGTGAAAGGCCTCCAGCCTCAAGGAATCAAGTTGCTGTCTACAGGAACCGAAGCTAAGAAAACGCTCTATGAATATCATTGTCCAGGGTTTTGTGTGCTTTGCCTGGGTCTGTTGAAATTTATTTGTTTTTACTGTTGCCTTAATGGAGGTGTAACCGGAAGTCAGGTTAATTAGGAAGCTAGGAGATATCATTGTAGTAATTTGTAGACCCATGAATGTGCTTAAAATCATTTCTTTTATTAATAAATGTTTAATTTAATTTTGTTAAAAACCTCTAAGACTCGTTGCATCTTTTACTTCTGAATTCAAGGCACGCATCTCAAAATAAAAATACAAATTGCAAAAACAGCTGTGGCAGCTGTTTCAAGTTTCCCTCTGGGATTTGAGCAGCTCAGCATTCATACCATCCGCTGTGCCATAACAAGAGATGAGCCCAGAGTTTGTTCGCCCCATAAAGAGTGGGATAGACCAACCGCCATCTATCAATACATCTGGGGAATCGACAAACAGTGATTTAATGCTAAAGATTGAAAAAAGAGGATGAAAAGACTCCCGGATGCCAGAACAGCGTCCAATTCAATAAAGTTATATCTGCAACGACAGGATCTACCACTCCTCCAACAGTAGTGAGAAAAAGATATGAAAGGGTTATAAGGCCTCCAGGCTGCCTGACCCTATCGAACTCAGAGATTCGAAGAGGGAAGATGGGGTAGTGGTATTAATGTAAATACATGGAGTAAACTGGGATAACTTGTAAGTACAGTATCACAGTATCTTTACATTGCAGGAGATGGCCATTTGGCCCATCAAGCACTGGCTCCCTGAAAGAGCATTCCAACTAGTCCCACTCCCCTGCCTTATCCCCGCAACCTTGAACGTTCTCTCTTTTTAGGTAGCAACCTAATTCCCTTTTCAATGCCTCGATCAAACCTGCCTCCACCACCATTTCAGGAAGTTTGCTCCAGATTCTAACCACCCTCTGGCTGAAAAATATTTTCCTCGTATCAACTTTACTCCTTTTGCCAATTATTTTGAATCTGTGCCCTCTAGTTCTTGATGTTCGCTTGAGTGGGAACAATTTCTCACTATTTACCTTGTCCATACCCCTCAGGATCTTGAATACTTATATCAGTGCCCTCTCAACCTTCTTTTCTCCAAGGAAAACAACCCAACTTCTCCAATCTATTCTCATAGCTACAGTTCTTCATCCCGGGAATCATTCTTATGAATCTCCTCTGTACTCTCTCTGTACTTGGGGACACATTTAGTATAAGGGTCTGATACATAAAGGTTAACATGGGACTGAGTACAGTACCGGCCACACAGTGATGTAAGAGAACACATAACTCACACCTAGGGATGGGTTAAGTGTTGGACAGAGCCGTGTGTAGAAGTAAGCATGTAGATAACTCCTAGCTTGGACCTTTACTGTACCTATGTATATAGTTTCTAGTAGTTAATAAATACTTACTATTGAACTACCTAAGACTCTGAATACCTTAATAAGACCTATCAAACTATGCCCAACACCTCACGACAATTGGGCTTTTTTTTTAAACATTATATTAACAGTAAATAGACAGTCAGAAAAGAGGAAAGTATTATGCAAAATAAGGGGGTGAAGTAGACTATGATCATAACAGTGTGAATATTCTGAATGACTATATTGTCCAAGAAGTCACAAAGTTTTCTCAGCAGCGAAAGCCCAGGCAGAATTAGGGACTTTGAAAAGTGAGATAGGGTACTGGACTCAAAAAATCAATACCCAACAATAGACTGAATGTATTCTTGAGTTCCAAGAGGGGAAGAGATTAATGAGACATTACAAGGTCATTACAAAGGAGTCACTAGAAGATGTACTGTAGAGTAGAAACAAGCAATGGCCATTTTTATAAATTCTCCAAAACAGAATTAAAAACTACAGACTTTAGGATGTCCTGAGGTCAGGATAGGTGCTATATAAATGCAAACTTTTCTTTTTAAAGTATTACTGTGAAAAATTACACTGAACTTCCTATGCAACTTTCCTTGTTGGATATGTCTAACAGGAAGCTTGTCGATGCCACTACTAAGGAGGTCATTAAAAATGTTTAAGAATATGACTTCTACTTTTCACTTCCACAAATTCTCATCCACTTGTTGAAACAATCTTTCCATCATGAGTGTAAAGTGGATATAGTGTATACTATCTATAGGATGCACTGCAGAAAGTTGGTAAGGCTTCTCTGGCAGCACTTTCCAACTGCAACAACCAGAAGACCAATAGAAGGCAATCTGATTGAATTTTTTGAGGAAGTGACAAGAAGGATTGATGAAGGTAGTGCAGCGGATGTTGTGTGCATGGATTTTAGCAAGTCATTTGACAAGGTCCCACATGGCAGATTGGTCAGGAAAGTAAAAGCCCATGGAATTCAGGGTAATGTGGCAAACATGGATAAGAGGTTGGCTTTGTAACAGGAAACAAAGGGTAACGGTCGATGGATGCCCTTGTGAATGGAAAGTTGTCTCAAGTGGTGTTCCACAGGGCTCGGTGTTGGGACCCTTGCTGTTTCTGTGATATATTAACGATTTGGACATGAACGTGGGGTCACGATTGGGAAATTTGCAGTTGACACAAAGATTGGCCGAGTAGTGGATAGTGTAGCGGATAGCCATAATTTCCAAAATGATATAGATGGGTTGGTGGAGTGGGCAGTAAAGTGGCAGATGGATTTTAACACAGAGAAGTGTGAGGTCATACCTTTAGGGAGGTCAGACAGTTACAGGGATTACACAATAAATGGGAATATACTAAGAGGGGTAGATAAAATGAGAGATCTTGGTGTGCAAGTATACAGGTCCCTGAAGGCAGCAGTTCAAGTAGACAAGGTTGTAAAAAAGGCATATGGAATGCTCTCCTTCATTGGTAGAGGTATAGAATATAAAAGTAAGGATATAATGTTGGAATTGTATAAAACACCGGTGAGGCCACAACTGGAGTACTGTGTGCAGTTCTGGTCACCACATTACAGGAAGGACGTAATAGTTCTGGAGAGAGTGCAGAGGAGGTTTACAAAAATGTTGCCAGGGTTAGAAAAGTGTAGCTACAAGGAGAGATTGGATAGGTTGGGGTTATTTTCCTTAGAACAAAGAAGGCTGAGCTGTGACTTGATTGAAGTGTACAAAATTATGAAGGGAATAGATAGAGTGGACAGGATAAAATTATTTCCCTTGGTGGAGAATTCTAGAACAAGGGGACTTGGTTCAAGATAAGTGGCAGAAGGTGTAGGGTGGATATGAGGAAGAACTTTTTTCCGCAGAGGGTAGTGGGTGTTTGGAATTCACTGCCCAAGTTGGTGGTAGAGGCAGAAACTCTAAACTCTTTTAAAAAGTACCTGGATCTGCACCTTAAGTGCTGTAAACTGCAGGATTAGAAACGGCACCTGGGTGTCCTTGGGCTGGCATGGACAAGATGGGCCGAATGGCCTCCTTCTGTGCTGTAACTTTTCTATGGTTCTATCGTAGCAGACACTTGGGAACACCATCTCCATGTTTCCCTTTAAGTTTCCCTCCAAGCCATATATTATCTTGACTTGGGACATATCCTCATCACTGGGTTGAAACCCTAGAACTCCTTGCCTGTCAGCACTGTGTGATGAGCACCTTCAGCACAAAGACTGCAACAGTTCAAGAAGGTGGCTCACCACCAGTTTTTCAAAGGAAACTAGGGGTAGATAATAAATGCTGACCTCACCAGCAACATTCATAGTCAGAAAATATATAATTTAAAAACTAGCAGGCTGAGTTAGTAAATTGTTATTGGCACCACTGCATTTGCATATGTGCTCATCACTCAATAAATACTGTGCAACATATATCCTAAAATCGACATCTATAATCAACTTAGATTTTAAAGTAGTTCTGCCATCTATACTCCACCAATGTGGGTAACTCTTAAATGCCCTCTGAAAAGGCCTAGCAAGTCACTCAGTTGTATCAAAACTGCTAAAAAGTCTGAAATGAATAAAACCGGACTGACCATCCAGGATCAATCTAGACACTGGAAACGTCAGCCCTGTTGATCCTGCAAAGTCCTTTTTACTAATATCTGGGGGGGCTTGTGTCAAAATTGGGAGAGCTGTCTTACAGACTAGTCAAGCAACTGCCTGACGTAGTTATACTCATGGAATTGCACCTTACAGAAAATGGCCCAGACACCACCATCATCATCCCTGGGTATGTCCTGTCCCACTGGTAGGTCAAACCAAGAAGAGGTGGTGGCACAGTGGTATACAGTTGGGAAGGAGTTGCTCTGGGAGTCCTCAACATCAGCCTCTGGACTCCATAAAGACTCATGGCGTCAGGTCAAACATGGGCAAGGAAACCTCCTGCTGATTACCACCTACCGTGCCCCTGTCAGTTGATGACTTAATGCTACTCTATGTTGAAATCCACTTGGAGGAAGCACTAAGGGTAGTGAGGGCGTAGAATGTACTCTGTCCATCACCAAGAGTGGCTCGGTAGCATCACTACAGACGGAGCTGGAGGAGTCTTAAAGGACACAGCTGCTAGACTAGATCTGCGGCAAGTGGTGAGGGAAGCAACAAGATGGAAAAACGTACTCGATCTCATCCTCACCAACCTGCCTGCCGCAGATGTATCTGTCCATGGCAGTATCGGTCGGAGTGATCACTACACAGTCCTTGTGGAGATGAAGTCCTGTCTTCACACCATGTTGTGTGGGGCTAGAACCGTGCTTAATGGGATAGATTTCGAACAGATCTAGCAACTCAAGACTGGGCAACCATAAGGCACTGTGCGCCATCTTCAACAGCAGAAATGTACTCGACACAATCTGTACCCACATGGCCCAGCACATCTCCTACGCCACTGCCAGCAAGCCAGGGGATCAATGCTGGTTGAATGAAGAGTGCAGGAGGACATGCAAGGAGCAGCACCAGGCATACCTCAAAATGAAGTGTTAATCTGGTGAAGCAGGACTACTTGCATGCCAAACAGCATAAGCAGCAAGTGACAAACAGAGGTAAGTGATTCCACAAATAACAGATCATAGTTAAGCTCTGCAGTCCTGCCACATCCAGTTGTGAATGGCAGCGGACAATTAAACAACTTACTGGAGGAGCTAGAATCCATAAATATCCCCAACCTTAATGATGGAGGAGCCCAGCACATTAGTGCAAAAGATAAGGCTGAAGCATATGCAACAATCTTCAGCCAGAAGTGCCGGGTGGATAATCCATCTTGGCCTCCTCCGGAGGTCCCCAGCATCACGGATGCCAATCTCAGCCAATTCGATTCACTCCACGCGAAATCAAGAAATGCCTGAAGGCAATGGATGTTGCAAATGCTATGGGTCCTAACAATACTCCGCCAGTAGCACTGAAGACTTGTACTCTGGAACTTGCCACGCCCCAAGCCAAGCTGTTCCAGTGCAGCTGCAACAGTGACATCTATCTGGCAATGATGAAAGTTGTCCAGGTATTTCTTGCGCACAAAATGCAGGACAAATCCAACACAGCCAGTTATCGCCCCATCAGTCAACTCTCCATCATCATTAAAGTAATGGAAGGGGTCATCAACAGTGCTATCAAACAACACTTGCTTAGCAATAATCTGCTCATTGACGCTTAGTTTGGGTGCTGCCAAGGCCACTCAGCTCCTGACCTCATTATAGCCTTGGTTCAAACATGGACAAAAGAGCTGAACTCCCGAGATGAGATGAGAGTGACTGCCCTTGACATCAAGGCAGCATTTGACCAAGTGTGGCATCAAGGGGCCCTAGCAAAGCTGGAGTCAATGGGAATCAGGGGGAAAACGCTCCACTGGCTGGAGTCATACTTAGCACAAAGGGAGATGTTTGTAATTGTTGGAGGTCAATCATTTCAGTTCCAGGACATCACTGCAGGAGTTCCTCAGGCTAGTGTCCTAAGCCCAACCATCTTCAGTTGCTTCATCAATGGCCTTCCTTCCATCATAAGGTCAGAAGTGGGGATGTTTGCTGATGATTGCACAATGTTCAGCACCATTTGCCACTCCTCAGATACTGAAGCAGTCCATGTCCAAATGCAACAAGGCCTGGATAACATCCAGCTTGGCAAGATATTCCCACCACACAAGTGCCAGGCAATGACCAACTCAAACAAGAGAGAACCTAACCATCAACCCTTGACGTTCAATGGCATTACCATCACTGAATAGCCTTCTATCAACATAGGGACTACCATTGACCAGAAAATGAACAGGACTTGACACACAATAACTATGGCTACAAGAGTAGATCAGAGGTTGGAATCCTGCGGGGAGTAACACACCTCCTGACTCCCCAAAGTCTGTCGACTATCTACAAGGCATAAGTCAGGAGTGTGATGAAATACTCTCCACTTGCCTGGATGAGTGCAGTTCCAACAACACTCAAGAAGCTTGACACCAACCAGGACAATGCAGCCTGCTTGATTGGCACCCCATCCACAAATATTCACTCCCTCCACCACCAAAGAACAGTGGCAAAAGCATATACCATCCACAAGATGCACTACAGGAACTCACCAAGGCTCCTTCGACAGCACCTTCCACACTACGAGCACTACCATCTAGAAGGACAAGGGGAGCAGGCACATGGCAACACCACCACCTAGAAGTTCCCCTTCAAGCCAGTCACCATCCTGACTTGGAAATACATCACCATTCCATCACTGTCACTGGGTTAATATCCTGGAGATCCCTCCCTTACAGGATTGCAGCAGTTCAAGAAGGCAGCTCACCACCACCTTCTCAAGGGCAATTAGCAATGGGCAATAAATGCTGGCCTAGCCAGCGACGCACAGATTCCATGAATGAATTTTTAAAAAACCCACCTGCTGAATATGGTTTCTTGTGTTGTTTCTGTCTTTTCTCCGTACATTTTTCACATAACAGCTTGTTGTTACCTATTAGGAGATCTATAGATGTGAACTGGCTAAGACAGGACTGGAGAGAACATTCCTTCGGTCTGGCTTCATAGCTCTGGGACAGTGTTTGAAATGCTGTAACTGTTTTCTTTGAAATTACAGATCTTTCTTTTGGGTCTTGAATGCTGGATGAAACACAATCTGTCTGTTCCTCATAAACAGAATCAATTATTAGACTTTCATTTTTGGTACTACCAAGGTTGAGTTTTGATACTGCGCTGGAAATAGAGTCATTACAATTGAACTCTGCTTGTTTAGTTTGCACGAAATTACTGTTCGACAGTTTGTGGTTGACAGTTGTCAAATCAAATTTGGAATTAGTGCTGTAACTCAGGGGCTCAACGGGTTTTGAAGGATTCTCAGTCTCTGACGCTTCGCTGTCTGCATCGTTGCTTCCATCTGACTGATTTCCATCTTTATCACTACCTTCTGACTGACTAAAGTTATTGACTTCTAATAGATTAGGGCAACAAAGTGACATGTTACTCTCCTCCTCTTGGTGTCCATTACATTGTTCAGCAGAAGCTCGCCAATTCCTTGCATCATCATCATTATCATCATCATCGTCATATGTTGATCTCTTCATTTCCTTCACCCTTTGCTTCTTTGCATGACTCTGCTAGAAGTATAATAAAGATATGTTAGCTTATTGTGTTAATACATTGCCCTGGAGAAATTCTTGCAGTTAGGACAGAATGTTTGTCGGCGCCCTCTACCTCTACATATCATAATAAAGAATAGTGAAAAAAAGTGATTTTTTTTTTGCTATGGTAAGATAAGTTATCATTGTCCATGTCAGACACTAAGATGTGTCAGAGTAGCCTATATTTGAGACCAACTGTCAAGAGGATTTTTTACTGAGTCTAAACATGCGCAAACAAAATAGAAATAAGCACTTTAGGGTTACTTGTTTATAAATATGTTGGTAGCTTGCTAGGGAGTTTGATTTATGCTTCCACAATGCCACTACATGGCATTCATATTTATCAATCATGAGCAAATTTCTGAATGATCATCATCCAATGCTGCATGTTTAAAGCAAATGTATCAGAAACCTCACATGGTCTAATCGGTCCTTATTGTCCAAATATTTGTGACTTCTTTGTGTATTAAAATGAAGATTAAGGAAGGGTGTCTAACTTCTGTACATGCTGGAGGCATGTCCATGACCCTATCTTAAGTTAACCACATTTTCCTCCAGCACAAAAAGCCCTGTATCCATAAAAAAGCAAAAACCCTATATAAAGAACAAGACTTCTACATACACAAAACGCTCCATGCCAAAATCACAACACCTTCCCACTCACTGCAACATAACAATCTTTGCTCTACTTGAAACGTGAAAACTTTGAAGTGGCAATATGTTAAAGCTCTTGGGCCTGAAGGTTTGATCAAAAAAAAAAGGCTCACTGTTTATTGAGAATAGCAAACTGAGAAATACAATCAGTTGAAAGTCAACTTTGCACATACACAGAATGGAACAGACAGAAGCTTCACAAGCCTAATCAAAAGAATTTGACCTATGGCCTGCATCACAGATAACCTCAAACTAACAGATTCTAAGATTCTAAAGGCATTATGAATGTGCCTACCTGACATGGAGAATCACATAGCAAGGCATATATCAGTAATTGAAGTGTAGAAGTAAGTACATCTCGCAGAATTTCCTGTGCATTCATTTTAATACTAGCAAATTTTGTGGGCTGCTCATCTCTGTGCCTGAATTCCTAAAATGTACTCATGCCCAATGGAACTCCGTACTGGGGGCACTAATCTGTTAACAGCTCAAATTAAGGAGCTCGGAGATGCAAATATTGAAGACTTCAATTATTTAACAGACTGGCAATACTATGATCTTGTTAAGTATAGTTACAAGGTATTCTCTCAACAATGAAAAAAATTGCATACCCTTACCATGTACTTTGTTGAAGTTGGTTTCTTAGAACTCTTTGGTTTATGATTGATTGAGGTAATAGATGTAACAGGAGTGTCCTGTTTACTTGAAGCCAAGATATTTTCCTCATTTTCTGTATCTTTTGCTTTCTGATTTTTACTTATTTTCCCTGATGGCACTGGTTTGGCTGCCTTACCAGTTATAAAAGAAAAGCATTTATAAAACATTGCTTGCACTGTGAAAGCAATAAAGAAACTATTTCAAAAATGCATATGAATTGAGTGAGCTTAAAGATCAGTTTAGAATCTGCCACATACTGACATTCAAATTGCAGTAGCCAGAATATCAAATACAGGTAAACACTAAATTCAGCACCAAGAGTTATGCTGGAGAAATGTAAACATATACTTTTTAGGTCAATACGCCATTTACAATGGAAAACCGTGGTGTACCTAGTTCATTCTACAAGTGAGGAAAACCCACTGACAAAGCTGCTAAACTCGGACAATAGCAGTCATGCAGTAAGTGAGATGGTGTCACCACCTCTGACTCAGATTGGAAAGAGGGTGGCTTCCACATGTGGCTTTGGACGCACAATTACCCAATGATCCAAAATTATGTTTACCATGGAGGTTGTGCTTCCTGACCACTGGCAGGCTAAGTGGTTTGGCCAACCGACATAAGTCTCCAAAACTGTTCTGTTATGCCTACAACCGGCTAGACCAGGCTTGTCCAACCTTTTAGCATGGGGGGGGCCACATTTCAAAATTTGTCTCACTGAAGGGGCTTTTCAGCAAATTTTGGAAGGATAAACATGTTGTTTGGCACAACATTAAACATGAATTTCAAAATAAAACTGAAATATGAAAAGAAACAACTTGCTGAGCAAAAAAAAGAGTAACAGCAGGGTGAGCGTGAGTGTGCGTCTGGCATGGCTCACCGTCAGTCTCAAGGTGCTCACTCACCCTCACCCACTGAGAGAGAGTGGATGAGAGTGTATGATGGAGTGTGGGGGTGAGGGCGAATGAGAACCCTGATAACTGGGAGTGAGACAGACTGATGGGGACACACTCCCCTCACACGCTGTCGCCCATCACACACAAACATTCTGCCCCTCTCTCCTCCCTTGTACTCTCGCTCTCACACTCCTCTCCCCTCTTAATCTCTCTCAAGCACCCTCCCTCGCACTCCCTCTCAATCCCCCTGCTACCTCACACTCCCTCTCAATCCCCCTGCTACCTCCAACTCCCTCTCAATCCCCCTGCTACCTCCAACTCCCTCTCAATCCCCCTGCTACCTTGCACACCCTCTCAGCCTGCTACCTCGCACTCCCTCTCAGCCCGCTACCTCTCACTCCCTCTCAATCCCCCTGCTACTTTGCATTCCCTTTCAAATCCCCCTGCTACCTCGCACTCCCTCTCAATCCCCCTGCTACCTCACACTCCCTCTCAATCCCCCTGCTACCTCGCACTCCCTCTCAATCCCCCTGCTACCTCGCACTCCCTCTCAATCCCCCTGCTACCTCGCACTCCCTCTCAATCCCCCTGCTACCTCGCACTCCCTCTCAATCCCCCTGCTACCTCGCACTCCCTCTCAATCCCCCTGCTACCTTGCACACCCTCTCAGCCTGCTACCTTGCACTCCCTCTCAGCCCGCTACCTCTCACTCCCTCTCAATCCCCCTGCTACTTTGCATTCCCTTTCAAATCCCCCTGCTACCTCGCACTCCCTCTCAATCCCCCTGCTACCTCGCACTCCGTCTCAATCCCCCTGCTACCTCGCACTCCCTCTCAATCCCCCTGCTACCTCGCACTCCCTCTCAATCCCCCTGCTACCTCGCACTCCCTCTCAATCCCCCTGCTACCTCGCACTCCCTCTCAATCCCCCTGCTACCTCGCACTCCCTCTCAATCCCCCTGCTACCTCGCACTCCCTCTCAATCCCCCTGCTACCTCGCACTCCCTCTCAATCCCCCTGCTACCTCGCACTCCCTCTCAATCCCCCTGCTACCTCGCACTCCCTCTCAATCCCCCTGCTACCTCGCACTCCCTCTCAATCCCCCTGCTACCTCGCACTCCCTCTCAATCCCCCTGCTACCTCGCACTCCCTCTCAATCCCCCTGCTACCTCGCACTCCCTCTCAATCCCCCTGCTACCTCGCACTCCCTCTCAATCCCCCTGCTACCTCGCACTCCCTCTCAATCCCCCTGCTACCTCGCACTCCCTCTCAATCCCCCTGCTACCTCGCACTCCCTCTCAATCCCCCTGCTACCTCGCACTCCCTCTCAATCCCCCTGCTACCTCGCACTCCCTCTCAATCCCCCTGCTACCTCGCACTCCCTCTCAATCCCCCTGCTACCTCGCACTCCCTCTCAATCCCCCTGCTACCTCGCACTCCCTTTCAATCCCCCTGCTACCTCGCACTCCCTCTCAATCCCCCTGCTACCTCGCACTCCCTCTCAATCCCCCTGCTACCTCGCACTCCCTCTCAATCCCCCTGCTACCTCGCACTCCCTCTCAATCCCCCTGCTACCTCGCACTCCCTCTCAATCCCCCTGCTACCTCGCACTGCCTCTCAATCCCCCTGCTACCTCGCACTCCCTCTCAATCCCCCTGCTACCTCGCACTCCCTCTCAATCCCCCTGCTACCTCGCACTCCCTCTCAATCCCCCTGCTACCTCGCACTCCCTCTCAATCCCCCTGCTACCTCGCACTCCCTCTCAATCCCCCTGCTACCTCTCACTCCCTCTCAATCCCCCTGCTACCTCGCACTCCCTCTCAATCCCCCTGCTACCTCGCACTCCCTCTCAATCCCCCTGCTACCTCGCACTCCCTCTCAATCCCCCTGCTACCTCGCACTCCCTCTCAATCCCCCTGCTACCTCGCACTCCCTCTCAATCCCCCTGCTACCTCGCACTCCCTCTCAATCCCCCTGCTACCTCGCACTCCCTCTCAATCCCCCTGCTACCTCGCACTCCCTCTCAATCCCCCTGCTACCTTGCACTCCCTCTCAATCCCCCTGCTACCTCGCAAACCCTCTCAAATCCCCCTGCTACCTCGCAAACCCTCTCAATCCCCCTGCTACCTCGCACTCCCTCTCAATCTTCCTGCTACCTCGCACTCCCTCTCAATCCCCCGCTACCTCGCACTCCCTCTCAGCCTGCTACCTCGCACTCCCTCTCAATCCCCCTGCTACCTCGCACTCCCTCTCAATCCCCCGCTACCTCGCACTCCCTCTCAGCCTGCTACCTCGCACTCCCTCTCAGCCTGCTACCTCGCACTCCCTCTCAGCCTGCTACCTCGCACTCCCTCTCAGCCTGCTACCTCGCACTCCCTCTCAGCCTGCTACCTCGCACTCCCTCTCAGCCTGCTACCTCGCACTCCCTCTCAGCCTGCTACCTCGCACTCCCTCTCAGCGTGCTACCTCGCACTCCCTCTCAGCCTGCTACCTCGCACTCCCTCTCAATCCCCCTGCTATCTCGCACTCCCTCTCAATCTCCCGCTACCTCGCACTCCCTCTCAACCTGCTACCTCGCACTCCCTCTCGGCCTGTTACCTCGCACTCCCTCCCGGCCTGTTACCTCGCACTCCCTCCCGGCCTGTTACCTCGCACTCCCTCCCGGCCTGCTACCTCGCACTCCCTCCCGGCCTGCTACCTCGCACTCCCTCCCGGCCTGCTACCTCGCACTCCCTCTCAATCCCCCTGCTATCTCGCACTCCCTCTCAACCTGCTACCTCCCACTCCCTCTCAGCCTGTTACCTCGCACTCCCTCCCTGCCTGCTACCTTGTACACCCTCTTAGCCTGCTACCTCACACTCCCTCTTTCACAGTCTCCAGGGACTCACTTTCTCAAATGCCACTGGGCACTGCTCCTGCTGCCTCGTATTCCATTTCAGCTGGCCTGGGCCCCTCTCTGGTCGCCGCACCACCCAAGCCCTGCTCTTGACGCCTGAGCCCCGCTCTCCGGCATATCCACTGCTTGGGCCCCGCTCTGGCAGACACCTGAGCCCCGTTCTGGCGGATGCCTGGACCCCACTCCTCAGTACCTCCCCTCCCTTATCCATGCTCTCTGGTACATCCACTCTCTTGTCCATATTCCTGAATGCCTCTGTTCCCTTGTCCACAGTCTTCGAAACATCCACTCCTTTGTCCACACTCCTTGGCACACCTGCTCTCTTGTCCACAGTCCTTGAAACATCCACTCCATGGGCCACGCTCCTCAGGCCCCAAACTCACCACCGCTGGCATTCGCTGCTCCTCCAATCACAGATTGTTTCTCTATCACATTTGACTTACCTGTTTGACTGGCATTTTAAGAACTAGTTCTGGGGCCACATTTGGCCTGCAGGCCATACATTGGACAAGCCTGGGTTAGACCATTAGCAAACCTAGAATATTAGATGGCTGCCTGTGGAATAAACCATGTATTCCACTGTTTCTATTACAAACTATGCACATAAAGAGGAAAAAAAGATGCCTACGGATGATAAATTCTACAATTATTTTGCACATAAAAACAAAATTTTTTCTTACCCTTTCTTCAATAATAGGAAGTGAAAGGTCAATAAATGGCTCTTTAAGAGTTGAAATCTGAAATAAGATCATTTTAAAGATCATATACAATTGCTGATAATGAAAATCTAAATTCATAATTCAGAAATTCCTTCCACCAGCTAAACATTAAAATAATCTGATGTAATAAAAGTGTCAAATTTAAACGGATGAAGCAAATGTCCTTGTAAAAAGATTTTAGTTCAAATTAACACCAAAAACTGAGATTGTTTATTCTAGATTAATTTACAATTAGATATTGCTTATTTTCTGCACATTTTCAAGAAATTAGTGTACAATGTTTTCTGACATTATATTTCCTTCCACTCCAAGATACATCAAATTTGAAAATTTACAAACCTTAACCAGAGTCCCATGATCTAAAACTTCAAGGATTTCTTGCTTTGTGAAAGGATTTGTTGTGCAACATTTTAAAATGAAAAAGTGTTAAAAGCAGCATTCTACAGATTATGAATGAAACTGTAAATTAAAAATAGATTTTATCCCACTTTGGCGAGTTACAAGCAGGTTGTGCTCTTCCTCATTTCCATATTTTTTAATCTTATTCTGATGTCACTTCTGTGTCATGAGATTATTTGGCTTAGATTATTGCAAGCAATTCCCTGTAAATTTTACTATTGTAAAGGTGCTATATAAATGCAAGTTGCAGTTGTTGCTGCAACTGTTCTGGGTCTGGGTGCCAGCTGCCACTTGGCATTTCCCATTCCAGTTAGTAATAAAGTTTTTCTACAAACCGTTCTAAAAAAATGTATATCCAGAAGATGTTTAGATGGTTGACAAAAGGATATGTAAGCACCTACTTCTTCACAAGAGACCAAAATCACCATACAATTCATGTAGTAACGTACAAAGGCTCTAAAATGATTGAGCAGTTTTGTATTTTGCATATCATACATTTGGCTGTATTCTATTTTTGATCATGATTAGATGGGAAGAAAGTTGAAATGCAGTAATATTCCTTTACAAATAAAAGTCATGCAACTAAATAAATACTTACGTGTGAGCACTCTTCACACATGATAGTATTTATCAGCTCTCCAACAAAAATCTGGTCGATAAAATTCATCTTCACACCTTCTCTGCCATATACTGTAACATCATATTTAACAGTCAAATATTTGCACATTTAACTCTCAAACTCACAGCTTCTCCTATAAATATATTTCTTTATTGTGAGGACTCCAAAGCATGCATTTGGTTCACTGCACCATAATTTCTAGATGCTACATCCTCAAAAGCAACCTTGTAGATTTAAACAAAATTATGAATTTACATTATTTGTTGAAATGTGTAATGGTTGATAATTGTGATTTTTCAAAAATATAACTAACCCTACTCAATGTTACAGGCATGAAATGGTTACAGATGAAAGGTGTGACTTGCCAAACTTAAACTAATATAAATGCACTAGATGGCGCCCTTCAGCCATATATAAATCTCTACCTTTTACTTTTCGTTTTGTCTCCTCATCAGCAGTTTTGACCGTTGGGCTGTTGAAGGCTTTCAAGATAGCACTCTGTATTCGCTGCACCATAAAATAAGATATAGCATCCATGAGTATAGAACTTACATTTCACAGATAACAAATTATTAGCATTGCTCTGAACATTTGATAAATCAAAAGCCCAGATATTCTGGTCAGCAGTGATGCTGGAGTCACGTCACTGCCTGTAAAGATTATTATGGCCTTACCTTTTACCATCCTTGCAGCCTGGTCTTCCTGCCCCTGCTGCAGTAGCCATCCAGGGAGAGCAACGACAAAGACGAATAGCAGGGAAGACTGCACTGACTTTTGACGGTGCCAGCTCCCATGTTCACATAAGTTTTCAACGGTCTAAAGGATTTTGGTGGGTGTGAAGGGAGTGAGTGAGGGGTATAGGAATGGGATTAGGGGGGATAGACAGTCATGGGGGTATGGGTAGTAAGAGGGGATGAGTATAAGTAGAGGAATGGGCAGCGAGAAGATGGGCAACGGGCTGAGGGGGTGGCCAGTCGGTTCATGTGCATGTGGGCTCCGCTGTTAATCACTAACATATCTAGGTAAGTATTGTGTAGCAGGCCCACGCCTCTGACACCAAGGTTAGTGTCAGAGATATTTTCGGAGGGGCCCAGGCAGCGCAAATCTGCCTTTCAAAAGTTTTAACTCCCTGGGCAATTGTCGCACATGAGCATGAGTTAGGACCTCTGAAGGGTCCCAATATGCAATGGCAACTAATGTCTCAATATTTGCTGCTATTGGCATTGGAAAATCCAGCCCGGTATGTAGCCATCATGTCATCTCAGATATTCAAATGTAAAGCATAAGGATATATAAACTATGAAAACAAAAACTACCAGAATAGGGCAAGCTTTATAGTACAAAACACACAAGCCCATAACTCCAGATCTTCCGATCTCCGGGGTGCTGTACCCGAAGAAGCACACTGGGGTGTCTCCTCTCATGGAAGTCCCCATGTAATGATTGCATGACAATTGCCCAGGAAGTTCAAACTTCTGTTGGGCAATTACCCTGCACTGGGAACCATCTGATACTCCGATTTAAATTGCAGATTTCTGATCTTACAGGAATAATTTCCCAGGAAAAGTTAGAATTAAAACCATTTCTAACTCCTGGGAAACTATATTATTGACCCACCCAAGCTCCCCACCGGACAGCCAACTACCCCTCACCCCCAGCTTACCCTCCCGACCCTCACGGGGTTCCCTGACCACCCCCCATACCCTGATTAACTCCATGCTCCTGACTATCCCCCCCCCACAACCAACTTGACTACCCTCACTGACCAATCCCCGCACCTCCCAGAATCACTGGACCACCCCACTGCCCACGACCACCCAGCCACCCCCTGACCAACTTCCACCACCCTCCCACCCCACCCCTTGACCTCCCCTCCTGCCTACTTATCCTATCGCCAGCTTCTCAATGTGGCTGGACCTTTAAATGTACCTGCTTTACGGCTAGTACAGTAAAATAAAGTGTCTTCCTTTTGTCCAACTCTCCTGCACTCAATTGAGAAGATTCCTGGACAGCTGCACAGCACTTTTCTCACCCTGTCCAAATAGAAATGTCAGGCGAGAAAGGTGTGACTGCATTTTTGTGTAAGTAAATAGGATCTGACTGAGATGCAATGCATAGTTTTCTTACAATCAAATTTAGCTGGATTCCACTATCAGTTAGAACGCTCCAATAACTTGCATTTTTGAGACATCTTTTGTAATGTACTTTTTCATTTCACAGCTGTAGTCTAAACATAGAAGATCAATGGTGCTTTAGTTGGCTTTAAGACATATAAAATAGATAGGTTTGCAAAGTATAAATAAGAAGAAAAAATTGTGACTGCTGGAAATAGGAAATAAAAACAGAAAATGCAAATATTTTACAGGTCAGTCTGTATCTGTAAACACTGGACAGTTAATGTCCTTTAATCTTCTAATCTCCCTTTCATCTCCTCATTTATGGTTTCTATATTGGAATTAAGGAATAGTACAGCATAGGAGGTGGCCATTCGGTCCACTGTGTCTGTGCCAGATTTAATCCTCAAGATTATTGTGTAAAATTTATAGTACAGAAACTTACCATTTAACCCAACTGGTCCTTTATGGTCCACACAAGGAAGCTCCCAGCTCAATTTACTTAACCGTTTTTGCGCAATCTTTTATTTCTTTCTCCCTATCTATCTATCCTTAAACGCCATTCAATATAGGCAAAACCCAGGCTTGGGCTGACAAGTGGCAAGTGACATTCACACCACAGAAGTGCCAGGCAACGACCACCTCCAACAAGAGGGAATCTAACCATTGCCCCATGACATTCAATGGCATTACCATTGCTGAATCCTCCACTATCAACATCCTGGGGGTTACCATTGTCCAGAAACTGAACTGGACTAGCCATATAAATACGGTGCCTACAACAGCAGGTCAGAGGCTAGGAATCCTGAGGCGAATAACTCACCTCATGCCTCCCCAAAGCATGTCCACCATCTACAAGGCACAAGTCAGGAGTGTGATGGAATACTCCCCACTTGTGGATGAGTGCAGCTCCAATAACACCCAAGAAGCTCAACACCATCCAGGACAAAGCAGCCTGCTTGATTGGCATCCCATCCACTAACATTCACTCTCCACCACCGACACACAGTGGTAGCAATGCGTACCATCTACAAGATGCATTGCAGGAACTCAACAAGCCTGCTTAGACAGAACCTTCCAAACCCACAATCACTACCATCTAGAAGGACAAGGGCAGCAGTCACAAGTGAACACCACCACCAGGAAGTTCCCCTCCAAGCCACTCACCGTCCTGACTTGGAAACATATTGCTGTTCATTCACAGTCGCTGGATCAAAACCTTGGAACTCCCTCCCTAACAGCACCGTACCTACAGCACAAGGGCTGCAGCGGTTTAAGGTGGCAGCTCACTACCCCCTTCTCAAGGGCAATTGGGAATGAGCATTAAATGCTGGCCCAGCCAGTGATGCCCATATCCCACAAATGAATAAAGGAAAACCTCAACCATTCTTTATGGCAAGTTCTACATTTCGACGTTCTACAGTCTAAACACTAACTGGGTAAAGGCGTTTCTCATCAAATCCCCTATTGGATTCATCAGTTACTATCTTATATTTATGGACCTTATTTTTGGACTCCCCTACAAGTAGAAGCATTTTACCTATGTGTATCCATCAGAGCCTTCCACAGTCATAAACACCTCCATCAGGTTACCTACAGGTAAGAGCTCCAGACTGGTTGCTCTTACTATTGTTCGCCTAATCTTATAATATGCCTCTTTCTAAGTTTCAATTTGGTTTTCGTTTCTCAACTGATCCATTGAAATTCTTTGATGCACCTCTTTGTTTTACCTTACAGGAATGTATTCTATACTCCATCCATCTCATATTTGAAGATTTCCATCACTGATCTCTTTGTTAAGTTTTATACCCTGAAAATTTGGGCCAAACCCCCCTCTATGATGTTAAGAACGTCCTTAATTCCCACCTCTTTGACTAAGCTTCTATTCACTCAACCTAATATCTCCTCCTGTGGGATTCAGCGCTTTTTAAATTACATCTATATGAAGTGAATTGGGGCATACAAAAATGCTAGTTTTTACTACAAAAGAAAAATACTGCAGATACTAGAAATCTGATTTAACCCAGAATATGTTGTGGAGAGATGTTTCATGTCAATGAAAGGTCCAAAAGTAACCACTCCTGAAGTCTCCTTCAGTTCTGTTGAAGGGTCATGAGGACTCGAAACGTCAACTCTTTTCTTCTCCGCCGAAGCTGCCAGACCTACTGAGTTTTTCCAGGTAATTCTGTTTTTGTTTTGGATTTCCAGCATCCGCAGTTTTTTGTTTTTACTCCTGAAGTCTTGTTTTTTAATCTTTTGCCCTCCCTCCTCAAGCACCCTCTGCAAAATGTCAAGCATACTTCTATTTAATTGGTTCCAACATGGAATATGACTTTTAGTTGGTATTCCATTTTTCCACCTGTTCTATGATGTCCTTCACTTTGCTACTTTGAATCAACATTCTATTTGGACTTCTGGTAAAGACTACAAAAAAGGCCTTTTATTCCTGACTACAGAATTTGCCACAACTACAAATTTCCTAGGCTTGTAAGTCTACTAGCTTTTCATTGCACCCACCACCAGTAAAGAAACGGAAAGAAAGATTACATTTACATAATACCTTTCATGGCCACCAGACATCACAAAGTACTTTACAGCCATGGAAATAAATGTGGTCACTGTTGTAATGTAGGAAATGTGGCAGCTAATTTGTGCGCAGAAAGCTTCTACAAACAGCAATATGATCATGGCCACATAATCTGTTTTATTGCGATGTTGATTGAGGGATAAATGTTGACAAGGGCACCAGGGCTAACTTCCCTGCTATCCTTCAAAATAGCACCATAGAATCTTCTACGTCTACCTGAGAGGGTCATCATCATCTCATCTGAAAGATGGCATCTCTGGCAGCACACGACTCTCAGTACTGCCTTGATTTTGGTGCTTAAGTCCTGGATTGGGACTTGTACCCACAGCCTTCTGAGCCGGAGGCAAAACTGCTACCAACCGCAACTGACACCTAACACCAGATAGTGCCTCGCCCTATGATGTTATAACATTTGCCAGGTCCACCATCCTCAGAGTAACTGTCCATCTCTTACTTGTTCAACAACTTTGTAACATTGCTTACCTCAACTTTTACCTCACTAAAACCCTTGTATCTGTCCAGACTTGATTGCTCTAATGTTCTGCTTGCTAGCCTTCCACCTTCTAGCCTCTAATAGCTACATCTCATCCAAAACTCTGCTCTCCATATCCTATATATTACACAGCAAATATCACTCATCTCTCACCCCTGCCTTGGTTGCCTTATATTGACTCCTTGTTTCTCAATGCCTCAACTGTAAAATTCTCACCCTCCCCACCTCCGAAATTCTCTAACCTTCACCAGCCTTAGAATTCCTCACTCCTATATTTTCAGTTATTCTGACTATCCTCCTGGGTACCCCTTTCTTTTCACCTCACCAGTGCCCATCTGTTAGGTCCCATGCTTTGGAATTCCTCCCTTAAACCTCTCCATCTTTCTTTTGAGATCATTGTTAAAACGAACTTCTGACTACGCTTTTGACCAACCCTTCCAATCACTCCTTCCTCAGCTTAATGTTATTTTTTTACGCTTATGTGAAGTGCTTTAGGATGTCTATTACTGAAAGGTGCTATATAAATGCAAATTGTTGATGATGGAATGCAGGTGGATGGAGGTGGGAGGTTAGCTCCCAAAGAGTATACTTAGAGACAAGATCAGCAAGAGAGTTGGGGGGGTTACTGCTTTCCAGGAGTTATGAAGGACTTTTGGAGAATGCTGAGAAAGGCAGAGAGGGTGCCAGTTGTCTTGTTCAAGGGGGGATAGAGAAGGAAAGCACAGAAGTATTGATGGATTGGGGTGGCGATTAACGGCAAAATGAAAAGTTATGTAACAGCGAGGAGAAGGGAAGAAGAGAGAAACAAAGCATGTAAGAGATTAAAGAAAGGAGATAAAAATTAAGGATTGTGGTCCGAGGCAGCAACCAAAATGTTCATGGAATTTATTCATCACATGTTTCTCACTGTAATTTTGTAGGTGGAAGCATCATTCGCAACTTTGATCTCAGATTACATGAAAATGACATTCCCCCTTTCAACTGAATACCACTAGTGTAAATATTGGCGAGGTTATACACAGACTTTGTTGATGCGTTTTTACCTTTTTTTCTCAGGTGTGAATATCATATTCAGTATGTGGTTTCAGTTATGGATAAAACTTGACCAAAATAAACTCAAGCTTGTTTTAAGTTTTGTTTTCACATTTGCCAGTATACAATGTTGTTAATTAGGGGAGCTTTAGTAAAAGCAGAAATCTATAAGCTTAAAATTTCCAAGTGACAGAGTTTTCCATGGAACAGAAGCTCCTTGTTTGAACAATTGGTTCAAATTGGGTCAGGTGATGGCGTAGTGGTAGTGTCGCTGGACTGGTAATCCAGAGACCCAAGGTAATAGTCTGGGGACCTGGGTTTGAATCCCACCATGGCAGATGGTAAAATTTGAATTCAATAAAGATCTGAAAACCAATGCCGATTGTTGTAAAAACCCAAACGGTTCACTAGTATCACTTTAGGGAAGGAAATCTGCCGTCCTTACCTGGCCTGGCCTACATGTGACTCCAGACCCACAGCAATGTGCTTGACTCTTAAATGCCCTCAGTTGTATAAAACCGCCCTCAGTTGTGTAAAACCACTACAAAGTCTCAAAAAAGGGATGAACCCGGCATCGATCTAGGCAATGGAAACGACAATGGCAAACTCAGCCCTGTCGACCCTACAAAAGTCCTCGTTACTAACATCTGGGGGCTAGTGCCCAAAATTGAGAGAGCTGTCTCACAGACTAGTCAAGCAACAGCCTGACATAGTCATCCACACGGAATCATATCTTACAGATAATGTCCCAGACGCCATCATCACCATCCCGGGGTTGTCCTGTCTCACCGGCAGGACAGACCCAGCAGAGATGGCGGCACAGTAGTATACGGTTGGGAAGGAGTTGCCATGGGAGTCCTCAACATTAACTCCAGGCCCCATGAAGTCTCATGGCATCAAGTAACCTCCTACTGGGCAAGGAAACCTCCTACTGATTACCATGTACCGCCCTCCCTCAGTTGACCAATCAGTGCGCCTCCATGTTAAACACCTCTTGGAGGAAGCATTAAGGGTGGCAAGGCCACAGAATGTACTCTGGGTGAGGGACTTCAATGTCCATCACCAAGGATGGATTGGTAGTACCACTACTGACTGAGCTGGCTGAGTCCTAAAGGACATGGCTGCGAGACGGCAAGAGGGAAAAACATACTTGACCTCATCTTCACCAACCAGCCTACCGCAGATGCATCGGTCCTTGACAGTACCAGTAGGAGTACCAGCAGGACCACTGCACGGTCGTTGTCGCCTTCACATTGAGGATACCCTCCACCGTGCTAAATGGGATAGATTTCGAACAAATCTAGCAACCCAAGATTCGGCATCCATGAGACACTGTGGACCATCAGCAACAGAAGAATTATACGTGAACGCAATCTCTAACCTTGTGGCTCGGCATGCCCCTCTCTACCATTACCATCAAGCCAGGGGATCAACCCTAGTTAATGAAGAGTGCAGGAGGGCATGCCAAGAGCAGCACCAGTCATACCTAAAAATGAGGTGTCAACCTGGTGAAACTATAATACTGGACAATGTGCGCACCAAACAGCATAAGCAGCAAGTGATAGACAGAGATAAAAACAAAAAACTGCGGAGCCTGGAAATCCAAAACAAAAACAGAATTACCTGGAAAAACTCAGCAGGTCTGGCAGCAGTTAAATCTTTTCTGCTCCCCCCACCCCCACTAGAGCTGTACCTTGAGTGCCCTACTATTCATTCTTAATTAGCACATTCGTTTAGATATATATCACCAACTTCAACACCTATGTGTTCTTTTGTTCTTTTGTCTGTGACATCTTTTGATGATCTGCTTCTATCACTGCTTGATTGTCCCTACAACCACACCACCCCCCTTCACTTCTCCCCTCCCACACAACCTGCACCGCCCTGCCCCCCCCACCCCCCCACCACACACACACACACACCTTAAACCAGCTTATATTTCACCCCTTCCTTGGATTCACCTAGTTCTGTTGAAGGGTCATGAGGACTCGAAACGTCAACTCTTTTCTTCTCCGCCGATGCTGCCAGACTTGCTGAGTTTTTCCAGGTAATTCTGTTTTTGTTAAGTGATAGACAGAGCTAAGCGATCCCACAGCCAATGGATTAGATCTAAGCTCTGCAGTCTTGCCACATCCAATCGTGACTTAAACAGTAATTCAACAACTCACTGGAGGTGGAGGCTCCACAAATATCACTATCCTCAATAATGTGGGAGCCCAGCACTTCACTGCAAAAAAGCATTTGCTGCAATCTTCAGCCAGAATTGCCGAGTGGATGATCCATTTCGGCCTCCTCCAGAGGTCACCAGCATCACAGATGTGAGTCTTTAGCCAATTCGATTCACTCCACATGACATCAAGAAACGGCTGGAGGCACTGGATAGTGCAAAGGCTATGGGCCCTGACAATATTCCGATGAAATTCCAGCAATGGTCCAGAAGACTTGTGCTCCAGAACTTGCCGTGACCCTAGCCAAGCTGTTCCAGGATAGCTACAGGACTAGCATCTACCCAGCTCCGTGGAAAATTGCCCAGGTATGACCTGTACACAAAAAGCAGGACAAATCCAACCCGGCCAACTACCACCCATCAGTCTACTCACGATCATCAGAAAAGTAAGGAAAGGGGTCATTCATAGTGCTATTAAGCGGCACTTGCTTTGCAATAGCCTGCTCACTGACACCCAGCTTGAGTTCCACCAGGGCCACTCAGCTCCTGCCTTAATTACAGCCTAGGTTCAAACATGGAAAAAAGGGCTGAATTTCCGAGGTGAGGTGAGAATGACTGCCCTTGACATAAAGGTTGCATTTGACCGAGTGTGGAATCAAGGAGCCCGAGCAAAGCTGCAATCAATGGGAATCAGAGGAAAGATTCTCCACTGGCTGGAGTCATACCTAGCACAAAGGAAGATGGTCATGGTTGTTGGAGGTCAGTCATCTCAGCTCCAGGATATCACTACAAGAGTTCCTTAGGGTTGTGTCCTCTGCCCAACCATCTTCAGCTGCTTGATCAATGACCATCCTTCCATCATAAGGTCAGAAGTGGGGATGTTTGCTGATGATTGCACAATGTTCAGCACCATTTGTGACTCCTCAGACACTGAAGCAGTCCATGTCCAAATGCAGGAAGACCTGGACAATATCGAGGCTTGGGCTGACAAGTGGCAAGTAACATTCACGCCACACAAGTGCCAGGCAATGACCATCTCCAACAAGAGAGAATCTAACCATTGCCCCTTGACGTTCAATGGTATTACTAACAATGAATCCCCCACTATCAACATCCTGGGGGTTACCATTGACCAGAAACTGAACTGGACTAGCCATATAAATACTGCGGCTACAACTGCAGTTCAGAGGCTAGGAATCCTGCGACAAGTAACTTACCTCCTGACTCCCCAAAGCCTGTCCACTATCTACAAGGTACAAGTCAGGAGTGTGATGTAACTCCCCATTTGCCTGGATGAGCTTGACACCATCCAGGACAAAGCAGCCTGCTTAATTGGCACCACATCCTCAAACATTCGCTCCCTCCACCACCAATGCACAGTAGTAGCAGTGTGTACCATTTACAAGATGCACTGCAGGAATTCACCAAGGCTCCTTAGGCAGCACCTTCCAAAACCATGACCACTACCATTTAGAAGGACAAGGACAGCAGATAGATGGGAACACCAACAACTGGAAGTTCCCTCCAAGTCACTCACCATCCTGACTTGGATCGCCATTCCTTCGCTGTTGTTGGGTCAAAATCCTGGAACTCCCTTCCTAACAGCACTGTAGGTGTACCTACGCCACATGGACTACAGCGATTCAAAAAGGCAGCTCACCACCACCTTTTCAAGGGCAGCTAGGGATGGGCGATAAATGCTGGCCAAGCCAGTGAAGCCAACATCCCGGGAATGAATAATAAAAAAAGCTCTAAATATCTGCATTAGCTTTTAAGGGATTGAGCTAAGAATTTCAAAACATTTTGGCTGTGATTTTCCAGTCCAAGGCAGCGCCCCAGCCAGGAGTCCACTGACTTGCGGCAGGAGCGGAAGATTCCAGCGGCTGGCTGGGCTCTTATTAAGTGAAAAACAGCATCTCCTGTATTTATAGAATTCTTTTGGAATCACATACTTAAAACTGAGCTACATGCCCCAAAACAAACAGTGTACAGACAGTGATTTTCCGGTCCAAGGCAGAGCCCCAGCCAGGAGTCCATTGACTTGCGGAGGAAGCGGAAGATTCCAGCGGCTGGCTGGGCTCTTATTAAGTGAAAAATAACATCTCCTGTATTTATAGAATTCTTTTGGAATCACATACTTAAAACTGAGCTACATGCTCCAAAACAAACAGTGTACAGACACACCTTTAAAAAAAAAGTTTATACGGTATATACAAATGAATTGTTTGTTGCCCTACTTTAATGCAGTACTGGCCCATTTGAGAAGGTGACGTGGTCAGTGAGTTTGTTTTCCATTTGCCCTTTCCACCCTCTGACCAACAATATAGTCACACTAGCAGTCAATTGGTAATTGCTCAGCTGAGTACCCCTAAATAGGTTTAGGAATATCAACAGCCCCTTTTGTGAAGTCTTGTGTATTGAACCATTTATTTAGGTCAAACAAAGACATCATCCCTGCATGGTCAGGGTGCTAGTGACAGTGGTGAAAGACATTAATCAATTAGCAGCAGGCTTCAACTATTTCGAAGCCTCTGCACTAACCAATCTATTGCAGATTATATTGGAAAAAATTGCCCTGCAGGGCTTGTCGATTGTCATCCCCCCATCATTTTTATGTTCCCTCCCCCTTTTCTCCAACACAAAAAACAAGTTGCAACTGTGATCTCTAGAATTGGGTGTGTGTAATCAGCTTAAGAATAAAGTATCTGAACAAAAAAGGTAACAATAATCAGTTTTACCCCTTATACTATGTTTCTTGAAAGGCAAACACAGTCATCAAGTTTGAAGGGTTTTGTTAAGCTCACTAGCAAGGATAATTCATGCACGTTGCAACATATCCTTCATGGGGTTTTCTAAACAAGCCTGAACAAGAGAATGTCCGTGGTGGTAATCTTGCTAAAGGATTCTGGTGGCAGGCACATCGCTGCAGGCTCTCTCCCTCTCTCGACACCACATGGTTATGACACTCCACAACAATAACTCGATTAACAGCTGTGGTGTTCCCAGGACAGACAATGCTGCGCTGCTCGGGTACCCGCGGTTCTGACTGGCACAACTGTCACTGCTGTGCAGTTTGAATAGATCCATAGACCTGCCAGTCTAATTTTGTCACACCGTCTAGAGCCCTTCAAGTCATTGCTATGTCTCTGCCTAGTAGCTGTGTCCCTCACTACTCTGCCCAAGGATATACAATGACAGTCAAAAATAATTTACAGTTTAAATTGAAAACAGACTTCACTGCATGATACAAGACATTATCAACTGTAGGCACCAATCTATACATGATGTATTAATAGTAAATGATTACAATTAGAATCAATTTGAATGCAATGTTACCTTAGTATATATTCTTTTATATCTAATAAACATTTTACTGAAAAAGGGCTTCAAATAATGCCAAGGATTTTTTTTAGTCTAATTTTTCCTCACATTTGTTTTACCCGTTAAGATTTCCTGTGCCACTTCCAAGCTGAGACAGCAGGCAGAAGACCCACTTGAAGATCTCTGCATGGTATCTCTAAATTGGTCAACGGAGAGGAATCAAAATGACAAAGATTAACTCTCTCTTTGATTTTTCTCTCATTCATTCAAGAAAGTAGCTTTTTTAGTACATTCCCAGGTGACCTCTTCCAATATTGGAAAATCTTGATGCTGCCAATTGAAGAGAAATAATGCATTGGGATACTCTAGCACACCAATGCATTGCATCCTTTAAACCAAAGCTAATGAAGAGCTTATGACAAAATAGGAAGATTCTGCATTTTATTCCATAGTTTTGAAATAGCTATTGTTAAAATAGAGTAATTCTGTCCTTCTTCCAAATCAAAATAAAGGCTGGATACATTATCTACAGGACCAGACCAGATTGAAGATCGGGAAATTAGTCAGGACATGGGGGCTTTATTATTGGTGCTAATCAAATTGTATATAGTTTGGACATTAACAGGCACTTAGAAACCAGATGTGTATGCAGCTTCTGATCAGTATTATACACATGGATGACTGCCAACTGTGGCTTATCAGGCTTTACAACTGGTTAACTTAACATTTTAATTTTGGGAGGTTTTATACATTATTCAAATATAAAGTGAACCATGCTAGTTGAAAATGTTGTTTCTCCCATCAACTTTATTTCTGGCAGGAAGTTCAAACTTCATGATTGAAGGAAAAATTAGGTCAAACATATACAACCTTCTAGCTGCAAGATTGACCAAGAGACAAATCGCACATTTTAAATTCAAATGTATTACAGCTTAATTGACTGTCAAAGAAATGCATTCTAAGAGGGTATTTAGCCCATTATGAGTTGGTTCCAACTTTAAAGCACTGTGCTGCTGTTTTGGCTTGTGTATTAATTAGACTGTAAATAAATAATTTTAGATCATGCATTCTGAATTGCAGTTTTTTAACCTTTCAGAGGAGGTAGAAAATGTTTTGGGCATCTTACATGATCTTCCCTAAACTATATACCTCATTAGGGACTGTTAGACCAGAGTTCATTGTCCAGTACAGTAGTAGTATAAGGGCACAGGTATCTGATCAAAGGAGCCTTGGGCCAGGATATTGTCCTCGTTGGGCGGGCTTGGCGGGGGCGAGTGGGAACGATTGGGAAGCCGACCGCCACCTACGATCAGCCCGTGGCCATGCTTTCACGTTGGCAGGCTGATTAAGGCCCGCCCAGCATGAAATGCGTGCTGCAGCACTTAGCACTGCCTGTGTGGTGGTGGTGGGGCGGGGGGTGGGGGTGGGGGCGTAGTGAAGAGGAGGGCGAGCAGGGAACTTCCACATGTATGCGCAGGTAAAGCTCCCTGAGGCACAGAGCTGCCTCAGGGAGATGAAGAGTTTTGAAAATTAAAAATAAAGAATTGTAAAATGTTAGAAAAAGTCCCCTCATATGACTATCACATGAGCAGGGACATGTTATTAATGAAATGTTAAAAATTTTAATTTTATTTTTAATTGCCGTTGGAAACCTCATCCCGCCCGTGGACGAGGTTTCCTAAAAAATGCAACGGCTGTTTGGCCTTTTTGCCTGCCCGCTAAATGTAAGGTTGGGCAGGCAGCGAGAAATTTCATTTAATTGGTAATTTAGTGGCCTTAATAGGTCTGTTAATTGTTGGCAGGCGTGCTGGAGTCCCACACACGTCCGCCAACCGAAATATTGTGCAAATACGCGATGATGTTGGGACGCTTGCCCGACGTCATCATGTGTCATTTTACACTTGATCGGGTCGGGCGCATGTCAGCCCGATGAGCGTAAAATTCTGGCCCTGGTCTCCCTACAGAAGCTGTCCTTTTGTTACAAATTCAAAAATGCTAAATGAAACAATGTTTACAATATCAGACATTTCCTTTTCTTATGAATTCAGTTTTTAAAAATCACTATGGACCTACAATTAAATTTTGTTTTTTCAAGGTGGATTTTCCAAAATTCAGAATAAAAAAATTGTCTTAGCCCAGCTAAATACCATCTTATTCCCTCTTCACACTATCAGCCTGGTCCATTGCTCCAGTTCTAACTTTCTCTGTTAGCATATTTGATCTGTTAAGGAATAATGGAGATATTTATAGACAAATTCTGCCCTGGGCGAGTGCTGAAGATACATCATTAAACATTATGATATTGTGTAAGCTTAAGTAATACAGGAAATAAATTACTTCAGGAGTTGACAGCTGCATCATATAGAAATACTGATCAGTAAATATGAACTTCTTCAAAAATTTATTCATTCACAGGATGTGGGCTTCACTGGCAAGGTGAGCATTTGTCGTCCATTTCTAAATGCTCTTGAGAAGTTGGTGGTGAGACACCTTCTTGAACAGCTGCAGTCCTTGTGGTGTTGGCACACCCAACAAGAAAGAAAGACTTGCATTTACATAACGCCTTTCTAGCCACCAGATGTATTGAAGTGTTTTACAGCCAATGAAGAACTTCTGAAGTGCAGTCACTCTTGTAATGTGGGAAACACAGCAGCCAATTTGTTCACAGCAAGTCCCTACAAACAGTAATGTGATAACAGCCAGATAATCTGCTTTTTTTTTATGATGCTGATTGAGGGATAAATATTTGCCAGGACACTGGGGAGAATGTAGCATATTGGAGTGTCAGCCTTGTTTTTTTGTGCTCAAGCCCTGATGTGGGACTTGAACCCAGAACTTTCTGACACAGAGGCAAGAATGAAACCAACTCAGGAGATAGACAGGAGATAGATATTAAGTTAAAGAAGAAAAAGTGTGCTTATGACAGGTGTCAGGTAGCAAATACAATTGAGAACCAAGCTGAATTCAGAAGGGATGTGAGAAAGCAATTATGAGAAGTAAAGAGGGATTATGAAAAAAGACTGGCAGCTAACAGAAAACGAAATCACAAAGTATTCTACAAGCACATCAACAGTAAAAAGATGGTAAGAGGAGTAGGGCCGATTAGGGACCAAAAAGGGGATTTACACAGAGGCAAGAGGCATGTTAAATGAATACTTTGCATCAGTCCTTACCTACGAGGCAGATGCTGCCCAGGCCATGGTAACAGAGGAGGAAACTCAATCACCAGAAGGGTTTAAAATTGATAAGGTGGTGGTAATGGAGAAGCTGTCGGTAACTAAAGTTGATTAGGCACTGGGACCGGATGAGATGCATCCATGGATATTGAAGGAAGTGACAGTGGAAATTGCAGGGGCACTGGCAATAATTTTTCAATGTTCCCTGGATTCAAGGGAAGTGCTGGAGGACTGAAGAAATGCAAACATTACACACCCATGTTCCAAAAAGTTTGTAAAGATCTGCTCTGCAATTACAGACCAGTCAGTTTAACTTTGGTGGTGGGGAAACTTCTGGAAACAATTATTCGGGATAGATTAATAGTTAAGTGGAAAAACGTGGATTGATTTGGAAGAGTCAGCATGGATTTGCTAAAGGAAAATTGTGTCTAACTAACTTGCTGGAGATTTTTGAAGAGGTAACAGATGGTTGATGAGGGCAGGGCTGTTGATGTGGTTTATATGGACTTCCAAAAGGTATTCGATACAGTGCTACACAACAGACTTGTGAGGAAAGTTACAGGATATGGAATAAAAGGGACAGTAACAACGTGGATACAAAATTGGCTGAGGGGTGGGAAACAGAGAGTAATGGTTAATGGGTATTTTTCAGCTGGAAGAGGGTTTGTAGTTGAGTTCTCTAGGGGTTGTTATTGGAACCCTTGCTTTTCCTGATATATATATATATATATATATATATATATATATATATAAAAAAATGATCCAGATCTTGGTGTGCAGGGGACAATTTAGAAGTTTGCGGATGACACAAAACTTTGGAGAATTGTAAACTATGAGGAGGACAGTGTAGAACTTCAAAAGGACATTGACACATTGGTGGAGTAGGCAGATAGGTGGCAGATGAAGTTCAATGTGGAGAAGTGTGAGGTGATACAATTTGGTACAAAGAACATGGAGAGACAGTATAAAATAAAGGGTACTATTCTAAAGGGTGTGCAGGGGCAGAGAGACCTTGGTGTATATGTACATAAGTCATTAAAGGTGGCAGGACAGGTAGAGAGAGCGGTTTCTAAAGCATGCAGTATTCTAGGCTTCATTAATAGGGGCATAGAGTATAAGAGCAGGGAGGTTTTGATGAACTTATATAAGACACTGGTTGGACCTCAGCTGGAGTATTGTGTACAGTTCTGGGTGCCACATTATAGGAAGGGTGCAGAAGAGGTTTACAAGAAGGTTCCAGGGATGAGACACTTCAGTTATGAGGAAAGATTGGAGAAGTTGGGACTGTTTTCCTTAGAGAGGAGAAGGCTGAGGAGACTTGGTAGAAGTTTTCAAAATCATGAGGGATCTGGACAGAGTAGATAGGGAGAAACTGTTCCCGCTCGAGAATCAGAGGGCACAGTTTTAAAGTGTTTTGCAAAAGAAGCAAATGCGAGGTGAGAAAAAAAAAATTCACGCTGCGAATAGTTAGAGCTTGGAATGCACTGCTTGGAAGTGTGGTGGGGGTAGGTTCGATTGAGGCATTCAAGAGGGCATTGGATGATTATTTAAATAGAAACAACATGCAAGGTTACGGGAAAAAGGCAGGAGATGGGTACTAAGTTAAAATGCTCAAGAGTGCCAGTGCAGATACAATGGGCCGAATGGTCTCCTTCTGCACTGTAACAGTTCTGTGATTGTGATAAAGCACACTGTGACTTTTGCATGCATACACGAGAAGTTCACTTGTACACAAATACAGATTACTGAGAAAGATAGGTTGGCCAAATTAGAGTCCGTGAAAAGTAAGAAGGAATATGCAGTTTTTAGTTTGGTGACTTGGGTGGCTTTATACTTTCCTTTGGTGGGCCCGATTCATCCGATTTGAGAGTGTGGCCAGCTGATTTGGTTGTTTTTCTGGAGATGTTAGTGATAGCTGAATTTCTTTGAGCGTCCCTGGACGGTCACAGTCAGCAAACAGAGCTTGAAGCTTACCAGGTGGGTTGGAGAGAGAGGGAGGCAGGAGAGACCCCACTTAGGTTTTCTCTCTCAGCTCCTCAGCTGCTTGTTCTCTGTCCTGCTGAGAAAATATGTGCTTAAAATAATTCATCATATGACCTTCCTTCTCCAACTGCCAGGGGATCCCAAATAAGATCATTGTCCAAGGGTAACTTCATGAGCTCATGTCTAGAAAGCTATCTTGGCCAGGGTCCCATTGTCCAATTGATGAGTCTTAATGGTCCGTCTCCAACAGTTGAATACCTCAGGTGATTGCCTTAATGCCTTGTTAATGGGGCAGGAGATGTGATTCCTTCCTTCCTTCCATTGTTTTTGATGCATTTTGCAGACAGGCTGTGTCCATTCCAATGAATTGAAATATGGCCATGGTCTCAAGTCGTCTTTAGTCTATATTTTAAAAAGTTTGTTTTTAAAAGTTCAATTCAGATTTCCCAGCCAGTGGATTAAAAATATTTTTTTGACATAATGCAGATCTTCAGGGGAGATGATGGTGCAGTGGTATTGTCACTGGACTAGTGCTCCAGATACCCAGGGTAATGCTGAGGGCCTGGGTTCGAATCCCACCACAGTAGATGGTGGAATTTGAATTCAATAAAAAATCTTGAATTAAAAGTCTAATGATGACCATGAAACCATTGTTGTAAAAACCCAGCTGGTTCACTAATGTCCTTTAAGGGAAGGAAATCTGCCATCTTTACCTGGTCTGGCCAACATGTGAGTCCAGACCACAGCAATGTGGTTAACTCTCAAATGCCCTCTAAGATGGCCTAGCAAGCCGCTTAGTTCTCAAGGGCAATTAGGGATGGACAGTAAGTGCTGCTGGCCCAGCCAGCGACGCCCACATCCCATGAACAAATAAAAAAAATATAAGTATATCATTGTGAGTGATATTCACTGTCCAGGTAAGACAGGCACTGATTATCTCTTCATTGCCTAAAATTGTCAGGGCAAATATTTTGGATCAGTATAAATTTTTTTAGCTGTATTTTTGCTGATTTGCAACAATAATGAATGATGTACTTGTTATGATTATGCAACTAGGGCCTGGATAATTATCTGGAGACTTGAGTTCAAATCCCACACAACAACTGGGGAATTTAAATTTATTTAACTAAATAAATCTGGAATTAAAAATTAGTATCACAAATCATTGATATCCTTCCATCTATGTAAGATGATGGACATTCAGCAAATCCACTGGAGTTCGAGTAGCTTTATATGGTGCACTTTTGCTGATGCTTGAAGAGATCCAACCACGAGAGGCAGGTTCTGCCACATTTGTTGCATGTGAACTGGTTATCAGATGTTGTTGTGGGTTGTTTTCAGTGTTGCCGCCTATTGCAAATCTGCTGTAGTCCCTGATTGTTGTGTTGGCATAGGTGATGTCACCATTTCTCTCTGTTGTCGGCTAGTGTCTCCCAGGTGTGAAAATTGGCATTTTCATGGCCTTCATGTCATGCTTGCAACAATCCTTGAAGCAGAGGTTTGGGCATCCTACTGGTTTTCTGGCTGCAGCTACCTTGTCATACAGAAAATCTGTCTTCCGTTCTGTGAACGTGCCTGAGCCAGCAAAGCCATCTCTGCCTGATGATGCTTATGCGCTTGGGAAATTTGCATTTTAGAGCACTGTTGCATTTGTGCCTTTGTCCTTCCATGACATGCCCAGAATGCGCCGTGTACAGCAAAGACAAAGGTCATTGAGCTTCCTTTGTTGATCGCTGTAAGCTGTTCATGTGTCACTGTTGTACAACAGGGTGCTGAGAACACAGGCCTCATAAACCAGCATCTTGGTCTTAAGAGTCAAATTAATGGTTTTTCTATGCACGTTTTTGAGAGTCAGCCAGACGTGTTAGCTGCTTTCCCTATGCCTGTTCAGCATCAAGAGACAAATTGTCTGTCACTGTGGTCCCAAGGTAGCAGAATTTGTTAACTACTTTCAGCAGTTGTAATTTAGTATGATCAATGGCAGAGATGTAACTCTTTGAGTGAAGAAATTTCTTCTTATCTCAGTTCTAAACGTCTTCTCATCTCAGTTCCCCTTATCCTGAGACTGGCCCCGTGTTCTAGATTCTGCAACCAGGGGAAACATTTACTCAACATTTATCCGTTCAAGCTCCTTGAGAGTTGGATGTTTCAATTCTTCACTTGTTATTCTTCTAAACTCCAAGAAATATAGGCCTAGGTTACTCAATATCTCCTCATTGGTTTCTGGAATTTGGGGATTGTCCAGTCTGGTGAACCTTTGTTGCACTCCCTCTATGTCCTTCCTTAGGCAAGGAGGCCAAAGCTACACACAATAATCTAGGTTTTACTTCACCAATGCCACGATTAATTGTAAGAAGCCCTAGTAAAAGTGAAGTCAATAGGAATCAGAGGGAAACTCTATACTGACTATTATGGCGGTTATTGAAGGCCTATAATCTCAGTCTCAGGACATCGCTGCAAGAGTTCCTCAGAGTAGTGTCCTGGGCCCCACCATCTTCATCTGATTCAGCAATGACTTTTCCTTCATCATAACATCAGAAGTGGTGATGTTTGCTGATAATTGCACAATGTTCAATATCATTCCCGGCTCCTCAGATACAGAGCGAGCCTTGTGCCCACATGTAGCAAGACCTGGACAGGGCTAATAAGTGGCTAGTAACATTTATGTCAGACAAGTGCCAGTCAATGATCATCACCTACAAGACAGAATCTAACCATCTCCCCTTGACAATCCACGCATTACCATTGCTGAATTACCCCACCATCAACATCCGGTGAATTACCACCATTGACCAGGAACTTAACTGGACTATTTATCAATAGCAGGAACTATAGGCCAGTTAGCCTAACATCTGTCATAGGGAAATACTAGAATCTATTACTAAAGAGGTTAAAGCAGGGCACTTAGAAAATCTTAATGCAATCAGGCAGAGTCAGCATGGTTCTGTGAAAAGGAAATCTTGTTTGACTAATTTATTAAGAGTTATTTGAGGAAGTAACATGCAACATGGATAAAGGGGAACCTGTAAGATGTGGTGTGCTTGGATTTCCAAAAGGCATTTGCTAAGATGCCATATCAAAGGTTACTACACAAAATGAGAGCTCATGGTGTAGGGGTTAACATATTAACATGGATAGAAGGATTGGTTAGCTAACAGGAAGCAGAGAGTAAGGATGAATTAGTCATTTTCATGTCGGCAAGTCGTAACTATTAGAGTGCCACAGGGATCAGTGCTGGGGCCTTAACTATTTACAATCCTTACGAATGACTTGGGTGAAGGGTGGAAGGTATAGTTGTTAAATTTGCTGATGACACAAAGATAGGTAGGAGAGTTGGTTGTGAAGAGGACATAAGGAGTCTGCAAAGAGATATAGATAGGTTAAGTGAGTAAGCAAAAATTTGGCAAATGGAGCATAATGTGGGAAAATGTGAATCCATCCAGTTTGGCAGCAAGTGTAGAAAAGCAATATATTATTTAAATGAAGAGAGATTGCAGAACTCTCCGGTACAGTAAAATCTGGATATATTGGCACATGAATCACAAAACGTTGGTGTGCAGGTACAGCAAGTGATTAGGAAGGCAAATGGAATGTTGGCATTTATTACAAGGGGAATTGATTAGAAAAGTAGGGAAAATAAAAGCAAAATACTGTGGATGCTGAAATCTGAAATAAAAACAGAAAATGCTGGAAAACTCAGCAAGTCTGGCAGCATCTGTGGAGAGAGAAACAGAGTCAGCTCTTAAGAAGAGTCATACGGACTCGAAATATTAACTGTTTCTCTCTCCACAGATGCTGTCCAGACCTACTGAGAAAAGTAGGGAAGCATTGTTATAGTTCTACAGGGCACTGATGAGACCACACCTGGAGTACAATGTACAGTTGGGGGAGATGGTGGCGTAGTGGGAATGTCGACTGAACTAGTATTTCCAAAGACTAGGCTACTGATTTGGGGACATGAGTTCAAATCCCATCGTGATAGTTGGTGGAATTTAAATTTGATTATCTGGAATTGAAATCTGGAATTGAAAGCTAGCATCAGTGATGGTGACCTTGAAACTATTGACTATTGCTGTAAAAATCCATCTGTTTCACAAATGTCCTTTAAGGAAAGAAACTGCCATCCTTAGCAGGTCTGGCCTACATGTGACTCCTGATCCAGTGATAAGTTGACTCTTAACTGCCCTCTAAAATGGCACTCAGTTCAAGGACAATTAAGCATGGGCAACAAATGCTGGCCTTGAGAGTGATACCCATATCCCATGAAAGAATGAAGAAAAAGAAAAACTTTGGTCTCCTTACTAAGAAAGGATATAATTGTATAAGCGGTTCAGAGAAGGTTCACTCGACTGATTCCTGGGGTTAAGGAATGAGGAATTCTTATGTGGAAAGGTTGGACAAGTCGAGTCTGTACTTTATAAGAATGAGGTGATCTTATTAAAACATATAAGATTCTGAGGGGACTTGAGGGGATGCCAAGAGGGTGGTGGGAGATGCTAAAACTAGGGGACACCTATTTAAAAATAAGGGGTTTCCCATTGAAGATGGAGATATGGAGATTTTTTTTCTGTCAGAGGCTCGTTAGACTGTGGATTCTTTTCTCCAACGAGCAGTGGAGGCAGGGCGGTTGAATATTTTTAAGGCTGAGTTAGACAGATTCTAAATTAACAAGGGAGTCAAAGGTATAGGGGTAGACAGGAAAGTATTGAGGCCACAATCCAATCAGTCTTATCAAATGGCGGTGCAGGCTGCAGGGGCCGAATGGCCTACTCCTGCTTCTAATTCGTTTGTTCATATGTATGTTTGTCTGATACTGTGGCTACAAAAGCAGGCCAGAGGCTGGAACTTCTGCAGCGAGTAACTCACCTCTGGACTCCCCAGAACCTATTCAGCACTTACAAGGCACAAGTCAGGAGTGCAGAAGTGCAATGGAATACGTTCCTCTTGCCTAGATGAGTGCAGCTCCAATAACAATCAGGAAGTTTGACACTATCCAGGACAAAACCGCTTGATTGGCATCCTTTCCACTACCATAAGTGCCAAGCAATGTCCATTTCCAACATGAAAAAATCTAATCATCTCCTCTTGCCATTCAGTTGTTTTACCATTGGCGAATCCCTACTATCAGTATCCTAGAGGTCACCACTGATCAGAAACTTAACTGGACTAGCCACATAATACTATAACTACAAGATCTGGTCAGAGGTTTGGTGTTCTGTGATGAGTGACTCACTTGACCCCACAAAGCCTGTCCACCATCTGTAAGGCAAAAGTCAGGAGCATGATGGAATTCTCTTCACTTGCTTGGAAGAGTACAACTCCAACAACACAAAAAGCTCAACACCATCCAGGACAAAGCAGTAGGTTGATTCACACTCCATTTACCACTGTAAACATTCACTCCCTCCACACCAGCATATTACAAGATCCACTGCAGCTACCCATGGCTTCTTCAACAACACGTCCCAAAATTGCAGCCTCTACCACCTAGATAGACAAGAGCATGAGGCACATGGGAACACCACACATGCAAGTTCTCCTCCAAGTTGCACACCAGCTTGACTTGGAAATATATTCAGTGTCACAGGGAACTCCCTACCTAACAGGGCAGTATGTCAGCTGTGGCTCAGTTCACAGAATCACAGAATTGTTACGGCGTAGGAGGCCATTCATGTCTGCACCGGCTTTCTGAGCATTTTAACTTAGTGCCAATCTCCTGCTTTTTCCCCATAACCCTGCACATTGTTTCTATTTAAATAATCATCAAATGCTCTCTTGAATGCCTCATTTGAACCTGCCTCTGCCACACTTCCAAACAGTGCATTCCAAACCCTAACTATTCGCTGTGTAAAAAAGTTTTTCTCACCTCGTGTTTACTTCGTTTGCAACATCTAGATTATTTACATATATCAGGAAAAACAAGGGTCCCAGTGCCGAACCCCTAGAGAATTCCACTACAAATCTTATTCTAGCCTGAAAAATACCCATTAACCTTAATCCTCTGTTTCCTATCCCGCAGCCAATTTTGTATCCACGTTGCTACTGTCCCTTTTGTTCCATGACCTATAACTTTCCTCACAAGTCTGTTGTGTAGCACTGTATCGAATGCCTTTTGGAAGCCCACATACACCACGTCAATGGCCTTGCCCTCAGCAACCATCCCTGTTATCTCTTCAACAAACTCCAGCAAGTTAGTTCGGCACAATTTTCCTTTAACAAATCCATGATTACTCTTCCGAATCAATCCACATTTTTCCACGTGACTGTTAATTCTATCCCAAATAATCATTTCTTGAAGTTTTCCCACCAGCGAAGTTAAACTGACTGGTCTTTACTTTACTTAGATTGGTTTGGATGTAATAAAGCTAACCTCTTTCTTTGTTAAACTCAAGACAACCTGCCCAATTGATTATTTTATGATCACAGTGCATAAACAGCTTAATAGTCACTGAATTGGCAAGTTTATCATTTTCAAACAAAAAACACCTGCTGCAGTCAAACAAGGGAAGGGAAGAGAGGGAACCTTTCGATCCTTTCTCACCTGGTTATAACAATATGACAATATCAGTACAATATGAATGACAGAGTTTTTAACTGCCTTGCTCTTCTATTTTGCAAAGGAGTTCTGTAATAGCAGAATTTAATGCAATTACCTTAGTTTCTTCAATCCGCATGGCATCCAACAAATAGTGAAGCAATTCTTGGCTGTCCTGCTGCTGGAACCCCCTGAAACGTGGAGCTCTGTTGGGCAGAGAAGTAAAGTATAACAACCAAATCAAGCAGAATAGTAATATTCATGGTACTACAGCATAACTCTTATGCTGTTACATTGTTTCACCTTTGAATCATCACATACATCTGAAGACTTACTGAGTAATAATTTCTGGTCCAGTGCCAAAGGATTTCAAACAGTATTTAAAATTATACAATCTGAAAAATACAGAACTATCAAAAAAATCTTCAATTTTGTTTTAAATCGATACTAAACACATGGAAGGGCATGAGGCAATATTTAAGTGTCTTCTTGAAAGATTGGTGGATAATGTCCATCCACAACAGCCTGGGCAGCTTTCCAGCACCCACGAAGCAATCTCAATTTACAGCTGCCCACTGGTGGTGAAACATTAAATAGTTGCTGGTCAACTTTCTCTACATTCAGAGAAATGCCTGATAAAATTCAGGCAATAGGTGAGCAGAAGTTAGTCTCATATCTGCTGCAAAAGTTGCCTGATTCCTGGGTGCTTCTTTCCAACCAGTACAATTTGGAGGCTTCGCCTTAGTAGGCAAAGACTTAGTAGACAGTAAGATTTCAACTGCTTTAATTAACATTACTTATTAAAATTAAATGCTCAAAATTTGCTATAAGGCTGGATTGCCCTCTACAAATCAGTAGCAGCTCAGGACACAGGAGTTGCTCATTGCCACATGAAACTCAGTCAGGATTTGAAGATTCAAACAATAATTTATATTAATTTAGCACCTTAAATGTACAAGGACCTTCAAAGGAATATTACAAAGCAAAATTTGACACTGAACCACATTCGGAGCTATTAGGGCAGGGGAGCAAAAGCTTGGTTTACAAGTAAGGTTTTAAGGAGCATCTCAACGTAGCAAAAAAAGGTAGGGAGGTGGAGAGCTTTAGGGAGGGAATTTCATAGCTGAGGGCTTTGGCAGAGTGAAGGTATGTCCACTAATGGTGGAGCAATTAAAATTAGGGCAGCTCAAGCATAAATATTAGAGGATTGTGGGCCTTGAGGAAAATGCAGGGATAAGCAGGGGAGAGTCCATGAAGGGGTTTATAAACAAGTTATAAAAATTGAGGCACTGCTTTAATGACAACATAAATCAGTAAGCACTGGGGTAATGAGTGAACGCGGCTTGGGGAGAATTAGGACACAGCAGCAGAGTTTTGGATGACTTCAAGTTTATGGAAGGTAGAAACACGGGAGGCTGGCCAGGAGTGCGTTGGGATAGTCAAGTCCAGAGTTAACAAAAGCAGATGAGCTGATGTAGGGGCAGAGTTGGGTGATGTAATGGAGGGGAAAATAGGCAGTCTTATAGCCTTGGAATCACGGTGGGCATTCAAATAGCAACAATATTTTTTCTTTTATTTTTGCTCCAATTCCCACTTTGGAGAAGGCATTCTTGAAGCATATTGCAATGCTTATGACATATTTATTATACATAGAGTCATAGGCTGGTGACAGCAAAGGGGGCTATGTGACCTGTTGTATCCATGTTGACTTTCTGTAAAAGCAACTCAGTGAGGCTTTCTTCCACAAAGCCTTGTAAATTTTCTCCCTTCAGATGCTTATTCAATTAACTTTTAAAAACCACAATTGAATTTGGCTCTACCACGCTCTTAGGCAGTGCAATCTATATCCCATCCACTTGCTACATAAAAAGGCTTTTCCTCATGTCGTGTTCATTTTTTTGCCACGTGTTTCATTAAGATTCACCATGACTTCCTTCTTCTTGTATTCTTTATAACCACTTTCTGAATGTGTCTAGCCACATTCAATGATTTATGCACATATACCCCCATGTCCCTATGTTGCTGCACCATCTTTAAAATTACAACCTTTATTTTATATTGCCTTTCCTCATTCTTCTGACCAAAATGCTTCACTTCACACTTCTCGGCATTAAATTTCAGCTGCCAAGTCTTCCCATTTCACCAGCCTGTCCGTGTCCTCTTGAAGTCTATCACTATCCTTCTCATTGTTCACAATAATTCCAAGTTTAGGGTCATCTGCAAATTTTGAAATTGTGTCCTATACACCTAAGTCTAAGTCATTGATATATATCAATAAAAGCAGTGATCTTAATGCTGATGCCTGGTGAACCCCACTGTATACCTTCCTCCAAAGTGAAAACAGCCATTTCACTACTGTTTGTTGCCAGTCATGGAGAAGTGGTGGTGTAGTGGTAATGTCACTGGACTAGTAATCCAGAGGCCCAGGCTATGCTCTGGGGACACGAGTTTAAATCCCACACAGTAGCAGTTAAATGCAACTAATAAACCTGGAATTAAAAAAGGCTAGTCTAATGGTGACCACAAAACCATTGCCACAAAAACCTATCTGGTTCACTAATGCCCTTTAGGAATCGCTATGAAGTCTAAAAGGCGGATCAACCTAGCCACTGGAAACGATAATGACATAGTGACCCTGCAAAGCCCCTCCTTACTAACATCTGGGACCTGTGTCAGAATTGGGAGGGTTGTCCCACAGACCAGTCAAGCAACAGCCTGACATTGTCTGTAAGGCATGATTCCACGAGAATGACCATCACCATCCCTGGATGTCCTGGGCAGGATGGACCAACCAAAGGTGGCAGCACAGTGGAATACAGTCGGGGAAGATTTGCCCTGGGAGTCAGGTCAAACATGGGTAAGGAAACCTCCTGCTGATTATCATCAGCCATGCTCCCTCAGCTGATGAATCAGTGCTTCTCTGTGTTAAACACCAGTTGGAAAAAGGTGGCATATACTCTGGGTGGGGGTCTTCAATATTCATTACCAAGAGTGGCTCGGTAGCCACAAAACCATTGACTAACTACTGGCTGAGTCCAAAAGGACATAGCTGCTAGCCATGGGTCTGTGGCAGGTGGTGAGAGAATCAATAAGAGGGAAACGCCTACTTGAAGTCGTCCACACCATATTTTAGTGGCAGATGCATCTGTCTATAACAGCGCTGGTAGGAGTGACCACGGCACAGTCACTGTAGAAACAAACTGCTGCCTCCATGTTGAGGATAACCTCCACTGTGGTGTGTAGCATTACCACAATGCTAGATGGAATAGATTTCAAACAGATCTAGCAACTCAAAACTGGGCACCCATGAGATGCTGTGGGCCATCAACAGCAACACAATTGCATACGGCCACAACCTGTAATCTCATGGTCTGGCATATTCCCCACTATACCATGACCATAAAACTGGGGAATCAACCCTGGTTCAATGAGGAGCGAAGGAGGGCATGCCAGGAGCAGCACCAGGCATACCTGAAAATAAGGTGTCAATCTAGTGAAGCTACAACACAGGACTACTTGCGTGTCAAACAGTAGAAGCAGCATGTGATAGACAGGGCTAAGTGATCCCATAACAAACGGATCAAAACTAAGCTCTGTAGTCCTGCCATATCCAGTCATGAATGGTGGTGGACAATTAAACAACTCACTGGAGGAAGAGACTCCAAAAATATCCCTCTCCTGCATGGTGGTGGAGCCCAGCACATTAGTGCAAAAGATAAGACTGAAGCCATTGCAACCATCTTCAGCCAGAAGCGCCAGGTGGATGATCCATCTCAGCCACATCCTGAGGTCCCCAGCATCATAGGTGCCAGTCTTCAGCCAATTTGATTCATTCTATGTGATATCAAGAAACGGCTGAAGGCACTGGATACTGCAAAGTCGATGGGACCTAACAACATTCCAGTAATAGTACTGAAGATTATGCTTGAGAAATAGCCATGCCTCTAGCCAAACTCTTCCAGTATAGCTGGAACACTGGCATCTACCCAGCAATGTGTAAAATTTCCCAGGTATGTCCTATCCACTAAAAACAGGACAAATCAACTCAGTCAATCAACCCACGTCATCAGTCTACTCTCGATCATCAGCAAGGGTCATTAACAGTGCTATCAAGCTGCAGTTAGTCAGCAATAACCTGCTCACTGATGTTCAGTTTGGATTCCACCAGAGCCACTCAGCCTTAACCTCAAAACTAGCCTTGGGCCAAACTTGGACAAAAGAGCTGAACTCAAAAGGTGAGGTGAGAGTGATATCAAGGCAGCATTTGACAGAGTGTGGCATCAGGGAGCCCTGGCAAAACTGAAGTTAATGGCAGTCAGGAGAAAACTCTCCCCTGATTGGTGCCATACCTGACACAAAGAGAGATGGTTGTGGTTGTTGGAGGTCAAACATCTCAGCCCCAGGACATCACTGCAGGAGTACCTCAGGGTAGTGTCCTAGGCACAACGATCTTCAGCTGTTTCATCCTTACGTCATAAGGTCAGAAGTGGGGATGCTTGTGGGTGATTGCACAATGTTCAGCACCATTCACAATTCCTCAGATACTGTAACAGGCCATGTCTATATGCAGCAAGACCTGGCCAATATTCAGGCTTGGCTGAGAAGTGGCAAGTAACATTCCCACCTCATGTGCCAGACAATGACCATCTCCAACAAGAGAGAATCTAACCATCACCCTATGGCATTCAATGGCATTACCACCGCTGAATCCCCTACTATTAACATCCTGGGGGTTACCATTGACCAGAAACTGAACTGGACTAGCCATATAAATACTGTGGCTACAAGAGCAGATCACAGGCTGGGAATGCTGCAGAGAGTAACTCACCTCCTGACTCCCCAAAGCCTGTCCATTATCTACAAGGCAAAAGTCAGGAGTGTGATGGAATACTCCCCACTTGCCTGGATGAGTGCAGCTCCAATAACACTCAAGAAGATTGACACATCCGGGACAAGGCAGCTCGCTTGATTGGCATCCCACCCACAAACTTTCACTCCTTCCACCACCAACGCACAGTGGAAGCAGTATGTACCATCTACAAGATGTACTGTAGGAAATCACCAAGGCTCCTTAGACAGCGCCTTCCAAATCAAAGATCACTACCATCTCAAAGGGCAAGGGGAGCAGGCAGATGAGAACACCACTGCCTGGAAGTTCCTCTCTAAGCCCACTCACCATTCTGACTTGGAAATATATTGCCATTCCTTCACTGTTGCTGGGTCAAAATCCTGGAACTGTCTCTAACAGCACTGTGGATAGACCTATACCACATGGACTGCAGCGATTCAGGAAGGCAGCTCACCACCACCACCTTCTCAAGGGCAATTAAGGATGGGCAATAAATGCTGACCTAGCCAGCAACACCCACACACCATGAACGAATTAAAAAGGTAACTCATTTTTGACTCTCAAAGTCTGCTCATCATCTACAAGATGCCTGGATGAGTGCAGATCCAACGACACTCAATAAGCTCAACAACATCTAGGACAAAGCAGCCTGCTTGATTGACACCCCATCCACCACATTCTTCAACATTCACGCCCTGCATCACCAATGCACAGTGCCAGCAGTGTGTACCATCTACAAGACACACTGCAGCAATTCACCTAGGCTCCTGAGACAGCACCTTCCAAACCCACGACCTCCACCACTTAGAAGAACAAGCACAGCAGGTGCATGAGAACACTGCCACCTGCAAGTTCTCAAGCCACACACCATCCTGACTTGAAACTATATCACCATTTCCTTCACTGTTGCTGGGTTAAAATCCTGGAACTCCCTTCCTAACATCACTATGGGTGTTCCTACAACACATAGACTGCAACGACACAATAAAGCAATAAGGCTTCTCAAGGGCAATTAGGGATGGGACAATAAATGCGGCCCTAGTCAGCGATGCCCACATCTCATGAAAGAATGAAAAAAAACCTCAGCCAACTTTGTATCCATGCTACCCACTGTTCCTCTTAGTCCATGGCCTCAAATTGTCTGACAAATCTGTCATATATGACTTCTTCAAACATCTTTTGGTAGTCAATATACAGAACATAACCTGCATTAGCTTCACAAACCACATTTGTTACCTCATCAAAAAACTTAATCAAGTTAGCCTTTAACGAATGTGCTGGTTTCCTTAACTAATCCAGCCTTGTCCAAGCAATGTTAATTTTATCCCATATTATAGTTTCTAACAGCTTTCCGAGCAATGAGGTTACCCTGACAAGCTATAGTTGTTGGTTTATCCTTGCACTCTTTTATGAAAAATGGCTAATATTTTTAATTTTCCAGTCCTCTGATTCTATATCTCCCTTATCTAAGGAGGATCAGAAGATTATGGCCAGTACCTCCTCAATTTCTGCTCTTCTCTCAGCATTTTCTGATGCATTCTAACTGATCCAGGTGGCTTATCAACTTTTAAGTACAGCCAGCCTTTCTAATACCTCCACTTTATCAATTTTAACCCATCCAGTGTCTCAATTATTTCCTCCTTCACTATGACTTTGGTGATATGCTCATTCAATACCTCAGTCTTGCCACTGTCATCCTTTTGGACCTTAATCAGCCAAATTCCTCCTCTTATTACCTTTTTACATGTCTATAGGAGACTTCTAGATTCCCTTTTCTGTTAGCTGCCAGTCTCTTCTCATAATGTCCCTTTGCCTCTCTTATTTCCTTTTTCACTGCCCCTCTCAACTTTCCATTTTCAGCCTGGTTCTTTAACTTTAATTATTCTAATACAAACTGGGATGGCATTAGTGTAAAGAGCAGAGGGGGACAATTTTTTGATCAGTTACATTTCTGACCTGATTAGGATTGAGGCATTGCTGGATCTGATTATTTGCATTATCAACCTGACCTCTGTCATATGCGCCCTTTTTGCTTTACCTTACTCTCTATCTCTTCCATCATCCAAGGAGTTCTGGCTTTGCGCTAACTTTCCCCTCATGGGAATATACCTGTACTGCACCCAAACCATCTCCTCTTTAAAAACAGGCCATTGTTCCATTACAGGTTTGACTACCAGTCTTTCATTCCAATTTATTTGACATTGATCTGGTCTCACCACACTGAAACTGTCACTCCTCCAATTAAGTATTTTTATTCTAGATTGCTCTTTGTCTTTTTCCATAGCTAATCTAAATCTCATGATTATTGTTCCCTAAATGTTTGCCGGCTAACACTTGATTCACCTTATTCCACAAAACCAGGTCCAGCAATGCCTCTTTACTCATTAGGTGGGAAATGTATTGGTAAGAAGATTCTCCTGAACATACTTCAGAAATTCTTCTCCCTCTCTACCCTTCATGTTATCGCTATCCCATTTTATATCAGGATAATTAAAATTTCCCACTATCACAACTTTACAGTGCTTGCACCTCACTGTAATTTCCCTGCAAATTTACTCCCCTATATTTTTCCATTTGTTGGTGGTCTGTAGAATACACCCAGTGGTGCAATGGTACACTATTATTGCTTAACCAAATAGATTCTGTCCTTGAGCCCTCCAGGACATCAATCCGTAATACTTTACTCTTACACTTCCAAGTATTATAAAAATTTTATCACCAAGATACCTTCACTGCTTTCCTTTCTCAGCCTCTGCACCAATCATCCTTAGTGAGTTCAACTTCCATCTCAACTCATGTTCTCTCTCCTCTGAATCCGCTATCCTCATCATTGCTAACTCTCTCACTTCATGTAAACTCTCCAACCCATATTCACAGCTATTCCCTTGCCAACTCATGTAGTCTTGCTAGTTCCACTGTATCTACTACAAATAAGGCCATCTCTGATCACTTTCTTATATCACTCACCACCCACATCCTTGCCCTAACCCTATCTCCTTATGTCCCTTGAAAAACTATCCACCAATTTATTATGACTACAGTTTCAAAGTCACAATTATCCAGCCTTTGGCCCTCTGTTCATCACAACACTGGTGCTACTGATTTACTCAACTGTACCCTCACCTCCACTTTTGATATCCGAGTCCCTAATATTGGTGACGTAGTGGTAATGCCAGTGGCCCAGGCTAATGTTCTGGGAACATGGATTCAAATCCCACCATAGCAGCTGATGGAAACTAAATTCAATTAATAAATCTAGAATATAAAGCTATTGTCATTAATGGTGACCGTGACAACTACCACCAATTGTTGTAAAACCTATGTGGTTCACTAACACCCTTTAGGGAAGGAAACCTGTCATCCTTATCTCGCCAGGCCTGCATGTGACTTCAGAGCCCAACAATGTGATTGATTCTTAAATGCCCTCTAAAATGGCCTAGCAAAACACTCAGTTCAAGGACAATTGGGGATGGCAACAAATGCTGGCCTTGCCAGTGATGCCCACATCCCATGAAAGAATATATTAAAAACTGGCTTTTCCACCGGTTGATAACCTTATCACTGCTTCATTAAGACCAACAGACGCAGACTTGAAAGAATATGGCCGACAGCTAGTTGAGCCATCCATTTCCAGGTCTGGCTGGACCACTTAAAATACAATTGGGTCCTGTTCTCGTCTCCCAAAACTGTTTGCTGCACCAGGGTAATAGCAGAATGCAAAGGTAAACCTAATTTCTTTTCTCTACTGCAAACTGTCTTTAACTTCTCTCGCCTGTCTCCTCCACTGCCAACAGTGTGAGATTGCGCCTGTCTGTTCGCAACTTTGGTATCGAATTTGATCCCGAGATGGATTTCTGACCCCTTATTCGTCTTATTTCACTTCTATAACATCGCTCAACTTTATTTCCGTTTCAGCTCATCTGCTGCTAAATCCCTCATTCATGCCTTCGTTAGGCTTGACCATTCCTCGTTGATCTCCCACATTCTACCTTCTGTTAACTTGAGCTCATCCAAAACTCTGCAGCCTGTGTTCAGGCCAAGGCTAAGAAATTGTATGGGAGCTTAAAAATGCAAGGGCACATTCCAAGTTGAAGGTGAGAAACCAGTAAATCATCCCCAAGAGAATATAAAGAGAGAGACATTTTCTGTAATCCAGTTACCCATCGAAACTCGAAACTGTCTAAGGAAGAGACATTGAAAATGCAAAGTACTGGGTATTGAAACAAAGCCTGCCACAGACAGACCCACCTTTGGAACTATACATTGGGTTAAGTATTTCAAGGTAAGGCTCCCAATCAGTAGAGGGAGTTTGCAAGTGACATTGGCGGTGTCCAGAAAACCTTCAGAAGAGGAAACAAGCTCAGGACTGCTCACTCGTTCCCTCTCTCTTTCAGAACAAGCGTGTCACCCAGTTGAGAAGCCAACTCTACAAGAAACCTACCAATGAATCAAGATCTCGCAATAATTGAGACATCTTCTGAGCCTGACCGCATCCAAGAAACCAGCTAACTAAATTGGCCGCAACTTTTAAAATCTATGCTTCAATGACAATCAAAGAACACTTAACCACATATTTGTTTACTGTTTTTCTATTGGAATCTAACTCCCTATTTTGATATGTGTGCGTGTACACATGCGCATGTTTGTACCCTAATGATTGCATGCCGAACACTTGACATCGCATTTTTATTATTTTTCTCAGGTATAGGGGTTAATATATTTATCCTTTCTTTGACTCAAGAAAACCCTGTTTGATGGCTCCTTACTGCTGACAGCTTAAATAGTTAAATAGTCTGATTTGGAAAAGCCATATCCTCATAAAAAGAAACATAAACCTTTGTTGAGACCAACCAAGGAGGTTGAATCAAAGAGAGCCAGTTCACCCCTTCTCATTTGATCCTAACACCAGTTTCTCAGACCCCACCTAAAACTTTACTATTTCCTACGCTATTGCTATCATCTCTTCCAATCCTTCATGTTTATTCTTTCTAAATAATACATCCAAGTTCCCATTACCCTGCCAACTGAGTTTAAACTCTCCCCAACAGCACGAGCAAACCACACCACAAAAACATTGTTTTTAAAAAATTCATTAATTGGATATGGGCGCCTCTGGCTATGCCAGCATTAATAGCCCATCCCCAATTCCCTTGCGAAGGCGGTGGTAAGCTGCATTCTTGAGCCACTGCAGTCCATGTGGTGTAGCTGCACCCACAATGCTGTTAGGGAGGGAGTTCCAGGATTTTGGCTCAGCAACAGTGAAGGAACGTCAATATATTTCCAAGTCAGGATGGTGTAAGGCTTGGAGGGGAACTTCCAGGTGGTGGTATTGCCATCTGTCTGCTGCCCTTGTCATTCTAGATGCTATTGGTTATGGGTTTAGAAGGTGCTGTCTAAGGAGGCTTGGTGTGTTCCTACAGAGCATCTTGTAGCTGTCACATACTGCTGCCACTGTGCTTCAGTGGTGAAGGGAGTGAATGTTTGTGGATGGGGTACCAATCAAGTGGGCTGCTTTGTCCTGGATGGTGTCAAGCTTCTTGAATGTTCTTGGATCTGCACTCATCCAGGCAAGTGGAGAGTATTCCTTCGCAATCCAGATTGGTGCCTTGTAGATGATGAACAGGCTTTTGGGAGTTAGGAGGTGAGCTACTCACTGCAGGGTTCCGAGCCACTGATCTGCTCTTGCAGCCACAGTATTGATATGGTTCAGTTCAGTTCCAAGTCAATGGTAATCACCAGGATGATGATAGTGGGGGATTCAGCGATGGTAATGCCATTGAATGTCAAGGGGCGGTGGTTAGATTCTCACTTGCTGGAGATGGTCATTGCCTGGCATATGTGTGGCGTGAATGTTACTTGCCACTTGTCAGCCCAAGCCTGGGTATTGTAGAGGTCTTGCTGCATTTGGACATGGACTGCTTCAGTATCTGAAGAGTCACAAATGGTGTTGAACATTGTGCAATCATCAGGAGCATTCCCACTTCTGAACTTATGATGGAAGGAAGGTCATTGATGAAGCAGCTGAAGGTAGTTGGGCTTAGGACACTAGCCTGAGGAACTCCTGCAGTGATATCTTGGAACGGAGATGATTGACCTCCAACAACCACAAACATCATCTTTTGTGCTAGGTATGATTCCAACTAGCGGAGAGCTTTCCCACTGACTCCAGTTTTGTTAAGGCTCCTTGATGCCACACTCGGTCAATTGCAGCCTCGATGTCAAGGACAGTCACTCTCACCTCACCAATTGAGTTCAGCACTTATGCCCATGTTTGAACCTAGGCTGTAATGAGGTCAGGAACTAAGTGGCGCAGGCAGAACCCGAGCTGAACTTCAGTGAGCAGGTTACTACTAAGCAAATGCTGCTTGAAAGCGCTACTGATGACCCCTTCCATCACTTTACTGATGGTTGAGAGTAAACAGATGGGGTGGTAATTGGCCGGTTTCAACTTGTCCTGCTTTTTGTGTGCAGGGTATGCCTAGGCAATTTTCCATCTAGCCGGGTAGATGCCAGTGTTGTAGCTGCACAGGAAGAGTTTGGCTAGGACCTAGGGATGTTCTGGAGCACATATCTTCAGTACTATTGCCGGAATACTATCCGGGCCCATAGCCTTTGCATTATACAATGCCTTCAGCTGTTTCTTGATATCATGTGGGGTGAATAGAATTGGCTGAATACTGGCATCTGTGTTTCTGGGGACCTCCAGAGGAGGCCGAGATGGACCATCACTCAGAACCTCTGGCTGAAGATTGTTGCAAATGCTTTAGCCTTATCTTTTGCAAATATGCTGGGCTCCCTCATCATTGAGGATGGGGATATTTATGAAACCACCTCCTCCTCCTTTTCCCTGAGTTGTTTAATTGTCCAGCACCATTTATGACTGGATGTGGCAGAACTGCAGAGCTTAGATCTGATCCATTGGTTGTGGAACCTCTTAGTTCTCTCTATCACTTGCTGCTTATGCTGTTTGGCACGCAAGTAGTCCTGTATGTAGCTTCTCCAGGTTGATACCTCGGGCAAAACTTTCCCAGATTCGCAATACGTAGGTAGCAGGCGGGTAAAATGGAGTCCCACCCGCCAACGAAAATGGCGGGTTTTCACCCCATATTGTCCCGAGCCTACCTCATTATCTATTCACTCCGACGAAACACACCGTTTCCATAGCAGACGGGCTCTCATTCTCCCGCATGCCATCACCCCACTGTTGCATCACATCAGCCTCCAGGACAGTGCTCATCGCCACCAGCTCACCAGCGCTGCCTGGGAGTAATGGCCAGCAAAGAAAAAAAAGACTGCTGCCCCGCTTCAACAACGGGTCCCTCGAGCGACTTATGGATGCCGTGGAGGCCCACCGGGATGTGATCTGGCCGCAGGATGGGCAAAGTCACCAGCCGGCTTGCGAGGTAGTGGCAGTGATGTCAGGGCAAATGGCCTGGAGAGGAGGACAGCCACCCAGTGCCGCAAAAGGATGAGTGATCTCCTCCATTCCGCCAGTGTAAATCACTCTTTTCATCACTCCCAACTCACACACTCACAAACCATCACACATCCAAGTGCCCTCACTCACTGCCAGTGCAAGGAGCATCACCATTCACTCTTTCACACACACCTGCATTTTCCTCAGCCCGTCCATGGGACAACTCACCACCCACAAAGGCCAGGCATACTTATCATCTGGCATGGCCTGGTACACTCTCCCCATCTCAATCCATGCAGGACAAACTGGCACAATACAGGAGGGAAAGGTTGCAGGCAGGTGGAGCAATGCCGGAGATCAAAGTTCTGACAGAATTCTAAAATAGAACCAGCCAGCTGGCCGGCGATGACCCGGACCGTTCCTGCGCTGACAGTGAGGTCGGCGCTGCTCTATCAAGTGAGGATCCAGCAGTGCAACATCAATCAGACAACCATGTTGTGAGTGATGTGTCCTCTTTCACAGGTCACTGCCATGCAGTAATTATCCCCCCTTGCTTTCGCAGGCACATCTGCCCAATAGCTGACAGACTCCATGACCCAGGGCCTCCAATCAAGCTCCGAAGAAACCTCTGAAGGGGAATCTGAAGGCACCCTCCCTTAAGACCTACCACAGCACTCATCCACACCTTCCACCAGCGCAGAGTCACACATCCTGGTGGGATCTAGATTTAGAATAGCCTCGGGATTACAATCTGGTGAGCACATCGCACTCTCTAATCCACAGCAGGCAGAGGCAGGGACTTCCCAGGGCCCCGGCACTCAGAGGACTGCTGGAGGCCAGAGGCCAGAACATTGCTGAGTCCGAGTCAGATGGCGAGACTCTGGACTTGGTCATATGGCAAGCTCGGGAACGTCAGGAAAGGATGCCCATTGCACTGCTCATATTGCAAGGCATGATGGAGGAGTCTGTCCGTCTTTAGGCTGAGGTGATACCGCTGGCATTGCAACGCACCGAGGTCAACACTGGCAGGGCGGGGGCCACCAAAGAGACCTTGGTCCAGGACATCACTCCTGCATTGCTGCGCCATCGGGCTGATGCCATAGTTGGCCTCCAACAGTGTGTATGCGAGAGGGGTGCTCGACAGCTTGATCTCATTTCAACTACCCCTTCAGCTCACTGAGTTATCCAGGAGCCCCTTGGGCACCCATAGACAGGAGGATCAGCAGGTGCAAACTCGGGGGCCATCCACCCCTTGTGACTCTGGGAGTGACCGGCCCATCCGAATCCCCTCTTTCTGTGACTTCCGCAGCTCCAGCTTCACAGGCCGAGGGTGCCACTTCCACACAGCAGGACTCCAAAAGCAGGCCGGGGCCCACCAAGTCTCGGCCTTCCAGAGGACACCCAACAAAATCAGCACAGACAGGGCGTCACACAGTGAGCAGGCTGCCTCCACCTCTACTGTGGATGTCCAGGGAGCACAAAGGCATGGCGGCAGGGTTAGGAAAATTAAGTAAAAGTAGTTGCACAACTTGGGCACAGGTGTTGATCATTTGTACATACCGTTCACTATTGTCAATAAACTCCTAAGAGTGTCTCCCTGCCTGTGGCTCCTTGTTCTGATGAGCAGTTTTCTTGTCACTCAGATGTGAAATCTTTCTGCACAAGATAAAAGGCAAGTGTCTCAGTCCGGGGCCTCTTTCCTGTGCTCTGTGCAGCCTTCAGACCACAATGATAGTCCAGCCTCACACTCCCTGGAAATATTACTGATGCCTGCACCTTGGCGGTGCTGGTCATTGCTGCCAGAATGTAGTGGGCAGGAGCCGCATAGTTCTCTCATTCTCTCTTTGCGCTCTCAGCACCTTTAAAGTGGGGCTGGCCCCCATCACACCAGCATATGCAACCAGTGATGCTGTGCACCAGCTCCTGATGAGCTAAGGTGCTAAGGCAGACAAAGCATCAGATGCGTCTAAAGTTTCATGGCTGCGTCTCTGAGGTGGCCTTGATCATGGAGCACAAGCGAGTTGCCCTTGGCCAGACAGGAGTCAGACATTCTCAGGGGCTATGTGAAGGTCTATGGATTGTCCTCACTGCATGTTGTCATCATCCGACTGCCATCAAGTGACTATTAGTGCTTCCACTGCATCCTCATGACAGGAGCATTCTCACAGAGGGTATTGGTGCTACCATAAGCCAGGCTGGAGTCAAACGTTCACAACTGTGGTGTGAGGATCTATGGGGACACCCCACTGCATGTTGTCCTCCACAAAACTGGCAGCTATGAGGGCCTCCCGAGCATGCCTGCCTCGTCTAGCCAGTGCGAGAGCTTAATCCAGTCATCGTCATCACCAAGGAGCCCCTCACCCTCATCCCCCTTGGCGTCCTCCTCATCCAAGGAGACCTTCAGCTCCTCCTCTGCCAGCTCGTCTCCCTGTTGGGAGTACCAAGTTGTAAATGGCACAGCAGATGACAAAGATGCATGACACCTTCTGCGGACTGTATTGCAGGGTTCCACCAGGCCGGTCCAGGCACTGGAACAGCATCTACAGTGTTCCGACAGTCTGTTGCACCAAGTTGTGAGCTGCTGCTTGAGCCTCATTATAGCATCTCTCTGCTGCAGTCTGAGGCCACCGCATGAGTGTCATCAGCCACAGCCTCTGCAGGTAGCCCTTGCCCCTAAGGAGCCAAATCTGCAGCCTCTGTGGCCCTGGAAGATTGCAGGCATCTGTGAGTGACTCAGGGTGTGGGCATCGTACACACTCCCCGGATGGCCAGAGATGAATGCATGGGGAGACAGGTCCCAGCTGGGGTGCTGAAATTGCAAGCACCTGTGAGCACCTCCAGCAGTGACTGCTACATGGCCAGTGTTGGCGAGGACAATGTACAATGTGCGCAGTCCAACTGCTCCGCTGCCCAATAAAGTGGAGGAGGACTCAAAGTCTGTGCCGGGGGGGGGGATGGGTGGGTAAGGTATGGAGCGCTTAGTGGCCCTTTAGTGCCTCCACGTTGCTTGTTTGCATGAGCAGGTAAGCTAGGAGCCCGACCCCAATCATATCACTGTGACTGCGTCTGATCTGTCTCAATTGCAAAAGCATGGTCGGTTTATACAGGTGTTCCTAAAGCGTGCCCACTTCCTTTGCTTACCCTGATCCCCATCTTGATTGCCTGTGTGCGGGACGCAGCGCCAGAGCAGCACTTGACAGCCCCCAACCGATAACAGTTGCCTCCGAGGCTGGCCAGCACTTACCTCCCGACAACCCTGCCCCCCCCCGCCACACAGCAGTCACCTCCGGAGCCAGGCATCAGTTGCCCCCGCCGCCCCAGTATCCCTGAGGCCTATAAACAACAGGTGAGCTGTGGAGAACGCTGCTGCTCACTCAGCTGAGTTCCCCCAAAGTGAAGGCCGCCACGTGCATGTTGCCTGCGTGCTGTTGTGAAACATGTCGGTGTGCTTTCCCGCCAACATGGACGGACAATACGGCGGGGTTCCAAGAGCCTGGCAGGATGGCCTTTTAATTATATGCTGATGTATTACAATTAGCTCACCACCGACCGATGGTCGTACGTGGTAATCAGCAGGAGGTTTCCTTGCCCATATTTGACCTGATTCCATGAGACTTCATGGGGTCCAGAGTTGATGTTGAGGACTCTCAAGGCAACTCTGTCCCTGCTGTGTACCACAGTGCTGTCACCTCTGCTGGGTCTGTCCTGCCAGTGGGACAGGACATACCCAGAGGTGGTGGTGGTGGTGACTGGGACAATGTCTGTAAGGTACAATTCCATGAATATGACTATGTCAGGCTGTTGCTTGACTAGTCTGTGAGACAGCTCTCCCAGTTTTGGAGAAGCCCCCAGGTGTTAGTAAGGAGGACTTTGCAGGGTCGACAGGGCTGAATTTGCCGTTGTCATTTCCAGTGCCTAGGTTGATGTTCCTGGCCCTGCTGAGGTGCAAACCATCCAGTCTGCATAGGTCCCTCCTCCCCAGAACTGGTCTCAATATCTCCGGAATGTAAAACCCTCCATTTTGCACCATCGCTCTAGTAACATATTCATAGAGTCATTATGACACAGAAAGAGGCAACTTGATCCATCAAATTTTTGCCAGCTCTCTGTAGAACAATCCTGGCAACCCCTGTCCCCCAATCTATCCCCATAGCCTTGTAAGTTTATTTTCTTCAAGTGCTCATTAAGTTTCTTTAAAAAATCATGGTCTCCACTTCCACCAAACTCAGGCAGCAAGTTCCAGGTCATTATCACTCACTGCATAAAAAAGTTCTCCCTTTCATCCCCCCTGCATCTCTTGCCCAAAAGCTTAAATCTGTGCCCCCCAGTCCTTGTACCATCAACAAAATGTCTAATTTGCAAATATAACCCCTCTATTCAAGAAAGGAGGGAGGCAGAAAACAGGAAACAATAGGGCAGTTAGCTTGACTTCTGTCATGGGGAAGGTTAGTCCATCATTAAGGTGGTTTTCGGCTGGGCACTTAGAGAAACTCAAGGTAATCAGCATAGTTTTGTGAAAGAGAAATCATGTTTAACCAATTTATTGCAGTTCCCTGAAAGAGTAACATGTGCTGCGGATAAACGGGAGCCAGTAGATGTGCTGTACTTGGATTTCCAGAAGGCATTTGTTAAAGTTCCATGTTAGGAAATAGGGATAGCTTAAGTAAATTATGCTTGTATTTTTGGGTGTTAGGAATGAGTTTTAGTTTTAAAATTTAAGTTTGGTTTGTATTTCTGTATCTGTGTGTTGAGGTAAAATGGAGTTTTAGTTTCACTTTAAAAGGCTGCTTGCATTTCTAATGAGATGTTTACGACCCCTATAAAGTGAAAGTAAACACAGGAGTGGGAAAAACAGTGCTGTGGCCTGGCAACAGGGGGGCCAGATAAGCAGGCTCCTCCCACAGACACACACACAGAAGTAAAACAGCAGTTGTTTTGAACGCTGTTTAATTTCAGTTGGTTTGAAGGCAGCTGTGAAGCAGAAGCAGCCTAAAATGGGAAAGATAGCAAGTCCAAAGCTAAGAAAAACCCCAAAAGTCCAGGTAAGTGGAAGAAGAGAAAGTCCAAAGAAGACCTTCTGGTTAGAGGGAGGACAGGAGCCTGGGAAAAGGTCCTGTTAAGTGGAGTTAAGAGTGAGGGGCAGAGAGAAAGGCTCCAAGCTTCAGATTTAAAGTGAGAACAGCTTGCAAGAAGCAAGAAGGTTCAAAGAGACAACTGAAGGTCTGTAATTCTTTGGGGAGGTAGCAGCATAGTGGTATTGTCACTGGATTGGTAATCCAGAGACTCAGGGAAATACTCTGGGGACCTGGGTTTGAATCCCTCCATGGCAGATGGTGGATGATGAGCATGAAACCATTGCCAATTGCAGTAAAAACCCATCTAGTTCATTAATGTCCTTTAGGAAAGGAAATCTGCCATTTTTACCTGGTCTGGCCTACATGTGACTCCAGACCCACAACAACGTGGTTGACACTTAAATGTCCTTTAAGCAATTAGGGCAATAAATGCTGGCTGAGCTGGCAATGCCCACATCCCATGAGTGAATAAAAAAAAAATAATTATTTGCTGTGGGCATGTGAAGCAGTGGTGTACTGCTAAGACTGAATTGGTGGGACAGAGCGCATGGAAGACAGCTTGAGTGCGTATGATGACCCAGGGAAGAGGAACATCAAAAGGAGAGTTCAAAACCCTTGTAGAATGTGTCTGAGAGAAAACGTTGGTTTGGGAGAAGATTTCAAGGCGAGGTCGTGAAGATTGGAATACCTCATGTGAAGGACGGAATTCAGTGAGACTGGTTGGCTCACGGTGTGACAAGCATCTGGGGGGAGTTGAGGAGCGATCGATGGCATCTGCTTGAGGTGGCATCTGTCACTTGGTTTCAGAGTGCGGTGTGTGACCACAGGTGCCAAGGACTGTGTATTTACTGTGAACATTAGAGTATAACATAGCTTTTGTAACTTGTGTTATCCTTCCAAATCTGTATACACCTGTGAAAGTATAGTTATGGGTGAATGAGTTTTGTAATATAGTTCATCTTTTCTTGTTGAATAAATGTTTTATTCTTCTAATAAAAGTTCATCAGCTGACTTCTATGCCTCTGTTCAGTAGCTACTCTCCAAGTGCCTAAACAAACAAAAATGAAAGTTAGGATCTATCAAGGTGGGTTCCACTCTGGGATCAGGCTTGTCCAGGGGTAGCCTTAGCTTGGATCATAACATGCCACATCAAAGGTTCACGTGGAAAATAAAAGCTCATTGTTTAGGGGGTAACATATTAGCATGGATAGAAGATTGTCTGGCTGGCAGAAAACAGTATGCATAAATGGGTCTTTTTCTGATGGCAGGATGTGATGAGTGGAGTCCTGCAGGGGTCTGTGTTGGGGCTTCAACTTTTTAAAATTTATATCAATGATTTAGATGAGAGGATTGAAGGCATGGTAGCTAAATTTGCAGATGACACAAAGATATGTAGGAAAGTATGTTGTGAAGAGGACATAAGGAGATTGCAGACGGATATGTTGAATGAGTGGGCATATTCTTATGCTCCTTGTTAGCTCCCTAAGATCTACCTGCAGGACCTTCATCCCTCTTTCCATGTTGTTGGTACCAATATGGACCACAAATTCTGACTGTTTACTCTCCCCCCTCCAGAATGCTCTGCGGCTGCTCAGTGGCATCCTAGATCCTGGCATCAGGGACACAACACACCATCCTGGAACAGTCGCAAAAACACCTGCCTGTCCCCTAGTTATGGAATCCCCTATCACTATTGCTTTCCCAATCTTTCTCCTGCCACCCTGCACAGCTGAGCTCATGTGATGCCATGGACTTGACTTTGGCTGTACTCCTAAAAGGAACTATCACTCGCATCAGTAGTATACCAGTTGGAGAGCGAGATGCACTCAAGGGGCTCCGGCACTATCTTCCTTGTCCTTTTTGTCCATCTGGTGGTCACCAAATCATGTAACAAAAGTCATCTGCTTCAAATCTCCTGTACAACTGGATCCATATCCGTTCCCCCCACATCACCAAAGGCTGTAGTATGTAAGATAGACTACAGTACCTCAAGAAAGTTATGTTGACAACATGATATCACAGTATCTTTACAGTGCAGAAGGAGACAATATGGCACATCAAAGCTGCACTGGCTCTCTGAAAGAACATTCCACATAGTCTCACTCCATGCCTTATTCCTGTAACCTTGCACAATCTCTCTTTTCAGGTAGTAATCCAATTCCCTTTTGAACACCTCGATTGAACCTGTCTCCACCATCCTTTCAGGGAGTTTGTTTCATACTCCAATCACCCTCTGGGTGAAAAAGTTTTTATTCAAATCACCAAATATAAAAAATACCTGGAAAAACTCAGCAGGTCTGGCAGCATTGGTGGAGAAGAGTACAGTTGACGTTTTGAGTCCTCATGACCCTTCAACAGAACTAAGTAAAAATAGGAGAGGGGTGAAATATAAGCTGGTTTAAGGGGGGCAGGGGGGAGAGAAAGGGGGGGTGGTGGTTGTTGCAACAAGCAAGCAGTGATAGGAGGAGATAACCAAAAGATGTCACAGACAAAAGAACAAAGAGGTGTTGAAGGTAGTGATATTATCTAAAAGAATGTGCTAATTAAGAATAGATAGCAGGACAAGCAAGTACAGATAGTTCTAGTGGGGGTGGGGTAAAATAAGACTAAAAGGGCATAAAAGGTATAGATAAATTATCGGTGGAATACATTAAAAATAATGGAAATAGGTGGGAAAAGAAAAACCTATATAAATTATTGGAAAAAATAAAAAGGAGCGGGAAGAAACGGAAAAGGGGTGGGGATGGAGGAGGGAGTTTAAGATCTAAAATTGTTGAACTCAATATTCAATCCGGAAGGCTGTAAAGTGCCTAGTTGAAAGATGAGGTGCTATTCCTCCAGTTTGCGTTGAGCTTCACTGGAACAATGCAGCAAGCCAAGGACAGACATGTGGGCAAGAGAGCAGGGTGGAGTGTTAAAATGGCAAGCGACAGGGAGGTCTGGGTGATGCTTGTGGACAGACCAAAGGTGTTCTGCAAAGCTGTCACCCAGTCTGCGTTTGGTCTCTCCAATGTAGAGGAAACCACATTGGGAGCAATAAATGCAGTAGACTAAGTTGAAGGAAATGCAAGGAAATGCTGCTTCACTTGAAAGGAGTGTTTGGGCCTTTGGACGGTGAGGAGAGAGGAAGTGAAGGGGCAGGTGTTGCATATCTTGCATTCGTGTGGGGAGGTGCCGTAGGAGGGGGTTGAGGAGTAGGGGGTGATGGAGGAGAGGACCAGGGTGTCACGGAGGGAACGATACCTACGGAATGCCACCGGGGGGGTGGGGGTGAAGGGAAGATGTGTTTGGTGGTGGCATCATGCTGGAGTTGGTGGAAATGGTGGAGGATGATGCTTTGAATGCGGAGGCTGGTGGGGTGATAAGTGAGGACAAGGGGGACCCTATCATGTTTCTGGGAGGGAGGAGAAAGCATGAGGGCGGATGTGTGGGAGATGGGCTGGACACGGTTGAGGGCCCTGTCAACTACCGTGGGTGGAAAATGTCGGTTAAGGAAGAAGGAGGACATGTCAGAGGAACTGTTTTTGAAGGTAGCATCATCAGAACAGATGCCACGGAGGCGAAGAAACTGAGAGAATGGGATGGAGTCCTTACAGGAAACGGGGTATGAGGAGCAGCTTATATTTCACCCCTCTCCTATTTTTACTTAGTTCTGTTGGAAGGGTCATGAGGACTGGAAACGTCAACTGTACTCTTCTCCACCAATGCTGCCAGACCTGCTGAGATTTTCCAGGTATTTTTTATTTTTTGTTTTGGATTTCCAGCATTCGCAGTTTTTTGTTTTTATCTTTTGTTTTTATATTTTTCCCTCAAATCACATTTACTCCTTTTGCCAATTATTTTGAATCTGTGCCCTCTAGTTCTTGATGTTCTCTTGAGCGGGAACAGTCTCTCACTATTTACCCTGTCCATACCCCTCAGGATCTTGATTATTTCTATCAAGTCTCCTCTTAGCCCTCTTTTCTCCAAGGAAAACAGACCCAACCTCTCCAATCTATCCTCATAGCTACAGTTCTTCATCCCGGGAATCATTTTTGTGAATCTCTTCTGTACTCTCTCCAATGCCTTCACATCCTTCTTCAAGTATGGCACCCAGAACTGGACGCAGTACTGCAGATGAGGCCTAACTAGTATCTTATACATGACCTCCTTACTCTTGTACTCAATTCCCCTATTAATAAAGCCTAAGATACTATATGCTTTATTAACTGCTCTCTCAACATGCCCTGCCATCTTCAATGACCCATGTACATATACATCGAGGTCCCTCTGTTCCTGCATCTCCTTTTGAGTATCTCCCTTTATTTTATACTGTTGCACCATATCTTTCCTGCCAAAATGAATCATCTCACACTTCTCTGCGCTGAACTTCATCTGCTAGTTGTCTGCCCAATCCACCAACATATCTATGTCCTTTTGAAGTTCAAGGCTAGCCCCATCACAGCTGACAACATTTCCAATCTTCGTATCATCTGCAACTTTTGAAATCATGCCCTGCACGCCACAGTCTAGGCCATTGATACATATCAGGAAGGGCAAGGGTCCTAATACTAACCCCTGAGGAACTCCACTACAAACCTTCCTCCAATCTGAAAACCAACCATTTATCACTACTCTCTGTTTCTTGTCACTCAGCCAATTTCTTATCCCAGTGCCAAGTGCAACACCTCCGCAAGATCTATCACTGAGAAAGACAAGACCAGTTCCCAAAAGTTGTGGAAACTTCATCATCTCCAAGTCACTATTTTGACCTGGACATACATTGATGCTACTTTGCAGTTACTTGGTCAATATCCTGGAATTCCCTAACACTGTGGTGAGTGTGCCACCTCCATAAGGGCTGCAGTGATACACTTATGACTGCGTTTTAGTGTTGAACAATGCATTTCTTCTTAAAGCAACTAAGAGTAGTAACATTTCAAACCACTGTAAATTAACTGTATGTTTGTGAACTTTAAAATTCCACATTAGGAAAATTCCATAGAACATTTACTATTTGAAAATCCTTTCATCATGAAATACATAGTTATCTGACAGTTAAGTATATACACTCTCTTCTCCTTGAAAACTTGCTGCAAGCAAGATCATTGCTGTAGCTGAGGACTCTAGGATGGTTGGTTGAATGCAACATTCACAGATGTGCTGACATATGGAAGCCAGTGCCAAAGCACCACAACCTGTTGTACAGTGCCAGCAGTATCATGACAGAACAGGTCGAACTGCTGTTAATAGCAGAAATTGTCTCAAATGTGAAGGTATGGTTTTAAAAAGGCCATTTGCATTTTCCTGTTATGAAAATTAAAAGTGACTCAAAAGTGCAATGCCGAGCCTTAATATTCAGTTTCAAGCCATCAACCATTTTCTCTGAAAAGCAGTGCAAAATCAATAATGGTTCAATGAAACAAATGCCACTATTTGAGAGTAGAATTTAGCATGCTGTCAATTTCACTCAACACCTGAGTTTACACTGTAATATTTGTTAAGTATGCAAAGGGTTTGTCCTTTTAGGAAACCAGAGAATATACAATATAGCACAGGAGAAGGATATTCTCCATCATTGCTGCTCAGCTATTAAACTTGCAGAATGTGCACATAAATTGGCAAATGAATTTCAACATAGATAAATGTGAGCCATTACAGTTTGACAAGAAAAATGCAGTTGGATATTATTTAGAAAATAAGAATCTAAATGGGGCAAAGGAGCAAGGGAATGTGGAGGTGCTATTACAGAAATTGCCAACACTTGCATCATAGGTTAACAAGGTCATTCAAAAAAAGCAAACCAGGGCTAATTTCTAGAGGGGTACAATTGAAAAGTAGGGGAAGTTATGCTAAACTTGTATTGAACCTTGGTCACACCAGACTTGAAGTACCGCATACAATTTTGGTCACTATATTGTATAGCGCACTGGAGAGGGGGCAAAAAGGATTTATGAAGATGATACAATAAATTACGGGGGTGTATCTAACAGGAGACAATGAACAAGCTCTCTTTTCTCATGAAAAGAGGGCGGGGGTGGCTTAATATTAAGGAAGGTATGGTAGAGCAGACACGGAAAATGCTAGCGTTAGATAAGGAATGACAGTAAAAGGCTTGAGTGGAGCATAAACTGGTTGAGCCGAATGGCCTGTTCCTGCACTATATATCCTATGTAACCCCACCCTCACACTCCATACCATTTGCCTATCCAATCCTTATTAAAAACTTACTCATTTCCTGTTAAATGTACTTTTTAAATTCCTTTTTGTCTGTATCATAGCAGATAAATATTCATCCATTTGTGTCAAAGTCACAAATGATATCCTATGTGATTGTGAAAAAGGTAAACTATTCCTCATCATCCACAGAGCATGCGGACGGTCAACAAAATGCAGGATGAAAGAGGCGAGACCCCCAGCAGAGGATCAGCGTGCAGACGGCCTTATGCAAGAACCAATGCCTCGTGAGGCTCAGCCTGTTATGGCAGATCACTGCTGACATTTGCATCCTCATGGTGAAAGACTGCCTTCCCAATGGATCAGGACATCCATTGCCAGTGGCTGGCAAAGTGTCTGTCACTGGAGGCCTACCCACACCTGCATCTCACAACACGTGCCTGACTCTTGAAGTTGTGTGATCTCTTATTTCGCAAGGAAATAAAGCAAGGAGATAGGATTGTTAGGGCTGGTTTGTGCTCAGATGAGCATCTCACAACATTTTTGTATGGTGACTATGAGGCATGGGTGCTGAGGGTCATTGAGAGTGCTGGCTGCTCAGTTGGGCACATGAGAGAGAGAGAATCAATGTGGCTGTAAGGTGTTTTGACCTGAGACGCACTGTGCAGGAAAATGACGTACAACTCAGAGTGTGGTTGTTGGCACCTGACAGTGTCATGCCACTAACCTGTCAAGTCCTCCTGCGGTCCTGGATCCTCCTTATTCACTATTCCCAGGTTAAAAGGATACACACATTGTGAGAAGCAGGTGAGGGTAGGCCTCCAGTGACAGACAATAAGAGATCACACAACTTTTCAAGAGTCAGGCACGTGCTGTTCACTTCCTCAGCCACTTCCAACCATCCCTGCTTGGTTGAAGAAGGTGCGCTCTCTCTGTCTTCTGCCCTTAGGAAAGTTCACCTCACTGCAGCCTGTCAGTTCCTCCAAGTGGTCTTCCAGGCATGACTGGGAGACCTAGGGGGCCAGCCTTGCTCGGACTCCCCATCACATTTGTGGGTGCTGCAGCCTAAGAAAATCAAGCCCCGAGCATCGCTGAAGTATGCCATGGTACCTTTAGTTAGAAATCTTTCCTGACAAAATGCAAAATAATTCTGCATGTCCTGCTAATTGGCCAGGAAGCCTGGAGGTGAGCTCCTAATTGGTTTGCTCTGATAAAGAACAATGGGGAGAACTGCTAGTGCATCAATCAGGTTTGAGAGCCGAGAAAGGTCCTGACATCCAAATAAAACTAAGCTGGGAAAGTTCAGCCCAATGCCTTTCAATTACAACTTCTAGTGTACCAGTAATTTCTCCCCAATTTCCCATATTAAACTCATGTCCAACTGAATGACACTAGTGGTTAAATATGGACAGTTTTATGCTTAAAAACCACTGCTAACTAGGAACTGGATTGAGACAGCCCAGGAAATCAAAGAATTGTACAGTAAAGGAGATACCAATTTGTTCACTATGAGTGGTACAATTACCACATCATTTTCTTTTTCAAATATTTGCACATCTTTTAAAGCAGTAATGGATTTTGCTTCCATCTGTTTCTTATAAGTCATTACATATCCCAAAAAGCTCGTATGAAAAAATATTTTTGGTGATGATCTGAAATTTATGCTGACTAGTTACTGAAGTTTTTTGTTTTAAGTTTAAGCTTCATTTATATTTTGTATGTGTATGTCCAGGAAGGGGAAACCTGGGTTTTGGTCACTTTAGAATGTTGCCTGCAAGTCTGTGGACTTGTTTATAGTCCTTCATGTTAATGAGGTTTTGTGACCTTTGAAGTGCTTTAGGGAAGTTAAAGCAAAGAAGGAAAAACTGGGCTGTTGCCCAGCAACAGGGGACCCACAGAGACAAAGAAACAGAGAGCAGTTTGAGTTTAGTTGGTGATTATGCTCTAAGGTGAAGGGAGCAGTCTAAGTCTTTCTCTAGCTGGACATACCAGCAGATTGCTGAGGAAAATAACAAAGAAACATAGAAAAATAGAAGCAGGAGTAGATCATTCGGCTCTTCGGGCCTGCTCTGCCATTCAATATGATCATGGTTGATCCTCTCCTCAAAGCCATACTCCCATCCTCTCCCCATGCCCCTTGATGCCTTTAGAGTCTAGAAATCTATTTCCTTCTTAAATATATTCAGTGACTTGGCCTCCACAGCCCTTTGTGGTAAAGAATTCCACAGGTTCACTACCCTCTGAATGAAAAAGTTTCTCCTCATCTCAATCCTATATGGCCTATCCGTATTCTGAGATTGTGACCCTTTGTTCTAGACCCCTCAGCCAGGGGAAATGCCAGCCCTGCATCCAGTCTGCCCAGTCATGTCAGAATTTCCTACATTTCAGTGAGATCCTTTCTCATTCTTCTAAACTCCAGCAAATACAGGCCTAGTTGGCCCAATCTCTCCTCAAATGACAATACTGCCATCCCAGAAACCAGTCTGTTAAATCTAAGAATCTTAGATGAGTTGCTCTAAAGGTAAAGTAACAGTGAATATCGAGTGAGTTCTGGATCTCAAGGGAGGTATCAAGTTGTCAGCAGTCTACTGGAGAGGGAATTGAAGGGGGCAGGTCCTAAAGGGAAAGGAGAAAAATCCCAAAGGACTTTTAAGTTATGTCAAAGGGCAAGGACAGGAATCTTGTACAAGATTCTGTTCAGTAAGGTTAAAATAAGGAGTTGGGGAAAAGGCTCTGAATTAAAGAAAGAAAGCTGCGGGGAGCAGAATCAAGGCAAAGTGGGTTTGTGAGAAGCCAGAAGATCCGAACAGACAGCCAAAAATTTGGTGACTCCTTACTGCAGACCTGTGAAGCAGTAATGTTCTGTTGGCATGGCTGAGTGTCTGAGAGAGAATGTGTGGAAGGCAAAGCTTGAATGCACATGGCGATCCAAGGGAAAGGAACATCAGGAGGTGAGGTTGAAACCCTGGAGGTGAATCCTTGTGGAAGATGACCAAGTGAAAATGTTGTTTGGAGGAAGATTCCAAAGCGAGTTCTTCGAGTGTTGAGATTGGGAACCCCCATCGTGAAAGACAAAGGGCGGAATCATCCCAGATTTGCACTAAGTGCGGTAGTAGGTGGGGAAAACAACGTTTTACCGACCTACCTAGCACAATGGCGGCTTGTCACGCCATATCATTCCAAACCCACCACATTAATTATGCATTTCTGGGAAACATGCTGTTTTGATGGCGGTTGGGTTTTCATTCACCTGCCATGCCATCACCTCGCCGCTTCATCACGCCAGGAGCTGCATTTAAAGTGCAGCTGCACACACATCTCTTTGTGCTTCCTGCCAGGACTGCTGCACAGAAGACAGGATGGCCCTGAAAAGCAAAAAGACTGCAGCCCCCTGGTTTGGTGACATGTCCCTCAAGCGCCTTTTGGATACCGTGGAGGCCTGCCTTTATGTCCTCTACCCCTGCTCTGGCTGTATGAGGGGCAGCAGCATCATGAATCCAGCATGGAAGGCGATGGCAGCAGTGGTCAGCACCAAAGCCCTGCAAAAGCCACCCAGTGCTACAGGGTGAATGGTCTCAACCATTCTGGCAGGGTAAGTCACTCCCCTCATCACTCTCAACTCACACTCACAAAACCATCACACATCCACAAGGGATCTCATACCTCAAGGGACAACACCACTAACTCTCTCACACACACACATATCCTCTGGAGCTCACGTCTTATTCTGGGTATGGCTCCGCTCATCATACATTCTACAGTGCCATGTGTCCTGCTCAGGCTCTCTCCATCTGTTTCCATGCAGGAGAAGCCTGTTCAGAAGGAAGAAGTCCCAGACAGGGGGGGTAAAGTAGCCCACATTAGGCCCCTCACTCACTTTGAGGACCATGCCATCGTGCTTACTGGTGAGGACATAGTCCATGCCTGTGGTGAGGTTGGTGGCGAACGCCCCTGTGAGGGTCCTGCATTACATCATCCCTGTCTCAATGCAAATGTGAGTACTCTCTCTCCTGCTTTTCACTGTGCTGCCCTGCACTAAAATCTCTACTTTGGTTCACAGGGAACTCTGCCAAGCGACTGACACCCTCAGCCAGCCAGCCCCTCCACTCCATTCAGGTCCTCATCTCTAGCCAAGAGGGCAATTCCTCCATTGAATAGGTGGAAATAAGTAGCTTGGAAGACTCATCACAGCGCTTACCCACGCCCTCCACTAGTGCAGAGACGCACACCTCAGTGGGGCCTAGATCTAGAGCAGACTCAGATTCACAATCTGGTGGTAACTGCACGGACATGTGTCCCCAGCAGGAGGAGGCAGGTTCACCCAAGTTCTCTGGCACTCGGAGGACTGCTGGGGAAGCGACATCTGTGAGGTCCAAGTCATAGGACAAACCTCTGGATTTAGCCTTCCAACTTATCCTGGAGAGTCGGCAGAAGGCATGGGAACATCACATAGAGCTGTTGGAAGCCCTCAACAGAGTGGCTCACGAGTCAGTGGAGTGTGTCTGCCTGCTCTCTGATGAAGCGATGCCCACATGTGTATTTGGGATGGCGGACGCCATAGAGACTCTTGTCCAGCAGAATGCGGAAATGTGTGCAGACCTGCACTCCATTGCAGGAATCGTGGGCAAGTTCCTGCAATGGCAACGGGAGAGGGAAACAGGGCACCTTGATGTCCCTCCAGGTGCTCCTTCCCCTCAAGAAGTCAGGCTGGGGCCCCCGGGCATCTGAAGGGAGGAGGAGTGGCGGCTGGACACCCCTGCGTCATCCACTCAGATATCTCAGAGGCTGTCCTCACCCTCCGAGTTCCCTTTGCCTGAGGCCCTCAATCTCATCCTCTGTCACTGCAGATGGAGCAGCTGGCCAACGAGTGATTCTGGAGGGGGAAGTGTGTGTTTGTGACAGGGCCTTTTGGAGCACTTTCCCATGCAAGAGGATCCTTCCATATCACACTCACCTCAATGTCCTCAACATTTTCAATACTGCCTGCTGGGGTTCGCTTTCAGTTGACCATCTGAGCTGACCTGCATCTCTGCCCATCCACTGATCACATTCCCATGCAGCACCTGTTCTCGCCTACCATGACTCTCGTTTCACTTTCGTTTTAGACAGCATGGTGGTGGTTCAGTTTTCTCATTCACTCCCCTGCCCTTTCCCCTCCCCCAGTCACCCATTTCCTTTCCCCCAGCACTGTTGCTACCCTCCTGCATCACCTTTCACCTCCCTTCCGTGATCGACCAGCCACAACCCATTTCCCCGGGGATGATCAGGTGAACATGCATAGTTCTTTCCTTTCCAATAATCCCGCCCCCATCCACATTCACCTCCCTGACCTCCACGCCCACCCTCAATTCGTTCCCCAGGAGGCAGTCACGGTCTCATCAGAGCCCTCCCTTGCACGTTCACCTGGACATCCCTCAGAAACCCTTCCCCCCCACCCCGGACTCTCTCTCCTTTCCCACTCCTCCGGTACATCTTCCTCTCCCAAACACAGCTGGACCTTCTGCTCCATCCCCTCAATCATTATCCGTTGTGAGCAGGCTGTCAGCGGTGACTTTCCAAACTTCTGTGGGTGCTTCGCAGCAGAGCCACGTCCATGAGAATCCTCCCAGCATGCTACGGACGTTTCTCCAGTGTGCCGTTGCTGTCAGGCTCCAGTATCTTCTGCTCCTCGATGTCCACGATGTGAGCAAGGCCCTGGTGGTAAGTCCCGACTTCTGCACTTCTCACTTATGAAGACGTGTTCTGCACCAGTGTGTTTTCCCACCAACATGGGCGGACAATCCAGCGGGGGGGAATGATTTTGGCAGGCTGGCCTTATAGTGATATGCAGATGTATTACAATAAGGTTCCCGACATCCGATGGCGGGAAACGTGGCCTGCCATTGACAGGCTGAGTGGACGATCGCAAACTGGTTTCACAACGCCGAGAAACCAATTTTTGACCTCGCCATCTTGTTTGTTCACTCTGCCGAAAACACCCAGCACCAGCGGGCACGGAAAATGCCACCCAGAGTTTCTGAGAGACCGATTGGCTCACAGTGTGAGGAGCACAAGGAGAGTTGATGAGAGATCCGTAGCATCTGCTTTGGGTGGCATCGGTCACTTGATCTTGAAGTGTGGTGTGCCCTACCACAGATCACCTATTGGTTTACATGGACTGTACATATAATGTGAACATTAGAGCATAAGATAGATTTTTTGTAACTTGTGCTATTCTTATGAATCTGTATTTATCTATAAAGATATGGTTGTGGGTGAAGGAGTCGTGTAACATAGTTAATCTTTTTCTTGTTTAATGAATGTTTTATTCTTTTGTTAAAAGTACATCAGCAGATACTGTGACTCTGTTCAGTAGCCACCCTCCACGTTTCTAAACAAAAAAATAAAAGTTAGGATCTATCAAGCCAGGTTCCACCCAGAGATTGGACTTCTCCAGTAGTATCAGCTGGGATCATAACAGTAGCTACTTGTAATCTCTTCCAACATACGCTAATGGCAGGTAGTAGGAGGGGCAAAAGAGTCCTGGTTGGCCAAGCGATGGAAAGAAAATTGGAACTTCTACCATCACGATTCATAGCTCCAGATTACAACATGCATGTAAAAATGTGTGTTGCCATAGTAGGCTGGCTCAGTTGACAGGACGGTTGGTATGCATCAGATTGGTGCCAACAGCACGGGGTTCAACATTTCATATTTGTTTGAAGTACCTCATTAGCTGTGAAAGATGCCATATAAAAATATTTATTTTATTTTTTTCTTTCTCTTTGCTCTTTCCTGAATCGAATTCCCATGGCCATGAAGCCAACAGGTGCAAAGCTGCCTCACACCTGCCTCTGCACTGATTAGTGGAAGTTGATATTTCCATTGACTTTCTCTGAACATTAAAAATTAACCCACTCTTGAGCAGAATACTGTGTGTAGAAGTCATTTGCTTCTGGCTACTGTAGTATGGGTAGCCAGCAGTAGAACTCAGATCTGTCAGGTATACGAAGAGTTACTGGTATCTATTATCGAATGTAAATCCCTAAAACAAAGCAAAACCTCATTTGCTGAGTTTAAGGTGTTTAGTCTACCACTTAGTCTGTAGAGGGGATACTACAGCTTTGTTTAATGTATCTCCACAACTGCGTAAGTGTTTTGTAATGAGGCCTCAGCGGTGGAAGTTGGATGCACAGGGGCCCTGGCCTGTCCTGAACCTTGGTTTAGCAAGGACCACTCTTGCCATGGTAGCTCAAAGCCTGCCATTCGACAGATAGGCTTTGTCACAAGGAACTTGCAAGTGACTTCCTGTGTTCCCCATTCCTTGCTCTAAAGAATATCTGCTGGTATATCTTGCTCAGGAAGGTTGCTCCATATGAGGCACCAAGATGGAAGATGGGTAGTCAGTGGGTAGAAAAGTCATAATGGAGCAGTACGTGAAATGCAGTATGAATGGTTTTAAACAGCATGTGGGTTTTTGTCAGTCGGTGATGTTTGCAAAGACAGGAAGCCAGAGGAGGGGTGTTGAGTGGAGAGTTCCAGTTATGATGTGCATTGTTGTGTTCAACTGAGTGTTGACGGAATACTGCAGCACATGGCATCTCATGCTGAATCCTTCGAAAACCACATCCAGTGTAGTCCATCTCCACAATGCCAGTGCCAAAAAGAATGTCATGTCTAAATGGATAGCCACAGACAAAAACATGTTTCCAACCCAACATTCTTGGGACTGACTCGAGATAGGACCAGATGCTCTGGGAACATCTGAAGAAAACAGCAGCAAAGATCAAAATCAGAAACAATCTGCTAACCAAACTTTCTGTATTCATGTGTGGCGCTGCTACTACAACACTTTGGACCTCAGCACTTGTCCTATTATACTCCGTATCAAAGTACTGTGCACCTGTCCGGCAAAGGTCATCACTCACACACACTGTGTGGACACGCAACTGAATGCAACAATGTCTATCATTACTGGAACTATTATATCATATAATATATATGTAATATATACCGTATAATAGCATCCCTGAATTCATGTTATGGACTAATTTCACAGAACATGAAATACCAATATTTAAAAGTAAAGCAAGCTTTTGATTGCTGTAATCACAGTAAAGTAACATGGTGTTTTAAGAATACTGAGAAACAATCCACAATTATTTGTTTGCTTTTCCTCTGAAACTAACATATACAATATACTCCTGTTAATTCAAAGGTACTTAATTTGAATTATTAAGAAGTGAATGGTAGGAAAGTTTTGCTGGGATGTGGTAGGAGTTGTGCAAAGGAAGGTAGTAACTGAGAGGACCGGAGAACCTGTGGACAGGAAAAAGTAGGAGAATTACGTTGGAATGAACAGGCATCCAGCCAGTTTTCAGGCACGTGAAAATATTGGGTTTGGATTGGCAGAGTTTCTCCTGATCATCCACTGTAACTTTGGTGGAAGATTCGTAGACACTCTGGAGAAATAACATTGAAGTTCTGTGTTTTTTTTGTTGGAGCAAACTTTGCAATGTTAGGGAATTACAATGCCTGGTATACACATGAACTAAACTTCATTAGCTTCATTGTACATCAGAAACAAATATCAAGGCGGCGAGGAATAATGCTTTTTAAGTGAATAAAATCAAGTCAGCCAGGAGCACTCATGCCCTACAGACATGACAAAAATGTCTCCATGTTCATTGGTTATTTTTTGCCTTGCTTATATCTGCTAGAGATTAAGGTAAGTAAACATTTACAAAAGTAATTAAGAAAATTATTAAGTCTACATCAACTGCCCAAATTAAAACAAAATGCATTAGACAAACTATTTGCCAGTAATCACCAGTTCATTGTTTTTATCAGCAGGAGCATCAAAAAATTGATAAAATTTGCTGTTGGGAAACACAAATTAAAAAGTAATCAAATGTAGAAAACATGGCTCATTTTTAATAAAGATACTTCAGATCCCTTGTGTTTTACAGGATATTTAAATAAATTAGAAGTTTAATCAGTGGAAATAATTAATTTCAAGTTATGAACAATTCAGTAGTCATAGATACACATGCTTTAAGTATTTATAAAAAATGAACTAGATATGAGATAACATGGTTAAATTAATCAACTTTCTTTAAGTTCTTACTTTATGAGGTACTTTATATTCATATTTAACAGCAACGATATTTCCAATGACAGCCACTTTTACTTAAATATTACAATATACTAATAGGTTGTTCAGTCCAACCAATCCCAGTTGGTGTTTTAATCCTCCACTCAAGCAGTAGTCCAAATCCCATGTCCTCTCTATTCTCTATCTCTTTATCTTCTATAACCTGTCTAACCTATTAATAGTGGACATTGTCTTTGCTTCATTCGCTAACTCTAAAAGCGAATTTTGCAACCTGCCATTCATACGTAAAAAGTATTTCTCCTGATTTTCATTCCAAATCTTTTACTTTCAGTTTTAATCTATGTCCTCACATTTTAGACCCCACTATATAAAGTTTTATATAGATTTATTACTACATCTCAACTTTAAATACTATACCTCTTGCCATAATACCCAGCATATGTCCTTATTTATTTGAGGTGCTGCTTTGATGTTGCGAGCTTCAAAGACAAATCTTTCTGTTCTTTCGCATCATCTGACCATATCCCAATCAAAATATAAGACTGGCAAGTAATAAACTTTCCAAGCTTGGCAAAAATATCATAGGTTATGATCACATCAGTGTTTAGAGAGTGGTGAATAGCACACAATTTACTTTCAGCATCTTAATTTCAAAAAGAGCACTGATGAAAAAAATAATATAGCTTAAACCAAGAGTATGCAATTTGAATTTACTGTGATGAGAACATGATCAAGAATGAAGAAAAGAATGAGTGTAAGGGAAAAAGAGAGACAGGGAGATAACAGGAGAAAAGGAAAGAATACACATAAAGCAAAACCAAAAGAGGAAAATTTCAGCAATATATAGTGGCTGTAATATATTCAAAGTCAGTAACTTAAAAATTTACAAAGAATTCTCTTTTAGATAGGAACACAAATGTACCATAAATTTCCATGCAGCAGAAATACACAAGGAACCACGGTCAACAGAAATTTTGTGTAACCTTTATTAAATGTGCTTAATGACTAATTGATGTGTCAATCACTTGTTCATTTGATCAGTCAGAAGTCAGCAATCCTAAAATTCAATATAGTGGAAAACAAACAGAAGGGCCCTGTAGCAATGTACACAATCTGCCCCAACATAACGTTTGCCAGCTGTAACACTAACAAAATTAACAGCGGATGGATTAGTACCAGACGCTAAGCAGCCTATTACAAAAACAGCCTATCCCACTTCAGAAACTACTAACTTTAAACAAATCCAAAGAAGCCTTGCACACTATAGAAGGCATAATCTTTTAAGAAAATCTGTTAAGGCACATTTGTTATTTGGAAAAAAATAAATGCTGTTTCACAAAGTGCTAAGAATTCAAATTTTATCCATTATAGCCACCACCTTATTCCTAAATACTTTACTGCATTGGTTATGTAATAAACAAGTACATGTGCAATATAGGTGAACATCAGCTGAGTTGGTTGCTATATTTGATATTGGGAAAAACCAATGTACTAAAAGCCTCAAATCTTTCTGATAAATCTGTAAATCAGTCAAAAATAGGTTCCAGAAATCTCTCATCACTCAGAACACTGGTCGACAGTTGCAAAGGCAGTTGATAAACAGCAGTCAAGGAGTAGCGTTATTCTAGTTCACCCAAAAGAAATGTAGAACTCAGCCATCTTCCATAAGGTTCAGATACATACTGCACATGTTACATGTATCTTTTATGTCAGACACAGTAAAAAGAAAACTACTGGACAGATTCCTGCCAAATGAAATCTTAACTAATAAAACACATAAACAAAACACCTTTCCCCCTAAAAAAGAACCAGCGCTCAATATTCTTGAGCCATAGAACAGATACAAAAGATGTGGACCAGGGAGCTATTTTCTCACACCCAACAGCAGTGTGGTGAAACACTAATAAACCATTTGTGCATTTCCTCCAGAATGAAATATTTTTGATGCATGTCCTTCAACTGGGATCTCAGCTATTGACAACAATGATCCAAAACATGTGCAACAAATGTCAAGATCCTCCTCTGAATTCACTACATCTAGATTGCACATCAAAGCATTTCCATTACATGAAGCTAATTTGATATAATAATTTTGAAAAATGAGTAAAGAGACAGCCTATGTTTCATTAGAAGAAAGAAGGAAGACTCCAGTGCCATTAAGGGCATCATAATTTAAACCTTCAGAGGTTCTTACACATAAAATACACAGTAACTGAAGAAACCTATGGTCTACTGATGGATGACTAAAAATCCACAAATTCCCAGGATCTGATGGCTTACATTCTAGGGTTTAAAAGAGATGGCTACAGAAATAGTGGATGCACTAGTTTGGACCTTCCAAAATTTCCTAGATCCTAGAACGATTCAAGTGAGTTGAAAAATAGCAAATGTATCCTTGCTATTCGACAGAAATGACAAAACAGGGATAGACCATTTGGCCTGGCATCAGTAGTAGGGAAAATGCTGGAATCTATTATTAGAGATGCTGCAAAAGGACACCTGGGAAAAGCAGAGCGCAGTCAAAAAAGATTTATGGAAGGGAAATTGTGTTTGGCAAATCTGCTTTTTGAGGTTGTAGCTAGCAGGGTAAATAAGAAGGAACCAGTGGATACAGTGTACTTGGATTTTCAAAGAGCATTCAATAAATTGTCATAGGAGAAACTTTACACAAAATTAGTGGTTATGGTGGTGATACATTAAAGGGTCAACTTGTGTGCAACCTATGCAGGAATATGTGCATTGCTGCATGACTGCACAGCTTAGGGAGAACATTGCATACGAGTTGCAAATTTGAAAAGGTAAAAAAAAAAGCCTTAGACACTTATCTTGCATTAACAATAATTGGATGAATAGAGGAAATATAGATCCCAATAGGCCTTACTCTGAGGCACTAAATGCAAACAGTTGACTAGGGGAATAAGATTTCTAAGATGACAGGAATGGAGATCAAAGTTCTATAGTGTCTGACTTGGTAGAATTAATCTTCAAGTCCAGAGCACTGCACTTTGATCAATGCAACAATCTTCAGCCAGAAGTGCAGAGTGGATGAATAATCTCGACCTCCTCCGGAAGTCCCCAACGTCACAGATGCGAGTCTTCAGCCAATTCGATTCACTCCACATGATATCAAGAAATGACTGAAGGCACTAGATAGTGCAAAGGGTATGAGCCTTAACAATATTCCGGCAATAATACTGAAATTTGTGCTCCAGAACCTGCGGCACTCCTAGCCAAGCTGTTCCAGTACAGCTATAAGACTGGCATCTAGCTGGCAATGTGGAAATTGCACAGGTATGTCCTGTGCACTAAATGCAGGACTAATCCAACTTGGTCGCTGCTCGCTGACGCTCAATTTGGATTCCGCCAGGTCACTCAGCTCCTGACCTCATTACATCCTTAGTTCAAACATGGACAAGGAGCAAAACTGGAGTCAAAGGGAATCAGGAGCAAATCTCTCAGCTGGTTGAGTCGTACCTCACACAATGGAAGATGGCTGTGGTTGTTGGAGGTCAATCATCTCAGTTCCAGGCCATCACTGCAAGAGTTCCTCAGGCTAGTGTCCTAGGTCCAGCCATCTTCAGCTGCTTCATCAATGACCTTCCTTCCGTTATAAGGTCAGAAGTCAGGATGTTCACTGATGATTGTACAATATTCAGCACAATTCGTGACTCCTCAGATACCGAAGCATCTATGCCCAAATGCAGCAAGGCCTGGACAACATCCAGGCTTGAGCTGACAAGTGGCAAGTAGGATTCATGCGACACAAGTGCCAGGCCATGACCATCTCCAATAAGAGAGAATCTAACCATTGTCCCTTCACATTCAATGGCATCACCATCATTAATTCCCCACCATCAGCAGCCTAGGGGTTGCCGCTGACCTGAAACTGAACTGGGCCAGCCATATAATTACCATGGCTACAAGAGCAGGTCAAAGGCTGAATATTCTGCGACAAGTAACTCACCTCCTGATTCCCCAAAACCTGTCCAACATCTACAAGGCACAAGTCAGGAGTGTGATGGAATACTCTCCACTTGCCTGGATGAGTGTAGCTCCCACAACACTCAAGAAGCTTGACACTATCCAGCCCGCTTGCTTGATTGGCATCCCAACCACCAACTTAGACCTTCACTTACTTCACCACCAACACACAGTGGAAGCAGTGTGTACCACTGCAATTCACCAAGGCTCCTTCAACAGCACCTTCCAAACCCATGACCCTCTACCTAGAAGCGCAAGGGCAGCAGATAAATAATAACACCATCACCTGCAAGTTCCGTTCCAAGCCAGGCACCATCCCCACTTGGAACAATATTACTGTTCCTTCACTGTTGAGGGATCAAAATGCTGGAATTCCCTTCCTAGTATCATTGTGGATGTATCGGCATCAGATGGGCTGCTGCGGTTCAAGAAGGTGGCTCATGACAACATTCTCAAGGGCAATTAAAGATGGGCAACAAATACTAGTCTTGCCAGCAACACCTAAATCCCTCGAAAGAAAATAAATTGCCAGATACTTTTAATTTTCTATCCATTGTTGGGTATCACCTTTATATCTGTGGGCTTGCTGTTTCCTCTTCCAACAGGCTTTATCATACATGTACATTTGTACATTAAAATTCATCTTCCAGCCCTTAGCCCATCTGCTTAATTGGCTCAGTTCTTCTTTGTATCTTGTTTAGCTTATGCTCCTTACCTGGTAAATTGGCTTGATATCATTGGCAAGTTTTATATTGCAAGTAGTAAGATGCGTCAGAGTCAAGCAGCTGGACGTTCAAAATCCTACAGAGCCTTTAATCTGGGCAAGCAGGGAGTACTGCATTGTGAAAAATGTCATTCAGATGAGATGCTTAACTGAGTTCTTATCTGCCTATTCCAGTGGCACTATACAAAGAGAAGGATTCTTCTGCTGTCCATCCTTAAAAAGCCACCAAAAATCGGTTAATTATACCTGCATTTCACTGCTAATTGTAGGATCTTACTGTGCACAAACAAGACAAACTTGCATTTGAAGTCACTGCATCTCAACCTATTTCACTGCACATGAAGTACTTTGAAATATTTGTTTCAGAATGTGAAAAGACAAAGCCAGACTTCCTTACTATCATCCAAGTCTTTCTGTCTGAGCAGCAGGAAAACCAGTACAGAACTATACAGAATTTCACTAGTTACTTCCCCATTCAGAGCTTTATCCTTTGTGACAAGATTTTATCCACTGACAAGTGTTACGGACAGGGAGAGTTAGTGGGATAACTTTTCCCCTCTCTTCTCACCTCTAAGGTGCCTGCAACAAGATGCGTTTTAGTGGGAGTGTTTAAACCTTTTTTCTGTTATGATTTTCAGTAATAAGTATGAAGCAGGCTTTCGGGTAAGTTTAAATAAAAATAAAGGATAATGTTTATTCACCCTACACCCCAAAATGTAAACACAACTAAACATACTCTCTCATGCACGCAGATATGGACACAAGTAAAAATGGATTCTAGGTACAAAGTATGTACTTAGGTTATTAGCACAAGAAAATACAAGTAGTAAATAATGTATCAAAATTTCAGTCCTTTAAAAATGCATGTGTAACTGGCCTGGATAGACTCTCTCTCGTGGTTCTGTGGATGAATGGAAGTTAGAAGCCTCTGGATCTCTAGTCGAAGTCATGGCCAAGTTTCGTAAAGGCAAAGCTTTGCAGGTGAAAACAAATTGGTTCCTCTCTCTCACTGCCTGGATTGACTGGCTATTAGGAAGAGTTCTGTTCTTCTTGTTGGAGGATGGTCCACTTTGTCCTGTTGGTTTGCAGACTGCTCTGTCCCTCCCTGGTTCTGGGAGTAAAAGAATTTGTGATCTGAAGTCGGTTTTGCTCATATGGCCCCCTGATCAATACCTTCATTGTCCACGAAACTGATTCAAGACTAGAAGCCACTGCTACACAATGGGGTTTTAATGGTGGCTATTTACACCTTCTAACAATGAATTGTTTTCTCTGTACCTTTCTTTAAGGCTTGAGCTCGCAGACACTGCAATGATTTAGAGTTTTGATAAAAATCAAGTCAAAAGGAGGGTAAATTCATAAGTAGTTTCACATTGCGAATATCCATTCAAGGATACTCCACCCACCAGCACTTACATTTTAAGAACTTTCCGGAAGCATGTTCAGGCATTCTTTGTGCAGAAATCACAGAAGGTCACCTGACACTTGGCAACCATCTTGGTCTGCTTTACCACTTTTTAAAGTCAATTTTCAAAAGTTCACATTGACTGATGTCCACACCTTGGAAGTGAGGAATATGATATCCTTGAATTCGTGACATGGCCATCCTATAACCCAGTTCCATTCAAAGTAAAATATGTATTAAATTCATGAATCTTAACCTTCTTTATAGATCTCAAATGTAGAACTTTATCAAATGTTTCTGAAAATCCAAGGAAATTATGTTTGCATACTGAAGATACCAAGGTGATTTTCACTGAATTTGTGTTCTCTTAAATAAATTTGCTTTTTGTGAGAAGTAACGAAAATCTATGAGTAAACATGAAAAGATTTTTAAATCTGTCATTAAAATTAATCTACATTGTAAATAAAACAGGCAACATTTAGCGTTCAGAGTTTTGGGATTGAAAGCCGATTTAGCACAAGAACATTTCAGCAAATTGAGTCATGGCCAACAACACTGTTAAGTGTAGAAGTAACTCAATATTTTTGTTTTATTAATAAAATGCAGAAACTTCATGAATTAAAGAAACAAGTAGATTTTAATGTAAAAAGAAATTTTGCTGAAATGAATCTACTCCTTTCATCAATATATGTACAATTGTGTGGGCACACAAAATGTGACTTAGAATAGAAAGAAAAGCCCCAACAAATTCAACTATAAATAAGGTGTACTTCTAACTGTAACATTTGGCTATTTTTGGAACAGATAAGCTTGTTCGCAAAATTGCTTTATCAGCTATATAAAATATTGAATGGCATGGCATTACACAGAAAATTGCCTTTAATTTGGAGTACTAAGAAACAACAATGGTCCAGATTTTGCAGTAGTATTGACAGCAAAACTATCAGCATTGCCATCATAACTCCGTGGAAACTCTCAACAACTTCTGGTGTCTGCACATGCACTGATAAACATGGAAATCCAGAAGTTCTATGAGTACTCTATGCTTCTCCATAGGCTGCGCTGTTGGAGCCAGGAGACTGCAAATAATTAGAAATCACTGAACTGACAATTAAAAATCACTGAGCTGAGAAGAACTTGTCTTTTTATGCTTTTAGTCTTGCTGAAAAACCCTTGAAAAAGTTACACCTTGTCAAATGAGGTGTAACTGGCTTTTAATGGCATACTAAATTCATAACATAGGAGGCAATGGCATTGTGGTATTGTTGCTGGGCTAGTAATCCAGAGACCCAGGGTAATGCCCTGGGGACCTGAGCTCGAATCCCACCACAGCAGATGATGGAATTTGAGGTCAATAAAAATCCAGAATTAAAAGTCTAATAATGACCACGAAATCATTGTCAATTGTTACAAAGACTTATCTGGTTCACTAATGTCCTTTAGGGAAGGAAATTTGCTGTCCTTACCCGGTCTGATCTACATGTGACTCCGGACCCATAGCAATGTGGTTGACTCTTAAATGCCCTCTGAATAAGGGCAATTTGGGATGGGCAATAAATACTTGCCTAGCCAGCAATGCCAACATCCCATGAATGAATTTTTTTTTTTAATTACTTTGGAGAAACCTCTCTGGCTATAGAAAACTAATTTTCGATTTGTGGATGATTAAATTTCTCCACTATGTTAAAAGTTATTCCACATTTTAAAAGAAAATAAAGTTTGTTTATGACAAATCAGCTTCTCCCTTAATCCCACATGTATATCCATTTTTTCACTTTCTGTAAATTTAATTAAAAGTGAAGGATAATCTGTGCATTTTACTTCCTGGTTTGCTGTCTGTGAGAATACTTGAATGTGAATGGCTGCTTACTCTGATGATGACGACATCACTTTTACATGACACTTGGGATGGATTTTCCCTTCCAGACACTGAGCATACTTGCGTTGGGAGGCATGCGGGGCTGCAATTTCAAAGTTGCCAGGCCATTCCTGTCACCACCATTTTCCATGGAATAGGATAACATGGTGGATCATGACCCGATATGCACTTAGTGACCTCAGGTTCACAATTTAAATCCCTGCTGGAAATTCAAATTTCCCTTTTGATGGCATTTTCTCTGAAGGGGATGGGTTACTGAAGGCTGTGGGAATGCCACCTGGGAAGTTAGTTCCTCAACCTTGGAGGAAACCTGCTGTGGAGTTGGGAACCTATTGACAGGTACATTTAAAAGATCTCATCAATGTCCTCTCAAATCTGCCCCCGTCCCTTCATTTTCCCAAAGCTTCCTTCAAACCTCATTTGCGCTCCACCCTCTCATGCCCCTTCCACAGCCCAAAGTCTTTGAGATGCTCCTCATCATGAATGCTTGACTATGTTCCAAGAATGGTTAGTGGCCTCAACTCAGCAGGACTCTGTTTACACACTTGCAAAGGGGAGTTCCAACTTTGTTTAATTGATTGTAATAAGTCACTCTTTCGTGGGTTTAGTTTTCAATGCCTGTTTATTTATTTATACATTCATTCATCCACCCGATGTGAGCTTCTGGGTCAGCATTTATTGCCCATCTATAGTTGCCCTTGAGAAGGTGGTCGTGAGCTGCCTTCTTGAACCGCTGCAGTCCATGTGGTGTAGGTACACCCATAGTGCTGTTAGGAAGAGAGTTCCAGGATTTTGGCCAGCGACAGTGAAGGAGCGGTGTTATATTTCCACATTAGGATGGTGAGTGACTTGGAAGGGAACCTCCAGGTGTTGGTGTTCCCATCTATTTGCTGCCCTTATTGTTTTAGATGGTAGTGGTCGTGGGTTTACAAGGTGCTGTTGAAGGAGCCTTGGTGAATTCTTGCAATGCATCTTGTAGATGGTACACACTGCTGCTACTGTACGTCGGTGGTGGAGGGAGTAAATGTTTATGTGCTTGTGCCAATCAAGCAAGTGGGCTGCTTTGTCCTGGATGGTGTCAAGCTTCTTCAGTGTTGTGGGAGATGCACTCATCCAAGTAAGTGGGAAGTATTCCATCACACTCCTGACTTGTGCCTTGTAGATGGTGGATAGGCTTTGGGAAGTCAGGAAGTAAGTTGCTTGTCGTACGATTCATAGCCTCTGATCTGCTCTTGCAGCCACAGTATTTATATGGCTAGTCCAGTTCAGTTTCAGGTCAATGGTAACCCCGAGGATGTTGATAGTGTGGGATTCAGTGAGAGTAATGCCACTGAACATCAAGGGGCGATGACTGGATTCTCTCTTGTTGGAGATAGTCATTGCTTGGCACTTGTGTGGTGAGAATGTTACTTGCCACTTGTCAGCTCAAGCCTGGATGTTGTCCAGATCTTTCTGCATTTGGACATGGACTGCTTCAGTATTTGAGGAGTCGAGAATGATGCTGAACATTGTGCAATCATCAGCGAACATTCTCATTTCTGACCGTATGATGCAAGCAAATTCATTGATGAAGCAGCTGAAGATGGTTGAGCTGAGGACACTAGCCTGGGGACCTCCTGCAGTGATGTCCTGGAGCTGAGATGACTGGCCTCTAACAACCAGCGGAGAGTTTTCCTCCATTGACAACAGTTTGGCTAGGGCTCCTTGAAGCCACACTTGGTCAAATGCAGCCTTGATTTCAAGGGCAGTCACTCTCACCTCACCTCGGGAGATCATCTCTTTTATCCATATTTGAACCAAGGCTGTAATGAGGTCAGGAGCTGAGTGGCCCTGGCAGAACCCCAAACTGGGCGTCAGTGAACAGGTTATTGCTAAGCAAATGCCGCTTGATAACATTGTTGATGTCCCCTTCCATTGCTTTACTGATGATCTGATGAGGCGGTAATTGGCCAGGTTGGATTTGTCCTGCTTTTTGCGTATAGGACATATCTGAGCAATTTTCCACATAGCCAGGTAGATGCCAGAGTTGTAGCTGTACTGGAACAGCTTGGTTAAGGGTGCAAGTTCTGGAGCACAAGTCTTCAGCACTATTGTTGGAATATTGTCAGGGCCCATAGCCTTTGCAGTGTCCAGTGCCTACAGCCATTTCTTGATATTATGTGGAGTGAATCGAATTGGCTAAAGACTAATGTCTGTGATGCTGGGGACCTCCAGAGGGTGCCAAGATAGATCATCCGCTAGGCACTTCTGTTTGAAGATTGTGGCAAATGCTTCAGCCTTTTCTTTTGCACAGATGTGCTGGGCTCCTCCATCATTTAGGATGGGGATATTTGTGGAGCCTCCTCCTCCAGTGCGTTGTTTAGTCCATCACGATTCACAACTGGATGTGGCAGGCATGCAGAGCTTAGGTCTGATCCATTGGTTACCTCTATCACTTGCTGCTTATGGAGTTTGGCATGCAAGTAGTCCTGCGTTATAGCTTCATCGGATTGACATCCCATTTTTAGGTATGCCTAGTGTTGCTCCTGGCATGTCCTCCTGCACTCTTCACTGAGCCAGGTTTGATCCTTGGTTTGATGGTAATGGTAAGGTGGGCGATATGCCTGGCCATGAGGTTACAGATAGTGTTAGAGTACAATTCGGCTGCTGCTGATAGCCCACAACACCTCATGGATGCCCAGTCTTGAGTTGTTCGATCTGTTCTAAATCGATACCCATTCAGCACAGTGGTAGTGCCACACAACATGATGGAGGGTATCACCAATGGGGAGGAGGGATTTCGTCTCCACAACGACTGTGTGGTGGTCACTCCTACTGATACTTTCATGGACAGATGCGTCTGTGGCATCCAGGTTGGTGAGGTCAAGTATGTTTTTCCCTTTTGTTGGTCCCCTCAATATTTGCCGTGGACCCGGTCTAGCAGCTATGTCATTTGGGATTTGGCTAGCTCCGTTAGCAGCAGTGCTACCGAGCCACTTTTGGTGATAGGCATTGAAGTTCCCCACCCAGAGTACATTCTGTGCCCTTGCCACCCTCAGTGGTTCCTCCAAGTGATGTTAAATATGGAGGAGCACTGATTCATCAGCTGAGGGAGGGCGCTATGTGGTAATCAGTAGGCAGTTTCCTTGCCCATGTTTGACCTGATGCCACGAGACTTCATGGGGTCCAGAGTCGAGGTTGAGGAATCCCGGCTGTATACAACTGTGCCGCCACCTCTGCTGGGCCTGTCCTGCCAGTGGAACAGGACATAACCAGGGATGGTGGTGGTGGTGACTGGGACATTTTCTGTAAGGTATGATTCCATGAGGATGACTATGTCAGGCTGCTGCCTGACAAGTCTGTGAGACAGCTCTCCCAATTTTGGCACTAGCTCCCGCATGTTAGCAAGGGTGGCTTTTGCAGGATTGACAGGGCTGAGATTGCTGTTGTCGTTTCCGATGCCTAGGTTGATGCCAGGTGGTCTGTCCAGTTTCATTCCTTCTTTATTACTTTCTAGTGGTTTGTTACAACTGAGTGGCTTGCGAGGCTATTTCAGTGGGCACTTAAGAGTCAACCACATTGCTGTGTGCCTGGAGTCACATGTAGGCCAGATCAGGTAAGGACGACAGATTTCCTTCCTTAAAGGACATTAGTGAACCAGATGAGTTTTTACAACAATTGACAGTGGTTCCATGGTCATCATTAGACTTTTAACTCCAGATTTTTATTGAATTCATATTCCACCATCTGCCATGGCAGGATTCGAATCCGGGTGCCCAGAGCATTACCCCGAGTCTTTGGATCACTAGTTCAGCATTAGCACTACGCCATCACTAGGGCAAGATTAAGAGGTATGAAGAGGATTAAAGCTTTTTTCATTGATGCAATGAATGGCTGTGGTTGACTGACACTTTTATAAGGTTATAAGGTGAGCGTTTTTTCTCATAGATGAGTTTCAAAGCATGCTTGCTTTTCTTGTCAGTTTCAGGAGAATTTCAAAGACTTGCTAGCTGTTCACTGGTTCTGTACATATTGGCTACTGAGTGGGTATGGAGGATGCATGGGGGCATGGAACGGACATGGGATATGGAGGGGTGGTGGGGCGAATGAGGGGTGGTGGGGCGAGTGAGGGGTTGTGAAGCAAATCGGAGGGTCTGGGGTAAATGGGGTGGGCATGGGGCAAATGGGGTGGGCATGGGGCAAATGGTGGAGCATGGGGTAATGCGAGGGCATGGAGTGAGGGTGGGGGGGGGGGTGAAGGATGAAGGCTAGTTGGCTAACAACCACGTACAGGACCAGGGCAACATCCCAGCGAACCAAGGCAGACCTTCTAAACAGCCCATCTTGCCAACTGCACAGCTCAGTTGCCACTGTGAACCTGCTTCTGGGGCCGGTGTTCCTGATTCCAGCCCACCCCCTGGCTCCCAGAGATGAAAATATCTTGGGATTTCCCGACTTTTAGAAGTCAGGCACACAACATCAGGAAATGGCCCAACACATCATTTATGACTCTGAGGGGAATATCTGGCCCTTGGGGTCAGATTCATATCAGCACGATAGGAGAAATCCATGTCACAGGCATTGTTGAAAATCCAGGTCAATATTTTATGTAGTTAATAGATCGGAATGTACTTTAACACTTCTTTTTCCCATACGTCTTGCTGTCAAATACGCACATGGTATACAATGGTAAACATAGACTTACACGGAGAACTCAAAAGCCGCTCAAAATGAAACAAACACGATTGACATTTTGCTGAAAAGAAAGACATGTTGCCGAAGCTTTTTGCCTTACAGTCATTAGGTCAAATGGAAGAATGCCAAATTTCAAACAATTTATACTACAAGAGAAAAGGATGCTGATGAGGTCGACTCTGATTGGCCAAGGCACTGCCATGGAGAATGCAATGGGGAACTATAACCTTCACAAGTTCTCGGGTAATTCAAAAAAGGGGCTAGGCTTGAACATTTTCCTTTTGTTTGCATAGAATGGGTCCCTGCGTATGAATGTATGTCATTTCTAGCGATTGTAAATGAATCATGTTACAAGCTCAACTGATTATCTCAAATTGGTAACAAAAACAGAAACAGAAATACCTCAAAAAACTCAGCAAGTCTGGCAGCATCGGCGGAGGAGAGCACAGTTGACGTTTCGAGTCCTCATGACCTTTCAACAGAACTAAGTAAAAATAGGAAAGGGGTGAAATATAAGCTGTGTTAAGGCAGGGGTGCAGGGGGTTGTTGGGACAAGCAGCCACTAATAGGTGGAGATAACCAAAAGATATCACAGACAAAAGAACAAAGAGGTGTTGAAGGTGATGATATTATCTAAAGGAATGTGCTAATTAAGAGTAGAAAGCAGGACAGACAAGGTACAGATCCCCACCCCCTTTCTGTTTCCCCTTTTTTTTTCCCAATAAATTATAAAGATTTTCCTTTTCCCACCTATTTCCATTATATAAAAAAAAACCCACTAGAGCTATACCTTGAGTGCCCTACCATCCATTCTTAATTAGCACATTCGTTTAGATAATATCACCAACTTTAACTTTAACACCTATGTGTTCTATTGTACTATTGTCGTTGACATCTTTTGATGATCTGCTTCTATCACTGCTTGTTTGTCCCTACAACCACACCAACCCCCTCCACCTCTCTGTCTCTCTATCTCTCTGCCCCCCCACACACACACCTTAAACCAGCTTATATTTCAGCTCTTTCCTGGACTCGAACTCAAGTTCTGTCGAAGGGTCATGAGGACTCGAAACGTCAATTCTTTTCTTCTCCGCCGATGCTGCCGGACCTGCTGAGTTTTCCAGGTAATTCTGTTTTTGTTTTGGATTTCCAGCATCCGCAGTTTTTTTGTTTTTATTAAGGTACAGATAGCTCTAGTGGGGGTGGGGGAATACTAAAAGGTAGAGATAAACAATGGGTGGAAATACATTTAATAATAATGGAAATAGTTAGGAAAAGAAAAATCTATATAAATTATTGGAAAAAACAAAAAGGAGAGGGAAATAAACAGAAAGGGGGTGGGGATGGAGGAGAGAGTTCAAGATCAAAAATTGTTGAACTCAATATTCAGTCCGGAAGGCTGTTAAGTGCCTAATTGGAAGATGAGGTGCTGTTCTTCCAGTTTGCGTTGAGCTTCACTGGAACAATGCAGCAAGCCAAGTACAGACATGTGGGCATGAGAGCAGGGTACAGTGTTGAAATGGCAAGCGACAGGGAGGTTTGGGTGATGCTTGCGGACAGACTGAAGGTGTTCTGCAAAGTGGTCACCCAGTTTGCGTTTGGTCTCTCCAATGTAGAGGAAACCGCATTGGGAGCAACGAATGCAGTAGACTAAGTTGAGGGAAGTGCAAGTGAAAAGCTGCTTCACTTGAAAGGAGTGTTTGGGCCCTTGGAGGGTGAGGAGAGAGGAAGTGAAGGGGCAGGTGTTGCATCTTCTACGGCTGCATGGGGAGGTGCCGTGGAAGGGGGTTGAGGAGTAGGGGGTGATGGAGGAGTGGACCAGAGTGTCATGGAGGGAACGATCCCTACGGAATGCTGCCGGGGGGGTGAAGAGAAGATGTGTTTGGTGGTGGCATCATGCTGGAGTTGGCGGAAATGGTGGAGGATGATCCTTTGAATGCGGAGGCTGGTGGGGTGATAAGTGAGGACAAGGAGGACCCTACCATGTTTCTGGGAGGGAGGAGAAGGCGTGAGGGCGGATGCGCGGGAGATGGGCCAGACATGGTTGAGAGCCTTGTCAACCACTGTGGGTGGAAAACCTCGGTTAAGGAGGAAGGAGGACATGTCAGAGGAACTGTTTTTGAAAGTGGCATCATCAGAACAGATAAGACGGAGGTGAAGGAACTGAGAGAATGGGATGGAGTCCTTACAGGAAGTGGGGCATGAAGAGCTGTAGTCGAGGTAGCTGTGGGAGTCGGTAGGCTTGTAATGGATATTGGTAGACAGTCTATCACCAGAAATTGAGATAGAGAGGTCAAGGAAGGGAAGGAAAGTGTCAGAGATGGACCATGTGAAAATGATCGAGGGGTGGAGATTGGAAGCAAAATTAATCAATTTTTCTAGTTTTTATCTCAAATTTGTTGCTAGTGCAGCTATTAGCACATACAGGATTGTTCAAGAGATGCTGCCCAATTGCAAAATCACATCTAACAGTACACATTTTTATTTTGAGTTTTGTAATTGCAGACTGGTTGAGTACGATCTGTAGTCTGCCTATTACAAACAACCGAAGGATCATGCTGTTTGATTCGAGCAGCCTACCGCAGGAACACATGACCCATGTTCCTGGCATTGCACCAGCACTGAAATTCATACACGATGTTGCTCAACTGTATAGTAGGCAGAATGTCTTTTTGAAATGCTGGCAGTATCCTGTCAATGGAAAATAGCCACTGCATATTAGCGGCATGAAATGCCTTGTTTAACCTGTTATTCAATCAGCACCCTTTCCTCCTATGGTATAAATTGTTGTGATCATTTGAAATTTGGCAATCTTGCATTTGTACTGATGAGTGCAAGCTTTGGCAAAGTGCCTCACTTTTCTGCAATATTCAAGATATGTACTACCAGATGACTGTACATATTGCATAGATTTCTATTGAACTCTTCTATTGATCTCAGAAGGAATATGAGTTAGAAAAACAACAAAAGCTTTATTTATACTGATCTTTAGCTGCAACCTGCAACATCAAGATAAAAATATCAGAATTTTTAAAATTAAAAAGCTGGGTGCTGGATGTTCTTGACTATTGCAAGTCTTCCTGAAGTTAGTAAGTGCACTGCATGAGTGAAAAGTTGGTAGGAATATGATATTGTCACTCACACACAAGGATAGTTTCTGTGTATTGATATTATGACATTACGAAATAATTAACGCACGGGGGCCAGAATGGCAGTCATTCTTGAATAGGAAGTCCCAAGTGCAACTAATGAATTTTCTGAAGATACAAATTACAAGTTAATCATCACTTATAACTGACAACTGCAGTACTGCATCCAAAGGAAAACATATTACTAGGTCTACATACTCCTACACAACAAAAACAGAATTGAAGGGTCATGAGGACTCGAAACGTTAACTCTTTTCTTCTCCACCAATGCTGCCAGACCTGCTGAGTTTTTCCAGGTAATTCTGTTTTTGTTTTGGATTTCCAGCATCCGCAGTTTTTTTGTTTTTATCTACATACTCCTACGTTTAGGCTGTTATTGTTTTAAATGTCACATGCTCAGAAGTCACGTGACCAGAAAGGACTACTGCCTACAACTGTAGATTTCCTCCTAAGGGCAAAAGTCCCAAGTGGAAGACACCGCTGGGCAATTATAAAAGATTATTAGCTTGGGATGTCAACCACTCAGGATTGTTGCTCAGCTGATGTCAGACACTAGTTACTTTCACTGCTACACTCACAGATCCTTAGGCAGCAGATGTCCTTGCTGCACAGAAGAAAGAAATGACATTAATTAATGAAGGAAATATATGCACACACTAAATACACAAAAATGTGAACTATTTCCATTACACATTTTTGACTAAGAGTTGCACAATTTTGTTATTATTCCCTTTCCTGTCTCACACTATATAAAAGTTGCAAACTATTCTGGATTTAAAATCAATGCCTAGTTTTGGAGGGGTTAAAAATTTTTTTTTAAAACTTTGAAAGAAGGATTTAGGGATGTCATCTTAATATTAGATTATTACTAGTTGGCAGAAATTGTAATTGTCTATTTAAATAAAGTTCAAAATTAACTTTACAACAAACAGTAGGAAATCTATGGATAACATTTTTGCCCATCAATTGTCCTTGTACATAATATTTGCCCAACAAGGATTAAGGGCTGCAAGTATGTGTAAGAATAAATCAACACAAGTAGCTTTTGAAACCATAATATATCACGGCATTTCTGAAAGTATTGAACATTTTAAGAAAAATATTAAAAGCATACAAGGAGGATATAGGAAAAAAGAATTTAGGAGTAGCAGACTCAGGTGTGGAGCTAACACTATGGACCAAATGTACATACATTTTTGCATTTGATTCAATGATTTTTTTATCTGAGCTTGCTTCTGTCAAGTGCCTTTGGATGTTTTTCTATGTTAAAGGGCTTCTATAAATCTAAGTTGTTGTGTTTTCCAAACTGACAAGTTTTAAATTTTAGTTATATTTTCATTTTACATGAAATTTAGCTGTTCTAAAAATGATAAATCCATAGGGAAAATCTTTGATTTTCTTATTAATGATATATCATATGTACACACCCAATTTCTTACTTCACTGGTTCCTTATACATTTCACCTTCCCAGATGTCTCTACAGGTGATTCTCAGACAGTGAATTACAACGTGCAACAATTAACACACCTACAGCATGGCACCGTAGAAATTTTCTGCCCCAAGAAGCATGCAGTCCTGCAGGGCAGGCAAGCTTTGTTCAATCTGAGTCCATATGCCACCTCAGTACTCCGCTAACATGCGAAGAATCCTTTATATGGGAACACAGCCAAAGTATTTAACTGAGTATCTAAGTAACGAAATATCTGAACATTCATTTTGCAATTTCATAAATGCTGACATTAAATTTATCTACCAACAATCACGAAATATCATGTCCTGATTCATGTTTTTCAAGTATATTAAATGCTATTGACTCATGGAATGCAAGACCTCAAAGATGCTTGTTTTCATATGATGATTAGAAACTGTCATGGGAGGTATTTCATTTCAAAGAATGTACTATCAGTACAAGTTTGACAAAGTTGTGATGGGCGAATGGCCTCTTTTGTGCTGTAAACTTCTAACAGCCCGCATGGAATGCTCCTGGAGAAGATGGGGTGAAGGAGGTTTGAAATTTATGTAGATGTGGAAATAGGCTTGTAGACGATTAAGATAGGGAGGCCAACTAGGAGAATAGTAAGAGGGGCTGTGCCTCAAAAAACAATGACTTACACTAAAGGACATTTGACTCTCATTATGCCACCACAATCCCAATATCTGATGTACAAACTGCAAATTGGGCTATAAAACATAAATCAATTAATACTTGGAACTTCTTTAGAAGATAGAGAGGTGCTGCTGATGATAGAGACATTAACTAAGGTTAGGCTCAGAGCAAGGTCTTCTAAAATGGAAAAGTGATGGGAGGAAACCTAATTATATGTTATACTTAATGAGAATGTCCTTATAAGGTTTTCTCCTACAAGGCGATGGCTAAAACCAACTTGTACATGAAAAGTGAATGAATGAGGGAAAAAAAGAGATGCATAAGCTCCATCTTACTTCCATAGTCTTTTCCATGTAGGGGAGTTTAATTTCAGAATAAAAAACCTGCAGGTATGAGTTTCACAAACATCTTGCAGGTTTAAATCTTTTTTTCATTCATTTGGGGATGTGGACATTGTTAGTATTGCTGGCATTCTTTGTCCGTCCCTAATTGCCCTTGGGAAGGTGGTGATGAGCTGCCTTCTTAAATCACTGCAGTACACGTGACTTACATGGCTGTTCCAGTTAGGTTTCTGGTCAAAGGTGACACCTGTTATGTTAATAGTAGGGGTTCAGCCAAGACAATGCTGTTGAATGTCAAATGGAGATGGTCAGACTCTCTTGTTTTGGAGATAGTCATTCCCTAGCACTTCTCTGGTGTAAATGTTACCTGTCATGCATCAGCTCAAGCCCAAATGTGGTTCCAGTCTTACTGCATGCAAGCACAGGCAACTTCATTATTGGAAGGGCGGGAATGGAATTGAGCACTGTGCAATCATCAGCAAACATTCTGACCTTATGATGGAGGGAAAGTTAATTGATGAAGCAGCTGAGCATGCTTGGGCTTAGGACACTGCACTGAGGAATTCCTGCAGCAATGTCCTAGGACTGAGATGGTTGGCCTCTAGCAACCATCCCCACCTTCCTTTGTGCTTGGTATGACTCCAGCCAATGGAGAATGTCCCAATGTCCCATCCCCCCAGAACCCTCTCTTCTCATACCTTTTCCTATCACCCCAACCCAATTCCTATTAACTTCAATATTACCAGGACTCCTTGATGCCACACTTGGTCAAATGTTAATGGTAGTAACTCTCAACTCATCTCTGAAATTCAGGTCTTTTGTCCATTTTAGGCCAATGGTGTAATGAGGTCTGAAGCCAAGTAGTTCTGGCTGAACCCAAATTGGCGCAAGTTATTGTTGAGTAAGTGTCACTGGATAGCACTGCCGACGATGCTTTCCATCACTTTGCTGATAAGTCAGGGCAGCTTGAAAGTCAGTAACTGGCTGGATTGGATTTGTCCCCTGGACAAAACATATTTCTTAGGTTCTCTTCCCCTACCCTTCGCTATAATCAAAGGAAAAAAGGTTCTTCCATTTTACCTGGCATATACCTACATAATATTTGTCCTGGAACAGCAGTGCAAACTTCAGCATTACAGCTGGATTGCTGTGAGAGCCCATTAATATTGTTGTATCCAATGTGTTTGAAAAGCAGTTCTCCCGGTGTCCTAGCAACATACCTCCTTCAACTACAATTAAAAATAAATTAACTCATAATATATGATTTTCTGTTTGTGGGACCTTAAGACACTTAAATGGGTTGCTACAGCTGTTTATACAACAGTGACTACACCTGAAAAGTAATGCATGTCTGCAGAATGTGATAAAGTACATAAATGCATTTCTCTGATATACTTACTTCTGACATAACTGACTGAAAAGTATTCTTGGAACCAATGGTCCTTTTCCTGCTTCTTTCATACTATGAAGGAATAAATACACAGCTGAGGTCAAAGATCCAGGGCTAGGGAGTATTATCATCAATGGATCCTGCACATAAACGAAAAAGAACAATATGAGAGTGTTATAGCACTACTTTCATTCTTACCTGCATTGTAAATTACAAGTATTTAAGAGTAATGTCAAATCATTTTTCTTTGCTTATAGTGGGATGGAGAACATAATATGAGAAGTAGTTCTTTCAGCCCTTTGAGCTTGCTCTGCCATTTGATATAATCATGGCTGACCTTATACTTCAGTTACACCTTTTCGCAAGATCGCAATATCTCTTATTTCCCTTAGCATCCAACAAATGAGCATTCAGAGCTCTCTGGGCTAGAGGATTCCAAAGATCCACAGTGAAGGAATTTTTCCTCATCTCAGTCCCCTTATTCTGAGACTGTGGTCCCCAGTTCCACAGCCAGGAGAAACATCCTGTCACCATCTAATGCAAGAGTACAGATTAGTGTACAGTTTACTGTAACTTGACCAAACTTAAGGATCAACCAAATTTCACGTAACTGCGTGTTTCTCATAACTGAAAAACTTTTCAAAGCAAAATCATGCAGAGACGGAGGGGAGGGCTGGGTGGACACACAGAGATGGAGGAAGAGGGCCAGGCGGAGAGGCAGAGATGGAGGGAGAAGGCCAGGCAGACACCCAGAGGTGGAGGGAGAGGGCTGGGCGGGCACGCAGAAACTTCCAAATGCTGTAAGCTGTTTTTCACAAATAAGGAAGATCCTGGGCAGGAACGAACCTTGAATTGTTACATAAAACAAAAACATCTCCAGACCATGGCATGTCCAGCTTTGAGATTCATGGATGATTAACAAACTACTGAAAGAGAGGAACTGGAAACAACTCTCGCTGGAATGTGCAAATTAATTAGTGTGAAAGAAATGAGAACAGCTGGACTAGACAGCCATTATGAACAGCTTACCAGCAGGCGTGATGAGCAGCTCTAAGCATAAACAACTGATAAAAGGCAAACACAAATAATTAAGCCCCTGAAAGTTGCCTTGAAGGCCAAGATAGGATGTTTCAAGGGAATTGTGGCATTAATTATAGGAATAGCATAAGGTAAGGGAAGAGGATGTAACAGGCTGATTGATCAAGGACAGAAAGTATATGCAATGTCTCTAGAAGCTCATGGAACATGGATAACATGAGACTGGTTTTACCCCATGGTTTAGACAAAGAACTGGATATTCCATTTGGGAATTTTGTATTCAGGAGAACATTTTAAAGACAATAATGCTCAATCAATATATCACCCAGGTCCAGCCCTGAAGAAGAGTATACAAGTGTTGTAAGAAGATACTCGGGGTTGCAGCTCACAGAACTTTTACAGCACAGGAGGTCGTCATTGAACCCATCATGTCTGTGCAAGCTTTTCAAATTCACCTAGTGCCATTTCCCCTCCTCCTCCCTGTAATCCCGCACGTTCTTCCTTTTCAGATAATGATCCAATTCCTCCTGGAATTTCTCAATTGAAGACTTGTAATTAAAGAGCTACACTGAATTGATGGTGAACTGACCACTTGTTCAAGTTTGTATGAAGTGGGTTATAATCCTAGCCGTTTTTTGGGACTATTCTGGATCAGGCGTACTCCTCAGATGATCACTCTCACTTAAAAATGAGAAGATAGGCCTCAGACATTTAAATGGGTCTGGAGAACTGATCCCACTCTCCCTGAAAGAAAGGAACCAGCAGAAAATATTACTGTCCTCCATCAAAACAAACAAGAACATGTTTATATCGCTTTGGACCAATGAAATCAACAAAATATTTCTGCATTGAGTAGGCATTACTGAAACCAATAGTGGTGGTTTAATAAGTGATGACTTATTAATTAAATGGCATGGATCACAATTAGCCATGTATGTTTTATATACTTCAAGCATGCAGGGCCATCAATATAAAGGAGTTAAATTCCAGAAAGCTGTTCTGGCACCAAAATGTGCTTGACCTATACCCTCATGAGCTTCTATTACAGCTGTTCTCATTTTGACTTGGGGGTACTTCTTGGTTTCCTCGAGGGCAACTTAACTAGTAAAATATCAGCAGAGGATTCATAGTAAAAGTACTTCGAAGGATATCCTGGTGGATTCTCTTTTATTGGATTTAATAGACAAATCAGTTCCCCCACACAAAAACAAAAATACCTGGAAAAACTCAGCAGGTCTGGCAGCATCTGCGGAGAGGAACACAGTTAACGTTTCGAGTCCGAATGAACCTTTAACAGAACTAAGTAAAAATAGAAGAGAGGTGAAATATAAGCTGGTTTAAGTGGGGTTGGGACAAGTAGAGCTGGATAGAGGGCCAGTGATAGGTGGAGATAACCAAAAGATGTCACAGACAAAAGGACAAAGAGGTGTTGAAGGTGGTGATGTTATCTAAGGAATGTGCTAATTAAGGGTAGAAAGCAGGACAAGCAAGGTACAGATAGCCCCAGTGGGGGTGGGGTGGGGTGAAGGAATCGAAAAAGGCTAAAAGGTAGAGATAAAACAAAGGATGGAAATACATTTAAAAATAATGGAAATAAGTGGGAAAAGAAAAATCTATATAAATTATTGGAAAAAAAAGGGGGGGGATCGGAAAGGGGGTGGGGATAGAGGAAAGAGTTCATGATCTAAAATTGTTGAACTCAATATTCAGTCCGGAAGGCTGTAGAGTGCCTAGTCAGAAGATGAGGTGCTGTTCCTCCAGTTTGCATTGAGCTTCACTGGAACAATGCAGCAGGTCAAGGACAGACATGTGGGCATGAGAGCAGGGTGGAGTGTTGAAATGGCAAGCGACAGGGAGGTCTGGGTAATGCTTGCAGACAGACCGAAGGTGTTCTGCAAAGCAGTCACACAGTCTGCATTTGGTCTCTCCAATGTACAGGAAACGGCATTGGGAGCAACGAATGCAGTAGATTAAATTGAGGGAAGTGCAAGTGAAATGCTGCTTCATTTGAAAAGAGTGTTTGGGCCCTTGGACGGTGAGGAGAGGGGAAGTAAAGGGGCAGGTGTTGCACCTTCTGCGGTTGCATGGAAAGGTGCAGTGGGTGGGGTTGAGGTGTAGGGGGTGATGGAAGAGTGGACCAGGGTGTCATGGAGGGGCCCTGCAGAATGCCGCCGGGGGGGGGGGGGTGGGGGGGGGGGGCGGCGGGGCGGGGTTGAAGGGAAGATGTGTTTGGTGGTGGCATCATGCTGGAGTTGGCGGAAATGGCAGAGGACGATCCTTTGAATGCAGAGGCTGGTGGGGTGATAAGTGAGGACAAGGGGAGTCCTATCATGTTTCTGGGAGGGAAAGGAAGGTGTGAGGGCGGATGCGCGGGAGATGGGCCGAACACGGTTGAGGGCCCTGTCAACCACTGTGGGTGGAAAACCTCGGTTAAGGAAGAAGGAAGCCATGTCAGAGGAACTGTTTTTGAAAGTGGCATCATCAGAACAGATGCGACGGAGGCAAAGGAACTGAGAGAATGGGATGGAGTCCTTACAGGAAGCAGGGTGTGAGGAGCTGTAGTCAAGTAGCTGTGGGAGTTGGTAGGCTTGTAATGGATATTGGTGGACAGTCTATCATCAGAAATTGAGACAGAGATGTCAAGAAAGTGTCAGAGATGGACCATGTGAAAATGATGGAGGGTGGAAATTGGAAGCAAAATTAATAAATTTTTCCAAGTCCAGACGAGAGCATGAAGCAGCACCGAAGTAATCATCGACGTACTGCAGAAAGAGTTGTGGGAGGGGGCCGGAGTAGGACTGGAACAAAGAATGTTCCACATAGCCCATAAAGAGACAGGCTTAGCTGGGGCCCATGCGGGTACCCATAGCCACACCTTTTATTTGGAGGAAGTGAGAGGAGTTTAAGGAGAAATTGTTCAGTGTGAGAACAAGTTCAGTCAGACGGAGGAGAGTAGTGGTGGATGGGGATTGTTTGGGCCTTTGTTCGAGGAAGAAGCGGAGAGCCATCAGATCATCCCGGTGGGGGATGGAGGTGTAAAGGGATTGGACGTCCATGGTGAAGTGGAGGCAGTCGGAGCCAGGGAACTGGAAATTGTTGATATGATGTAGGGTGTCAGAGGAATCACGGATGTAGGTGGGAAGGGACTGGACAAGGAGAGAGAGAATGGAGTCAAGATAGCAAGAAATGAGTTCCGTGGGGCAGGAACTGGCTGACATGATCAGTCTGCCGGGACAGTCCTGTTTGTGGATTTTGGGTAGGAGGTAGAAGCGAGCCATCCGAAGCTGGGAGACTATGAGTCTGGAAGCTGTGGGAGGAAGATCTCCAGAGGAGATGAGGTCAGTGACAGTCCTGGAAACAATGGCTTGATGTTCAGTGGTGGGGTCATGGTCCAGGGGGAGGTAGGAGGAAGTGTCTGCGAGTTGACGCTCAGCCTCTGCGAGATAGAGGTCAGTGCGTCAGACAACAGCACTACCCTTGTCAGCGGGTTTGATGACAATGTCAGGGTTGGACCTGAGAGAACGGAGTGCAGCAAGTTCAGAGAGAGACAGGTTAGATCTGTTCCCCATCCTGATTAGCTGCCCTTTTTGCCCATGTGATAACATTAACTTTGGCAGGCCCCTCTCAAGGGGGTGTCATGCAGACTGAATGATTCGACTGTTCATCTGCAAGACTGTTGCCCTTTGAGTGTACTGTACCAGTGATATGCCCGTTTAGATGAATAATCTGAAAATTTTGTTTTCTCGTCCTCAAACAGAGAATGTCCTCCCAAAATGACTTATGATTTATGGGTTTACCCCTATGATTGATAAAGCCTTCCTGTTCCCAGAACACTTAAGTCCTGGTTGTATCTTCGTTTACAATACTCACTATCTGTACAGATCGATGTGGGTTTATTAAGGTCTGCCTTTTCTAAAATATACCATAGTGCTGCTGCTTCAGCATACTGTGTTGTCTTATGGCCAAGCTGTATGAATAGTAATTCTTCTGGTAAAAAGAATAGGAGTCTAGAAAAGTCCCTACTACTTTACCCATCCCAGCTGAGGATTGTTGGGATGTCCCGTTTTTAGTCATCAGTGATGACCCATCACAGTAAATAACCTGATGGCGTTTTGTAAGTGATCTCATAAGCACTTGCTTAATTCCCTCCTCCATGTCAGCAACCTCCATGATGGGGTCGGGGTGGGGGAGGTGGTGCTCTGAGCCCATGCCTGAGGATAGGATTTTAAAAATGAGTGTAGAATCATTCTGAAATGATGCCCATTTATCATATCAGATCTGGGTAGCTTTTTTCTCATCAGAAGCCATCCTCAGTACTGATCTCAAATCTGGTATCTCAGTATAGATGGGAGTGGGATGTTTCCCTTGAACAGGTCATGCCTTAATGAGGCATTGAACTACCATTGTCATGATTCTCTTTTTTTAAATGTGCCTTCTCTCAACATTGGAAAAATTATAAGGATTGAACTGAAAAAGCATAATGTGAATCTCATTATGTAAAAACAGCAGCTGCCACTTTAGGGGACATCCTCATGTGAATATTGAGAGGCTCTTGTAAGCCCCTTTGCTCTAGGTCTACAGCCTTTTGTCCAGCATGGCATAATGCTGCGGTTTGGAGTAATCATCTGGTGAAAAAAGTGAATGATCCATTCACCACCTCGTCCATCCGGGGTTGCTGAGAGTTCAGCAAAGATTGGTGTTAAAGAGTTAATAAAGTTCAGGAATCCTAAACGTGCTTATATGTTTTGTATCTCCTTGCCCTGAGGATTAGCTTCAATAGTGCCATGGGCTCTAATGGCTCCATCGGTATCAAAACCTTCTATCTCGAAGACCAACTGCCTGACCTTGTGGACTTTTTGGGATAGGATTATTTGCTTTAATAAAGCAATTGTTTGAGTTTCCTAAAAGAGAGGCTTGGCCAATTCCAACAGCGTTTGCCATTTTGTCATGATCTAACCTTGGTTAGGATTTATACTGATCTTTATAAGAAATTTCTAAACTTCAATGTGAAATCAAGGGAGTTCTGATCTACAAGGCCGGATCAGGGACTTGTTGTCTCTAGATACTTAAATCTGCATTTTGGTACCACTGTCAGTAAAACACTCCTTCTATACTTAGTAATCTAAGGAATACTTTTTAGATATAAAGATAAGTATAGGTTTCTGTATCAACTCAGGCCCCATGTTGGCACCAGCTGAAGTGGATTATAACCCTAGTCCATTTTTGGGACTATTCCAGATCAGGTGCACTCCTCAGATGATCACTCTCACTTAAGGATGAGAAAGACAGGCCTCACAGATGCTTAAATGGGTTTGAAGAACTGATCTAACTCTCCCTGACGGAAAGGAACTACCAGGGAATATTACCTCCACCAGATAGCCCTTTTAACAAATTTTAGCTAGATTATAACAACCCAGATATTATAAAGGTCTTGGCATCTTTCCTCAACAACATGCCTACAAACAAACCAGAACACAGCAGCAAGCCAAACACCATCTCAACACTCCGCTCACATCCAGGTGTTGTAGGAAGTGCACCAAGAATGGATTCAGATCTGAAATAAGTTCAAAAAGATTTATGTTTCCACCCACATCCTGAGTTAAGAAGGCCACTCTATTCAGAATCATTGGCGGTTGAAAGAAGTGCAAAATGTCAGAAAATGCTGGCAATCCTCAGCAGGACAGTCAGCATCTGTCAAGAAAGAAACAAGTTAATGTTTCAGGTCGATGACCAATAGTCCACCTTTCCATGCAAGCATAGCAGATGCAACACCTGCCTTTTTACCTCATTTCTCTTCACCATTCAAAGCCCAAAACATTCCTCCAGGTGAAACAACAAATTATATGTCCTTCTTTTAATTGATTGGGTAATTGCTTTGTGGAACACCTTGCTCAGTGCACAAGCATGGCCCATAGCTTCCTGTCACCTGACATTTTAATTCTCAGTGCTCTCTTGTTGACCCCTCTGACCTTGGCCTCTTGCAATGTTCCAATGAAGCTCACCGTAAGCTTGAGGAACAGCACCTTATGTTATGATTAGACACTTTAGAGCTTTCAGATTCAACAATTAGTTCAACAACTTCAGACTGTAACCTTTGCCTCCTTCAGTTTCCTGTTCCATAAAGGTTTTAGTTTTGGTTTCGTTTTTCACTTGTTTCTATTTCTGGATGACAGCTGTTCATTATTCTGCCATTCACACCTCCTCTGGATATATCTTTTGTTTCTTTACTTGTTCCTTTACCTTTGGCCTTTCACCATCAACTCTTTTGTCATTTAATCTTTCCTGTCTTCAACTCTATCACAGACCTTCCTTTTTGTTCTTTGTCCCTCCCCACTTTCACTTGCTTAAAACCTATGACATTTCTAACTTCTCCCAGCTCTGATGAAAAGGCATTGACCTGATACATTTTAATTCTGCTTCTCTATCCACAGATGCTACCTGGCCTGCTGAGTATTTCCAGCATTTCTTATTTTAATTTCAGACTTCCAGTGTACATAGTACTTTGCTTTTGTAAACTATTGTTAGTTAACATTGAGAGCCCCTGGGTGGTGCTACCTGACAATGTCATACATGGTCAAACAGTCTCCTGATTTGTGGCTCCAGAAACATGGCTTGTTGGCACTGACTTGGATCTTTTGCTATAGGAAAGAGTGTGAGACAAAACCGAGCCCAAGACATGCACAATAAGGTCTAGCACCAAGGATCCAGTGCAGTTTGATTGAGATGTGGTAGCTAGTTTTCCACTGGCTCTTTTTCTGAATTTTCTCCTGAGTAGCACAGAATATCCTCGTTAGTTTGTACCAAGGCAGGCATTTTTCATGGCCATCAACCATTGTGTAAACTGGTGCATTGATTGCAATGATTAAAGGCCATTGATTGATTTGAGATTCACAACTTGGAAGGTATTGGTCAGCATCAGATGATGCAAAGCATGGAAACTACAAGAAAATGGAGAACAACCAGGAAAGCAAAAGGTTTGGTCAGTTAATAAGGAAAGGAATTCAACAGCACATAGTAATGACAACAAAAAATTAAGAATTTAATTTCAAAATTCTGGCAATGATTGCACTAATAAGAGTTGAACACAATTAAGCTTTGATTACTCTCAGCTGTTTTGAAAATTTTATTTTAAAAATACAAACAATTAAAATGTTTAAAATTGCTTCCTACTTTATAGACAAGGCTTGTCCAACTCCTGGCCTGCAGGACATAACCCAGCTCTTAAAGTCTCCATATCCGCCCCATGGGATCACTGTTCAAATTACCACAAGTTGCATGAAAGATCTACAAGGATCCGTTCCTCCAATCAGAGACCGAATCTCTCCTGCATTTGCGGCTGATAGGCTCACTGGTGAGCCTATCAGCAGCAAATTCAGGAAAAAAATCAGTCTCTCATTGGACAAACAGCGAGTAGTGTGAAGGTGAATGGCTGCTCCCTTGTTTTCAGAGTGTACGTTATCTCCTGATCTCCTGCACAGGCACTGGCTGAAGGAGCAACGGGCCAAGAGGGCAGAGCAAGTGGGGAGGCCACGAGGAAAAGCAGAGCGCGAGAGAAGAAACCAAGGGATCAGGAGAGGATCCGTAAGCAGAGTGCCACGCAGGAAGCGACAAGGTCCGGCAACTGGGGAGGCCCAGGAGCGGCTGGAGGTCAGGTAGGTTCAGGAGCGGCCAGAGGTCGGGTAAGCCCAGGAGCAGCCAGAGATCCCCCTCCCCAAAAAACTATCCACAAAGCAGGTCAGGCCAGGAGGAAAATCCAGGCTGAAAGGCAACCCGTGTCTGACCCCTGCTTTTGTATGAATTCTTTGGAGGCCAGCACGGAATGTGCGCCACCAGAAGCGAATGTAAGGTTGGTGTTTGTTTCACCCAACTCCTTAACTAAGGCCTGGTCCCTACCACTTCCCTGATGACCCTGGGGCCTAGTCTGTCTCCCTCTAGCGCTGCTTAAGTGAAAAGAAAAAATAAAAGGTTTTATTAGTGAACTTTGCAACTTGGCACATTTTAATGGGCATTTTTATTAATTATTTAAAAAAGAATTATGCTTTGACATTGATATTTTTAAAACTCATACTTAATGTTGTATTAAACGTGATCTTACTGAAATTTGATCATTGACCCCTTGAATGAGGAAAAAAATTTAAATGTGGCCCTCCAACATGAAAAGGTTGGACAAGCCTGCTGTAGGCTAACAAATAATGTGAAAAAAGATTAAGATTCCACAAATGAAGGATGCAACTTGTAGATTTTTAAAAATTAATTTACGGGATGTGGGCATCACTGGCTTGGTCAGCATTTATTGCCCATCCCTAATTGCCCTTGAGCAGGTGGTGGTGAGCTGTCTTCTTGAACCACTGCAGTTCCTGTGGTGTAGGTACATCTACAGTGCTGTTACGGCGGGAGTTACAGGATTTTGACCCAGCAACAGCGAAGGAACGGCGATATAATTCCAAGTCAGGAAGGTGAGTGGCTCGGAAAGGAACTTCCAGGTGGTGGTGTTCTCATTTATCTGCTGCCTTGTCCTAGATAGCAGCGGTCGTGGGTTTGGAAGGTGTTACCTAAGGAGTCTTGATGAGGTTCTGTGGTGCTTCTGGTAGATGGTACACACTGCTGCCACTGCTTGTTGGTGATAGAAGGAGCGATTGTTTGTGGAAGGGGTGCCAAGCAAGCAGACTGCTTTGTCCTGAATGGTGTCAAGCTTCTTGAGTATTGTGGGAGCTGCACTCAACCAGGCAAGTGGGGAGTATTCCATCACACTCCAGACTTGTGCCTTGCAGATGGTGGACAGACTTTGGGGAGTCAGGGGGTAAGTTACTCGCCGCAGAATTCCTAGCTGCTGGCCTGTTCTTGTAGCCACAGTATTTATATGGTTAGTCCAGTTCACATTCTGGTCAATGGTAACCCCCAGGATGTTGATAGTGGGGGATTCAGTGATGGTAATGCCATTGAGTGAAGGTAATTCTGTTCCTGGCTGAGGGGAAACAAGCTCTGACATATTCAATGGCTTTGATACAGCATTAGGATCAAAGGTAATTTGGTCCCAATTGATGATGCACACCAATGTCAATAAAAGGTTAAAAACAAAAAAACTGCGGATGCTGGAAATCCAAAACAAAAACAAAAACAGAATTACCTGGAAAAACTCAGCAGGTCTGGCAGCATCGGCGGAGAAGAACCCGCATGGGCCCCAGCTATGCCTGTCTCTTTATGGGGTATGTGGAACATTCCTTGTTCCAGTCCTACTCCGGCCCCCTTCCACAACTCTTTCTCCGGTACATCGATGATTACTTCGGTGCCGCTTCATGCTCTCGTTGGGACTTGGAAAAATTTATTAATTTTGCTTCCAAACTCCACCCCTCCTTCATTTTCACGTGGTCCATCTCTGACACTTCCCTTCCCTTCCTTGATCGCTCTGTCTCAATCTCTGGTGATAGACTATCCACCAATATCCATTACAAACCCACCGACTCCCACAGCTATCTCGACTACAGCTCCTCACACCCCGCTTCCTGTAAGGACTCCATCCCATTCTCTCAGTTCCTTCGCCTCCGTCGCATCTGTTCCGATGATGCTACCTTCAAAACATGTCAGTTCCTCTGACATGTCCTCCTTCTTCCTTAACCGAGGTTTTCCACCCACGGTCGTTGACAAGGCCCTCAACCGTGTCCGGCCCATCTCCCGAGCATCCGCCCTCACGCCTTCCCCTCCCTCCCAGAAACATGATAGGGTCCCCCTTGTCCTCACTTTTCACCCCACCAGCCTCCGCATTCAAAGGATCATCCTCCGCCATTTCCGCCAACTCCAGCATGATGCCACCACCAAACACATCTTCCCTTCACCCCCCCTATCGGCATTCCGTAGGGATCGCTCCCTCCGGGACACCCTGGTCCACTCCTCCATCACCTCCTACTCCTCAACCCCCTCCTATGGCACCACCCCATGCCCACGCAAAAGATGCAACACCTGCCCCTTCACTTCCTCTCTCCTCACCGTCCAAGGACCCAAACACTCCTTTCAAGTGAAGCAGCATTTCACTTGCATTTCCCCCAACTTAGTCTACTGCATTCGTTGCTCCCAATGTGGTCTCCTCTACATTGGAGAGACCAAACGTAAACTGGGCGACCGCTTTGTAGAACACCTGCGGTCTGTCCGCAAGAATGACCCAAACCTCCCTGTCGCTTGCCATTTTAACACTCCACCCTGCTCTCTTGTCCACATGTCTGTCCTTGGCTTGCTGCATTGTTCCAGTGAAGCCCAACGCAAACTGGAGGAACAACACCTCATCTTCCGACTAGGCACTTTACAGCCATCCGGACTGAATATTGAATTCAACAACTTTAGGTCGTGAGCTCCCTCCCCCATCCCCACCTCCTTTCTGTTTCCCCCTTCCTTTTTTTTCCAATAAATTATATAGATTTTCCTTTTCCCACCTATTTCCATTATTTTTTTAAAAAAAAAATTTTTTTACATCTTTTATGCTCTCCCCACCCCCACTAGAGCTATACCTTGAGTGCCCTACCATCCATTCTTAATTAGCACATTCGTTTAGATAATATTACCAACTTTAACTTTAACACCTATGTGTTCTTTTGTTCTATTGTTGTTGACATCTTTTGATGATCTGCTTCTATTACTGCTTGTTTGTCCCTACAACCACACCAACCCCCTCCACTTCTCTCTCTCTCTCTCTCTCCGCCCCCCACACCCACACCTTAAACCAGCTTATATTTCAACTCTTTCTTGGACTCGAACTCAAGTTCTGTCGAAGGGTCATGAGGACTCGAAACGTCAACTCAATAAAAGGTTCCTAGGTGCTTCACACCATGTCCCTTCCCCAGAACTGTGAATCTAGCTTAATTCAACTTTAGCAATCTGTGCCCAATATTCAAGAGTGATATGTAGCACAGCAAGTTTATTCACTTACCAAATTTGACTCTGTGGGTGGACAGATCTTCAGCTTTGTCCCCTTTTCCTTCATCTCATGCATAAAGTCGCCAAGTAAATGGGTTTGAGCCACGTTCTGAAAAAATGAACAAAACTCATGTGATAAAATAAACAACAGGTGTGAATAAGAAGAAACTTAACTGACCTATCCGGGAACCAAAGATTTCAAATATTTGCTAGGTTTAATTTTACACTTTCCAGTTAGTTTGCATAGCTTCAAGTTCTAGGAACTGTTCCTGATATGAAGTAGATCAGAGTGAAATATTCTAAGTAATAGAAATATACTACCTTTTGATACATTGATTCTAAACTTTCTCTGGAAACAAATTTTGGCTCGCTTCAACACAAAGTGTTTTGTGCATTTTCTGCCTATCATTCCTTATGCTAAATTCTGCATCAAATTAAAGAACTTAAGAACGCTAAAAAATAGGAGAAGACCATAGGTCCCATTGAGCCTGCTCCACCATTCAATACAATCATGGTTGAACTTCTGCCTAAACTCCACTTCCTGTCTACTCCAGATATTCCTTGATTCTCTGAGGGCAAAAATTTGTTTATCTCAGCCTTGAATTTGATTGAATTTTTTGAGGAAATAACAAGGAAGGTTGATGAGGGTAGTGTAGTTGATATGGCTCACACGGATTTTAGCAAGGCTTTCGACAAGGTCCCAACATGGCAGACTGGTTAAAAAAAACTGGCTCAGTGGCAGGAAACAAAGGATAATTGCTGATGGCTGTTTTTGCGACTGGAAGACTGCTTCTAGTGGGATCCTGCAGGGTGCAGGACTAGGTCCTCAGCTTTTTGTGGTATATATTAAATGATTTGGATGTAAATGTAGGATGAACTATCAAAAAGTTTGCAAATGACACAAAAATTAGCTGCATGATAAGATAGCGAGCAGGATCCTGTAGACTACAGGAAGATATGAATGGATTGATCAGGTAGGCAGAAAAGTAGCAAATGGAATCAACCCAGAGAAGTGTGAGTTAATGCATTTGGGAAGGTAACGTCTAACAAGGCAAAGGATTACACAATAAATGGGAAGGACACTAAGAGGGATAGAGGAAGTGAGACACCTTGGAGTGAATGTCCAAAGATCCCTGAAGGTAGCAGGACAGGTTGATAAAGTGGTTAAGGCGGCAAATGGAATTTTTGAATTTATTAGCTGAGGCATAGGATATAAAAGCAAGGAGGTTATGCTGGAACCAAATAAAACATCAGTTAGGCCACAACTTGAGTACAGTTCTGGTCACCTTATTATAGAAAAGATGTAATTGTATTAGAGGGTACAGAGGAGATTTACGAGGATGTTGGCAGGACTAGAAAATTGCAGCATTGAGGAAAGATTGGATAGGCTGGGGTTGTTCGCTTTGGCACAGAGGAGGCTAAGGGGAGATTTGTTTGAGACGTACAAAATTGTGAAAGGTCTGGATAGAGTGGATGGGACGGCTATTTATTTTAGCAGAGAGGTCAGTGACTAGGGGGCATAGATTTAAAGTGATAGGTAGAAGGATTAGAGGGGAGAGGGTTCACCAAGATGGTTGTGGTAGTCTGGAACTCATTGCCTGAAAGGGTAGTAGAGGCAGAAATCCTCAACTCATTTGAAAGGTGTCTGGCTATGCATCTCAAGGCTACAACCAAATACTGGAAAATTGGATTAAGGCTGGGTGGCTAATTTTTTGGCTGGTGCAGACACGATGGGCCAAGTGGCCTCTTTCGGTGCCGCAAACCTTCTATAATTCTACGAAATATATTCAATGATGGTGCATCCACAACCCTCTGTGATAGAGAATTCCAAAGACTCACAACCCTTTGATTGAAGAAATTTCTCTTTTCACGCTCTGAAGAGTCATACAGACTTGAAACATTAACTCTGTTTCTCTCTCCACAGATGTTCCCAGACCTGCTGAGTTTTTCCAGCATTTTCTGTTTTTATTTCAGATTTCCAGCATTTGAAGTATTTTGCTTTTATTCTCCTCATTTCAATCCTAAATGATCAGCCTTTTATCCCCAAACTGTGCCCCTTTTTTCTACATTCCCAAGTCAGGGGAAGCAATCTCTCAGGATCTATCCTGTCAGGCCCCTTCACAATCTTGAATGTTTAAATGAGATCACCTCTCATTCTTCTAAACTCCAGAGAATACAGACCCTATTTACTCAGCCTCTCATCACAGGACAATCCCCTCATCCTAGGCGCCAATCTAGTGAACATTCATTGTACTGCCTCAAATGCAAGTATATCCTTTCTTGATTATGGAAACCAAAACTGCACACAGTATCCTAGGTGTGGTCTCACCAAAGCCCCGTAAAATTCTTGTAATCTCCTTGCAATAAAGGTCAACATGCCATTTGTTTTCAAAATTGTTTGCTGTATCCGCTTGCTAACTTTTCATATTCCTTGTACAAGCACAAAGTTTCAAGCCTTCTAAAAAATATTCTGCATTTCTATTCATATGGCCAAAATGAATAGCCTCATATTTCCCCACATTATTCTCCATCTGCCACCTTGTTGCCCACTCACTTAGCTTGTCTATATCTCTTTGCAGCCTCTTTGTGTCCTCCACATGGCTTGCATTCTCACCTAGCTTTGTATTGCTGGCAAACCTGTTTAATTTACTATCTGTCTAAGTCATTAATATAGGTTGTGAATAGCTGAGGCCCGAGCCCTGATCCATGTGGCAGTCCACTGATCGGTCTGCCACCTTGAAAATATCCTGTTTATCCCTAGTCTGCGCTTCCTGCCTGTTAAGCAATCCTCTACCCATGCTAATGCATCACCACCAACTCCATGAACCCTTATCTTGTGTATTCGACTTTTGTGTGGCACCTTATCAAATACCTTTTGGAAATCCAAGTATACATCATCTATTGATTCCCCTTTGCTAGTTATATACTCAAAAAACTCTAATAGATTTGTCAAAAAGGATTTCCCTTTAGTTGACTTTTCTATTCATGCTATACTTTTCTACATGAATCATTAAGACTTCCTTAATAATAGATTCCAGCACTTTCCTGATGGCTGATGTCAGGCTAACTGGCCTGTTGTTCCCAGTTTTCTCTCTCCCTCCCTTCTTGAAAAATGGTGTTACTCCAGATGCTCACAGGTGCAGAGATAATGAAATGGAAGTAAAAAACAGAAGTGAACAAACTAGGAACATAGAGAAGAGGGAAATATTTTGTTCCAGTTTCTTACTTGCATAACAGCATTAAAGAAGCAAGTGTTTCCTAAATTGCATAGTCCTTTGACTGGAATAGCCACGTGTTTTCCTCTCACAGTTTCACTGCTATCTGTATTTTCATCTCGAACCTTCATCGATTTAGAATTCGAACCTATAAAAAGAGTCAAAGATAGGTCTCACAAAAATCGGCAATATTTTGTACTTTGGCATTATTAAACACGTGTTTAACGTGTTTGTGGACAACAGACACATTTAGTATCCAAAAACATTTCAAACTTACTTCAAATTTTCTTTTGTTTAAAATAATACACAAGGATTTATCCCACCAATCCCCTGCCTTAAACTTCTCACACTTACATACTATAGAACTGTATTTTACATTCTGATCTGCTTGAAGTCAAATATACAGAAATCCTGAACTATGTTCAGAATATACAGCAGCTAATCTGTCTACTAAATTAAATGTTTTTACGTTTGAAACTGTAGGGTTTGAAACAGCTATGAGAATCAAGAACTGGAATGCAGAGTGCAGAATTGGCAATGACACAAACAGGAGGAACAACATCAACAAGATATGGATATGGTTCCATCCACAGACTTTCATGTTTCTAGATTCTAATGAGGCAGTTTATTTAAGACACAACCAAATTAAGCACATTAAGCCTCTACAACTATATCATAGTTGAAGTTGCAAACAACAGGGAGTTTGGGGGTGTACTTGTGAACAGGTGGCAAAGTGGTGCTTTAATCTGTGTTTGGCTGCTCCAGTATGGAAGAAATGCAATGTGAACTGTTATGATATGGCAAGTGGTAATTGCCGAGCTGTCCAGATCCCAAAGAGAAACTCCATCTGAACAGTCTGGCATTCTGGTTTCGAAACTTTTACAGAAATCTAAAAGATTTGAAGTCTGTATAAATAGTCATTTCTGAAGAATTACTTGCAACATAAACCTTGAAATGCTGCAATGCTAACACCAGACCTTAAGTCTCTTTTCTGATGGTTGAGTATCTTTTCTAATGTACATTCAGCTTCTGTGAAAAATATCCTGCCAGCTTTTCAATTCCTGTTTCATCTTCTTGTAACTCACATTACTTGCATCAATAGCCAACTTAAACTGCTTGCCATAATTAGGTGCTGCCAAAACTTGTGTAGTAATCAACACAGTTTTTAAACTGTCAAATGCATTCTGACACTTCTGTGTCCATTGAAATTTCTTGTTCCTTTTTAGTAGTTCAGTCAATGGAGCAATCACACTGCAAAAACTTGGTACAAACTTCCAATAAAATCCACTCATGCCTAGAAATCTCAAAACTTCCTGTTTTGTTGTAGGCACTGGGAAATTCATGATGACTCTTACTGTCACATCTCGTGGAGCCACCTGACCATATCCTAGATATGTAACTTGCACTTTCACAAATTCATTCTTAGCGAAGTTCACTATCAAATTTGCTTCCTGCGGTTGATCAAACGGTTCTTTTAGATGTTGTAAATGCTCCTCCCACGTTTGACTGAAAACTCCCAAGTCGTCAATATAAACAGCATAATTGTTCAGTCCTGCAATTACTTTGTTTGTTAGTCTTTGAAATGTTGCAAGTGCATTCTTCATACCAAATGGCATAACTTTGAACCGATGTAGCCCATCTGGTGTTATAAAAACTGATATCTCTTTCGCTTTTTCCGATAAGGATACTTGCCAATATCCTCGCGGCAAGCCATTCTTTGTGATAAACTCCGATTGTCCCACTTTCTCAATGCAATCTTCCAGCCGTGGAATAGGACATGGATCTGCTTTTGTCACTGCGTTCACTTTTCTATAATACACACACAACTTGTATGTTCTGTCTGGTTTCAGTACTATCATGATGGTTGAACTCCAGTTACTGCAACTAGACTCTATGGTGTAATTCTGAAGCATGAATTCAGTTTCTATTTGCACTTGGGGTAATTTTACTGGATTTAATCTATAAGGATGTTGCCTTATTGAAATTGAATTCCCCACATCTACATCATGTATAGCCAAATTTATTTTCCCCAGCTTACTTGCACAAATAGCTTTGAGTGACTGCCATATCTTTTTCAAATCATTTTGACACTTGTCTGGAAGGTAATTCAGTATCACATTTAGATTCTTAAGCACTCATCACTGTCCAAATTAATCAGAGGAACGTCAATTTCAGAATCCTTCACTTCTATCTCCTTTTCTTATCTACCACTACTAATACCTCATTTTGGTTATCTTCCCTATCAAAGTACTTTTTAAGCATATTTACATGACACAGACTCTAGCTCTTTCTTCTATCTGGGGTATTTATCAAATAATTTACTTCACTCAATTTCTTTTCAACCCAGTAAGACCCACTAAACTTTGCCTTTCATGGTTTACCTGACACTGGCAACAAGACTAACACTTTTCCTCCAGCAACAAATCTATGAGCCTGTGCCCTCTTATCTGCATTTGTCTTCATCTCTTCTGTGATATCTTTAAATGTTCCCTAGCTAATTCACATGCTCTGTTCAATCTTTCTCTGAATTTTGTCTCATAATCCAGGAGAGAGGTTTCCGCACTTTGACCCACTAGCTTCTCCTGAATCAGCTTGAATGGTCCCCTTACTTCATGACCACAGATTAATCCAAAAGGGCTAAACCCTGTTAATTTGTTAGGGCATCCCTAATAGCAAACAAGAAGGATGGAATCTCTCAATCTCAGTCCTGAAGGTAGTCTTGACTATATGCTCTTTAAAGTTTCTTTAAAGTATGTCTTTAAAGTTTCATGCCATCTTTCTAAAGCACCCTGTGATTCAGGGTGATAAGCAGAGGGCTTAAACTGCTTTATTCCTAGGCTGTTCATTACTTCCTTAAGTAACTGTGATATGAAATTCAAACCCTGATCCGACTGTATTTCTTTTGGTAACCTATATCTTGTAAAGAATTTAGTCAACTCCTCTGCAATCCTCTTTACTGTAATATTTCATAAAGGCATTGCTTCCAGAAATCTAGTGGACATATCCATGAATTGTCAGCAAATACTGATTTCCACTTTTGGTCTTAGGAAGGGGCCCTTCACAATCATCAGGACCCTGGTAAAAGGTTCCTCACATGCTGGAATCAGAATTAAAGGTGCAGGTTTAATTACTGCTTGAGGTTTCCCTATCAACTGATATATGTGACATGTTCGTCAGAATTTGACTACATCTTTACGCAGTCAAGGCCGATAGAAATGCTTTTGTATTTTATCATGAGTTTTCCTAATTCCTAAATGTCCAGCTATTGGAATTTCATGAAACACTTTTAATATTTTATTTCTATATCCAGATGGAATTACCATTTGATGTACTACCGCCCACTTTTCATCTGCCAGAGCATGAGGAGTTCTCCATTTCCTCATTAACACATTATTTTTAAAGTAATAACACTCTAGAATACATTCTGCCTGTTTCAGAATAAGCTGTCTGGTATAACTGCTTTATTTGTGAATACTTCTGCTGTAACTATACTAACTTCACTGAGCTAAATACTTCAGCATAATTTCTCCAACCTTCTCTTCCTGAACAATCTTTTCAAAGGCAGATGTCAGCATTCTTCCCGTCTTTTAGATTCTTTCTCCTCTTGTTTCAACCGTGAGTTTATGATCTCATTACAACACAATCTGGAAACAATCAAGGATGCTCTTTCTGCAAGACCTCTGGTGATTGCATCGCCACAGGCTGCTTGATTACAGTAGGCATCACCAACATCTGTAACTCAACCAAATTATTTCCTCAGATAAATTGAACCCCTGAAGTGGGCAATTTTTCCACTACCCCAACTATCATCTCACCTACTGTTTTCAGCCTTTTTAACTTTACCTTACACAATGGATTTTGTTTAGTTTCTCCATGATTTCCACTTTGTTAATGCTCTTTCCTCAAAAACGCCTCTGGACAACAAATAGTACCATCCCATAACATTAAGCACTGATTAGCCCGTGTCCCTTAAAATTTTGATATCTTCGCCTGCTCCACCCTGTACACATGGACAGACTTTCCCTTCACATATAAAATCTTTAAAAATCTCTGTAGTCTGCTTTCGACATTCCCTTGGGTAAGTTGTGAACGTATTCCCACTTCTTTAGGCACTACCTGTCCCTTCTTTACTACTTGCACAAAAGCAACTGGTTTTCCATGTAACATCCAACACTTGACTTTGTGTCAAACCTTATTACAATGGAAACATTTAAGTCTTCAAGTGTCACTTCTACCCTCAGCACCTTCCCTTCTGATCTGAGGGGAAATTTCCTGAGAATTCCCAGTTGTCCCTTTGCTTCCCTGACTATCTGCCTTTAATCTTCCCACCTTCTATCCTTCTAGGATTTAAAGGGGTGACGGAAAAAGGGTTTTGATCTATGGACCAGCTCATAATCATCAGCTATCTCTGCTGCTTGCCTAGTTGTTTTAACCCTCTGCTCTTCGCCATAGGTTCTAACTATCGAAGTAAGTAAATCTTTAAATTCTTCCAAAAGAATTACTTATCTTAGAGCTTCATATGTTGTCTCTACTTTTAATGTCCATATCAAACCGTAAAAATTACTTTGTTTTACTCTCTCAATAGCAACACCAATCTGTCCAGGCTGTTTCCTTACATTCTGAAATTTCTGCCTGTATCCCTCAGGAACCAACTCATATGCACAAAGAATAGCCTTTTTTTTACTGCATCATAATCCACAGAAACTTCTACTGACAGCAATGCATTTATCTCATGAGCTCTACCTATGAACGCACTCTGTAAAAGCAATGTCCAGATTTCTTGCGGCCATTTCATTTGCTTAGCTATCTTCTCAAATGAAATAAAGAAAGCCTTTACATCCCTTTCCACAAACTTTGGAAGAGCCTGCACAAACTTAAATATCTCCCCACTAGGATTTGGGTTGAAGGTGGTCATTTCACCATCAGAACCTTCCTCATATCTGAGGTCTCCTTTTTAAAGCTTGCGCTAGGACTTCAACTACGTCTGCTTTCCTCGCCCCTGCAATTAATCCTATCCACCAGCTCTGTTAACTGAGCCTTAGTTACTTATTGTAAAGCAGTCAGGGTTACATCTTCCACTTCCAGGAAAGCCTTAGCAATTGCTAAAGCCATGTTCGCAGTCTAACCACTTTAAAATCGCTCAACACCAACTCCTGAATTCAGTGTTCTTCTCGCACTCGCGGCCTTCAGATTCACCAACTCCAAGCCAATCAAGGATTTTTTTTTAAATCCCGCAAAGAGCCCCCAATTTTGTTATGCTATGGCAGGTGGTAACTGCTGCGCTGACCAAATCCCAAAGGGAAACTTGGTCAAGGTATCACAACAATTTGCAATTTGTATTTATTACGAGAAGGTATGTGTCCTGAAATCAGAAGTAAATATTCCACTACCACTTTTGGAGATTTTAAATATTAAATTAAAACATTTATTAGCAAAAGAAAATAAAACTTAAACATACACAAGGCTACAGTTTCACAGTTAAATTTAGTCTTATAACATTTCACAAAAAAATTCTACTTAGCTAGGCTCACAAATAAGCATCTTTTCCAGGCAACAATCTATATAGATTCTTAATCTATAAACAAAATCCAGTAATATTACTGCAAGGCACCCACTGTTGCTACAGGGAAGGTACTGCACAGGCTTCTCTCTCCCTCTCACTCGACAATGGAAATCCAAGGCTTGTAACAAAACATTGCCTTCTGAAACAAATAGACACTTCTCTGGTAAAGGCAAAATACTGCAGATGCTGGAAATCTGAAGCAAAAACAAAAAATGCAGGAAAGACTCAGCAGGTCTGGCAGCATCTGTAGAGAGAAAGATAGAGTTAACGTTAGCTCTGTCTTTTCCTCCACAGATGCTATCAGACCTGCCGAGTCTTTCCTGCATTTTTTGTTTTTGAAACACTTCTCTGGGTTGGCTAGAGGCTGCTTACATCACTGGTCTGTGCTTGCACAGCACACTCTTCAAGATCTCACATGGCAACACCCCTCATATAGCTTTCAATCTTTCCTTAATTATGCTTTTTCCTTTTCATCTTTAAACACATTGTTCTTAAACTTTCTTTGGAAGTTACCTTTCCCAGAATATAAAATCTTTCCTGTTGTCTTTATGGGCACTACTTTCTGGAAAAACAAACTTAATAACTTTGCTTTATTCATTTATGATCTTTGCCACTTGTAAAACTTCCTTTTTTCTCTTTGAAATTCAACAGCTAAAAATTCAACTCCTCATTTATCTCCTAATGCAAATTCCTATTCATATTGTTTCTACTGGTATCCTATGTTAGTTGTTCATCTCAACTTCAAATTGCCTGCTTTTACACCTAACCCTTTGATGATTTAAACCTTGCAGTCTGACGGTCTTCAGTTTAATTAAATTAGTCTCACACACACACATACACACAACCCCCACAAGCCTGCTTCACAGTGTCTCACAGAAACATTTGAAAAATGGTATTTTCTTTACAGAACAGTGGAGTTAGTGTATGAGAATCAAAGAAGTACATGCCAATTGCTTCCTTACATGTACAGGGTTTCTGGGGACCTTGTGAGAGGTGGTGAATGGACAGATATTACAATGCCTATGCAAATGAGGTTGTTACACGAAAGGTAACAGAGGAGTGAGCCAGTGCATCATGAAGATAACAGTACCTTCAGAAAATAGAGAGCGGAGTTCTGTTTGGTATTGGGATTAGGTTGGGAGCTATGTAAATTACTACAATATGTTATGTGAAATTAAACAAATTTATAAAAGATATGCAAGTACTATACATCTAAGAAAAAACAGTTCCTTCTAGTTACTTGACAACATGGAAGCATTACAGACTCAAAAAAATAGCATTTTTCTGATTTGCCCCAAATTACTTGGAATAATTCTAAACAAATCAGAAACAAAAACTCTCAAATGTCTGAGAGGAAGGCAAAAAATGAAAGGAATTTTCGTCAGCATCATTTATTAAAGCATAGAAAGAGCATTTTAAACATAAATAGATCTTCAAGAACCTGGAATCCCAAACATCTTAATTTATGCTAAGAGTTGTTTGCAACTCTAGGTTACCTATTGGTTAAAAACTTAATAAATGCAACATTTTAAGTAATTAAATGTTTCAAATATCCAATAAGTGACACCCAATGTTTACTTTGGTGCAATCATACATATATCCTAAGCTGCTGTGTAAAAGTACTTATCTTAAGGCTCAATAGGGATTGGTATTAAATATTCAACTGTGAACATAGTTGCAGTCATCTGTGATCACAGATGACAGCTGAAAGTTTTTCGCCGCCAGCACAAGATCTGTTGTGTTGGTCCCAGCTGCAAAAGAAAGCACTGTTTGATTCAAACTAGAAAGCTAAACAGATGTCTGAAATTTCCCAGCAGTAACTGCAACCAGCATGGAGACCTAGCTGATCTATTTGCCATATCACTTAAGAGCTGAGTGGGCAAGGAGATGGGCTTCATTAATTCCTAGCCTAAGGAATACATGGAGTTGGCTGGATTTGTGCAATATTTCACAACTTTTATAATGCCAAAGCGACTGTCAACAACTAGTAAGAACACTTTGCATCTAGTCTTAAGTATTGATGAGAAATACATGTCAAAAATAAGAAGCATGTTAAAAACCTAAGGATTTAATAGGTTCTGGAAACCACAGTGTAAAGGTGAATGGAGTAATGTCTCAAATTGGAAAATAAGAAATCGTCATATACTTCATTGGTGAATTAACAAAATGGTCCCTTTATAGCATGTTATTTAAAGATGGATATAATCACTACGAAGCTTATTTACAGAGAATAAGTAATTTGACTGTTTGCTTCAAATTTTTGTATTTACACTGCAGCTTATAGAATTTTTCATAAATGTCCCTTGTACAGGAAAATGAGGTGGCTGGTAATGTTAACTAAGGCCAAAGCTATTTAAATGAGGCTAAAGACAATGGGTTAACAGGCAGACGTTGTGACCCAAATCAGTGTCATTGGCATATGTAGAATGTGTTATAACGCAGCAGATGATGTGTGCCAGGCAGGTCAAATCCACAAGGGGAACTTGATCATATGGTCACAATGGTTTTGCAATTTGTATAACAAGCAAATACATTTGTCTACAAATTACTACTATAATAACTCCTAAAACCCCTAATTAATCTGGCTTCCAGTTGCATCCCCATTAAGGCAACAGTGAAAAAAATAGATTTTAAACAGATCCAGGCAAGTCAACACAATACCCTGGACAGTAGAATTCAAAGTGATGTTTCCCAGCTTCGGTTTCTGTAGACAGTAGGCTTAATGCACAAATACTGGAGGCTTCTCACACTTCTGGTAGATCTTACAATGCCTTCCCTGACACAGCTTCATTCTCCTTGATACATGTTTCTCCCTTTTAATGTAAATTCCATTGTTCCCATATGTCTTTGGAACTTTATCTTTCTCATTATATAAATCTTTTCAAGGTGCTAATATTATCAGTAAACTTTGGGAAAAATAAACATGCTGCTTGGCTTACTTCTCTGGCTAGGAGTAAACATCCTACCATCTCTGAAATTTAAATTGTCCTGATTTATCTAAAAATGCGAGTTCTCCTCATCTTACATTCTAACACTTCAGCCATGTTAAGATAATTAGCATTTCAAACCTAGCTTCTTTTGATGAGTCATAGCCTCCAGACCAGCTGTCTCCAATTCGATTAAATCCCACACACACAATCCAAACCCCACTATTAACCTACTTTTACAATAAATCATAATAATATGAGAATTATTATACTTTCATGACAAATGCTAGGTGAGTTTCTGCAAGCAGATTTTAGGGAGCTGGAATTAATATGGGGGAGGTGGTGGCATAGTGGTATTGTCACCGGACTAGTATTCCAGAAGACCCAGGGTAATTCTCTGGGGACCCAGGTTCGAAATTTGATGATGACCACAAAACTATTACTGATTGTCGTAAAATCCCATCTGGTTCACTAATGTCCTATAGAGAAGGAGATCTGCTGCCCATACCTGGTCTGGCCTACAGGTGGCTCCAGGCCTACAGCAATGTGGTTGACTCTTAAATGCCCTCTGAACAGGGCGATTAGGGATGGGCAATAATTCTTGGCCCATGAACGAAAAAAAAACCCCCAGAATCTCAGTAGTTATCTCTGAATTACTCCTATGCCACATGCTGATGAAAATAAGCACGTGAGTGAGGGAGAGCAAGTGAGAGAGAGAGAGAGAGAGCACAAGAGAGAGAGGCGTGCGTGCGTGCGCGACAGCACACCTGCAAGAGAGATCACACAAGAGAGAGAGCACACACAAGAGAGCATGCGAAAGTGAGCGGGTGTGACAGCGCATGTGCATACAAGAATGAACAGTTAGCTCAAGGGACCAAATGGCTTACTCCTAATTCCTCTGTTTGTTTGTATTCAGAGTTATGAAAAGGGATAACATGCTAGAAGGATCATCAAATGAGGCCATATGAGTTGAACTGGAGAACAACAAAAAGGGGTTATCAAATAGCTTGGAATATACTACAGGCTCAAAAACAGTAAGGGGAGATAGCAGAACATGTAAGGACGGTGGTGTAATGGTTATGTCACAAGTTTAGTAATCTAGAGGCCCAGGCCAATGATCTGGGGACATGATGGGTTGAAATCCCATCACAACGGCTGATGGAATTTAAATTCAATTAATAAATCTGGAACATAAAACTAATCTCAGTAATGGTGACCATGATAACTATCATCGATTGCTGTAAAAAGCTATCTGGTTCACTAACATCCTTTAGGGAAGGAAATCTGCCGACCGGACCCGGTCTGGCCTACCCGTGACTCCAGACCAACAGCAATGAGGTTGACTCTTAACTGCCCTCTGAAATAGCTGAGCAATTCACTCAGTTCAAGGGCTATTAGGGATGGGCAACAAAGGCTGGCCTTGCCGCATCCTGCAAAAGGGTTTTTAGAAAAGCAGATTTCTGGGAATTGTAAGCAATAGGTCAGTAATAGTAGAGGGATTTCAGCTACCCTAATATTAACTGAGGTGGAATCGTTATGAAAGGTATAGGGATAAAAATTCTTAAAATGCACTCAAGAAACTTTTTTTTAGCCAGTACCTAATATGGAGCATACAGGGTAGGATAAGGCAAAAAAGGAAAGCTTATGTCAGTTGGCAAGCACTGAATACTACAGAAAGCTTAGAGTATTGATTAGTGCAAGGATGAAATTAAAAAGGAAATTACAAAAGCAGAGAGAGCATAAAAAATATTGTTAAGTAAAATCAACGGGGGAGGAGGGCAGACAGCATTGAAACAACATTGCAGACAATGTAGTTAAGGAGAGGAGTGTGAAATACTGGATGGGAAAAACAAATTAGAGAGGAAATATTAAGGAGTTTAGCATCTTTGAAAGCGGATAAATCACCAGGCCGAGATAAAATGCACCCTAGGTTGTTAGGAGATGCAGGATAGAAAATAGCGGAATCTCTGACCATCATTTTCCAATGGCCTACAGACATGGTGCAGACAGCTGATGATTGCCCCACTGTTTAAAGAGGGAGAAAGGGATAAATCCAGTAATTACAAGCCAATCAGTCTAACCTCAGTGGTAGGCAAATTACTGGAAAAAATTCTGAGGGACAATATTACTAGTCATTGAGAAATGCACGGATTAACCAGCATGGATTTGTCAGGGAAAGGTTGTGTCTGACAACTTGGTTGAATTTTTTGAGGAGGTAACAAGGGGTTTGGGTGGTGAAGGTACAGATACAAGACCCCGTATGCAGGAAGCTCGGGACTGGAAGTGTGCCGTATTTGGGAATTGAATGGATTTTGGGTCCTAGGCCTAGCATGTACTTATAATTCATAAAATAAAGTACTAAAAAAAAGAATAAATGAGTTTTATTCAAATTGCTACCCAGGGTGCAATGTTAATTTCTATAATTGTATGTTGAGGAAGAATGAGTCTGAAGCTAGCTTGTACCTTCAAACAGGTTTATTTCCAAGCAAAGTCACACTCTCCCAGTTCCCCCCAGTCAGCCAGCATGAACTGGTTTATGTATTCTTGCAATGACTCCCTAATCCTTTCCCAGTTGGGGACAGCTGTGTTTAATTACCAACTTAAAGCATGTATTCTATTGCAGCACAATTTCAACATTAACAGATACCCGTTTTTTTTTGCTTTTAAAAAAAAGTGCATTTCCTTTTCAGAAAAAACTGAAAATAGACCAATAAATCACCCATATTAACATCCTGAGTCATCATTCTGCTAATACCTCCCACAATTTTTCACTACGAGCATTCCTTTTGGTGAAATAATCTGATAACTGTTGGCTTGTATCAACTCACCAGAGCTTAGAAATTTCCTTTTTCTCCACCATTTGTTGAAGACTTGCAACATCAATTCGTAATCTTTTTTCATTCACACTCTTTGTGGAGTGTACGTTATTCCAAAGGGATCGATTGTCAATACAGCATTCTATTGGAAATTTATTTCATCATTTCCCTCATGTAGTATTTCACCTAACATTTTAGATAAAAAGAATGCTATGTCAACCATCCTCTGCTACCATGTTAATTCCAATAATGTTATGATCCCAGCTGATGTTACTATTGGACAAGCCTGATCCCAGGGTGGAACCCAGCTTGATAGATCCTTACTTTTATTTTTCGTTTAGGTACGTGGAGAGTGGCTACTGAACAGAGTCACAGGAGTCAGCAGTTGAACTTTTAACAAAAGAATAAAACATTTATTAAACAAGAAAAGATGAACTATATTACAATACTCCTTCACCCACAACTATATCTTACAGATATACATAGATTCGTAAGGGTAACACAAGTTACAAAAGCTTTTACACTCTCTTAAGTACAGTCCATGTAAATCAATAGTCAATTTGTGGCCAGGCAACCCACACTCAAACACATTCTGACAGAGGCCACCCCAAACAGATGCTATGGATCTCTCCTCAACTCCGCCCAGATGTTTGTCACACCATGAGGCAACTAGTCTCACTAAACTCCATCTTTCACACAAGGGTTTCCAAACTCCACTCTCGAAGAACTCGCTCTGGAATCTTCTCCCAAACGTTTTCTCTTCGATGTCTTCCACAATGGTCCACCTCCAGGATTTCGAAATCTCTTCCCAATGTTCCTCTCCCTTGGATCGCATTCAAACTTTCTTCCACACACTCTCCCTCACTGACTCAGCCATGCCAACAGAACATCACTGCTTCATATGCCCATACTAAAGAGTTCATCATCAGACATCTTCAGCTGTCCTCCTGGATCTTCTGGCTTCTCGCACGTCTATATCGCTTCAAATCTGCGTCCTGCAGCTTTCTCGCTTTAAACTTGAAACCTTCCTCTCTGCTTCTTATTTTCACTTCCACAGAACAGGACCTTTTCTAGATTCCTGTCCTTTTCCTTTGACTAGGCTGTCCACTTGGGACCTTTCCTGTTCCACTCACTTGGATTTGGGGACTTCCTTCTTTAGTTTCTGGAACCTGCTTCTGCAGTTCCTTCTCCTGTGTCCAGCTTCTCCTGGCAGATGGCTTCAATTTTAGTTTGGGACTTGCTATCTGTCCCTCTGCCGTCTAGCCTCTGGAATCCTGGCTTCAACTGAACTGAAACTGCTTTTATAATTTTCTTTGTCTCTGTGGGGCCTCCTGTTGCCAGGCAACAGCACAGTTTTTTAAAAAATCTGGTGTTTGTTTTAACTTCCCTTCAAGAGTCGTAAAATCTCCTAAGAATGCTGGCTCATGAACAAAGCCTGAGACTTGCTGTCTCCATTCAAAAATGAAACTCGATCCCAGGTTTCATCTTTTAAACCAGAAATAGAAAAAACTGGAAATTAAACTTAAACTTTAAGATATACCTTACACCCAAATACAAATATAACTTACTTAAACTATCTATATTTCCCGACAATAATTGTATGTTGAGGAAGAATGAGTCTGAAGCTAGCCTGTACCTTAAACAGAGTTATTTCCAAAACAGTAAAGTCACAGACTCCCTCCCAGTTCCCTCCAGTCACCCAAGTTTATATACTCTTGCAATAGGAGGAGGCAGTGGCATAGTGGTATTGTTACTTGATTAGTAATCCAGAGACCCAAGATAATGCTCTGGAGAATCGGCTTCGAATTCTGCCATGGCAATGGTGGAATTTGAACTCAATAAAAATCTGGAATTAAGTCTGATGATGACCATGAAATCATTGCTGATTGTCACACGTTAAAGGAAATCCGCGGTCCTTATCTGGTCTGGCCTACATGTGACTCTTAATAACAAGGGATGGGCAATAAATGCTGGCCCAACCAGTGAAGCCCACATGCAAGTGAACGGATTTTTAAAAAAGTGACTCCCTAATCCTTCCCCAGTTGGGGTCGGCTGTGCTTAAGTACCAACTTGAAGCATTATCTACTGCAGCACAATTTCAACATTAACAAGGCAGCTTCGGATGTGACCGGTTTTCAGGTCCTTCTGGATTTTGGGATTGGTAGAAAGACTTTTCACACAGTCTTAAATGGTAGACTGGTCAGAATCACTGGATCCATGGGATCCAAGGGCAAGTGGATTAAAATTTCTAAATTGCAGGAAGCAAAGGGTGGTTCAAATGTATAGCCAAGGTGGTTTTGTGACTGAACAGCTCTTTCCAGCAGGGATCTGCACAGTACTACGTTCTTTGCTTTTCACAGAATATTTTAGTGATCTGAACTTGAAAGGAGCAGGCATTAAGAAGTTGGCAGATGATACAAAAATTGTGTGGCTGATAATAAAGAAGAAAGCAAGAAAATATCAATGAAACAGACTGTACAGGTGCAGATAAGTGGCAAATAGAATTCAGACCCAAGAAGTGCGAAGTAGGTAGGGCAAATAAGGCACAGGAATACACAACTGATTGTAGGACAATGAAAATTGTAGGGGAACAAAAGGACCTAGAGTGCATCTCCACAGATCTCTGAAAAGGACTGGCAAATAAGCTGGATAAGAAGGCATTTCCCTTGATTAGCTGAGACTAAGTTATGATAAAATTGTATAAAACACCAGTTAGGCAACAACTACCGTACTAAGTACAGTTCTGGTCACCACATTACAAGAAGGATGTGGTCACACTTGTGATGGTACAAAAGTTGGTTTACAAGGCTGTTGCCAGGAACAGAGAATTTTAGCTATGAGGAAAGATTGGATAGGACGGCTTTGTTTCCTTTGGAGCAGCAGAAAGTGAGTGAGATTTAATTGAAGTGTATAAAATTGTGAGGAGTGTAGATAGAGTAGCAAGGAAGAACCTATTTCCCTTATCAGAGGTCAGTAACCAGAAGGTATATCTTTGAAGCAATTGGTCGTATTCATTGAGAAGAGAATTTTTTCACTCGGAAAGTGATGGAACTCACTCCCTGAAAGAGTAGTAGAGGCAGAAATTCACATTGCATTTAGAAGATACTTGGCTATGCATTTGAACTGCCATGCCCTACAAGGCTACAGACCAAGAACTGAACCATAGGATTAGTTTGGATAGTCTTTTTTGGCTGGCACAAACATGATGGGATGAATGGCCTCTTTCTGTGCTGCAAATTTCTATGATTCTATTCAAGTGATAAAAATTTTGGCATGATAGATGTACTACTATGATAAATTTTGTAACAAAAAAAGTAATATTAGCAAAGCTTTGGAAGGACAGGGAATATGTCTTTCTAATGGATGTCAGACAGTACTTGTGTATTTTCTTACTGTCCATGATCAATGTGTTTGGTAGGTGAGATGGGATAATAAATAAGCTTCTTTATTTTTAAACTCAGAAAAAAGCTTGCAGCTGGAATGTGATAGTTCTTGGTGAATAATTATTTTGCAATAAAAATACCTGTTGATGTTCCATCCTTAAACAAAGAGATGTGTGAATTTCCCGGCTTACTGTGAACGTACATATTCAATTAGCTATTGCCTGAGAGTTCATTAGAGCATGGCACAGTTCTATCGTAAAATAAATTTTCTTAGTACTAAATATCTTTGGTTTCTTTAATATTTATGCTCTTTAGTTTATACTTTATCAGAACACGAAATAATCAGAAAAATAGCATGTTTCATAGTTTCTGAATAGTCCACATCTTCAAATTCTTCAGATAGTGCTCTGAAAAATTGTTTGAATTCTAAACATTCTAGAAACATTTTGGGTTATATTGTTATGAATTTAGCAAATTTTCTCCTTACAAGTTACTGTACAGTAAGTTGCCATTTTAAATGGCCCAGTTTTAAAGTTGTTCCACTTCAACGTCGATCAGTTAACAGAAGTTTATTTTTAAAGCTGTTTTGCACCAGGTCTGATGTAGGGCCACGTGACCAGTTTGCTGCCATTTTGGAGCAGCCTCTGTCAATCTTTGACTCTTCCTCTTGCTGCTGATCCTCCGGCTCACTGTTTCTTCCACTCCCTGATGCTCCCTCTTGCTGCCACCCTCTGGCTCACCACCTGTGCCACTCCCTGATGCTCCCCCTTGCTGTCGACACTCCAGTTTGTGGCTTACACCTTGCAAATCGAAGCTGCTCTTCCTGCCTCTTACCTCCTTGCCCACAGCAAGGGTTCAGGAGAGGAAAGCGGCAAGCAGCAGAGGCAAGGAGAGGGAGGTTCACAAAAGGAAAGGTCCACAGCAACTGGGAGGGCCAAATAGCAGGAGAGGCCACAAACCAGGGGGTTGGCAGCAAGAGAGAGGGTTGGCAGCGAGAGAGAGGGTCAGGAAGCAGCAGAGGCATTGGGAGTGAGAGGAAGGATCAGAGAGTAGCAGAGACCATGAACTAGAGGGTCAACGAGAGGGAGGGTCAGCGAGTGGGTTGTGTGGCAAGTGGAGGTTCGGAGAGCAGAATTGGCTGCAAGCAGGAGAGGCAGTGAGTGGGAAGTTCAGCAAGCAGGAGGTTCAGCAAACAGGATTGGTGGCAAGCAGGAGTTAAGTAGAAAGTTAGCATATTTCTTTTATATTGTTAAATTTATTTTATTTGAAAAAGTTATTTAATTTATCAATTTAAGAATTTAGCAATGTAAAGTATTACAACTTACAGAGTATAAAGTTTTATTTTTTTTTCTGATGGTAAGGGTCTTATAGAACCTAACAGAATGTTCTTATGCTCATATTACAACAGTTTTTCCATTGGTTTTATTGGGAAAATCGGATTTACAAAGTTGTTTCATTTAAAGCTGCATTTTCAGAAACACAACTTCAATTTTAAGTGTGGGCTTACTGTACAAGATCGAAATTAATGGAAAGGGGAAATGCAGCTTTTTTTAAAAGGCAATGTGGCAAAAAGGTTTTTTTTTTGCAAAATAATTATTCACCAAGTTTTCACAAAATACAATTACTAATTAACTTATTGTTGTGAATCTCAATATTAATCTGAATTTTTTGCCTCGAAGTTGCCCAACACACCAAGGAAATCATCATATTCCAAAAGTGGATCTGCTTAGCTGATACCACTCATAATTCCAAACAGCAAGTTTGGCAGGAAAAACATATGTTAACCTAGCTTTGATACCTGAATGTCTACAGGATGCTGTTGGCTTCTTAAAACAGTAACTAGAGGAATTCTGCTGCATTACAATAAAATTCACGCAATGCATTATTAGGGAATTAATTTACAGCTCCTGAATATTATTCAGGAAAAAACATTGTGCTAACCATTCCATCTGGTGGATGTCCTTAAAGAAACATCAGGGGTTTGTATTATGCAAGCACATCTATGCTCGTCAAATGGTGTGCGTAAAACTGTAATGATCCCTTTCATCTCAAGATTATTCTCCATCGGTACAAACCAAGAGCATAAGAAATAGGAGTGGGATCATAGGGCCCCTCAAGCCAGTTCCCCCTTTAAATATAACCAAGGCTGATCTTCTGCCACAACTCACTCTCCATGCTGTTTGATTCTGAGAGACCAAAAATCTGTCGAACTCGAACTTAAATATATTCAATGACTGAGCATCCATAATCCTCTGAGGATAGAAGATTCCAAAGATTCAAAACCCTTTGAGTGAAGAAATTTCTCCTCACTTTAGTGCTAAACAATCTGCCCCATGAACTTGAAAAATAGCCTTTAAAAACAGGCAAGGGGAACATTTAAGTAGCTACAACGTAGGACAAAGTATTCAAGAGAAAATATTGTTTGCCTGTGATAAAGGGATGGCAATAATCATAGGTGATTTTAATCTACACGTGAACTGGAAAAATCAGATTGGCAGTGTAGCCTGGATGAGGAGTTCTTAGAATGCTTTCGAGCAGCATGTTCTGGAACCAACCAGAGAGCAGGTTATATTAGATTTGGTATTGTGTAACTTGACAGGTTTAATTAATGAGCTCAGAGTAAAGGTGCTGCTAGGTATCAGTGACCACAATATGATTGAATCTTACAAAAGTGGGTCTAAGGCTAATATCTTAAACTTAAATAAGGGCAACGATGTGGGGATGAAAGCTGAGCTAGCTGAAGTGAACTGGAAAGCTATAAAGAAATATTTTAAGGGGAGGACACACCATGAGTGGTTAAATAAAGAAGTTTAAGAAAGCATCAAACTTAAGGAAAAATCATACAACTCCGCAAAGGTGAGTGGCAGAACAGACAACTGGACAGAATATAAAGAACAACAGAGAATGGCTAAAAGGTTAATCAGGAAAATGAAATTAGAGTATGAGTGAAAGCTAGCTAAAAATGTAAAAACAGATAGCAAGAGTTTTACAGATACTTATAAAAGGAAAAGAGTAAGTAACGTGAGCGTTGGTCCTCTCGAATGTGTCGGTGGAGAGTTAATAAGGGAAAGGTGAAAAAAATGAACAAATATTTTGCTTCTGCGTTCACTTTTTTAAAAATATTCATTCACAGGATGTGGGCTTCGCTGGCTGGGCCAGCATTTATTGCCCACCTATAGCTGCCTTTGAGAAGGTGGTGGTGAGCTGCCTTCCTGAACCACTGCAGCCTGCATGGTGTAGGTATACCAGCAATGCTGTTAGGAAGGGAGTTCCAGGATTTTGACCCATCGACAGTGAAGGAACGGGGATATATTTCCAAGTCAGCATGTTGAGTGACTTGGAGGGTAACTTCCAGGTGTGGTGTTCCCACGTATCCTTGTCCTTGCCCCTGTCCTTCTAGATGGTAGTGATCGAAGGCTTGGAAGATGCAGTCTAAAGTGCCTTGGTGAATTCCTGCAGTGCATCTTGTAGATGGTACACACTGCTGCTACTGTGTATCGGTGGAGGGAATTAATGCTTGTGAATGTGCTTGTGAAAGCGAGCTGCTTTGTCCTGGATGGTGTCAAACTTCTTGAGTGTTGTGGGAGCTGCACTCATCCAGGCAGGTGGGGAGAATTCCATTATACTCCTGACATGTGCCTTGTGGATGGTAGACAGGCTATGGGGAATTACTCGTTGCACGATTCCTAGCCTTTGACCTGCTCTTGTAGCCACAGTATTTATATGGCTAATCCAGTTCAGTTTCTGGTCAATGGTAACCCCCAGGATAGTGGCTGAACATCAAGGGATGATGGTTGGATTCTATCTTGTTGGAGATGGTCATTGCCTGGTACTTGTGTGGCGTGAAAGTTACTTGCCACTTGCCAGTCCAAGCCTCGATATTGTCCAAGTCTTGCTGCATTTGGACATAGACTGCTTCATTATCTGAGGAGTTGCGAATGGTGCTGAACATTCATCAGCAAACATCCCCACTTCTGACCTTATGATGGAAGGAAGGTTATTGATGAAGCAGCTGAAAATGGTTGGGCTGAGGACACTACCCTAAGGAACTCCTGCAGTGATGTCCTGGTGCTGAGATGACTGACCTCCAACAACCACAACCATCTTTCTTTGTGCTAAGTATGAATCCGACCAAAAGAGAGCTTTCCCCCGATTCCCATTGACTCCAGTTTTGCTAGGGCTCCTTTGATCAAATGCGGCCTTGGTGTCAAGAGCAGTCACTCTCACCTCACCTCGGGAGTCCAGCTCTTTTGTCCATATTTGAACCAAGGCTGTAAGGAGGTCAGGAGCTGAGTGGCGCTGGTGGAACCCAAACTGGGCATCAGTGAGCAGGTTATTGCCAAGTGCCACTTGATTGCACTGTTGATGACCTCTTCCATTGCTTTACTGATGAGCAAGAGTAGATTAATGGGGCAGTAATTGGTCTGGTTGGATTTGTCCTGCTTTTGTGTACAGGACATACATGGGCAATTTTCCACAGAGCCAGGTAGATGCCAGTGTTATAGCTGTAATGGAACAGCTTGGCTAGGAGCACGGCAAGTTCTGGAGCTCAAGTCTTCAGTGCTATTGCCAGAATATTGTCAGGGTCCATAAGCTTTGCAGTATCCAGTGCCTTCAGCCATTTCTTGATATCACGTGGAATTAATCAAATTAGCTAAAGCCTGGCATCTGAGATGCTGGGGATCTTCAGAGGAGACAGAAATGGATCATCCACTTGGCACTTCTGGCTGAAGATGGCTGCAAATGCTTCAGCTTTATCTTTTGCACTGATGTGCTCTGCTTCTCCATCATTGAGGATACAAAAGAAACTATAGAGGATACAAAAAAATTCCAGTAATAGCTACAAATCAGGAGGCGAACGGGGGAAAGGACCTTGGTGAAATTGAAATCACTAGGGAAATGGTACTGAGCAAATTGATGCAACTGCGGGCTGGCAAGTCTCCGGGTCCCAATGGACTACATTCTATGGTCTTAAAAGAGGTGGCTAATGAGGTAGTCGATGGACTGGTGTTAATTTTCCAAACTTCTGGAATAATTCCATCAGGTTGGAAATTAGCAAATATAAACCCTCTATTCAAGAAGGGAGGGAGGCAGAAAAGAGGAAACTATAGGCCAGTTAGCTTGACGTCTGTCGTGGGGAAGTTGTTAGAATCGATCATTGAGGAGGTTATAGCTGGGCACTTAGAAGAGCTCAAAGCAATTGGAAAGAGTCAGCATAGTTTTGTGAAAGGAAAATCATTTTTAACCAATTTATTGGAGTTTTTTGAAGGAGTAATATGTGCAGTGGAAAGGGGAGCCTGTAGACGTACCGTACTTGGATTTCCAGAAGGCATTTGATAAGGTGCCATATCAAAGATTATTACGGAAAATAAAAGCGCATGGTGTAGGGGGTAACATATTAGCATGGTTGGAAAATTGGCTGGCAGGCAGAAACCAGAGTATGCATCAATTAGTCTTTTTCTGATTGGCAGGATGCGATGAGTGGAGTCCCACAAGGGTCTGTATTGGGGCCTCAACTTTTTACGATTTACATCAATGACTTAGATGAGGAGTTTGAAGGCATGGTAGCTAAATTTGCATATGACACAAAGATAAGTCAGAAAATATGTTGTGAAGAGGACATGAGGAGGTGCAGATGGATATAGATAGGTTGAGTGAGTGGGCAAAGATCTAGCAAATGGAGTTTAGTATGGGAAAATGTGAAGTTGTTCACTTTGGCAGGAAGGACAAAAAAAAGCAGAGTATTACTTAAATAGAGAACGGCTGCATAATTCTGAGTTACAGAGGGACCATAGGGTTCTAGTACACGAGTCACAAAAAGTTAATATGCAGATACAGGAAGTAATTAAGAAGGCTAATGGAATGCTATCCTTTATTACAAGAGAGGTTGGACATAAAAATAAGGATGTTATGCTTCAGTTATACAGGGCATTGGTGAGACTACACCTCAAATACTATGTGCAGTTTTGGTCTCCTTATTTAAGGAAGGATGTAAATACATTGGAGACAGTTCAAAGGAAGCTTACTAGACTGATACCTGGAATGAGTGGGTTGTCTTATGAGGAAAAGTTGGAAAATCTGGGGCTTGCTTCAACTGGAGTTTAGAAGAGTGAGGGGTGATTTGATTCAAGTGTACAAGGTAGACGTTGAAAGGGTGTTTCCTCTTGTGGGTGAGTCCAGAACTAGGGGGTGCTGTTCTAAAATTAAGGGGTTCTCTTTTAGGACAGAGCTGAGGAGAAATCTTTTCTCTCACAGGGATGTGCAACTTTGGAACTCTCAGCCTCAGAAGGTGGTGGAGGAGGGGGTCATTGAATATTTTTATGGCAGAGGTAGATAGATTCTTGTTAGACAAGGGAATCAAAGGTTACTGGGGTTAGATGGGAATGTGGAAATCGAAACACAAGATGATCAGCCATAATACTATTGAATGTCGGCGCAGGCCCAAGGGGCCGAATGGTCTGCTCCTGTTCCTATTTCTTATGTTCTTATAATTTGCATTAAGTTTTTTTTCCCATACACTATATTCCTTGTATTAGCTCAGTGACAAGATTTATTGGACCAAGATGTCATCCTTTCAATTTCCAACATTGTTTGACATTAGCGCTATAGAATTTTAATTTGCTAAATGGTTGTAAACCTGCCATCCATCATAGAAACCTTGCAATTTTTTTCCCATTGAAAAAACAAAGGAAAACCAAGCGGTTTCTAAAGTAAACAGCCAATCTGTTGGTTTTACAGCCAAGTGACAAGTTGAAAAATCTACCTCAACATTTCTTTTAAAAAAATAACTGATTTCGGGATTCGTTTGGCACCAACAAGGCAGTATTTATCGCCCTTAGCTACTCTAAGCACGTAAAGAGTCAACCATTAGTACATCACATGTAGGCCAGAACAGGTGGGGGTGGCAGGTTCCCTTCATTGAAGAACACTGATGCATCATTTGAATTTTTACTATAATCCTGCAGTTTTCACTGCTATTTTCTGGCACAAACAAATTTGTAGATTTTCTTTGAATTCAAATTTCACAAATTGTGATTCTGAGATTTGAATTCATCCCATATGGCTGCTAGATCAATATCACAACAACTGAATCACCATTCTCATAATGCTCAGTATCTGGAGTTATCAAACTAATCTGTACAGCAGAAACAATTAAAACGTCAAAATTAATGAAATTAAATTTTACTCATTCTTGCATTCAGTATTTCTTCCCTTTCCTGATGTCATTCTGTGGGATGTGTTATTTTCAGATTTGGAGGGCTGACAAACAACTAATTTGCAGGCCTCCAAGTGTCAGCTTAGCTCAGTTGGTAACACTCTCATCTGCATCATAGAGGCTTAAGGACTCTAGGTCAGGAACACAAAACATGTCACTTCAGTGCAGCACAGAGGGAGCGTTGCATAGTGGGACACACTACCTTTTGGTTAAGACATTAAACCGATACAGTGGCTGCCTGCCCCACGGATGTAAAACATCCTTGACATTATTTCAAAGGGCAGGGAATTCTCCATGTGTTTTTAGTCAATATTTCTCCATCAGTCAGCACCCACAGAAACAAATTGTCTGGTAATTAATTGATTTGCTGTGTAAAAATTGACTGCTACGTTAGTCTACATTAAACACAAAAAGTCCTGTACAAATGTAGCAAAACTTCTTTATTCTAATACTCCCATCTCATTGTAATAAAGGCCAACATGCCATTTGCCTTCCTAATTGCTTGTTGTACTTGCATGCTAACTTGTGTTCTTTGCATGAGTATAAAATAGTGACTCAAAAGAGTGCAACTCTAACTCTTTTAATCTTTCTTCTCTCCTTCAATTTTCAGGCGTGGCATTAGCCTTTACTTCTTTATTAAATCATCTTGCCTTTTATTCATTTCAGCCTCAATGGCGTCCTGTTCTATTGGCCTCGGCACTACATTTATTTACTGAGAAACACAGGTACTTAAAAGCAAAACTGCTCTATATAAAACTTAGAAGTGGTGTCATGCACAACCAGTCATAAAGCTGACATATTTCATTGCAATGTCACATTTTTATTGGTATTTAGTACCTAGAATGACTGCAAAATTCAATTCCAGTGTCAATGCAATCTCTGCACACTTACACAACAGATCTTGGGAAATTAATTACATAGATGTGAAATGACTTTAAGTCTCATACAGGCATCTTTTGCTGCCTGGAGGCATGCAAGGGAGGTAAATTATCAGACCAGGCCCACATTTACACCACCACAGTACTGGTGTCATACTGGTAGAAATAACAATGACCAGAGGGATAACTCTTAATACTGGTACAATACAAATTGGCAGAGTCTTTTTGCTGAGCGGCGTCATTCCAATATAAATTTGCAATATAACCAAGACAAAAGTTCTCTTCAAGAAATTATCCAAACTAAATAAGTCTTGTACTTGCAGAATTTTAAATGCCAAATAATGGACAATTAGAAAAAAATATCCAGACGTTTTTAATGCATGCCATGAATTTGTAAAATTACTCTTGGGAAGCAATGTGTAGTTTTGCAAAATACAATATTTGCAAGATGTCAAAAAGATTATATATAGAAAAGTAGATTTTACCATTACTCTGAAACATTCTTAGAAAGAGGCAGAAAACTGTAAAATGCCCATGGATAAATCCCACATCTGGGACAGCATCTTAAGGTAAACAATGTTCACAGTGCCATCTGGACAAAACTGCAGGCAAAAAATAAACCAGAAACATATGGAAAAGCAGATTTTTCTCTTCCCTGCAGCACTACAGAATGGCAAATGTCAAGCCTGAATTTATCTACGCTTCACTGTACTAAGCATTGCAGCACCACCTGGTTCTTCTTGCTCAGCCACCAAATATGGATTGCACTGGCGCTGTGGACCATATCTGCAGGGCAAACTCAATAAATACATTCCACTTCATAGCTAAATGACATCTTAGCACAAGTAGCATAGACCTCATTTGTTCTTCAGAGCCTTGCTCTTACTAAAACAGAAAAGGAGCAACTTAATCCACAATACACAATTGTTAAATGATATACGCAAGACATCTGTTTAATATAAATTCAAGTTAATTAAAATAGTTTGAGAACAAGTTGACCATAAAAAAAGTGCTGCAGAATAGAGACTGCATCCTGACGGCAACAAAGAACATTTCTTAGTGATAAATATACTTTCTAAGCCACGAGCAATAAAATCATTGATGGATTCTGAAACTCCAGGTTACTCATGAAATATTTTCCACGTTCAATTAATTTTAATAATTTTTATGATGGAAACAATAATAATTTTTGCAACATTAAAAAAAGACACAATTGCTCACTATTTCAGAAGGAAGCTAGTTGTTCCAATCATGTGAAGGGTCCAGGTGAATGAAGGCAAAAAAGCTTACAATTTTGCACTGGTATGAGACAGATTTGCATAGTAGTAGTAACACAGTACTGCATTCTTTTGGGCATGAAAATAACATTGTTACTTCTTGCCTATTTTTCCAAACTTCTTATCAGTTGCCTTGCCATGATTATGGAACCAGTAGCCCTGTGTCATTTTTTTGTATTCATTTACAGGATGTGGGCTTTGCTGCCGTCCATGTGGTGTAGGTACACCCACAGTGCTGTTAGGTGGGTGGAGGAGAAGTCGGGGGGGGTGGTTCCAGGATTTTGACCCAGTGGCAGTGAAAGAAGGGTGATATATGTTCAAGTCAGGATGGTGAGTGGCTTGGAGGGGGACTACCAGATGTTCTCATGTGTCAGTTGCCCTTGTCCTTCTCTTTGGTAGCAGTCATCGGTTTGGAAGGTGCTGCCTAAAGAGCCTTAGTGAGTTCCTGCAGTGCATCTTGTCGATGGTACATACTGTTGCCACTGTTCTTAGGTGGTGGAGGGAGTGGATGTTTGTGGAAGGGGTGTCAATCAAGCGGGCTGCTTTGTGTCCTGGATGGTGCAAAGCTTCTCGAGTGTTGTGGGAGCTGCACTCATCCAGGCAGGCAAGTGAAGAGTATTCCGTCACGCTCCTGACTTGTAGATGGTTGGCAGGCTTTCGAGAGTCAGGAGGTGAGTTGCTTGCCACAGAGTTCCTAGCTGCTGACCTGCTCTTGTGGTCACAGTATTTGTATGGCTAGTCCAGTTCAGTTTCTGGTCAATGGTAACCCCCAGGATATTGATAGTGGGGGATTCAGCAATGGTAATGCCCCAAAGAAAAATTTATTAAGTCTTTGTTTAAAACTTGTCATGATTTAGGAATGTAGAGTCAGGAGTAGGCCACTTAGCCCCACTTGCCTGCTCCACCATTCATTGAGATGATAGCTGATCTGTGACCAAACTCCATACGCCCACCTTTGCCCTATGTCCCCCAATGCTTCTGGTTAATAGAATCTATCAATCTCAGATTTAAATTAACAATTGATATAGCATCAATTGCCACTGCAGTAGGTGCCAAATTTCTATCGCCCTTTGTCTGTAGAAGTGTTTAATTCCACTCCTGAAAGGTCTAGTTCTAATTGTTAGACTATACCCCCTAGTCCGAGACAACCCAACCAATGGAAATCATTTCTCTCTATCTACCCTATATGTTCCTCTTAATATCTTGAAAATATTGATCCAATCACCAGTTAACCTAAATCCCAACCATATATTCTGTAATCTCTCTTTGCAATTTAACCCTTGGGAGTACAGGTATGATTCTAATAAATCCACACAAGGATTCCCCCATGATCCATGGATCCTCCCTAAGGAGTGGCACCCAGAACTGCTCATAGTAGTCCAAGTTTGTTCTAACCAGGGTTTCATAATGCAGTAGTATGTTTCAACCCTCGCATTCCAGTCCTCTAGATATAAAAGCCAGCATTTCATTAGCCTTTTTGATTATTTTATGTATCTCTGCATGATACTTTAATGGTGTACCTGGATCCAGAAGACTCTTTGGACCTCCACTGCTTCTAGGTTTTCCTAATTTAGAAAGTACCGAGCTCTATCTTTTTAGGTCCAAAGTGGATAACCTCACATTTACCTACAATGAAATCCATTTATCACAGTCATGCCCATTCATTTAATCTATCAGTATCTCTTTGTAATTTTACACTTCCATCTACGCTGCACAAAATACCACCGACCTTTCTGTTACTGGCAAATTTGGTTACATAACTTCTTATCCCATCTAAGTCATTAATAAATACGGTTAATAGTTGAGGGCCCAAAACAGATTGTTGTGGGACACTACTAGACAGATCCTATCAATGAGAGTACCAGGAGATGCACTGGGGACACCCCGGAAATCCATACACAATGACTGCATGGGAATTGCCCAGGAAGCTTCAACTCCCATTGGACAATTACCCTGCATTTGGAACCATTTGAAACAGATTTAAATCAGAGACTTCAGATGGTTCTGATTCTCTTAGCAGAGCTGTTCCCAGAAAAGTTAGGAGAATTAAAATCACTTCTAACGCCTGAGTAATTATGGTACTGATCTCCCCCCCACCCCCCTCCACCGCCCCAACCTCCCGACTGCCCTACCCCAGGACACCCAGGTCCCTTTGTGCATCAACATTTACCAATCTATCACCATTTAAATTATACTCTGCCATTCTGTTCTTCCTACAGAATTGGATAACTTCACACTTATCCATGTTATACTGCATCTGCCATATATTTGCCCACTCACTCAACCTGTCTAAATCGCCTTGAAGCCTCTTAACACCCTCCTCATTGCTTACGTTCCCACCAAGTTTCACGTCATCAGCAAATTTGGGAATATTACATTTCGTTCCCTCATCCAAATCATTCATATAAATTGTGAATAGCTGGGGCCCAAGCACCAATCCCTGCGATACCCCACTAGTCACCGCCTGCCATTCTGAAAAAGACCCATTTATTCCTATTCCGTTTCCTGTCTGCTAACCAGGGATAAGGGGTATTTAACTTTTGGCAAAAATGTGAAATGGGCAATATTGGATTGACTGTCCACTAGACACCTACCTGATTTTCCTTTCCACTGAAGTCAATAAAAAGGATAATCAGGCGCAATTTATAATGGGTGGCCAATCTGCTACGCTCATTTTATATTAGCTAAAAGTTAGAATTACCCCATAATTTAAAATTTTACATTGCATCCCAACCCCTTGATAACCCATTTTTTGAACTAAATATAAAACCTTACCCTGAAACGTTTAATTTTTCACTTACATACCCAAAGAAAATAAAATGTCTCAAATATAATCCTCTATATGAAAACACAGAACTAAAGTATCATGGTTTTTAGGAATTCATCACAAGGTATTTGCCTGCGATATCTTTAATCCACTTGCCTTGATAATAGATCACCATCAGGATATCAGCTTTACAATTACCATAACAGATATAAGTGATGCAAAAACTTAAACAAACTGAGAAACATTAAAATCTCATGACAAATCCCATTTTTTATCCCAAAAAGCAACAATTTTCATCAATTTCTTTGCTGACAACTATTTTACATTTAATAGATTGAATTTTTGAAATTGTTGGAAGCTTTGCTGCTCCCTGTCTACCTTCAAGTGAAAAGAGTTTTGGGCAGATTCCTGTAACAGCTGCTTGTACAGTTGGCATGATTCCTTTACTAGTACTCAAATCTGAACTCTAAACTTAAATGGTGCTGATGCTTGTTGACTGTACGACCAGCTGCTACGGTAACTTGGAAATTTCCTTGCCTATTAGGTGTACGATGAGAAGGAGATTGCTGGCACTTTAAAACATGCTGATTAATATTGATCACAGGAAATGCTAACCTGCAATTAAATGAAAAGCAACCACCCATTATCTCCACCAATTTTTCCCCTTAGAGATAAGCCATGATTTATTATGTCAAATTATTGTCCTATAAATAATAATCATAGTTTGAAATACAAAAATGATCAAGTTAATTCTAAGGACCAGCAATCTAATGGTTGTTGGGGAGGCCTAAGTGGCATATTTAAAAAAGAAAAAGTGAAACAGAAATACAAAATACATTTTATGCTATCCCAGCTAATATAGACTTACATATATCCATTAAGTCTGATGTACAATGGCTTGAACAACAGTACATCCAGGTTATCCTTATGCTTTGATAAAGAATGCTGCAGAAAAATATTTTAACTTGATGAAAATACATGAAAATGTGAGATCTTGCACAAGCTTTCCATTTTAAATCAAGTTTCTTAAAATTCTACATATCCTTCGACAGGCATATAGATTTTTTAATAACTACACAGTTGTGTTAAAGACAATACAGTCCATTAACCCCATAGTCTAAATGTCCTTGTGGCAATAGCATTGCACAGCACCAGGGTTTACTTCCCACAGTTCTTCCGTGTGTCAAATATGAAAAGATTGCACTCTTTCAGCAAATCTAACCTTCAGTAAATGCTACAGTTGGAGCCTTTATATAGGAAATCACAAACAATTATTTCAGGAAAACAAACTTTTGATTCCAACAAGCATATTGCCAAATCATTTATAATGTATTGAATCCAGAAATAAAAGCTATATTTTCCAACAATTGCAGCAGGTAATGAGAAAACATTGACAGCAATAGGTCTCTACTGCTATATAGTACTCCCCAGTTATTCAACCTTCAATTTAATAGCACATTGAACGATTAATAAAAGTTTCTATGGTTGAGTAGTCAATGCCAAAAATAACATACAAGAGTTGCTTAATACATTCATTTTATTTTTAAGAAATTTTTACGAACAAACACCTTCAATTCAAGGTACCTAATCATTAAAAAGATAAAAACAAAATCAGATTTTATGTCTACAAGCTCATACTCTTTCCTCCTGTAGCAAGCGGGTATAGTACAAAACTTTGTCAACTGCACTCATCCGAGGAATCTAATGATATTACTTTTCAGCATTGCCTCTACCTGCTCCAAAAAGAATTACTTCTCTTAAGAATATCTCAAACATCATTATCCATAATAAATAAAAGCTAAAATGACATATTAGGTATGTCTGTGCACAATTTCCTGCAGCATGCTCAGTGATATTATAAAGGAACAGCTTGCTTTACACAGGGCAGGGAAGCCTATGAATGCCTACCTAATGTGACATCAATTTTCCTATGCCTGATGAAATTGTCAGACGCCATTTTAGTTTTTCATCTTTGCTAATCCTCAATCCTAGGACTGCAGTTAGCTGCCGCTCCCCTAACTGTAATGTTTTTTTGATGCCACAGGCAAGCTTCATATCTTGGTAGTGGAACACCACATTTAATGCATACACTGCAGATTATTGCAAGAGTTCAATGTTTCTGACCACAGTGTTCCTTTATTGCATCAGGTTGACAATTTATTTATTTGAACATATAGGTTGTATTAATAACAAATCTCTTGGGTTTTAACACAACATTTAATATTAATCAGCAACACATTTAAATTTATATACAATGCAGTTGTAAAACTTACATCTCCTACTGAATACCAACAGACATTTTGGCTGGATTTTCCATACCCGCTGGCGTCGGGTGTGTTCAGTGGCATGAGCAGACAAAATGATGAGAAGGCCAAAAATCGGTTTCACAACGTCATGAAACCAGCTTGCGATCATCTGCTCAGTTCATCAATGGCAGGCCGCGTTCCCCACCATCAGACATCAGGGACCTCAACGTAATACATCAGCATATCATTATAAGGCTGGCCTGCTGGACTCACCCCGCCGCTGAATCATCCGCCCACGTCGGTGGGAAAACACGCCGACATTTTTCATAACAGCATTTATAAGGCATGCATTTGATGGGCTGCACTTCACTTGGGACCTCAAGGTTTGTCTGTCTATCTTGCTCCAGTCAGCAGTGCCAGGCTTCACAGGCAGCACCACATCACTTTTAGGGGGGCTCATGGGCTGGACTCCACTTACCAGATCAGCCATATGTGGTTGGATTTTCAATGGCAACAAGGCTAGGGCTTGCTTGGGAAATGGGGAGAAGTGGCCTCAGGCAAGGGAAGGGGCTGCAGGACAAGGGCTGAACTGCGGAAGGAGGGTATCCTAGTGTGTGTGTGGGGGGCACATGTTGATCTGTCCAAGAGGCCTCAAGGTCATGAGGAGGCAGTCTTCGCAAGAGATGAGGTCAAATGGACATGTGAGGATATGTGTGTGAGGATGGGTGGTGATGTCCCTTGAGCTGGCAGTGACTGAGATGCCAGTGAATGTGTAATGGGCTTGAATGTGAGAGTTTAGAGTGATGAGATGGTTGCCACACCCTGGCGGCACAGATGAGATCATTCATTATCTGCATTGGATGGCCAACCTCTTCTGTGCAGTATTGGCACTGATCCCCACTGCCATCCAAGCCTACCAAGCCATAGTGGTAATATAGCTGTCCCTCCTGCAGCCAGAACGGGGGTAGAAGACATCACAGCAGGCCCCCACGGCATCTAAAAGGCACTCGAGAGCTGCAGTCTTCTTGCTTTTCGTGGCCATGTCTTCTCTGCAGCACTCCTGAGGTGGAAGCACTGAGCGCGGCTGTACTTTAAATGTGGTACCTGGTGTGGTGAAGCGGTGAGGTGACAGCGTAGCAAGCGAATCGTAGCCCGCCCGCCATAGAAATGACACGTATCCCGGGAACACATAATTAACGTGGCGGGTTTGACATGATACGGTGTGAAAAGCCGTCATTACGGCTGGCAGGTAAAGCGTCGTTTTTCCGCCCGCTACCACACTTAGTGCAAATCTGGGACGATTCCGCCCTTCATGTTTCATTGTTATTTTTAAAATATAGAACTACTTAAAAGTACACTTTCAAATTATGCATAGACATTGCAGTGGTATAGTTATCACACTGTTTGCAACATGGACATGAAAGTCACAGCCGGATTCCCAAGAGTTGCTTATTTGCAATATAACTTCAATTTGCCTATTTTAGAGCAATGACTACAATTCAAAAGTACGTAATTGGCTTTAAAGTGCTTTGGTACAACCTGAGCTTGTGAAAGGCACTATATAAATGCAAGTCTTGTTTTTTTCCCTTCCTACTCTGAAATTTTTTGTATTTTAATGGAATCTATTATAAGCCCATAATAATCAACATAAATGAACATGGAGAGACATGGGCATAAGGCACTGAAGACTAAAAGTTGAGAAATAACATTTTATCTGACAATTTTATCAGGCTCATTCACACTGTAGCTCACGTCCTGGGAAATAATGCCAAGCATGGGTCCCCACTGCTATTGGCTTATCAGAAGTATTTATGTTCAGGAGTGCTATCATTAGCATGAGAACCATCTACCTTCAGTCAATTGTACTGCATTGCAGTTAAACTGTTAAAGTAAAATAACAGTTCAAAGGCACGGATATTCTCATTACAGCCAAAGCCATTTTTTTGTCGAATAGTTACAGAACTCCAGTCATCACTTTTAAATTAATTCAGCTTGGCAGAATATGAAGAAACTTACTCAGGATCTCAGATCCCATAAAGATTCTTGAGCACAGTATGAAAAATACTACAGCATAGCTTGCAGGTTCTATTCTACTTACATTCTTTCTTCTTTACTTCAAGGAATCTCATTTTCACACCATATCAGAATGAAATAGATCATACAATGATTTTTTTTCCATTTCATTCTTGTATAAGCAAGTTTACATTCTATAAGGAATTAAGCCAGGAACGCCCAGTATTGTCAAAAACAATCAATAGTATTAAAGTTATCATTTCGACATTGAGATATAACAGAATCTCTGGGTCAAAATCCTGGAACTCCCACCCTAACAGCACTGAGGGTGTACCTACACCACATGGACTGCAGCAGTTTAAGAAGGCAGCTCACCACCACCTTCTCAAGGGCAATTAGGGATGGGCAATAAACGCTGGCCTAGCCAGTGACACCCACATACCATGAATAAATATTTTAAAAATCACCAGTTTGCATTCACCGGTGCTCCTTGTTCTGCAAAAAAAAAAATGTCAGTCTCACTAGTAGTTACTGGTCCCACTCAGAACTAAACACCAGTCCCACTTCATTGAAAATTGTGCTCCCACATAAAATGGCAATTCTCTCATCGGTGTGTAGTAATTGGAATACTGCAGTCACTGAATTGTACAGCCTCACTATCCATCTTTTTGAAAAGATCAAAAAGCCATTTTGAGCAACATGAGGCTTACGTGCTCATGTTAGACATTTCTATTAAACAGAAACAATTTTCACTCTGAGATCATGAAACTCAGCACCAAGATCAGCAATTTTTTTTGCTTTTGGCACATCTGATTTAACAAACATTTGAAAGAGAGAGTACTGTTGCTTGTTTAAATCATTTAAGTGAATTGTAGCAGGATAATGGAATTCCCACAAGCACATATGGGACAAAGCTTCATGAAAGGGCAGCCATTCATGTTAAATCTGACTACAGTGTCCCAACCCTTAAAATTTAACTGCAACCACCCGTACTATCACTCATTATTTAAGGCTAATGTTTCTTTTTAAATAAAATGCTGAACACGAAATCTCTACAGAAACTGCTTCTAGTAAATGGATGTTGACCCATACACTTGACTATGATAAATAACAAAGCTTCATTTTTCATGCAGCGGGAGAGGTAAAAGGAAAATGCAACTATTTGCAAGATAATCAACAAATCAAGTTTTTAAATATCTTTTCCATCCAAGTGCATGAATCTTTATCCAAATTATAAATCCAATAACACTAAAATATGTATTTTCTAAAATTTAAGATCTCAAAATAGATTTCAAGATCATTTACAATTATTTATATTATTAATACCAACTAATGAAATATTTGTTTGCAGTGTTAATGATGCAGTGTTACTGTGCACAAACACATAAAACATGAAAAACATTTAAGTGTACTATGCTGCCAGTACTGCACCTGTTTTGACAGCAACTGATTTTGTGAACTGCAACCTGTAATGCTACAGTTGGCCTGCTATCCTACTCAAGAGTACAACATTCTGGGTGGCACATCTTGAAAAAAAAGCCCTTGGCCTCGTCTTTTTATGTGGCTAATGAGATCTCTCTTTTCTCTGACAATCTGACAGTGTTCCCTAAACGAAGCTGGGCTAGTTACAGAAAGCCACTGAATTGGCAATGCATTGTTAGCAGCTGTTTACATTCTTTTGGGATCCCAGCATGGAGGTAGAAGGGGTGATTTCAACCGATTAATGTAATTACTGCAACCATTCATGTAGTAATAATATAATTAGAACATTTTTGCAGCTGAAGCCAAGTACAATGGAGATCACATAGAAAACAGGGAGTTTACTGACAACCTACTTCCTTTATATTGCTACCAGATGCTGTGAAATTTTGCTTTTTTGGTACATTTTTATAAGAAATCTTGGTTTACTATGCACAAAGTAATAAAATCAAATATTAAAAGTCAATACATGCAGACACCTGTCATCACCAATTATTCTGGACAAACTAAATTCATATGGAATTTATTCTGGTTTTACAGAATTGGAATATTTAACTCATGGGAGTATGGAATGTCTTTTATACATTGATAATTAATAGCTGTATTATAAAAACATTGAGTTTAGGTTATTTTCTATAAATCTGATTGATCCGTTCCAACTCCATCCTTAGCTCTCTCCTCTTCCTCATCTTGACAACATCATATAAAGACATTTCAGGTTCCAAATGTATGCCAACGACATCCAGCTCTAACCTCTGAACCTTTTCTAATGACTCTTATGCTGCCTGCATTGCCAACCTTCTTGACTAATTCAGCCACAACTTCCTCCAATTAAAACATTTGGTATACCAAAGTTCTCATCTCTATACCCTCACCTCCAATTTCACTGCATTCCCAACCACTGTCTCAGTTTGAAGTTGCAATCTCTGCGTGGTATTTGACTCAGAACTGAGCTTCCAGCCACATATCTTTACCATCACAAGGACTAGCTACTTTCACATTCCAACGTAAAAGAGAAAAAGAAAGAACTTGAGCACCTTTCACATGTCTGAAAGCATTTCACGGCCAATGCAGTACTTTTAAAGTTTAGTTACTGCTATTATGTCAGGAAATATAGTAGTCAATATGTGTAAAGCAAGATCCCACAAACAGCAAAATGATAAATGATTAGAAAATATCTGTTTTTGAGAGTGTTTGTTGAGAAATAAATAGATCAAGTCAGCAGGAGAACTACAATTGTCTTCTTTAGATATTACCATGGGACCTTTTACATTATGAAAAGGCAGATGGGCTTCAGTATTCTGTTTCACCCAAGAGAAGGCATTTCTGACAGTGCACCATGTCCTTAGTCCTGTACTTAAATGTCAGCCTCGGCTACATGATCAGAATTCTGAAGCGGGGCTTGAATCTACAGCCTGACTCAGAAGAGAGATGAAACTATCCATCCAAGTATGCACTTGACAGCGATAATGATGCAAGCAGCTGGATGAGAAACTAAAACTCATGTTTCCCCCAGAATGCAAAAATAACAACAATGAACATGTTACATTAATATAATATAGTAATGCATAATACAATAAAACTATTACATTCAATTAAATAGAAGATATTTTTCAGAATAGTTCATATTTGAGTTACTTCTGCAAATTGAGATTTAATCTACATTTGTCGTTGTTCGGAATCAAAATGGATAACTTAAATAACAAAAATGTTTTCAACCACTTTAGATCAGGTGGATGCAATTTCCATCTTATACGTAAAAGCTTGGATCAAGCTACTGTAAAGAGAATTATAATACCCCCAGCTTTCTCTTGCTGTGCCCAACACATCAATGCATAGAATGGTTATAACATAGGCAGTCACATGTGGTTTGGGGATGAGAGAAACAAGAGAGCAATCAAAGCTAGAGGGATAAATATAAAAAACCTCGGCTAAGATGTTGCTGACATTGAAGAGATGAGAAAGACCAGAGCTTCCTTAGCCCTCTCTCAGCAAGGTACTGAAGAATTGTGCCCAAGCTAAAACTGGCCTACAGAAAAATCTACTGGTACTCTTTATAAATCAACAGGTAGGGCAGGTACACCTTATACCTAGCAAGTCAATAGCTCTGAGATACACTAGAGTAGTGCAGAGCCACTTGGGAGTCATCCAGCATCATATTCTAACTATTAACCTATTTTTCAAGATCAATTGCTTTCCATGAGAGCCAGTAGCAACATATCATATGCAAAAAAATCTCGACAATTTCAAATACTAGTCTGGTGCCTTTAATAAGAATCATGCATCACAAACCATAAGTGGTCGTTTTCACTGCTCCCGGTAAGCCGAAGAGACATACTTAGTCACTATCTGTTTACAGTCTGATCCGGAGAACATATTTAACTTGTATATAATTTAATGCAGCTGTCCTTTCTCCTATGAAAAGCAGCCTCATGCCTTGACCTAGTGCTGTAGGGTGCCCGTATTTCAGAGTTGGATTTGTGGTTTTAGTACTTATAAGTTTAAACATAGTGTTTGAACCTCAATTGCTAACTGACAGTTTCCAAATAGTGAGTTTATAGGCTCTTGCCTGTATTATTAGATAAAGGTAACAAGTAAAAGGTTTACATTTGCCAAGTAGAAGGAAGTGAAATACAAAAACAAGTCAGCTCGAGTTACTTTCAAGCAGAAACAGTCAGATTTAGATTGTTGTTAACAGAGATTTGTGAGCATGCTGCCTATCTATGTCTTACACAGTAAATGGTACACAGAAAAAAAGGCAGGTGGCCAGTTGTGAGGGTTGAAAAAATTCAAACAAAATAAAATTTTACTCTTCTACAAAAAGCTATATTAAAAACTTTAAATATTAACATTTGACCAAATGCAATGCTCACCTTAAGAACATGATATAACGGGGAAGACTGCTGTAGGGTTAAGCATTAGTAAACAAAGACAATCTCACCAATTATAGGAATTGCAAAAGTTCTTTCATCTGTTTAAAAGAGAAGGAACTTACAACAGTTTTTCCACACTGAAAGAATATCTGCTGCGATATTCTATTTTTGGTCATACAGCCCCAATAAAATCTGAAGCACATTTGATGACAGGTATTGCTAAGTAGAATCTCTGTCATGGTTAATATGCGGCCATCCTACTGCACTGGCATAAAGATATAATCAGATGATAGCCATAAGAAAATTAAAATATGAATTTGAACAGTATAACTTGCAGCAGTTTGTCCACCTCCAACAAAATGTTCTAACATTCATTTAACTTCTGAATCATGTCCTACATAGGTGAAATTTGTTTTCCACATATAACAAAATATAGATTCTGTAATTAGATCTCAGACGTTCTAAATTCCCTTAAGCATCCCTTTAATTGGGCAAATTATATCTGAATAGAGTTCAGCTGCATTGAATGTGATACATGCAAAAAGCTTTACCTGAACGGGTCTTAGTAGCATGCTTTTGCAGAAAATCCAGCAAATGAGCAAGAACCTTTTTATTGCATGGTATTAATGCCTCACCACACTCATAGCACCTGTGAAATTAAGAGATTTAGAATAAACAATGCTAAAAATTAAATTCTGTACAGAACTTATTTTAAAAATACAGCCTTTTCATTTTTTGACTTTCATATCAAAAAGCACTATAGATGAAACACACTCTGAATTAAGCATCTCATATTCCAATAGATCTATAATATAGAATAATTATAAGGGGGGACTTTAATTATCATGGTATAAACTGGGATAGCAATAGTGCAAAGGGAAGACGGGGGAAGATTTTCGAAAGTGCATTCAGAGGAATATGTTTCCTGTCCAACAAGGAAGGAGGTATTGCTGGATCTCTTTCTGGAGAACGAAGTGAGCCAAGTGGATCAACTGTAGTGGAGCATTTAAGGGATAGCAATCATAGTATCATAGTGTTTAGGTTAGCTATGAAAAAGAACAAGGAGCAATCCAGAGTAAAAATAATTAATGGGGGAATGGTCCATTTCAATGGGGTGAGAACAGATCTGACCCAGGAAAACTAGAATCAAAGACTGGCAGGCAAAACTGTAATTGAACAATGGGCTGCCTTTAGAGAAGAAATAGTTCAGGTACAGGCAAGGTATGTTCCCACAAGGGGGAAAGGTAGGACAAACAAAGTCAGAGCACCCTGGATGATGAAAGGGATAGAGAGTAAAAGGGAGCAGCAAAAAAGGTGCAAATGACAGATGTCCTGTTGATAATACAAGTGAGAACCAGGCTGAATATAGAAAATTGAGGGAGGAAAAAGAAATAAAAGTAGCAAAGACCGAGGATGAGAAGAGACCGGCAGCCAAAATAAAAGGGAGTCCAAAGGTCTTCCATTGGCATATAAAAAATAGGGCATTTAACCAAGGAAGCAGAAGGCTGTCTGAAGTATTATGTGACTGCTTCGTATCTATATTTATCAAGGAAGAAAATGCTGCCAAAATCATAGTGAAGGAGATAGTTGAGATGTTAGAAGGGCTAAAAATTACCTTTCATCAGAGCTGGGAAGAGTTAGAAGTGTAAGAAGTTTTAAACAAGTGAGGGGGATGGGACAGAGTGTACAAAACTAAGGTCAGATAAGGTCAGAGGTTACAAGAATCTAAGACAAAACTAAAGGTTCTGTATCTGAATGCACATAGCATTATAACAAAACAGATGAATTGACAGCACAAATAGAAATAAATATACATGATCTGATAGCCATTACAGCGACATGGCTGCAGGGTGACAAAGACTGGGAGCTGAATACTCAAGGATACGTGACATTTAGAAAGGACAGGGTGCTAGGAAAATGTGTAGAGGTTGTCTGTTAAATTTTATTTATTTATTCATGGGATGTGGGCTCTGCTGGCAAGGCCAGCATTTATTGCTCATCCCAGCTCAAGCTGCTGGCCGCCAGTTGGGTAAGGAACTATGAGTAACTCAGGGGGGAGGAAGCAGGACCTCTGGCAGCACCCGGCTCCTTGTGCGGCACCTCCCCACCCCAGCTCCATGCGAAGCCACATTCCCCCCCAACATTGCCTCCTCCCCACCCCCCTCACGCCTTGTGTGCCCAACCATCCCCACCCTCCCCCAGCCCCCGGCTCCCTGCGCGGCCCTCCAGCCCCCGGCTCCATGCATGGCCCTCCCGCCCCCGGCTCCCTCCCGGATGAGATGTATCCCAGGCTGTTGAGGGAGGCAAGGGCAGAGATATCAGGGGCCCTGGCAGTAATTTTCAAATCCCCTCTGGCCACAGGTGAAGTGCCAGAGGACTGGAGGACTGCTAACGTTGTCCCATTATTAAAAAAAGAGAGGAAGGGATAGACCAGGAAATTACAGGCCAGTCAGTCTAACCTTGGCGGTGGGGAAGTTACGAGAAAGAATTCTGAGGGATTGTCACCATGGATTTGTTAAGAGGAGTTTGTGTTTGACAAATTTGATCGAATTTTTTAAGGAGTTAACCAGGAATGTTGATGAGGGTAATGCGTTTGATGTGATCTGCATGGACTTTAGCAAGGCTTTTGATAAGGTCCCTCATGGCAGACTGGTCAAGAAAGTAAGAGCCCATAGGATCCAAGGCAAAGAGACACATTGGATCCAAAATTGTCTGAGAGGCACGAAGCAGAGGGTGATGGTAGAGAGATGTTTCTGTGATTGGGAGTCTGTTACCAGTGGGGTTCCACCGGGCTCGGTGCAGGTACCCTTGCTGTTTGTGGTGTACATAAATGATTTGGACTTAAATGTAGGGGGTATAATCAAGAAGTTCGCGGATGACATGAAAATTGGTAGGGTGGTAAATAGTGAGGAGGATAGCCGTAAACTGCAGGACGATGTCCATGGACTGGTCAGGTGGGCAGAGCAGTGGCAAATGGCATCCAACCTAGAAAAGTGTGAGGTAATGCACTTGGAGAGGGCTAACAAGGCAAGGGTTTACACTATGAACGGTAGGACCCTGGAAAGTACTGAAGATCAGTGGGACCTTGGTGTGCATATCCACAGATCCCTGAAGGTAGCAGGGCAATAGATAAGGTGGTTAAGAAGGCATATGGGATACTTGCCTTTATTAGCTGAGGCATAAAATACAAGAGCAGGGAGGTTATGCTGGAATTGTATAAAACGCTTATTAGGCCACAACTGGAGCACTGCGTGCAGTCCTGGTCACCACATTATAGGAAGGATGTGATGGCACTGGAGAGGGTGCTGAGGAGATTTACCAAGATGCTGCCTGGGCTGAAGGGTCCGAGCTATGAGGAAAGATTGGATGGGCTAGGGTTGTTTTTCTTGAAGCACCGAAAATTGGGAGGGGACCTGATAGAGGTGTGTAAGATTCTGAGGGGCATAGATAGGGTGGATAGGAAGGCATTTTTCCATTAGTAGAGGGGTCAATAACAGGGGATTTTAAGGTATGAGGTAGAAGACTAAGAGGGGAGTTGAGGTGAAATTTTTTCACCTAGAGGATGGTGGGAGTCTAGAAGTCACTACCTGAAAGGGTGGTTGAGTCAGAAACTCTCATAACATTTAAGAAGTATTTAGATATTCACTTGCATTGCCATAGCCTCCAGGGCTATGGGCCAAGTGCTGGAAAATGGGATTAGTGCAGTCAGAACTATATTGACCGGCACAGACACGATGGGCCGAATGGCCTCTTTCTGTGCAGTAGATGTCTGCGAGTCTGTGTGGCCCTCCCGACCTGGCTCCCCACGCGGTCGCCTCCCTACCCGACTCCCCGCGTGGTCCCCTCCTGACCCGGCTCCCCGCACGGTCCCCTCCCGACCTGGCTCCCTGTGTGGTCCTTCCTCTCCCCCAACTCCTTGCATGGTCCCCTCCCCGGCTCCCTGTGCGGCACCCCACAGGACAGGGGCTTTGCCCCTACAAACTATCAGGAAGGGGTTCAAGTTCCGGAGACAAATAGACAGGGACAGAGTGAGAAACGAGACAGACAGAGCAGGGAAGGAGAAAGACAGAGACAGAGGGAAAGGAAGGGACAGAGAGAAAGAGACAGAGGGAAAGGAAGGGACAGAGAGAGAGAGGGAAAGGAAGGGACAGAGAGAGAGAGAGACATAGGGGGAGGCGGCCGAGAGAGACATAGGGGGAGGCGGGCGAGAGAGACATAGGGGGAGGCGGCCGAGAGAGACATGGGGGAGGCGGCCGAGAGAGACATAGGGGGAGGCGGCCGAGAGAGACATAGGGGGAGGCGGCCGAGAGAGACATAGGGGGAGGCGGCCGAGAGAGACATAGGGGGAGGCGGCCGAGAGAGACATAGGGGGAGGCGGCCGAGCGAGACATAGGGGGAGGCGGCCGAGACAGACATAGGGGGAGGCGGCCGAGAGAGACATAGGGGGAGGCGGCCGAGAGAGACATAGGGGGAGGCGGCCGAGAGAGACATAGGGGGAGGCGGCCGAGAGAGACATAGGGGGAGGCGGCCGAGAGAGACATAGGGGGAGGCGGCCGAGAGAGACATAGGGGGAGGCGGCCGAGAGAGACATAGGGGGAGGCGGCCGAGAGAGACATAGGGGGAGGCGGCCGAGAGAGACATAGGGGGAGGCGGTCGAGAGAGACATAGGGGGAGGCGGCCGAGAGAGACATAGGGGGAGGCGGCCGAGAGAGACATGGGGGAGGCGGCCGAGAGAGACATAGGGGGAGGCGGCCGAGAGAGACATAGGGGGAGGCGGCCGAGAGAGACATAGGGGGAGGCGGCCGAGAGAGACATAGGGGGAGGCGGCCGAGAGAGACATAGGGGGAGGCGGCCGAGAGAGACATAGGGGGAGGCGGCCGAGAGAGACATAGGGGGAGGCGGCCGAGAGAGACATAGGGGGAGGCGGCCGAGAGAGACATAGGGGGAGGCGGCCGAGAGAGACATAGGGGGAGGCGGCCGAGAGAGACATAGGGGGAGGCGGCCGAGAGAGACATAGGGGGAGGCGGCCGAGAGAGACATAGGGGGAGGCGGCCGAGAGAGACATAGGGGGAGGCGGCCGAGAGAGACATAGTGGGAGGCGGCCGAGAGAGACATAGTGGAAGGCGGCCGAGAGAGACACAGGGGGAGGCGGCCGAGAGAGACATAGGGGGAGGCGGCCGAGAGAGACATAGGGGGAGGCGGCCGAGAGAGACATAGGTGGAGGCGGCCGAGAGAGACATAGGGGGAGGCGGCCGAGAGAGACATAGGGGGAGGCGGCCGAGAGAGACATAGGGGGAGGCGGCCGAGAGAGACATAGGGGGAGGCGGCCGAGAGAGACATAGGGGGAGGCGGCCGAGAGAGACATAGGGGGAGGCGGCCGAGAGAGACATAGGGGGAGGCGGCCGAGAGAGACATAGGGGGAGGCGGCCGAGAGAGACATAGGGGGAGGCGGCTGAGAGAGACATAGGGGAAGGCGGGCAAGAGAGGCATGGGGGAGGCAGGCGAGAGAGACATGGGGGAAGGAGAGCAAGAGGGAGACAGAGGGAAAGGAGAGAGACACAAACAGACACAAAGGGAAATGAGAGAGAGCGATAAAGTGTAATCGGCAAGACGGGGGACACACACAAAGGGGGAAGGAGAGAGGGACAGACAGACAGATGGAATGAAGAGAAAGAGAGACAGAGTGAGAAAGGAGAGTGAGAGAGGCACAAAGGGGGAAAAGAGAGCAAGAGGGAGAGATACACAAAGTAGGAAAGAGGAGGGAGAGAAACACACTCATACAGTGGTAAAAGCAAGCAAGCAAAAAGTTGTGCCGAGTTTCAGGAGTGCTGTGCGTGAGACACAAGCTGTGCTACTCGGGACTTGTTTGGGTGATTTAGTGTTACAGTAGCTAATTTCAATGTGTATAGTATTTTTGTTATATTCAGTGATTTATTTTATTTTGCAAGTTATTCCAGCTAGGAATGCACAGTGCCGCACACGTATAGAATAGTATTTCATCCAGTATATTGGTTTTTCCGAGCAAGAAACGTCTGAAGGAAACTCATGATTTACATTGTTAAAGTCAGAATGAGTTCGCATAGGAATCAAAGTTGTTTCATTTAAAGTCACGATTTTCAGGAATGCAACCACAACTTATTGCGAGGGCTTACTGTAGTTTAAAAATAAGAGATCTCCCATTTAAGAATGAGATGAGAAGAAATTTTTTCTCTGAAAGTCGTGAGTCTTTGGAACCCTTTTCCCTGGAGAGCGGTGGAGGCAGGGCCATTGAATAGTTTTAAGGCAGAGGTAGATTGACTCCCTTGATAGTCAAAAATCTAAGGTTATCAGATCTAGGCAGAACGTGGAGCTGAGGCCACAGTCAGATCAGCCAATATCTTATTGAATGGCGGAGCAGGCACGAGGGGCCAAATTGCCTGCTCCTATTCCCAATTCATATGTTTGTATGTAGGGGTGGGTGGGGAAAAAGAAGATAGAGAAAGGTCAGACAGAGAAATTAAATGACAAAAGGGCTAGTGCTACAGGCCAAAGGGAGTGGTAAAAGGCCAATAGAGAAACAAAAGATGTGTTTAGAGACGGTGAGAATGGCAGAATGATGAAAAGTTGTCATTCAAAAGCAAAAACAAGAGAAAAATGAGTTAAAACCAAAACCTGCAAAGCAAAAGGAAACAAAATGGGAGCAGAGATTATGGTCTGAAATTGGTGAACTCAATGTTGAGTCCAGAAAACTATAAAGTACCGAATCAAAAGATGAGACACTGTTCCCTGAGCTTATGTTGAGCTTCACTGGAACGCTCTTGCAGTGTTCCATTCAACATTTAACATTCCAATCAACATCTCCTGTCTTCTACCTTATTACAGGCCTTCCCTTTTCTTCTTTTTCCCATCTTCCCCCTTTCACTTGCTTTAAACCCATTACATTTCAAACTTTTCCCAGTTATGATGAAAGGTCATCAACCTGAAACCTTAACTCTACTTCTCTCTCCACAGATGTTGCCAGACCTGCTGAGTAATTCCAGCATTTTCAACATCCCCAGTATTCTGTTTTTAAATCCATTATATATATATATATTTGGCTTACAACTGTAAACAAGAAAATGTAATTTAAAATTTAAAAAGCCTAAGAAGCAAAAACTTTAGAGGAAGATTTACATAAAGCTGCAGGACACCAGGTCAGACTTGTGAGTCTTCAGAAGGTAAATTGTCTATTACAACTAATGCACTGAGCAACTTATGAAAACGATATGATTCTTTGTTCTCATGTTCTTCAAATTGAACTATTTACATTAATTCCATTTTGCTACACTTTCCAAGTATCCTTTTCCATTCTTCCTTTTCAAATAACTATCCAATTCCCTTTCAAAGTCAGTCATGGCTTCAACAGCCATTTTAGGTAAATCATTCCAAATTCAGTTCTAAAGGAAAAGACGGAAAGGTCAATGAATTCAACAGGAAGAAAAGGCTGGGAAACTGTGTAGATGCCAGTGCAACAACAAATTTCCAGTTTCAGTACTGTTCATTGTCTAGTACTGCCAAGATGCCTGGTTTTTTCCTCCCATAGAGGGTGTTTTCTTCAGTACTGATCCTTTAGAGATGTACAGATATACCATTCTGTGGAATAAATAGGTCAGGAATCCTGAGAATGCCAGTACACTTTTTAGATGTCAGTTAAGCAAATGAATTGTACAAGACCCCAAACAGAAATGTAGAAAGAAATGTAAAATAAACTGACAAAAACTTAAGCAACTTTTAAATTTTTAGTCAACAAAAAAAGTTTTGCATGCAGTGCAGTTCCTTGGTAACTCAGTTAATAATGTACAGCATTGATGGCACTTGGTGATAAGGGAAGGCCCTCAGTTCAATCATTGGTATGACAATTGACTTCAATGACTCCATGGTCATTCCCCCTCCTAACTTTTATGTTAGAATGTTCTTAACTGTGATGCTATCTGTTGACACTGCTACAAGACCTATACCCACCATAAATTACCAGCTTTAACAAGACGTAAGAACAGAAAATTAAACAAGCAGGGAAAAGAAAGGGTGTTACGTAAGCTCATTCATTTTACATTAAAATTATGCTTGTGAAAATTGTGATAATGAATGAATTGCACTTATAACACTATTATTACTTGTATTTCCTTACCAAACAGTCCACGTATCCAAACTGATCACAATACAGTGTGGGTCCAAGCGAGTAGTCTGGAAATGCTTCCAAGAATGCTGACCTTGTGAGCTTTGACTGCAACCCTAAGTGTAAGAGACACTATGCATAGTCAATCTAAAAATGTAAGAGATAAAAAGAAAAAAAAACTGCGGATGCTGGAAATCCAAAACAAAAACAAAAACAGAATTACCTGGAAAAACTCAGCAGGTCTGGCAGCATCGGCGGAGAAGAAAAGAGTTGACGTTTCGAGTCCTCATGACCCTTCGACAGAACTTGAGTTCGAGTCCAAGAAAGAGTCGAAATATCAGCTGGTTTAAGGTGTGTGTGTGGGGGGCGGAGAGAGATAGAGAGAGAGAGAGAGAGAGGTGGAGTGGGGGTGTGGTTGTAGGGACAAACAAGCAGTAATAGAAGCAGATCATCAAAAGATGTCCACAACAATAATACAAAAGAACACATAGGTGTTAAAGTTAAAGTTGGTGATATTATCTAAACGAATGTGCTAATTAAGAATGGATGGTAGGGCACTCAAGGTATAGCTCTAGTGGGGGTGGGGAGAGCATAAAAGATGTAAAAAATAAATAAATAAATAATTTTTTTTTTTCTTTTTCTCTTTTTATAATGGAAATAGGTGGGAAAAGGAAAATCTATGTTATTTATTGGAAAAAAAAAGGAAGGGGAAACAGAAAGGGGGTGGGGATGGGGGAGGGAGCTCACGACCTAAAGTTGTTGAATTCAATATTCAGTCCGGATGGCTGTAAAGTGCCTAGTCGGAAGATGAGGTGTTGTTCCTCCAGTTTGCGTTGGGCTTCACTGGAACAATGCAGCAAGCCAAGGACAGACATGTGGGCAAGAGAGCAGGGTGGAGTGTTAAAATGGCAAGCGACAGGGAGGTTTGGGTCATTCTTGTGGACAGACCGCAGGTGTTCTGCAAAGCGATCGCCCAGTTTACGTTTGGTCTCTCCAATGTAGAGGAGACCACATTGGGAGCAACAAATGCAGTAGACTAAGTTGGGAGAAATGCAAGTGAAATGCTGCTTCGCTTGAAAGGAGTGTTTGGGTCCTTGGACGGTGAGGAGAGAGGAAGTGAAGGGGCAGGTATTGCATCTTTTGCGTGGGCATGGGGTGGTGCCATAGGAGGGGGTTGAGGAGTAGGGGGTGATGGAGGAGTGGACCAGGGTGTCCCGGAGGGAGCGTTCCCTACGGAATGCCGATAGTGGGGGGTGAAGGGAAGATGTGTTTGGTGGTGGCATCATGCTGGAGTTGGCGGAAATGGTGGAGGATGATCCTTTGAATGCGGAGGCTGGTGGGGTGATAAGTGAGGACAAGGGGGACCCTATCATGTTTCTGGCAGGGAGGAGAAGGCGTGAGGGCGGATGCGCGGGAGATGGGCCGGACACGGTTGAGGGCCCTGTCAACCACCGTGGGTGGAAAACCTCGGTTAAGGAAGAAGGAGGACATGTCAGAGGAACTGTTTTTGAAGGAAGCATCATCGGAACAGATGCGACGGAGGCGAAGGAACTGAGAGAATGGGATGGAGTCCTTACAGGAAGCGGGGTGTGAGGAGCTGTAGTCGAGATAGCTGTGGGAGTCGGTGGGTTTGTAATGGATATTGGTGGACAGTCTATCACCAGAGATTGAGACAGAGAGGTCAAGGAAGGGAAGGGAAGTGTCAGAGATGGACCACGTGAAAATGATGGAGGGGTGGAGATTGGAAGCAAAATTAATAAATTTTTCCAAGTCCCGACGAGAGCATGAAGCAGCACAGAAGTAATCATCGATGTACCGGAGAAAGAGTTGTGGAAGGGGGGCCGGAGTAGGACTGGAACAAGGAATGTTCCACATACCCCATAAAGAGACAGGCATAGCTGGGGCCCATGCGGGTACCCATAGCCACACCTTTTATTTGGAGGAAGTGAGAGGAGTTGAAGGAGAAATTGTTCAGTGTGAGAACAAGTTCAGCCAGACAGAGGAGAGTAGTGGTGGATGGGGATTGTTCGGGCCTCTGTTCGAGGAAAAAGCTAAGGGCCCTCAGACCATCCTGGTGGGGGATGGAGGTGTAGAGGGATTGGACGTCCATGGTGAAGAGGAAGCGGTTGGGGTCAGGGAACTGGAAATTGTTGATGTGACGTAAGGTGTCAGAGGAATCACGGATGTAGGTGGGAAGGGACTGGACAAGGGGAGAGAGAAGGGAGTCAAGATAACGAGAAATGAGTTCTGTGGGGCAGGAGCAAGCTGAGACGATCGGTCTACCAGGGCAGTTCTGTTTGTGGATTTTGGGTAGGAGATAGAAGCGGGCCGTCCGAGGTTGGGCGACTATCAGGTTGGAAGCTGTGGGAGGGAGATCCCCAGAGGGGATGAGGTCAGTGACAGTCCTGGAAACAATGGCTTGATGTTCAGTGGTGGGGTCATGGTCCAGGGAGAGGTAGGAGGAAGTGTCTGCGAGTTGACGCTCAGCCTCCGCGAGGTAGAGGTCAGTGCGCCAGACCACAACAGCACCACCCTTGTCAGCGGGTTTGATGACAATGTCAGGGTTGGACCTGAGAGAATGGAGTGCAGTAAGTTCAGAGAGAGACAGGTTAGAATGGGTGAGAGGAGCAGAGAAATTGAGACGACTAATGTCGCGCCGACAGTTCTCAATGAAAAGATCAAGAGAAGGTAAGAATCCAGAGGGAGGGGTCCAGGTGGAGGGAGAATATTGGAGATGGGTAAAAGGTTCCGTTGAACTGGGAGAGGACTCCTGCCCAAAGAAGTGAGCCCGGAGACGAAGCCGGCGGAAGAAGAGTTCAGCATCATGCCGAGCCCGAAATTCATTGAGGTGAGGGCGTAATTCTCTCAGTTCCTTTGCCTCCGTCGCATCTGTTCCGATGATGCTACCTTCAAAAACAGTTCCTCTGACATGTCCTCCTTCTTCCTTAACCGAGGTTTTCCACCCACGGTCGTTGACAGGGCCCTCAACCGTGTCCAGCCCATCTCCCGCGCATCCGCCCTCACGCCTTCTCCTCCCTCCCAGAAACATGATAGGGTCCCCCTTGTCCTCACTTATCACCCCACCAGCCTCCGCATTCAAAGGATCATCCTCCACCATTTCCGCCAACTCCAGCATGATGCCACCACCAAACACATCTTCCCTTCACCCCCCCTATCGGCATTCCGTAGGGATCGCTCCCTCCGGGACACCCTGGTCCACTCCTCCATCACCCCCTACTCCTCAACCCCCTCCTATGGCACCACCCCATGCCCACGCAAAAGATGCAATACCTGCCCCTTCACTTCCTCTCTCCTCACCGTCCAAGGACCCAAACACTCCTTTCAAGTGAAACAGCATTTCATTTGCATTTCCCCCAACCTAGTCTACTGCATTCATTGCTCCCAATGTGGTCTCCTCTACATTGGAAAGACCAAACGTAAACTGGGCGACCGCTTTGCAGAACACCTGTGGTCTGTCCGCAAGAATGACCCAAACCTCCCTGTCGCTTGCCATTTTAACACTCCACCCTGCTCTCTTGCCCACATGTCTGTCCTTGGCTTGCTGCATTGTTCCAGTGAAGCCCAACGCAAACTGGAGGAACAACACCTCATCTTCCGACTAGGCACTTTACAGCCATCCGGACTGAACACTGAATTCAACAACTTTAGGTCGTGAGCTCCCTCCCCCATCCCCACCCCCTTTCTGTTTCCCCCTTCCTTTTCTTTTTTTTCCAATAAATTATATAGATTTTCCTTTTCCCACCTATTTCCATTATAAAAAGAGAAAAAGGAAAAAAAAAAATATTTATTTATTTATTTTTTTACATCTTTTATGCTCTCCCCACCCCCACTAGAGCTATACCTTGAGTGCCCTACCATCCATTCTTAATTAGCACATTCGTTTAGATAATATCACCAACTTTAACTTTAACACCTATGTGTTCTTTTGTATTATTGTTGTGGACATCTTTTGATGATCTGCTTCTATCACTGCTTGTTTGTCCCTACAACCACACCCCCACTTCACCTCTCTCTCTCCACCCCCCACACACACACCTTAAACCAGCTTATATTTCAACTCTTTCTTGGACTCGAACTCAAGTTCTGTCGAAGGGTCATGAGGATTCGAAACGTCAACTCTTTTCTTCTCCGCCGATGCTGCCAGACCTGCTGAGTTTTTCCAGGTAATTCTGTTTTTGTTTTAAAAATGTCAGAGTCTCTTAAGGTGCTAGTCTTAACTTACAACAGGTTTTGATCCTGCCAGCATAATTCAGTAAAGCAGAATAGTGAACACAGCAAATTTTCACACTTTCACTTGAACTCTTGAGATAGCATTTTCAACTGCTGTTTGATACAACATCAACTTTCTTTTATGTGGAAAGGCCTCACAGAGGTGTAATCAGACAAAAATGGATGCCGGTCCAAAGGAGAAGATATTCGGAGGTAACAAAAAGCCTTAAAGACAGAACAGTGTGAAGTATGATGCCCAACTCAAAGATTTTAAGAAGGGTCCTAAAGGAGGAGAGAGGTCAGAGGCAGAAAATTTAAACTTTTCCAAGTATGGGGCCTAGATAGCTGAAAGCACAGTCACTCATTGTGAGGCAAAGGGATAGGGAATGCACACAAGTCCAGAATTGGAGGAACAGGTGGGAAGTGCAGGAATTATGGAAGGTTACAGAGATAGGGAGGACCAAGGCCATGTTGGGATTAAACATGAGGATGAGAATTTTAAATTGGAGGTGCTGGGGCAGGAATCACAAAATCATGGGGCGGAATTTTCCGGCCCCCTCCCGCCAGCGAGATTTTCCAGTCCCGCCGAAGTCAATGGACTTTTGATCAGCCCTGCCACCGCCATGACGGGACCATAAAATTCCCCCCATTGAATCCTCTCGCACAGAAGCAGGCTTTAGAACCCATCATGCCTGTGCTGGTTCTTTGAAAGAGAAATCACACTTAGTTCCACACCCCTGCTTTTTGTCCTTTTGTATGTGTGCATGCGATATGAGCATCGCTGGTAAGCCCAGCATTTATTATCTCTTCCTAATTGTCCCTGTGATGGTGGTAGTGACCAGAATTGTTAAACTGTTGCAGCTCATGAAGTGTCAGGACACAGTGTCATTAAGGAGGGAGTTCAAGGATTTTGACCCATGTGATAGTGAAGTAACAGCAATATAGTACCAAGTCAGGATGGTGAGTGGCTTGGAGGGAGAACTTGCAGGTGGTGGTGTTCCCATTCATCTGCTCCTCTTGTCCTTCTAGGTGATGGAGGTCAATCATTTCCCAACCATCTCTGGCTTTGGTGTGATGCCAGGTGACTGGAAGACAGCTAACACTGTACCATTGTTGTAAAAGATAGACCAAGTAATTAGAGGCCAGCAGCTTAACCTCAGTAGTGCGAAAATCATTGGAAAAAATTCTCAGGGACAGTACAATTCATCATTTAGAAAAGAACTGGTTAATCCAAGACAGACAGCAGGGATGTGTTAAGGGAAATGTGTGTCTCACTTACGTAACTGAATTTAAGTAGTCGCTTGATATTACAGAACTTGAGCATTGCTGAAAAAGAGACATGCTGATTGGTTGGCAAGTTTCCTCTGATTGGTCGAGACATTGATATGGAAAATGCACCAGGGAACTAATAACCCCCATGCATTTGTGTAATTCAAATAGTCAGAATGCCTAGGCGTGTTCCTTTTGCCTGCAAAATAGTTCCCTGGTGCATTCTCCATGGCAATACCTCCAATCAGAAAACTTACCGACCATTCAGCACCTTTTTCTTATGCAATATAAACTGTTGTCACTATTGAAATTTGGCATTATTGCATCTATCCTTTTGCCTAAACTTTTTCAGCCACCAGGAATTGATTCTTGGTCTGCTACAAGAGAAGAAGCTGGTTAATTGGTGGGTATCTGCTAAGTGATTAAAGTTTATTCCGCTCCTAAGGTTCAAAATAGTATATTCTGAGTGAGGGGTGAGCGGAAAAGGATAAAAGGATCGAGAGGCCTACCTGCAGTGAGACCAGTGGCAGCATGATTTCACAAACCACAACGTGATGCAAGTGCAGGGAAAACAGCTGGTTGATGAATGGGATTGGTGAGTATTTCTAGTCTTTAAAGTAAAAGTAAGGGTGTTGTGTTTAGGTCACGAGTCCTTTTTTTTCTCTCTATTTCTTAAAAATAGCTTAAGTATAAGATCGATACTTGTGTGTAAAAAAAATTACAATAAAGTTTAAAAAGCAGGGATACTAGAGTAATTAATTAATAAATTAAATCAAATACGATAGTGGTGGCAGGACAGGAGATGTGTTGCTGCTGCAGCATGTGGGGTCTGCTTGACACCAAGGTGATCCAGAGCGAACAGATCTGTAGTAAGCATTTGCAGCTCAAGGACCTATGGAACCAAGTTGAGGAGCTGGAGTCTGAGCTGCAGACATTGCGCCACATCAGGGAGGGGGAAAATTACCTGGACACTTTGCTCCAGGAGGCGGTCACGCCCCTCAGATTAGGTGATTCAAATTTGGTCTGTATTCAGGGATAGGAGGGTGTGACTGCAGGTGAAGAAGAAATGGGGACCGGGGGTGGGGGGGGGGGGGGAGAGCCTCGGCCCCTGCAGCTGTTTAACAGTTACGAGGTTCTGGCAAGTTGTGTGGACAAGAGTGGGGACTGCAGGAAGGATGAGCGAACTGACCACAGCACTGGGGAAAAGCAGACCATTCAAGTGGAGGCAGAAATATGAACGTAGTAGTGGCAGGGAACAGTACAATTAGGGGGATAGATACTGTTCTGCACAGCCATGAGCACGAGTCCCGAAGGCTGTGTTGCCTGCCCGGCACCAGGGTTAAGGGCATCTCCTCAGAGTTGGAGAGGAACTTGGAGTGGAAGAGGAGGGATCCAACTGTTGTTGTCCACATTGGTGCCAATGACATTGATAGGGGTAGAAAGGAGATTCTGCTGAAAGAGTTTGAATAGTTAGGAGCTAAATTAAAAAACAGAACATCCAAGGTGATAATCTTGGGATTACTACCTGAACCACGGGCAAACTGGCATAGGGTAAATAAAACGAAGGAGTTAAATGCGTGGATCAAAGATTGGTGTGGGAGGAATGGGTTTCAGTTCATGGGGCACTGGCACCAATACTGGGGGAGAAGGGAGCTGTTCCAGTGGGCTGGGCTTCACTTGAACTGTGCTGGGACCAGTGTCCTGGCGCATCGAATAACTATGGCTGTATTCAGCAGGGGTGGGGTGGGTTCTGGAGAGGGGATATGTGTGCTTACAAAGCAAAAGGATATGGCAGTATTGCAGGGCAGCTATTTAGGTAATGATACCCAGAGTGTGACAGGAAGGGAGAGTGTATAAATTTAAAAAAAACAGCAGCAAATAGGGTCAAAGGGGAAAAAATGGTAAAAAGGCAAAATTAATGGCTCTTTATTTAAATGCACATCGTATTCGGAACAAAATAAATGAATTAATGGCACAAATAGAGGGTATGATCTTATAGCCATTACGGAGACATGGTTACAAGGAAATCAAAGCTAGGAACTATATATTCAGGGGTATGTGACTTTTTGAAAGGACAGGCAGGAAGAAAAGGGTGATGGGGTAGCTTTGTTAGCACGAGATGGAATAAGTGGGACAGCCAGGAATGATCTTGGATCAGAAGATGTGGAATCCATATGGGTGGAGGTAAGAAATAACAAGGAGAAGAAGTCACTGTGGGAGTAGTCTATAGGCCCCCAACTGAAGATATACTGTAGGACAGAGAATAAATCAGGAGATAATGAGGGCATGTAAAAAAGGCTGTACATTAATCATGGGTGACTTTAATCTTCGTGTAGATTGGGAAAATCAAATTGGCAGAGGTAGCCACAAGCAAGAATTCATAGGCTATAACTGGGACAGTTTCCTAGAACAACATGTTGTGGATCCAACCAGGGATCAGGCTATTTTGGATCTGATAATGTGCAATGAGGCAGATTTAATAAATGATCTCAGAGTAAAAGATCCCCTAGGAAACAGTGACCATCACATGGTAGAATTTAGCATTCAGTTTGAGAGTAAGAAACTTGAATCAGAAACAACTATGCTAAACTTAGGTAAGGGCAATTACAAAGGAATGAGGGCAGAGTTGGCTGGAGTAGACTGGGAAAGGAGTTCAGCAGAAAAGACGGTTGATGAACAATGGCAGAATTTTAAGAAAATAGTTCATCATTCACAGCAAAGATATATTTCAGTGAGGAAGGAGGATTCTAAGAAGGGGATAAACCAACCATGGTTAACCAAGGAAGTTCAGGATAGTATCAAATTGAAAGAAAAAAAACATACAATGTGGCAAAGATTAGTGGTAAGCCAGAGGATTGGGAAAGTTTTAAAAACTGACAAAAGATGACCAAAAAATAATAGAGGAGAAAATAAACTTTGAGGGTAAACTCGCAATATAAAACAGACAGTAAGAGCTTCTTTAAATATATAAAAAGGAAGAGAGAAGCCAAAGTGAACATAGGCCCCTTAGAGAATGAGGCTGGGGAAATAATGCAGAACCAGGAAATGGCAGAGAAGTTGAATACTTTGCATCGGTCTTCACAGTAGAAGATATTAATAGCATTCCAAAAATACTAAATAATCAAGGGGCAAAAGGCAGATAGGAAATAAATACAATAACTATCACTATGGAAAAAGTACTAGAGAAACTAAAGGGGCTAAAGGACAATAAGTCACCTGGACCTGATGGATTGCATCCTAGGATATTAAATGAAGTAGCTACAGAGATAGTGGGTGCACTGGTAGCAATCTTACAAGAATCCTTAGATTCTGGAAAAGTTTCAGAGGATTGGAAACTGCCAATGTAACAACCTTATTCAAAAAGGGAGGGAGTCAAAAAACAGCTAACTATAGGCCAGTTAGCTTAACATCTGTCATTGGGAAAATGTTAGAGTCTATTATAAAGGATGTAACAGCAGAGAATTTTGAAATACATAATATAATCAAGCAGAATTAGAATGGCTTCATGAAGGGGGAATCATGCCTGACAAATTTATTAGAATTCTTTGAGGAGGTAACAAGCTGGATAGATAAAAGGATGTAATATATTTGGATTTCCAAAAGGCTTTTGATAAGGTACTACACATAAGGCAACTTAATAAGATAAGAGCCCATGGTGTTGCGGATAGTATATTAGCATGGATAGAGGATTGCCTAACTAACAGAAGACAGAGTTGGGATAAGGGGGGCACTTTCAGGATGGCAACCTGTGCCACAAGGATCAGTGCTGGGGCCACAATTATTTACAATATATATTAATGACTTGGATGAGAGAATTGAAGTTTGCAGATGGCACAAAAATAGGTGGGGAGGCAAGTGCTTAGGATGACACAGAGTCTAGAGGATTATAGACAGGTTAAGTGAGTGGGCAAAAGTTTGGCAGATGGAATATAATGTGGGAAAGTGTGAGGTCATGCACTTTGGCAGGAAGAATAGAAGAACTGAATATTATTTAAATGGAGAAAGCTGCAGCAGAAGAGGGATTTGGGGGGTCCTCATGCATGAATCACAAAAAGCTAGCATACAAGTTCAGTAAGTAATAGGGAAGGTAAATGGAATGTTGGCCTTTATTTCAAAGGGAATGGAGTATAAAAATAGGGAAGTCTTACTAAAACTATACAAGGGACTAGCTGATCCTGGGTATGGAGGGATTTTCTTATGAGGAGAGGTTGAGTAGTTGAGTCTGTACTCACTGAAGTTTAGAAGAACGACAGGCGGCCTTATTGAAAGAGATAAGATTCTTAGGGAGCTTGACAGGGTAGATGCTGAGAAGTTGTTTCCCCTTGTGGGAGAGTCTAGGACCAGAGGGCATAATCTCAGAGTAAGTGGTCGCCCATTTCAGACAGAAATGAGGAGGAATTTCCTCTCAGAGGGTAGTGAATCTGTGAATTCTTTACTGCAGAGGGCTGTAGAGGCTGGGTCATTAAGTATATTCAAGGCTGAGACAGACAGATTTTTAATCAGTAGGGGAATCACGGGTTATGGGGAAAAGGCAGGAAAGTGGAGTTGAGGATTACCAGATCAGCCATGATCTCACTGAATGGTAGAGTAGACTTGATGGACCAAATGGTCTACTTCTGCACCTATGTTTTATGGTCTTATCCTGATGAGTGCAAGGTGAAAATTTTCAACAATATGTCTCTTTGCTCAGCAATATAATTGAATTCTTTGAGGAGGTAACACGGAGGGTCAACAGTGAAGTACATTTGGTGTAGTTCATATTAATGTTAGCAAGGCTTTTGATAAGATCCCACATGGCAGACTGATTATAAAAGTAAAAGTGCATGGAATCCAAGACAAGATGGTTCCAAAATTCGCTCAGAAACAGGAAGCAAAGTTGATAGGTGCTTTTGTGACTGAAAAGTTGTTTCCAATGGGTTCCGCAGGGATCATCGTTTGCTTTTTGTGTTTGGAATTGAACATGGGGTATAATTAAGAAGCCTGCAGATGGTACAAAAATTTGCCACGTGGTTGATAATGAAGAATGAAGCTGTAGACTGCAAGAAAATATCAACAGACTGGTCAGGTAGGTGGAAAAGTTGTGAATGGAGTTCAATCTTGGGGAAGGCCAACAAGGCAATAAATAAAAGGATATTGAAAAGTGTGGAGGAACAGAGGGCATTTCCACAGATCTCTTAAGGCGTTTGGACAGCTAGGTAAAGTAGTCAAGGGGACTTAAGGGACACTTTACATATTAGCCAAAGCTTAGAATTTAAGAGCTGAGAGGTTACTCTGCAACAGTATAAAATACTAATTAGTCCACAGCTGGAGTACTGCATGCAGTTCTGGTCTCCATTCTATAGGAAATATCTGAGGGTATACAGGGGAGATTTATGAGAACTCCAGAATTTTAGTTATGAGATTAAATTAAATAGGCTAGGGTTCTTTTCTTTGGAACAGAGGATGCTGAGAGGGGGACATATCTGAAGTGTATAAATTTATGAGGGGTCTAAAGAGAGTGGATAGGAAGGCCCTATTTCCCCCTTGGATGAGAGACTAGAACCAGGGTAAAAAGGTAGGAGGTTTAGAGGGGCTTTGAAGGGAGATTTTTTTTCACCAGGAAGTGGTAAGATCTGGAGGTGAGGTGAGAGTGACTGCCCTTGACATCAAGGCAGCATTTGATTGAGTGCAGCATCAAGGAGCTCTAGCAAAAGTGGAGTCAAAGGGAATCAGGAGGGAAACACTCTGCTGGATGGAGTTATGCCTAGCAGAAAGGAAGATGGTTGTGGTTGTTGGAGGTCAATCATCTCAGTTCCAGGACACCCTGTAGGAGTTCCTCAGGGTAGCGTCCTCGGCCCAACCATCTTCCGCAGTTTCATCAATGACCTTTCCTCCATCACATGATCAGAAGTGGGGATGTTCGCTGATGATTATACAATGTTCAGCACCATTTACAACTCCTCAGATACTGAAGCAGTCCATGTCCAAATGCAGCTTGGGCTGACAAGTGGCCAGTAACATTTGCGCCACACAAGTGCCAGGCAATGACCATCTCCAACAAGATAGAATCTAACCATTGGCCCAGGATGTTCAATGGCAATGCCATTGCTGAAGCCTCCATTATCAACATCCTGGGGGTTACCATTGACCAGAAACTGAACTGGACTAGCCAAATAAATACTGTAGCTACAAGAGCAGGTCAGAGGCTAGGAATCCTGCAGCGAGTAACTCAACCCACTTGATTGACACCCCATCCACAAACATTCACTCCCTCCAGCACTGACGCACAATGGCAGCAATAGGCTTGTCCAACCTTATCACATGAGAACACACACACACACACACACCTCTCATCTCCTTTCTCTCTCTCTCACACACCCAGTCCCCCTCACACCCAACCCACCCCCACCAACATCCCAAAACCCCAACACATCCCCTCATACTCACCCACTCATTCATTCACCCACACACACTTGCACTCGCCCGCTCACCCCAACACCCTCCCTCGCACTCGCCCACTCACCCCAACAACCTGCTGCTCGCCTGCACAGCTGTCCGCGTGTTTGCCCACCCGCTCAGCTGCCCTCGCACTCGCTCACTCACCCTCACACTCTAAATTGGCTGGCGAAGAGCGGAAGGGAGTCCTGAAGTGAGGGCTAGTGGTGCCCGAATGCAGATCCTGCCAAGGTAAGTGTCGGGAGATCAGGAGGAGCACTGGGAGAAGCAGGGGCGCTAGGACAAACAGTGGGAATCGGGCCAGAGCACCAAGAGTTGGGGTAAAACGGCTGGAGTCATGAGACAGCATGGTGAGCGTGCACTCCAGGACCTCTGTCTCCATCTTTATATACTCGTAGTTGCCAGTGTTCGCTGCTTCTCTAATCACGTCTGTTTCTCTCCCTTGTTTGCTGCTGTTAGGCCCAATAGTGAGCCTACAGAAAGCTTCAAACTCACTGACCTATCTTACCAGAATTTCAACCATTGCCCCGCAGGCTACATAGAGGGGTTCCACTGGCTGCTACGGGTTAGATAAGCCTTATCTACAAGATGCACCACAGGAACTCAACAAGGCTCTTTAGACAGCACCTTCCAAAGCCACGACCTCTGCCATCTAGAAGAGGCAGCTTATGCAATGGGAACACCACAACCTGGACATTCCCCTCCAAGCCATTCACCATCCTGACCTGGAAATATATCGCCGTTCCTTCAGATGTGCTGGTTCAAAATCCTGGAACTCCCTCCATAACAGGATTATGGGTATACCTACCCAACATGGACTGCAGCGGTTCAAGGAGGCAGCTCACCATCACCTTCTCAAGGGCAATTTGGGATGGGCAATAAATGCTGACCTAGTCAGTGATGCCCACATCCCATTAATGAATAAAATAAACTAGTTTGAAAGAGTAGTCAAGACAGAAATACTCATAACATGGCGCTAAGCTGGTTGCTCATTCGGAGAGTTGGTGCAAACACAATGGACCAATTGCCTCCTATGCACCGTAACAATTCTGTGATTGAAGTGCCTTAACCTACAAGGCTGCAGACCAAGAACTAGAAAACAAGATTACACTGAGTGACTACTTGTCAGCCAGCAGGGACATGATGGGCTGAACAGCTTCTTTCCAGCTGTAAATTTCTACAATTCTATGCTCATTGCCTGGCACTTGTGTGGTGCAAATGTTACTTACCACCAATCAGCCCAAGCCTGAATTTCATCCAGGTCTTGCCGCATGTGGACACAGACTGTGTGAGAATCCGAGAAGTTGTAAATGGTACTTAACAATGTGCATCATCAGCGAGCATCCCAACTTCTGAACTCATGATGGAGGGAAAGTTATTGATGAAGCAGCTGAAGATGGTTGGACTAGAGTACTACTCTTAGGGTCTCCCGCAGCAATATCTTGGGACTAAGATAATTATTCTCCAACAACCACAACCACCTTCCTTTGTGCTCTGTATGACTCCGACCAGTGGAGAGTTTTCTACATGATTCCACTAACTTAAGTCCTTGCTGGGGACATGGTCAAATGCTCCTTTGTTGTCAAAGACAGTCACTTTCACCTCATCTATGAAATTTGGATCAAGGCCATAGGAGATCTGGAACAGAGTTGTCCTGGCGGAACCCAAGCTGAGCATGGATAAGCAGGCTATTGCTGAGCAATTGCTTGTTAGCGCTATCAACACTTTCCATCAATTTCTTGATAATTGAGAGTAGGCTGGCCAGATCAGATCTGTCCTGCTTTTTGTGGACAGGGCAAACCTGGGCAATTTTCCACATTGCTGTGTTGATGCCAATGTTGTAGCTATACTGAAACAATTGCCAGGGCCCATAGCTTTCGCTGTATGAAGTGCCTTCAGCCATTTCTTGAGATCACATGCAGTGAATTGACCTGTCTACCATCCATAAGGCACAAGTTAGTAACGTGGCAAAATACTCTCCACTTGTCTGGATGAGTGCGGCTCCAACAGTCAAGAAGCTTGATACCACCCAAGACAAAGCTGCCCACTTGATCAGCACCTCATCTACCGCTATCAATGTTCACTCCCTCCACCCCCAGCACAGAGTGGTAGCAATGTGTACTATCTACAAAATGCACCACAGCAACTCATCAAGGCTTCTTGAACAGCACCTTTCAAATCCGTGACACTATCAACTAGAAGGACAAGGACAGCAGAGGCATGGAAGCACCACCACCTGCAAGTCCTCCCCCAACCCTGCCCCCGCTGGGTAACACACCAACCTGACTTCGAACTACATTGCCACTTCTTTACTTCTGCTGTTTCATAATCCTGGAACTCCCTCCCTAACAAGCATTGTGGGTGCACCTATACATGGACTGCAGTGGCTCAAGGAAGGGTTTCACCACCACCTTCTCAACAGCGGTTAGGGATGGGTATTAAATGTTAGACTTGCCACCAATTCTTGCATCCATGAATAAATTTAAAAAAAAAACACTTGCCTCCATAAGGACTGTGCGGTGGTCATTCCGACCAAGACTGCCATGGACAGATGCATCTGTGACAGATAGACTGGTGGGGATGAGGTCAAGTAGCTCACCACCATCTTCTCAAGCGCAATTAGGGATGGGCAATAAACACTGCCTTTGCCAGTGACATTCACATGTTTTAGATATAGTTTTGAGTAAGTTATAGTTATATTTGTGGGTGTTAGGAACAAGATATAACAGTTTAATTTGCTTTTAATGCACGTGTTAAGAAAGGTGAAACCTGGGTTTAGTTTTATTTTAGAGTTCTTTTTAAGATGGAGACAGGAAGTTTCCAAGCCCTGCTTGTACGCATGCATTTTTAAAGAGGTTTTACGACTCGAAGTGAAAAGATGGGTTACCAAGGAGTTGGTAGTTTAGGGAAGTTAAAGCAAACACAAAAAGTTGGAATAAACTGTGCTGTTGACTATCAACGGGGGATCAGAGAAAGACACACAGAGAGACAGAAAGGCAGATTTTTGTTCAGTTGGTATATGTATACCACAGAGTGAAGACAGAAAAGGTCTAAGACTCTTTCTAGCTGGAAATGATGCCAGACTGCTGAGGAAATGAGTTTAAGGGACTCATATATATTGCTCTAAAGTTAAAGTAATGGTGAATATAGAGTGAGTTTTCTCACCATCTTAGGGGAGATACCAATTGTGGAAGGACTTCTAGTGAATGTTCAGAGATCTACTGGAAAAGAAACCTCTTTACAACTGAACCAGCTCTAGCCTTAGTGTGGAAATAGTGGTATCTCTTTACTGGAGTGTTGGATTTGTAAGAGTATTGCTGGGATAAAAGAGATAGTGTGGGTTTGAATCATTTTTTTCTTTTGTGTCTGTGTTGAAATCTTTCCAACTGTTTTTGTTGTGTTATACAGTTAGTGATTCTTGTTTAATGTTTCGTTTTGTTGAAATGTCAACAGCAGATTCCTGTGAATCTGCTTCAGTAAGTACTCTCCACGGTTTAAAAAAAATTATGGTCCATCAAGCCAGGTTCCATTCTGGGATCTGACTTGTCCAGTAATAACATCTGCTGGGGTCATAACATACACTCAAAGAACAAATAAAACAAAAAAGACCTCAGGAGAAGGCTGGAATGGATCATCTACTTAGTGCTGCTGCTGAAGGTGGCTGGAAATGCTTCAGACTTGTCTTTTACACTAGCATACTGGGCTCTTCCATCATTAGGGATGGAAATGCTTGTGGAGCCTCCTCCTCATGCTCGTTGTTTAATTATCCATCACCATTCAGGACTTCATGTGGCAGGATGAGAGAGCTTTGATCTGAATAATTGGTTGTGGAATCATTTAGCTATGTCTATGGCATGCTGCTTCCACTATTTAGCATGCATGCAGTTCTGTTTTATAGCTTCACCAGGTTGGCATCTCATTTTAGGTAGGTCTGGTTCTGCTCAAACCATGCTCTTCTACAGTCCTCAATGAAGCAAGGTTGGTCCCCTAGTTTGATGGAAATGGTAAAGTGAGGGATATGTCATGAGGCTACAGATTATGATTGATTATAAGTCTGCCACTGCTGATGGTCTATAATACCTCAACAACGTCAAATTTTGAGCTGCCATTTCTGTCCTTTTTTTCATTCATTTGTTCTTGGGATGTGGTTGTTGCTGGCTACACCAACATTTTTTTGCCATCCCATTGCCCTTGAGGGCATTTAAGAGTCGACCACATTGGTGTGGGTCTGGAGTCATATGTATGCCCCAGTTAAGGGCAGCAGATTTCCTTCCCTAAAGGACATTAGTGAATGATTGTTTTTATAACAATCGACAAAGGTTTCATAGTCACCACTAGACTTTTAATTCCATGTTTTTATTGAATTCAAATTCTACCATCTGCTGTGGTGGGATTTGAACCCGGGTGCCCAGAGCATTACCCTGGGTCTCTAAAATGCCAAACTATGATAATACTACTACTACACCATCACCTCCCCTAAATCTGCATCTATCCCATTTAGCTTAGTGGCAGTGCTACACAACAAGGTGGAGCATTTTCTTTGTGCGAAGATGGGAATTTGCCTCCGCAAGGACTATGCACTGATAACTCCTACCAATACTGACATGGACAGATGCAATTGCGACAGATAGATTGGGCAATACACAGTAGATTTTTCCTTCTTGTTGGTTCTCTCATTGCCACAGACCCACTCTGGCATCCACATCCTTTAGGACTTGACCAGCAGTGGTACTAGCAAATCACTCTTTGCACAGGACATTAAAATCCCCCACCCAGAGCAAATTCTGTGCCCTTGCAACCTTCAGTGCTTCTTCCACATGGTGTTCAACATGGAAGAGTACCAATTCATCAAATGAGGGAGGGAGGTAGATGGCCTGATGTTATGTGATTCGTGGGGCTCAGAGTCAGTGTTGAGGGCTCACAGGGCCACTCTCTCCAGACTATATATCCACTTGTACCACCACTTCTGGTGGATCTGTTCCACTGATTCAACAGGACAAATCCAATGATGGTAATGCAGGAATCTGGGACATTGGCTGCAAAGTATGATTCTGTGCGAATGACAACGGACAGCTGTTGCCTGACTATTCTGTAGGATAGCTCCTCCAATTTTGGCAGAAGTGCTCAGATTTTAGTGTAGAAGACTTGCAGGGTCAGTTAGGTAGTTGTGCATTTGTAGTTTCCAGTGCCTAGTTTGATGCCAGGTAGTCTGCACGGTTTTATAATTATTCAGGTTTTCTGTAATGGTTAGATACAACTGAGTTGCCAGGTTACTTCAGGAGGCACTTAAGGGTCAACCACATTGTAGTCTCAAGTCACATTACTGCAGGCTTCCTTCCCTGATGGGCATTAGTGAACCAGGTGAGGTTTTATGACAATCCAGTAAATTCATGATCATTAGAGACTTTTTATTCCAGATTTATTAATGAATTGAATTTTTAAATTTCCTCAGTTGGCATGGTGAGATTTGAACTCTTATTTCTGGAGCATCAGTCCAGACCTGTGAACACCCTTCTAAAATTATTTAGACAATCTGCTTCCACTACTTTTTCAGGTAGTGTTCCGAATCCCGACAATCCTGACAAAGCCCTCAAACCAGGTACCATCCTGATAAGGCTCCTCTGTCCACTTTAAGATCTTTACCTCTTTCCTGAAATGTGGTGCCCAGATTGTACATATTACTCCTGCTGAGGCCTAGCCAGCGATTTATATAGTTCTAACACGATCTCCTTGCTTTCGACTTTATGCCTCTTTATATGTAAATCCAAATAAAAATATGGTCTTTAAGCCACCTTATCAACCTGCCCTGCCACCTTTAAGGATGCGTAAATATGGACACCAAGGTTTCTCTGCTCATCTACACTTTTAAAAATCTTAAACATAATAAATCTCCCAAAGTGCATCACTTCACACTTATCCACATTGAATGCCATCTGCTGTGCTTCTGCCCATTTCACCATCTTGCCTATGTCACCCTGAAGCCCACAACTATCCTCACCACTAGCTATGTTGCAAGTTTCATATTATCAGTGAACTTTATAATGCTGTTACCCACAACCAAGTCTGGGTTGCTTGTAAAAATTGAACAATCACTGAGCCAAAACTGACACATGGAGAATACCAACACAAACCACCTCTCAGTCCAAAAAACATTTATTCACCATCATGCTCTGGTTCCTGTCACTGAGCTAATTGCGTATCCATAGTGCCACTTTCCCCTCAATTTCATGGGCTTCTATCTCATTTATAGCTGTGTGGCATGTTGTTGAATATATATAAATATATATATATATATATATATATATATATCTGTCAAGTTAGGCAGATACAATTCGGCTTTAACAAATCCATGCTGCCTCTCCTTGATTAACCAATGCCTTTCCAAATGAAAGTTATTTATTTCATCCCTGACAAGGGTTTCCAATACTATCCCCCTCCAACCAAATATTGGCTGACTGGCCTGTAGTTTCCCAATTTAACCATCTCCCCTTTCTCGCATTGTGGTATAATATTAGCAACAGTCCAGCACTACTCCTGTATCCAACGAGGATTGAAAAATTACTTTTGCTTCTTTAAACAACCGAGGATGTATTCCATCCACAGCAACTGACTCATCAATCAGTAACACCTTGGGATATCAGGAGGTGAATCACCTGCCACACAATACCTAGTTTCTGATCGAAGGAAATTGCGGGTCTTCCAAGTAGTTCAAGATCATAGAGATATTGAAGGGGTCAAGAGAGGTGATGGAGAGTAGGATGTTTTCAGCATACATATATTATGTCTTCAGATGAGATGGTCAAAGCATGCAGAAAAGGCACTTAGGAGAGATCCTCAGGGGATACCAGAAGTACCAGTACATTTGTGGAAACAGAAGCCATTACTAGAGATATTTCAGCTACCCTCGAATAGGTAAGAATGGAACCAAGCAAGGGTCACCTAACTAGACAATGGAAGTGAGGATTTGTAGGAACGCTGTATGGATGATGTGCCAAAGGCTACAGAGATTGAGGACGAGAAGGGATAATACATCCCAGTTACATTCACAAAAGGATGTGACTTGGACTAAGGATGAATCAGTGCAATGGCCTGGGCAGAAGCCCGATTCAAAGAGGGACTTACAAGAAAGGTGGGCGTGGATTTGGGAGGTAATTCATTCAAGAACTTTGGAGGAAAGGAAGGTTAGAGATGCAGCTTTTATGATGCAAAAACACAAAAGGTAGTCAAAAATGGTTACAATAAGATTTCTTTATACCATTTATAAAAATACCATTTAATACACAACTCAATGCAACACGACAGCAAAAGATATGAACAAGATACTCCAAGAAAAAGCTTCTGAAACACAAAAGTCAGTTATGGAAACTCTTATCAAGTCAGTCATTCACATTCAGTAAGTTTTTGTTTGCAAAAAATTTCAAAGCGTTGTCTGAACATTTCTCAAGATAGAATCCTATTTTCCTCTGTTAATCTTAGTAAAAAGGTAAATGTATTAAATGTTTCTCCCCACTTTATATTTTCATTTGTTTTAGTAAATTAGATACTAACGTGTGTATTTTTTAATCCATAGACTAAGTTACAGTATTTCCAGTATTATTAGATGGTCTTTCTTTGATTTTCTTCCATGGAATGCTTCTAATGATTTGCTATGTTACAGTGTTTGGATGCAGATTACTGAATCTAATTAAGACTTATAGCATCTACATTACTGCAGTAGGAAAAGAGGAATTCGGTGACATATTAGATAAAAGTGAAAGAGATACATTTAACCCTAGCGATATTCTAAAAAGTGAAAAAGAAGCAATCTGAAATCTTGGCAATCCATACAGCACAATTAGCTACTGGTGAGTGTCCCTTTAAATGTTGCTTCAGTGACTCCTAAAGACCAATCCTACTGGTGAGCTAGGCACTGGAAAGGACTTCTGCAATTTGTAGTTAAAATGGCATTGTAATCCTAATTAAGTCTGGGTCCAGCTTGTTAAACAATGCTGTCAAGGTAAAGTGGATATCCCACCAGCAGTAAGGCCTGACAGACCATTCAGGAAAGGAGGGAATATGGGGCAAAACTTCTATATTTAAAGCGCTCCTTGAAATAACTGAAATGAAAAAGAGGGAACGGGGTGAGCTAATTTTTCAATGACTGATCTGGAAGTGCTGCTGGTACAATTTAAAGAGAGTGAAAGAATGCCATTGTTGAAAACCTACAATAGGCTATCACATGCAGCAGAGGCAATATGGATGAAGGTGGCTATGGTTGTGAATGGCACCTTGGTAACCTCACATACTTTGCAGTGTCAGAAGTAGTTTAATGACTTTGCTAGGTCAGCAAAGGTTAGTGTTTTCAGATGACTATCAGGGTTGTGCCAAGCACAATAGTCAAGCAGTGCTCTTTAGTGCATCACAAAGATTTCTCAGCCAGAGTGCCACATCTGGGTAGGGAAATTGTATGAAGGGGCCATTAATACTCAAGAAATTAACAATTAAAATAAAGAAATTTTGGTACAAATGAACGAAACCTTAATTATGACAATTATACCATCATAACAATATATTACAATAATTAAACGAAACATTGCCCCTTTTCCACGCCCTCTTGGCTTAATGTGAACAATGCAGTTGGTCCAAAAACGAAGTACTGCAGATGCTGGAAATATACAGATCTGGCAGCATCTGTGGAGAGAGAAAAGTTTTGGGTTGTTTTGGCCTAAAACATTAAAACTTATAACAACCTAAAGCCTTTTCTCTTCCCACAGATGCTGCCAGACCTGCTGTGTATTTCCAGCATTTTCTGTATTTATTTAATACAGTTAGTCACCACTCTTTACAATAGTACCAAAGTCCAGTGTCACTGTAGTTGTGGAAAGCGATGCTGGGCAACTAACTGGGATCTGTAGCGAAATTAGTTGTTTTCCCTGCTGAAATACATCTGTTCACGCACGTAGTTGGAGCTGAACAAAACAAGGATTTTCTGAGCCATCTTGCCGATATTTGGGAACTTAGATTTGCTCAAGGAAACATAAAACTCGTCCAGTTTTTCTGGGTTGTATTTTTTCTTGAAGTTAGTATCTTGTTAAAAAATGTCCGGTCACGCCAGCTCTTTGTTATATTCTGACATTCTCTGGCCCTCCAACATATTGTAGCATTATGCTGATTTATGGGAATCTTGTCTGTTACTTTTCATGATTACAGGGTGTTAGGAGAGCAGTGGATTGCAGCCAGAGAAAGTTAAACAAAGGAAAGAATCAAGTCAGAAAAACTGATGTAAAAAGTAGTCAGGTGAAAGCCAAAACTGAATTTGACATTTTACCTTGTGACACTCTACTGCTTCCAGTCAAAGGTTAAGAGAACTTGTAATTTCTCTAAAACGTCTGAGTAATCCATTTGCTTTGAAAATGTGTGAAAAGGACTTAAGAGTTTATCAACTGTAATTTTCTTGAATAAGAAGAAATGCTGGTCCATGTTACATAGCAAACCTTGACCTGGAATCAGTGCCAACAGCAAAGAAGATAAGAAAGAAGACTTGCGGCTTTCACACATAAAAAGGAGAGCTGCAGATACAAAGGAGACCTTCAAGCAAACAAGCTGCCGGGTGTGGGCCTAGATGGAGATAGGAGGAGCAGACAGAGCCAGAGAAGAATTCTTGAGAAGAGTCTCAGGAAGAGGTCAGCTTTTCTGTTTGGCACAAAAGGAGACAGGAGCTCTTGGAGGCAATGCGCATGTTGGCTAAAAAGGTCCAAAACCTCAAAAGTTGTCTGAGTAGCTCATAGACACTAAACAGCTGGGTGTTTTCCCAGAAATAGCCAAGGCCTGAACCAGGGTGTTATTGGTTGGTCAGCAGAAAAGGAACTCATTTCACAAAGAATGCAGAGGGTGGTTCTCGTTTGCGGATGGCGGGGGGCGTTGTTCTCATTTGCGGAGGATGTTGTTCGCGGAGGGCAGGGGGGCGTCGTTCGCATTCGCGGAGGGCGTCGTTCACGTTCACAGAAGCGGGGGGGGGGGGAGGGGGGGGGGGGCTTCATTTGCAAAGAGCACAAAAAGCCCGGGGGGGGGGGGGGCATCATTCACGAAGCCCGCAGAGAGCAGGACCTCATTTACAAAGAGCAAGACTTCATAAAGAGGCGCGAGAGGGAAAAAGCAGCGGGACTTCATAAAGAATGCGGTGGGAGGGGAGAAGACAACTGGTGAGTTAAGATGAGTAAACACTTTATATAAAATAAGGTATGTCAGTGCAGCTCGGCCGTGTGGAATGTGCATCTTGCAGGATGTGGGAAGTTGTGCAGGCACAAAATGCCCTTGATGACAACATCTGCAGAAGTATTGCCAGCTGCAGAAACTTGAGCTCCAGATTGCAGAGTTTGAGCAGTGACTGGAGTCACTGTGGTGCATCCGCAAGGCTGAGGATACGTGGATAGCATGCTTAGAGAAGTGGTCACACCGCAACTAAGTGGTACACAGGCAGAGAGGGAATGGGTGACCGCCAGAATATTTAAGAGAAACAGGCAGGTAGTGCAGGAAACCCCCGAGGCTCTTTCATTCTCTAACCACTTTTGCTGTTTGGATACTGGTAAGCAAGATGGCTCCTCAGAGGACTATGGCAAGAGCCAACTTCATGGCACCACAGATGGCTCAGCTGCACAGGAGGGGAGGTGGAATAGTGCAAGTGCAATAGTGGTTGGTGATTCCATAGTAAGAGGAGCAGACAGGCGTTTCTGCAGCCATAGGCATGACTCCAGGATGCTATATTGCCTCCCTGGTGCCAGGGTCAAGGACGTCACAGAGTGGCTGTAGGACATTCCTTTCAGGGAGGGCGGGCAGCCAGGGATCATGGTCCATGTTGGGACCAATGACATAGGCAGGAAAAAGGACGAGCTCCTGAGAGCAGATTTCAGGGAGTTAGAAAGGAAATTGAAAAGCAGGACCTCAAGAGCAGTAATCTCTGGATTACTCTCAGTGCTAGTAATCTTACATGCTAGTAATCTTAAGAATAGGAAGACTGAGCAGTTCAATACATGGCTGGCCAAATGGAATAAGAGCACGGGCTTTAAATTTCTGAGGTATTGGGACCGCTTCTGGGGTAGGTGGGACCTGAACAAGGACGCGTTACACCTTAATAGGGCTGGGACTAATATTCTCGCAGGTAGGTTGGCTACTGCTATTGGGGAGGGTTTAAACTAGATTGGTAGGGGGATGGGAATCTGAGGGGTAATTCAGAGAGGAGAGGAGAAAAACTGGCAGTGGGAAGTAGAGAAGTATGAACTGATAAGGAGGATATATCAGAGAGTAATATCAAGGTAAATAGAATACTTGGAGATTTCAATAGAATTAGTATTGGCTATAGTAAGTCTTTAGATGGGGTCAGAGCAAGAGGGAAAGTTAAAAAGCCTAAGTCAGAATTAATGTGCATGTATGTGAATGCACAGAGTGTGGTTAATAAGGTTGGTGAACTCCAGGCACAGATTGATAAACGGAGCTATGATATTATTGCTATAACAGAAGCTCCCACGGGCTGTAGTTTGTCCAGGTCTAGGGTGCTGCATGTTTTCTATCCCAGTAATAAAATCGCTTGGTAGCATATATTAAATATATTAAATATACCGGTACATCGATGATTACTTCGGTGCCGCTTCATGCTCTCGTCAGGACTTGGAAAAATTTATTAATTTTGCTTCCAATCTCCACCCCTCCATCATTTTCACGTGGTCCATCTCTGACACTTCCCTTCCCTTCCTTGACCTCTCTGTCTCAATCTCTGGTGATAGACTGTCCACCAATATCCATTACAAACCCACCGACTCCCACAGCTATCTCGACTACAGCTCCTCACACCCCGCTTCCTGTAAGGACTCCATCCCATTTTCTCAGTTCCTTCGCCTCCGTCGCATCTGTTCCGATGATGCTACATTCAAAAACAGTTCCTCTGACATGTCCTCCTTCTTCCTTAACCGAGGTTTTCCACCCACGGTCGTTGACAGGGCCCTCAACCGTGTCCGGCCCATCTCCCGCGCATCCGCCCTCACGCCTTCTCCTCCCTCCCAGAAACATGATAGGGTCCCCCTTGTCCTCACTTATCACCCCACCAGCCTCCGCATTCAAAGGATCATCCTCCGCCATTTCCGCCAACTCCAGCATGATGCCACCACCAAACACATCTTCCCTTCACCGCCCTTATCGGCATTCCGTAGGGATCGCTCCCTCCGGGACACCCTGGTCCACTCCTCCATCACCCCCTACTCCTCAACCCCCTCCTATGGCCCCACCCCAGGCCCACGCAAAAGATGCAACACCTGCCCCTTCACTTCCTCTCTCCTCACTGTCCAAGGACCCAAACACTCCTTTCAAGTGAAGCAGCATTTCACTTGCATTTCCCCCAACTTAGTCTACTGCATTCGTTGCTCCCAATGTGGTCTCCTCTACATTGGAGAGACCAAACGTAAACTGGGCGACCGCTTTGCAGAACACCTGCGGTCTGTCCGCAAGAATGACCCAAACCTCCCTGTCGCTTGCCATTTCAACACTCCACCCTGCTCTCTTGCCCACATGTCTGTCCTTGGCTTGCTGCATTGTTCCAGTGAAGCCCAACGCAAACTGGAGGAACAACACCTCATCTTCCGACTAGGGACTTTACAGCCTTCCGGACTGAATATTGAATTCAACAACTTTAGGTCGTAAGCTCCCTCCCCCATCCCCACCCCCTTTCTGTTTCCCCCTTCCCTTTTTTTTCCAATAAGTTATAAAGATTTTCCTTTTCCCACCTATTTCCATTATATAAAAAAAAAAACCCACTAGAGCTATACCTTGAGTGCCCTATCATCCATTCTTAATTAGCACATTCGTTTAGATAATATCACCAACTTTAATTTTAACACCTATGTGTTCTATTGTACTATTGTCGTTGACATCTTTTGATGATCTGCTTCTATCACTGCTTGTTTGTCCCTACAACCACACCACCCCCCCCCCCCCACCTCTTTGTCTCTCTATCTCTCCGCCCCCCACACACACACCTTAAACCAGCTTATATTTCAACTCTTTCTTGGACTTGAACGCAAGTTCTGTCGAAGGGTCATGAGGACTCGAAACGTCAACTCTTTTCTTCTCCGCCGATGCTGCCAGACCTGCTGAGTTTTTCCAGGTAATTCTGTTTTTGTTTTAAATATCTCATTGTTGCTTGCACATTTAAGTCTTACAACCTTGGTCCTTGCTCTGTGACAACTGCCATACCTCCTTCCTGCCATGAACCCTGACTGTTTACACCTGCAGGATCTAGAGAATGTAGCAACTAGATAACACTCTGCATTTCTCTTGTACAAGGGAACAGTGCTGACTACCTACAATGCCAGGAATCAATGACCATAATTGGCTTTCACTCTGGTCTGGCAGTTGAGAAATGGAGTTACACTTGCCTCTGTGCCTTCAGTGAGTTCATGATGATGAATACTTTTCTTTATTGTTTTCACGTTTTCTTCAATCTCTTCACCAGTTACCATTTTCCTCATAAGAAATCCAAAGTAGTTGATGAAGATAAAATGCCGCTTATATGTTATTTTTCATCCAGAGGCTGCAAACCCGGAGATAGTATTGCTGCTGAGTAAGCTATGCAGTGCCCTCTATTAAAGTAACACTGTTAACAGTTTGATGTCCCTTGAACTTAGAAATTCAGAGATATTCACTTTAAGTGGTGCAGGTAATGTAGGTGAGGAACAGACACATCTGAGAAACAGAGCAAACGGAAGCCAGAGGATTTAGGATGGGGAAGTGGGAGCCTAATGAATAAGCATAGGCAAAACGCATGTCAGACCCAAGCTACAGAGCATACAAATAATACCAGTCTGGGGTTCTGCCATGAAGAAAAGGATTAGACATATAGGGAAGGTCTAAACGGCTCTTCTGAAGATGTATGGCAAAAAAGACATCAGTGGACATCACTGCCTTGCTGTGCTCCAAAAGCCAACAGGAGTTCAACTCATTACAGGCAGCCGAGAGAAAGTGGCAGTTGCAAAATCACCTTCAAGCCTTCAACCACTTCATGATATGCCAAAGCAAGTCGATTAACTCAATATGGTGGCATTAAATGAAGGACTGCAAACTTGGGGAAACTATATAGAGAAGTATTTTCTTTCATGTTTTCATGGGATGAGAGCACTTCTGGCAAGGTTAGCATTTGTTGCCCATCTCAAATTGACCTTGAGAAGGTGGTTTTGAGCTGCTGTCCATCTGGTGTAGGTAGAACAAACAGTGCTATTAAGAAGTGATTTCCAAGTTTTTGACCCAGTGACAGTGAAGGAATGGCAATATAGCTCCAGGTCAGAATGGTAGTGTTCCCATGTCTCTCCTGCCCTTGTCCTTTTAGCTGGTAGAGATCACAGGTTTGGAAAGTGCTGTCAAGGGCTTGGTGAGTTGCTGCAGTATATCTAAGAACAACGAATTAGGAGGAGCAAGCCATTCAGCCTCTTGAGCCTGCTCTGCCATTCAATAAAATCATGGCTGATCTGATTGTGGCCTCAACTCATATTCTGCCTACCCCCAATAACCTTTGATTTCCTTGTTAGTCAAGAATCTATCTCTGCCTTAAAAATATTCATTGACTCTGCCTTCACCATTCTCTGGGGAAGAGTTCCGAAGATTCTAACCCTCCGAGAAAAAAACTCTTATCTCCGGTTTTATTGGAAGACCACTTATTTTTAAACCGTGTCCACTAGTCTAATCTCTCCCACAAGGGGAAACATCCTTTCAACATCCACCCTGTCGAGTCCCCTCAAGATTTTATATGTTTTAATAAAATTGCCTCTCAATCTTCTAAAATCTAATGGAGACAGGTCCAGACTGTCCAACCTTTCGTCTTAAGATGACTCCCCCACCCCAAGTATCAGTCAAGTGAGTTGCTCCCAATGCGGTTTCCTCTACAATAGAGAGACCAAACACAGACTGGGTGACCGCTTTGCAGAACACCTTCGTTCTGTCCGCAAGCATTCCCCAGACCTCCCTGTCGCTTGCCATTTCAACACTCCACCCTGCTCTCATGCCCACATGTCCATCCTTGGCTTGCTGCATTGTTCCAGTGAAGCTCAATGCAAACTGGAGGAACAGCACCTCATCTTCCGACTCGGCACTTTACAGCCTTCCGGACTGAATATTGAGTTTAACAATTTTAGATCATGAACTCTTTCCTCTATCCCCACCCCCTTTCCGATCCCCCCCTTTTTTCCCCAATAATTTATATAGATTTTTATTTTCCCACCTATTTCCATTATTTTCAAATGTATTTCCATCCTTTGTTTTATCTCTACTTTTTAGCCTTTTTCAATTCCTTCACCCCACTCCACCCCCACTAGGGCTACCTGTACCTTGCTTGTCCTGCTTTCTACCCTTAATTAGCACATTCCTTTAGATAATATTACCACCTTCAACACCTCTTTGTCCTCTTGTCTGTGACATCTTTTGGTTATCTCCACCTATCACTGGCCCTCTATCCAGCTCTCTTGTCCCAACCCCCGCCCCCTTAAACCAGCTTATATTTCACCCACTTTCTATTTTTCCTTAGTTCTGTTGAAGAGTCATGCGGACTCGAAATGTTAACTGTGCTCCCTTCCACAGATGCTGCCAGACCTGCTGAGTTTTTCCAGGTTTTTTTGTTTTTGTTTTCAATTTCCAGCATCTGCAGTTTTTTGCTTTTATCAGTCAAGTGAACCTGCTCTGAACTGCTTCTAACGCATTTATATAATTTCTTAAATAAGACGACTAAAACTGTACACAGTACTCCAAATGTGGTCTCACCAACACTCTGTATAGCTGTAGCAAAACATCCCTACTTTCATATTCCATCCCCTTGCAATAAACGACAAACCTTCCATTTGTCTTCCTAATCACTTGCTGTACCTGCATTCTAACTTTTCCTGACCAGGACATCCTGGTCGCTCTGTAATGTAGAGTTCTGCAATCTCCCTCCATTTAAATAAAATGCTGCTTTTCTATTCTTCCTGCCAAAGTGGACAAGTTCACATTTTCCCACATTATACTCCAACTGCCAAATTTTTGCCCGCTCACTTAACCTATGTCCCTTTGCAGACGCCTAATATCTTCTTCACAACTATCTTTGTGTCATCAGCAAATTTAGCAATCATACATTTGGTCCCTTCAGACAAGCCATTGATATAAATTGTAAATCGTTGAGACCCCATCACTGATCCTTGTGGCACTCGACTGGTCACACCTTGCCAAGCCGAAAAAGACCCATTTATCCCTATTCTCTGTCAGCTAACCAACCCTCTATCCATGCTAATATGTTACCCCCATGCCATGAGCTCTTATTATGTGTAGTAACATGTATAGGTTTCACACCACTGCCACTCTGCGTCAGTCATGGGGGGAGTAAATGTTTAAGGTGATGAATGGGGTGCTGATCGAGAGAGCTGCCTTGTCCTGGATGGTGCCAAGTTCCTCGATTGTCATTGGAGCTGCACTCATCCAGACACGTGGAGAGTATTCCACTCCTGACTTGGGCCTTGTAGATGGTGAAAAGCCTTTGGGGAATCAGGAGGCGAGTGACTTATTGCAGAATTCCCAGGCTCTGGCCTGCTCTTGTAGCCACAGTATTTATATAGCTGGTTCAGTTCAGTTTCTGGGCAATGGTAACCCCCTAGGATGGTGATAGTGGGAGATTCAGCGATGGTAATGCCATTGAATGTCAAGGGAAAATGATTAGATTCTCTTGTTGAGATGGTCATTGCCTGGCACTCGTGTGGCATGGATGTTCATTGCCACTTATCAATCCAAGCATGAAAATCATCCAAGTCTTGTTGTACACGGACATGGATTGCTTCAGTATCCGAGGAGTCAAGCATGTTACTGAATGCTGTGCAATCATTAGCGCACCTCTCCACTTCTGACCTTATGACGGAGGAAAAGTCATTTATGAATCAGCTGAAGACAGTTGGGCCCAAGAGCACTCCCCTGAGGAACTCCTGCAGCCATGTCCTTCGTTTCAGATGATTGGCGTCCAACAACTACAAATATATTTCTTTGTGCTAGGTATGGCTCCAATCAGTGGAGAGCTTTCACCTCAATTCCCTTTCACTTCAATTTTACAAAGGCTCCTTGATGTCATACTCAATCAAATGCTACCTTGATGTCAAGGGCAGTCACTCTCAACTAATCTTTTGAATTTAGCTCTTTGGGCCATGAGTGGATCAAAGCTATAATGAGGTCTGGCACAGAGTGGCCCTGGTAATACCCAAATTGCACATTGCTTAGTGGGTTATTGCTGCGGAAGTGTGGCTTGTTAACACTGTCGACAACAAGGTCCATCATCCCGCTGATGATCAAAAGTAGAGTAATGTTGGTAATTGGCCAGAATGGATTTATGCTGCTTTTTGTCAGACATACCTGAGCAAGTTACCACACTGTTGGGTAAATGCCAGCATTTTAGCTGTACCGGAATAGCTTGGCTAGCTGTGGTGCACAAGTCTTCAGTACCACTATTGTTAACGATATTGCAAAGGCAGCAGCATCTAAGAAGACTTGAGGATTTTGGGGTGACCTACTTCCACACCACTCCCAGAGATACAGGGATTTTCTTGCTTCAACTTATTTCTGGTAAACAGAATCCTGCTTCCAGTATCAGTGGTAAATTTGGTGTGCCACACAGCGGTTGCATCACCTCATGGCAGCAGTACAGAGACGCGCTCCATCAGTTCCCCATGGAAGCTTTCACCTTTGCAGGCACAGGCTGCCAAGGAGCACATGACTAATACTCTGCCTCTTTCAATTTCATCCGAGGACTTTGGGGACCCTGACAAATAGGCATCTTCCAGTCAAAGAGGCTCGTGGTATTTTGCAGTAGCCACCTATATCTCAGGCCTCAGCTGCTCAAATAACTCACAGAATAAGTGTTAGCATAGGGCCCAGAAAAATTCAACTGGGCACAAGGGGTGTGTACAGAGGTGGAACTTGCAGTTAACCACTGTAACAATAGACGTACAGACTACTTGGTATTTGGTTCTTTTGTATGTCAATGTCATCATCAGGCTCTCTGGGATGTTTATATGCTTTCCTGATTCCAAAGTTGTGAGGCACACAACATACTACACAAGTTTTGAGATAATTGAAGACATCCCAGACCTATCCAAACGTTCAGGCATTTCTTTGAGCATCCAAATGACTTTCAATTCAGAATTCAATGAAAGGCCATCAACCTGAAATGTTAACTGTTTCTCTCCAATATTGTTCAACTTGCTGAGTGTTTCCAGCATTTTACATTTTTATTTTATACTACACACTCTTTACTTGCTTGTTTAAGTCAAGTATTTGTTGGTTCATAGTTTTAGTGTTAATCTGAAGAGTGTAGATTCAGTCAGCTTCTTGTAGGTGGCAAATTCCATTGTCTGAAATACAGATGAGCTCTCCGTTTCATCCTTTTATCTCACCATATCTTACCTAGATATTAGTCCAGCAAAGGAACATCTAGGGAACATCTATGGAGAAGTCTACAATGCTGATCCCAATAAAATAGCTACAGAACGGGTTCCCCCCCAAATAAAAAAGCTTTCATAATCTCAGGTCGTCCCAAAGTGCTTCAGAGCCAGTTCATCACCTTTGACGTGCAGTCACTGGTGATTTGGAGGCAAATGTGGCTGCTAATTTGCATAGCAGCATCTCACAAACAGCAAAGCAACAAATGGTCAGAGTACTTGAAGAACTCCCTGCTCTTCCCAGTTTGGAATATACGCTCAAGTCTTACAGTGTGGCTTGTACCTGTATTCATGTGATTCAGAAGATGAACATGTTACTATTTAGCTAAACTGATGCTAGGCTCTTATCAATTATTTACATATCAACTTTATTACTGATTAGATCAGTTCCAATGAGGCTCACCTCTTCCTGCTTAAAGAAAAAGTTAAGAATGAAACTAGATGGATCTAAGGACCACTCTGGAGAGAACATGCCAATGCTCTTGTCTGACCCGACAGAACACTTCTACAGGCTGGGGATTTCACAATAATGCCACATTAGAGATAATATCACTGGAGTGTGCTAGAAGTGATGGAAGCCTTTCTGTAGTATCTCCAGCTTTCCACTAAAATTGGTATTTTCATATTAAAGCAAAAATATTGAGTAAAAATACTACTTTGCTGCTAAAGATACAAAAAATACAACAGACTAACATTTAAATGATTGATTCCATTTAAGTGGATCATTTTAATGCAAAGAGCAAGCTTATGAAGATGAGAACAGGAAATATTCTAACAGACTTCTTATGGCATTGTAGGAGTGGGGGAAATCCAGATAATTGTAGCTGTTTGTAAATTCCTCTAGTGAAGTTGAGATCAGTAAATTACAAGTAAATCTCAGGCTTCAAGTCAGCAAAACCCAGAATGAAATGCTAAAGTATTGAATCAAACTGTTACAACGATGTTACAGTAAGCATTATCATTATTTAACTAACTTCAAATTAATTATGCTAACCTTGCATAGTTTAGAAGGCAACATCACTTTGGCAATAAATCACAATTACCTGACACCCTACCAAGGGCATTCATATGTTGGAAAGCATTTGAAGAAAAGCAACAAGGGATGATTTCAGGACTTCAGACTCTAAATTATCAAGAGCTACCTTACAAATTTAAGCTGATCTTGAGGTGGAGTCAATGATAGTGAGAATTGTAATGGTATGTGAAAGGAATTGGTTTGATAAGCTGAATGGCTTTTACTTATTTCACGTTTAGTCATCCTATAAATTGAGCTTTCAATTACAAATTAATTCCCTATGAAGGAAACAAAGTTGCAGATTTAAATAAAATAATAAAACACTTTTTGTTGCTTACCTGGTAACCACATTTCAGACACATCCAAACATTTGATGAAACATCAGGCTCATCGTCATGTACTTTCAAACTTTTGGCACACTCTGCACAAACTGACCAGTGGTTCTGAGTAACTGCCTTCTTCACTTGGATTAGATCTACTGCTCTGCCAATATGCTGGCAGGCAGAGCCTAGAAACATAGATACAAATATATGTGTAATTTAGAAGGTAGATTTACTGCATGTTTCTAAAGTTTGCTTCGATTTGGTTATAGCCAAGGTGAAATGTGCGTCTATAATATCAGTCTTAAATTGCAGCTCAGAGTTCACATTACTTTTAACTAAGTTAAACAATGGCAAGTTAAATGGTTTCTTTGTAATAATCCCATCATTGTTTAAAGGGCAACTGTGGTACTAATCAAAGCTTTGATTTTAGTTTCAATTTATACCCTGCAATAAAATAAATATAAACAGATATGTGAAAATTAAAAAAAAACAAATAAATATTCCAGGGTACACAATATTTTGGAAAGACAGGTAGAATGGCAAAGGAGAAGGGGTAGCCCTGATTGTAAAGGATGACAGAAGGACGTTAGTGAGAAAGGATCTGGCCTCCAAAAATCATGGAGTAGAATCGATAAGGGTGGAAATTATGAATAGTAAGAGTCAGAAAACTCTGGTAGGAGTAGCTTACAGGCCCCGATAACAGTAGGTATACAGTTGGGCAAAGCATTAAACAAGAAACTATTGGAGCCTATAATAAAGGAATTGTAATAACTGTGGGGGACTTTAATCTTCATATAGGTTGGAACAATCAAATTGGCAAGAGTGGTTTAGAGGTGAGTTTGCAGAATGTTTTTGTCATGGTTTCTTGGAGCAATACGTTTTGGAACCAACTAGGGATAAAGCTATCTTAAATCTAGTATTGTGTAAAGAGGCTGGGTTAATTAGTAATGCCATAGCTAAAGGTCCACTGGGAAATAATGATCATAATATAATTGAATTCCATGTTAAGTTTGAAAATGACATATTCCAATCAAAAACAAGAATCTTAAACTTAAACAAAGCCAGTTATTTACGTACGATGGGAGAACTGGCTAAGGTTAATTGGGTAAATTGACTAAAAGGTATAGAGGTAAATGAACAGTAGGAAACATTTAAAGAAACAAATCAAAATGTTCAACAAAAATACATTCCATTTAAAAACAAAAACTCAGCAAGAAAGACCCACCGAAGTTTGCTCAGAAACTTAAGGATAGTATTAGATTAAAATATGAGGCTTATAATATTGCAAAAAATATAGTCCCAAGTCTGAGAATTGTGAATGTTTTAGAAACCAGAAGGCCAGCAAAAAGGGGGGAAAATGAGGTAAACTAGTCACAAATATAAAACCAGGTTGTAAGAGTTTTTATAAGTATTTAAAACGGAAGACAGTAGCTAAGGTAAATGGCTCCTTAGAAGCACAGAAAAGAAAAATTATTCTGGGGAATGGGGAAATGGCAGAGACATTGAACACATATTGTGTGTCTCTCTTAACAGTACAAGACAGGTTTCATACCAGAAACTGATGGTAACCTAGCAGCAAAAAGAGCGAGGAAATTAATATCAGCAAAGAATAAGTGTTGGAGAAACTTAAGGGACTAAAATCTGACAAATTCCCAGGACCTGAACTCTAGGTGATAGTAGATGTGTAGGCTATGATTTCCCCAAAATTCCTTAGATTCCGGAACAGTGCCATTAGATTAGAAGTTGGAAGATGTTACACCACTTTACAAGAAAGGGAGGAGAGAGCAAACATTGAACTACAGACCAGTAGCCTAACATCAATCGGTGGGAAAATGCTGGAATCTATTATTAAGGAAGTCTTAACAATGCACTTAGAAAAGCATAGCATGATTAGAACAGGTCAACATTGTTTACTAAAGAGAGATCCTGTTTGACAAATTTATTGTTTTTTTTTGAGGATGTAACTAATAGGGTAGATAAAGGGGAACCAGAAGATGGTGTATACCTGGAATTCCAAAAGGCATTCAATAAAGTGCAAGACTAGAGGTTAATACACAAGATAAGGGCTCATGGAGTTGTAGGTAATATTTTAGCATAGATAAAGGATTGGTTAACAGATAGAAAGCAGGGAGTGGGCATAAACAGGGCTTTTTCAAATTGGCAGGCAGTGAATAGCAGAGTGATTACTCAGATATTTATAGCACAGAAGGAGGCCATTTGGCCCATCGTGTCTGTGCCAGTGAACAAAGATCTGACTACACTAATCCCATTTTCCAGCGCTTGGTCCATAGCCCTAGAGGCTATGCCATTGCAAGTGAATATCTAAACACTTCTTAAATCTTATTAGAGTTTCTGACTCAACCACCCTGTCAGACAGTCAGTTCCAGACTCCCACCACCCTCTGGGTAAAAAAAGTTCTCCTCAACTCCCCTCTTAGCCTTCCACCTCTTACCTTAAATCTATGCCCCCTGGTTATTGACCCCTCCACTAACGGAAAAAGTGCCTTCCTATCTAGTCCATCCAAGCCCCTCACAATCTTACACACCTCTATTAGGTCCCCTCTCAACCTTCGCTGCTCCAAGGAAAACAACCTCAGCCTATCCAATCTTTCCTCATAGCTCAGACCCTCCAGCCCAGGCAGCATCCTAGTCAATCTCCTCTGCACCCTCTCCAGTGCAATCACATTCTTCCTATAATGTGGTGACCAGAACTACACACAGTACTGCAGTTCTGGCCTAATGAGCATTTTACATAGTTCCAGCATAACCTCCTTGCTCTTGTACTCAATGCCTCGGCTAATAAAGACAAATATCATTATTTTATATTATTATAATCCATATTATTTCTATGGAATAGCAGGTATTTCAATTTGTAACTGTACCAATAACAATCATACGTTTCAATTGTATAAATGAAAATCTAACTACTACACATGAATAAAGTACATGTTTAAAAAAATATTAATGTATAAAAATATAACCCTCTCAACTTTGGGATCCATGCACTATTTGACTTTTTCTGCAAGAATGCTTTTTACGCACTCAGTAAAGCAGTTATAATAAAACAAAAATCTATTTAAATGGAGAATTAACTAGGGGTCGCTTTCATTAGTTTCCCCGCAATGTTAGGAACATTTTGGAGTTACTGGAAGATTAATCAAGATACCACCACTAAAATTATGAGGTTACTTTTTTTTAAAAGACCAAGCTGTAGTGATTAAAAATCATGGCAGCTCAAAGATGATCTTTTATACATTTTAGATGGACATGGTTCAATTAATTGACCATATATACAGTGTTTGGTTTTAAACCAATCAACTGGCTACTGATGGCAATTTCATCAACCTAGCTAGACCAGTGAAATCCAGCCAGGTGACACCACGGCCATGAATAGGAATTTTTACACTCATATTTGTCAAAGTTATATATACTTATTGCATCATTAAACATTTTTTAAATCAGCATACAGTCTTCTCAAACAGGAGGATATGGAGCATTTTTGGGAAAGAGGCAAGTCAGCCATACAATTTTCACCTTGTTTATAAACAAGTCAGGGCAATTTTCTATTCACATATATTGGTTAGTCTGCTGTGTATTTTGATCAATTTTTGTTTTAATTTTAAATTCAGTCACTCCAAAGCAACAATAATCAAACAACCCTGTTTTAAACCTAAACAAAACTGCAAGATTATAGATATATCATACCACATGAGCTTAAATAGAAAATTTTCAAGTGTAGCCCCTTAAACAGCATAACTAAATCAGTAAATGCCTAGCTGAACAACTGATAGGTATTACAGTGGATTAATGCACTCCAATTACTCTAATGTTACTGCTCAAAATATATATATTAGTACATGGTAGAAGCTTATTTTCAAAGTATGGATTGACCAGATGAAAAAAAATTGGTAAAATTCTTAAGTTGCCAGGTTCTGAAACACGATTTGAAAAAAAACTTTACAAGTGCTTACAATGAACATTCCATTATACTTTGTACTGGCTGTGCCTACTGTCCAATTCTATCCAAGGAGAACATATACTGTCCCCACCACAAAAAGTATTACTCTTGTAAAAAGAACAACTGCCTTACTGGAGACTTCATCAGATGAATCTTCATCTTGATGTTTTTCAGGCCTTCTGCTTTTCTTTGTCATTTCACCATTACGCTGGGAGAATGGATCCTTTACCCGCATCTGTCACTGATAATTTAACATGCTGCATAAATAACTTTACAAGAATGCACTAGTACAATAAACAGCTGAAGACCGATAATTAGTAAATATTTTTTAAAATTAAATAACTAAGACCCAGAGTGCAGGACAAGCTTAAAGTGAAATGAAATAAACAAATGGGGCTTGAAATCACAGTTTTTCCAGAATTTCAGATCAAAATGACTACGAGGGCTACTTTTATTTACACACTTATAGTATAAAACAGAAAGCTGGATTGCCTAGCCCCTCGATGCCTCCACGAGAACTAGGATTTGTGTTCTAAAATGCTGAGTGAAAGCAGCCCCACTTAACGTGGAAGTGTGGCTTTGGCATAAAAATGTTAAGAAATGCAGTTTATTTTAATTCAATGCAATGTTTTGACAACAATTGCAGAGCTGATCTGTACCACAGAAAATACAAGTATACAACACTGCCCTAAGGAAAAGCTAATATATTTACTAGTATTTTCATAAACAAATAAATATATATATAGAATTTTCAGTTCTCTTGGGGCAAATAAAAAAAAATGAAGACGTTGCAGGTGTTGTTCAAAGGCAGTTTGGGACCTGTAAGATGATACCTGAAAATTACTAGGCTTGCAATAGCCGAACAAGTGCAGGCCAATTTGCCGAAGCCATATATGACTGGCGAGAGGTAGAAGTATTACATGCATTACCGAAAACAAGAGATAAAGGTGTCTTTTTTTTCAGGTTTCAATGCTTAATTTTAGGATTTTTTTTGCGTATACTAAATCAGTCGACGTTTTCATTCCATTGTAAGTAAAAATCGAACCATAAGCAGAAGCTTCGGTGAGTTCGGGAGGTGTGCTTAAATTTTGACTTACTTTGCTCCAATATGAAAATTAAGTTTATGGTACAAAAACAACCAGAAGTTAATTCAATGGAGCATGACTTTTCAAACGTAATTGAAATAATGTGGAATGGTTTAATAAATTTACCCCACAAACTTTAAGAAATTCAAGGAACTTGTAACCATAGCAACTTGCACCCAAATACCATGGAAATTTCAGTTGTATTTTTACCAGGAAAAAGGAGGGAAACTTTCATAGTTGATATTTAGTAAAAGGAAAACTTTTTTTTAAACTGCTGACCCACAATTTCTGTTAACAGCTTGTCACCGTGACATGACTTTATAGCAATCCCCTCCATACAAAATGAAGTTTACATATCAAACTGAATTGCGGTTTTTGTGGCAGTATTCGAGTCAGCACATTAAAAGGCATTTGGATGAGTTACCGCAGGTAAATATTCTAAATAGCTAAAGATAAATCCATAGGTACCAAAGTAACCAGACACAACTGATTAAAAAAAATCATTAAAATTAGATCTAATTGGAACTCAGTTGGTGTAAATAGTGCAAGTAAAACATGGTTAGATTTATCCGCAATGCCTCGGGCAGAGAAACTATTCTAAAACTGCAGTCTATTTAAAATCGGTTGGTCAGGAGACGCGGGCCTTGCTCTTCGGTTTTTCCTCACTGAGTGAAATACCACCAGCTCTCGGTCTGCCTGCCTGCCTATCACCTTTGTGGATCTGACTGTCTCACACCGGTCTCCGGAGATTCGGCACGTCCCGGGAAGGGTCAGGTTACCACCTAGCTTGTAGCCCTCCTGGAATCCTACCCGAGGGTGCCACCGCTGAGGGCCGGGTTCCCAATGGGAAAGAGGAGGCCTCCCACTGCCTTCTAGCAGCTTCGACGTGCGGAACCCGACAGCCAAGCTCCAACTCCCGCGCTGACCGGAAGCCCAGGCTGGCCGAAACCCACCTCGCGACGCAGCCCACCTTCCCGTTAGAAATCAGTCGGCTTATTTCCGTGTGCGCATGTGCCAGCACCCACTCCACAACCCCCGCCGGAAATACGGGCGGTTTTATTTCCTCTGGTGACGGTTAATTTTGGAAGCTTGGCCCAGGCCCCGGAGGGTTTTGGTTCTGCAGTATGTCCCGTGTATTGGGCTTCGTCTCGGCGCTGCTCTTGCGGACGGTGAGCCGGGGTTCGGCTGCAGAGTTCTGCCGACAGGAGCGAAACCAACGGCCGCTCTCTTGGGGTGAGTGAGAAGCGGCCCAGGAATCGCCTGGAGCTCGGGAGAGGCCGGGCCGGAAACTTGAGCATTACCGAAAGTAAAGTACCAAGAATTCTGCAAAATAACACTCAATTCAGCTTAATGTTAATGCTGGGGTATGATTTATATATTTAAATACGTTGATGGTTTATGCTTAGAGTAATTTTGTAAATTTCACTTGTGAAGTGTGCATTTTTACACATGCACATTGTGCATACACGTATGTGTATTTTTACATACTATGAGAAATAGTTCTAATATGGTTCTCAGGATTGAGGGAAACAGAGTCGTTCCAAGTGGATCTCTTTGTTTTCGGCACTGGGAAATGTTTTAGCTGTGACTTAGTGAATATCTTTCTCAACTCTTGAGTCAGAAGCTTGTGCGTTCCCCCTGGAGACTTGAACACACTAACCAGGCTGATACTCCCAGTGCTACACTGGCGGAGGTACCATCTTTAACTAGTGGCATTCATTAGGAAAATAGTGAGGGCCAATTGGGATATTGGAAAATTTTGATAGGGCCACAAGTAGAATTTTAAAAATACTTAATGATTTATTTCTTCTATGTAAAACAGATTATATAAGTGTATACCAACTTATTAACTCTATCTACTTACTTCCCACTGCTCACTACTTCCCTCTGCTGAACCTATGAACGAAGGCTTGAGAGAGGGGGATGGTGAAAGGGAGGAAGTGAATGAGAAAAGGTCAGAGAGGAAAGACAAAGGTATGACCCAAGGACTGCATGTTGAATACAGCTGCCTAAACCGATATCCCATATACCCTCTCGTGGCCATAAACAAGCCCTTGACATTATTGTGAAGAGCAGAAGTTCTCTAATATTCTAGAATATTAATTTCCTGCACCAGCCTTGCTGAAAACACATTATCTACTCCATCACATTGCTGTTTGTGGAATCTTTTCATAGAATGGTTACAGTACTGAAGGAAGCCATTTGGCCCATTGTACCTGTGCTGGTTCTCAGCAAGAACACCTTGTCCTACTCCTCCACCTTTCCCTGTAACCCTGAAAATGTTCTCTTTTCAGATAATTATTCAGTTCTCTTTAAAGGCCTAAATTGAATCAGCATCCATCATACTCGGGCAGTGTATTCCAAATCTAACCACTTGGTGTGTAAAAGCATTTTTCTTAATGTCGCCATTACTACTTTTGCCATTCACCTTAAATTTATTTCCTGTGGTTCTTGACCCTTCTGCTAATGGGAGTAATTTCTCTCTATCATCTCTGTCCAGACCCCTCATCATCTTGAATACTTCTATCAAATCTCCTCTTAATCTTCTCCAAGGAGAACAGCCCCAATTTTTCCAATCTAACTGAAATTCCTTATCCATGGAACCATTCTTTTTTGCACCCTCCTTTGCATCCTTCCTAAGGTATGGTGCCCAGACTTGGACACTACTCCAGTTGAGGTCAAACCAGTTTTGTATAGTTGAAGGTTGAAGTTTGTTCTGTTGAAGGGTCATTCAGACTCGAAACATTAACTGTGCTTCTCTCTGCAGATGCTGCCAGACCTGCTGAGTTTGCCGGGTATTTTTGTTTCAGTTTTGTACAGGTTTGTCATAACCTCCTTGCTTTTGTACTCTAAAGTCCAGGACTCATGCTTTTTAACAGCTTTATCAACCTGCCATGACATCTTTAATAATTTGTGCACTTATACCCACAGATCCCTCTGCTCCTGCACACCCTTTTAGAATTGTACCCTTTTATTTATGTTGCTTCTGCTCATTCTTCCTATAGAATGAATCACTTCGCACTTCTTTGCATTAAAGTTCACCTGCCATTTGTCTGCCCATTCCACCAGCTTGTTTGTGTCTGCCTGAAGTTTATCACCATCATCCTCACAATACTATCAAGTTTTGTGTCATCTGCAAATTTTTAAATTGTGCCCTGTGTACCAAGCCTAGGTCATTAATATATCAAGTAAAGCGGATGCCCTAACACAAACCCCTCAGGGGTCTTGCTATATATCTTCCTCCAGTCTGGAAAAACCACTGTTCCCTGTTTATGACCATAAGATGTAGGAGCAGAAGTAGGCCATTCGGCCCATTGAGTCTGCTCTGCCATTCAATGAGATCATGGCGATCTGATAATCCTCAACTCCACTTTCCTGCCTTTTCCCCATAACCTTTGATTCCCTTACTGATTAAAAATTTGTCTGTCTGAACCTTGAATATACTTAATGACCCAGCCTCTACAGCACTCTGTGGTAAAGAATTCCACAAGAAATTCCTCCTCCTGTCTTAAATGGATGCCCCCTTACTCTGAGATTATGCCCTGTGGTCCTAGACTCTTCTACCAGCAGAGACAACCTCTCAGCATGTACTCTGTTAAACCCCCTATCTTTTATATTTCAATAAGGTTGCCTCTCATTCTCCTAAACTCCAACGAGTACAGGTCCAACCTAATCAACCTCTCCTCATAAGAAAATCCCTCCATACCCAAGATCAACCCAGTGAACCTTCTCTGGACGGCCTCCGATGCCAGCATATCTTTCCTTAGATAAAGGGGTCCAAAAATGCTCACAGTATTCTAGGTGTCTGTTTCCTGTCGCTCAGCCAAATTCATATCCATACTACTACTGTTCCGTTTGTTACACAGGCTTTAACTTTGCTGGCAAAACTTTTGTTGAGATTTAATCTCTATACTAAATCCCATAGTAAGAAAATTCTTGTCAAAGACTAATTGGCAAAAAGGACAAGCACTAATTTAGAATGCAAACTAACATGGTTTATTGAGCAACAAAGATTAATACTTAACGTTCCATTAGTCGAGTTATGGCATGAGACAAGTTCAACGCATGCTGGTCTGTCTTTGTGGATCCCAGGACTTATGGGTTTTCTCTTTCTTGGTTCCTCCTGCTCTTGACTCCAATGTCCTTTAAGATTTTAACTTAGTCAACTTAATTCTAACATGCATACAAACCCTTTTTCAGCTTTAAGACTTCAGCTCTAGTTTCCCAGTCTACCACCTCCAAGCTGAAAGCAGCTTCCTAACAAAGAAAATTCACTTTGTCTTAAAAGCAATTACCCTTACCCCTAATACTGGATTCTTATGGCAATCCTCAACTTGTGACAAATACATCAACTGACAAAGTCCTACGCAAGTGCTAACTTCCTAGTAAATGCACTACTACTAGTTTCTCTCCTAACAAATATCTAATGCCTCCTCACTTTTTAGCCCATCAACTATCTCAAATAATTGCTCTTTCATTGTGACTTGGGCAGCATCTCACACTGTCATCCAGCAAGCTCTGGGTTTGTTTGCCTTACCTTTTCCCCCATCATGGGAATGTACCTTGCCTGTACCTGAACTATCTCCTTTAATGGCAGCCCATTGTTTACTTGCAGTTTTGCCTGCCAATCTTTGAGTCCAATTTATCCGGGACGGATCTATTCTCACTGTCAACAGTACACCACTGCTTCATTTCCCCATAGCAAAGAGTTACAGACCTAGAGTTGTCTCTTTGGACTTTGACTTTTCTGCAGCTTTTATCTCTTTAAGCTTGGAGCCTTTCTTGCTGCATCTTTCTTTCACTTCCACAGAACAGGACCTTTTCCAGGACCTGGTCCTTCCTTTGGCCAGAAGGTTGTCTTCTCCAATTCTACTCCCCTGGATTCTTGGGGACTTTCTTCTTTAGCTTGGGACTGGCTATCTACCTTTTTCTCCACTCTCTCCCTGGCAGCTACTTTCAACCAACTTTAGCTCGGAACTGGCTTGGAGCCTTCCAGCCTGCTCCTGCCTGGCAGCTGTTTTCAAAAACTGCTGTTTCTATTTTCTTCTGTGTGTCTGTGGGAGGGGCCTGCCTCTCTGGACCCCTGTTGCTAGCGCAGTTTTTCTACTCTTGTATTTGCTTAACTTCTCTTACAGTTGTAAACTCTCATTAGAAATGCAGGCACCTTTTAAAGCGAAACTAAAACTCAATTTGATCTTTTCTTAACACATATACAGAAATACAAATCAAACTTAAACATTAAAACTAAAACTCATTGCAAACACCCGCAAGTACTAATATAACTTAAACTCTCTATTTCCTAGCAATGGCAAAAGTGATGGTGCAAGGTTAAGCTTGTGATAATGAGGCTAAAAAAAAGATGGGTCCAAAGGAGGTATAAATGGTTACATCATAATAGCAGGGAAGCATGGAAAATCTGGTCAGATGAGAAATCCACAGTGGCCTGGAAGTGTAACAGGCAATAGACCCCAGGGGTGTGGACTGACCTCTGGCTTTGTACTACTAATAGGAGATCTTGATCTCAAGCACCAGTCTGATCTCCTCCACTCCCAGTGCTTCTGGTGCAGCCATCCTTCATAATGAGCAACAAAAACCGAAAAGGCTGGAAAGACTCAGCAGGTCTGGCAGCATCTGTGGAGAGAGGAACAGAGTTAATGTTTCAAGTCTCTATGACCCTTCTTCAGAGCCTTCATACGGACTTGAAAAGTTAACTCTGTCTCTCTCCACCGATGCTGCTAGACCCGCTGAGTTTTTCCAGCATTTTCAGTTTTTGTTTCAAATTTCCAGCATCCGCAGTATTTTGCTTTTACTTCATAAGGAACACTTGTTCGAAAGCAAATAGAAGCTGTGGTTAAGTTTGAAAGTTGTTAACTTCGATGCTTTAAAGTGCCCAGTAGAATTGAGGTGTTATGCCTCAAGCTTGTATTGAACTTCATTGGAACAGAGTAGGAAACAATTATGGGATAGAGAATCAAAGTAACTTGGAGACATCCAGGAGGCACTGTACAAGATGTTCATCAGCATGGTAAAGGACATGCAGAACATTACTTTGAAGTAAGGGGCATGAATACATTGAATCTTCTATGACCTTTGGGCACTGCAAAGCATTCATTCCACAATTGAAGTTTCAAAATGTTTTAGGACAAATTTCTTGGTTTACGGTTGATCTATATCCCCATCCTCGTCTATGGTCATGAGCTGTGGGTAATGACCGAAAGGATAAGATTGTGGGTACAAGCAGCGGAAGTGAGGTTTCTCCACAGGGTTGCTGGGCGTACTCTCCAGGACAGGGTGAGGAGTTCAACAATCTAGGAGAGCCTCGGAGAAGAGTCACAGCTCCTCCGGATCAAGAGGGTCCAATTGAGGTGATTTGGGCATCTGATAAGGAGGCCCCTGGTAGGCTCCTGCTGGAACTGAACAGGGCATGGCCCACAGGGCAGAGACCTCAAGGCTGAGCCAAGACACGATGGAGGGATTACATCTCGCGGCTGACCTAGGAATGCCCGGGAATCCCCCAGGAAGAGCTGAACCCTGGCTGAGGAAGGAAGTGTGGTCAGCCCTGCTCAGCCAGCTGCCACCGCGACCCACACCAGAAGAAGGTGTTCAAATGGGTGGATGTTGATTTAAGCCTTTGTTAGTTTGATTAGATCTGGTTAGATAATATTTTTGTGGTTCCCACTTATTGGGAGCACTTGCATTTCTTGACACCCAGTGTCCCTTAGCAACCTAATTAAAAAAGGTGCAACTGGTGCCTGTGGTGTTGTCATTAATAGTTCCCGCTAACAATACACAGCTAATATTGATTTCTAACCCTAGCACTAAAACCCCAACCCCTAATCTTAATTTCTAATTTTTATCCCTAATCTTAATCCCTAACTGTAACCGAACTTTAATTCAAAACAACCCAAATCCTAATTCACAGTTATTAAATTACGAATCAGTAGTGTGGTTCTGGGCCACCTTTGGAGCCATTAACCATTGTAACATTACTGATGTCCACATTGTCACAATTATAAATAAGCATACAAACCCTTGGCCTTCCAGGTGGATGTTAAAGATCCAATGATACTATTTTGAAGAAGAGTGGGGGCGTTATATCCGGTGTTCTATCCAATATTTTTGCCTCAATCAAAATCATGAGAACAGATCATATGGTCATTGTTAATTGCTGTGCACACATTGGCTGCAACGTTTCCTACTTTACAACAGTGACTGCACTTCAAAAAGTGCTTCCTTATCTGTAAAGAGCTTTGGAATTTCCTGAGGTCATGAAAGGTTCTGTAAAAATGCAATTCTGTTTTTGTTTTTATATAAGTAAACCTACATTTTGTGCCTCCTTGTTATTAACTCACCAAGCAGAGGAAATACTTTCACTGCTATTGCATTTGATATGTAGACAGTTTTCCATTAGCATTAGTTTTAGTGACAGTTATCTTCATTTCATGTTATTGATGCACAGTAATGTTTTCAGAATTGCAATTTATCTTATACGATGAATGTTTTTAATATTTTATGCCCAGTATGCAGTAGATTGGAGAGAAGTAACACAAGCAAGCATATGCAGCCCTGAACATTTTAAAGGAGTGTCCTACAACAATTCCTATCACAGTGAAACACAGATTTCTGGTCATCTTGAATAACCAGAAAAATTTAAAGGGCCCACGAAATGTGAACTGTGCTGATTAAGGAGGAAACTTCTTTTGAGAGAATTTTGCCAAATCAGAAGACCAGTTTCTGCAGTGTGGTGGTGTTTTCTCCCTTGGTTTGAGGTTTGGGGGTGGGGTCGGGGGGAACTCCTGGCCTTGGTCAAGCAAAGCATTTTGACCACCTTTATAACCACCCACCCCAGAAAATACATAAGGTGACATTTATAAACTTTAACAAAATTGTGATTATGATTTTATTGTAATTACCAACATATCACTAACTCTGCTTATATTTATTTTCACACAAATTGTAAGTTCCTATGCACCTATGTTTCCTTGAGCAATGTAATGAAGAGTCTTTAAGTAATGTGATTTAAGCATATACTTTAGTCATATGATGGTAAAGGCATCTTTTACTGAGATATTATATTACATACTACTCGCTATCATAGAAATTGAAATTATTAATTATTGTATGGTTAAATCACTTAATGGTATTCATGCTTCCATTTTGTATCAAAATCCCTGTAATAGATTTAAAAATATCTAAAAACTTGTCAGATTTTCATAACTTTAGACTTTTAATATTTCATTTTTATATACAGCTCCATTTTACCTAAGTCAATCCAGCAGCTACCGGAGTGTTTGTACAGCTCCCTCTGAATCTGTCACCTACCAGGAATTAAAACAGTTGCTCAAATCAAATACATTCGTGATCGATGTTAGAGAACCCTGGGAGATCAGGGAGTATGGACAGATTCCTGGATCTATAAATATACCACGTGAGTATATTTTTTGTGGGTTTGGGTATAATCTACCCTCTGGTGTACTGTAAGTTTTAAACTATTGCACTAGTGTTAGGCAATTATGAAGCAAATAGGATTCTGAATTATATTGCCAAATTCTTTGAATTTGGACCCCACAACTAATGCTGGAGCCTTATTGTGCCCTGCCCAGTCTGTACCTAGAGTGTTGTGTACAGCTCTGGTCAGTGGGACATAAGTGGGTCATGCAGGCCCTAGAGAGTGTGGAGGAAAAATAACAGTGTCAGAATAATTTGATAAGCTAGGGTTCTTCAGTCTTGAAAACATAACTCTGAGGGGACCTCCCAGGGAATATATAAGATACATATCAGAATAGCTAGGATGAATTTAACACAATACTTTTCAGAAGTGTATGGACCAGGAAAAGAGAACCCATATTCAGTGGTACATGTTGAAGATTGGCGTGATCAAGTATTTCTTTTTGTGGAAGGTGATCAACATCAGGAATAGGCTGCAGCATTTAGGAAGCAACAAAATTAATGGGAAAATGGTAGAGCTGATGTTCTAGAAGGTTGAGAAAAAATGCCACATTTACCTAGTAAATTAGCAGCCTAGAAATTGAGTTTGCATTCCACCATAACAAGTTGTGGAATAAAATTCAGTCTGCATCGTAACAAAACCGAAATTGGTTTGCTTGGAGAGTCAGCCACCCCATACGTGTATACATGTGACTTTCATTGCACACTGACTCTTGATGCCTTCTAACCTGGTGAAAAGTGTGAGGTGATCCACTTTGGAAGGAGTAATTTGACAAGGAAGTACTCAATGAACGGCATAACACTAGGAAGTTCTGAGGAACAAAGGGACCTTGGCGTGTCTGTCCATAGATCTCTGAAGGCGGAGGGGCATGTTAGTGGGGTGGTGAAAAAGGCATATGGGACACTTGCCTTTATCAATTGAGGCATAGATTACAAAAGTAGGGAGGTCATGTTGGAGTTGTATAGAGCCTTGGTGAGGCCACAGCTGGAGTACTGTATGCAGTTCTGGTCGCCACATTATAAGGAGGATGTGATTGCACTGGAGGGGGTGCAGAGGAGATTCAGCAGGATGTTGCCTGGGATGAAACATTTAAGTTATGAAGAGAGGTTAGATAGACTTGGGTTTTTTTCCTTGGAGCAGGGAAGACTGAGGGGCAACCTGATTGAGGTGTACAAGATTATGAGAGGCATGGATAGGGAGCAGCTGTTCTTCTTAGTTGAAGGGTCAGTCCCGAGGGGACGGGAGATGTGAGGAAAAATTTTACCCAGAGGGTGGTGGAGGCGTGTTGCCTCACATCCTTTAAAAAGTACCTGGATGAGCACTTGGCACGTCATAACATTCAAGGCTATGGGTCAAGTGCTGGTAAATGGGATTAGGTAGGTAGGTCAGTTGTTTCTCACGTGCCGATGCAGACTCGATGGGCCGAAGGGCCTCTTCTGCACTCTGATTCTGTAAACTGGCTATTTGTTTGGAAGCATTTCAAGGCAAAATATAGACAATTTCATCCTCATTATCATTGCTAAACATGAAAATCAGAAGGATATATTCAGCTGATGATGATGAGGTTTGTGAACTGCCATGATATTGCAGATTGTAATGGTGTACAATTCTGCTGCTGCTGATAGCCCACAGAACCTTATGGATGGTAAGTTTTGGATTCTTAAATTTACCCTCAGACTGTCCCAATTGGCAAGTGGTAGAACAGCACTACACAATGGAGGTAATCTCAAGTGGAGACAAGATTTTGCATTCATGTGATTGTGGTTTGGTCAGTCCTACGAGTATTCTCGTGGATAGTTGCAGTTGCGATAGGAAGGTTGCTGAGGACAAAGACAAATAGACCACTTCCTCCTATAATTTTCCTTATAACCTAATACTGGCAGCTACGTTCTTCAGAACTCAACCAGCTCAGTCAGTGGTAGTAATGCAGAGCCACCCCCACCCCCAGTATACACTTTTATCTTTTCTTCCCTCGGAACATCCTGCAAATGCTGTTCATCAAGGAGAGTTTGCCACTTGAGTTGCAGCAGGGATTAGAGGGAGCAGGGTGCCGTGTAGATTGTGGTAGGTGGTAACTGTTGAAATGTTTTCTTCACCTGATTTCCCTGGTGCGACAGGACATAACCAGAGATGGTAATGAAAATGAATAAGTTGTTGGTTGACTGGTATGATTATGCAAGTATGACTGTATCAGGCTGTTACTTGACTAGTTTGTGGGGCAGTTCTCCAAACTTTGGCACTAGTCACCAAATGTTAGTTAGCGCTTTGCAGGGTTGACTGGGCTGAGATTGCCCTACTTTTTCTGTCTTTTTATGTGAAAGAATATCCAGTATGATGACCTCCAACTGAGCGGTGAGTTGTGTATTTATGATTTCTGTGACCTCCAGTTTAGGATTACTCCCTTGTTTAATTTCACCTTGTAAGTGTTCTTGAAATGATGTACGTTGAAGGCGCATGTACAGTGACCACCATGTAACCTTTCCTGGATATTCGTAAGTGGCCCTACATTATGCAGCTAGATCGTTATAGTGATCTGATGTGTAATTCCCTGAAAAAAGTCAGTAAGTCTAGTCATTTAGTTGTAAGTTATAATTTGAACGTGTTACACATGAGAATCTATAACTGTAAGTTACGTGAAAGCCGAGTATGATTGAGAACCACATATGGAATAGCTTTGATGACATTTAATCTTGGGCCGTGGACCAGCTACATGGCATTGTTCAACATTATTACCTTGCCTGGTTCTGTATGCTTCCTCCTCCAATGCCTGTCTGCTGCACTGAACTTGACTGTAACAGGATGCAGTAGTCTGGAAAGTGTCTCCTGCATTGTCAAAATGGGCAACACCTCATGCAACATTTCCAATCCACTAGCCAAATACCCAGTCAGATGTTACATTGCACTGTCACTTGCTGAGAGACTGTTTTGCAGCTCCATGATTCTGAAGTGTGCACAGGGATGGAGGGACCTGCAGGGGAGGGGGGTGTTATGTACATAGGAGTTGTTAGCAGAACATGTGGGATTTTGGGCTTCATAAATAGAGCTATTGAGTACAAAATCAGGCAAGTTATGCTGAACTTGTATAAAGCTCTGTTTAGGCCACAGCTACAGTTTTGCATCCAGTTCTGGTCACCTTACTTTTGGAAGGATGTGAGGTTTGAGTGGGTGCAGAGGAGATTTATCAGAAAGATTCCAGAGATGAAGGATTTTAGCTACAAGGTTAGGCCTGAGAAGCTGGGATTGTGCTTCTTGGAGAAACAGAGATTGAGGGAAGATTTGATAGCGCTGTGCAAGATTATGGTAGGTTTAGGTAAGGTAGACAGAAAAGCTGTTCCCATCAGCTGATAGTTCAAGATCTAGGGGACACAGACTTAAGGTTTTGGGCTAAAGATGGAGGGGGAATGCAAGGAAGAAATTTGTTACAGTGCGAGTGGTAATAGTGTGGAACTCACTGCCCACAAGAGTGGTGGAAGCAGAAATGATGAGGAAATTGGATCAGCACTTAACCTTCAAAAGCATTTAATACGAACATATAAAATAGCAGCCCATTCAGCCCCCTCCAGCCTGCTCTGCCGTTCGACAAGATCATGGCTGATCTGGTTGTGTTTAGAGTTCCACGTTTCCATCTACCCCAGATAACCTTTGATTCTCTTGCGTAACAAGAATCTTATCTACCTCCGCCTTAAAAATATTCAATGACCCTGCCTCCACCGCCTGAGCCAGAGAGTTCCAAAGTCATACAGCCCTCAAAAAAATTCTCCTCCTCCGTCCTAAAAGGGAAATCCCTAATTTTAAAACAGTGCCCCTTGTTCTGGACTCACCCACAAGAGGGAAACATCCTCATATCTACCCTGTCAATACCATTCAGGATATTTTATACAAGCCACCCCTCACTCTTCTAAACTCCAGTGGAAACAAGCCCAGTTTGCCTAACCTTTGTTCATAAGACAACCTGTTCATTCCAGGTATCAATCTAGTAAACCCCTTCTGAACCCCTTCCAATGCATTTACATCCTTCCTAAAGGAGATCAAAATTGCGCACACTATTAGAGATGCAGTCTCACCATTGCCCTGTATAACTGAAGCATAACATCCTTATTTTTATGTTCAATTCCTCTCTTAATAAAGGATAGCATTCCATTAGCCTCCTTAATTACTTCCTGTACCTGTAAACTAACTTCTTGTGACTCATGGACTAGAACACCTAGATCCCTCTGCATTTTGGAATTCTCCCTTTTAAGTAGTATTGTGCTTTTTTATTCTTCCTGCCAAAGTGAACATCTTCACATTTTCCCACAGTATACTCCACCTGCCAGATTTCTGCCCACTCGTCAACCTATCTATTTACATCTGCAACCTTGTTATGGGCTAGTCAGATGGCTGATCAGTGGCAAGTGGAATTTAATCTGGATAAGTGTGAGGTGATGCACTCAGGCAGGACAAACAAAGCACGGGAATATACGATGAATGGTAGGACCCTGGGAAGTGCCAAGAATCAGAGGGACCTTGGTGTATATGTACACTGGTCTCTTAAGGTAGCAGGACAGATAGATAAGGTGGTTGAGAAGGCATATGGGACACTTGCCTTTATTAACCGAGGCGTAGAATATATGAGCAGGGAGGTTATGCTGGAACTGTATAAAATGCTGGTTAAGCCAGCTAGAGTATTGCGTGCAGTTCTGGAATCTGCATTATAGGAAGGCTGTGATTGAATTAGAGAGCAGGCCGAGGAGATTTACCAGGATGTTGCCTGGACTGGAGAGTTTTAGTTATGAGGAGAGATTGGATAGACTGGGGTTATTTTCCCTGGAGCAGAGGAGATTGAGGGGGAACATGATTGAGCTGTATAAAATTGAAGGGCGTAGATAGGGTAGACAGGAAGGAACTTTTCCCCTTGGTGGAGGGATCAAAACCAGGGGGCATAGATTTAAGATAAGGGGCAGGAGGTTTAGAGGGAATGTGACAAAGAATTTTTTCACCCAGAGGGTGGTGGGAATCTGGAACTCACTGCCTGAAAGGGTGGTAGAGGCAGAAACCCTCAACTTCTAAGTAGTATTTAGATGTGCACTTGCGATGCCATGGCATACAAGGCTATGGGCCTAGTGCTGAAAAATGGGATTAGAATAGTTAGGTACTTGTTTGACAGGCACAGACTCGATGGGCCGAAGGGCCTCTTTCTGTGCTGTAGACCTCTATGACTATGACTCTAGCCTCTTCACAGCATATTTTCCTACCTATCATTGTGTCATCTGCAAATTTAGCTACCATGTCTTCATTCTCCTCATCTAAGTTACTTAATATAAATTGTAAAACGTTGAGGCCCCAGCACGGATACCTGCAGGACTCCACTCGGCACACCCTGCCAGCCAGCCAATCTTCTATCTACGCTAATATATTACCCCCTACATCATGAGCTTTTATTTTCCGTAATAACCTTTGACGTGGCACCCTATCAAGTGCCTTCTGGAAATCCAAGCTGAGCAAGTCTATAGGCACCCCTTTATCCACAGCACCCATTACTCCTAGAATTCCAATAAATTGGTTAAACACGATTTCCCTTTCACAAAACTATGCTGACTCTTTCTGATTATCTTGAGCTTTTCTAAGTGCCCAGCTATAACCTCAATGATCAACTCTAATGCCTTCCCCAATATAGATGCCAAGCTAACTGACCTATAGTTATCTGTTTCCTGCCTCCTTCCCTTCTTGAATAGAGAGGTTATGTTTGCTAATTTCCCGTCTGATGGAATCTTTCCAGGATTTAGGGAATTTTGGAAAATTAACACCAACACACCTACTTATCTACTACATCTGCAGTAAGTGTTTGCAGCTTAAACTTCGGTTCAGAGTTATTGAGCTGGAGGCTGAGCTGCACACTCTGCGACACATCAAGGAGTGGGAAAGTTACCGGGATGCTTCATACCAGGAGGCAGTCACACTGCTTAGAATGTCTTCTGATTTGGCCAGTGGCCAGGGAAAGGAGGGTGAGAGTGCAAGTGAGACAGGTAAGGGGACCCAGAGAGCAGGAGTGTGAGCCTCTGCAATTGTCCAATAGATTTGAGGCTCTCTCAGCTTGTCTGGATGAGAGTGGGGACTGCGGGGTGGATGAGCAAACTGTGGTACAGGAAGCCATCCAAGTGGGGAGAGCAAAAAGGAATGTTGTAGTAGTAGTAGTAGACAGTATAGAACGGGGATTGACACTGTTCTCTGTAGCAAAGAGTGAGGGTCCAGACAGCTTTGTTGCTTGCCCAGTGCCAGGGTTCGGGCCATCTGCTCAGGGTTGGAGAGGAACCTGCAGTGAGAGGGAGAGGATCCAGTGGCTGTGGTCCATGTAGGTACCAACAACACAGGCAGGGTGAAGAAGGATGCTCTGCACAGTCAGTATAATGAGCAAGGCACCAAATTAAGCAGCAGAACCTCAAAAGGTAATAATTTCTGGATTACCACCTGAGCCACATGCAAATTGGCATAGGACAAATAAGTTTAGAGAAACTAATGTGTGGCTCAAAGACTGGTCTGGGAGAAGTGGGTTCCAGTTTGTGGAGAACTGGCACCAGTATTGGGGAAAGTAGGATCTGTACCATTGGTTGGTCTACACCTGAATTGTGCTGGGGCTGGTGTCCTCACAAGCTGACTAACGAGGAAAGTAGAGAGGGTTTTAAACTGAATAATGGGGCCAAGGGATCAAATTTGAGAAGACGTGGTAAACCAAAGAGTAGTGACAAGGCAAGAGAGACAGGCATTAATATGGGAAATGATAAACCGACTGACAGATTTGTACTCTCTGCCCCTTCCTAAGAGTAAACAAGCAGATAAGGCTAGACACTACAAAAATAATAAAGGGACAAAACTAAAGTCTCCATCTTAATGCACATAGCATTCAAAACAAAACAGGTGAACTGATATTTATTTCTATCTGTGCTAAGTATGACTTGATAGCCATTATAGAGGCATGGCTACAGGATGACAGATTGGGACCTGAATATTGATGGGTAAGTGACGTTTAGGAAGAACAGGAAGTTAGGAAAATGTGGAGGGGTGGCTCTGTTAATTAATCATGGTATTAGCACATTAGAGAAGGATGACCCAATTTCAGGAAACCTGGGGGCAGAAGTGGTTTGGCTTGAGATGAGGAATGATAAAGGCAAGAAGTCACTTGTGGGAGTGGTGTGTCCAGGCCTCCTAATTGTAAGTACACAGTAGGACACAGTATAAAAGAAGAGATGATGGGAGCTTGCCAGAAGGGTACAGCAATAATCATGGGTGATTAATCTACATATAGGCTGGAAAAACCAAATGAGCAAAGGTGGCTTCGATGAGGAGTTCATAGAATGTTTTCAGGATAGCTTCTTAGAGCAGCACGTCTGGAGCCAACCAGATAGTGGGCTATACTAGGCCTGGTATTGAGCAATGAAACAGGATTAATTGATAACCTCATAGTGAAGGTTCCCCTAGGTGGCAGCGATCATAATATAATTAAAGTTTACATTCTTCATTTTGAGGGAGATGTGAGTGCATCCGAGACTAGTATTTTAAACTTAAATAAGGGCAATTATGAGGACATGAAACCAGAGCTAGCTAAAGTAAACTGGCAAATTAGGTTAAGGGTTATGTCAGTAGAAGTTCAGTGGCACACATTTAAAGGGATATTTCAGAATACACAATATATACATTCCAATGAGAAAGAAAAACTCCCAAGGTGAGGGCCCACCATCCATGGTTAACTAAAAAAGTTAAAGACAATATCAAACTTAAAGAAAAAGCATATAATTACTCAGATGGGTGGCAGGTCAGAAGATTGGAAAAAATATTAAGAACAGCAAAGAATGACAAAAAGCTTAATAAAGAAGGAAAAATTAGAGTATGAGAGAAAGCTAGCTAGTAATATAAAGACGGATAGTAAGAGTTTCTATAGATATTTAAATAAGAAAGGAGTTAACAAAGTGAGTGTTGGTCCTATAGAGAGTGCGTCTGGGGAATTGACAATGGAAAGTAGGAGATGGTGGACAAATGAGAGGTATTTTGCTTCGGTCCTCACTATAGAGGACACAAATAACATCCCGGAAATAGCTGTAAATTAGGAAATGGAAGGGAGGGAGGAACTCGGGAAAATTACAATCACCAGGGAAGTGGTACTGAGCAAATTTTTGGGGCTGTGGGCTAATGAATCCCCAGGTCCAGATCGACTTTGCCCTAAGGTCTTGAAAGAAGTGGTTAGTGAGATAATTGATGCACTGTTTTTAATTTTCCAAGATTCCTAGATTTGGGGAAGGTTCCATTAGATTGGAAAATAGCAAATATAACTCCTTTATTCAAAAAGGGAGGGAGACAGAAAGCAGGAAACTATAGGCCAGTTAGCCTAAAACTGTCTCGGGGAAAACGTTAGCTATTGTTAAAGATGTTATAACAGGACACTTAGAAAAATTCAAGGCAATCAGGCAGAGTCAACATGGATTTATAAAAGGGAAATCATGTTTCACCAATTTATTGGAGTTCTTTGAAGGAGTCACATGCTGTGGATAAAGGGGAACTGGTGGCTGTACTACCTTAGATTTCCAGAAGGCATTTGATAAAGTGCCACATCAAAGGTTATTGCAGAAAATAAAAGCTCATTGTGTAGAGGGTAACATATTGACATGGATAGAAGATTAGCTAGCTAACAGGAAGCAGAGAGTTGGCATAAATGGATCTTTTTCTGCTTGGCAGGATGTAGTGTGCCACAGGGATCAGTGCTGGGGCCTCAATTTTTTTAAAATTTATATAAATGACTTGGATGAAGGGACCAAAGGAATAGTTGCTAAATTTACTGACGACATAAAGATAGGTAGGAAAGTAAATTGTAAAGAGGATGTAAGGAGGCTGCAAAGTGACATAGGTTAAGTGAGTGGGCAAAGATCTGGCAGATGGAGTATAATATGGGCAAATGTGAAATTGTTCATTTTGGCAGGAAGAATAAAAAGGAAGCTTATTATCTAAATTGAGAGATTGCAGAGCTCTGAGATTCAGAAGGATCTGGGTGTCCTAGTGCATGAATCACAAAAAGTCAGTATGCAGGTACAGGAAAGCTAATGAACGTTATCATTTATTGTGAGGGGAATTGGTTACAAACGTAAGGAGGTTATGCTTCAGTTATACAGGGCACTGTTAAAACCACATCTGGAGTACTGTGTATCGTTCTGGTCTCCTTATTTAAAGAAAGATGTAAATTCAATAGAAGTAGTTCAAAGAAGGTCCACTGGACTAATACCAGGAATGGGTGAGTTGTTTTATGGGGAAAGATTGGACTGGTTAGGCTTGTATCCACTGGAATTTAGAAGAGTGAGAGGCAACTTAATTGAAACCTTTAAGATCCTGAGGGGTCTTGACAGGGTGGATGCAGAGAGGATGTTTCTTCTTGTGGGAGAATCTAGAACTAGCGGGTCACCATTTAAAAATAAGGGGTCACTCATTTAAGACAGATGAGAAATTTTCTCTCAAGGTTGCGAGTCTTTGCTTCCCCTGTGTTTTGAGGAAGAGAGTTCTAGAGTCTGAATATTTTTAAGGCAGAGCTAGATAGATTCTTAATTAACAAGGGGGTGAAAGGATTATTGGGGATAAGCAGGAGTGTGGGGTTGAGGTTACATTCAGATCAGCTATGATTTTATTGAATGATGGAGCGGGGCCAAGTGGCCTATTCCTGCTCCTAATTTGTATGTTCGTATATACCTCATTCACCACTCCTTTTAAGACTCTAGGATGAAGTCCATCAGGGCTGGAGATTTGTCAACCTGCAGCTCCGTCACTTTGCTCAGTACTGCTTCCCTAATGATTGCAACTTCACCATGTTCCTCTCTCCCTTCCACCTCTTGATTTACAGCAATTATTGGAATTTTTTTGTATCCTCTATAGTGAAGACAGAAGCAAAGTATTTATTCATTTCATCCACCGTTTGCTTATTACCTACTATTAACTCCCCATTGCTCCTCTAGAGAGTGACAACACTCACTTTACTTGTTCCTTTTTAAATACCTGTATACTCTTGCTCGATCTGCCTTTACATTTCTAGCTAGCTTCCTAATAGTCCAATATAACTTGCTGTCTGGTTGTTTCCAGAATGTGCTGCTCGAAGAAACTCGAAAGCATTCTATAAACTCCGCATGCAGGCTACTACTGCCAATCTGATTTTTCCATGATTATTACCATCCCCTTATCACATACACCCAATATTTCTTTTTGTATATTTTGCCCTACATCATGGCTATTGTTAGGGGGCCTGTAGACCACTCCTCTAGTGACTTCTTTCCCCTACTTTTCCACATCTCCAACCAAACAGATTCTACATCCTGATCTCCTGAACCAAGGTCGTCTCTAACTATTGCACCATTGCCATCCTCAATCAACAGCACAACCCCTCCACCTTTACCTAGCTTCCTATTTTTCAAGTGTCATATACCCCTCAATTTTCAGGACCCAATCCTTGTCATCCTCCGTAATCACAATCAGATCATATTAATTTACTTCAGTATGCGCTATCAATTCATTTACTTTATTATGAATGCTATGCACAAATACAGAGCCTTTAGTTTTGTCTTTATCTTCATAATATCCAGTCTTCTCTAATGGTGTATTTTTAGGTTTTATCCCTGTCTCTTCCTGCTATTCTAAGACCCTCATTTCCCATTTTTCGATTATGGTCTCCTTGAATCTACCCCTTGATTTGCTACATCTTTCTAAGCTTGATCCCTCACCTCCCTTGTTTGGTTTAAAGCCATCTCTGCTTCCCTAGTTATGTAATTTGCAAGAACATGCGTCTCAGCACAGTTCAGGTGTAAACTGTCCCAACGGTACAGCCCCCACTTTCCCCAGTGCCCATGAACTGGAACCCACTTTTCCCACCAGTCTGAGCCATGCATTCATCTATCTAACCTTACTTCCTCTATACCAATTTACACATGGCTCAGGTAATCCAGAGATTATTACCTTTGAGGTCCTACTTAATTTAGTACCTAGCTTCTCATACTGACTATGCAGAACTTCTTTCCTTGTCCTGCCTATGTCAGTGATACCTGCAGAAACTACGACAACTGGATCCTCCCCCTCCCACTGCAAGTTCCACTGGCGCTATTGACATCAGCTGAGTGAAAAGTTAAGCAGTCCAAGCTAATAATTTCTGGAGTTGCAGCAAGTTGTGGATTTGAGAAGAGGAAGTTCTTTTAGCAGTCATGTGCATTGCATTGCAATCTTTGTTAAAGATGTTCTGAATGAGAGGTCTATTTGGCTCAACATCTGATCGTGAATTTCCAACCCCTGCCATTTCCATCGGTTGATCCTGCGCTTGAAAGCCTGAAGCTGGGACTGTGTCACTGACATCACTATGATTAAGTGTCTGGGGAGCCTAACACCACATACCTATGCTAGCAAGCCCTTCCCATTTCTAACTTGTACATTTGTATGTAAAGCTGATTTTGATGTGATTTTTTGTGTGGATGGTTGCTTCATAGAATCTTAACAGCACAGAAGGAGGCCATTTGGCCCATCGTGTCTGCACTGGCTCTCCAAATGAGCATTATGACTTAGTGCCATTGGCATGCCTTTTCCCCATACCCCTACACATTGTTTCTATTCAGATAGTCATCTAATGCCCTCTTGAATGTCTTGATTGAACCTGCCTCCTCCACATTTTCAGGCAGCGCATTCCAGATAAAAGCAAAAAACTGCAGATGCTGGAAATCCAAAACAAAAACAAAAATCCCTGGAAAAACTCAGCAAGTCTGGCAGCATCTGCGGAGGAACACAGTTAACGTTTCAAGTCCGAATGACCCTTCAACAGAACTAAGTAAAAATAGAAGAGAGGTGAAATATAAGCTGGTTTAGGGGGGTGGGAGGGGTGGGTGGGACAAGCAGAGCTGGGTAGAGGGCCAGTGATAGGTGGAGATAACCAAAAGATGTCACAGATAAATGGACAAAGAGCTGTTGAAGGTGGTGAAAGCAGATTTTAGTAAACACCTTGTCAAACACCAGGAGAGAAATGGAAAGCAATGAAGGTGAGCAAGGCAAAAGAGAGATACGAAAATCCTGTCGGAGAGAAGAGCAATACTTCTTCAAGGTAGGCATTCCTTGAAGAGAAGCGGCAGTCAATTAAACACTAAGATAAAAGCAAAAAACTGCGGATGCTGGAAATCCAAAACAAAAACAAAAATACCTGGAAAAACTCAGCAGGTCTGGCAGCATCTACTGAGAGGAACACAGTTTAACATTTCGAGTCTGAATGACCCTTCAACAGAACTAAGTAAAAACCCTAACCACTTGTGTGAAACAGTTTTTTCTCACGTCACATTTGCTTCTTTTGCAAATCACTTTAAATCTGTGCCCTCTCGTTCTTGGTCCTTTTATGATTAGGGACAGCTTCTCCCTATCTCCTGTCCAGCCCCCTCATGATTTTGAAAACTTCTATCAAGTCTCCTGTTAACCATACTTCTCCCCAAGGAAAACTGTCACGACTTCTCCAATTTATCCTCATAGCTGAAGTTTCTCATCCCTGGGACCATTCTTGTAAACCCCCTCTGCACTCTCCAATGTGTTCACATCCTTCCTATAATATGGTGCCCAGAATTGTACACAATATTCCAGCTGAGGTCTAACGAGAGTCTTATATAAATTCAGCATAACCTCCCTGCTCTTGTATTCTATGCCCCTATTAATAAAGCCCAAGATACTATATGTTTTATTAACTGCTCTCTCCACCTGTCCTGCCACCTTCAATGATCTATACACATGTACACCCAAGTCTTTCTGTTCCTGCTCCCCTTTCAGAATTCCACCCCTTATTTTATATTGTCTGGCTATGTTCTTCCAACCAAAATACAACACCTCACAATTCTCCACATTGAACTTTCTCTGCCACTTATCTGTCCACTTCACCAACTTGTCTATGTCCTCTTGAAGTTCCACACCGTCCTCCTCACAGTTCACAACACTCCCAAGCTTCATATCATCCACAAACTTTGAAATTGTCCCCTGCGCACCAAGATCTGGATCATTAATATATATCAGGAAAAGCAAGGGTCCCAATACCGACCCCTGGGGAACTCCACTACAAATCTTCCTCCAGCCCAAAAAATATCCATTGACGTTACTCTCTGCTTCCTATTTTTCAGCCAATTTGTATCCATGTTGTTACTGTCCCTTTTATTCCTTGAGCAATAACTTTTCTCAGGTCGGTTGTGTGGCACTGTGTCGAGTGCCTTTTCAAAGTCCATTTACATCACATCAACAGCATTACCTCCATTGACCTTTTCTGTTACCTTTTCAATAAACTCTTAAGTTAGTTAAACATGATTTCCCCTTTAGAAATCCATGCTGGCTCTTCCTTATCAACCCATGACTAATTTTATCCCGAATAATTGTTTCTAAAATCTTGCCCACCACTGAAATTAAACTGGCTGGTCTGTAACTGTTAGGCTTATCTTCATAAACATTTTTGAAAAAGAACGTAATGTTTGCAATTCTCCAGTCCTCTGGCACCACCCGCGTCTAGGGAAGACTGAAAGGTTATGGCCAGTGCCCCTGCAATTTCTACTCCTCACTTCCTTCAATATCCTTGGCTGTATCTGATCTGGTTCCAGTGCCTTGTCAACTTTTAAGTACCAAGAGTCTATCCAACACATCCTTCTTATCAATTTTGAACCCTTCCAGTGACAGAGTTTCCTCATTTGTTACCATGGCTTGGGCAACATCTACCTCCTTGGTGAAGACACATGCAAAGTATTCATTTAATACCTCAGCCATGGCCCCTTTGTCCATGTGTAAATTCCCTTTTAGGTCTCTAATCGGCCCTACTCCTTTTAGCACTCTTTTACTATGTACTACAGAAGACTTTGGACTTCCCTTTATGTTGGACGCATACTGCTGTAGAAAATTCTCCTGAACACAATCTGGGAACTTTTGCCCCTCCCCACCCTTTACACTACCACTGTCCCAGTCCAGATTTGAGTAATTAAAGTCCCTCATTATAACTACTCTATAATGCCTGCAGCTCTTATTTCCCTGTAACTCCTCAATTTTATTATACTCCGTACATTCACATACATGCATAGTAACCCTGATTTAGATTGTTACTTTCTCCCTTACCCCAACTTTACCTATTAACTTACTATTCTCTGCACTTGTGTTATCTGCCTCTCCCAGTATTTTGTGCACCCTGGTATCCTCTAATATTTTTTATTCATTCCCACACCCCTGCCGAATTAGTTTAAAAGCCCTCCCAACACCACTAGCAAAATGCCCCACAAGGAACTCAGTCCCAGCTCTGTTCAGACGCAGCCCGTCCGGCTTGTACAGGTGCCATCTTCCCCCAGAGCCTGTCCCAGGAATCTAATGCCCTCCCTCCTGCACCATCTTCCCATGCATTCATTTGCCTTATGCTCCTATCTTTGTACTCAGTGGCACATGGCACTGAGAGCAATCCAGAGATTACTACATTAGAGGTCCTGCTTGCTAATTTTCTACCTAACTCCCTAAATTCTGATTGCAGGACCACATCCCCCTTCCTGCTTAAGTCATTGGTCCCAATGTGGACCATGACCTCTGGCTGATTACCCTCCCCCAGAAGAATGTTCTGACATCCTTGACCCTGGCACCAGAGGCAACATACCATCCTGGAGTCACATCTACTGCCACAGAAACACCTGTCTGTTCCCCTAACCAGCGAAGGCCCTATCACTATAGCCCTCCCTTTCTTCTTCCTCCCCTCCTGTACAGCCAAGCCACTTGTGGTGCCACAAATTTGGCTCTTGACTGCACTTCTCTGAGGAACCAGCATCCTCGCATGCTTCCAAAATGGAAAACCGATTTGTGAGTAGGACCCCAGGAGACTCCGACACTACCTACTTGGACTGCCAGGTGGTCACCCATTCCCTCTCTGTCTCTAGGCCCTTTAAGCTGCAGTGTGACCACCTCTCTGAACGTGCTATCCACGTAGCTCTCAGCCTTACGGCTGCACCACAATGACTCTAGCCACCGCTCGAGCTCTGAAACCTGGAGCTAGACTTCCTATTGTGTAAAATATATAAGGAAGTGGATATATAAAAAATAGTAATTTAAGCAAAAACAATATTTTGTACCATTTTAACTCAGTTTCAAGCATTGAGCATGGGAACCATAATTTTTAAATGAAATGGTGCATGCTTACCAATTTTCAGAGGATAAAATCTTGTCATCATTGTACCAAAAACACACACTTTCATAACAAAAGTAAAAACAGGATATCCTGTAAAACCAGATTATTACAGTTTAGTGAAATCTCCTTCCAGACCCATGACCTCTGCCACTGAGAAAAACAAGGGCAGCAGCCACAAGGGAACACCACTGCCTGCTACCTTTACTCCTGTAGCCTGACCTGGAACCAAATCATCGTTCTTTCACTGTCATTGAGTCAAAATTCTGGAACTCCATCTCATTTAGTAGTGTTCGTGGACAATTAGAGATGGGCAATAAATGTTGCTTTTGCCAGCGTGCCCACATCCCATGAATGAATTGGGGGAAAGAAATGATAAATGGAAAGAAAAAGCTGTGAAGAAACTTGTCTCTGGAATAACCTTCCCTGGTCCTTTCATGAGGAGGACACAAAATTTCAGCAATCAACATGGAAACCAATAAACATGGAAATTATTCAAGTTTGTAAACGTGGTGAAGTTCAAGCTATTCAACTGCATATTTCTGATGGTTAGAAGGGTGATATTTGCATTCGGATACTGCAAAGTTGATTTATAAGGGCGCAACCTTAATGATTTTTTTTAGTGCATGGTGCTATTTTGTAACTGGATTTATACATTACTACAGTTCCATGTGTAAAACTAAAACTGCCATATTAAAAACGTCACTTAACCTATAAGAGCCACAATAAAGGAAAGCGACAAAAGATTGTGTTCTTTTGGATCTGTGATCATGTTTTAAAAAAATACTATTACCCATCTTTATAATAAGTACCATTGGTGGAACTGTTTAAATAAAGATTGCACTGATTTGTTTTTCCATTTATCCAAAGTGGGACAATTGGAGCAAGCCTTGAAGTTGAATCCCAGCAAATTTATGGAAGCATACAATGGGAAGATGCCGTCCACATCCGACAAAATCGTGTTTTCATGTTTGGCAGGAGTCAGGAGCAAGAAGGCTTTAGATGCTGCTGTATCAATGGGCTACAGTAGGTGAGCACTGACACCATAAAGTATCATGTTACTTTTGTATCTGATTAACTTTTCAGTTACCCCCAAGTGAAACTGCTGGTTGGAAGTGAATCATATCTGCATAATGAAATGAGGCTGGATTCATAGACTGTCATAGAACAAGAAAAAGACCATTTTCCTATCCTGTCCAGTTTGCCAGCATTTTTTTTTCCATGAAAGCCACTTAGTTGTAATCCCATTCTCGTGCTTACTCCATACCTTGTATTTCTTTCTTCATTGCAACCAATATCCTGTTTCAACAACAGCAAAGAAAACAGTGTCTAACCATTCAAGATTTTATATTCTGACCTTCACTTTAATTTATTGTGACTCTTAAAGTGTGTTTCCTCTTACCATCTGACTGGTCAGTGGATACAGTGTTTGCTATTTACATTATAGTTCTTCAAAATGTTGAAGACTTCTATTAAGCCACTAAGCCTTCTCAGCTCTGGTGGAAAAAATTTCTAACCTCCCAAGTCTCTTCATATCTGTAACCCATAAAGCCTGGTAACTCTGAATCTATGCTGTAGTTTTTCAATTGTTTTGATGTTGTAATGGAAGTCCAAATTGCAATATTCCCAACTGCAGCCAAAGCTCTTGTTTGTGTCCTTAATTTCAGATCCAAGCTTTCAGTTTGCCTTTTTATGGCAGCCTCAACTTGGCCTGCCACCTTTGACCTGAGTATCTACATTCCAAGATGCCTCTACCCCATTTAAAATCTTACTGCTTGATGAGTATTTTTTTCAGTTTTTCTATAATGCATTAATTCATATTCTTCTACATTGAACTGCAACGACAACCTATCTGATAATCCTCCGAACCTCTATGTCTCCTCCAACAGTTTTCATAGTCCTTGTTACAATTTCCCCTGCCCTCCAATTTGATGTAATCAGCAAATTTTAATAATTTTCAATCCCTAAATCTGATCATTTATTTATATAGCAATTGAGAGTTGGAGCAATTGGCCCCAATAGATCTCAATGAACATCATTCACCGTATCCTTCTAGTCCAACTTTGCTTTCCACCCGCAATCATGTGACTATTCATTTACCTATATTTAACTTAATGCATTGTGCCATTACATTTAATTTAAAGACTGTTGTGTGATTTTCTTAATGTTTTGTGAAAGTCCATATATATTTAACTATTCAAGTTTTTCTTTATTCTTTCACGGGATGTGGGCCTCATCCCTAATTGCCCATGAGAAGGTGATGGTGAACCGCCTTCTCCAACTGCTACAGTCCATCTGAATCAGGTACCCCCTCCCACATTGCTGTTGGGAAAGAGTTCCAAGATTTTGACCCAGTGACAGTGAAGGAATTTCTATATAATCCCAAATTAGGATGCTGAGTGGCTTGGAGGGGAACTTGTAGTTGGTGGTGTTCCCATGTATCTGCTGCACTTGTCCTTCTAGTTGGTAGAGGTTATAGGTTTGGAAAGGATCTTGGTGAGTTGCTGCAGTGCATCTTGTACATGGTACACACTGCTGCTACTGTGAATCTGTGGTGGATGCGATACTAATCAAACGGGCTGCTTTGTTCTGGATGGTGTTTTGCTTTTTGCGTGGTTGTTGGAGCTGCTGTCATTGAGGCAAGTGGAGGTTATTTCATCACATTCCTGCCTTGTGCTTTGTAGATAATAATCGACAGGCTTTGGGCAGTCAGGAGGTGAGTTACTTGCTGCAGAATTCCAAGTTTCTAACCAGCTTTTGTAGCCATAGTATTTATAAGCCTGGTCTAGTTCAGTTTCTGGTCAATGGTAACCACCAGAATGTTGATACTGGAAAATTCAGTGATAGTAATGCCATGGAATGTCATGGGAGGATGGTTAGATTCTCTCTTGTTTGGAGACGGTCATTGTATGGCGTGAATATTATTTGCCACTTATCAGCCCAACCATGATGGTTGTCCAGGTCTTGCTGTATATAGACACAAACTGCTTCAGTATCTGAGGAGTCACAAGTGGTACTGAACATTGCGCAATGATCAGTGAACATCCCCACTTCTGACCCTTGTGATGGAGGGAAGATCACTGAGGAAGCAGCTGAAGAAGACTGGGCCTAGGACACTACCCTGAGGAGCCCCTGTAGCATGGGAATCAAGGGCCATGGGAAAACGCAGGAAAATGGAGTTGAGGATTATCAGGTCAGCAATGATCTCATCGACTGGTGGAGCAGACTCAGTGGGCCAAATGGCCTACTCCTGCTCATATGTCTTAGGATCCTGGGACTGAGATCCTTTGTGCTAGGCAAGACTGCAACCAGTGGAGAGTTTTCCCCCTGATTCCTACTGGCTTCAGTTTTGCTAGAGCTCCTTGATGTCACACTTTGTCAAATGCTGCCTTGATTCAAGGGCTGCCACTCTTTTCCGGCCTCTGGAGTTCAGCCCTTATCCATGTTTGGACCAAGGCTGTAATGAAGTCAGGAGCTGAGTGGCCCTGGCAGAACCCAAATAGAGGATCAGAGAGCAGGTCATTGCTGAGTAAGTGTTGCTTGATAGCACTGTCGATAACACCTTCCATCATTTCGCTGATGATCAAGAGTAGATTGATGGGGTGGTAATTGTTGTGTTGAAGGGTCATGAGGACTCGAAACGTCAACTCTTTTCTTCTCCGCCGATGCTGCCAGACCTGCTTAGTTTTTCCAGGTAATTCTGTTTTTGTTTTGGGGTGGTAATTGGCTGGATTGGATTGTCCTGTTTTTGGTGAACAAGCCACACCTGAGCAATTTTCCACATTGTTCGGAACAGCTTGGCTAGAGATGCAGCTAGTTCTAGAGTACAAGTATTCAGTACTGCTGGAATATTGACAGGGCCCTTAGTCTTTGCAGTATCCAGTGCCTTCTGCTGTTTTTTGCCATTAGAAGATGTAATGTGTTTTCAGTAAATATGGATTAGCTTCCACATCTCCTTAATAAGAATTACAGAATTGTTACTGTGCAGGAGACTATTTGGCCCGTCTTGTCTGTTCTGGCTCTGAGTGATTTCACTAGTGCCATTCCCCAGCCTTCTCACTGTAAACTTGTACATGCATCCTTTTCAGACAATAGTTAAATTCCCTCTTGAATGCCCCGATTGAATCTGCCTTCACCACACACTCAGGCAGTGCTTTCTAGATCTTAATTACTCACTGCACAAAAGGAAATTCTCATGCCTATTTTGCTTCTTTTTCCACTCATCTTAAATTTGTGCCCTCTTATTCTTGATCCTTCCACCAGTGGGAAGATTTTCCCTATCTAATCTGTCCGGACCCCTCATGATTTTGAGTATGTCTATCAAATCTCTCAACCTTCTCTTCTTGAAGGAAAACAGTCCAAACTTCTCTATCTATGTAACTACGTTCCTCATCCATGGAACTATTCTCATGAATCTTTTCTGAACCCTCTAAATGCCTTCACATCTTTCCTAAAGTGTGGCACCCAGAGCTGGATGCAATACTCCTGTTGAATGAAAGCAAATAGATATCTTTAATTCAGTTCCAGAATTCCTGTACTCCAAAAACAATTCAGTATATGAAGTGCTTTGAGACAATTTGATGTAGCTTTACTTTGTACTAGTCCAAGTATTTATCGGTGAAAATATAAATTCATACAGCTCTGTTACCACAAGATGATAAAAGGGCTAATTGCTATTTTTTTGTTCCAGAGCTCTACATTTCCCTGGTGGTTGGGAAGAATGGGTGAAACGTGAATTTTCTGAGAAGCAACATTAAACTGTTCTAAGAGATTGTTCTGGAATATTTTCCTAAAGCATTTGAAGAAATATATCTAAAAATAGAATATAAATTATCTTTATTGCAGAAGGTTCTTGCAAACTTATAATATGCTACATCGTGATCACTACTCAGGAATAGTAAATCTGCACTTGTTAATACTTGAGCTTTTCTTCACTTTAGCTTAAAAATTGAATGTTTTTCTATATTTGTGATTATGAAATCTGAAGGACCTTTTGTGAAACTTTACATTGTTTTGTTCATTTGCTCAGTGCTTCAGGTGACATGAGTAACACTAGCAATGTTTATGGTGGTGCAGCTGATAAAATGATCAGTTTTACCATGAGTATTCTTTTGGAATAATTAAATTAATCATATTTACTGTTTTTTAAATTAAGTCAAATCTGTATTAAAGCAATTCTTACCACAACAACAACCAAGATTCAATCTCAAACCCACCTTATGCCGTTTTAAGCATATACCGTATTACGGAATTACAATTTTAAAGTTGTTACACCTGTGTATTAAGGCACAACTAGTAAACATAATATTTTGAAACTGAAGTCTCTGAAAATAGAAAAGTAAAACTTTGGTTCTGTCTAGATGTTCTGTAACCTGTTGTACTTTATATGTTGAAAGTAATCCTGGCAGCGTCACTGCATGTATAATTTTTGTGATGTACTGTTTTGCACACATTTGATTATAATAAATCTGTCCCATGTTCAGGAGGCTCTTGTTTCATAGGGATTTGAACTTTTATTGGTAATGACTGCATATTTGACTATATTCAGAACTGTTTTTAGCTTTGATGCATTTAATTTTTATCGTGGAATTAGAGTAAAAGCATTCAGGCACGTTATGTACCTCATTAGATGCAGCATAACCTCAAGAGAATCTTACTATCATTGCAAGATTTTTGTTTTCATCATCATGGTTGTAGTGCTGATTTATAGGTACCCCTTGCTAAATGTTACTTGCTCCTAATGGGACAGGATTTAGACTACTCCAATTTAGATCACTGGAGTCATGAATACAAGATATAGGGTAGCTGGTGCTACATATGCTAGAGTGAGCATTAGGTCTGGGCTGAGAGCAACAGTTGGAGGTTGGGATGCAGTTTTTTTATTTCATGGGATGTGGGCATTGCTGGCAATGCCAATATTTGTTGCCTATACCTAATTGCTCAAGGTGGGTGATGGCGATCCACCGTCTTGAACTACTGAAGTCCATCTGATGTGAGTACTCCCACAGTGCTGTTTGGAAGGGAGTTTTAGGATTTTGATATTGCTGTTCCTTCACTGTCACTATAGTTCCAAATCAGGATGGTGTGTGGCTTGAAGCAGAACTTGCAGGTGGTGGTGTTCGTCTGCCTAGGTGGTAGTGTTCGTCTGCCTAGGTGGTAGAGGCTGCAGGGTTGGAAGGTACTGTCAAAGGAGCCTTGGTGAATTGCTGCAGTGCTTCTTATATCTAGTGTGCACTACTTAATGGAATAGTGGAGATGAGGTAGTGACTGAGAAAGACTGGCCAGTCTATTGATCAGACCTAGGTTTGGGTGTACCAATGGTCAAGCCTGGTGGCATGTAGCTGGAGCTTGGACTGGAAACGGTCAAGTTACTGGAGTCTCAGCTCACCTGACACCACCTGTGGAAATGTAAAATGTTCCTATCAGGGCTATGCTTTCATGAATAGCTCTGGATTTAGAAGATTGTGTGCTTAGTCCAGAACCATCACTAGGAAATTTGGGGGGGAATAACATTTTAATAATTTGAGATAACTTAACCAGTTAATTGAAGTAGAATTAAGGACACACCAGGGACACACTTTTTACCCCTTCAAATAAGTGCAATGCCAAACAATTAAGCAGTCATTAGAAACATTTTTGATATCAAAGTTTTATTGCCATTAAATTAATGAGAAATTATTTTGAGTACAGCATATATTTTGGTGAGCAGAAGCAGAGAAAAGTATTTCATAAACCACTCTGGCTTGGTCCCAAAGTAATCTTTTTCTAAATTGATGGTTCTCATTTGTGCTGGGCCAAGGTTTATCTGGAGATTGACCATTATACACACACACGTACATAAATCCTGGGGAAGCAAGTCTGACAGTAGCACTCATAACTATAGGTACTCGTTTAAAAAGTGCTTAGAAGGATCAACCCCCGATGAAGGCATAATGCCCAGGATCTAAGATAGCTGCGTCAAATGAGTTGTTTTGAGTAGAGCTCAATGGCGTGTACAACTGAAACATAACCTCCCTGCTTTTGTATTCAATTCCCCTCCCAATAGCAACAATTCGATTAGCATTCCTAATTACATGCTGTACCTGCATACTAGTCTTGTGATTCACTAGGACACCCAGATCCCAGCAATTTCTCACCATGTAGATATGCTTTATTCTTTCTGCCAAAACAGACAATTCCACATTTGTCAGGTCTTTGCCCACTCATTTAATTTATGTCACTTTGTAGCCTCCTTATATCCTCTTCACAACTTACCTTCCTATCTTAATGTTGTCAGCAAATTTAGCAAACATACTTTCAGTCCCTTCATCCAAATCATTTATAGAAATTGTAAAAAGTTGATAAATTTAATAAATATTTAATCAGATGCAAGTACAGTATAACATTTTCCTTGGAAGCTGACAGTCAGATGACCATTTTTAAAAGTTCTGATTGGAGAGTGGAGTTTCCCAAAACACTGTTTCCAAGTGGTACATGCTGTTTGTTTACACTTTCTTTCCGAGCAGGGTGAAGTGATGACTTGCAAATGCTCCATCCATAGTATAAAATTGAACAACAATGCATTCAGTTTTTATAAAATGTTTCACCCTTCACTTAGGTACATCTGTACTTTGCACCATTCCCTATTGAAGGGAGAGGCAAACCTGTAGAAAATGAATACAGAACATTAAACCTGCAAAGACCCATCTGTTACTATTGGTTAAGATCTTTATTTTGAACATCTTTGTAAATGTCACCAACTACTGAACAAAGGTATAAAAACTCCAAATTTTAAACTATTGGAGAAATAGTTTAAGAATGCTCAACTGGCATTCTTACTTATAGTCTATTCTAGTATAGATGATTAACAGACATGATACATTCGATCACCTTGATCTCAAAAAGTCTTTGAATTTTTTTTTAAGCGCAAGCGACTAGCTCAAGGACATCTTTAGACCAGTATTTAACCTACCACTGATAGTTCTATTTAAGGACCAATATGGTAGATTTCTTAAGAGAAAGCACCACCAATGTGCCACAGTGAAAACCATGGATAACAAGTTGTTCAAACTATCCTAGTTTTGGCAAGTATAGTTCTGTGCTAGTCCATATTTATGATATATTCTGTGCTGGGTTAAAAATTCAGTCTAAGACATTTCAAGCATATGAAAACATTGATGTGATGTGACAGTTGGTTTGCAGTCTTAGATAAGTGACGGCAGTTGCAAAAACAAATCCTTTTTGCCACAAACCAATAAAGAATCTAGATCAGGCATCAACAATTTGTAAACTGTAAAACAAACCTTAACAACAAAAAAAATGAAAATGTGCCAATTTGTCAGTAGTAAAGTTTGTCGCTCTTCACTTATGAAATTTTCTCTGTCATGATTGTTTTCCTACTGTACTTTCAGAAAATGCTATTTTTCCCCTCAAGTAAGGTCATAGATATTTGAAACAGTCATGTTTTAGCATGGCTCAAAGAACCAAATGTAGAAATACCTCGTCAACACAAATACGTGCATCACTCTCTGTAACAGCAACTTGATCAAAAATACTTGCATTTATATAGTGCCTTTTACCTCAGGATGTCCTAAAGCACTTTTTAGTCAATTAAGTACATAAGTCTAGTCACTTTTATAATGTAGGAATAACATCTGTAATCTCAACAATTATACCAATAATCTGGTACAATTACACTTTCATAAAATCAGCATTTAAAATTGGTGCCATGCAAATGCTGGCAAATTTAATTTAAAAATGTTAGAACCCAAAGGTGGGGGAATGGAGAAAGAAACCTCATTGTATCGTGGGACACAATTTAGCCAGACGAACAGAAAATACACAAATGTTTATGCTATACCCGTGACAAGACAGTGAAAAAGCAGCCAATAAACTCACTATGGCACTGGTCCATTTAGTTTATTTTTTTTAAAAAGTTGTCAGCTACGTTCAAGTTATTGAACAAATACAGTAGCCAAAATAAATTTAACCTTACTAAATATGACCATAATTGACTATGACCATTTTATATAGACCACTGTATCTAACAAAATAGAAATAACTCCTTTTAAAGTTCCATTTTAAAAATGGTATTTCTTCAGATTTTATTTTTTCACATGACGTAAAATGAGGAAACAACAGTTTTACTCCAAAGCTTTTAAAATACGGAGGATCAATGCTTAGCATTATATCTGGAAACTTCAGTGGGAGGTCTAACCTTGACCTGGTTATATGGTTAGAAATATATCTACCCCAACCTACACAGATTATATTTCAAAATTATGGGAAATTAATTCCACATAACAGTTCAAGTACCAAACAAACAATACTTCTAGTTTTCTTTAAAGGATAAAGAAATGTACTGTCTGAAAATTATTTTCAGGAGCTTACAAATATAATTAAGCTACTGCATCATTCCCTTGTCTACCATAATTGCTCACTTTTTCTTGGATTATCAGAAACAAACTGGGGAACTTGAATGAATCTTATAGTTTGGAGCAGATTTGATTATACACAATTCTAAAGCACAGTTTGAGTAGGACAATAAGTACAATGCCCCCTCTGAAACACATGACAAAGTTACAAACATAAATGATCAAATGAAACTCAAGTGTTTGTTTTTGCAGCAGCAACTCTAAGGAGTAATTTCTGTAGCTTTTCTTTCTTTGAATAATTGTGATAATTCACGCCCAGTCTCTCAAACCACACCTAAGTGTCTTCCCTTCACCACACTAACTGGCCAGAAGTCTTTATGAAGTGAAGGAATTTCCTTGTGTATCAGACAGTCCAAATCCACTTCTTTCCACATCTTTTGGTATATCAAACTGCCAAGTTTCTTAGGACTGATTGTAGGTTGAATTTTGACTGCCGTTAGGGCCCTGCTCTCCTTCACTGTTTATGATAAAGAGGAAGAAAATGAATTAAAACAAAGTAAAATATCAAAAGATTGCAAAGATTATGAAAACATTTTTGCAAGCTATTTCTCTACTTTCTCTCTTGTCTCTCCGTGTCTCCTCAAAATATTCAAATATCAAGACAGTCAACTGACCCACTTCTAGATCTCTACAATTGCCATCTAGCCAGAAGGTATAGGCAACTTATTCAGATATTCCCTGTCTCATGGTGAAATATCAATCCGTCCAGATGTCAGCTGAAATTAGGAACTCACTTTCTGGGAAATCAAAACAGCTCATTTTGCATCTTGTAATCCCACTATATTGTAACAACTCAAACAGCTCTTTGTCCTACAATTTTGCTCCAGTACTGCTAATGCTTTTTTAGCAAATCTAACCTTATATTTAAAATCCCACTTCAAACAGCCTAATCTTCATTAAGTAAAATGTCCTTTTCAATATACCAATAGGCCAAATGGCCTCCTGTGCTGCATCATTCTATAACATTCTACCTGTTTGGAGGTGGTTTCGGTTTTGGCATCTTGTTGAGGATTGCAGCCATTTCTTTTCGGTCATCAAAATTCTTCCATAGATCATATAGCTTTAGAATGACTCTGATTATCTCAAGGATCTGCCCACACAAGAACCAGAATGTTAAAACTAATTAAAAACCCAAGTAATATGCCTTGTGTTTCTCTCCAGTTGCCATAAACAGCTTAACATAATAAAAGATAATGGGCCTGTACTTCCACAGAGTAGCAACCAAGGTCGGACTCCCCTACTTTCTTACCTCAAATCTTTTGATCCTACCTTGCCCGGCCTTCCAACGGAGGCCAAGTGAGATCCAGGCAGTGCAAGTGCATCCCCAGGGCCTAGTGTTGAGGGCAGATTAATCGTATGTAAGGAGTACATGACCCCTTTTTTCACAGCACTAGTTGTCATAACCAGGTAAGTTAAAAGTTCAGCCAAATTTAAAGGTCCTTGACAGGCCAGGGAGAAGATAAGTGTATAAGGTAAGTGGGTAGAATTTGGCGGGATGGGATTTTAATACAAAAGCAGGGGCGATGATGGTGGAACTGTATGAAACACTGGTTGGGCCACAGCTAGAGTTATGTGCACAGTTCTGGTTGCCACATTACAAGAAGGTCATAATTGCTCTGGAGGGGGTGCGGAGGAGATTGCAGCTATGAGGCAGGATGGGGTAGGCTGGGGTTGTTTTCCTTGGAATTGAGGAAGCTGAGGGGTGACCTGATTGGGGTGTACAAGATTGTGGGGAGCTTGGATAGAGTAGCAGAGAGGTCAATTACCAGGGGGCACTGATTTGGAATGACTGGTAAAAGGATTAGAGGGGAAATGAGGAAATACTACTTCACCCAGAGGATGGTGGGTGTTTGGAATTCACTGCCTGGTTTGGTGGTGGAGGCAGAAAGTCTCAACTCATTTAAAAGGCACCTGGATTTGTACCTAAAGTGCTGTAACCTGCAAGGCTATGGACTGGGTGCTGGAAGGTGGGATTAAAATGGGCTGCCAGTTTTTAATTTTTTTTTTTGGCCAGCACAGGCACAATGGGCTGAATGGCCTCTTTCTGTGCCGTAACTTTATGGTTCTATGGATTTTGGGAGGCATAGTCAGGTTGGGTTGTGCCTTGAGGGGGGGGTCTCGGTGGTTGGTGGTAAAAGCTGGGACTTTGACGGGGCATGGGGGTGGGGTGGGGGGGGGGGGGGGTGTTTAGGGCTGAGTCTTCATGAAGATGGGGAGTCCCTGTGAGGATTCAGGTGTGTGTGTGTGTGTGTGTGTTGGGGCGGGGGGGGGGGGGGGGGGGGGGGGGGGGGGGGGTGGTGGTCTTGGAGTGGACTGCACAATAGTTACCCAGAAGGTAGAATTGCTTTTAATTCTAACTTTTTCTGAGTCACTATTGATGTAACACAGTCGGAACCATACAAAGATTGTGATTTAAAAGTCACTTTTTTGGGTGGGTCCCAGTGCAAGGCAATTACCCAAGGGAAGTTTGCACTTCCCAGGCAACTGCCATGCAAACCTTACCTGGGAACTCCCAGGCAGAGTTCCCCCAACACACCTTTGGGGTACCTACCCAGTTACACTGCCCTGGGGCTCAGAAGTTATAGCCCCAATGTTTACTGGAAATCTCTCTGATGGAAAGGCTTTACTTACACAAAGGAGGGGGAGGGAAACAACTATCAACATTTGTTTTTTTTTAAAATGATCTGTACCAAAAGGGCTAATAGCCAACAAAAAGAAATTAAAAATAAAATGCACTTGTATTTTCAGTTGCTGCCAACTTCCCCTCAAAGTCTGTCTCTGCCTGTTGCTCACCCAAATGAGACTATACACTACTTCTCATCTCCAAGTTTTCCCAGACCCATGCACTCACCACTGCTCCAATAAAAAGAATCTGAATTTATATCACACCGTTAATATTATGAAACGTCTCCAGGTGCTTCACAGGAGCATTATTAAAGAAAGTATGACATTGAGCCACATAAGATGATATTGGAACAGATGATAAAAAAAGCTTGGTCAAAGGGAAAGGTTTTAGCAGGTGTCTTGAGGAAAGTAGAGAGATAGGAAGGGTATTCTAGAGCTTAGGGCCTAGGCAACTGAAGGTACAGCCATCAGTGTGGGACAATTAAAACAGGATTCACAAAAGACCAGAATTAGGAGGAGCATGGGTACCTCAGAGGGGAAATTACACATAGGGAGGAGCGAGGCCATGAAGGAATTTGAAAACAAGGATGAGAATTTTAAAATCAACATGTTGCTCAACCAGGAAACGATGTCGGAAAAGTCGAATCTCAAGGTAACAAAGGTATGAATAAGGGTTGTAGCAGATGAGCTGAGACAGGGACAAAGTCAGAGGTAGAAGTAAGCAACCTTAGTGAATGTATGAATATGAGATTGGAAACTCATCTCAGGATAAAATGTGATACCAAGGTTGCAAATAGACTGGATTAATCTTAGACTGTTACCAGGGAGAGGGAAGGAATCAGTAGCTAGGGAATAGAGTTTGCATCATGGACCAAAAACAATGGCTTCAGTCTTCCCAATATTTAATTGGAGGAAATTTTTGCTCATCCAGTACTGAATGTCAGAAAAGCAGTCTGATAATTTAGCAGCAGGGGACAGTTGAGAGGGGCGATAGCAAGGTAGAGCCGGGTGTCATCAGCATACATGTGAAAACTAATGGATGATGTTGCTGAGGGGCAGCATATAGATGAGAAATAGCAAGGAGCCAAGATCAACCCTTGGGAAGATACCAAAGGTAACAGCATGGGAGCAGGAAGAAAAGTCATTGCAAGTGATTCTCTAGCTATAATTACACAGATAAGGATGGAACCAGGTGAGAGCAGTCCCACCTAACTGGAGAATAGTGGAGAGATTTTGGAGGAGGATTCTCCCTTCACCTCCCCCACCCAATTCTCCTCCTCCCTAGGCACTCATTCATTCCAAACCATACCCACAAACACTCCTTAGGCCCAAGTCAAGACCCCCTTCCTCCACTGTATTCACTAACCCCAGACCCATCAGCTCCATTTAAGCTGCTCAAATCTCAAAGCACCATTCTCTCCCAGACTCCTACTCTATGGCCCTCCTCTCTACAACATCCTAAATACATGATCCTTGAGCTAAGGTGCTAGTTGTCACTTGGTGGTACAGAACTTTAGTATTGCTGAAAAACAGAGTCATGTTGAAGCTTTTTGGCTTACACTCATCAGGGCAGTTGCAAGAATGCCAAATTTCAAAGGGGACAACAATTTATAGTGAATAAGAAAATAGGTGCTGATTGGTTGCCATGGCTGGTTGAGATGTTGCCACAGTGCATACAGCAGTAAGCAACTGCCCCCATGCTTTTGTTTATTCAAAAAAGACGCAATGTCTGGACATATTTCTTTTAACTGCAGAGGACAGGTCCCTGTATATGCATATATGTAGCTTCTAGCAAGCCCTAAGTGAGCTACATTATAAGCCAAAGCAATATTTAAAAATTGTTAGTGTAATTCTTAGCACACTCGGGATTGTTCAGCAAATGCTGCCCAATTGCAGAATCACATCCAAAGTTAGACATTATGTTCCAAGTTTTGCAAGCACAGACTGGTTGAGTACAGTTAATACTCTGCCTACTACAAACAGCCGAACGTGCTGTTTGCTACAATCCACCAGTCATTGGAAGGTACAGCCTATGTAACTGGCATCGCACCAGCACTGAAATTCATATACCACGTTATTCATTTGTGTTGAAGACAGAACGTCTTCTTGGCTTGACTACAACATCCTATTAGTATTCTCATACAATATAAGTTGTTGTTCCCTTTGAAACTATCCTATTAAGTGCAAGACAAAAAGCTTCAACAGGATATCTTTATTTTCAGCAATACATAAGGCACTAGTCTTGGTTCAGTGAGCACGTTCTAGCCTCTAATTTGGGAGGTTTTGAATTCAAACCTCACTCTAAAGACTGGAACACAAACTGTTGACATTCCAGTGCTTTACTGCGAGATTGCTACACCGTCAAGTGGTGCCAACTTCCAGGTATGGCCTGCTCAGAGGGCCGCGAATAATCCCATGGCACTACTTCAAGAAGAATAGGGGAGTTCTCCTAGCATGCTGGCCAACATTTATCCCTTCGTGTACATTACTAAAACAAATTGGTTAATTATCTCTTTGCTGTATATGGAACCTTGCTGTGTGGCCTGTGTGGAGATCAGCTGCCTGTTTCCTTATGCTACAATAGTGATTATTTTTTTTAAGTATTTAATTGACTGCAGTGCTTTGAGACATCCTGGGATGATGAAAGATGCTATAAGAATGTAAGTTCTTTAAGATAAAGGGATGCCACCAGAACATTGATTGAAATTACAAAATTTGAGGCAGCTCTGTTAAAATCTATGGTCTTTTGACATTGAAATTCTAACAAATATCAGAGCTACGCTGTGTAGTCAGACACGATAAGATATCCAGAGTACAACTTCAGAAGATAAACTCTCAAACAAGTCATTCAGCCCCTCTCCACTCTTCCATTAGATCATGGCTGATCCATATCTTAACTCCATCAGCCATCTTGGTTCCATAATCCTTAATACACAGGATTACATAGGATGTATGGCACAGAAACAGAGCAGACTATTCAATCCATGCCAATGTTTATGCTCTACTGGAGCCTCTCCCATTTTTCTTCATCTACATATACTATCGTAACCCATCTCTTCCCTTCTCCCTCAAACACTTGTTTAGCTTCCCCTTTAATACATATTGCAATATCCTTGCATAAAAAAATCTATTTCAGTTTTGAAATTTCAAAATTGACCTAGCCTCAACAGCAGTTTGAGGAAGTATTTCAGATTTCCAATACATTTTGTGTGAAGAAGTGCTTCCTGACAGCACCCCTGAACAACCTAGCTTTAATTATGCACACCTTGTTCTGGAATTGGAGAAAATAATTAATCTACCCTATCAACTCCTTTAATCATATTAAACATCTCAATTATATCATCCCATAACCATCTATATTCAAAGTGATACATGTCTAGTCTATGCAACTTGTCCTCCATAATAAGTCTTATAGCCACTATATCATTCTGGTGAATCTGTGCTCCAAGGCCAATACATCCTTACTGCAGTCATGCCCAGAATTGAATGCAGTATTCCATATGGGTTGAACCAGAGCTCTATTATAGCTGTGTCATAACTTCCACCCCTTTGTATATCAGCCCTCAAGATAAAGGCAAAAATTCCATCAGCCTTTTTTGCAACTTTAGTCTTTTGTCCACTAATTTGCAATGATTTTCTTACCCAAATCTGTCTGCTCATCCTACAGCTCCTAGCTACTTCCCATGTAGAAAATGCACTGTTTTATCTATCTTAGGTCCAAAGAAGGTGACTTTAATTTCCTGCTGCGTTTGCCAGTTTTGCTCAGTGACATAATATAGCATTGTCCCTTTGCAACTTTCTGCTCCCAACTATGATATTTACTGTCACCTAACTTAGTGTCATCAGCAATCTTAGACATGTGGCTCCCTATTCCTTCATCCAAGTCATTTATAAATATAGCGAAAAGCGGTGGATCCAGTATAGATGCCTGGGGACATCACTAGTCAAAGGTCTCCAGTTTGAGTGTACATCCTTTATCTCTGCTCTCTATTTCCTACCTCCAAACTAATTCCCTTCCCAAGCCAATTGGTTCCAATTCCCCACACTCTCATTTTTGGTACAATCTCTTCAGTAGAATCTTGTTGAATGCATTCTCGAAGTTTATATAAATCACATTCATAGGCACTCCATTATCTACCAAATTAGTTACTGCTTCAAAAAAATTCAATAGGTTCAGTAGACCCTCTACAAATCCATGTGGGCTCTCTCTGAACAGCTCAGTCACTCTGTCTCCAACAACAAATTCTATTAACTTCTCCACAGCTGGTATTAGACTAATAAATCCCTAGTTTTTCTCTCAGGCCCTTCCTAAATAATGGTGTGATATTAGCAATTTTCTACTCCAAGGGACAACTTCTGAATCAAAAGAGTTTGGAAGATCACAATTAATGCATCAACAATTTCCTCACCAATGTCATTTGATACCCTGGGGTAGAAACCATCAAGTACTCGAGATTCATCTATCTTTAACAGTAATTTCTCCATTGGCATGTTTTTAAACTAAGTTAGTTCCTCCCTGGATTTATTTTTAGTTTTCCTTATATCTGTGGTATTTTATTTTCATCCCCCACTATGAAGATTGACTCAAAGTAGCTATTTCCCAATTTCCAATTACAATATCACCTGTATCTGTTTAACGGGCAGTCAGTCTTAGCCTTGCTTTTTCTTGTAATATAGTCATATAAATCTTTAGTGTTGCTCTTGATATTTCTTGTAAGCTTTTTCTCATATTCCCTATTAATACTTAATTGGTATCACTTTGGTATTATTTATATTTCTCCCAGCCCTCTGTTCTTTGCCTTCATATAAGTCCTTTCTTTTAGTTTTATACTATCTCACTTCCTTTGTTGACCAAGGCTGTTTAATTACATAATCAAAACTTTTGTCCTTTAGGAATATGTACAGTTCTAGCATTCTATCAAATACTTTTTTGAGCAGCTGTTCATCCATGATGTCATCAGTTAGTAGTTCTGACCAGTCTATGGTGGTCAAATTCTCTGATTCATCTCTCCAAAGTTAGCCTTACCTAAATTTAAAATCTTAGTTTGTGACTCATTCTTTTCCCTCACAAGCCTAATGTTGAATTCTGTCATATTATGGTCACTGTTAACTAGGTGTTCCCAATGATCATAAGATTATTGACCATTTCAGGCTCATAATTCAATAGTAAATTTAAGATGCTTTTCTCTTGTTCTAGAGCATATTGTTCCAGAAAACTGTTCCAAATATACTCAAGAAATTTACTGCCTTTAGAACATTAACCATTCTGATTTGCCCATTTTATGAAATTAAATTCGAACTACCCTGTTTTTGCAACAAATTTATCTAATCTCCATATTTATTTATCCTGCTAATTTATAGGCCTCCAAATAACAGTGATAAAACAATTTTCACTAAAGCTTTGTATCCTTTTATGCTCCTCAGTTCTTCCCATTGTGTTTCTACTGCCTGCTCACCTTTACTGGTATCCAATCATTCTACTGCCGTCAGTGCCCCTCCTCTTCTGGTTCCCTTTCCTTTCTGACCTTATAACCCAGAAAATTTATTTCCCATTCATGCCCAGCTTGAGGTAAATTTACACTTCTAATTCACTGGTTTTATTTATTATGCCATGTATATTAGTGTACAGAACTATAAATTTGGCAATGGTCCCTGGCCTGCCTTTACAGCCTTAAGTTCAGAAAGACATTTTAACTTATCACTTTACTTTTTTAAATCACTTCTGTTGTTTTTTGATTAGTTGTTTTGTTATTATTTCCTATATTTCTTTCTGAAGCTATTTTTAAAAATATACCCTTAACATTATTGATAGCCTAGACTTTGTTTGTGTTCCTTTTTCAGTCTTAAGGCAATTTTTATTTCTGTTTCTGTGTGAGCCCTCCCTTACCAGCCTTATAGATATTGGTTGAAAATGCTTTCTACAGTTCCATTTATCCTATCAGCCAGGACCTGAATCCCAATTGAGTTCAGGTGAAGCCAGTTCCAGGGATACAGTTCCTTCCTGTCCCAGTGTTGGTGCTAGTATCCCATGAAATGGAACTCCCGTTTCCCATACCAGTCCTTTAGTCACATGTTAATTTTCATAATCCATTTGTCCCTATGCCAATTTCTACATGGCTCAGGTAATATTACCCTTGAATTAGCTTTTAAGTTAGCTCCTACCTCTTAGTAGTCCCTCAGCAGGACCTCATCACTTTTCCTCCCTATCTCATTGGTCTTAGATCATGACAACTGGTTCTGCCCCCTCCCGTTCCAAATTTCTTTTCAATCACGCTGAGATGTTCCATCCCCCTGCAATAGCTAAGCAATTCACCCTTCAACTCTTGCTGCAGAGGATGCTATCCATCCCCCTCAATATCAAATGCTCTACATCTATGTTTCTATTCTGCTGCTCCCACCTTTGGTCAGTCCACTGCACTGTGATACCTAGGTCAGCATTGTGGCTGTCCTATGCGCTCTCTCTTTCTTTATTCTCAGAGGTAGCAAATACATTGGTTCCGTTGGTCAGGACCAGCATTTGTGTGGTCTCTTCCTCTATCTCCCCACATTTCACTTTACCTTGCTAATTGACAGTCAACTCTTCCCCTTCCCAGACCTGTGGTTTACCCTTGAGGTGTGAGTAAACTATCCAGAAATTCCTCCCCCTCCCCTATGTGTTAAGTGTCTCTAACTCACTCTACCTTAACAACTCCAAGCTGCTGTGATTCAAGGCAGAGACATACCCTACAGATGCAACAGTCTGGGATAGTCTTGCTATTTACAAACTCTCACATACTACAAGTAGGTGCTCCATCTCACACTACCAAACCCTTGATACTTTGTGAACAATGTAATGGAAAATTAATTAGTAACTTTAAAGAAAAACAGATTTGATGCAATAACTATGCAGAATACTGGGGGTAAAGGAGGAATTACACAGTAGTAATGTGATACCATTAACTGCAATAGAGATTAATATAATAGAATTAATATATGAACACATAAATAAGATTTAAAATTTTTCCATGCATCTTCTATAATGTGTACTGGAGTTTGAGAGGGTACTTTTATTCTACTTTCTTAATGACAAATGATGTGAAGGACTAAACAATTGATGCAATAATATAAACCTACCTAGCAATAATCAATACTTTGTAATATCTGGTTATGCTTCTTATTTTAAAACAATTCCTTCCAAAACTTTGAAAATTGGAAAATTAGAAGACAATATAGACAATCAATTTGATTACTACACATTTGCATCACCTTCTCCATATCCACTGAGAGCTCAGCAAACCACTGACGTGCATCTTTTTGCTGGACCACACATGCCACGTGCAAACAGGCTGTAAAGGGTAAATCAAACCAAATTCAATATATTATTTGTTTACTCTTTATATTTTACACGTTTCCTTCACTATAGCAATGTATATGTAAAACTATGTGTTTGCAGCATTCCCAACATGAAACCAAACACTAAACTTCGTTGTTAATCACATGGTCCAAATTCTAAGTGGTACTAACATATCCATATGCGAACTTAAAAGGGTGTGTGCAAATGTGATTATCTCACTGATCATTCCTTTTATATAAAAGTGAGCAAGCAAAAGCCAACCATTTGTGTTTCTGTGGGTCTCAGAAACATGACTTGCACCTACAATTTGAAAAAGAAAGTAGGAAAGTCAAAATAATTGCAGTGACCCTGATACATTAGAATACAGTTCATGAATTAAGTAGAATATTAAAACACAGGTAAATAGACACTTTTTAAAAAAAATCTAAGTGGGTGGACAGCCTAGCAGTTTACAATACTTAGTACTATCTTGTTAATTAATTTAGAGAGTGCACGTACTTGGCCAGGGAATCAAGCAGTGAATTTGAGGTTTCAAGGCTCCATGCATGCAGGCACCTCCAAAACCTGATTTGGGCTTGTGGGGATTTCTATGATGGTAACATCATGATGTCACAACATGTAGTTTAGCTGATCTTTAGCCTTCTGAAAATGGCTCAACCTTTGCAGTCAGGAGGGAAAACAGAAGTTTTTTGAAAGTTTTTTTCTTCTATTTCCTCTAAACTTTGCCTTTTCGAACTTGAACTACAGGATTGAGGTCTGGTGATCTGCAGTTTGTCTGAAATCAAGAGATTTCAGAAGTAGATAGTCAGGTCCAGAAATTTATTCAGTCAACCACTGACTCTGTTTAGTGTCACTGTAATGTGGGAACTACAAACAAAAATTATAAAATGTAGCAGCTAGCTTTTAGATCACGTACTTCACTGTTGGATATTCATTTAATCTTATGACCAAAATGGCTAACAAAACACTATTATCCCTCCCTTCCTTAATTACACCATGTAAAAAGAAAATATAAATTTACCGTATTCATCTGTGTAACACAAATAACTCTGAAATGCTCACCGACTCGAGCATAACTTCTTTCAAAATAAATCATGTTCCTTATTTTAACCCCAATATTCTATTCAAATCTGATTTCCAAATATATAACTTGCAGTTCAATTGTTAACAAAGTATAAAATATTTTTCCTGTTTCCTATCGTGAAGTGCTAGTGATTTTATTAGTATTAATTCACAGGGAACTATAAATCTATTAAAGCCCATTGAAAACATCCATTCAGAAATCATTGAAAGAACAAATTTAGATTTAATGATGATACCCAACAAACTTTATGTCAAGTACAGTGACTCCATACTCACCCAAGGCTATCATGAATGGAGGATACATGAGGCATAGGTCTGTCCTGTAGGTGTCATTCACTATCCTCCTGTGCAGATTAAGGCATGTAGTTTAAAAAGATACTCCTGAATGTAGCTACAAAGATTTATAACTGATCTGTCTTATAAGCTAAGCAATGCTATTTCCAATAAGCCTTATGGCCAGAACCCAAAAGCTCATTGGTAGTAGCATATCTACACCTAACCTAAATACCAGTCAACTTTTGGTATGTGTTCCTGCAAGTAAGTAGCAGGTATATATAAAAAAAATGTTTCATTTATCTTTGGCTCAGTTGCTAGTAGTCTCACCTCCAGGACTGGCCCACATAATCTAGGGTGACACTTCAGTGCAGTACTGAGGTAGTGCTGCATTGTTACAGATGCCATCTTTCAGACGAGGCTCTGTCTGTCTGTTCAGGTGGTCGTAAAAGATCCCATGGTACTTTTCCAAAGAAGAGCAGGGAGTTTTCTCAGTGTCCTGCCGAACAGCCAATACCACCAAATCAGATTAATCGATCACTTATCCAGCTACTGTGTGCAAATTGGCTGCCATGTTTCTCAACAAGAAAGTGACTGCACTTCAAATGTAATTCATGGATGTGAAGCTCTATGGGATATTTTGAAGACATGGAAGGTACTATACAAATACAAGTTCTTTCTTCTTTACGTGTCATGGCATTTTGATAGGTATGCTCGTATAGTAGGCAGATTGTTAATGAGCTGGTCATCACCTATGTTTCACATTAAACATGCGACATACAAGTTTAAGTGGAAAAGTTCCAAGAAATGTGGCTGGTACTACCATTCTTCTGTTTTAACGCACAAGTCTTAGAACTAGAGTTCAGCAGTATTGATCACGAAAAACTCCATTCTGCACAATCACCTGTCACATTATTCACAGAATAGCAGTGCAGAAGAGGCCCTTTGGCCCATCGGGTCTGCATTGACATGTGAGAAACACCTGACCTACCAACCTAATCCCATTTACCAGCACTTGGCCCATAGCCTTGAATGTTATGACGTGCCAAGTGCTCATCCAGATACTTTTTAAAGGATGTCAGGCAACCCACCTCCACCACCCTCCCAGGCAGCGCATTCCAGACCGTCACTAGTTTTTCCTCACATCTCCCCTAAACCTCCTGCCCCTCACCTTGAGCTTATGCCCCCTTGTGTCTGACCCTTCAACTAAGGGGAACAGCTGCTCCCTATCCACCCTGTCCACTCCCCTCGTAATCTTGTACACCTCGATCAGGTCGCCCCTCAGTCTTTTCTGCTCCAACGAAAACAACCCAAGTCTATCCAACCTCTCTCCATAACTTAAATGTTTCATCCCAGGCAACATCCTGATGAATCTCCTCTGCACCCCCTCCAGTGCAATCACATCCTTCCTATAATATGGTGACCAGAACTGCACAGTACTTCAGCTGTGACCTCACCAAGGTTCTATACAACTCCAACATGACCTCCTTACTTTTGTAATCTATGCCTCGATTGATAAAGGCAAGTGTCCCATATGCCTTTTTCACCACCCCACTAACATGCCCATCTGCCTTCAGAGATCTATGGATGTACACGCCAAGGTCCCTTTGTTCCTCAGAACTTCCTAGTGTCATGCCGTTCATTGAATACTTCCTTACCAAATTAATCCTTCCAAAGTGTATCACCTCACACGTTTCAGGGTTAAATTCCATCTGCCACTTATCTGCCCATTTGACCATCCCGTCTATATCTTCCTGTAGCCCAAGACACTCAACCTCACTGCTTAGTATTATTGCTTAAATATCAAAAATAGTCCTAAAATTAATATATTGGTTGTAATGAACTTTGAGAAGTCCTGACATGTGATAAGGCACTATATAAAAATGTAAATTATCTTGCTGAAGAAAGCATTTTGTTGGAAGGGAAAAGAGCTAGACAAAAATTCCTAACATTTATAAATATAAAATACGAAATTAAATCAATATCTGTTAACAAAGTAAACCCATATATTTTAACCCAATACTAGCACAGATGTATAACAAGGGTACTGATCATTAGATCTTACCATGCTAATGGCAGCAGCATGTCTTCTTGTCCCATATCTTGTACATATTGTAGCAATGGTCTATATGGATGGTATACTATTAGACAACAATCCTAAGAAAGAACATCAAATAGTATTAATTTATTAATTAGCTGGAATGCAATTGCCAAACAGTTTCAAAAGAAAGCCAAAGCTACAATGGGTTAGCAAAATATTTTTTCACCTCTGGGATCAGAGCTCGAAACCAGGCCAAATTGAAGATGGAAATCTCCTATGTTTATGGCTGTGAGGGCTATACTTGAACTTTATTTGGCCATTTTATAGTTGGCTCAGTGACAGTACTGATCTATTTACATCGAAATCTCATTCAGAGGGGTCACAAGGATGTCAATGTTATACTGATATTGGAGCTTAGAGATGAGACACAGTTACAATAAAGTAGAGGGAAGTGTGTTTTACATCTACAATTGACTTAGGAATGTTGACATTGACAATGGGTGCCTTAAATAGGGGAGTGGTCTGTTTCCAGATCTAACATACCCTGACAAATATAAAAAAGCCAGAGCACTCACCATTAGCTCTAACAAATAAAATTCACATTCCAATATCTGCAAAACATTAAATAAAAGTTTTCATTAGTAAAAGCACTTCTGCAAAGTTAGAAATATTCATAATGTTCAGGGATTCCATAAATAGATGCTTTTAAACACCTTGATGACTGCTGCCTGTCTGTAGGTGAAAATTTTTTTGAAGGAGGAAGGAAAGGATAGATAACAATAAGCATCTTAAAAGCCACTGTGATCAGAAATTATTCCATTCACTGTTTATCAGGTGTCTATTTCTGGAGCAGTGATAGCAGGAATAGGTGAGAAATTCACACACACAAGCACAGCACAGTAGCATTTGTTTAGGAACAACACAGAGGTCTGGGAGCAGCTATTTCACCAGCACACATTAGTGCAACTGTATACACTCCAGGGAAACCTAAAAGAATGGAAAGAAAATAATTCACAAAATAAAGATATTTTATTTTTCTATCTTCATTTTAAGAATTATTTTGGCAATAGCAAACTGAACAAATTAAATCCTGCACACAAATGGCAAGACAGAATAAGAACAAAAAAAACTGTATAGACTTCCCCACCAGATGCAACAGAAATTTTCAATGCAGCATATGTAGCCAGAGTAATGCACCACATCGCCTATAGATTAAAACATTAATCTCATTCACTCAGCACAATACTTTCATTAATATAGTGCTATTAACATAGTATAAAGTTCCATGGTGTATCAAAAATTTGACACAATGAGATAGTAGTACATGGTCAATGATGTGAGTTTTATGGAACGTCTTAAAAGAGGAGATAGGGGTCATGAGGTAGAGGGGCTTAGGCAGGCAATTCAAGAAAGCACAGCGGACAATGGTGCAGCGATTAAAATTGGCATAATTTCTAATTGGGCATATTTAAAACTTTAAATAAAAACAAAAAATGGAGATACGAAGCAAGTCAGGCCACATCTCTGGAGAGGAGAGAGATAACACTTCAGACCAATGATCTAATGAAAGGTAACTGACCCGAAACATTAACTCTGTTTTTCTCTCCACAGGTGCTGCCTGACCTGCTGAGTATTTCTAAGCTTTTTAGCATACTCAGTATTTTGCTTTTACAATATTTTAACTGCACTTCAATGTTCCTTTTTGGGTTTTCTTCTGTCTCTATAATCGGTCATATAAGTAAGAGTAATAGTTATTTTATCCTATCCAAACACCTCATTAAATTTCTAATTGACACACTTTGAATATTTCGAAAAAGCAAAATACTGTGGATGCTCCAAATCTGAAATAAAAACAGAAAACAGTGGAAATATTCAGCAGGTCTGGCAGCATCTGTGGAAAGAAAAATAGTTAACATTTCAGGTCATGGACCTTTAATCGGAACTGGAAAAAGTTAGAGATATACCGGATTTGAAGCAAATACGGAGGCAGGAAAAGGGACACAGAGGAAAAACAAAAAAGGAAAATCTGTGATAGGGTGGAGGGCAGGGTTGATTAAGTGATACAGAAGAAATGGTGCAAGACAAAAGGGAATAGCAACAGGACCAGTAAAGAAACAAAAAGACGGGTATACGGGAGGTGTAAATAACAACAACAAAACTACAGCCCCGCTTTTCCAAAAAAAAAACTGGAGCAGTGATTATGAGCTGAAATTGTTGAACTCAACATAGAGTCCAGAGGGCTGTAAAGTGCCTGACTGAAGGAGAAGATGCTGTTCTTCAAACATTTCCACTGAGCTTCATTAAAACAATACAGGCAAACAAGGACAGCAAGGTCAGACTGGGGCCGGGATGGAGAATAAAGCAGCAGCAGGAGACAACTATTTAGTCTTTCGAACGTTTCCTGTAATTCAATAAGATCACGCCTGATCTGATTATAGTCCTAACTCCACTTTCCTCTCAGCCCCTATAACATTTGAGTCCCTTGCAGATCAAAAATCTGTCTAACTCTGCCTTAAATATATTCAATTGCCTCCACTGATCTCTGGGAAAGAGAATTTCAAGGATTAATGACCTTCAGAAGAAATTCCTCCTCACCTCTGTCTTAAAAAAGACCCATAATTTTTAAACTGTACCCCTAATTTCAGGTTTCCCCACCAGGAGGACATCTTCTCAGCATCTGCCATGTCAAGCCTCCTCAGAATCTATGTTTCAATAAGATCACCTGATATGGCTAAAACAAAAACAGAATTACCTGGAAAAACTCAGCAGGTCTGGCAGCATCGGTGGAGAAGAAAAGAGTTGACGTTTCGAGTCCTCATGACCCTTGAACAGTACTGATCTTTCTTTACAAGGAGAGGTGAAAAACCAGGAGAGAAATGGAAAGCAATGAAGGTGAACAAGGCAAAAGAGAGATATGGAAATCTTGTCGCAGAGACGAACAGAACTTCTTCAAGGTAGGCATTTCTTGAAGAGCAGTGGCAGTCAATTAAACACAGATAAAAACAAAAAACTGCGAATGCTGGAAATCCAAAACAAAAACAGAATTACCTGGAAAAACTCAGCAGGTCTGGCAGCATCTGCGGAGAAGAAAAGAGTTGACGTTTCGAGTCCTCATGACCCTTCAACAGAACTGATCTTTCTTTACAAGGAGGTATGTTATGGCTGTTAGACTTAATAAGATGGTTATGTTTTAAGCTGTCTCTTTTAATTTAAGGTAATAAAGAATGCACTGGAACAGAGGATGTGTTGGGGTGGGAGGGGGGGTGGAGAAATGGTGTGAAGTCGTATTGAACTTTGCCCAGCGATAAGCTCATGTGACTTGTCATGGGGATGGGGGCCCAGGTCAAAAAACTTATTCATACACAGATACGAGCTTTAACACCTGGACAAAGAGGAAAAACAGATGGCTTTACTGTTGCTGACCTGAATCAGGCAGACAAAAAGGACTACTGTCTACTGCATTCACTGCTCCCAATGTGGTCTGCTCTACATTGGAGACACCAAACGCAGACTGGGTGACCGCTTTGCAGAACACCTTCGGTCTGTCCGCAAGCATGACCCATACCTTCCTGTCGCTTGCCATTTCAACACCCTATCCTGCTCTCATGCCCACATGTCTGTCCTTGGCCTGCTGCAATGTTCTAGTGAAGCCCAATGTAAACTGGAGGAACAGCACCTCATATTTATAGCTTTATAGCTTTCCAGCCTTAACACTGAGTTTAACAACTTCAAATCATGAACTCTCTGCTCTATCCTCACCCCTTTTTATCCACTTTTTTCAATATTCATTCTCATTTAATTTTTATTTTTTCATTTTTTTTATCCACTTATTATTTTATTTTCATTTTTATTCATTGTTTTATCCCCACCTTTTATCCTATTTTTAATCTTTTTTTCCCACCACCGTTCCCTCCCCCCACAAGGACCATCTGTCACTTGCTCATATTCTTTCCACAGTGCTTACCCTTGCCCTGCCATTATCACATTCTGCTTTCTGACCTTAATGCCACCATCAGCACCTCCTTTAGCCAGTATCATAATTATTAACACCCCTGGCAATCTCTCCTTTTCCTCCACCTATCATTGGCCTTCTATCCAGCTTCACCTGCTCCACCCCTCTTAGTATAACTTTCATTACAGTTTTACTTCTCTTTAGCTCTGAAGAAGAGTCATAAGGATTCGAAACGTTAACTCTGATTTTTTTCCTCTCCACAGATGGTGTTAGACCTGCTGAGTTTTTCCAGCATTTTGTTTTTTTTTTTTCCAGACAAAAGGAGTCAGGAAAAGAGAACCGACAACAGGTGCTATGCCAAGAAGAAAAGGACTGCTTTTACATGCTAACTTTTGGTGATTTATGTACAAAGATACCCAGATCCCTCTGTACCACAGCATACTGCAATCTCTCTCCATTTAAATAATATTCAGCTTTTCCACTCTTTCCGCCAAAGTGGACAACTTCATATTTTCCCACATTATACTTAACTGCCAAATTTCTGGCCACATGCATAATCTATATCCTTTTGTAACCTCCTCACAACCTATCTTGTATTGTAAGCAAATTTGACTACAATACACTCAGCCCCTTCATCCAAGTTATTTATATAGATCATAAATAGTTGAAGGCCCAGCACTGATTCTTATGGCACTCCACTAGTTAGTTTGCCATCCTAAAAAATGACCTAATTATCCAGACTCTGTTTCCTATTAGTTAGCCAGTTCTCTGTCCAAGCTAATATGTTAGCCCCAACACCATAAGCTCTAATGCTGTATGGTAACCTTTTCATGTGGCACCTTATTGAATGTCTTTTGGAAATCCAAATGGACATTTACTGGTTCCCCTTTATCCACCCTGCTTGTTACATCTTCAAAGAACTTGGAACAAATTTGTCAAACATGAAATCCCTTTCACAAAACCATGTTGAAAATGGCTGAATGTATTTTGATTTTCTAAAACGTCCTGCTACAACTTCCTTAACAATGGATTCTAGCATTTTCCCAATGACAGAAATTAGGCTAACTGGCCAATATTTTCCCGATTCTGTCTTCCTGCTTTCTTGAATAGAGGCGTTACATTTGTTTTTCCAATCAGCTGGAACCTTGCCAGAATCTAGGCAATTTTGGAAGATTGCAACCAATGCATTCACTATCTCCACTATCACTGCAGTCACTTTTAATATCCTAGGATGCAGGCCATTAGGTCCAGGATACATTTCAACCTTTAGTCCCATTAGTTTTCCTAGTACTTTTTCTCTAGTATTAAGTTCATCCCTCCCTTTTGTCTCTTGATTTTCTACTATTCATGGAATGCTTTTTGTCTTTTCTACCATGAAGGCAGATACAAAATACTTGTTCAAAGTCTCTGCCATTATTAATTCCCCAGTCTCATCCTCTAAGGAAGTAACACTTACTTTAGCTAAATTTATTTTTATATACCTGTAGCAGTTTCACCGTCTGTTTAAGACAGACGAGGTGGAATTTCTTATCTGAGGGTCATTAGCCTTCAGAATTCTCTTCCACAGACAGCAATGGCGTCTAGTCATTGAATATATTCATGACTGAATTAAACAGATTTTTGATCTACGAGGAAGTCAAGGATTATGGGGTACAGGCAGGGAAGTAGACTGAAGGTCACAATCAGATCAGGCATATTCTTATTGAATGGCAGAGCAGGTTCAATGGGCTGAATTTCCAAGCTCAAAATTAATTGAGAGATGGTGTAAGAGATGAAGCTGGTACTTTTGTTGCAGACTGATTGTTCAAGGAAGAGAAGAAGCACAGAGTGGGGAAGATTGGGGGATTGTGAAAATATGGCCAAGGGTGAGATTGGAAGGAGGGATGGGGTCAGAGGAAAGTGAAAGGGAAGAAGTATTTGGAGGGGTTTTGGTGGCCAAGAGCTGTTGGAGCTTATAATCAATGACGTCTGTAAAAAAGGGGGTAAAAAAACAACTTTTTATTAAAGCACCAGATAAAGTGAAAGATGAAATGGAGTTCCGGATCAAGACAACTCTAAAATAGATTGCTCTTCAGCAGGACTGACTCAATGAACATTTACCTTGTATTATTGGAAATTAACTGCTTTAAGGATAAAGCAGTTTTTTAGAAAAAAAACAATCAACTGAATAAAACAAAAAATGAGCAATACTGGGCAAGGTTTTCCTTAAAGACAAAAGGAGTTTTAAAATTTGAAGATAAAATTTGGAACGTAAAATTAAGGTTGACAATATAATCTAAATGCAATGTTAGAAGTAGAACGCTAAAATTTGTGGTGATGAAATATCTGTAGAACTTGGGCATTTCACATCATATCAGTGTCTCAGACAGGAATTCACAATTTAACAAATACATCTGAAATATGCAAGGGTGCCTAACCTCAAATTCTCTATCTTGTAAATATAATTATTTCCACTGGCTGTTCTATGAAGCATGGACGGCATGTAACAAGTTCCTGGAATATTGTGGACATGTTAAAACCCACCCAAAATGAATCACCTCTTCAACAGTCAGCCAAAGCAAAGGAATTACAGATACAAAAAAGCCTGAAGATGATTAGTTCCATCTGGGCTACTATCACTGAAATGACAAAGTTTATAATGAGTAATTATATTCCACAAAAAGAAGAAATAAATTTTGACACTTACATGGTTCATTCTGTAAGGAAATTCCTTAGGAAATGCATAAGAAAACCTGGTTTTCACTACATTGTAAAAGAAAAAGTGACAAAATTTAAAAAGCTCAAGTCCAATAGATTTACAAGAATATATACAACATACGTGTCCTCTCTAACATTCCTCTCTAGCACTTCTCTATTCACAAAGGACAAAGAACACTGTTTGAAGCAGATAACCAGGAAACTAAATTATGCCACTGCATGGGATACAGTAACATGTAATTATGCTTTTCAAAAAGCATGAAAAGCTTTTAGCATTCAATACACTATTTTCTCAATTCTACTGGCTCAAAATTACCAACTTAGTTGACTGCACCAGAGCTAACTTGCTAAAGCTTCAAATATTTCTGTACTCCAAGCAATCAACATAGATGGACCGAAAAAAACCTGATACACACTAGTAACTTCAATTGTGTGGACTATACACACATTTTTGAAAACAATTCCAAAGTAATGCAGCCACGACTATTTTACCATGGGCTACTGAAAGTTTAAAAATACCTCAAGCGTCTGTGCATGCTCTCAACATGACTGCCTCAAACATTGTCAATGGTGGAAAAATCTCCATATACTAGCCAATTCAAAGCTGATGCACAAACTAACATGTACATCCTGTAACAAAATTAACCAAAGATCTTCTAAATAAATAGAATCAAATAACTTCAAGATAAACTGAAAGGGACTCGCACACTGTAAACCATACTCTCAGACAGCGCTGATAATGTCACCTGATGACAATGGCTCCTAAGCATTGTGTGTTACAGCTTACAAATATGCAAGGAGTTTAAAGCTTTGTCTCAAAATGCAAGTCCCTCTTGATATTTTAACTGTACCACATACAAATTGAATACATACATAAATACGTAAATAAACCATCATTCTCCATATTTATTCTACGTTTCTTATTTATTTATTCATGGGATACGGGCTCACTTGCTAGGCCAGCATTTATCGCCTTAATTGCCCTGGAGAAGGTGGCAGTGGACATCAACACTCAAGGCTAGATGTTACAAGGGTAACAAAAAGACCAAGACTGAAGGCTCTCTGTCTGAATGCATGCAATATTCATAACAAAGCAAATTAATTGATGGCCCACATTGAAGTAAATAAATATCTGACAGCAATTACAGAGACATGGCTGCAGGATGACAAAGATTGGTCCTTAATGTTGAGGGGTACATGACATTCAAGAAGAATAGGAAACTAGGTAAAGGTGGAGGGGTAGCACTGTTAATCAGAGCACATTGGTGCAATAGTTAGAGGTGATCTTGGTTCAGGAGAACAGGATGTAGAATCGGTTCGGGTGGACGTGAGGAATAGTAGGGGGGAAAAAGTCATTATTGGGAGTGGTCTACAGACCACCTAACAGTAGCCACAGTGTAGGACAAAGTATTCAAGAGAAAATACTAACAGAGTAGCATGTTCTGGAACCAACCAGAGAGCAAGTTATATTAGACTTGCTGTTGTGTAACGTGACAGGATTAATGACCTCAAAGTAAAGGCACCCTAGATAGCAGTGACCACAATATGATTTGAATTTTACATCCAGTCTGAAAGGGAGAAGAGTGGGTCTAAGACTAATATCTTAAACTTAAATAAGGGCAACTATGTGGGGATGAAAGCTGAGCTAGCTGAAGTCAACTGAGAAACTAGGCTAGAGGGTAGAACAATGGAGAAGCAATGGCAAACATTTAAGAAGATACTTCAGAGTATTCAGAATAAGTGCATTCCTATTTATAAAGAAAAATTCTAAGGGCAGGACCCACCATCTGTGGTTAATTAAAGTTAAGGAAAGCATCAAACTTAAGGAAAAAGCATACAACTCCGCAAAGATGAATAGCAGGACAGATGATTGGACAGAATATAAAGAACAGTAGAGAATGACTAAAAGGTTAATCAGGAGAGAAATAAGAGTATGAGAGGAAGCTAGTTAGAAATGTAAAAATGGATAGCAAGAGTTTTTACATGTATTTAACAAGGAAAAGAGTAAGTAAAGTGAATGTTGGTCATCTAGAGTGGCAGTGGGGAGTTATTAGTAGATAATAAGGAAATGGCAGAAGAAATGAACAAATATTTTGCTTCCGCGTTCACTATAGATGATGCAAAAAACATTCCAGTATTAGCTGCAAATCAGGTGAAAGGGAGGGGGGAACCTGGTGAAATTGAAATCACCAGGGAAATGATACTGAGCAAATTGTTGGAGCTGCGGGTTGGCAAGTCTCCGGGTCCTATTGGATTACATCCTAGGGACTTAACAGAGGTAGCTAATGAAGAAGTCAATGCACTAGTGTTAATTTTCCAAAATTCGCTAGATTCTGGAAAGGTTCCATCAGATTGGAAAGTGGCAAATATAATCCCTCTATTCAAGAAGGAAGGGAGACAGAAAACATGAAACTATAGGCCAGTTAGCTTGACATTTGTCATGGGGAAGTTGTTAGAATCGATCATTGAGGAGGTTATAGCTGGGCACTTAGAAGAGCTCAAGGCAACCGGAAAGAGTCAGCATAGTTTTGTGAAAGGAAAATCGTGTTCAACCAATTTATTGGAGTTTTTTTGAAGGAATAACATGTGCAGTGGATAAAAGGGAGCCTGTAGACATTCTGTACTTGGAATTCCAGAAGGCATTTGATGAGGTGCCACATCAAAGGTTATTATGGAAATAAAAGCACATGGTGTAGGGGGTGACATATTATTATGGATAGAAGATTGGCTGGCTGGCAGAAAGCAGAGATTATGCATAAGTGGGTCTTTTTCAGGTTGGCAGGATGTGACGAATGGCATCCCACAGGGGTCTGTACTGGGGCCTCAACTTTTTACGATTTACATCAATGACTTAAATGAGGGGAGTGAAGACATGGTAGCTAAAGTTGCAGATGACACAAAGATAGGTAGGAAAGTATGTTGTGACGACATGAGGTTGCAGATGGATATAGATTGGTTGAGTGAACAGACAAAGATCTGGCAAATGGAGTTTAATGTGGGAAAACGTGAAGTTGTTTACATTGGCAGGAAGAACAAAAACACAGGTTCTTATTTGAATGGAGAACAGCTGCATAATTCCGAGGTGCAAAAGGATCTAGGCGTTCTCATGCACGAGTCACAAAAGAATTTGTCTGCAGGTACAGCAAGTAATTAAGAATGCTAATGGAATGCTATCCTTTATTATCCTTTATTAGAGGGGTTGAACATAAGGATATTATGCTTCAGTTATACAGGGCATTAGTGAGACCACACCTCGAATACTGTGTGCAGTTTTGGTCTCCTTATTTAAGGAAGGATGTAAATGCATTGGAGGCAGTTCAAAGGAGGTTTATTAGATTGATACCTGGAATGAGTGGGTTGTCTTATGAGGAAAGGTTGGACAGACTGGGCTTGTTTCCATTGGAGTTTAGAAGAGTGGGGGTGATTTGATTGAAGTATACAAAGATCCTGAACAGCCTTGATAAGGTGGACATCAAAAGGATGTTTCCTCTTTGGGTGAGTCCAGAACTAGGGGGCACTGTTTTAAAATTAGGACAGAGATGAGGAGAAATTTTTTCTCTCTGAGGGTTGTGCGACTTTGGAACTCTCTGCCTGAGGTGGTGGAGGAAGCAGGCTCATTGAATATTTTTAAAGCAGAGGTAGGTGATTCCCTTGCCTAACAAGAATCTAAAAGTTATCAGGGTTAGATGGCAATGTGGAAATCGACACACAAGATAATCAGCCATGATCTTACTGAATGGCAGAGCAGGCTCGAGGGGCTGAATGGTGTTCTGGTATTGCTGCAGTACATGTGATGTAGGAACACCCACAGTGCTATTAGGAAGGGAGTTCCAGGATTTTGACCCAGCGACAGTGAAGGAACGGCGATATAATTCCAAGTCAGGATGCTGTCTGGCCTGGAGGGAAATTTGCTGGTGGTGTTACCATGCATCTGCTATCCTTGTCCTACTAGGTGGTAGAAGTCATGGGTCTGGAAGGTACTGTCGAAGGAGCTTTGGTGATTTGCTGCAGTGCGACTTTTTGATGGTACATACTACTGCAACTATACGTTGGTGGTGGAGGGAGTGAATGTTGAAGGTGGTAGATGGGGTGCCAATCAAGCATACTGCTTTGTCCTGGATGGTGTCAAGCTTCACGAGTGTTGTTGGAGCTGTACTCGTTAAGGCCAATGGCAAGTATTCCATCACACTCCTGACTTGTGCCTTGTAGATAGTGGACAGGCTTTGGGAAGTCAGGAGGTGAGTTATTCTCCACAGAATTCCTAGCCTCTGACCTACTCTTGTAGCCACAGTATTTATATGGCCAGTCCAATTCAGTTTCTGGTCAATGGTGACTCCCCATGATGTTGGCAGTAGAGGATTCAACAATGGTAATGCTACTCTATGTCAAGGGGAGATAGTTTGATTCTCCCCTGTTGGAGATGCTAATTCCCTGGCTCTTGTGTGGCACGAATGTTGCTTGCCACTTATGAGCCCAAGCCTAAATATTGTCCAGGTGTTGCTGCATATAGACACGGACTGCTTCATTATCTGAGGAGTCGCAAGTGGTGATGAATATTGTGCAATCATCCATGAACATCCCCACTTCTGACCTTATGATGGAGGAAAGGTCATTGATGAAATAGTTAAAGCTGGTTGGGCTGAGGACACTACCCGAGGGACTCCTGCAACGATGTCCTGGAGCTGAGATGACTGACCTCCAACAACCACAACCATCTTCCTTTGTGCTAGGTATGACTACAATTAGTGGAGAGCTTCACTCTGCCCACCCCCTCACCCCAATTCCCATTGACTTCAGTTTTGCTAAGGCTCCTTGATGCCACACCCAATCAATTGCTACCTTGATGCCAAGGGCAGTCACTCTCACCTCACCTCGAGTTCAGCTCTTTAGTCCAAGACTGTAAGTAGGTCAGGAGCTGAGTGGCCCTAGCAGAAACCAAATCTAGTCAGTGAATAGGTTATTGCTGAGCAAGTGCCACTGGGTTGGATTTGTCCTGCTTTTTGTGGACAGGATATTCTTGGTCAATTTTCCACATTGTCGTAACTGTATTGGAACAGCTTGGCTAAGGGCATGGCTAGTTCTGGAACACAAGTCTTCAGTACTATTGCCAGAATATTGTCAGGGCTATGGTCTTTGCAGTATCCAGTGCCTTCAGCCATTTCTTGATATCATGGGAAGTGAATCGAATTGGTTGAAGACTGGCATCTGTGATGCTCTGGAAGAGGTCGGGATGGATCATCCACTCAGCAATTCTGGCTGAAGATGGCTGCAAATCCTTCAGCCCCATCTTATGCACTGCTGTGCTGGCCTCCTCCATCACTGAGGATGGGGATACTTGTGGAGCCTACTCTTCCAGCAAGTTGTTTAATTGTCCACCACCATTCATGACTGGAAGCGGCAGAACTTCAGAACTTACATCCGATTCGTTGGTTGTGGGATCGCTTCACTCTGTTTATCGCTTGATGCTTATTGCTGTTTGGCAAGCAAGTAGCCCTGTTTTGTAGCTTCACCAGGCTGACAGTTATTTTTTGGTATGCCTGGTGCTGCTACTGGCATGCCCTCCTACACTCTTCATTGAGCCAGGGTTGATCCCCCAGCTTAATGGTGGTGACAGAGTGGGAATATGCTGAGTCATGAGGTTACACATTGTGCTTGTACATAATTCTGCTGCTGCTGACAGCCCACAGAATTTCATGGATGCCCAGCTGAGTAGCCAGACGTGTTCGGAATCTATCCCACTTAGCACAGTGGTAGTGCTGCACAATACAATAGAGGGTATTCTCAATGTGAAGACAGGACTTCGTCTCCGCAAGGACTGTGCAGTGGTCCTACCAATACTCTCATGGACAGATGCATCTGCGACAGGTGATTGATGAAGACGAAGCCAAATAGGTTTTTCCCTCTTGTTGGTTCCTCACCACCTGCCAAAGATCCAGTCTAGAGTTACGTCCTTTAGCACTCGGCCAGTTTGGTCAGTAATGGTGCTACAAGCCACTCTTGGTGATGGACATTGAAGTCCCCAATCCAGAGAATATTCTGTGCCCTTGCCACTCTCAGTGCTTCCCCCAAGTAGTGTTCAACATGGAGGAGAACTGATTCATTAGCTGAGGGGGGGGGGGGGTGCGGGGGAGACAGTAGGTGATAACCAGCAGGGGGTTTTCTTCCCATATTTGACCAGATTCCATAAGATTTCATGGGGTCCTGAGTCAATGTTAAAGATTCCCAGGGCAACTTCCTCCAAAATATATATCACTGTGCTACAACCTCTAGAGGGTCTGTCTTTTCGATGGGAAAGGACACAACCCAGGGATGGGGATGGTGGTGCCTGGGACATTGTAAGGTATGATTCCGTGAATGTTATTACGTTAAGCTGTTATTTGACCAGTCTGTGGGACAGCTCTCCCAAGTTTGGCACAAGCCCTCAAACGTTAGTAAGGAGGACTTTGCAGGGTTGACAGGGCTGGGTTTGCCATTGTCATTCCTGGTGCCTAGGTCGATGCTGGGTAGTCGGTCCAGTTTCATTCCTTTTTTTTTAAGGTATCGTAGTGGTTTGAAACAATTGAGTGGCTTGCTCGGCCAATTCAGAGAGCATTTAAGAGCATTTATAAGGAAATGGAATCACATGTAGGCCAGACCAGGTAAAGATGGAAGATTTCCTTCCCTAAAGGGCATTATTGAACCAGATGGGATTTATGACAATCAACAATCATTTTGTGCTCACCATTAGGCTAGTGTTTAATTCAGATTTTTTTATTAATTGAATTTAAATTCTACTAACTCCATGGTGGGATTTGAACGTCTACCCCCAGAGCATTAGCCTAGGCCTCTGGATTACTAATTCAGTGACATTACCACAGTGCAACCGCCTCCCCCATAAATGATTCTTGCCAAGAAGCCTCCAAAGCTCGTTTGTGATTAATGTTCACAAATTATGCAATTTCTTTCATTCACACAATAAACAGAATTTAATAAAGAATTCATATAGTACAGGAACAAGAACAGGAACAGAAGGCCATTTAGTCCCTTAAGCTTGTTCCACCATTCAATGAGATCGTGGGTGATCTGCGATCTAATTCCATAAATCTACATTGACCATATTCCTTTAATAGCTTTGGTTAACAAAAATCTATTAATCTCCATTTTTAAAGTAACCACTGATCTAGCATAAACTTGTACAAAGAGTTCCAAACATCTATCAATCTTTGCATGTACAGGCGCTTCGTAATTTCAATGTAATTTTTTGATTACGCCTTTGGTTTTAGTCTCCTCAACCAGTGGAAATAGTTTTCATCTACCCTGTCTGTTTCCCTCGAATCACCCCTATACCTTCTAAATTCCAGGGAATGCAATCCTAGTTTGTCTAATCTCTGCTTGTATTTTAAACCTTCGAGTCCAGGTATCATTCTGGTATATCTATGTTGCGCTCCCTCCGCAACCCATATGTCTTTCCAAAGGTTTGGTGCCCAGAACTGCTCAGATTGGCCCAGGGCCGGCATTTTCCGGCCCTGTGGTGGCGGGACAACACCGTGAGATGGTCGGCAGCCCAGCCAAAAGTCCGCTGACTTTCGCTGGGACTGGACGACCCCAGCAGTGGGCGGGGCCAGAAAATCCCAACCCAGGGAAGGCTGAACCAGGGCTTCCTACAGCTGAAGTATGATTTGTACCCCCATGTACTCTTGTCCTCTATGTACAAAGACCAGCATTCCACTGGCCTTTTTGATTATATTCTGTATCTGTTCAGGACGTTTTAATGATCCATGTACATGGCCCACAAGTCTATTTGGAATACTACTATTTCTCACTTATCATTTCAAAAGTGCCTTGTTATATCCTTTTTTAGGACCAGGGATGCCCCCACATTGTCTACATTCAAATCCATTTACTGTGGTTTGCTCATGCACTTAAGCTATCTTTTGTTGACTGTATAATTAGGAAATCAGAATTTTTAGCTTTGAAATGTAAAGATTTTAACAGGCAAAAAAGCTTTGTACTCACACACTGAAGTTGAAGCTGAAATCAAACGCGTGTTTGAAACAACACCAAATTCCTAAAAACAAGAAAAAGTTGTGTCCAATATAATATGACAATGACGGCAATAAATTTAATTGGATGCTTTAGTTTAGCTTCCATAGCTCAAAAATTAAAGTTGCAAACATATACTGCTTAAACATTACATTTGCCTCCTAAATATACTGAAATCAAGTCTAATCAGATTAATAGCAACAGCATAAAGTTACAGAACAGGAATAATCATTTTTCCTCTATGACACAAACTTCTTATATTTATCAGTACTAGGTGCTATAAGTCTGGTAATTCAATAATTGCAGCAACTATTCTGTCAATCTTTCAAAGTAGTTGCCATAGGCAAAAGAACATTTTATCAGATATTCACCTATGATTTCCAGAAAAAAAATCCTAAAAGGTCAGAGAGCACAGATCCTTTAACCACTAAAACGGAATATTAATCAAAAAGCAACAGGCAAATCATAACCCTTCACTTTAATTCCTCAGCTAAGATCTGGGATTCTCAGTCCATATCTAGGAACTTCCCTGAGAATTTCTTCAGGAGGGGATTGGGTGGCAGTGGATAATGGGGGTTCAACTTAGCCAGTGTAATTTTGTCAGGAGATCACCAGAAATCCAATTTGTTCATTTATCCAGGATTTCCACTGATCTTCCAAGGCAGTTAATTAAGAGAACTCCTGAGGAAATTCTTGAATATCATTTTAGGTCTCACTGAGTCTCAAAATAAATTTCTCCAATACCACTTCAACCAACCCGAGACACACTTCTTTGAATCTTATCTATTGCACTGTCAGCAAATATAAGTATTTATAATGAACAATATCTTTAATTATTGGAGATAAGCTACAGCTGCTCTTTAGTTGAAAAGACTACTTTGAATTTTTTTTCCGTCTTTAAATAACGGTACAAAATAGCACAAGGCAACAAGGCTTTAAGATCATCCCAAACTCTTAATCAACATAACTCTTCATTCAACACTGAAAATCCTAAATGTAACTAGTGCCAGCCACTAATCAGAACTAGCTGCCTACTGTGAAAGATTGAAAGATACTTTTATCCTTGCAGTGCTGTCTGGAGTATCGTGATTCTTAGCATTAACTCTTGTCTAATTTTCCCGGAGTTCAGTAATATTGCTGCAAACACCACTTTAGGACACCTTTGGATGTTTTTGGATCCTTTAGGTCACTTGTCTTATAAAGGAATCGAATCCCTACGCAAAAATACAACCAGATGTATTAATTTCACCTCAAGGTTCAGAATTATTAGAAACCACTTCAGTGTCATCTCAAAGTTTACAACATCAAATTAGTGCCTTATAATTACTCCTGGATCATCAATTATTCCCCATGAATTTTCAAAAAATTGTAAATTCCTAATCTGTTTGAACATCTCAATAAAATCCTCACCAGAACTAGTAACTCAGGTGATGAGGTAATACTGTCTGAATACCTATGATCAGAAGCTGGATCGCCTATGACAAATATTATTTGAAAATACCTCTACTTTCGATGCTAAAAATACACAAGTTGGTGCCATCAGTACTGGATCTATACTCTTCAGCGAATATCTGAAAAGGTAAAAAGTTGCAGAAACAGCTCATTCACTATAATGAAATAAAAATATTTGTTCCAAGTTATAATGGATAATTCAACTTTCCATTGATAAACCCAGCTGCAATATTGTGTCCAATTCTAGGCACCAGATTTTAGGAAGGACGTGAAGGCTTTGGAGAGAGTACAGGAGAGATTTACTCGAACAGTTCCAAGGATGAGAGGTTACGGTTGCACGGATGAATGGAGAAGCTGGGGTTGTTCAGCTTGGAACATAGAAGGCTAAGAGGGGATTTGATAGTGGTGTTTAAAATCATGAAGGGTTTAAACAGAAATAAAGATTAACTGTTTCCAATGGCTGAAAGGTCAATAATTAGAGGGGTCAGATTTAAGGCGACTGGCAAAAGACATTAGGAAAAGCTTTTTAGAACACAATGAGTGGTTAGGATTTGGAATGCATTGCCTGACAGGATAGTGGGTACAGATTCAATTGTAGACTTCCAAGAGGAATCAGACAAATACTTAAAATGAGAAAAAGTTGCAGGAATATAGAATAAAAGAGTGGGGTAGTGGAATTAAATGGACTGTTCCTCGAAAGCACTGGCACAGACTTGATGGGCTGAATGGTCCTCCTTCCTTGCTGAACTATCTATGATTCTAGAAAGCCTAGTTAAGTCCCAACGTATCATAAAAACAGTAAGTGTTAGAAATACTCAGTAGGTCAGGCAACATCTGTGGAGAAAGAAAGTCAACGTTTCAGGTATTTTGGCAGAACTGAAAAGATTTATAGAGATGTAACAGGTTTTAAGCAGGTATAGAGGTAGGGAAAGGGGCGGGGGGGGGAAAGAACAAAAGGGAAGGTCTGTGATAAGGTGGAAGGCAGAAGAGATTAAATAGCAAAATGGATGATGCAGCATACCAAAAGTACATGGTAACTGGACAAGAAAAAAGAAGGATCTGGAAAAAGGGAGCCAAAAAATTACCAATAACTATTGAAAAAAGTGTAGAGACTACGATCTGAAATTGTTGAACTCAATGTTGAGTCCAGAGGCTGTAAAATGCCTAAGATTTTTTTTTTTAAATTCATTCACGGGATATGGACTTCACTGGCTGGGTCAGCATTTATTGCCCATCCCTAGTTGCCCTTCAGAAGTTGGTGGTGAGCTGCCTTCTTGAACCACTGCAGTGCACGTGGTATAGGTACATCCACGGTGTTGTTAGGAAAGGAGTTCCAGGATTTTGACCCAGCAACAATGAAGGAACGGCGATATATTTCCAAGTCAGGATGGTGAGTGACTTAGATGGGAACACCACCGCCTGCTTGCTGCCCTTGTCTTTCTAGGTGTTGTGGTCGTGGGTGTGGAAGGTGTTGTCTAAGGAGCCTTGGTGAATTCCTGCAGTGCATCTTGTAGATGGTACACACCACTGCTACTATGCATCAGTGGTGGAAGGAGTGAATGTTTGTGGATGTGGTGCCAATCAAGCGGACTGCTTTGTCCTGGATGGTGTTTCAGCTTCTTCAGTGTTGTAGAAGCTGCACTCATCCAGGCAAGTGGGGAACATTCCTGACTTGTGCTTTGTAGATGGTGGACAGGCTTTGGGGACTCAGGAGGTGAGTTACTTATTGCATGATTCCTAGCCTCTGACCTGCTCTTGCAGCCACAGTTTTTATATGGCTAGTCCAGTTCAGTTTCTGGTCAATGGTAACCCCCAGGATGTTGATAGTGGGGGATTCAGTGATGATAATGCATTGAACATCAAGGGGCAATGGTTGGATTCTCTCTTGTTGGAGATGGTCATTGCGTGACACTTGTGTAGCACGAATGTTACTTGCCACTTGTCAGCCCAAGCCTGGATATTGTCCAGGTCTTGCTGCATTTGGGCATGGACTGCTTCAGTTTCTAAGGAGTCACGAATGGTGCTGATCACTGTGCAATCATCAGTGAACATCCCCACTTCTGACCTTATTACGGAAGGAAGGTCATTGATGAAGTAGCTGAAGATGGTTGGGCCGAGGGAACTACCCTGAAGTACTCCTGCAGCGATGTCCTGGAGCTGAGATGACCGACCTCCAACAACCACAACCATCTTCCTTCATACTAGGTATGACTCCAACCAGCAGAGAGTCCTCCAGCCAGCAGAGAGTCCCCCCACCGCCCCACCGATTCCCACTGACTCGAGTTTTGCTAGGGCTCCTTGATGCCACACTCGGTCAAATGCTGCCTTGATGTCAAGGGCAGTCACTCTCACCTCACGAGTTCAGCTCTTTTGTCCATGTTTGAACCAAGGTTGTAATGAGCTCAGGAGCCGAGCAGCACTGGTGGAACACAAACTAGGCATCAGAGAGCAGGTTATTGCTAAGCAAGTGCCACTTGATAGCACTGTTGATGGCCTCTTCCATTTCTTTACTGATGATGGAGAGTAGAATGATGGGGCAGTAAATTGGCTGGGTTTGATTTTGTCCTGCTTTGTGGGTACAGGACGTACCTGGGCAATTTTCCACATAGCTGGGTGGATGCCAGTGTTGTAGCTGCACTGGAATAGCTTGGCCAGGGGCACAAGTCTTCAGTACTTTTGCGGGAATATTGTCAGGGCCCACAGCCTTTCCAGCAACCAGTACCTTCAGCCGTTTCTCAATATCATATGGAGTGAATCGAATTGGCTAAAGACTGGCATCTATGATGCTGGGGACCTCCGGAGGAGGCCAAGATGGATCATCCACTCGACATTTCTGGCTGACAATTGTTGCGAATGCTTCAGCCTCATCTTTTGTACTGCTGTGCTGGGCTCCTCCATCTTTGAGGATGGGGATATTTGTGGAGCCACATCCTCCAGCAAGTTGTTTAATTTCCACCACCATTCACAACTGGATGTGGCAGGACTGCAGAGCTGAGAATTGATCCGTTGTTTGTGGGATCACTTAGCTCTGTCTATCACTTGCTGTTTATGCTGCTTGGCACGCAACTAGTCCCATTTTATAGCTTCACCAGGTTGACCCCTCATTTTTAGGTATGCCTGGTGCTGCTCCTGGCATGCCCTCCTACACTCTTCATTGAATCAGGGTTGATCCCCTGACTTGATGGTAATAGTAAAGTAGGGGATATGTCAGGCCAGAGGTCACAGATTGTGTTAGAGTACAATTCTGTTGCTGATGGTACAGTGTCTCATGGATGCCCAGTCTTGAGTTGCTAGATCTGTTCTAAATCTATCCTATTTAACACGGTGATAGTACCACACAACATGGAGGGTATTCTCAATGTGAACGCGGGACTTCACCTCCACAATGACTGTGCAGTGGTCACTCCTACCAATACTGTCATGGACAGATGCATCTGCGGCAGGCAGGTTGGTGGGGATGAAGTCAAGTATGTTTTTCCTTCTTGTTAGTTCTCTCGCCACCTGCCGCAGACCCAGTCTAGCAGCTATGTCATTTAGGACTCGGCCAGCTCGGTCAGTATTGGTGCTACCAAGCCACTCTCAGTGATGGGCACTGAAGTTCCCCGCCCAGAGTACATTCTGCGCCCTGGCCACCCTCAGTGCTTCCTCCAAGTGATGTTCAACATGGAGGAGCATTGATCCATCAGCTGAAGGAGGGCAGTACATGGTAATCAGCAGGAAGTTTCCTTGCCCATGCTTGACCTGGTGCCTTGAGACTTCATGCCGTCCGGAGTCTATGCTGGGGTCAACTGTATACCACAGCGCTGCCACCTCTGCTGGGTCTGTCTTGCCAGCGGGACAGGACATACCGAGGGATGATGGTGATGGTGGTGTCTGGGACATTATCTGCAACGTATGATTCCGTAAGGATGACTATGTCAAGCTGTTGCTTCACTAGTCTGTGAGACAGCTCTCCCAATTTTGGCACTAGCCCCCAGATGTTAGTAAGGAGGACTTTGCAGGCTCGACAGGGCTGTGATTGCCATTGTCGTTTCCAGTGCCTAGGTTGATGCCAGGTGGTCCGTCTGGTTTCATTCCTTAAAAATGCAGCTGTTCCACATTTATCTTGAACTGCCAGGAACAGCCAGAGAAATCAGAGTGGGAGAAGGATGGAGAATTAAATGTCAGGCAACCAGAAGTTCAGGGTTCCACTTGCAGACTGAGCAGAGGTGTTCCACAAAGCAGTTGCCCAATTTGCATTTGATCTCCCCAACGTAGAGGAGAACTCATCATGAGTAGCATATACTAACTTGAAAGTAGCACAAGTATGTCGCTGTTTTACCTAGAAGGAGTGTCTGGAGTCCTGGACAGTGAGAAAGGAGGTGGAGGTAAAAGGGCAGGTGTCGTAGAGGAAGATGCCATGGGAAGGAGAGGAGATGTTGGGAGTGATTGAGGAGTGAACTAGAAATGTTGCGGAGACACTGGTCCCTTCAAATGTTGAAAGTGTGCTGGGGGTGGCATCACTCGGTAGATGTCAGAAATGATAGAGGCTGATGGGGTGGAAGACGAGGACAAGGGGAACCCTCTTGTGGTTCTGGGAGGGAGGGGAAGAGGCGATGGCAGAAAAGTGGATAATAGAACACAAACAGTCAAGCCACAGTGAGGGGCCAGGATCCTCAGTAGAGGAAAAAGGAAGACAATTTGGAAAAACTTGTATGGAAGGTGGCATCGTTAAAACAGATGCAATGAACATAGAGAAACTAGGAGAATGGAACATAGCCCTTACAACAAATGGGATGGCAGGAAGTGTTATCAAAGTAGCTGTGGGAGTCAATGGGACACGATGTCCCATGAGGTAGTGTGGTCCAGAGTGCAGGACTTGTTTCCTTGTCTTAATGATGTGGCAGAGAAGAAATTGTGACTCAAAGTGTATTGCAGCTTGATGGACAAGCGTAGCCATTTTGAATGATTAGTAGAATGCTCCTCCCAGTCATTTAGATCAATCCTGCCGTGCTTCAAGGTATGTCTTGGAAGTGTATTCTTTGTCCTCCCCTGAACATTGGCCATTTGAGAGTTGAGGAAACAGGACCTGGCAGGAGAGATGCTGTTCAGCCATTCAGACAGTGTCCAGTCCATCAAAACTGATTTTGCATTGTTTTCCTATATAACAGTGACTGTACTCAAAAGTAATTACAGGCTTTGAAGAGTCATACGGACTCAAAATGTTAACTGTGTTCCTCTCCGCAGATGCTGCCAGACTTGCTGAGGTTTTCCAGGTATTTTTATTTTTATACTAGCTTTGAACTGTCTTGGGATTACCTGAAGTTGTAAAGGGCGTGATATAAATGCACCTACTTTCCATGTACACGTGATGCATTTACCTCCTAATTCAGAGACATGGTCTTTTCAGCTACATCACAATTTTGTATTTAGTAGACAAATAAGTGATTTTTTTCATTAGGTAAAATTTGCATAGGCTCTGATTTAAAGTTAGTGGAAAAATGTCAGACTATTTAACAAAATGCTAAAACTAAAATAAAAACTTTTATGCAAAGAGCATAACTACACCCTATTCAGTAAAACCATAAATTGTCCACATCCTGCATTCAATCAACTGGCTACATTGCAGGAATAGTCAGCCATCTGGCACAGAATATCAGATATGGAGCAATGTTTATACCACTGCACACAATAGCAATTTTGAACTGAAATATATAATGTATAAGACAATTTTTCTTAATACACAGTACCACCATGTGAAAACTAACACACATTACAAAGAAGACATGTCCCATTTACATTCCATTTAAGTGACTGCTGCAGCTACCAGATATGCCAAACAAACATCACTAACTTGTAGTGCTCTAAATTATTTGCACCTTTGATACAGCAGATATACAATGTATATGTGGAATAGAATGAGCACCAAGATATATGCAAGTCTTATAACCAAATATGGTCTTTGTTCCAGTATATTCTATATATTGATGAAAAGTTTAAGGTAAAATTTAAGTTAAGAAGCACCTCACCTGGCATAGAATCTCTTGAAATAGACTGTTGCAGTTGCAATAACTTGCTGCCTCAGTTTGAGGTGTTCCCCAAGAGCTTGGATTACTATTGGTGAAACAAGAAGAAATGTTTATGTACAATGCTTGTTCACCCTGCGGTGATATACATAAAATGTATATTTATATACATTGGGATGGATACAACCCAATGTATCCATTAAATTGGGATGGATACAACCTTGCACCTTAACTCTTGACTTTAATTTATGCTATTAGTCACAAGATGTGAAACTTAACATAAAAGCAAAATACTGCAAATACTACATAGCTCTGAAGAAGGGTCATACGGACTCAAAACATCAAGTCTTTCTCTCTCCACAGATGCTGTCAGATCTGCTGAGTTCATCCAGCATTCTCTGTTTTTGTATAAAACTTGATGATTTTTTGAAGTCGATAACTGTAGTACTGTATTTTCTTTTCTGCATTTACAGCATTTTGATTTGAGATTTCCAGCATCTGCAGAATTTGGCTTTTGCAGTACTATAGTCATCTGCTCTTGGCTGTATCTACAGCTTCCCATATAGTGTGACTTAATGTTGTCCTATTTGAGAGTTAAGCTTTTGGGCAAGAGATACAGGGGGATGTGAGGAAGAATTTTTTTTTTTACACAGTAAATAGTAATGACCTGGAACTCACTGCTCACAAGGCTAGGGGAAACAGAACCTTCAATGATTTCAAAAGGAGATTGAATGGGCACATAAAGGAAAATGTTTAAAAACCTTCATCACTGTTACAGCATATTTCCCACTGTATATGGTGTGTTCTAGTGTTCTCACACAACAGTTATTTCCAATTCCATGGAAAGGTTATGGTGGCTGTAACTCGCAGGTTTGCAATTTGCTTGATAATATCAGGCCTGTGAAATGTTAGCAAAAAAGCTTTAAAACTAGGGAGACCTTTCACTGTATCCCCAAAATAAAGCAATAATGTTCCTTGAAAATAAAGTGTATTTTGCTTTTCTCACATAACCTCCCTACTTAGTATTATGACCACAGCCGATGTTATTCGCTGAGCAAGCCAAATCCCAGAGGGAAACTTATCTTACTGATCATAACTTTTTTTTTGTATTTTGAAAATGAGAAAGAACTACTAATCTAAGCATAGAATCCCAGTATCATACGTTTTTAAAATTATTTATGACCAAGAAAAAAAACTTAAGCACACAAGATTAAAGTTACACAGTTAACAGTCTTGCAAAACATCCCCCCAACCCAAAAGAACCTCACTTGGTTAGTTCACAAATAAAATACTTGACAACAGCTCCCTTATAGATTTTTAACCATAAAAATCCAGTAATATTACCCAAGGCAAATACTGATGTCACTTTAGTAAAGGTATACCACAAGACTTCTCACACTCTCCCCCTCTGCTGTGGAAATCCAAAAATTTCAGAAACAAGACTGCTTTCTGAGACAAAGACTTCCCTGGTTTCTGGATGACTGCTTCAGATTTCACACCTTCTCTCAGCACAGAGCTGGTCCCAGGATATCCCTCCCATACAGCCAACATAACTCAGCTCAACATCTATACTTAAATACCCTTTTTCCCTTTCACCTTCGATTCCATTGTCCTCAGCACTTCTTTGAACTTAACATTTCCAAAATAGAAAATCCTTTCACGTTTTCCTACTGCCTCCCCTTTTGAGTCAAATACAATTTAATAAATCTTCCCTTATTTACTTATGAAACATTTGTAAGTTGTCAAAGTCCTTTGTCTCTTCTAAACTCCCCTTTGAAATTTAACAGCTGAAAAGTCAAGTCCCTACCTATCACCTAATGCAAATTTTAAAACTCAACTTATTTACTTGTAGATTCAACTTCACCATAGCCTCTCATTACAAATGTATGCATCTAGCCCATTTTCCTTTCATCTCTCAGTTCCCACAGACAAGCTGTCTTTACCACACAACACACACAGCCTTTACAGAATACCACCATATTCCCAAAAATATTTTAAAAAATAACATCCATCTTCACTTTAGCACCAATTGACTAACATTGATGAACAGCATTACCATTAGCAAAAAATATTTGCAATTTCCAATATTCTTCTTCTGTTAGGAATTTCAAGTCTTTCTGCCGCTCCTTCATTACATCTTGCTTATCAAGGATCCACTGTAAGCTGAAATAGAACAAACACAAGCTTGTTACAGTATTAGATTATAGATGATGTGATAGATGACATTGTGTTGCACAGCAGGCTAATTACAAGTTTCATTATGTTACAAGTTAATTCTATAAGGAATTCAGAAGACTTGGCAGGATCACCTGGACCCTGGAATAGATTACTGCCCTATAACGAATCACATGCACTGGAGGATTTTACAACAAATACTGGTGGAGTTTCCCCCAACAACACTCCCCGCCCCCACCATTGTTCTTGCATTTCTTTTCAGACCATACTGTCAAAATGAAACTGATGAGGAATCTCCCACTAACTGAAGGAGTAGAGAAATGGCTGCAAGATGGCAAAGACTGGGGCCTGAATATTCAAGGGTACATGACATTTGAGAAGACAGAAAGCTAGGCAAAGGTGGATGGGTAGCTCTGTTAATGAAGGCTGACATTAGTACATTAGAGAGAGATGACCTTAGTTCTAAAAGAATCAGAGTGGGAAGATATAAAAAAGCAAAGGTAAGAAGTCACTTGTGGGAGTAGTTTATAGACCCCTTACAATAACTACACTGTAGGACAGGGTACACCAAGAGAAATAATGGGGACTTGTGAGAAAGATAATCATGGGTGATTTTAATCTACATTAGGATTGGATGAATCAGATTGGTAAAGTTGGCCTGAAAGATGTGTTCATAGTTTCTTAGAGCAGCAAGTTCTAGAACCAAACAGAGAGCAGGCTATTCTAGATATGATGATGTGTAATGAGACAGGATTAGTTAATGGCCTCATAGTAAAGGCACTCCCTAGTTAGCAGTGATCATAACATGGTTAAATTTTGCATCCAGTTTGAGGGAGTGAAAAGTGGTTCTAAGACCAGCATTTTAAACATAAATAAAGGCAATTTTGAAGGCACGAAGACAGAGCTAGCTAAAGTGAACTGGGAAATTAGGTTAAGGGATGAATTAGTAGAGATGCAGTGGCAGACATTTAAGAAGATATTCCATAACACTCAGCGAAGATACGTTCCAGTGAGAAAGAAAGACTCTAGAGGAAGGAACACCATCTGTGGCTAAGTAAGAAAGTTAAAGTTAAAGATAGTATCAAATTGAAAGAAAAAGCATACAATTCTACAAAGGTTAGTGACAGGTCAGAAGATTGGACAGAATATTTTAAAAAAGCAAAGAATGAAAAAATAACGAGGGAGAAATTAGAGTTCGAGGGAAAGCTAGCTAGATATACAAAAACAGGGAAAATGCTATCATTAAGGAGGTTATAGCAGGCCACTTAGAAAATCTCAATGCAATCAGGCAGAATCAACATGGTTTTATAAAAGTGAAATCATGTTTGACTAATTTATTAGAGATCTTTGAGAAAATAACAAGCAATGTGGATAAAGGGGAACATGAGGATGTGTGGTACTTGGATTTCCAGAAAGCATTTGATAAGGTGCCACATCAAAGGTTACTACACAAAATACGAGTTCATGGTGTACGGGGTAACATATTAGCCAACGGGAAACAGAGTAGCCATAAATTGGTCATTTTCAGGTTGGCAAGATGTAACGATTGGAGTGCCATAGGAATCAGTGCTGGGGCATCTATTTACAATCCACATCAAATTACTTGGATGAATGTATGGTTGCTAAATTTGCTGATGACAAAGATGGGTAGAACAATAAGTTGTGAAGAGGACATAAGGCGTCTGCAAAGGGATATAGATAGGTTAAGTGACTGGGAAAAAAATGGCAGATGGGAGTACAGTTGGGAAAATGAGAACTTGTCCACTTTGGCAGGAAGAATAGAAAAACAGCATTATTTAAAATGGAGAGAGATTGCAGAACTCTACAGTACAGAGGGATCTGGGTATCCTGGTATATGAATCAGCAAAACTTAGTATGCAGGTACAGCAAGTAATTAGGAAGGCAAATGGAATGTTGTTGTTTATTGAAATGGGAATGAAATATAAAAGTAGGGATATTTTGCTACAGTTGTACAAGGTATTGGTGAGACAATACCTTGAGTCTGGTGTACAATTTTTTATTTAAGAACGGATAGAATTGCATTAGAAGCAGTTCAGAGAAGGTTCACTTGACTGATTCCTGGGATGAAGGTTTTAACTTATGAGGAAAGATTGGGCAGGCTGGGCCTGTATCCATTGGAGTTAAGAAGAATGACAGCTGATCTTATTGAAACATATAAGAACCTGAGGGGACGTGACAGGGTGGATGCTGAAGGGATATGGGAGAGACTAGAGCTAGAGGACACAGCTTAAAATAAGAGGTCCCCCATTCAAGACAGAGATGAGGAGAAATTCCTTCTCCCTCCCTCTCTCTCTCTCAGGGTCATAAGCCTGTGGAATTCTCTTCCCCGGAGAGAGTTGGAAGCAGGGTCAATGAATATTTTTAAGGCAGAGTTAGATTGACTCCCTTGTTAGTCAAGGATCTAAGGGTATAGAAGGTAGTCAGGAAGTGGAGTTGAAGCCACAATCATGTCAGCCATGATCTTATCAAATGGCACAGCACACTCAAAGGGCCAAATGACTTATTCCTGTTCCTAATTTCTATGTTTTATTTCACTGCATTAAGAGAAATCATGTACACTGGCTACAATCAAACTGCTCAAGGTTTTCTTTCACAGTTATACAGAAATATCATTCAACTAACAGTCAATGGAAGTCACGTTTTGTTAATTTTAATCAGCTTTGCGCAGCTCGCCTTCTCTCACAAGATATGTCATACTTTCACCTACCTCTTCCATCCAGCAGACTGGCTGGCAATTAACTTCAAGCAGCCAACAGATGAAACTCACCTCAATCTTAGGATGAAAGTCAAGCCAGCTACCACGTAAGCCTTTTCACATTTAAAGACTACAATAGAATGGATTTTCTTACTTTCTATTTACATAACTCCACTGACTGCAGTTGTGGAGTTCACAAGAACATAAAATGTATCTCATCCTAGAAAAGAATCCATTCATACATCCTACGTACTACATCCCTGAGCTAAATAAATACCTAAAACCCATATTCACAACTTAGAACCTCAAAAATGTGAACATAATAAAATTCCAAAAGTCAAAAATATAAAAGAAACGTACAGAACCTCAAAAAAGTATCACTTGCCAAGCTCTCTTTTCGTCATATTGCAGCATCAAGGCTTTACAACCACAATTCCACCCGTCCCAATGGACCTATCATATCAACTGGTATAAGATAACATTTCACTTACATTTTAAAAAACACTAGATTTTCTGAAGACTTTTATAAACATATCTACTTTTTTCTGGGCAACACCCCTTCTCCACCTCTACCCCAGTACAACTTGCTCTGATCTGTTAAAGTTCTTTCATTGTCTCCCCCAACACACATCCCAGTAGATGGTTTCAATATCAATTCCACTCGGATACAGTTTGTTTTAAAGACCCTGAAACAGGGAGAAAGGCCAATTTATTGCAGCTTCCACCAGAACAGAAATAACACAGACCAGAACAAACTGTACGGTGCGTACAGCTTGCAGTTTAAAATAAGAGGCGTACAACTTTGGGAAATGATCCACTGCAATCAGCTTCTTGCACATTTTCTGCTGCTCTTTAGGCCTCAAACTCTTGAGATCAAACACTCACTAGTGCGAGCTCTGCCAGAAGTTCCCCGCCATCTCCTCTCACCCAGAGCCGGCCACCTGGCCGCTCCTCCCGGGGCTTCGCTGATCTTCCTTTCTCCTTCTGGTTATGTTGTTTTTTCCGAGTGTATAAAATGTAAATCCTAAATTTCCAGCCCAGCTGTCTCTGTAACACCTAAATGTTTCCGTCAAGCAACCCGAGGTCAGGATTAAAGTTCCTGGTTAAAAACCTTCCGGGGCGAGTGCAGGAACTCCGCTCTCTGACTCTCAGCTCCTGGTCATTCAAGGAAACTGGGGGTTGGTTATATTAAAAAACACGTTAAATGGTTGGTTGGTGAGGACTGGTGATTTTTTTTTTAAAACTGCATAATATGTGTTTGTATTCTTTTTTTCCCCCTCTGGCCAGTTAAATTACTTGCGTTTAGTGGAATTTATTTCCCAGTTTGTTGGGAATTGCAGGCACAGTTGTCATTGGTAACACCCCCTTCAGTTGGTAAAGTGAGCTTTGATTACATTTTCAGGTCTTATGGCAGCCGATTAGGGATGATGTGCCTGAGCACTGGGACAAACACGTCCTGCTCATTGAAAGCCAGTATGGATTTGTAAAGGATAAGCCACGCCTTAATGAAACTGGTTGAATTTTATTTTGTAGAGGTAACTAATATGGTAACTAACGGGAGTGTCCATGGATGTTGTTGATACGGAGGCATTCAATCAGGTTCCACATAAGAAACTGTCAAGAAAATTGAGAGCTTATGGAATTAGAGGCAAGCAATTGACATGGGTAGGGAATTAGGTGGTAGAGGACTGAATAGGGAAAATGGGTGTCTTATCTAATGGGCAGGATCTATGCTGGGGCCACAGCTTTTCACTATAATTATAAATCACATAATGAAGAAATTAGTTGAGACAGTAAATAGTGTATATGGGAGCAAAACGTTGATAGATTAAGTGAGTAGGCAAAATTGACAGATGGAGTTCAATGGAGGAAAATGTAAGGGTGTCTATTTTTGACCTAAAATGGATAGATCAGGTTATTTTCTAAATGGTGAGAAGATAGCAACTGTGGAAGAGCAGAGAGATTATGGGGTCCACGTGCTGAAATCACTAAGGACTGGTGGACAAGTCCAAGAATAATTTAAAAGCCTAATAGAATGTTGGCCTTTATTTCAAGAGGGCTGGGTTACAAAGGGATGGACGTTATGCTACAATTATAGAGAGCCCTATTTAGATCCTATCTTGAATACTGCATTCAGTTCTGGGCACCACAGCTAAGAAAGGATTTATGGCCTTGAATGGGGTGCAGTGCAGATTCACCAGAGTTATACTATGGCTAAAGGGCTTAATTTACAAGCACATAGACTAGGCATATATGCCCTTGAGTATAAATGACCGAAGGGTGATCTAGTTGGGAAGTGAAGGTGTATGAAGGAATCCATAATTTCAAAGCTTGTATTTTTAAGACAGACCCTAATTGAAAAGGGAAAAATGAGAAAGGATGATAATGATTCCAATGATGCAGCATAGACAGGCTGAAGAAAACAGAGGTTAGATCTGGAAGCTAAGAATAAGCAAATACTGAGTTGTTGCAGCTGTTTCCATTACTTGAAGATAACATTGCTGGATAAATGTCATCCAGACCAAGTTGAGCAAGTTCTGCAGATGTGTGCCATTTTTGGAGAGGATAGTGGAATTTGGGTTTGTCGTGTACTGCCATCAGATGGGGATCAGGTCACATCCTGAAGAGCACAAATTCTTTGTGAGGAAGACAGAGTCTTGAAGGACTTTGTGACTGAGGTTGCTGACCTGTACACTGAGTAGACTGCTGAGCCAATTTGTAGCTCTGTCTTTGTTTTATCTGCCATTTGAGGTGTAGTTTATAGTTTGTAATCAACTTCAATTTGCCTGCAAATTCATGTTTAACTTAAGTTGATTCAGGGTTTTAGAATATAGGTGATTATGTATGATAGTATTTATTGTTTGCTCTGTTTTGACTCTTGTACAGTAAAAAATTTTGTATTTTAAACTGTGGAATCTTGTGGTCTCATTCTTTCAGTTAATAGCTGGGATTTCAGATTTCATTTTTTTTTAAAGTTACTGGTCTCGACCAGGATTATAATAAAATTGGGGATTGTTTGCAGGTTTTCAAATCCACAGATGGATATGGGTACTAGGAATTGCTAAAGTTTAGGCTAACAGAATTTCATGGTGAATTTTACTGTACCTATTGGAAAGCAGAATGCCTTTGTCAATTGCTAAGACTTTCCTGGAGAGGGAAGATTTATCCGAGTGTTTTGCAATAATTAACAAAGATTATGTCTATAGCATTAATAAAAAAGCTGAAGATAGAACTAAAAGCAGAGGTTTAAAAAAGCAGAAATATTTGAGGCAATGGCACAGCATTTAGGATTGGAAGAAGAAAAACTTGACCCAAGTAGAATGCAGATTGAGTTGCCTAGAATTCATGCAGTGAAGCAACGTGAAATAGGAAAATAGTAAGCTGCTCAAATTAGAAAAAGGAAGCAAAATGAGAAGGCTTGTACTCGAAAGAGAGGGAAAAGGAAAAGAAAGAGAAATGCAGAAGTTTGAAATTGAAATCCAAAAAGAGAAGTTAGCAAGGGAGGAAGGAGAATGGAAAACAGACTTCAAAGAGGGAAAGAAAAGTGGCAACATGAACTCAGGAAAGAAAAGTTATGGTTATATGGTGAAAGAGGAACTAATAGTTTAGGCAATGAGTTAAGACACACTTCAGTCCTGCTTGCACCCCCTTTCAAAGTGCCTCCCCAACGATGGATAATTCTCAACCCCAGCAGATTCTTGAGATGCAAATTTGAGATGTGCTGCAGATTTTTGGAAATTGCTCAAGAGTTAAATCAGTAATTCCCGGATCGATTCAACTGCCCTTATGTAAAGTAACATTTAAGTTTTCCACCTCCACCCAAATGCAACATAGGTTGCCACATGTAGACTGGCACTCATTATACCAGGTGCTCTCAAGGTGCAATTAGCTGGATATATGTCTAGCTATAACATACTCGCTTGCCAGAGAGATGGCAAAAGAATTTTCTGCCACAAAAAAATCATGTCCTTAATGTTCAAAGCTGTGTTTTGAAAATGTTAAGATGCTGTTCTAAGCTCACGTGTGACTAATACAAGTCAGGTAAATATAGAATTATAATAATATCAGTGAATTTTTGTTTCCTGAGCAAATGCGTATGTTCTAAACAGTATTCCAATTTGACATTGTAGATAACAACGACATGCTGGCCTCAATAAAATCACCTTTGTATCTGAATAAAATTTAAACAATGCCAGGATGCCTCGTGTGCTTAATTGTGAGCATTAGGAACATATGCATGTGTATGATACAAAAAAAAACCTCAACAAATGAGCTGCTGAGCACAAGCCAAACTGTGCTTGCAGACCAAACATTAGATTTTGAGGTGGAAAGTAAAAGTGTCTTCTACTCCTGTAACAAATACACAAATGTATTTAATAATATAGTAGTATTTGAAGGTAAATTATTAATTTGTCTATCTGCAACGGGGAAGTTAAACTTTTTTTAGTTTATTTATTTCGAATCCAGGAACCAATCCATAACACTTAACTCACTGTCTCTGAACATGTGTTTTACAATTTTCGGGTGGAATTTTATGGCCAATGGACTTTTCAAAAGTCCATTGACTTCAGCAGGACCGTAAAATCTGCCAGTGTAAAATTACATCCTTCTTTCCAAATCCTTCTACTGAATAATTGTAACCCTTCTCCCTCCAATATCCCACTGTCCCCTTGTAACAGAAACTCACAGGACAGGAAACTCCCAGACCCACTGGGGCAGGCAGGATGGGAAGGAAACCCAACACGTTCTCACCTCCAAGCAATGTTCCCATAGCTGGGTCATCACCAACAGAGCCATGCTGCCCAGCAGTGGCAAATAATCAATTTGAATAATTAACTGCCCAGTTGCAGGCTGCTTGGAGATGCCATCAGGATCTTCCCAGGAGTATAATTTTGAGGGCCAGGCCCAGCAGCAGGAACCTGAAGGTGGATTGCTGCTACAGGGGTAGGGGGCCTCCTTTTCTAAGCTTCACTGCCTCCCCACACCCCATCCCACTGGAGCCACAAATAGCAGGATGGAGGCCATCCCTTCACAGAAGTAGGCTGACAGATTTGGCCAGAGTTTATTTTTAAAATATCTGATCTCCTTAGAGAACGGATCAAAATGGTGGTGCACTGGTGGTTCTCCCTCTTACAGTGGCAGCACCTAAATCTGTTGGTGTGTCTGCCATCCTTCGCATCCTCAGGAACCCGCCCCTTAATTAGCTGTCTCGGGAAAGATCTCGCAGGTGGACATGCTGCCATAGAGTGCGGGATCAGGATCCCAAAATTGTCCCATTTGTCGATTATTTTTAAAGAAGTACCACTAGCGTATTTTTTATTCTTTCATGGGATGTAGGCTTCGCTGGCTGGGCTGGCATTTATTGCCCATCCTTAGTTGCCCTTGAGAATGTGGTGGTGAGCTGCCTCCTTGAACCACTGCAGTCCATTTGGTGCAGGGACACCCACAGTGCTGTTAGGAAGGGAGTTCCAGGATTTTGACCCAGTGACAGTGAAGGAATGACAATATATTTTCAAGTCAGGATGGTAAGTGACTTGGAGGGGAACTCCCAGGTGGTGGGGTTCCCTTGTACCTGCTGCCCTTGTCCTTTTAGATGGTAGTGGTCTTGGGTTTGGAAGGTGAAGCCTAAGGAGCCTTGGTGAGTTTCTGCAGTGCATCTTGTAGATAGTGCACACTGCTGCAACTGTGCATTGGTAGTGGAGGGAGTGAGATTTTGTGGATGTTATGTCAATCAAGCAGGCTGCTTTGTCCTGGATGGTGTCAAGCTTCCTGAGTGTTGTGGGAGCTGCACGCATCCAGGCAAGTGAGGAATATTCCATCACACTCCTGACTTGTGCTTTATAGATAGTGGACAGGCTTTGGGGAGTCAAGAGATGAGTTACTCGCCACAGAATTCGTAGGCTCTGATCTGCTCTTGTAGCCACAGTATTTGTATGGCTAATCCAGTTCAGTTTCTGGTCAATGGTAACCCCCAGGATGTTGATAGTGGAGGATTCAGTGATGATAATGCCGTTGAATATCAAGGGGCAATGGTTAGATTCTCTCTTGTTGGAGATGGTCATTGCCTAGCACTTGTGTGACATGAATGTTACTTGCCACTTGTCAGCCCAAGCCTGGGTATTGCAGTATTTGGACATGGACTGCCTCAGTATCTGAGGAGTCATGAATGGTGCTGAACATTGTGCAATCATCAGCGAACATACCCACTTCTGACCTTACGATGGAAGGAAAATCGTTGATGAAGCAGCTGAAGACAATTGGGCCACGACACTACCCTGAGGAACTCCTGCAGTGATGTCCTGGAGCTGAGAAGATTGACCTCCAACAACCACAACCATCATCCTTTGTGCTAGGTATGAATCCAACCAGAGGAGTGTATTCCCCCTCATTCCCATTGACTCCAGCTTGGCTAGGGCTCCTTGATGCCACATTCAGTCAAATGCTGCCATGATGCCAAGCATCACTCTCACCTCTGGAGTTCAGCTCTTTTGTGCATGTTTGAACTAAGGCTGTAATGACATCAGGAGCTGAGTGGCTCTGGTGGGACCCAAATTCAGCATTTATGAGCAGGTAATTGCTAAGTAAAAGCCACTTGATTACACTGTTGATGACCCCTTCACAGAATCACAGGGTGCAGAAGAGGCCTTTCGGCCCATCAAGTCTGCATTGACACGTGTGAAACACCTGACCTACCTACCTAATCCCATTTACCAGCACTTGGCCCATAGCCTTGCACGTTATGATGTGCCAAGTGCTCATCCAGGTACTTTTTAAAGGATGTGAGGCAACCCGCCTCCACCACCCTCCCAGGCAGTGTATTCCAGACTGTCATCACCCTCTGGGTCAAAAGGTTTTTCCTTAGATCCCCCTAAGCCTCCTGCCCCTCACCTTGAACTTATGTCCCCTTGTGACTGACCCTTCATCTAAGGGGAACAGCTGCTCCCTATCCACCCTGTCCATGTCACTCATAATCTTGTACGCCTTGCTCAGGTTGTCCCTTAGTTTTCTCTGCTCCAACGATAACAACCCAAGTCTATCTAACCTCTCTTCATAACTTAAATGTTTTATCCCAGGCAACAACCTGATGAATCTCCTCTGCACCCCCTCCAGTGCAATCACATCCTTCCTATAATGAGGTGACCAGAACTGCACACAGTACTCCAGCTGTGGCCTCACCAAGGTTCTATTCAACTCCAACATGATCTTCCTACTCTTGTAATCTATGCCTCGATTGATAAAGGCAAGTGTCCCAAATGCCTTTTTCACCACCCCACTAACATGCCCATCTGCCTTCAGAGATCTATGGACACACATGCCAAGATCCCTTTTTTCGTCAGAGCTTCCTAGTGTCATGCCGTTCATTGAATACTTGTTTGTCAAATTACTCCTTCCAAAGTGTATCATCTCACACTATTCAGGGTTAAATTCCATCTGCCACTTATCTGCCCATTTGACCATCCCGTCTATATCTTCCTGTAGCCCAAGACACTCAACCTCACTGTTAACCACCGGGCCAATCTTTGTGTCATCCGCAAACTTACTAATCCTACCCCCACATAGTCATCTATGTCATTTATATAAATGACGAATAATAGGAGACCCAGCACAGATCCCTGTGGTACACCACTGGACACTGGCTTCCAGTCAATAAAGCATCCTTCTGTCATCACCCTCTGCTCTGCCTTCTACAACTAAGCCAATTTTGAATCCACCTTATCAAATTACCCTGTATCCCATGTGCATTTGCCTTCTTTATAAGTCTCCCATGTGGGACCTTGTCAAAGGCTTCGCTAAAATCCATATAAAGTACATCAACTGGTCACCTCCTCAAAAGTTTCAATCAAATTTGTTAGGCATCACCTCCCTCTGACAAAACCATGCTGACTATCCCTGATCAAACCTTTCCTCTCAAAGTGGAGATAGATTCTCTCCTTCAGAATTTTCTCCAATAGTTTCCCTAGCATGAATGTGAGACTCACTGGCCTGTAGTTCCCTGGCTTTTCTATACAACCCTTCTTAAATAGTGGAACCACATTAGCTGTTCTCCAGTCCTCCGGCACCTCCCCCATAGCCAGAGAGGAATGAAAAATTTGGGTCAGAGCCCCTATGATCTCCTCCCTTGCTTCCCTCAGCAGTCTGGGACACAAATCATCCAGACCTGGAAATCTGTCCACTTTTAAGCCTGCCAACACCTCCAATACCTTGTCACTCCCTATAACAATTTGCTCAAGAACCTCGCAGTCTCTCTCCCTGAGTTTGATACCTTAATCCTCATTCTCTTGGGTGAAGTATTCGTTCAACACTCTAACGATATCCTCTGGCTCCACCCATAGGTCACCTCTTTGGTCCCTAACAGACCCTACTCTTTCCCTGGTTATCCTCTTCCCATTGATATAGAATATCTTGGGATTTTCCCTACTTTTACTGTCCAGAGCTTTCTCATATCCCCTCTTTGCTTTCCTAATTGCTTTCTTAAGCTCCACCCTGCACTTTCTGTACTCCAGTAATGCCTCCGCTGATTTGCTTCTCTTGGACCTGCTAAAAGCCTCTATTTTCCTTCTCATCATATCCTGAATATCTCTGGTCATCCATGGTTCCCGGGGCTTGTTACTCCTTCCTATCACTCTCCCCATTTCCTTTTTGAACGACCCCCATTGCTCCTCTGTAGAATTCCCCACAAGTAGCTGTTCCCAGTCTACCTTAGCCAGATTTTACTAAAATCCACTCTCCCCCAATGCAAAACATTTAATGCAACTTGTCTATTTCCTTGTCCATACTAAACTTAAATTGTACCATGTTGTGGTCACTATCACTAAAATGCTCGCCCACCGCCACCTCAGCCACCTGTCCGGCTTCATTCCCCAGGATTAGGTCCCTTGTTGGACCCTCTACATATTGACCTAAAAAGTTCTCCTGTACACATTTCAAGAAATCCACTCTGTCCAAGCCCTTAGCACTATGTCTATCCCAATTAATGTTGGGAAAGTTGAAATCACCTAATATAATTACCCTATTGTTATTGTTTTTACACACCTCTGCAAATTGTGCACATATTTGCTCCTCAATTTCCCATTGACTATCTGGGGGTCTATAATAAGCAGCTAACAATGTGGCTGCCCCTTTTTTATTCCTATGCTCTACCCACAAAGCTTCATTTGATGCCCCCTCCAAGATATCATCTCTCCTGACTGCAGTAACTGACTCCTTAACTAACAATGCAATGCCTCCTCCTTCTTTACTCCCTCCCCTGTTCCCCTTGAAGATTCTATATCCCGGAATGTTGAGCTGCCAAACCTTGCCCCTCCCTCAACCACATCTCAGTGATGGCTACTATATCACGATTCCACGTGTCAATCCTCACCCTTAACTCATCCATTTTACCTGTAATACTCCTGGCATTAAAGTAGAGGTCATTCAGCCTTGCCTTACTCCCCTGAAACTTAATGCAGCTGTACTCCCTCTGACTTGATTGTTTACTGTTTTCTGTGTCCCTATTCTGCTAACATCCTGTGCCCCCTCCCTCTGCCTAATTAGTTTAAACTCCTCCCAACAGCACTAGCAAGCTCACCCACAAGAATGTTAGTCCCGCTCTGGTTCAGGTCCCACCTTCCCCAGAAACGGTTCCAGTGATCCAGGAATCTAAAACCCTTCCTCTTGCACCAACTCTTAAGCCACATATTCATCTGTGCTATTCTCCTATTTCTGAGCTCACTAGCACGTGTCACTGGGAGTAATCCAGAGATTACACCTCGAGAGGTCCTGCTTTTTAGTCTACTGCTTGAATTCTTGATGCAAGACCTCATCCCTCTTTCTACCTATGTCATTGGTACCAACATGTACCAAGTCCTCTGCCTTATCACCCTCCCCCTTCAGGATGTCCTGCAGCCGCTCAGTGACATCCCAGACCCTGGACCAGGGAGGCAACACACCATCCTGGAGTCATGTTGTTGGCCACAGCAGTGCCCATCTGTTCCCCTGACTATAAAATCCGCTATTACTTTTACTCTTCCTCCCCTCCTGTACGGACAGGCTGTTTGTGGTGCCAGAAGCTTGGCTCTGTCTGCACTCCCTGGAGGAACCAGCAACCTCCTCACTCTCCAAAATGGAATGCCAATTTATGAGCGGGACCCCAGGGGACTCTGAACTACCTGCCTGTTTCTCTTGGACTGCCTGGTGGTCACCAATTCTCTTCTTTCCTCATGTCCCTTCAGCTGCGTGCTATCCACGTGCTATCCATGATTCTCTCAGACCCGCGGATGCTTCTCAGTGTCCACAGCCGCTGCTCCAGCTCCGAAACCCAAGCCTCCAGGAGCTGCAGCTGGACACACCTCCCGCACACATGTTGGCCGCGGGCAATGGAAACGCTCCTGGCCCCCCACATGGAGCACGAGGAGCACACCATTGCCCCGAGTTCTCCTGCCATGACTCATCCCCTCAAATTAAACCTTTTAAATCAATTACTCTAGTGTCCTTCTTTCCTGATCCTCGTTACCACAGAATATGCAAACTATAAACCACAAAAAGATCTCAAACTATAAGCGATAAAAGTAATAAATACTTACCTGACCTTACCCACCAGTCATTCCTTTCCCCCGTAGCCTGTACTGCTGCAGCAGGACAAGACCACTCTCTGAGGATTTAAGAAGTTGGATAGCAAAGAAAAAATGCAAAGAGCACCTTTTCTCCTATGCACCGAATTCCCACTGTGCACCAAATTACCAATACCCACACTCACTCTAGCTGTGTCTCACTCAAGGTGAGGTCTCTCCCTTGTTTGTGTGCAAGCACACTGTCCATCACCTTACTGATGATTGAAAATAGACTGATGGGGCAGTAATTTGTCCTGCTTTCTGTGCACAGAACATACCTGGGCAATTTTCCACATTGCCGGCTAGATGCCAGTGTTGTAGCTGTACTGGAGCAAATTGGCTAGGGGCGTGGCATGTTCTGGAGCACAAGTCTTCAGTGCTATTGCTGGAATGTTGTCAGTGCCCATAGCCTTTTCCGTATCCAGTGCCTTCAGCCGTTTCTTGATATCACATGGCATGAATCAAATTGGATGAAGACTGGCTTCTGTGATGCTGGGGAAGCCGAATTAGATAATCCACTTGGCATTTCTGGCTGAAGATTTTAGCAAATGCTTCAGCCTTTACTTTTGCAGTGGGCTCCCCCATCATTGAGGATGGGGAAATTTGTGGAGGCTCTTCCTCCAGTGAGTTGTTTAATTGTCCACCATGATTTGCAACTGAATGTGGCCGGACTGCAGAGTTTATATCTGATCCGTTGGTTGTGGAATGGCTTAGCTCTTTCTATTACTTGCTGCTTATGCTGTTTACCATGCAAGTAGTCCTGTGTTATTGCTTCACCAAGTTGTCACCTAATTTTTAGTTATGTCTGATGCTGCTCCTGGCATGCCCTCCTGCACTCTTCATTGAACTAGGGTTGATCCCCTGGCTTGATGGTAATCATAGAGTGGGAGAATTTGCTGGGCCATGAGATTACACATTGTGGTTGAGTGCAATTCTGCTTAGGCCAATGGCCCACAGTGCAAAACACTTATTATGGTAAGGAAATGTAAAGTAGTTTAGTACAGTCATATATTTAGTCGGTAAAATATGCTATGTCAACGGGGTTTGTTGTAACAGTTGTATGAAATTCACTGGCAGTACTTTGGGTGAAAAGACCAGGGACTTAATTGCAAATTGAAAGGAAAAATAATTAACCTAATTAGGTTAAGATAATACCAACAATCTTTTACTGCCTAAGGACACAATGGCATGAGGATGATAATGTGGAGTACTCAGAAGGACTACATATATACAGCACTATGTTTGTTAGCTCGATAGCATTTCAGCTACCCCGCTCCTTGAAAGTTTTGACACATTCCATTCAAACTTGGTTCAGAGCATTTTAAACTAAATTGGATTTCCTCATCAGAAGCAAACAGCCTTCTTCCCACAATCTGTTTTGATAGCATTGCACAAAGTCTTCTTTTTGCACAGCAAAGGATTCTCATCCAAAATAGCAGTTCAGACTATAGAGATGCAAAGAATATTGGGAGAAACTTATAGAACCATAGCAGCAGATAGTAAGGTATTAGGTGGGTTCAGCATAAGAAGGAAAATAATAAGGTCTAAATTAGGTTGACACGGCAAGCATGTGAATGCACAGATCATGATAAATAAGATTGGTGAGTTGCAGGTGGAGACAACCACATGGAAATCTGTTGTGGTGAAAACAGAGACCTGGCTCAAAAAAGGGTAGGACTGGGTATTAAACATTCCTGGATACAAGGTGTTCAGGAAAGATAGGAAAGAAGGAGGGGTGGCAGTATTGATTAAGGAGATCATTGCAGTGCTGAAGAGAGAGGATGTCCCAAAAGGGTCAAGACAGAATCTATTTGGCTAGAATTAAGGAACAAAAAAGGTACAATTAACATTTCTCAGTGTGATCTATAGGTCACCAATAGTGGGAAAGATATAACAGAAAAAATTTGCAAGGAAATTTCAGAGCGGCACAAGAATTATGGATTAGGTATAATGGGGGATTTTAATTATCTGAATATAGACTGTTATAGTAGTAGTGTAAAGGGTATAGAGGGTGAATGTGTTCAGAAGAACTTCTTACAGCAATATGTTTACAGTCCAATAAGAAAGGATTGGACCTGGTTCTTGGGAATAAGGTGGGTCACATGGATCAAGTGTCAGTAGGGAAGCATTTAGGGAATGGTAATCACTATATCATTAAGTTTAGGTTAGCTGTGGAAAAGGACAAGAAGCAATCCAGAGTAAGAATAACCAGGGAAATGGGATAAGAATAGATCTGGCCTAGATAAATTAGAATCAAAGGTTAGCAGGCAAAACTGTGACTGAACAATGGGCTGCTTTTAAAGAAGGGATAATTTGAGTCCAGTCAAGGTACATTTCCACAAAGGAGAAGGGTAGTGCAAAGAAATCCAGAGCTCCCTGGATGGTGAAAGAGATAGAGATTAAGATGAAGCAGAAAAAGTGCGTTTATGACAAATATCAAGTAGATAATACAATTAAGAACAAGGCCAAATATAGAAGGTTCAGAGGGGAATTGAAAAGCAAGTACCCTGTACATCAACACTTCTGTTATTGAGCATGCTCCAGGAATGGAAAGTGCTGGTTAATCAAAACTGCCCGTTAACTAAGTTGAGTTCTGTGTTTTCATCCAGTTAGAAGGCTTCTGGGTGATCTTGCGGTGATACAGATTTGAGGTCTAATGAGAGGTGTGGAAGCATGTGAATCAAGTGTGGCACTGAGGGAACATGGTGCTGCAGGATAGTGGAAGGTTAAGACCAGAGCAAGAGAAGGCTGTGGATAACAACTACCCATAAGTTTCACAATTATTAGTGGTTGTGTGAGAGTGAGGCTGATGGGGAGCACCAGGGATGAGGGATATCTCCAGTCAAAAAATAAATTCTGGTTACTAGTGTGCTGCTTGGTACAATGTCGGATAACAGACATTTTACTGTAAGAGAAGCAAAGAAAAGATAAGAAAAGAGACTAGTGGCTAACATAAAAGAGAATCCAAAAGTCTTCTATAGCCATATAAATAGTAAAAGAGTGGTAAAAGGAGGAGTGAAGCTGATTAGGGACCAAAAAGGAGATTTACTCAGGCAGGCAGAGGGTATGGCTGAGGTATTAAATAACTGCTTTGCATCTGTTTTTACCAAGGACGAAGATTCTGCCCAGGTCATGGTAAAAGAGAATGTAGTTCAGAAATGTGAAAGATTTAAAATTGATAAGGAGGTATTGGATGGGCTGTCTGTATTTAAAGTTGATAAGGCACCAGGACTAGATAAGATGCATTCAAGGATATCGAAGGAAGTAAGAGTGGAAATTGTGGATACACTGGCCATAATTCTCCAATCTTCCTTAGACTCAGGGGTAGTGCTAGATAACTGGAGAATTGTAAATGTTACACCCTTGTCAAAAGAGGGTGTAAAAAGAAGCCTAGCAACTACCAGCAGTTTAACCTCAGTAGCGGGGAAACTTTTAGTAATAATAATTCAGGAGAAAATTAATAGGCACTTGGGCAAATGTGAGTTAATTAATGAAAGCTAGCATAGATTTATTAAGAGCAAATTATATTTAACTAACTTACTTGAGTTTTTTGATCAGGTCACACAGGGTTTATGTTATGTGGTGTACATGAACTTCCAAAAGGCATGTATGAAATTATTCATTTTGGTTGAAAGAACACAGAGAGACAACATAAAATAAATGGTACAATTCCAAAGAGAATGCAGGAGCAGAGGGACCTGGGTGTATATCTGCATATATCATTGAAGGTGGCAAGATAAGTTGAGAGCATGGTTAATAAAGTATATGACATCCTGGGCTTTATCAAAAGGGGCATGGAGTACAAAAGCAAGGGGGTTATTGAAAATCTGTATAGAACACTGGTTTGGTCTCAACTGGAATATTGTGCCCAGTTCTGGGCACCACATTTAGGAAGGATATGAAGGTATTAGAGAGGATGCAGGAAAAGTTCAGAAAAATGGTTCCAGCAATGAGGAACTTTATTTATGAAGAAAGATTGGAGTCGATGGGACAGTTTTCCTTGGTGAAGAGAAGGTTGAGAGGAGATTTGATCGAGATATTCAAAATCACGAGGGGACTGGACAGAGCAGATAGCAAGAAACTGTTCCCATTGGTGGAAGGATTGAGAACAAGAGGGCACCAAATTAAGGTAATTAAGGCAAAAGGAGCATTAGCAACATAATTAATGATTTTTTTCATGCAGTGAGTGGTTAGGATCTGGATGCACTACCTGAGAGTATGGTGGAGGCAGGGTCAATTGAGGCTTTCTAAAGGGAATTGGATAATTATTTGAAAAGGAAAAAAATTCCAGAGCTACAGTGTAATGGCAGGGGAGTGGTGAATTGCTTCTTCAGAGGGCCAACACTGACACGATGTGTCAAGTGGCCTTCTTCTGTGCTGTGACCATTCTATGATTCTATACTTGCCACAGATGCTTCCTGATCTGCTCTATTTTCTGCATTTCCTATTTATCTTTCGGATTTCCTGCACGTGCAACTTTTGCTTTTTGTTTAAGCATGCCAAAATACTTTATCCCTTTTGAAGAAGTAATATGGCAGTAAGTTAGACCTTTCAAGCAACTGTGCTAGGTTCAATGAAGTTGTTTCAAAATAGTTCTTAAACTCTAAGCAGAAATAAATTGCTGTCACAAAATAAATTTAGTCAATGGTTGATATCTGCTTGAAAGTATGCATGAGTTTGGGAACATGCTGCATTGAAAATTACTGTTGTACTACATCACTACACCATACAAAGGATCATTGCAGCACAACAGCAATATTTGAAGATCTTCATGTGACAGAGACAAGTAAAGAGAGCAATCTAGGATAAATCTTTTCAGGAAAATGCAAAACTTTAATGTCACTTTGTTAGAAACCAAGATAAATCAATCTTTAAGCAATTAATGATTTCCATTAGTTAATATCGCATAATTAACATACATTGAAAATACATCCAGACACTTTACTTATAAAATTTTCTAGAAAAATATTTCCCTGCATGATCTAAGCAGAGGGTGACTAGTTGTCATCAGGAGTAAAAAGGGAAAAGGAAGGAAAAGTGGCAAGAGGGTAGCTATGCAAATGGTCCCAATCCTGTTGAAAATGAAACCCAAGAGCTCTTTGCACATCACATTGGAGGAAAGGGTGGATGAAACATGGGAAAAAGGTTTGGGTAAAAGATTAAATCATAGAAGAAGGGATCTAAACAGTGTTGCTTGAGGAAATCATTGGTTTTCTCCACAGCGTTGCATGGATCTCACTGATGGCCCTTTGACTTTGTATGGTTAAGTGTGGAGAGGGTAGCCCTGGTCATTGAGCAGTCATCGCCTGGATGCCTGGAGATGGTAGATATTTCAGAATGGTGCAGCACAAATGCATCATAAGTGCTGTCAGGATAGCAGACATTCACGGAGGTGAACCTTTTTGTCTGGTCACAAATCAATTAGGTATCAGAGAACAGCACACCCTGCTTTATAATGCTTCTTGTTTCAGGAGTGAATAATGCTGCCTGCACACACATTGACCTTGCATTACATAATCCCATTGGGCTCAATTCATAATATTGTCTATTCAAGATCTTCAGGCACATGCAAGGGATGCAGGGTTTTGCATTTAAGGAAAGTTTCAGTAGGCCTTTGTAGCAGTGCTAGCAGCAACATTATGCTACTCAATTTCATGCCCAAAGTGACACTCTCCCGTCAGTCAAATCCTCTACTACTCTGCTCTATTTTTGATAACAAGCATAACAGACAGCTCCCTTCCTCTATGATTTAAACATTTACCCAAACCTTATTCCCCTGCTTCATCCATCCTTTCCTCAGATATGACCTGCAAAGAGCTCTTGGATTTCATCTTCTATAGGATTGGGACCATTTGCATAGCTACCCTTCCTGCCACTTTTCCTTCCTTTTCCCTTTTTACTTCTGATGACAACTGGTCACCCTCTCACATAGCCTACCTCCAATTCCTACAACTCTACAATTTTCTTTCCACAATTCCACTTTCAAGCATGACAGCAATGATCTACTATTCCCTCGACCTCGTCCTTACCTAATAAGTAACTACTCAATTACTTTTCCTAGATGTCACATTTGTTGACATTATTAATGATGCCCTTCATTCAGACACCATCTCTCTCACTGTCTCTTTAAAACTTTTTTTTAATTCTTTCACGGTGTAGTAATTATAACTTCAAGGAATATAGTGACTGTAGCTTTAAGACTGATTATGTTGTATAGTATCACATGACAGTGTGAATGAATCAGCTCTAAGCATGGGGAACTTTAGAGTGGTGGTTCTTCTTCTAGTTATGGAGCCTGATGGAAGCATGTAACTGCTGCTGCAGCCTGTAAATAAAGTTCAATGTTTCTAATGAAAAACCTGTCTGGAAAATCAAATCTATAACAAACTGCTGACAAGGATAAATCAGGTCCAGCATTTGTCCCTTGCCCAGCAACTGTGAGTATCTTGTTTAAACAAAAGAAAAGGAAGATATACTCACCAGATATGTCACATTTTGGTAGGATTGACCCTTTAGAACCATCTACAGAAGATTGGTGTTAATATATAGAATGCCTCAGGTTCTATTTCCAGGCAAATGAAATAACAAAGGAGGAAAATAGGAGAGCAATTCTCCTAAGCGTTTGCAAGAGTAAAACCTATACTTTATTCCAAGGTTTGATGGCAACAAATGCTCCTGATTTGAAGACCTTCAATTAATTGATTGAAAGGGACACTTTCAACCCAAACCCTCAGTCTCCATGCACAGGTTCAGGTTTAATTCGAGGGTTAGAGCCCCGTGGGAGACCATTGCTATATACATGGTGAAATTGAAACAACTGACTGAACACTGTGATTTTGGGGAGACCCTAAACAATATGCTCCTAGCTTGTTTGGTCTGCAGTGTGCAAGATGATGCCATTCAATGATGATTATTAGCTGAAGTAAACCTCAATTTTAAAAAAAGCATTGGAAATAGTGCTCACGATGGAAAGAACTGAACAGGACATGCAGGCTATACAAGGTGCACAAAATGGCTCTGTTTTCCAGTTGAGGTGGGAATAGACAGCTGAAATGTGGCATGAAATATCAGGACTCCACCACAAAGTGGGAGACAGTCCCCACTACCCGAAAATTTAGAATAAATACAGGAAGCAGCTCAGCAGCAAATCTGAAAATGAAATGTTACCAATGTGGAAGCAATCATACTCCTGAAACCTGCCATTTTAAAGAGGTGGAGGGAGTGCTATTTTTGCCATAAAAGAGGGCACATACTGAAGCATTGTGAAGCAAGATTAAGACAGACTCCCAGGCAGCAAATTAAGTTAATTGAAGTACATAATGTAGAAGAATCAAAAACCACTAATTCTCACATTTATTGGCAATTTACTTAAGGGAAGACAGAGCCAATCACTGTTACTCTGCAGGTAAATGGAAAACCTTTAATGATTGAAGTGGATACTGGGAAAGCACATCTTCAAATCTTTAAACAAAGGTACTCAACACTTGAATTTGGAGCAAACTTCAGCCAAATTGAAAACTTATACTGGCGAAGCTATCCAAGTGAAGGATATTACCTGTTTATTATAAGCACCAATCAGCACAACTACCAGTGATGGCAATAGAAGGGGAAGGACCAAGCCTTCTAGGTCATGATTGTTTCAGAGAAATTAAATTAAATTGGTCTGAAATTTTCCAGTTACGAGTAGGAGGACTGCCAGAGCTGCTTAAGAAATATGACAAGATTTTTCGAGTCAAACTGGGGAGAATCAAATGCCTACAGGCTAAGATCTACATTGAGTTGGAAGCAACTCCTGGTTCCTTTGAAGCAAGGCTGGCGCCATATGCTCTGAGGGAGGAGGTTGACACCAAATTGAACTGTTTAGTGTGGTGGGGGGTCATACAGCCAGTTCAATTCTCAGAGTGGGCAGCACCTATAGTCCCTGTCTTAAAACTAGATCAGACCATCTGGATCTTTGGGGACTATAAGCAAACAGTAAACAAAGCTGCCAAGTTGGATAATTACCCTATCCCCAAGATTGAAGATCTCTATGCTAAATTAGCATGAGGGATAACTTATACTAAACTAGATATGAATCACGCATATCAGCAGCTGGAACTGGATGATGCCTCCAGAGAGTTTGTGACCATAAACACCCACAAAGAGTTATATCAATTCATGCATCTGCCCTTTGGTGTTTCTTCGGCCTGAGCAATTTTCCAGAGGATGATGGAGAGTTTGCTACAAGAACTATATCAAATCATGGTCTATTTGGACAATGTCCTCAAAACAGGTTTCACAGAGGCTGAACACTTGACTGATTTGGAGGAAGTCTTGAAATGGTTTTTGGAAGCAGGGGTGCGCTTAAAAAAAGAAAAGTGCACCTTTTAGGCAAGTGAAGTTGTTTATTTGGGCCACTGGGTAGATTCCCAATGGTTACACCTGGTAGAAGAAAAAGTTAAAGTTATTAAGGAGGCACCTTCACCTAAAAATGTCTCTGAACTCAATACCATTCTTAGGTATGGTTAATTATTATGGTCAACTCCTACCAAACTTATCAATGGTCCTAACCCCTCTATACTCATTATTAAAGAAAAACCAGCATTGGGCTTTGAAGAAGCCTTCACAAAAGTTAAACAATTCTTGCATTCTTCAAACTTGTTAGTGCACTATGACCCGACAAAGCAACTGGTACTAACCTGCGACATGTCCCCATGTGGCATGGGAGCAGTAATATCACACAAGATGGATGACGGTTCAGAAAGGCCGATAGGCTAAGTGTCCAGGACCCTTTCCACAGCTGAAAAAGGGTATTTGCGAATTACGACAGTGTCTGACCACAAACCGCTCTTGGGACTGTTCAGGGAAGAAAAACCTATCCCACGTAGCTTCTGCATAAATTCAAAGATGGGCTCTAATTTTATCCACATATGAATACACTTTTGTGCACAGACCAGGGATGCAAATAGCCAATGCTGATGCCCTAAGTCCTTTGCAGGAGAGCAATGAATATACCCCAATTCCCCAAGAGATGGTATTAGCGATTAATTTCCTGGATTCCTCACCAGTCTGAGCAAGGCAGATAAGAAACTGGATGAATCGTAATCCAGTCCTGTCCTAAGTGAGAGACCAAGTGTTAAAAGGATAGTCCCAGGAACCAGTCCCTGACAAATTGAAGCCCTTCTTCACTCAAAGGTATGAATTGAGCAGTCAAGGTGATATCCTGTTATGGGGTGTGTGAATAGTTGTTCCTTCACAAGGAAGGAAACCACTCTTAGCAGAGTTGCACATGCATCCGGGAATCTCAAGAATGAAGATGATCTCACAAAGTTACAGTTGATGCCTGGGCATAGACGGTGATATCAAGAAGGTGGTTAAACACTGTATACAATGCCAATAACTACATAAGTTACCTGTTGTGGCCCCACTACACCCGTGGGAATGGCCTGGTAGGCCCTGGGTGAGACCACACATAGATTACATCAGTCCTTTTCTAGACACCATGTTCCTACTAATAATTGCCACACGTTCCATATGTCTAGATGTTTATGAGGTTCAGTCACCAACATCAGGCACGACTACAGAAAAGTTACGCCAAAGCTTTTCTATACATGGATTGCCAGAAGTAACCATCTCAGACAATGTTATTGAGTTTATTACCACTGAATTTCAAAGATTTGTGAGCCTAAATGGCATCAAACACATAAAGACAGCACCATATCATCCATTGTTTAATGGATTAGCTGAGAGAGCAGTACAGGCTTTTAAAGCTGGGATGAAAAAATTATCAGGAGGATCATTGGAGACTAAACATTCACATTTCCTGTTTCACTATAGAACCACCCCCCATGCTGCTACAGGTTCAACACATTCAGAGTTACTCATGAACCAAGGCCTATCTATTAGGAGAACTACTTACTTCCACTCTTGCAAAATCACCCACATCTGGGCAACCTTATCCTACCATTTCTGAAATTGACTTGATTTCCCCAATGTTCTTTTAATGCATTATTTTTTAAATCATCAACTTCAAATTTTCCATGACCTCACTCTTTCCTACATTTTTGACCTCCTCCAATCTTCATTACTTCTTATGCTCTTCAGTTCTCTGACCCCCGCCCTCTGTGCCCTATTCTGAACCACTGGTACCACAAGACTAGCCCACCCAAAAATACTACTTGCTGTGCGAATTTGTCTGTAATTACAGAATTTTTTAATCTTTGCAACATTTTTGAACATCTGACTAATATTTGTTTAAAAAGTGAGTATAAGTCATTGTTATAGGAATTTCTCTATCACACAAGTGTTTGTAAAAGGAATCACATAAAAATGCGCATTTCTGAACGTTCGACTAATTCAAAGATGCTTAACTTCCATGTAAATTCCCCCAATCAGCTTCTGTTCAGCAGGACAGACGCAAAATGATACCACGCTGTTTAATGACCTTTCAGCCTGATCACATACAATTATTGCTTGGGCTCAGTGGTCTTTCAAGGAGTAATTTGTGTCCCTGACCGAATTATTTATTATTTAATACATGGAGTTATGAAAGGGAAGTACGAGTTATTAATAATTGTTATTAACGTAGTGGAAAATAATATGGAATGAGCAATAATGGTTAATATCTGTAAAAATATATGTTTTTGCTGACCTACATATTCGAATTAGGTAAATAACCTTTTGCTAAACCATGTAATGCAAATAAAATCTTGCAATCTAATTAGGTATGCACTAAGATCTCGTTAATTTGATTACATCACGTTAGGAGTCAATATTCTCGAAATCTGATACAAAATGTCTTTCCGGCAGAAATGCTGTATGTTTTCTGAAAGCAAATTACAAATACTTGTCTTTCGAAATAACTAACAAACTTTATACACAAAGTCTCCGGCCAGGGGAAAGTATTGAGGCGATTTTGATTGTAGCTAATTAAATACATTTATGTTGTAAAGTGCATGTGCTGCACTTTCTCTTTAGCCCCATCCACAACGATTACATCAATGTGGTGTCTAATTGCTTAAACGCTCTATTTTAAGGTTCTGCGTTCTTTTGTGCCGCTTAACACGACTTTGACAAATATTAAGAGAGAAGGCCCGCCTACATATTTGAACTTAGGTGGAAAAAAATCCAAACAGTCTCATGCGCTGATCTGGCATTGCTGGGAGTGTATAAAATGTCCCTCAGCTGCCTGAGGAAGTTGCACAGCATCAGCCCGCACTGAAGGAAGAACAGTTCAACAGTCAGTCAACCAGGCAGCCAACAAGATGAGTCGCAGCCCAGAAAGGATGTCCTCTTACCGCCGCCACTTTGAGGATGGCAGCAGCAGTAGCGCCTCATACCGCGTGCGGGTGTCTAGCCCGTCCCCGCCTCGCCGCCAAGCACGACATCGCTCGGCCAGTTATAGCCGCACCACTGGCCGGCTGGTAGCAGGAGGTGGCATACAGGCGGGCAGGAGGACCTACTCAGCAGTTTATGGACCTCGCATTACTAGGTAAAAAAAGAGTTGAATTTTTTTCCTTTAATTTTTGATTAAAACAACCGAATTGTGAAAGAGATGTTAAGGAAGGAATTGATTTGATGTGAAACGAAGCTATATCAAAGAGAGCCTTACAAAAAGGCCCTTTAGAGTTGTCAGGCAACACTATTCGTTCAGGCAAGAAGTACTTCAGTTTTCTACGGCGCTCATAGTAGATCCAGTCCGGGGTGGGGACTTCATTGAGATTTGGATCCTGCACCACAGGAAGTATATACAGGATTGACTTTAGAGGAGGTAGTGTGTAGATTCACCAGAGTTAAACTAAGAGTTCAAACGGTTAAATTATGAGGATAGGTTGCATAAACTAGCATTGAATTTTGATAAAAGTAAAATACTGCAGATGCTGGCAATCTGAAAAAAAACAAAGTGCTGGAAATACTCAGTAGATCAGGCAGCATCAGTGGAGAGAGGAGTAGAGTTAATGTGTAAGTTCGATAAACTTTTGTTGGAACTAACAGGTAAAGGAAAGGGGGAGGGTGAAACAAACTAAAGGGGACATCTGTGTTGGGTGGGAGGTAGGGCAGATTAAATGACAATAGGGATAGTCGTTTGGAAATACAGAACCGTAGTACTGCTGAAAAAGAGAGACATTTTGTTGATACTTTTCACCTCGCACTCATCAGGACAATTCGCAAGAATACAATTGCCCATAACTTCCTCAGAGTGCCAATCAGCATCAGATTGCAACTCCATGCCCACTTACCTGTGCCAAATTTCTTATGTGCCTGTCTCACCCAACCTTCCAACATAGGCCAGGCAAAATCTAGGCAGTGCAGCTGTCTCCGAAGTCCAACACTATTGATTTGAAGGAGGTCAGGCCCCCTTTTTATGGCACTAGCTGCTGTAAAGCAGGTAAGTTTAAAAGTTCCACTGAAATTGACAGGCCAGGGAAAAGGTAAGTACCTAAGTGATTTGAGGGATGGGGGTGTTCAGAGGTCGGGTGGGGATGGGGGGACGGGGTCAGACGTTGGTGGTGGTGTGGCGGAGTCAGACATTGGGAGGGCTGAGAAGTTTGGAATTTCGGTGGGGAGTGGGTTGGACATGGGGGTTGGGGGGTTCAGGTCAGGGGGGTAAAAATTGGGCCCGTGTGGGAAGGGTGTCAGGTGAGGAGTCCCATGCAGATGGGGAATACTGTGCAGGGGGGCTGGTTAGTCAGGGGTGGAGGGAGTCCCCTGGGGGATCAGGGCTGTGGGGGAGTCCTGTGGGGGGATTGGCCTGGGTCTTTACAGTAGTTACCCAGAAGTTAGAAGAGGTTTTAATTCTTCTAACTTTTTCTGGGTAACTCTTGGTATAACTCTGGTGGAACCATCTGAAGTTTGCAATTTAAACCACATTTTCGGATGGTTCCCAGTGCAGCACTGTTGTCCAGAGGAAGTGTGCACTTCTGGGCAATTGCCATGCAAACTCTTACCTGGGAATTTCCCAGAGGGATTCCCCAATGCATCTTTGGAGTACCCCCCAAATTCTATGCTGGGGAGCTCAGAGGTTATAGCCCAATGTAAGGGAAACCAACAAATTTATACTGTATGAGAGTGCTGGGTGGTTAGCAAGTGGACTCTGATTGATAGAGTGTTGCCATGGAGAATGCACCAGTTGATTGTGACTGACAATTAACTGCTAAGTATTGTTTAAAAATTTAAACTAATCAGCTTGACTCTGATTGGTCAAGGCATTGCCCTGAGAGATGAACTAGTGAATGGCTGTCATTTATTTAGCTGAAACAGGTGCAATGTGTGTACATGTTCTTTATGTCTGCAAAGAACAGGGCCTTGTGTATTAATATATGTAGCTTCCAGTACATGCCACACTGTGAGCTCGACTAACGATTTTTAATTAGTTGCCAGTATAACTCTTAGCACACTGAGGATTATTTAATAAATGTTGCCCAATCACTTATAATGTTGGGCACTGTGTTTTGCATTCTAGAAGCATGGTCTAGTTGGGTATGGTTTGTATCTTGCCCATTGTGAACGGTGGAAGGGACATGCTGTTTGATATGACCTGTCAGTCTTTGGTACAATGAGGATTAAAATGGTGGGTGACTGGTCACACTTGTAACTCTTTCAAGTACAAACACATTTCCATCTGTTTCAGATGAAATTAGATTGTTTCATAGTTTGCCATTGTGAGATTTGAACTCTTGATCTTGGGGTTACAAACCCAGTACCATAACCACTTAGCTATTTAGGCCAAGCCCTGGTCACACTTGTAGACTAAATAGGCACATTCTACAAAGTGCTTATCTAATCTGCATTTGGTCACCCCAATGTACTGGAGACTGCATCATGAGCAGCAAGTATGGTATATTAAATTGTTAGAAATACAAATATATTACTTTTTCACCTGGAAGGATTGTTTCTACCCCTGGACAGCAGAAAGGGAGCATGTAAAAGTGAAGTTGTTGCATCTCATACCGATGCATGGGAAAGTGTTAATGGAAGGGCAATAAGTCTTGGGGGTGATGGAAGAGTGTTCCAGGATGTCAAAAAGGAACAAGTGCCTTCAGAATGCTGAAATGGGAGGGGATTATATGGTTGGTGGCATCCCACTGGATGGTGTGAAACAGAAGTGTGGGAAATGGGATGGACACTGTTGAAAGCCTTCTGAACCACAGTGATGGCAAATCCTCAGTTGGGGAAAAGGCAGGTAGCAGGATAAACAAGAAAAGAAACACTTGCATCTGTATACAGCCCTTTATAACCTTAGGACACTGCAAAGCACTTTAGAGCCAAATAGTACTTTTAAAGTATAGTCACTGTTGTAATTTATGAAAATGCAACAGTTAATTTGTGCACAGCCAGCTCCCACTGCCATGTGATAATGACCAGAGAACTTAGTAATATTGGTGGAGGGATCAATATTGGGTAGGATGACTGGGGAGAACTATCCTGCTGCTCTTCAAAATAATGCTGGTAGATATTTAAAATAGTGCGGGAAGATGTTTAACAGCCACCTACATGATAGATATAGTATTGGTTTAACTTCTCATCCAAAAGTCAGCACCTCTCAGTACTGCCCTTGAATGTCAGCCGAGACTTTGCCCTTAAATCTCTAGAGTGCAGTTTGAGCCTAGAAGTTTTCTGACTCAGACACTCAGCACTCAGAGAATGCTACCATTGAGCCACAGCTGACACCTATAAATAATCTTAAAATTAGAACTCTTTGTGTGAAATCCGAAAACACGTTTTAACCCGAAGGGGAGTAGAAATCTGGATCTCTTGCTCCCAAAAGGACAGTGCATGCTGGGTCAATTGAAATCTGTAAAACTAAGACCAACAGATTTTTAACGGTTGAAGGTATCAAGGATACCGAGCAAAGGCAGGTAAATGGTGTTGAGATACAGATCAACCATAATCTGATTAAAAAGCAGAACGGGCCCCAGGGACAGGATGTTCTCCTCCTGTTCCTTAGATATTGTACAGTCTTGTTTAAAAAAATCCTTTTACAAAATCGAATTAAATATTTGATTGTATCAGAAACAATAATTCAACATTGTAGATGGTTTGGATTTGTATTGGAAAACGTATATCAGAATAGTAGTTAGGGATGTCATTAAGAAAACCGTAAAATGATTTCGGTGTCGAATTAGAAGACAACTGACAGGTCAAATAGGTCAGGGCGAAAATTTGATACAACATATGCTTTGGGGAAAACAGTCCTGGGAGTGATTTCAGGAAGCTCCAACCTGAGTTAAAAGCAGTCCTGGCGGTGCTGCGCTCTTGTCATTGGGTTGTTTGCACAGTTCACTTCATGGAATTTTTCTGCTCTATTATATTAGGATTGAATGGGAGGGCGGGGGTCCATTTTTTTCAGATACGCCAAAGATCGTTTCATAGAGTCTTCTCAAACCTAAGGGAATGCACAAGTGAGATAAAGTAAAATGGTCGTCAGTGGTTAGACATAAATCAGCCTTATGCAGCCGGTTGTTTCCGACTTCTGACACGGGTATATTTACCAACGAGAGTCCTGACAACATTAGTTGACTGTTTTTTAGCCTCTAAAGTCGTAAAAGGAAATGATCTTGTCAACGTGGCCCCAGGAGGATTTAATATATGCATTTAGTTCAGCCATATCACAAAACCAATTGGTGCAAATACCAAATATCAATGGATCAATTTCTCGGTGATATCTGATGTTATTGATAGAAGCAATATAGCATTCGCAAAGTCCTGCACAATTACTTCAAATCCTATGCAGGAATTAAAGATTGGCGTGACCTATATGTTATTCCTATTAATATAGGCCACTAGAATAATTTAACCCTATGAAGCCTGTAATAGTGATGCCCATCTTTAAAGTACTATTTATTTTCCATTGATCGTCTGTCTTTGTTTCTCTAAATTTCACGAATGTAACTTGAAGTGTTGGAATAGATGTGAAAAGTGCATATAATGTGTTTAGAAATTTGCAAGCGACTGGAAGGGCTGTTTTCGCGATTGTGTCATCTCATTTCACTTTGTTAAATCCATTGTAAATTAATCCTAACCTTAACCTTAATTAACTCCTCTGTCTTTGAATATTCCTTTGTGCCTAACGATCCTGACTGTGGATGGCGGTACAGTGTAAAGTGATTTTTGGATTGATTCACTTTTGTTTAAATCGTCAATTCAAAGTCATGGCAATATATTAATTTCAAAGGAAATGTGCAGTACAATCGGAATTCTATTACAACTTAACCTTTTTAATGTCACATTTTCAATGACCAGCCTGTTCTACTTTCTCTTTGTAGCTTTGTAGTTAGCTCGACAAGTAACTCGGCAAGGTATTCTCGGGCTTTAGATTTGGGCCATGGTTGTTGGTTCCCTTTTTCGCCCCCCGCACCCCCCACCCACCTCGCAATAACTAAACGTAAAGTTGAACCAAGCCCCCGACTCCAGCATCAAAAGCTTGGGGACCTGAAAACTTAAGCGAGTAGTTTTCTTTTAAATATGATTTGATAGGAAACCATTGTGTTACAATAAAGAAACTTTTGAAATTTCTAAATAGTGACAATGAAAAAGGTAATTTTTAAATTAAGACATCGGAAAGTTTTAAAATAGACGCTACCATTCTCGTCACTGTGACAATGGTATTAGAATAATCTAACCTTGTTCACTTTATGTACGTTATACTTTGTGCCATTCAAGATGAACGCTTTACTAATGCTAAGCAAATCATTCAATACTGACAGAGAAGAAAGATATGAGAGCGCAAAGTGAGTTCGGGCTTTCAATGAGCTCCATGTTGTGCAATTTTCCATTCTAGGACAGGTTTTACGTAATTCACTACCATTGGTCATGCTTACTTGCAGCTGAAGCATCTACATTTACTGGATTACTGGGATTTGCTGCTGACCCATTGGTATGGTTGTCCTCTATTGTCGTATTTTCTTTTCTTTTATCAGAAATGAATTGCAATCAAGCACTTGGGCTGGACTCAGCCCTAATGACTGTGCTAGCAAAGATCCCGTTGTTCTTTCATTTGGAATTGAAGGAAAAGGAGAATTGATTCAGCTCTCGGTGTCATTTCCCAAATAAACAATCATGGAACATATATTGTAATATTAATTCATCATTAGTACGTAAAGTTCCACTGTGCTTTGCTGCTTGATCTCTTATCCGTCTGGTTGTTTCTCTTAAATAGGAACTTGGCCAAATAATCAAAAAAAAATCCACGTGCATACCCACAACTTATTTGTAAGTACGGGCTTGGCAGTGGGTGGTGGAGGGTCGGTGAATAAGAGGATGGAGACCAAATCTTTAAATGAACTTTATTTTATCCTCAGCGCTCATCCTTTTTGTGAAACAAAATAATTCTGGCGGATAAAAGCGTATTCAAGGTGAATGGATTTGTACATATTCTCTCAATGAAAATGTCGGGTCAATAGACATTAAATCAGGTAAAAGCAAAAAACTGCGGATGCTGGAAATTCAAAACAAAAACAAAAATACCTGGAAAAACTCAGCAGGTCTGACAGCATCTGCTGAGAGGAACACAGTTAACGTTTCAGGTATCGTGTTTTCACTCTGTTGTAAATCGAGAGAATTAAACCATAGATTAAAATCAGCAGAGTAACGTGTGACAGTTCAGGATAGAATAACGAGAGCAAATGAAAGCAAGAAATGTACAAATACGAAAAAGGCGTTAATGTTAGGCACCATTGACAACATTGTACGACGAATATTTTACTTAGTCTGTCCCAGAAAGTTATTTTTTTCGCACATTGGCTTGAAGGATACCTTGAAATGATCAATTCGTTTTTTATCCTCTAAAACGTGCTTTGTGATGTTTTTAAAGAGGTGCTGACGTACTTGCTTCCATGCTATTGTGAAATCGGTATATTCTGTACTTGACCTTCGGAGCACTTCAAAAGGAATGGCGTGAATGTGTGGCAAAGGTGTAGACTTGTGTCGATCGAGAATCTGACAGTTACTCGAAATATCACATGTAAATGTACTATCATTGCTCATGCCAGGGTGATTTTTTTCTTTTGCAAACGTCTGCTTCGAACTAAATTAGAATTCAATTAAAATGTTCCCCTGTCACATCTACTCTTGAAAAATCCGTACGGATTGAAGGAATGCCAGTGCAATAAACACAGCACTGACACATCGCTGCGCAATGGTAGTCAGAATACTTTACAACATAAAGATGACCTTTTGATGTTTTTTCCTGGGTATTTTACTCATTCATATTGCTATGGTGAAAGTGGTGGAAGTATTAAGGGATCATCAGTTCGTACAAGTCATGAGCTTCATGATCTTTATTATCAACAATAACTGGAACATTAATGATTTATAATTTTAAATCGTGCACGGCCAAATCTTTTGAATTTAATGAGTGACTGGAGCGTTCTTTAAGGATTACGTCTGGAACTTCAGAACATCAGTCATGCAGAATGCCGCCTTCCACACATACACACACACAAACTACAGGACCTTTTGCTGGCCGGTAGCAATTCCACATGTTTATGATTCAGTTTTAAATGATCTAATCTATTAAAATTGCAGGAAGGGTTTCCGTATTGCGTGTGACACTACACGTGAAGCGGGATCCTCGCGCCTGCAAATATATTTAACTCTGACTAGAATGATAGCCTTTTTATTTTTCATCAGTTACGCGAGCAATTGAAAGAAAAACAGTTTTAAATTGTGTTTTAAAAGAGATTACACTAAAACGAATTCAGACAATGACATTCATGCAACTGTGGTTCAGCTGTACTTATATTCGCCCAGACCAGATCTGCTTTGCACATTGCAGCCCTCGCAAATAACCAGTCTCCAAACAAAAATAATGTCCTTAATGCACTCTAAAGTTTTCAAACAATGTTACATATTTAAAACATTAAATACAAAGCTAGGTTAAAGGGATAGGTTTGAGAGCGCAAAAAGAGCTAACCTTAAGGATTTGAAGGCATTTATTGTCAGTGACCCGTGCCGTACGTTTTACCTGATATTGTAATCGCATTTATATCGCTTTTCATCAGCAAGTTTGCAGCGTTATACGTTCGTGATTCCTATAACACTCACAACTATTACAGTGACCCATTGTTGAATTATCTGTCCAATGTCTTTACTTAACACCTATTCTTATTTCAGTTTCTCCAGTCTATTCCAATATCTTGTGTACATCGTTAAGGTACAATATTAACTTTTCATAACTGCAAGCGGAATCCAATTTTATCAAACGTCCAGGAATAATTGAGTTAGACGATTTCGAAATGGAACCGCTAATACATAAGAATTTTGTTTTTGGAACCTCTTTTTTACAAGATGTAGCTTGAATGTTGCTAACATCCTAAACTCTTTACTGTTTCAGCATGGGTACAATCTACCTGGGAGCGGGGATAGGACCGGCTTTGGATCTGGACGCCGCGTCTGCAACAAATCAGGAATTCCTGAGCACTAGAACAAACGAGAGGAAAGAGATGATCACCCTCAACGACAGGTTGGCTGCCTACATCGAGAAAGTAAGAAACGCTTCAAGCTATAATATCCGGAAGATAAATCACGACCCTAGCAGCAGTCTCCATCCCTAAGTACATCTGAGTGTAGTTAGACATGATTAACAAGTATTAATATCCAATCGTAAGTGTTATAAATTGAAAGAAAATCATCAAGCGGGGAATTCCATACCATTGAAGTGGGAATGCTTTTTACAACCTGAATTATCAGTTTAATTGTACTGAAGGTGATCGAGTCAAAATTTAAAAACAGGTGACGTTGACCTAAGCCAGCAGTGGCTGCAATCATCCTATTTGGATACAGAAACAAATCAGTTACTGTGTTTACTCTTACACACGTTTTTTAACAGAGGTGTAACATTTCCAATTCTCCAGTCCTCTGGCACCACTCCTCTATAGGCCAGTATTTCTGCAACTTCTGCCCTTAATTTCCTCAGCAACATTGGATCCATCCTATTTGGTTCTGGTGACTTATCAATTTTAAGTGCAGCCAGCCTTTCTAATACCTCCTATTCATCAATTTTTAGCCCATCCAGTATCCTTCACTATGACTTTGGCAGTGTCTTCTTCTTTATTAAAGATAGATACAAAGTGCTCATTTATTATCTCAGCCATGCCCTCTAGCCCCATGGATAAATCTCCTTTCTGGCCCCGAATAAACCCACACCTCCTCTTATGACACTTTTACTATTAATATGCCTATAGCAGACTTTTGTAAGCACTAGTCTCCTATCCTTGTCTCTCCAATTCCCTCTCTCTTATTTCCTTTTTTGTCCCCCCTCCCAACCACTTCCTCCCCCTTGACATGTGAACTTTCTATATTCCATGTAGTACTCACTGGTGCTATCAACCTGATCTCTCTCATACACTATCTCTTTTACTCTTCATCATTTTCAACTTCCAGCGAGCTCTGGCTTTGGTTCCCTAACTTCCCCCCTTGTGGGAATGTACCTCAACTGTATCTGAACCATCTCCCCATTAAATGCAGACCAATTCTGATACAGTTTTTCCCATCTTTCTTTGATTCCAGTTTACGTGGAACATGACTGAAATTGACCCTCCTCCAATTAAGTATTTTGACTGTAGATTGCTCTTTGTCCTTTTCCATAGCTAACCCAAACCTCATGATGTTATGATCACTGATCCGTAAATGTTCCCCTACTGGCACTTGATCCACTTAACTCATCTCATTTCCATCAGAAAAACCTGATACAATGTCATTGACCTTAAATGTTATCTCTGTTTCTCTCTCCACCGGTGCTGCCTGATCGACTAGGTATTTCCAGCATTTTCTGTTTTTATTCCTGAGTTATCATATCAGATTTTGGATGATATACTCCTGAAACTATGTTGTATCTGTGTGAAAGTGGAAATGCAATTGTCCCAATCACATCTTGTAATATTGATATGTATTGGATTGATCTCTTGAACTGATTGCTTTGTAATGTGCATGCGGCAGGTGAGGAATCTGGAACAGGACAACCGAATTCTGGAGACAGAGGTTGAGGCTCTGAAGAGTCGCTGCCTGCATCCACAAGGCTTGAGGGTTTTGTATGAGGAACAGCTCAGGGATCTGCGCCGGACAGCTGATCAAATGAAAGTGCAACGGGTAACACAGAAGTCAGTTCTTTGAAACAGAGAGACAATTGGTTATATAGTTTGAGGCGCACAGCACCACATCAATGTGTTGTACAGCATAATGTATACCAAATGAATTCCATTATGCTTTGATATAAAATATGTGTTCCAATTAAAATGGGAATCACTAATCTGACTGCATTAAGGTGAATTTCCGTGAGGGGTAATCCCACTCATCTACTCTGGAAAGGCTATGAAAACCTTGTAAAAGTAGCATGAACTGTGTTTTTGCAATTTTTCTGGGGTTTCCAAGGCTAAGTTGGACGAGCGGGAGAATCCCTGTGGAAATTCATCCCCTATCAATTGTTTCTTACAAGCTGTTTGAAAAGCTACTTTTTGTGCTCATCAAGGCTAGTACATCAATGAGAGCCAGATTTGAATTCAGTTCCCAGAGGTGAAAGGCCATTTTGTAAACCATAGTACTATTTTAATCCCAAAATATGTCTTTAAGCAATTTTGTTATTAATAGGAATATACCCCAATCACCTAATTTCATGCAATAGTAAATTTAAATTTAAGTTAAAAGTGCACACAGGGACCAAGCAGTGTGGGTAAGGAAAAGTTTGTGTAGATAAGACCTTAAGGCCTGAATTTTCACTCTCACGTCATGAGTGCAGAGTTGGGAAAATTCCCCACTCTGCAGACCCACCTTGGGAGAAAGTGTCCTGGATGATCTGAATTTTCATTCTGGGGTGTGTGGGTAATAAATGCAATCAGGCCTGCCACCCTCCGGAAAGAGTTTGGAGGTAGCTACAGTAACTGCCGCAAAGATGTGTGAAAGGTCCACCTCAGTGCAATGGGACTTCGTCCCAGCTGTGGAAAAAAAACAAAAAATAGCCCTCACCCCTCCACACTCTCTACACCCTAGCCATACCAACACATACCACATCATATCACCCATCTCGATGGCTCCTCATATCCTCCATGCCAACCTATTTCCCTCTACTCATCCCCATGTCTCTTCATACCCTCCATGCCAACATATGCCCCTCTACTCTCTATGGCCTTTTATAGCCCCTTTGCCAATTTAGTGTTAACTCATGCCAACCCATGCCCCCACCCTTTGCCCTGACATCCTCTATGCCAATTCACCTAGTATCCACCATAGGCAGACCTTGGGACCCATGATGAGATGAAGTAAAATAAAGTTCTAGTCTGATGCAAGCTTTATTTCTTTTAAAAACACTCTAATTAAAAACCCATTCACTACATTTACATTCCTTCCACTACATTCAAATCCTCAATCCTTTATAAAAACAAGCATTTGTATTCAGAGCTCCACATCAATGATTTTATAACCACTTGGAGCTGTCAATCAAACTGTGAACTGACAGGCTACCAACTGTGATAATGAAAGGTTGTGAAATCAGTCATGCAGAACAAATCCTATTATGATAACCCTCAGGCTAATATCAACAGACAGAATGAAATATCAAGCATTGTTTTTTAAAAAAGAACATTTATAGGCCTGGAGATTTAAATCCCTTGACAGTTCCATTGAGATTTAAATGCCTTGATAGCTTAACAGTTCCAATCAGATTGACTGTTCCAATGAGTTTATCCACTTATTACAAAGACTCATGTCTACCTTGAACAATCCCAAAGCCAAAGGGCACTTGACCTTTCTCAAAGGTGTCTCTGGACCTCTCCAAAGGGCTCTGACAGCTTTAGACCTTCTCCTGAAAAGTGTAAAGCCCACAGGTTGAAGTTTAGACACCCTAGTGGTGAAAATTGGATCTGTTTGAAGGCAGCTGTACTTCACATGTGCAGCTGCCTCCATGAATCACGTATGTGCAAATGACAACCAGCCCCCATTCCACCCCTGGTGAAAATAGTGGGTGCCGGGTTTGGGGGCGGGACTTCCAAAATCTTTGGCATCATTTGGGACATACTGGAAACCCTCCTCCAACTTTACGAAAGTTCTGGCCTAAATCTGGATTTTAAGATAACTGGGACATACATTCAACTTTGATAAATCTTCAAGTAAATTTAATACCCCAGTATATTTTTGTCAGGTCTTTCTATATTTTCTAGTAACTCTTAGGAATGATTTGCCATAAAATGAAGGGCTTGCATTTATAAAGCAACTTTCATGACATCCAAGAACACTTTACAATCAATTAGTGTAGTCACTTCTGTAGGAAATGTAGGAAAAGTAGCAGCCAATTGGTGCATAGCCAGCTGCCCCAGAAGCAACAAGATAATGACCAGATAATCTGTTTTCATGATGATGGTTGAGGGATAAATATTGGAAAGGCACCAGGGATAACTCCTCTACTCTTCCCAAGAAAAGTACGGTGGAGAAAGGGAGAGAGGAACTTAAAACAATCATGATCACTAGAGAAAAAGTATTAGGAAAACCAATGTGAGTAAAAGCTGACAAGTCCCCTGGACCTGATGGCCTGCATCCTAGAGTCTTAAAGGAAATGGCTGCATAGAAGTGGATGCACAGGTATCTTCAAAAATTCCCTAGATTCTGGAAATGTCCCAGCAGATTGGAAAGCTGTAAAATGTAACACCGCTATTCAGGAATCAAGGGAGACAGAATGCAGGAAACTAAAGGCCAGTTAGTCTAACGTCTGCCTTTGAGAATATGCTAGAATCCACTGTTAAGGAGGTAGTAGGAGGATATTTAGAAAATCATCATACCTTCAGGCAGAGCCAACATAGTTTTGTGAAAGGGAAATTGTGTTTGACAGATTTATTAGAGTTCCTAGAGGATGTAACAAGCAGATTGGATAAAAGGGAACCAGTAGCTAGAGCACATTTGGATTTCCAAAAGGCATTCAATAAAATGCTACATAAAAGGTTCTGCACAAGATAGAATTCATGATATTGGGGTGCATAGATAGAGGATCAGCTAACTAACAGGAAACAGAGAGTTGATATCAGTGGGTAATTTTCAGGTTGACAAACTGTAACTAGTGAAGTGCTGCAGGGACCTGGGGCCTCAACTATTTATGATATTTATTAATGACTTGGATGAAGGGACAGACTGTATTGTAGCCAAATTTGCAAATGACACAAAGATAGGTAGGAAAGCAAATTGTGAGGAGGATACTAAGAGTCTGTAAAGTGATGTAGATACATTAAGTGAGTGGGCAAAAAATTTGGCAGATGGAGTATAATGTACATAAATGTGAGGCTGTCCACTTTGGTGGGAAGAATAGAAAAGCAGAATACCATTTAAATGGAGAAAGCCTGCAGAATGCTGCATTACAGAGTGATCTGCATGAATTCTGCATGAATTTTAAAAATTCTTTTGCGGGTTGTGGGTATCAATGGTTAGACCAACATTTGTTGCCCATCCCTATTGCCCTTTAGAAGGTGGTGATGAGCCACCTTCTCGAACCGCTGCAGTCCATTATTTTTTATTCATTCATGGGATGTGGGCTTCGCTGGCTGGGCCAGCATTTATTGCCCATTCCTAGTTGCTCTTGAGAAAGTGGCGGTGAGCTGCCTTCTGGAACAGCTGCAGTTCATGTGGTGTAGGTACACGGTGCTATTAGGAAGGGAGTTCCAGGATTTTGACCCAGCGACAGTGAAGGAAGGGCGACATATTTCCAAGTCAGAATGGTGAATGACTTGGAGGGGAACTTCCAGGTGGTGCTGTTTCCCTTGTCCTTCAAGGTGGTAGTGGTCATGGGTTTGGAGGGTGTTGTCTTGGTGAATTCCTGCAGTACATCTTGTAGATGGTACACACTGCTGCTACTGTGCGTCGGTGGTGGAGGGAGTGAATGTTTGTGGATGTGGTGTCAATCAAGTGGGCTGCTTGGTCCTGGATGGTGGCAAGCTTCTTCAGTGTTGTGGGAGCTGCACTCATCCAGGCAAGTGGGGAATATTCCATTACGTTCTTAACTTGTGCCTTGTAGATGATGGGAAAGTCCATATGTTGTAGATACACCCACAATACTGTTAGGGAGGGAGTTCCAGGATTTTGACCTAGTCACAGTGAAAGAACGGTGATATGTTTCCAAGTCAGGATGGCGAGTTGCTTAAGGGGATCTTTCAAATGGTGGTATTCTTGTGCATCTGTTGCCCTTATTCTTCTAAGTGGTAGAGGTCACAGTTTTGGAAGGTGCTGTCGAAGGAGCATTGGTGTGTTGCTGCAGTGCATCTTGTAGATGGTACACGTTGCAGCACTGTGCATCAGTGGTGGAGGGAGTGGATGTTGAAGGTAATGGATGGGGTGCCATTCAAATAGGCTGCTTTGTCCTGCATGATGTCGAGTTTCTTGGGTGTTGTTGGAGCTGCAGTCATCCAGGCAAGTGGAGACTATTCCAGCACATGCCTGACTTGTGACTTGTAGATAGTGGACAAGCTTTGGGGAATCACTAAGTGAGTTACTCTCTGCAGAATTCCTAGCCTCTGACCTACGTTTTTAGTATTTATATGGTTATACAATTCAGTTTCTGGTCAATGGTAAACCCTAGTATGTTGATAGTGGGCGATTCAGCAATGGTAATGCCATTGAATGTCAAGGGGTGATAGTTGGATTCTCTCTTGTTGAGGATGTTCATTGCCTGGCACTTGTGTGGCATAACTGTTACTTGCCACCTATCAGCCCAAACCTAAATATTGTCCAGTCTTGCTGCAGTTGGGCATGGACTGCTTCAAAATCTGAGGAGTTGTGAATTGTGCTGAGCATTGTGCAATCATCAGCGAACATCCCCACTTCCGACCTTATGATGGAGCGAAGGTCATTGTTGAAGCAGCTGAAGATGGTTGGGCTGAGAACACTACCCTGAGGAACTTTTGCAGTGATGTCCTGGAACTGAGATAATTGATCTACAACAACCACAACCATTTTCCTTTGTGCTAGGTAGGACTCCAACCAGTGCAGATCTTCCCCCTGATTCCCATTGACTCCAGTTTTGCTAGAGCTCCTTGATGCCACACTCAGTCAAATGCTATCTTGATGTTAAGGGCAGTCACTCTCATTTCACTTCTTGAGTTCAGCTCTTTTGTCCATGTTTGGACCCAGTCTGTAATGAGGTCAGGAGCTGAGTGGAACTGACAGAACACCAACTGAGTGTCTGTGAGCAGGTTGTTGGTGTGTAAGTGCCACTTGATAGGACTGTCTACGAACCTTTCTTTTCACTTTGATGATTGAGAGTAGACCGATGAGATGGTAATTGGCTCATTTGGATTTGTCCTGTTTGTTGTGGACAGGAGAAACCGGGGCAATATTCCTGGTTAAATGTCAGTGCTGTAACTATACCGGAACAGCTTGGCTAGGGGAGTAGCAAGTTCTGGAGCACAAGTCTTCAGTACTATTGCCGAAATATTGTCAGAGCCCGTAGTCTTTGCAGTATCCAGTGCCTTCAGCATTTCTTGATATCACGTGGAGTGAATCAAATTGGCTGAAGACTGTCATCTGTGATGCTGGGGACCTCAGGAGGCTGAGCTGGATTATCCACTTGTCACTTCTGGTTGAAGGTTGTAGCAAATGCTCCAGCCTTATCTTTAGCACTGATGGGCTCGGCTCCCCCATCATTGAGGATGGAAATATTTGTGGAACCTCTCCTCCAATAAGTTGTTTAATTATCCACCACCATTCATGATTGAATGTGGCAGGACTGCAGTGCTAAGGTCTGATCCATTGGCATTGGGATTGCTTAGATTTGGCTATCACATGCTGCTTTCACTGTTTGGCATGAACCACAAGTTAGCATGCAGCTGCAGCAAGTAATTAGAAAGGCAACTGGAATGTTGGTATTTATTGCCAGGAGGATGGAATATATAAGTAAGGAATTCTTGCTACAACTGTACAGGGCAGGATATACTTACATTAGAAGCAGTTCAGAGAAGGTTCACAAGACTGATTCCTGAGATGGCTAGATAATCTGTTGTCTTATGATGAAAGATTGAGCTGGCTAGGCCTAAACTCATTTGAGTTTAGCAGAAGGAAAGGTGATCTTATTGAAACATATAGGATTCTGAGGGGGCTTGACAAGGTAGGTTCTGAGAGGATATTTCCTGTCATGGGGGAATCTAGAATTAGGAGGCACAGTTTAAAGATATGGGTCTCCCAAATAAGACAGAGAATAGGAGGAATTTCTTCTGTTAATGTATTGTCAGTCTTTGAAATTCTGCACCCCAGAGACCAGTGGAGGCTGGATCATTGAAAGATTCAAGTACCAACCTACTTCTGTCATCTGTATGCATATTGCTGTGTCAGTAGCAGAGCCTATAGAGTAAAGAAGACCTGCTTTCCTGGGCTTCCTTATTACTGCTGGTCCTACTGGCACTAGTAGATCTATTGCTCAAACATGTGTGTTTCAGTAATTATGCCATATTTTGTTACAAGGTCATCACACATAGACGTCTTTGTAGTGACATCAGTAGCCTGCACATAGGTGCTACTCAAATGTAATTGCTGGTCTGTACATGTATGGGGGATCAGGCTCCCATATTGCAGCCAACTCATAGAAATGTGCGACAGTTTAGTTGACTCACTCTCCTGAGATTCAGGACTGCTATGGAAAAGCAATTAGATAATAGTTATGATACCTTTGCCATGCAAATTAATTCTATGGCATTTTAGTTAAGTATAAATAAGTACTAATTTGGTGCAGGAATAGCCCCAGTTAACCTTGTACTTAATTTGGGCAACAGAATTACTTATTTAGTATATCATCTGTGCATTTAACTATTTCAAAGAAGAGTCTATGATAATAGAAGTAGCAACTCTACTTAGAAAAAACACAGATTATCTAGTCATTATCTAATTGTTGTTTGTGGGGTGTTGGTGTGTGAAAATTTGCTCCCACATTGGCACACACAATGGCAGTGGCTACATTTAAAAAATAATTCATTAGCTTGAGTTGCTATCTCAATGCACTTGCTTCCTTTTCAATAGGGAATGCTAATTACGGAATTTGCTGAAGAATGCAAAATAGACTGTGTCATCATTGGTGATGAGATAATGAGGCAGAATGTCTTTTACATTACTGCCTAAAAACAAATAATCCTGGGCTGGAGAATGGAGAAAAATTGAGCGAGCAGCCTTCTGTCACATCTCTCTACATGAAACTGGTTGCCTACATTTTCCTCCACCTTCTCTGCTGCCAGTTGCAGTTGCCCACTCATTGAAGAGAGGAAGTCACAGCATTGTCCACTTTCTAATTTCCTTCATTTTTTGCTCTAGTTTACCCCAAGGTAACAGTGCTGGAATTGAAACAAATGTTATCAAAAGCAGCAGCAGTAGCAAGATCATTTGAAGGGTTCTGGTCTTTTTCTAGAATGGGAAGATTTATAATGATAAGAAAATGGGGCTTCAGATATGTAATTTAATTTATATGTTCAGCTACTCAAATGTAAAGAATACAGAACTGTTATGACATAGAAGGAGGCCATTCAGCCCATTGTGTCTGCACTGATTCTTCAAATGAACATTATGACTTAGTGCCATTTTCCTGCCTTTTTCCTGTAACCCTGCGTATTCTTTCTATTTAAATAATCACCTAATGCCCGCTTGAAAAGCTCGATTGAGGACTCTGGTCTTTTATACTCCTTCAGCAAGGGTTACACTGAAGCTGCAGAGAATTTTCCTCAAGTTGTAGTAGACTTCCAATGCAGAGCATTGATACTGTCGGGAGCTTTTCAATTAATTGTTCTCAAGGGTCATACGCAATCAGACAGGCACCTCAGGTGGTAATCCCATTCTTAAGGAAAATCCAACCCCCAAGTTCCATCTTTTTTCTTCTTAAGCTGTCCTACAACATAAAAGGATGACTTGCTTCCACTCCAGTTTGAAGGGTTCTGAGATGGCTGATAAGTCCAATGGACAGTCTGCAGACTCTGCCACATATGGGGCAGGTGGGCTTGAAGGGTTGGGTTGACGAGTTGTTTGGAGGTTTGTGCACTTTCTCCACTGCCTTAACTTTGCTTCTGCATGTTCCAGATGAAATCTTTCAATGTGTTTGGTGCCTTCCCAAATGAACTTTCTCCAATTTGATTGGTCACAGACCAGGGACTCCCACGTGTCAGCAGATAAGTTTGATTGTTTTATGGATGTTTTGAGGACATCCCCTGGGAGTTTCCTGCTGTGACCGATTTCCGAGTAGAACAGTTGCTTCCAGAGTCCAGTGTTAGGCATGTGAACCAACCTCCAAAGAATGATAATGTTAAAGGTACAGACCTCCCTAGAAATCTGCAGTTTGTTGAGGTGTACCGCAATAAGATGTTGGTGTGTCTTAACAAGTAATGTCTAAGTGTATTATGTTAGCTTAGTTGGAAGAAGACATTTTGATCTATTGTTGAATGAATACTCAGTGGTTTCATCAATAGAAATATGACATATATTTAGTAGTCACTTTCTAAAAGTAGTTTAAGAATTATTTATTAGGGCATTTTGTGGGATAGAATATTATGTTGCACTGTTTCCGTGGAATGTATCATTGCTGAACTATGAAAATTGAAAACGAGGTAAAAATTAAATCTTATTCTATACTCATAAGGATATGGCAGTTGCTGCAAGGGATGCTACAACTGGCCAACTGGAGACAATGAAGATCAAATATGAGGAAACTGTTGTGGCTCGGAAGAAGGCAGAAGATGAAATTGAAGCTTTCCGCCCAGTAAGTAAACTGCTTGCTATCTGTCTCCCTACCTGTCTGTTGGTCTAGTATTTATTTCATGTCTGTATTTTTCACTGTTTGCTTACCTTTTTGCTTCAAAAAGACTCAATATTAATACACGTGGTAATAAATATTCTTATAGGAAACATTGGGGCTGATTTTCTGTGAAACTTCTCTCACTCGTCAGCCGTAACTTCAGTGGAAAAGCTTCATGTTATTTTTCTGGGGTTTCCACAGCTCTTCCATCAAGGTTACAGTAGATGAATGAGAACTCCATTTAAATTAATCTCTACTATAATTATATAAATCAATGGCAACATACATACTGATAGTTTTTCTTCTTTCATTCCTATTGTCTCCATTAGTAAGTAACAGGATTTATAATCACTTTAGGATGTAGATGCTGCCACAGCAGCACGAATGGACCTTGAAAAGCAGCTGCAGAATCTTGAAGTTGAACTAGAATTCCTCCAGAGAGTGCACAAAGAGGTATAGTTTCATATTCAACATAACATAAATCTGATTTTAAGTTACACATTCGTGCCAATTTTGTGATTTCCAGTTACAAGGGAGGAAGACCCTAAAAAGCAAATACAAAATTAGAGATTGAATTAATGGAGGATGCCATGTACAGTAATAATATTGGTCAGCTCAGCTGTTTCAGTTCTCCAAAAATATAATATGAATGTATATACAGAAAGAAACACTTGTGTATGAATAGGCAGATGTGGGCATATAAAAACTTTGTGTTATGTTTTAATGAACTATTTGAACAGTTAAACATATCACATTGACAATGACTGCATTAAAAAGTTGTTAAAAAAACTTCCTATGCCGATAATTTATCATAGAGCAAATTATAGAGACTGTAAGTGACAAAATATTGCTAAAGAATTGTTGTTTTTCTCCATACCATTCTACTTATGCTGCATGCAGTTATTTACTTGAATTATCTTATTTCTTTATGCAATTATCATTATATATGTTATTTCTCTTAAATAGGAAATTGAGGAACTAATGAAACAGATCTATAGTATTACTGCCAGCGTTGATGTGACATACACTATTCCAGACCTGGCTGCTGCACTCAGGGATATTCAACTTCAGTACGAAGACATATCAGCAAAGAATCTGCAGGTGAGATGGTAAAGAAAGTGAGATGTTGCCCACACCCTGCATACCTCATGTGTCCTACATGCAGTATTTGTATGAGACTTAGTGAACATATACACTGGAACACCATTTTAACACATAGGATGATTTCATCTTAAGGTATAAATCAGTTCTGATTTAGCTTTCACTGCTTTAAGACCTGCTTGAATATCAAGTGCTAATTTCTTTGGTCTAAAAAGGAAAAAAAGACTTACATTTTATATGGCACCTTTCATTGCCACAGGACATCCTAAAGCATTTTACAGCAATAGAAGTTCTTTTGAAGTGTAGTCACTGTTGTAATGTTGAAATTGGGGCAGCCAATTTGTGCACAGCAAGGTCTGACAAACAGTAATGTGGCAATGACTAGATAATTTGTATTAGTGAGGTTGATTGAGGCATGAAAAAAAGAAAGACTTGCATTTATCTAGCGCTGGTCATTAAAAAGTGGAAGGTTAACATGAAAAGAAAGGGACCCCGTGGTGCAGGTATAAATGTGCAGACTACTGACAGCAGCGTCCTGCACCCAACTTTCTCTTTGATTGTTTTGAAGTTGGGTGCTGCTGACGAGGAGTTCGCAAGGAAAATTTTCCTCTGTACTATTTCACAGCACCATCCCATATGTCAACACTGTAGTGGTCCTGCAAGAAAGTGAAGACAATTTCAGGTTACAGCTGATCATTATTGTCCCTCCACATCTGCAGGTGGTATACTGCATTGTAACTGCAGTTGACCCGGCAGCAGCTGGCACAGGTCAGCATCTGCCCATTCAGATACTGAGAAGGCAAATTCCCTCGCCATTCCCAGATAAATTTGCTAGGGCATATAAAAATGCTTGGTGGCATCTTGACAAGTGTGGCCAAATATCCTATGCTGATCCAATTAGGGACCAAAAACGGGATTTAGCATGGAGGCAGAGGGCATGGCTGAGATTCTGTACGAGCGCTTTACATCTGGTTTTACCAACTGTTTTTATGGACTGCAGCAGTTCAAGAAGGCAGCTTACCACCACCATCTCAAGGGCAATTAGAGATGGGCAATAAATGTTGGCATAACCAGCACATCCACATCCCATGAATGAATTTAAAATAAAACCAAGGAAGGTGATGTTGCCAGCATCCTGGTGGAAGCTAGAGGAAGCAATTGAGACATGGGATGAGCTACAAATTTAAAAAGTGGGGGTATTAGAAAGGCTATACTTACAGTTGATGAGTCACCAGGACTGGATGAGGGAAGTAAGGATGGAAATTGCAGAAACACTGGCAGTAATCTTCCAATCCTTTTTTAGATACATGGGTGGTACTAGAGGACTGGAGAATTGCAATTGTTACATCCTTGTTCAAAAAAGGGAGTACGGATAAGCACAGCAACTGCAGGCCAGTCAGTTTAACCTTGATGGTGGAAGAGCTTTCAGAACTGATAATCTAAGACAAAATTAAAAGTCAGTTGGACAAATGTAGATTAATTAAGAAAAGCCAGCATGGATTTGTTAAAGGTGTTTATTATGTAAAGGACTAACTTGATTGAACTTTTTGATGAGGTAATAGAGAGGGTAGGTGAAGGCAATGTGGTTGATGTGATGTATGTGGATGTCCAAAAAGCATTTGATAAATTAACACATAACATGCTTGTCAGCAATGTCAAAGCTAAGGAATAAAACAGACAGTGGCATTATCGATACAAAGTTGACTGAGTGACAGAAAACAGAGCAGTGGTGAGCAGTTGTTTTTCATACAAGAGGAAGATATACTTGGGTTCCACAGGGAAAATGTTTTTTCTGATATTTATTAATATCCTAGACTTGAGTATGCAGTTCACAATTTCAAAATTTGCTGATGACACCAAACATATGAGCAGCATAGTGATAAACTTTAAGAGGACACAGAGGCTGAAGTTATGGGCAGACACGTGGCAGTTGAAATTTAATGCAGAGAAGTGATGTGAAGTGATACATTTTGGTAGGAAGAATGAAGGGAGGCAATGTAAAATAAAGGATACAATACCAAAAAGGATCCAGAAGCAAAGGGACCTCAGGATATATGTGCACAAATTCTTGATGATGGCAGAGCAGATTGAGAAAGTGGTTAAAAAGGCATACAGGTTCCTAAGCTTTATAAATAGAGGCACAGCGTACAAAGGCAAGGAAATTTTGTGAACAAATCAAACAAATGTTCGGCCTCAACTGCACCAATGTATCCAATTCTGGGCACCACACATTAGGGAAGATGTAAAAGCACTGGAGAGGGTTCAGGAAAGTTTTATGAGAATGGTTCCAGGGATGAAGCACTCGAGTTATGTGGATATATTGGAGAAGCTGGGTTGTTCTCCTTGGAGAAGAGAAGGTCTGGAAGAGATTTGATAGAGGTGTTTGAAATCATGAGGGGTCTGTGCTGGGTATATTGAGAGAAACTGTTCCTGTTGGTGGAACCAGAGGGCACTGATTTAATGTGATTGGCAAAAGAACCAAAGGCGACATTAAGAAAATATTTTAAATGCGGCAAATGGATAGGATTTAGAATTCACTGCATGAGAATCTACTGGAGGCAGATTCGATTGTGGCTTTTAAAAGGGAATTGAATAAATATCTGAAGAGAAAAATCTTGCTGCTGGGGAAGTGGGGTGGGAATGGGACTAAAATAAAAGCAAAATACTGCAGATGCTGTAAACTTGAAACAAAAACAGAAAATGCTGGGAAAAACTCAGCAGGTCTGACAGTATCTGTGGAGAGCGAAACAGACTTAACGTTTCGAGTCCGTATGACCCTTCTTCAGAGCTAAAGAGAAGTAGAAATGTGATGAGCTTTATACTGTTTAAGGGGGGGTGGAGCAGGTGAAGCTAGATAGAAGGCCAGTTCAACAACTTCAAACCATGAACTGTCTCCTCTATCTTCACCCCCTTTTTTAAATCCCTTTTTTCTAAATTAATTTTTTATTTTTTATCCACTTATTTGTATTCATTTATTTATGTTTTATCCCTTTTATATCCCCCCTTTTATCCAATTTTCTATCCTTTTCTCTCCACCACTGCCCTCTCCCCCACCGCACCTCCCAAAGGGCCATTTGTTACTTGTTCATGTTGTTCTTTCCAGAGTGCTTACCCATGTTCTGCTATTATCACATTCTGCTTTCTTACTTTTATGCCACTATCAGCACCTTTTTTAGCCCTTACCACTATCATTAACATTCCCTTTGTCCTTTTGTTCATGACATCTTTGTCAATCTCTCCTTTGTCTCCACCTATAGCTGGCCATCTGTCCACCTTCACCTGTTCCATCCCCCTTAAACAGTATATATTTCATCACATTTCTACTTCTCTTTAACGCTGAGGAAGGGTTATACGGACTCAAAACATTAACTCTGTTTCTCTCTCCAAAGATGCTGTCAGACCTGCTGAATTTTTCCAACATTTTATGTTTTTGTTTGGTGTGGGAGTGGGACTAGCTGAGTTGTTCTTGCAGAGAGCTGGCATGGACATGACGGGTCAAATTACGGCCTCTGCTTTAACCATTCTACAATTCAGTGACTTTAGCATGCCTTTTTTATGTAGTACCATGATATGCTGTGACTAGAGTGACTCTGAAGAAGTTTCCAACAGAATCATCAGCCAGGTATTCACATCACATTATAACGGCACTGAGGACTTGCTGGTCCTTTAGCAAGCAGAGCCTCCACCAACATCTGCCAAAGTGAGGAATACTGCTGCTTTCTACAGATGTGGAGCTGCGGGTGGCAGTAACATGGAGCAAAGTAGTCTTCCTGACTTTCCTAGCATCGCTCCATAAGGTGTCCTCATTCTTCAATTGTTTCAGTTCAGACAATCCTTAGTGGCAAATCCTGCAACGCTAATAAAGGCTGCGTGCCTCTACAGTTAGCACTCTGCAACTTTGCATCAAAAATATTTTGTTCAAATCTTATTCTATGATTTTGTGTCATAAGTTTATCGTACAGTAGGTGACCATACTAGGTAGGTACCATCGTACCTGCGCTGGCTCATTTTGTCCCATTCCTCACACGGTTTAATTGTTTTTTTTTCAAATGTTGATCACATCCCTTTTAGAAGTTATAATGGATTCTGCTTTTATCACTATTTCTGATGTGTATTCCATGTGTTAATAATCCAAAGCATAATTTTTTGTCCTGCCCTTCCTGTTCATTCGTTCATGATCCTATCTTTATGTACTGAGGATATATTCTAGGCTGACTCACTCCTGAAATACTGAGAGGGTGCAGTATTGTTAGAGATACCATCTTTTGACAAGGTGTTAAATCGAAATCCACTTTTTTGTTTAGGTGCATACAATACATCTCATGGGGCTGAATTTTCTGGCTGGTGGGGAGGGGTCTGAGTGGGAGTGGGCAAGGGCAGGCATGGACCCAATTGCCGCCCATGACTGGGTCCGTGCCACCATTTTACGTGGGCAGGCCAATTAAGGCCCGCCCAGCGTGAATCGCTGCTCCCGAGGACAGTGAGTGGCGGCGGGACTACAATGATCGCCGGGTCCAATGGCGACCTGGCAGCTTGTTTTTAATAAGTTGCTGCAGCCTTTCCAAGGTTGTGAATCATGGCCTGTGGAAGGGTTTCCCAGAGCGCTGCTGGCGAACAGGCCAGGCAGGAGGGTAGGGCGGGGGGGGCACTGTGCCAATCGTTTTTCCGATGATTGCCTTGCTGCCCTCCTCGAAGAGGTGGCAGCACGGTGGGAGGTCCTCATACCTCAGGATGGGAGGAGGAGGCTCCCCAACATGACCAAATGTGCCTGAAAGGAGGCAGTGGAGGTGGTGAGCCCCTGTTACGTGGTGCGGTGCACCCGGATCCAGTGTCACAAGTGCTTCAATGACCTGTTGCGCTCAGGAAGGGTGAGTACCATGTTGGCATTGGTCACTTAACCAGTAAGCTTTCCCTGGTCACCCCCCCCCACCCCCCAACAAACAAGTCTGAGTGTAGAGACTGCATTGAATCATTGATGGCATGTGTCCTTTGGTGGGTGGGCCAGCAGATATTGCCCACGCCAAGGTCACCCTGAGAGGGTGTTGAAGAGATGGGTTCTGTCCCTGCAGCATGTAGCGCATTGAAACCCATATGACTGTTTTGGGGGCAATCTGGAGGAGCTGCACCCAGGCGCAGAGCTGGAACTCCAGGACATGTCAAAATCAGGGTGCTGGCATGCTCGGAGGGGAGCTTCAAGGTGGCATGGCACCAATCGCTCCAGGTGTTTGCGCCTCCTTGCTATGGAAGGCTGGACCATGTGGCTCCTAATGTGATGTAGGCAGGATTTGGCCAAGGGGGTTGGGGGGTGTGGGGACAGGCCTAGCATCTTTGTGTAAATGTTCGGCAGCGGGGTGAGGTGGCACTGGAGCCCTGCAATGTCCCACTATGGTTGGAGTGGGCCATCCGTGAAGAGAGCCAAGGTATAAGTAGCACTAATCAATGCTCTTCTCTCCTTTTCAGGAGAAGAATGCACATAATACAGCCAAGCGGGTGAGGACTGGTGGTAGGCCGGCTCAGTTAATGATTCTCAGCGGCTTCGAGCAGGAGGCCCTAGATTTGGAAAGGCGCCATGTGCCCAGGTCCACCGGTGTCGGTGAGGCTGGGATGCCACGGGCAAGTATGTTTGTCCAGCAGTGAGGTCAGCATCGTTCTCCCAACAGCCACGGCAGTGTTGAATGTTCAGTGATTGAAGTTTGCAACATGGCTTGACCATTGCTTATGGAAGGATGAGCGCATAATGATCCGGGGACAGGGATACTCATTGATATTGTCTCCATGTTAACTAATCAAATGTTCTTGTTCTTCCTTTCAGCATCAGCAGAGCAGGCACCAGTGCAGATACTAGCACCTTAGCGGGAATTAGAACATCGGCTAGTGTCCCGGGCACAACAGTGAGGGCACTTCACAGTCATTGAAGGAGCTGCCCATGGCGCCAGCAATCAGAGAACTGCAGGGGAGCAGGCACATGCTCAGTTGGTGCCTGATTATGTGCCTTTGGAGTCGTCTGCGACGCAGCAAGCGGAGGAAATGCTGCCGGGTGTGTGGGGCATCTGGGGGAGATACATGAGGCTATGCTTGGCTTGGTGTCCATGGTGGAGGAGTCTACGTGGACTATCGCTGAAGCAATGAGCCTCATGGCCGAGCGCCAAGCGTCATCAATGGAGAGATTGGCGATTCTCGTGGAGAGGCTCCTCCAGGAGACCAATCAGGGCTTCCTGGGGATGCGCTTGCACCAGCAAGCCCTCACATCGGCATTGACCTCAGCTGGTCAGTGCCAGTGTGGGAGATGGTCTGGGCACCAAGTTTCCCAGCTGGGTGCCAATCCATCCACGGTGAGCAGGGAGGTATGAAGCGACCTCACGTTGGCGCAATAGCTGCCTGTCATCTCTGCGGGCTCCTTTAAGGGTGCTCCGGATGAGTGTGGGAGCTCCTCTGCCCCTCTGCCAATGACCGTTCCATCTGGTGAGGCTGCGATGACTGGGGAGATGCCAGCTGTGGATCTGGCAGGTCCCTCCCAGGCAGGGCCAGCATAAGCTCCATGGGCCAGAGGACAACTGCCAAGGTCATCGAGGCCAACAGGACAGCAGAGTGAGCAGGCTGTCTCAGATGCCACTCCCAGCGAAGGGTCAACACCAAGATTTAGCACCCGAAAACATAAACATAAGGCACCTTAGACACACCACGGGTTTATCACTGGTGCTTTCGTGTTGGCCCGCAATGAGGTCTTTATGAGTTGATGTGGTTTTTAACACCTTTGTCATTTTGTTTCATTAAATTTCTTTGGTTGCAATATTAAATTCAAACATGTCACCATGGCTGAGGTTGCCTCTTTTGTTCTGCAGGTGGACAGTTTCCAATAATGTAACGAGTGTTTTGTGGGACATTCAGCTTTATTAACAAGGACCTTACTTAATGTTCCTAACCAGGCGGATTTTGCACTTAGGTCTCGAATGGAGCCTGCAGCCCAGGTTTGTCCTGGAGGTCCATATGTGGTGTGCTAGCTGAAGGTTCATTGAATTAAAGCCTCCCGGATGTCCCTATCTCCCTGGTGTATGCCCGGGTCAGTGTCTATCCACTCAGCATTTCCCTGTGTGTGCTCATCCTCGGACTCACTGCTGGACTCATCGTGTGTAGCCGCAGCCAATGCGTCTACAGCTTCATCATCCATAGCATCCCCCACTTTCCAGCGCAAGATTGTGGAAAGTGCAGCATGCAACCACTATCAGGGACACATGATCTGGGGGATACTGGAATGCACCCCGGGAGCAGTCCAGGCATTGGAAGTGCAACTTGAGAAGACTGATGGTTCTCTCCACCACAGCCTTTGTGGAGGCGTGGCACTTATTGTACCGCTGCTCAGCTTTTGTTCTTGGATGGCAGAGAGGCGTCATGAGGAGATAGCCCTTGTCACCCAGCAGCCAACCATCCAGCCAAGCCAGAGCACTGAAGAGCCCTGGCACCTGGGAGTGTCTGAGGATGTAGGCGTTGTGGGAGCTGCCTGGATACCTTGCATAAACTTATAGAATCTGCATCCTGTGATCGCACACTATTTGACAGAGCACACTCGTGACCCTACTGAGCCCTCTTATCCTGCCCGTGGATGAGCTTTATACAAATGTGCCCTACCCGCCTGCCCGTTGTGCCCGTGCACCAACCCGAAGAATGCACGCGCGCCAAAAAACTCACACTCGATTGGCGCCTCAAGGGCCTTAAGTAGCCCGTTAATTAATGGCGGGCGCGCATTGGAGAGCATTGCAAGCCCAATCAATGAAATATCGTGATGGCGTTTGGTGACGTCAAGATGCTCGCTCACCACGTGTTATTTTACGCGCATGTGTGCGGGGCCCGCCCCTGCATGCCAACGGGGAAATTTTGCCCATGGTCTTATTTGCAGAGGTACAGGTAGATTCTCTGGTCATGGGCAATCTTTTCCCTCGCCTAACATCACCCGAACAGATTGATCAATCCTTTATCCCATTGCTATATATTGCATCTTTAATGTGTGTAAATTGACTGCCATATTGGCCTACACAAGAACATGCACTGTTCTTCCAATTTATTCATTCCATATGAAGCACAATCTACTTTTCAGGAAATGTGATAAGGGGCTGTATAAACGCAAGTCTTCTAATTTAATTTGCTTTTTGTAATTAAAAGTCACAAACCTTTTTATGTTGGTATATTGAAAATCAGCTCTTTTCATTTGCAAGTAAATATAGTGCTGGTACAGCATAGGGGAATAGCTAATCTCTGAATATGTGGTTAAATGAATAATATGCTTGATCTTGTTCTGACACAATATTTAGAGTCTGAGGTAAGGATGTTTATTAGAACATCTCTAATTGTGGCAACATGTTAACCACAAGGTTGTACAAGAGAGAACAAGATCATGAGACATTGCATCACTTCCTGTGATGATTTATACTGTCTAATTAGCATATCGCACAGATAGAATTAACCTCTTACACCACATCCCTCCCAAAGTCTCTGACTCTCCACATGATACTACATCTCCCCCTCATGTCTCTGACTTCGATTTCTTTTTATAGGGAATTTTTATAACTGCTGAGGCAATTTCACTAGTCTACCTGAATGGCTCCTCAGCTCTTTTGTTGGAGATTGGGGATTTGAGTCCTCTGGCTTTGCTGGGCAGGAGGAAAATTTGTAGATGACTCCAGTTCACCAATCTGGATCTCCCAATGAATGCAGCATCTCTTATCTGTTTAGTTGGGTAGACTGCTTTAATTGCGTAGAGGGTTGCTTCTGTGTGGAAACTAGTGCATGTCTATTCCGTCTCACTGTACCATTATCTGTTTGGATGAGGGAGAACAATGGATGTGGCCTGTTCAACCACTTGCCCATAATGAGCTTGGTCCCGGATCCAAATTGACTCTTCTGATTGAAGGTCTGGCAGGTTGCATGCTTTGTGATATTTGTCATAGTTCCACATTTGGCTGGAACAATATTCATCCTCTTTCCCCTTCACCTTGCCCAAGTTATCAGTTTGTACACAAGGCATGATTGTGTGTGGGAGAACAGGAAGTTGAGTTCTCCGTGTTCTTCCTATTAGGAGTTCACATGGTGCTACTCCATTTTGAGGTGGAGTTGAATGATAGCTCAGAAGCACAAGTTGGAGTTCATTGTTTTTCTTCAGCAATGCTTTCACTATATGCACTCCTCTTTCAGCTTCACTATTGGTTTGAGAATATCTTGGTGAACTGGTAGGATGGTCAAATCCATACAATGCTGTGAACTCTTTAATATATACTGCCGTCCATTGTTTGAGATTACAATGTCTGGGATTCCATGCGTTGCCAATGGCTCCTTCAGTGATGTAATCACTACTTCAGAAGTGGGGCCCTGCAGTTACTTGACTGTGTAGGTTACGTGATCAAGAACATTCTACCTCTGTGTTCAAAGAGGTCCATCCCAAAATGTTCCCATGGTCTTGATAGAAAGGATGCTAATGTCAACAGTTCTCTCATCTCCTGACAATGAATAGCACAAGTAATACAGTTTGATATCATCTCTTCCATTGATTTTGAAAGACCTGGCCACCAAACCGAACATGTTCTTCTGGCTCGACCCCTTGTGATTCCCAAATGTCCTTGGCGCAATCGTTGTCATATGTTGAGTCTCAGAACTCATGGAATGACAAATCTCTCATCATAAGATGAGTTAAACTATCAACTAAACGAAGGTGTACTGGCTGAGGATGTGACTGTGCGGCATGTATCCTGGCCATCTTTTGACACAGCACTCTCTGACCTGAGCACATTCTTCATCAGATTTCTGTGCATCTCTGATTTCATTTAGTCATTGAGTTGTTGCTGGTTGTGTTGTGGTTGTTCAACAATTGCTTCATTACCTTGTTCAGGTCTTGCCACTGGGATATGGGACAAAATAACTGCTGTGGTTTGCTGCTTTCCCAAAACAAACTATATCTATGTGTCAAACCTCATCATCCTCAGTCTGAACCAATGTACTCTTGGAAGTATTTTTGCTAATTCCTTAGAATTTAAGAGTGCCACTAAGGGTTTGTGGTCTGACACTACTTGAAGTGGAGACCAAGAACATAATCTGCAAACTTTTCACAAACACATGTAGCAGCTAATGCTTCTTACTCTATAATTGTACATCTCTGTTCAGTATCAGTGTATGGGATACTTAGTAAACTGGTCTACACTTTCCATCTGTCTGTATCTGAAAGAGTACTGCTCCCAACTGTGTAGGAGATGTATCTCCAGAAATGATGGTGGGTATCTCTGGGTCACAGTGAGCTAAAATATCAAGTGATATAAGCATCCCTATGATTTTCTCAAAAGGCTTGAGTTGTGACCTCACAGCACCATGAGTTGACTTGTAACAGTTGATATAATGGCTCATTGACAATAGCTAGGTTGGGCAAGAACCTTCTACTGGTTTACCATATGCATGAATCTCTGGAGCTCAGTCATGTGGTGAGGAACTGGAAACTTCTTCGGTCACTCTTGTCCTCTCTGGGTCAACTTTGACACTGGCTGCAACCATAATATGCCCAAGGAATTTAACAATCGGCTGCAAGAATTTGCATTTGTTGTTGACTGTAAGTCCTGCATCCTGGAGGCATTTTAGCACACTTTCCACCCTCGTTTCATGCTCCATCTGAGTGGATCCAAGGATCAGAACATCATTCATGTGACATACAACTCCATCCAGTCTTTCTAAGATACTTGACATTGTCCTCTGGAAGATTTATGGCGCTGACATGATGCCAGTAATCTGTTGAAACAAAATATCCCAGACAGTGTAATGAAGGTTGTGAGCAACTTAGACTATTCCTTGAGGATAGCTGCCAAAAAACACTATTTGCATCTAGCTTCATGAAGATTTTTTTTTTATTCATTTACAAGATGTGGGCTTCGCTGTCTGGGCCAGCATTTATTGCCCATCCCTAGTTGCCCTTGAGAAGGTGGTGATGAGCTACCTTCTTGAACCAGTGCAGTCCATGTGTTGTAGGTACACCCACAGTGCTGTTAGGAAGGGAGTTCCAGGATTTTGACCCAGCGACAGTGAAGAAATGGCAATATATTTCCAAGTCAGGATGGTGAGTGACTTGGAAAGGAATCTCCAGATGGTGGTGTTCCCTTCAACCTGCTGCCCTTGTCCTTCTAGGTGGTATTGGTCATGGGTTTAGAGGGTGCTGTCTAAGGAGCCTTGGTGAACTCCTGCAGTGCATCTTGCAGATGGTACACACTGCTACTGTGCGTCGGTGGTGGAGGGAGTGAATGTTTGTGGATGTGGTGCCAATCAAGCAGGCTGCTTTGCCCTGGACGGTGTCCAGCTTCTTGAGTGTTGTGGGAGCTGCATTCATCCAGGTAGGTGGGGAGTATTCCATTACACTCTTGACTTGTGCCGTGTAGATGGTGGACAGGCTTTGGAGGGTCAGGAGGTGAGTTACTTGTCGCACGATTCCTAGCCTCTGACCTGCTCTTGTAGCCACAGTATTGATAAGGCTAGTCCAGTTCAGTTTCTGGTCAATTGGTCAATTGTAACCCCAAGGATGTTGATAGTGGGGGATTCAGTGATGGTAATGCCACTTAAAAATAAAGGGCCGATAGTTGGATTCTCACTTGTTGGAAATGGTCATTGCCTGGCACTTGTGTGGTACGAATGTTACTTGCCACTTGTCAGCCCAAGCCTGGAAATTGTCCAAGTCCTGCTGCATTTGGACATGGACTGCTTCAGTATCAGAGGAGTCGTGAATGGTGCTGAACATCGTGCAATCATCAGTGAACATCCCCACTTCTGACCTTATGATGGAAGGAAGGTCATTGATGAAGCAGTTGAAGATGGTTGGGCCGAGGACACTACCCTGAGGAACTCCTGCGGTGATGTCCTGGAGCTGAGAGGACTGACCTCCAACAACCACAACCATTTTCCTTTGTGCTAGGCATAACTCCAACCAGTGGAGAGTTTTCCCCCGATTCCCACTGACTCGAGTTTTGCTAGGGCTCCTTGATGCCACACTCAGTCAAATACTGCCTTGTTGTCAAGGGCAGCCACTCTCACCTCTGGAGCTCAGCTCTTTCGCCCATGTTTCAACCAAGGCTGTAATGAGGTCACGAGCTGAGTGGCCCTGGCAGAACCCAAAGTGGGCATCAGTGAGCAAGTGCCACTTGATAGCACTGTTGATGACCCCTTTCATTACTTTACTGATGATTGGGAATAGACTAATGGGGCAGTAATTGTCTGGGATGGATTTTCCTGCTTTTTATGTACAGGACATACCTGGGCAGTTTTCCACATAGCCAGGTAGCTGTCAGTGTTATAGCTGTACTGGAACAGCTTGGCTAGGGGTGTGGCAAGTTCTGGAGCACAAGTCTTCAGTACTATTGCCAGTATATTGTTAGGGCCCATTGCCTTTGCAATATTCATTGCCTTCAGCCGTTTCTTGACATCACGTGGAGTGAATCGAATTGGCTGATGACTGGCATCTATGATGCTGAGGATCTCCAGAGGAGGCCGAGATGGATTATCCACACAGCACTCCTGGTTGAAAATTGTTGTGAAGGCTTCAGCCTTATCTTTTGCACTGACGTGCTGGGCTCCTCCATCATTGAGGATGGGGATATTTGTGGAGTGTCTTTCCTCCAGTGAGTTGTTTAATTGTCCACCAACATACACAACTGGATGTGGCAGGACTGCAGAGCTTAGATCTGATCCGTTGGATGTAGGATCACTTAAGTCTGTCTATCACTTGCTGCTTATACTGTTTGGCACGCAAGTAGTCCTGTGTTGTAGCTTCACCAGGTTGACACCTCATTTTTAGGCATGTCCTCTTGCACTCTTCATTGAAACAGGGTTGATCTCCTGGCTTGATGGTAATGGTATAGTGGGGCATATGTTGGACCATGAGGTTACAGATTATGTTAGAGTACAATTCTGCTGCTGCTGATGGCCCACAGTGCCTCACGGATGCCCAGTCATGAGTTGCTAGATCTGTTTGAAATCTATCCCATTTAGCACAGTAGTGGTGCCACACAACACGATGGAGGATATCCTCAATGTGAAGGCAGGACTTCGTCTCAATAATGACTGTGCGATGGTCAGTCCTACCGAAACCGTTATGGACAGATGCATCTGTGGCAGGCACGTTGATGAAGATGAGGCCAAGTATTTTTTTCCCTCTTGTTGGTTCCCAACCACCTGCTGCAGACCCAGACTAACACCTAAGTCATTTAGGACTCAGCCAGCTTGGTCAGTAGTGGTGCTACCGAGCCACTCTTGATAATGAAGGTTGAAGTCTCCCACTCAGAGTACATTCTGTGCCCTTGCCACCCTTAGTGCTTCCTCCAAGTGATGTTCAACATGGAGGAGCACTGATTCATCAGCTGAGGGAGGTGGTAGGTGGTAATCAGCAGGAGGCTACTTTGCCCATGTTTGACCCGGTGCCATGAGACTTCATGCGGTCCGGAGTCGATGTTGAGGACTCCCAGGGCAACTCCCTCCCGACTGTATGCCACTGTGCCGCCGCCTCTGCTGGGTCTGTCCTGCCGGTGGAACAGGACATACCCAGGGATGGTGATGGTGGAGCCTGGGACTTTATCTGTAAGGTATGGTTCCGTGAGGATGACTATGTCAGGCTGTTGCTTGACTAGTCTGTGAAACAGCTCTCCCAATTTTGGCACTAGCCCCCTGATGTCAGTAAGGAGGACTTTATAGGGTCGACAGGGCTGTGGTTGTTGTTTCCGATGCCTAGGTCGATGCCGGGTGGTCCGTCTGATATCATTCCCTTTTTGGACTACACTTTTTGGTGTAGCAGTTTGTTAAAATTGAGTGGTTTGTTAGGCCATTTCAGAGGGCATTTAAGAGTGCAGACCAACATTGCTGTGGATCTGGAATCACATGTAGGCCAGACCAGGTAAGGGAAGACAGATTTCCTTCCCTAAAGGACATTAGTGAACCAGATGGGTTTTTACAATAATCGACAATGGTTTTATCATTAGAGTTTTAATTCCAGGTTTTTATTGAATTTAAATTCCACTATCTACCGTGGTGGGATTCGAATCCAGGTCCCCAGAGCATTACTCTGGGTCTCTGGAACTTTTTCCAAATTTTGCTAAGTTCTCATCCACAGAGAACAAATGGTAAGCTTTGCTAGTTCCAGGGAGCAGAGTCGAAGGGGAGAGTTCCAGAGCGGTGAGTATAAAAACCTTACCTCGGGGATTCACGGCCTAGTTCCAGGGAGCAGAGTTGGAAGGCAGAGTTCCAGAGCGGTGAGTATAAAAACCATACCTTGGGGATTCACGGCCTAGTTCCAGGGAGCAGAGTTGGAGGGTGGAGTTCCAGAGAGGTAAGTATAAAAACCTTACCTCGGGGATTCGTGGACCTTGGGTCTTAAAAAAAAAATTAGAAGTGGTGTCACGGTAAATCTGTGACCTGATTGGCTGGTAGAGAATCTACACTGAATTTGAAACTAAACTAATTAAACCAAATAAAATAATCACTTAATTAATAAGTAGAGAATATCTTGACCAGAATCAGGGGATTACTGTTCTTAGGATTTAGCATTTATAGTAGAAATCTAGCCCTAGGGAACGTGTAGTTAATAAGGAGTTAATAAGCAGTTATTAGATTTAAATTAATTTATTAAATAGTTCTAGAAATGGCAGTTGCTGTGGTGAAGTGCTTCACCTGTGGGATGTGAGAAATCTGTGATGCTTCAAGTGCCCCGGACAACTACATCTGCAGGAAGTGTACCCAATTGCAGCTCCTCACAGACCGCATGGATCGGTTGGAGCAGCTGTTGGATGCATAGGAGCATTCAGGTGGCGGAAAGCGTCATTGACAGGAGTTTTGGAGATGTGGTCACACCCAAAGTACAGACAAATAAATGGGTGACCTCTAGAAGGGGCAGGCAGTCAGTGCAGAAATTCCCTGTGGTTGTTCCCCCTCTCTAACAGGTATACCATTTGAATACTGTTGCGGGGGATGGTCTATCAGGGGGGTGGGAACCAGAGCAATAGGTCAGCAGGTGAAATAAATGACTGGGAACCCGTGAATATGGCCAGTACGACTAAGAGGAAGAGCAGGCAGGGAGAAATTACTGAACACAGTGGGACTAGGGGTCTGAAATGCATTTGTTTCAATGCGAGAAGTATAACAGGCTAGGCAGATGAGCTTAGAGCTTGGATTAGTACTTGTGACTATGATGTTATTGCTATTACAGAGACTTGGTTGAAGGATGGACAGTATTGGCAGATAAACGTTCCAGGATTAAGATGTTTCAGGCAGGATAGAGAGGGATGTAGAAGAGGTGGGTGAGTTGCACTGCTGGTTAAGGGGAATATCACAGCTGTATGACAGGAGGACTCAGTGGGCTCATGCAGCGAGACAATATGGGTAGAGCTCCGGAATAGGAAGGGTGCGGTCACAATGTTGGGGGTTTACTATAGGCCTCCCAATTGCCGGCGGGAGGTTGAGGAACAGCTATGTAGGCAGATTTTGGAAAGATGTAAAAACAATAGGGTTGTTGTGGTGGGTGATTTTAACTTTCACTATATTGACTGGGAATCACTTAGTGCTAGGAGTTTGGATGGTGCAGAATTTGTAAGGTGCATCCAAGAGGGCCTCCTGAGACTATATGTAGATAGTCCAAATAGGGAAGGGACAATACTGGACCTGGTATTAGGGAATGAACCCGGTTGAAGTTTCAGTAGGGGAGCATTTTAGGAAAAGTGACCATAATTCAGTAAGTTTCAAGGTACTGGTGGATAAGGATAACAGGAGTCCTTGGGTTAAGGTGCTTAATTGAGGGAAGGCTAATTATGACAATATTAGGCAGAAACTGAGGAATCTCGACTGGAGACGGATGTTTGAGGGCAAATCAACAACTGACATGTGGGGGGCTTTCAAACATCAGTTGATAAGAGTTCAGGACCGGCATGTTCCTGCTAGGATGAAGGATAAGCATGGCAAGTTTCAGGAACCTTGGATAACGAAGGATATTGTGAGATTAGTCAAAAAGAAAAGGGAAACATTTGTAAGGGCTAGAAGGCGGGGAACAGATGAAGCCTGTGGAGAATATAAAGAAAGTTGAAAGAAACTTAAGCAAGGAGTCAGGAGTGCTAAAAGGGGACATGAAAAGTCACTGGCAACCAGGACTAAGGAAAATCCCAAGGCCTTTTATACATATATAAAAAGCAAGAGGGTAGCCTGGGAAAGGGTAGGCCCACTCAGGGACAGAGATGGGAATCTGTGTGTGGAGCCAGAAGAAATGGGAGAGATACTAAATGAATATTTCTCATCAGTATTCACCAAAGAGAAGGACTTGGCGGTCGATTTGTCTAGGGAAGAGTGTGTAGATAGCCTGGATCGTGTTGAGATCAAAAAAGAGGATGTGTTAGGCATGTTGAAGAATATTAAGGTGGATAAGTCCCCAGGGCCAGATGGGATTTACCCCAGAGTACTGAGGGAGGCAAGGGAGGAGATTGCTGGGGTCTTGACAGAAATCTTTGTATCCTCACTGGCTACGGGTGAGGTCCCAGAGCACTGGAGAATGGCCAATGTTGTTCCATTATTTAAGGGTAGCAGGGATAATCCAGGAAATTTCAGGCCAGTGAGCCTTACGTCAGTGGTAGGGAAATTATTGGAGAAGATTATTCGTGACAGGATTTACTACCAATTGGAAGCAAATGGGTGTATTAGTGAGACACATGGTTTTGTGAAGGGGAAGTCATGTCTCACTAACTTGATCAAGTTTTTCGAGGAAGTGACAAAGATGATTGACAATGGAAAGGCAGTGGATGTTATATACATGGATTTCAGTAAGGCCTTTGACAAGGTCCCTCATGGCAGACTGGTACAGATGGTAAAGTCACACAGGATCAGAGGTGAGCTGGCAAGATGGATACAGAATTGGCTTGGTCATAGAAGACAGAGGGTCCCAGTGGAAGGGTGCTTTTCTGAATGGAGAGCTGTGACTAGTGGAGTTCAGCAGGGATCAGTGCTGGGACCTTTGCTGTTTGTAGTATACATAAATGATTTGGAGGAAAATGTAACTGGGCTAATTAGTAAGTTTTCGGATGACACTAAGGTTGAAGGAGTTGCAGATAGTGAAGAGGATTGTCAAAGAATACAACGGGATATAGATCGGTTGGAGACTCGGTTAGATCGGGCGGAGAAATGGCAGATGGAGTTTAATCCGGACAAATGCAAGATAATGCATTTTGGAAGGTCTAATACAGGCAGGAATTATACAGTAAATGGCAGAACCCTTAAGTGCATCGACGGGCAGAGGGATCTGGGTGTACAGGTCCACAGGTCACTGAAAGTGGCAACACAGGTGGAAAAAGTAGTCAGGAAGGCATATGGCATGCTTGCCTTCATTGGCAGGGTTATTGAGTATAAAAGCTGGGAAGTCATGCTGCAGCTGTATAGGCCACACTTGGAATATTGCGTGCACATTACCAGAAGGATATGGAGGCTTTGAAGAGGGTGCAGAGGAAGTTTACCAGGATGCTGCCTGGTCTGGAGGTTATTAGCTATGAGGAGAGGTTGGAGAAACTAGGATTGTTCTCTCTAGAGCGATGGAGATTGAGGGGCGACTTGATAGAAGTTAACAAAATTATGAGTGGCATGGACAGAGTAGCTAGTCAGAAGCTTTTTCCCAGGGTGGAAGAGTCAATTACTAGGGGACATAGATTTAAGGTGAGAGGAGAAAACTATAGAGATGTGCAGGGCAAGTTTTTTATCAGAGGGTAGTGAGTGTCTGGAATTTGCTGCCAGAGGAGGTGGTGGAAGCAGGTACGATAGTGGTGTTTAAGAGGCAGCTTGACAAATACATGAATAGGATGGGAATAGAGGGATACGGACCCCGGAAGTGCAAAATGTTTTAACTGACGGGCAATATGATTGGCGCAGGCTTGGAGGGCCGAAGGGCCTGTTTCTGTGCTGTACTTTTCTTTGTTCTTTGTTCTTAAACTGCTTTGTTCAGCTGTCTAAAATCTACACAAATTCTGATCCATTGGGTTTTGGCATTGGGACCATCCCCGAGCTCTAGCTTGTTGGTTCTGTCACAGGTGAAATAACCCCTTGCTTCAACGTAGTTTACTTCCTTCTTTGACTTTGTCAAGAATGGATGAGGAACTTTTCTGGGTGTAACCTGACACATTGACTTCATATCAGGACATAGAGTGATGTGGTATGTTTTCTTCAACTTTCCTCATCCTGTGAACAGCTTTGGAAATTCATCTCTGAGTTTTTTGGGCTGATCTCCTTGTTTTCCAGTCATCTACTCTGTAAATAAGATGTGAATTGATTTCCTGCTTAAGAGTGAACAACTCTGGTTCAGGATCACAGATAAGGTTACTTTGATTTTTCTCTCTCTATATTGAAGGGATACATTCAGTTGTCCTATGACCTTCAGTTCTGTACTTCATGGCCCATGTAGTTTTCTTGCATGATGGCTGAAGAGGTGACTTTTCTCCAACCACAGTTCGGCATCGGAAAGAATCAAAACGACTGCACCTGTGTCTGTCTTAAAGTATGTCTTGTTTCCCTTTACTAGGATATCAGCACTCTGCTTGTTCCTGGATCTCTCTAAAGAAATGTATCTTGATATCATTGATATCTTCCACTTTATGCCTTTCTTCTTCTACTTTCTGCCTTTTGAAGGCTTCCCTTTTTGCTTATCCTGCATAAGCTTCATGCTGCAGCACACAGCCTGAAAGTGACTCTTCTTTCTGCAAAAATGTATTCGGCCTCTTTGGGACGATTTTGGCACCTGTGATTTTTTTTTTCCACCACACCAATGACAGTTAGCTGGGGATGGTTGGTGGATGCTTTTCCTGTCTCTCCTGCTTTTGAACAGCCACCTGTCTGCTTTTAAATTTAACAAACTCTACTTGAATCACCAATCAGTTTTGCTTCCTGACCTCTGTTTGTCTGCTCAGTTGAATTGCCTTTGTAAAGGTTAAATCATCCAATGACTGCAAGTTGACAGACAATGCTTCATCCAAGACTATGACAATAACTCTGCCCCTGATAAGTTCAGCTTTTAAGCTGCCATGTTCACAGTACTCTGCAAGTCTATATAGGTAATTTATAGATGTATCAATGCTTTCTCCTTGTCTTTGGGTACACTTGTTAAATTTAGCTGGCTTGACAATGGTATTCTTTTGCAGACTGAAGTAGGCATTGAGTACTTTTATTGTTCCATCTTACAAAGCTTCATTGAATACTTTCCTGATTAGGATATCATCTGCATAACTACCCATCGTGAATAATAGAGTACTGACCTGCTCGCCACTCAGCTTCACCACGAGACCCAATGTGGTGCAATATCTGGAAAACTTTTGGCATCAATTAACAGTCACGTTTCTGCCTGGTTGAGACCGCTGACTTGCTTGAAGCTTTTTGGTAATGGTTTTCTGTACTTGTTCTTTTACTCGCTGCCACCGAATTTTATTTCTTAATTCTTTCATGGGATGTGGGTGTCGCTGGCAATGCCAGCATTTGTTGCCCATTCCTAATTACCCTTGAAGGGGCTTGCTTGGCCATTTCAGAGGACAGTTAAGATGCAACCACAATACTGTGGCTCTGGAATCATAAGTATGCCAGACCAAGTAAGGATGGCAGATTTCCTTCCCTAAAAGACGTTCTTGGTCTTGATGTGCTAACAACGAATTTCTTTAAAATTCATTCACGGAATGTGGGTGTCGCTGGCTAGGCCAGCATTTATTGCCCATCCTTAATTGCCCTTGAGAAGGTGCTAATGAGAATTTTGACAGACTCTGCTAAGGTAATGAAAACATGAAATTTATTAGAACATCTCTAATGGTGACTACATCTTAATCATGAGGTTGTACAAGAGAGAGGAAGATCATGAAACACAGCATCACTTCTTGTGATGACGTATACTGTGTCTAATTTATAAGTAACCCCTTATATTACAAAATGAGTAGAACTCAACCACCCTTTCCCTGCAGACACTCGCTTACCAAAGTAAATCTTCAATGGAGAGCTTGAGTCTGGGGCTCACCCTCATGAGGTGCAGTCAAAGGAGGTGCTAAAAGGACACTCTGATGACTTCACGTAGGAGTTTTGGCATTGACTTCGAGTTCTGGGAGAAGCTTGTCCAGGATTGGTGCATTTCCTGCAAACAAATATAAAACAGTGCAGCATCCTTTGGAAGCAAGCCCATAACAAGGGCAGAGAGAAAACACAAGGAGCAGAAATCCCAAGTCAGCAACTCATCCAAAACTCAATCATTCATGGTATCCTGTTCTAATTGCAGCAGAACCTTCCATGCTCAGATTGGCCTTAGCGGTCACATACATACCAACTAGAGCCCTTTCAAACACCCAGATGAAGAAGATGGTTATCTGCGCTTCGAAGGATGAACAGGCACTAAAATAAAAGCAAAATACTGCAAATGCTGGAAATCGGAAATGAAAACAAAGTGCTGGAAATACTCAGCGGGTCTAGCAGTATCTGTGGAGAGAGAATCAGAGTTAACTTTTCGAATTGAATATAACTTTTCTTCAGAACTCGACTTGAAATGTTAACTCTGTTTCTCCCTCCACAGCTGCAGCCAGACCTGCTGAGCGCATTCTGTTTTTATTTAAGAAGATAAGCAGTCTACTGTAAGCAACTGTTAGTACTGAATCACTTCTGGTTGCATTGCTACACAAGTGGTACTGGTAATGTATTAATACTGCTAATTTAATGGATGCACTGTAGAATCTGGGCTGGAGTTATAATGCTGTTGTACAGTATGCCCATTCCATACATATTTGTACTGTACTTTGCTTGAAGGTGATGTATGTTAGCAAATGCTGGATTATCTGATTGATTCAAATACAGCATCAAACTCTTCCAATTCAAAGTTATAAATAGTTCTTATGCAATTTCCCTCATTATGATTGAGGCAAGCATCCAGATGTTAAAAAAATGAAGGTATATCATTTTAAAAATAAGGATTTAGCTATCTAAGTTAACCTTATTTACTTACACAGCATTTAATACAAAAATGTTATTGCTTTCGTAAATTCATGTTTATAAGGACAGTTAAGAGATCATTATCCCAAATAATTTTCCTGATATTCTTGCTCTCCTCAAAAAATGTATTTGTTTTTTAAATAAATGACTGAAGCATAAATCAGAATTCAAAAAAGGGCTATTATTAATAATCTGGTAAATGAAATTTACAAATGGAGAGTGTTGATATGTTTGAGGAAAGAAGCAACCTCTGTCCATTTCAACCTTCCACAGTCAGATTGAAGAACATTGTCAGAGCAATCTGTAGGGAGCTTATACTTAGAATCAATCTTTGCCATACCTGACCAAAACGTTGTTTCATACTATCAGGAGATTCAGAGTGGAAAATATTCTATTCTGCAGCACTACCATCCCTGACCTTGAGGAACACAATAAACCATCTGGTTCTATTCATGCGAATACAGTTACTTGTCAGGCTACTGACAGGGAGTTTGAATATATCTTTATATTGCATTTGTTCGAAGCGCGCTCAAGGTCTTTCTAAGTGGCGTGCCATGCTATTGTGCATGTTGAAAGGCTGTGGGTAAAGATGAAAAGTATGAAATAAAATTGTGAAACCATTCTTATTAACAAAAAAAGCAATAGAATATCTTTTTGATGAGATGGCCATGCCATCAGGTGACAGGCTGCTCTCCGCCTTGGAGTAACTGTGTTTATCCTCAGGTTATTTTCTTATTGTGATTAGAAATTGCCATAAAATGTTTGGTCACTGATTTTGACTAAAAATTATACAAGAACACTGGTGACTAATATATTTATACTATATTGCTTTGCTTGCCTTAATTTACAAACTTTTCTAAATTATTAATGTTTACTATGTTTCTCCCAGGAAATGGATGAATGGTATAAAAGCAAATTTGTTGATCTGAATCACACATCTGCTAAACGCTTAGAAAATATGCGAAGCACAAGAGAACAACTTGCAGACTGTAAGCGGAATGTAAGTAGTTATCAACCCAGCATGGTGCTGCCCCTGCTTTTATTGACAGATTAAAACAAATTCTTGTGCTTGAAAAATATACTTTGAACTCATCAAATTTATCTAAATGCTTTTCCAGTTAGGCAAAAAAAGGATTATTATTAGGTAATAGGGTTGCATGATGATCCAATGTATTGGAGCTTAGGGAGTGGTATTATTCAAGCTCACAGCCATGATTCATCCACACGTAGGGTGGAATTTGTATTGGTGGTGGGGGTCATGCCCACCAGCAGAAGAACCAACAGAAACCCTGCATCACCTCCTTGACAAAGATCCACCAGAATTAAATGTCCTTCAAGAGCTTAACTGGTCAGCGGCAGGCCTTCCCTGAGCTATAGGACCACAGGTGTGGAAATATCCCACCCCCCCAACCTCCCCCCACCTCCCCCCACCAACTCCATTGCCCACCAGTGCCACTGGAAGCAGTGACAGCTGTCAGTAATGCACCCACTAGAGGCCTAGGATCACCAGGTGAGTGAAGGAGGGTTGTGGGGAGGCATGGAGATGGGGTCACTGTGGGGGGAGTATGGTTGGATAAGATTGTGAGGGGGGTGCCTGGTCCCTCAGTCAGGCACGCAGTGCCTTTCATTGAAGGACTTTCCCCAAGAACCAAACAGGATTTGTTTTTCGAGCTTTCCACGTGGTGTCAGCCCCTCCTGCCATAGTTGAATACTAATGGTGATGGGATCAGGCCATTAAATGGGCTATAATATCCATTTAAGGGCTTCAATTAGTGTCTGGGCGGGATGGTTGTCCATGAACCTTCCCGCCCAGGCTTAATCAGGTGGAGGAGAGAAGGCAGTGCAGTCCCCGCCCCGCCCTGTACCCTCCTGCCCTATTAAATGTCCCCCACAGGATCAAACCTGCTGCTGAGGAGGGCATTTAATTCCACCCATAATTTAGCTCTTGCTGTATGGAAGCAAAGGAAAATCCTTTGAGAAGATTTGATGAAAATGTGGGAGCATGTCTCTCATCTGCCCTCTTTGCGAGCAGATAACATAAATTCCTGAGAGAAGAAAAGAAAAGCAAAAATCAATAACTTACAACAAAAGTCTGAAATGCTAGTGGATTTTTTTTGGAGATGTTCAAGATGTGGTGTTTATGAAAGAAGCAACTTGCTTTTGCATAGCATCTTTCATGTCTTCAGAATATTTTAAATGCGATTTACCACCAATGAAATGCTAATTAAGCGCAACTACTGTTGAATTATACAATAACTTGCATTTATACAATGTATTTAATGAAGTAACACAACCCAGTGTGCTTCATAGGAGCATTATTAAACAAGATTTGACACCAAGTCGCAGAGGAGATATTGGTACATGTGACCAAAGTTTGGGAAAAGAAATATGATTTAATGAGCTCTTAAGATAAGAGAGAGAGGTGGAAATGTTTAGGGAGGAAATTCCAGAGCTTAGGGCCTAGGCAGCTGGAGGCACAATTGACAGTATGGAGTGATGAAAGTTGGGATGCACAAGAGGCTGGAATTAGAGGAACACAGAGCTCTTGAAATGTTGAAGGGCTGGAGGAGATTGTAAAGATAGAAAAGTGGTGAGACCTGGAAGGAATTTGGAAATGAGAATGAGAATGTTAAAGTCAAACGTTGCTGGGCCATAATTCAATGTGCGTCAGCCAAAACAAGAGTCATGGTTGAATAGGATTGAAAGTTAGTTAGGATACAGCAGCAGAGGATTAAATAAGCTCAAGTTTATGGAAGATGTAAGGTTGAAGGTCAGCCTGGGGAGTGGTGGAATACTTGTCTTTAGAGAAAGCAAAGGCATGCATCAGGAGCACAAATGAGGCAGGGGAAGAGATAGGCAATGCTACAGAGGCAGAATTAGAATTGATGATGGAGAGGATTAGAAGTTCAGGGGTTAGAAACTCAGCTCAGTGTCAAATAAGAAAGCGTTATAGGCTAAAATTGAACAAATTTGTACAAATTCAGGTTCTACAGATAGCAATGATATAAATAGCTAGTCTATCTTTTAATTCATTCACAGGATATAACTATTGTTGACCAGCATTTTATTGCCCATCCCTAATTGCCCTTGAGAAGATGGTGATGATTTCACTCCTTGAACCACTGCAGTCCATGTGGTGTAGGTACACCCACAGTGCTGTATGGGTGGGAGTTCTAGGATTTTGATCCAGAGACATTGAAATTATGGCAGTATAGTTCCAAGTCAGGATGGTGAGTGGTTTGGAGGGGAACTTGCAGGTGGTCATATTCCCATGTGCCTGCTGGCCTTGTCCTTCATGGGTTTGGAAGGTGCTGTTGAAGCAGACTTGATGAGTTGCTGCAATGCATATTGTAGATGGTAGACATTGCTGCCACTCTGCGTTTGTGGTAGAGGGAGTGAATGCTTAAGATAGTGCATGGGGTGCTGATCAAGTGGGCTGCTTTGTCCTGGATGCTGTTGAGCTTCTTGAGTGTTGTTGGAGCTGCACTCATCCAGGCAAATGGAGAGTATTTGATCACACTTCTGACTTGTGCTTTATAGATGGCGGACTGACTTTGGGGGGCCAGGAGATGAGTTATTTGCTGCAGGATTCCTAGCCTCTGACCTGCTCTTGTAGCCACCATATTCATATGGCTAGTCCAGTTGAGTTTCTGGTCAATGGTAACCCCTAGGATGTTGATAGTGATGATAATGCCACTGAATGTCAAGGGGAGATGGTTGGATTATCTCTTGTTGGAGATGGTCATTGCCTGGCACTTGTATGGTGTGAATGTTACTTGCCACTTGTCAGCCCAAGCCTGGAAATTGTCCAGGTCTTGCTGCATTTGGACATGGACTACTTCAGTATCTGAGGAGTCACGAATGGTGCTGAACATTGTGCAATCATCAGCGAACATCCCCACTTCTAACCTTATGATGGAAGGAAGGTCATTGATAAAGCAGCTGAAGATGGTTGGGCCTAGGACACTACCCTGAGGAACTCCTGCAGCAGTCTCCCGAATTGAGAGGACTGACTTCCAACAACCACAATCATCTTCCTTAGTGCTAAGTATGACTCCAATCAGTGGAGAATTCTCCACCTGATTCCCATTGACTCCAGTTTTGCTAGGGCTCCTTGTTGCCACATTCAGTCAAATGTGGCCTGAGAAGGTTGTGGCGGTGAGCCACCTTCTTTGACCTACTGCAGTCCTTGTGGTGAAAGTAGTCCCACAATGACTTTTTCATAGTAGTTTGGTACAATTAAATGGCTTGCTGAGCCATCAGTCACATCTGGAGTCATATACAGATCAAACCAAGCAGATTTCCTTCCCTAAAGGACATTAGTGAACTAAGAGGTGTCGTGGTAATGTCATGGGACTAGTAATCCAAAGGCCCAGGCTAATGTTCTGGGAGCATGGGTTCAAATCCCACCATGGCAGCTGGTGGAATTTAGATTCAATCCATAAAAATATGGAATTAAAAGTTGGTCTCAGTAATGGTGACCATGAAACCATTGCTAATTGTCTGATTCACTAATGCTCTTTAGGGAAGTAAATCTGATGTTCTTACCTGGTCTGGCCTACATGTGACTCCAGACCTACAGCAATGTGAGTAGCCTAGCAAGCCACTCAGTTGTATAAAATTGCTATAAAACCTAAAAGGAATGAGATTGGTTGGACCACCAAGCATTGACCTAGGCACCATAAATAAAACCGGCAAACCCAGCCACGTTGACCCTGCAAAGTCCTCCTGACTAACATCTAGGAGCTGTCCCACAGACTAGTCAAGCAACAGGCTGATATAGCCATACTCATGGAATTGTACATTCCAGGAAATATCCCAGACATCACCCATCACCATCCCTGGATATAACCTGTCCAATATTGTGCTAAATGGGAGAGATTTCAGACAGATCTAGCAGCTCAAAACTGGGCAGGCATAAGGCCATCAGCAGCAGGAGAATTGTATTCAATCACAATCTTTATCCTCTTGGCACGGTATATCCCCCACTCTACCATTACCATCAAGCCAGGCAATCAACCCTGATTCAATGAAGACTACAGGAGAGCATGCCAAGAGCAGCACGAGGCATACCTAAAAATGACTGTCAACATGTTGAAGCTAAAACACAGGCCAAACAGCAGAAGCATCATGTTTTAGACAGAGCTAAGCAACCCTAGAACCTACAGATCAGATCTATAATCTGTGGTATTGCCACATCCAGTTGTGAGTGGAGGTGGACAATTAAACAACTAACAAGAGGAGGAGACTCCACAAATATCCCCATCCTCAGTGATGGGGGAGCCCAGTGCATCAATGCAAAAGACAAGGCCGAAGCATTTGCAATAATCTTCAGCCAGAACTACTGGGTGGTTGATCCATCTTGGCCTCCTCTGGAGGTCCCGAGCATCACAGATGCCAGCCTTCAGCCAATTAAATTCACTCCACTTGATAGCAAGAAATGGCTGAATGCACTGTAAAGGATATGGGCCCTGACAACATTCCAGTAGTACTGAAGATTTGTGCTCCAGAACTACCCACCCCCCTACCAAGCTGTTCAAGTACAGCTACAATACTGATATCTGCTCGGCAATTTGGAAAATTGTCCAGGCTTGTCCTGTCCACAAAAAATGGCAAAACAACCCAGCCAGTTACTGCCCCATCCACCTACTCTCAACCAGCAAAGTGATGGAATGTGTCGTTGACAGTGCTATCAAGCAGCACTTACTCAGCATTAACCTGCTCACTGATGCCCAGCTTTGGTTCAGGTAGGGTCACTCAGCTCCTGACCTCATTACAGCCTTGGTTCAAACATGGACAAAAGAGCTAAACTCGAGGTTAGGTGAGAGTGACTACCCTTGATGTCAAGGCAGCATTTGACCAAGTGTGGCAGCAAAAAGCCCTAGTAAACCTGAAGTCAATAGAAATCAGGGTGAAAACTTGCTGCTGGTTGGAGTCATACCTAGCTCAAAGGAAAATAGTTGTGGTTTTTGGAGGTCAGTCATCTCAGTCCCAAGACATCAGTGCAGGATTTCCTCAGGGTAGCGTCCTAGGCCCAATCATCTTCAGCTGCTTCGTTAATAATCTTCGCTCCATTATAAGTTCAAAAGTGGGGATGTTCACTGATGATTGCACAATGTTCAGCACCATTTGCAACTCCTCGGATACTGAAGCAGTCTATGCCCATTTGCAGAGAGACCTGATAATATTCAGGCTTGGGCTGATGAGTGGCAAGTAACATATATGCCACACAATAACAACAGGATAGGATCTAACCATCGCCCCTTGACGTCCATTGGCATTATCATTGCTGAATCTCCCAATATCAACATCCTGGGAGTTACCATTGACCAGAAACTGAACTGAACTAGCCATATAAATACTGTGGCTACAAGAACAGGTCAGAGGCTTGGAATTCTGTGGAGAGTAATTCAGCTCCTGACTCCCCAAATCCCATCCACCATTTACAAGGCTTAAGTCAGGAGCGTGATAGAATACTTCCCACTTGCCTGGATGAGTGCATCTCCCACAATACTCAAGAAACTCAACACCATCTGGGACAAAGCAGCCCGCTTGATTGGCGCTCCCTCCACCAACTTAAACATTTAGTCCCTTGACCATCGATGCACTGTTGGCAGCATTGTGTACCATGTACAAGATGGACTGCGTCAACTCCCAGGACTCCTTCAACAGCACCTTCCAAATCCATGACCTCTACCACCTAAAGGGACAAGGGCAGCAGATGCATGGGAACACCAACACCTGCAACTTCCCCTCTAAGCCACATACCATCCTGACTTGGAACTATATCAATGTTCCTTCACTCTTGCTGGGTCAAAATCCTGGAATTCCCCTCTTTCTTTTTCCACACTCAACACATGTTTATTCTCTATCACAGACATCTTTTCCCCTCACTTTTTCTCCCACTCAACAGGATCCCTTTCTCATTGTGTGACAATTCATCCTCTCTGCACTCAGATAAATTGTCTTAAGTGGCACAGCCAGCCCTCTATCTACTGTGTGACAGATGACCTCAGTTATCTGGCATTCTCCTCCTGCCTCCTCAAACTCTTCCAAAGATGAAAGTTTGGGAAGCTCTTGGGATACAAAGAACAAAGAAAACTACAGCACAGGAACAGGCCCTTCGGCCCTCCAAGCCAGCACCGATCATATTGCACTTCCGGGGTCCGTATCCCTCTATTCCCATCCTATTCATGTATTTGTCAAGCTGCCTTTTAAACACCACTATTGTACCTGCTTCCACCACCTCCTCTGGCAGCGAATTCCAGACACTCACTACCCTCTGCATAGAAAATTTGCCCCGCACATCTCCTCTATAGTTTTCTCCTCTCACCTTAAATCTATGTCCCCTAGTAATTGACTCTTCCACCCTGGGAAAAAGCTTTTGACTATCTACTCTGTCCATGCCACTCATAATTTTGTTAACTTATATCAAGTCACCCCTCAATCTCCGTTGCTTTAGTGACCAGTCCTGTTACCAGATAGCATTGTACATGCTACAGTGCCACAAGCTGTTGTGCTTGTACTGAATTTCTTGGATTCTTTGCCTGTGTACGCAAAGCAAATTAGGAATTGGACGAACAGAAATCCAATTTTGTTGGAAGTCCGAGACCTGGTATTGCAAGGGTGGTCGAATTCACCAGTGTGTGAAGAGAAGAGACCATTCCATGCCTGCATTACGGTCCTGACTTTTGTAGTCAATTCTGAACAATTGCAACATGGAAGGTCAGTTCCCTCATAACAGATAAAGAAGCTGCCTCAAAACTCCTGCTGACAAATGATGTTGCCTGTTATACGCTGCCACCCAATCCCGTAGAAACATGTTACTTGGTGTAAATGCTGATATGAGCTAAAAAAAAATACATTTTCCCTGATAAAGTGCAATCCTTCCCATAGCAACTAAGTGAAATATTTATAAACTTTAAACCAATCAGAATGGGTGTTTCATGGACTTCATACAAGATCAGAAAGTGCTGGTAAGAATTATCATCTGTTTGTCTGGCTTCCAAACGTTTCCCACTTTGGACAGTGACCCAACCCTGTGAGACCATCTCTTGGTTGGAAAACCCCTTGAGGGTAGATCTTCCTTTTTGCCATGCTTGGAAAATCAGAGTTCCTCATGTGCACTGAGGAAGATAAATATGTTAGAGTCTTGCTATGTAGCCTCTCCATCCTTTGAGACTTTCCCAAGGTATGGGGTATGGCGCCATTTCTGAATGGCCTCAACCTTTTCTGAATGTCTTCAATCTGCTCCTCACCTGAAGAAACCTGGTGCAGGGACCTGCCCTGGAACCCAGCAGACTGGGGTCCGATAGTATCATGGAGCCTGGAAACTGCAAGGTTCCCAGGGGCAGGCTAAAGACACAGCCAGCAATTCTTAAACCCTTCTTAATCTCCCTCCTCAGGGTGATATAAAGTCCTTGGGGCAGAAAAAATACATCCACCTGCTTCCTCCAAGACATAAAAACAATACTCCAGATGCTAGATGTCCGAAATAAAAACAGAAATGCTGGAAATGCTCAGCAGGTCAGGCAGCATCTGCGAAGATGAGAGAAACAGAGTTATCGCTTCCGGTGTCAAAAGAGTAAAATTGGCTTCTTGATATCCTGCCAACCCAGCTAATCCTCAAATATATTGGCAATAATCTTAACCTCCTAAAAACCCATTGTTCCCAGTGAATACTCAAACCCTACCACTGTGTGTGTGTTCTCAAAATTATATAGTGGTTTTGCAAAATATACATGTGTATTCTTTTACCTTGCTTATATATATTTTTTTTAAATCACTATTTTTCTACTTTCTTTCAGCTTAAAAGCAGTCAAATGGAACTGGATGCGCTGAAGGCCCGTAGGGCAGTGCTGGAGGCTCAGAATAAAGAAGCAGCAAATAAATATAAAAAAGAGATTGAAGAATATCAGGTATTCACAATGGGATTACTTTACTTTTAAGATGAAAATATAATCCAGCGACACAATTTGGAAGCATTTCCAATTATTTCCTCTGAAAATTAAAGAACAGCTAATTAATATTCTGATTAAGGATGAGTTCTCTGTTTAGCAGCAAATCTGTATTGGCCCAGATATTGTGACCATGGTGAAGAAATGGTGCTCGCCATTCATTACGCTGAAAACTGCCTTTAGGATCAAGCTGTACTGGCTGAGCAGGCAGCAGTTCTTGCATATTTGAAAGCACAAATGCAGTAGAGAAGGTTGGTGGAGTGGCATGCAGGAGATTGATGGTCACATCACCTGCAGCTTGTATTTCATGCCAGATAGCAGGTTGAGAGTGAGGTCAGGTTTGAGAACGGGCATTCTGCAGGAACATACTGTCACTCTGAATGTTTTTGTTGAAGCCAGATGCAACAGCTTCATTCACAGCCGTCCCCTATCATAAAATCTATTATGTTTATGTTTATGCTGCCAAAATATCTTTAAATTGCTTAAATAAAGTTACATCATTCCTGCAATTCCACTATATGCTATTTATATAGAATAACTTGTGAAAATGAATCCTGATAACAGCCTGCATTCAGCCATTATACTGTGAGCAGCAAGTGAATACACTGGTGGCTTAAAAAAAAAGTTTCTCTTGTATACAAATAGTCGTTTGGTAGTACAGAACTTAAGTATTGCCTTGACCAGTTAGGATCAAGCTGCCTGGTTTAAGTTTCAAACAATGCTTGGCAGTTAACTGTCAGTCACCCATCACTGGAGCATTCTCTATGGCAATGCCTCTACCAATCAGAGTCCTCTTGCTAACCAATCAGCACTCTCCTCACATACAGTATAAATTGTTGTTTTCCCCTTAAGTTAGTATCCTTGCAAAGTGTGCTGATGAGTTCAAGACAAAAATCTTTGACATGTCTCCTTTTTCAGCAATACTGAAGTTTCTCTTGGTAAATACGTTATTAGCATGCAGTGAATTGATTTTAAAATGTTACTCCTGCAGAGCAAAATTGAAAATTTGCAACAACAACTGAATACCATCAAGGAAAAGATAGCTCTGCATTTACGCGAATATCAAGACCTGCTCAACATTAAAATGGCACTGGAGATTGAAATTATTACCTACAGGTAAGGGAGCTTTCAGATGAAAAAGTAAAACATAAAAGCTTGAAATACATAATGGATCCATTGGTATTTGAAAAGAAAAATGATATGTTAATATTTTAGGTAGCACCTCTTCTTCATCAGATAAGACAAAGCAGAAGTTCCAGTGAAGAGTTTCATTTACCCTGGGTGCAAGTTGGAAATTCAATTATATACCAAGCATGAATTTCCAAGCATTTAGCTGAAGTGTTTGCCTATCACTTATCTTTCCACGAGCAGGTAGATTTACTACAGTTTAATTTAATTTGAAATTAGTTAGAGTAAAACAATGTTTAAATAATGCAAAGGCAAACATGGTTTCTACAGCTTTTCCTCTGAACTTATGAAGGACAAGCAGCAGAACTCCTGGGTAAATTCATCCCATAGACTCTGGAGTGACGTGAGAGAAACTCAGGAAGGATATTTTCATACAGAAATTTATTAAAACAAGAGTTACTATCATACATGTTTATTGAGGTGGAATTATAATATAATTAAAAGTGAATTGGATACGTGTTTGAGAGGTAAGAATATAAAAGGACACAGGTCAAGGGCAGAGAAATGAGACAGTTCCAGTTCAAGAGCTAGGTCCAACATAGCTGTGACTCAATGTTCTCCTCTTGTGCAATTAACTCTGTGGGAGAGGACGATTTTCATCATTAGATCTGTCACTTCTAAACAGTTTGAAACTAGTCCTAATCCAACTTGAAGTTCAAATACAACTCCAGTTCAAGCTAAATTTCATAATTATTCACAAAGCTGGGTGCAGACTCAAACAGGTCAGAGGAAGACACTAGGAACATAGGAAAAGGAATAGACTATTCAGCTCCTCAAGCCGATTCCGCAAACTAGGGATAAACATTATTTAGTGACATTTTATACCATAGATGTCCAACAGTGAAATCAGGTTGTAGGGGTAAGAAAGGAAAATAGGAGGATAGTAACATAATAGTTATGTTACTGGACAACTAAGCTAGAGGTCTGGACTAATGATCTGGAGACATGAGTTTAGACATAACAACTTGGAGTGTCCCCATCAGCAAGTCGACTGATGGTGTCAGTAACAGGAGGGTGGGGCAAACATAAGTAATTATTAATAACTGGCACAAAAGTTCATGAAAGCCTAAATACTAGATTTGTTTTGACAAGACTGGGCCAGAAATGGACTAAAACACCTACCGTTGAAATCAGTAGGTTTTTCAAAGACTCTTCGGCTTGAATTTTCCATGCCCGCCAGTGTCGGGTGTGTTCGGTGGAGTGAGCGGACAATATGACGTGATCAGTTTCACGACGGCGTAAAACCAGCTCGCGATCGTCTCAGCCTGCCGATGACAGGCCGCGTTTCTCGCCTTCGGATGTCGGCAACCTCATTGTAATACATTAGCATATCTTTAGAAGGTCAGCCCGCCGGACTCATCCCTCCCCCGCTAGCTCGTCCGCCCATATCAGCGGGAAAACATGCTGACGTGTTTCGCAGCAGCACATAAGTGATGTGCACCTGGCGGGATGCACTTTGCTCAGGACTTCAAGGTTTGTTTGCCTACTTTGCTTCGGGCAGCACTCACAGTCATCAGCGCCAGGCTTCACAGACAGCACCACATTATGTTTAGGGGGGCTCATAGATGGGTCTCTACTTACCAAATCAGCCATATGTGGGTGGCTTTACAACGGCTGCAGGGCAAGATCTTGCTTTGGGAAGGGGGGAGAAGTGGCCTCAGGCAAGGGAAGAGGCTGCAGGGTGAGAGCTGTACTGGGGAAGGAGGGTATCCTAGGGTGTGTGGGGGGGTACATGTTGATCTGTGCAAGTGGCCTTAAGATGGTGAGAGCTGAGGAGAAAGTCTCCAGAGGAGATGAGGCCAGAAGGACATGTGAGGCCGCGTGTGAGAATCGATGGTGATGTCCCTTGAGCTGGCAGTGAGTGAGATGCCATTGAATGTGTGATGGGCTTGAGTGTGTGAGGTTAGAGTGATGAGATGGTTGCCATACCCTGGCTGTATGGATGAGATCATTCATCCTCTTTCTGCACTTCTTCTGTGCAGCATTGGCACTGACCACCATTGCCACCATCAGCCATGCTGGATTGGTGATGCTGCTCCCCATCCTGTGGCCAGAGCAGAGGTAGAGGACATTGTGGCGGGCCTCCACAGCATCCAATTGCCATTCCAGTAATGCAATTACACCAAGGGGCTGCAGTCCTTTTGCCTTTTGTGGACATCTTCCCTGCAGTGATTGTAGGCTGGAAGCACTGAGATGTGTGTGCGCAGCTGGGCTTTAAATATAGCGCGCAGCATGCTGAAGTGGCGAGGTGATGGCGTGGTGGGCGAATGAGAGCCCGCCTGCCGTGGAAACGGTGTGTTTCATGGGAATGCATTAGTAAAGCGGTGAGATTGGGATGATATGGCATGAAAACCGACCATCATGGCCGGCAGGTAAAATGTCGTTTTACCTGTACACTACCACACTTAGTGCAAATCTGGGATGATTCCGCCCTTCATCTAAAAGCGCACCCAGAAATCCATTTTCTACCAAGTGACTTAAACATGCTAGAAGTTGGTAGCTGCCCTGTCTGAATGCCTGAAAATGGAGTGGCACCCTCCCTGTACCTTCCTAAATAGGCTAATAAAGCATTGGCTCCGTCTGATGGTCACTTCAAAAGTCTCCTCAGGCTTGCCTGGAAAGTGACACGTGGCTCAAATTACCTGGCCCTCTGGCAGAACTGGTCCTTTACACATTGTTTACATCTAAAATCAGGACTTAAGGGACACTTTTTAAAAACATGAATTCATAGGATATGAGTGTCACTGACAAAGTTACGTTTATTGCCTGTCCCTAATTGATGATGGGCTGTCTTCTTGAATACAACTGGCTATTAAGGCCATTTCAGAGGACCAGCTCCCTACCTCTGTAATCCTCTCCCTATTACTGTAATCTCCTCCAGCTCCACAACCCTCCAATATCTGTGCACATCAAATTCAGGCCTCTTGAGCATCCCTGATTTTAATTGCTTCACCACAGGTGGCCCCACCTTCAGTTTCCTAAACCCGAAGCTCTGGAATTCTCTCGCTAAACCTCTCCACCTCTCTACTTCGTTTTCCTCCTTTAAGACACTCCATAAAACATCCCGCTTTGACCAAGCGTCTGATCTAATGTCACCTTATGCGGCTGGTGTCATATTTTGTATTATATTTCTCCTGTGAAGCACCTTGGGATACCTTAGTACGTTGAAGTGCTATATAAACACAAGTTGCTGTTGTTGACAGTTAAGAACCAACCACGTTACTGTGGGTCTAGAGTCACATGTAAGCCAGGCCCAGTAAGAATGGCAGTTTCATCCTTTAAAGGATACTGGTGAACTAGATGGGTTTTATGTAATCTGGTAGTTTATTGGTCACCAATACTGATACTAATACAAAAGCTTTTTTTGCCTTCGCTGAAGACAGATGGTTCAGAGTCAGAAAGGGGAAGGCCAGAGGAGCATAAATACAAAGCAAGGGGTGGGGGTGGGATTCAAAGAAAAGATGGGGTCAGAGGGAAGGAATTAGAGGAAGGGTCCGGAGGGCAGTTGGTACCCATAATTTGGTGTAGCTTGTGATCCTTCACCCCTGAAAGGAAGTTGAAAAGTTTTGTGTTGAAGTGCCAAATGAGGTGAAAGATGATATGAAACTGTGGACCAGGAAAGCTTTGAGATGGTGAGTTGGTGCTGTTAAGAGAGAGGTCGAGAATATGCATGTGGTGGCGCATGGCACTGAGTGGATCTTAGGATGCAGCGAGAACTACTTTGAGGAATTCTGAATATCTAGGAGATATCTGGAAAGGCACATGAAAGGTAGAATTTCAATTGGACCCCATGTAGCATATGTTGGAGCTGGAGACAGTATTAAGGAAGGGTCACCATTGACCTGAAACATTAACTCGGTCTCTCTCCTCAGATTATGTCTGGCCTGCTGAGTATTTCTAGCATTTTCTATTTTTATTACTGATACTAGTTTCTTATTGCATTTATTAATTGAATTTAAATTCCTCAACTGCTGTGGTGGGGTTTAAATTAATGACCTGGATATTCCAAGCCGAAGCAATGATCATTAGATTGCCAGTGCATCCATATTTACTCCCGACTGGATGCTACCATGCATTTCTTGCCATCTCTTCCAAACCTGACTTTGACAGAAATGCACAGCCCAGTGTCTCTCAGCGAACTCCATAGGATCATAGTAGAGTTAGCGGAAGATGGGACATGCCCCTTTATATGGCAACAGCTGCCATATGGTAAATTTAAAGGAATTTGTGGAACCTAGCTGAGTGAAAAGTTACTATTGTGACTCCTTGTCAACAGTGAATACAAGGAAAAAATAACTCATTTTTAAATTGTTTTGGGATGTCCTGAGGATATGAAATATGCTGCATAAGTGTGTGTTATCTCTCCAATAGACCTATTAATTTCTGCTACTATTTTGAATAAAAGCAAGCTTTGCCCTTCAACCATTTTACTGAACTCAAGTACACTGGTACTTCAGGGATGTTAGTTAGAAAATTGAATTCCTCTTGTTAAAGTAAACCTTTTTTTAAAATTTAATCTTACAGAAAGTTAATTGAAGGTGAGGATTCTCGCCTGACAACAGTAATGGGTGGATTCTGCATGATGGGACAAGGGAACCTCAGCACTGTTGAGAGCATTCCCAAGGAACAGGCTGTGGAAATGACCGAAAGGAAAACTGTACTTATCAGGTAAAAGTAATCCACTCCTCCAATGCCTGTAGTGGATGGAGCAAATTATGAATTGGTAATCCCTTTGGGTATTGTAATACACCAGTGATTAATGGTGAAAGAACATTCCCCACTCATTGATTACTGTGCAATAAATGGTAAGGTAACTAAATAAATTATTTTAAAATTACATAACGTGCAGAATTCTAATTTTAATTGTAAATACTTTTTTTGAGAAATTTTTGTATCAGACTGGTGTGCTTTCTTTCATTTTACCCTTTTGGTGAAAAATAAGAAAACAGGAAAATGTGTTTAAAAATAATACTTAAAATAATGCTCAGTAATTCTTTTCAATTGAGATGGCCTCAGATATTCGTATCTATTTTATAATGGCAATTTCAAACCTTGTTTAAACCTCAGTGAATGAATATAAAATAAAACAGTTGATCCTGCGTTATGCTTAAGATAGCTAACAAATGATTGGGAGAAATAATTTATTTAATTTAGCTCCTATTTCAAAGATTAAGGAGGTACTTTAATGAATTTTTTGCTGCTGGCGCTGAGTCTTACTTCTGGGGGCACATATTGGGAATTCAGAGATATATCTCCATGATTTTCTATCCATTCTCTGAGGGGCAAGACTCTACACCAGAAGCACAAGCTCATAAAATTATCCCTGAAATGTTCCAAAACTCATTAGAACTGGAACCATTGCAACTTGGTCTCTAATCCAGACCAGGATAGTGTTCCAACTTTCGTTGCTGTGCTCCAATCATTTATCTACCTATCACTCCATCCCACAAACCAATGAGTTAGGATATTCTGAAAATTCAGGAGAAAGGTTTCTCTTAGGAATCAATAGCATCGACAGCATTGTAAGATGTGAACATTAGGGTGATATTTTTCTCCTGTGTGTTCATTTTAATGAACACAAAAGTCCATTGCTTATATTGTGCTTTAAAAATGATTTAAACTAATACAGAGAAGAAAATATTAGGGTTCGTTCATATTTGATAGTTGCAATTTCATTAAAGAGGGGTAATTGTAACTCTCTGTGCTCTGTAGAAATCGGGTGGGTATGGAGTTAAAATTGCTCAGGTTACTTAACTTCCCTGGAAATATAAGGTGACGACCATCAAGGATATCTGCCAAAGTTGGCAGAGTGCATTTTTCCATATGAAAATGACATTATAAGGACCTGACTGTAAGTTTAATTGGCAGCCTGAATAGAAAGCTATTGACAGGTGAAGACTGTAGGAAAGATCAGAGCCAGGAAAAGCCCAAACAGGATTTTATTTACTTCTGGGGCCTGGAATTATGTGTCTTTGTCCTTTTCTCCTCTATTGAATGTCCAGAAAATAGGATACCAGGTATTAAGCTGAGGAAAACCGCCTCAAATTTTTCCTGATATTGTGAAGTATCACAATTATGTAAAAAGGTATCCTTTCCAGCTGGTATTGATGAATTATGAAGCGTATACAGATAATGTTCCTCATGACTCTTTTATTTCTGCTTGAATACTATGGGTCAGATTTTGCTGCTCCTGTTCCTGGGGGTATTGGATTGCTGGGCACATCAAATAGAGATGGCTATAGGGAAGGTACATCTGATTTTCTATCCACTTCACTGTGAAATTGCTAATTCTGTAACCTTTTCTTTTAATCTTAGAACAGTTAAAACAGATGAAAACACTTTGCAAAAAGATATGCAAGAAAGAACCATTACAATCTCTGGTGCTGCAGATGATAGTGATGAAGAATAAAAGTCTTAAACAATTCTGATGGTCAAACAGTTTTAAACATTGCTGCAGACATTTAAATTTTAATGCTTTGAGTTCCTTAACAAATATGCCATTTAAAATTTAAAGTATAGAGAGTCAAGGACATTGCCTTGGATGCTTTGGTGAGATTGTGATGCTGTTTCTTTAAACAAATAAAATTTCAGGCATTAAACTATTTTGTCGTTATGTCTGCTATATCAAACACTGCAGCTATGTAAACTAAGCTGTTGCATTTTATGATAATTTTTATGAACTTTATGAAAATTCAAAAGCATCAACTATAACAGTCAACAAGTGTTTTCCCCTAATTATGATTTTTAAAATTTATATAGTAGCCTAACAGCCATGTTACACTCATCAGTTCCCAATGCTTTCCCAGCTTAATTTAGCTCAGAGGGTGGCACTGTCACCCCTGAATCACAATGGGTAGAATTTTCTGCCTGCCGGGGAGCTGATCCCTGTTGGAGAAACATGCCCCGCCATCATTAAGGCCCGCCCAGCGTGACATCCGGCAGGAAGCGCTATGTGCTTCTTGTGTGGGCGGGGGGTGGAGGGGGGGGATTCCCCAAATGCGAGAGTCCACTCTTTCGTGCATGCGCATGAAAGAGTGCATATCTCCCTGATGCTAAGTGCTGCCTCAGGATGATCACTGACAGCTGTATAAACATTAAAAATAGAGGAAAAAAAATCCTTAACATGTCCCCCTCATGTGACAATGTCACATGAGGGGGACATGTTCATTATTTACACTAAAACTTTATTAAACTTTTTAAATCCCTACATGAAACCTCATCCTGCTGGTGGCTCTTGGCCTACCCGCCAACCTTAAGGTTGGGCAGGCAGGTCCTTTAATTGTTTCGATGATCCTGTCAATGGCCTCAATTGGCCATTGACAGGTCGGCGGGCGCACAGCTGATTTGGCTGTGCCCCCGCCTTCCTGAAAATTTAAATAGGGCGGGATGATGTCAGGGGTCCCTCCTGATGTCATCCCGCATCATTTTACGTGTCGGTGAGCGGACTCTGCCTCCTGCTCACTGACAGCAAAATTCAGCCCAAGGTTTCAGGTTCAAGCCCTATTCCAGTGCTTGAGCACAAAAATCAAGGCTGACACTCCAGTGCAGTACCGAGGGAGTGCTGCACTGTTGGAGGTGCCATCTTTCAGATGAGATACTAAACTGAAGCCCCATCAACTGACTCAGGGGGCGGGGATGCAAATGATCTCATGGCACTATTTCGAAGAAGAGCATGGGAGTTATCCCGAGTGTGCTGACCGATATCCATCCCTCAATCAGCACCACATAAAAGCAGATTATGTCGACATTGTTTGAGGCTTGAGGTTAATTGGATAGATTGGAGAAGCTGGGGCTCTTCTCCTTGGAGAAGAAAAGATTAAGAGGGGATTTGATGGAGGTTCTGGATTGGCTAGATGGACAGAAACTGTTTCTGCTGGCAGAAGAGTCAAGAACCAAAGGGCCAGAATTTTCACGTTGGTGTGGGGGGGTGGGTGGCAGGCCCCACACGCCAATGCGTAAAATGATGTGTGGTGACATCGGGCATTGTGATATTTCAGTGGGCGGGTGCGCATGCGCGGCTGCCATTAATTAACGGGCCATTTAAGGCCCTTCAGGCAGTAATTGACACTGATTTTTCAGGGCCCGTGCGATCTTCAGGTTGTTTTATGGACACATCGGGCAGGCGGGTAGGACCTGTTTTTATAAACCTCATCCACGGGCAGGATAAGAGGGGTGAGTGGGGTAGCAAGTGTTATTTGTTAGACATTTATTGCTTAAACTTATTGCTACTTGCCTATGTAAGCAGGAATACTTCAAAGCTCTTCACAGCTGCTTGGACAGGAGTAACAGGCTTCAGGTCAGGACTCTAGAGTTAACATCATTTTTGGGGCCTTGCCTGTTCCAGGTAGCCTTCCTTTAGCCTGGGAATGGGAGTTTTGCTCTCCACTGGAGCCACCTCCTCTGAGGAGGACGGGAGGGCCTGAAGAGGGAGGAGGCCAGGAGTCCACATTCAGCCTCCAGGGGAGGCACCTTTGGGAGGAGAGGCACAGGCACAAGGAGCGCAGGACCAACAGGAAGCCCACGGCGGAAGGGGCCGCAGAAGATGCCACTATCCTGCTGCCAGGGTTTACAGGCAGCGAAGCAGCTACCTCAATATGTCTGAGGTGCAGTGCCGAAGGAGGCTCTGTCTCTCAAAGGAGACAGTGACCTCCATTTGCCAGATGATAGGACCTGAGATCTGTACTAACTGTGTGGGTGGGCACCCCATGCCAGTGGTATTGAATGTCACGGCTGCCCTCAACTTCTGTGCTTCTAGCTCTTTCCAGGGGTTGGTGGGTGATCTTTGCAGAGTCTCCCATGCAGCTGCCCACACTTGTGTCAAGCAGGTGCAGGCGCTCTGTTCAGGCGTGCATTGACTTTCATTCACTACTCCTGGGACGAGGCCAGCCAGACAGAGCAAGCCAAAAGCTTTGCAGTGATTGCTGGCTTCCCCCGCATCCAGGGTGCAATAGACTGTACACATGTGGCATCAAGGCGCTAGTGGATGAGCCCAGTGCCTTTGTCAACAGGAAGGGCTTCTGCTCCATTAATGTGTAGATAGTGTGTGATCACAGGATGCAGATTCTACAAGTCTGTGCAAGGTACCCCGGCTGCTCCCATGATGCTTACATCATCAGACACTCCCAGGTGCTGAGGGTCTTCAGTGCTCCAGCCCGGTTGGATGGATGGCTGCTGGGTGACAAGGGCTATCCCCTCAAAAAGTGGCTCATGACGTCCCTCTGCCATCCAAGAACAGAAGCTGAGCAGCGGTACTATAGGAGCCACGGCACCACAAGGACTGTGGTGGAGAGAACCATCGGTCCTCTCAAGATGCTCTTCCAATGCCTGGACCGTTCAGGGGGTGCACTCCAGTATCCCCCAGATCATGTGTCGCTGATAGCGGCTGCATGCTGTGCTCTCCACAATCCGGATGCTCCGGCTGCACACGATGAATCCAGTAGTGAGTCTGAGGATGAGCAGCACAGGAGAATGCTGAAGGGATAGACACTGACCCGGAAAGCCTCCAGGGAGGCAAGGACACCGGGAGGCTTTAATCCAATGAACCTTCAGCTAGCCCACCACAGGTGGACCTCCAACAGACGCCAGGGTTGCAGGCTCCACACTCGATACCTGAGACCAACATCTGCCTAGTTAGGAATATTAACCATGTGCCTTGTCAATACAGCTCAATGACAAACAAGTCACTCATAACATCATGGGCTCCCATCCACCTGCAGAAGTAAGGAATCACCCTGAGCTTTACTCATATAAACATTTAATGAATTAATAAAATAAAGCAGAAAAGAACTTGAATGCAAAGGTGTTCAGCATCACACCAACTTGCCATCAGCTAATAGTGGGGCAACATAAAACCACCAGTGAGAAGCTACATCTAGGTGCTCCACCCTCGCTGGCACTGGCATCTGAGACAGGCTGCTGACTCTGCCGTCCTGTTGGTCTCGATGACCTTGGCGGGCGTCCTCTTGCCCGTGGAGCCTTTGATGGCCCCGCCTGGGAGGGAGCGGCCAGTTCCATGGCTGGCATCTCCCCAATCGCCACAGCCTCATCAGATCCCAAGGTCACTGGCAGAGGGGCGGAAGATGATACCCTCATCCAGAGCATCCTGAGAGGAGCCTGCAGAGATGAAAGGCAGCTGCTGTGCCGATGTGAGGTTGCTTCGGACCTCCCTGCTCACCGTGGATGAATGGGCACCAAGCTGGGATACTTGGTGCCCAATCCATCTCACACACTGGCACTGACCAGCTGAGGTCAATGCCATTGTGAGGGCTTGCAGGTCCGAGGGCAACCCCAGGAGGCCCTGATTGTTCTTTTGGAGGAGCCTCACCACTCTCTCCATGGAGGAAGCATGGCGTTCGGCCATGAGGCTCATTGCATCGGTGATACTCTGTGTGGACTCCTCCAGCATGGGCACCATGCCATGCATTGCCTCATGTATCTCTGCCAGATCCTACCACAGACCCTGCTGGACTTCCAGTGTCTGCTGCCTCATGGATGGCTTCAGAGGCACATCATCAGCCACCGACTGAGCATGTGCCTGGTCCCCAGCAGTCCTCCAATTGCCTGAGCCATGGGCACTCTCTGCCTCTGCCCGCACCTCAAGCAAGTGTGAAGTGCCCTCATCGCCATGCCCCTGGACACGAGCCGATGATCTAATTCCCACCGAGGTGCTAGTATCTGTGCTGGTGCCTGGCCTGGCAGAGATGGTGCGACACTGGGCCCTCAGGTGTCAGAAGTGGCCTCTCTGCCTCCTTCTCCCTGCCCTGCTCCAGTGATCTTGAAAGGAAGAACAAGCTCATTTCATTAGTTCAAGCGGAGACAATGTGAATGTGCATGCCTGTCCCCCAGATCAGTATGCACTCATCCTTCCATAATCAATGGGAAGCCCATGTTGGAAGATTCAGTGACTGAACATTCAACAGTGGGGTGACTGCTGGGACAGACATGGCGACCTCAATGCTCGGCAATCTTACCTCCCGTTGGCACCCAAGCCTCACCGCCACCGGTCGACCTGGGTGCATGGCGTCTCTCCAGCTCCATCACCTCCTGGTGATTATGGACAACTGGCCCTGGCCTCTGCCAGTCCATTTCTGCTCAGTGGTGTTGTGTGCAGTCTCCTGAAAAGGAGAGAGGAGCATTGATTAGTTCACCCTGTATCTGAATTCCCATCACATCCCTGCCACCCCAACCTGAGTGAAACATTGCAGGGCTCCAGTGAATCGTGGCCCTGGAGCAGCCGCACACTCACACCAAGCAGCCTGGGCTGATCCCCCTTGCCCAAATGTTGCCTCCATCACATTTGCCACCACATAGTCTAACCTTGCAGAGCAAGAAGGCTCAAGCATGTGGAACACCAAGGGCAGCAGCTGGATCGGTGCCCCACCACCTGGAAGTTCCCCTCCCAGCATGTCAATAGCCTGACTTTGATATGTTTTGGAGTTCCAGCACTGGACCTAGGTGCAAACCCTTAAGGTAGCCCTCAAAACAGTACTCTGGGTGTCAGTCTACCACATGCTGCGAGTGCAGAGCCCATCTCAGCACTACCCTCTGAGGGTGAGATAGGATTGGGCAATATCTGCTGGTCCACCCAACGGGGGACACAAGGCATGAAGGTTTCAATGCTGTAACTGCACTTAGATTTGGGGAGATGCTGGGGGGAAAGCCTACCTGCTATGTTAAGTTACTTATGCTGGGTGGTTAATAGTGAGGTTGAGTGTCTTGGGCTACAGGAAGATATAGACGGGATGGTCAAATGCGCAGATAAGTGGCAGATGAAATTTAACCCTGAAAAGTGTGAAGTGATACACTTTGGAAGGAATAATTTGACAAGGAAGTATTCAATGAGCAGCATGAGACTAGGAAGTTCTGAGGAACAAAGGGACCTTAGTTTGTGTCCATAGATCTCTGAAGGTGGAGGGACATGTTAATGGGGTGGTGAAAAAGGCATTTGGGACACTGCCTTTATCAGTCGAGACATAGATTACAAAAGTAGGGAGGTCATGTTGGAGCTGTATAGAACCTTAGTGATTCCATAGCTGGAGTACTGTGTGCAGTCTGGTCGCCACATTATAGGAAGGATGTGATTTCACTGGAGGGGTGCAGAGGAGATTCACCAGGATGTTGCCTGGGATGAAACATTTAAGTTATGAAGAGAGGTTGGATGGACTTGGGTTGTTTTCGCTGGAGCAGAGAAGACTGATGGGCGATCTGATCAAGGTATACAAGATTATGAGGGGCATGGACAGGGTGGATAGGGAGCAGCTGTTCCCCTTAGTTGAAGAGTCAGTCACGAGGGGACTTAAGTTCAAGGTGAGGGGCAGGAGGTGGGTTGCCTCACATCCTTTAAAAAGTACCTGAGCATTTGGCATGTCATAACATTCAAGGCTACGGGCCAAGTGCTGATAAATGGGATTAGGTAGGTAGGTCAGGTGTTCGTCACATGTCAGTGCAGACTCGATGGGCCGAAGGGCCTCTTCTGCACTGTGATTCTGCAATTCTATGAACATGGTACTCATCCTTCCTGAGAGCAAAAGGTCATTGAAATGCTTGCGGCACTGGACCCACGTGCATCACACCACATCATGGAAGCTGACTATGTCTGCCACCTCCTCCCAGGCACGTTTGGTCAGATAGGGGGACCTCCTCCTCCCGTCCCGAGGGATGAGGAACTCCCACTGTGCTGCCATCTCCTCCAGGGGGCCAGCCAGGCACTTGTCAGAAAGGCAAGGGGCACAGTGTCCTGCTGCCCTACCCTCCTGCCTGGCCTGCTCTCCAGCAATGCTCTGGTGAGCCCTTCTGTTTGCCATGATGCACAGCTATTTGAACAGGTCGTCGGGTCGCCATTGGACCCGGTGGTCATTGCACTCCCGCTGCCGCCCGCCCACTCCTGCTGTCCCTGGGAGCTGCATTTCACGCTGGGTGGGCCTTAATTGGCCCACCCACGTAAAATGGCGGCGTGGAGCCGATCGCGGGCAGCAATCGGCTCTGTGCCTGCCCGCGCCCACTCCTGAATGGCCCACCCGACGGGGAAAAAATTCTTCCAGGGTGATTGTCAAAACAAGTAACAACAGCATAAGGTAAAAATTTTTACACAGAGTGCAGTGAGGATCCGGAATGCACTGCCTGAGAGTTTGGTGGAGGCAGATTCAGTTGAGGCTTCCAAAGGGGAATTAGATAATCATCTGAGGAGAAACATTTTGCATGCCCAGGGGGAAAAGGCAGGGGAGTGGGACTAGGTGAGTTGTTCTTGCAGAGAGGTCGCCTCCTAAATGGCCTCCTTTGATACTGTAACCATTCCATGATTTTATTATCACATTGCTGTTTGTGGGTGCTTGCTGTGTGCAAAGTGGCTTCTGTGTTTCGTGCACTATAGCAGTGACTACACTTCAAAAAGTAAGGCACTTTGAGATGCCTGGTAGTCATGAAAAGTGCTACATAAATGCAAGGCTTTCATTTCTTTCCTAGCTTTACCTCCTAAGAAGTTTGCACTGGACGATCTCGCGTAAACTCCTTCTGCGCAAAACACTTGTGTACCCCACCATTTATAGAGGACCCTGAAACATGGGGGACTGAAAGAAGCTGTTTGCTAATTTCAATTAAGGGATTCATAACCCTGCTTTTGTAGATAGGGCAGCACATAACAAAGACAAGAAAACTACTCTAGGAAGCATGACCATGTAAGATTAATGATCAGATAAACTGTTTCTTTGATGCTGGTTGAAGGGTAACTGTTGGTCAGCACACTGGGACAACTTCCCCCCTTTTCTTCAGTTGGTGCCAGTGATTAGTTACATCCACCTGAGAGGGCAGGCAGGAGCTTGGTTTAATACCTCATTTGAAAGATTCTTTGACACTGCAGCACCATTAGAAATCAATGTAAACTCATTTGTCTGGTGGGAAATTGACATGACTCTATCAACTAATTTACATCAAGCTCACATTTACTTTCCATTGGTTTCAATTAAAATTACCCCCACTGTGTCAGCCTTAATTATGTGATCAAGTTTCTGGAGTGCAACTTGAACCCATGACCTTGGGGTGGTGACAGGGTTGGGGCTTGGCAAATCAGGTGGTAGCAAATTGACTACCTGTTCTATAAAGGGCCTCATTCCATACTACCTTCTTTGTGTTTCTGTCAAAGTTGAATTTCACCTATTCTGATTCAAAGATGTGAGTGCTCATCTGCTGCTGAAACCCTCATTCATGCTCTTGTTACCTCTAGCCTTGACAATTCCAATGCACTCCTGGCTGGTCTCCCACATTATATCCCTCACAAACTTGAGGTCATGCAAAAATTTGTGTCTTAACTCGCACCATTCCCCATTCACCCATCACTCCTGCTTATGCTGAATGACATTGGCTCCAATCAAGCAATACCTTCATTTTAAATTCTCATCTCTGCTTTCAAATTCCCCCACGGGCTTGACCCTCCCTACCTTTGTAATCTTCTCCAGCTGCACAACCCTCCGAGATATCTGTGCTCCTTTCTCCTTGCCTCCCGAGCATCCCCTATTTTAATTGCCCCACCTTTGGTGGCTGCGCCTTAAGATGCCTCAGCGCCAAGCTCTGAAATATCCTCCTTACATCTCTCCACCTGTCTATCTCACTTTCCTCCTTTAAGACACTCCCTAAAACCTACCTCTCTAACCAAGCTGTTGGTCATCTGATCTAATATCTCCTTACATGCAATATTTAAACCAGATGGATTTTGATAAACGTGTCCACGTAGTAGCAAAGTTCTGACGGCAGAAACACCTTGGAGTAACAGGTTGTTCACATCAGAACTGAGGGGCTACATGCCAATGACTCAAGTACCTTTGACTGTACAACCACAAGTTGATGAATGCTCTCTGCCTTCAGGGAGTTTCCCTTCCGCACTCCCCGTGCATGCGCTGACTTCAGCGCTTGCCCTCCTCCCGCCCCCACTCTGGAGCGCTGAGTCTTTCAGCACGCGTTTCACGCTGGCTGGTAGTTAATTGGCCGGCCAGTGTGAAATGGCGTTCTGGGGGGGCCGAGCGCAGTTGGCTGTCCGTTCCCCAGCCATTCCCGGGCCTGACGATCGCAGCTACCAGCTGACCCGAAAATTCTATCCATTGGGTTTGGAGCAAGGGGAAAATAGCGAGGTGAGAAGGAGAACAAAAGAGAAAGTATGTGAAAGGGTGGAATGCAGGAGATATTAAATGACAAAAGGTTTCATGGGGCAAAGCCAAAGGGAGTGGTAACAGGTCAAATAGAGAAATAGTAGATGTGTCTAGAGGAGGTGTAAATTGCAATATGCCATCTGGAGGCAAAGTAATTCAGAAAGAAATGAGAGAAAAAACAGCAAAAAAAAACACAGAACAAAACGAGGGCCAAACTTATGATCCAAAATTGTTGACCTCAGTGTTCAAGGCTGTAAAGTGCCCAAGCGAAAGATGAGGTGCTGTTCCTTGAGCTTATGTTGAGCTTCACTAGAACACTGTAACAGGCCAAGGACAGAAAGATCAGAATGGGAGCAAGATGGAGAATTAAAATGATGAGTAACAAGTTACTGAGTCCTTCTCTAACATTAACCGAACAAAACTAAACTAAATCGACTCTTGAATCTGACAGTTTTTAGGTTACATCCTTCCACTTTCTGGAAGGATCAAGTGGCTTCAATGGCATAACCCCTTTGTCCAGCATGATCATGGAAGAGGGAGAACAGTAACAGAGGAAAGGATCCCTAAGAGCACTGTACCATGCCAGGAGACAGCGCCCCACTTATTATAACTCCACCCAGATAGGGTACAGGCATCGGGTGTCATTTCAGGATTTGACAACGGGCTGTGCATCAGAACTCTGCACTTCATAAAGGAAGTCACTAGTCACATATGTGAAATTCTGCAGGACTGGATGAGCAGAAATTTCCTCCAGTTAAATATTGGGAAGACTGAAGCCATTGTTCTCAGTCTTCATTCCAAACTCCATTCCCTAGCTACTGACTCCATTCCTCTCCCTGCAGTCTGAGATTAAGCCAGGCTGTTCGCAACCTTGGTGTCACATTTGACTCCATGATGAGCTTCCAACCTCATATTCCTGCCATCACTAAGACCACCTATTTCCACTTCCATAACATCAACTGAGTTCACCCCTGCCTCAGCTTAACTGCTGAAGAAACCTTCATTCATGGCTTCATTACCACTAGACCTGTCTATTCCAATGCACCCCTGGATGGTCTCCCATATTCTACCCTTCGTCAATTTGAGGTCATTCAAAGCTCTGTTGCCCATGTCTTGACTCGCAACAAGTCCCGTTCCCCTATCACTCCCATGCATGCTGAGCCATTGTTTTCCAGTCAAGCAACATCTTGATTTTATGATATTTGTGCTTTTTTCAAATCTCTCCTTGGCCTCGCCCCTCCCTGTCTCTATATTCTCTCCCAGCCTACAACCCTCTGAGATATCTGTGCTCCTCTAATTTTGGCCTACTGAGCATCCCCAATTTTACTCACTTCAACATTGGTGACTGCACCGTCAGTTGCCTAGGCCCTAAGCTCTGGAGTACCCTCCCTAGTCTTCTCACCTTGCTATCTCACTTTCTTCCTTTAAGATAGTCCTGACAATTTCCCTCTTTTACCAAGCTTTTGGCCATGTGACCTAATATCTGATTATGTGGCTCAATGTCATTCTTAATTTTATAACACTCCTGTGAAGTGCCTTGGAGCATTTATTTATGTTAAAGATGTTACATAAGTTGTTATTGTTACAGCCTCAATGCAGTTACTTCACGCAGGATATTATCCATTGAGATGAAGGTCACTACAGTCCTGAATTCTACAATTCTAGATCCTTCTATTCAGCTATGGGGGAATCTATGTATTGTCAGCCTGGAAGCTGTAAGGGTTTTGCTAAGAATCCTGTGGAAAGTAACTCACCGCCAGGTAACAAATGCTCTCTTTTCATAGGGCACCAGAATTAATCTCCTATGCATGTGCTAAGCAGAGTAAAGAAACAGGGCCATTCAGTTCTAGATTTACTGACCTCTCCAGGATGCTTAGGGTGATTAACAGAACCTACATGGTGCAGAAACATCGAAGAAGAATCCTGTGACTTACATCAATAGAAGGGCAACTATTCACTTACACTACAGATAAAAAGAAACAATAAATAGACACTCACAGGAAATATAGAAACAGACAGTAAGAGCTTCAACAAGTTTATAAAAAGGAATAGAGTAACTAAAGTAAATATTGAACCCTTAGGATGAGACTGGGGAATTAATAATGGGAACCAAGGACATGGCAGAGACTTTGGACAAGTAATTGTATCTATCTTCATAGTAGAAGACATTAAAAGCATTCCAATAAAAGTAGAAAACCAGGGGGTAAAAGTGAGAGAGGGACTTAAAACAATTGCTATCATTAGAGGAAAAGTAAGAGGGAAAATAATGGGACTAAAGGCTGACAAGTCCCCTGGACCTGAGGCCTACACCCTAGGGTCTTAAGAGAAGTGTCTACATTGGTAGTGTGATCTTCCAAAATGCTAAGATTCTGGCAAGGTAGCTGTAGATTGGAAAACCACAAATGTAATCCTTGCTCACTGCCACCACCCCGCCCCCCACACCCCACCATCCCCCCCCCCCATCCCCCCCCACCCCTGCCTCCCCACCCACCCCCCCAATCAAGAAGGAGGGATACATAAAGTAGGAACCTATAGGCCAGTTAGCCTAGCATCTGTCACTGGGAAAATGCTGGAATCCATTACTAAGGAAGTAAAACATGGACAAAGGAGTTGAACTCCAGAGGTAAGCGACTGCCCTTGAAATCAAGGCAGCATTTGACCGAGTAGCATAAGGTGCCCTAGCAAAACTGGAATCAATGGGACAGGGGGAAAACTCTCCACTGGTTAGAGTCATAGCACAAAGGAAGATGGTTGTGGTTATTGGAGATGAATCATCTCAGTTCCAGGACATCACTGCAGGAATTCCTCAGGGTACTGTCCTAGGCCCAACCATCTTCAGCTGCTTCATCAATGGCCTTCCTTCCATCATAAGGTCAGAAGTGGGGAAGCTCACTCATGATTGCACAATGTTCAACACCATTTGCAGCTCCTCAGATATGAAAGTAGCCCATGTCCAAATTCAGCAAGACCTGGACAACATCCAGGCTTGAGCTGACAACTGGCAAGTAACATTCACACCACACAATTGCCAGGCAATGATCTCCAACAAGAGAGAAGCTAACTCTTTTACATTCAATGGCATTACCATCACTGAATCCTCCACAATCAACATCCTATCAATAATGGCGTTACCATTGGCCAGAAACTGAACTGGACTAGCCATATAAATATGGTGGCTACAAAAGAAGGTCAGAGGCTAAGAGTTCTGCAGCAAGTAACTCACCTCCTGACTCCCCAAAACATGTCCACCATCTACAAGGCAAAAGTCAGGAGTGTGGCAGAATGGTCTCCCCTTGCCTGGATGAGGGCAGCTCCAACAACACTCAACAAGCTTGACATCATCCAGGACAAAACAGCCCATTTGATTGGCTCCACATCCACAAACATTTACTTCCTCCACCACCGAGACACAGTGGCAGCAGTGTGCACCATTCACAAGATGCATTACAGGAACTCACCAAGGCTCCTTGAGCAGCACCTTCCAAATCCACGACCTCTACCATCTAGAAGGACAAGGTCAGCAGATACATGGGAACACCATCACCTGGAAGTTCCCCTCCAAGCCACTCACCATCCTGACTTGGAAATATATTGCTGTTCCTTCACTGTTGCTGGGTCAAAATCCTGGAACTCCCTCTCTAACAGCACCGTGGGTGTACCTACACCACATGGACTGCAGCGGTTTAGGAAGGCAGCTCACCACCACCTTCTCAAGGGCAATTAGTTTTGGACAATAAATGCTGGCCCAGCCAGCGACGCCCAGATCCCATGAATGAATGAAAAAAAGTAGCAGGAAATTTAGAAAATCACAATACAATCAAACAGAGTCAACTTGTTTTTACAAAAGGGAAATTGTGTTTGACAAATTTATTAGAGATCTTTGAGGATATAATAAGCAGGGCCGATAAAGGGGAACCAATAGATGTAGTACATTTGGATTTCCAAAAGGCATTTGACAAGATGCCACTTAAAAGCTTACTATACAAGATCAGAGCTCATGCTGTTGTGGGTAACATTTTTGCAAGGATAGAGGATTGGCGAACTAACAGGAAACAGAAAGGTGGGATAAATGGATCATTTTGGCAAACTGGTGCTGGGGCCTCAACTATTTACAAACTATATTAATGATTTAGATGAAGGCACAGTTTATATTGTAGCCAAATTTGCTGATGATACAAAGATGAGTGGGAAAGCATGTTGTGAGGAGGACACAAAGAGTTAGCAAAGGGTTATGGATAGGTTAAGTGAGTGGTTAAAAAAAAAAGTAGATGGAATATAAGGTGGGAAAATGTGAGATTGTCCACTTTGATAGGAGGGCAGTTCTCAGCCAATGTTCAGCAACCTGTTGCTTCCATCTTCAGATCACAGCTTGACCACTTTCTCCCTCATTCTAAGACAATAAGGATTGTTGGAAGGCTATACCCACCGAGCACATGTCCTCTGCCTTCTGTGTCAGCCGTGACTCAGTTGTTATTACTCTCACCTCTTGAATAAGTAGGTTGTGGATTTAGATCCCACTCCAAGACTTAAGCACAAGGCTGACACTCCATTATGGTCCTGACGGAGTGCTGCACTGTCAGAGGTGCCATATTTCTAATGCGATGTTAAACTGATTCTGGTCCTGATTGCCCTCTCAGGTGGTCATAAAAGATCTCATAGTACTATTTCAAACAAGAGCAGGTAAGTTTTTCCTGTTGTCCTGTCTAATATTTATCCCTCTACCAATATCAGATCATTTGGTCATTATCATATTGCTGTTTGTTGGAATTTGCTGGATAAACACCATTCTTCAGTGGATGTTTCTTGCACTGCTTTCAAAGTTTGCTATATTAAAACATACATTATTTAACCATATAATAAAGAAATTTTCAATGACAGTAGGCCAACATTAATGAATCAGATTAAGTTAAATGCAGTATCAAAGGGCATAGAGTAATTGCAGTGGCAAACAAAATATTCTCCAATGTAACTGTTATAGTGTACAGTCAACCTTTATATTGCAATGGCCAGAACCAACCAGGTCAACATATAGAACTCTGAACAAAAAAAGTAAACAACCGATAGTCATGAAATGCAAAGCACCCCACAGGAGTAAGATGAACTAAAAATAGGTAGAAGGTTCTTTTGTGCATTCTCAATGGCAATGCCTCTACCAATCAGAGTCCACTTGCCAACCAATCAGCACGTTCTTCTCATGCAGTATGAATTGTTGTTCACTTTACAATTGTTATTCTTGTGAATCTGTCCTGATGAGTGCAAGATGAAATTCTTCAACAGCATGTTCCTTTTTACAACACTTTGGATTTTCACAAGGGGAAGCTTTTAACTGACATGGAGACAGGTTTCCTGTCCTTTTAGAGGCCAGTGGAGGCAGGAATGAAGGTGGGTCAGATGAAGTATGGGATTCATTTAGACATCCCACTGCAGCCATCACTGAGGTTGCTGGTTATGCTGAGGGATAGATTTGTGGTTTCTGTCAAAGTCTTCCACTGCATTAGAGTAAAGTGTGATGTCACAGCGGAGCTAGAGGCCTGGCACCCGGGGCAGGGCAGACTCTTGCTTCATTGATGCCGACCTTGATCTATTGCTGAAGACCATGTGGGAGAGGAGGGAAATCCTCTTCCCAGAGGGTGAAAAGAGGAAGCCACCTCATTATGCAGCAGGGGCACCTCTCTGTTCAGTATCATCTTCCTCTGCCTCCAATTCCTCATCCTCTCTTGCCTACTGGTCCTCCTCCAGCTCTTCCCGTTGGGCTGTGTCCTTCTGGGGCCTCACCGTCCTCTCTGGCGGGCCATGTTATGGATAGCACAGCAGACTACCATAATGACCAAGACCCTTGAAGGAGGGTATTAGAGAGCAGTGCCCAACTGGCCTAGGCACTGGAATCTCATTTTCAGAAGTCTGATGGCCTGCTCAATTTTTGTCTTGCTGATCAGATGGCACCAGCTTATCAAGGGCAGTTATGGGTGCACAATAAATACTGGCCTTGCCAGTAACACTCAGGTTCCATGAACAAAAAAAACGCTGCTTACAGTAACTACTATTATTTTATTCTACCTTCTAAAAACTATTAAGCAAGTTCATTTGACATTTGTGTTAGAATGACTTTTCACAAGCAATGCCCATGATTTATAACACCTTGATTTATAAGTACAATAGCCCTTTATTTAATGCCAGCAACATATCATAAATGTTGCATTATAATGTAAGAATAAATATGCAGATGTTGGTGATTAGCTAGCACAGTGTTCTTGCCATTATGTTCAGCAACACTGTGGTTGTCCAACAGAACTTACTGACTAGCCACAGATGTGGCAATGGAGATACTTTTAATCACATGCACTCATTTTAATAGAAAATGTTTTACATACACTCATACAATACAGATTACTGCACTTTACATATCTACATTTACTTAGCAAACATTTAGCACCATTCCATAAGCAAATAAGTTAATCACTCACAATTATTAATAAAGGCTCACACACTCTGATTTTCCTCTTACAAACAAGTCCAAAAAGAGGCTATAGGACACATAAGATTAAGTATTGAGATCAGATGCCCAATGATGGTGACAAGTGCTCATTTTTTGCTTACTAATCAGAAATGCTAATACATGCAATCAGAATTACATATGTGACTGATGGCTAACCTATTAGACATCACTTGTGTTAACACTTGTCTTTAGGGAGCATAATAAAGGCTTTCCTCAGTGCTGTTTTGGTCTGCACTGAGAGCTGGTGAGTGAGAGAGTTTTAGGGGTTAATTCCTATCTAAAGTCTAGTTTTTTCTTTAATTTGGCAACTAACTAAAAATTACTTTTTAAGTTAAGAGAAGTTAAGTTTTAATCTAGCCTTAAAACAGGGGCATACAAGCTTTCTAAGAGCAGCTGCAGCTAGTTAATTAGGTAGCTGGATTAAACTGGTTTTCAGAAGCTTGAATCAGTCATTTTTCAGGGAACACGAAAAGAGGCCTTCCTCAGTGCTACCTCATATGCACTGGAGTGCTGCTTTGGATGCACAATAGTGTAAAGTAGAGTTTGATGAGTGAGTGAGGGAGTTTGGGTGAATAGGGGAAGGAGGAGCTCCTTTCTTTTTCTACCTTCTTCAGTCTCCAGTAGTTGGTTCTTCCTTCCATCTTGCTCGCTAATTGGTTTTCTATTTTAGATACTGGTGAGGGCAATGGTTCCTCAAAGGGAATAGAGCCAGAGCCAAGTCTGTGGCACCACAGGCGGCTCAGTTGCACAAGAGGAAAGAAAGAAGAGTGGAAGAGAAATAGCGATAGGGAGTTCCATAGTCAGGGGATCAGACAGGCATTTCTGTGGCAGTAAACATGACTCCAGGATGGTGTATTGCCTCCCTGGTGCCAGGATCAAGGATGTTGCAGAATGGCTGCAGGACATTCCTTCTAAGTACCAATGACATAGGTAGGAAGAGGGATGAGGTCCTGAAAGCAAATTTTATGGAGTTAGGAAGAAAATTAAAAAGCCGGAACTCAAGAGCAGTAATCTCAGGATTACTCCCAGCGCCACGTGCGAGTGAGCATAGGACTAGGAGGATTGAGCACTTAAACACGTGGCTGGAGAATTGATGTAGGAGGGAGGGCATCAGATTTCTGAGGCATTGGGACTGGTTCTGGGGTAGGTGGGACATGTTCAAGATGGATGGGTTACACTCTAACAGGACCTAGACCCTTCTCCTCACAGGAAGATTTGCTAGTGCTGTTGGGGTGGGTTTAAACCAGCTTGTCAGGGGGACATTAACAGTAAGAGAGTGATAGGAATAGCAGGGCCATTAACAGCGAGAGAGAGTGAGAGGAGCAGGGGGACATTAACAGTGAGACAGCGAAAGAAAGCAACAGGAGCAGCGGGGCCATTAAAAGAGAGGGGAGCAGAGGGGCCATTAACAGCGAGAGAGCGAGAGGAGCAGAGAGGCCATTAACAGCGAGAGAGCGAGAGGAGCAGCGGGGCCATTAACAGTGAGAGAGCGAGAGGAGCAGCGGGGCCATTAACAGTGAGAGAGTGTGAGAAGAGTGAGAGACCATTAAAGAGTATGGAGTGAGAGGTGAGAGACCATTAAAGAATGTGGACAGCAGCTGTTTGGTGGGTAGGATTGGTCTGTATTTCTAGTCTTTAAAGTAAAAATAAGGTCTTTAGTTTGTGTTTAGGTCTCTAGTCTTTTTTTCTTTTTTCTCCTTTCTTAAAAATAGTTGTTAAGTATAAGGTCGATACTGCTGTGTAAAAAAAATTACAATAAAGTGTAAAGAGCAGGGATACAAGAGTAATTAAATAAAACACAATAGCGATGACAAGACAGGTGATGTATTACTGCTGCAGCATGTGGGAGCTGCTGGACACCAAGATGATCCAGAGTGAACGCGTCTGTAGTAAGTGCTTGCAGAATGAGGAACTTTGGATCCAAGTTGAGGAGCTGGAGTCCGAGCTGCAGACATTGCACCACATCAGGGAGGGGGAAAGTTACCTGGACACTTTGCTCCAGGGGGCGGTCACACCCCTCAGATTAGGTGATTCAAATTTGGCCTGTGATCAGGGATAGGAGGGTGTGACTGCAGGTGAAGCAGGTATGGGGACCCATGGGGTAATGTTCAAGGATCCTAGGCCCCTGCAACTGTCCAACAGTTACAAGATTCTTGCAAGCTGCGTGGACAAGAGCGGGGACTGCAGAGAGGATGAGCGAACTGACCACAGCACGATGGTACAAGGAACCACTCAAGTGGGGGAGGAAATAGGAATATAGTAGTGGTAGGGGACAGTATAATTAGGGAGCTTCTTTAAATATATAAAAAGGAAGAGAGAGGTCAAAGTGAACATAGGCCCCTTAGAGAATGAGGCTGGGGAAATAATAGTGGGGAACCAGGAAATGGCAGAGGAGTTGAATAAATACTTTGCATCAGTCTTCACGGTAGAAGATGCTAATAGCATTCCAAAAATACTAAATAATCAAGAGGCAAAAGGGGTGGAGGGAATAAATACAATAACTATCACGAGAGAAAACATACTAGGGAAACTAATGGGGCTAAATGTCGATAAGTCTCCTAGACCTGATGGGTTGCATCCAGGATATTAAAGGAAGTAGCTACAGAGATAGTGGATGCACTGGTAGTAATCTTCCAAGAATCCTTAGATTCTGGAAAAGTCCCAGAGGATTGGAAACTGCCAATGTAACGCCCTTATTCAAAAAGGGAGGGAGTCGAAAAACAGGTAACTATAGGCCAGTTAGCTTAACATCCATCATTGGGAAAATGTTATTATAAAGGATGTAATAGCGGAGCATTTAGAAATTCATAATATAATCAAGCAGAGTTAGCATGGCTTCATGAAGGGGGAATCATGCCTGACAAATTTATTAGATTTCTTTGAGGAGGTAGCAAGCAGGATAGATAAAGGATAACCAGGTAATATATTTGGATTTCATAAAAGTGTTCGATAAGGAACCGCACATAAGGCTATTTAATAAAATAAGAGCCCATGGTGTTGGGGGTGGTATATTAGCATGGATAGAGGATTGGCTAACTAATAGAAGACAGAAAGTTGGGAAAAGGGGGGCATTTTCAGGATGGCAACCTGTATTTGGTTGAGCACCACAGGGATCAGTGCTGGGGCCACAATTATTTACAATATATGTTAATGACTTGGATAAGGGAAGTGAATGGACTACCGCCAAGTTTGCAGATGACACAAAAATAGGTGGGAAGGCAAGTGGTGAGGATGACACAAAGAGTCTACAGTGGGATATACATAGGTTAAGTGAGTGGGCATAAACTTAGTAGATGAAATATAATGTGGGAACATATGAGATTATGCATTTTGGCAGGAAGAAGAGAGAAATGGAGAAAGACTGCAGAAAGCTACAGCACAGAGGGATTTGGGAGTGCTTGTGCATGAAGCCCAATTTCAACAGGTAATATGGAAGGCAAATAGAATGTTAGCTTTCATTTCAAGGGGAATGGAGTATAAAAATAGGGAAGTCTTGCTTAAAACTATACAAGGCATTAGTTAGACCATACCTAGAACATTGTGAAAAACTTTGGTCCCCTTATCTAAAGAAAGATATACGGGCATTGGAGGCAGTCTGGAGAAAGTTCACTAGGTTGATCCTGGGTATGGAGGGATTTTCTTATGAGGAAAGGTTGAGTAAGTTGGGCCTGTACTCATTGGACTTTAGAAGAATAAGAGGCGACCTTACTGAAACATATAAGATTCTTAGGGGGCTTGACAGGGTAGAGGCTGAGAGCACATTTCCCCTTGTGGGAAAGTCTAGGACCAGAGGGCATAATCTTAGAGAAAGGAGTCATCCATGTAAGACAGAGTTGAGGGGAAATTTCTTCTCTCAGAGGGTGGTGAATTTGTGGAATTCTTTACCACAGAGAGCTGTAGAGGCTGGATCGTTAAGTATATTCAAGTTTGAGATAGACAGATTTTTAATCAGTAAGGGAGTGAAGGGGTGTGGGGAAAAGGCAGGAAAGTGGAGTTAAGGATTATCAGATCAGCCATGATCTCATTGAATGGTGGAGCAGACTCGATGGGCTAAATGGCCTACTTCTGCTCTTATGTCTTATGGGCTTATGGTCTCATCAGCATTATTATATCGGTGAATGAGTTTTAGCCTCTGAAATGGTTTTGGACTTAGCATATCCAAGGGTTGTGGCTGCAAACCCAAACACAATGGAATCATAGCAATTAGCTTGTAATTTGGCCACAGGAGTTCAATGGTCAAAGACAGCCACTTAGATCTGGGCACAGGATTCTCAGATAAGCCATGATCTCATTGAATGGCAGAGCAGAAGTGATGGGCCAAATGGCCTACTCCTACTCCTACGTCTTATGGTCTTACACAATTTCAAAATAAGCAGGAAGCCACTTTGGACCAAGGTAAGGAGAATTTATTTTAGTCAGTGGATTGTGAATCTTTGGAATACTCTAAACCTTGGGGCTGTGGAAGTTCAGTCATTGAATATATTCAAAGTAGAAATTGACAGATTTCTAAATACCAATGATGCAAAGGGATGTGGGGATACTGTGGGAAAAAGGCACTGAAGTGGATGATCACCCATGATCCTACTGAATGGCGGAGCAGGCTTGATAGGCTGAATGGCCTACTCCCACTTCTATGTTCCTAAAAGAACATGTTCACAATTTCACTACAAAAGCAAATCTTCTCCCAGTTGACTACTCCACTAAATTTGCAACAAATTATTTTTGTTGCGGTTTTGTCTTCCTCAGTTGCTACTTCTGGATTTTTTGTGTGGCTATTTTCTGCATTCAACAACTGAATTCTGAGATTTGCTAACAACTTTTTTCTGATAACAGGCAGCTTTTATCTGCCATGAAAATAGTTTTATTGCAGTCATACGTGGTCTAGTAGGTCTGCCCTTGAGGCTGGAGAACGAGGGTGATGGCAGCAGGAAAAAGGCGAAGGAGGAAGGCACTGCACATGACCATACCCTCTGTGGGCCTTTAGGGAGAGGGAGCATTTCACTTACCTCAACTTCCCTGAGGAGCAATGTATGAAATATTTGCACTTCATCAAGGAGGCTGACATTGAGTTATGTCACCATCAAACCAGGGCATGGACAACATTGCCTGTAGCTGTGAAGGTCACCATTTCCCATTTCATGCACTGGGCTCTTCCCAAGCTGCAGCATGTGATATCAGCTGTATCTGATAATTTGCAGTCCACGGCTGTATTCAGGAAGCCACCACCGGTCTCCAAGCTAGTTCGTCTTTTACAACCACAGGCAACACATTCTGCTGGTCTATGCCTGATTTCCTGGCAACAGTAATAATTCATTCATACTCCACCAGCCTCCCTGATGCCTTTGTTCCATCCAAGTTATCAGGTCACAAGGTGGCTATTTGGGGGGCAAAGGATATCCCTTCAGGCATGCTCATGTGCGCAGCTGAAGCACTAGCCTAAAATAAAAGCCATTCTGCCATCAGAAATATCATTGATCAGACTGTTGGCACGTTGAAATGTTTCCATTCTGGGCCATTTGGAAGATCTCTGCAGCATGGCCCTGATCATGCTCCTGGATTCCTAGAATAAGTAAAAACAGAAAAGGCTTGAAATAATAAACAAATCAGGTAGCACCTGTGGAAAGGGAAACAGAATCAATGGGAGAAATTTTCTGTGCCCACTGGTGTCGGGCATCATGCCAGGCGTGAGCGGACAATATGGTCGGAAGACCAAAAATCAGTTTCATGACATTGTGAAACCAGTTTGCAATAATCTGCTCTGCCCGTCAATGGCGAGCTGCATTTTGCATCGTGGGGCATTGGGAATGTCATTGTAATATATCTGCATATCATTATAAGCCCACCTCGCTGGAATCATTCCCCCATGCTCAATCACCCGAGCACGTTGGCATGATTGCACACCGACATGTTTCACAACAGCATACATAAGGTGTGCAGCTGGAGAGCTGAACTCCGAGGGGAACTCGGAGGTGAGTGCAAAGTAACTTTGCACAGCACTTGTGAGGGTCGCCAGTTGAACTTCAAGGTTAAGGTGCCGCGCATTCAGACAAGGGCACAGGCAAGTCGCTTTTTCCTGGCTGGCTGACAGTGTGGTGCCAGGGCAAGGGCAGCACTGCAGTTGAGGCAACTTGGAGCGAGGGGGCAAGGGCTGCCCTGCAGTTGGGGTGAGTTGGGGGAGAGACAAAGACTGCACTGAGGTTGATGGTGGTGCACAAGCACGTGTGGAGGTGTTGAAGGGGGAGGGAAGTGGCCATGCATTAGGGAAACCTTATAAAAGTGACCATTCCTCCTTAGTTGAGACAGTTCACACACAGCCACATTGACATGCTTGGAGTCAGGCTTTTAGCTTCTCTGCCCACTCGAGCAGCGCAGAGGCATGAAAGTGCCACCAAATGTTCCAGAGCTTTTCACCCCTTGGGCACAGACTGCAAACTAATGAGAGTTTTAGTGGACTGTAGAACAGTTGGACACTTATGCATGTTGTACAATCTCCTTGCAAAAACTGGCCATGGAGCAGTCACTGGTGGAGGCACTCACAGACCCTTGCAATGTCATCATCCCAGTTGGGATCAGTTTCCCCCATGGTTCAAGCTAACAGTGCAGTCTTACAGTGTGGGTTAGGAGAATGCCTGCACATGAGCTGAGAGCACAGCATGCAGTCCGGTGGATGAAGCTGCCATCAATCGGTTGGGTGGAGGGGCGGAGTGGGGTGTGGTCTCGGGCAGCCATGCAGCACACTAATCTCTGGCCATCTAAGTGGTGGTCAGCACTCTCCGGGAAGTGTTAAGGACCTTCAGACTTAACCAAGGGGGGTTCTTAGAATGGCCATGCTAACCCATGCGTCGCTCTCTCTTTCATCCAGTAGGAGAAGCACATCAGGAGCATGGAACTTGGTGACCTAACTGAATGCCTCATGGTTAACAGAGATGAAGGAGAAAAGAGTGACAGAGGCGTCTGGTTGGGCAGAGGGAGGAGCAGCACCCTCAGGAAGAAGGGGCAGCTGGGGCTCCTGCACAAGCTGCTGAAAAGTCACAGCGAGCCATCGCTGGTCAGTGCCTAGCTAGACCCAGGGTCTATAGATGCCACCTTTCATCCCTGCAGATGACTGAGAACCAGTGTCGCCAAAGACAGTGCATGTCCAGGAAACTGGTTAGTCACATCTGCCACCTGTTGCAGGGTTTGGCACCATGGGGACATGGAGGGTATCCACTGCCAGTGGCCATTAAAGTAACCAGGATGCTCAATTTTTATGGCAGTGGCTCTTTCAGTGCTCCACAGGTGGCCTCTGTGGGATTTCACAATCTGCCACCCACAAATGCATCCATGAGGTCACGGATACCATCTTCGCAAAGACACACAACTTTGTGCATTTTGCCCAGGACCAGGAAAGCCAGGATGCAAGAACGATTGGATTTGCAGGTGCAGGGTGCCATCAACTGCACTCATGTGGCCTCAGATCTCCATGGCAACAGGCGGTCCACTATGTCAACCTCAAGGCCTTCCCCTTGTTCAGCTGCTGTGTGACCACCACAAATGCACCCTGCAGGTCTGCGCATGGCTCCCAGGGAAGGTCCATGACCTTCACATAGGTCTCAGATCCCTGATGTCCTCCAGGGTCTACAGACCTTGCCGCAGAGGATATGGCTGATGACGCTCTTGCTGCGGCCTCAGAGTGCAGCATAGCGCAGGTACAACGAGGCTCATACTACAACTCACAACTTGGTGGAGCAAACAATCGGGATGCTGAAAATGAGGTTCCGGTGCCTGGACCAGAACTGGTTTGGTGGAGCCCTGCAATACAGTCCGCAGGGGGTGTCACACATCGTCATTGCCTGCGGCACCCTTTACAGCCTGATGCTGCAACGAGGAGGGGAGCTGACTGAGGAGGAGATGGAGGAGCTGAACATCTCCGATGAAGAGGGCATCATCGGGAATGAGAGTGAGGGGGTCCTCGAAGGCAAGGGTGATGGTGATGAGGCCATTGCACTGACCAGATGAGGCAGGTGACCTTGGGGGGCCCTCATAGCTGTTAGATTTGTGGAAGATGGTGACAATATGTATGAGGAGACATCATAATGTTCTCACATTGCATCTGTGAAAATTTGACTCCATTCTGGTTGATGGCAGCGCACATATCCTCAGTGATAATGCTCCTGTGATGGAGATGCAGCTGTTGCGGAGTATTTTAAACCAACACTCAACACAGGTCTTTCGTTCAAACATCAAGCAGCCTTTATTTTTTACACCGGTGGGAAGACAATCTGTACTGGTGAACCAGGAAACTTCTCCAACAATACAGAGTTTCAAGCAGTTTATTTCCTATTCTAATTGCATTATAATCACAGTGCTGCCTATAACAGGAACTGATACCACTAAGAAAGACTGGAATTTAGGGCATCACAACAATGATACAGGATAACCACCATCATGTAATCTAATTAAGAAATGGAGAAGGCAGTTGTCACAACCAAATGGCCCCAGACAACATCCATTCACCCCTATTGCAGGAGAGGAATCTTTTACATAAAGATTGACTTTGGAGCCAGGGACAGCTCATCTTGGTGTGATCCGTTGTTTTCAGTTGTAGAAATAACATCAGCACTAGTGTCTGTCCAGAACAGGCTTGCTGGATCAAAATGGGTGCTAAGCACCAACCATCCAGCAGGATGTCCTCAGGAGATGTGTTTGTGATATTGTTTACGGAAACAAACCATGTGACTCACACGTCTGCAATAAAGTTGCTTTGTTGCTTTTGCACCTAATAAGCTCAGCATTCGAGAATCATTTTAACCCCATAATTGCTGTACGGCTCGAAAGCCCAACTTCAGGCCCCCCCTTTTGGTACTTGGCTCCCTGACCAAGTAAACCAACCTAATGCAATGATGTCCCAGGTCCTCTGCCCCATTGTGGTGATCAGGAATACAGTTTGGAGGACTCAGGATGTACCCTATATCTGATAATGCTCCTGGATACTGGTTCTCGAACAACAAGTTTCGCTGTTCCTTAAACAATGCCTTTGTTTTTTTCCTTTTCCCGTTTCTTCTTACTTGCTGCACATGCTGCAATTCCCCAACCTATAGCTAACAGTAACTGTAACATTACCAAGACATGGGAGATAATTCGGATCCAAGTGTGGATTTTAACACTTACTCCCCAGTCCCCCACTGTCGCTCCCACCAAGTTCTGGCCCTATGATCCTTTCCAATATCTTTCTTCAAAATCATTAGGCTCTGTTTCAAAAAGGTGCTCGCCTATCTGATCCATGACATTTACAATAACCAGCTCCCTGGATTTTATATACACCAGACCAAAAGTAACAGGGACTCGGAGTTTAAAGCAGAAATTTGGCATCGTGATATTACATGTAAGGTTTGTGTATTGATATTTGACTTCGGTGGTTGTAACGCATTAACCCCCTTGGCTCTGTACCCTGAGCGGGTACTGTGATGATCAATGTGGGATGCTTCCAGCATACATCCCTCTGTCTTGTTATAGCCACACTCATCCTTTGTGTCCTGTCCCGTGGGGTGTGGCCATTTGGTTAAGCTGCCTTTCCGGTGACACCCGCTCAGGGATACTCTTCTCATTGCACCATTCTTCTTAATGGCATAGATGTGCATTGGGTAATACCTAAAATAGGTTTCCCCTCGGATCAGGCCAATGTTTTCCACTTGGTATAGAGGATAAGGTTGAACATCTGATTCGACAACAGGATTAATGAGTACCACCCCGACCATTGGGGTAGTACTTGCTATACAGCCTTGGGTCACAGAGTAAACCCTGGTCATACTTTTGAGAATGCAGGTATTCACAAACCCAGTTGCTGTGCGAGGTCATGGAGGTAGGAACTGTTGATCCAACTGGGCACCTCGCCTTGTTGGATCTGAGCCAGGTTGTGTCTTAGTTGTCCTCCTACCCACCAGCCATAGCATGACATAGGTCTCTTTTTTCTCCCACTTCAGCCTGTTCCAGATTTCTGTCGTTTAGTCGGTTAATAATCCCAGCATGGCTTTCTTTTATCCTTACCCCCCCCTTAACAAGTCTGTAACTGTCTGGGTGCCTAACTGTACTCCTGTCTGGGTGGCTTGATTTGCTCTCTCCATTTACCCCTGTAGTACCCCTTTTAGCTGTTCCACACTAGACTGAACAGTTTGTTTATCTAACAGGTTCACAAAGGACGTTCCCGTATTTACTCCTGTCAAAACATCATTGATCAAATCTCTCCTTGCCCTGCCCTGCGGTGGAATGCACCATTCCCTCTAAACCTCGTTGCACCCATGGCATTGGCTGCCTTATTGAATATATCCTTTGTCAGTTTTTCATACAATTTCTTAATACTGTCAAATTCGCCACAATACTTAGGCCATTGTAACATTGTTAGGTTCAGCAATACCAGTACAATTTCATGTTTTACATTGTTTTATGGTAGCTCATTGTCCATAAATAATATCAGTCTGATTGGTGGGCCCAGAGTCAATTCTAGGCACTGTAATGATGCCATCCTCTTTGTTGATGTAATCATTGGTCTAGTCATGATTGATGATGTGGGTGTCCTCATTGTTGTCGGGAGGGTGTTGTAACACAGTATACAAAGGTCCGTCTTACAACCCCGTCCTCGCAGCCCAAGACATATCCTCCCCCTACTTGGCCCCATACGTGCTGCTTTTGTGTGTGTCTCATCATACTGGTAGCATTACTCGTTTTACACGGCCCCTCATGGTGTTGGACTCAAGCTTATCCATGCACTGTTACACGTATAACACCCTTTCTTATGTGTTTCACACTCGAAACTGGTTGACAAAGTGAATCCCGTTTTAGAGTCAACTTTGGGGGATCTCGACCTGCATTCCATTTCTTCCCATACTGTTGCGCTTGTCGTGAGAATCGTTCCGATTGTCAGACTCATAAAAATTAATGCTTTCATGGTGGCCATACAGTTTGGGGATAAGCACAACTCTGGCTGTCACCAGTTGGTTAGTCAGTTCTGTAAAACAAAATCAGTTAAAACGGTATTCGGTAAAGAGCCGACACACACATAATAGGCTCACAGCTTCTTTTTTGGTCGTTCCGGGTCGACGGTTCCTTGGCCCTGTGGACCAGTAAAACGTTTTAGTTGCGACCAATGTTTCCCTTTCACATCCACACAAGCACACGTATTGCTGGTCATCATCACCTCGTATAGGCCTTTCCACCTAGGGGCAAATCCTACCCATTCAGGGGCCACCTGTATGTATACCCTCTCCCCTACCTTGGGCACTGGTTCATTACTGCCCTTATTCCCCTTTTCTTGATCTTTGATGTCTTGTTGTGCTCTCACCCCCTTTTCTCAACTCACGTAGTTGGTTATCTAGTTGTTGTATATTGTTCCTAATAAAGTCCCTTACTGCTTTTAGTTCCTCACTACCAGTTGATATTCCTTCAGGTGGTTGCATAGTATGACCTGTCATTAGCTCAAATGGGGTCAGTCCAGTTGTCTGGTTGGGTGTTGCGCGTAGGCACAAGGGAGGACATCTACTCATCCTTGTCCTGTTTCTGCAATAGCATTTGCCAGAGAAGTTTTTAAAGTTCTATTCATTCGCTTGGCCATACCTAAGCTTTGTGGGTGATATGGGACGTGGAATCTTCGTCAGACTCCTAACAATTTACATGCTTCCTTCATAACCTTCCCTGTAAAGTGAGCACCTTGGTCTGAGTCTATCTGTGAGGGAATTCCCCAGTGGAGAATTATTTCCTATGCCAGTTTTTGGGCTACCATCCTAACGATACAGTCTCAGGTGGGAAACACATCTACCCACCTGGTAAATTGATCAATTACTGCTTAGCAATATTTCTTGCCCCTTTTGTTAATCAGGGGTCTGGTAAAATCTATTTGTAGATTTTCCCGTGGGGCTTTAGGTCTTGGCTGGTTTTAACTTTGATTGGCTTCCCGGTGTTGTACCGTCTGCATGTTGTGCATCGCTGACAGTGTTTGGGCACATCTCTCTCCGTTCTGTTCCACCACCAATCCTTCGTTAGCCTATCATTAATTGCCTGGTGCCGACTGTGTCAGGGCCATGATAGATTTCTATTAGGTTTGTTTGGATACAATCTGGGACTATTACCGGGGAATCTTTCCTCCATACCCCATCTTCTCCCCTAACTGCTCCTTTCTTGGCCCATCGTACTTGCTCCTCCACATTAGCTTCATCCTGTATCTTTGTAATATTTATTTCACATGGTCCCATTGCTGTAGCGGCAACTGGGACTGGTGTTTCTTTCTCGGCCGCTTGTCTGGCTGCCTCATCCGCTAGCATACTTCCTCTCTGTTCCTCAGTTTACATCTTTTGGTGGGCTCTTACTTTAATCACGGCCACCTCTGCTGGCCCTTGTGTTGCCTCCACTAGCCCTCCCACCACATTCTCATGCCTCCTCCTGAGGTGATGTGCCCTCACCTATTCCAAGCTATCATGTAATCATATACCACCCCGAGAGCATATTGGCTGTCTGTATAGATGTTAACCCTTTTGCCAGTTTCAGGGCTTCTGTAAGGGCAGTCAGCTCGGCCACCTGGGCTAAGACACTTCCCTCCAGCCCCCCTTTGGCTACCACTCATTCATCTCCTGTTCACCATTCACTGCCCAACCTGTATGTGGTTCTCTGTATATATATCGTCGAGATCTGTTCACATTAAGGGTGTAGTCGGGGTTTTCCAAAGGTTCATCTGAGACTGTCCCTTGTGTTCCTTTGTCTATTGAGGCCTGACACTCGCATGTCTCCCCTTCCGTTGATATGCCTTTAGCAGGGTTTACTCTAGTATCCCTCACTATCTGGACTGGTCTGCCTCTAGGTATTAGGACTGCTTCCCATGCAGCTCTTCTACTGTCCGAGACAGATTTTAATTTCCCTGTGTTCAGCAGGTCTAGCAGTGTATGTCGCGTGTGCAACACTGTCTGTCCTGACATGATTATTGGCTTGCAGACTCGCACTGCCCATGCTGTACAGTCTAATGTGGCTATGCATCTTTCCATGCCTTGGGCTACCGGGGACTGCTGGGTGGAATAATAAGCTCCTGGCCTCAGGTCTCCGCCATGCTCCTGTAACCCTAATGCATTGTAGAAGTTTCCATCCACATTGTAGTGCATGTGGAATGGTGGGGACATATTGGGCAATCTAAGGGCAGGGGCTGTTATCAGTGTCGTCTTCAACTCTGCATAGGCCTTAACCTGTCCTGGTCCCTACTCTACACTCTACCTTTCCTGTTGCTGGCTTTACTCCCTTTACTAATCGCTGTATTGGCTCCATGGTTGCTGCGAAGTCTGGTATAAAGTTTCTGCAGTAATTAAATAGTCCTAACACCTGCCTCACTCCTCTGATGGTTATCAGTCTTGGCGTGTTTTTGATGGCGGTTTTTCTTTCTTCGGGGAGTATCTTACAATCATGTCCCAGGTATTTAACCTGTAGTAGTCCCTAGTTGTGCCTTTATCGGATTTACTTTAAACCCTGCCTCCTTTAGGGGCTGCAAAATGCATATTAGAGCGCCCAAGTATCCCTTTTCATCCTCTGAGGCTAACATTATATCATCTACATATTGTAGTAACGCACTTTGGTACTTTGCCAAATCCAGTCCTTCCGGGGCTTGGCTCATTACACCGTGGAATATATTACGGCTGCTATGGAATCCTGTGGGACTCTGATCCATGTGTATTGTTTCTCTTTTACCATGAATATGAATTTTTCTTGTGACTCTCCATCCAATGGCATGGACCAGAACTCGCTGGCAATGTCCATGACTGTGAAAAATCTGTGTTTGGGTTTTAATCCAATAAATATCGTGGAGGGACTCACCACCATGAGGTGTTCTTGTGGGGTTACTTTATTAAGGGTAGTATAGTCGACTGCCAGTCGATATGATCCATCCAGTTTCTTTACGGGCCATATAGGGGAATTAGTGGTCGATATGGTTTCTCTCAACACCCCTTGTTCTACTAGATCTGTCACTATATTCTGCATGGCTTCCCTTGCCTCTGGTTTTATTGGGTATTGTCTGTGGGCACGGTGTTTGGCCCCAGTATCTTAATCAGCTCCATCCTTGCCAGTCTGCAGTCTTGTTTAGATTCTGCCCAAACCCTTTCTATCGCCTCACACAGTGGTCCCCACTTACCGTCCTTGGTCCAATCCCAGCTTAGGTGTTTTGCGCTGGATATTGTGCCACTTATTGGTGCCTGGACTTTGGCTCTTTTCCCCTAGTTCCCTCCATATTACTCTCTTAATTTTAACATCTATTATTAAGTTTAGTTCACTCAGTATATCTATTCCTAATATTGTCTCTTCAGGGCTCTCACATACCTATAATTGTACAGGGAGGATTATAACCCCTATCTCCAATAATTGTGTCTCACTTTTATAAGCCCTAACCTGTCCTCCCCCACCTCCATCACCCCCGCCGCCCCCGCCGCCCCCCCCCCCAACACCCCCCGCCACTCCCTGTATTAATATCAAATGTTTGGTGAGAGGAAGTTTCAAATTTGTCATGGACACTGAGGTCCCTGTATCTATTAGCACCTCGCACTGCCGGCCCCCTAACAGCACCACTTAATATAGTTGGGGATCTTGGTCCTCTCTGGGGGCCGCTGCTATCCATTGTTTCTGACTCATGCTTTTGTTTATCTTGATCAGTTGGTTTTGTTCATGTCCTCCATACTGGATGTTTGTCTAGTTGGAGAGACCAATTTTTGTTTAGGGCCCTGTCCTGCTTTGCCTCCCTCAGCCAACTAACAGTCCTTGGCCTCATGGCCAGGCTTGTTATGGTTCCTACAATTTCTCCTATAGTCCTTTTTTGGCACATGGCACTATGTCCTGGATAGACATAGGCGCAATGAATGCCAGAGTCCTCCTGTTTTTGCCACGGCTGTCAATGACTCGGCTACTGCTTTCTGTTCATTATCTATGTCCGTAGCCCATTTAACTAAGGAATCGTAATTCTGCATTGTCACCAGTCCCGTCCTTATTATGTCCTGATGTGCTTTGCTTAGTCTGCCTTTAAGCATTTTTAAGAATACTACATCATTCCTTTGCTTACGTCCCAGAGAGAGAGTGAGAGACAGACAGACAGATAGACAGACCCTGATCCCTGGTATGAAAACTACCGGCTCAGGGGTAAAAACATCATCTGGCTCCGGCATCGTGTCCGCATGTGCTCCTGGGCCCATGCCCAAACCCCAGAGGGCGGAGCGTCCGAAGGGGCTGGATGAGGCAGCGGAGGCCTCACAGATGGAAGTCTCCCTAGCTCCCAGCCTATCCCGGGAGAGATGCCACCCCTCGGAGTGGGAGGACCTCGTGACTTGCGAGGTTGGATGTGTCCCCTCCCCCAGTGAAGTGGTGGTGTTTCCCTTCCATAAGTCCTCGCTCTGCCCTCTGGGGCAAGCCCAAATCCCTGACCCCTTGCTGCAGTGCCCTAAACAGGGCCCCTCGGGGGTCAGTGAGGGTGTCACCCTTGTGGTGGTGCCCCACCCCGACCGACCTTGTACTCCCGAAGTGCTATCTGGCCCGCCCGGGATCTGCGGCAGTCCCTTCATGGCCTCGACTGCTGGGTCATCAGGCGGTGGTGGTGAGGAGGGCCTCCCAACTCCCTCCCAACCTTTACCGCTGGGCACCTCTGTCGTAGGTCCGGAGCTTTTTCCAGACTCGCCAGGCGACCTGGTTCTTGGGGAAGAGCGGGGTTCTGAGCTGCTGCCCCCCTTTGGCCCATATCCCCAAGAGGAGACCAGAGAGGACCCCTCTGCCCTTGATCCTGGGGGTGGGATCAAGGTGGAGGCAGGGCCAACTGGCAGCTCTGAAGCAGCCCCCGTACTCAATACGGTGGAGGAGTTGGAAGCTGGAGGCGACAAACGGGAGGGGGACGGAGTTTTGGTGGCGAGCACCGGGGCCGACTTAAAGTCATTGTCGGGTGAGGTGGTAGATCCCCTGATGCCCCCCGCTGACTCTCCCCTCATCCCTGTACAGGAGCTCTAGGTTTTTTTAGCGAGTAATCGCGGTCACCGAGACAGGGCCCAGTCAGCACTGGGCCGGTGGCATTCTTTTCCTCTTGTGTTCTGGTCCACCTGTGAGGCCCTAAAAGCCCCTGGGCTGGACGGGAACGCCCGGCGAAGGGTCCACGTGTTTCTCACTGGGCTCCTGAAAGAGAGAAACGATTAAAATAGTCCTCTCCTTCTTGCACTTTGCACTAGGTGGTGGTAGCACATACTTCTGACAATGAAGAGTACCATGCCCAGCCTCAACATCCGCGGCAGCAGGGACGCACAGCGAAGGTTCCAGAACTTCTTGGTCCTCAGGGGCAGGAAATATGCGGTATGCTTCCTGCAGGAAACCCATACTGTTCCGGGAGTCAAAGCTACGTGGCTTCTGGAGTGGCGAGGGGGATCTACATGAATCACCTAGCCTCCAATTCTGGCGGGGTGGCTATCTTGTTGGCCCCACATTTTCAGCCGGAGATCTTGGGGTCAAGGAGCCGGTGCCAGGCCGGTTGCTGCACCTGACTGTGCGCCTAGGGGGGGACAGCGCTTCACTTTGTGAATGTGTATGCTCCCCTGGGCACGCAGCTGCAAGCGAGTTTTTTGAGGAAGTGTCTACTCATCTTGGCTCCATCAACTCGGGCGAGTGTATCGTCCTCAGGGGGGATTTCAACTGCACTCTTGAGGCCAGGGACTGTCGCAGTACCCAGCACCGCTCCCTCGGTGTGAGTAAGCTGAGGGTCCTGATTGGGTCCTTTGACTTGGTTTACGTCTGGCAACATCTCCATCCTGACTCCAGCCTTTGTGTCAGTTGGAAGCAGAGCATTCAGATCCTGCCGCCTTTATGTTTCCATAGCGTTCGTGTCCTGCTTCCTTGCGGTGGGTGCCGTGCACGGACCACCATCTGGTGTGGACGGAACTCGCTCCGTTCTGCGCTCAGATGGGGTCTGCGTACTGGCACCAGCTGCTGGAGGATGAGCAGTTCCTGGACTTGTTCCGGCGTTTCTGGGCTGGCTGGAGAAGGAAGCGGGGATGCTTCCCCTCCTTGAGACTGAAGGAGAGGTCAGGGATCATGCTCACCAACAAGGGTTCCTTGACAGTTTGAAATCCAGCCAGGTAGGCTGGTTGAAGTTTTGGGATATGCTTTTTGTGTCCTGTGGGGCCTGCCGTCCCCACGTGGTTCTGGTCTGTGGAATCTGGGAAGGTTCCTCAGTTGGGTGGAGGGTGCGGTTGTGGGTGGTCGATCTTCGTGGAGGGCTGCGGTTGCGGCCTTGTTGTCTTCGGTTGAGCCTGCCACCCCGTGCCCCTCGCCGTGATGTTGCTGCGGACCTGCAAACCTCCAGATCTCCTTCCTCTGCTTGGCTCAGCTCCCTGCTTAAACTTGGCTTCAACTGCTCCCAACTGCTCACTGCCCTGTGTTAGCTTTCAAAACTGCTCACCCTTCTGTGTCCCCTTCCCCCTCATCACTCCTGGCCCAGTTATACTGTTTTTTTAAAATTTCTTATCTGAAACCAAATCAAGGGTAGTTCGTTGTCTGATTTGGGCTTCTTCAGGTGATTGTTGTCTCATTGTTTTTAATGGGCTCACATGGTTTATCATTGTCTTTCTTCCCCTGTTACTAGTCTTGAACTGAAAGCCATTGTATATGTGGAGTATTGATAGGTTCACATAATTGCATTGATTGCTGTCTTCCTGCCTTAGTAGTTAGTATCGATTATTTATGCAAGATTTTGATGGGCTTTAGTTTTGTGTAAGATGAAGTCTTTCTCTGGGTTGATTGTTTTAAAGGGAAGAATGCGTATTCTGTCTCCTCTCGTTGTCTGGTTTCAGGTAAAATCCAAAAGTCATATCCTTGTTGATGATACAAAATATGTGGGAATTTTGAGAACCCTTCACGGTGCAGAGGGGGTGCTGGGAGGGAAGAGGACCTCCTCACGAACCTGCTCCTGGGCCTGGCCAAGTTGGCCATTAATAGGTCCAGGCAACGGGCGATGGAGAGGTTGTCTGACCTGACTGTCTGCCTCTTTTCCGCGGCTATGTTCGCAGCCGGATGTCCCTGGAGAGGGAGCATGCGATGTCTGCCGGCACCATCAAGGCCTTCCATGCTCGGTGGGCACCGCGAGGACTGGGGTGTTTTATTGATCTTGTTAATCACATTTTAGTTTAATGTTTACAAGTTTCCTTTAAATTTTATCTTTGTTTTTGCAGGTTCCCTTTAAGGGACTGCTTTTTACTTTGTCTCTGATTTTGTTAATTTAGTTTATTTGGTTGACTCAAAGAGTTGCATCTTTTTAACCTTCCTAACCCTGCCGCTATGTCTTGCTGCTCCCCGGACATCCACAGCGGAGGTGGAGGCAGCCTGCTGACTGCTATACCCTGTCTGTAATGAACTTGGCAGGCATCCTCTGGAAGGCCAAGACCTGAAGGGCCCTGGCCTGCTTTTGGAGTCCTGCTGTGTGACAGTGGCTCCCTCCTCGGCCTGTGCAGCTGGAGCTGCTGCAGTCACAGGAAGAGGGGGTTCAGATAGGCTGGACATTCCTGGAGTCACCTGGGTGGATGGTCCTGGGATGTGCACCTCCTGATCCTGTTCCCTATTGGTGCCCGTGGGCCCCTGGCTGATTCTTTGACAAGAAGGAGTAGCTGGAGTGAAATCAAGCTGCCCCACACACCTCTTGCATTGATGCTGGAGGACAACTATGGTGTCAGCGATGGAGTTCAGCCTGCACAGCAGTACAGGACCCATGTCCTGGTCCAAGGTCTCCATCCTACAAGTTTTTACCTTGGTGCATTGGCAAGCAGGCGCTATCACCTCAGCCTGAAGGCTCCATTGTGACTTGAAATCTGAGGAGTGCATCAGACATCCCTTCCTGATGTTCCTGAGCTTGCCTTTGCAGCTCCAGCAACTGTGACATGACTGAGTCCAGATGTTCATCATCTGACTCGGACTCAGCAGATTTCTGGCCTCCAGCAGTCCTCCAAGAGTTGGAAACCTGAGAAGTCCCTGCCACCACCTGCTGTGGATCAAACATTGTGATGTGCTCACCAGATTGTGACCTGAGACTGCACTAAAACTAAGTCCCACCGAGGTGTGTGTTCCTTCGCTGGTGGAGGGTGTGGGTGAGCGCTGTGATGGGAGTTCATGGAGGATGCCTTCAGATTCCTCTCCAGAGGTTTCTTTAGAGCTTGATTGAAGGCCCTGGGTCATGGACTCTATCAGCTGTTTGACAGAGGTGTCTGTGAAAGCAAGGGGAGATAATTAGTGCATGGCAGTGGCCTGTGAAACAGGTCCGCATCACTCATGGCCTGGTTGTCTGATGGATGTTGCACTGCTGGATCCTCACTTGGTTGAGCACCGCCGACCTCACCGTCAGCACAGGATCGGTCCAGATTGTCACCAGCCAGCTGAGTGGTGATATTTTCAAAGTCTGTGAGGACCTTGATTTCAGGCACTCCTCCACCAGTCTGCGGCCTCTCCCTCTTGTGTGCCAGCTTGTCCTGCACAATAGAGATGCGAAGAGCATATGCAGGACATCTGCTAGGCCAGATGATACATATACCTGGCATGTGTGGGTGGTGAGTGGTAACATGGGTGGGATGAAGGCCCTGTGGATGTGTGAAGGGTTTGTGAGTTTGAGTTGGGAGTGATGAGAAGAGTGACTTACCCTGGCGGAACTGAAGAGATCATTCATCCTCTTGCACCGCAGGGTGGCTGTTCTCTTTTGCAGGGTGTTGGCGCTGACCACTGCTGTCACCGCCTCCCAAGTAGGATTGGTAACGTTGCTGCCTGCAGCCAGAGCGGGGGTAGAGGACATCATGGCGGGCCTCCACAGAGCCCAAAAAGCGTTCCAAGGATGTGTCATTAAACCTCAGGACTGCAGTCTTCTTGCCTTTCAGTGCCAAGTCTTCTGTACAGTGGTCCTGGGCTGGAAGTACTGAGAGGTGTGCGCATGGCTACACTTTAAATATGGTGCCAGGCATATGAAGCAGTGAGGTGATGGCATGGTGGGCAAATCGGATACCAGCCATCAACCAAATGGTGTGTTTTCCGGGAATGCACGATCAATAAGCATGATTGGGCATGGAGTGAGAAGCCACCTTTATGGCCGGCGGGAAAACCCTTTCCTGGCCCACTACCACACCTAGTGTAAATCTGGAATGATTCTGCCCCTTGTTTCATGTCGATGATCCTTCATCAGAACTTGAGGTGATTCAGCTGTTTCTCTCACCACAGATGCTTTCGTACATGCTGAGGATTTCAAGCCTTTATAGTTTTTATTTCAGATCTCCAGTATCCACCGTATTTTGTCTTTCCCTAGAAAAAAATGTTCATTTGATGTTATTCTGCTTGGTAATAGGAGTTCATTACTATTAACTTTACTTAAGTTGCAGTAAACTTTTACCCCGTACATACATGATGTCCCAGTGTGACGATCAGACTTTAAATTGTTAAAACTTTGATTAGAATTTATGTGAAATTATTGTGACGCAGACTGTACAGTACTTCAATAGATGGAAGTTTTATCCCTTGAATATTTCATATTTTTCATATTCATTTAATCACTGTTGAACTGAAAATAGTACTCCGCTTTAAATTAAAACTAGTACATAATTTATGTTTGGAGTATACTGTCGTCACATCATGACCAGCCTATGCTGTTTACATTCATAAATCAAGTTTAGCAGCACTGCAGTGTGGTCCTCACGTCACAAAGATGGTGGCCTAGAATTTCCACATGTTTTCAGCCCAGTTATCGAAATAATTCATTGAGGTAGCATTAAGGATTGCAGAATTTTTAATGTAAGTCATTTGCGCTCATTGCCACTTTACTCTGGGGTATTCGTGATCTCTTAAGATTTGGTCTGCTCACAAAACTAGTCTCAGACCCCAGGTCGATGTGGCGCGCATCTGCCGATTGTGCCCATTCAATGCTTTACATCGCTTTGTGTCCACATTTTTGGACGAACATGCACCTGTGGTCACGTGAATTCTGTGTCGGTCACCTGAATCGCAGTGACCAGCTGTCAATGGAAACCTGAGAAGGTCTGTTTCTCTTGTTGCTCCTCCAAATACGACAACTCCAGTTTAACTTAGTCCAAATTCAGTCAATTACTGCAAAGCAGGATACAGCTCTGCAGTTTCACACTTGCTGCTCCCCGGGTCTTATATATCAGGGCAGATAAAAGAAATAAATTCAAAACCAATTTAAAAGTAAGAGATTTAAATCAGCTAATTGAAGAATAGCTCATTTTGTGACAATTCCATTCCTCTTTGCGAAGCTGGAGAATACCCTATAACAGGCATCAATTGATTACTATCAATTACACTGCTTGATTGCGCTGATTTATGGGGTAGTATATGTTTAAGCTTTTGCTAATGAGTTTGAATGGGAACTTGGACGTCCCTGCATCAAAGTATAACCAATGCAGCGTTGAGCGCATTCCGAATATGTATCGTCATTAGCGCCCCTAGCGGAAACTCCGCTTTGGCGTGTAAACAGAGTTAAACAATGATGGGCCTAAAGTAATCTCCAGACTCCACTCTTAAACATCTGCTCATCTGGCGGTTTCAGATCCACATTACAAATCTCGGACCTTGGTATGCATCCTTCCCAAGAAGCAACATTCACCAGTTTAAAGTATGAGAAATTGCCACTAATATCTGAAATCAGTCTTCCATTGGCTGTCCTTTCTGGAATAAAGTCGAAAATATTTTTATGTCTCCAGGATTTACTTAACTTTAGGAAGGAGTCCAAAGGAATCCCCAATTCGATCAGGTTTTGAAGACGCCTATGTGAATGGGGTCTCCAACCATGAAGCTAGTTTGCCATTGCCACCAAGTGCCATGCATGGAGTGTGAATGCGCCCTTAAATCAGTTACAAACTCATAACTTAGAAGAGGAAGGAGGATGAAATCTCACTTCACAAATCCAGCCGCTTTCCTTGATCTTTTGTGTTTATACTCATTTTCCTCCTCTATTAATATCCTGTACTTCATCACCATATTCAACATGAAAACAATATTGATGCACCTTTACGGTGCTGCTTACAATACAGTTCTCTCTGTGCACTGTTAATATAATTTTGAGAAACGATGTTTGGTTTATGAAGGCAGGTGATTAAAAGGGTGAAAATTAGAGGAGTAGATCAACACTTTTTGGGAAAATAGTGTTCTGAATGCTGAGGGACTCGTATTAAATTCTGGTGCCCTGAAGCCCATGAAGAACCATTGAGAGGGAGACGAAGAGATCTCATTCATGGGTTCCAAGTCAGAACATGTACAGGACAGAAAATCTTACAATTTCTGCTCAGACTATTATTTTATTCTATGTACAATGGCGGAGTACAGTAGTTTTCTCAGAAAAGACTCCCCATTTACTTTCATTTAAATCAATTTTACTTCCTTTCTTAAAAATCCCTAACATTAGATTAGAGATCACATTTGGAAATCCGGTGACAGTCACTTCTGGCTTTCCATTGCTCGGCACCTGAGGCTCCCCCTGGAAATAAATTCATCAACCAACGGGCCTGAGATAGAGGAGATCAAACTACTTTTCTCCTGTAACCTGGTAGCTGCCCCTGCTGATACTTCACGATGTCCCTGTTCAGTAAAGTTAAGGTCAGCTCTGATCCGTAGTAAAATTCTCATTTTGAAATGGAATATTATTATGGAATATCCTTATTATTTGCTTCCACATACAACAAACCGTTTCATCACCATTTTTGCTAACGTCATTTCAATTTGTTTTTAAAGAGGTAGAACTGGTCAGAGGATTGCTAAACAGAGACGACTAAGGTTATCTCCCACCATCCTACCACTTCTTGCCCGGATCGACCTTTCGCTAAAGTTCGCGGCCCTTTAAATTCTCCGGCATCTGATTTTACCCAATGCACTTTTACGCTTTAATTTTCATGTGCAGGTAAAATAATGTAGATAAACGTAATCAACTGTAAGATGTTCAATCTGAATGAAAAGAAAATGAACTTTGGAAGGAAATTTATCTAAATAAGTTTTTTTAAAAAACTTGTGGTTTGCGGAAGGACTCAGAAAGGACTTAAACAATACTCTTGTGATCGACAGAGGAAGTCAAATTGGATCTGCTCTGCTCCAGCAACCCAATGTACTAGGCCACAGGAATGTGGCTGCTTTGATACATACATATGGATATAACTTTTGGATCCACTTTCCATTTATCTTAATTCTATTTGAAGGTTTTATTTCAGGGGTTACTCAGAAAACAATGGTGTGTCAGTGACAACTCACTCTCTTCATTCAAAGTTTCGTAAAAAGAAAATCTGCTCCCATACAATAAGCGGGATACCATTTTATTTGTGTAAAGCTGTTACGAAATGAACACGATTAATAGAACTGCAGTAAGATTCTAATTGTGCATATAATATATTATAATGTGATAATTATATTATAGAGAGCGCACATGGAGACCCTTATATGGGAGATTTTAAAAAAGATGAATATTGGTGTTTCTGATATTATGAAATTGCAAAAAAAAGTGAAATATAATGTGTAATCTGCACCAGATTGCTGGAGGGTTTGCATTATAAACGTGCAAATCAACTATTATAATAGATTTCTAATTCGGGAAAATAGCATATCTAGATATGTAATTAAATAAGGTAAAATACTAAAATAATGTAGAAGATTCCATTTAAAAGCATACCTGATCTGCGCCTAATTCTGATTCAAGCATGGAATTCTGAAGTACCAAGCCACTTCCCATTCACTCATATTGTATAGAATTCCTGATCCAAGCATAATTGTTCAATACAAAATCCTTATCCAAGCATAAAATTTCCTCCAATTATCCGATAGGTTCTGCTCAGCGCACTGAAAATGCTCAGTTCGCCGCCAAATTTCACCCGCAGCCAGCAGGACATTTCAGAGATGTAATTCCGTCCGTGTAAAATTTAGGGTGTTTTTTGTTAAGTGATTTGTTGTTTCTGTTTGGGTTAAATCGTTGAATTGATTGTTAAAATGGTGGTGGTACAAAGCTTTGACAACTTACTCGTTTTTGTCTGCAGTTTATGGAAATCTTGACCCAAGCATAACATTTTTGGCACACTAATTGTGCCTTTACTAGGATTCAATTGTAGTGTATAATGAATAGTGTAGTCCAGTTGTCATGCACAGGCAATAATTATATATATATATATAAACTCCCTCCATGTATTTTGACTATATGATTGGAGTCTAGCCCTGCTTATAACGCTGACAACGCTAGGTTGTCAATTATCTTAACTAGTTGGTTAATTAGTTAATAACTATGCTTTAATACACAGTATTGCATCCGTGTTAAATCCATAGTACGTGCAATCTGCACCAATTTACAGTTGTCAGCAATACATAAGAACTAATACTTAATTTAAATCAGATTCTTCTCATGGCCCCTACCAGAAATGGACATCACTGTCTCGGCAATCAGGCACGCCTGGCTCATTTGCTTTCCCTCTCTTTTGAAGTGATTGTATTTCCATATGGCAGGGATGAATCCGATTGCGGCACTCAATTGTTCAAGCGCTTGGATCAATAGTTAACAGAACATGCATCTTTCATCAACCATTGGTTCCTGAAATTCACTAGTCCAATAAATGTTCTCGTCCGCTAATACCCTATCTTCAATGTAATGATATTGCGGTTTATAATGGGGATATAGGGGGTGGTGGGGGATGCGGTTGAGGGGTGTACTGAGGCTAGCGGGGGAGAGAGAGAATCAGGTAGGTACGAAGCCTCCCTACATGTTGCTGTGCACTTTGTGGATCCGTAAGATGATAAGAGAACCCGACGAACCAGATCACATAATTACCTAAAATAAGGCTACATAAAAATGGGATATAATTGTCCTGATGCGTCTTGCGCACGCATCAATGCTTTAAAACATTTCCATGTTGCAGTGGTTATAGATCAAATAAAGTTATTAGCCAATGCAAACATCTGATCATACGTTGTGGTCTCACCACAAATACGGAATATAAATCTGTCCAACTTCGTAGGTTTCCAGGTTGCTTTCTTGCAGAACTACCAGGCCTCATTTATGGCGCTTACATGTCATTCAAGTTGCAAGGCATAATCGGGCTTGTTTATTGGTCTACTACAGCGTACTGGCATTTAAAAGGCTGCGGTTCCTTTTGTTTCTCTTCTCACATGTGCTATTCAAAGCAAGGCTCTGAAAGCAAATCGTTTTGTTCTGAGCAGTTCTCCTAACTCTGTAAACTTTGTAAATGACAACAACATCAAATAACCTAGTTCATGACTCCATCCATCCCTTTGGTTCATTTAAAAACTACATTAATCAACATTTTGATCGAAAACTGAACAAAATTATTTATCTCCCAAAGGTCCTTTCTGACTATGTTGAGCAAATGTGATAAAGCTCTATATAACTTTAAATAAAGGCTTCTGAGCACACGGATTAATTTGGCAGTGCCTTAATTTCTAAGGCCAATATATTGAAATAATTATGTTGTACTTTACGCGTGCTGTTTTGCCTATATAGAGCTACAATGGAAACAAGGAACGCTAGTGCCTTTTATTGAAAATGTGGTTTTATTTTTGATTTTTCAATAGAGTTAATAAACGGCCTAGGTATGCCAACAAGTAAGCCTTAGACTGTATTGTGAGCAGCTATGTTATTCAGAAGGATGGCTGGAAATTGGCTGGTTACTGATCTTGTCGTGTTATACAATGAAACCTGAGAATTTCTGTCACTCTGTGCATATGGTCCCGAGTGCTTTAATCCCAATTAGGGGCGGCTGACACACGGTCCTATTCATTGGGCTCAGGCTCTGAATTCATTTGCCTAGAAATGAACTTCATAAATAGACTCTCTCCTAAATGTGCCCAACAGCAAGGAAAATCGAATTGAGTGGAGAATTCATTCTAATGCGATCGAGTGAGAAAAGGTATGAATTTATAAGGTACACCGAAACATTTCAATTCAGCCACAAGTCTCTGGCCTTTTATCTTCACCACGTCAACCGGAAACGAAGTAGAAGTTAGAAAATTCTGTTAAAAAGGCAGTTGACTTCTTGCATACTGAATTCGTGGCATAAAGATATCTTCAACCTTAGGTGCGGGTTTTGAAATCTTAATTTTAGATCCGCTTAACTTGCATGGGAAGAATAATTACTTGTTTATTTACCAGATGTAAAATGTTATATTTTTTCTCGCGTCTAATTTCTAAGTAGGTCATGTGGCTGGATCCACAAATAACCGCAGTTTTGACATAAGCTAAATAAATGACTGGCAACCATCTAAGTGTGCTGTTGTTTCTGTTAACTGATATTAAGCTGCTATATTAGTACAAAATAAAACAAAACATCTATTCAGGGTGTTTTTTTTCTCTTATTGCGTTAGCCTACAACGGGAGGGCGTTTCTCATATATTTGATACTCTTTTCTCGCCTTTGAACGCATTGAATACCTTACAGCAATACGTTACAAGCAATTCCCTCCATTCAAAAGTACAGTAGCAATAAAACGTGAAATCAAAAATGCCTAAGGTTTAGTATAATTTATATTCACCTTTTAAACATTTCAAAGCTGTTTTTAGGAATATTTCAGGAACGCCGCAGGGAGTCGTACAGTGCCAAAGTTTCAGAAGGGTTAAATTAAGAACGATTTCCTTATGCACAGGAGTTTGCGAGAACTTCTGATTTATTCCACTGTTTGCCTATAATTAAGTTGGCTCTATATACAGGCATTCATGCTGGTTTGAAAGTAATGTTGAACCTTCTCTAGCCAGAAGCATTTTGATGTGTTGAATGGAGCTCCCTGGTGGGACATTGGCCCAGGCTGCTGTGGCTCTGGACGTCTGTTGTTCTTCAACATTCATGGCTGATTATCGGGCAACCTGTTAAATCAAAAAGAACATTATGCCAAAAATGTTACTTGATGGCAATGACAGTTCAGCGGCACGCGCAAAAGAGCTCAAGCTGGTACAGGATCTCTTATTAAACTATATTTTGTGTAAACCCGATCATCTTCCGTTGATGCTTGCAAAATATTGTTTTGTCGCCAGTTAAAAGTCTGTGACAGCAAGCCCTGGAATGTTTTGATTATCTCCCAGTCCACAACATTGTCCTGGAATAAAGCTGAAACCATGTAATTAATGTGTCCTTTTATAAGACACAATACAGTCGTTCAAGCTATTTAATTTCATTTAATTTTCCATCCCATTTGCTTCGAACACTGCTTTTACTTTTAACACCCCAGCTTTCATTCTGGCTCCTGCTCCAGTGGACACATTAGATTGGTTTCACCGTTGCTTTTTATTTTTTTTTCAGGGGGAAATATAAAAGAAAACGTGTTTCTTCCCTCTCCTCTAGCCAATTTATTTCACTTGGAATAGTACATCTTTGAGCCAGAGTGGAAGAAAAAATGCCGTGCTGCTGTGAATGATTTCAGAGCAGAGCATTTTTTTATTTTCAGTGGCTGGGAACCAGTCACAATTGGCTTACATTAATAAATAACTTTCCTCCCAGTCAGATTTTACATGGTCCTATTGATAAAATTGTTCGCGTGTCGTTCACGCTTTGAGATCATTAAATAAAGTATGGAAAGGCTCCACAAATGGAACAGTGGGGTACCTTGCAGTCCAAAGCCATCTACCTCTGCTTGCCCAATTTAACTTGGTGTCATCCTAAAGTCGCCAGGCCAGAGGTTACAGGGACATGTTCATGGCTTAAATTTATTGCCCCGAACTTCTTGTTTCTTTTTTCTGCCATTGAGGGAAGGGCCAAGGAAGACTTATCAAAGAGGTCAAACCCTGGTATTTTTAAAAAATCTCTTCACCCATCCAGCATAGTGGTCGAATGTTATCATTCGATATTTTAAATAAACCTAATTATATAACAATGAATGCAAAAGGAAGGAAGAACTCTTCCCCCCAAAAATGTATTGATGTAGACATATACAATCAAATGCGATTGCCATTAAATTGCATTTTGCTCGATACTGACGAAATCGTTAGAAATATAGGCGTCATATCTTTCCGTGACATATGTATTGATGAATAGTTAATAAGTGAATATATCTGATGCAACCATGGCTGGAAGACACCAACACTGATGTGCCTGTTGATTATGTCAAATTAAAATCCCCTTAACAAACGGCGACTGTTAAGATGACAGCTGTCTATAAAACGCACAACTTTTGTAAAATAACATATCTAAGAATTAAAGTTTTTTTTATGCAGACAGGATAACCACTATATAGGTCTTTCCACCGATTGCACAGTTTCACAAAGGATTGTTGACCGTTCTGGTAACACTTCATAATAAAATGGATGTACCAAGTGGCAACAGTTAGAGATATTACAATATAAAATACGACAATTATACGGTCAAGAACTGGGCATTCGGCACAGATCATTTATATTTCCTCCAAATGTATCAAATACATTTATTTTGCTATTTAGCCATTTTATATAATAGATTTAAAGCTGCCCACACATGAGCTACATGGATGTTGTATGGTAATTCAACGGGTTATTGTCAACGCCTTCCAGTGCTGTTGAATCGCAATCCACCTTGAAGTTATTGTTACAATTTAATATCTTTTCTCACTAATGTACCTTTGACAGGATATTAAATGCTAGCCTCAAAAGAATATAAAGCTCACCTGCTTTACATAAAATACACAGTACAAAACCTTAATTTAAAAAGTCGGGATATTTGAAGTGCAGCAGAGGTAATTCTTTAGACTAACATTTCTTTTTTTTAGCATCTTCCTGCGAATAAAGAAAGGGACTTTTTTTTAGCCTGAAGTATAAATAATCTAATGTTAAAACACTTTCCCAATGATAGGAACTGTTTCACTTTCAACAGAAGGTTAAACAGATAAACGATTTATTTCACTTTTATAAACATCTAACTCCCTGACGACCAAAGGACGAGAACCTTTCCAAGTAGCTCAAACTGGCTTTTTTAAAAATCACATTCAAGGTGAGGAATATTTAAAATAAAGGCATTTTATTTCACGTGTAAAACGGTTAGATCCCAAACAATTCATGCCCTAAAAGACATGTAATAACGACAATCGCAAATAAATGTTGTGGAAGAAAATCTGTTTTTTAAAAACAGTTTTTCAAAGGTATAAGATCTTATCTCAAGCTTTCTAATTTTGAAGAAGTGCAACGCTTTATTCAAACGAAGAGCGATTGAATTCCGAGCTATTGCATTTGGCCCCTTTAGGAGAAAAACTGGTCCCACGCTGTTTGTTTTAAGGAAGTAGGTCAGTCTGAACTTCCCAATCGCAGTCCCAAATAGGCTTTAGAATAGCTCAACATTGTCAAAGGTTACCTGGAATCACTGGCTTAAAATGATTTTCTCAATTGGATGGACCAAGGGTTTAACGGAAGAGCTGGTCAAATGTTGATGCTGGTTATCTTGAGACAGTAGCGACTTTTCTTCTGGTGTTTTAGCATCAAGTACCTGCCCTGTTTCTATGCGGCACACGCCGAATCAATAGAAGTTAACAAGTCCTCCAAACATTCCTGCTCTCTTTGTTTAACCGAGATCCACTCCTCTGAGAAAATAAAAAAAAACCGAGGGGGAGAGAAAAATCTTTGAAGTATATTTAACCTGAAAAGAATCAGCCAAGTAGACTTAACTTTAGTCACTTATTTTCCCAAAGTTTTGTTGGTCGCAATAAAAGAAGGCAAAATTTATGGAGAAATTATACAGTGAATTTGTCACTTAAAATATCGTAACTGTCTGCTGGACAATAACACAAGCTGACGATTAATGGTCCCGCCAGACCTTTGATTCACAATCGCCTTTTTTGCGCCCTTGACAAATTGGATTTTGGGAATGGGAAGGTCGCCTGGGCCATTGTTCCTGGCCAGTTCGAGCACTTTATTATTCAGCAGGGTAGGGAAAGTCTCCATGTGTGTCTCTCTGACCCTCTTGGCTGTGGCTCGCAGCTGTGATCGCACCAAAACTCTCTCACCAAACTGAGGCACTCTGTGCACTCTGCTCAAACGCAACCTTCCCCCCTTTGGATAGAAAAAGCGCAGCGCACGGACTCCATCGCGTCATTTTGCAGGCGGAGACCAGTCTGTGCCCATCTCTCTCTCTCTCTCTCTCTCATCTGTCTCATCTCGCTGTCAATCCATCCCTCTTCCTCCGCTCCTTCTTTCCCCCCACCCCACCCCCACCCCTGCATCCCCGGAGCCATGCAAACCCCCCGGAGCTCGGCGATCACCGTGACCGCGGAAAGCATCATCCCAGCCGGTCTGCGCCTGGGTCCCTTGCAGGGCATTTTTAGGCTGGGAAAATACATGTCTGATCGCAAGGAGCAGTGCAACAAGAAAAAGGTAACAGTTTTCGTTGCATTGATATAAATTTCTAAATTGCAAATTTCCCTTTGCTTTATATTTTTTTCCGGGATTTGAGGGAGATAACTCTAACTCCTAACCAGTTAGGAGCCTCGCAGCTGCTCCGAAAAAAATCACCGGAGTTTAATTTTCTCTCTCAAAACCAAGCAAAACACTATTACAAGTCAATTCTTTACGAGAGTAAGTTACTGGGCAGATGCAAATGTCTGGTCTTTGAGTTCTGCGGGTTCTGCTTTAGGTTGTTTGATGCCATGGGTCCGAATTCATCGTTTGCTCGCTAATTGTTAGTTAATTGTATTTTTCTGCAAATTACCATAGTGTGTTAACTTGTGGTAAAGTTATTGACAGGCCGCTTTAATTGGATCTAATTTTTGCTCTCGTGTGCGGATAAAGGGTTCAATTATATGGTCAGTAATTAACCGTGCGGTTAGACTTCAATTAATTTATTTTACTCTTGTCGAGATCCATAACCGAGATCGAAAATGTTTATTGTGAGTGATTCATTATTCAGCTGGGATGGCTGGAATTTTAGCAGCTACTTCGCTATCTCCTCGAATATTCAGGTATCATTAATTTAATTAAAATAATCGAATGATAAGTAATCGGATCATTTTCAGTTTACACACTTGGCAATTACAGTTAGATGAACAATTGTTATTAACCAAACACTGCTTGCTCCATGAAGCCGTAGTTAAGTTATCAATAGCTGAACTACATTGCACAGCACAATCAATTACAATTCATGCAGTTTGGCTACTAATATTACTGTATGTGTGTGCGTATGTATGTGTATAATAAAAACAGAGTCATGCATACAGAGGAAGTCTTATTCAAGTTTAATTGTTTCCAGTTGTCCAATTCCACGTATTGTCATGGGCTTCCTTAAACAGGTGCAGATACCGTGTCGTATGTCATGGTCAGATTTTTAATTTGTTAACCCTCCATTAAACGCTCTGACAAACTAAGTTATTTATTTCTCGTCTGTTTCGATTTTGTTTCTTGCCGAAGCAACGTTCTGTCTAATTATAGCTAACTTTTCCCAAGCGACTCTAAATGGCCGCGCCTGCTCCACCCTAGCCCAATATTTTGTTGGCAACTTCGTTTTATAGCGAATACTGAAACGTCTATTGGTTGGGTTTCTCCAATCGTACGCTAGCATATTTATTAGCGAACTTAATTTCAATGCATGAAAGGTGTAATACAAGTCGAAAGATAAGCCCAGGTGCACTTCGAAATTCAATGATACCATCGGCCAATTGCTAAAAGTGAACAGGTGTCACTAAAACACGCGGCGATGGAAGTTCTTTGTGCACTGCGGTATTACCTAAATATATTTAAAGTATCTGAAAGTTGCAATTAAGTTAACATGAATTTGTGTTTGTAAAGGCGCAACTATGGAAGCTCGGATTTGTAACTGATAAACAAAGCGGCTTTTTTTCATTTTCATTCTTCCGTGGATAATTCTAATCCTTGATCACTCATTCTGAATTCTAAATACCAACATATGTGGAATTTTAATTGAGCCGAAGAAACTTGAGACGTAACAGAAGATAAAAATAACTGCGAATCTTTCTTATTTACAGCGATGTGAAACAAATTGCGACAGTTTGTGTCTTACATGCAACTTCTCTATTTTTTGTTCTAGTTTAAGCGAGGCCGTGTAACCCCAGCTCCTCCGAGTCATTGTAATTCTTAACTGGTTTAGAAGCAGGTCGCCGTCAGGTGTCTTCTGAACACATTCCCTTTAACATTACCATTCCTGTCTGCAGTCTTCACTCGATGGTTTTAAATGCAATTTTCGGTAACCTAAAGTGCCTAGCTCAAACGTTTGGGTGAAAGATGCTTATCAATAAACCTAGTTTTAATCGTGTTTTTATACGGAGCCTTTCGAATATGATTTTAAATGACATAATGGGGTATGTATATGTTGCAAATAGACTAACGAGGTGAATCTAGTGTATGTGAATCAAAAGATTATCGTAGGGATAATGCAGGAATCTTCCATTTGCCTTTCCTAAACTGTGGTGCTGGGGATGTATTTCAGGTACGCTTTGTCAGAGGGGATTTGATTGATGAAGCTGGCGACTCTGTCCCGGAGTGGATAGAGTTAATCCGAGCTGCCAGACACGTCCAAGAGCAGAATCTGGAAGCGATCACTGACCTTCCAGGGGGACAGGTACATCACATTACAATTCTGGCACAATTGTGGCTTTTTATCATGCTAACAAAAAAAAGCCCCCAAAAAACAAAATCGCACACAACCCTTAGACTTCTGCATCTGTTCTCTTCCGCAGATCTTTTACAGAACACTGAGGGATATCCAGCCCGGGGAAGAGTTAGCAGCATGGTACTCCAGAGCTCTGGCTCAGTGGTTCGATATACCAACCACAGCCACACCGACACATGATGAGAAAGGTAGGGGGTATCAACTCAGTCTCACTGGATAAGAGAAGTGGTGGACGCTGAAAAGTATCTTTAGATTGAAAAGTATGCATTACATTAAACAGCATTTTTAGGCAGCTCAGTATGAAAGGGTTTTCTTTCCCGCAGAGATGTTTATGGACATATAAGATTAAGTGAGGCTATATATATCTATTGCGTGCTTTGAAAGCATAAACACAGATTGCTTGTAATCACAAAGTACCTGTGAACATGGATATCATTTACGTATGAATGTATATGGGCATCCATCAGGGTCGATTTACACGCAGGTTTATTGCAGCAATTCAGTGGTTTACCGTGATGTAACGAAAAGCACCAAAATATGATTAAGGACCATTAAATTCTACCTTAATCGATAACGAAATATATTGTCTGAGTGAAATTACGGCAGATGGACGATTTTTTTTATTCCTCAAATGCTAAAGTTATTGGAATAACTGTAATCAACCGGGGACTAATGCAAATTTGCTGTGAGCCTTAATGTTTCCAATGGGCACCCAAGATATGCTTCAATGGACCGTATTACCTAAAGGGGACACATCTTTTTCAAATGTTGAAAACGCGTCATCCATTTTCAGTTTACAGTCAATCATTGCAAGCATTGTTTTGCCTGTATGGAGTGAACGTTCCCCCAGTATCATGTACCATGTGCGCATAACAAGACACGGTCTGGTAAAATGACTCGCACTTTCTGCCCGGCCCAACGTAATTTTGAAAGGCGATGAAATGGGCCACTTTATCTGGAACTTTTAGGTTGTCAACAAAATAGGGAGGTGAATGCATTTCATTGCTGGCCTGCAAGAAACAGTAAATTACAGATATTGACTTATTTGATATTTCTGTTGTTGTACAAGAGTCAATGTGGTGGCACAATGTGTTCAAGGAATAAACTTGAATCCGATAAATGCGTGGGACAATGATGCCTTCTTGGCTTGCATTTGCGAGAATTGGATTTTCGATGGTTCTTTCCTTCTTTGCAAGTGACGTTTTTCTCAGCATCACCCGTTAGAGTTGAGATTGTAACCAGCATCGCTGGGTAGTTGGGGTTGTTGAGAATCGGAAAGTTTCTACCCCATCTTTTTCACAGGCAATTCGTAGGCGTGCGAACATACTCTTAACATCAGTCAACCGAGGATCTACGCTGAGTAGATAGTCCTTGGTTCTATTGCCCTTAAAGTAGAAGAGGAAATGCATCGGAAAGATACAGTTTGTTGCTCAGGACCAAATTTAAGGATACGATTGAAAATTGTAGACATTACAAAAAAAAAACAGACGAATGTATTTTTTAATATCATGTTTTATATCAATCGGAAGAAATTCTAATAAGCTGTCGAGGTCCACCGGGAAAAGGGGTGCTTGAGAGCTCAATGTTTGATTGACTTAGCAAAACTTAACAAAGGCTCACTGGGGCAAATCATCACTAGGATTCGAATTGCAAAATAAGCTGCAATTGTTACCAGGTCACCATTTTACCGTGAAAATATCTTTGAAGATAGATGTGTTTGTGTTTACAGATCGCGTGCACAAATCTCTCTTGTATGGAAAAAAAACTTCAAATGCATGCATCCACATGATTAAATATACATACGTTTTCATACACATGAAACCATATAGGTTTGCATGATTGCAGTTTACTTACGCACATATATGTAAACTATATTTAGTAATAAGGTAGGATTAAAGAGACAGCAAATGGAATATGCAGTATACTTGTTTTGAAAACTTTGGACTTTTTGTTTCATCGTTGCCTGTTTTGATTGATGATTATTAAACTGTTTAAATTCTAGCCAGGTTTGGCAGAAGAATACTTGTTCAAACAAATAGTGTTTTGTGACTGAACAGTTCAAAAGTGGATTTCATGGATATTATTGTTTTGCGTTTAAGGTAGAGAATTAGGCAACAACTATTTATACCAGATTCCAGAGGGGAAAACGGAGAGGAATCCTGGCTCCAAACTGTGTACGGATAACAATATTGCATTCCTCAAAGGATTAACAACGAGAGATCCAGTAGCGAACCCAGCTATTAAATCTCATTTTTCAAACGAGTAGGGAACTGGTGGTCTCTGATGGGGGAGGGGAGGATTGAGGCGCTTCTGTAGTCTCTAAACCAAGCTGTAGAGAAAGTGCAAGGTGATGGGATTACTGAAGTCGTTGTTTCTGTCACGGTAGCTCACGACGCCTTAGCAATTAAAAGTAAGTTTGGCAGGCGCTCCCAAAAATCAACAGGCGGTGTGCAAACCCCTTGCTTCAGGCTTCCAGTTGTGTCCCTACCAAGGCCACCTACTATAATTCACCCTGGATCGATCGTGCAAGAAGAACCATGAATAATCGCAAAACGACTGTTATTTTCCCTTTTTGTGCTATAATGTAAATTTGAAAACAAATAGCTCAACTTGTTGCAAAGGGAATAAGTGTTCAGTCCTTAAGTGTATGTATACGTGTCAGTAGCGTTGACCGAGCAGGTATACTTCAAACAATTCGGCAGTACCTATGACAGTGAAATGCTTCACAGGTATTGTCGATACTATTTTATAGGCCTCTGGTGATATTGAAATCGTGTGTATCGCCTGCTTCCTTTAGTGGCTGGTTCTGATCACTTTCTCTTAAAATCATTTCACTTTCAGCGCGAAGTTATAACACTCCGGCTCTTGCTGATTTTGAATTCAAGCGGTTGAATTGGAATGTCAATGAATTACTGGATCAAACACTGTTCATCTTGAATCATATGCCTGAACCTGGAATTTATGTTCCTGAACACTAGCCTGCTTTGCAGTGCAAACTGAGAGAATAGACAATACAGTGAATCTTTCTGAAGTTAAAGTTTAAAATGCGATTGCAACACCTTAGCTGACTAGTTTGCCTTCCTGCATAATAGTCAACGTATGAAAAGATACTTTTGAACAATAGAATCATTGTTAATTTTTTACTTATAACACAATCACAGTATTTTGGCGCCTGATCTCACGGATTCTTCGCATTACATAATTGTTTTAACATGTAAAACATTTTACACGACGGCCAGATTATCAGCAGGTCATGTTCGGTAAAACTGCATTAGTTTCACAAGTATTGGACATGAACATAGGTTTAATGAATGCATCATCTGTGTAAACCTAACTGTAATTGTTTTTAAAAAATGTAGTTTACTTGAAGATTATAAGTTCAGAACTTACTAAAGTTTTGTTTTTTGAATAGATTTTAACAGCCTGACTGAACATTTTAGGGAAATATACCCCTATATTTCGATTTTACAGATTTTTTTTGGTTTTACCTGTAGGAGTTTGAACGTAGGTATCTGAAATGTAAACAACCTTAAGTTCCCATTCTACTTTCATTGATAAAGGTGTTGATACTTGTGAATACTTTTAGTGTGATTTCGAAATAACAAGTAATAGAACCAATTTCAAGAAACTCAATGAAATATCAGATATCTTAACTAGAAATATGAGAACCATTTATCCAGGAGAATCAAAAGTATCTGATGCACACTTTTGCTAATTGTGCTCCATGGGTAGAATCAGAGCATAATTATCAGTAAAATAAGCGGACTAAATGCTATTACCCGCATTGATTTTCAGCACATGACAGAAGGACTAATTATTATTTGATCCTTTAGAGATTTTTGCAATTGAAATGGCCGGAACAAAGTTGTATTTAATTATTTCAACTGTTCACAAATAATCTACATTGTTGAGGTCAATGCTGGGAAACAGTCGATTTAATTTTAATTATACACGCAATATTAGTTTGAGAGCCATAAAATAAAATTGACATTAGCGCGAATGTAGCAATGGACGAGGAGCAGGATGTTAATTACACGAAGCAACATGAATCGGGGAAATCGGTTTCAGGAATAGAATCGAATAGAAAGCAAAGGAAAAGAAGTGGAAAATAAACGAAGAGACCAGGCAAAACAAAATTAAAAGACAGAAAGAAAGGAAGGGAAAAAAAAGTAAATGCATTGAAGCACTGGGGAAAGAGACCCGTTTATAAAAGGAAACACCAAAAAAATCAGCTATAAAGGAAAGAAAAAGGTTATAAAATGACTGTGGAATATACAGAACCATGCTTTAAATTGTGAAATGACTAGTATGACGCCATCCTTTCGTTCGAACATCTACAAATGAGAGCACCTCAAGGAACTGTAACTCTTTGAATAGCAACGTTTATATCCTAGGCATTGTTCCGATTTTAATGCAAAGCTCATGATATATAGATTGTTCTTTCACCAGTTTGTCCAACTCCTTGCCATACGCCTCCTTTCTTCAACATCAACAGATGGGCCAAGTGCATTGTTTCAAGCGCCCCATGATTTCAAGGAACAGCTGTTATCACCTCCAAGGCCTGCAAAGGCCAAAGCATTAACTGTCTAGATTGTATATGTCTGATCAGGCTTGTGTTTCCTCCTTGGAGAACAGAATCATTAAATAACAGAACTAAGAATTACATATAAATTATCTTACCAAATGATTTGCCTCATTGACTTCCGTCTACATTTATTGCCATTTAATTTGTGAAGTTATCTGTTTGGGTCGCAGAATCTGGGCTGCTGTAGTGGGAGGGAAATAGAAACAGTGACAGTAAGCATTGTAGCATCATATAAGGATCGTGTTAATAACTACACGCTTGTTTACAATCTATATCTGTATTTTTAAATTCGTTCGTGGGATGTGGGAGTGGCTGCATCGGTTACTGCTGAAATGTAGATAATAATTTGAAACGCTGTCACCTATTTACCTTATCCTGCACCTTTTGGGCAGAATTCTTGTTCATATTAATTGTAGTTTATGTGGGAATATGTATAACCTTATCCTAAAACTTAGTCTTCTTCTCATTCATTTCTTTAGGGGAGGAGCGTTATATTTGTTGGTACTGTTGGAGAACATTCAAATATCCGAACACTTTAATAGCTCATATCCACTTCCACTGCTCTCTGAGTAATGGCAGGGGCTTCATCAACAGCGACCAGTGCAGAATTTCGGAGACTTTCACCAAATCTCCGAAGGCAGCCGACATATCCAGTTCATCAACATCCCTGAGAAATAGCCATCAAATCTCCTCTGGCTCCACAGAGGGGCTTAAACGATCGTCGTCGCCGATTTTGGCTAAAATGGTTATGAGCAAGAAAACCGTGGGACACGAGGATGAGCAGGACAGGGCCCTGGACATGAGTGTCAATTCAGCCAGAAGTCATGGAGCCCTGACGGCTATAGGCGGCACTTCAATAGTCAGCGCGATGGGCTTTCATCCTGGGATTCGATCCGCTTTTAAACCCACTGGATTATCAAAATTAATATCGTCTGATCCAAGCGGAGACAGCAACACTAAAACAAATGGATTAGGCTTCAATAAACTCCTGAGCAGTGTGAAATCACCACGTTCCACCAGCGAGAGCATGGGGGGGAGTCACCCAGCCAAATGTATTCATTCCATCGAGCCGCCACTCCCTGCACTGCCATGCAGCAACACAACCAGGGGCTTCCCCTCGTTTCCCAATTTTGAAGAGGCGTCTGCATTCAAACACGTGGAAAGGGGGCTTCACCCCAATTTGTCCCCTAACCGTTACACCCCGATCCCAACGAGCGTTCATTTTGAGAGGTTCTCCATCCCGCCATTTGAAGGAGTTAAACCTTTCTCCGGGGAATGCAACATCCCCATAATGCCCTTAACCGTTTATAATGGTGAACTTCTCTACAGTCCCCCCTATTACCCCTTAAAATTCCACTTCAGCAACTTAATTAAATACCCAGAATCTGTCACCTACTTTGGAGCTCCATCTCTCAACCCCGAACTTGGTTCCATAGCCAATATTGACAGAGAGATTGCCATGCACACCCAACAACTATCGAGTATTGCTGCAGAAAAGAGCAGATCTCGGCTGGAGTCCATGTCCACCACCAGCACATCCAGTGGCAAGCCCAAAAAAGGTCACCTCTGCTTATATTGTGGGAAACTCTACTCGCGTAAATACGGTCTGAAAATTCACATGCGGACACATACAGGGTACAAACCTTTAAAATGCAAAGTCTGCCTTCGACCCTTTGGAGATCCCAGCAACCTAAACAAACATATCCGCTTGCACGCCGAGGGTAACACGCCATACAGGTGTGAATTCTGTGGCAAGGTGCTTGTGCGTCGCAGGGACCTGGAGAGGCACGTCAAATCGAGACACCCAGGACAAAGCGTGCACAAGACTGAGAGCAAAACGGAAACTTCCTTTGACGACGCCGAGCAGAAAAGTGATCATAGTAACGAGAGCGACGTGGACGTATGTTTCACTGATGATCAGAGCGATCAAGATTCAGGAAAGAACAACGATCAATGAATAGCTTGAAGGACTGACGCGAGTAAACACCGAATTGCCAAAAACGAAAATGCTTGAAGCATCTGAAAATGCCTGTTTATTTTGTACATAAGATGATAGGAATTGTGCCTTTCGGTGACTATTATGGTAAACGGTATTTATTAGGGCTGAGCAATATTCATAGTTCCGGCTAATGCAATTTAAGAATGCCAAGTGATGGTCGTTTAATAATTTACTATGAAATTACAAATAAGCTCAAAGCGTCTGTAAAAAAACAAACTCAGCAAATTGAATAACACGAACGTGATTAAATCAAATCCTCAATGCACTTCCTTTCAGATTTTACCCGTCGATGCAATATTATCATAAAGTAAACGCTAATATCACCGACACATTTCCATAAATGGAATGATCCTCATCTAGAAATCATGATGATTAATAAGTCGACAGGTCCAGAGTGAATATCAATCATTTAAGCAAATGTGTGAGGGTCAACATACTTTATTAGCAGACAAAGCTAAAAGTGACCTATGATGTAGAGCTGGGAGCAATTATTCTATTTTGTTTGAACTCACGTCTTTAAAGGGACAAACATTAAAGCACTATAAGACGCCCGCAAAACATGACAGAGTGACTTTTGCTGATAGATTAGTAAGTAGTTAAACTATTTAAAATAGGGCATCCATTATTGGTTTGATCATCTTTATGTACATATGTTTTCTGGAAACATATAGGAGCATGAAACTGAAAGTATGTGATAATGCTATATATAATTTCAAAGAAAATATAATTTTTTGTGAAGTAGAACAATATGTTGTGTATTTTTGTTTTTATATTGAATGATGTACAGTGCACTTGGTATTCGCCCTTTCATTGCAATGCATTGTGCGAGAATTTTCGAATAAACTTACTTAACATTTTGAAGATTTGTTTGCATCAATCTTGTTAATTTTTTGTAAGGGATTATGGATGGGTTTGTTCAAATATTCTGTTGTATGGTTCAAAAATCTAAAATAAGTTATATATGTTCGAAATTGTATTTGGAAATAACATAATCGGATCTTATCAATTTTCTGGATATAATTAAACAAAACATTTTTTCCCCTCCATGGGTTTCCGTTTTCTAAATTCACATCAAAGCTGTAACATATACCATTAGTGACTCTCCTACCAATCAGGGCCGGGTGTGTCAAGCGTCACAATAGTGAAAGATTCATATATTAATTACTGCTGCATTTAGGAATGCCACCATTGAATATTGTTTTGGCTTTTAAGGTTGCATTGCAAACATAATCAGTGTGATTTGAATTATTTTGCCAATTGATCAAAAATGTCAAAGGAAGGTAGAGTTTTTGGAGGGTAACCGCTAACATTGGGTTACTGACGCTATGAATCAATCATTGCAGATCTGTTTAATCTCAGATTTAAAAAAACCCTTCGTAATAATAAAAACGAACTTTTTGAAAAACATAAAATGTTAATGAATCTGTACAAGGAAGTGTTTGAACATTCGGAATATGTAACACTTTGTGTAGATTTACAATCAATTGATGGGATAACACTTTCACCAGATAACGTGGTTAAATATCTTCTGACCGATTGGCCGCACCATAGTCTAACTGTTAACTTATTAACGGCCCATAGATGCTGGCTGATCTATTGAGCCTTTCCACATCCTTTGTTCTTGTTTCAGATTTCCAGCAACTGCAGTTGTTTTATTTTAAGTGTTAAAGAGTTACAGATTCATTTACAGCTTCTGGTCCTCACTAATATTGAGCACTGGAACTTGTCAGAAGTCATGTGGGCCGTCACTTGGCGGATATTACATTTTCGCGGCTATGTGTTACAAGAGGGAGCGAGAATAGATTGGATGGCTGGCCAGACGGCCTCCATGGGAATAAAGCACAGCTTCCGAATGCCACCCCCGATCAGACCACTGCCCCGGTATGCAGTCAAATAGATTGGAAAAACTTACATCCTTTTCAATATAACCCGGCCTTTTATTATAATTTAGTGAAGTGAGATAAATCCAGGGGAAAGGCGCTGAAATAGGGCGTGATTAATCACAGATTGAATGCTTGTGAAGGCCAGTGTATGTTTGGTGAGCCATTGTTCGTTGAAGAACGGGTGAATTATTATAGGGGTGTACACAGTCTGAAGTTTTTTTTCGGCCAGTATAGTTCATGAGTGATGAAGTCAAATTATCCCTAAACTAGCAGGGACTCTTCACCCATTGCTTGTGGTTTTGTATACCGCACATAAAAGTGAGTTTTTAGCCATTTGCTTCCTGTTTGCGAAAAATGTTTAGCAATCTTTTGGGGATGGAATGATTCTCCAGTTAAGAGGCGGTATGTTTGTGAGGTGCTAAGATAACAGAAAATAGGTGTCTGATCCCAGTTGAAATAAACTATATATCCAAATGTAATCTACAACAAAGTTGTTTGCAGGAGAATTATTGTCAGAAAAAATATATCTATCTTACAAAGCAAGATTAGTGGGAAGCAAGCCTTTCAGTTCTGCACAGTTTAGAGCTCTTATTTTTTAAAATTAGGATTTATGTAACACACACACATAGATGTTCCAAGCAGTTCTGATGCACTCTTCAAATGTATTGTACTATGATGTACTGGAAAACCATACCAAACAAAAATACTTTCGATAGACTTAGATTTGGATTGGTTGGAAAGTATAACTAACAGGTGGAAACATTTCAAATATTCCCTTAACAAAATAACAATTTTTACCATTGCTTTTGTTGTTAGTTGTTAGGATGCAATATGTAGATGTTTGATGAAGAGAGCTGACATGTGGGCTACATCCTACCGGTGGACTGACCTGACAATTTGCAAGTAATAAAGCACAAGTATATTAATAGGGTTAATGAGTGTAGTTCACCTCAGGGTAAATGAAATAGGGAGAAATGACATAGGAGTCTTGCAAAAATAGAGGATGTAACACCATTTGGTATACTCCCACTGTTTGTGAAAGGAGAGGATAGGGATTCAATTATACCAAAGACCAGGAGCCAAGTTGATAAACTGAATAGTGCTAAGTTCAAAGAAATGAGAAAAATAGTTCAGATGGATCAATGGAGTACATGTTGCCCAACTCCATAGAAGAGAAATGGAATAATGCTGAGCATCAGTGGAAAATAGGCAGAGCTTTCCAGGGTGCAGTGGAGGTGGTGGGGGTGAGGGGTGGGGGGGGGGGGGGGGGGCGCGGTGGTGTGGGGGGAGATGTGGTGGGGTGGGGGGGGGATGGCAGGGTGCTTGTGAGATCAAACAAAATGATTTCAAAACTTTTTCACTCAAAAAAGGTATTTCACAATAAAGTTCAATTTGAAGCATCATTACTTCAATTAATACTACAATTCAAATAGAACAAAAATAAAAAAAAATAGCTTTGCCAGGCCAAAATTTTAAAGCATGAAGTCCAAGCACCAGTTATGCATCACTAGACCAACGATAACTTTGGTACCAGATACTGCATTATCCTGGTGAAACTTTAGAACAAATTGACTTTTACTGATCCAATTTTCAAACTGACTAGCTCTGGAAGAATATGTTCTTTCTGGGCTCTATCAAGTGATTTAAGGCAGATTGTTTTGAAAGGACACCATAGCATTTTTTGCAAGTGCATACCTAAGATCATGAAACTCAGACTCAACAAACATCAACTTGAAGCGATTAGGAAAAAAAAAGAGTGAAATTAAGAGTGAAAAGACCTCTACAAAGTGTGTAGGGGAAAAAAGAAGAGATTCTCTAGAATTAATTTCAGATAATGGAGAAATGCATCAAAAGGTCGACCAGAGGGGAAAGGAGAGAACCAGAATAAAACATAGCTCCCAAGGCAAACATAATTGTAACAATTATTTCAGTACCATGATAGCATGCAACCTCTTAGTGAAGAGGTGAGAACATTACAAGATGCCAAAGGCCTTGAAACTAAAGATGAACACAAGATAGTAAAGTTCTGAATCATTTGTTAAAGTATTTATAAGGGGATTGAAGAGTTCTTAAAATGACAGTGATTTAGTCACTTTTGTAGTGTCTTGCAGCGATGAACAAGATAGTGATACATATTATCATTTTTGAAAGCTATAACATTTTTATAAAAATTCTTAAATTTGTATTCCTATCTTGAATAGAGCTCGCAACATTCTGTGACTTTAATATCATCCGTCTCTTAATCGGAGAGATAAACGGAGTTATTATTTCAGGTCAAGGACTTTTCATCAGAATGTTTCTCCCCCTGCAGATGCTGCCAGACCTATTGAGTATCTCCAGATTATAAAGGGTTCCGGTTAGAGATGTTATATCAGGGTTGAGGGAGGGTTGAGGAAAGTGCTCCACAGCTTAATGTTGGAACCACCTCTGCTTCTGATTTAAATAATTGAATTGGATTCAGAAACTCAGTGCAAATTGGTCAAATTTATCAATGGTACCAAATACTTTAAGGCAATGGCACCGAATGATGTAGCTCAGAAATCATAGAATGGTTAAACAAACTAAGTGGGCTGATCAATGATAGGTTAAATTTAATGCAGACAAGTGTAAAATATTGCACCTAAAAAAAGAAGTTGGGCAACTTAAAGAATGGTGCTAAAAATGGCTAAAGATGAAATTGGATGAAATTAGCTGACTCTGGGTGAAAACTTTGTTCACATAGTTCCATTTCAAGCAATGCCACACCGACTACATCGATTCTCCAGGTACAGTCAATGCTGTGGGATGTTACCAGTGTGGATCATTGATATCATTGAGGAATACTGCATAGATTGCAAAGGTGGCATCATGCGGCACTGGCTGCCACTGGGGAATCGATGCAAGCCTGCGTAGTGCAACTCTGGCACGATGTGAACCAAATTTTCCCTCCCTTGTGTTTGCCAAGTCAAAGCGGGAATTGACAAAGTCAATAAAACATTGAACTACACAATCGCGACAGTAAAATACAAATCAAAGGAAGTTGTGATCAAACTGTACAGTACTCCGGTCAGACTGCACTTTGAGTAATTTTTATTATTCTTTTATGGGATGTGGGCACTCCTGGAAAGGCCAACATTTGTTGCCCATCCTTAGTTACCCTTGAGAAGGTGGTGGTGAGTCACCTTCTTGAACCATTGCTGAGAGCTGAGAAACAAGGGAGGCAGTCAAGCTCTGTAAACATTGCAGAGAAAAGCCACAATGTTGATCCCTAATGGCAGTGTTATGTTAAAAACTGAAATGAGTTGGGATTTTGAGCCCAGGCATGAGGTATCTGAGAGATGATCTTATAGAGGTGAATAATACAGTAAATGGTATAGAAAATGATAATCAGAATACCAATTTAAATTAAATTACGAGAGTGGGGCAAGGGGATATAGGTTCAATAATAACCGCTGTAAATTGCATTAATTGTACTACTACTACTCCAAAATATTACTTTTGAAATTAATTTGCAAATTCTTTAATACAATAACCTGTTTTGAGTGAGTGACTGATGTAGAATTGGGATGTAAATGATTTAGGGCAGATAGCAGAGAAAAAAAATTCTGACACTGTTGGATGCTGTTGGCAGACGGGGCCAAACCAAAGAAATGTTCATGAAAAATCATACTTATTGTAGATTCCGAGGATGTGAAATGACTGACAGGAATGGCTCTACAGTCTACAACAAATGCAGTCTTCAGCTCTCATTTGCAACAACAAGAAGGAAGTTTTCACTGCATTGTAGATACTACAGAAAGATATAGCATTGGAAACTGCAGCAGTGTGCACATCCAATGTAAGATTTGGCCAGGAAACAGTGTTACTTCTTTCTCTCCAAGAAGGCATAGCTCCTTGTGGCAAGAGGTTAGGGAATAGAAACTGCTGCCTAACTTCCTGACCTTAGGGCTAGGATAAAGGGTTCTACATTTTTTTATTCATTTGTGGGATGTGGGCATCACTGGCTAGGCCAACATTTATTGCCCATCCTTAATTGCCCTTGCAAAGGTGGTGGTGAGCTGCCTTCTTGAACCGCTGGAGTCCATGTGGTGTAGGTACAGCCACAGTGCTGTTAGGGTGGGAGTTCCAGGATTAGGGAGTGAATTTCCAGAATATATACTGGTTCAGAGATCATAGAGTTATCTATTTACGGCACAGAAGGTGGCCATTTGGCCCATTGATTCCATGCTAGCCCTCTATGGGGCAATCTAGTCAGTTCCATTCTCCTGTTCTATTCCTGTAGCCTGCAAGTTTATTTCTTTCAAGTGCCCATCCAAAGCTGTCAGGATCTGTTATCATTAGACCATTGATCAGTGAACCCATTAATAAGGCGCTGAATGTACCAGGCCCGTCTGATCCTGCTGTTCCTCCAGACAGCAGCACATGTCAGGATGGGCACATTTAGGCTGTGCTAAACAAAAGAGAAGGCTGCAGTCAGCCTGTTCTTGCTCCACAGAACTAATTTCTCGCTATCTTGACTCCCTTCTCTCTCCCCTTGCTCAGTCCCTTCCCACCTACATCCTTGATTCCTCTGACACCTTACGTCACATCAACAATTTCCAGTTACCTGGCCCCAACCACCTCCTCTTCACCATGGACGTCCAATCCCTCTAGACCTCCATCCCCCACCGGGATGGTCTGGCGGCTCTCTGCTTCTTCCTCGAACAGAGGCCCAAACAATCCCCATCCACCACTACTCTCCTCCGTCTGGCTGAACTTGTTCTCACACTGAACAATTTCTCCTTTAACTCCTCTCACTTCCTCCAAATAAAAGGTGTGGTTATGGGCCCCGGCTATGCCTGTCTCTTTAAGGGGTATGTGGAACATTCCTTGTTCCAGTCCTACTCCGGCCTCCTCCTACAACTCTTTCTCTGGTACATGGATAATTACTTCAGTGCTGCTTCATGTTCTCGTTGGGACCTAGAAAAATTTATTAACTTTGCTTCCAATCTCCACCCCTCCATCATTTTCACATGGTCCATCTCTGACACTTCTCTTCCCTTCCTTGACCTCTCTGTCTCAATTTCTGGTGATAGACTGTCCACCAATATCCATTACAAGCCTACCAACTCCCACAGCTACCTTGACTACAGCTCCTCACACCCCGCTTCCTGTAAGGACTCCATCCCATTTTCTCAGTTCCTTCACCTCCATCGCATCTGTTCTGATGATGCCACTTTCAAAAACAGTTCCTCTGACATGTCCTCCTTCTTCGTTAATCAAGGTTTTCCACCCACGGTGGTTGACAGGGCCGTCAACCGTGTCTGGCCCATCTCCCGCGCATCCACCCTCATGCCTTCTCCTCCCTCCCAGAAACATGATAGGGTCCCCCTTGTCCTCACTTATCACCCCACCAGCCTCCGCATTCAAAGGATCATCCACCGCCATTTCTGCCAACTCCAGCATGATGCCACCACCAAACACATCTTCCCTTCGCCCCCCACCCCCCCCCCCCCCCCCGCCGGCCCCCGGCGGCATTCCATAGGGATCGTTCCCTCTGTGACACCCTGGTCCACTCCTCCATCACCCCCTACTCCTCAACCCCCTCCCATGGCACCTTCCCATACAACCACAGAAGATGCAACACCTGCCCCTTCACTTCCTCTCTCCTCACCGTCCCTGGGCCCAAGCACTCCTTTCAAGTGAAGCAGCTTTTCACTTGCACTTCCCTCAACTTAGTCCACTGCATTCGTTGCTCCCAATGTGGTTTCCTCTACATTGGAGAGACCAAATGCAGACTGGGTGACCGCTTTTCAGAACACCTTCTGTCTGTCTGTAAGCATTACCCAGACCTCCCTGTTGCTTGCCATTTCAACACTCCACCCTGCTCTCATGCCCACATGTCTGTCCTTGTCTTGCTGCATTGTTCCAGTGAAGCTCAACACAAACTGGAGGAACAGCACCTCATCTTCCCACTAGGCACTTTACAGCCTTCCGGACTGAATATTGAGTTCAAAAATTTTAAATCTTGAACTCTCTCCTCCATCCCCACCCCCTTCCCGTTTCTTCCCCCTCCTTTTTGTTTTTTCCAATAATTTATATAGATTTTTCTTTTCCCACCTATTTCCATTATTTTTAAATGTATTTCCACCCACTGTTTATCTCTACCTTTTAGCACTTTTAGTATTCCCCCACCCCCACTAGAGCGATCTGTACCCTGTCTGTCCTGCTTGCCACTCTTAATTAGCACATTCCTTTAGATAATATCACCACCTTCAACACCTCTTTGTTCTTTTGTCTGTGACATCTTTTGGTTATCTCCACCTATTACTGGCTGCTTGTCCCAACAACACCCCACCCCCCTCCCTTAACCCATCTTATATTTCATCCCTTTCCTATTTTTACGTAGTTCTTTTGAAAGGTCATGAGGACTCGAAACGTCAACTGTGCTGTCCTCTGCCGATGCTGCCAGATCTGCTGAGTTTTTCCAGGTATTTCTGTTTCTGTTTTTGAGAAGGCTGCAGTGATTGTTTGTGCTCTGATGCCCTTTGCAGCAATTTTCAATGGGTCACAGCATTAAATGAGTTTGAGTACTCTCTCTGATCAGTAAGTAGATATAGAAGTTGGAGAACTCCATATATTTCTGAGGGCTTCATTGTTAGAAAGCATATTGGAGACATGGAATTGCTGCAATTTAGATTGAATAGAATTAGAAGTAAGAAAATAAAGTTATGATAAGAGACTTGATTAAAAAGAGATCTAATTGAATTGGACCAAAAGTTTGAAAATATTTTAAAATACAAATAATGAAACACTTTTTCCATTGGTTGACATGTTAGCCAAAACAGAACATACATTTAAGGCTCGTACAGGAGGCATCATGGGGAGAGGTAAGAAGAAATGTTATTTTGGAATGCATTAATGGAATATTGATGCACAACTGGATCAGAAGTCCAGGAGCTCCCTCCCTAGCAATTGTGGTTTGCCGACACCACATCGACTGTAGCCATTCAAGAAGGCACCTTATGAACACCTTCTCAAGGGCAATGAGGGATGGTCAATAAATCTTGCCTTGGCTGATGGCAGATCTACCCCTTTCCCCATGGGGAAACTGCCAGTTAAATGGAGGCAGCCTCCCAGTAGCAGCCTGGTGAAGAGTTTTGTATTAAAAATGGGGCTATGGGCAGTGAAAGCAGCCTCTGTGGTCCCAACAATATCCCCTCCAGTTCTTGACCCCTCAGTTTTTAAAAATATATTTTTGCTTACCTGCTGAAGACTGTAGGGTCCCTGGCTGTCTCAGCAGTGGCCACCGCTAAGGCTGCTGATTTCCTAGTTAGGATGGCAGTCCGGACAACAGTCAGTAAGCTAGCTCCTGCCCTAGGAAGGAAGGTGTGCCGGCCAACCGTGCATGACAATGACATGCATTTCCAACCAACATAGGGCAGCCCACTCAACCAGTAAAATTCAGCCCTCCATTTCAAAAAGTGCTTTGAAATACCCTGAGGTTGTGAAAGGCACTATATAAATGCAAACCTTCCTTTATTTCAACTGCCAGCACTGGCCCAGGCACAACGAATCAAAAGGTCCAATTCTGTGCTGAAATTTCTGATACTTTGGGTGGAATTTTCCGTGCCAGCTGGCGTTGGGCATGATTGGTGGCGTGAGCAGACAATATGGTGCAGTCAGTTTTACGATGGTGGGAAACCAGTTCGAGACTGTACACTTAGCTTGCCGACAGCGAGCCGCATTTCCCACCATCAGATGTCGGGAACCTCATTGTAATACATCAGCATATGATTATCAGACCAGCCCGCCGGAATTGATCCCATCCCCTCCAACCCCCCAGCTGCATCATCCGTCCACTTCTGCGGGAAAGCACGCTGATGGTTTCACAATAGCACATAAAGGACGTGTACTTGGCGGCCTGCACTTAGAAGGGAACTCGGAGGTGAGTACACAATAACGCTGCACAGCACTCGCCAGGTCGCCTGTTAGACATCAAGCTTCAGGGGCGTTGGGGGGTTGTGGTTAAGGGCAGCCTTGCCGTTGAGGCAACTTGTGGCAGGGGGGAGGTTAAGCGCAGCCCTGATGTTGAATATAGCGTACAAGCATTCGGCATGGTGGGGTGGGGTGGTTGGGTGGGCGAGGGAAGTGGCCGCGCATTAGGGAAACTTTTATAAAGTGACCATTCCTCTGCAATGGAGACAGTCCAGGCACAGCCACATTGATATGATTGGGGTTGGGCTCCTGGCTTATCTGTCCACTCAAGCAATGCAGAGGTATCAAAGTGCCACCAAATCTTCAGAGCTTTTCACCCTTTGGGCACAGATTGCAAACTAATGAGTGTTTTAGTGGACTGCAGAACAGTTGGACGATTGTACAAAATCCTTGCTAAAGCTGGCCATGGAGCAATCACTGCTGGAGATGCTCACAGCCCCTTGCAATGTCAGCATTCCGGTTTGGACCAGTCTCCCCTGTGGTTCAAGCTAACAGGACAGCCATGCAGTGCACACTTGGCCAGCTCTCTCTGCAATGCATTAAGCAGCCATCACACAGGTTCTTAGTACACCCATGCTAACAACGTGTCTCGCTCTTTCATCATGCAGCAGGATCATGGAGCCTGATGAATTAGCTGTATGCCTCGTGGCTTACAGAAAGCAAAGACGACAGAGAAGAGAGCGACTGAGGTGCCTGGCTGCACAGAGGGAGGAGCAGCACTTTCAGGAAGAAGGGGCGGCTGGGGCCTCCGCACAAGCTGCCGAAGAGCTATAGCGAGTCATCAAGGGCCAGTGCCTAGCGACACACAGGGTCTATAGACGCTGCCTTTGATTTCTGAAGATGGTCGAGAACTAGTGTTGCCGAAGACTGCGCATGTCTAGGGAACTGGTCTGACACATCTGCCAACTACTGCAGGGTTTGGCACCATGGGGACATGGAGGGCACCCACTGCCAGTGGCTGTGAAAGTGACCATGGCACTCAATTTATATGCCAGTGGCTCCTTTCAGGTCTCCACAGGTGACCTCTGTGGGATTTCACAAACTGCCACCCATAAATGCATCCATAAGGTCACGGATGCCATCTTCTCCATGGGCACAACTTTGTGCATTTCACCCGGGACCAGGACAGCCAGGATGCAAGATCCATTGGATTTGCCCTGATCTCGGGTTTCCCACAGGTGCAAGGTGGATATACTGGACCCATGTGATGCTCAGGTCTCCGTCGCAACACACGGTGGACTACATCAACTGCAAGGGCTTCCATTCACTGAACGTGCAGCTGGTATGCGACCACCAGAAACGCATCCTGCAGGTGTGTGCACAGTTTCCAGGGAGTGTGCATGACACTTACATCCTCAGTCAGTCACAAACCCCTGGAGTCTTCCAGGGTCCACAGAAGCTGCAGGGTTGGCTCCTCGGAGATAAGGGCTACCTGCAGAGGCAGTGGCTGATGACACCCATGCAGCGGCCTCAGACTGCAGCAGAGCAGCACTATGATGAGACTCATGCAGCAGCTCGCAGCTTGGTAGAGCAGACCATCGGGATGCTGAAGATGAGGTTCCAGTGCCTGGTGGAGCCCTGCAATAGAGTCTGCAGAGGGTTTCAAGCATCGTCTGCACCTGCTGTGCCCTTTACAACCTGGCGCTGCAATGGGGAGATGAGCTGGCTGAGGAGGAGATGGAGGAGCTACACATCTCCTCCAATGAAGATGACGGTGACAGGGATAAGGGTGAGGAGGTCCTTGGAGGCGATGATGATGGTGATAATGCCCTCACACTGGCCAGACAAGGCAGGCATGCACAGGAGGCCCCCATTGCAGCTAGTTTTGTGGAGGATAATGACAACATGCAGTGAGGTGACCCCAAAGTTCCTCACATCACATCTGTGAACATTTGACTTCAGTCTGGCTTGTGGTAGCACGAATATCCTCTGTGAGAATGCTCCAATCACCGAGATGCAGTGTCCTCATAGTCGCTTGATTGCAGGAGGATGATGATGACATGCAGTGAGGATACTCCATAGATCTTCACATAGCCTCTGAGAATGTCTGACTCATGTCTGTCCGAGGGCAGTTTGCTTGCATTCCATGATCAGGGTCATATCATAGAGACACAGCTGTAAAACTTTAGAAGTTCTGATGCTTTGTCCACCTTCAACACCTGAGCGCTTCAGGAACTGGAGCACAGCCTCAGTGGTCACACATGCTGAAGACATGGGGGTGGTGGGGTGGGATGGGGGGGTGGGGGGCGGCGAGGAACAAGCCCCTCCTTAAAGGTGCTGAGAGCACACTGAGAGAATGAGAGAACTCTGTGGTGCCTGCCCACTACATTCTGGCAGCAATGACCAGCACCGCCGAGGTGCAGGCGTCAGTAATATTTCCAGGGAGTGTGAGTTTGAGCCATCACTGTGGTCTGAAGGCTGCACAGAGGACAGGGAAGAGGCCCTGGACTGAGACGCCTGCCCTTTATCTTGTGCAGAAAGGTTTCACATCTGAGTGACAAGAACATTGCTCATCAGAACAAGAAGCCATAGGCAGGGAGACATTCTTAGGAGTTTATTGACAATAGTGAACAGTGTGTACAAGTGATTAACACCCATGCCCAGGCTGTGCAACTAATTCTCCTTAACTTTCCTAACCCTGCCGCTACGTCTTGGTGCTCCCTGGACATCCACAGCAGAGATAGAGGCAACCTGCTGACTGCCATGCCCTGTCTGTGATGACTTTGGCGGGCATCCTCTGGAAGGCCGAGTCTTGGAGGGCCCCGGTCTGCTTTCTGGGCAATGCTGTGTGGCAGTGGCACCCTCTTCGACCTGTGGAGCTGGAGCCTCTGAGGTCACAGGATGAGGGGTTTCAGATGGGCCGAACTCTCTCGGAGTCACCTGAATGGGTGGGTCTGGAGTGTGCACCTGCTGATCCTCCTCCTTATGTATGCCCTGGTGCACCAGGCTGACTCCTTGAGGAGAAGGGGTAGATGAAGTGAGATCGAGCTGCCCTGCACCCCTCTCGGATACGTATTTGTTGGAGGCTAACTATGGCATCAGCGATGGAGTTGTGCCTGCACAGCAGTGCAGGAGCGACCTCCTGGACCAAGGTCTTGATGGCAGCTGCTATCCTACCAGTGTTGATCTCGGTGCATTGGCATACATAATGAAGACAGACAGACTCCTCCATCGTGCTTTGCAATCTGAGGAGTGCAGGACATTCCTTCCTGACGTTCCCGAGCTTGCCTTTGCAGCTCCAGCAACTGTGACATGGCTGAGTCTAGAGGCTGATCATCTGACTCAGACTCAGCAAATTTCCGGCTTCGAGTAGTCCTCCGAGTGCCAGAAACCTGGGAAGTCCCTGCATCTGCCTGCTGTGGATCAGACAGTGCGATGTGCTCACCAGGTTGTGATCCTGAGGCTATTCTAAAGCTAGGTCCCACTGAGGTGTGTGTCTCTGCGCTGGTGGAGGGTGTGGGTGAGCATTTTGACGGGTCTTCAGGGAGGGCACCTCCAGATTCCTGTCCAGAGGTTTCTTCGAGTCTTGATTGGAGGCCCTGGATTGTGGATTCTGTTGGCTGTTCCCCAGATGTGCCTGTAAAAGCAAGGGGAGATAATTAGTGTATGGCAGTGGCCTGTGAAACAGGACATATTACTCACAGCATGGTAGTCTGATGGATGTTGCACTGCTGGATCCTCACTTGGTAGAGCAGCACTGACTTCACCTTCATCACAGGAATGGTCCTGGTCATCGCCGGCCAGTTGGTCCTTGATTTCGGCTATTCCGCCACCAGTCTGCAACCTCTCCCTCTTGTTGTGTGCCAGCTTGTCCTGCATGAATAAAGATGGAGAAAATGTAAGCAGGATGCCTGCCCGGCCATATGATATGTATGCCTGGCATGTGCGGGTAGTGAGTGGTCTCATGTACGAGATGCGGACATTGACAGTGAGTGGTGATAACCCTTGAACTGACAGCGAGTGAAGACCCTGTGGATGTGTGATACGTTTGTGAATGTGTGAGTTGAGAATGATGAGAAGAGTGACTTACTCTGTTGGAATGGAGATGATCATTCATCCTTTTGTGGCATTGGGTTGCTGTCCTCTTTTGAAGGGTGGTGGTGCTGACCACTGTTGGCACTGCCTCCCAAGCCAGATTAGTGAGGTTGCTGCCCATCCTGTGGCCAAAGCGGACATCCCGATGGGACTCCACGATATCCAAAAGGTATTCCAGTGACACGTCGCTGAACCGGGGGAGGTTGGAGGTGGTGCTGCAGTCTTTTTGCCTTTCAGGGCCATGTCTTCTTTGCAGCAGTCATAGTCTGGAAGCAGTGAGATGTATGCTTGCAGCTGGACTTTAAATATGGCAACCGGCATGATGCAGTGGAGGGGTGATGGCGGGAGAGCGAATGAAAGCCCGCTCACCATGGAAATGGCGTGTTTCCCCGGGGTCCATAAATAATGTGGCGGGTTTGGGATGAAATGGAGTGAAAACCCACCATCACAGCTTCTAATTAACATTCTATTTGAAGGATGGCACCATTATAGTTCTCTTCTGTTTACAGTCAGAACTTTATGTAGGTAGACTGAGTTCCCTCTGAACTGAAACTAAAGCTCTTGTGATTGCTATGCATGGGTTTGCATATGCAGGTTTACCAGTTAACCCTTAATTAGGGTACATTGGATGCCCACCATGTTCTCCTGTCTGTACCAAAAATCAGAAAATAATTTGCCAATGGATGAATGCACACAAGCTAAAACCTCTCAGTCAGGTTTACTTATAGGTTAATTAATCCACAGCAGCCAATGATACAAGATGCTGAATCAGCATAATATTGAAAAGCAATTCAATTAGGAGGAAAGCAAAATACTGCAGATTCTGGAGACGTGAAGTAAAAACGGAAAGCACTGGAAAAACTCAGCAGGTCCAGCAGCATCTGTGGAGACAGAAACAGAGTTAACGTGTTGAGTCCAATATGACAATGTTCCTTTATATACAATAATATGCACTAAGGAATACAAATGAATCGGGCATTATTTGGTGAAGTTGCGCAAAACAAAAATCAGAAAGGAAAAAGACAACCAGATTTCTCTAATTTGAACCATTTATTCTCATCAGTTTGCCAAATATCAAGAGGTGTTCTTTGGAATAAACATGTAACTATCTCAACACCCAAACCATATACACACACACAATGATGCCTAAAAAAATTAACCAAGTCCTCAAGCTTCTTTAAACAGTGCAAAATTGTCAGATAAGAATCAGTTAACTGAAAGGATTTGTGAAAAAAACAATCCTCAGTGTATTGCTGAAAGGTAATTAATTCTCAAAGGACACCATCAATGTGCTAATCCACTCAACAAATGTTGAACTTGGCTGGAGGGGAAGATTGCAAGGATCTCCAAAATTATTCCTCAGGCTCAAACACCTATCCAAATTCTCCAGAGCTTTAAATTGCAGTTTTTCCTTCCATACAATCTCACAGTATTACAAAATCAAGTGAAAAGTCACTGTGCACAAATGTAGTTTAAACAGAAAACCAGTAACATCCTTAATATATATATGGAAAACCCTTCATAGTAGTTCACAGTTGGATCTCATTTGCATATATAAATCTCTTGTCCAATGATGCCACCAATTCCACACAATACATTTGCTTGATAGTTGGCATGTTGGTTCTTTTGTCTTCTTATATAGTTGCAGTTGAGCTTCTGTCTGCTTATCGGCCTCCATTGCATGTGCTAGGACTACCTGAAAGGAGGCACTGCTGTCTCTGGGGAGGAAGAGTTCCATGCATTTACCAGGGATGCCCACAATCATCTACTGGTTCATTGATCTTGCCCATAGGGGATTTTTTTAGGAGGCTTTGTACTGTCAATTATCCATCATCAGGGGCAGAAGGTAGCCATGTTACATCCTTTTTCCCAACATCCCACAAACTTGTTAAGGCAGTAACATGTAATGTACAATGTTCGTGCCTATTTGCAATCTGGCAACACCAATTTGCAGAAAGCATAAATATGGTAAGAATACAGAATGCCATACAGTTGTATTCAATATTGTTATTGAAGCAGATATCTATACCAATCATTTTGAGTTCTGAAGAAGAGTCAAATTGGACTTGAAGCATTATTCTGTTTCTCTCTCCATGGATGCTGCCAGGCCTGCTGAGTTTACCCAGCACTATCTGTTTTTATTTCAGACCTCCAGCATCCACAGTATTTTGCTTTTATCTATACCAGTCAATCTGGTTAGAAATTTCTCCAAAGCCAGTAACCATGTTGATCATGGATATAGTCATTTAGAGCACTGAAGAGCCATTTGAATGTTCTTTTGTTTGAAACTAGGGGCCACTGACTACTTCACCTGTGATTAAAGTGAGTATTGCCGTAGTATCTGTGAAGTATCATTTAAGTGACATAGCCCATAGTTCATTAACCAGTATTAACTATAAAAGTGAAGCCATCATTAGATTTTTTCTTCAGATGCATCCTGATGATCTTTGGCGTGAGATCGGGTTCTGTTGTGCCATTGGTGCTGGTGCTGAGGAAGGTATGAAGGCAGGAAATGGCATCACCTGCACTACCGGCTACCGGTGGTACGGCCCTCACAGAGCTCCAGGATGAGAAAGACGTAAGCATGAGAATGCCAAGCCTCCGTCAGAAGGGTCAGGATTGACAATACCTTGATGTAGATGGCCATGCTGGCTAATACGAACATTCGAACAAGAAGGAGGAGTAGGCCATTCAGCCCCTCAAGCCTCCTTTGCCATTTAATAAAGTCACTGCTGATCAGATAGTAGTCTGAAAATTGCTTCCCACCTACCGCCAATAACCTATCATCCCCATGCTCACTAGGAATCTATCCACCTCTGCCCTAAAAATATTCAAAGGCTTTGCTTCCACCACCTTTTCAGGAAGAGAATTCCAAAGACTCATGACTCTCTAAATGAAAAAAAATCGCCTCATCTCTGTTTTAAATGGGTGACCCCTTATTTTTAAACAGTGATCCCTAGATCTAGATTCTTCCACAAAAGGAAAAATCCTCTCCACATCCACCCTGTCAAGACCCCTCAGGATCTTAAATTTTTCAATCATGTCGCCATGGATACAAGCCTAGACTGTCCAACCTTTCCTCATAAGACAACCCATCCATTCCAGATATTAGTCTGGTAAACCTTTTCTGAACTGCTTCTAATGCATTTATATCCTTCTTTAAATAAGGTGACCAATACTGTACACATTACTCCAGATATGGTTTCACTAGTGCCCTGTACAACTGAAGCATAACCTCCCTACTTTTGTATTAAATTCCCCTCGCAATAAATGATAACATTCTATTAGCTTTCCTAATTACTTGCTGTACTTGCATACTAGTCTTTTGTGATTCATGCACTAGGACACCCAGATCCCCCTGTACCTCAGAGTTCGGCAATCTCTCACCATTTAGATAATATGCTTCTCTTTTATTCGTCCTGCCAAAATTTCACATTTTCCTACATTAAACTCCATCTGTCAATCTTTGCCCACTCCCTTAACCTAACTATATCTGTTTGTAGCCTCCTTATGTCCTCTTCACAGCTTACTTTCCTACCTATCCTTGTGTCATCAGCAAATTTGGCAACCATCCCTTCAGTCAAGTCAGTTAAACAAATTCTAAACAGTTGAGGTCCCAGCACTGATCCCTGTGGCACACCACTCATTAAATCTTGCCAACCTGAAAAAGACACATTTATGCCTACTCTCTGCTTCCTGTTAGTTAACCAATCTTCTATCTATGCCAATATATTACCCGCCACACAATGAGCTTTTATTCTCTGCAATTACCTTTGATGTGACATTTAGCAAATGTTTCTGGAAATATAAGTACAATACATCCACCAGTTCCCCTTTATCCACAGCACCTTTTACTTTCTCAAAGAACTCCAATAAGTTGGCTAAACATATTTTCACTTTCACAAAACCATGTTGACTCTGCCTGATGACCTTGAGCTTATCCGTGTGCTCTGCTATAACTTCTTTAATGATAACTTCTAACATTTTCCCTATGACGGATGTTAAGCTAACTGGCCTGTAGTTTCCCATTTTCTATCTCCCTCCCTTTTTGGATAATGGAATAATTGAATAATTTGATGTTACTTTTTTAAAAAATCATCCATGGAGTGTGGGCATTGCTGGCAAGACTAGCGTTTATTGCCCATCCCTAGTTGCCCTTGAGAAGGTGGTAGTGAGCCATCTTCTTGAACCACTGCAGTCGATGTGTTGTAGGTACACCCACAGTGCTGTTGGGGAGGGAGTTCTCGGATTTTGACCCAACAACAGTGAAGGAACAGCAATATGGTTCCAAGTCAGGATGGTGTGTGACTTGGAGGGGAACTTGCAGGTGCTGTTCCGATCTATTTGCTGCCCTTGTCCTTCTAGGTGGTGGAGGTCGCAGGTTTGGAAGGTGCTATTAAAGGTGCCTTGGTGAGTTGGTACAGTGCATCTTGTCGAGGGTGTACACTGCCGGCACTGTGTGTTGGTGTTGGAGGGAGTGAATGTTTAAGGTGGTGGGTGGGGATACTTTTAGGAACTATGTCTAAGTATGTGCAATGAACCCAAATGATGATCACTCCCAACTTATTAGGTCTTCAGGCAGAATGAGGGCTCCCCCAGCAGCGCTATTTGGTGGTGCAGACACTGACTTGGGAGTAAGGTGCTTTTGACTTACTTTTGCTGAGGTTGAGATTGTGAAGTACTGTGATGTATTTTTAGAGATGCTTTGGACAGCTGGTGCTTAAATCAGGGCGGGCACAGGATTTAGTGACTGAGGATTGGGGGCTGTGGTTGCAATGCCTTTGGTCTTTGGGAGAAACTGTTTCCATTCTTGAAATGATCAAGAATGAGAGGGCACAGATTTAAATTCATTAGTAAAAGAAGTAAAAGTGGTATGAGAAAAAACTTTTTCACACAGTGGGTGGTTAGGGTTTGGAATGCACTCCCTGAGAGTGTGGTGGAGGCAGGTTCTATCGAGCCACTCAAAAGAGAATTAGACTGTTATCTGAAAGGGAAGGATGTGCAGGGTTATGGGGAGAAGACGGAATGCAGTGAGATGAGTTGCTCAATCAGACAGCCAGTGCAGACATGTTGGGCCAGATGGCCTCCTTCCGAGCTGTGGCAATTCTTGATCCTTGTGCTATGACCATGAAACGGAGCGAAGACTACAGAGGGGAAGCTCTTTGATAAAGGAGGAAGGCAAGGGCTCTCCACTGAAGCCTCACCCATCATAAGCTTTTGGGAACATTTGTCCTGCCCTGTCTCTTATTGATATCACTTAGTAGGAAAAACAGAAAGGCAGTGTATTATTTAAATGGTGATGGATTTGGAAATGTTGATGTACAAAGGGACCTGGGTGTCCTTGTACACCAATCACTGAAAGCAAACATGCAGGTACAAGAAGTAGTTAAGAAGGCAAATGGTATGTTAGCCTTCATTGAGTGAGGATTTGATAGAAACATAGAAGAATAGAAGCAGGAATAGGTCATTCTGCGCTTCGAGCCTGCTCTGCCTTTCAACATGATCACGGTTGATCTTCCCTCTCAACACCATTTACCTGCTCTCTCCCCACACCCCTTGGTACCTTTAGAGCCTAGAAATCTATTTCCTTCTTAAATATATTCAGTGACCCGGTCTCGACAGCCTTCTCTGGTTGAGAATTCCACAGGTTCACCACCCTCTTAGTGAAGAGATTTCTTCTCATTTCAGCCCTACATGGTCTAACCCATATCCTGAGATTGTGACCCCTTGTTCTAGACCCCCCAGCCAGAGGGAACATCACCCCAGTATCCAGTCTGTCCAGCCCTGTCAGAATTTTAAGTTTCAACGAGATCGCCTCCCATTCTTTTAAGCTCCAACGAATACTAAGATAAAAACAAAAAAACTGCGGATGCTGGAAATCCAAAACAAAAACAGAATTACCTGGAAAAACTCAGCAGGTCTGGCAGCATCGGCGGAGAAGAAAAGAGTTGACGTTTCGAGTCCTCATGACCCTTCGACAGAACCTGAGTTCGAGTCCAGGAAAGAGCTGAAATATAAGCTGGTTTAAGGTGTGTGTGTGGGGGGCGGAGAGATAGAGAGACAGAGAGGTGGAGGGGGTTGGTGTGGTTGTAGGGACAAACAAGCAGTGATAGAAGCAGATCATCAAAAGATGTCAACGACAATAGTACAATAGAACACATAGGTGTTAAAGTTAAAGTTGGTGATATTATCTAAACGAATGTGCTAATTAAGAATGGATGGTAGGGCACTCAAGGTATAGCTCTAGTGGGTTTTTTTTTTAATAATGGAAATAGGTGGGAAAAGGAAAATCTTTATAATTTATTGAAAACAAAAGGGGGAAACAGAAAGGGGTTGGGGATGGGGGAGGGAGCTCACGACCTAAAGTTGTTGAATTCAATATTCAGTCCGGAAGGCTGTAAAGTCCCTAGTCGGAAGATGAGGTGTTGTTCCTCCAGTTTGCGTTGGGCTTCACTGGAACAATGCAGCAAGCCAAGGACAGACATGTGGGCAAGAGAGCAGGGTGGAGTGTTAAAATGGCAAGCGACAGGGAGGTTTGGGCTCATTCTTGCGGACAGACCGCAGGTGTTCTGCAAAGCGGTCGCCCAGCTTACGTTTGGTCTCTCCAATGTAGAGGAGACCACATTGGGAGCAATGAATGCAGTAGACTAAGTTGGGGGAAATGCAAGTGAAATGCTGCTTCACTTGAAAGGAGTGTTTGGGTCCTTGGACGGTGAGGAGAGAGGAAGTGAAGGGGCAGGTGTTGCATCTTTTGCGTGGGCATGGGGTTGTGCCATAGGAGGGGGTTGAGGAGTAGGGGGTGATGGAGGAGTGGACCAGGGTGTCCCGGAGGGAACGATCCCTACGGAATGCCGATAAGGGGGGTGAAGGGAAGATGTGTTTGGTGGTGGCATCATGCTGGAGTTGGCGGAAATGGCGGAGGATGATCCTTTGAATGCGGAGGCTGGTGGGGTGATAAGTGAGGACAAGGGGGACCCTATCATGTTTCTGGGAGGGAGGAGAAGGAGTGAGGGCGGATGCGCGGGAGATGGGCCGGACACGGTTGAGGGCCCTGTCAACGACCGTGGGTGGAAAACCTCGGTTAAGGAAGAAGGAGGACATGTCAGAGGAACTGTTTTTGAATGTAGCATCATCGGAACAGATGCGACGGAGGCGAAGGAACTGAGAGAATGGGATGGAGTCCTTACAGGAAGTGGGGTGTGAGGAGCTGTAGTCGAGATAGCTGTGGGAGTCGGTGGGTTTGTAATGGATATTGGTGGACAGTCTATCACCAGAGATTGAGACAGAGAGGTCAAGGAAGGGAAGGGAAGTGTCAGAGATGGACCACGTGAAAATGATGGAGGGGTGGAGATTGGAAGCAAAATTAATAAATTTTTCCAAGTCCTGACGAGAGCATGAAGCGGCACCGAAATAATCATCGATGTACCGGAGAAAGAGTTGTGGAAGGGGGCCGGAGTAGGACTGCAACAAGGAATGTTCCACATACCCCATAAAGAGACAGGCATAGCTGGGGCCCATGCGGGTACCCATAGCCACACCTTTTATTTGGAGGAAGTGAGAGGAGTTGAAGGAGAAATTGTTCAGTGTGAGAACAAGTTCAGCCAGACGGAGGAGAGTAGTGGTGGATGGGGATTGTTCGGGCCTCTGTTCGAGGAAGAAGCTAAGGGCCCTCAGACCATCCTGGTGGGGGATGGAGGTGTAGAGGGATTGGACGTCCATGGTGAAGAGGAAGCGGTAGGGGCCAGGGAACTGGAAATTGTTGATGTGACGTAAGGTGTCAGAGGAATCACGGATGTAGGTGGGAAGGGACTGGACAAGGGGAGAGAGAAGGGAGTCAAGATAACGAGAAATGAGTTCTGTGGGGCAGGAGCAAGCTGAGACGATTGGTCTACCGGGGCAGTTCTGTTTGTGGATTTTGGGTAGGAGATAGAAGCGGGCCGTCCGAGGTTGGGCGACTATCAGGTTGGAAGCTGTGGGAGGGAGATCCCCAGAGGAGATGAGGTCAGTGACAGTCCTGGAAACAATGGCTTGATGTTCAGTGATGGGGTCATGGTCCAGGGAGAGGTAGGAGGAAGTGTCTGCGAGTTGACGCTCAGCCTCCGCGAGGTTGAGGTCAGTGCGCCAGACAACAACAGCACCTCATCCTCCGCCATTTCCGCCAACTCCAGCATGATGCCACCACCAAACACATCTTCCCTTCACCCCCCTTATCGGCATTCCGTAGGGATCGCTCCCTCCGGGACACCCTGGTCCACTCCTCCATCACCCCCTACTCCTCAACCCCCTCCTATGGCACAACCCCATGCCCACGCAAAAGATGCAACACCTGCCCCTTCACTTCCTCTCTCCTCACCGTCCAAGGACCCAAACACTCCTTTCAAGTGAAGCAGCATTTCACTTGCATTTCCCCCAACTTAGTCTACTGCATTCGTTGCTCCCAATGTGGTCTCCTCTACATTGGAGAGACCAAATGTAAGCTGGGCGACCGCTTTGCAGAACACCTGCGGTCTGTCCGCAAGAATGAGCCAAACCTCCCTGTCGCTTGCCATTTTAACACTCCACCCTGCTCTCTTGCCCACATGTCTGTCCTTGGCTTGCTGCATTGTTCCAATGAAGCCCAACGCAAACTGGAGGAACAACACCTCATCTTCCGACTAGGGACTTTACAGCCTTCCGGACTGAATATTGAATTCAACAACTTTAGGTCGTGAGCTCCCTCCCCCATCCCCACCCCCTTTCTGTTTCCCCCTTTTTTTTTTCCAATAAATTATAAAGATTTTCCTTTTCCCACCTATTTCCATTATTAAAAAAAAACCACTAGAGCTATACCTTGAGTGCCCTACCATCCATTCTTAATTAGCACATTCGTTTAGATAATATCACCAACTTTAACTTTAACACCTATGTGTTCTATTGTACTATTGTCGTTGACATCTTTTGATGATCTGCTTCTATCACTGCTTGTTTGTCCCTACAACCACACCAACCCCCTCCACCTCTCTGTCTCTCTATCTCTCCGCCCCCCACACACACACCTTAAACCAGCTTATATTTCAGCTCTTTCCTGGACTCGAACTCAAGTTCTGTCGAAGGGTTATGAGGACTCGAAACGTCAACTCTTTTCTTCTCCGCCGATGCTGCCAGACCTGCTGAGTTTTTCCAGGTAATTCTGTTTTTGTTTCCAATGAATACTAGTTGGCCCAATCTCTCCTCATACGACAATCCTACCATCCCGGGAATCAGTCTGGTGAACCTTTGCTGCACTCCCTCTATGGTAAGTATATCCTTTCTTAGGTAAGGAGACCAAAACTGCACACAATACTACAGGTGTGTTCTCACCAATGTCCTGTACAGCTGCAGTAGGACATCCTTGCTCCTGTACTCAAATCCTCACTCAATGAAGGCTAACATACCATTTGCCTTCTTAACTACTTCTTGTACCTGCATGTTTGCTTTCAGTGATTGGTGTACAAGGACACCCAGGTCCCTTTGTACATCAACATTTCCAAATCCATCACCATTTAAATAATACTCTGCCTTTCTGTTTTTCCTACTAAGTGGATAACTTCACACTTATCCATGGTATACAGGAGCCATGCCTGTGGCAGTTATGTTTCAACAAGGCAGTTGTCAATGAATTATGTCACCTCCTGCAATCCAACCTAAATCAGCATGAGGAAGGTGCTGTCCAAAGCTGTAAAGGTCACAGTAGAGTTGAGCTTGTATGAATCTGGGTCTTTCCAGGCGGGAGTGAGTGACGTCTCTAACATTTTCCAGTGTGCTGTCTGTTGGAGCATTCGAGAGGTGATGGGGATGAACTACTCCAGAAGAGGAGTACATTGTTTTCTCTCTCAGTAAGGCAAAGCAGAATGTGACTTTGCCAGGATAAGGTGATTCCCAATTGTGAGGGAACCATTGAATGCACTCTTATGTCTCTGAGCCACCCCCTCACCCCCATGACCATGGGGAGAGGTACAGGAATCGCAAGGGTGACCAATCCCAATGTGTCATGTTGGTGAATGCCTGCTATCATGACAGCGCTGTATCCACAATTTTCAGGCCTCCAAAGAGAACCAGAAGGTAACTAATCTGGGACAAAGGTGATCCTACGTACATTTTTTTAATGTTCATTCATGAGATGTGGGCTTCGCTGGCTGGGCCATAGAGGACACAGTAGACCACTTTGAAGCCACTTTGGTTGCTTGAGCATGCTCCACAATGTTTTCTCCATACGCCCCCTGTCCTCGGGCAGTTGGACAGTAGAGGGGGGTTCATCAGCCACAGGACAAGGGCAACAGATAGATGGGAACACTACCACCTGGAAGTTCCCCTCCCAGTCACTCACCATCCTGACTTGTGACTTTATCGTCGTTCCTTCACTGTCGCTGGGTCAAAATCCTGGAACTCCCTCCCTAACAGCACTGTGGGTGTACCTTCACCACATGGACTGCAGCAGTTCAAGAAGGCAGCTCACCACCACCTTCTCAAGGGCAACTAGGGATGGACAATAAATGCTGGCTTCCATTCCCACCATGGATCCACCATTCCCCATAGTTACACTTGGCTGTGACAGCTTTGGTCATCATCCAACAATAAAAGCCATCCACAAAAACCTTCTGATTAACATTAGTATCTAACAACATATTCAATTATACAAAAATAATTGAACTCTTCACCCATGTGAATCCTCTTAGTGCCAGTCTTGTAGGTACCTAGTGCTCCTTTTCAAGTGCTATCTCATTGGCTGCAGCATAGCTGGTGTAAGGATGCTTACTCTCAGTTGCAGAGGTAATTTTGGAGAATGACTTTGAGCAGCTCAGGGCTGTGATGCCCTGGCTTCAGGTTGCACCATCTCCGCATGGGCAGCAGAAGTCTGGACAGGCTGGCTGGAAAGTAACAGCAAGGTGGACCGGCAGTGTTGGGAGAAAGAAAGCTGTCATTCTGAGAGGGGACAACAGATTCATGCTATACTGAGCCACTGCCACTCCCATGGGATGCCATCTCAGCAATCCTAGTAACCTTCTACAGCACAAATTGCCAAACTGCTGTGAGAACTTGCCTGATCCTTTGAGTACTGGGATCTGCAGTCATGATGGCAGTAGTGTGCGTGAACCTACATGGCAGCAAGCATGGACATGAGCTTCCAATGCAGAACTGACATGTTGGGTTGCTTCCCTGTGCAGAGGAAGCTGAGACATTGGTCACCAGACTCTGCACCACAGCTGGATCCAATAGTGCTGTCAGGGAGTTGTTCACCACTTCCTTGGATGGACTCCAAGATCTGCACAATACTCTCTGCCATGTTGGAGCTGGACTCCTCCTCTACGCTTCTTGATGCTGACAGGAAGCCACCCGGCAGGTTTGCCAATGCATCAAGCATCATGATATGATTCATCTTGAGCATTTTCTTGTATACCATCCAATCAAAGTCCTTATCTGACTCTCCTGTCGCAGAACTCATCTGCAATCTCACCTTGCAGTGAGCTGGAACATGTGCTATCTTTCCCCTTTAGTTTGGCTGCAGCCCACTCATGCCTGGTGACTCACCACATGCTGATCCTGGCTCTGTGCTATCCTATAAGCAACACATAGTACTAATATCTGACCTGGTGGCTGCGTGTGTTAGATCAATTGATGGTGTCTCCTCATCACTGATGTGGGATTACTCTCTTGTTTCCTCCTATGGCTGGGCAGGTGGCAGTTCTTGGGGCTCTTAAAACATAAAATCAGAAGACGAAAAAGGGTGAGGCAGGTGATGTGGGTGTAAAGTGAGAGGTTCTTGGTCTCACCCTCTGAAGCTTGCACATTATGCCAGATAGCAGGATGAGGGTGAGGTGGGAGTTTTGAAGAATCATAAGACAGAAACACACTGTCATTATGAATGGCCTTAGTAATACTGGATGCTACGAGCTGCAGCGCAGCTAGCACCAGGATTTGGAGCACATCTCCTCCGTTGCACTCAGTGGATAAATGCATGCCTGGCCCCAGTCATTCTCTGATTCTCCCTTCCATTGTATGACACTTCTCCTGCAAGTGAGAGGCAGATTACCAATGATTGTGTAACTCTGTGTTTGGTTGATGTGCCTGCTACAGCTGAATTGCTGGAGGTATATGGAGGCAGCAAGAGGTAGATGTGAGGCTGGGATCGGTGGAATGTTTGTGAAAGTGGGGTGGAGTATGTGAATGCTAGGCGTTCTTCCTGACTGCTAGGAACTGCTGCTGGGTGAGTGATGGGGCTGCTTTGCATTGAGCAGCATGAAAAGTTGGTGGTGTGGTGTGTATGGTTTGTCCTTTGAAGATGCATTCACTGACCTTGACCACTTGCACAAGGCCATTAAGCTTATTGCAGCACACTGTTGTCCTCAGGACTCGCCTGTGGGAATTGATCTCAGTGGCCACCCACTCCCATTCCCTTCAGAGGGTGGTCCGTGAGGGTTTCCTGGCCTCCCATGTGGAAATATTGGCCTTCTTCCTTCTGCCCACCTCCATGTTTAGGTGCTCCAGCACCGCATCCGTGAACCATAGGGCCCTCTCTCTGTCCTGGTATTTCGTCTCCCTTGGTTGCAGTTGCATCAATGATATTCAACAGCAGCCTCTTGTGAAATGACTGCTGCTTCTCTTTACGAGGGGCAGACTGTCTTTGAGAGATGGGGGTTAGATAGGACAGGTACTAGCCTCATACATTATTAAATCTCCTGTTGGGCTGCACACTGAAGGAGACAGCGTGAAGTTTGCGTTCTGTCTGGCTCAATGGGAACTGATGTGGACAGATTGCAAATCACCTGCACCCAAAATCTTTAGCCCATATAAAGACTTCTTACAAAGAAACACAATGTGACAGCAGGTGGGTAACAATAACACCGAGAAACAGCGTGGACCAGAAGTCTAGCAATAATACCACTGAAAAATATATGCAGTAATAGCAATGAGGACCACATTGCAATACCAGACTAGCAATAATAGCACAGTTATATTTAAGAGGTTTCTGCATAATATTTATTTAGTCAAATGAACTGACACAGAGTAATAACTCTAGTCACATGTAATGTACTTATTTACATCATTTATTTATCTGTGATATTTTGCTAGTTATCACAGTAAAATAGGTTTTTCTTTTGAATATCTTCTTTTCTTCCCAATGTTGACCTTTGAACCCAGTTTGTTTGTAACGGCTGCTCTGAGGAATGGCTGATGCTCATTTTCATGGGCAAGCTGTCATTGTTTCTGTAATTGTCTATTTGCACACTCCTTACCTGACATATTGCAACGTAAAGTTGTCCTGTAGTGCCGGTTGCAAAAATGAAAAAAATGGAATTAGGACTTGCTTGTGAAGACGATAAAAACCAACATAGGCTAGCGGGACTGAATGTCTTATTTCTATGTTCATTTTTTTTCTGTTTCTGCAAAGCAACATCTAGCAGGCCTGTCAGTGAGAGGTGAGGGTTGGGTGAGGGTCAAGGATCATTTGAACTTCTTGCTTTGTTAAAGTGACAGACATAATTATCTTAAACTTGACTGAGGAGTTGCTTCCTGGCTCATTGTCTTTAAGTAAACAACAACATTTCATGGTCAGGTTCAAGCTTATCTCGGGTCAAAATGCCACCAAAGTTAAAATGCTGCATTAAACAAATATTCTGGAAGACAATCTATTAAATTAATCTGTCTCTATAGCATTCTTATTTTTCTTTTCAAAGCTACAGATTTTTTTCTTTTTTGTATCAGTAAATATCTAACCCCAATTTTCTTTATTCTGAAGACAGTAAAACATTGATTTGATGGACATTTAGACTGAAGAAATCAATCGTTAAAAATTGACTGAAAAGAGTGAAACTACAGTACTATTCTAAATGGAAGATGCAGTATAATTTGCATCATTATTTGTTTTGTTGCTGGCTACTTAACCGCTAGTCTTCTAATAAAGCCGGTTACAAGAAGTTGAAAAATTTAACAGATTTGGCTTTAATTAGGAACTGATAAAGTTGAGGAAAAAATAATGAAGTTCCACAATAGAAAACATTGGACATAATAAGCACATTCATAACTTTTCTGACAAATATACGTTACAAACTAATGCATCTTCACTGCTGCTGTTAACAGAAAACCAGAGGGCCCTTGACAGGAGCACTATATCTTGTAAAGCACAATGTATTAGTTAGTTGCTCAGGTGTAGCTGTGTGTAACCCAGTATGGCCTGTCCACCTGTTCTCTTTCAATGATTTCCACTAAAAACAGATTTAACTGATCATTCATCTTATTGCTGTCTGCAGTACATTGCTGTGTGTAAAATGGACACTGCACTCACCTAGAAAACACCACAATTGTTCTTTAAGATAAATAATTGCTTGTGAAGCATTTTGGGATGTTCTGACAAATCTGATAAGCCATTATATAAATCCAAGCATTTCTTTGTAAAACCGCAAGGTATTGTTCAGCTTTTCTGAGGTCAATTTGAGGTCAGAAGAAACTAGCAGGAAATTGCTGACATTCATTATATGGTGGTTATTTTAGTAAATGTTACAATTTGTTTGTTACAAAGTGTGATACCTGCAGTGGGGAATAGGATGAGGGTTCGGGGGTTGGGGCATTGTCCAGGCGAGAAATGGCGCAAAGTCAATAGAGTGGCAGTACCACTTGCCCATTGGTGCTGGCATGAGGCTCAATTTACTTGAGGCCTGTGTCTCATAACATGTTGCCGGTGAGCTGCGGGTACCTGGTCGTGGTGAGGGGGTTGGTGTGGGTGGGTGGAGGGGGGGGTGGGGGGGGGTTGCTGGGCATCAGCTAGTCCCCCCGCTGAGCCAGCCCACAGGGCCTGGAGCTGGGAGAGGGGACTGAGAGAAAAGATGATACTGGGAGGGACTTCAAATGGGCCAACATGTGACATGGAGTTTTTATTTGGAGGCTGAGGAGGAGAAGAGTGTTCTACCTGGGCTCACAAAATAAAGATTTATTTTTTTTAAAGCTCATTTACGGACCACTGACTGGTTCTTTTAAAGGCTGCTAAATGGGCCAAATGTGTACAGTTCCATTTGTACCTGAAATATGCAGTTAGGCAGTGTGTTTCAGGTGGGCATGCTGTTTGCCAATTTACTGGCCTGCCTCAAAATTGCATCAGGTGGGACTTGCACACAAGTGGACAGGCCAAGGTGTGTATGTCTCTCTCTCTCTGTGCCTTCCCCATTTCCTGCCCACCATGTTCAAGTGCTTCTTGTCCATTTTTCAGGGAAGAAAACTTGAAAATTGCCTCCGTGAAGTGTGATACGGGCAACTTAAAATCTTTATATTCATGATATATTGCATAAAATGAGTCAGAGGTCACTCTCGTCTGAGGCGAGGGCTGAAGTGATTTGGAAGTGGGAGGTTTTCACATCTCCAGTGAAAGAATTTGGAAAAGAACTTGCCAGAAATCTGACCATTGTCTGCAAAGGCAGCGGTTTTTGATTAGTCAATACCAAAACAAGTTTTTTTTTGCTAAATAAGCAGGAATAGTAAATGATATCTCTAATAAATGTAAACATAACCATAACCAAACAATTTCTAGTATAATTTTATTTACCTGAGGAAACATCTAGAAAGTAATTTTTTCCCCCAATTTTGAATACAAACAATTCAGTCGTCTCACGGGATTTCTGGTTTTTGTGGGACTGCTAGGGGATGGAGTTGACAAACAACCAATTCTCGTGTTCCTACCTGTCTTCTCAGGGCCAAAAGGAAGAACAATTTGTTTTGAATAACATCAACAAAATCCAATAAGGAGGAATCAACACATTTGCAGCAAAAAAAAGGTCAACAAAGCCCAATATAACGGTTCATTTTCTAGTCCTAAATAAGCTTCAGGATGACAGCACCAGGGGTAGAGTTCTCCAAGAAAATCTTTTCCATTAATGTACCAAACCACAGGTAATTCTATGAATAAGGATAAGTATTTTATGCAGATGTTTTTATAGTTTGGTTGCTGCTGCTTCCAGTTTGTTTTATTGGTAATTTTTGTTTGCCGCTCATCCTTGGTTCATTATTTTTATACATGCGCTTCATTGATAGATTTCATTGGGATATTTCCCACCTAATGAGTTCTGGTGTGTATGTTTTAAGTGGATGAGTTTTCAGCTAATCAGACGTAGTATAATGCAGAAGTTTGGAAATGGCACTAAAGTGTAATGCAGGAAGTGTGAGCTTGAGATATGATCAGCAGGAAATCTGGATTAGATGCTATATTTTAACTATGTTAAAGATCAATACTTCTGTTCATATATGGATTTAACAGCTGAATGATCAACCACTCTTTAGCTTAGTTGCAACATCTTCATTTCTGAATCAGAAGGTCAATCCCACCTTGGAAATTAAGCTCGTAATGCTATGTTGGAGGTGCTGTCTTTCGGATTAGATGTTAAACTAGGGTCCTGTGACCCAGCTGAATGCATAGCCCATAGAGTTTTTTGAAGGAGGGCAAAGGCTAATATTTATTTCTTACTAAATTAGTTGCTCATTTACCTGATTGTTGTTTGTGGGATTTGGCTGTGTACAATTCGGCTGCTGTATTTCTCTAAATTACAGCAGGTAAAGAATGTTTCATTAGCTGCAAAGCACTCTGAGATGTCCCAAGATTGTAGAACACATTATACAAATGTAAGTCCTTTCCTTTCTCTCTCCATTCAATGCTGAAACCATCAGGCCTGTGCTTAACCCTATGGAAATGTTTCAATTCTATGTGTTTAACAAAATGATAATGTCAGTATGTTGAAAGATGAACAGATTTATTATGTACAATGTGCTGTTGACCTGTATTCTAAACAATGCACAACAAAGGAACCAGGTACAGAACAAAATGATAGCTAAATGAAAGTACAAATGAGCAGTATATTCAGAAGATTAAGGATTATTATTATGCAACTGATATATTCTTAATTAGAAAATTGTAAATGGGATACTATAATGCTGTTCATTCTGGAAAAAAAATAAGGATTATGATTGCTTTGCAAGTTGAACTTTGGCATCACAGATGTAAACAGATTTCATTACTTTTTGTGTCATGCTCATAAAATATTCCTGAATTTCCTGTGACACATTGGGTAAAGTATAATGTATGAATTACAGTGTCAGTTGTGGTCCAGTTGGTAGCACTCTTTCCTTCGAGCCCCAAAGTTGTGGATTCAAGCCTTATGCCAGGACTTGAGGACAAAAAGTAAAGCTGACATTCCAGTGCAATACTGAGGAGTGTTGCACTGATGGGGTGTGGTCTTTCAGATGAGATGCTAAATCAAGGTCCTGCCAGTCATCTCAGGTGGATGGGAACGGTCCCATGGCACTCTTTTGAAGAAGCACAGGGGAGTTATCCTTGGTTACTGGGCCAATATCTATCTCTCAATTAACATCATAAAAACAGGTTTGTATAGTAGAATACATGCTGGAAATACTGAAATAAAAACAGAACATGCTGGAAATACTGAGCAGGTTGTGCAGCATCTGTGGAGAGAGAAACAGATTATTTGGTCATTATCACTTGCTGTTTATGAGAGTTTGCTGTGTGTAAACTAGCTATCTTGTTTCCTATATTACAACAGTGACTACACTTTATTAGTGCTTCATTGGCTGTAAAGCACTTTAGAACATCTGGTAGTTATAAAAGGCACCATAGAAATGCAAGTCTTACCTTTTTTATTATTCTTCTGATAAAATGTAACTGTATTTACATATAATTACAAACAGTCTATAAAGTAGAAATTGGGCATTCGGACCAACTGCTGTGTGCCAATGATCCTCTTCTCACCTCTCCTTATGTAAACCCATGACTATATCCTTATGCTCTTTTCTCCATTATGAGCTTATCTAGATTTCCTTTAGATGCATCTATGTTAATCATCTCAGCCAATCCTTGTGCTAGCAAGTTCTACATTATTACCACTCTTTTGGGTAAAAAAGCTTTTCCTGAATTTGCTATAGAATTTATTGCTCACTAATTTATATTTATGATCCTTAGTTTTGGTCTCCCACATGTGGAAACATCTTCTGTACTTCTACCATATCAAATTCTTTCATTATCTTAACCACCTCTATCAGGGAATCATGGGCACCTCTTTTCATGAGAGAGAGAGAGAGATAAAGGGACAGGAAGAAAAGTATAATATATATATAAATATATATTTTAAAAATCCCCAGCGCTAATTAAATTCTGAATTTAATGAAAATTTGCACTTATGAAATCCAATTTTCAATGCCAGAGCAGTTATTTGAGGAGTAAGAATGACTTATCTCACTTGAATGCTCTATTTGTTTAGCCTTTCATAACAAGTATATGCTTTCAGTTCTGACCTCATCCTTGTAAATCTTTGTTGCACAATTAACAGTGCCTCTACATCGATTTATAACATGGAGACCCCAGAATGCAGTCTAAGATTTTTTTTAAGCTAGTTTGTTCAAACTTCTCTACTTTTCAATTCTATTCCTGTAGAAAAGAACTCCAGTGCTCGGTTTACCTTTTATAATGGCCTTCTTAAACTCTGTTACTACTTTAGGTAATATGTGTTTCTGTATCCTGAATCCCTTTGCTCCTGTAACTCATTTAGGTTCTTAGCCTGAAATTTCACTCCTTGGTCAGGAGCACAGAGTCAGAACAATTCCTGACTCTGCAAATCCAACCCAGGAGAAAGTGCCCTGGAACTCGGATTTTTGGTCTAGGGATTGCAGGTGAAAGTGAGAGTAGTGGCGGGCGACTCCAGGAACTGCCAGGAGCGGAGGTGGGCTGGGCAGAAGGCCTGTCTCGATGTTTTAGCAGCGTCCAAGATTTTTAAAAAAAGAGCAAAAAACAACTCTCCAGTGCTCACCCTTCACATCCTCTCACCCTCCCACATGCTCCCCATCCATATCATGCCACATCATGCCCTCTACCCACCTCCCATGACCCTTCAGCTCCTCCATGCCAATCACACCACTTTACCCACCCCCAAGGACCTTTAAATCCCTTATGCCAACTTAGTGCCAATTCATGCCCCCCACCCACCACCCTTTACACCCTCCATGCCAATGCTCCCTGTATCCACCATGGGAAGACCTCCGAACCCATGCTGAGATTAAATAAAGTTCAAAGTGTCTAGTGCAGACTTTATTTTTTTAAAAGGACTCTCATTCATAAAAACCCATTCACTACTTTTACATTCCTTCAACTACCTTAATAATACCTTATACTCCTGCTTTGGCAGTAGTTTTTGACAGTTCCTCTTGACATTTGCTTTTGAAACTTTTGAAAATTGCTTTTCACAGGTCTCTTGATAGTTCCAATGAGTTTATGCACTTTTTACACACACCCTTGTCCAATTTTAAAAATTTCAAAGGACACCTTCCTTTTCCCCAAGGGCACCTTACCTCTCCTAAAGGGCACCTGACCTCCCCTCATGGTGTCTTGGGACCATATCCAAAGGTACATAACCATACCTCTTCAAAAGCATACCCTACCTCTCCAAAGGACTCTGCAAAGTTTAGACCTGCTCCCACTAGGTCTAAACTGCACATATCAGTTTCCCACTCCTAGGTAATGAAAAGCAGACATGACTTGAGCCAGCTGCTGTCTTATATGGGCAGCTGCCTCCGCGAAATGTGTTTGTACAAATCTTGACCTGGCCCAATTCCTGTCCCCGTGAAAATGGTAGGTGCCATGTTCAGGGGTGGGACCTCTGGATTTCAGCATCCTTTGCTATTTTCTCCATCATCATGAAAACCCAGGCCTTAATATCAAAGCAGTTTATCCTAGCAATATGCACCAACTCACAATGAATTACATTAAAATTCAGTTGCTAAGTACATGTCCATTCTGCAAGTTTATTGATATATTTGACTTGCTGTAAGGCCATATTGACTCCAATTTTATGGTCAACAGGTGAAGAAATGGTGCTGGTCACTTACAATGCTGACAGCTGCCTGCAGTAATGGTGAGTGAGGGCAACTGTTAACTACCCTTTGGCCTAGCAAGCCACTCAGTTCCAGGGCAATTGGAGATGGACAACAAACGCTGGCCTTGCCAGTGACACCCACATTACATAAAAGAATAAACAATAAAAAAAGAAATTTTGTGAGCTTTTGAGTGGCAAATAACTGTCATCACGGCCAGAATCTTTGGGTTGGCACCTGGGGGTGGGGCCCAATCGCCGACATATAAAATGACACGCAGTGACATCGGGCGGGCGTCCCAACATCACCGTGTGTCATTCAGATTTTCAGTTCAGTGGGCGCGGACTGGCGTCAGCTGCGCACCTGCCGAATTGTCAAAGGCCTATTAAGGCCTGTTTAAAACTAATTAAATCAATCAAATGAGCTGCCCATCCAACCTTAAGGCTGGCGGGCAGGTGAAGAGCCCAGGCGGCCTTCGCGTTTTTCATGGAACCTCATCCACAGGCAGGATGAGGTTTCATGAAGTGTTTATAAATTAAATACATTTTTAAATTAATGTTCCTTGTTATGTCCCTGCTCATGTGACACTGTTACATGAGGGGAAATGACTTACAATATTTTCAATTCCTTACTTCGATGTTTGAATCTTAAACTAATCTCCCTGAGGCACCTCTGTTGGAGAGTTCTGTGCTTTATCGCAAGCCTTAATTGACCCGCTCATGTAAAATGGCGGTGTGTACCCAATCGACATCCTTGTTCCCGCCCGCCCCACACAATCCCACCGACTGGGGGAATGTTGGCCCATGTGATGCTGTCACATGAGGGGACGTGTCTTAAAAATTTCTTTTTTTTTTAAATAAATATTTTTTAAAATCAAACTAATCTCTCTGAGGCAGCTCTGTGTCTCAGGGAGATTTCTGCACGCACAAAAGAGCACAGGCCAACTCGACCTACTCCCCCCGCCTGCACAGGGAGTGCTCAGCGCTTCTCGGTGTGCGTCATGCTGGGCGGGCCTTAATTTGCCCATCCACGTAAAATGGCGGTGCGTAGCCGATCGCAGGTGGCGATCGGCTGTGCACCCGCCCGCGCCTGATCCCGACCAACCCACCCCCAACGGAGAGAAAATTCTCCCCCACGTGTCTGACCTAACACAGTGCTCTTTACAGTGGATCTGGGGTGTGTGTGAGCAAAGCAAGCAACAACATGGTTCTTCAACCAATCAGATTGAAGAATCCCATTGAACCAAGAAATCTATAACAGGAAGTATAATTCAGAAAATATAAATTGGTTTAAATTATGAACAGAAAGATAATCAAAGAAAAGGAAAGAGAGGTAGGATTATGAAAGAGGTAGACAAGAAAGAAAGAAAAAGTTAATTTGCCAGCACTAATTCAATTCTGAAGGAATGAGATTCCACACTGTAAAATTTAACTTTCTGTGAAAAAGATGTTTATGTAAATAATTATTGCACCATTAAAAATTCACCTACACCTGAATGCACCAACGCTATCTTTTTCTATAACGTTTAGTGGGTAAATGCAGCAAATCCACAGCTATATATGGATTTCAATGTCCAGTCTATTAGTGAGGTATTGCTATAGCATAGGCTGTGGAGGAGTAGAGTGGCTACAACAGCAACTTCAGCGTTTTACTGCACATGTGCATACTCTGGAAGTTGCTATTCTCTTTGCTCTGTAATAACAGTGAGCGCTAATATCCTCACCATTATTTTCTCTTTAGCCAATTGGAAAGTAATTCTTGTTAGTGTGGAATTTTTTCTATATTAGAAATAATCGACTCTCTTTCTGTATTTCAGAAGTATATTTCAGCGCAGCACAGAAATTTACTTCGTTGCAATGTGATATCTGATATATGAGTAATGTATTTTTTGGCTTTTGATGCTAAATGTAATTATGCTCTGAAGTTAAGAAGGCATTTTAATCCCTGAAAATGGTATGCAGGGAATTATAGTTACAATGGGTGTCCTAGCATGTTTTATATTGAAATAGGAAATGTGGAACTGATTAAAGACACTAATTATTCACATATCATTCAAATTTCCAAACATAACAATTATCCATTCAAGAAGACAACATGTTGGATATCACAGGGCTTGAGGACTCGCTCCCATGTTATAACAATTCTATGGAGCCCTCTGTAACATTTTCTTTTTGCATAAAAATTACCATACATGTATGTTTATTGTTATTTTTGTTTTAATACAACTTGACTGCTGTCCTTCAGTCTTTCCCCTTCTCTCTTTACCCTACACTTTAAATGCCCAGAGGAATCTCACATAATTATCTTACCAATTGCTTGCGGGGCAAAGACTCAAAAACTTTTTTTGGAAGGTCCTGGGGAGCAGGGGAATTGTCAATCAGAAGTTCAAACTTCCCGGCAATTTCCACATAGTCACTGCATCAGGACTTCTTCGGGGTCCTGAAGCATACCTTGGGGTGGGGGCTGGGTGTGGGGGTGTGGGTGGTTAGGTCCGGTCTTTGGCGATCCAGAGACTGGAAGATCTGGGCTCCCAGCTCTGATTCAGACTCATCGAATGGCATTATTGATTGACAAGGTATCTTGCTCCTGACTTGTCCTAACTCCAATTTTGATTGGTCTAGTGCCACATCAATCTTTTCTCTTCACATTTTCAGATTATTTTTGGTGGCTATTTTGAAACATTCACATACAGCCCTAGAGGGCTTTGGAACCCTCAGTTGGGAACCTCATTTATAGGAACATAAGAGAAGTTGTCAACCATTCAGCCCCTCAAGCTTTGTCCGAAGCTCTATTATATTATGACTGATGGATCTCAACATAATTTACTAACCTTTGTTTGATATCCTTACTCAACAAAAATCTATTAATCTCAACCTTGAAAATTTTGATTAAACCAGTATACTTCACACTATACAAATATTGCTTTTGGGCAAATGGCGCTCCAGTTTTCTTTAACCTTTTGTGTGAAAAAATGCATCCTGATTTCATTCCTGAATGACCTGTCTTTAATTTTAGGATTGTTCTGGAGTCCCCCACCAGCGGAATTTGTTTTTATTTGTTTACTCTATCGATTCCCTTTATCATTTCAAAGGTCTTGATAGATCACCCCTCAATCTTTTAAACTCAACCTCTCTTCATAATTTAACTTTTAAACTCTGGTATCATGCTGGTAAATCTGCATTATGCCCCATCAAGGCCATTATATCCTTCTGAGGTGTGATGCCAAAAACTAAAGCTAGTGTTCCATTTGGGGTCTGATCAAGGCTCTGTGGCATCAGCTCCTCATTTTTGTATTCCAGCCATCTTGAGCTACAGGCCAACATTCCATTAGACTTTTTGTATCTGAGTGATAGCTTTTAGTGATCTGTGTACATGGACATCTGAAACCCTCTGTTCTTCCACAGCTGCTAATCTCTCACCGTTAAGGAAATATTTTGATCTGTCTTTCTTGGACCCAAATCAGATGACTTCAGGCTTCCCCAGGTTGGACACCATCTTTTGTCCACTCACTTAGTCTGTCTATGCCCTTTCTGAAGGTACTTTTCCAATCCAAACAATTTAGTGTACCTCGTAATTTAGTGTCACCCGCAAATTTGGATTTACAGTTCTCCATGCCCTCATTCAAGTCACTGATGTCTGTGTTAAACAGCTGAAGCTCCAGTACAAAACCCTGAGGTACACGTTTGTCACATCCTGCCAATCAGCGTGTATTCCCTTTATCTATACTCATCTCCTACCTCCTAACTTATTACCAACCCCTGTCCTGACAAAATCCGTTTTGACCAAAGGTCATCAACCTGAAAAGTTAACTCTGATTTTCTCTCCTTGAATGCTACTGATCTGCTGAATATTTCCAGCATTTTTGATTTTTATTAACAACCCTTGTCACTAGGGCACCTCCAATCCTATGCACTTACATTCTTACTAATAATCTGTTGTGTAGAACCTTATCAAATGTCTTCCAGAAGGACATTTAGACAACATCCATAGATACTCCCCCATCCACTCTGCTAGTGATCCCTTCAAAAATTCAACTAAATTAGTTAGACAGGACCTACTCCCCATGTTTATTGCTGGAAAAATGATTCCCTTGCCTTGATGGGAGAATCACAAATGCACAAAAATGTGGGAATCTGTGGGTTAGATTTTATGGCCCTCACTGACATATTTGAAGGCAGGGAGCTTGTAAGATAAAGCAGGTGGCCTTCCCACCACCTTTCTGTCCACTCCTGACCTGTCTCCTATATTACAATGGGTGGGGAAGGCATCAGGTAGCCTATTAGGATCCTTAAGTGGCCAATTAGGAACCACTCGAGGGCCTTATTCCGCCTCTGCTGTTATTTTATGTGCAACAGGGGAAGGCGAAGGCAAGGTAGGTAAGCCAGCAGTTTTCACTATGGGGCAAGAAGGAGGTACCTCCTTTAGAGGCTCCCCAGTGTCCATTGGAGGCAACCCCACCCAAGATCTGACCACCACTTTAACCCTCCCCCCACCCGACATCTCCAATCCGGCCACTGCTCCACTACCCCCTCATTGCTCTCACTAGGGTTTCCAAGCCAGGCTCATCCAAAACACTGGACTTACCTCTGAATCTGGGCTCTGCATGACTCTTCTTCTTTGGGGGCTGCCTGTAGCCCCAGCAGCGGCCACCCCTAGATCCTGACGCTGCTGGGATTACAGAGCTCATAGGCATTGTAATTGGCCAGCAGATCTCTAGGACTTCCTCTCAGATGGGGGCATAAGTCCCACTCTGACTCAATTAAGGCTGCTTCCCTTGCAATATCGCTGCAGGGCAGCTGGGTTCTGGCAGACTCAAGATCGACTTTTCGCTTGGGGGGAAGGTGGAGAATATGACTCCCCATAAAATCCAGCTCTCTGTATCTGCCATCTGGGTAAAGGAATCAGATCTAATAATGTAAATATGCAAGTTTGTACATCAATATGAATCTTTTGTGATCCAAACTTCAGAAGCATAATCATAAAAGCTCTTTCATTATTCTTTATGAATTAATTCTCCCTTACCGGTACAGTTACATTTAAGGAACACATTTATAAATTAGTACATAAAACTCTTTAGCTGAAGTGTGTGTGTAAAAATATCACGGTTCTATAGCTGCTTTGCACATTTAAGAATTTGAGGAAAACATTCTTAGTAATTACAATACAAAATAGACATGGATGAGTTGCAGATAATACTGTAATGCCATCAAGTCTTCTGTATTTTCTGCATTCCAAAATAATCCGATATCTGTAGGATCCTAAATTACAGACCAAAATTCTGCAAGGTCATATATCACAGCCCGGTTTTGTGCAAAGTCCTATGACACACATACTCAGTGAAACAGCTTGCTCCAGTTAGCTTCATTAAACAACTACTGATTTTAGTGTCAACCTTGACTCAGTTGTAGAAACCTTGCCTTTAAGGTCTACTCAGAATTTGACCCAATAATCTACCTAACACTGCAGCACAGTACTAAGGAGATGCTGATTTTCAGCTGAAATGTTAAACTCACAACTCTCTGCCATCTCAAATGGACATAAAAAAGTCCCATGGCAATGTTCAAAGAAGAGAAGTGGAATATTCTGGGTTATTCAGTCCTCAAAATGTGCATCTTTCTAATGTACTTAATTGGGAGTTGTACCTGGGTTAAACAACATTTTAGTCATGTATCCATAACTATGCGTAAAAAAACTGAACCTTGTAAGTCTTCTGATTATTTTACCACGAAATTCATAAATGTGAGCAGGGTGGAGGAATTTGGGATCAGACCCAATTCTGACAGACTTTTGTCCCTTTTCTGCCTTTGTGCACGTGCTGCCCCTTCCCACCTATTACGACACAGCTGATGGTAAATGCTGAGCTGATCACATCTCAGACAGAAACTTGAAACAACTGCCATACCAATTTTTGCAATTTGTATGCTTTGAGATGCAGGCTTTGAATTCAGTTATAATAATAGCACTGAGTCTCAAGAGGTTTTTATAAAACTAAATTAAACATTTATTAATTAAAAGATTGGAAGCACTAACATACATATACAAATTATTACTATAATAACTTCTAAAAATCCCCTAATTAATCTGACTCCAGTTACACCACTGTTAAGGCAACAGTAAAACACATAGATTTAAAGAGACCCCTGGCAAAGCACATTCTGGACAGTTGCATTCAAAATTAGTTTTTTTCAGCTCTGGGTCCTTGCAGACAGCAGCTTGAGGCTTACAGGCTGGAGGCTTTAGATCTTAGAATCCCCTTCACACTTCACCGTCTAACTTCCCTATGTTTACCTAATTAACATTTCAAACCTATTCTCTCCTTTACATCAAAGCCTCTAGACCAGCTGGCTTTAATCCAATTAAGACACGCACACACACACACACACACACACACACACACACACACAGGGCAGAATTTTGCCCTTATTGGGCGGGCGGCAGTCGGAAATCCAACCAGCACCTGCACTGGGGCCTGACTGCGATTTCACGCTGGCTAGGAAGGGCCGAATGGGGGTGGGACCTGTCGGCCACCGGTTTAATAATGGCCCAGGCAGCCTCAGAAAGGCTGCCAGGGAAGGACTTCCTTCTGCTGCCACAAGAATGTCAGCAAACGTCAGGCAGGATGGCAGGTCGGTGGGGGTGCACTTGGTCCCCCGTTTTTCTGACGAATGCCTCACTGCCCTCCTGGAGGAGGTGGCTGCCAGAAGGGACACCTTGTCCCCAGAGATGGGAGGAGGAGGCCAGCACACCTCACCAGGAGGGCATGGGAGAAGGTGGCAGCCCTGATGAGCTGCCATAATATGGTGCAGTGCACCTGGATGCAGTGCTGGAAGCGTTTCAATGACCTGTTGCGCTTAGGAAGGGTGAGTACCATGTTGGCTGTCTCGCCGTGGAGCTCAGGGGTGTTAGATTCTGAGGGCCAACTGTCAATGCCGCCATAGCTGGCCGAGGGGGTGAGCCCTGGCTGCTTTGACTGAATGCCTTGCAACTCAAGGCCCATAACTTGGATCTGCCCTGCGAGGTTTTCCTCAGTTGGGATTGGCCAGGCTGCAATGGTGCTGCAGGTAGAGAGTGGACTAATCAATGCTCCTCTGTCCTTTCAGGAGAAGACATCCCATAACAATATTGAGAGATCGCGGACTGGCAGGGGACCCCCACACCTCATCCTCTCCCACTTTGAGCAGGGGGCCTTGGAGCTCAAGAGGTGCATGCACCTTGATCAAGCGGCTGCGGTGAGGCTGGGGTGTTAGTCAAAGATAAGAGTGCAGTGCACTGAGGTAAGATTTTTGGCTTGTGCAACCGTTCTAGTGTAGTCTCTTCATTGATCATTGAAAGACAATGGCACCATGATGCAGATCTCCATCGTCTCACCAGGGTGCCTGACATGCACAGTGACAGTGTGATGACTTAAACTAATGACATGTACTTCTTTTCCCTTTTAGGTTCACCAGCAGGCATTCACTTTCCGGACCCTGAAGGGCCACCCCTGACTCCGGAGGACTACCATGCTCCTCAAACACCTGTGCCATATCTGCTCCCTGAAGCAGGCACCAGTGCAGATACCAGCATTAGTTTGGTGGATAGTATCTCAGTGCACATTGGTGAGGGGACTTCACACCTGCTTGAGGTGCAAGCGGAGGTAGAGGGTGCCCAGGGCGCTGGCAGTCGGAAGATTGCTGGGGACCAGAACGATGCTCAGTCGAAGGCAGATGATGAGCTTATGGAGCCGTCCATTAGACAGCAGATGCTGGACATCCAGCAGGGTGTGCAGCAGGATCTGGCAGGGGTCCAAGAGGGTATGCGTACCATGGTCTCCATTGTGGAGGAGTCACTGCAGTGTGTGCGCACTGTGTTGACCCTCATGGCCGTGTGCACTGCCTCCTCCATGAACAGAGTGGTGACTCTCATGGAGTCGCTGCTTCAGGAACAGAATCAGGGGTTCCTGGGGTTGCGCTTGGATCTGCAAGCCCTCACACAGGCACTGACCTTAGCTGGTCAGTGTCAGTATGGGAGATGGATGGGGCACCCGGTATCCCAGCCAGGTGTCTGTCCATCAGTGTGAGCAGGGAGGTCCAGAGCTGTTTGTCATCTCTGCAGGTTTGTTTCAGGACGCTCTCGATGACGGCCTCCACCCCACTGCCAGTGACCGTTGCATCTGATGAGGCTGCAGCGACTGGAGAGATGCCAGCTGTGGTACTGGCCACTCCCTCCCAGGTGGGGCCAGCACAGGATCTGCGGGCCAGAGGACGACTGTCAAGGACATCAAGGCCAACAACACAGCGGAGTCAGCAGGCTGTCTCCAATGCCGGTGCCAGCGAGGGGGGGAGCACCTAGACGTAGCACCACCAAGTCTCCAGAGGTTTTTTATATAAATTAAATTAAACATTTATTAATTTTAGTAAGAAATTAAACACATACACATCTACAAATTATTCCCAAAATAACTATTAAACAAATGCCCAAATTAATCACTCCCAGGGAATCTTCCCCAAGGCAACAATAACACATGAACTTTAAACAGACACCAGGCAAAGCACATTTTATCTTACAAATTCAAAATGAGGTTCCTTTCAATTTGGTTCCTTCACAGGCAGCTGTAGGTTTATAGGCTATAGGTTTGTAGGTTTAGATCTCACATACCCCTAACTTCCACAAACAAAATTCTTCTGTATATACCTAGACTTCCCTTTGAATGCAAATTCTCATTGTATCACCAGGCTCTTTGAATTTCACCTCTTATAACAATAAAACCCCTTTCATAATACCAATTTTATTAGTAATATAAACATATTGCTTGGTGTCTCCTAGCTAGGTCCAAGAATTCAACCCCAGTTTCTGAATGGTTTATTCAACAAAAATGCAAATGTACCCTCTACCTTACTGTTAACATCTCAAAACTACTATACATCAAAGCACCCAGACTAGCTGGCTTTAATCCAATTAAGGCACACACAGACACACCCACAGACACAGACCCTACTATAAGCCCAATTTAAAACAATTTCCAATAACATTATATACTTTAATATCATCATGACAGCTGTCCACTCACACAGTAGGGGCTGCTCTGATCTGGCCAATGGAGGTCATGTTCTCCCTTGAGAGCCGGAGCCTCCTTTGGCATTGCACCTCGGACATATTGAGGTAGCTGCATCGGATAGTGGTGTCTTCTGTGGCACCTTCTGCCTTGGACTTCCTGCTGGCCCTGCGCCCCTTGTACCTGTGTCTCTCCTCCCACAGGTCCCTCCCCTGGAAGCTGCATAGGGACACTTGGCCTCCTCTCCCTTCTGCCCCCCTTTCCTCCTCAGGGGAGGTGCTTCCAGCAGAGACCACAATCCCCATTACCAAGGTAAGGGAAGGCAGTCTGATACCTGGAAGGGTCCACACGGTCTGAATCCTCAGGGGGCCTGGAAGACACCAATGAGTCCAGAAATGAAGCCTGGAAGTGCTGAGGATGAAGCCCCGATCAGAGAATAAGCTGCCAAGTTTCAATAAGCCACCAGCAGCAAAGTATCTCCAAAACTCCTCACTACCCACACTGACAATGCTGCTGACCCTTCTTATCCCATCCGTGGATGAGGTTTTGCAAATTGTGGCCTGCCCGCCTGCCCATTTTGCCCGTGCGACAAGTGAAAACTCGCACGGGCAATGTTAAATCGCCATCAGTTGGGTTGTCAAGGGCCTTAACAGGCCTTTTAATTAATGGCAGGCGCGGCTGCAACTCCTGTGCGCACCCACTGAGCGAAATATCATGCGAGTGTGCGATGACATCAGGACGCTCGCCTGACGTCATCGTGTTTTATTTTACGCTTGAGCGGGTCAGGTGTGCATGTCTGCACACGGACACGGACACCATTAGAATTCTATTTTAAAATAATTTCCAATAACATTATAGGCTTTATTATATCTTCTTGACATCACCCCACCATCCCATTGCTCTGACATTATAAAAGGTGTAAATGTTGGGATGATGTCCTCTGCCAGATATTCCATTGTTCCATACATCCTGCAACCAATGTAACCAACGGTATGCAAACATATTTGGCATCATCATCATCATCATGTGTGCTCTGCTTGGTTCATAGCCTTCTCCATGTCTCTCTGGCCTGTGCCAGTCTCCTCATTTTCCAGTAACTTCCTTCAATTTTCATGCCAGCATTGATATTCTCTTCCTTCCTCTTCCTCTTTTTCCTTGAAATGTTTTCTCTATTGCGTCTCTTACTAGCCTGTTTCATCTCAAGACCCTTCCCAGTCTTTCTGTCTTTTCCTAATTATTTCAGCAAATTTCTTTTTTTGTTCAGTATCTGCAGCACTTCATCATTTATTGCTTTTTCTGTTCGGCTGGTCCTTTCCATTCTCCTCCATAGCCACATTTCAAAGCTATTTAGTAAATTGATCTCCTCTTTCCATAAGGTCCAAGTCTCACATCCGTGCAAAACAACGCTCCAAATCAAGTTCTTTACAAATTGTTTCTTGAGCTGTTTATTCAGCTTTCCGGTAAGCAACTGTCTCAGCTTACTAACTGCAGCCTTCCCCATTGTCACCTTGGTTCTTATTTCTTTGTTACACCTTCCATCTGCAGATACTATACTTCCTAAATACTTGAATTTTTGCATCTAATTCTTTCCCTTCTGTGAATATATGAATATTTCTGGGTGATTTTGAGATATGCAACGCTTTAGTTTTGCCTATGTTCACTTTCAATCCAAAGTTCATGCCTGCTGTCATTAGTCTATCTACTAGTTCTTGTAAACCTTCTGTGCTTGCCACAAGTGTTTTGTCATCTGCAAATCTAATTGATGTTATCATTCGCACCGCCCCCCCAACATTAACACCAGATTCTGTGTTTTCAAACACTTCCTTAATCATTGTTTTGGCATTGACATTGAGGAGGATTGGTGGTAAGCAACACCCTTGTCAAACTCCACTTCCAATTACACATGATTTTGACTCCTATTGGCTACTCTTACTCTTGCTTCTTGTCCCATATATAAAAATATGAGTCGTCTATCTCTTCAGTCTAGTCCAATGTCTTTCAACACTGTCAAGAGCTTAATCCTGTCAACCCAGTCAAATATTTCTTCAAAATCTACAAAAGAATCATATATTTCCTGTCCAAACTCTAACCTGTGTTTACTCATTAACCTTAATAATGCCGATTGCTTCTCTCGTTCCTTTTCCTCCCTGTATTCCAAAAGGTCATCTCCAGTGTAATCCTACTCCTTCCCATCCACTCGCTTTGTTACAATTTCCAGCACAACCTTTGAAGCATCGACAATCAGACAAATTGTATGAAAGTCAGGGCATCGGCATGCCTTTTGCTTCTTTCTTTGTGTGAATTCAACAATAAATTGTTTTGAATTGACCATCATTAAAAATTGGCACTGTGAGTCTCATTTACGTCAGCGTATGGCAAATATCAATTTAGAATAAAAGCAAAATACTGTGGATGCTGGAAATCTGAAACAAAAAATTCATGGATAAACTCAGCAGATCTGACAGCATCTGCGGAGAGGAATACAGTGGATGTTTCGAGTCTGTATGACTCTTCATCAGAACTAAGGAAGGACAAAGGGGTGTTGATGGTGGCGATATTATCTAAGGAATGTGTAATGGGGACATTAAGGGTAGCAAGCAGGACAAGTTAGTGGCAGATGGCTGTAGTGGGGGTGGGGTGGGGGGAAGGGATCAAAATGGGCTAAAAGGTGGAGATGAAACAATAGATCAAAATAAATTTAAAAATAGGTGGGAAAAGAAAAATATATATTTTTTAAGTTATAAATTATTGGAAAAAGGGGGATCGGAATGGGGGTGGGGTTGGAGGAGAGAGTTCATGATATGAAATTGTTGAACTCAATATTAAGTCTGGAAGGCTGTAAAGTGCCTGGTCAGAAGATGAGGTTCTGTTCCTCCAGTTTGCGTTGAGCTTCACTGGAACATTGCAGCAGGTCAAGGACAGACATGTGGGCATGAGAGCAGGGTGGTGTGTTGAAATGGCAAGCGACAGGGAGGTCTGGGTCATGCTTGCGGACAGACTGAAGTTGTTCTGCAAAGTAGTCACCCAGTCTGCGTTTGGTCTCTCCATTGTGGGGGAGACCGCATTGGGAGCAGCGAATGCAGTAGACTAAATTGAGGGAAGTGCAAGTGAAGCGCTGCTTCACTTGAAAGGAGTGTTTGGGCCCATGGACGGTGAGGAGGGGGGAGGTAAAAGGGCAGGTGTTGCACCTTCTGTGGTTGCATGGGAAGGTGCTGTGGGAGTGGGGTTGAGGTGTAGGGGTGATGAAGGAGTGGACCAGGGTGTCCCGGAGGGAATGATCCATGCGGAAAGCCGCCGGGAGGGTTGAAGGGAAGATGTGTTTGGTGATGGCATCATGCTGGAGTTGGTGGAAATGGCAGAGGATGATCCTTTAAATGCGGAGGCTGGTGGGGTGATAATTGAGGAAAAGGGGGACCCTATCATGGTTTTGGGAGGGAGAGGAAGGTGTGGGGGCGGATGTGTGGGAGATGGGCCGGACATGATTGAGGGTCCTGTCAACCACCGTGGGTGGAAAACCTCGGTTAAGGAAGAAGGAAGGCATGTCAGAGGAACTGTTTTGGAAAATGGCATCATCAGAACAGATGTGACGGAGGCGAAAGAACTGAGAGAATGGGATGGAGTCCTTACAGGAAGCGGGGTGTGAGGAGCTGTAGATGAGGTAGCTGTGGGAGTCGGTAAGCTTGTAATGAGTATTGGTGGACAGTCTATCACCAGAAATTGAGACAGAGAGGTCAAGGAAGGAAAGGGAAGTGTCAGAGATGAACCATGTGAAAATGATGGAGGGGTGGAAATTGGAAGCAAAGTTATTAAATTTTTCCAGATCCAGACGAGAGCATTAAGCAGCACCGAAGCAGTCATTGATGTACTGGAGAAAGAGTTGTGGGAGAGGGCCTGAGTAGGACTGGAACAAGGAATGTTCCACGTACCCCATAAATAGACAGGCAGAACTGGGTACCATGCGGGTACCCATAGCCACACCTTTTAATTGGAGGAAGTGAGACGAGTTTAAGGAGAAATTGTTCAGTGAGAGAACAAGTTCGGCCAGACGGAGGAGAGTAGTGGCGGATGTGGATTGTTCGGGCCTCTGTTCGAGGAAGAAGCGGAGAGCCCTCAGACAATCCCGGTGGGGAATCAGGATGTAGAGGGATTGGACGTCCATGGTGAAGAGGAGGGAGTTGGGACCAGGGAACTGGAAATTGTTGATATGATGTAGGGCGTGAGAGGAATCACGGATGTAGGTGGGAAGAGATTGGACAAGGGGAAAGAGAATGGAGTCAAGATAGCAAGAAATGTGTTCCGTAGGGCAGGAACAGGCTGACGCGATTGATCTGCCGGGACAGTCCTGTTTGTGGATTTTGGGTAGGAGGTAGAAGCGGGCTCTCCGAGTTTGGGCGACTGTCAGGTTGGAAGCTGTGGGAGGAAGATCTCCAGAGGAGATGAGGTCAGTGACAGTCTTGGAAACAATGGCTTGATGTTCAGTGGTGGGGTCATGGTCCGGGGGAGGTAGGAGGAAGTGTATGTGAGTTGACGCTCAGCCTTTGCGAGGTAGAGGTCAGTGCACCAGACAACAACAGCACCACCCTTGTCAGCGGGTTTGATGACAAAGTCAGGATTGGACCTGAGAGAACGGAGTTTGGCAAGTTCAGAAAGAGACAGGTTAGAGTGGGTGAGAGGAGCAGAGAAATTGAGATGACTGATGTCACGCCGACAGTTCTCAATGAAAAGATCAAGATTAGTTAAGAATCCAGAGGGAGGGGTCCAGGTGGAGGGAGAATACTGGAGGCGGGTAAAAGGATCCGTTGAATGGGGAGAGGACTCCTGCCCAAAGAAGTGAGCACAGAGATGAAGGTGGGGGAGGAAGAGTTCAGCATCATGCCCAGCCCGAAATTCATTGAGGTGAGGGCGTAAGGGTATGAAACTGAATCCTTTGCTGAGCACTGAACATTCAGTATCAGAGAGGGGAAGATCAGAGGCTATGGTGAATACACGGCCGGGGCTGGGATTGGAAGACGGGATGGGGACAGAGGGATGGGCAGGGATGGAGGGTCCTGGATGGGCGTTAGTGTCGATGAGTTGTTGGAGCTTGCATTCCTTTGCACCTGAAAGAAAGAGACAAAGTTTCTTGTTGAGGCGTCAGATGAGATGAAGAATAAAATGAAACTGGGGGCAAGGACAGCTTAGAGATAGGGTGCGTTGGTGCTGCTGGAGGGAGAGGTCAGGTGTGTTCATGTGGCGGCGCAAGGCACTGAGTGTGGATCTCCGGATGCGATGAGAACAGCAGTCTGAGGAGTGTTGTATGTCCCGGAGATACTTGTAATCCTGGGTGGGTTTGAAACATGAGGGATGGAACTTCAATTGGAATCCACGTGGGAGATGGAACAGTCACTAACGAATGAAATATGGCTGTGAAAATGAGTTTTAGTTATCACCTTGTCAAACACCAGGAGAGAAATAGAAAGCAATGAAGGTGAACAGGGCAAAAGAGAGAGGTGGAAATCCTATCGGAGAGAAGAACAATACTTCTTCAAGGTAGACATTCCTTGAAGAGAGGTTTAGAATAGTTGAATAATTTAGAATAATTGATTGACATTAAGAAAGCTGCAGAAAAACACTGTTGGCTTATCTGAAAGACGGTTATTTTAGGTCCCATCCCCTAACAGAACAGCAAGGCACCATTCTGAATTTTCTTGACACCCCACAAGTGACATCCCAGGAATACTGGTAGTATTGCGGTTGCCTGTCTCCTTTATGTTAAGGACTCTCTCTCTCTCTCTCTCTCCCTAACAGTCCCTCAAAGTGATGAGGATGCTTGCCTTGGAGACCCTGAGAGTGCTGCTGTATTGTAGCTATCACATGGTTCTGGCTGACGAGAATTGTCGGCCACGTGCATATCAAAAGGGTTTACAGATTGACAATCAACCTGCTTGGCCACACCACAAACATCTTCTGTGGCCATCAAGTTCTGGGGCATAGCTCAAACCTGGAACTTCAGGTTCAGAGGTAGGGACACCACCCATTGCGCCACAAGACCTCTTTACCCCATGGATTTAAGGCGAGGTGTACACTGGTACCGATTCTTGAGGCAAATCTGTACGTCTAGTAGGTTTGCGGCCGGCTAGGAATTTCAAGATTCTGATTTCAATAAAGAAGTTAAAAGCTTTTTAAAATTGCGTATCTACATATTTTCCACTTTTAATATAAAGTTTCATACTGGACCTTCAAAAAGGAGATGGTTTTGTTTCATTCTCAGTTAGGTCAAGCTGCAGAATGCTGACAAGAACAACTTCCTGCCAGACCAATAAATTTCCTTAAAAGTATACATACAGCACCTTTTGCTGAGCTTTCCAAGACAATGACTCTGTTCTAATAGAATTATTGCCTTCAATCTATTAGCACCAAAAGGAAGCAAGGTTACTTTGATGCTGTAAATCTGAGGCAAAAGAAAACATATAAATAACTCCAAGTCAGGAAACTAATGAAGCTGAAATAAAAATTATGGCCAAGATTTTCAACAACTTCAATTCCAACAATGGCCCTGCCACCTCACCTCAAAATAAAGACTGCCTACTTGGGTGGTTTTGTGTTCTAGGAGAAAATGTACTGTAGGGATTAAGGCCAGGTTGCTGACTTCCAGCACGCCTACGGCTTTTGTTCTGAGGCATGACCCACAATCCGCACAAGCAAGAGTTGATGATGGATGTGTCAGTAGAGGCAGTTCATGTTTCAGATAATGGAACCAACAATTCAGAAACTCCTAGAGGTATTCTATAAGGTGAGGATGAAACCAGTTGCTAATCACCTTGTGACAGGTATAGATTAACAGTCACAGGTCAGAAAACAGTATTCAGGGATTTAAGGCTGTTTAAATCACTGCGTACTGAATGTGCACTGCATGGCAGTAGCATTTTATGTTATTGTTACTTCTTAGAGCCACGGGAGAGTAAAAGGCAGTTTCAGAAAATGTTTGTGTGTCATGATTGCTTTGTTTTTGCCATCATTCAGCTGCCAGTCTTACAATAATATGATGCTTCGAGATTGCTAGTTTATTGCTGTTGCATATGTGGAATTAGAAAGCTAATAATTTCTTCTGCAGGGTGGCAATATGTGAATGAGTTCAGTTATTTAACTAGGTTTCCCCTGAACATTGTTTTCTGCACATCATAAGTTCTGAACTGGTTAATTGGTTGCTCAAACTGTACCCTAACAAGAAAAGCAGAGTAGTTACAATGCAGAAGGAGGCCATTCAGGCTATTGAGTCTGCATCAATTCTCCGAATGAGCTTGCAAAAAAGGAAAGTTTTGACGTGAAATATTATACGTTTACTCCAGCAGCTGGTGGTATTTAACTCTGGTTTGGGAGAGCTGACTGGAGCGTCCATCCCCTTTTGAAGCAACACCAATACATTACTTCAATTTATTAATCATTATTTTAGACATCTACCACTACTTCAATGTTGTAAATAATAAGCAATGTTGGAATAATTCTTATGTAAAACTATTGAAGAAATAATGGAATTTTAATTACTTAGTATTACTTCACTTTAATTACTACTTATTCCCATAATAAAATATTTTGATCACTTCTTTATTTAATAATAGTACTGGCGTATATTTCAGTTAGACCTGAGGACTGTTATAAGCAGATGTATTTTCACCAATATACTTTGGGGAAAAAACAAAGGTTTTTGTTCTCCTTAGTGTTAAATTGGACTTTTCTTTTATTACCACTAGTTTTAGTTTTGCATAGGGACTGAAATGGGTATAAGAAGAGTAATGATAAAGAAAACACTTCATGTTATGGAGTGTGAAGCCCTTGTTAAAGCTCTTGTTCAAGGTTGGTTCAGGGAGGAATAGAAACAAAGGGACTGAAAACATACTGGGATTGTGCCTGCTGGTGGCCGCTGGGGTCTGTGGGGTCTGTTTGGGGGGCGGGGGGGGGGGGGGGGGGGGGGGGGGGGAGGGGGGGGGGGGGGGGGGGGGGGGGGGGGGGGGGGTGGGGTGGGTGGGGGGTTTGCGGGAAGGAAGTGGAGGTGAGCATCTGATTTGCTTCCAGGTATCTGCTACATTACAGACAGACTTTGGTAACTACCTGCCTTACATTTCTGGAAACCCTGGTACCAGCCAGTTTTCTGAACCTGGAGGGGGGAGTCAAAGATTCCCTTCCCCCAATCACAAGACCTCATTCTGTCCTCCCTGTCTCATCAATGCTGAGCTAATATTAACATTTGCTTTTAAGGCCAGGATTTTTACCGCGTTGGGTGGTCTTGGTGGGGACGGGTGGGAGCAGTCAAAAAGTCGCCCGCTGCCCGCGATCGGGTCTTGACCGCGATTTCACGCTGGTGGGCCAATTAAAGCCCGCCCAGCATGAAATGCGTGCTGCAGTGTTCAGTGCTGTCTATGTGAGGGTAGGGGTGTGAGGAGGGCAAGTGGGGAACTTGCATGCACAAATGTGCGCACAGGAAAAGCTCCCCAAGGCACAGAGCTGCCTCAGGGAGATGAAGATTCAAAAAATTTAAAATAAAGAATTTTAAAATGCAAAAAAACATATCCCCTCATGTGACTCATTCAAGTGGGCAGGGACATATTACTAATGAATTGTTAAAATTTTTATTTAATTCTTATTTGCTGTTGGAAACCTCATCCTGCCCGTGGATGAGGTTTCCTAAAAAATCCGAAGGCTGCTTGGCCTTTTTGCCTGCTCGCCAACCGTAAGGTTGGATGGGTAGCGAAAAATTTAACTCAGTTGGGACTTTAATGGCCTTAATAAGCCTGTCAATTGTCGGTGGGCATGCTGCCGACTCCTGCTTGCGCCTGCTGACCAAAATACCACATGAGTGTGGGATGACGTTGGGATGCTCGCCTGATGTCAGTGTATGTCATTTTGTGCTCACTTGGGTCAAGTGCACGCCTGCCTGATGAGTGAAGAACTCTGGCATAATGGTGCCTATATACAGAGGTCCAGGCTGTTTCCCTGACTTGAAAATATGGGGCTCACATCTACCTGGAGGCCCGTACACACAATCTGAATTGGGGTACCAGCCTCCAGTCTTACAACAGGTTTGTTATGTATTAGAGAAGCTGGAACTTCGGGTGGAGAGAACTCTGGATCCTGGCCTCTCCTTTTATAAATGGTTACCTTTGTAATGTACGTATGGAGACTTTATTCCTGCCAAGGCTGAGAGGGATTTCCCAGTTGGGGTTGGAACCTGTTGTATTCAGGATCTGACATTTTACTGAGTCATTTTGTCAGAATTGCTTTATTGTAGGTGTTTGGCTGAATGACCAAAGAAATTTGGCCCCTAAAAGCATGTCTTTCATACACTCTCAGAATAGGGGTTACTTACAAGAAGGGTGAGGAGCGCCAGTAGGTGCAGTATTTTTACACTGTATAAACATAATCACTTGTAGGTATTGAAGGGACATGGCTGTGTTTCTCTCATTAACATCACTTATACAGATAGCTTCAATTTGACTCCTGCTGGTACCCTGGCCCAACTCAGCCTGACTGCTGTTGGCAGCCCGATTAAATTAACTGTTCCATAAAGACCACCACCTGTTCCTGGACTCTTTTCCAAACAAATTCCTTTCCATCTTAGTCACCAAGGCATCTTCGGAAGCACCTATAAGTTGCACCCATATAAAGAGAGCACAAAATGTGAGATATGCTGAAACCGGACAGTCACTTAAAGGAACCTGCAGCAAGATGTTTGAAGCTGTTCAGGGTCTTCATGGGTTTCTGGAGTGAGAGTTTTTGTAAGAATTTGTTATTCTTCAAGGCAGTGTACCCTGTAATTTTATTTGGAGCGTGTGGGGCATTTGTTTAATTGTGTAGCTTCTTTAAATTTTGTTGGGCAGCTGGACGGACAAGGTGACTTCTGCGAGGGAACTTGCAGGTGGCTGTGCAGCTTAGAAGGAACATTACCCCTGGGTATACTGGAAGGAAGCATGTGTTGGGGAACTTTGGGTGCATGGATAGACAATATCCCTGTATACAAAATGCCTCTTCCCTTACCCAATATCAAAAAAACTTGGTGAGTTGCTGCAGTGCAGCTTGTAGATGTTACACACTGTGCGTCGGAAGTGGCGGGAGTGTTGTTGGAGGTGCAATCATCCAGGCAAGTGGAAAGTATTCAATTTCATTCACCACTTGTGCCTTGTAGATGTTGTCAGGCTTTGGGGAGTCAGTAGGTGAGTTACTCAGCACAGGATTCCCAGCGTCTGACCTGCTCTTGTAGCCACAGTATTTATAATGGCTAGTTCAGTTCAGTTTCTGGTCAATGGTGACCCCCAGGATGTTGATAGTGGGGGATTCAGCAATAGTCAAGGGGCGATGGTTGTGTTCTCTGTTGTTAGAAATCATGGCAATGTCTTTGCACTTTCCAGTGCCTTCAGCCGTTTCTTGATATCACCTGGAATGAATCAAATTGGCTGAAGACTGGCATCTGTAATGCTGGGGACCTAAGGAGGAGGCCAAAATGCATCCTCCACTTGACCCTTCTAGCTGGAAGATTGTTGCAAATGCTTCAGCCTTATCTTTAGTACTGATGTGCTGGGCTCCCCGTCATTGAGGATGGGGTTATTTGTGAAGCCTCCTCCTCCAGTGAATTGTTTAATTGTCCACCACTATTCACAAATGGATGTGGTAGGGCTGTAGAGCTTAGATCTGATCTGTTGGTTGTGGGATCACTTGGCTCTGTCTGTCACATGCTGCTTTCCCTGTTTGGCACACAAGTAGTCCTTCACCAGGTTGATACCTCATTTTTGGGTATGCCTGGTGCTGCTCCTGGCATGTTCTTCTACTCCCTTCATTGAGCCAAAGCTGATCCTCGGCATGATGGTAATGGTAGAATGGGGGATATGCCAGGTCATGAGGTTACAAATTGTGTCAAGTACAATTCTACTGCTGCCCCACAGAACCTCATAGATGCCCTGTCTTGAGTTGCTAGGTCTGTTTGAAGTCTATCCCATTTAGCACAGTGGTAGTGCCACACAACACAATGGAGGGTATCCTCAATGTGAATCCGGGACTTCACCACCACAAAGACTGTATGATAGTCACTCCTACAAATGGACAAATGCATCTGTGACAGGGAGATTAGTGAGGACAAGGTCAAGTGGGTTTTTCCCCCTGTTTGTTCCCTCACCAATCCAGTCTAGCAGCCATGTCCTTTAGGACTCAGCTAGCTCAGTCTGTTGTGGCACTACCAAGCCACTCTTGGTGATGGACATTGAAGTTCCCCCATCCAGAGTACATTCTGTGCCCTAGTAACCCTCAGTGCTTCCTTCAAGTGTTGATCAACATCAGCTGGGAGGGGGCATGGTAAGGTGGTTTCCTTGTTCAAATTTGACCTGATGCCATGAGGCTTCATGGGGTTCAGAGCTGATGTTGAGAACTCCCTGGGGAACTGCATATCACTGTGCCACCATCTCTGGTAGGTCTGGACATACCCTGGGGTGTGGTGTCTGGGACATTATCTTTAAGGTATGCTTCTGTGAGTATGAATATGTAAGGCTTGTGAGACAGCTCTCACAATTTTGGCACAAGCCCCCAAATGTTAGTAAGGAGGACTTTTCAGGGGCACCAAGGCTGAGTTTGGGGCCATTGTTGTTTCTGGTTTCTAGGTCAATACAGGGTTATTTGTCCTGTTTCATTCCTTTTTATAGGCTTGCTAGGCCATTTCAGAGGGCATTAAAGAGTCACATTTAGGCAATGATATCAGATTTCTTTCCGTAAGGGACTTTAATGAACAATAGCTTTTTAATACAAAAACAGAATTACCTGGAAAAACTCAGCAGGTCTGGCAGCATCGGCGGAGAAGAAAAGAGTTGACGTTTCGAGTCCTCATGACCCTTCGACAGAACTAGTTCTGTCGAAGGGTCATGAGGACTCGAAACGTCAACTCTTTTCTTCTCCGCCGATGCTGCCAGACCTGCTGAGTTTTTCCAGGTAATTCTGTTTTTGTTTTGGATTTTCAGCATCCGCAGTTTTTTTGTTTTTATATTAATAGCTTTTTAATTCCAGATTTATTAACTGAATTTAAATTCCAGTAGCTGTTGTGGTGGTGGGATTTAAACCTGTGTCCCCAGAGCATTAGCCTGGGCCTCTAGTTTACTAGTCCAGTGACATTACCACTACACCACTGCCACCTGTCACCCACCCTACCCCGCCTTACCTCCTTTCCCACTTACCTTACTCAACCTGCCCCCTTATCCACTTATCTTCTCTCTGTGGCTTTTCAAAGAAGCTTCAAAACATTTAAGTTCTTTGCTTACCAGAATACGGCAGCCAGTGGGGTCATGAAGAGATATCGCTGTCTGTAATGCTATTGGAAATTATTTTTAAATTGGAATTGTAGTAGGTTGCACGTCTTTGTGTGTCTGTGTGTGTTTTAATTGGATTAAAGCCAGCTAGCCTGGGGATTTGATTTATAGTAGTTTGAGATGTTAATTAGATAAACATAAGGAGGAGAAAGTTAAGTGTAAATTTGCATTTATTGAATAAGCCATTCAAAAGAATGGGTAAATCTTGCACCTAGCTGGGAGACGCCAAGCAAATGTGTTTATATTACTCATAAAATTGGTGGAATGAAAGGATTATTGTTAGGAGAGGTAAAATTTAAAAACCTGGTAATAAAATGGAAAATTTACATTCAATGGAAAAGCTAGGTATAAGCAGAAAGGAATTTGTGTGTGTAAGTCAGAGGCATTTAAGATCTAACCAGCCTGTAAGCCCTACAATTGTCACCACCATCAACACCTCTTTGTCCTTTTGTCTATGACATCTTTTGGCAATCTCCACCTATCACTGCTCCTCTATCCAGCTCTACCTGTTCCACCCCCCCCCCACCCTACCTTAAACCAGCTTATATTTCACCTCTCTTCTAGTTTTCCTTAGTTCTGTTGAAGAGTCATACAAACTCGAAATCTTAACTGTATTCCTCTCTGCAGATGCTGTCAGACCTGTTGAGTTTTTCCAGGTATTTTTATTTTTGTTTTTGTTTTGGATTTCCAGCATCTGCAGTTTTTTGCTTTTAGCTCTACAACTGTGTCTGCAAAGGAATCAAATTGCAAGGAACATCATTTTGAGTGCGTAAGGTCAATTGTGCTTTGCCTGGTGTCTGTTTAAAGTCTATGGCCAGAATTTTACTGTCGGCGAGCGGGAGACTGGGCCCACTCACCGACGCATAAAATGACGCGGGATGACATTGGGCAGAACCACCGACGTCATACCGCCCCATTTAAATTTTCAGGAAAGCGGGCCAGCAGCAAAATCACTTGAGACCATTGACAGGATCGATTAAGCATTTAAAGGACCTGCCTGTCCTTCCTTAAGGTTGGCGGGCAGGCCAGGAGCTCCGGCAGCAAATAGAGAAAACATGAAACCTCATCCAACGGCAGGATGAGGTTTCATGTAGGGTTTTAAAAATTCTAAGAAAGTTGTTATGGAAATTATGAACATGTCCCAACTCATGTGACATTGTCACATGAGGGGACATGTAAGGGATTTTTCTTTTCTCTATTTTTAATATGTTTAAAACTCAAGGCGACCTCCCTAAGGCTATGTGCAGCCTCAGGGAGATGAATGCACTCTTTTTTGTGCATGTGTGAAAGTGCACACTCTCAATTTTAGGGATTTCCCTCACCTGCACAGGGAGCGCATAGTGCTTCCCGGAGGACGTCACGCTGGTCGGGCCTTAACTGGCCCACCTACATAAAGTGGCGATGCAGCCCCGATAGCTGGCAGCGATTGGCTCCATGCCCACCCTTGATTGGGTCAGGCCCGCCCGCCCGATGAACGGGAAATTCAGCCCTATGGATTATTGTTGCCTTGGTGAAGATTTACCTGGGAATGATTAATTTGGGGAATTGTTTAAAAGTTATTGGGGCAATAATTTGTAGACGTGTGTGTTTACTTTGTTGTTAAATTAATAAATGTTTAATTTAATATTATATTAAAAAAAAGCTCTCGAGGCTTGGCGGTCTTATTTCTAAATTCAGAGCTGCATCTCAAACATTGAAAATAAAGGTTATGACAGTTGCCCAAGTTTCCATCTGGGATATAAACAACTCAACCCTTACCATCGGCTGTGTCATAACAGTGGATTCTGCTGTTTCCTCCGAGGTTTTCTGCGCTGACTGAGTTCTGCAGGATCCTGCATTGGAAGATTGCCCAGAAAAATTGGAGGAAACTAAGTGGGTATTTTTTTGTTTGATCAGAGTTGGAAATAGGGGTTCAGATCCTGAATGGAAGAATTAGGCCAAGGTGAAACATATAATTTGATTAAACACAGAGGGCAATTTTAACCCTACCTGTCTCATGGAAATTAGAAGGGTGGGAAGTTAAACATGAGCAATTACTTACATGTTCAAAACTTAACTCTTTCCAGCAATTTCTGATTTTTCACCTGCTGGATTCTGCAGGCAGATGGAGAGCCCACCAAAGGCAGATGGGGGGCCTCAGGAATTTATGCAAATCAGTATCCTATTAGGTTAATAGGACCTCACTTTGGAGGAGGTGGCGGCATAGTGTTATAATCACTGGACTAGTATTCCAGAGACCCAGGGTAAGGCTCTGGGGACTAGGGTTTAAATCCCACCACGGCAGATGGTGAAATTTTAATCCAATAAAACAAATCTGGAATTAAAAGTCTGATAATGACCATGAAACCATTGTTGATTGTTGTAAAAACCCATCTGGTTCCCTAATGTCCTTTAGGGAAGGAAACCTGCTGTCCTTACCTGGTCTGGTCTACATGTGACTCTAGACCCACAGAAATATGGTTGACTTTTAATGCCCTCTGAACAAGGGCAGTTAGGGATGGGCAATAAATGCTGGCCTAGCCAGTGACACCCACATCCTATGAATGAATAAAATATAAATTGCATTTTAAATGAGGCTAGAGTGGCTTATCCAACTGGCTGAAATAGGCCTATAGTCATACTGCAGATAGAAGAGTTCCTCCATGGTAATTATATGACTTCTCATTGTGGGTCAGGAGTAGCAGGATCACTCCTTTGGGTTCCACAAAAAAAGTGTTGGGCCCTTTTGCCCTGGACTCCTTCCTCCTTTCCAATAAGACCCTCCTAAAGCTCTCTCCCTACCACCTAACTGTAAGCTGATAGGCAACTAATGGCAACCTGATCTTTCCCAGTAGGTAGCTGCTCTGCTCCTTCTTCCCCCAACTCCTATAAGCTCCAGGCTGGAAGTGAACTGGGGGCACTTAAATGAAAGCTGGAAGTTAAAAGCCCTGTGCCATAAAATTAAGCATTTTGGGCCCAACACATACCCCAACGCCTGCTTAGGGTCAAGGTCAACCTCACAGTCCTTTTTCTCGCATCTTCTGTCACAGGTTTAAATTGCCATTTATTTTATGTGAAAGGTCTATACTGAATACTCGTGTAGTCAAGTGGGCAGTAAAATGGCAAATGGAATTCAATTTGAGAAGTGTGAGGTAATGCATTTCTCGAGGATAAACAAGGAAGGAAACATGCAATACATGGTAATAAGCTGAGAAAGGCAGAGGAATAGAGAGCCGTTGGAGTGCATATCCACAGATTCCTGAAGGTAGCAGGACAATTAGATAAGGTGGTTAAGAAGGCAGACTTGAAGAAGAGATGATTTCCATTATTATCTGAGGCATAGAGTACAATAGCAGAGTGGTTATGCTGAAACCAAATAAAGTACTAATTAGACACAAACAAAAATACCTGGAAAATCTCAGCAGGTCTGGCAGCAGACCTGCTGAGTTTTTCCAGGTATTTTTGTTTTTGTTTTGGATTTCCAGCATCTGCAGTTTTTTGTTTTTATCAAAGTACTAATTAGGCCACAGCTAGAGTACTTCATACAGTTCAGGTCTCACGTTACAGGAATGAAGAGATTGCACTAAAGGGGAATGGAGGATATTTACGTGGATGTTGCTGGCAATGGAGATTTTTAGCTATGAGGAAAGATTGGTTTGGCTGCGATTGTTTCCATTGGAGCAGAGAAGAGATTTAATTGAGGTGTAGAAAATATGAGCGACCTAGATAGAGTTGATAGGAAGGATTTATTTCACTTAGCAGAGATGTTGATAACAAGGGGTCATAGCTACGAAGCAATTGGTAGAAGAGTTAGAGGGAGTCGGGGAGAAATCTTTTTATCCAGTAGGTGATGGAGGGGGCGGGAACTCACTGCCTGAAATGGTGGTAGAGGTAGAAAACATCGCAGCACATGAAAAATTCTTGAATGTGCATTTTAAGTGCAGTAACCTGCTGTAACCAAGAGCTGGGAAATGGGATTAGGCAGAAATGTCATTTTTTTTTTGCTGACACAGGCATGGTGGACCAAATGACCTCCTTCTGTGCTGTAAATTTTCTATGGTCCTCTCTGTTAAGCCCTACCTTTGGATTCTGTATCAAGACTGACTAGTTATCAAGTGTCAGACAGTCTGGTAAGCAGCAGGTACTAAGTACAGCCCACACCAGCTGAGGAATACTGGTAGGTACTTTAACAGGGCAACAAACACATGCAAATGAGATCCACTTTGCAATTTAACCAGAATGAAGGTACATTCATTTGTAAATGAGTTTTTTCTCTGTTTGATGTGAGAATAATACAAAGCATTTTATTTGAGCCCTCAGAGAGATGTACAGGGTTTGTCAATGCACCTTGTTGCAGAACACTCTTTTATAGAGTGCATCACGAACTATAAAGAAATATTTTTAGATTTTATACAAGACTGCACTTTATTATCATTTAATCAAGATTACAGTTCATAATTTTGAACAAAGAGCACTGGAACATTTTTATATCTCAGAATCCCGAATGAAAATTGCCAGGATTTTAACTTTGGTTCAGAAAGTACCATTTCAGGTCTTGAATTGAACTAATCTCGATGTTATTGTTTCGTTGGGTTTGATTGAAACTGATGGTTTGAATAGAAGAATCTATGCTTTCATCTTTAGTTGTTCACCTCAGGTGATATGGCAATTCTGTCAGTTGGCATTAATCCAGGAGGAGAGTTTATTAACATTTGATGTTATTTCCAGCTGGGACCTGTGATCTGGAAATCAGTCTAGTATACAGTACTAAGAACGATCCAATTCTTTGATGGAGTTACATTCTCTTTAGCTCTATGAATGAGTGAGGGCAATTTGTTCAAGGAATTTTGCTCAGAAAAAATTATGGTACAGTTACCATTTTGTATGTAATACAGACTTTGGAATTATTGGTCTAAAAAAAATCCTGGTAAGTCATTGCAGCTATAAATAGAGGGAGATATTGCCCCTGAAATTCTGCAGAGTTCTCCTTGCTTCCATTCGTAACTTTGGGAGGAATTGCTGGAAACTTCATAGAATGTTACATCTACAGATGGGGGGCCATTGGGTCCATTGTATCTGTGCTGGCTCTCTGCAAGAGCAACTCAGCTAGTTCTAGTCCCCCAGCTTTTCCACTTGGCCCTGCAATTTTTTTTCTCTTCAAATAATTATTTAACACCTTTTTTGAAAGCCATAATTGAATCTGCCCCCACCACTGCCTCCTGCAGTATATCCCAGAGCCTAACCATTAGTTGCATAAAAATGTTTTTCCTCATGTTGCCGCTGGTTCTGGTGATGATATCTTTGTTGTTTCCTAGCTCTAACCAAATGGATTCGGCCCTTCACCCTTCTAGTGCATCCTCTCTCTTCAGTACTTTAATGGCCAGCATCTTCCGGTTGGCGAGCCGAGGTGGGGCCCTCTTGCCGACACGTAAGATGATGCAGGGACACGTGGTGGGCGTCCCGATGTCACCCCGCGTCATTTAGATTTACAATTTGGCGGGCAGACAGCCGAATTGGCTGCACGCCTCCCAAGCAGTCAATGGCCTATTAAGGCCATTAAAAAACTAATTAACCTGATTGGGTTGACGGGGAGGCCGGAGCCCTGACAGACCTTGGAGAAAGCATGAAGCCTCATCCATAGGCGGGATGAGGTTTCATGAGCGCATTTAAATTTTTATCAAATGCTTTAATAAAAGTCTTGGACATATCCCAACTCATGTGACAGTGTCACATGAGGGGACATGGCAGGGGAATTTTTTCATTACCTTTATTTCAACTTTTGAATCAGAGCCGATCTCCCTGAGGCAGCAATTTGCTTCAGGGAGATCTGTGTGCTCTTTCGTGTGCATGCGCGAAAGAGCACACTCCCAGCTGAGGGAATGCCCCACCCCCCCACACAGGGAGTGTATAACACTTCCTGGAGGACGTCATGCTGGGCGGGCCTTAATTGGTCTGCACATGTAAAATGGGGGCGTGCCCACAACTGGGGGCGCCGATCAGAGGCTCGCCCGCCCACTCCCACACTTCCCCCCCGACAGGGGGAAATGTCGCCCAATATATTCTTTAATTAATACTGCACCCCTAATTCATTCTTTCCTTCCCGTCCATGGAATGTTGTAAACAGCCATTTGCAGGTGGTTATACTTTTCTCTAGGTTGCTCCAATCTCTCACCAAAGCATCTCTGTAAAATTTCCAAGCAATGTAGTGCAGCAAGATGTTTAATGACTTTTCCCAGATCTAGCTCCATAGGAAGAGGAACCTTCCCAGAATGCTTTTTCTTAAATTACTCATCGATTTGCAATGGCCTGTCCACTCATTGTATCTGGAAGTCCCCAGCATCACAGGTGCCAGTCTTCAGCCAATTTGATTCACTCCACATGATATCAAGAAGCGACTGAAGGCTCTGGATACTGCAAAGGCTATGACAACATTCCAGCTTTGGAACTGAAGACCTGTGCTCCAGAACTTGCCACACCCCTAGCCAAGCTGTCCTAGTGCAGTTACAACATTGGTATCTACCTGGCAATGTGGAAAATTGCCCAGGTATGTCCTGTACACAAAAAGCAGGGCAAATACAACCTGGTCAATTACCACCCCACCAGTTGACTCACCATCATCAGTAAAGTGATGGAAGGGGTCATCAACAGTGCTATCAAACAGCACTTGCTTAGCAATAACTTGCTCACTGATGCTCAGTTTGGGTTCTGCCAGGGCCACTTAGCTCCTGACCTCATTATAGCCTTGGTTCAGGCATGGACAAAAGAGCTGAACTCCCAAGGTGAGGTGAGAATGACTGCCCTTGACACCAAGGCAGCATGTGACCAAGGGTGGCATTAAGGAGCCCTAGCAAAACTGGAGTCAACTGGAATTGGGGGAAAAATCTGCTCTGGTTGAAGTCCTACTTAGCACAAAGGAAGATGGTTGTCGTTGTTGGAGGTCAATCATCTCAGTTCCAAAACATCACTGCAGGAGTTCGTCAGGGTAGTGTCCTAGGCCCAACCATCTTCAGCTGTTTCATCAATGACCTTCCTTCCATCATGAGGTCAGAAGTGGGGATATTCACTAATGATTGAACAATGATCAGTGCCATTCGTGACTCCTCAGATACTGAAGCAGCCCATGTCTAAATGTAGCAAGACCTGGACAATATTCAGACTTGGGCTGATAAGTGGCAAGTAACATTTGTGCCACACAAGTGCCAGGCAATGACCATCTCAAACAAGAGAGAATCCAACCATCGCCCCTTGATGTTCAATAGCATTACCATCACTGAATCCCCAACTATCAACATCCTGGGTGTTACCTTTGATCAGAAACTGAACTGTATGAGCCATATAAATACTATGGCTACAAGAGCAGGTCAGAGGCTAGGAATCCTGTGGCAAGTAACTCACCACCTAACTCTGCAAAGCCTCTCAGTTCTCTCAGTTCCTTTGCCTCCGTTGCATCTGTTCTGATGATGCTACCTTCAAAAACAGTTCCTCTGACATGTCCTCCTTCTTCCTTAACCAAGGTTTTCCACCCACGGTTGTTGACAGGGCCCTCAACCGTGTCCGGCCCATCTCCCGCGCATCGTCCCTCATGCCTTCTCCTCCCCCCCAGAAACATGATAGGGTCCCCCTTGTCCTCACTTATCACCCCACCAGCCTCCGCATTCAAAGGATCATCCTCCGCCATTTCTGCCAACTCCAGCACGATGCCACTTCCAAACACATCTTCCCTTCACCCCCCTGGCGGCATTCCGTAGGAATCGTTCCCTCCGGGACACCCTGGTCCACTCCTCCATCACTCCCTACTCCTCAACCCCCATCTATGGCACCTCCCCATGCCCACGCAAAAGATGTAACACCTGCCCCTTCACTTCCTCTCTCCTAACCGTCCAAGGGCCCAAACACTCCTTTCAAGTGAAGCAGCATTTCACTTGCATTTCCCCCAACTTAGTCTACTGCATTCGTTGCTCCCAATGCGGTCTCCTCTACATTGGAGAGACCAAACGTAAACTGGGCGACCGCTTTGCAGAACACCTGCAGTCTGTCCGCAAGAATGACCCAAACCCCCCTGTCGCTTGCCATTTTAACATTCCACCCTGCTCTCTTGCCCACATGTCTGTCCTTGGCTTGCTGCATTGTTCCAGTGAAGCCCAACGCAAACTCATCTTCCGACTAGGCACTTTACAGCCTTCCAGGCTGAATATTGAATTCAACAACTTTAGATCTTGAACTCCCTCCTCCATCCCCACCCCCTTTCTGTTTCTTCCCCCTTCCTTTTGTTTTTTCCAATAATTTATATAGATTTTTCTTTTCCCACCTATTTCCATTATTTTTAAATCTTTTATGCCCCCCACCCCCACTAGAGCTACACCTTGAGTGCCCTACCATCCATTCTTAATTAGCACATTCGTTTAGATAATATCACCAACTTCAACACCTCTGTGTTCTTTTGTTATTTTGTCTGTGACATCTTTTAATTATCTTCTCCTATCACTGCTTGCTTGTCCCTACAACCATACCCACCCCCTCCACTTCTCTCCCCCCACCCAACCCCCCACCACCCACCCCTACCCCTCCCACCTTAAACCAGTTTATATTTCACCCCTCTCCCTAAGTGGATTCACTTATTTCTGTTGAAGGGTCATGAGGACTCGAAACGTCAACTCTTTTCTTCTCCGCCGATGCTGCCAGACCTGCTGAGTTTTTCCAGGTAATTCTGTTTTTGTTCCACAAAGCCTGTTCACCATCCATAAGGCACAAGTCAGGAGTGTGATGTAATACTCCCCATTTGCCTGGATGAGTGCAGCTCCAACAAATTCAAATCAGAATTACCTGGACAAACTCAGCAGGTCTGGCAGCATCGGCGGAGATAAAAAGAGTTGATGTTTCGAGTCCTCATGACCCTTCACATGAGGACTCAAAAAGTCAATTCTTTTCTTCTCCGCCAATGCTGCCAGACCTGCTGAGTTTGTCCAGGTAATTCTGTTTTTGTTTTGGATTTCCAGCATCTGCAGTTTTTTGTTTTTAACATTCAAATCAGTCTGCTTGATTGACACCACATCTACAAGCATTCATTCTCTCCACCACTGACGCACAGTAGCAGCAGTGTGTACCATTTACAAGATGCACTGCAGAAACTCACCAAGGCTCCTGAGCACTCACTTTGCAAACGCACAACTGCTACCATCTAGAAGGACAAGGGCAGCAGACACATGGAAACATCACAACCTGAAAGTTTCCCTCCGGGCCACTCACCATTCTGACTTGGAAATATATCGCTGTTCTTTCACTGTCACTGGGTCAAAATCCTGGAACTCCCTTCCTAACAGCACTATGGGTGTACCTACACCGCATGGACTGCAGCGGCTCAAAAAGGCAGCTCACTACCACCTTCTCAAAGGCAATTAGGACAATAAATGCTGGCCCAGCCAGCGACACCCACATCCCATGAATGAGTAAAAAGGTTGGGAATCTTTATGACACGCATGCAGGGGAATGCTTCAGCAAACCGAAGCATCTCAAAGAACATTTATAATTACATACATTTACTCACAGCACAGTTGCAGCTGGCCGGCCCGTTTTGTCTGCAAGTTTAGTGGGAAAGTACAGGACGTAAGGAAAATAAATGCAACTTGAAAGTAGCATGGGCATATCTGCTATAGTGACTAAATTTCTTGCAAAACACACCTGGAAAAACAATAGCAGATCTATAGGACAAGGGCTTTAGTGGAAAAGTACAGTAAGAGACAGCTTTCATGAATACACCCCATATTAATCATATTAGCCCTTTATTCCTCACTTCAGTACCTCCTGTTGGCCTCAAATTACATCTGACCCAGATGAACACAATGACTAGACCCTCAGCCAACACAGTAGTCCAGGGATCCTACTGGACTCCTGTGGGCATCAAGTCATTGGTTCTATTTACATCTCTAGTCAATTTGCAGTTCTCTTACAGCTTTATTGGTCATCCTAAAGATGTCCACCTAGGTTTGGAACATGAATGGCCAAATTAAACACTATAAATATCATCTTGACATCCCTTCTCTAGAGGTGGTGCTGAGGCAGCAAGTGGGGCGGATCTCTTGTTTGACATCATTACCATTTGCACAGTGTGTGAAATCATCTTCTCTTTTGGTAACAATAAATGCAAATGCTGATGATCAGGACGAGCACTAAAGTGACAGCGGCAGCTATTGCAATTATATTGTATTCGGCATGCCACAGCGCTAGCACTAGCAGAGTCCCCTAATACGCTGGCCTTCCCGTTGGCTAAATCCACTTGCATTCTCCCCTTTACTCTGTAACCTGCTAAATCTGATCGATATAGTTTCTAGCTGACAGTAGGGCCTTTTAACTGCATATCGAACAGCTTTTGCTGCTGTGTATTGTTGTTCCTACAGCACAATCTTCCATAGAGGTAATTATTCTCAGCAATCAGGTTCAGAGATTTAGACTGCCTGAAATGCCTTCTTCAAGGGCTCTGCTGTGACTGTCACTGAGAAATTGCCATTTATTGACCTTGGGGTATTGTCATGATTGAGGTATTGTTGTGACTCAGAACAGCACCAGTGCGTGGTCATGAACAACATGCTGTCTGCACTTCTTACCATATATCCATGGGGAGGAAGTGGCATAGTGGTATTGTCACTGGACCAGTATTCACGAGACCCAGGGTAATGCACTGAGGACACCTCACTCTATTGTATTCCTTATTCTTTTGTAGGATCATTGCTAACTTCTGGGCTATTATCATATAAGTACATACAATTAAAACAGATGATGGGCGGAATCATCCCAGATTTGCACTAAATGCGGTAGTGGCAGGTAATCCGTCAGCCTCAATGGCGGCTTCTCTCACCATATCATCCCGAACCCACCACATTAATTATTCATTCCTGGGAAACACAACGTTTCCACGACGGGCAGGCTCTCATCTCGCCCACCATGCCATCACCTTGCCGCGTCATCACGCCACATTTAAAGTGCAGCCGTGTGCACACCTCTCAGTGCTTCCAGCCCACGGCTGCTGCACGGAAGACATGGCCCCGAAAGGCAAGAACATTGCAGCCCCCAGGTTCAATGGCGCATTCCTCGAGCACCTTTTGGACGCAGTGGAGGCTTGACGTGATGCCTTCTACCCAGCTCTGGCCGCAGTATGGGAAGGAACGTCACCAATCTGACTTGGGAGGCTGTGGCAGTGGTGGTCAGCGTCAATCCTCTGCAAAAGTGGACAGCCACCCAGTGCCGCAAGAGAATGAATGATCATCGTTCCGCCAGGGTAAGTCACTCTTCTCATCACTCTCAGCTCACACACTCACAAACACATCACACATCCTCAGGGATCTCACTCACTGCCAGTTCAAGGGACATCACCATTCATTCTCTCACACACGTGCTCATTGTCCTCATCCCGTCTGTGGGACTACTCACACATGCCAGGCACACATCATCTGGCCTGGTAGGCATCCTGCTTACACTCTCTCCATCTCTATTCATGAAGGACAAGCTGGCACACAACAAGAGAGAGAGAGATTGCAGACCGGTGGAGGGATGCCTGAAATTAAGGTCCTCATGGACTTTAAAAACAGAGCCATGCAGCTGGCCGGTGAGGATCGGGACCATTCCTGTGCTGACGGTGAGGTTGGCGGTTCTCTACCAAGTGAGGATCCAGCAGTGAAATAACCATCAGACAACCATGCTGTGAGTGATGTGCCCTGTTTCACGGGCCACTGCCATGTACTAATTATCTCTCCTTGTTTTCGCAGGCACATCTGAGAAACAGCCAAGAGAGTCCATGACCCAGAGCCTCCAATCAAGCCGATGGAAGCTCAGAAGAGGAATCCGCTGAAATCCTCCCTGGAGTCCTGTCATAATGCTCACCCACACCCTCCAACAGCGCAGAGACACACCTCGGTGGGACCTAGCTATGGAGTAACCTTTGGATCACAACCTGGTGAGCACATTATACAGTCTGATCCACAGCAGGTGGCGGCAGGGACTTCCTAGGAATCCGGCACTCGAAGGACTGCTGGAGGTCAGATATTTGCTGAGTCCGAGTCAGATGAAGAGCCTCTGGACTCGGTCACGTCACAGTTACTGCAGCTGCAAAGGCAAGCTCGGGAACATGAGGAAGGGATGTTTACTACACTCCTCAGATCGCAAGTCACAATGTAGGAGTCTGTCTGCCTTCAGGCTGAGGTGTTAGTGCCAGCATGCCAATGCAGCAAGGTCAACACTGGTAGGATGGCGGCCACCATGGAGACCTTGGTCCAGGATGCCGCTCCTGCACTACTGCGCGGGCTCAACTCCCTTGCCGATGCCTTAGTTAGCCTCCAATAGTGTCAACATGAGATGGGTGCCGGGCAGCTTGATCTGACTCCAGCTACCCCTTCTCCTCAAGGGGCCCTTGGGCACCCATAGGGAGGAGGATCAGCATGTGTGTGCTCTGGGGTCATGCACACAGGCGACTCCTGGGGCAGAATCTTTGGCTCCGCTTGCCGAGGCTTAAAATAGTGTGGGGTGACGTCAGGCATGTGTCCCGACGTCACTGCGCATCATTTACATTTTCAGTTCGGAAGCTCGGCGCTTCCAGGTGCACGGCACACTGGGTGGGCCACCTACATAAAATGGTGGTGCAGACCCGATCGGAGGCATCAATTGGGTCTGCGCCCGCCAGCTCCCGCTCCCACAACGCCCACCCGACATGCAGAAAATTCTGCCCCTGAAGTGTCCAGCCCATTCAAATCCTCTCTTCCTGTCACCTCAGCAGCTCCATAGGCCGAGGAGGGTGCCACTGCCACACAACAGGACCCCAAAAGCAGGCGGGGCCCACCATGCCTCGGCCCTCCAGAAGATGCCCACCAAGGTCACCACAGACAGGATGTAGCAGGCTGCCTCCACCTCCACTGTGGATGTCTGGGAAGCACCAAGTTGTAGCAGCAGGGTTAGGAAGGTTAAGAAGATGTAACTCTTTTGGAGTTAAACAATTAAACTAAATTAACAAAGTAAGGGATAAAACAAGCACAGCTCCTAAGTCAGGTCAGCTGTAAAACTAAGGACAAAGTTTAAAGGAAACTTACAAACATTAAACCAAAATGTGATTTAACAGCGTCGATAAAACACCCCAGTCCCCGCGGTGCCCACCGAGCACGGAAGGCCTCAAGAGTGCCGGCAGACACTGCGTGCTCCCTCTCCAGGGACACCCGGCTGCGAACATAGCCACAGAAGGGGGACAGACAATCGGGCGGGACGACCCCCTCGATCGCCCGCTGCCTGGACTTGTTAATGGCCAACTTGACCAGGCCCAGGAGCAGCTTCACGAGGAGTTCCTCCTCCTTCCTGGCCCCCCACCGCATCGGGTGTCCATAGATCAGGAGCGTGGGGCTGAAGTGTAAACAAAATAGTAATAAAACATTTTTTAAATAACTAACAAGGGAGTGCAGCCTACCACACCCTATATAAGCATGGTCCACGGACTCCACAAGACCACAAAAAGGGCAGGTGTCCTGGGAGTCCATGAACCTATACATTCTCCAATTATAGGGGATTGCTGCATGCAACACCCTCCAACCCAGGTCCCCGATAGAAAGCGGGAGGACACCTCCTTAAAGGGCCTCCCAACAGGGACCTCCGCCGCCGGATGGCAACAAGGTGTGTGTCCGGGCGGTGGATGAGGGTGAGAAAATGGAAGGTGTGCAGCAGCAGTCTGTACAAAAAGCTCCTCCGTGCCGTGCCAAATGGCATGGAGGGCATGTCCCCGAGGCGGCTCATATTGCGGGGCACCGGCACCCGAGGGAGGGTTTGGGTCTTGGGGCCAATGTGGAATTCCGTCCGAGCAGGGGAACGCTCAGGCAGAAGACCACCGCGCACCTGGGCCACCTCCAGACCTAAAATTACATCGGGTCCGAGCATGACCATCCTTAGGTCTTGGATGGCATTGGCTGCGAGCCGGACACTCACAGACGCCGATGCGCCAACTCCTGTGGGATACACAGCCTGGGCATGGGTGTTAATCACTTGTACGTAATGTTCACTATTATAAATAAACACCCAAGAATGTCTCCCTGCTTCTTGTTCTGATGAACAGTGTTTTTGTCACTTAAATGTGAAACCTTTCTACACAAGATAAAGGCAGGTGTCCCAGTCCAGGGTCTCTTCCCTGTGCTTTGTGAAGCCTTCAGACCAAAGTGATGGTCCAGCCTCACACTCATTGGACATTTTAGTGGTGCCTGCACCTCGATGGTGTTGTTATTGCTGCCAGAGTGCTGAGGGCAGGCATCACAGAGTTCCGTCATTCTCTCTGTTTGCTCTTGGCACCTTTAAGGTGGGACTGGCCCCCATGTCTTCAGCATCTGTGACTAGTGACACTGTGCTCCTGAAGGGGACTGGTGCTGAAGGCAGACAAAGGATTAGATGCTTTTAAAGTTTCACAGCTGCGTATCCAGATCACAGAATGCATGCGGGCTGACCTCAGCCAGACAGGAGTCAGACATTCTCAGAGGCTATGTGAAGATCTATGGAGTGTCCTCACTGTATGTCATCATCATCCTCCTGAAATCAAGCAACTATCAGGGCCTTCACTGTGTCTCCATGACAGGAGCATTATCACAGAGTGTATGTGTGCTGCCATTAACCAGACAAGAGTCAAACATTTATAAATGCAATGTGAGGATCTATGGCGTCTCCTCATCCTGCATCGTCATCACTTCACAAATCTAGCAACAATAAGGACCTTCAGAGCGTGCCTGCCTCATCTGGCAGTCCAAGGGCCTTGTTGCCGTCATCATTGCCTTTGAGGACCTCCTCATCCTCATTACCTTTGGAGCCCTCCTTATCGGAGGAGACCTTCAGCTCCTGCATCTCCTCCTCAGCCACTCTGGCACTCCTGTCTCTGTTGCAGTGCCTAGTTGTAAAGGGCACAGCAGGTGAAGACGATGCGTGACACCCTCTGTAGACTATATTGCAGGGCTCCACCAGAGAGGTCCAGGCACCAGAACCTCATGTTCAACATCCCGATGATTTCCTCCAGCAAAGTGCGAATTGCTGCATTAGCCTCATTAAACCTTCGCTCTGCTGCACTCTGAGGCTGCCTCATGGGTGTCATCAGCCATGCCCTCTAGGGGTAGCCCTTGTCCCCGAGGAGCCAACCCTGCAGCCTCTGTGGAGCCTGGAAGGCATCAGGGATCTGTGACTGACTGGTAATGTAGGTGTCGTGGACAGTTCCCGGAAACTGTGAGCGTACCTGCAGGATGCATTTATGGTGGTTGCACACCAGCTGCACATTTAGTGAATGGAAGCCCTTGTGGTTGAGATAGTTGACTGCATATTGTGACAGAGATCTAAGAGCGACACGAGTGCAGTCGATGGCACCCTGCACCTGCGGGAAACCTGAGGTCTGGGCAAATCCAATCGCTCGTGCATCCTGATTGTCCTGATCCCAGGTGAAATGTACAAAGTGGTGTGCCCTTGCGAAGATGGCATCCGTGGATGCATTAGTGGGTGGAGGCTTGTGATATCCCACAGAGGTTGCGTTTGGAACTCTGAAAGGAGCCACTGGTTTAGAAATTGATTGTCATGGTCACTTTCACGGCCACTGGCAGTGGATGCCCTCCATGTTCCCATGGTGCCAAACCCTGCAGTAACTGACACACGTGACCAACCAGCTCCCTAGACACGCGCAGTCTTCAGTGATACTTGTTGTCGGTCATCTGCAGGAATGAAAGGTGGCATCTATAGTCCCTGGGTCCAGCTAGGCACCGACCAGTGATGGCTCACAGTGGCTCTTCAGCGGCGTGTGTGGGAGCTCCAGCTGACCCTTCTTCCTGAGGGTGCTGATCCTTCCTCTGCACAGCCAGGCACCTCAATCACTTTCTTCTCCGTCGTCTTCGCTCTCTGTAAGCCACGAGGCATGCAGCTAGTTCACCAGGCTCCATACACCTGATGTACTCCTCCTGCAGGATGAAAGAGAGAGATGTGTGGGTTAGCTAGGGTGTACTAAGAACCTCTCTTGGTTATATCTGAAGGCCCCTTAATGCATCCCGGAGAGTGCTGGCCACCACTTGGATGGCCAGAGATTAGTGTGCTGTACGGCTGCCCGAAAGCCCCAACCACCTCTGCCCCTCTACCCGACTAATTTTTGGCAGCTTTGCCCATTGGATTGCATGCTGTGCTCAGCTTAGGGGCAGGTATTCTCCTAACCTGCACTGCAGGGCTGGGCTGTTAGCTCAAACCATGGAGGAGACTGGTCTAAACTGAGATGATGACATTGCAAGGGGCTGTGAGCACCTCCAGCAGTGACTGCTCCATGGCCAGCTTTAGCAAGGATATTGTGCAACGTGCCCAATCGTCCAACTGCTCTGCAGTCCACTAAAACACTCATTAGTTTGCTGATTGTGACCAAGGGGTGAAAAGTTCTGGAGCACTTGGTGGCACTTGCATGCCTCTGCGTTACTTGAGCGGGCAGATAAGCAAGAGACCCGACTCCAATCGTATCAATGTGGCTGCGCCTGAAATGTCTCAGCTGCAGAGGAATGGTTGCTTTGTACAAGGTTTCCCTAATGCGTGGCTGCTTCCCTCGCCCACATCCTGCACATGCTTGTGCACTACCTTCAACCATAGACTAGCTCTTGCGACGTCGTGAAATAGATTGTTATCCTTCTCGCCATATTGTCCATTCACGCCGCCAAGCACACCCGATACGAGTGGGCAGGGATGATTCTATTGTATACATGGGCTTAAAGATTCTCCAGGTCTCCCTTACCTATATTCATCTTGTGAATAATCCTTATCACAGAATCACAGAATCACAGAATCACACAGTGTAGAAGAGGCCCTTCGGCCCATTGAGTCTGCACCGACACTTGAGAAACACCTAACCTACCTACTTAATCACATTTACCAGCATTTGGCCCAGGGCCCTGAATGTTATGATGTGCCAAATGCTCATCCAGGTACTTTTTAAAGAATGTGGGGCAACCCGCATCCACCACCCTCCCAGGCAGTGCATTCCAGACCGTCACCACCCTCTGGGTCAAAAAGTTTTTCCTCACATCCCCCCTAAACCTCCTGCCCCTCACCTTGAACTTACGTCCCCTTGTGACTGACCCTTCAACTAAGGAGAACAGCTGCTCCCTATCCATCCTGTCCATGCCCCTCATAACCTTGTACATCTCAGTCAGGTCACCTATCAGTCTTCTCTGCTCCAACAAAAACAACCCAAGTCTATCCAACCTTCATAACTTAAATGTTTCATCCCAGGCAACATCCCGGTGAATCACCTCTGCACCCCCTCCAGTGCAATCACATCCTTCCTTTAATGTGATGACGAGAACTGCACACAGTACTCCAGCTGTGGCCTCACCAAGGCTCTATACAACTCCAACATGATCTCCTTACTTTTGTAGTCTATGCCTTGATTGATAAAGGCAAGTGTCCCATATGCCTTTTTCACCACCCCACTAACATGCCCCTCCGCCTTCAGAGATCTATGGACACACATGCCAAGGTCCCTTTGTTCCTCAGAACTTCCTAGTGCCATGCTGTTCATTGAATACTTCCTTGTAAAATTACTCCTTCCAAAGTGTATCACCTCACACTTTTCAGGGTCAAATTCCATCTGCCACTTATCTGCCCATTTGATCATCCCGTCTATATTTTTCCTGTATCCTAAGACACTCAACCTCACTATTAACCAGCCAGCCAATCATTGTGTCATCCACAAACTTACTAATCCTATCCCCCACATAGTCATCTATGTCGTTTATATAAATGACAAATAAAAGGGGACCCAGCACAGACCCCTGTGGTACGCCACTGGACACTGGCTTCCAGTCACTAAAGCATCCTTCTGTCATCACCCTCTGTCTCCTACAGCTAAGCCAATTTTGAATCCACCTTATCAAATTACCCTGTATCCCATGTGCATTTGCCTTCTTTATAAGTCTCCCATGTGGGACCTTGTCAAAGGCTTTGCTGAAATCCATATAAGCTACATCAACTGCACTACCCTCATCTACACACCTGGTCACCTCCTCAAAAAATTCAATCAAATTTGTTAGGCATGACCTCCCTCTGACAAAGCCATGCTGACTATCCCTGATCAAACCTTGCCTCTCCTAGTGGAGATAGATTGTCTCGTTCAGAATTTTCTCCAATAGTTTCCCCACGGCTGACGTGAGACTCACTGGCCTGTAGTTCCCTGGCTTATCTCTACAACACGTCTTAAATAGCGGAACCACATTAGCCGTTCTCCAGTCCTCTGGCACCTCCCCCATGGTCAGAGAGGAATTAAAAATTTGAGTCAGAGCCCCTGCGATCTCCTCCCTTGCCTCCCTCAGCAGTCTGGGACACAAATCATCTGGACCTGGAGATTTGTCCACTTTTAAGCCTGCTAAAACCTCCAATACCTTGTCACTCCCTATATCAATTTGCTTAAGAACCTCGCAGTCTCTCTCCCTGAGTTCGATATCTTCATCCTCTTTCTCTTGGGTGAAGACGGATGTGAAGTATTTGTTCAACACTCTAGCAATGTCCTCTGGCTCCACCCATAGATTGCCCCCTTGGTCCCTTATGGGCCCTACTCTTTCCTTGGTTATCCTCTTCCCATTGATATTCTTATGGAATATCTTGGGATTTTCCATACTTTTACCAGCCAGAGCTTTCTCATATCCCCTCTTTGCTCTCCTAATTGCTTTCTTAAGCACCACCCTGCACTGTCTGTGCTCCACTAAGGCGTCCACTGATTTGCTTCCCTTGTACCTGCTTAAAGCCTCTCTTTTCCTTCTCATCGTAACCTGAATATCTCTGGTCATCCATGGTTCTCTGGGCTTGTTACTCCTTCCTATCACCCTAGAGGGAACATGTTGAGTCCGTACCCTCCCCATTTCCTTTTTTAATACCCCCCACTGCTCCTCTGTAGATTTCCCCACAAGTAGCTGTTCCCAATCTACCTTAGCCAGATCCTGCCTTATTTTACTAAAATCCACTCTCCCCCAGTCCAAAACATTTTTTTGCAACTTGTCTATTTGTTTATCCATAACAAACTTAAACTGTACCATGTTGTGATCGCTATCACTAAAATGCTCACCCACAACCACCTCAGCCAACAGTCTGTCTTCATTCCCTAGAATTAGGTCCAGCAATGCGCCGTCCCTTGTTGGACCCTGTACATATTGATCTAAAAAGTTCTCCTATACACATTTCAAGAATTCCACTCCATCCAAGCCCTTAACACTATGTCTATCCCAATTAATGTTGGGAAAGTTGAAATCACCTAATATAATTACCCTATTGTTAGTGTTCTTACACACCTCCGCAAATTGTGCACATATTTGCTCCTGAGTTTCCTGTTGACTATCTGGGGGTCTATAATAAACACCTAACAATGTGGCTGCCCCTTTTTTATTCCTAAGCTCTACCCATAAAGCTTCATTCGATGCCTCCTCTAAGATATCATCTCTCCTTACTGTAGTAACTGACATCTTAACTAATAGTGCAATGCCTCCTCCTCTTTTATCCCCTCCCCTGTTTCGCCTGAAGATTCTATATCCTGGAATGTTGAGCTGCCAATCCTGCCCCTCCCTCTACCACGTCTCAGTGATGGCTTCTATATCACAATTCCGCGTGTCAATCCTCACCCTGAACTCATCCGTTTTACCTGTAATACTCTTGGCATTAAAGTAGAGGCCATCCAGCCTTGCCTTACTCCCTTGAAACTTAATGCAGCTGTACTCCCTCTGACTTGATTGTTCTACTGTATTATGATGTGTCCCTATTCTGCTAACATTCTGTGTTCCTTTCCCCTGCCAAATTAGTTTAAACTACTCCCAGCAGCACTAGCAAACCCACCTGCAAGGATGTTAGTCCCGCTCTGGTTCAGACGTAGACCGTCCCGCTTGGACATGTCCCACCTTCCCCACAAATGGCCCCAGTGATCCAGGAATCTAAAACACTACCTCTTGCACCAACTCTTAAGCCATGTATTGATCTACGCTATTCTCCTATTTCTGGGCTCGCTAGCACGTGGCAATGGGAGTAATCCAGAGATTACAACCCAAGAGGTTGTATCAAGTATTATTTTTACTTAACCTTCAACTGTTCCAGTACAAAATTCCTTGTAATTTTATTTTAATTTTACTTCCCCTGACTATTGCCATCTTGATTGTTTTAAAGTCAATTTGTCTATGGAGTGTATTTCTGATCATTTAAAAATGTTTCCTTATGCTTCAGACCATATTAACCATTTCATATCACATTGTTTGTCAAGTTGCTGAACATGTCTGGGACCTGTTCCTCAGTGTAGCTGCACCATGTATTCCCACATGTTCGTTAAAGCTTTGATTGAAAAGCTCCCTTTCACCTATCATTCTTGGTGATAATCTCTCTGCCCTCTCCCACAAAACCTTGTTTTACATTTGTGGGAGGTTTGTCAGGTCCGTAGGTGTCGTGCTGTGTATTCTGCCAATCAACTTCATTATCCAGGATTTCACTGTCATAAAAGAATGAACCATTAGATAATTCTTCCTGACTTTCAAGTAATCTCATAAGATCAAAGGGTTTTTCTGTCTCAAGATTTTTGCTTATTCCCCTCTGTATGGTCCCAATTCTCAGGTGATGGCCAGATTATCAAACTCAGTTCTCTTAAAAAGCTTATAGGCAAAGGCACAAATATCTCCAAGAAAAAGCTATCACTTTATTCGTCTCATCTACACTTCCCTTTCATTAGGATGTATATTAGATTGATATATTCCACTGAGCTACACCCAATGTGAGACATTCTAATTCCCAGTTGGTGTTGTGTCTTTTTCCCTTCACTCTATCTTGTACCCTCAATCATTTCCTCATATCATTTGACACAGGCAATAGTTACCATGTTATCTCATCCATGAGCTCTTGAGAAACTTTATCGTCCAACTACATGTTTTGTAATATCTTTAAAACAGAAATTAAATAGTGCCACTTGATTCGAGGCATTAACAAATTTTGCTTGTTTGTTCTTTCACTTAAACAGCATTTTATTTTCTCAGCAGTGACCCAATAGATTGTGCCTGACTTTTCCATTTAAAAATTATCCCTAATTCAGATGGCAGTGTTGTTGGGCCGACAGGTTTTGTTAGTGTTCAATTTATTCTTTCCAAAAACAAACTTTTTTTTGATACCGAGAAATCACCTAGACTTTGTTTCCATTAGGTTTTTTTTGGAAATTAGAATTTGTTTATCCCCTTAAATGTTAAATTTCCCTTTGAATGCTTGAAATAGCAACTCATGTCAAGTTAGTTTAACAATTCTAATTTCAGAAACAATGGTGATTTTGAAAAGCCTGATACTCATTGGCCATTGAGTTTGCATCAGATCTCCCTCTCTGAAGCACTTTGGCTCAAAAGATAACAAATAGTAACAAACAGCCTGAATTGTTAAGGCAAGTCTCTAAAAGGCAAAGGCTTTATGCTGTAAAATATATAAAAAGATAAAAACAAAAAACAGCGGATACTGGAAATCCAAAACAAAAACAGAATTACCTGGAAAAACTCAGCAGGTCTGGCAGCATCGGCGGAGAAGAAAAGAGTTGATGTTTCGAGTCCTCATGAGCCTTCAACAGAACTGGGTGAATCCAAGGAGAGGGGTGAAATATAAGCTGGTTTAAGGTTGGGTGGGGGGGGGGGGGCGCTGCGGGTGGGAGTGTTGGGTGGGGGGAGACAAGTGGAGGGGGGTGGTGTGGTTGTAGGGACAAGCTGTACTTTAAATCTTTAATTGGGTTCACTTCGAGCTGGAAACCATCACCACTGTTTAAAATAACACAAACAATCCACTGTGTTCTGACCAAAAGCTCAGTGGGTTAATATGTCCAATTATATCTGTAAATTTAGAAACTTAGCGTAAGAATTTTATGTCAGTGGGATTTTATGGTCCTGACAAAGTCAATGGAGTTTAAAATGGCTCGCCACATTTTATGGCCCCAGCTCCATCTCAATGGAGCTGTAAAATTCTGGCCTAAAGTAATAATGTTCAACGTACTTTTAGTGATCAGAAGGTTCTGTGATGAATTAAAAAGGAAGCAGCTATCAACATAAAAGGGTTATTTTTTATTCATTCTCAGAATGTGGGCATCACTGGCTAGGCCAGCATTTACTACCCATCCCCAATTGCTCTTGCTCAGGGTGCATTTGAGAGTCAACTACATTGCACTTGTCCCCAGACACTCCCCCTCACAGTTGCCTCAGAGGCTGGCCAGCACTTGCACACAGACACACCTACCTCCCTCAGCAGTCGCTACTTCGATGTTTGCTACTTTAATCAGATTGAAAGAAGTAGTCAGTAAAACATGTCATTAATTTGAATTTTTAACAGTTCTTTTTAAACTCATATGTTTAGAAAAGTACAAATTGGATTGCTGCCAAACTTCTTCAAGACTTCAGGCTTATCTTTATATTTGGGAACAAACCGTGTTGCTTTCTTAAATTCAGCACAAAAACTTATAGTATTTTAAATTAATATCAGTTGTTTCTAAACTTTAAAAATTCCCTTTTCCTCTTGAGAACTTTGTCAGGTGCCAAACCTTAAAACTTTAAACTTTGTAAGAAGTTACTAACCTGATATCAGTCCAACTCAGGATTCAATTGTTTCCAAATTCCGATGTACACTGTTGAATATTAAAACTACCCTGTTTTCACGTGTGTGAATTTGTATCCAGGTTAAAAATCCCACGTGTTTATCAACACATGTTTGACTTGTGATTTTTGGCCGTAAGTCTCAACTCAAATTTTATGACTTGAAAATTTGGTTTGCTTAATTACGCTTTCCTTTAATCCAACTCATTAAAATTCTCAAAGTGCTGAGACTCCTTTTGCAAAATTGCAGTTTAGGGACGAAAGCACATCAAAGCTCATGCACACACTTCATCCACACAGATTCTTTATGACACACTTTGCATTTTTCTCCATTCATATGATATGTGTCTTAACATACCAAAACTTAAGAAAAGTGGTCTTGATTGTTCTTTCTTCAAATAAAATGTAATTAAAACTAAAAGGAAAAGTAAATAATAACACTTTCATATTCTCAAAACATACTCCGAATTAACCATCAAGCTGCAGTGAGGAGAAACGGGGATCTTTGGAGGTTTCATCCTACAGGGACAATCCAAAGAGACCAAAGCTCACATACCCTCTGCCCTCTGGTGTAAAAATGCAGCCATTTAAACTACAGTACGCAAGACCAGAGCACAACAGGTTAACCACTTTTACTGCAGAGACCTGTAGATGTTTGACATTGGCTGGAATTTTCCGTCGCCGTTGGCATTGGGCTTCATGGCTAGCATGAGTGGACAATAGGCGAGAAGGCCAAAAAGCTGTTCCACGCTGCCTGCGATCACCTGCTTCACCAATCAATAATGGGCCGGGTTTCCTGCTGCTGCATGTTGGGAACGTCATTTAATATATCTGCATTTCATTATAAGCTGTGCTCGCTGGAATCATCCCCCCACCAGGTCAAATTTACCGTCCTCGGTGGTGACGTGCAGAAGTCAGGAATTACTGTGAGGGCCTTGCTCACATCATGGATATCCGAGGAGCAGGAGATGCTGGTGCCTGACAGCACCGGCGCTCTAGAGGAACACATGCATCGCATGCTGGGTGGATTTTCATTGATATGGCTCTGCCGTGAAGCAGATCAAGGAAGGTAAGAGGTCCCCGTTGATGTCTGGGGTCTGCTTTGAGACATCACGGTCTTCACCATGAGGTGCTACAGATGATCGTCGATGGGGCGGGGGGGGGAGACGAATGTTTAGGTTTGACTAGGAGAGGAAGGTGTACCTGGGGGTGGGTGGGGATGAGATTGGTGGTGGGGGGGAGGGAGTACGGGGCGAAGGAGGAGGGCAAAATTGGGGAGAATGTGGCACCTGAGGAGGTAAGTGTAAAGGTGGAGGAAGCTATAAGGGGAGGAGTTTGGAGACGGGAAGGAATCCAGATGGAGGAAGGAGTCCAGGGAGGACTTGGGAGAAAGAGTGGAAGAGGGAGAAAGGGGGAGGGGTCATATCCAGGTGAATATGCATGGGAGGGATCTGTGGAGTCTTCCTCCTGGGGAGTGAACTGAGGGTAGGGCATAGTAGGAGGCAATGGTTAGTATGAGAGAGGGCAGAGTAGGGTAGGATAGGAGGGTGAGGGTGTGATGGTAGCAGTAGAAGGGTGATTGGTGGGGACACAGAGGCAGACACAGACCCTGGGGGTGGGCAGGAGGTGGTCGGGGAAGTGAATGTCGATGGGGTGGGATTCCCGGGAAGATAGGGAATCACCTGGATATTCTGGAAAGAAAGGGGTTCTGGTTGGTGGGTGACAATGGGGCAAGTGATGCGGGGTGATGGGGGAAGGACATGGGCGACAGGGGGAGGGGAAAGGTTTGGGGAGTTGAAAACAAACCTTACAGAGACCATGCTTCTGAAATCGAAAGTGAGTGGAGCCTTGTGTTGGGCAGGCACAAGTGCTGCATGGGTGGGTGGAGCTGTAAGTTATCTCAGATGGACAACTGAAAGAGAACCCCAGCCAACAGCTTTGAATATGCTCGGGACATTGAGATGAGTGTGATAGATGAAGACTCCGCATGTGTGGGAGAGAGCTTAAACGACTCTCCAAAAGGCCCTGCCACACTCACCCTTCTCCCTCCAGAATCCTTCGTGGGTTGCTACATACAGCTAAACTGCTAGCTGGGGTGGGTGCAGGGGGAGGACTCGTGAAACCTGTAAATGAAGCTGAAAGACACCATTACACATTACTCAGTGAAAGTGAATATATTTTCAGTTTATAGAGTGACAAAATCTGTTCACCTGTGCAACCACTTGTAATCAGAATTTCTTAACTTTCCTGGACCTAATACTTCTTATAGTTCCTGCTCTGACATCTGCAGCAGGGGTGGAGACAGTCTGTGCAATGGTTGGCCCTGTTGCCTCTGATGACTCCAGCATGGGTTCTCTGGAGAGCCGAGGCCTTGAGGGCCCTAGCGTGCTTTGGCTGTCCTCCTGTGGGCCAGCTGCTCCCTCTGCGGTGATGAGGGGGGGACAGGGAGGCAAAGACTCAGAGGAAAAGGACAGCACCTGACATTCCTGTGTGGATGAGCCAGGGGTGTCCAGCTGCTCCTCCTCCTCCCTTCGGGTGCCCAACCTGACTCTTTGAGGGGAAGAAGCGTCTGGAGGGTCATCGAGGTGACCTGTTTCCGTCTGATATTGCCACTGCAGGAACTCACCTGTGACTACTGTGATGGAGTGCAGGTCTGCACACATCTCCATGTTCTGCTGGACCTGGGTCACCATGGTTTCTGCCATCCTTCCCATGGAGACCTCCATACGTGCACATGTGGGCATCACTTCATCAGAGCACAGGCAGATGCCCTCTTCCAATTCATGTGCCACTCTGTTGAGGGTTTCCAGCAGCATGGGTGATGTTCCCACGCCTTCTGCTGACTCTCCATGATAAGTTGGAAGGCTGGATCCAGACGTTCATCATCTGACTTGGACCTCACAGATGCCTCTTAACAGCAGTCCTCCAAGCACCAGGGAGCTCTGCTGAACCTGCATCCTGCTGAGGACACATGTCCATGTAGTGACCACCAGATTGTGAACCCGAGCCTGCTCTAGATCTAGGTCCCACCGAGGTGTGTGTCTCTGCGCCGGTGGAGGGTGTGGGTAAGTGCTGAGATGGGTCTTCCAGGCTGCTTATTTCCAGCTCTTCAATGGAGGAGGTGTCCCCTTGGCTGAAGGTGAGGACCTGGAGGGAGCCGAGGAACTGGCTGGCTGAGGGTGTCGGTTGCTTGGCAGAGATCCCTGTGATCCAAAGTGGAGATAATTAGTGCATGGCAGTAGAGTCAAAAGCAGGAGAGAGAGAGCACTCAAGGTTGCATTGAAAGAGAGATGATGTGCTGCAGGTTCCTCATGTGGGTGACTGCTGCTGACCTCACTGTCACCGCAGGCGCAGTCCACATTCTCACCAGTCAGCATACTCCTCAAAGCGAGTGAGGGGCCCAATGTGGGCCACTCCACCCCCAGTCTGGGACCTCTCCCTGCTGTTGTGAGCCAGCTTCTCCTGCATGCAAATAGATGGAGAGAGTGTGAGCTGGACACATGGTGCTGGAGAAACATAGAAAAATAGAAGCAGGAGTAGGTCAATCGGCCATTTGAACTTGCTCCACCATTCAATATGATCATGGCTGATTCTTTATCTCAACACCATGCTCCTGCTCTCTCCCCATGCCCCTCCATGCCTTCAAAATCTAGAAATCTATTTCCTTCTTAAATATATTCAGTGAATTGGTGTCCACAGCCCTCTGTCTTAGAGAATTCTCCAGGCTCACCACCCTCTGAGTGAAGAAGTTTCTCTTCAGCTCAGTCTTAAATGACCTACCCTGTATCCTGAGATTGTGATCCCTTACTCTAGACCCCCACCACCCCACCCCACCCCAACCCAGCCAGAGGAATCAGCACCTCTACACCCAGTCTGTCCAGGCCTGTCAGAACTTTATATGTTTCAATGAGATCCCCTCTCATTCTTCTAAGCTTCAATGAATATAGGCCTAGTTGGCCTATCTCTCCCATGACAATCCTGCCATCCCAGGAGTCGGTCTGGTGAACCGTTGCTGCACTCCCTCTGTGGAAATTGCATTATTTCTTAGGTAACAAGACTAAAACTACATACAATATTCCAGGTGTGGTCTCACCAAGGCCCTGTATCGCTGCAGTAAGACATCCTTGCTCCTGTCCTCAAGTCTTCTTGCAACCAAGGCCAACATAACATTTGCCTTCATAACTGCTTGCTGCACCTACTTGCTTTTTAAAAAAATTCATCCACGGGTGTGGGCTTCACTGGCTGGGCCAGTATTTATTGCCTATGCCTAGCTGCCATTGAGAAGATGGTGGTGAGCTGCCTTCTTGAACCGCTTCAGTCCAAGTGGTGTAGGTACACCTACAGTGCTGTTAGGGAGGGAGTTCCAGGATTTTGAGCCAGTAATAGTGAAGGAATGACAATATTTTTCCAACTCAGGATGGTGAGTGACTTGGAGTGGAACTTCCAGGTGGTGGTTTTTTCATTTATCTGCTGCCCTTGTCCTTCTAGATGGTAGTGGTCATTGGTTTGGAAGGTGCTGTCTAAAGTGCCTTGGTGAATTCCTGCAGTGCATCTTGTAGACGGTACACTCTGTTGCAACTATGCATCGGTGGTGGAGGGAGTGATTGTTTGTGGATGTGGTGCCAATCAAGTGGGCTGCTTTGTCCTGAATGGTGTCAAGCTTTTTGAGTGTTGTGGGAGCTGCACTCATCCAGGCAAGTGGGAAGTATTCCATCAGACTCCTGACTCGTGCCTTGTAGATGGTGGACAGGCTTTGGGGAGTCAGAAGGTGGGTTACTCATCACATGATTCGTAACCTCTGACCTGCTCTTGTAGCTAAAGTATTTATACGGCTAGTCCAGTTCAGATTCTAGTCAAATGGTAACACCAGGATGTTGATAGTGGGGGATTCAGTGATGGTAATGCCATTGAACGTCCAGGTGAGATGGTTAGACTCTCTCTTGTTGGTGATGGTCATTGCCTGACAATTGTGTGGCACGATTATAACTTGCCACTTGCCAGCCCAAGCCTGAATATTGTGCAGGTCTTGCTGTATTTGGACATGGACTGCTTCAGTATTTGAGGAGCCGTGAATGGTGCTGAACATCGTGCAATCATCAGCGAACATCCTCACTTCTGACCTTATGGTGGAAGGATGGTCATTGATGAAGCAGCTGAAGCTGGTTGGGCCAAGGACACTACCCTGAGGAACTCCTGTGGTGATGTCCTGGAGCTGAGATGACTGACCTCCAACAACCACAACCATCTTCCTTTGTGCTAGGTATGACTCCAACCAATGGAGATCCCCCCTGATTCCCATTAACTCCAGTTTTGCTGGGGCTCCTTGATGGCACACTCAGTCAAAGCGGTCTTGATGTTGAGGGCAGTCAATTCACCTCACCTCGGGGGTTCAGCTCTTATGTCCACGTTTGAACCAAGGCTGTAATGAGGTCAGCAGCTAAGTGGCATTGGCAGAACCCAAACTGTGTGTCAGTGAGAAGGTTACTGCTAAGCTATGGCTGCTTGATAACACTGTTGATGACGTCTTCCATTACTTTACTAATGATTGACAGTAGACTGATTGGGTGGCAATTGGCCAGCTTGGATTTGTCCTGCTTTTTGTGTACAGGACATACCTGGAAAATTTTCCACATAGCCAGGTAGATGCCAGTGTTGTAGCTGTACTGGAACAGCTTGTCAAGGGGCATGGCAAATTCTGGAGCAGAAGTCTTCAGTACTATTGCCAGAATATTGTCAGGCCCCATAGTCTTTGCAGTATCCAGTGCCTTCAGCAATTTCTTGATATCACGTGGAGTGAATCGAATTGGCTGAAGAATGGCATCTGTGATGCTGGGTATCTCCAGAGGAGGCTGACATGGATCATCCACTCGGCACTTCTGGCTGAAGATTGTAGCAAATGCTTCAGCCTTATCTTTTGCATTGATGTGCTGGTCTCACTCATCATTGAGGATGGGAATATTTCTGGAGCCTCCTCCTCCAGTGGGTTGTTTAATTGCTCATCATCATTCATGACTGGATGTGGCAGGACTGCAGAGCTTAGATCTGACCTGTTTGATTGTGGAATTAATTAGCTCTATCTATTGCTTGCTGCTTATGCTGTTTGGCACGCAAGTAGTCCTGTGTTATAGCTTCACCAGGTTAACACCCCATTTTTAGGTATGCCTGGTGCTGCTCCTGGCATGCCTTCCGGCACTCTTCATTGAACCAGGGTTGATGCCCTGGCTTAATGGCAATGGTCGAGCAGGGGATATGCTGGGCCATGAGTTTACAGATTGTGTTCAAGTACAATTCTGCTGCTGCTGTTGGCCCACAGAGCCTCATGGATGCCCAGTCTTGAGTTGCTAGATCTGTTCAAAATCTATCCCATTTAGCACAGCGGTAGGGTCACACAACACGATGAAGAATATCCTCAAGGTGAAGGTGGGACTTCGTCTCCACAATGACTGTGCGGTGGTCACTCCTACCGATACTGTCATGGACAGATGCATCTGTGGCACGCAGATCAGTGAGGATGAGTTCAAGCATGTTTTTCCCTCTTGTTTTTCCCATCACCACCTGCCGCAGTCTCAGTCTAGCAGCTATGTCTTTTAGGACTCGGTCTGCTCGGTCAGTAGTGGTGCTACCGAGCCACTCTTGGTGATGGACAATGAAGTCCCATACCCAGAGTACATTCTGCACCCTTGTCACTCTCAGTGCTTCCTCCAAGTTATGTTCAACATGGAAGAGCACTGATTCATCAGCTGAGGGAGGACAGTACGTGGTAAGCAGTAGGAGGTTTACTTGCCCATGTTTGACCTGATGCCATGAGACTTCATGGGGTCCAGAGTTGATGTTGAGGACTCCTATGGCAACTCCCTCCCGACTGTATCCCACTTTATCGCCTCCTCTGCTGGTCTGTCCTGCCGGTGGGACAGGGCATACTCAGGGATGGTGATGGTGGTATCTGGGACATTATCTGTAAGGTATGATTCTGTGAGGATGACTATGTCAGGCTGTTGCTTGACTAGTCTGTGAGACAGCTCTCCCAATTTTGGCATTAGCCCCCAGATGTTAGTAAGGAGGACTTTGCAGGGTCGACAGGGCTGAGTTTGCTGTTGTCATTTCCAGTGTCTTGGTCGACACTGGGTGGTTCGTCCGGTTTTATTCCTTTTTTGAGACTTTGTAGCGGTTTGATACAACTGAGTGGCTTGCTAGGCCATATCAGAGGGCATTTAAGGGTCAATCACATTGCTGTGGGTCCGGAGTCACAAAGGCCAGACTAAGTAAGGATGGCAGATTTCCTTCCCCAAAGGACATTAACGAACCAGATGGGTTTTTACAACAATCGACAATGGTTTCATGGTCATCATTAGACTTTTAATTCCAGACTTTTAAAAATTGAATTCAAATTCCACTAACTGCCACAATCGCGTTCCCAGAGCATTACTCTGGGTTTCTATATTACTAGTGCAGCGGCAGTACCACTACTCCATCGTCTCCCCAACTTGCTTTCAGTGATTGGTGTTCAAGGACACTCAGGACCCTTTGTAAATCAAGATTTCCCAATCTATCACAACTTAAATAATACTCTACCATAGTTGGGGCCCAAGCACTGACCCCTGCGGTACCCCACTGATCACTGCTTACCATTTTGAAAAAGACCCATTTATTCCTACCCTCTGTTTCCTGCCTGCTAACCAATTCTCAAACCATGCCAACATATAACCCCCAATCCCATATGCATTAACTTTGCACACTTAACCTCTTATATGGGACTTTATCAAAAGCTTTCTGAAAATCCAAACATACCATGTCTACTATTTCTCCCTTATCTATTCTGCTAGTTATGTCCTCAAAAAACTCCAGTGGGTTTGTCAAACATGATTTTCCTTTCATAAATCCATGCTGACTTTGTCTAATCCCACTTATATTTTTTAAGTGTCCTGTTACCACATCCTTTATAATAGACTCTAGCATTTTTCCTACCGGTGATGTTGGGCCAACCAGTCTGTAATTCCCTGTTTTTACTCTCCGTCCTTTTTGAAATAGTGGGATTACATTTGCCACCCTCCAATCTGCCAGGACTGTTCCAGAATCTACAGAATTTTGGAAGATGACAACCAACGCATCCACTATTTTCATGGCCACCTCCTTTAGTAGAATTCTTTGAAGAGGTAACAGGCAGGGTAGATAAAAGGGAACCAGTAGATATAATATATTTGGATTTCCAAAAGGCATTCGATAAAGTACTGCACATAAGGTTACTTAATAAGTTAAGAGCCCATAGTGTTGAGGGTAGTTATTATCATGGGTAGAGGATTGGCTAACTAATAGAAGACTAAGAGTTGGGATAAGGGAGGCATCTTTAGGATGGCAGCCTATAACCAGTGGAGTGCTAGAAGGATCAGTGCTGGGGCCTCAAGTGTTTACAATGTATATTAATGACTTAGATGAGGGAGGTGAATGTACTATTGCAGTTTGTGGATGACACAAAAATAGGTGGGAAGGCAAGTGGTGAGGATGATACAAACAGTCTACAGAGGGATATAGGTTAAATGAGTGGGCAAAAACTTGGTAGGTGGAATATAATGTGGGAAAAATATGCACTTTGGCAGGAAGAATAGAGGAGCTGAATATTATTTAAATGGAGAAAGACTGCAGAAAACTGCACAGAGGGATTTGGGAGTCCATGTGCATGAATCCCAAAAAGCTAACGTACATATTCAACAGGTACTAGGGATGGCAAATGGAACGTTGGCCTTTATTTCAAAGGGAGTGGAGTATAAAAATAGGGAAATCATGCTAAAACTATACAAGGCACTAGTTAGGTCACACCTAGAATATTGTGAACAATTTGGTCCCCTTATCTAAGGAAAGATATACTGGCATTGGAGGCAGTCTAGAGAAGATTGATCCCAGGTATGGAAGGATTTTTATATGAGGAGAGGTTGAGTGGGTTGGGCCTGTACTCATTGGAGTTTAGAAGAATGAGAGGCGACCTTATTGAGACATGTAAGATTCTTAGAGGGCTTAACAGGATAGATGCTGAGAGATTGTTTCCCCTTGTGGAAGAGTCTAGGACCAGAGGGCATAATCTCAGTGTAAGGGGGCGCCCATTTAAAAAGAGATGAGGAGGAATTACTTCTCTCAGAAGGTAGTTAATCTGTGGAATTCTTAACCGCAGAGGGCTGTAGAGGCTGGGTCATTAAGTGTATTCAAGGCTGGGCAGAGATGGATAGAATCGTTAAGGGAATCAAAGGTTATGGGGAAAAGACGGGAAAGTGGAACTGAAGATTATCAGGGCAGTCATGATGTCATTGAATGGCGGAGCTGGGCTGAATGGCCTATTTCTGCTCCTACGTCTTATGGTCTTATGGTCTTAGCATCCTGGGATGTAGATTATCAGGCCCTGGAGATTTATTGACTTTCAGTCCCATTAATTTCTCCAGCACTGTTTTTTAAGTAATACTAATTTCCTTCAATTCCTCCTTCTCACTGGACCCTTGGTTCCCTAGCATTTCTGGAAAGTTATTTGTGTCTTCCTCTGTGAAGACAGAACTGAAATAGCTGTTTAATTGTTCTGCCATTTTCTTATTCTCTATGATAAAGTCTCCCATTTCTTACATACTTATGGAAGCTTTTACAGTCCTCTTTTATGTTCCTTGCAAGTTTACTCTCATACTCTATTTTTCCCCTCTTAATCAATCTCTAGGTCCTCATTTGCTGAATCCAAAACTGCTTCCAATCCTTAGGCTTGCTCCTTTTACTAGCCACTTTATATGACTCCTCTTTGGATCTAACACTGTCCTTAGTTTCTTTTGTTAGCCATGGTTGGCCCACTTTTCCTGTTGTGTTTTTGCACCAGAATGGAATATATAACTGCTGCAGTGCATGCATTCGTTCCTTAAATATTAGCCATTGCCTATCCACCGTCATGCCTTTTAATGAAGTTCCCCAATCTGCTTTAGCCAACTCAAGCCTCATACCTTCGTAGTTTCCTTTGTTTAGATTTAGTATCTAGTTTCGATTGGATTACTTCACTTTCCAAACTAAGGAAGAATTCTATCATATTTTGATCACTGTTCCCTAAAGAACCCCACACAACAAGATTATTAAGTAACCTCTTCTCATTGCATAATACCAAATCTAGGATAGCCTCTTCCCTAGTTGGTTCCTTGATGTACTGTCTAAAAAACCATCTTGTACACATTCCAGGAATTCATCTCCCACAGTATTACTGCTATTTTGGTTTGCCCAGTTTATATGTAGGTTAAAGTCACCTATGATTACTGTAGCACCCTTGTTACATGCATCTCTATTTTCCTGTTTAATACCATCCCCTACCTTGTCACTACTGTCTGGAGGCCTATAGACATCTCCCACTAATGTTTTCCACCCTTGTTGCTTTTTAATTCCACCCAGACTAATTCTACATCTAGATTTTCTGAGCCAGTATCCTCTCTCACTATTGCACTGATTTCATCCTTAACTAACAATGCCACCCCACCCCCTTTTCCTTTTTGCCTGTCCTTCCTAAATATCGAGCATCCTTGGATATTCAGTTCCCAGCCTTGGTCATCCTGCAGCCATGTTCCACAATTGCAATCATATCATACCCCTTTACATCTATTTTGCTGTTAATTCATCTATCTTATTGTGAATGCTCTGTGCATTCAGATACAATGCTTTTAGGCATGTCTTTTTACACATTTATTTGTACTGCAGCCCTATTTGCTGCCAGCCCTTGTTTCCTCTGCTGTCTACTTTTGCTTTTTACTTTTCTGTCTTTCATTTCTATCTTTGTTTCCCTCTCTTGTGTATCCCCTCTCAGGTTTTCATTCCCCATCACTCTAGTTTAAACCATCCCCTACAGTACGAGTGAATACCCCTGTGAGGATATTGGTCCCGGTCCTGCTGGGGTGCAGCCTGTCCATCTTGTACAGGTCCCATCTTCCCCAGAATTGGTCCCAATGCCTTAGGAATCTAAATCCCTCCCTCCTACACCATCTCTCCAGCCACACATTCATTTGTTCTATTCTCCTATTCCTGATCTCACTAGCATGTGGCACTGGGAGTAATCCTGAGATTACTACCTTTGAGGTCCTGCTTTTTAATTTATTTCCTAGCTCCCTACATTCTGCTTGCAGGATCTCATCCCTCTTTTTACCTATGTCGTTGGTACCAATACGAACCATGCCTCCAGCTGTTTACCCTCCCCCGGCAGCCACTCAGTCACATCCTTGACCCTAGCACCAGGGAGGACACATACCCCATCCTGCTGTCACGCCTGTGGCTGCAGAAACACGGACCTGTTCCCCTTACAATAGAATCCCCCATCACTATTGCTCTCCCACTCTTTTTTCCTCCCCCATGGACTTGGCTCTCGCTGCATTCCCCTGAGAAACCACCTCCTCCAGCAGTATCCAAAATGGGAAATCTGTTAGAGAGGGTGTTGGACCTGCTTAGTGCCTTTACTCTGTCTGGCCATCATCCATTCCCTTTCTGCCTCTTTACTCTTTTCCTGCAGTGTGACCACCTCACTGTATGTGCTATCCATGAAGATCTCAGCCCTGCGAATGCTCCACAGTGACTCCAGCCACTGCTCCAGATCCAAAATACTGATTTCAAGTAGTTGTAGCTGGAGACACTTCCTGCACACATGGTCACCCAGGACACTGGAAGTGCCCCTGATTTCCCACATTGCACAAGCGGAGCATTCCACATGACTGAGCTGCCCTGCCATGACTTACCCTTAAATTACTCGTTGACCTTTACTTCCTCTAATTTAGAGAATATTAAGGACTGTAGAAATGCTCACCAAGTCCTACTTACCAAGGCTGTTGCTCTTCTTTCAAACTCTAACTGAAACATTCAAATGCAGCCCAAAGCAGCACTCCAGTGCATTCAAAAGCAGCATTGTACATGGCTTGCTTTTATGCTTTGTGGAATGTTTGTGTGGTGAACGGAGCCATAGACAGGACAAGACGTGGGCTCCAGAGGATATGAGCAGGATGGAGATATGAGGGTGTGTGTGAGAGTTAGTGGTGTTGTCCCTTGAGGTGTGAGATCACTGTGGATATGGGATGGGTTTGTGAGTGCATGATTTAAGAGTGATGCGAAGAGTGACTTACCCTGGCAGAACGGACAAGATCATTCATCCTCTTCCTCCACTGGGGTGGCTGTCCTCTTTTACAGGGCATTGGCGCTGACCACCGCTACCATCGCCTCCCATACTGAATTGGTGACCTTGCTTGCTGGTCTTCACACAAGCAGGGAAGGGGACTTTGCGGCAGGCCTCCATTACACCCATTAGGCGATCAAGGGAGGCGGCACTAATTTTGGGGGCAGCATGTTTCCTCACTTTTGCAGCCATCGGTTCCCAGCAGCTTCCTAACCTTTGCAAAGTGCTAGCTCTATGCAGGGGCGAACTTTAAATCTGGTGCCTGGTTTACTGAAGGGCTGAGGGTGGACAGATCAGAGGCCGCCCCGCTAGTGACCCAACATGTTTCCCGGGAATGAATTGTTAATGAGGCCAGGAATGGGGCAATATGGCGTGAAAAGCCGCCATTGCCGCTGATGGGTAATATGTCTTTTTCCTGCCCGCTACTGCACTTAGTGCAAGGCTGGGGTGATTCTGCTCATTGACATGCAATGTAAATTTTTACAGGACACTTCGTGAAATACACAAACAACAACTTATGCACAAGTTTTTATTTTTGTTGGTTTGAGGTCCCAACCATCCTTTATCATATTATTCTTTACTTTCAGGTTACATTCTGTAGCACGACTGGCTCTTGCCTATCTAGTGCTTGCAACATTAGCACAAGGCTCTTCACCTTGTTCCATCCCAAACCTAAGATAAAAGCAAAATACTCCGGATGCTGGAAATCTGAAACAATAACAGGAAATGCTGGAAAAACTCAGCAGGCCTAGCAGCATCGGTGGGGAGAGAAACAGAGTTAACGTTTTTGAGTCCGATATGGACTGGAAATGTTAACTCAGCTTCTCTCTCCACCGATGCTGCTAGACCAGCTGAGTTTTTCCAGTATTTTCTGCTTTTGTTCTGGTCTCAACCCTGTTGGGGTGACTGACAGTCACGAGTCTGTTCACCTCAAAGGAGCACCTGCTGAGTCCCCTCCCCCAGCCTGTATGTCAGCTGTCGGTGATTCTCGTCACGAGGCTCTTGACCTCAGAGGGGCACCCGCTAAGCCTCCTCCCACCACCCCCCCACGGTTGCCTGCCAGCTTTCAGCGATCTTTACACAATGTTGTCTCACTTTATTATCTTTTACCTTCCCTTTCCCTTACTATCAACCACTCCAACTCAAATGTTCGGGATCCCTGGGGTTCTGAGGAGGCCCCAGTGGTCAGTCAGACCTAACTAAACATGGGTGGTATAAAATAAACAATACTCACCCTGGTGTCTGCTGTCCACAGGGTCTTTCCTTTAATCAGAGCTGTCAGTGGATCTGTTCTTGATGCCAAGTTTTATGCACAACACAGTTTCAGCTGGCCAGCCTGTTTTGTCTGCAAGTTTAGTGGGAAAGCACAGGACGTAAGGAAAATAAATGCAACTCGAAAACAGCTCGGGCTTATCCGCTACAGTGACTGCATTTCTAGCAAAACACATCTAGGAAAACAATAGCAACTCTTGCCTCAGGGAGATTCCTGCGCTCGTAAGAGTGCAGGCCCCAACTCTCCCTCCTCTCCCCGCCTGCACAGGTAGTGCTGAGCGCTACTGACCGCGCATTACGATGGGCGGGTCAATTAAGGCCTGTCCGTGTAAAATGACAGCATGCAGCCAATCGTGGGCGACGACTGGCTCTGTGCCCACCCTGCCCGCTCCTGCCCAGCCCACCTGCCATAGGAAAAATTCTCCCCATGATAACCAAAGAAAACGTTCACAATTTGCAGTCTTTTTCAAAGATTAGGAAACCTATACTACCAGAGAGAGAAGAGAAAGAGCGACTGATGACAGACCCCAACCTTTTGAGCTGTCACCCACTATATAAGGAGCAGGTTCTTCAAATCTTTAGAAATATTGGATCCAGGAGATTGGCAAATAGTGGGGCAGGAGCCCATTGTAGGTTTGTGAGGATCTTTGAATTGTCATCTCTCCCACTTTATCATACCCAGCCTGTGTCAAGAAACAATATAATTAAACCTTCATGTCACCTACTAAAAGTAAAACGTGAACTCTGCTCTTCAACTAACCACTGTAGCTTCTCTTTTCTTTCCTCTAGCTGTGCCTGAGGTAGCTGAATCAAGTTTTGTCAATGTTTCACAGTGTATACCACTGTTCAGTCTCCTTCACAACTACGGCCCAGAGACCTCTACCTGGAGACAAGTAGAGGCTGAAGTAAAGCAGCATTGTTCAATTCATTACCCTCAAACCAGATGTGCTGAATTGGTCATTAGGCCTAGGAGATTTGTTGGCATTTAGTCCCATTAACTTCTCCATGCATTTTTTTAATCAATATTTAATTACCTTAACTTCCTCATTCTCATTAGACCATTGGTTCTCCATTATTTCTGGTATTATTTATTTGTCTTGCTCAGCAAATAGAGACACAAAACATATGTTTCACAGCTTTGACATTTCCTTATTGCCCATCAAAATTTGACCTATTTCAATTTTGCTACTTTATTCACGTGGCCATGATTTACATCTGATTTCCTTCACAACAGTAAAAACTGGTGGGTAAGCCAACTCTAATCCTCAAATGTCTATCCAAATTTTGTTCCCAACCACCAGAGGCAGGCAATTCCACCAATCGCTGGAACTTAGGGTGGAATGGGTTGGACTCTGAAGGGGGTGGAGACTGACACAGTGGACCACTTTCTTTTGACACTCGCACAATTAATGGGACAAAGTTGGGTGGAGTTCAGCAGAAAATTTAGGCTTTTGTCTTTTAAAGCTGTACTGTTTCTCCTTGTTGTGTTTGAGGGCATTGCTGTCGAACCTGTTGCTGTGATGGCCTCTTTTATGATAAGAGTTGAACAGATCTCCTTGTCTTTGAGAACCTTCTATTGCCAAGATGTCTGAATGTTATATATTTCAATTTTTTTTCAGCCTCATTTAGCAAGCTTTTTGTATCTGAGGCCACTTTCTGTAGAAAGAGGCAGCTTTTGCGCCAAGTTTTTCAAGAAGTGCAGTTAATCATGTCTCCACAGGAGTTCTTTCATTGTTCACTGATAGCTATTTAGTATCCGTTTACAGGAACTTCCTCATAGTCCCTGCTGAAATTACAGAGCTTCTTATATTGGAGGTGGTTCTCATAAAAGCAGTTTCCTTGTTGCCAAATCTGCTATATTCATATTGGGGTGGGGGGTGGAGGGGCGGGCAGACTGATGATGGGGAAATGAATCATTGCTTGGAGGCATGAGCAGTTATTTCACTTGTGACCAGAACCAAGACAGTGATCCAACATAAGCACAGTCGAGGCATCTGGCAAAATTCCCTCCAAAGAGAAGTTTCACTGCTGACTAGAAAACTGGTACAGTTTTTATTCATTCACAGGCATCTCTACTAAAGTGGCCTTGCTGTAAGTAAAGTAATGGGATACACAAGGTCTATTCTAAACTGGAATTTAATTGCGAGTGGGATTACAGGGAGACCTGGTACATACATAATGTAGTGACAAGGGAAAATGATATTCTTGTAACTCTAACAGGGTTTAAATCAACCAGATTTACACGGGTTGGCAGTCATTTTGTTCCCTAAAATCCAATGTACTCTGCATTGCATCTCAGTCCTCTGGTTTCACTTGGCAAACTGAAAATAAACTGACAAGCAAGTGTACAGGGTAGAATTTTGACCTGAACGAATTCAATATATTAAACACATTCAATATATGTTTGATAAGCCAGGTTTTTTTATTTAAACTAGCAGATAGGAAATTCAGATGACTCAGTCGGAATTGAGACAGAGTGGGACTTCCACCTACCTTGAGGTCACGGCACAGATGTCATTGTTCATTATGGGGCTGGTTCATTTACATACATGAAGGCATACACACTGCGTAAGTACAATCTGCAGCACTTCAGATACACTGGAGGAAAATTGTTGAGTGGTGGATATGAGGCCCCAAGTTGGCAAATGTTTAACTGGCAAGGTTTGAGGGCTGGGACGAGCTGAAAAATGCCTTGGAGGAGCTGAGAATACCTGGAACTGACCAGAGTGTATTGCAGTATGTGACCAGAGTTGATTTGTAAATTGTGGTCACATGTAACATGCTTTACAATTTTGCAATCATGAAAGGACTGATGTTAGATATCCCAAAGGATGTCTAAAAGCTTGATGATTGCACTGTTGCTGTAAACCTATGAACAATAGGAAGCAGGTATGGTGGCAACAGTGTCTGGACGCTTGACAGACAGACTCACAGATGAATACAGCATTATTATTTGGAATTCTCAGCCCCTTAAAGATCTTCTTCCTCGCATCAAATGCCTCAGAGCTCTATGTAATATCCTTGGTTATCATGATTGATCTCATTTCCTAAAACCGAGTCATAATGTTACCTGTTCACCATTAGTACACAAGAGAACCTAACACCAAAAATCCTTACATGAAATATTCTAGTACTGTATTACAACCATTTACCAAAACTTCATTTAGTTTTGTCACCATGCACACCACTTCTAATCACTCCAGTTATCTGTGCCCTTTTCTAACATTTGTGTATGCCAGCTTTGGATTTGGAATCTGAGATGTAGATCACTGTTACTTAATTATATGAGCTTCTTGGGATGGGAGTTGTCCTCCTTTCAGGGTCCCAAGTCCTTGGAAAGGGATAGGACAGGTTGATTTCTGTACTCCTTGGCAGACTAATTCTACAGCACAAAAGGCATTTGCAGAGAGCTCATCTTGTGTTCCTTTCTGCTGCTACTGTGAGGGGGACACAACCTCTAATAGTCACACACTAGTTCCTCTGAAACAGGAGAAGAAACCTTTGGAATTGGGAGGATCCTTTGTCCCTGGAAGAAAGTTAACCAAATGTCTTGTCGGTCTTTTGAGATGTTGCCCTGTATACTTTGCATTCCAGTTGAAAAATCACCTCTCCAGATAGTCCCCCAAATGCTGGCAGTATTTGAGTAATGTGTTGCAATCTCTGCTGAAGTGGATGGAGGTTTGCAGATGTTCCTGCAGCTGCCATTTTCTCCAGACCGCTGTGCAGTCAGTTGAACCCCTCTTGGCTTTTGCTGTTGACAGGGCAGGGCACCACTATCCCAGCTATCTGCTGTACACCTTGAAAAAGGCCATATGGAAAATATATTTGTATAATGTTCCCCTAAATTGGGAGACTTTCTGAGGTGATAATCCTGTTACTATCCAGCAAGGGGTTGGAAAGTCTTTCACCTTTGTTCAATGACATCAGATTCCACTTCAACCTTTGCATTCTCTAGCATCCCTTGTTCTGTGTTTCGTTCTGCGTTAGTTCCTCTCTTAATTTATTTGTATTTCCTCAAGGGAATGTATCTGGGTTGCTGCATGCAAAGGAGATGAGGTGGGTAAATGGCTGTCCATGTTTCCGATGGCAAAGGGCGAGGCATTGTTTTTCATCAACATTCTCTGTTGTCTTCTGGTTTGTAAGCACTGAAAGGGGAAGCTGTACTGTTAAACCTTGAAGTGTGCTTGAGCAACATTCTATCTTCATCAGCTATTTTGTGGATTTCTTATAAGGAATACAAAAGCTGGTAAAGCATTTGAGGAAGATATCATAACATTAAAAAAAAGACATGGTGTGTGTGCTCATGAACCAACTGAAGACCCAGAGGCTTGCACAGCTCCTGATGGCCCAGAGATTCACACATCTCCAGCTCCAAGTACCATCCCAGAATGGAAACCAATTATATTCATTACTTCCTCATTATGTGACATTAAATGCCAGTTGTGGGCATGTCCTCCTCTAAAAGCACGGTATTCTCTGCCATTATTTGCTTTCTTCTCCTGCAGCATAAACGCATGTTTTAATTGGCTACAGGAGACTCCAGATCTATGATCATACGATGATATGAACAAGAAGCAGAAATAGGCCTTTCAGCCCCTTGAGCCTGCTCTGCCATTTAATAAGATCATGGCTGATCTGATAGTAACCTGAAATCTGCACGTCACCTACCCCTGATAACCTATAGCCTATATATAACCTTTTGTAGCCTTTATAAGCTTGCTTACCAAGAATATATCCACCTCTGCTTTAAAAATATTCAAAGACTCTGCTTTAGCCACCTTTTCAGGAAGGGTGTTCCAAAGACTCACGACACTTAGTGAAAAAAATGTCACCTCATCTCGGTTTTAAATGGGCGACCCCTTATTTTTAAACAGTGACCCCTAGCTCTAGAATTTTCTACAAGAGAAGACACATTCTCCACATCTACCATGTCAAGGCCACTCAGGATTTTATATCACAGAATCACACAGTGCAGAAGAGGCCCTTCAGCCCATCGAGTCTGCACCGACACGTGAGAAACACCCGACCTACCTACCTAATCCCATTTACCAGCACTTGGCCCATAGCCTTGAATGTTATGATGTGCCAAGTGCTCATCCAGGTACTTTTTAAAGGATGTGAGGCATATTTTTCAATCAAATCATCTCTTACTCTTCTAAACTCCAGTGGATACAAGCCTAGCCCGTCCAACCTTTCCTCATAAGACAACCCATCCATTCCAGGTATTAATCTGGTAAACCTTCTCTGAACTGCTTCCAAAACATTTACATCCTTCCTTAAATAAGGAGACCAATACTGTACACAGTACTCCAGATGTGGCCTCACTAGTGCCCTGTGCAACTGAGGCATAATCTCCCTATCTTTGTATTCAATTCCCTTTACAATAAATGATAACATTCTAGTAACTTTCCTAATTACTTGCTGTACTTGCATTATGGCCTTTTGTGATTCATGCATTAAGCCACCCAGATCCCTCTGCATGTCAGAGCTCTGCAATCTCTCACCATTTAGATAATATGCTTCTCTTTTATTCTTCCTGCCAAAATAGACAATTTGACATTTTCCCACCCTATGCTCCATTTGCCAGATCTTTGCCCACTCACTTAAGCTATCTATATCTATTTGTAGCCTCCTTATGCCCTTTTCACAACTTACTTTCCTACCTATCTTTGTGTCATCAGCAAATTTGGCAACCATCCCTTCGATCCCTTCATCAAAGTCATTCATATAAATTCTAAAAAGTTGAGATCCCAGCACTGATCCCTGCGGCACACGACTTGTTACACCTTGCCAACCTGAAAAAGATCAATTTATGCCCACTCTCTGCTTCCTGTTAGCCAGCCAATCTTCTATTCGTGCCAATATGTTATCCCCTATACCATGAGCTTTTATGTTCCACAAAGGAATTTCTAGGCCAACATGTCAATAACAAAGACTTCAGGAACTTTGTTGAGCATTTTCACTGCGTGCATTTGTGGTATTTACCTTTCATTGTTTGATTGCTTTTCATGAATATTCATAGTTTTTCAGTGAAGACATTTATAAATCAATGTTGTATAATTTTTAAAGTATTTGATTGGTGCACTTTTCTTCACTGGAACATTTGAGTTGCCATATCCAGTAAGGGTCATTTAATAATTTCTGACTTATAGTTTGCTTTGTCAACGGGATAGTTCAATGAACCATGATTTTTTAGATTTTGGCTATTATCCTGCTAGATACAAGACTTTATATAGATTGAGAAAACGGCATTTATTTATTACACTAATAAAATAGCTTATAGGCCCCCCTATCAGTAGTTATACCACTGGACAGAGCATTAAGCGAGAAATAATTGGAGCTCATACTGAAGGCAATGTAATAATCATGGGGAACTTTATATAGACGGAACAAATCAAATTGGCAAAGATGGACTGGAAGGTGAGTTTGTGACAGTTTCATGCTTTTGTGACAGTTCCCTACTTTTCTAGAGCAATATGTTGTGAAACCACCTCGGGGTAAAAATATTTTAGATCTAGTATTGTGGAATGAAGCAGGGTTAATGAGTAATCTTGTAGTAAAAGATCCACTGAGAAAAAGTGACCATAATGTAATTGAAGTCCATGTTAAGTTTCAGAGCAACCTATTCAAAGCCAAAATTCAAATCTTATAGTTAAACAAAGCCAATTATATTGGTATGAGGGGGCAGCTGGCTAATGTTCATTGGATAATTAAACTAAAAGGGATGGTGGTAGATCAACATTCAAAGAAATAATTTAAAATTTCCAAAAAAAATTCCATTAAAAAATAAAAAAAATGCAAGTGAGAAAGATCTATCTGTGACTTCACTAGGTAAGTTAAGGCTAGTATTAGATTTTAAAAAAGGTCTTTAATGTTATGAAGAATAGTAGCAAGCCTGTGGATTGAAAGAGTTTTAGGAACCAACAGGGTAACCAAATAGTTGCTAAAAGGGAAAACATAGAATATGAAAGTTAGCTAGCCAGGAATGTTAAGATGGATTGTAAGAGTTTTTACAATTATATTGTAAGGACGAGGGTAACAAAAGAAATCATTGATCCTGTAGAACAGGAGAAACTACCATGGTGAATGAAGAAATGGCAGAGATGATGAAGAAATATTCTGTAAATATCTTCACAGTAGAAGACACAAATTACATACCAGAAATATAGGATAACCAAGGACCAGCAAGAGTGAGGAACTTCATGCAATTAATATTAGGGGTGGGGGTTGCTGTAGAGTCTGGGGGAGGGGGGTCTGGAGGTGTGGTCTAGGGGAATGGGGGCCTGAGGGACTGACTGAGAAACAGTGTGAATCTTTGGTGTCATGCGCCTTAGGAATTTGAACATGGAGGAAATGATCTTGCCCCTGCTCGTACAGTATTGCTAAGTGAGTCTGCAGTCCTTAGGACTATTAGCAACATGGAGCTTTATCTTTTTTTTAAATAATGCAGCTTTGTTTATATTGATGTATTCAGGATAAGGGAAGGTCAATTAATATCAACAGTGAAAAGTATTAGAGAAAGTTAAGGGAATAAAAGTTGACAAATCTGCAGGACCTAATGGCCTGCATCCAGGAGTTCTAAAAGAGGTCAGCTAGCCTGACATTTTCTTCGGGAAACTGCTGGAATTTATTATTAAGGAAATCGTAGCTAATTGCAATTTATATAATGACTTAGGCAAAGAGACTGAGAGTAGTGCATTCAAGTTTACTGACAATACAAAGTTAGGTGAGAATGCAAACAGTGAGGAGGACATAAAGAGGTTGTAAAGTGATATAGACAGGTTGAGAGAGTGGACAAAAAGCTGGCAGATATATAGGGAGGTGTGAAACTATTCACTTTGGTAATAGAAAAACAGAATCTTTTTTTTTAAATGTGTTGGGAGACTTGGGTGTACCCATACAAGGAACACAGAAAGTCAACATTCATGTACATCAGGCAAGTAGGTAGGCAAATGGCATGTTGGCTTTTATTGCAAAGGGTCTAGAGTACAAATATGGGAAGTCTTGCTACAATTTGGTGAAACTACACCTGGAGTACTATGTGCAGTTTTGGTCTCTGTATCTAAGCAAGGGTACATTTGGAGGTAGTACAGCCAAAGTTCACTAGATTGGTTCCTGGGATGAGAGGGTTGTCCTAGGATGACAGGCTGAGTAAACTGGACCTTTAGTCTCTGGGATTTAGAAGAATGAGAGGTGATCTCACTTAAATATACAAGATTCTGAGAGGTCTTGACAGGGTCAATACTGAGATAGTGGATGATATTTAATCCGGGTGATGGGAGTCTTGACTTTTTTTTATTCATTCATGGGATGTTAGGGTCACTGGCTAGGTCAGCATTTATTGCTCATCTCTGGTGAGCTTCCTTCTTGAGCTGCTGCAGTCTATAAGGTGTAGGTACACCCACAGTGCTGTTAGGAAGGGAGTTCCAGGATTTTGACCCAGCAACAGTGAAGGCGATATATTTCCAAGTCAGAATGGTGAGTGGCTTGGAGGGGAACTTCCAGATGGTTGTGTTCCAATGTGTCTGCTACCCTTGTCCTTCTAGATGGTAGAGGTCATGGGTTTGGAAGGTGAGCTGGAGAGCCAGCAAGAGTTCCACATTGCCTCCTTTGGAGAAGGTCCGTTGGTATTAAGTGCCTCTCAGGCATTTAACTGACCAGTGGTGGGTGTTTAGTGGGATCAAGGACCTCGAGAGCTGCGGGCTGGCAGCAGCGGTGGGAGCAGTGACAGCTGCTGGCAATGAACCCAGGGAAAGGTTTACAATTGCAGAGGGACCAATGCCACATTTAAGTGAGGGTGGAAGAGCAGTCATGGGGTTGGGGGATCATGGGAAAGGGAGAAAGCGGGATGAGCAGCAAGGGCAGGGTGGTTGGCTCTCAACCGGAGTTCCCTTCCCAATGCTAGATCCCTTGATCAGGTGCTAAGAGCCTTTGAATGAGGGAGCCCCCTGGAAGCCCACAAGCTAACGCCATAGGGTTTGCTTTTTCGGCTTTCTATGTGGTGACTGCCCCACCTGCTGCTGGTTGAATATCAGCAGCAGCAGGATGAGGTCCTTATGTGGGCGTTAATTGCCCACTTAAGGATCCTCAATTGGCGACAGGGCAGTAAGACCCTCCACGAGCCTTCCCACTCCAAGCTTAATCAAGGCAGAGACGGGAAGGCAGTAGGTCCCCACTCCTGATTAAACCCGCACCCCCGACCCCCAACCCCTGCCCCCAACGCCTCCAACTTAGCCTGGGTGGCGGGTGGAGCATTAAATTCTGCCCACATTTTCCCCGGCTGGGAAATGTAGAACACATGGGCACAGTTTCAGGATAAGGAGTCAATCATTTAGGACTGAAATGAGGAGAAATTTCTTCATTCAAATGCTTGTGAATCTTTAGAATTCTCTATCCCAGTGGATACTCCATTGTTGAGTATATTTAAGGCTCGGGTAGAAAGTATCTCACGGAGTCAAAGAGTATGGGGATTGATCAGAAAAGTATAGTTGAGCCAGAAGACCAACCATGATTGTATTAAATGGTGGAGCAACCTAGAGGGACCATATGATGTACTCCTGTTCCCATTTCTTATGTTCTTATGATTGGTTTATTACTATGCTATTAATGCTAATTGTATGTGGCACAAGATGTGCCTAAAAATATTTTTAAAAACTGGCTGCGGAGCCATGAATTTCATGTGTTTGCCAGCACACTAATGGTTAAAATGGATTATTTTAGAAATCATTGCAGAATATTGAAAAATTTTCATGTGTGGAGGATTCATGCTATATTTAATCTGCTTGATGCTGACACCATTATAAATGGTTTTGGTTGAGTAACTAAGGAGAAACTGTTTGCACTGGCAGGAAGGTCAATAACCAGAGAACACAGATTGAAACTAATTTTCAAAAGAATCAGAAGTGACGTGAGGAGAATTTTTTTGCACAGCAAGTTATTATGATCTGGAATTCATTGTCTGAATGGATGGAGGAAGTAAATTCAGGAGTAATCTTTGAAAGGAGTTGGAAAAAAGCTTGAAAAGGAAAGATTTGCAAGGCTTCAGGTTAAGTTCAGGGGTGTTGGACTAATTGGATAGCTCTTTCAAAGAGACAGTATAGGCATGATGGTTGAATAGCCTTCTGTGATGTACAAATCTATGAATCTATGGTTGTATCATTCGACTGTAAAGTAAAACATGATGATCCCAGCATTGACGTCTTTACTCGGATGAAAATAAACGGAGGCATTTTCTGCACTAATGAAATCATAAACATGGCTTATATAAAAAAAACCATTTCACTACAAATCCTGTGAAATACCCAACACCAAAAAGAGTATAGTTTGCAGATTAGGCTGAGCGATATTATTGTATGAATGCTTAATGGGCTTGGTCCAAATTTCCATATCCACAAATTTAATGTCAGTGTTCACCCAATAATGACACTTGTGTTGGAATAACGAACAGGAGAGTTTGATAAGAATCAAATTTAACTTGATAAGTTAATTAACTTGATAAGAAGTTATGTTCCTACATTGTACTCCTGGTAGAGGGGCTTGACCATTGAGACCGTATGTTGGAAATTTGGCATCACTGTGTATGCCTCTCCAATCATTAATTTAAATGGCTGAAATTCACACACAGCATGGCCCAAGTTGTTGATATGCATTCCTGCCCCATGTGGCTCCTCTCTGCCAGGAGCACGAGGGTGGAAAGTGACCACTTCAGTGCTAAGGTTAAGAACAAATATTACTCATCCCACAATGTTTCTGTTATGAAGAATTTAGAACTTAAAAAAACGGGTATCATGAGATAGATTTTTTTGAGGATTGTGTGGTTTGGATTTGCAACATTTTCAACAGAGGTTGTCTGAATTCCATGGCAGCCAGTTCAAAGAACTAGCAGCATGAGAATCAGTTAGCAAAAAAAGGGTTTCAAAACAGTTAATGTGAGGATTTATTGACCACTTTAATTCTCTATTGTTTTGATTGGACATGTGTTCACAATTGTTCTATAATTAATAGGGTTTGGGAAGAAAAACACTATTTACTGAGGGAATCTATTTAATTATAGTTCTTAATGCCTTGAGGTCAAAGAAACCAGAACATTTGTAACGCTTTGATGTCCGTACTACCAAAGTCTGTGTCTATGCAGTATATTGTAGAGCTCATGGCTAATAATTAGAGGAGTGCACACATTTTCCAAATTTAATACCTGTAAGTGGACATGAACAAAATGTCATTTGTGCAAATATTTAATAATAACATATGCATTTTGAATGCTATTATTGAAACTCAGCCCATAAACATTTCATAGTATTAATTTAATGGAATTAACATAATTAACTTTGATGTTTTACTCCTGTTAATGTTTCATGACTTAATTCAGCAGTTACCAAGTACACATGAAAGATTCAGTATGAGATTCAACTTCGGTAGGGGCACAGAATGGCTGGTAATGAATTGTCTGCCAGTTATACACCCATTGAATGAAAGGGAAATTGGGCACGGTGCAAAATGAATAACTAATCAGTAAATGATCATTTGGTACAACCCTCTGAAGTTTAATTTCATCCCTAGAGACTCCTGGCATAACATCAACTGTAATATTGAGGCTATAGCCAACTGTAATACTGAAGCTGAGCCAGTGAAGTTTCCTGATTAATCACATTTTAAAAAAACTTAAACAAAACACAGAAGCTTTAATGAGCATTGAAGCCAGAAGATAAGTGGCATATGGAAGGGTGAGTGCATGGGGGTGAATTTTGAATCACTAACATTTCATTTTTGCTCTGAGAAACAGTGGAACAAAAATGGAATGAATGCCAATCCTGCCGACTTACTGCTGCTTTGGCTTCTCTTCTGGGTTTCGGGCAGACTTCAATCCTGGCAATACTGAACTCCCATAGCAAGGGTTGGCAACCTTTTACACAGAGTAACCTTTTTTAGAAAAAAACGTTGCCTAAAATACAAAGTATTGCGAGCTGCAAGGCAAAATAAAATTAAAGAATGGAGTGAAAGCAAAAGTATACCTTAAGAGGAAAAGATTGTTGTTGAGAATCTAAGGAATGCTATGCAGTGATTTGATGCTGTAAAAAAGTAATTTGTTTTAACTTCTCCCTATTGCTTAGCAGAATAACTGCAATGACTACTGAATTTTATGCAATTTCAATCTTGTACATAGGTCAGGAAAAAAAAAATCCAGTTTCTACATCCCTAGGATAGGTAAAAACCATTATTTTTGTTTTCAAAGTTGAGTCTTGATGCTGCCCAAATGTTAAATTTGCTTTCGGCTTAACCAAGTTTTCCCCAGAGAATCATACCCAGATATTTTCTTTAATTTCTGGGTGGATGTTTTTTGATAAAGGTTTTGACCTTTGCTGAGCAGAATTGCTGAGCAGAATTTCATTTTTTGTTAACATGAAACATTTCTTCCTATAACAGACATATGCAAATCCTACTTGACTTGGTAGTCATTTTCTTGACTTGGATATTTTAGGCCTTTTTCAAGGTAATGCAGTCCAACTGGAAAATCTTGGGAGCCACAAATGAGATGTTAAAGAGCTGCATGCAGCTCCAGACTGATGGATTACTGACCCTTAGACTACAGCATACAAGCTAATAAAGATCAAGTGATGTCATTTAGACCCAACAACGTTTTGGTCTCTGCCAGTTTGACTACCGCAAGTTCCTGCTCCCACTCACCAACCATATGGGATCCAAGGTAGGATTTGGCTATCTGGAGCAATAGTTACAGAAATCCTGAGCTCCTATCAACTAAATCAATATATCTGAAATCTTCTGTGTCTGCTACTGTTGGTTCTACACTTGTTTTACCTACTGCTTCACAGTGCTGCATTTCTCTGTTCCTGCCAAAATCCAGCTCTGTTTCATCCAGTGCCTGAACGAAGTTATAGACACCAAAGGCCTAAATGTTCAATTTTATATTCAGGCCCTCAAATTGATGCAGCTAACTGGTGATTTCCAATCAAATGGCTTAATTGACAGGGTACATAAATTATTTAATTTAATGATTAATATCACAAATTTCAACAAAGGATAAAATAAATTTGACAAAAGCGCTTTTTCCATGTGGTGGGTGAGGGGAGGATGGGTGGTTGCAACTTTGCTGATGGCTCTAGCGTTGCCACATGCCACATTGTGGACTGGAGGGTTTCAGTCCATTGCACCAGCACATCCCATATGTGGCTAAGGAACTCCTTTATTCTAGCCTTGAGTGTGAAAACTGGCATACATGCTCTCTAACGACTGCTGTAATATTTCTTACTCATAAAAGCAAGACCCTTGAGTTCTGCATTTCTGTCCTCAGCAGCTGAGAATGTATGAGCTGATTGATTGGTCAAATGGCACCTGCATGTATTTGTGCTGCTACTTTGGGATTTGATTGTATGACACACCGTTTTGTGGGGATCATGTTTCCTCAACTTCTCTGGTCTCTGCCCCAGACTCCTTTCACATACCTTTAGAAAAAGGGGAACAAATGATGTGTTCATGGCAATTGAGATGCAACATCCATTTAGGTGACAGATGCAAAGTCATTCTTCCATCATTGATTCAGTGGTATAATGACAGAGAACAAGTGATAGATCATTTTTCTGACTAATCCTACTTCTTGCTCTTTCTATAGTCCCTATTCACCGGGTCTGCATATCTAATCACTGAAATGGAGTAAATGAGATCTGGACATTCTCCTCTCATGCACATTCTTTATCTCTTGTTATACTCAGTCTTCTCCTGCCAAACCAGTGGAATTACAGGTGGTTTTGGCTTAAGTCATCCTGAGTATGTACAAACATCAATCCTGATTTATGCTGGGCATAACTGTGAGTAAGCTTGCCTTCAATGTATTTGTACCATAGACCATTAATGCAGAATGCTTTTGAAATTTAAAGGCAGCTTGAAAATGACAGTTTAGGTTTTGGAGGGAAATATTACTCTTCAGTCAAGAAGTCAGTTTACCACCACCTTCTCAAGGGCACTAGGGATGGGCAATAAATGCTGGCCCAGCCAGCAAAGCCCACATCCTATGAATGAATAAAAAAAGTTAAAGAAAGGGAAGTTCTGCTGAACTTCGTAAAGATCTGGTTTGGCCCCAACTAGAGTATTGCATCGAAACGTCAACTGTTTTCTTCTCTGCCGATGCTGCCAGACCTGCTGAGTTTTTCCAGGTAATTCTGTTTTTGTTTTAGAGTATTGCATCCCATCCTGGTCACCACTAGGAAAGATGTGAAGGTCTTTCAAAGGTTGCAGAGCAAATTTACCAGAATGGTTCCAGGGATGGGGGATTTTAGTTACAAGCTTATGTTCCAAAAGCTGGTGTTGCTCTCCTTGGAGCATTGAGGGGAGATTTGATAGAGGTGTGCCAGATTATGGCAGGGTTAGATAAGGTAGACAAGGTGATGGTGCAAGGAATAGGGGGCACAGCTTTAAAATTTTGGGCAAGAGATGCAGGGGGAATATGAGGAAGAACTTTTTAACATAGCAAGTGCTAATGACCTGGAACTCGCTGCCCAAGTGGGTGACGGAAGTAGAAATGAATCAATGATTTTATAAGGTTATTGGTTGGACTCTTCGAGGAAATAAACTTGCAGGACTATTGGGATTGAGCAGGAGAGCGGGACTGACTGGATTGCTCTGTGGAGAGCCAGCTTGGGCTCAATGGACCAAATGGCCTTCTACTGTTCTGTAAATGTCTCAATGCATGGAATCTTCCTCTCCTGCTAGCAATGGGGTTCATGGCGGGTAGGGGTGGGCAATGTGTCAGGAACTGAAAGATTGGTTTCCCAAAGGCATAGAATGATGGTGGGAACTTGCAGTCCAACTGGAATTTTCCTCCACCACCATTCAATTGATTGTCCTGCCAGCAGGATTTCACGCTGGTCCATCTGGGTGAATGTGGTGTGCACAAGTCGAGACTTCCCTGAATGGACACCTGGAGCAGCAAGTGGAGCCTAGAGTTGATGTTGGAGCAGGAGCTGCAAGTGGAGCCTGGAGTTGATGTTGGAGCAGGAGTTGCAGGTGGGGCCTGGAGTTGATGTTGGAGCAGGAGCTGCAGGTGGAGCCTCGCGGTGTTGGAGCAGGAGCTGCAGGTGGAGCCTGGAGTTGATGTTGGAGCAGGAGCTGCAGGTGGAGCCTGGAGTTGATGTTGGAGCAGGAGCTGCAGGTGGAGCCTGGAGTTGATATTGGAGCAGGAGCTGCAGGTGGAGCCTGGAGTTGATGTCAAAGCAGGAGCTGCAAGTGGAGCCTGGAGTTGATGTTGGAGCAGGAGCTGCAGCTGGAGCCTGGAGTTGATGTTGGAGCAGGAGCTGCAGGTGGAGCCTCGCGGTGTTGGAGCAGGAGCTGCAGGTGGAGCCTGGAGTTGATGTTGGAGCAGGAGCTGCAGGTGGAGCCTGGAGTTGATGTCAAAGCAGGAGCTGCAGGTGGAGCCTGGAGTTGATGTTGGAGCAGGAGCTGCAGGTGGAGCCTGGAGTTGATGTCGAAGCAGGAGCTGCAGCTGGAGCCTGGAGTTGATATTGGAGCAGGAGCTGCAGGTGGAGCCTGGAGTTGATGTTGGAGCAGGAGCTGCAGCTGGAGCCTGGAGTTGATGTTGGAGCAGGAGCTGCAGGTGGAGCCTGGAGTTGATGTTGGAGCAGGAGCTGCAGGTGGAGCCTGGAGTTGATGTTGGAGCAGGAGCTGCAGGTGGAGCCTGGAGTTGATATTGGAGCAGGAGCTGCAGGTGGAGCCTGGAGTTGATGTTGGAGCAGGAGCTGCAGCTGGAGCCTGGAGTTGATGTCGAAGCAGGAGCTGCAAGTGGAGCCTGGAGTTGATGTTGGAGCAGGAGCTGCAGGTGGAGCCTGGAGTTGATGTTGGAGCAGGAGCTGCAGGTGGAGCCTGGAGTTGATGTCGAAGCAGGAGCTGCAAGTGGAGCCTGGAGTTGATGTTGGAGCAGGAGCTGCAAGTGGAGCCTGGAGTTGATGTTGGAGCAGGAGCTGCAGGTGGAGCCTGGAGTTGATGTTGGAGCAGGAGCTGCAGGTGGAGCCTGGAGTTGATGTTGGAGCAGGAGCTGCAGGTGGAGCCTGGAGTTGATGTTGGAGCAGGAGCTGCAGGTGGAGCCTCGCGGTGTTGGAGCAGGAGCTGCAGGTGGAGCCTGGAGTTGATGTTGGAGCAGGAGCTGCAGGTGGAGCCTGGAGTTGATGTTGGAGCAGGAGCTGCAGGTGGAGCCTGGAGTTGATGTTGGAGCAGGAGCTGCAAGTGGAGCCTGGAGTTGATGTTGGAGCAGGAGCTGCAGGTGGAGCCTGGAGTTGATGTTGGAGCAGGAGCTGCAGCTGGAGCCTGGAGTTGATGTTGGAGCAGGAGCTGCAGGTGGAGCCTGGAGTTGATGTTGGAGCAGGAGCTGCAGGTGGAGCCTCGCGGTGTTGGAGCAGGAGCTGCAGGTGGAGCCTGGAGTTGATGTTGGAGCAGGAGCTGCAGGTGGAGCCTGGAGTTGATGTTGGAGCAGGAGCTGCAGGTGGAGCCTGGAGTTGATGTTGGAGCAGGAGCTGCAGGTGGAGCCTGGAGTTGATGTTGGAGCAGGAGCTGCAGGTGGAGCCTGGAGTTGATGTTGGAGCAGGAGCTGCAGGTGGAGCCTCGCGGTGTTGGAGCAGGAGCTGCAGGTGGAGCCTGGAGTTGATGTTGGAGCAGGAGCTGCAGGTGGAGCCTGGAGTTGATGTTGGAGCAGGAGCTGCAGGTGGAGCCTGGAGTTGATGTCGAAGCAGGAGCTGCAGGTGGAGCCTGGAGTTGATGTTGGAGCAGGAGCTGCAAGTGGAGCCTGGAGTTGATGTTGGAGCAGGAGCTGCAGGTGGAGCCTCGCGGTGTTGGAGCAGGAGCTGCAGGTGGAGCCTGGAGTTGATGTTGGAGCAGGAGCTGCAGGTGGAGCCTGGAGTTGATGTTGGAGCAGGAGCTGCAGGTGGAGCCTGGAGTTGATGTTGGAGCAGGAGCTGCAGGTGGAGCCTGGAGTTGATGTTGGAGCAGGAGCTGCAGGTGGAGCCTGGAGTTGATGTTGGAGCAGGAGCTGCAGGTGGAGCCTGGAGTTGATGTTGGAGCAGGAGCTGCAGGTGGAGCCTGGAGTTGATGTTGGAGCAGGAGCTGCAGGTGGAGCCTGGAGTTGATGTTGGAGCAGGAGCTGCAGGTGGAGCCTGGAGTTGATGTTGGAGCAGGAGCTGCAGGTGGAGCCTGGAGTTGATGTTGGAGCAGGAGCTGCAGGTGGAGCCTGGAGTTGATGTTGGAGCAGGAGCTGCAGGTGGAGCCTCGCGGTGTTGGAGCAGGAGCTGCAGCTGGAGCCTGGAGTTGATGTTGGAGCAGGAGCTGCAGGTGGAGCCTGGAGTTGATGTCGAAGCAGGAGCTGCAGGTGGAGCCTGGAGTTGATGTTGGAGCAGGAGCTGCAGGTGGAGCCTGGAGTTGATGTTGGAGCAGGAGCTGCAGGTGGAGCCTGGAGTTGATGTTGGAGCAGGAGCTGCAGGTGGAGCCTGGAGTTGATGTCGAAGCAGGAGCTGCAGCTGGAGCCTGGCATTGATGTTGGAGCAGGAGCTGCAGGTGGAGCCTGGAGTTGATGTTGGAGCAGGAGCTGCAGGTGGAGCCTGGAGTTGATGTCGAAGCAGGAGCTGCAAGTGGAGCCTGGAGTTGATGTTGGAGCAGGAGCTGCAAGTGGAGCCTGGAGTTGATGTTGGAGCAGGAGCTGCAGGTGGAGCCTGGAGTTGATGTTGGAGCAGGAGCTGCAAGTGGAGCCTGGAGTTGATGTTGGAGCAGGAGCTGCAGGTGGAGCCTGGAGTTGATGTTGGAGCAGGAGCTGCAGGTGGAGCCTGGAGTTGATGTCGAAGCAGGAGCTGCAGGTGGAGCCTGGAGTTGATGTTGGAGCAGGAGCTGCAGCTGGAGCCTGGAGTTGATGTCGAAGCAGGAGCTGCAGGTGGAGCCTGGAGTTGATGTTGGAGCAGGAGCTGCAGGTGGAGCCTGGAGTTGATGTTGGAGCAGGAGCTGCAGGTGGAGCCTCGCGGTGTTGGAGCAGGAGCTGCAGGTGGAGCCTGGAGTTGATGTTGGAGCAGGAGCTGCAGGTGGAGCCTGGAGTTGATGTTGGAGCAGGAGCTGCAGGTGGAGCCTGGAGTTGATGTTGGAGCAGGAGCTGCAGGTGGAGCCTGGAGTTGATGTTGGAGCAGGAGCTGCAGGTGGAGCCTGGAGTTGATGTTGGAGCAGGAGCTGCAAGTGGAGCCTGGAGTTGATGTTGGAGCAGGAGCTGCAGGTGGAGCCTCGCGGTGTTGGAGCAGGAGCTGCAGGTGGAGCCTGGAGTTGATGTTGGAGCAGGAGCTGCAGGTGGAGCCTGGAGTTGATGTCGAAGCAGGAGCTGCAAGTGGAGCCTGGAGTTGATGTCGAAGCAGGAGCTGCAGGTGGAGCCTGGAGCTGATGTTGGAGCAGGAGCTGCAGGTGGAGCCTGGAGCTGATGTTGGAGCAGGAGCTGCAGGTGGAGCCTGGAGTTGATGTTGGAGCAGGAGATGCAGGTGGAGCCTGGAGTTGATGTTGGAGCAGGAGCTGCAGGTGGAGCCTGGAGTTGATGTTGGAGCAGGAGCTGCAGGTGGAGCCTGGAGCTGATGTTGGAGCAGGAGCTGCAAGTGGAGCCTGGAGTTGATGTTGGAGCAGGAGCTGCATGTGGAGCCTGGAGTTGATGTCGAAGCAGGAGCTGCAGGTGGAGCCTCGCGGTGTTGGAGCAGGAGCTGCAGGTGGAGCCTGGAGTTGATGTTGGAGCAGGAGCTGCAAGTGGAGCCTGGAGTTGATGTCGAAGCAGGAGCTGCAGGTGGAGCCTGGAGTTGATGTTGGAGCAGGAGCTGCAGGTGGAGCCTCGCGGTGTTGGAGCAGGAGCTGCAGGTGGAGCCTGGAGTTGATGTCGAAGCAGGAGCTGCAGGTGGAGCCTGGAGTTGATGTCGAAGCAGGAGCTGCAGGTGGAGCCTGGAGTTGATGTCGAAGCAGGAGCTGCAGGTGGAGCCTGGAGTTGATGTTGGAGCAGGAGCTGCAAGTGGAGCCTGGAGTTGATGTTGGAGCAGGAGCTGCAGGTGGAGCCTCGCGGTGTTGGAGCAGGAGCTGCAGGTGGAGCCTGGAGTTGATGTTGGAGCAGGAGCTGCAGGTGGAGCCTGGAGTTGATGTTGGAGCAGGAGCTGCAGCTGGAGCCTGGAGTTGATGTTGGAGCAGGAGCTGCAGCTGGAGCCTGGAGTTGATGTTGGAGCAGGAGCTGCAGGTGGAGCCTGGAGTTGATGTTGGAGCAGGAGCTGCAGGTGGAGCCTGGAGTTGATGTCGAAGCAGGAGCTGCAAGTGGAGCCTGGAGTTGATGTTGGAGCAGGAGCTGCAAGTGGAGCCTGGAGTTGATGTTGGAGCAGGAGCTGCAGGTGGAGCCTGGAGCTGATGTTGGAGCAGGAGCTGCAGGTGGAGCCTCGCGGTGTTGGAGCAGGAGCTGCAGGTGGAGCCTGGAGTTGATGTTGGAGCAGGAGCTGCAGGTGGAGCCTGGAGTTGATGTTGGAGCAGGAGCTGCAGGTGGAGCCTGGAGTTGATGTTGGAGCAGGAGCTGCAGGTGGAGCCTGGAGTTGATGTTGGAGCAGGAGCTGCAGGTGGAGCCTCGCGGTGTTGGAGCAGGAGCTGCAGGTGGAGCCTGGAGTTGATGTTGGAGCAGGAGCTGCAGGTGGAGCCTGGAGTTGATGTTGGAGCAGGAGCTGCAGGTGGAGCCTGGAGTTGATGTTGGAGCAGGAGCTGCAAGTGGAGCCTGGAGTTGATGTTGGAGCAGGAGCTGCAGGTGGAGCCTGGAGTTGATGTTGGAGCAGGAGCTGCAGGTGGAGCCTGGAGTTGATGTTGGAGCAGGAGCTGCAGGTGGAGCCTGGAGTTGATGTTGGAGCAGGAGCTGCAGGTGGAGCCTGGAGTTGATGTCGAAGCAGGAGCTGCAGCTGGAGCCTGGCGTTGATGTTGGAGCAGGAGCTGCAGGTGGAGCCTGGAGTTGATGTTGGAGCAGGAGCTGCAGGTGGAGCCTGGAGTTGATGTCGAAGCAGGAGCTGCAAGTGGAGCCTGGAGTTGATGTTGGAGCAGGAGCTGCAAGTGGAGCCTGGAGTTGATGTTGGAGCAGGAGCTGCAGGTGGAGCCTGGAGTTGATGTTGGAGCAGGAGCTGCAAGTGGAGCCTGGAGTTGATGTTGGAGCAGGAGCTGCAGGTGGAGCCTGGAGTTGATGTTGGAGCAGGAGCTGCAGGTGGAGCCTGGAGTTGATGTCGAAGCAGGAGCTGCAGGTGGAGCCTGGAGTTGATGTTGGAGCAGGAGCTGCAGGTGGAGCCTCGCGGTGTTGGAGCAGGAGCTGCAGGTGGAGCCTCGCGGTGTTGGAGCAGGAGCTGCAGGTGGAGCCTGGAGTTGATGTTGGAGCAGGAGCTGCAGGTGGAGCCTGGAGTTGATGTTGGAGCAGGAGCTGCAGGTGGAGCCTGGAGTTGATGTTGGAGCAGGAGCTGCAAGTGGAGCCTGGAGTTGATGTTGGAGCAGGAGCTGCAGGTGGAGCCTCGCGGTGTTGGAGCAGGAGCTGCAGGTGGAGCCTGGAGTTGATGTTGGAGCAGGAGCTGCAGGTGGAGCCTGGAGTTGATGTCGAAGCAGGAGCTGCAAGTGGAGCCTGGAGTTGATGTCGAAGCAGGAGCTGCAGGTGGAGCCTGGAGTTGATGTTGGAGCAGGAGCTGCAGGTGGAGCCTGGAGTTGATGTCGAAGCAGGAGCTGCAAGTGGAGCCTGGAGTTGATGTTGGAGCAGGAGCTGCATGTGGAGCCTGGAGTTGATGTCGAAGCAGGAGCTGCAGGTGGAGCCTCGCGGTGTTGGAGCAGGAGCTGCAGGTGGAGCCTGGAGTTGATGTTGGAGCAGGAGCTGCAAGTGGAGCCTGGAGTTGATGTCGAAGCAGGAGCTGCAGGTGGAGCCTGGAGTTGATGTTGGAGCAGGAGCTGCAGGTGGAGCCTCGCGGTGTTGGAGCAGGAGCTGCAGGTGGAGCCTGGAGTTGATGTCGAAGCAGGAGCTGCAGGTGGAGCCTGGAGTTGATGTCGAAGCAGGAGCTGCAGGTGGAGCCTGGAGTTGATGTTGGAGCAGGAGCTGCAGGTGGAGCCTGGAGTTGATGTCGAAGCAGGAGCTGCAGGTGGAGCCTGGAGTTGATGTTGGAGCAGGAGCTGCAAGTGGAGCCTGGAGTTGATGTTGGAGCAGGAGCTGCAGGTGGAGCCTCGCGGTGTTGGAGCAGGAGCTGCAGCTGGAGCCTGGAGTTGATGTTGGAGCAGGAGCTGCAGGTGGAGCCTGGAGTTGATGTTGGAGCAGGAGCTGCAGGTGGAGCCTGGAGTTGATGTTGGAGCAGGAGCTGCAGGTGGAGCCTGGAGTTGATGTTGGAGCAGGAGCTGCAGGTGGAGCCTGGAGTTGATGTTGGAGCAGGAGCTGCAGGTGGAGCCTCGCGTGTGTTGGAGCAGGAGCTGCAGGTGGAGCCTGGAGTTGATGTTGAAGCAGGAGCTGCAGGTGGAGCCTGGAGTTGATGTTGGAGCAGGAGCTGCAGGTGGAGCCTGGAGTTGATGTTGGAGCAGGAGCTGCAGGTGGAGCCTCGCGGTGTTGGAGCAGGAGCTGCAGGTGGAGCCTGGAGTTGATGTTGGAGCAGGAGCTGCAGGTGGAGCCTGGAGTTGATGTTGGAGCAGGAGCTGCAGGTGGAGCCTGGAGTTGATGTTGGAGCAGGAGCTGCAGGTGGAGCCTCGCGGTGTTGGAGCAGGAGCTGCAGGTGGAGCCTGGAGTTGATGTTGGAGCAGGAGCTGCAGGTGGAGCCTCGCGGTGTTGGAGCAGGAGCTGCAGGTGGAGCCTGGAGTTGATGTTGGAGCAGGAGCTGCAGGTGGAGCCTGGAGTTGATGTTGGAGCAGGAGCTGCAGGTGGAGCCTGGAGTTGATGTTGGAGCAGGAGCTGCAGGTGGAGCCTGGAGTTGATGTTGGAGCAGGAGCTGCAGGTGGAGCCTGGAGTTGATGTTGGAGCAGGAGCTGCAGGTGGAGCCTGGAGTTGATGTTGGAGCAGGAGCTGCAGGTGGAGCCTCGCGGTGTTGGAGCAGGAGCTGCAGGTGGAGCCTGGAGTTGATGTCGAAGCAGGAGCTGCAGGTGGAGCCTGGAGTTGATGTTGGAGCAGGAGCTGCAGGTGGAGCCTGGAGTTGATGTTGGAGCAGGAGCTGCAGGTGGAGCCTGGAGTTGATGTTGGAGCAGGAGCTGCAGGTGGAGCCTGGAGTTGATGTCGAAGCAGGAGCTGCAGGTGGAGCCTGGAGTTGATGTTGGAGCAGGAGCTGCAGGTGGAGCCTGGAGTTGATGTTGGAGCAGGAGCTGCAGGTGGAGCCTGGAGTTGATGTTGGAGCAGGAGCTGCAGGTGGAGCCTGGAGTTGATGTCGAAGCAGGAGCTGCAGGTGGAGCCTGGAGTTGATGTTGGAGCAGGAGCTGCAGGTGGAGCCTGGAGTTGATGTTGGAGCAGGAGCTGCAGGTGGAGCCTGGAGTTGATGTTGGAGCAGGAGCTGCAGGTGGAGCCTGGAGTTGATGTTGGAGCAGGAGCTGCAGGTGGAGCCTGGAGTTGATGTTGGAGCAGGAGCTGCAGGTGGAGCCTGGAGTTGATGTTGGAGCAGGAGCTGCAGGTGGAGCCTGGAGTTGATGTTGGAGCAGGAGCTGCAGGTGGAGCCTGGAGTTGATGTTGGAGCAGGAGCTGCAGGTGGAGCCTGGAGTTGATGTTGGAGCAGGAGCTGCAGGTGGAGCCTGGAGTTGATGTTGGAGCAGGAGCTGCAGGTGGAGCCTGGAGTTGATGTTGGAGCAGGAGCTGCAGGTGGAGCCTGGAGTTGATGTTGGAGCAGGAGCTGCAGGTGGAGCCTGGAGTTGATGTTGGAGCAGGAGCTGCAGGTGGAGCCTGGAGTTGATGTCGGAGCAGGAGCTGCAGGTGGAGCCTGGAGTTGATGTTGGAGCAGGAGCTGCAGGTGGAGCCTGGAGTTGATGTTGGAGCAGGAGCTGCAGGTGGAGCCTGGAGTTGATGTTGGAGCAGGAGCTGCAGGTGGAGCCTGGAGTTGATGTTGGAGCAGGAGCTGCAGGCTGGAGCCTGGAGTTGATGTTGGAGCAGGAGCTGCAGGTGGAGCCTGGAGTTGATGTTGGAGCAGGAGCTGCAGGTGGAGCCTGGAGTTGATGTTGGAGCAGGAGCTGCAGGTGGAGCCTGGAGTTGATGTTGGAGCAGGAGCTGCAGGTGGAGCCTGGAGTTGATGTTGGAGCAGGAGCTGCAGGTGGAGCCTGGAGTTGATGTTGGAGCAGGAGCTGCAGGTGGAGCCTGGAGTTGATGTTGGAGCAGGAGCTGCAGGTGGAGCCTGGAGTTGATGTTGGAGCAGGAGCTGCAGGTGGAGCCTGGAGTTGATGTTGGAGCAGGAGCTGCAGGTGGAGCCTCGCGGTGTTGGAGCAGGAGCTGCAGGTGGAGCCTGGAGTTGATGTTGGAGCAGGAGCTGCAGGTGGAGCCTGGAGTGATGTTGGAGCAGGAGCTGCAGGTGGAGCCTGGAGTTGATGTTGGAGCAGGAGCTGCAGGTGGAGCCTGGAGTTGATGTTGGAGCAGGAGCTGCAGGTGGAGCCTGGAGTTGATGTCGAAGCAGGAGCTGCAGGTGGAGCCTGGAGTTGATGTCGAAGCAGGAGCTGCAGTGGAGCCTGGAGTTGATGTCGAAGCAGGAGCTGCAGGTGGAGCCTGGAGTTGATGTTGGAGCAGGAGCTGCAGGTGGAGCCTGGAGTTGATGTTGGAGCAGGAGCTGCAGGTGGAGCCTGGCGTTGATATTGGAGCAGGAGCTGCAGGTGGAGCCTGGAGTTGATGTTGGAGCAGGAGCTGCAGCTGGAGCCTGGCGTTGATGTTGGAGCAGGAGCTGCAGGTGGAGCCTGGAGTTGATGTTGGAGCAGGAGCTGCAGGTGGAGCCTGGAGTTGATGTTGGAGCAGGAGCTGCAGGTGGAGCCTGGAGTTGATGTTGGAGCAGGAGCTGCAGGTGGAGCCTGGAGTTGATGTCGAAGCAGGAGCTGCAGGTGGAGCCTGGAGTTGATGTTGGAGCAGGAGCTGCAGCTGGAGCCTGGAGTTGATGTTGGAGCAGGAGCTGCAGGTGGAGCCTGGAGTTGATGTTGGAGCAGGAGCTGCAGGTGGAGCCTGGAGTTGATGTTGGAGCAGGAGCTGCAGGTGGAGCCTGGAGTTGATGTTGGAGCAGGAGCTGCAAGTGGAGCCTGGAGTTGATGTTGGAGCAGGAGCTGCAGGTGGAGCCTGGCGTTGATATTGGAGCAGGAGCTGCAGGTGGAGCCTGGAGTTGATGTCGAAGCAGGAGCTGCAGGTGGAGCCTGGAGTTGATGTCGAAGCAGGAGCTGCAGGTGGAGCCTGGAGTTGATGTTGGAGCAGGAGCTGCAGGTGGAGCCTGGAGTTGATGTCGAAGCAGGAGCTGCAGGTGGAGCCTGGAGTTGATGTTGGAGCAGGAGCTGCAGCTGGAGCCTGGAGTTGATGTTGGAGCAGGAGCTGCAGGTGGAGCCTCGCGGTGTTGGAGCAGGAGCTGCAGCTGGAGCCTGGAGTTGATGTTGGAGCAGGAGCTGCAGGTGGAGCCTGGAGTTGATGTTGGAGCAGGAGCTGCAGGTGGAGCCTCGCGGTGTTGGAGCAGGAGCTGCAGCTGGAGCCTGGAGTTGATGTTGGAGCAGGAGCTGCAAGTGGAGCCTGGAGTTGATGTTGGAGCAGGAGCTGCAGCTGGAGCCTGGAGTTGATGTTGGAGCAGGAGCTGCAGGTGGAGCCTGGAGTTGATGTTGGAGCAGGAGCTGCAGGTGGAGCCTGGAGTTGATGTTGGAGCAGGAGCTGCAGCTGGAGCCTGGAGTTGATGTTGGAGCAGGAGCTGCAGGTGGAGCCTCGCGGTGTTGGAGCAGGAGCTGCAGGTGGAGCCTGGAGTTGATGTTGGAGCAGGAGCTGCAGGTGGAGCCTGGAGTTGATGTTGGAGCAGGAGCTGCAGGTGGAGCCTGGAGTTGATGTTGGAGCAGGAGCTGCAGGTGGAGCCTGGAGTTGATGTTGGAGCAGGAGCTGCAGGTGGAGCCTGGAGTTGATGTTGGAGCAGGAGCTGCAGGTGGAGCCTGGAGTTGATGTTGGAGCAGGAGCTGCAGCTGGAGCCTCGCAGTGTTGGAGCAGGAGCTGCAGGTGGAGCCTGGAGTTGATGTTGGAGCAGGAGCTGCAAGTGGAGCCTGGAGTTGATGACGAAGACGGAGGAGAGGCAGAAAGTGGCGGGGTGGGGTTGGATGTAAAAAGGGGGCGGAGAAGATGGAAGTTTTGCGGGGGTCTTGGACGGGTGTGGTGGGGAAGTGGAAAGGGAGCAAAGGAAGGGTAATGGAAGTATAATGGGACTGTGAGTGTGGGGGTGCAGGTGGACCAGGGGGCCATGAGAGGTGGAGGAGGGTTCAGAGGGAGGGGTCGTTGGTAACAGTTGAAGAATCCTGGTGGGCAAAGCTAGGGAATTGGTGGTATAATGGAATACCTATAGTTAAAGGGGGCAGTAGTATGAGGTAGGGTGGGAGGGTGACGTCCTGCAATGACGGGTGAAGGGGTGGTCAGGGTTGTTGGAGGGGAGGCAAAATGACACATTTGGGGTGGGAAGGACAAGGGTGGGCATTTGAACGGTGTCTGGGGTGGGCTCTTTGGGGAGGGAGGGGATGTGGACATTCGCTATAACAGGCCAAAGGGTGATGGCGGGGGGGGGTGTTGGTTAAAGGGTGAACTTTGGGAGGTTGACAGTGATATCGGGGGATCAAGGGTGATGGAGGGAAGATGCGGGTAATGGCGGGAGGGTAAAAGATGTTTTCGTGAGCCCTGAAGGACGCACACCATGGCTGCTCCAGACTTATCCAGTGCCTCGAAGTTCAGATATGGAAATACAGGATGGGAGTATGGTCATTGCTGGGTGGAGCTGCGGGTCAGCTCAAAAGAACAGCCAAAGGGGAACCCCAATATGTTGTTCTGACAAGGTAAAGGCGATTATATCCAAAAAGTTGTGACGAGCAAAGGAGCTGTTTGCGTGGGAGGCTTCTCGTGCATGGCTCACAAGGGTCACGGCAAAGATCAATGCCTACCTGCACATGCATGATTCCTGAGATGCATTGACCCAGGCAGGGTTGTCACCTTGAACATAATTGGTGAGCACAGGCATTAAAGCGAACAGACACAATGAAAAGACACCAGACTGCCTTAAAGTACAACTGTACATATATTAACAAGTGTGCATCAACAGTAAGCAATGATACTGCACCCGTGCCACCATCGTACAATCAATACTTCTTAATTTTACTTTCCCTGTCACTGCGTCCAGCTTCTTCCCTGATATCCACAGCAGGGGAGGCCCTCTGTTGAGGACCTCCAGCTCCCCGCCACTTGCTGTATCTCAGAATGTCTACCTTATCTACCTTTTAAAAATGGCATCTGGGTATGACAGTGGGGCACACGTCTTCCTGCCTGCCCCACTGTGAACAATGTTGGGAAAACCCTGGCTGCATAATTAATGAGGCCAGCACTGCGCGATTTCCCACTGGGCTCTGAGTCAGATAACGTTCTCGCTTCCCACCCCTTCCGCAGGACTTAGGCTCGAAGTGGTAAATCCCATTCTATGGGCAGAATTTAGCCGTCAGCGAGCAGGTGGCGGTGTCCACTCGCCGATATGTAAAATGATGGGGGATGACGTCGGGCTGAACCCCCGACATCATCCCGCCCCATTTAAATTTTCAGGAAGGCCGGCCCGCAACAAAATCAGCTGTGCGCCCGCTGACCTGTCACTGGCCAATTGAGGCCATTGACAGGATCATTTATACGATTAAAGGCCCTGCCCGTCCAACCTTAAGGTTGTTGGAAAGGCCAGGAGCCCTGGTGCCAAATAGAAAAAATATGAAACCTCATCCACCGACGGGATGAGGTTTCATGCAGGGTTTCAAAAATTTTAATAAAGTTATTATGTTAATTATGAACATCTCAAGTGACATTGTCACATGAGGGTGACATGTTAGGGAATTTTCCTTCCTCTATTTTTAATATTTTTAAAAGTGTAAGTGATCTCCCTGAGGCAGCACTTAGCCTCAGGGAGATGTGCGCTCTTTCATGCACATGCTCGAAAGAGCGCACACTCGCTTTTGGGGAATCCCCCTAAGCCTGCACAGGAAGTGCATAGAGCTTCCCACTGGATGTCATTAATTTACGTGGGCGGGCCTTAATTGGAGTAAATTAGCCTGCTTCGCTGGTGGGGATAGGCTCCGCGCCTGCCGGAGAATGGGTCAGGCCCGCCCACCCGACAGGCAGAAAATTCTGCCCTATGTCTCTAAAATCTTCCATTTATTGAATCATTCAAAGTGAAATAGACAACTGGCTAATTAATTGAAGAAATTTATTCCATAACTTAAGATAGTGAAAAATAAAATCAGATTTATAACCTGTAGTTCAACTTTTTTAATGATGGACATGATATTTCACGAGTTAACTTAACGCCCAAGTAATTTGCAATACAGTTTATTTTTGGGTTAAATTTTTATCCAGTATCTTTGAAAAGGATCTGTAATTGGATAATGGTTCCAGCCATCACATTTTGACCAACAGAAGAAATAAATGAATTTGTTACACTGTTACGTCCACCTCCAATTTTCATGTAATTACAGCGATGAATGAACTTTCTCAGTGTCCGTAATGACTGCCTTTTGTGTCTGCTGAAAGGTTTAGGTGTTTTCATTTGGGTTTTTGTTCTCTTTGCACTTTCGGTGCTGGTTGCGAAGATATGAGCAGACATCTTCTGACATGTTATACAATTCTTCATCAGGCGAATGAATGATGTTCCTTTGAAAGCCAGCTGGCATATTCTCTTACTGTCAAACTCAGTTCCCTTGAACAGAGGAATGGTGGGATAGCATGTGGGAAGCCTGCCAGTATCAGGAGACTTGATTGTGGCTAAAAATGTGTCCTTTTAGCCTGGCTTTTACTGTTGTAGGTGATCCAAATCCTATTCTTAATTTATCAGGGTTTCATTGGTGATAAGACAGACTGACAATGAATAGATGATGCACAATCAACCTTGATATTAATTGAAGCTTTTCTTTTCCTGATTTATTTTCTTGAATTCTTATTTTTGGGGCTAAATTATCAGTGCTAAACATCACTTTGGTCTCCTTTCAAATAAATCCTGCTGATTTCTACCCATCACCCTCCCTCAGCTGATGATTCACTGCTTAGGATAAGCATTGAACAGCACAGAATTTAATCTGGTGGGGAGTTCAATGTCAAGCGCAAAGAGTGTCTGGGTAGCGCCACCACTGTCAGACTGGGCCTACGACAGGTGGTGAGAGAACCAGCATGAGGAATAAAAACCTACTTGGCCACTAATCTACCTGTCACAGAAGCATCTGCCCATGACAATATTGGTAGGAGTGACCACTGTGGAAAAGAAAGCCCAGATTTTCGGCATGAAGGAGAGAGCCTTTCTGTTGTTACAAAAATAGTGGAACTGCCAGAAAATTGAATTACCTGCCCCTGAGCATGGCACTTCCCATTTTTGTAGAGGCAGGAATAGGGGAGGGGTGTGTTTTGTGCCTGTGCATTTTACAGAGGCAGCTGGCCATTTAAATCATCAGCTGCCTCCACTGAAGTGTGATTATGGTAGGCAGGGAGTGTCAAACCCGAAGTTTGCAGATTAGACCTGGTAACAGCAGGTCTAAGCTTTATGGATTTGTTTGGATAGGCAGGATACCCCTGTGGAGAGATAAGGTACCCTTTTGGATCTGGTCCCAGGGCACTTTGGGGGAGGTCAGGAGCCCTTTGGAATTGTTAAAAGTGGACATAAATGTGCATTAAAAATTGTATAAACACATAACTGTCAAGCTCATTGAAACTGTCAACAGACCTGTAAAAATCAAGTTAAAATTATCAGAAGTACCTGACAAGAGGACCTGTCAAAAGGACCTGTTAAAAGTGTAAAGAGGATCTATCAAAGGGAACCATCAAAGGGAACTATCAAAAGTATCAAGAGGAGCTGACAGAAGTGTCACGAGGACAAATCAAATGTGTCAAGAGGATCTGTCAAAGGGAGCCATCAAAGGGACCTGTCAAAAGTATCAAGATGACCTGTCAAAGGGAGCTGTTACGAGGACTTGTTAAAGGTGTTAGGGGACACCTGTCAAAATCACCTATCAAAGGGAACTGTTAAGGCCTCAAGACATTTAAAAGTTCTGCCATTTAAATCTTCGAAAAAGATGTTTGGAACGTAAAAAAAGTGCTTGCTATTTCACTGACTGCTGACATAAGCCTGAGGGTTTCCATTACTGGATTAGTGCTGCATGATTGATTTCACAGCCATCCTTTATCACAGTAGGGTGCCTGCCATTTTACAGTTTGATTGATAGCTACAAGTGGTTTTAGATTCTGATTTAAAAAAAAATTCTTTCATGGATGTGAGCGTCACTGACAAGGCTAACATTTGTTGCCCATCCCTAATTGCCCTTGAACACAATAGTTTGCTAGGCCATTTCAGAGTGTCAGCCCAGGCAAAGATGACAGATTTCCTTTCTTTGAGGAAATTAGTGAATCAGATGGGTTTTCATGACAGTCAATGGTCACTGTCATAGTCACCAGTAACATTATTGAGACAAGGGGCGGAATCATTCCAGATTTGCACTAAATGCGGTAGTGATTGGGAAAAAGGACATTTTACCCACCGTCTGCAATGGCGGGCTTTCATGCCATATCATCCGCTTCCCACCTCATTAATTATGCAGCCACAGGAAACAAGCCATCTCATTGGCCAGCAGCCTCTGAATTGTCCATAAGACCAGAAGACGTAGGCAGCAGAAGTAGGCCATTCAGCTCATCGAGTCTGCTGCCCCATTCAATGAGATCATGGCCAATCTGACAATCCTCAACTCCACTTTCCTGCCTTTTCCCCATAATCTTTAATTCCCCTACTGATTAAAAATCTATCACAGCCTTGAATGTACTTAACGGCCCAGCCTCTGCAGCCCTCTGCTGTAAAGAATTCCACAGATTGACTACCCTCTGAGAGAAGAAATTTCTCCTCATCTCTGTTTTAAATAGGCCACCCCTTAATCTGACATTATGCCCTCTGGTTCTGGACTCTCCCACAAGGGGAAACAGCATCTACTCCGTCAAGCCCCCTAAGAATCTTACATGTTTCATGGTCACCTCTCATTCTTCTAAACTCCAATGAGTACAGGCTCAACCTACTCAGCCTCTCCTCATAAGAAAATCCCTCCATACCCGGGATCAACCTAGTGAACCTTCTCTGGACTGCCTCCACTGCCAGTACATCTTTCCTTAGATAAGGGGACCAAAACTGTTCACAGTATTCTAGGTGTGGTCTAACTAGTGCCTTGTATAGTTTTAGCAAGACTTCCCTATTTTTATACTCCATTCCCTTTGAAATAAAGGCCAACATTCCATTTGCCTTCCCAATTACCTGCTGAACTTGTATCCTAGCTTTTTGTGATTCATGCACAGGGACCCCCAAATCCCTCTGTGCTGCAGCTCTCTGCAGTCTTTCTCCATTTCAATAATATTCAGCTCCTATATGCTTCCTGAAAAGTGCATAACCTCATATTTTCCCACATTATATTCTATCTGCTAAGTTTTTGCCCATTCACTTAACCTGTCTATACCCCTTTGTAGACACTTTGTGTCATAGGCCAGAATTTTCTGGCTGGTGTGTGGGAGGTGGAGCCCCTACATCAGCGCTTAAAATGTCACACGCTGACGTTGTGCGAGCATCCTGACGTCAGTGCACAGCATCGCAATATTTGGGTGGGCGGGCGCTATAAAGCACAATGCACGCCCACCATTAACTAAAGACCTCGTTAAGGCCCTTAACTCGGCAACTGAAGCAGATTTTGAGGAGCCCGTGCTATCTTCACATTGGCGCATGGGCCCAATGGGCAGGTGGGTAATTGATTTTTTAACAAACCTCATCCATGGGTGAGATATGTGGGCTCAGAGAGGTTGTTAATGTTTTTCATGAAGTATTTAATGCAGAAAGTGTTTTAAACTTGCCTGTGTGATTGTTAATAGTTCAGATCGATTTCCAATAGCTTTCTCTGTACTTTGAAGCTTCAGCTCACCAGTCTGCAGGCAGTAATCTTTATTGGGCCTGCAGCTTTCTGGAGGCCTCCATTTAGCCTGGGTATGGGTTCTGACATCTCCACTGGAGGCAGCTCCTCTGAGGAGGAAGGGAGGGCTAGAATAAAGAAGAAGCCAGGAGGGGACAATCAGCCTCCAGGGGAACCACCTTTGGGAGGCTAGGCGCAGGTGCAAGGAACGCAGGGCGAAGAAGTTGTCCAAGGTGAAAGGGGCCGCAGAAGACACCACTATCCTGCTGCCAGGGTATACAGGCAGCGAAGCAGCTACCTCAGTATGACTGAGGTGCAGTTTCCCTGTCAAGGGAAACAGTCAATTATATCTGTCAGGTGATTGGCCCTGAGATATCCCCTAACTGTGTGGGTGGACACCCCATTGCTCAGAGTGGCTTGTGAGACAGCCTGCTGACTCTGCTGTCCTGCTGGCCTCTATGACCTTGGCAGCCATCCTCTGGCCCGTGGAGCCTGTGATGGTCCTGCCTGGGAGGTAGTGGCCAGTTCCAGAACTGGCACCTCCCCAGTTGTCACAGCCTCAACGGATGCAACGGTCACTGGCAGAGGGGCGGAGGAGCTGCTGCCCTCATCCAGAGCACCCTGAGAGGAGCTCGCAGCGACGACAGGCAGCTGCTGTGCCGACGTGAGGTCAGATGGATGGGCACCGAGCTGTGACACTTGATGCCTAGAACATCTCCCACATTGGGAATGATCACCTGTGGCCATTAGTGCTGTGAGGCCTTGCAGGTCAGAGTGTAACTCAATCAGAAGAGTCTCAACCCGATTGAAGCCCCTTTCCATGAGAGTTGCCAATCTCTCAATGGAGGAAGCTGGAAGCTCTGTCCTGAGGTTAATGCCATCACTGACACTCTGCCTGGATTCCTCCACCACAGAGACTAAGTGAAGCAGATCCTCATGCATCCCTGCCAGATGCTCCTGCGCACCCGGCTGCTTGTGCTGCAGCTGCTGCATGGCGAACAACTCCAGAGGCACATCATCACTGCCAGACTCAGCATGTGCCTGGTCCCCTGCAGACTTTCGGCTACTGGCACCATTGGCACTCTCTCCGTGCCATCTCCTCCAGTGTTTGTGAAGTGCCCTCCCCACTGTGCCCCGGGACACTAGCCAATGTTATATTCCCCACCGAAGTGTTTGTCGCTGCGCTGGTGCCTGGCTCACTGAAAGAATGTGATGCAAGTTACAAGTCTTGGCCCTCAGGTGTGGAGGGGAGGGGGCTCTGGACGTAGCCATGAGGTGGTGATGCTGAAATTAACAACAAGGACAGTGCATCAGTTAGTGTTCAGTCAGTAACACCTTTCATCCCTTATCCCCCCAGCCTCATAAGCTGCTCACCCTTCAAGAACCTAAGGAGACGAACATTGGTGGGGTGGTAAATAGTCAAGAGGAGGCCCAAATACGCATACAGACTGGCTGGTCAGTTGGCCTAAGGAATGCCACATGGAATGTTATGTGGGTAAGTGTGTGGTTAAACACTTGGGCAAGACAAGCAAGGCATGGGAATATATGAGTAATGGTAGGACCGTGGGAAGTCATGATGATTATAGGGACCTTGCTGGGCAGACCTGTTAAGGTAGCAGAACAGGAACATAAGGCGATTAACAAGGTCAAAGCCAGACTTGCCTTTATTAGCTGAGGAAAAGAACGTAGGAAAAGGGAGGTCATGTTGCAAGTGCAGAAAATGCTGTCGAGGCCACATCTACACTTCTGCGTTCAGTTGTGACCTGCACTTTATGGGAGGGATGGCATTGGAGTGGGAAGAGTGCAGAGGCTTCTGACCTGGATGCATGCTGTCCTGGAGAGTTGGAGTTATGAGGAAACATTGCAAACACTTGCGACATTTGCCGTGGAGCACAGGAGATTGACAGGTCACATTATTGGCCTTCATACTGTAATGAGGGACATAGACCCGGTGGACAGAAGGCAACATTTCCCCTTGGCACAGGGATGACTAACGTGGTTGCATTTATTTAAGTTGAGTGCCATGAGTTTGACAGGTGAAGTGCTGAGGACCTTTTGGACAAAGTAATGTGGGATGCACTGACTGAAAGGGTGGTGGAGGTACAAACCCTCCTAAGATGCAATAAGTCTTTGGATGTGCAGCAGCGATGCCATGGCATGTTAGGCCATGGGGATAGTGGTCACAAATGGGATAAGGCGACTTTGGAAGGTGCTAAAGACGCGCATCCTCAAGGGGCCGAGGGACCTTTGTGTATGACCCAGACGTCTGACTGTATCAACCTGTGAATGAGCAGTGTTGCTGCATTAACGATTGCAGCAATCATCAGTGCTTTGGATGGTGGGGACACAGAGTGAATGGGACTGTGGGCTTCAAATACCTGGCTGCTGCACCCCAGCCTCGCCGACACCTGCCAACCTGGCTGCCTATCTCCTCCTCAGCTCCATGGCCTGCTCCTCATACATGGTGAGGTACTGCAGCACAGCGTGCCCACCACCAGTCCACTGACACTCCCAGATATTGCCCTCAGTTTCTGCCTGCATTTATTGGGGCTGATTGCTCATGTTCCCTGCATGCACACACCACACCCCAACCACAGTGGTCCATCTGAGGCCTCCAGCGGCTCCTGTCCACACTACTGGTGATCAGTCACCAGAAGATAATACAGCTGCTCCCAAACCCCTCCCCCAACGGCCACCTTAGACATATTTGGTGTCCATCACTTTGAATAACACAAGCGTCTTAGTGCCCATGGCAAGGAGGCGCAACTAGTTGTGGTGCTGAGGCCAGAAGATGGCTCTTGGCCACGACACCTTGGGGCTCCCTTTCTACCATCTCATCATCACCAATATGACATGTGTTGGAGTTCTGAGTATGTGCCTAGCTGCATCCCCTGCAGGTTGCCTCCAGACTACTCAGATGCAACAAACACCAACATACGCTGCGGGGAGAACCCATCTTCTCCTCAACCACTCAGGCTGATGTAAGCATGGTCACTATCTGTTTGCCCACCCAGCATGCGCCAAATTCCCAATGCAGGAACGACAATAAGGCGTTGGGGGGATGGGGGTGGGGGGGTGGGGGGGGTGATGGCCTCAAAGGCTAAGGCTACCTGCTGGGTAAAATAGCCAAGGTTGACATGGTACTCACCCTTCCAGAGTGCAGCAAATCATTGAAGCCCTTGCGGCACTGTGTTCCTGTGCACTGCACAGCATCTTGAGAGCTTACAGCCTTCGCCACCTCCTGCCACGCCTGCCTGGTCACGTGGGGGCCCTCCTCCTCCCATCCTCTGGAAACAAGACCTCCCGATGGTTGGACACCTCTTAGAGGAGGACAGCAAGGCAGGCATCTGAGATCCGAAGGGCACAGTGGCCCCCTGCTGGCCTACCTACAGCCTGCCCCCCTCCTCCTCCTCTGCCCTCAAATCTTGTGCTGCCCGGTGACTGGCCATAGTGAACAGCCTAAATGAGGCTGCCTGGCCGTTCTTTATACAAATGGTCTGAACACGCCCGCTGCCGATTTAATTTCCCCGATGAATGCGGGAGTCTGAAATGCCCTGGGCAGGCCTTAATTGGCCCGCCTGTGCAAAATGGCGGGGCGGCCCGTTTCAGCGGCAGGGATCGGCTGCCCGCCCACTGCCAATTCTGTCGGGCCTATCCGGACAAACGCAAAATTCAGCCCATAGAGTCATAGACTTATACAGCACAGAAACAGGCCACTTGGCCCATTGTGTCCATGCTGGCCATCAAGCACCTATCTATTCTAATCCCATTATCCAGCACTTGGACCGTAGTCCTGTATGCTATGGTTTTTCAAGTGCTTATCTAAATACTTCTTAAATGTTGTGAAGGTTCCTGCCTCTACCGCTCTCTCAGGCAATGTGTTCCAGATTCCAACCACTCTCTGAGTGAAAAAAATTTCCTTCAAATCCCCCCTATACCTCCTGCCCCTTACCTTAAATCTATGCCCCCTGGTTATTGACACCCCCGCTAAGGGGAAAAGTTTCTCCCTATCTACTCCATCTATGCCCCTCATAATTTTGTATACTTCTATCAGGTGTCCCCTCAGCCTTCTCTGCTCTAAGGAAAACAGCCCCAGCCTATTTAGTCTCTCTTCATAACTGAAACGCTCCAGCTCAGGCAACGTCCTCGTGAATTCCCTCTGCATCCTCTCCAGTGCAATTTCATCCTTCCTATAATGCGATGACCAGAAATGAACACAGTGCTCTCGCAGTGGCCTAACCAGCATTTTATACAGCTCCAACATAACCTCCCTGCTCCTATATTCTATGCCTCAGCTAATAAAGGCAAGTATCCCATATGCCTTCTTAACCACATTATCTATCTGTGCTGCTGCCTTCAGGGATCTCTGGACATGTACGCCAAAGTCCCTTTGATCCTCTGTAATTCCTAGGGTCCTACCATTCATTGTGTATTCCTTTGCCATGTTAGTCCACCCAAAATGCATCACCTCACAATTTTCAGGATTAACTTCCATTTGCCACTGCTCTGCCCATCTACCAGCCTATCTATAGCATCCTGTAATCTAAGGTTTCCTCCTCACTATTTATGACACCACCAATTTTCATGTCATCTGCGAACTTACTGATCATACCTCCCATATTCATGTCTAAATCATTAATGTACACTACGAACAGCAAGGGCCCCAGCACCAATCCCTGTGTTACACCACTCGTCACAGGCTTCCAATCGCAAAAACAACCTTCGACTATTACCCTTTGCCTCCTGCCACTGAGCCAATTTTGGATCCAATTTGCCAAATTGCCCTGGATCCCATGGGCTCTTAACTTCTTGACCATTCTCCCAAGTGGGACCTTGTCAAAAGCTTTACTGAAGTTCATGTAGACTACATCAGCTGCACTACCCTCACCTACACAACCAGTCACCTCTTTGAAAAATTCAATCAAATTTGTTAGACATGATCTCCCCTTGACAAAGCCATGCTGACTATTCCTGATTAATCCCTGCCTCTCCAAATGGAGATTAACCCTGTCCCTCAGAATTTTTTCCAATAGTTTTCCTACCATTAGACTCACTGGCCTGTAATTACCTGGTTTATCCCTACTACCCTTCTTGAACAATGGTACCACATTCGCTGTCCTCCAGTCCTCTGGCACCTCTCCAGTGGCCAGAGAGGACTTAGTGCCAGAGCCCCTGCAATCTCGTCCCTTACCTCACATAGCAGCCTGGGATACATCTCATCTGGGCCTGGGGATTTACCCACTTTAAAACCCGCTAAAACCGCTAATACCACCTCCCTTTCAATGCTAATTTGTTCAAGTATATCACAGTCCCCCTCCCTGATTTCTACACCTACATAATCCTTCTCCATAGTGAACACAGAGGAAAAGTAATTATTCAAAACCTCACCTGTGTCCTCTGGCTCCAAGTACAGATTGCAACTTTGGTCCCTAATTGGCCTTACTCTTTCCCTGGTTAACCTCTTGCCCTTTATATTTATAAAATGCCTTGGGGTTTTCCTTTATCTTGCCCGCCAGTTTTTTCATGCCCCCTCTTCGCCCTCCTAATTATTTTTTTAAGTATCCGCCTACACTTTCTATAACTCCCTAGGGCTTCCGCTGTTTTCAGCCCTCTCTGTCTGCCATAAGCCACCTTTTTCCCTTATCCAATCCTCTATATCCCTTGACATCCAGGATTTCCTGGACTTGTTTGTCCTCCTCTTCACCGTTATGGGAATATGTTGGCTCTGAACTCTCACTATTTCCTTTTTAATGACTCCCACTGGTCTGATGTAGACTTTCCTACAAGTAACTGCTTCCAGTCCACTTCGGCCAGATCCTGTCATTTCATATTGAAATTGGCTTTTATCCAATTCAGGACCTTTCTTTCTGGTCCATCTTTGCCATTTTCTAAAACTATCTTAAATCTTACAGTGTCACTATCCCTAAAATGCTCCACCACTGACACTTCTACCACTTACCTGGCTTCATTTCCTAAGATTATGTTCAGTACCGCACCTTCTCTTGTAGGACTTTCTATGTGCTGGCTCAAAAACCTCTCCTGGGCGCACTTCAAGAATTCTGCCCCCTCTAAGCCTTTCACACTAAGTCTATCCCACTTAATATTGGGGGAAGTTGAAATCCCCTACTTTTATTACCCTATTATTTTTGCACTTCTCTGCGATTTGCCAACATATCTGCTCCTCTACCTCCTGCTGACTTTTTTGGAGGCCTATAGTACACTCCCAGCAAAGTGATTGCAACCTTTTTGTTTTTAAGTTCTACCCATATAACCTCATTTGACAAACCTTCAAAGATACCAGTCCTCCTTACCGTAGCACTTGACTCCTTGATCAATAGTGCAATGCCACCTCCTCTTTTACAATCTCCCCGCTCCCCTGTCACACCTGAAGATTCTATACCTTGTAATATTGAGCTGCCTGTCCTTCCCTTCCCTCAACCATGTCTGTGTGATTGCAACAATATCACATTCCCATGTGTTAATCAATGCCCTCAATTCATCTGCCTTACTTGTAAGATGTCTGCATTAAAATAGATGCAATCCAGTATTGCATTATTCCCTTGTGCCATAACAGGTCTATACTTGCTCTGCCTTCCAGATTGACTTAGTTTCTCTTCTATATTCTACTGTACCTCCACTCTGTATCCCAGCCCTCTGCCAAATTAGTTAAATCCCCCAGCAGCACTAGCAAGCCTCCCCGCAAGGATGTTGGTCCCATTCCAGTTCAGGTGCAACCCGTCCAACTTCTACAAGCCCTAACTTCACCAGAAACACATGCAGTGATCCAAGAAACTAAAGCTGTCCCGCCACGCATTCATTCTCTCTATCCTCCTATTCCTATACTCACTAGCATGTGGTACAGAGAGTAATCCAGAGATTAGAACCTTTGAGGTCCTGCTTTTTAATCTGCTACCTAGCTCCCAAAATTCTTGTTGCAGGACCTCATCCCTCTTTCTACCTATGTTGTTGGTACCATTGTGAACAACGACCTCTGACTGTTCACCCTCCCCCTTCCAAATACCTTGCAGCCGTTCTGTGACATCCTTGGCCCTGGCACCAGGGAGGCAACACACCCTCCTGGAGTCACATCTACGGCAGCAGAAGTGCCTGTCTGCATCCCTCACTATTGAGTCTCCTACCACTATTGCTCTTGCACTCTTACTCCTCCCCCCTTGTGCAGCTGAGCCACCCACAGTGCTGTGAACTTGGCTCTGGCTGCACTGTCCAGAGGAAACTTCACCCTCACTGTTTTCCAACACAGAAAAAAGGTTCTTGAGTGAGATGCACTCTGGAGATTTCCTGACTACCTGCCTGCCTCCCTTGTTCTGACTGACCCATTCCCTCTCTGACTGCACTTCCTTAAGCTGCGGAGTGCCCACATCTAAAAATATGCTATCCACGTAACCCTCAGCCCCACGGATGCACCGCTGTGTCTCCAGCTGACTCTCAAGCTCCGAAACCCGGTGCTCAAGCTGGTCAATCCAATAGCACTTCCTGCACATGTGGTCATCCAGACTGCAAGGAGTGTCTGAGAATTCCCACATGCTGCAGGCTGTACAACACATGGGACTGAGCTCCCTTGCCATACTGTTTGTTTGTTTTAATTAAAAGGCTATTTCTTTGAATTTAAGCCAAGTAGAAAACGATTTAGATTTCCTTAAAAAAAAACACTGAAACTCTTACCTTCTGTAATGTCACTTTAAAGTGGAAAAAAAAACTATTTACGCACTACCTACCAATCAACTCTCTCGCTTGTCCTGATGTCACTACTTTCAAATTCCAGCTCCGCTGAGTGTCTGGGTGAGAACTGGTTCCCTCACAGGTAAACTCCGCTCTACTCTTTATATAGCTGCTCCGCTCCCTCACAGGGAGAAACTCCCGTTCTTTAGATCCTCCTTTCATACTCCCCTCTAGGTGCTGCTGACTGCCTGGCTTTGGGTCGTCCTCTTGCGTTCTCCTCTAGGTGCTGCTGACTGCCTGGTCAGGGTCCTCCTCTTTGCACTCTCCTCAGCACTTGCCTTCCCACCTATTTTTGTGTCATCCGCAAACCTGGCGATAGTACATTCAATTCCCTTATCCAAGTCATTAATATATATTGTAAGTAACTGTGGCCCCAGCACTGATCACTGTGGCGTTCCACAGTTACAGTTTGCCATCCTGAAAATATCCCCCATATCCCAACTCTCTGTCTTTTATTAGTTAGCCAATCCTCAATCCATGCTAATATACAACCCCCAACGCCATGGGCTATTATCTTATTAAGTAGCCTTATGTGCAGTACCTTATCGAACACTTTTTGGAAATCTAAATATATTACATCTATTGGTTCCCCCTTATCTATCCTGCTTGTTACCTCCTCAAAGAATTCTAATAAATTTGCCAGGCTTGATTACCCCTTCATGAAGCCATGCTAACCCTGCTTGATTATATTATGCATTTCTAAATGCTCTGCTATTATATCCTTTATAATAGACACTAACATTTTCCCAATGTTGCATGTTAAGCTAACTGGCCTATTGTTACCTGTTTTTTGTCTCCCTCCCTTTTTAAATAAGGGTATTACACTGGCAGTTTTCCAATCTTCTGCGACTTTTCCAAAATCTAAGATTCTTGTAAGATTATTACCAGGGCATCCGCTATCTCTGGAGCTACTTCTTTTAATATCCTAAGATGCAACCCATCAGGTCCAGGGGACTTTAAGGACTTTAGCCGCATTAGTTTCCCTAGTATGTCTGCCGCGCTGTCAACAGTTTCACTCTGGGCACTATATCTAAATTGCAGCCGCCCACACAGTTCTCAATGCTTGCAGCCTAGGACTGCTCCAGTGAAGACATGGCCCTGAAAGCCATTACAGAACAGCAACCTGTCACTAGAATACCTTTCGTATGCCTGCTGTGATGGCTTCTATCCCTGTTCTGGCTTCAGAAAAGTCCAGCAATCTCTCTGCTCCAGCTTGGGAGGGGGTGGCAGTGGTGGTCAGTGCCAATGCTGCACATAATGGGAATCAGAGGGAAAAAGCTCCACTCGTTGGAGTCATACCTAACACGCAGGAAGATAGTTGTGGCTGTCAATCATCTCAGTTCCAGGACATCACTGCAGGAGTTCCTCAGGGTAGTGTCCTTGGCCCAACCACCTTCAGCTGCTTCATCAATGACATTCCTTCCATCATAAGGTCAGAAGTGGGGATGTTCGCACTGTTTATGACTCCTCAGATACTGAAGCAGTCCATGTCCAAATGCAGCAAGACCTGGACAATATCCAGGCTTGGGTTGACAAATGGCAAGTAGCATTCATGCCACACAAGTGCCAGGCAATGACCATCTCCAACAAGCGAGAATCCAACCATCGCCCCTTGACATTCAATAGCATTGCGATCGTTGAACCCCCCACGATCAACATCCTGGGGGTTAAACATTGACCAGAAACTGAATTGGACTAGCCATATAAATACTGTGGCTGCAAGGACAGTTCAGAGGCTAGGAATCCTGCCGCAAGCAACTCACCTCTTGACTCTCCAAAGCCTATCCACCATCTACAAGGCCCAAGTCAGGAGTGTGTTGGAATACTCTCCATTTGCCTGGATAAGTGCAGCTCCTACAACACTCAAGAAGCTTGACAGCAAACAGGAAAAAGCAACTTTCTGGATTGGCACCACATCCTCAAACATTCACTTCCTCCATCACTAACGCACAGTAGCAGCAGTGTGTACCATCTACAAGATGCAATGCAAGAACTCACCAAGGCTCCTTAGACAGCACCTTCCAAACTCATGACCACTACCATCTAGCAGGGCAAGGGCAGCTGACACATGGAAACACCATCAATGTTCCCCTCCAAGCCACTCACCTTCCTAACTTGGAAATATATCACGGTTCCTTCATTGTTGCTGGGTCAAAATCCTGGAACTCCCTCCCTAATAGCACTGCGGGCGTACCTACACCACATGGATTGCAGTGGTTCAAGAAGGAAGCTTGCCACCACTTTCAGAAGGACAATTAGGTATGGGCAATAAATGCTGGCCTAGCTGGTGATGCCCACATAAGTTATTCATGAATGAACAAAAAAAGGAGTTTGGTGATCCAGTGCAGGAAGAGGATGAATGATCTCATCTGTGTCGCCAGGGTAGGGCAGCCATCTCACCACTTTAAACTCACACATTCACAAGGCCATCACACATTCACTGGCGGCTCACTCACTGCCAGCTCAAGGGACATCACCACTCACTCTCTCACACATACCCTCACATGTCCATCTGGCCTCATCTCCTCTGGAGACTGCCTCCTCAGCCCTCACCATCTTGAAGACACTTGCACAGATCAACATGTGCCCCACACACAACCTAGGATACCCCCCTTCCCCAGTACAGCCCTCGCCCTGAAGCCTCTTCTCTTGCCTGAGGCCACTTCTCCTCCTTCACCAACCAAGCCCTAACCCTGCAGCCACCCCTGCCTAATGGCTGGTCTGGTAGGTAGAGACCTGCCTGTGAGCCCCCCTAAAAGTGATGCCATGCTGCCTGTAAAGCCTGGTGCTGATGACCTCGAGTGTTGCCCAAAGCAAGGTGGGCAAACAAACTTTGAAGTCCCAAGTGAAGTGCAGCTCACCTGGTGAACATCGCTTATGTACAGTCGTGAATCTTGTTGGTGTGGATGATGCAGCATCGTGGGGTGACTCTGGCAAGCAGGGCTTACAATTATATACAGATGTATTAAAACAGGCGCGGCCTGCCCAGCATAACGCGTGGCCAGTAGCGCTCAGTGCTACCTGTGCGGGCAGGGAGAGAAGGGAGAGTCGGGGCCTGTGCTCTTTCGTGCATGCGTGCGAAAGAGCGCAGCAATCTCCTTGAGGCACGGAGTGACCTCGGGGAATTGAATAGATAATAAAAAAGTTTAATAAATGATGTAAAAATTTATTTAAACATGTTCCCCAGTATCACATGAGTTGGAACGTGTTTATAAAGGTGAGAAAATTTATTTATTTATTTTATAAAAGCTTCAGGAAACCTTATCCCACACATGGATGAGGTTTCTTGAATAACGCAAAGCCCAGTTGGGCTTTTCGCCTGCTTGCCAACCTTAAGGTTGTACATGCAATGTTCTTAACTACTTTAACTAATCTCTTGATGGCCTTAATAGGCTGTTTACATTTCGGCGGGTGCGCAGCCAACTCCGGCGCCTGCCCGCCGGACGAAATGTCGCCATGGTGTGTGATGACGTCGGCACACACACCCGACATCATCGCGTGTCATTTTACGCGTCAGCGTGACGGGCCCGTCCTCACACGCCAACCGGAAGATTCTGCCCCATGTTCCCAATACTCGACAGAGGGAAACGTGGCCCGCCATTAACAGGTGGAGCTGAGGATCGCAAACTGGTTTCACGACATCGTGAAACCACTTTTTGGCCTTGCCGCCATATTGTCCACTCCTGCCCGCCATGATGCCCTACACCAATGATGACAGAAAATTCAGCCCAAGTTTTATAATTCCAGATTTGTTAATTTAGTTTAAATTCCACCAGCTGCCGTGGTGGGATTTGAACCCATGACCCCAGAGCATTACCATGATGCCATCATTGTCCCAGGACTATCAATGCCAATGTTTGTTGTTATAAGAGGTTGTGTACCTGAATGAAATGTTGTTGTGATAAAGTTTTATTTAGTTGAAGGAACGTAAATATAGTAAATGAGTCTTTAACAATGAGAGTGTTTTTTTCAAGATAGTGAATTTTCCCATCCTGCCCACAACGGTTTTCATGGTGGGCGGGAGCAGAGAATCTAGCGGAAGCCAAAAAATCAGAAACTCACCAACATAGTTTGTGATTTTCCCAATGGTGGTTGGGTATCCTGCTGCCTCGTAGCGTGACTGCCATTTGCATTCATTAACATCTCATGAATGCTAATTAAGACAGCTGTCCGCTGGAATCACGTACCACCTTTCGACCTTGCATCACGCCAGCAGGGAATCACGCCGGTCTGAATCTCATTTGAAAAAGAATAGCGTGCACTTCTCTCACGGCTTCGAGGTGAGTGCAACTTAAATAGCCTACCAGCCAGGCTCGTTGCGATTCCGGTGGAACGCCACAGTGCTGGGACTGTAGGATTGGTCTGCTCCCAGTGACTGTCCACGTAGTCGCAAAGACAATATTGTGCAGCAGTACTCAAGCAGGGCTCAATTTTTGGACGCTGACCAGTGTTGTGACTAGGGTCGGGGGTGGTGTAGGGGCAGTCTGCTCCAGGTGAGTGTCACTGTTGCTCAGAAGGAAACCACAGTTCAGCAGTACTCATACAAGGTTGAGTGTTCAGAGACCAGCATTTCGATCCGGATGTTGGAGGGGAAGGGGGATCACGTGGAAGGCAAAGGGGGAGGGAGGCTTGGCAAGGGGTTGGGGGGAGGGGCATGATAGAAGGCAGAGGGGAGACCGAGGGATGGGAAGATGGAATTGGCAAGGGAAACTGGAATGCTAAGAAACAAGGGGGTGAATGGGATACCGCATGTATGAACGGGAGGGGATGCACACAGACTCTGGAATAGGTAAGGGGAGGTTGTTAGTGTGGCACATGAGGGATGGGTCACACGGAGACTCATGGGGTGGGGAGGTGGTGTTGGGAAGGGGGGCAGGGTAGTCTTCAGTCATAAGGACAATGGGGAACTCTGTGACAGTCAAAGTCCTTGGTCTGGGGCTTGCAGTCAGGACTCAGAAAGTAGAGACAGCCTGGAACTATGTGGAAAGGAGTCAGAGAATAGAGACAGTCCTGGGAAACTGTGGACCTCATGGTCAAAAGTCAGAGAATTGAAACAGTCATGGGGTGCAGCGGGTCATGCCGCAGGAGTAATCATTGGGAGCATGGTATACTCCAGCTCTAGGGAAGGGCAAGGGCTGAGCGCTCAGTAGGAATAATGCACAGCTTGTTGTGCAGGGTTGTTTCACAATTGCTGTCCATGGGCTTGTCTGTCTCTGTACTGGGCTGCAGATGGTATGCTTATGGTTACAACACCTACAGCCTGTATTTGGGAAATACATAATAAATGGATGTGTGTGTGGGGGTGGGGATGGGTGGGGGGGTGTGGTATGTGGAGCTTTCCTGGAGGGGGGTGGTTTCTCCTCTGTAGGTGACTGTGCACAGGATCTATATGGGGAGGGTAGAGGTCCACATGGGGAATGGGTACATTAGTAGTGATAGGCTCAGTGGGGAAGGTAGGGATGTCAATATGGGATCCAGTATTACTGGGGAGGCAGGAAAATAGCAAAGGGGAGGTCCACCTTCACTTTGTGAGGTCCAATATATTTCTGGGATGCAGACATGGGAGACAAAGCGTCGAAGCTGGTCTCAGAACCACAATCTTGCTCTATCAAAGTTATGGCACAGTTATAAATCAAAACTAGACTCAAAACTCTGAAAGGGAGAGGTCTGAGGCAGTGTGGGAGGAGCATGCTGCTAGACTAAGGGGCCCTTTCTGGGTGCACCCTTGTTGGTGCCACAAGAGTTAACTGGATTCTGATTAGAGAGATTAAGACCTCCTTGTGAAGAAACCCATTGGAAGCCAATGCCTTTATCAGTGTTGTAAGAAGGATATTCAGGAGGCTTATGTCACAGTTGCTGCATCTCAACATTAATATTGTTATGTTCTACCACAATGTCACTTAGCTCATGAACCGGTTGTGCGCTTGTCTGTTGGCAGATGAGTTGATTACAATATACTGCAGACGCCGAGACCAATATGAAATGAACCAAATGCTATTTATTTACGCAAACAACAGAGCACTAACACGATGTGTGTTTCTCCAACCAGACGCTACTGGAGACAAGCATTAACATGGTAGCCCACACTATACAGCTATTGGGTCTTACAGTCATGTGGTCAATCTGCTCATGGTCTCGTAAAGCTGTATTACACCTCAGATTACCACATTCCTCCCCTCTTACTTGAAAGTACATTTTACAATATGTGAACTAATTATATAAATAAACTGTTTACAAAGCCAGTCTCTCAGGAGGCTTTTTCAAACGTGTCGACCATCGTAGTTCTACAACATCGGTTTATTTGATGCCTCCCTCTCAGGAGTTATTGAACTGCGTGGCGGGCACTGCCAAAACTGCCCACCTCTGCACTTAGTCTCATTTATGGAAAATTCTGCCCAAAGAATCTGAGAAGAGTTATAGATGGGTTAAGTGAGTGGGCAAAAATTTGGTGGATGGCGTACAATGTGGGGAAATGTGAAGACTTGTCCACTTTAGCAAGAAGAATAGAAAAGCAGAATATTATTTAAAAGGAAAGAGAATGCAGAATTCCGGGGTACAGAGAGATCTGGGTGTCCTCATACACGAGGCACAAACAGGTAGCATGCAGGAATGGCCAATAATTAGGATGGCAAAAGGAATGCTGGGAGATGGAGAACAAAGTAGGGAAGTTTTGCTACAGCTGCACAGCACATTGGTAAGACCACACCTAGAGTATTATGTACAGTTCTGTTCTCGCTTTTTTTTAAGTGTATCTTCACACACTTTTTTCCCTTTGGGGAATAGTGGGACAATTCCCAGGCTGATTATCAGCCTATTGAACCATGTCATGAATACTCCTTCCATGGCCAACAAGTTCTGGCATGGGACTTGAAAACAGAGCTTCTGACCCAGAGGTAAGGATGCCAGCACTGCACAGAAGGCATCGGTCTCCTTACTTAATGAGGGATAAAAGAGCATAAGACCACAAGACATAGGAGCAGAAATTAGGCCATTCGGCACATCGAGTCTGCTCCGCCATTCAATCATGGCTGATAAGTTTCTCAGCCCCATTCTCCCACCTTCTCCCCGTAACCTTTGATCCCCTTACCAAACAAGAACCTATCTATCTCGGTCTTAAATACGCTCAATGACCTGGCCTCCACAATCTTCTGTGGCAATGAATTCCATAGATTCACCACTCTCTGGCTAAAGAAGTTTCTCCTCATCTCTGTTTTAAAAGGTCTTGCCTTTGCTCTGAGGTTGTGCCCTTGGGTCCTAGTCTCTCCTACTAATGGAAACATCTTCCCCATGTCCACTCTATCCAGGCCTTTCAGTATTCTGTAAGTTTCAATCAGGTCCCCCCTCATCCTTCTAAACTCCATTGAGTATAGACCCAGAGTCCTCAAACGTTCCTCATGTGTTAAGCCTTTCATTCCTGGGATCGTTCTCGTGAACCTCTGGACCCTTTCCAGAGCCAGCAGATCCTTCCTGAAATACGGGGCCCAAAATTGCTCACAATATTCTAAATGTGGTCTGACCAGAGCCTTATAAAGCTTCAGCAGCACATCCCTGCTTTTATATTCTAGTCCTTTCGAAATAAATGCCAACATTGCATTTGCCTTCCTAACTACCAACTCAACCTGCAAGTTAACCTTAAGAGAATCCAGGACTAGGACTCCTAAGTCCCTTTGCACTCCAGATTTCTGAATTCTCTCCCCATTTAGAAAATAGTCTATACCTCTATTCTTCCTACCATAGTGCATGACCTCACACTTCCCCACGTTGTATTCCATCTGCCACTTCTTTGCCCATTCTCCTAACCTGTCCAAATCCTTCTGCAGCCTCCCCGCCTCCTCAGTACTACCTGTCCTTCCATCTATCTTCTTATCATTTGCAAACTTAGCCAGGATGCCCTCAGTTCCCTCATTTAGATCATTAATGTATAAAGTGAAAAGTTGTGGTCCCAACACTGACCCCTGCGGAACTCCACTAGTCACTGGCCGCCATTCTGAGAAGGATCCCCTTATCCCCACTCTCTGCCTCCTGTCAGACAGCCAATCTTCTATCCTACCTTACCTCTAACACCATGGGCTCTTATCTTACTGAGCAGCCTCCTGTGCGGCACCTTGTCAAAGGCCTTCTGGAAGTCCAAGTAGATAACATCCATTGGCTCTCCTTTAACTAACCTACTCATTACCTCCGCAAAGAATTCTAACAGATTTGTCAGGCATGACCTCCCCTTGATGAAACCATGCTGACTTTGCCCTATTTTACCATGCACTTCCAAGTGTTCTGAAATCTCATCCTTAATTGTGGACTCTAAAATCTTACCAACAACCGAGGTCAGGCTAATTGGCCTGTAATTTCCCGTCTTTTGCCTCACTCCCTTCTTAAACAGGGGAGTTAAATTAGCGATTTTCCTCTCCCTGACTCCAGTGATTCCCGAAAGATCACCACTAACACCTCCACTATCTCTTCAGCTATCTCCTTCAGAACTCTGGGGTGTAATCCATCTGGTCCAGGTGATTTATCCACCTTCAGACCTTTCAGTTTTCTTGGCACCTTCTCCCTGGTAATGGCCACCATACTCACCACTGCCCCCCCGACTCTCTTGAACTTTGGGGATGTTACTCGTGTCTTCCACTGTGAAGACTGACACAAAGTACCTATTCAGTTCCTCTGCCATTTCTTTGTTCCCCACTACTTCTCCAGCATCATTTTCCAGTGGCCCAATGTCCACTTTTTCCTCTCTCTTACCCTTTATATATTTAAAAAAACTCTTGCAATCTTCTTTTATATTACTGGCTAGTTTACCCTCATATTTAATCTTCTCCCTCCTTATTTCTTTTTTAGTTATCCTCTGTTGGTCTTTGTAGGCTTCCAAATCCCTTGGTTTCCCACTGCTCTTCGCCGCATTGTATGCTTTCTCTTTAGCTTTTACGCTGTCCCTGAATTCCCTTGTCAGCCATGGTTACCTCGTCCTCTCTTTAGTATGCTTCTTCTTCCTAGGGATGAATTTTTGGTGTGTCTCGCAAATTACTCCCAGAAACTCCTGCCATTGCTGTTCCACTGTCTTTCCTGCTAAGATCATCTCCCAGTCAATTCTGGCCAGCTTTTCCCTCATGCCTCTGTAGTTGCCTTTATTCAACAGTAATACCGTTACATCTGATTCCACCTTTTTCCTTTCAAATTGCAGGGTAAATTCTATCATATTATGGTCATTTCCTCCTAAGGGTTCCTTCACCTTAAGCTCCCTTATCAAATCTGTCTCATTACACATCACTAAATCTAGAATTGCCTGTTCCCTAGTGGGCTCCACCACAAGCTGCTCCAAAAAGCCATCTTGTAGACATTCCACAAATTCCTTTTCTTGGGATCCACTACCAACCTGATTTTCCCAGTCTACCTGCATATTGAAATCCCCCATGATCACTGTAACCTTGCCTTTCTTACATGCCTTTTCTATCTCCTGGTGTATCTTGTGCCCCACATCCTGACTACTGTTCGGAGGCCTGTACATACCTCCCATTATGTTTTTTTTACCTTTGCGGCTCCTCAACTCTACCCACACAGATTCCACATCATCTGACACTACATCATTTCTTGCTATCGATTTAATTTCATTTCTTACTAACAAAGCAACCCCACCCCCTCTGCCAACCTGCCTATCTTTTCGATAGGATGTATATCCTTGAGTATTTAGCTCCCAGTCCTGATCCCCTTGCAGCCATGTCTCCGAGATGCCCACCACATCATACCTGCCAATTTCAATCTGCGCCACAAGCTCATTTACCTTATTTCATATACTGCATGCATTCAGATACAACACCTTCCTTCCTGTATTTCCCGTCCCCTTTCTCATTGTCGTCCCTTTATCTGAAGTTAGATTCCTAGCCCTTTCCAAACACTCTGTCCTATTTTGTGTTCTGGAGACTTTAATAGTCTCCCCTGGGCTCTCCTTTCTTTTCAGTTTTCTCATAATTTTCCATAAAGTTGAATCCACCCCCCCACATGCTAACCTACTGCTTTGTTTCTCATTAGTCAAACTTCTTGGAGTTTTACCCTTCCCTCCTCGCCCCCCCCCCCCCTCCACTTTCTAATTTAAAGTCCTGTTCACGACCCTATTTACCCTCTTCGCTAGAATATTGGTCCCAGATTGGTTCAGGTGGAGACCGTTCCAATGGTACAGATCCCTTCTATTCCAATACTGATGTCAGTGCCCCACGAAATGGAACCCCTCTTTCCTGCACCACTCCTTTAGCCATGTGTTTACTTCCCTTATTCTCGCGTCCCTATGCCAATTTGCACGTGGCTCGGGTAGTAATCCGGAGATTATAACCCTTGAGGACCTATTCTTTAACTTAGTTCCCACTTCCTGAAAATCCCCAAACAGGTCCTCTTTCCTAGTCTTACCTGTGTTACTTGTCTCGACGTGGACCACAACAACTGGATCCTTGCATTGAAAGCAGTTCAGAGAAGGTTCACTAGACTGATTAAGATTCTGAGGGGGCTTTACAGAGTAGATGCTGAAAGGATCTTTCCCCCAAATCTAGAACAAGGGAACATGAATGATTAGCTGACTCTTGTATCCATTATAGCATGATTTCTTTTTAAAATTTAGTTCGGAGTGTTTATTATTCGGAGTGGTTTCTAATTTTGAATTGTGGCCAAATAGCTGCTGCGATGGTCAGTGACAGGGGAGTAGGTAAGGTGTGAGAGTGTTGGTGAATAGGGAATTGAAGTCAAAATTACTCGTTTCATACTCATCTGAGTTCTTCATGGACAGCCTGTCCAGTGAGGGGATTCCTTGGTTGCCTCGCCCCTTCCTCTTCCTCCTTTTCCTCTTATACCTCCTCCTCCTTATACTACTGCTCCTCAGCTGGGTGCCTTATATAGCTGGTAGTAAGGACTGAATCTTTCACGATGACAAGGATGTATAACAAGACTCACACCACCACAAAACATGACACTCATGAGGAAGATGTTTTGCCAATATGGCTTATTGGTTTTCTTTGAGTGTGTAACAAGGGGCCTTCTTAAGGATAAAGAACTGTGTACTTGGTAAAGGAAAGACTAAAACTAGATTGACAGCTGTTCAAAAATCAAAGACTAAGAGTGGAAAGTTGGATTCCTTAGCACCTGTTTTTTTGGGTGCTGTGAGTTTCCTTCAAGCTCACAATCATGCTCATTGTGGGTTATATCATGCTAGATAAAACACTGGTGAGAGCATTAGTATGTGTCATGAACATCCACCAGAAGTATACAGAGCAGGTAGTTCAAGACATCAGCAGGATAATTTGACTCCAGCAGTGCTATTTTGAGAAGTTAGGATCTAAGCTAAGGGGCAGGACCTCAAGGATATTATTCCCAGTGTTGCTGTATACGGTTGGGGCATTTAGAGAAAGATTATACTGATGGGTTAAAAATGGCGCAAGTAGAAGGATTCAGATTTCTAGAGCACTGTGGTAAATTCTAGGAAAGGTGGACACCATACAAAGGAATGTCTTTACACGAGCCAAACAAGAAGATTTAAACTTCTGCATGAGAGCTTTTTTATTAAGGGCAGAATTTTACGTCCCGTGGGCAGGCGCGAACCCGACCTGACAGGGCATAAAATAACGCATGATCACGTGGGTGAGCATCCCAACGCCATCGCGAACACGCGTGATATTTCGGTCGGCGGGCACAGACGAGCGCCTGCCGACAATTAAGAGGCCATTAAAGTTTCAATTAGGGCAGATTTTTCGCTGCCTGTCCAACCTTACGGTTGGCAGGTGGGCGAATTGGCCAGGCGGCCTTCGCAAACCTCATCCCAGGGCGGGATGAAGTTTCCGAGATTAATTTAAAAAAAGATAAAAATGTTTGGACACAAATTTCCTCATCCATAGGTTTAGGTGACTCGTTCTGATGCGTGGACATTATTTTCAGGATTTTAAATTCTGTTTTTATTGATTTTAAATTGGTCAGCTCCCTGAGGCAGCCCTCTGCCTTCAGGGAGCTTTCCTTCAGCGCTCGCCCGCCTCCTGCCCCCACCCCAGCAAGGCTGAGCCGTTAGTTGGCCAATGTGAAATCACGGTCGGGGGCCAATCGCAGGCGGCAGTCCGTTCCCCAGACACTCCTGGACCCGCCAATCACGGCCGCCCACCAGCCTGAAAATCCTACCCTAAAAGTGATATAAGGAAAATACAAGGAAGCAGGTTTAGTAATATTAATTAAAGAAAGATTTTTACAACTGTAGAACAGGAAGCTATTGCAAATAACAATATGAAAAGAGCCTTTTTGGATTCAACTGAGGAATAAAAAAAGCACATGCTACAGTAAGTCCAAATTTCCAATTGGGTGCAATCTTTAAGTTGAAGTGAGAATTTCACCAGTCCAAAATCATAAGGTCTTAGATTAAATTAACTTCAGGGACTAGCTATATTTCAATATTTTATGCAAACAAATTACCCCAGAAACGTCTTCATTTGAAAGCTTAACCTTTGTATCTGGGTAGGGCAGGGTGGGGGACAGAAATTAGTGCACTGTTTCAGAATTCATATATCTGCAGTCATGTAAAAGAACAGGCAACATCACCATTGTTCTTAGTACTTTTTTTTCTTTATTCTTCCATGGGATGTGGGTGTCACTGGCAAGGCCAGCCTTTGTTACCTATCCCCAATGCCCTTGAACTGAGTGGTTTGCTAGGCCATTTCAGAGGGCCGTTATGACTCAACTACATTACTGTGGATCTGGAGTCACATGTAGGCCAGACTAGGTAGGGACAAGTAGATTTCCTTCCCCAAATGATCAGTTTTTAAAAACAATGGTTTCATGGTCACCAATATTGAGACTAGCTTTCCATCCCAAATTTTATTAATTGAATTTAAATTCCACCAGCTGCCATGATTGGATTCAAATCCATGTCCCCAGAACCTCTGGATGACTAGTTCAGTGACATTACCACTACACCATTATCTCCTCCTTAGATGCACTTGATTTGTTAAAATGCCAGTTCAACAGGAACTGTCCTCAGATTGTCCAATGCCGTTGAGAAAGAGCTCCTGGTGGAGGTCAGATAGTGAAGGGATGTCTTGTTTGGCACCTTGTTTAGCACCCAGCAATGAAGATGGCGGCGATGAAGACAGACAGCAATGAAGATGGCGGTGATGAAGACAGACAGCAATGAAGATGGCGGCGATGAAGACAGACAGCAATGAAGGCAGCGGCGATGAAGACAGACATCAATGAAGGCAGCGGCGATGAAGACAGACAGCAATGAAGGCAGCGGCAATGAAGACAGACAGCAATGAAGGCAGCGGCGATGAAGATGGTGGCAATGAAGACAGACAGCAATGAAGACAGCGGCGATGAAGGAAGACAGCAATGAAGGCAGCGGCGATGAAGACGGCGGCGATGAAGACAGACAGCAATGAAGACAGCGGCGATGAAGATAGACAGCAATGAAGACAGCGGCAATGAAGACAGAGAGCAATGAAGGCAGCGGCGATGAAGACAGACAGCAATGAAGGCAGCAGCGATGAAGACAGCGGCGATGAAGTCAGACAGCAATGAAGATGGCAGCGATGAAGACAGACAGCAATGAAGGCGGTGGCAATGAAAACAGACAGCAATGAAGGCGGTGGCAATGAAAACAGACAGCAATGAAGGCGGCGGCAATGAAGACAGACAGCAATGAAGACGGCAGCGATGAAGACAGACAGCAATGAAGACAGCAGCGATGAAGACAGACAGCAATGAAGGCAGCGGCGGTGAAGACGGCGCATTGAAGACAGCGGCGATGAAGACTGACAGCAATGAAGACGGTGGTGATGAAGACAGACTGCAATGAAGGTGATGGCAATGAAGGTGGCGGTGATGAAGACAGACAGCAATGAAGATGGTGGCGATGAAGACAGACAGCAATGAAGACGGTGGTGATGAAGACAGACAGCAATGAAGACAGCGGCGATGAAGGTGGCGGTGATGAAGACGGCAACGATGATGCAAGGAAGGCAATGACACAAAATGAATCTAAAGGGAAAATCATGACTTAAATCAGGGAAAACAAAAGCTACTTTAAAACAAAATAATTTAAAGTGAGACAACTTAAAACCAGCTCGTACTGTAGTGGCATTTAGCATTAGGGCATGTTGGGCCAAGTGAATACAATCAATGACTCCTTGCACCCTCAGAAATCCTGTCATTCTATAAAATTCCAGTGCCCTGACATGCCACGGCCAATTAACTCCATAGGGAAAGATATGAAATTACTTGCTTCAGCAAACAATGCCTCTGTTCCTTGTTTAATGAATCTGTGTTCAGCTGATTGAGAAATGTTAGTAGCATCATAACTGGCAGAACTGAAGTGAAACCATCACATTAAAATTAAGCACAGTTGTGAATTTATCAAGCACTTGGAGTTCAGCGTTGGTCAGTGGATGACTTTGGGTCTGCTTGTAGCACTTGGTATTAACTCATTGAAGGTTTCCATTACAAGGAAAAGCTTCTGCAGGCACTACCCTTCAATCAAATGCAAGTGTGCGTGCCTTTCTTTATGGATGCCTGAACAGCCTAATGTTATACCAATGTTCATCCTAATCTTCTAAAGAGCAATAATACAGGAGAATTCTCAAATGGGAAATCTATTGTGTTCAGTCTGAAATAGTAGGTGGACAATGGCAGTCCCACTGCAAAAGGAAAAGAGGTTGTCACTAGTAAAAATCTAAATAAAATCTTCAAAGACAAATTTTAAACTTGCAAATGCTAAGCCCTCTAAGTTCCCTTCTACCACTAGCCCAGCAACCCTTGATGGTTGCTTTTAATTAAAGGGAGCAGTGAGCAAATGAAGTGGACAAGACAAAAAAGTGAGGTGAATGACGCCATGAATATTTCTACCTCATTAGCATCGATTGTCCAGAAGATGGTGGCATTTCATACATACCCTGGGCAGGCACAAAAGTAGCAGTAGGCATCCATCTGTCTCAGGAAACAATGGACTGTGCCCAGGGTGTATGTCACCCCAACAGTTGGCTGATGCTTTGCCCTACCAGAGGGCTCTCTTTTCTGCCATCTACTCCCCTCTTTTTGCCACTGTTCTTTCCACGCCTCTCCTGACTGCTTGGCTCCAGGCACTCCATTCAGCAGCAAGGACTTCCCATGCATCAAATCACGATCAAATGAGGTCTCATTTGCTGATATCTTGTGCCACAGCCTGGGACATGTTGGTCTGGTGCTAATAGCAAGCTCACCATAGAGCATGTCTTTGGGAATGTGGCCATCATCATCTGTTTGGCCCATATGATCTAGCCAATTGAGTCGCCGCTGATGCAAGAGGACAAATGTGCTATGGATTCCTGCACACGAGTGTATTCGGCACTCTCCCCTGCCGGGAGGTCCCAGTATTTGTCTCAGGCAGAGGAAGTGGAAGCTGTTCAGCTGCTTTCCTTGGCTTGCATAAGTTGTCCATGTTTCGCTACTGGAGGCAAAAAAGGTAACAGCATAACAGAACTACTTTCCTGGGCCTGTCCTAAATTTACACTGGTTACTTAGATAGAAACCGTCAGAAAATTGAGACCAGAATCTCTGAAAAAATGTAATGCAGTTTTTGTTGTTTCAAGAACATTTAATTTTAGTGCAGGTAGACTGATCAAACTGTTAATATCACACAAACTGTCAAGAGATTTTTACTATTCAAAACCTCAACTTGCAGGTAAAAGCTGACATAACATCACTATTATTATCAGTCTAGTTTGACTAACGTATTTCAGTAACTTTTCATTTGTAACAGCCAACCTTAAAGGAATCAATGCCAGAGAGTGAAATTGAAAGGAAACTTTTAAAGCTCATTTATATTCTATTCGCTCTGAGTTAATGGACTACGGTGTTAAAGGTCAAGGAATGGGATACGCCCAGCCTACTGTATTGGAATAACTTTGTAACGGTGTGTGCAAGGCCACAGCAACCAGGGAAACGGCAGTAATACCAATCATGGTGCTTTGTCACAGGACAAAATGGATTTGTTGCATACCCATTTTAGGCTTCTAATTAATTCTTTTAACTGTTTTGTGCTGTGAGCTATCACAATAAACAGCTGTAGCACAAGAGCATCATTATATTCATTTGTGCAAGGGTTGGTTTTAAGCAAACACATAAAGGCTGACAGTATCATTTAAAGTGACTTCATCCTCCACATGCTTCCCCATGAATGTATTTAGCATTTGTGATGCTTTTCTTCAAAAGGATGGCAAGAAGGTCCAACATTCTCTCTTCTCCTGGAGTGAGTCTCCGCTAATGAATTATTTAATGCCCACCCAAATAAAAAAGATACAAATATCCACGTATTATTCAGTTAAAATCAAAAATTTTTAGAGGTATTACCAGCGTTTTGAGGAGTGTAATTATGTTTACTTATTCATTTTGAGTTAGAGGCCAGTCTAATTTTTTAAAAAGTTTAACACACATATTCAGAGGAGGGAATTCTTTTGGATCTGTTTTCAGCCTCTCGTGCCTCCACAGGCAGTTTGTCAATTTTATAAGCATGAAGGTTAGGCTGCTGGAAGTCCAAAGGTTAAAACCTGGAGGAGGCGGAGAATGGGATGGGGTACAACTGGGTGGCCATTAAGCCCCTCGGGAATGATGTAGGGCGAGGGGAGCACTCCTACTCCTTCAGGCTCCGCATTAAACTTTATGGGCAGAAATTTTCGCTCGGTATGCGGACACGCGCCCGACCCGCTTGAGCGTGAAATGACGCATGTTGACATCAGCCAAGTGTGTCGACGTCAAAATGAGTGGTCATGTGATAGTTCGGTCGGCGGGCACACTGCCGACGCTGGCCCACCCGCTGACAATTAAAGGCCTGCTAAGGCCATTAAGTAATCAAATAACGTAATTTTTTCGCTGCCCGTCCAACCTAACGGTTGGCGAGCAGGTGAAAAGGCCAAGCAGCCTTTGCATTTTTTTGGAAACCTCATCCATGGGCAGGATGAGGTTTCCAAAAGCAAATAAAAATAAAATAGAAACTTTAATTTTTCATTAATAACATGCCCCTGCTCATGTGACAGACTCACATGAGGGGACATGTTTTATCACATTTTTATTTTCTTTAATTTTTTGTTAACATCTCTTCTCCTGGAGGCAGCTCTGTGCCTCAGGGAGATTATGAAGTGCTCACTTGTGAGCATGCGTTAAGTTCGCACTCGGCCCGCTCACTCTCCTCCCCCACCCCCTGCACAGGCAGTGCTCAGCGCTGCCACTCGCATTTCACGCTGGGTGGGCCTTAATGGCCCTCCAGCGTGAAATCCTGGTGCGGTGCCATTTGCGGGCAGTGGTCGGCTTCCCAAATGCATCCGCTGAGCACCCCCACCAAGCCCGCCCACCAAGGGCAAAATTCTGCCCCATTAAAATATTACTCAATGCCTTGGCGGCAGCCTACACCTGAAAAACTTGAGCAGAGCAAGCCCAATGGCAGTTTTGCTCAGTACAGCTTCATTTCATTGAGGGGTCTTAAAAGAGGTATTATGCCTCTGTTTAACATATGCAAGGAGTGTAACACCTGCTTTAAGCAGCTACCCAGACCCCTATAAAGTGACATGACTTAATATCAGTTCAGATTTCCTACAGATATCCTTCGCGGCACAGGGTGGGACCACCAAAGTTGGACTTTATTGCGCCTGTTTTACTCCTGTTCAATTTCTACACCCTCATATGAAAAATTTGCATCCCTCATTTCTTTCTTCCTTCTTGTTTTCGTAATTCAAGTTTCAGGAAATAAGTGAAATAGACCTTCCCAATTCGGCAAAATGAATCTGAAGTTTCGGATTCTAAAAGTACGATCAATGGTGTATAGGATGTCAGAAAATTGCCCCTGATGTTTTTTGATTTTTGAAAATTGGCACACTCTATGTTTTGATCATGGAATTTGCTGGTAATCAATTGGAAATGATGTTTTATCAGGTTATTAGGTTGGTAACACAGTATAGATTTTCAGCCAGAGGAAACATTCCTGCCTGTGCGACTTGAGCTTGCAGGATCCAAGAAATTGAGTGATCTTTGATATGATCAGATCCCTGCCCGCCCCACGTGTGCAATTATGCAATTGGTCGAACACCATGGTAGCAAGAATTATACCTTATGTGTGGTCCGTTTTAATGTTTAAATCAACGCATAAGTGAAAGGCTGGGTATGCACGATTCCCCATTGCAGAATCACATTACGTGCTTAGCCACCTTACTTAACTGTGAGTGTTCAAAGAGACCCCATGTGTCATTGAACTGTGGTTTAATATTTTTCAGCCTTTTCTGCTGCTGTTTTAAATGTTTTTTAAAATATTATTTTGTTTTTTTTTGTAACATGCTGGGAATATTTATATGGAAAGAAAATCCACAGAATATTGGCCTAGGTTCCTCATCTGCCCCTGTTGCTTACTGCGCAGATCTTGGACAGACACGAGTGATGTGTTCCTTACTTCCTCACCTCCTACTGTGCAAACTTGCTCTCACATTTCAAGTGCCTGGGACCTAGGGTCATTTTGTACATTGAAACATTTACAAATGAAGGTCATATGTCCTCCAACAAATTTCCCTCTGTTCGCCTTGCCTGAAGACTGAGGCAAAGAACGCCTGGCAGTCCCAGGCGACCAGCATTCTAAAGTTGGTGGAGGCAACCCAGAAATGTTTTACTCCAGCAGAGTATTCTTCTTATCGTGTCCATGTGGTGGTGGTAGAACTGGTTGAAACAGGGCCGCGACGTGAACCTTGGCCCCAGTGTAGTGCTCACGGTGCATTGCCTTGCACAGATGAATGATGAGAAAACGTGTTCTCTTTTTTTCAGATAGTACAGAAGATCCCACCCGTGGCTGGGCCTTGAAAGCTGCTAGATACTGGATATCTTAACAGCAGCACTTGGGGCATGTGGCTTGTTCTTGAGGGTGACCTGTAAAAACTACCTGTACTAGAAGGCTGGCTGCATGTTTCTCTATCAAATATCACTTACATGATCATACACTGTGCTCGAGTGCAAACCAAAATGATAGTGAGTAAATCTGGCAATTGAGAGAAAGGAAAAGGAACAAGGGAAAGATACTTCTAGGCTTCTGGCTTTACCATCTCCCACTTCCACTACACTCTAATTCCCAAGGATTTGAAATGTGGCTTCTTAAAGCCACTCATGAGCAACTAACTTTGGGGCCCTTTTCCACTTGTGGTTTCTTCCTATCTGTCATGTGACACTTTGCCCTTCCAGTGATTTTTTGATGTTAGAAGTGTCAAGCTGCAGCTCATCATGGGTGTGCGTGCAGGAACATGAATCATGCAACTAGGTTGTTATATATGGTTATATTATCTGTGAATATCTGTAAAGACCGAGGAACTAATTGACAGGTGTAAGAGTTCCAGGGGTCCACATTTCACAGCTGCACTAGAGACGGATGTGCTGTGTGACAGAACCAGTTCAAATCAGTCCTTCTTGTGTACAAGGCAACATGGCAAGTTAATGATAAAAGAGTTCTAATGTCTTCAAGCTTAAAGTGTGATTATTAACAACATCTGGGAACCAAAAGACAACAAGAACACATAGCGTGGTGGCAGCAAGTGTCTGCGAGTAAACCTCAAGCATTTTAAATTAATTTCATGCTGATTTGGAAAATCGACCTACAGCAGTGCCAGAAGAAAAACCTAGTGAATTGTGCAAGAACGAAACAAAGAAATGTCAACCTGCACACCAATGAGTGTGCAGTGACAGCCCGCAATGAATTGGGAAGCTGATGATGTTGTAGAGGCATTTGTGAAGTTTAAACAAAAGTGCAGAATGACATTCGGTTGTTTCCTAAAAGGTACTAACATTGAAGAGAGGGTCAGCTATATCCTTTTGTGGGCAGGAGATATGGGATAACATTTATTTAACAGCTGGGAGCTTACTGAAGAAGGCAGCGAACCATCAGACCTACTGATATGAATTTCAAGACCTCGGACAGGAATTGGGTGAGCCTGTTGATAACTTTGTAACAAGATTAAAAAATGCAGCTAGAAAATGTAAGTTTAAGGACACAAATGAAAGACCGATAGATCAATTAATTTGGGGTTCTGCACACCCTAAAGTATTAAATGCACTGATTGGGAAGGATGAGCTCACAATATCGCAGGCTGTAGACACTGCCAGAGCACATGAAGCCACAAGTAGACAGATGAAGACACTGATTACCTGAATGGCTAGCCTTCAGTTAAACCAAGAGGAAGGCTGCAGGGTTGATGCTGTGCAGCAGAAACAAAATAATGTACATCAGACAGAGAGAAAGCCATGCAGGAGATGTGGACAGATGAATTCACAGACAGAAGGAAATGTCTCACATGTGGATCAATCTGCCAAGCTTGTGGAAAGGCTAATGATTGAGCAAAGATGTGCAGAACAAAAGGAGATTGTGGCATATCCTGGAAGATGACAGTGAGTCGGAGTACGTGATAGATATAGGAATCATTCAACTGCATCGGATGGCTGGATGCAACATTTCCCAGAGAAAAGAAATTCACGTAACCATTCAGATCGGGATGAGGGTGAGACAAAAGCCCACGGTAAGAAATCTGAAGGTGAAGATTGCTACTAGAGCACAGAGTAGCATCATCCCACTCAGACTATACCAGAAGATCTTTTCTGAAAATTTGGAAGAAAATGGTTATCCAAAGAAAGCTGTTCTGAAACTGAGCAACACCATGCTAATGGCATATGGGGGAACTGGGATTCGCCAGCTAGGAACAACCCAAATCAGAGGGACACACAAAGGAAAAGATGTTAACTGTATGTTCTACATCACTGAAACAAATGGTCCTCTATCCTGGGGTTGATAAGTTATGAAGAGCTGCAGATTATCTCAATAAACCATGAGGTAAAGGAGGCAACACTGAGCATTGAAGAGAGAGTACACCCATTGAAAAATGCCTTCCAATCAGATGTAAAGGAGATCTGGCACAAATGTACCCAGGGTAATGAAATGGAATCACATCACTATTGACACCAGTGATGAAACCAATGATTCATCCCCGACATAAAGTATTAATAGAACTGAAAGGAAAGCTTGAAAGAGAATTCCAAAGATGAAAGAAAGGAAAGTAATGCCAAAGTTACAGATCCTACAGTTTGGGTAAATTGCAGCATGGTGAGAGCTGAGATGCTAAATGGATGGCTAATAATTTGCCTGGATCCCAAAGTCCTTTATCAAGCCATTAAGAGGCATTACCCCATTCCAACACTGGAAGAGATCACACCAGCACTGGCAGGGGGATAGGTTTTCAGCAAGCTCGATGCCAGGTGAGAGTGGCTGCTCTCGACATTTGACCGAGTGTGGCATCAAGGACCCCTAGTAAAACTAGAGTCAATGGGAATCAGGGGAAAACTCACCACTGGTTGGAGTCATACCGAGCACAAAGAAAGATGGTTGTGGTTGTTGGAGGTCAATCGTCTTAGCTCCAGGATGTCACTGCAGGAGTTCCTCAGGGCAGTCAGTGTCCTCGACCCAACCATCTTCAGCTGCTTCATCAATGACCTTCATTCCATCATAAGGTCAGAAGTGGGGATGTTCGCTGATGATTGCACGATGTTCAGCACCGGTCATTACACCTCAGATACTGGAGAATTCCATGTCCAAATGCACCAAGACCTACACAATATCCAGGCTTGGGCTGACAAATGGAAGTAACATTCACGCCACACAAGTGCCAGGCATTGACCATCTCCAACAAAAGAGAATCTAACTGTCGCCCCTTGACATTCAATGGCATTATCATTCCCCACTGTCAACATCCTGGGGGTTACCATTGACCAGAAACTGAACTGGGCTAGCCATATAAATACTTTGGCTACAAGAGCAGGTCAGAGACCAGAAATTGTGCAATGAGTAATTCACCTCCCTGACTCCCCAAAGCCTGTCCACCATCTACAAGGCACAAGTCAGGACTGTGATGGAATACTCTCCACTTGCCTGGATGAGTGCAGCTCCCAAAACACTCAAGAAGCTTGATACTGTCCAGGACAAAGCAGCCCACTTGATTGGAACCCCATTCACAAACATTCACTCCCTCCACCACCGACGCACAGTAGCAGCAGTATGTTCCATCTACAAGATGCACTACAGAAATTCACCAAGGCTCCTTAGACAGCACCTTCCAAACCCACGACCACTACCATCTAGAAGGACAAGGGCAGCAGATAGATGGGAACACCACCACCTCTCCAAGTTACCCATCATCCTGACTGAGAAATATATCACCGTTACTTCACTGTCTCTAAGTCAAAATCCTGGAACTCCCTTCCTAACAGCACTGTAGGTGTACCTACACCAGATAGACTGCAAGTGTTCAAAAAGGCAGCTCACCGCCACCTTCTCAAGGGAAACTAGGTGTGGGCAATAAATGCTGGCCCAGCCAGCAAAGCCCACATCTCAACAATGAATTTAAAAAATGAAATGGCTGCAGGAATGTGAGACTAGATGCAGAATCTTCGCTGTTGACAACATTCAACACACCTTTTGGACGGTTCAAGTTCATGAGTCTACCTTTTGACCTTCAAGTGAGCCAGGATGTGTTCCAGCAGAAAGTAGATGAGAAGTACAGGGGATGTAAATGAGCAGTCAGCATAGCAGATGATATCCAGGTATATAGTATAGAAGAGAAGGATCATAAATGACCATCTACATAAAGCCATGGAGAGAACCAGGAAAGCTGGGACCAAGTTAAACACAGACAAATGCATTGTGAAGGTGACACAATGCCAGTTTTTCGGAATGGTGTACACACCTAACCAAATCAAGTTGCGCCCTGAAAGAATCATGGCTATCTCTGGGATGGTAGCCCCAAGAAATAAGAGATTTGAGAAGTTTGCTTGGCTTGATCCAATACCTGAGCTCTTTCATACTGTCAGAGCACACAACAGACCTGCAGGAGCTGATGAAAGAAGGTGTACAGGACCAGTGATAAGAGTCACACGACAGGAGTTTCAACAAATTCAAAAAGCTAATATGCCAGGGGACATTTCATGTTATGACAGAAAGAAACCTGTCACTCTGCAAGTAGATGCTTCTACAAAAGGAATAGGAGCAGCCTTGGTACAAGAGGGAAAGTCAATAGCATTCTCATCCAAAGCTTTGAGATCAGCTGAGATCATGTATGCCAATAGAGAAAAAGAGTTTTTGACAATCATGCGTATCTTTATGGAATAAAGTCCATAGTAGGAGAGTGATTATCATCCACTGGAGCAGGTCTACAAGAAGAATCTGTATAAAACACTAGCAAGACTACAGAGGTTAACTCTTGAGACTTCAGGGTTGCGTTTTCATTCTGAAATACAAGCCAGAAGAGAAATGATGCTGGCAGGTGCCCCATCTTGGTTATCGCCGCAGGAGAAACACAAGATAGAAAATCTAGGTATAAAGATCCATCACCTAGTGAATGGAACACCACAAAAACTAAGTCAAGTTAGAGATGAGGCCAGCAAAGATGAGGAGTTACAGATGCTCTCTCAGCAAGTGATCCTGGGATGGCCTGATAAGATATTGCAAATACAGCCAGCAATATGGCAGCCCTGGTGTATCAGACATAACATTATCTGGAAGGTGGTGCTTTGCTAGCCGAATCCAGAATAATCTTACCCAAAACAATGAAGGAGGAACTTCTCCAGAAGATACATGAAGGCCACATTGGAATGGAGAATTGTAAATTCAGAGCCAAATCAGCAATGTACTGGATAGGCACGTACAAAGAGTTTGAAAGAATGGTGTCTGCATGTAATGTATGCCAGAAGTACAGAAATACACAGCAGAAAGAGGAGATGATAGCTAATGAAGTACCACTCAGATAATGGCATACTGTGGGAGCTGATTTATTCACACACAATCAAGAATGGTATCCCATAGTCACAGACAACTGCACAAAGTTTCTTTTTATTCTGAAGGTGAAAGACTTCAGAGCCACAACAATTATCTCAGTAGTATGAGTTCTGTTTGATGAGCGAGGGATTCCTGAAAGATTAATATGTGACAATGGCACTCAGTTCACATCCAGGGAAGTTAAGGAATTCGCTGAATAGTACGGGTTCAACACCTTATCACCACCTTACCCTTGAGGGCATGAGTTTATAGAAAGACACATCCAAATGGTCAAAAGAACCCTTGTGTTCCAGGGGGCTACATTTCATGGTTGCACTAGAGATGTGATGTGCAAAAGAATCAGTTCAAACCAGTCCTTCTTGCGCACAAGGCAGCATAGTAAGTTAAAGATAAAGATTTCTGACCTTTCCAAGTTTAAAGTGTGATTATTACCAACTCCTAGGAACCAAAAGACAACAAGAACACATGGCAAGCTTTATTAGATAGTTTGCTGGATGAAGCATTTTGAAGGTATCAATGTGTCATGAGTTTCAATGTTGGATTACAGGTGGAATTAGGATTCTGCTGCCAGGTGCACAAGCACCTCGGGCTTATAAGACTATTTCATATAGGGCTGCAATTAATGCACAATAGGGCACATGTACATAAGAACATGAGAAATAGGAACATGAATTGACCATTCAGCCCCTCGAGCCCGCTCTGCCATTCAGTAAGATCATGGCTGATCTTCTTGTGTTTCGATTTCCATATTGCCATCTAACCCTGATACCTTAAATTACCTTGCCTAACAAGAATCTATCTACCTCTGCCTTAAAAATATTCAATGACCCCGCCCCCACCACTTTCTGAGGCAAAGAGCTCCAAAGCCACACAACCCTCTGAGAGAAAAAAAATTCTCATTTCTGTCTAAAACGGCAACCCCTAATTTTAAAACAATGCCCCCTAGTTCTGGACTCACCCACAAGAGGAAACATCCTTACAACTTCCACCTTGTCAAGACCATTCAGGATCTTGTACACGTCAATCAAATCACCCCTCACACTTCTAAACTCCAGTGGAAACAAGCCCAGTCTGTCCAACCTTTCCTCATAAGATAACACTCTTTCCAGGTATTGATCTAGCAAACCTCCTTTGAATCGCCTCCAAAGCATTTACATCCTTCCTTAAATAAGGAGACCAAAACTGCACACAGTGTTCGAGGTGTGATCTCACCAATGCCCTGAATAACTGAAGCATAACATCCTTATTTTTATGTTCCATCCCTCTCGTAATAAAGGATGGAATTCTATTAGCCTTCTTAATTACTTGCTGTACCCGCATACTAACTTTTTGTGACTCATGTGTTAGAACACCTGGATCCCTCTGCACCTCAGAATTATGCAGCTGTTCTCCATTTAAATAATACTCTGCTTTCTTGTTCATCCTGCCAAAGTGAACAAAACAAACACATTTTCCCACATTAAGTTCCATTTGCCAGATCTTTGCCCACTCACTCAACCTATCTATATCCATCTGCAATCTCCTCATGCCCTCTTCACAACATACTTTCCTACCTATCTTTGTGTCATCTGCAAATTTAGCTACCATGTCTTCACTCCCCTCATCTAAGTCATTGATGCAAATCGTAAAAAGCTGAGGACCCAGCACAGACCCCCACCTGTGGAATGCCACTCGTCAGATCCTGCCAATCCAAAAAAGACCCATTGATGCATACTCTCTGCTTTCTGCCAGCCAGCCAATCTTCTATCCATGCTAACATGTTACCCCTACACCATGCGCTTTTATTTTCCATAACAACCTTTGATGTGGCACCTTATCAAAATGTTGTAAAGACATTAAGGCCACTGTGCAACTCCTTATTTTGAGCGGAAATCTCAGATTGAGGGAAATTATATTCATGCAACTAGTGATTTTCCATGTGTTAAGATTAATTCTCTTAATTCATTCCTCATGAGGCTAGCTGTATGTTGGGGACATAGGATTGCAAAATATATACTTATGTGATAGGCACCTTTTTGCCCATGTATTGGTAGAAGCTAACAGTGCATAGCTTTACCTTTGCTAATTCCTTCAAGTCTGCACTTTTTTTTTTGTCTGGCTCCACGCCCTCTGGGCAGTGCTGACCACACTGACCATTTGCACCATCTCCTGTCAGGCAATTTGTACCATTCTCTTGTGGGGATGGAGCTCTGGTGTGTCAAACAGGATAACATTCCTTTCCCACACTTCTTACAGCAGCAGTGATGGCATAGTGGTATTGTTGCTGGACTAGTAATCCAGTGACCCAGGGTAATGCTCTGGGGACACAGGTTTGAATCCTGCCATGGCAGGTGGTGGAATTTGAGTTTAATAAAAGTCTGATGATGACCATGAAACCATTGTTGTAAAAACTCATCTGGTTTACTACCCCCTTTTAGGGAAGGATATCTGCCGTCCTTTCCTGGTCTGGCCTACATGTGACTCCAGACCCACAGCAATGTGATTGACTCTTAAATGCCCTCTGAACAGGGGCAATTAGGAATGGGCACATCCCATAATTAAAAAAAAGCTCTATATTAGCATCGGGAAATTCAACAGATCTACATTGTTGGTTCTTCCTAATAATACTGCAGAACACAAGCAGATAAATAACTCTTTTACCCAAAATTTGCCTGAAATAAATGATTTTCCCTTTAAAAAGTAGCTGCTATCCAGTGCCAAATATAATAGCCCTGAATCCATGCATTAATTGTTACATTAAGCCAATGCCCCCTACATTAACAACACTGTTTCCACAAGTACCTAATTTGCTGTAAAATGAGGTCAAAAATGAGCAAATAAATGCAAGTTATTTTTTGCTTCCTTACTGTGGTTGATGACTTACAAGACACAGGTTAGTAGCAAATAAGTCAGGTGAATGGAAAGTCCACGTTCAACATTTCCTGACTGAACTCACATTGTAAAAATCTTGCCCTCACTATTATTAACCTGTAGTGTGAATATCAACATGGATCAGCTACATTAATTATGCTGTCAATCAGAACAGTGGCTAAAATCCACTGAGCATTGTTGTACTAAGTCAAGGAAACTCTGCGGACGTTTCCTGTTGTTCAAGTATTACTATGTGCAAGCTGCATGAAGAGACACTAGTTTATTTTCATTAACAGGTTGTTTTTAACCCTACAAGGGTGACCAGGAAATTTAAACATCAGTGTGATTTCCCACTGGGAACTCGCAGGTACTTAAAATCTAGGCAAATGTTTTCTTTGCTGATCTAATACCTTTAATGATCTAAGTTCTACATAACAGCTTCTTCAATCTATTCCTACATACTCAGTTACAAAACCTCTCTGTTGCTGCACCACGTTACTTTATTTTACTATTTTCTCTCGTCTCTCCTTTTTCACTTCATGGATGCTAGATACCCTCCCACACCTCACTCAGTTCTTCAACAACATCTTACATTTATATAGCACCTTTAACATAGAAAAGCACCCCAAGGTGCTTAACAAGGGTGACAGCAATAAAAATTTGATGCCGAGCCACAGAAGGAGATATTAGGACAGATGGTCAAAAGCTTACTTAAAGACTTAAATTTTGAGGAGAATCTTTAAAGTAGGAGAGAGAGGAGGAGAGGTGAAGTACTTTAGGGAAGGAATTCTAGAGCTTAGAGTCAAAACATTCAGAACAATGAAAATTGGGGGTGTACAAGATGCCAGAACTAGCAGAGTATGGAGATCCTGGAAAATTGTGGGGTTGGAGGAGATTACAGAGATGGAGAGGTGAGGCCATGGAGGGATTTGAAAACAAGGAGGAGGATTTTAAATTTGATGCATTGCCCGAACTGGAGCTACATGTTTGCCAATGCCAAAAAGATAAGTGGCATTGTAAGCCACCACTGTAAGTCTAAATGGAAGCATCAAGTTACAAAGTGATATTTATAGATTAACTGAACAGGCAAAACTGTGGCAAATGGATTCCAATGCAGGCATCCACTTTGAACCTAAAAAAATGATAGAACAGAGTACTTTTGAAATGATGAAAAGCTAGAAATTCTGGTGATCCAAAGGTCATTAGCCTTGTAAGGGCATTTGACCACTAAGGGCAAGCACTATATTCACACATATGCACTTTTCAGAAGGAAATCACAGGATAGCAAGCAAGGGACAAAATATAGTGCACCACAGCTGAGAACAACTGACAACGCACTAGAACTTTAATCTAGGGCATTCTGTTCAAAACCTAGATTGGAACTCCAGTACAGTAATTTGAGAGTTTTATACTGACAAAGAGACGCTGTCTTTCAGATGTTGCATTAAACTGAGTCTCCATCTGCACTCTCAGGTAGATGTAAAAGATCCCATGATATCATTTGAAGAAGAGCAGGGGAGTTTTCCCCAGTGCCTGAGAAATATTTCTCCCTCCACCTATATCACTATATAGCAGACCATCTGGTTATTATCTCATTGCTGGTTTTGGGAGCTGGCTGTTCATTAATTGGCTGCCACATTTCACACATTATAAATAGTTACTATACTTCAGAAGTATTTAATGTCTGTGAGGCACCTTGCGGTGGCCCGAGGTCATGAAAGACACTATACAGATGCAAATCTTTCTTTTTTCCCTGGTCCGTCTGGTTTAGCTGCAAGCTGCTTTTACCAACAAGCCATTTGAAGTGCAAAGTTATCCTGCTTTTCCCCAATATTCTGTAATTGATCAGTGTTGAAGTTCTACAGAGGAATCTTAAATGCATCTTTATAATTTTTGGAGGCCATTAAAAGGGACATTTTAGAGTTATAAATATCTCATTCTCTTTTTTCTTACGCATTGCCTGCAAAGTTGATCTTAAAAGTATTCATGTATCTATGCAGTAACAATGTAAACATAATTGTTCCAGTAATAGGGTTTCTTTCTTCATGAAACAAATAAATAAGCTCCAAAATAAAAAGTTAAATATTTTGTAATACCTTCATTGGTTATGTAAAATACAGTCTTTTCAAATAAGTGCTGATTTTTACGCTTCCTTTTCTTAGTGTCTTGGAGAAGGCAGTTTAATTTTAGTGCAAAACTATTCAGGTTACAAGTCAAAATGCTGCATTATGTCTTAATTTGTGAAAAATAGAATGTTCTTTTCAGTTAGCCTTCAGAATGCAGAGTTTAAGCCTGGTCTTTTGTTCGAAGTAAATGAAGAGCCTTTATGCAAAATGCTGCATTGTTCAGTCCAAGAGATAACTCTTACTGTGGAATATTTCCATAGACTATTTGTTCCTTACATAAGGCTCACAGGAAAAGCTGAACTTTCTGCAATGAACTACCAAAGAAAAAATTAGTTGAACAATTTGGTCCCTTGGCAACTTCACTGCGGCCAATAAAGGTGCTAAAAATACAAGAGCTAAACTAACCAATTGAAACAATCCCCGCAGTCACAGCCATGACAACTACACAATGATTAAATGCAGCCCAAGTGCACGACTGTCAAGGGTGCTGAAAATCTATGATCATGATCCTTTCAGAAATTTTCTGCATATCAGTGGATAATGAAGAGAACTTTATAAAGTAAAAGGTCCCAAAAAGCAAAACACACAAATTATTGTTTGATTTTTCTTGTTAAACAATTAGAGCAGGCATAATTCAACAATTTGCATTTATATAGCCCTTTAAACATAGTAAAAATTCACAGGATTGTAATCAGACAAAAATGACCCTAGCCAAAGAAATAGACATTAGGAGAAGTTGGTCAAATAGGTGGGTTTCAGGGAGCACCTAAAGGAGGAGACAAGTGAGCAGAGTTCGGTGGAGGGCATTTCAGACCTTATGGCCTAGGGGATTGATGGCATAGCTACCAACAGGGGGACAAAAGAAGTGGGTATTACACAAGAAGGAAGTAGGTTCAGGCAAAGGGCTTTTCTTTCTGAGGATTCCTTCTGAGCAAGGAGTAGGATCATGCTGGGAGCCATGTGTGGACTATGGGGCTGTATGGGCCCTGAGGCTAAATGCCTAAAGTAATAGTTTCATGTGAAGAATGAGAAAAAGCCTTAACATATGTTATGATCTCAATAGAGACCAGTAACTTTTTTTTAAAAAACTAGACAAAATTCAAAATCCCTGTTACTTGCTATAAGAATAAAGCTATAAGATCCCATTGTTAAAAACAGAAGAATTTTTACTATACAAGAGTCAAAAAACAAATGCAAATACTATTTATCCTACACTACTAACATCCAGAATTAACATGACTTAACCGGAAGATTGTGGTTGAATATAAACTATAAATTGCACATTTAATGGCATATACAGCGAAGACGGATCTTACAAATTGGCTCAGCAGTCCACTCAAATTTCGGTGATCACACTCAGTCACAAATTCCTTCAAACTCTGTCTTCCTCATGAGGAATTTCAGTTCCTCTCTTTCTAGAAGCTAGTCTGATTCCCCAGCTGATAGCAGGGCACAACCAACTCGAGTTCTGCAGGCATGCTCTTCATCACAAATGGCACACGTCTGCAGGTTCTGCTCAACTCGGGTCTGGGTGGGGCAGACACATCTTCCAGTAACAGAAACAGCTGAGGCAACTTATTCTCAGAGAATATTCTTCTGAAACAGTCTGGATCTGGGTTGTCTTTCTTTGCCACCGTCAGCTTGCTTGTGCCTCATCAGTGGACTCGACAACTGCTACTGCAGCATCGATTGACCTGTGTCTTGTTACACCTTTCAACAGGGTTCAGTTTCCGTCTTGAGGTAGGGTCAGATGTCTCAAAACTTGCCTTAATTGAACCTGCCTCCACCACACTGCCAGACAGTTCATTCCAAACCCTAACTACTCGCTGTGTGAAAAAGTTTTATCTCACCTCACATTTGCTTATTTTGCAAAACACTTGAAAAAAAGTGCCCTCTGGCTCTCAATCCGTTTACAAGCAGGAACAATGTTTCCCTATCTGCTCCAGGCCCCTCATGATTTTGAAAACTTCTATCAAGGTCTTCTCTCAGCCTTCTCCTCTCTAAGGAAAACATTCCCAACTTCTCCAGTCTTTCCTCATATCTGAAGTGTCTCATCCCTGGAACCATTCTTGTAAACCTCTTCTGCACTCTCTCCAATGTGTTCACATCCTTCCTATAGTGTGGCGTCCAGACCGGTACACAATACTCCAGCTGAGGTCTAACTAGTATCTTATATAAGTTCATCATAACCTCCCTGCTCTTGTGCTCCATGCCCCTATTAATGAAGCCTAGAATACTGTATGCTTTGGAAACAGCTCTCTCTACCTGTCCTGCCATCTTTAATGACTTATGTATGTATATACCCAGGTCTCTCTGCTCCTGCACACCCTTTAGAATAGCATCCTTTATTTTATACTATCGCTCCATGTTCTTTGTACCAAAGTATATTACCTCACACTTCTCTGCATTGAACTTCATTTGCCATCTATCTGCCCACTCCACCAACGTGTCAATGTCCTTTTGAAGTTCTACACTGTCCACCTCACAGTTTACAATTCTCCCATGTTTTCTGTCATCTACAAACTTTGAAATTGTTCCCTGCAAACTAAGATCTAGATCATTTAAATATATCAGGAAAAACAGAGATCCCAATATCGACCCCTGGGGAACTCCACTATAAATCTTCTTCCAGCCCAAAAAATAGCTATTAACCATTACTCTCAGTTTCCTATCCCTCAGCTAATTTTGTATTCACATTGCTACTGCCCCTTTTATTCCATGACCTATAGCTTTTCTCAAGTCTGCTGTGTGGTACTTTTGGAAGTCCATATACACCACATCAATGGCTTTTCCCTCATCTCTGTTACCTCTGCAAAAACTCTAGCAAGTTAGTTAGACACAATTTTTTTTAAACAAATCCATGCTTGCTCTTCCGAATCTATCCATATTTTTCCATGTGACTATTAATTCTATCCAGAATAATTACTTCTAGAAGTTTCCCCACTATCGAAGGTAAACTGACTGGTCTGTAATTGCAGGGCAGATCCTGACAACCTTTTTCAAACAGGGGTATAATGTCTGCAATTCTCCAATCCTCTGGCACCTCGTCTGAGTCCAGGGAACATTGAAAGATTATTGCCAGTGCCTCTGCAATTTCCACTCTCACTTCCTTCAATATGTTTGGATGCATCTCATCCGGTCCCAAAGCCTTATCAACTTTAAATACTGGCAGCTTATCCAATACCTCCTCCTTATCAATTTTAAACCCTTCTGGTGACTGAGTTTCCTTCTCTGTTACCATGGCCTGGGCAGCATCTGCCTCATAGGAAAGACAAGTGCAAAGTATTCATTTAACACTTCAGCCATGCCTCTTCCCTCTATGTATAACTTCCCTTTTTGTTCCTAATCAAACCTATTCCTCCTTTTACCACCCTTTTACTATTGATATGCTTATAGAATACTTCAGGGTTTCCTTTTATGCTAACTGCCAATCTTTTTTCATAATCCCCCTTTGCTTCCCATATTTGCTTTTGCACATCCCTTCTGAACCCAGTTTAGTTCTCAATTGCATTTGCTGCCTAAACCTGTCATAAGCAGATTTTTTTTCCTTTAACTTAATTTCCATTTCCTTTGTCATCCAGGGAGCTCTGGGTTTGTTTGTCCTACCCTTCCCTTTTGAGGGAACATACCTTGACTGTGCCCAAACCATCTCCTCTTTGAAGGTAGCCCATTGTTCAGCTACTGTTTCTCCCGCCAACTTTTGGTTCCAGTCTATCCGGCCCAGCTCCAGTTTTGCCCCATTGAAGTCCGCTCTCCGCCAGTTGATTATTCTTACTCTGGACTGACCAATGTCATTTTCCACCATCATCCTAAACCTTATGATACAATGATCACTGTACCCTAAATGTTCCCCGACTGTCACTTAATCTACTTGGCCTACCTCATTCCCAAGAATCAGGTCTAGCAATGTCTCCTCTCTTGTTGGACTGGACACATACTTCTGTAGGAAATTCTCCTAAACACAATCTAGGAACATGTCCCTCACTGCAGCTTACACTACCACTATCCCAGTCTATATACGGGCAATTAACGTCCCCCGTTATAACTACTCTATGATGCTTATACCAATCTGTAATTTCCTTGCAGATTTGTTGCTCTATATATCTTTCCCACTAGCAGGTGGTCAATATATTACACCGAGCAATGTAATTGCACTCTTTTTGTTCCTTAGCTCTAGCCAAATTGATTCTGTCCTTGAATCTTCTGACACATCCTCTTTCTCCATTACTGCAATATTCTCCTTAACAAAAAACACCACCCCTCCTCCTTTTTTCACTTTCCTATCTTTTCTGAACACCTTGTAACCAAGAATATTTAACACCCAAATCTGCCCTTCCTTAAGCTAAGTCCCCGTTATTGCCACAATATCATAATTCAACAAGGCAATCTGTGCCTGTAACTCCCCAATTTTATTAACTATACTCCATGTATTCACATACATGCTGTGTAACCCTGACTGAGGCTTCATTACTTGCTCCCTTACTCTAATTCCATCTGTTAGCTTACTATTCTCTATTTTATGCTATCTGCCTCTCCCAGCATTCCGTGCACCCTGGTATTACTTTCTGATACTCTCTCCTGGTTCCCACACTCCTACTGAGTTAGTTTAAATTCTCCCCAACAGCACTAGCAAACATCCTGCAAAGAACTTAGTCACATCTCTGTTCAGATGCAACCCGTCCAGCTTTTACAGGTGCCATCTCTCCCGAGCCAGTCCCAGCGTACCAAGAATCTAAAGCCCTCCCTCCTGTACCATCTTTCCAGCCACGCATTCATCTGTCTTATATTCCTATTTCTGAACTCTCTTGCACATGGCATTGGGAGTAATCCGGAGATTACTACATTTGAAGTCTTGCTTGCTAATTTTCTACCTAGCTCCCTAAATTTGGATTGCAGGACCACATCCCCCTTCCTACCCAAGTTATTGGTACCAGTGTGGACCATGACCTCTGGCTGATCACCCTCATGCAGAAAAATGTCCTCCAGCCGCTCTGTGACATCCTTGACCCTGGCACCAGGGAGGCAACGTACGATCCTGGAGTCACAAATACAGTCACAGAAATAAAAGCAAAAAACTGCGGATTCTGGAAATCCAAAACAAAAACAGAATTACCTGGAAAAACTCAGCAGGTCTGGCAGCATTGACGGAGAAGAAAAGAGTTGACGTTTCGAGTCCTCATGACCCTTCAACAGAACTAGGTGAATCCAAGGAGAGGGGTGAAACATAAGCTGCTTGTGGGGGAGGGGGTTGGGGGGTGCGCGGTGGGGTGGTGGTGGTGGTGGTGGTGGTGGGGGGGGGGGGTGGCGAGAAGTGGAGGGGGGTGGTGTGGTTGTAGGGACAAGCAAGCAGTGATAGGAGCAGAGCATCAAAAGATGTCACAGACCAAAGAACAAAAGAACACAGAGGTGTTGAAGTTGGTGATATTATCTAAACGAATGTGCTAGTTAAGAATGGATGGTAGGGCACTCAAGGTATAGCTCTAGTGGGGGTGGGGGGAGCATAAAAGATTTAAAAATAATGGAAATAGGTGGGAAAAGAAATATCTATATAAATTATTGGAAAAAACAAAAGGAAGGGGGAAGAAACAGAAAGGGGGTGGGGATGGAGGAGGGCGTTCAAGACCTAAAGTTGTTGAATTCAATATGCAGTCCGGAAGGCTGTAAAGTGCCTAGTCGGAAGATGAGGTGCTGTTCCTCCAGTTTGCCTTGGGCTTCACTGGAACAATGCAGCAAGCCAAGGACAGACATGTGGGCAAGAGAGCAGGGTTAAAATGGCAAGCGACAGGGAGGTTTGTGTCATTCTTGCGGACAGTGATGTCCATATCTCTCTTTTGCCTTGTTCACCTTCATTGCTTTCCATTTCTCTCCTGGTGTTTGACAATGTGTTTACTAAAACCCACTTTCACAGCCATATCTCCTTTCTCAGTGACTGTCTCCATCTCCGACTTACCCCATGTGGATTTCAACTGAAATTCCACCCCTCGTGTTTCGAACCCACTCAGGATTACAGGTATCTCCGGGACATAAAACGTTTCTCGGACTGCTGTTCCCGTCACATTCTGAAATCCACACTCAGTGCCATGTACCGCCATATGAACACACTCGACCTCTCCCTCTAGCAGCACCGCCGTACCCTTTTTCAAAGCTGCGCATGCCCCCAGTTTCATTTTATTCTTCGTCTCATCCAATGCCTCAACAAGAAACTTTTTCTCTTTCTCTCAAGTGCTAAGGAATGCAAGCTCCAACAACTCATTGACACCAACACCCATCTAGGACCCTCCACCCCTGCCTGTCCCTCCGTCCCCACCCCATCTTCCAATCCCAGCCCCAACCATGTATTCACTATACCCCCTGACCTTCTCCTCTCCGATGCTGAACGGTCAGTGCTTAGCAAAGGATTTAGTTTCATACCTTGCGCCCTCATCTCAATGAATTTCGGGCTCGGCATGATGCTGAACTCTTCTTCCGCCGTCTTCATCTCCGGGCTCACTTCTTTGGGCAGGAGTCCTCTCCTCATTCAATGGATCCTTTTACCCACCTCCAATATTCTCCCTCCACCTGGACCCCTCCCTCTGGATTCTTACCTTCTCTTGATCTTTTCATTGAGAACTGTTGGCGCGACATTAGTCATCTCAATTTCTCTGCTCCTCTCACCCATTCTAATCTCTCTCTCTCTGAACTTACTGCACTCCGTTCTCTCAGGTCCAACCCTGACATTGTCATCAAACCCACTGACAAGGGTGGTGCTGTTGTTGTCTGGCGCACTGACCTCTATCTACCACGCGGAGGCTGAGCAACAACTCGCAAACACTTCCTCCTACCTCTCCCTGGACCATGACCCCACCACTGAACATCAAGCCATTGTTTCCAGGACTGTCATTGACCTCATCTCCTCAGGGGATGTTCCTCCCACAGCTTCCAACCTGACAGTCGCCCAACCTCGCATGGCTCGCTTCTACCTCCTACCCAAAATCCACAAACAGAACTGTCCCGGTAGACCGATCGTGTCAGCTTGCTCCTGCCCCATGGAACTCATTTCTCGTTATCTTGACTCCCTTCTCTCTCCCCTTGTCCAGTCCCTTCCCATCTACATCCGTGATTCCTCTGACACTTTACGTCACATCAACAATTTCCAGTTCCCTGGCCCCAACCGCTTCCTCTTCACCATGGACGTCCAATCCCTCTACACCTCCATCCCCCACCAGGATGGTCTGAGGGCCCTTAGCTTCTTCCTCGAACAGAGGCCCGAACAATCCCCATCCACCACTACTCTCCTCCGTCTGGCTGAACTTGTTCTCACACTGAGCAATTTCTCCTTCAACTCCTTGCACTTCCTCCAAATAAAAGGTGTGGCTATGGGTACCCGCATGGGCCTCAGCTATGCCTGTCTCTTTATGGGGTATGTGGAACATTCCTTGTTCCAGTCCTACTCCGGCCCCCTTCCACATCTCTTTCTCCAGTACATCGATGATTACTTCAGTGCTGCTTCATGCTCTCGTCGGGACTTGGAAAAATTTATTAATTTTGCTTCCAATCTCCACCCCTCCATCATTTTCACGTGGTCCATCTCTGACACTTCCCTTCCCTTCCTTGACCTCTCTGTCTCAATCTCTGGTGATAGACTGTCCACCAATATCCATTACAAGCCTACCGACTCCCACAGCTACCTCGACTACAGCTCCTCACACCCTGCTTCCTGTAAGGACTCTATCCCATTCTCTCAGTTCCTTCGCCTCCGTCACATCTGTTCCGATGATGCTACCTTCAAAAGCAATTCCTCTGACATGTCCTCCATCTTCCTTAACCGAGGTTTTCCACCCACGGCCGTTGACAGGGCCCTCAACCATGACCAGCCCATCTCCTGCGCATCTGCCCTCACGCCTTCTCCTCCCTCCCAGAAACATGATAGGGTCCCCCTTGTCCTCACTTATCACCCCACTAGCCTCCGCATTCAAAGGATCATCCTCCGCCATTTCTGCCAACTCCAGCATGAGGCCACAACCAAACACATCTTCCCTTCACTCCCCCTCCGGCGGCATTCCATAGGGATTGTTCCCTCCGGGACACCCTGGTCCACTCCTCCATTAACCCCTACTCCTCAACCCCCACCTATGGCACCTCCCCATGCCCATGCAAAAGATGTAACACCTGCCCCTTCCGTTCCTCTCTCCTCACCATCCAAGGGCCCAAATACTCCTTTCAAGTGATGCAGCATTTCACTTGCATTTCCCCCAACTTAGTCTACTGCATTCACTGCTCCCAATGCGGTCTCCTCTACATTGGAGAGACCAAACGTAAACTGGGCGACCGCTTTGCAGAACACCTGCGGTCTATCCGCAAGAATGACCCAAACCTCCCTGTCGCTTGCCATTTTAACACTCCACCCTGCTCTCTTGCCCACATGTCTGTCCTTGGCTTGCTGCATTGTTCCAGTGAAGCCCAAGGCAAACTGGAGGAACAGCACCTCATCTTCCGACTAGGCACTTTACAGCCTTCCGGACTGCATATTGAATTCAACAACTTTAGGTCTTGAACTCCCTCCTCCATCCCCACCCCCTTTCTGTTTCTTCCCCCTTCCTTTTGTTTTTTCCAATAATTTATATAGATATTTCTTTTCCCACCTATTTCCATTATTTTTAAATCTTTTATGCTCCCCCCACCCCCACTAGAGCTATACCTTGAGTGCCCTACCATCCATTCTTAATTAGCACATTCGTTTAGATAATATCACCAACTTCAAAACCTCAGTATTCTTTTGTCTGTGACATCTTTTGATGATCTGCTCCTATCACTGCTTGCTTGTCCCTACAACCACACTCACCCCCTCCACTTCTCTCCCCCCACCCCCTTAAACCAGCTTATATTTCACCCATTTCCTTGGATTCACCTAGTTCTGTTGAAGGGTCATGAGGACTCGAAACGTCAACTCTTTTCTTCTCCGCCGATGCTGCCAGACCTGCTGAGTTTTTCCAGGTAATTCAGTCACAGAAATGCCTGTCTGGCCCCCTAGCCAGAATCACAGAATCCCAGGCAGCGCATTCCAGGCCATCACCACCCTCTGAGTAAAAAAGTTTTTCCTCACATCCCCCTAACCCTCCCGCCCCTCACCTTGAACTTATGCCCCCTCCTAACTGACCCTTCAACTAAGGGGAACAGCTGTTCTCTATCCACCTTGTCCATGCCCCTTAGGGGAATCCCATATCATTATTGCTCTTCCTTTCCTCTTCCTCCCCTCATGTACAGCCGGGCCGCTCGTGGTACCACAAACATGGCTCTGACTGCACTCCTCTGAGGAACCAGCGCTGTCACCAGCTTCCAAAATGGAAAACTGATTTGTGAGCAGGACCCAAGGGACTCCTACACTACCTGCCTACTTCTCTTGGATGCCTGGTGGTCATCCATTCCCTCTCTGTCTCCAGACCCTTAAGCTACGGTGTGGCCACCATTCTAACCATGCTATCCACGTAGGTCTCAGCCTCGCAGACACGTTTTAGTGATCCCAGCCGCCTCTTGGACTCCGAAACCTGGAGCTCAAGTTTCTGCTGCTGGCAGCACTTCCTGCACATGTGATCATCTAGGACACTGGTAACATCCATGACTTCGCCATGTTTTAACTCTACTTCCCTTATGTTAACTTTAACCTACTTTGGATTATTTATATTACTTTACTATATTGGCCCTAAATTTCCCTTAATCCTGGAGCTTCTCAGTTAAGTCCAAGTATAGCAACTTGTTTAAAAATATTACACTTCTCTAATTTACTCACCAGTTCCTACTTACCAAGGCCACTGCTCTTCTTTCCAAGGAAGGTAGAAAAGGAAAGGAGCACCTCCCTCTGTCACCAAACTCCAACTGAAGCACTCTACTGCAACCAAACACAGCACTCCAGGGCAGACAAAGTCAGCACTGAAAGATAGCTTACTTTTACGCTCTCTGAACCTAGCCTTTGAAAACTTGCTTAAGCCAGTTATCTAATTAACTAGTTGCAGCTGCAAGCTGAGCCTGTATGAGCCCCTGTTTAAGGCTGGACTAAAACTCACCTTCTAGCAGCCCTAACAGAAAGTTTTAGTTAATTGCTAAGTTAAAGAAAGGCCAGACTTTAGATAGAATTTAACCCTTAAACTCTCTCAGTCACCAACCTCCAACTGAAGCACTCTACTGCAGTCAAACACATCACTTCAGTGCAGACCAGTTCTCACTTCCACCTACCATGCTTTAAGACTTTGGTTTTGTAGTCAACAGTGGAGCAGAGAAATTATTCAAGGATGAATTAATTCATTTTAAAGTTTAAAAATGGGAAACAGCAAGGATTGAATTCCTGGTCTATATCAGCATTGCCAATCCCCACCCCAACACCCCCAGCAACTCTCTCCTCACACTCCTCTCCCCATCCCCTCTGTCACTCCTCACCCTCTCCCAACTTCCTCCCCACTTCCATCTCCCTCCTCACCCATCTCATCTTCCCTCTTCCTCTCATCTCCCCTTCCTCCTCCCCTCTTTCTCCTTCCCCTCTTTGCCCTTCACCCCATCACTGCGTTCTTGTATTACTGCTGGTTATGTGGACAATATATGTGTTACCAGTACTACTATTAGATACCAGTGCAATTTTGCTCCCTATTAGTTACTGACGGAAGCAAAGTTCCTCCTACCTCTGGTTCCTTCTGCAAATCTGACCACTGCCCCACACCTTTGATTTCCCATTTTCCTCTGCTCAAAGGACCCCTCCTAGTTTGTGGAACTTTTCACACAACAGCCATTGGCACAAAAACCGCAAACAACCACAGGGGCATAATCTTCAAAAGATAAATAAATTAACATCTGCTGTCATCATATGGTCAGATGTCCAAGAATACCTCCACATTAAGTTGTCAACCTGAGAGTATATGGCTCAACTATTCAATCTGGCTTAACCAGCTGAGCCATCAGGAGCATTGTCTAGTATTACAAGAACAACCTATTAAAATTGTACTCATTAGGTAGCTGGATCAAGTACACCAGTAAATCCCAGCCTCAAATCCAAGTCTGTATTAAGTTAGCTGATTTTAGACGCTATGGCAGTACATCGCCCAATTGCTCTTCAGGTAAGAGAGGGCAAAATTTGCTGTGGTTTCCTCTCCTGATCACTATTCAATACCCTTGCTGCAAAGAGAGAACAAAAGAAAAAAGAAAGAACTTGCAATTTAATCGCACCTTCTATATTCTCAGGATGTCCTAAAGTGCCTCACATTTAATTAAATGCTTTTAAAAAGTAGTCACCAGTATAACGAAAAAACTACTATATCTTAAAAATACATTTCAAGTCATACAGCTCTCCCTCAGCACTGCACGTACTTGTCAGCCTAGATTACATGCTCAATTCTCTAGGATGGGACTGGAATCCACAACCGGCCTGAACATTTTCTTCACGTGCTGGTAACCAGAACTGGACACGGTAGTCACGATCTGGACTATACAGTTTAAGCATTGAACTCTTGTTTTGGCCATATTGCCAAGCATTCTCAGGAAAAACTCAGCAGGTCTGGCAGCATCGGCGGAGAAGAAAAGAGTTGACGTTTCGAGTCCTCATGACCCTTCGACAGAACTTGAGTTCGAGTCCAAGAAAGAGTTGAAATATAAGCTGGTTTAAGGTGTGTGTGTGGGGGGCGGAGAGATAGAGAGACAGAGAGGTGGAGGTGGGGGGGGGGTGGTGTGGTTGTAGGGACAAACAAGCAGTGATAGAAGCAGATCATCAAAAGATGTCAACGACAATAGTACAATGGAACACATAGGTATTAAAGTTAAAAGTTGGTGATATTATCTAAACGAATGTGCTAATTAAGAATGGATGGTAGGGCACTCAAGGTATAGCTCTAGTGGGGTTTTTTTTTATAATGGAAATAGGTGGGAAAAGGAAAATCTTTATAATTTATTGGAAAAAAAGGGAAGGGGGAAACAGAAAGGGGGTGGGGATGGGGGAGGGATCTCACGACCTAAAGTTGTTGAATTCAATATTCAGTCCGGATGGCTGTAAAGTGCCTAGTCGGAAGATGAGGTGTTGTTCCTCCAGTTTGCGTTGGGCTTCACTGGAACAATGCAGCAAGCCAAGGACAGACATGTGGGCAAGAGAGCAGGGTGGAGTGTTAAAATGGCAAGCGACAGGGAGGTTTGGGTCATTCTTGCGGACAGACCGCAGGTGTTCTGCAAAGCGGTCGCCCAGTTTACGTTTGGTCTCTCCAATGTAGAGGAGACCACATTGGGAGCAACGAATGCAGTAGACTAAGTTGGGGGAAATGCAAGTGAAATGCTGCTTCACTTGAAAGGAGTGTTTGGGTCCTTGGACGGTGAGGAGAGAGGAAGTGAAGGGAAAGGTGTTGCATCTTTTGCGTGGGCATGGGGTGGTGCCATAGGAGGGGGTTGAGGAGTAGGGGGTGATGGAGGAGTGGACCAGGAGTGGTCCTTTTCCTTTTCCCACTTATTTCCATTATAAAAAAAAAACCCACTAGAGCTATACCTTGAGTGCCCTACCATCCATTCTTAATTAGCACATTCGTTTAGATAATATCACCAACTTTTAACTTTAACACCTATGTGTTCTATTGTACTATTATCGTTGACATCTTTTGATGATCTGCTTCTATCACTGCTTGTTTGTCCCTACAACCACACCCCCCCCCCTCCACCTCTCTGTCTCTCTATCTCTCCGCCCCCCACACACACACCTTAAACCAGCTTATATTTCAACTCTTTCTTGGACTCGAACTCAAGTTCTGTCGAAGGGTCATGAGGACTCGAAACGTCAACTCTTTTCTTCTCCGCCGATGCTGCCAGACCTGCTGAGTTTTTCCAGGTAATTCTGTTTTTGTTTTGGATTTCCAGCATCCGCAGTTTTTTTGTTTTTATTTTTGCACCACCGCTGTGGTTAGACATGCTAATTATCAACTTTGTTGCTACCTATTATAGGTCTCTCAGGTGTGATAGCACTCTCACCTCCGACTCAGAAAGTTGTGGATTCAAGCCCTCTCCAGTGGCTTGAGCCTGGCACTGCAGAGCCATACTGCATTCTCAGAGGGGTCATATTTCAATTGAGTCATTACACTCAGGCCTTTCTCAGGCAGGCATAAAGATTCTCTGGGTACTATTTGAAGGAGAGCAAAGGGGTCTTCCCCATGACATGAACAAACTTTGCCCTCAAACAACAACAACGAATCAGCTAATCTGGCCATTGATCAGAAACTGAACTGGACTAACCATGTCAAAGTTGTGGCACATCAGAGGCTAGGAATCCTGTGGCGAGTAACTCACCTCCTGGCTCCCCAAAGCCAGTCCACCATCTACAAGACACAAGTCAGGAGTGTGATGGAATACTCTCCACTTGCCTGGATAAGTTCAGATCCAACAACACTGAAGAAGCTTGATACCATCTAGGGCAAAGCAGTCCACCTGATTAGCACCCCATCTACAAATATTTCTAGTCTTTAGATTAAAATTAATGTCCATAGTTAGCGTTTCGATCTCTAGCCTTTATTTTTTCTTTCGTGAAAATACCTTGTAAGTATAAGATCGCTACTGGCGTAAATAATTAATTTCAATGAAGTGTAAAGAGCAGGGATACTAGAGGAATTAATTAATTAAGTAAAATACGATAGCAATGGCAGGACAGGTGATGTATTGCTGCTGCAGCATGTAGGAGCTGCTGGACATGAGCCCACCGAGGTGTCCTCCTGTCGTACAGCTGTGTTATTCCCCTTAACCAGCAGTGCAACTTCCCCACCTCTTCTACATCCCTTTCTATCCTGCCTGAAACATCTAAATCCTGGATGGAAGAATAGAGGAGCTGGATATTATTTAAATAGAGAAAGACTGCAGAAAGCTGCAGTACAGAGGGATTTGGCTGTCCTCGTGCAAGAATCACAAAAAGCTAGCATATAAGTTCAGCAGGTAATAGGAAAGGCAAATGGAATGTTGGCCTTTATTTCAAAGGGAATGGAGTATAAAGATAGGGATGTCTTGCTAAAACTAGCTAGTTAGTTAGAATACTCTTAACAGTTTTGTCCCCTTACCTGAGGAAATATATACTGGTACTGGAGGCAGTCCAGAGAAGGTTTACTAGGTTGATCCAGAGATAGAGGGATTTTCTTATGAGGATGTTGAGTAGGTTGGGTCTATACTCATTGGAGTTTAGAAGAACAAGAGGCAACCTTATTGAAACATATAAGATTCTTAGGGGACTTGACTGGGTAGATGCTGAGAGGTTGTTTTCCCTTGTAAGAGACTCTAGGACCAGAGGGCATAATCTCAGAGTAAGGGGGTGTCCATTTAAAACAGAGATGAAGAGGAATTTCTTCTCTTCCAGGGTAGTCAATCTGTGAATTCTTTACAGCAGAGCGCTGTAGGGGCTGGGTTGTTAAGTATATTCAAGGCTGAGATAGACAGATTTTTAAATCAGTGAGGGAATCAAAGGTTATAGGGAAAAGACAGGAAAGTGGAGTTGAGGATTATCAGATCAGCCATGATCTCATTGAATGGTGGAGCAGAGTCCACGGGCCAAATGGCCTACCTCTGCTCCTACGTCTTGTGGTTTAATGTCTAACCCATTACATAGTCACTCATTCCTGTTGTGTCCAGAGTATGTCTCTGAACCTAGCTGAGACTCCAAAATGGATTCTCATGCCTCTTCCTACAGGGGATAGGACCTTGGGTGACTGGGGGAAGGGAATGAACAGGAGAGCGAAAGACATACCTCACCAGTACTATTTTGAAAAATTGAAAGTGAGCAGAGCCTCGTATTAGGCAGGATCAGCTGTTGCTGGGAGTGTGATCAGTGGGTGGGTGGTGATGCAGGTCAGCTCAGATGCACAACTGAAAGTGAACCCCAGCAGGTAACAGTGAAAACACACAGGACATTGAGATCGGAGCAAGGATCAGCATGTGTGGGGGAGTGCTTACATGAGGCACTGAAAGGATCTGCCACACAAACACTTCTCCCTCCAGAATCACTCGTGGGCTGGCTGCATGCAGCTGAACTGCTAATGGGTTGGGGGAAGTACAGGGGGAGAATTTGTGAAGCCTGTCAATGAAGCTGAAAGCCACCATTACAGCTTATTCAGTGAAAATGAATATATTTTCAGATTATAAAGTGACAAAATGTGTTCACCCATATGACCACTTGTGATCAGAAATTTTTAACTTTTCTAGGCCTACCACTTCTTCTAGGTACTGCCCTGACATCTGCAGAATGTGTGAGACAACCTGTGCAATGATTGGCTCTGATGCCTCTGATGACTTGGGCAGCCTTGGGGGCCCCGGCTTGCTTTGGCTGTCTTCCTATGGGCCAGCTGCTCCCTCTGCAGGGACAGAGGATGAGGTTGAGGGCTGTCACAAGCAAAGGAGATGCGGAAAGGGAGGACAGCCTATGAGATTCCTGAGTGGATGACCCAGGGGTGTCCAGCTGCTGCTCCTCCTCCCTTTGGGTGCCTGAGGGCTCTGGCCTGACTCCTTGAGAGGAAGGAGCACCTGGAGGTACATCTCGCGTTGCCACTGCAGGAACTCACCCATGGCTACCTTGATGGCATGCAGGCCTGCTGCATCTCTGCGCCCTGCTTGACCAGGGTCTTCATGGCATCCACCATCCTTCCCATGGAGATCTCCACGCACATGTGGGCACCGCTTCATTAGAGTGCAGGCAGACACACTTCTCTGACTCGTGTGCTACTCTGTTGAGGGCTTCCAACAGCTCTGTGATGTTCCCCTGCCTTCTGCTGACTCTCCACAATAAGTTAGAAGGCTGAATCCAGAAGCTCATCATCTGACTCTGACCAAACAGATGCTTCTTCTCCAACAGCCCTCCGAGTGTCGGGCAGCTCAGCTGAACCACCTGCAATCACCAAGAAACAAGGGAACCTTTCAGCTACTGATGGCAGTGCGGAGGACAGTCACAAGGCTGATCTTCATTGTTGAGATTTGAATTATGAATGTGTCCATGTCATGACCACAAAACTGTGAACCCAAGCCTGCTCTAGATCTAGGCCCCATCGAGGTGTGTTTTTCTGCGCTGGTGGGGGGTGTGGCTAAGTGCTGTGACAGGTCTTCCAGGCTGGTTATTTCCAACTCTTCAATGGAGGAGGAGTCCTCTTGGCTGGAGGTGAGGACGTTTATGGAGCTGAGGGACTGGGTGGTTGAGGGTGTTGGTTGCTTGGCAGAGCTCCCTATGAACCAAAGTTGAAAAGATTAATGCACGGCAGCAGAGTTAAATGCAGGAGAGAGAGCACTCACAGTTGCCTTGAGAGAGGGATGATGTGTTGCAAGATCCTCACATGGATATTTGCTACCACCCTCAGCATTGACACAGGCACGGTCCATGTCCTCATCAGTCAGCGTGATTGGACACTCCTCAAGGAGTGAGGAGCCTAATGTGGGCCACTTCACCCCCAGTCTGGGACCTCTTCCTGCTGATGTGAGCCAGCTTCTCCTGCATGAATACAGATGGTGAAGGTGTGAGTAGGACGCATGACACTGCGTGGAATGTTTGTGTGGTGATCAGAGCCATGGATGGGATGAGGATGTGAGCTCCATTGGATATGAGCCTGATGGAGATGTGAGGGCGTGTGTGAGAGCTAGTGCTGTTGTCCCTTGAGATGTGAGATCCCTGTGCATGTGTGATGGGTTTGTGAGTGTGTGAGTTTAGAGTGCTGAGAAGAGTGACTTATCCTGGTGGGATGGATGAGACCATTCATCCTCTTTTGGCACTGGGTGGCTGTCCTCTTTTTCAGGGTGTTGGTGTTGACCACCACTGCCACCATCTCCCGTGCTGGATTTGTCACCTTGCTTGCTGGCCTTTGCCCAGAGTGCGGGTAGAGGACATCACAGCAGGCCTCCACAGTGTCAAAAGGTGTTCCAAGGATGTGTCACTGAATCGGAGAGGGGGGCGGGTTGGGGGCTGCAGTCTTCTTGTCTTTCAGGGCCAGGTCTTCTGGGCTGGAAGCACTGAGAGGCGTGCGTGTGGCTGCACTTTAAATATGATGTCCAGCGTAAGGAAGATGTGAGGTGACTGCGTGGCGGACGAGTCGGAGGGCCCCTGCCAGCAAAATGGCGTGTTTTCAGGGAATGCACGATTAATGAGATGGGATTCGGACGATAGAGCACAAAAATCCGCCATTGTGGCCAGCAGGTAAAACGTCTTTTTTCTCTCCCGTTGCCGCACTTAATGCAAATCTGGGATGATTCCGCCCTTTGTTTCTTTTCTTATCTCATACCCCTACTTTCCTTTTGGCCGTGGAAGACTAACTTTTCTGTCATTCAATCTCTTCTGATTTTCACCCTATTACTTTTGTTCTTGTTCCACCCACCAACTTGCTCAAAACCTATTACATCTCTAACTTTCCCAGTTCTGATGAAAGGTCACGGACCTGAAATATTAACTCTGTTTCTCTCAACAAATGCTGCCATAACCTGCTGTGTGTTTCCAGCATATTCTGTTTTTATTTGAGAAGCTGTTTGTCTGTAGAGCGGGTGACCTTTGATACCATGACATAGCTGGGGGGCAAAGAGGAGGGAAGGAAGGATTGATGTGGGATGGGGTGGAAGATTGATAGCCTGAGGGATCAGAAATGGGGTTCAAGGTGGCTGATTGGAGGCCAGAGAGGAGGCCTTGTGTGGGGGTGGGGTGGGGTTGGTGTGGGACACCAGAGGCCAGGAGGGGACAGTGGGAAATTAGAGGCCTTGGGAAGGTGAGATCGGAGGGCTTGTAGGAGAGGTTGAATCTTCATGGGGAAGGTTGGAGGCCTTGCGTGGATGTCAGGGGAGAACAGAAAGGGGATATCTGATTGCAGGGTATTAGCAAGTCACATACAATGAGCCCAGCTGGTAAGTGGAAAAAAACTTACTTCCTGGATCCCTCGATCCTCAACTTTCTTCAGCTACCAGATTTCCTGAGGCCTGGGAAATCTGGCTGGCTGGAAGTAAATGTAAAATAATGGATATGAGGCTGCCGTCCTCCTTAGAATATTTAAATTGCCAGCCCAGATCCTTCAAGTTTGCCCCTGTCCCAACTTCATTAAAACTGCAAGTGGGTAGGTCAGAGGCAGGTTGGGGTCAGGATTCCGATTTTTAACATTTTAACTTCACCTAACTCAACCACACCCTTATCTTGAGTTCAGCATTTCCCCTAAATCTATGGTACTCACTGTACCAAGGTCAGGGTGATTTTCCACCCAACCTCCACCTCATGTTAAGATCAGGACTATGAAGTCAGGAAATTTCCCTAATAGGCTTCTTTCAATAATAATAAACCATTTCTATGCTATGATGTGACCTAGAGTGCCATTCTGTTGTAAAACAATTGCTAGAGAGTACCATCGTCACAAAGGCTGCAGTGCTCTTCGGAGAAGATCCGCCATCAAGTTCTCAGGACAACTTGGTATGAACAATAAAAAAAAGACCTTGCCAGTTTGCTCACATCCTGAGAGCAGAACTACATTTGACCCTCTATCTGTCTGAAAATTTGATCCCTCTAACAATGTTTAACATACATTTCAGCGTGCCATCAGTCTGTTATTTTCCAGAGGTAAGGAGCATATTTTAATCTCATTATGTAGCTGAGAGCTAAAGGCAGTATTCAAATCATTGCACTCAGTTGATGTTCATATAAAATAGCATACAAGGAACTTCTTTATTATAAGGGACTTTTAAATCTTCCCAGTGTTGTTATTTTCTTTCAATTGATTAGTGGGTGAATTTAATGCACAGTTACAATACATCTATAAGGTGCATGTTTGTGAAGCTCTTAAAGATGTTATTTTAGTTCTTTGATAGTTAATGGATTTCATTGATTTTAAACTATTAAATTTCTTTTTTTGTTTCTTGAACAGTTAAGTCAATCTATAAATTCCTCAGATAGAATTATGTTAATAAAACACTCAGTCAAAAATGCCTTTCAAACAAAATAGCAACAATATCTGCTAATTAGAAACCTTAGAGTGAAAGGTGAGAGAGTGCTTTTTAATTATTGTTTCAGTATAATGCACACAAACTCAAGGATGTGCAGATTGAACCACAAGCAAAAAGATGTAGGTATTCACTAGATATGGGAATGCTACCACAGGACCAGAGAACCACAAATGCAGTGTCTTTAAGGGACCTGAAGGAGCACTGAATTACAGACTGGTTAATCCCATATTAGGACCACAAAAAAATTCCTTGAATGATTGCTCAGGAAAAACTGGTGAAAAATGTAGTGAGATATATATTTACTGGAATAAGCCAGCAAGGACTTTAAGAGAGGTCAAGCCAAATTAATAGAATTTTCTAATAAAGCAACAATAGCTGTTGATACTGGCAACAATTTGGATGGATTTTATTTAGATTATTGTAATGCCTTTGAGAAAGAGTCTTATGGAAAGCCAATCGAGGAAATTTGCAGGTACACCTGTATAGTCTTGGCAGTAGTTTTAAGAACCGAGTAACTTACAAGGTCACTTCAAAGGGCATTAAGTGTTGGCACCAATAGTGTGGGAATGGAGACTTCTGTAGGCAAGATCAGTGAGAAATGATAAGTTCCCTTCCATAAATTATAGTATTGAGTTAGTTGAACTTTTTACGACAATTTAGTTGTTTCTCTGGTGATGTTTTTTATATGCCAACCCATAATTGACCAGAATCCATTATTTTCCCCATTGGAAACATGCAGCAGCAATGCAAGTGGTCTCTACCTCCATCATCTGTCTGGTTTTGCCATACTATAATGCATCAGTGATAGCATTCTGTGTGGCTATATGTGTCACTCTTAATGCTGTACCTTCATGAACAGAGAGGGGCTCCAGTCCATAAAAGTGCAGTTGGACTTTGACCGTTGGCACAGAATAATGCAGCAATACTCCTGCTACTGTGCCTTTCAGTTTATGACAATGCCCAGCACCACCATTATTTAAAGGGAAGGCAAACTGGATGAATGATTGTTGGAGGACCACAACAGCCAGGTTTGCTCCCAGCATTTGGAGCACCTCTCACTGGGAATTTTGTGCCTTGGAAAGGAAAATAGATAGCTAAATCTCTTATTTTATAAAACACATGAATAGTATGCAAATGATTGAGAGTTTAATCAACTTAACATGACAACATATGATCTATGGACTTCAATAAAATATCCAGATTGACACATAGAAACTAGGAAGCTAGGAACAAGAGCCTGCTCTGCCATTCAATGTGATCATGACTGATCCTCTGTCTCTTTCCCACTTTCTCTCCATACCCCCAGCTGCCCCTAATATCCAAAAAATTATTAATTTCTTTCTTGCATATACTCAGTGACCCAGCCTCCAAAGACTTCTGTGCTAGAGAATTCCATAGGTTGACTGCCCTCTGAGTGAAGAAATTTTTCTTCATCTCAGTCCTAAATGCCCTATATCCTAATACAAAAAGCCCTATATCCTGAAACTGTGGCCGCTGGTTCGAGACTCCCCTACCAGGGGAAATATCCTCCTGTGACAAGTATATCCTTTCTTAGGTAGGGAGACCAAAACTGCACATAATACTCCAGGTGTGGTCTCACAAAGGCCCTGTATAACTGCAGCAAGAGATCCCTACATCTGAACTCAAGTCCTCTTGCAATGAAGGCCAACATACCATTTGTCTTCCTAATTGTTTGTTGCACCTACCTGTTTACTTTCATCGACTGGTGTACAAGGACAGCCAGATCCCATCGTGCATCCACATTTCCCAATATATCACCATTTAAATAATACTCTGCCTTTCTGTTTTTCACACCGAAGCATATAACTTCACATTTATCCACGTTATACTGCATCTGCCATGTGTTTGCCCACATACACAACTTGTGTAAATCGTTCTGAGGCCTCCTTGCATCCTCCTCACAACCCACAACCCCGCCCAGTTTTGTGTCATCAGCAAACTTGGAAATATTGCATTTGGTTTCCTCATCCAAGTCATTTATATATATTGTGAATAGCTGGGGCCCAAGCACTGATCCCTGCAATTCACCACTAGTCACCATCTGCCACCTGGGATAAGACCCATTTATTCCACTCTCTGTTTCTGGCCTGTCAACCAATTCTCAATTCATGCCAGAATATTAGCCCCAATCCCATATGCTTTAATTTTGCCCACTGGCCTCTTATGTGGGACCTTATCAAAAGTCTTCTTGAAACCCAAATACGCCACATCCACTGGTTCTCTATTATCTATTTCACTAGTAACATCCTCAAAAAACTCCACTTGATTAGTTAAGCATGATTTCCCTTTCATAAGCCCATGCTGACTTTGTCTAATCCTGTTAATGCTTTCCAAGTGTTCTGTTACCACATCTTGTATAATACTCTAGAATTTTCCCTGTTACTGATGTTAGGCTAACTGGTCTGTTTCTAATTCTAAAAATTCTAATTTTTAAATAGTGGGGTTACATTTGTCACCCTCTCCAATCTGTAGGAACTGCTCCAGAGTCTCTCGAATTTTGGAAAATGACTACCAATGCATCCAATATTTCCAGGGCCACTTCCTTTGGTACTCTGGGATGTAGATTATCTGGCCCTGGGGATCTTACAGCCTTTAACCCCATTAACTTCTCTAGCACCATTTTTTTTACTAATACTGATTTCCTTCAATTCCTCCCTCTCACTAGACCCTTGGTTCCCTAACATTTCTGGGAAATTATTTGTATCCTGTTTTGTGAAGACAGAACCAAAATATGTTTTCAATTCTTCTACCACTACTTTGTTCCCCATTATAATTTCCCCTGTTTCTGACTGTAATGGACCAACATGTGGTTTTGCTAATCTTTTTCTCTTCACATATTTATAGAAGCTTTTACAGTCAGTTTTTATGTTCATTGTAAGTTTACTCTCATACTCCATTTTCCCCTTCTTGATCAATCTTTTTGTCCAATTTTGCTGAATTCTAAACTGCTCCCAATCCTCAGCCTTGCTGCTTTTTCTGGCAATTTTACATATCTCCTCTTTGGATCTAATACTCTCCTTAATTTCTTTTGTAATCCATGGTTGAATGGGGGTTTTCTGTTTTCCTGTTTTATTTTTGCCTGTTTTATTCCAGACAGGAATGAATAATTGTTGTAATTCATGCGTATGTTCCTTAAATGTTAGCCATTGCCTATCTACCATCAACCCTTTTAGTAAGGTTCCCCAATCTATCATTGCCAACACATGCTTCATACCCTCATAGTTCCCTTTATTTAGATTCAAGTCCCTAGTTTCAGATTCAATTTTTTCACTCTCCATCCTAATGAACAATTCTATAATTTTATGGTTGCTCTTCCCCAAGGGACCCTGCACAACAAGGTTGTTAATTATTCCTTTCTCATTGCACAATACCCAATCTAGGATAGCCTGCTCTCTAGTTGGTTCCTCAATGTATTGGTCTAAAAAACCATCATGTACACACTCCAGGAAATCCTCCTCCACAGTATTATTGCTAGTTTGGTTTGTCCAATCTATATGTAGATTAAAGTCACCTATGATTACAGTTGTACCCTTATTGCATGCATGTCTAATTTCTTATTTAATGACTTCCCTTATATCTGCATTACTGTTTGGGGGCCTATAGAAAACCCCCACCACATTTTCTGCCCCTTGCTGTTTCTTGTTGCCACCCAAACAGATTCCACATCATGATTTTCCAAGCCAATATCCTTCTCACTACCGCATTGATTTCCTCCTTTACTAACAATGCCAGACAATCTCCTTTCCCTATTTGTCTGTCCTTCCTAAATATTGAATACCCCTGAATATTCAATTCCCAGCTTGGTCATCCTGTAGCCATGTCTCCCTAACTGCAACAAAATCATAACCGTTTATACCTATTTGCGCTGTTAATTCATCTACCTTATTGCGAATGCTCCGCGCATTAAGATACAATGTCTTTAGACTTGTTTTTTTAACCTTATTTGTCATCTTAGCTTTATTTTGCACTATGACCCCATTTGCTTTAAACTCTTGTTTTTTCTGCCTTCCACTTTTACATCTTACTTTTCTGCCTTTTGTTTCTTTACTTGTTTCCCCCTGCTCTGTCTCCCTGCTTAAGTTCCCATCCCCCTGCCATTCTAGTTTAAACTCTTCCTGACCACACCAGTGTTGCTGTTGAAGACATTGGTCCCAGTCCTGCCTAAATGCAATCCGTCCTGTTTGTACTGGCTCACCTTCGCCAGAACCGGTCCCAATGTCCCAGGAATCTGAATCCCTCCCTTCTACACCATTTCTTTAGCCATGTATTTATCTGATATATCCTGTTATTTCTACACTCGCTAGCACGTGCCACTGGTAGTAATCCTGAGATTACTACCTTTGAGGTCCTACTTTTTAATTTATGTCCTAACTCTCTATATTTACCTTGTAGGACCTCATCCCTCTTTTCACCTATGTCATTGATACCAATATGTACCACGACCACTAGCTGTTCACCCTCCCCCATCAGAATGCCCTGCAGCCTCTCCGAGGCATCCTTGACCCCGGCACCAGGAAGGCAACATACCATCCTAGACTCTCTTTTGCGGCTGCAGAAACGCCTGTCTGTTCCCCTTACTATTGAATCCCCCATCACTATAGCACTGCCAAGAATTTTCCTCCCCTCTTGTCGTGCAGAGCCACCCAAGGTGCCATGGACTTGCCTCCTGCTGCTTTCCCCTGAGAAGTCACCTCTCCCAACAGTATCCAAAACGGTATATCTGTTAGAGAGGGGGTGGCCACACGGGACTCCTGTACGACGTGCCTTCCTCTACTCTGCCTAGTGGTCACCCATCCCCTTTCTGCCTGTTCATTCTTTACCTGCGGTGTGACCACCACACTGAACGTGCTGTCCACGATAATCTCAACATCGCAGATGCTCCACAGTGAATCTACCAGCAGCTCCAGCTCCGAAATGCAGTTAGCCAGTAGCTGTAGCTGGACACACTTCCTGTACACATGGTCACCAGGGATGCTGGAAGTGTCCATGACTTCCCACAGAGCACAGGAGGAGCATATCACGGGTATGAGGTCCGCTGCCTTGATTTTCCTTTAGATTAAGCTCGTTAGTTACTCCCTTTAAAAAATAATTACGCTATGGGCCTTTTTCCACCCCAAACACTCCTGATGCAGTCCAACGTCCTCACATTATTTTGTTTAAGCTAATGGACTGCAGCAGTTTAATTAGTAGAAAAAGTAGAAGTAGAAGTACTCACCTGATCCTACTTACCAATCAGCTGCCTCCCCTACGTTACGTCGCTTTTGAATCGTGACGTAACTTCGAACTCCACCGTCTGAAAGTCCTTTCGGTATGCTTCTCCTCTCCAGTCTCGGTCTCTGTTCTTCGTGCCCTTTTATATCACTCTCGCTGGCCTCTCCTCTCTGGTCTTGGCCTCTGTTTTTTGTGACTTTTTATAGCGTTCTTGCTGGCCTCTCCTCTCCGGCCTCAGCCTCTGCTTTTCATGCCCTTTAATACCACTCCCACTGACCTCTCTTCTCCAGTCAGCCCTGAGTCTCCCTGGAGCACTCACTCTGTCCTCGTGCTGCTTTCAGCCCTGAATCTCCTCTGAACTTCACTCTGTCCTCATGCCACTTTCAGTCCCGAATCTCCTCTGAACTCTCGCTCTGTCCTCATGCCACTTTCAGCCTTGAGTCTCCTTGGTTGATTGCTGTAGATCTTTCATTCCTATTTCATAAATTAAGGAGACCTGCACTTTGCAACATTTTGGAATTATTTGCCTACTGAAGTATTCATAATTGTACAATCCTTTTACTATTTTATACTTCATTTTTATTTTAATGATTATCTATAACTATATTATGAATTATGATTACTGGTTTTATTTGTATCATCATCACAATTTAGCACCTGCTGCCATAATGATTTTTCAACCAACCAAGTATCTGTCTATCTAGAGTGTCAAAGGGTTTAATAAGAAATAACAAGCACCTGTATGAAACCTCTGGCCACAGAGAAAACACCCTCCTTTAAAGGAGGCGGAGAAGTGTATTGTAGGGCACAGGGCTCCCAATTTGCTGATTCGGATGTGGCAGGACATCTGAGGCTTGGGTGCCTACCAGGTGTGGTGGAGCAAAGAATGTTGTGCTGACCAGCTAAGCTTGGAACAGAATCACAGAATCACAGAAAGTTATAGTGCAGAAGGAGGCCATTTGGCCCATTGTGTCTGCACCGGCTCTCTGAATGAGCATTATGACCTAATGCCATTCCCCTGCCTTTTGCCTGTACTCTTGCACATTGTTTCTAATCAAATAATCATCCAATGCCCTCTTGAATGCCTTGATTGAACCTACCTCCACCACACTTCCAGATAGTGCATCCCAGACTCGAACCACTCGCTGTGAGAAAAAGCTTTTCCTCACATCGCATTTGCTTCTTTTACAAATCACTTTAAATCTGTTCCCTCTCATTCTTAATCCTTTTACAAGTGGGAACCATTGCTCTCTATCTACTCTATCCAGACCCCTCATGATTTTGAACACCTCTATCAAATCTCCTCTTAGCTTTCTCCTTTCCAAGGAACAGTCTCATCTCTCCAATCTATCTTTATAACTCAAGTTTCTCTTCCCTGGAACCATTCTTGTAAACCTCTTTTGCATTCTCTCCAATGTGTTCATATCCTTCCTATAATGTGGCATCCACAACTGTACACAATACTCCAATTGAGGTCTAACTAGTGTCTTATATATGCTCAGCATAATCTCACTGCTCTTGTGCTCTATGTCTTATTCATAAAGCCCAGGATACTGTATGCTTTATTAACTGCTCTCTCCACCTGTCCTGCCACCTTCAATGATTCATGCACATATAAACCCAGGTCCCTCTGCTCCTACACACCCCTAAGAATTGTACCCCTTATTTTATATTGTCTCTCCATGTTCTTCCTACCAAAATGCATCACCTCACACTTCTCCACATTGAACTTCATGTGCCACCTATCTGCCCACTCCACCAACTTGTCTCTGTCCTTTTGAAGTTTTACACTGTCCTCCTCATAGTTTACAATTCTTCCAAGTTTCGGATCGTCCGTGAACTTTGAAATTGTCCCCTGCGCACCAAGATCTAGATCATTAATATATATCAGGAAAATCCCAAGGGTCCCAATACCAACCCATGGAGAGCTCCAACTACAAACCTTCCTCTAACCTGAAAAATATCCATTAACCATTATTCGCTGTTTCTTATTACTCAGTCAATTTTGTATTCACATTGGCCAGGGGGTGCAGCTGCAGTGCCTTCAACATGGAGGTAACAACCACAATAAGACAGCTCATTTTACTGGGTTAAACATTCTATTCTAGTGTCTTCTAGACCGTGATCCTGGAACACATTCAAGTGCCACTTTTTTACAGTTCCACTATATTTGCTGGTTTTTGGGATAGATTCTGGACAGAGGATGCAGTAGCTGTGGGAACTTCAACAGATTATGTCCACCCACGGACCCTACCCACTTTTCTGACCTCAGTTTTCCATGGGGCAGATTGCCTTGTTTGGAACTTTTTAGACAGTGTTTTTTGGTTCGGAAGGACAGCATTAGCAAATTCTGCCCTGTTTTCCATTCTGGCCTGTCTCCTGTCCATTTGATATGGAAGCTCCACCCAGGCTCTGACAGGCAGACTGTTTAAGCTAATTCTCACTCTGGTGGCTTCCCAAATGCATTTATCAGTGGAGGATGCTAGATAGTAAATAGACATGCAAACCATGGTTAATTTTCTCGTGACGTCCTGTAATAAGAAATCATTGAGAAAGTAAAAGGTGTGTAAGAATGTGTAATTGCAATAAACAAAAGGTGTCAAAGTTGAATAGATATAAAAATAAAGATGTATTTTATTAGGCTGTCTGATTGGTGTCTGATGCCAGTCAAGAAATGAAGTGGCTAACTGTCCCAATGCTGCAGCCCATTGTGTGTGTAAATTTGCTCAAGGGCACACCATTACAATGCCAGACCTCTATTTTTTTTCTACTACATATTCTGATTGCTGTTCCTGACATGTTCCTTTACACTCTTCATTGAAACAGCGTAAATCCCCTGACTTGATGGTAATATCAGAGTGAGAGATAAGCTAGCCGTGAGGTTACAGATTGTGGTGGAATACAGTTCTGCTGCTGGTGTTGGCCCACAGCATCTCTTGGATGCCCAGTTTTGAACTGTCAGATCTGTTCTGAATCTAACCCATTCTGCACAGTGGTAGTGTATCCTCAGACTGTGACCCCTGGTTTTGGACACCCGTACCATCGGGAACATCCTTCCTGCATCTACCCCGTTTAGTCCTGTTAGAATTTTCTGGGTGAATAGATAGCTAAAAAGCTGTTGAATCTCGCTACCTGGCTATGCTCGTTGAGAGCAAACCTCACACAATGATGTGGCTTGTTGCAGAGGGCATCTGTAACCTTCTTTATGCATCTATGTATTGCAGACTGCAAGATGCCACACAATCCCCTGTTGATTTCTGGAACAATCCGCAGGCAAAGAAATTGAGTGCGGCAGTCATCTTTAAAGCGACTGGCAGGGGATAGCCTCATAACACACGGATCATTCATGAAGAATGTGGCAGATGTGATGTACCAGAATTTCAGACAAGCACAGACATGCAGAGCATTGTCTCTCTCTCATTTATAAATAGGAGAGCCTTCTTCAGGTGGTGGTGTTCCCATGTTTCCTGCCCTTCTAGATGGTAGTTGGCATGGGTTTGGAAGGTGCTATCGAAGGAGCCTTGGTGAATTTCTGCAGTGCATCTTGTAGATGGCACACACTGCTGCTGCTGTGCGTCATTGGTGGAGGGAGTGAATGTTTGTGGAAGTGATGCCAATCCAGCGGGCTGCTTTGTCCTAGATGGTGCCAAGCTTCTTGAGTGTTGTTGGAGCTGCACTCATCCAGGCAAGTGGGGAGTATTCCATCACACTTCTGATGTGTGCCTTGTAGATGCTGAACAGGCTTGGGGGTGTCAGGAGGTGAGTTACTCATTGCACGATTCCTAGCCTCTGACCTGCTCTTGTAGCCTCAGTATTTACATGGCTAGTCCAGTTCAGTTTCTGGGCAATGGTAACCCTCAGGATGTTGATAGTGGATGATTCAATGATGGTAATGCCACTGAATGTCAAGGGGTGATGGTTAGATTCTCTTTTGTAGGAGATGGTCATTGCTTGGCACTTGTGTGCTGCGAATGTTACTTGCCACTTCTCAGCCCAAGCCTGGATATTGTCCAGGTCTTGCTACATTTGGACATAGATTGCTTCAGCATTTTTCATTCTCTTGTATCTGAGATGCAAACACACAAATCGATGTCACCAAGATGCCATCCCTGAGACTTAACATTTAAATCCCTCAGTGGCTGGAGAAGGTTTGAATGACATGCAAACTGACCTAGCTCAGTGCTCCAATCTCTGATCTGGCATATGAATTAACAAAAAGTTGCTCATTATTAATGACTGAATGCCAATTCTGGAGAGCACATGACAGGCCTCCACTGATGGGATGCCATAAAAGTTATATATGCCTGTGCCTCCTTAACAATGGCCTGCATTCCCAAATTTCACGTTCCTTTATATTTGTGGTAAGAGAATGTGAGCAGATTAAACATGTGACTTGTAAGACCCAATACCTGTGTAGCGCGAGCTACCATGTTAATGTTTGTCTCCAGCAGGGTCTGGTTGGAGAAGCACACATCATGGTAGTGCTCTGTTGTTTGTGTAAATAAATAGCATGTGCTTCATTTCATATTGGTTTCTCCATCTGCAGTATATTCTAATTTTGGCATTAGCCAAAAAGAAAAAAACAGTCATCGGTGGTCTGATCAAGTGGTTCGATGTGGCCAAATTGTGACAAACTGGAGGATGATCCTAAGAATGTGAAGGCTGATGGGGTGAAAAGTGAAGACATGGAGGACCCTATCATGGTTCTGGGAGGGAGGGGAAGGTGTGAGGACAGAAGGTGCGGGAGATGGGTCGGACACAGTTGAGGGCCCTGTCAACCACAATGGGGGGTGGGGGTGGAATCTTGGTTAAGGAAGAAGGAAGACATGTCAGAAGCACCGTTTTCGAAAGTGGCATCATCGGAACATATTATGATATCTTTGTCAATCTGTCCTTTGTCCCCACCTATCACTAACCTTCAGCTCTACCTGCCCCACCCCCCTTAAACAGTATAAATTTCATCACATTTCCACTTCTCTTCAGCTCGGAAGAAGGGTCATATAGACTCGAAATGTTTCTGTCTCCAGAGATGCTGCTAGACCTACTGAATTTTTCCAGCATTTTCTGATTTTGTTTCTGATTTCCAACATCCGCAGTATTTTGCTTTTATTTTAAAAGTTGTCACGTTTCCTGTTCAGCTATGGTACTACCCCACATATGACCACCGGTATTGCCCCAGCAGAGTTATTAATGAAGAGACGTCTCAGGACATATTTGAGCCTCATAAGGACAAATTTAGGGGGGAGGGTGGAGAGAAGCCAAGAGGCCCAGAAAAATTAACCATAGTCATGAAAGAAATTTCACTACAGGGGAAGCAGTTTTTGCAAATAACTTTGGAGATGGGCCCAAATGGCTATCACATGAAGTCAGTACAGTAAAGGACCCCTGTCCTACCACATATCAGTTGGATAATCAGAAGGCATGTTGATCACCTCAGGAAAAGGGAAATAGACCCATGAGAAAAGGTGCACCAAACATTCCCATTGGAGTCTATACCACAGGTAGAAGGAACTCCTCTTGCTTTGCAAGTATCTGTAGGACCTGTTGAGCCTGAGAGAGTTGAAGAGGCAAACTTACAGGTTCCTACTGGGGACCCTAGTGGACAGAAGTTTGAAATGATGGGAACTCACGCCTGATTCTACGCTTGGAGGGTCATTAATTATGCAGAGGCGCCTATCGGTCCAAATCACTTGGTAGGTCGGGAGTTGATTCTTGTGGGCCACCGTCAGTTGGGGGGGATCGAAGGTCCTGGCGCCATATTTAAATGCCAGAATATCGCACAACTTCACTCTCTCCAGCCCACCAAAGATGTCTGGCAGCCAGAAAAGGAAAGCCAAGAGCCTGAAGAGGAAGACAGCACCCGTTTCATGCAGCAGGACCTCCAGGCCTTGATCAGAGGGGTGCAGGTACAAAGGCAAATGGTTTATCCCAGGGATGGCTGCAGGAAGCATAGCAGCCTCACCTCTCCGGCCTGGGAGGCCATCGCGGAGCAGGTCAGCATGGCTGGCAACCGAGCCTAAAATGCCACCCAGTGCAGGAAGAGGATGAATGATCTCAACCACTGCGCCAGGGTAAGTCATCCTTCAACTCCCTCCAATATCAAACTCTCATCATGGCATCATGCACTCAAACAGCTACTGTCTTTAGGGATCTCATGCAACCATTAGCGGTGGACACATATCAACACTCATTTCCTCACCGAGACTTTCACATCACTGCCATCCCATCTAACATGCTGCTCACACTCCATCCTCTGCTCCTTCTGGGGAGTGCTCGCCACACACGGGGGACAGGTATCTCACCCAGTCTCTGTTCCAGCCCTTCTCATCACATGTCTTTCTTTCTTCTTCATACAGGCCAAGCTGGCGCACAGGTGAGAGAGAGTACTGACCGGGGAGGGATGGACGACATCATCGCCCTCAGTGAGTTTGAGGATGCTGCAGCCGGGCTGGCTGGGGAGGACAGGGATCACCCCTGTGGGGAAGGGGAGATGGGCCTCTATCTGCAACCTAGTACGGATCACAGCTCCATCACCTCATCAAATCTTGACATTCACAGTGAGTCACATGCAGTCTTATCTAGCTCATGCTCATTAGCTGAAACTCTATTTTCTATTTTTTACGCACCAGCAGATGAGGCCCCCAAGCCAGTCGAGCACCAGTGTGAGTCCCCAGACTACGTCCGAGGAGGAAGCTCCGGAAGAACCAGCATGGTGCTCACACACACCCTCCACCAGCCCAGAGACACACGCGTCGGTGGGGCACAGCTCACTTTGTGGGGAACACCTCGCTGGCACGCCTCTGCAGTTAGTCGGAGGCAGGGACAGCTCAGGTCTCCAGCACTCGGAGGGCTGCTGGGGACCAGCTGCCCGCTGGTGATGATGAGCGCCTGCGAGTGCCCCTCTAAATGCTGGGAGATATAGGTGGTGGAACATCAGGCACAGAGTCAGCAGTCACTTAGCAGACTGGAGCAAAGGATGGAGGAGTCCTTCCACGTTCAGTCTGATGTTGTGGCTCCGATGTGGGAAGGCCAGTGAGCATCATGGAGACTTGGTCCAGTAGCTCTTGCCGGATTTGCGCTCAGTCCTGCAATCCATGGCCGCACACTCTGGTGGGCACCATCAAGATATAGGCGACATGGGGATGAGGCATTTTGACCTCACTCCAGGTACACCATCTCCTGCAGGAGTCAGACCAGGGACCTCGGGCACCCAGGGGGAGAAAGAGCATCAGCCAGACACCTCAGGGGCCTCCTCTCTGGACACTCCAGGGGTGTGCTGCCGCTCACAGCCCCTCTGCCTGTGACCTCATCCACTCCAGCTTCTCAGGCCACTGAGGGTGCTTCTGTGCCGAGCAGGTGACCCTTATCAGGCCGGGGCAGTCCAGGCCTCAGGCCACCAGAGGGCATCTGCCAAGGTCATCACAGACATCAGGATGTAGCAGTCAGTGGGCTGCCTCTACCTCTGCTGCAGATGTTGGGGCTGCACCCAGGTGTAGTGGTAGAGTTAGGAAAGTTAAGAAACATTGATGTCACTTTTGGGTCACGGGTGTGATAGATATGTAAATAAATTGTACTTTTGTGAATACATTTGATGGTTATGTGAATGTTTTTGGCAACTGAAGGCATTGTGATTTTGTACGTTGGAATCCTCTTATTTCGAGGTTTAGCCTTCCCCCCACTCAATGATAGTCTTGCACTGTGAGATTCACATTCCTGTGATGCAACCTCAGTTGAACTAGTCTCCACACCCTTTTGTGAAGTCAGGGAGATATGTTTAAATCTTAATTTGAAGTGTGAAATGTAAGTGTTTCTAACCCTTCTTCTTCAAAGAACACAATTGAGTGAGGGCAGCTCATTGGCATTGATAATCTAGCGGCATTTGTGTCTCCTCAGTGGTAGTATTAGAAGAAAGGACATAGCAGGGAAGGAGGAGATCCCAGGCATGTCCATAACTCAGTCGCAGCAGTGTTTGCATCATAGATGGCGGCGAAGACTTCAAGTCTTCTCTCACATCATTCTTTTTTTTATAGTCAATGGACATTGCTGGCTAGGCCAGCATTTATTGCCTATCCCTAATTGCTGTTGTTCAGAGGGCATTTAAGAGTCAACCACATGTAGGCCAGGAGGACATTAGTGAACCAGATGAGTTTTTAACGACAACCATTTCTTGTTTATCATCAGTCTTTTAATTCCAGATTTTTATTGAATTCAAATTCCACCATCTGCCATGGTGGGATTCAAATACAGATCCCCAGACCATTGCTCAGCAGGCATGGGCAAAAGTCAGAAGTGCGCCCACCCCAGCAATTAAGTGGGCAATTAAGTCCATTAATGGTGGAATTGTCGGCGATTTCTCGTGGCCCATCCACCCCTACATTTGGCAGATGGGCCGATCGCCCAGGCGGCTTTTACATTTTTCATCAAGGGCAGGATGAAATCTCTGTCATGAAATAAAACAAACATAATTATCTGCAGATCCCATTTTTATGAGGTATGCTCTCAGATGTTTGTTTGTGATTCATGGACATTTTTTGCAGCTTTTTACACCTTTATTTAATTATTTGCAGGTCTGCAGCTCCCTGAGGCAGCTGTCTGCCTTTAGAGAGCTCTCTCACAGCGCTCACCCATGTGCCCTCGGTGACATCATCACCCACCCTCTTCCAGTCCCTACCCTGCAGTGCTGAACTTTTCAGTGCGTGTTTAATTGGCCAGCCAGCGTGAATTTGCAGTCACACACTGATTGCTGTCTGCGGTCTGTTTCCCAGCTGCTCCCGGGTTCACCAATCACGCACGCCCGCCAAGGGTAAAATTCAGGCCCAGATGTTATTCGTTGAGCAAGCCAAATCCCAGCAGGAAACTTGTCTTATTGATCAAAACCTTTTTTTGGGGAGGAGAAAAGGAGAAGCCTACTGATCCCAGAAGCATAGAATTCCAGTAAACATTTTGGGATTTTAAAACTTAAAAGATTTATTAACAAGAAAAAAAGAAAAATTAAGCACACAAGATTAAAGTTATACAGTTAAAACAGTCTTACAAAGCCTATCCAAATGAACCCACTTGGTCAGAACACACAAGTAAGCACCTTCTTGGCAACACTCTCTGATAGATTTTTATCTCTAAAAATCCAGTAATATTACCCAAGGCAAAACTGTTGTCACTTTAGTAAAGGTATAGCTCAAGACTTCTCACTCTCTTCCACCCTGCCGTGGATTTCCAAGGATGTTCAGAAGACAAACTGCTTTCTGAGACAAAGGCTGGAAATTTCTGGCTCTCCTGCGATGGGTTACCCCGCAGCGGGGCCAGTGAGTCATTGAAATCTCTATTCACGTCGGTGTAACTAGAAGGTCCAGCCCTAGTGAGGGGCTGGAAAATTCCAGCCAAAGACTTTTCTGGTTTGACTGGATGGCTGTTTCAGAATAAACATCTTTTCTCATCATAGAACTAGTCTCAGGACATTTCCCCCACAGCCTAAAAATCTTTCCTTAAATATCTTTTTTCCTTTTCATCTTAGATTTCTTAGACATCTCTTCTAACTAACTTTTCCTATTGCCCCAACTTTCAGGTTAAATAAAATGTAATAAACTTCCCTTGTTTACATTTGAAAATTTTGTAAGTTATAATAGTTTCTTGTCACTTCTGTACTACCCTTTGAAATTAACAGCTGAAAAGTCAAGTCCCTACTTATCTTATAATGCAAATTTCAAGTCTAATCTATTTACTTGAAATCCAACTTCACCTTAGCCTCTCATTATAAATGCATGCATCTAGCTGCACACACACACACACACACACACACACACACACACACACACACACACACACACACACACACATACACATAAACACCTTTCTTTACCGAATACCACCATATTCCCAAAAATATTTGTAAAAATTCCATCTTCACATAAGCAATTCATCCATCTTTTAACATATGGTGCAAACATTCAGATGAAGAGCTTTTAATTCCTTATTTTTATCTTTTTTTTCTATTCTGACCTTATTCTCTGGTGCATTCTTATGTTTTCCTGTCACGCTCTGATTATCATTACCTATGTCATTACCCTGTACTATTGCCTTGTTCTTTCTCTTTGACTTTCCAAATCTCCCCTCACATGAATCCTCCTCCATTTAATATTTAGTTCAAAGCCCTCTCTACAGCCCTAATTCTACGATTTGCCAGAACACTAGTTCCAGTGTAGTTCAGGTGAAGATTATCCTAACAGTACGGCTCTCTATCTCCCCATTACTGGTGCCAGTGCCCATGAATCAAAACCCATTTCTCCTACATGAATCTTTGAACTGCGCATTTAACTCCCTGATCTTATTTACTCTATGCGAATTTGTTTGTGGCTTAGATAATAATCTAGGGTTTACCTTTATGGCTCTGCCTTTTGAATAAGCTCCTAGCTGCTCATAGTCTCTTCGCAGAACCTCTTTCTTTGTCCTATCTATGTCATTGGTACCATATGTATCACAACTGGATCCTTCCCAAACCATTCCCAAGTTCCTCTCCAGCCCTGAGGAGATGTCCATGACCCGGGCACCAGGCATGTAACACAGTCTTCAGAACTGACACTTTCAGCTTCAGAGAACAATATTTATCCCCCTAACTATACCAGCCCCTACTACAACTGCATTCCTTTTCACTCCCTCCACTTGAAAGGCCCCTGCACCACAGTGCTATGGTCAGTTTGCTCTCCTTCCTGCAGTGCCTGTTTTCATCCACACAGATTGCAAGAACATTTAAACCTGTTGGGCAAGTGCAAGGGCTGAGGGTCCTTCGTTCCTACCTTCTGGATCCCCATACCTGCCTCACTTGCAGTCACAATCTCCTGTCCTTGACCAAGTCACCAAAACTGAAGTGCTTTTCTTAAGGGTTGTGACTGACTGACTGACTCCTGGAACAAATTGTCCAGGAAATTTTGACTACTCTGATGTATCACAGTGTCCAATGCTTAGACTCCAGCTCATCAACTCTGAATCGAAGTTCCTTGAGCTGCAGGAGCTTACTGCAGATGTCATTGCTGTGAATCACATAGGTGTCCACCTGCAACCACATGCCACAGATGCATGTCACCACTCCTAGCATTTTTGTGGGCTTTTATTAAACTAATTAGCTTCACATTTAGAAATATCACTGAACAAATATTTGTAGTCATATTAAGCAGTTAACTAGTTAAGCTATAGATTTAATACAATACTTATATCTGCCCAGTACCAGTAAATGAATCCCTCTAGATGCACAGTGGCAGCAGTGTGTACCATCTACATGATGCACTGCAGAAACTCACCAAGGCTCCTTAGGCAGCACCTTCCAAACCCACAACCGCTACCATCTAGGACAAGGGCAGCAGATACATGGGAACACCATCACCTAGAAGTTCCTCTTCCAGCCACCCACCATCCTGACTTAGAATTATATCACCATTCCTCCACTGTGGCTGGGTCAAAATCCTGGAACTCCCTTCCTAACAGCACTGTGGTTGTACCTACACAATATAGACTGCAGCTGTTCAAGAAGATAGCTCACCACCACCTTCTCAGGGGAAATCAGGAATGGGCAATAAATGCTGGCCTAGCCAGCTATACCCACATCCTGTAAATGAATAAGAAAAAAAGACCTGCTCTGTGCTTATGCTGTTAGCAACATAGGAACATAGGACTTAGAAGCAGGAGAAGGCGATTCAGCCCTTCGAGCCTGCTCTGCCATTCAGTAAGATCATGGCTGTTCTTGTGATCTCAAAGTGGTATCAACTCCACTTTGCCATTGGCCCCCCATTACCCTTGACTCTCTTGTCTATCAAAAATCTGTCTAACTCTACGTTCAGTAAATTCAATGAGCCAGCCTCCACTGCTTTCTGGGGAAGAGGATTCAGCAGACCAAAGACCCTTTGAGATGAACATCTCTCAAACATTCGCTCCATCTCAGTCTTAAACGGTAGACCTCTTATTCTTAAGCTGTGTCTCACAAAAGATGTGTCTATAGGAGATGTGAACTGCAGTACAGCAGTCACCCAACTGTAAAGGAATTAAGAAAGAAATGAGAAAAAAAAGCAAAAAAAAAAAAGCATGAAAGAAAATGGTGGCAGAGGTTAGGATCTAAAATTGTTAAACTCAGTGTTGAGCCCAGAAGGTTGTAAAGTTCCAAGCTGTAAGGTGAGGCGCTGTTCCTCAATTTTGCGTTGAGCTTCATTGGAACACTCTAACAGGTCATGGACAGAAAGGTCAGAGTGGGAGCAAGGTGGAGAATTGAAATGACAGATGATTAGAAGCTCAAGGTCATGCTTGCACACAGAACAGAGGTATGCAAAACAGTCAGCCAGTCTGCATTTGATCTTGCCAATGTAGAGGAGACCATATTGTGAGCAGCAAAAGCAGGATATTAAATTGATAGAAGCACAAGTAAATCGCTGCTTTACTTGGAAGGAGTGTTAGGGGCCTTGGACAGTGAGAAGAGAGGAAGTAAAAGGACAGGCGTTGCAACTCCTGTGCTTGCAAGGAAAGGTGCTGTAGGGAAGAGAGGATGAATTGGGGGTAAATAAGGAATGAATCAGGATGTCAAGTAGGAAACAGTCTCTTTGGAAAGTTGAATGGGGAAGAGAGGGGAAGATGTGTTTGGTGGTGGCATCATGCTGGAGCTGGCGGAAATGGTTGAAGGTGGAGGGAAGTCCGCAGTTTCGGATAAAAGAAAAAGGAAAACTTATTGGAAGTGCTAATATGGAAGGTTGCATTATATAACTGGGCGAATGGAGTAGAGTCCTCCCAGGGTGTGGAGTGTGAGCAAAATAGCTGTGGGAATCCGTGAACTCATAATGAATATTGGTTGATAGCTTATTCTCGGAAATGGAAACAGAGAAGTCACATAAGGAAAGGGAAAAGTAGAAGGTGGGCCATGTGAAAGTGGGAGAAGGGGGCAATATGGAATCAAAGTCAATGAAATGTTCCAGTTCAGGGTAAGAACTGGAAACAGTCCTGATACTATCCTGATGCCTCCAGTTGTGTGCCACCTTCTCCTGCAAGCAAGAGGGAAGTGTGTCAATGAGTGGCTTGCAATCTGTTTGGATGATGCCAAGTATTCTGTCATTCTTGAACAGTTGTGAGATGTGAGTTTGAGGCTTGCAGGAGTGCCAAGTGTGTGAGGGTGTAGGGAAGCATATCAATGTTACGAATGAATCCCAGTTGTTCTGGACTGTTGTGGTGGCGTTGTGTGATTTGAGGAATGCCTGAGGCTAGTGGTACAGTTGCAAGGATGTGAGATTTGAAGATGCATTCACTGACCTTAACTACTTGAATGATGCCATTAAATATCTTGCGACACTGCATATAAATCCTTCGGGCTTGACACCTGGCATTGACTTCCATGATTAACTGGTCCCACTGCCTTTCAAATGTATGTCTAGAGGGCCTCCTGCTGCCTCTGTGGATTCCAGGATATCTCTTGTACTTTCCATCTCCTCCACCAAGGCCTCCAATTCTACATTGGAAAACTTTAGAGCCCATTCCCACCATGTTATGCCATTCGGTAATGTTTCCCAGATCAGATTCACTGGCCGAATGAATGCCAGCACCAGCCACTATGCACCTTGCCTTTAAGACCTAGCTTTGAGTTGCGTAGGCCAGCTTTAAGTGATGTAGGCCAGCTTTAAGTGATGTAGGCCAGCTTTAAGTGGCACTAGCACATCATGATTCTGCCCCCCCCAATCCCCTGCTGATGAATGTACCGAATGGACAGTGAAGTTGGTGCTGGTTCCATGCAGAAATCATTCCAGTGAGAAGGCAGAATTAAGTTGATGTGCCACCTGCATTACATTGAAAAGGCATTACATTGATAAGTTCATCATGCATTGTGATCCCCATGCCCATTTTGGGGGGCTATCCAGTTTAACCCCTGGATGTTCTGACTTTGTCAGTGTAATAGGAAATACAAGAATTAAAATTATTTCATTTCACGGGTTTGGTTCAGTTTGCAATGTTCTTGTTTCTGAATTGATTTTGGATTCAAGTCCAGACCTGGATTTGAAAGTTTAATACTGGCTGACATTTCAGTTCAGCACTGAGGGAGCACTGCATTTAAAGACACAGGTCATTCAATGAGACATTGAACATCCAGTCTATCTGATCAGATGGGTGAGACAGATCCCTGCCTATAATTTCCACAAGTGCTCTCCTGTGGAAAAATAGCAAAATCCCTAGTGAAATAATGCAATGGCTAAAAAAAACAGTAACTTATGCCAAATTTTCTGAGTTTTCCTTCTGCCATAGTTAAGAAGAGGGAGAACTCTGCTGACATTTTCTACCCTCCTCTCATCATCTTTTAAAGAAGAACATTGGATCCATTTTACCATTTTGAAATTGGCATTCAAAAATTGGATCCAGTTAGTCTTACCCCTCATTAATGCTGATGATTGGCTCTGTTTTACAATGACAGGGATAAACATGATTGGCTGTTTCTAGTAATAAGCCCTTCTTAATGTACAGTATGATGTACATTTGTTCCAACTTAGCTTCTATTAACATTGTGCAAAGCACCTGATGGTACATAATTCTTGTATTTCCTCCTGTTTGGAACTTAGGCTGTTGTTATGCCATTATGACACCAGCAAAGTTGAGGAGATTTATACTTTAGTGCTTTAGGTTTCTTGCATTAAGTGCTAAAAGCAAATTTCCATGATCTTTTTAAGAATTCAAATGTTAACATTCAAAATCAATCAAATCCCCTCAGAGCCTGTTTGCATAATTGCACTGCTCTAGTTTCATGAGGTCAGACCTCTCCCGCAATTTGTGTAACTCTACAGCCCAGCATCCTAAAGCATTTCAGTGTAAATGAGGGATCGGTGAGCTGAAAAGAGGATCAACTTCATTTATCGTTTACAATCTTCAAATAACTTTACTCTGAGCCCCTTCACACTGTTTAAAATTATTGACAGCTGCACCTTGTTTAACTGTAGTGCTTTTCTCTCTTCCCTCAACAAGGAAATTCAGGACCGATCAGATTCTCTGGTCCTGTTGTGGCGGGACCTGCTGCAGGAGATTTGGCGGCCCAGCCAAAACTTTGGCAGGACCAGATGATCCAGGTGGTGGGCGGGGCCAGAAACTTCCACTCCATAGGTGAAGTATTTTGCCCTGAATTGCACTAAGTGGGGTTGGTGGGCATAAAAAACAAACTTTCCTCTGGCCACAAGGACAGATTTTTTGCGCTGTATCATCCACTTCCTGGTGTTTCCTGCCTCATTAATAGCGCATGAATGGGAAACGCGTTGGATTGCTGGTGGGCAACCTTGGATTTTCCCGCCACACCATCCCCTCAGCGCTCCAGCACTCCAGGTGCCATATGTAAAGCGTACCAGAGCGCAGCCTACTTCATGTCTACAGACCAGGACTGCTCCAAGCGACAGATGACCCCAAAAGCCAGGAAGATGGCAGCCCCCAAATGTAGTGACATGTCACTGGAGTACCTTTTGGACACTGTTGAGTCTTCCCGCTCTGGCCGCAGGAGGTCCACCAGAGTCACCAATCCAGCCAGGGAGATGGCAGCGGTGGTGGTGAGTGCCAATGGAGCAAGAGGAGGACAGCCGTCTAGTGCAGGAAGAGGATGAATGATCTCATCCATTTCACCAGGGTAAATCAACTACTTCATCAATCACTCTCAATGCACACTCCCAAACCAATCACACATCCACAGGGATCTCACACCTCAAGGGGCAACACCACTAACTCTCACACACACCCTCACATCTCCATCAGGCTCATATCCTCTGGAACCCAAGTCCTCATCCTGTCCATGACTCCGCTCAACACAGAAACATTCCACACAACCTTATCATCTGATCACACTCTCTCCATCTGTTTTCATGCAGGAGAAGCTGGCTCACAACAGCAGGAAGAGGTCCCAGATTGGGGGTGTAGTGGCCTACATTAGGACCCTCACTCTGAGGAACATGCCAGTGCGCTAACTGGTGAGGACATGGACCGTGCCAGTGGCGACAGTAAGGTTAGCGCGAACAACCTTGTGAGAATCCTGCACCACATCATCCCTCTCTCAATGTAAATGTGAGTGCTCTCTCTCCTGCTTTTGACTCTGCTGCCCTGCATTAATTATCTACTTTGGTTCACAGGGAGCAACAAAGCAACCAACACCCTCAGCCAGCCAGTGCCTCAGCTCAATCCATGTTCTCACCTCCAGTCAAGAGGATACCTCCTTCAATGAAGAGTTGAAAATAAGCAGCCTGGAAGACCCGTTACAGTGCTTACCCACACCCTCCACCAGCATGGAGAAAAACACCTTGGTGGGATGTGGATGTAGAGCAGGTTTGGGTTCACAATCTGGTGGCCACTGCACAGACACATGTTTGCAGCAGGAAGAGGCAAGTTCAGCTGAGCTCCCTGGCACTCAGAGGACTGTTGGAGAAAAGGCACCTGTGAGGTCCGAGTCAGATGACGAGCCTCTGGATTTGGCCTTCCAACTCATCGTGGAGAGTCAGCAGAAGGTGGGGGAACATCACGCAGAGCTGCTGGAAGCCCTCAACAGAGGGGCATGCGAATCTGATGAAGTGGTGCCCAAATGTGCATGAATGGAGGTCTCTGTCTGGAGGATGGCAGACAACATGGAAACCCTGGTCCAGCAGAGCACAGAGTTGCATGCAGACCTGCATTCCATTGCAGTAGCTGTGGGCGAATTCTTGCAGTGGCAATGCGAGAGGGAAATGGGGAACCTTGATGTCCCTCCAGGTGCTCCTTCCCCTCAAGCTGGGGCTCCTGGGCACCCAAAGGGAGGAGGAGTGGCAGCTGGAGACCCCTAGGTCATCCACTCAGGAATCTGAGAGGCTGTCCTCTCCCTCCAAATCCCCTTTGCCTGTGAGCCTCTCAACCTCGACCTCTATCACTGCAGAGGGAACAGCGGGTCCACAGGAGGACAGCCAAAGCAAGCCAGGGCCCCCAAGGCCTGGGCTCTCCAGAGGACCCATGTCAAAGTCATCAGAAGCAACAGGGCCAACCATCGCACAGGCTGTCTCCACCCCTGCTGCGGATGTCAGGGCAGCACCTAGAAGAAGTGGTGGGCCTAGAAAAGTTATTCTAAAGAAGAATTTCTGATCACAAGTGGTTGCACGGGCGAACGCATTTTGTCACTTTATAATCTGAAAATATATTCACTTTCATGGAATGATGTGTAATGGTGTCTTTCCTTTCAGCTTCATTTACAGGCTTCACAAGACCTTCCCCTGCAACACCCCCACCCCCCACCCACCAGCAGTTCAGCTGCACGTAGCTGAAACAGGCGTGAATCTGGAGGGAGAAGTGTGTGTGTGGCAGGTCTTTTCGAAGCCTCATGCAAGCACTCTCCCACGCACACAGAGCCTTCATCCATCACACTCATCCCACTGTCCCAAGCACTTGGTTGTCCATCTGAGCTGACCTGCATCTCCACCTACACACTGGTCACACTCTCATTCAGCACCTGTGCCTGTCCAATACGAGGCTCTGCTCACTTTCGATTAGTGCAAAATGGTTGAGTAAAGTTTCAGATAAGCTTCCCCACCTTTTCCCCTCTCCCAGTCATGCATGTCCTTTTTCCCCATCACAGTGGAACGGCTCTGGTGTCACCTTCCACTCCCTACCATTATCCTACAGCCCAAACCCTTCTCCCTCAGGGATATCCAGGTGAATGTGCACATTCCCTTCCTTTGAGAAAATCTCATCCCCAGCCACATTGAGCTCCCTGACCTTTTGTGTTTGCCTCTGTGTCCCCACCAACCACCCTCGGTGCCCCTTCTACCTGCACCAACACACCCTCACCCTCCCACCCTACTGACTCCCTCTGCCCCCTATCACCGTCACCATTCCATCCTACCATGCCTGTCCTGAGTTTGCTTCCCAGGAGGCTCGCATTGATTCCACAGACACCTCCCTTGCACGTTCACCTGGACATTCCATCTCACCACTTTACACCTTTCTCTCTCCATACACCTTACTGCCTCCTTACATCTCTGCCCCTACATACATCCTCCTCCCCAAATGCACCTTCACCCCTTCCTCCTGCAACTTCACTCCACCAACACCTTCACCCCACCACCAACTTCAACCCTCCTTCAACAATTTCCCTCTCTCCTCCCAACCGGACTCCCATCACCTGGTATACCTTCCTCTCCCACTCACACTTAGACCTTCCTCCTCTACTTCCTTCACTGCTCATCTGTACTTGTCCAAAGCAAAGTCCTTGGAAGATGGTGCGAGCCCATGGTGAACTCCCTGGAAGATGGTGCGAGCCCATGGTGAACTCCCAGGAAGATGGTGCGAGCCCATGGTGAATTCCCTGGAAGATGGTGCGAGCCCATGGTGAACTCCCAGGAAGATGGTGCGAGCCCATGGTGAATTCCCTGGAAGATGGTGCGAGCCCATGGTGAACTCCCTGGAAGATGGTGCGAGACCATGGTGAACTCCCTGGAAGATGGTGCGAGCCCATGGTGAACTCCCTGCAAGATGTTGTGAGCCCATGGTGAACTCCCTGGAAGATGGTGCAAGCCCATGGTGAACTCCCTGGAAGATGGTGCGAGCCCATGGTGAACACCCTGGAAGATGGTGTGAGCCCATGGTGAAGTCCCTGGAAGATGGTGTGAGCCCATGATGAACTCCCTGGAAGATGGTGCGAGCCCATGGTGAAGTCCCTGACATTCTGAGGAAGGTCCATAGCATCAGCGAAGTCCATGAAAATTCGAAGCCTCAGCAAAGTCAAAGCTGCTACTTGGAGACCTCCCACCTTCCGAGAGCTGCTTTGTGGCAGAGCCTTGTGCATGAGGATCCACCCACCATGTCATATACTTGCTCCTTTGGGGTCCAGTAGCTGTAGGCCTCCGGTATCTTCTTCTCCTGGGGTGTACACGATCTGACAAGGCCCTAAAGGTAAGTCCCAACTTTTGCACGTCACACTTATCCAGATGTGTTCTGGATTGACGTGTTTTCCCGCTGGCATAATGTAAATCAGGCATGGGGGAGCGATTCTGGTCAGGTCTTACTTTGCATATCATTGGTGCAAATCAGTTGCAGGCCGGCCTCCAATGGGATTCATCATCTGCCATGGCAGAAATCATCGGATAATCCCGCTGTGATTTAATGCTGGCATGAAACCGATTTCTGTCCCTCCCACCGAAATATCCCCCTCTGAAAGCCATGATACTCACTTCAAACGGGAACGGAAAATCCTGGCTTATGGGCGGAATTTTCCCAAGTTTGCACTAAGTGTGGTAGCGGGCAGGTAAAACGACATTTTACCTGCCGGCTGTGATGGCAGGATTTCATGCCGTATCATCTCAAACCCGCCTCAATACTTCTGCATTCACAGGAAACAGGCTGTTTCTATGGCAGGCAGACTCTCATTCCCCCGCTAGCCATCAGCCCACCATTGCATCACGCCGGGCGCCATGTTTAAAGTCCAGCCACAAGCACAGCTCTCATTGCTTCCAGATCATCACAGGTGCACAGAAGACCTGGCCAGCAAATGAAAAAAGACTGCAGCCCCCTGCTTCAAAGATGGGTTTCTCGAATGACTACTGGATGCCGTGGAGGCCCACTGGGGTGTGCCCTACCCCCGGTCTGGCCTCAGAATGGGCAGCAACGCGACCAATCCAGCTTAGGAGGCAGTGATCAGTGCCAACTCCCTTCAGAAGACAGCCACCCGGTGCCACAAGAGGATAAGTGATCTCTTCCGTTCCACCAGAGTAAGTTACTCTTCTCATCGCTCTCAACTCACACACTCACAAACCCATCACACATCCACAGGGTCCTCACTCACTGTCAGATCAAAGGACATCACCATTCACTCTCTCATACACACTATCATTGTCCTCATCCCATCCATGGGACCACTCACCACCCAAATAGGCCAGGCACATCTATCATCTTGCCTGGCAAGCGTCCTACTTACACTTCCTCCATCTCTATCCATGCAGGACAAGCTGGCACACAACAAGAGAGAGAGATTGTAGACCCGTGGCAGAATGTCTGAAATCAAGGTCCTCATGGACTTTGAAAACAGAACCATCCAGCTGGCCGGTCATGATCTGGACCATTCCTGTGCTGATGGTGAGGTTGGCAGTGCTCTACCAAGTGAGGAACCAGCAGTGCAACATCCATCAGACAACCATGCTGTTAGTGATGTGTCCTCTTTCACAGGCCACTGCCATACACTAATTATCTCTGCTTGCTTTCGCAGGCATGTCTACCAAACAGCTGACAGAACCCATGTCCAGGACCTCCAATCAAGCCCTGATGAAACCTCTGGAGAGGAATCTGGAGGCTCCCTCCCTGAAATCCCATCACAGCGCTCACCCACACCCTCCACCAGCACAGAGACACACACCTTAGCGGGACCTAGCTTAAGAGTAGCCCCGGAATCTGATGAGCACCTCGCACTTTCTAATCCACAGCAGGTGGATGCAGGGACTTCCCAGCTGCCTGGCACTTGGAGGACTGCTGGAGGCCGAAACGTTGATGAGTCTGAGTCAGATGATGAGCCGCTGGATTCAGTCATGTCATAGTTGCTGGAGCTGCAAAAGCAAGCTCGGGAACATCAGATTGCAAGGCATGTTGGAGGAGTCCGTCCATCTTCACTAAAAGGTGATAGTGCTAGTATTGCAATGCACCGAGGTCAACACTGGTAGGATGGCAGCTGCCATGGAGATCTTGGCCCTTGACTTTGGTCCTGCACCGCTGCACAGGCTCTACTCCATTGCCGATGCCATTATTGGCCTCCAATAGTGCATACGCAAGAGGGGTGCTGGGCAGCTCAATCGCATTCCAGCTACCCCTGCTCCTCGAGGGGTTAGCCTGGAGCTCCCGGGCATCCATAGGGAGGAGGATCAGCGAGTGCACACTCCGGGGCCATCCATCCAGGTGACTCCGACAGAGTCCGGCCATTCCAACTTCCCTTTTCCTCTAGCCTCAGCAGCTCCAGCTTCACAAGCCGAGGAGGGTGCCACTGCCACATAGCAGGACCCTGAAAGCAGGCTGGGGCCCTCCAGGTCTCGGGCCTCCAGAGGACACCCGCCAAAGTTTTCACAGACAGGGCGTAGCAGTCAGCAGGCTGACTCCACCTCTGCCGTGGACGTCCGGGGAGCATCAAGAGGGAGAGGCAGGGTTAGGAAAATTAAGGAGAATTAGTTGCCCAGCCTGGGCACAGGTGTTAATCACTTGTACGTAATGTTCACTATTGTCAATAAACTCCCAAGAATGTCTCCCTGCCTGTGGCTTCTAGTTCTGATGAGCAGTGTTCTTGTCACTCAGATGTGAAATCTTTCTGCACAAGATAAAGGCAGGTGTCTCAGTCCAGGGCCTCTTCCCTGTGCTCTGTGCGGCCTTCAGTCCACAGTGATGGTCCTGCCTCACACTCCCTGGAAACATTACTGATGTCTGCACCTCGGCGGTGCTTGTCATTGCTGTCAGAACGTAGTGGGCAGGTGCCAAGAGTTCTCCCATTCTCTTGATGTGCTTTCAGCACCTTTAAGGAGGGGCTGGGCCCCATCCCTTCCATATCTGTGACCACTGAGGCTGTGCTGCAGCTCCTGAAGGTCTCAGGTGCTGAAGGTGGACAAAGCATCAGAACTTGTAAAGTTTCATGGCTGCACCTCAATGATAAGACCCTGAACGCGGAGCACAAGTGACCTGCTCTCGGCCAGACAGGAGTCAGACATTCTCAGAGGCTATGTGAAGATCAATGGAGTGTCCTCACTGCATGTTGTCATCATCCTCCTGCAATTCAGGGACTATTAGGGCCTCCACTGCATCTCCATGACAGGAGCATTCTCACAGAGGGTATTGATGCTGTCATAAGCCAGAATGGAGTCAAGTGTTCACAAATGCGATGTGAGGATCTACAGGGACACCTCACTGCATGTTGTCATCATCCTCAACAAATCTAGCAGATGTGAGGGTCTCCCGAGCCCACTTGCCTCATCCAGCTAGTGTGAGGGCCTCATTGCTGTCATCATCACCTCCGAGGACCTCCTCAACCTCATCCCCGTCGGCGTCTTCCTCATCACGGGAGACATGCAGCTCCTCCATCTCCTCTTCAGCCAGCTCCTCATCCCATTGAAGTGCCAGATTATAAAGGGCGCAGCAGACGACGACAATGCATGACACACTCTGTCGACTATATTGCAGGGCTCCATCAGACTGGTCCAGGCACTGGAACCTCATCTTCAGCATCCCGATAGTCTGCTCCACCAAGTTGTGGGAGCTGCAACATGAGCCTCATTATAGCGGCGCTCTGCTGCAGTCTGAGGCCACCACACAGTCATCAGCCACAGCCTCTGTAGGTAGCCCTTGTGCTCTCGGAGCCATCCCTGCAGCCTCTGTGGACCTTGGAAGACGCCAGGGACCTGTGACCGGCTGAGAATGTAGGCATCATGCACATTCCCTGGAAACCGTGCACACACCTGCAAGATGCATTTCTGGTAGTTACATACCAGCTGCACGTTCAGTGAGTGGAAGCCCTTGCGGTTGATGTAGTCACCGTTTGTAGGGATGGAGACCTAAGCGCCACATGGGTGCTGTCAATTTCACCCTGCACCAGTGGGAATCCCGAGATCCAGGCGAATCCAATGGCTCTAGCATCCTGGCTGTCCTGGTCCTGGGTGAAAAGCACAAAGTTGTGCCCATGGAGAAGATGCAATCCGTGACCTAATGGATGCATTTGTGGGTGGCAGCTTACGCTATTCCACAGATGTCACCTGTGGAGCCCTAAAAGGAGCACTGGCACAGAAATTGAACTGCAGTCACTTTCACAGCCGCTGGCATTGGAAGCCCTCCTTGTCCCTTTGATGCTAAGTCCTGCAATAAGAGGCTGATGTGAGCAACCAGGTCCCTAGAAATGCGTAGTCGTCGGCAACACTGGTTCTCGGGCATCTGAAGGAATGACAGGCGGCGTCTATTGACCCTGAATGTTGCTAGGCACTGACCAGCCACAGCTCGCTGTCGTTCTTGGGCAGCGTGTGTGGGAGCTGCCCCTTCTTCTTGAGGCTGCTGCTCCTGCCTTTGCATGGCCAGGAGCCTCAGTCGCTCTCTCCTCCAGGTTCTCCGCTCTCTGTAGGCTATCAGGCATACAGCTAGGTAACCAAGATCCATGATCCATGTGGTCCTCCTGCAGCATGAAACAGAGAGAGAGAGGTGGTTAGCATGGGTGTACTTAGCACCTTTCCTGGTCCTGTGTGACCACCCCTTAATGCTTCCTGGAGAGTGTTGGCCACCCCTTGGATGACTACAGATGAGTGCGCTGCATGGCTGTCCTGTCAGCCTACGACATGCTCGTAACTGGGATACTGAGATTGCCAGGGGCTGTTACATGGTCAGCGTTGTCGAGGAGATTGTGCTAAGCATGCAGCTCAACTGCTCCATGGTCCAGTAAAGTGGTCACGGACTTGCAGTCTGTGCCGGAGGGGGGTAAGGTCTGGAATGCTCAGTGGCACTTTGGTGCCTCCACGTCGTTTGTGTGGGCGGGCAGTCTAGGAGCCTGAGCCCAATCATATCACTATAGCTGCATCTGAACTGTCTCAGTTGCAGAGGAATGGTCAGTTTATACAGGTGTCCCTACTGCCCTCGCTTATTCCACCCCCCAGCTTGATTTTGTGTGTGTGGGATCCAACAGCAGGGCAGCAGCTGCCCCACTCCCAACAATAGTCGCCTCCGAGGCTGGGCGGCACTTCACCTTGGCCCCTCACCGGCATCCCTGAAAAGTAACAGGCGACCCTGGTGAGCTCTGAAGAACGTTACTATTCACTCACCTCCAATTCCATCAAAGTGAAGGCCTCCAAGTGCACGTCGCCTGTATGCTGTTGTGAAGCACATCAACGTGCTTTCCCATCGACATGGCCAGACGATTCGGCAGTGTTCCTAGACCCTGGTGGGATGGCATATTAACGTTATGCTGATGTATTACAATGAGCCCCCCGATGACCATTGGCAGGAAAGGCAGCCCACCATCAGCGTGCTGTGTGGGCGATCACGACCTGCCTTCCCGCCATTGTGAAACTGATCGTGCCATATTGTCCACGCATCCCACCTATCACGCCCGCTGCCAGTGGGCACGGAAAATTCCACCCTATGTTTCTGATATTGATGACTTCACTTCCACTCCTAGGCCATTTGGAGTTGTAATCCACATTGAAGTGAATGGAACTTCTCTAGGACGCAGAAACTTCTTGACCAACAATGGTATCTGCAAAGGAGCTTTGAGGGAAGGAATTCACCAGTCCTCCTTAGACACCACCTTCCAAATCCATGACCGCTACCATCTAGATGGATAAGCGCAGCAGACACATGGGAACATCACCACCTGGAAGTTCCCCTCCGAGCCACTCACCATCTTGACTTGGAAATTTATTGCTGTTCCTTCACTGTTGCTGGGTCAAAGTCCTGGAACTCCTTCCCTAACAGCACTACGGGTGTACCTATGGCATAGGGACTGTAGCGGTTCAAGAAGACAGCTCAACATCAAATGCACAAGCGCAATTAAGGATGGGCAATGAATGCTGGCCTAGCCAGCGATGCCCACATTCCATGAATAAAAAAAAAGTCAGTGTGACAGGACTCGACTAGGGGGAGGGGAAGTATAAAATTTTATTTCCAGTGGTGGGGAAGATATTTCTAATACTTTTTTTGAATCTAAACTTTTCAGGGAACATTGAATAAGAATTCTCTGGCCTCGAGGCTTTCTATATATCCTGCCCTTTTCATGATAGATCTGAAAGGACAGATAAAAGCAATTCAGGAGTGTTTGCTGTGACATCTCCGCAGCCCTGTTGCTTTCTGGTGGTTGATCCAGCTGGGTGAATCTGCACCTGTTCATTTGCAGACTCATGATCGCTAAAAACATGAATGAGGGAAAAACAGCCTCTACTGTGTTTTCTGCCATTTGCACTCTAAAATATTGGACATGGGGCTTCCTGTTAGGCCCAAGTGACCAGTGTTCAGAAGTCACTGGCAAAGCTTGAGGAAGAGCTTCACAAGCTCTCGGAAAGCATGAGCTGCTGCAAACCCTATCTAGCAAAAGAAATACTTTGAGGCAATCTTTTTTTTAAATCAATGTGTGGGAGGCTCGTCATCTCTTTTTTCCTACAAGAACAGGCCACCTCTCATGTGCTAACAAACACAGGACCAGAGTTAAGGCCAAGGTTAGAGACAGATGGCAAACACAGTCCACCAGAGGGGTATGGGGGAATGCTGCAATTGTAAGACCAAAGCTAATTTCACATTTAAAGACTTCGGTGAACCCCCAACTCCCCTCCGCATCCCCATAAACGCCCTCTATATTTCACATTACATTTATTTTTGACGACTAAATAGCTTGATTTATTTTTGCAATTTCATTAAAATGTATTATTCTGGAAATAACAGGATTTAGAGGAACTATCTCCAAATAGGCAGAGAAATCAAGGGCAAGAATCAAACAGGGCCTCAGTGAAAAATAGTGGAAGCAGGACAAGTAATGTTAAAACGACAAGCCTTAAGGCTTTGTGCCTTAATGCAAGGACATTCACAATAAAGTGGATACATTAGCTGTGCAAATAGATGTAAACAGCTATGATATAGTTGGTATTATGGAGACATGACTGCAGGTTGACCAGGGATGGGAACTGAACATCCAGGGGTATTCAGTATTTAGGAAGGACAGACAAAAAGGAAAAGGCGGTGGAGTTGTATTGCTGGTTAAAAAGGAAATTAACACAATAGTGAGGAAAGATATTAGCTCCGACGATGCAGAATCTGTATGGGTAGAGCTGAGAAACACCAAGGGGCAAAAAACATTAGTGGTGGGTTGTATATAGACCCTCAAACTGTAGTGGTGATGTTGGGAATGGCATTAAACAGGAAATTAGAGACACGTGCAACAAAGGAACATCTGTAATTATGGGTGACTTTAATCTGCATATAGGTTGGGCAAATCCAATTAGTAACAATACCATAGAGGAGGAATTCCTGGAGTGTATACGGGATAGTTTTCTGGACCAATACGTTGAGGAACCAACTAGAGAACAGGCCATCCTAGACTGGATATTGTGTAATGAGAAAGGAATAATTGGCAATCTAGTTATGCGAGGCCCCTTGAAGATGAGCGACCATAATATGATAGAGTTCTTCATCAAGATGGAGAGTGATGTAGTTGATTCTGAGTCTAGGATCCTGAATCGTAATAAAGGAAACTACGATGGTATGAGGCGCGAGTTGGCTACGATGGATTGGGAAATGTTACTTAAAGGGATGATGGTGGATAGGCAATGGCAAATGTTCAAGGAGCACATGGGTGAACTGCAACAATTGTTTATTCCTGTCTGGCGCAAAAGTAAAATAGGAAAGGTGGCGAAACCATGGCTTACAAGGGAAATTAGAAATAGTATTAGATCCAAGGAAGAGGCATACAAATTGGCCAGAAAAAACAACAGACCTGAGGATTGGAAGCACTTCAGAATTCAGCAGAGGAGGACCAAAGGATTGATGAAGAAGGGGAAAATAGAATACGAGAGTAAACTTAGGGGGAGCATAAAAACTGACTGTAAAAGTTTCTATAGATATGCAAAGAGAAAAAGATTGGTGAAGGTAAATGTAGGTCCCCTACAGTCAGAAACAGGGGAATTTATAATGGGAAACAAAGAAATGGTTGACCAACTAAATACATGCTTTGGTTCTGTCTTCACAAAGGAGGACATAAATATACCAGAAATGTTGGGGAACACAGGGCTTAGTGAGAGGGAGGAACTGAAAGAAATCAGTATTAGTAGGGAAATGGTGTTGGAGAAACTGATGTGGTTGAAGGCTGATAAATCCCCGGGGCCTGATAATCTACATCCCAGAGTACTTAAGGAAGTGGCCCTAGAAATAGTGGATGCATTGGTGCTCATCTTCCGAGATTCTATAGATGCTGGAACAGTTCCTACAGATTGGAGGGTAGCTAATGTAACCCACTATTTAAAAAGGGAGACAGAGAGAAAACAGGAAATTATAGACCAGTCAGCCTGACATTGGTAGTGGGGAAAATTCTGGAGTCCATTATAAAAGATTTAATAGCCAAGCATGTGGAAAACAGTGGCAGAATCAGACAGAGTCAACATGGGTTTACGAAAGGGAACTCATGCTTGATAAATGTACTGGAATTTTTCGAGAATGTATCTAGTAGAATTGATGAGGGGGATCCAGTGGATGTGGTTTATTTGGACTTTCAAAAGGCTTTCGACAAAGTCCCACATTAGAGGTTAGTGTGTAAAATTAAAGCGCGCAGGATTGGGGGTAGTGTATTGAGATGGATAGAAAACTGGTTGGCAGACAGGAAGCAAAGAGTATGAATAAACAGGTCTTTTTCCGAGTGGCAGGCTATTGGGGTACCGCAGGGATCGGTGCTGGAACCCCAGTTATTCACAATATATATTAATGATTTAGATGAGGGAGCTAAATGTAATATCTCCAAATTTGCAGATGACACAAAGCTGGGTGGGAGGGCGAGCTGTGAGGAGAATGCAGAGATGCTTCAGTGTGATTTGGACAAGCTGAGTGAGTGGGCAAATGCATGGCAGATGCAGTATAATGTGGATAAATGTGAGGTTATCCAATTTGGTAGCAAAAACAGGAAGGCAGATTACTATCTGAATGTTTATAAATTGAGAGAGAGGAATGTGCAACGAGACCTGGGTGTCCTCGTACACCAGTCCTTGAAGGTAAACATGCAGGTACAGCAGGTGGGAAAGAAGGCAAATGGTATGTTGGTCTTCATAGTGAGATTTGAGTACAGGAGCAGGGATGTCTTGCTACAATTATACAGGGCCTTGGTGAGACCACACCTGGAATATTGTGTGCAGTTTTGGTCTTCTTATCTAAGGAAGGATGTGCTTGCTATAGAGGGAGTGCAGTGAAGGTTTACCAGCCTGGGATGGCAGGACTGACATATGAGGAGAGATTGAGTTGGTTAGGATTATATTCGCTGGAGTTCAGAAGAATGAGGGGGGGTCCCTTGGAACCTAAGAAATTCTAACAGAACTAGACAGGGTAGATGCAGGGAGGATATTCCCGATGGTGGGGGAGTCCAGAACCAGGGGTCACAATCTGAGGATATGGGGTAGATCATTTAGAACTGAGATGAGGAGAAATTTCTTCACCCAGAGAGTGGTGAGCCTGTGGAATTCATTACCACAGAAAGTATTTGAGGCCAAAACATTGTGGGCAGAATTTTATGACAGCAGGATTTTACATTCCTGCTGTCGTCGGTAGCATTTATAACGGCCCACCGCATTTTATGGCCCCATCCCCTGTATGTTTTCAAGAAGAAGTTAGATATAGCTCTTGGGACAAAAGGGATCAAAGGATATGGGGAGAAAGCGGGAGCAGGCTATTGAGTTGGATACAAAAACATAATTATCTGGAAAAACTCAGCAGATCTGGCAGCATCGGCGGAGAAGAAAAGAGTTGACGTTTCGAGTCCTCATGACCCTTCGACAGAACTCAGCCATGATCATAATGAATGGTGGAGCAGGCTCGAAGGGCTGAATGGCCTACTCCTGCTCCTAGTTTCTAGGTTTCTACGTAATCCAGGCAAAACCATTAAAAAATATTTCAGTTTTGTTGATTGCTATTATTGAGAATGTTAGCAGGAAAATGTGTCTGTTATGGTCACAGGTCTGTTTTAAATAATGTTTGGACAAAATTGCATTATATAAAAAGATTTTGAAACTTTAAATGTTTCATAATTTGTTAATATAATTGATAAGGATGAGTCACATACTTTGCTTCATAACTTTTGGAAGCAGCTCTTAAAAAATGATAGTACAGGTTTAAAAATAAAAAGTCTTACAGTTTAGGGAAAATAAATGATCATGCAACTGTTTAGGACATACACACTTTTCTTTAAATTGAATTAAAAACAGGCGTGATGTTTAATTACCTCCGCGCCATATCATTCAGCTATTTCTCTTACAATAAGCTGTTCTTTCCTCCCACTGAACAAATTAGACTCTAAATGCAGATTAAATTAGACACTATTACACTGTGCTCTTTTAATTATTTTTCATCAGTAATTACAGGCCATTTATTATTGCTTTGGTAAAGGCCTCGTTAACAGTCAGAAGCCATTCCTAATGCATTGAGAGCGATAGGAAGACTGAGGTAGCAACCCTAATTTACCTTTGCCATTTTGCACTTTGTTTTTATAGAGATTTTAATATATTCTGTTCAATGAAACAATCATTTATCCACTTTTTGAGACTCTTCTAGGTTTTAATTTTTATATTATCTTGTTGCATTATTTTCAGTGCATTAGTGGGTGCATTGATATAAATTGAAAATCAACATGATTGTGTTGTCTCCTTTGGTTTATCTATAACATCTAAAAGATTTGGGAAATGGCAATAATTTTATCCAATAGAATTCCTTCTGTCTAATTAGTGTGGTTCTCTTGGCTTTGATTTAATGTTAACTTCTATCCTTAAGTTGAGACAAGAAGTGATACTGATCTTCTCTATATAACTGCGAGATAGCTTTAATAGTCTGATAAGATAATATTAAACACTAGTTCTGAAATTCCTCGGGGCTCATTTGGCCAGTGTAAAAGAGGTGCCCAGTCATGTGATTCTGCCACTAACCCCAACCCATTGAAATATCATCCTGGGGCCCACACTTTCTATGCAGGACACCTTAGCGGCAGGGATGCTGTTTCGAATAGGCGTACTGCCAAAGATAGAGGGGGAATACAGTTCTGATGCAGAAGTTATATAGCTGCAGCCAGCTAAAAGGTCACAACGGCTTCAGAGCAAAGGAGGAAGAATGACACAGCCATTTGAAACAGCTTTGAGTACAGTGAAAGGCGTGTAGTTGGATGGGCCCCCTAGATTCTCAGATAGATATCTGGAAGTGCTGCTGGCCGAACTCAGGGCTGGGTTAGGCACGGAGGAGGCATAATGCTGGGTGCGAGGGCAGGATGCCTTATATGAAGGTGACACTGGCTATCTATACATTCTACATTACAAAAGGTGACTGCACTTCAAAAGTACTTCATTGTCTGTAAAGTACTTTGAGACATCCAATAGTTGTGAAAAGTGTTATATAAATGCAAGTCTTCTTCCTATTTCTTTTAACTAGCCCTTGTGACAAGCAACTTGAGTTGCCAGAGCAGTTTCACATAAAGACAGTGCTTGAATATTTGAGAGATAACCTTTTACAGAAGTGGGTTTCTGTGACATCCAATTTCATAAAGAAACAGTATGATTTTTTTTTAATCCATTCGTGAGATGTGGGTGTCACTGGCTAGGCCAGCATTTATTGTCCATCACTAATTGCAAGTGAGTAAAGGATCTATGAGGGTTATGTATTGGTAATAGTGCCTTGACTTACATTGACCAACCTTGTAAGATCATTGTCCCTTTTCCTATGTGGCTGTTCTTGGGATGGTGGAAGTTTTATTGACTGACTCTACAAGCTCTCATCAGACAAAAAGTACAAAAGGCAAACAGAATGGTAATGGTAGTAATAAAGTAACAAAATAATTGTCCAGAGTGGGTGTGAATGGCAGAATAACGAACAGCCCTGTCCTTATTCTGTGCTCTTGCCACCCTTAGTGCCTCCTCCAAATGCAGTTCAACATAGAGGAATACTTACCCATCAGCTGAGGGAGGGTGGTAGGTGGTAATCAGCCGAAAGTTTCCTTGTCCATTTTTGACTTGATGTGAGACTTCATGGGGTCTGGAGTGAATGTTGAGGACTCCCAGGACTATTCCCTTCCAACTGTTTACCACTGTGCTGCTATCTCTGGTGGGTCTGTGCTGTCAGCTGGACAGAGCATACCCAGGAATGGTTCTGGTGAAGGTGATGTCTGGGACATCAAAGACATGAAAAACAAGATTAAGACCAGCATATGCAAAAACAAAGAAACAAAATGGGGGTTGGAAGGGGGATGGGGGTGGGGTGTGGGTGGGTGGGGACAGAGTTTATGGTCTGAAGTAATGAAACTCCAAAAGGCTGTAAAGTGCCTAATCAAAAGGTGAGGTGCTGTTCGTTGAGCTTGCGTTGAGCTTCATTGGAACACTGCAGCACACTGAGGATGAAGATTCTTCCAGTTTCTCTGTCTCCATTGCATCTGTTCCAATGATGCAACCTTCCACAATAGTGCTTCTGATATGTGTCCCTTTGCCCTCAAGTGATTTCCCACCCCATCCCCACCAGCCCCATAAACATGGTTGACAGGGCCCTCAATCAAGTCTGATCCATTTCCTGCACTTCAGCTCTCACACCTTCACTTCCATCCCCGAAGTGAAGTGATTACATTAGAGTTCCCTTCCACCTCACCAGCCTCCACATCCAATGTTTCACCCTGCCACATTCCCAGCACCTCCTGCATATTATCACTACCAAATAGGGAGACAATGACGTAATCATAATATCACTGAACTACTAATCCAGAGGCCCAGGCTGATGTCCTGGGGGCAATGGTCCAAATCCCATCATGGCAGCTTATGGAATTTAAATCCAATTAATTAATTCAATTTTTTAATTTCAAAAAATCTGAAACTAAAGGCTAATCTCAGTAATGGTGTCTTAAAGCAATCATCGATTGTTATAAAAAAGCCAAATGGTTCACTATGTCCTTTAGGGAAGGAAATCTGCCATCCTAACTCAGTCTGGCCTTCATGTGACTCCAGACCTACAGCGATGTAGTTGTCTATTAACCGCCCTCTGAAATGGCCTAGATAGGCACTCGGTTTTCCTAAACTGCTACAGAAAATTCAAATAGGAATAAAATCAGGGGACCACCTGGCAATGACCTAGGCAACAGAAAAGACAATGGCACACCCAGCCTTGTTGGCCTTGCAAAGTCGTCCTCACTAACATCTGGGGGCTAGTGCCAAACTTGGGAGAGCTGTCCCACAGACTCGTCAAGCAACAGCCTGACATAGTCATCCACACAGAATCATAACTTATAGACAATGTCCCAGACACCACCATCACCATCCTTGGGTATGCCCTATCCAGCACAGAGCCTCCAGAGATGGCAGCATAGTGGTATACAGTTGGGAGGGAGTAGCCCTGGGAGTCCTCAACATTGACTCCAGGCCCCATGACGTCTCCCAGTGTCAAGTCAAACATTGGCAAGGAAACATTCTGCTGATTACCACCTAACACTTTCCCTCAGCTGATGAATCGGTGCTCCTCTATGTTGGACTACATTTGGAGGAAGCACTGAGAGTGGCAAGGGCACAAGATGTACTCAGAAGGCAAACTTCAATGCCCATCATCAAAAATGGCTCAGTAGCACCACTATTGGTCAAGTCTTGAAGGACATAGCTGCCGATGGCAGGTAGTGAGGGAACCATCAAGGGCGAAAAACCTAGCAGGCCTTGATCTCACCAATGTATCAGTCGTAGATGCAACTATCCATGACAGTATGGTAGGAGTGACCACTGCACTGTCCTTGTGAAGATGAGGTCACATCTTCATACTGAACATACCCTCCATTGTTAAAAACAAAAAACTGCGGATGCAGGAAATCAAAACAAAACAGAATTACCTGGAAAAACTCAGCAGGTCTGGCAGCATCGGCTGGGAAGAAAAGAGTTGACGTTTCGAGTCCTCATGACCCTTCAACAGAACTGACTGAATGTTAGAAGAGGGGTGAAATATAAGCTGGTTTAAGGTGGGGTGGGGGGGGAAGAGAAGTGGGGGGCGTGTGGTTGTAGGAACAAACAAGCAGTGATAGGAGCAGATAATCAAAAGATGTCAAAGACAATGGAACAAAGAAGTGTTGAAGGTGATGATATTATCTAAACGAATGTGCTACTTAAGAATAGATGGTAGGGCACTCAAGGTGCAGTTCTAGTGGGGGTGGGGTGGAAAGACTAGCAGGGCATACAAGATTTAAAAATAATGGAAATAGGTGGGAAAAGAAAAATCTATATAAATTATTGGAAAAAACAAAAGGAAGGGGGAAGAAATGGAAAGGGGGTGGGGCTGGAGGAGGGGATTCAAGATCTAAAGTTGTTGAATTCAATATTCAGTCCAGAAGGCTGTAAAGTGCCTAGTCGGAAGATGAGGTACTGTTCCTCCAGTTTGTGTTGGGCTTCAGTGGAACAATGCAGCAAGCCAAGGACAGACATGTGGGCAAAAGAGCAGGGTGGAGTGTTAAAAAGGCAAGCGACGGGGAGGTTTGGGTCTTTCTTCCGGACAGACTGCAGGTGTTCTGCAAAAGCGGTCATCCAGTTTACATTTGGTCTCTCCAATGTAGAGGAGACCGCATTGGGAGCAGCGAATGCAGTAGACTAAGTTGGGGGAAATTCAAGTGAAATGCTGCATCACTTGAAAGGAGTGTTTGGGCCCTTGGACAGTGAGGAGAGAGGAAGTGAAGGGGCAGGTGTTGCATCTTTTGCGTGGGCATGGGGAAGTGCCATAGGTAGGGGTTGAGGAGTAGGGAGTGATGGAGGAGTGGACCAGGGTGTCCCGGAGGGAACGATACCTACGGAGTGCCGCCAGGGGAGGTGAGGGCAAGATGTGTTTGGTGGTGGCATCATGCTGGAGTTGGTGGAAATGGCGGAGGATGATCCTTTGAATGCGGAGGCTGGTGGGGTGATAAGTGAGGACAAGGGGGACCCTATCATGTTTCTGGAAAGGAGGAGAAGGCATGAGGACGGATGCATGGGAGATGGGCCGGACACGGTTGAGGGCCCTGTCAACCACCGTGGGTGGAAAACCTCGGTTAAGGAAGAAGGAGGACATGTCAGAGGAACTGTTTTTGAAGGTAGCATCATCAGACCAGATGCGACGGAGGTGAAGGAACTGAGACAATGGGATGGAGTCCTTACAGCGGGGTGTGAGGAGCTGTAGTCGAGGTAGCTGTGGGAGTCGGTAGGCTTGTAATGGATATTGGTGGACAGTCTATCTCCAGAAATTGAGACAGAGAGGTCAAGGAAGGGAAGGGAAGTGTCAGAGATGGACCAAGTGAAATTGAAGGATGGGTGGAAATTGGAAGCAAAATTAATAATTTTTTCCAAGTCCCGAGGAGAGCATGAAGCAGCACAGAAGTAATCATCGATATACCGGAGAAAGAGTTGTGGGAGGGGGCCAGAGTAGGACTGAAAAAAGGAATGTTCCACATACCCCATAAAGAGACAGGCAGAGCTGGGGCCCATGCGGGTACCCATAGCCACACCTTTTATTTGGAGGAAGTGAGAGGAGTTAATGGAGAAATTGTTCAGTGTGAGAACAAGTTCAGCCAGATGGAGGAGAGTAGTGGTGGACACTACTCTCCACCATCTGGCTGAACTTGTTCTCACACTGAACAATTTCTCCTTTAACTCCTCTCACTTCCTCCAAATGAAAGGTGTGACTATGGGTACCCGCATGGGCCTCAGCTATGCCTGTCTCTTTATGGGGTATGTGGAACATTCCTTGTTCCAGTCCTACTCTGGCCCCCCAGCACAACTCTTTCTCCAGTACATCGATGATTACCTCGGTGCTGCTTCATGCTCTTGTCGGGACTTGGAAAAATTTATTAATTTTGTTTCCAATCTCCACCCTCCATCATTTTCACATGGTCCATATCTGACACTTCCCTTCCCTTCCTTGACCTCTCTGTCTCAATTTTTGGCGATAGACTGTCCACCAATATCCATTACAAGCCTACCGACTCCCACAGCTACCTAGACTACACCTCCTCACACCCCGCTTCCTGTAAGAACTCCATCCCATTCTTTCAGTTCCTTCGCCTCCGTCGCATCTGTTCTGAAGATGCTACCTTCAAAAAGAGTTCCTCTGATATGTCCTCCTTCTTCCTTAACCGAGGTTTCCCACCCACGGTGGTTGACAGGGCCCTCAACCGTGTCCAGCCCATCTCCCACGCATCCGCCCTCACGCCTTCTCCTCCCTCCCAGAAACATGTTAGGGTCTCCCTTGTCCTCACTTATCACCCCACGAGCCTTCGCATTCAAAGGATCATCCTCTGCCATTTCTGCCAACTCCAGCATGATGCCACTACCAAACACATCTTCCCCTCACCCCCCCTGGTGGCATTCTGTAGGGATCGTTCCCTCCGGGACACCCTGGTCCACTCCTCCATGACCCCATACTCCTCAACCCCTACCTATGGCACCTCCCCATGCCCACGCAAAAGATGCAACACCTGTCCCTTCACTTCCTCTCTCCTCGTCCAAGGGCCCAAACACTCCTTTCAAGTGATGCAGCATTTCACTTGCATTTCCCCCAACTTAGTCTAATGTATTCGTTGCTCCCAATGTGGTCTCCTCTGCATTGGAGAGACAAAATGTAAACTGGGCGACCGCTTTGCAGAACACCTGCGGTCTGTCCGCAAGGAAGACCCAAACCTCCCCGTCGCTTGCCATTTTAACACTCCACCCTGCTCTTTTGCCCACACATTTGTCCTTGGCTTGCTGCATTGTTCCAGTGAAGCCCAACACAAACTGGAGGAACAGTACCTCATCTTTTGACTAGGCACTTTACAACCTTCTGGACTGAATATTGAATTCAACAACTTTAGATCTTGAACTCCCTCGTCCATCCTCACCCCCTTTCCATTTCTTCCCCCTTCCTTTTGATTTTTCCAATAATTTATATAGATTTTTCTTTTCCCACCTATTTCCATTACTTTTAAATCTTGTATGCCCTGCTAGTCTTTCCACCCCAGCCCCACTAGAGCTGTACCTTGAGTGCCCTGCCATCCATTCTTAATTAGCACATTCATTTAGATAATATCATCACCTTCAACACTTCTTTGTTCTATTGTCTGTGACATCTTTTGATTATCTGCTCCTATCACTGCTTGCTTGTCCCTACAACCACACCACTACCCCCCCACTTCTCTCCCCCACCGCCCCACCCCACCTTAAACCAGCCTATATTTCATCCCTGTTCTAACATTCAATCAATTTTGTTGAAGGATCATGAGGACTCGAAACGTCTACTCTTTTCTTCTCCGCCGATGCTGCCAGACCTGCTGAGTTTTTCCAGGTAATTCTGCCATTGTGTTGTGTGGCATTACTGTGGTACTGGGATAGATGTCAAACAGATCTAGCAACTCAAGACTGGGCATCAGTAAATTACTGCAGTCCATTAGCAGCAACACAAATGTATCCAACCACAATCTGTAATCTCATAACCCAACATATCCCCCACCCTAGTATTACCATCAGGCCAGGGGATTAACCGTGCTTCAATGAAGAGTGCAGGAAGGCATGCCAGGAGCAGGACCAAACATACCTAAAAATGAGGTGTCAACCTGATGAAGCTACAACACAGGACTACTTGCATGTCAAACAGTGGAATCAGTATGCGATAGACAAGGCTAAGAAATCCCACAACCAACAATTTAGATCTAAGCTCTGCTGTCCTGCCACATCCAGCCATGAAGGGTGATAGACAATTAAATAACTAACAAAAGGAGGAGGCTCCACAAATATCCCCATTCTCAAAGATGGGGAAGCCCAGCACATCAGTGCAAAGGCAAGGCATCTGCAAATATCTTACGGCAGGAGTATCAAGTGGATGATTCATCTTGTCATCTTCCTGAGATCCCCAACATCACTGACGCCAATCTTCAGCCAATTTGATTCACTCCACATATCACGGAATGCTAAAGGCCCTGGATACTACAAAGGCTTTGGGCCTTGACAACATCCCAGCAACATTACTGAAGACTTGTGTTCTAGAATTAACCACACCCCTACCAAGCTGTTCCAGAACAGCTACAACATTGGCATCTACTCAGCAAAGTGGCAAATTACCCAGGCATGTCCTGTCTACAAAGAGCAGGACAAATCCAATCGGGCCAATTACCACCGCATCAGCCTGCTGTTGATCATCAGCAAAGTGATGGAAGGTGTTATCGTCAGTGCTATCAAGCAGCAATTACACAGCAATAACTTGCTCACAGATGCTCAGCTTACATTCCATTAGGGCCACTTGGGTCTTGACTTCATTGCATCATTGGTCCAAACATGGACAAAAGAGCTGAATTCCAGAGGGAGGTGAGAGCAACTGCCCTTTACATCAAGGCAGCATTTGACCAAGTGTGGCATCAATGAGCTCTGGCACAATTGAAGTCAATAGGAATAAGGGGGGAAACTCTCCACTCATTGGAGTCATGCCTGGTGCAGAGGAAAATGGTTTTGGTTGTTGGAGTCCTGTCATCTTAGTCGTAGGACATTGCTGCAGGACTTCCTCAAAATAGGGTCTGAGGCCTAACCATCTTTAGCTACTTCATCAATGACCTTTCTTCAATCATAAAGTCAGAGTTGGGATGCTCATTGATGATTCCATTATGTTCAGCACCATTTACAATTCCTCAGACACTGAAGCAGTCTGTATCTGCATGCAGCAACACCTGGACAATATTCAGGCTTGAGCTGATAAGTAGCAAGTGACATTCATGCCACACAAGTGCCAGGCAATGACTATCTCCAACAAGAGAGAATCCGCCCATCTCCCCTTGACATTCAGTGGCATTACCATCACTGAATCCCCCACTATCAACACGCTGGGGATTACCAGCACTTTAAGTGAAATAACTTTTAAGTGAATCATGGGTTCCCATAGGGAGCGATGTTAAAGCAGGAGTTAGGTTCCTTTGTACATTTCTCACCTGGAAAAGAAAATGCACAAATTGAAGTACTGTACCATTCATATGCAGCACTGTGCATTCCTGGCTGGAATAGCTTGCAAAATAAAATGAATCACTCATATAAAAAAACTGTATAAATTCAAATTAGATATCATTCACCAGTCTCTCTTTCTTCTTAGGCAGTCCCTTTGCCTTGCCTGCTGCAAATGGCTCTCTCTTTGGTTTTAAAATGGCTTCTGCCTCATCTATTATGGGCTTGAACAAGTGCCAGACTTTTGAGCTCCAAAATTAATCAGACAGTTGCAGTCAGCCTCCTGAAGGGTACACCCTGTGTTTTCATCCAAATGAGCCCTAAGACAAGGAAAGTAATTTTACTGTACCTGTGTACAGTGGCAAATCTCTCTCTCTCCCCAATGGCTCCAATGGCTCCTGTGCCTTACCTGCAGTAGGCACGCCTGAAGCTCCAAAATTGTAATCAACCTGCAGGTTCAAGAAATGGGCCTTTGCACACAGAGATGATCAGCCCAGCTGGCGTCAACTTTTGCTTGCGAAAAAAATCTGTTGCTTTAGATATCCTTTCTTCAGAACTTTGTTTCTGGGATTTTCTGAAAAAAAAATCAAAGTTCCCTTGAGTGCAAATACCTTTCTTCACCATGGCACTGCTTGGGTCATGGGATGAACATTAAACGAACCAATTCACGATGACATGTATGCAACACGCACAATGAGAATGCTGATGTACAATGATGCGCGATGACGTCAAAACAAACCATGACTTAATTTGGAGAAAAGGGCCTTGAAAGAGAAACAACTTTAAAACAGAACAATGTTATGTGGGGTGACTTAAAGTGAGGACTTACTGTACACCTCCCTTCCTTCATTGGTGAGGGATCAAAATCCTGGAACTCCCTCTCTAGCAGCACTGTGGGTGTACCTGTACCACATGGACAGCAGTGGTTCAAGGGGGCAGCTCACCACCAGCTCCTCAAGGGCAATTAGGAATAGGCAATAAGTACTGGCCTTCCCATGAATTTTGAAGATGGTTGATGGGGTGCCAATCAAGTGGGCTGCTTTTTCCTAGCTGGGGTTGAGCTTTTGAGTGTTGTAAAGCTGCACTCATCCAGACAAGTGGACAGTATTTCATCACACCCTTGACTTGTGCCTTGTAGATGGTGGGCAGGCTTTCTGGTGTCAGAAAGTGAGTTACTCACTGCAGGATCCTCAGCCTCTGACCTGTTCTTGTAGCTACAGTATTTATATGGCTAGTCCAGTTCAGTTTCTGGTCAATGGTAACACCCAGGATGTTGATAGTGGGGGATTCAGTGATGGGAAAGCCATTGAATGTCAAAGGAAGATATTTAGGTTCTCTCTTATTGGATATGGTCATTGCCTTGCAGTTGAGTGGCATGAATGTTACATACCTTTTATCAGCCCAAGCCTGGATATTGTCCAGGTCTTGCTGCATTTGGACATGGACTGCTTCAGTATCTGAGGAGTTGTGAATGGTGCTGAACATTGTGCAATCATCAGTGAACATCCTCACTTCTGATCATATGATGGAAGGAAAGTCATTGTTGAAGCAGCTGAAGATGGTTGGGCCTAGAACACTACCCTGAGGAACTCCTGCAGTGATGTCCTGGGGTTGAGGTCATTGACCTCCAACAACTTCAACCATCTTCCTTGATGCTAGGTATGACTCTAACCAGTGGAGAGTTTTCCCCCAATTCCCATTGACTGCAACTTTGCTAGGGCTCTTTGATGTTACATTTGGTCAAATGATACCTTTATGTTAAAGGCAGTCACTCTCACCTCACCACATTTAAAAAAAAAGTCATTTATGGGACGTGGGTGTTGCTGGCTAGGCCAGCGTTTATTCCCATCCCTAAATTCTTTTGAGAAGGTGAGCTGCCTTCTTGAACTGCTACTGTCCCTGTGGTGTAGGTACACCCACAGTGCTGCTAGGAAGGGAGTTCCAGTATTTTGATCCAGTGACACTGAAGGAACGGCTATATATTTCTAAGTCAGGATGGAGAGTGCCTTGGAGGGGAATTTCCAGCAGGTGGAGTTCCCATGTGTCTGCTGTCCTTGTCCTTCCAGATGGTAGTGGTTGTGGGTTTTGAAGGTGCTGCCTAAGGATCCTTGGTGAGTTTCTGCAGTGCATCTTGTAGATGGTGCACACTGCTGCTACTATACGTCAGCGAATGCTTATGGAAAGGGTGCCAATCGAGTGGGTTGCATTGTGTTGAATGGTGTCAAGCTTCTTGGGTGTTGTTGGAGCTGCACATGGGTATTCTATCGCACTCCTGACTTGTGCCTTGTAGATGGTGGAGAGGCTTTGGGGAGACAGGAGGTGAGTTACTCGCCACATGATTCCTAGCCTCATAGCCACAGTATTTATATGACTGATCCAGTTCAGTTTCTGGTCAATGGTAACCTCCAGGACGTTGATAGTGGGGGATTCAGCAACAGTAATGTCATTCAATGCCAAGGGATGATGGTTACATCCTCTCTTGTTGGAGATGGTCATTGCCTGGCACTTGCGAGTGTTACTTGCCACTTGTCAGTCCAAGCCTGAGATTGTGACTTGGCAGATCTCCTTGATTGTAAGGGACTTTGTGTTATTCTATTAGAACAAGCTGACATGAAGTACAAGGCTGGATCAGATTTAACCAGGCACATAGATTGACAGCTCCATCAAGTCTGCTTCATGAAAAAGGCCTAATTATATCTGTTGTACCCTCTTCTTTTAGCAGTCTTATTGGAGGCATTGACCAGTAGTGTGAAGGATAGTCCTGATTATAATCAGCCATCTGGACACATGGACCCCAATTGTTAGGGCTGGTGTGTTGAATTGTTGCATGATGTAAGCGTTTTGATGAAAGATGAAAGCCTGCTTGGTATCTGACATTAATGTGAAGTAGAATAAGGCTAGTGACATCAACAAATTGAAAGCCTTTCTTAGTCATACAATTTGTCTCTGGTTTTGAGTACCATATGAGTTCAGTCAATTATTTCTTTGAGTACCCTGCCAGTCCATGAAACTGGATAGCTCTTTCAGTGTGCTTCCATTGGGAAGGATGGGAATTGCAAAGCTCTCCTAAATTGAACATGAATGTACTTCTTGATGCAGTGATGAACAGCAGCTTGGCAGATATGGCAAAAGTCACCAGATGCCCCCAAGAAGGAGCTAGTTGCAAAGAAAATCAGCTAATGGTAAGCTTGATTGGTACAGCCAATGCTAATGGAAGTGGGCTGCAGTTGGCATATTTCCCTAGCACATTCTAGGAGGCAAGCACTGCGCTCTGAGGCACTGATGGTCTAAATGCCTAGATAAGACTTTCTTAATGTAAACATTCATGAGTAACTATGAACCTGAAGGGAGGGGACAAGTTCTATGTGGCCTCATTCTAAGAATTTCCTGTCAAGTTCTTCCATGATTCCCTCTTCTTCCTTTACATAGCCTAAGAATATTAATAGGATTCCTGCTGCCTTTGTTCAGGCTATGAATCTGTTTGCTGCCTGTTCTGTTCCCTGTAATGTGAGCATCACACTCTGGTGATCCACTGCCTCTGTCACACCTAGCATAGACTAAATATATGTGTAGCAACTACAATTGCATTAATCACTTGCCTGTCATTCGCAATGTACAGTAAGCTACTCAATGCCTGTTTTTGACTTGGTACCTACTTTAAGCAACGATGATGCAGAGTGCCAAGTTGAGACTTGTTACTGAGAGGGTCTAGGTTACTGCTATTGTGGTGGTTCTGGCATATATCTGTAACAAGGACATATGATAAATACATGAGCAAGACTTTGTTAATTTATGGTTGCATAGACAGTGCACAGCATATTTTCTTGTTTCAGATATTTTGAAGCACAGTCAAACAGATGAAGTTTGTGATTTCAATTGTTTTCCTCTAGCTTGAAAATTACTCATCTTGTATTGTATTCCATCTTTTCAAAGTGGGGGAAAAAGTTGGGTGAAGGCTTAGCTTGGTGAGTCTATCTGCCTGTCTGTCTTCTCAGTATGCCATTGTTTCTTGTGAAGAGACAAATAATATGCATTTTTTTTTGTATAATGCATTAGGCTGTGAATAGTTTATTCTAAAGTACTGCAGAAAAACTTTGCAAGAGGATTGAGAACATTGTATTGTGTTAATGATTATTCCCATTGTTTCTTAGTTGCAATTTTCTTGGCTGTCCTTTCTTGGCTTACTTTACTGTTCTCACTTATCTTCATCAGTCCTTTTTGTTATGATCCCAGCTGATGTTACTACTGGGCAAGTCAGGTCCCAGGATGGAACCCAACTTGATAGATCCTAATTTTTACTTTTTGTTTAGAAGCGTGGAGAGTGGCTACTGAACTGAGTCATTGGAGTCAACTGATGAACTTTTAACAAAAGAATAAAAAATTTATTAAACAAGAAAAGATGAACCATATTACCACATTCCTTCACCCACAACTATCTCTTTACAGGTATATACAGAGTCGTATGGATAACACAAGTCACAAAAACTTTCTTATACTCTAATGTTCACAGTAAGTACACAGTCCATGTAAACTAATAGATGACCTGTGGTCAGATACACCATACTCTGAAACTAGATGACAGATGCCATCCCAAACAGATGCTATGGATCTCTCATCAACTACCCCCCAACGCTTGTCACACTGTGAGCCAATCGGTCTTACTGAATTCTATCTTTTACACAAACTCCACTCTTGAAGAATTTGCTTTGGAGTCTTCTCCCAAATGAGCCTTTCTCTCAAATACCTTCCACAAGGGTCCACCTCCAGGGTTTCGAACTCTCCTTCCGATGTTCCTCTTCCCTGGGTTGCCACGTGCATTCAAGTTTTGCCTTCCTCTCTCTCAAATGCTCAGCTATGCCATTGCTTCACGTGCTGATGGTAAAGAGTTACAGACCTTTGGCTGTCTCCTTGGATCTCCTGGCTTCTCACAAGCATATTTTGCTTTAATTCTGTGTCCTATAGCTTTCTTCCTTTAAGTTTGAAGACTTCCTCTCTGCTCCTTACTTTTAACTTCACTTAACAGGACCTTTTCCAGATTCCCATCCTTGTCCTTTGACTTAACTTAACAGGCTTCTTGGGCCCTTCTCTTTTTCCTTTAGTGCCTGCTCCCTGCAGTTTCCTCTCCCAGTAGACTGCTGACAACTTGGAATCTCCCTTGAAATCCATGACTATTACTTTAAACTTTAGAGCAACTCGTCAAAGGTTCTTAGACATGTTCTCCTCAGCAGTCTGCTAGTATGTCAGCTTGAGAGAGACTTAAACAGCACCCTTCACCTCAGAGCAGTATGACCAACTGCACTCAAACTGCTTTCGGTTTCTTTGAGCCTGTGTGGGGCCTCTCTCTCTGGACCCCTATTGCTAGGCAACAGCACAGTTTTTTCTACTTTCTGTTTGTTTTAACTCCACTTAAAAAGTCGTAAACCTCATGAAAATGCAGGCATCTTTTAAAGAGAAACTAAAACCCGAGTTCTCCCTTTCTTAACACATAAATACAGAAATAAAAATTAAACTTAAACTTAAAGCTAAAACTCATTCCTAACACCCACAAATACAAATATAACTTACTTAAACTATCTCTAGTTCCTAATGCTTTAATGATGCCATAAGCACATACGAAATAGGAGCATGAGTAGCCCATATGGCGTCTCAAGCTTGCTCCATCGTTTAATAAGATCATGGCTTTTCTTTGACCTCAACTCTACTTTCTTGTCCAATCACCATAGCCCTTGAATCTGTTAAGGTTCAAAAATATATTGATCTCAGCCTTGAATATATTCATCGAGTGAGCATCCACAGCTCTCAGGGGTAGAGAATTCCAAAGATTCATTAGCTTCATCTTCCATTGTAGCACGTTACTGAGTCAATTTAGAAGATGTCTTTGAAGACTAACCCCAAGTTGCCTGAGACCTGTAACATACTGACCTCAATAGATACCTACATATATGGTGAGTTACATTTTTCACTCATCCTCATTTCTTACCCTGGCATTTTTCTTCAATTCTCCTACCCCTTGACCTTTGGGTCCAATGGTCACAGCCAGGCAATAGCGTTCCATTCTCGTTCAATGCTACAGTAATTATGAGTAATTATTTTATGAAACAAAGCACTGACCATAGAGTTTCATAATTCATTGAGTACTATAGAAGCACTGGAGAAGGTGCAAAAAAGATTTACAAGGACTCTAGCCATTTCCCTAGAAACTGTCTGAGGATGAAACAGTTTGCAGACAGTCATATTTGACCCAGGGATAAGCTTCTGACCATATTTCCACTCCATCACCAAGGCCACCTAGATTCACTGCATTACGTTGCCTAACTCTTCTCCTGCCTCAACTCATCTGATGTTGAAACCCTCCTTCATGTCTTTGTTACCTCAACATTTGACTATTCCAGCACCCTCCTGGTCGGCCTCCCATCCTCTCCCCAACTCTATAAAACTTGAGCTCATCCAAAACTCTGCAGCCCTTGTCCTAACTCGCAATAAATCCTGTTCACCCATCAACGAATTTACATTGGCTCCCAGTGAGGAGTGCCTTGATGTTAAATTCTCAGTGTTTTTAGATGCATTCTTGATTTCACTTCTCTCTATATGTGCAGCCCCTTCCAGCTGCACAACCCTTCAAAATCTGTGCTCCCCCATTTCAGGCCCTTTGTGCATCCTTGATTTTATTCCCTTCATCATTGATGGGTGTGCCTTCAGCTGTCATGACCCTAAGCTCTAGAATTCCCTCCCCAGAACTAGGGGTCACTGTTTAAAAATAAGGGCTTGCTCATTTAAGACAGTGATACAGAGAAATTTTTCTCCCAGAGGGTCGTGAGTCTTTGGAACTCTTGTCCTCAAAAGACGGTGGAAGCAGCGCCTTTGACTATTTTAAGGCAGAGTTAGATAGATTCTTGATAAGCAAGGGCATGAAAGGTTGTTGGGGGTAAGCTGGAAGTTACAATCAGATCAGCCATGATCTTATTGACTGGCAGAATGGTAGGCCGAGTGGCCGAGTGGCCTACTCCTGCTCCTAATTCGTATGTTGGTAAAACTTTTCATTTCTTTATCTCTCTCTCCTCCTTTAAGACCTCCTTAAAACCTACCTCTATGGCCATATTTTGGGTCATCTCTCTAAAATCTCTTTGTGTGGCTTGATTTCAAATTTTGGTAATGTTCCTAGAAATGCCTTGTATTGTTTTATGATGTCGAAGGCACCATATAAACGCAAGTTATTTTTGCTGTTGTTATCAGGAGTGGATGCAACTATCAGGGAAGATTGTGCAGGCTGGGGCTCCTTTGGAAAAGCGAAGACGAAGAGGTGATGTGATAGAGGTGTTTAAAATTATAATTAGTTCAATCGGGTGGGGAGAAGTTATTTTCCCTTATTGGTGAGCTCAGATAAGGGCCATTAATATAAGATAGCCACTAACAGACCAAATAAAGAATTTATGAGGAGTTTCTTTACACAAACAGTGGTAGGATTATAGGGCCTCCTGCATTTGGACTGAGTGACTGAAGCAGATAACATTGATACATTCAAGGGGAGACATGGGGCAGGATATTAAGAGATAAATAAAATGGGAGGAAGCTGGTGTGTAGTAGACCAGTAGACAAGGTTATATGGTCTGTCCCTTTTCTGCAGATCCTAAATCTAAGTGATGCAAAGCATTTTTGGATTTGCTACTCACTTTACATATCCTATTGCATCTGAGCTTCCTGGGAATCATGGGATTAAGTTGTACATTCTTGTGAGCTCATGAAAAACAATAGGTTAGGTGATGAAAGAAAGATTTATTATGCACTTCTCATGACATCAGAATGTCCTAAAGCACTATACAGCCAATGAAGTACTCTTTGAGTGTAGCCACTGTTGTAATGTAGGAAACAGCAGCCAATTTGCACACAGCAAACTCCCCAAGCAGCATTGTGATAACAGCCAGATAACCTGTTTTTATTAGTATTGATTGAAGGATAAATATTGGCCAGGTTACCATGAATAAATCCTCAGCTCTTCATTGAAATAGCGATTTGGGATCTTTCACATACACCTGAAAGATGACACCTCTCGCAGAGGAGCACTCTGTCACTGGAGCATCAGCCCAGATTTCTGTGCTCAGATGTCTGGAGTGGCAGGTGGAACCCATGACCATCTCACGTAGCGGTGACAGTGCGACCAACTGAGCCACGATTGACATCTGCAAAATGTTTGCCCTGTTTGGCCAGCAGCTCCATCAGTCTCAGCAGCGCCAGGAAGTGTCTGCTGCTGGGACTGCGGAAGGAAAGGAAGATCAAGGCCCATGGATCCCTGGAGCAAGCAAGTCTTGGGACTTGAGCCTGGAGGGTTTGTGTAGGTTAGGAAGAGGGGCAAGGGGGGAGGAGGGGGTGAGTTTAAGGGATGTAGTAGATGGTGTTCAACCTAAGGTGGTGGCTGCCCTGTGGTCAACAAAAGTTAGCCCACAAAGACTGACCCGTGCCCTCGCCCCCCAGCCCAGATCTTTCCCTTTAACATTAAATTTATTTAAAAATCGGTCTTCCCGCTCCCGCACTGCTGACCACACCAAGCTTTTTATGGTTCAGACAGCATATTATCAGGGTCAATTGGCTTGATACCGAGCCTAATTAACCCTTAATTATTCAGTCAAATATACGAACATACAAAATAGGAGCAGAAATAGGCCATTCGGCCCCTTGAACCTCCTCTGCCATTCAATAAAATCATCGTGGCTGATCTGTTTGTATTTTGAAATCCATATTCCCATCTACCCCCAAAAACCTTTGATTCCCTTGCATAACAAGAATCTATCTACTTTTGCCTTAAAAATATTCAATGACCCCACCTCCACTGACTTCTGAGGGAGAGAGTTCCAAAGTCACACAACCCTTTGAGAGAAAAATAATTCTCATCATCTCTGTCTTAAAAGGGCATCCCATATTTTTAAAACATTGCCCCCCTAGTTCTGGACTCACCCACAAGAGGAAACATCCTTCCCACTTCCAGCTTGTCGAGACTGATCAGGATCTTATATACTTCAATCAAGTCACCCTCGCTCTTCCAAGCTCCAGTGGGAACAAGCCCAGTCTGTCAAACCAATGGTGAGTGGATGCCAATTTCAGTGCCTGCCTGCACTCCCCGCAACCAACCCCCCCACCTCCCCCCCACCACCCCCCCACCCCCCCCGCCTTTATTACGGGGCTGAGCTCAGGAGTGGGTGGGTGGGTGGTTGAAAGGGCACCCACCCAATTTTACATGCTCCCCCCCCCCACCGCAGGAAACACACCTGCTGGAAAAACATCAAATTCAGCCAGGGATGAGTTTTTATATGTGTGCTGACTGTACCCCTCCACCAACTCTGTTAGCCCCTCCACTTCTCTGTCTTCAGACGGATTTTCTTAAGTCCAGTCTTGGAGGAGCCAAAAATTCCTCCAGTTGAACATTGTGGCAGCCCAAGTCGATAATGCTGTAAAACTGTGAACAATGCTTGATTTTGTATCTGGAAGCATTGAATACCAAACAAAGGTGTTACTTTTGAACCTATATGGAAGATCTTAATCCATGATTGGAGTATTCCATGCATTCTGCATCCCTATTTTAGGAAGCAAGTGACAGCAATGGAAAAGATACTGAATTAAGATACTGGGTCAATTTGTTTGGATGTCACCAGAGAGAGAAGAGGTTACACTTACGAAAAGAGAGTTAAAAGATTGCCCTTTTTCTCTAGGGCTGAGAAGATTAAATACCTAAAGGAGGTTTTCAAAAAATATGATAAAATATGATTAAAGTACAATTGCATTAGGTGACTTGTGCAGGGAGAAAGCACTGGATCATCCTCATCTCCTTCGCTTTTCAGTGCTCTCTCTTGTGCCTCAGTCATGCTACCTGCACTCCCATTGCAATCACAGTTCAGACTGCCAGCCTCCCTCACACGGCAATTCCTGATTCACCCTCCTGCCTCCAAGCCAGCCCGCCGCCCCTAATTGGATGTTGGGTTCCCCAGGCCCATGGCAAAATTTTACCCTTTATTCCCAGCGTTTTTCCTCTCTTGAAGCTGTTCCTTGGTTACTTGGATTCATAAATAACCTTCCTGCACCATTATCAGTTTTCTATCATTAATAGATGAGTCTCCAAAGGCTATTCAACCAACCAGTATTCAGAGCTGGGCCTACACACCCAGACATATGCATAGACATTGCTAGATCAGCAAAAGGAATCTTGGGCTATATTTCATGGGGCGATGGGTGGGGGGGGTGGCGTAATGTTCATCCCCCCTGCCCCGATTGCAAGAGTCGGCCAGCAGCCAATGCTTCTGAAAGAAGCCCACACCACAGCCATATCACACTGCTTTATCTGAATGTCCAGCAGCTCTCGGAGATCTAGCAGCACCAGGGCTCAGTAGTGGCGGCTGCTGGGACTGCAAGGAGGCCCACAGATGACGAGGACATGGATCCTGGAGAGGGGTATTTGGGGGTATTGGATGGGGAAGGACTGGGGAGCTCAGGGAGGGGGCAAGAGGTGTGGGAGCAGTGGGTTTTTGGAGGTCAGGTGGGGAGGAACAAAGCAGAGTAGCATTGTGGGGCAGGATGGCCTCAATGCACACAAGGCATTAATGTACACCCACTTCCTCTTAAGCAGTTTCCTTGAAATAACAGCTTCCCCACAGCTATGTGCTTGCCCATGCCAACTATTTTATGGGTAGTGGGCAGTGTATTATTCTAGCCAATTGTCTTGTATTATTCCAGCAATTGACTGTTAGTTATTTATTTAAAAATGCTGGGTAGGCTGCTGATTTCTGCACCCTCCCACCTGACGTGTTATGGCAGATAGCTTATGGGTGGGTAGGAAGGTGGTGGGCTTGCCACCCTTTGGGGTGGCAAACCCACCATCCTCCTGCTGCCCTGGCCCCCACTGCCGAAAGCATGGCCGGTGGAGGACCCTAACTTACAGCTCCTTGTCTAATTTTCCATTCTCAATATCTGGCACTGAATATTCCCACCATTGCATGTGCTGAATCAGACAATTAAACATAGATTGTGGATCAAACCTGAGACCTCTTCTTGTGTATAGCTCAGCTACTCACAGACCCATCAGAAAATTAAAAACATGATTCATATTTGAATTCACATTTATTGGAATGTATTCTGTAGGTAAGTATTTTAAAAACCCCTTTATAATTCATACCTTTACATGTTCATTTATCTCCAGGAGGATTCTAATATAAATATAACCACTTAATTGACCTGGCACATGCAACATACATTTGCAATTTTTTTCAAAAATATTTTTGAGCTGGACTGATTTCTTTTGCAAGATTTAAATCCCATCGTCTCAGCCTTCCTGGGGGAGCGGGCAGCTGTTGATTGTGGCTCTGGTGGCTCAGTCAAGTTCCTAGGGGAGCAATGCACATCCCAACAGGATAATATTGAAGTAGAACATCCTGAAGGAGTTGAAGAAGCTAAAGACTCAGCAGCTGTGTCAGAATGAGAAACAACTCATGCAGCAGTTGATGGAACAGTGGGGACATAACCTGCTGATGGTGATGGAGAGAGCACATATTTCAGTTGTCTCAGAGTGCTGGCCCTCTATAAACTCTTTTAGAGCCATTTAATTACCCTTGTATCCCACAGAATCAAGCTGAAAATCTGAAGAAACAATTTCCTTCAGTAGTCCTGGTCAATTTTTCATTTCTATAGTTTTTTGAGGCACGAGTAATGATTTTAACCAGATAGGAAATCTTCATTTGTTTTTTTAATTTAATAAGATTTGGGAACGAATTGCATTTCCAGGAGAAGAAGAAACAGCCTTTTCAGGATAAACAATTATATTTAAATGTACCACATGTATTATTGAACAGTTACTCAGACCCCTCAGCTATTTAGATGCTTTGGGAGCCACTTTCCCCAGTGCAGCATCGGTAGTTTAAGTGTTAAAGAATCTCTGAAGTGGCCAAGTTGCAATCTTGAGGTGCAAGACCTGGTTAGTCAGCCTTTAGTGCAGATCATCATCTTTGACAAAAGTTTAGCTCTTATAAAGCCAACCTAATAAATTAAATCAACAAAATGAGGGATAAAGTAAACACAGCCCCTAAGTTAGGTTAGCTGTAAAACCAAAGACAATGTTTAAAGAAAACTTACAAACATCAAATCAAAATGTGATTAAGGGGGTCGATAAAGCACCGGCAGACACCGCGTGTTCCCTCTCCAGGGACACCCGGCCACGAACGTAGCCGCGGAAGAGGGGCAAACAGTCAGCTGGGACAACCCCCTCGATCACCCACTGCCTGGACCTGTTAATGGCCAACTTGGCCAAGCCCAGGAGCAGGTTCACGAGGAGGTCTTCCTCCTTCCCGGCCCCCTTCCGCACCGGGTGCCCGTAGATCAGGAGCGTGGGACTGAAATGCAAACAGAACAGTAATAAAAGGTTTTTTAAATAACTGAAAAGGGAATGCAGCCTACAACAATTAACATAAGCATGGTCCACGGACTCCACAAGACCGCAAAAAGGGCAGGTATCTTGGGATACCGTGAACTGACACATCCTACGATTATAGGGAACTGCTGCGTGCAACACCCTCCACCCGGGGTCCCCGATGGAAAGCAGGAGGACACCTCCATAGGGGGCCTCCCAATGGGGACCTCCACCACCAGATGGCAATAAGGCATGTTAGGGCGTGTCTGGGCAGCGGGCGAGATCAAGGAAGTGAAAGGTGTGCAGCAGCAGCCCGTACAGGAAACACCTCCACACCATGCTAAAGGACATGGAGGGCACTTCCCTGAGGCGGCTCATATTGCGGGACACCGGCTCCCAAGGGAGGGTGCGGGCTTGGGGCCAATGTGGAATTCCGTCCGAACAGGTGTGTGCTCAGACGGAAGACCACCGCACACCTGAGCCACCTCGAGACCGAGTATAACATCGGGACCGAGCATGATTGCCCTAAGGTCTTGAATGGCATTGGCCGTGAGCCGGACGTCCACGGACGCGCGACGGCCAACTCCTGCGGAAGAATCCAGCCCACTCCACCACCCAGCACGTCCCCAATCCTGGTCACCCTGCAGCCACAGCCCTCCTCTCCACCAGCCACTGAAAAGGACGGAGGGGCGGATTCCTGAGCAGCGGCTCTCTGATGATAGCCGCTACTCCTGATGGGGGAGAGCTGCGTCACGAGGTGACCATGTTCCAGACTTTGATCAGGTCCTGGTAAAAGATGGGCAATGCCTGCAAGGAGCCACAAAGGCTCCTCAGCTCTGTAAATAGGAGCTGCATGTCATTGACAAAAGTTTAAGTGCTCAGAGGCTGAGTAAGGCTCTGATTGCCAATTAAATTGGCTCCTCATGGTAATTAAAGGGGCTGCACACCATTTTGCTGGCTACTGCTACAATGATCTCACTTAACAGAAGCCAGCCAAACAGGAGTAGAGAAGTTATTTGTGACGATTTTGGGCATCCCATAAAGCCAGACTCAGCTTTCACTCTTCACTTGCTGCTGGATCTTGACTGACTGCACTGCATTTGAAGAGTACTTTTGATACAGATCTTTGGGACACTGTGCAGAATAAACTGAATAAACATTCATTCCAGAAATTCTCTGAGAACTTCAGCTAAAGAGAATCAGTGCTGAGCTACTGCAGCTTATTGGAAATCTTACAGGAGTCATCAGGAGAAAGAGTGAGGTGGGATCTTGCTAGGGATCCCCCTTAGTCTGGAGGAGGAATAGGAGGAGACAATGAGGCAAAGCAGAATAGCACCAGCTGCTGGTGGAGAAAGGGAGTGGAGGGACAGGAGGACGAAGGTGGGGGTTGGGGGAAATGCTACAGGGCCATGATGACTTGCTGCATGCTCCATAATCTGGCAAGCATGACAGATCAGCCATTATGCCAGAAAGTTAATTTAGGAGCCACAGGAGGAGAATGAGGAGATTGAGGAGGAGGAGGAAGAGTTGTGGGGCTAGGGTAAGTACTGGAAGTTTCTGGGTAGATGGCCCGCACCTGGGATGGAGCTCATCATCATTTAATTAAAGGTTGCTTTTGATAGTTGTCCTCCATTATCAGATTGCGGAGCACTGTTGCCACATGCCTTACGTACCACAACTGAGAATCCATCAGGAAATCCACCATCTACATTCAATCCTTTCAAATCCTTCCCCATAAACAATTCAATAAAAAGACCACCAATACTAATACCACACAATTATCATATTCACTCTTTATCTAGACCAAACACAGACAATGAAAACATGGCATAGCCAACAGCACTTACAGAACTTAAAGTATCCATCCAGTGTTCATCCTTTGTGGTTATCTGTAAGTGCTTCTACAAAGTGCAAACCCAGTAGCATCAGCATGTGAAGTGGTGGCAGCTTCTGAAGAAGGCAAGTCAGGTGTCCTCCTATGATGCCCGTGAGAGGCTGTGGACCATGATGACATTGTCGTAACAAAATGAAGACATTTGGAGGGGCTAAGCTACTTGTATCTGACCTGTGTAGCACTTAGCAGCTTACCTGATGATCATCTTAAAATTTTTTATGCATCTCCTTCTGGCCTCAAACTTCCGTGATGGGTTTCAGTGACTACAAGTCTTTTAGCTGATTAAATTGAGATAAAATGGGATTATTGTAGGTATGCTAGATTTTTGGTGTTAATAATTACTAACTCAATACGTGAAGTTCAAGCATTAAAAAACAGAAGCGAATCACCATTTCTGAAAGCACAGCCTAAAGCTAAACATTTCTAATGACCTACTTGCAGCTGAATTTCTAAATGATAAGATTTTCCTGAATAGTACAATGCTTGTTACCGACAGAATGGGGCTGTTAGCACAATCAAGATTGTTGATTTGGACAATATTAAATAATTTTGGATATGTTTTTGGCTGAAGGGATCTGAAAAGTAAAGCATCAAACTGGAGAATTCAGAAATTAAAGAATGCACTACATAACAGTAACAGCTTTGAAGTAGCAAGGATGGGTGAATGACTTGTAACAACTTTATAAATCTTACAAAAAGCTCCAGCTAAATGACTGCGAGTCATTCATTTAATATATTATGCTCATATTATTAAATTGGAGATGTTCCAAGTGCCTTTTTATGTTGTGGACAGGTGCAGCTCTAGTCCTGAAGAGTGGAGAGTGATTTTTTGCAAATAAAGCATTTAATTAAAAAAGAATAATAAAACCAAGGAACGTGTCAGTGTTTGGGATTTAAATTCATTTTCCTTTGGGTGACATCAAAACAATAGACTGAAATATTGTTAACGAGAAGGAACATAAAAATGTTAGTTTGCAAATAGACAATTTTTCTGGAACAAATTTGCTTTCACTGTCATGTGGCTGATTTTAATTTTCTCTCAAGGCTTTGCCTTTGTCATTGTTGCATGCATTACTGATGAACTTCTCAAGATGTAACATTCAAACAATCATTATGTTTAGAATGTTTGTAAAACAGCACTTATTAATAAGAAACGCAAATAGAAATTATATCTGAGTACTGAAAATTCAGTGCGATGTCTAAAGATGTGCTTTATGTGACATTACGTGCCAGTTGTTACAAACCATATAATTACTACCTAATTTAGTTATAATTCAAATTCAACTTCTTTAGATACTCTTTAAGATTGCCTTCCAGAGCCATTATAAAAATGGTGCATTGCTTCTATTGCAACACTCTTACCTGTATCATCACAATTAGATCATATATCAGAATTTTACTCGAAATAATATACAGTTGGCTTAAATTGAATTCAGCATATATTTCGGACTTTATTCCTATGTTTAAAAGTAATGCAGTAAACAAAAATTAAGTAGCTACAAATAAATGCAACAACTTTATTTATATAGTGCCTTTGATGTATTTCATGTCCCAAGGTGTTTGACAGGAGTGTTATAAAACAAACTATGACAACGAGCTACATAAGGAGACATTAGGACAGATGACTAGAAGTTTGGTCAAAGAGGTAGGCTTTAAGAATTAAGAGGTAAGAGGTGTAGAGGTTTAGGGATGGAATTCCAGATGTTAATGCCTTGGCAGCTGAAGGCATGGCTACCAAAGATAGGACAATTAAACTAAGGGATGCTTAAGAGGCCAGAATAAGAGGAGCATGGATAAGTCTGGGGGTTGTGGGACTGTAGGAGATTACTGAGATAGGGAGGGGCAAGGCCACAGAGAGACTTGAAATCAAAGATGAGAATTTTAAAATGGAGGTGGGCTGAACTGGGAACCAATGCAGGCCAGTGAGTACAAGCGTGATGGATGATGAAGGGTTCCCAAAATTCCCACATTTTTCATATCATCAAGGATATGACTTTTGGACTTTTATGGCAAAGGACCCAACTGCTGAGTTAAGTGCAGACAGGAGGCTAGATCCATGAAGACCTGGGACTGGACATGCCCGGGCTTATTGAGTGCTGTGTGGATTGTTGCTTGGAACCAGACGAGAAGGGACAGAATACGCATTCTTCCCTTTAAAACAATCAACCCAGAGAAAGGCTTCATCTTACACGAAACTAAAGCCCATTAAAATCTTGCATAGATAATCGCTACTAACTACTAAGGCAGGAAGGCAGCAATCAATGCAATTATGCAAACCTATCAATACTCCACATATACAATGGCTTTCAGTTCAAGACTAGTTACAGGGGCAGGAAGACAATGATAAACATCATTAAAAGCAATGAGACAACAATCACCTGAAGATGCCCATCAAAATCAGACAAAGAACTAACTTTGATTTGGATTGAGATAAAAAATTTGAAAAACAACATAACTGGGCCACCAGTTATGAAGGGCAGGAAGTTTTTACAGGGGGTGAGCAGTTTTTGGAGCAGTTGAAGCAGAGTTTAAGGAGGTAGTGGAGCCAAGCGGAGGAAGGAGATCTGGAGGTTTGTAGGCCTGCAGGCAACATCACGGTGAGGGGCACAGGGTGGCTGGCTCAACCGAAGACAACAAGGCCACAATCTCAGCCCTCCACGAAGATCGACTACCCACAATGGTGACCTCCACCCAGCTGAGGAATGTTCGCAGATTCCACAGACCAGGACCACGTGGGGATGGTAGGCCCCAGAAGACACAAAGAGCATACCCCAAAACTGCAACTGGCTTACCTGGCTGGATTTCAAACTGTCAAGGAACCCTGGTTGGTGAGCATGATTTCTGACCTCTCCTAGTTCAATTTAGTTAGGTTTTGGAGGTGGGACAAGGCTAAGGGGATTAGTAGCGTGATTTTCCCTCGTAATGCCGTGTGTTCACCATTCTTAACTAAGTGTACTTTGTAGGTCTGTATAATCTCAGTGTAATCCTAATGTTATAAGTTCCTTTGTGACTTCAATAAACCAGTGTTTTTTTTCTTGCACCAAAACCAGTTGTCTGCTGCACTTTGACACAACCCCCAAATAAGTCCAAGGTCTAGAACCCAGGGAGTGGGAGTGACTCGGACCACTCAGAAGTCAGAGGTGAAGCTGACACACACCACCACCCCCTACATAATGGCGACCGCGGCAGGACTTTGGCAAAAAGGATGTGATGCAGTGGACACTGATTTGGAAGAGAGAATTGTAATGGAAGAGACGATTTCAAATTATGTGTTCAGTAAGGTGAATACGGAGAAAAAATGGGTCACTAATCTGTTAAAGGCTGGGCGCCTGGTAGATGCTGCAGCTAAATGGACAGAAGGGAAGGATCATAAAACATCCATAGAAACGGCCGTCTGGCTGATGTGCTTCAAGAAACAGATCCAGCTTTCGGACAGGCTCGTTGAAGCACAGGCAGCTGAGATTCGGGAGTCAGCCCTGGAAGTGCAAACAAAAGCCCTAGCGGGGGAGAAGTTACTGTTAGCATTGCAGGCTCTGAACCAGGAAAGGGTGCAGTTAGTGGGGGAGCATAAGACCCAGCAGGAATATTCACAGTGTCAGGTCACTGAGGCCAAGAACAATGAGCTGAAGTTGCGGGAAAAGAATGCCCGCCTAGCAGGACAAGTAAGAGAACAGGAGGAGAAAGTAAAAGGCTTACAGGCAGCCTATAAGATAATGAGTGCACAGGGATTTGAGGATGCAGACCATGGCTCTTGCCAAAAGCAGATAGAGAGTCTGAACCTTGATCTAAGGACAGCAAAAGGCATGATGTGCCTCATAAGTCCTAGTGCAGCATAGATCGACTTCACAGGGAGCCTGGGGAGGACGGTTCAGACACCACAGGTAGTGCCAAGGGACTACTCAGTTGAGGAGCAGGAGGCCCCACGACCACCACCCGTAGCGCCAAGCTTTAGTGAAATCTGGCAGGAGGTGAGGGGGTGGAATTAGGGGCAGAAGCTGAGGAGGAAAACCCTCAGCAAGAGAGGCTGGGACCAGGGCCGATGTGCCCGGCCCGGCAGCAAAGGTTCGGCCCGCCAGCTGGTGATGGGGATGAGGGACCCCTTCAAAACCAGTTTGTAGTTCCCCACAGCACCCAACAGCTTAGGGCCATGGTAAGCCATTTAACTAAACTTGCAGCAAATGGGGATCCCTTGGACCACTTCAGGGAAATGGAACAAGCAGCAAGCATCAAAGAGTGCAATGATGCTGAACAGGCCAAAATGCTGCTATTCTCCCTGGAGAGTAAGCTCTTCCAGTCCCTCTCTGACCAATGTAAGATGGGACAGTGTGATTATGGGGAGCTCAAGAAGGATGTTCTTGAGGCCAGGGCGTTGAATGAGGCAAGTCCTTTCTCCCGGGTGGAAAAAACAGTGCAGCTTGGAGGAGAACCCCCCGCAGGCTTTTGCAGACAGGTTGTGGCCGGTGTATAGGAGCACATGCAGTGGGACGCCTAACTGGGCTAACCTGGACCAGGATCAGCGGGCCCACTGGCTCCATTGCCTGGTGGCAAACAGCTTGTCACAGGTCAGGGCCACAGCAGGAATGTGCTTTGACCCAAAGAATCCCCTGACTACCGAACTCACAGTGATCAGACAATTGACCATATCTTACCGTAATGGTAAAGGAACCGATGCACACCCACCTAAAGGGAAAGTGCATGAAATGAAACCCGGCCAGGGTAGGAAGGAGTGGCATCAGGAAGGGAATAACCCTTCCAGCACAACGCTCAACTGTAATGGGTGTGGGAAGAATGGACACTGGAGGAAGGCGTGTAAGAATCCTTGGAAAGATAACAAGGGAAAGAATTCCTCAACACCAGCCCAAAAGGCGGGGACAGGAATCCCTCCCGCCACGGCCGAGTCATTTTTGGACGCCATGAGAACTCTATTGACTGGCCCAGGGAAGGTAGCAGCCACCACCGGCATGCTGACCCCATCAGCCCCATCTAACCCACAACCCTGACTAGAGCCAGCGCAGCCTGTTTACCTGTGTTCCCTTACCTACGACTTATGGAAGAGACCCCTCGTTGAGATGGAGGTAGAAGAGGTAAAGGGGACCTATCTGTTGGACACAGGAGCATCATGTACCGTGATCCATTCAGCTAACCCCACCACCTCACATCTATCTAACGGGGTCCCATACAGTCTCGGGATTCACAGGTAAAGAACAAGCTGGCTCACTTTCCACCCCGCTGACCATTTGTTTAGGAACACTCCACTCTAAGTGGACCTGTATCCTAATGAAGTGAGAAGGGGAGGGTGGAAAAGGGATCCTGGGAGCCAACCTTATTGTGGGCCACAGGATCCTAGTGGATTTGAGGAATCACTGCCTATGGGGGGCAAAATCAGGAAAGAAAGGCGCAGTAGTAGTCATCCGAGGGAAACAGGAGAAGGGGACCCTGTGCACCATGAAGCATAAAGAGGGTTATAACCTCGAACTCATAGTCAGTAATACCCTAAGGGAGTTCCAGGAATTTGTGAGAGCCCACCTGGTCACATTTGCCACACACAAACACCACTGTGTGAGGGTCAACGGGTTCGGGGTCAATGTAGATGAGGGCCTATGGCCCAACCACAAAAGCTATATAACTTCCCCTGGGAAGCGGAGACAGACATTGAAGCAGCCATGTCCTCCTTAGGGCAACAGGGGGTTCTGAGTCCGATAGCCACCCACATGAACTCTCCACTGTGGCCTGTTAAAAAACCAGACAACTCCTGGAGGACCACAGTGGACTATCAGGTGATCAACAGTAACATCCCAGCCTGTGCACCCACGGTAGCAGCAGTTGCCGACCCGCTAGGGAGTATCCCAGCGACCACTTTCACGGTGCTGGATATCTCCAGCGGGTTTTAGTCCATCCCTTTAAGGGGAGAGGATCAATACAAGTTTGCCTTTACCTTTAAAGGGCAACAGTACACCTGGAACTGTCTGCCTCAGAGCTTCCACAATAGCCCCAGCATTTTCCACCAATGCATGGCAAACAGTTTAAAGGTCTTCAGCCAGCCCAGGCGGTTGGTATAATATGTGGATGACCTGCTCCTATTCACTGATTCGAGAGAGGAGCATGGCCCATTTGTGGCCGAACTGCTGGAACTGCTTGGGCAGGAAGTGAACCCAAAGAAAGAGGAGATCGGCCAGCAGGAGGTGAAATTCCTGGGCCTGACAATACGCGCTGGGGAAAGGGCCATAGATAAAGCTAGATGGGAAGCAGTACAGGAGTTATCAGTCCAACACAGTCAAGGGAGTGAGATCATTTCTAGGGCTAACCGGGTACTACAGAGACTTCATTGAGGACTATGCGGCCACAGCAGCCCCTCTGCTCTGAATCCTGCATAAGGGAGTGGAGTGGGTTTGGGATGAGGGTTGCCAAGCAGCATTTGTCATGTTCAAGAAAGATCTGCAAACCACTCCAGCTCTAGGGGCCATAGATGGAGGGAGAGAGTTCTTCATGGAGGCAGCAGCCAGAGGGGACAGCCTGAGTGCTGTGCTGCTCCAAGAGCGGCATGGCAAGCTGAGATTGGTGGTCTACTCCAACAGGATACTCACAGATGTGGAGAAGAGCTACTCCAATTGTGAAAGGCACCTCTTGGCCACACATTGGGCTGTGAAAAGATCACTGATCTTCACAGGCACCTCTCCCATCACCCTCCTCACCCATCACACGCCCACCCAGATGCTTCTGGATGGGAGAATCATGGATGGGACAGTGAGCAGTGCCCACATTGCTCGCTGGACCCTGCTTCTCTCACAGATAGACCTAAAAGTAAAAGGGATCTGCGAGCCAAAGCTCGCAGCTAACCTGGTATATCCTGGAACAGCCCACCGGTGTTCCATAGAAGGGGTTTGGGAAGTAGACATAGGTTTATGGGCCGGGATACACCCCACAGGCCGTGAAATCTATGTGGATGGCTCCAGCACAGTATCTGCTGGCGAGCGACTCATGGGGTGTGGAGTTTATGACCCAGTGACAAACCTTGCCCTGGCAATTAAGCTCCCCAGCACCATGAGCGCCCAGCAGGCTGAACAGTCCACGGTAGTGTCCATGTTTACGCACCCCGAGATCTTCCCCGCCCCATACACAATTTGCTCGGCCAGCATGTTCACATGCAATTTGTGTACGGAGAACCTGGTCATCTGGTCCCACCGTGGATACACCTCCACTGACGGGAGACCCCTCACAGTGAAACCCTTGCTGGAGAAAATCTGAGCAGCAGTGGGGGAGGAAGGGGAGGTTTTCATCCAGAAGGTGAAAGCCTATTCCTCCACAGAACCTTGGAGCGAGGGCAACTGGCAGGCCAACGTGCTAGCTAAGGAGGGTGCCCGCACAGGCATTTTCTGGGACCCATATGGGTCCCATCCTATAGCAGCAGTCACGGGCAGGAATGGGACATGGGGGAGCGCAAGGGTAGCTTTAATACCGGACCTCAAGATGGTCCAAACCCAAGACCCCGTCCTCAAGACAGTCCTCAGTGCAGTGGCAGAAGGGAAAAGGGTAGAGGGCCCTTACAGCACAGCAGCTCTCTCCATAAAGGGAGGCATGCTGTTTAAGGGAGAGCAATGGGTAGTACCACAGCAGCACAGGAGGGAATTCCTTCAACTGGCCCATGCGGGTCACATCAGGCGGGTAGAGGGACCATGGCAGTCGATCCATGTTGACTACATCGGGCCCCTACCCACCGCCCAGGGAGGCTATAAGTACTGCCTAGTCCTGGTGGATGTGTTCACAAAGTGGGTAGAAGCCTTCCCCTGCCAAACAGCCACGGCTCTGAGTACAGCCAGGATCCTGGTCAGGATGGTGTTCTCATGATGGGGGATATCACAGTACGTAGAGTCCGACCAAGGGAGCCACTTTATCAGGCAGGTCGTGCAGAATACCCTTATGGTACTCAGCATGGAGGGGAAATGGCATGTTGCACACAACCCACAGTCCTCAGGGATTGTAGAGAGAGTGAACAGAACCTTGAAAGAAAGGCTGAGGAAAGAGATGGTAGACTCACCTAGAAAGTGGGTAGATGTCTTACCGTTGGTCTTAATGGGGATCCGAGCCAGCCAGTCAAAAAGCACGGGGTATTCCCCACACGAGCTCATGACTGGTAGGGTTATGCGGACCCCCACCCAGGTGCTAGCCCTGGTGCTCACGGAGGGTCAGCTCAGAGAGGTGAACTGGGACAGCTTCGTCAGGAATCTGTTTGAACACCTTAAACAGGTTCACTGGTAGGCTGCTAGCAACATGGGAATCAGCATCGGAGTAACCGACTGCTGCTAGAACTCTGTACACACCACGAGTGGGAGATAGGGGATCAGGTTATGGTTAGGAATTTTGCTCAGATAGGCAGTCTAGAACCATTATACATGGGGCCCTACAGCACTGTAAATAAGGCAAGCCTCATGGTATACGGCATAAAGCTGCCTTGACGCACCAAATGGTTCCACATTAACCAATGTAAGTTGTTTAAATCCGAGAGAAGAGAACAGCCAGTTGGGGCAAGGTCTGAGGGTAAAAATCATCAGCCTGCAGCAGGAGCAAACACACAGACTGCACAAGCAGGTGCAGTGGCTTGTTTTAAGGGAAGGGCCATCGCATCCACTGTTTGGGACACTCCCCCGCTCATCTGGGACTCAGACGAGGTGGGACCTGAGGGCAGGGAGTTACCAAAGAAACCGTGGTCACCGGCTCCCCAGTTTAAAAGGGCAGCCCTTCAAGTCAGGGATCGATCTGAGGACAGAGATCACCAGCCAGCAGCTGCAGGCTGTGAGGGACCAAATGGACAGGACAGGGCGGCCACCCTGAAGGGAATAGTGTGCTGTAGCTTGAACAGAGATTAACCTGGCCGCCCGGGGATGGGCAATGGATGTACATAGCTTCTGTTATTTAATTTTGAGATTGTTAAGTTTGGTGTTTTAGTTAAATTTTAAATAAGGTGGTTGCTAGTTTCAGTATTATTGTTTAAGAGTGTTTGTATTGAGTCGAGGTCGCAAGACTCGACTATGCTTTACCCAAGCCAGTGAATCTGTTCGGGACCTGGTGAAATGCTCTTATGTCTCCCTACAGAGAGGATTTCGATTGGATGGTGGGCATACTCCTACTCGCCCTGATAGGAATGGCCGCTGGGAGGTGAGGTGACTTGGAGGACTCCCACATTTTTGGGTGCTCAGGGGATAGAGCACCGGTTGTGACTGCGAGGGGCAGCGAAAGTAACGTGGAGGAGATCACTACCTATTCTCATGTGGGAAGATGTCCAGGGTGGTTGGGATCTAACTGCACCCGATACTCCAGTCAGACCTGGTTCACCAACGGGGAGGCCTCTCTGCCCTGCCCCAGCATATAGGTTGCAGCCACACGGGTTGAGGTCACTGAGGGGAAATGCGTGTGCCTTACCTGCAGAGGACAAATTCCCCTGAGAAGGTGGTGGTGGCTTAGGAAGCTGAGCAGAGACATGGGGGACGATACAGCTGACTGGGAGCGACTGGGGAATGACACCCATTGGACCATTACCGGGAACCATGGGGGGGGGGGGGGGGTGAGTGTGTGCTGGGACAAGTGGTGGAAATCGGAACAGGGAATCTATGTCTGCATGGGGGGATCGCGGAAGACCTGTCCCATGGGTGTATCCATTATCTTTTCCGCAGCATGGCTGGACAAGGGGAAGGGGGTGAAATGGGATTCCCACCTACACACTTGCATAACCCCATCCTCTCCAGCCTCAGTTAAGACCACTGAACTCATGGCACGTGCCCAAAAGCCCCTGCCCACGGCCCCAACAGTAAGGACACATATGGAGAAGTGCCCTGCCACCACCAAGGGACCATGGAATGGGCTGGTACTAGTGCCGACTGAAAAGGTGCTATATCAGGGGGTACACTTACCGGTAGCTTCCGTGATTCTAAACCTTACGGAGGTACACTTACCCGAGTGGTGCCCCAAGGAGACAGAACAGCTATACCAGGCCCTGATAAGAGAAATGTTCAGGAAATTCTACGAGTTTGATTTTGCCAATGTAGACAAAACAGAACTGTACACTACCCACACTGAGTAGTTTAGCAATGCGGGGAGACAAAGAAGGGGAATCTGGAATGATTTTTTCACAGCGTATAATACAGGATCCTCTGTGCTAAACAGCCTGAATGACATAGAATTGCAGACACAAATAAAAGGTTTAATAACACAGTTACAAAAGATCTTAACAGAGGAGAACACAGTGATAGGCTCAGAGCTACACGAGGACCAGGCCATGACGGTCCATTTAAAGGACGTTATTGCTGAGTTGGAAAGGCACGCCAAAACAGTGAATGCACACATTCGAGAGGATAGGAATGCATCAGACCAGGCTGCACAGAATGAGGTGTGCATGCTGTACAGGGCTTGGTTGCTGGGCAAGGGCCGCAGCAACCTGGAGGATTTAAAGCAAGGTTTAGTCCCCTCCTGGATCAGCAACAAGCACCTCGCAGCCCTCCACCCATTTGAGAATTCACTAAGCCCGAGTCAGTTCCACCTAGCCTCTGAAGCCTACCCTGTCTCAGTAGATTGTGGGCGCTCCAACCACACCATCATGGGTATAGTAGTGAGGATGCCGGTCATGGGTGGGACAGCCCGACCTGCACCAGTATATAGGGTGGAGAACATTGGAGTCATTCAAGGGGGTGCACATGTCCGTTTTGCAATGGCCCCACCTTATGTCATAAAGTGGGAGCACATGATGACAGGTACAGGCCTCTCTGGGTACCAGAGCCAGGGTGCACATGTAATACTGTGTCCCCAACACTTGAATGCTTATTCCAGACCACAGTGCGGGTTTAAAACTGCTGATGTACAGCCTATAAACTGTACAATGGAGGTAATGGCACAAGGTGATGTCCCCCACAGGTAGCATATATAGGGGGTGGGACATATTGTGTCACCACAAGTGCGCTCCACTACCAGCTTGGACAGCACATCCGGTGTCTGGTAAGTGACAGCAGTTTTTGTTTTAAACCCAAGGCAGAAGTTCAAGTGGCCCAGGAACGGATTGTCCCCATTCCTGAACCCTCCACTGTTCACCTCACCATTAGGAAAAACATTACTAATCTGCAGAGCTCTGTCACACATTTCGGTTATGAAATTCCCCCACACCAGAACATCTTACTAAACTACTGAAAGTTGTAGGGTTATTACAAAAGCATTTCTATACTTTGGAACAGAAAACACATGAGATAGAGGGAGAGATTCAAAGTATCACAGTCCCATCCTGGTGGGATATTTTCGAAAACACAGAGGTCCCTTCATGGGTCAGAATGATTTCCCACATCCTGGTGGTTTGCCAGCTGGGAATGGTGTTGTACTTGCTGTGCTTTGAGTGCAAAAGTAAAGGAAAAATCCTAGAGTTCCAAAACGAAAGGACCTGGAAGAAGCATTACGCTAAGGTGGAGAGAGATACACCTGTTTGAACCTTTCATATATATTTTTTTGTGTTCCTGAATAAAGATTGTTGTTTTTTTTGTGTTCGGTTAATTTTAAGAAAGGCTTTTACGTGTTGTTTTCTTTTTTTAAAGATGTTTGTGCACCAAGTGGTGTGTTGGACCCTCTAAATGTTTGGATGTATGTAAATAACTGTATTTTGCCTATGCATGCTTACGTACACCACATTTTAAAGAATGGGGAATGTATGTGTAATGAGATATTAGATAGGTGATTACAGAGGAAGATTGACTATGGAGGTATGGGAATTTTAGTTTTTTTTTCCCCATATGATACTTGAAGCAAGGTTTAAGTATCCGGGGGCGTTGGGGGAGAGGGGTGGGGGGGGGGGTTGGTGGGCGGGTGGGGGCGGCTGAAGGGTTCTCAAAATTCCCACATTTTTCATATCATCAACAAGGATATAACTTTTGGACTTTTATGGCAGAGGACCCAACTGCTGAGTTAAGTGTGGAACCCTGCAGACAGGAGGCTAGGCCCATGAAGGCCTGGGACTGGACATGCCTGTGCTTGTTGAGTGCAGTGTGGATTGTTGCCTATAACCAGACAATGAGAGGGGACAGAATATGCATTCTTCCCTTTAAAACAATCAACCCAGAGAAAGACTTCATATTACATGAAACTAAAGCTCATCAAAATCTTGCATAAATAATTGTTACTAAATACTAAGGGAGGAAGGCAGCAATCAATGCAATTATGCAAACCTATCAATACTCCACATAGACAATGGCTTTCAGTTCAAGACTAGTTACGGGGCAGGAAGACAATGCTAAACATCATGTGAGCCCATTAAAAACAATGAGACAACAATCACCCGAAGAAGCCCACTAAAATCAGACAAAGAACTAACCTTGATTTGGATTGAGATAAGAAATTTGAAAAACAGTATAACTGGGCCACCAGTTATGAAGGGTGGGCAGTTTTTACGGGGTTGAGCAGTTGTTGGAGCGGTTGAATCAGAGTTTAAGGAGGTAGCGGAGCCAAGTGGAGGAAGGAGATCTGGAGTTTTGCAGGCCCGAAGCAACACCACAATGAGGGGCACGGGGTGGCTGGCTCAACCGAAGACAACAAGGCTGCAACCGCAGCTCTCCACGAAGATCGACCACCCACAACCACGCCCTCCATCCAACTGAAGACCCTTCGCAGATTCCACAGACCAGGACCACGTGGGGATGGTAGGCCCCAGAGGACACAAAGAGCCTACCCCAAAGCTGCAACTGGCTTACCTGGCTGTATTTCGAACTGTCAAGGAGCCCTGGTTGGTGAGCATGATCTCTGACCTCTCCTAGTTCAATTTAGTTAGGTTTTGGGGGTGGGACAAGGGTAAGGGGATTACTAGCGTGATTTTCCCTCGTAATGCCGTATGTTTCCCATTCTTAACTAAGTATACTTTGTATAATCTCAGTGCAATCTTAATGTTATAAGTTCCTTCATGACTTCAATAAACACAGGTTTTTTTCCTTGCACCAAAACCAGTTGTCTGCTGCACTTTGTCACAACCCCCAAATAAGTCCAAGGTCTAGAACCCAGGGAGTGGGAGCAATTCGGACAGCTCAGAAGTCAGAGGTGAAGCTGACACGCACCACCAACCCCTACAGTGAATGGGTCTTCTTGTGAGCTAAGACACATACAGCAGAGTTTTGGATGAACTCAAGTTTACAAAGGGTAGAATGCAGGGAGGCTGGTCAGCGATACACTGGAATATTCAACTCTAGAGGTATCAAAAGCATAAATGAGTGTTTCAGGAGTAAATGAGCTGATGCTGGGAAGGCGTTTGGTGATGTTATGGAAGTGGAAATAGGTGGTCTTAGTGATCTTAGAATGTGCAGTCAGAAGCTCAATATAACACCAAGGTTATACAAACAGTCTGGTTCAGCCTCACACAGTTGCCAGGGTTTGGGATGGTATTGGTGGCTAGGGAATGAAGTTTGTTACTGAGACTGAAGACAATGGCTTCATTCCTCTGTAACTGTGATAAAGGTAAGGTGTCCTTCCTCATCCTTCTCAACTGTATCCTTTGACATGGTTAAACATAACATTCTCCTCCAATGCCATGTCACCACTTTCCAGCTACAAGATGCACTGCAGGAATTCATCAAGGCTCCTTAGACAGCACCTTCCAAACCCATGACCACTACCATCTAGAAGGACAAGGGCAGCAGATAGATGGGAACACCACCATCTGGAAGTTCCCCTCCAAGTCACTCACCATCCTGACTTGGAAATATATCACTATTCCTTCACTGTTGCTAGATCAAAATCCTGGAACTCCCTCCCTAACAGCACTGTGGGTGTGTCTACACCACATGGACTGCAGCAATTCAAGAAGGCAACTCACCACCACCTTCTCAAGGGCAACTAGGGATGGGCAATAAATGCTGACCCAGCCAGCGAAGGCCACATCCCATGAAAAAAAAATGCTGAGTGAGCCTGGACTACTGCCTGTTTCCATTCTTAACTGTCTAATTGTAGCCAGAAAATACCCTGCAATGGCTTGTGTCCCCCAAGGCTCGACACTTTCCCCCCCACCCCTCCTATTTCACATCTATATGCTGCTCCTTGACGACATCATCTGAAGACACAGCGTCAGTTTTGAAACATACGCTGACGACCAGCTCTTCCTCACCACCACATCCCTCAGCCCCTCTACTGTCTCTAACTTGTCAGAATGCTTGTCCAACATCCAGTTTTGAATACATATATATGAACATATGGACATATAAATTAGGAGCAGGAGTAGGCCACTTGGATCCTCAAGCCTGCTCCAGTATTACATAAGATCATGCTGATCTGATCATAAACTCAACTCCACATTCCCACCTAACACCTATAACCTTTCACCCCCTTGCTTATTAAGAATCTATCTACCTCTGTCTTAAAAATATTCAAAGACTCTGCCTCCATGACCCTCTGAGAGAAAACATTCTCCTCATCTCTGTCTTAAATGGATGACCCCATATTTTTAAACAGTTCTAGATTCTCCCACAAGAGAAAACATCCTCTTCACATCCACCTTGCCAAGTTCCCTCAGGATCTTATATGTTTCAATCAAGTAGCCTCTTACTCATATGAGCTCCAGCGAATACAAGCCTAGCCTGTCTAACCTTTCCTCATAAGACAACTTGCACATTCCTGGTTTTAGTCTAGTAAACCTTCTCAATGCATTTACATCCTTGCTTAAATAAGCAGATCAATGCCATACACAGTACTCCAGATGTGGTCTCATCAATGCCCTAAATGCCTGAAGCATAATGTCCCTGCTTTTGTATTCAATTCCTTTCACAATAAACGATAACATTCTATTAAGTTTTCTAATTACTTGCTGTACCTGCATACTAACCTTCTGCAATTCATGCACTGGGACACCCAGACCCTTCTGCATCTCAGAGCTCTGCAATCTCTCACCATTTAGATAAAATGCTTCTCTTTCATTCATCCTGCTAAAATGGAAAATTTCACATTTTCCTGTATTATATTCCATTCGCCAGATCTGTGCCCACTCACTCAACCTACCTATATTCATTTGTAGCCTCCTTATGGCCTCTTCACATCTTATTTTCCTGTATCTTTGTGCCATCAGCAAACTTAGCAACCATCCCTTCAATCCCTTCATCCAAGTCATTTATATATATTGTAAACAGTTGAAGTTCCAGTACTGATCCCTGTGGCACACCACTTGTTACAACTTGCCAACCAGAAAAAGACCCTTTTATGCCTAGTCTCTGTTCCCTGTTAGCTAGCCAATCTTCTATCCATGCCAATATGTTACCCCCTACATGATGAGCTTTTATTTTCTGCAGTAACCTTTGATATAGCACTTTATCAAATGCCTTCTGGAAATCTAAGTACAGTACATCCACTGGCTCCCCTTTATCCATAACATATGTTGTTTCTTTAAAAAATTCCAATAAATTTTCCTTTCACAAAACCATGTTAAATCTGCCTGATGACCTTGAATTTTTCTAAGCGCCCTGTGATAACGTCTTTTAATGGATTTCAACATTTTCCCTATGACAGATGTTAAGTTACCTGGCCTGTAGTTTCCTGCTTTCTGTGTCTCTCTCCCTCTGTGAATAAAGGAGTTACATTTGCTATTTTCCAATCTAATGGAACCCTCCCCAAATCTAGTGAATTTTGGAACATTAACTATCATCAACTATCTCACTAGCTACTTCTTTTAAGATCCTAGGGTGAAGCCCATTAGGACTCAGGGACTTGTCAGCCTGCAGCTTCAACAATGAGCAAGAATTTCCTCCAATTAAATTTTGGGAAGACTAAAGCCATTGTCTTCACATCTCGCGATAAATTCAGTCCCTTAACTACTGACTCCACCCCTCTACGTTCCAGCTGTTTGAGGCTCAACCAGACTGTTCAATCTTTCCATTCTCCCTCAATGAGTGTCCTAAATGTACCAGAGCCTATGGATGAGTTTCAGGCCTACTTTTTCTGAGCAGGAAAGGTACGTCGCTCAACCCCTGGTTAAAATTGCCTTGCTCGATATGACAGGGCCTTGACCTTGATTTACATCAATTTTTAAAGTTCCTGCCTATTTTAAACCTATCCATTTGCAAAATCCAGGAGATTAGCATTGCCAACAGTTGGCATCTGAGCAGATAAGTAATCTGCTCATTTTTATTGACTAACTGTCCAGTTTTTGTGAATATGGTTAAAATTAATTCAAAAGCAAAATACTGCAGCTGCTGGAAATCTGGAATAAAAATGCTGGAAACTATCAACAGGTTTAGCAGCATCTGCGGAGGGTGAAACAGAGTTAACATTTCAGGTCAGAAAGAGCATAGACCTGAAACATTAACTTTGTTTTGCCATGGATATTGCCAGACCTGAATTAATGTTAAAATTAATTCTTTTGTCTCATCTACACACTAGAGCTTTTGACTAATTTGCGATCAGTAGTAATGGAATGGCTACTAACCAATTTAGTTTTAAGACCTATTGTTTCATATAATTGTCATTTAGTCCCAGTTAATTTTACTTACCACTGATGTTAATATTCTTTTCAATAAGAGTTAGATCAGGTTCATTTCTTTCTTTACAATATATGTTACAATATGTCATATTTAAAAATAATCATTAGACAAAGTGTATGCAACATAATGCTAATTGGGGATAATTGGGAAAAGATTATTCTTTTCAATGTAACTTTATTATGTTGACAACTGGCTCTGACTGTCAGTAAAAATTTACATACATATGAGTTTTCTGTTTTGTTAAAATAAGAGACAGCCTTTAAAATTATTCTTTTTTGGCCTCAACAGTAGCTCTTTTTCCTCTGGATTGGAAGGTGCTCAAGCTCCACTCGAAGAACCTGAGCTCATTATCAAGGCTGACAATTCAGTGCAGCATTGCTGGAGGTGTTTTTCAGATGAAATGTTAAACTGAGCCCCAGTTGTCCTCCAAAATAGATTTAAAGGGTCCCTTGGCACTATTCAAAGAAGAGCAGGATACTTCTCCTGAGATTTTAGCCAACATTTAATTCTAAACAAACATCTCATTAAACAACATACTGGGGCCGATTTGAACCCAAGTTGCCTAACTAAAACCAGACAGATGGGCAGTAAAAATCACCCAGGTTACTTATTGGCTGGAGAGTTTCTAGGAACTTTGTTTTCTGAAGCAGGCAGAAAGGACACCTGTCTAAAGCTGGTCAGGTCCTTTTTTACATATACATGTCAGTCTCAATGACTTTGGTGGTACTCAACTGTAATTTTAACTGGTGGTCTAGGTGGGGAAATCCCTGACACTTTCTTGCTCAGTTATACATGGTGGGAAGAGGAACCGAGACCAGGATAGGCCCAAGCAAGTTTGGTTCTTCACTTTCTTCCGGGATGAGAAGGAGCTGGAGTGTTCTTAAGGCCTCAAACTTAGGCCTCTCCTGCCAATCAAGGGCATTCAACTTCCAGAATGCAAGACCCCTATCCTACACTACCTCGCATTAGCGGGCAGCATCTGGTTCATGCAATTTTCTGTCACTTCCTGATGGCTTCCTACTCCTTCTGGGTTTCTGGAGCCACAAGTGATTTTCTAACTCACATCACTTCCCAACCCACCTAAAATTCATTCAGGGTTAACGTCAGGACAATGGTCTGATAATTTAACTTATGGCTGTTTATGGGATCTTGCTGTGTGCATATTGGTTGTTGTGCTTTCCTCTATTAGAAAAGTGATTGCATTTGAAAAGTACTTCAGTGGTTGTCAAATGCTTTGTGATATTGTGAAAGGCACTATATAAATGCAAGTTTGTTCCTTCTTTAAAATATCATTATAAATAAAATCTGATTAACAAGATGTCATTTATTTGTATTGTATAATTATTTAATCCCTATCCTGGAGCATACTGAGCACCATAATAGTCAAAGTTTAGTAAAGTCCATACTGTTAATTATACATTTTTTACTCTGATCAGTCACAAGCCAGGGTCTCCCATGAATTGGCGAGGATGTTTGATTTCTTCAGGAATGCTTTGACAACATCCCTGAAGTGTTTCCGCTGTCCTTCTGGGAGTCTCTTGCTGCAACCAAGTTTCGAGTAGAGCAGTTCCTTTGGGAGTCTGGTGTCAAACATACAAATGACATGTCCTGCTTAGTGGAGCTGTTTTTGAATGATTAGTGCCTCAATTCTGGGAATGTTGGCTTGTTGAGATCAACAATAAAAGAAAGCCACCAAGAAATCCAGCAGGGAATTCATAAGAAACTTCTTCACCTAAAGAGTGGTAAGAATATGGAATCCCTACCACAGAGCAGTGGTTGAAGTCAATAGTACAGATCAAGGCCTGGGAGAGGGGAATGTATACAGTGCTAATTACCTTTGAGGGTCCCAAGCTCGGGCAGCACCACCTCCTCTCTCAAGTGGCTGCCTCATGCCTAAATGTGCTTACACACAAGCATGCGGTGGGCACTCTGCTCTGGGTCAAAGTTCCAGCTCTCGAGATCTGATTGTCCTGGAGCGAGAGCTGTTTGCCTTGACAGCTATGGTGCATTCTAGCTGATGTAGTCTTCCCTTGGCCACACTCTCACTCTCCTGTGCAGGCGCTGGCCCACTTAAGGACTACAGGAATCAAGATGACGTAGTCAGGAGGAGCAGCAGTTGCAGCAACTGGGAGGCTTGGGACAGCTGGAGTGTTAGATGGAGCAGATAGGAAGTGCACCTGGCTACCTTCACAGCTGTCCTGAACTCCTGCTCAGCAATATTAATCTCCAAACATCCGAGGCCTGGAGTGCAAGTGAGTGCCAGTTGTAAAAGACACCAGCAGGACCTAGACTAGTAAGATATAGAAAAGGTCAGAGATTGGAAGTTCAACATAGAAAAATAGGAAATGATAGATTTTGGAATTAAGAATAGGGAAAAGAATACTGACCTCAGAAATGTAAAGTGTTAAACAGAACAGAAGAATCTTATAGTTCTTAAAAAGATGGTGCATAAGTACGTAGGGCCATAAAAATAGATAAATGAGTCCTTGGTGTGTTTAGAAGTACAAGATACAAATGAAAGGAGGTAATATTGGAATTTTACAGGAACATAATTAGACTGCACTGGACTGAGTATCCTCAAATGGAAAGGATACAAAAGTATTAAAAAAAGGGACATTGTAGATTCACCACTAAAGGATGAGGAGGCAGAGTTAGGGAGAGAAACTTGAGAAGCTTGGGCTTTTTCACTAAAGCTGCAGAGTGAGTGTGTGTGAGAGTGAGGAAGTGTGTGTGAGTGTGTGTGTAAGAGTGAGTGCGTGTGAGAGTAAGTGAGTGTGAGAGCAAGTGAGTGTGAGAGTGAGCAAGCGAGAGTGTGAGAGAATGAGTACTTGTGAGAGATAGAAAGAACCTCAAAATTGGGAGTGAGCCTCACACAAACACACACACACACACACACACATACACATGCACTCCTCCTCCTCCCTTCCCGAAAACCTTTCCATAAACCTATCTGGGCCGGGAGAGGAGGAAAACTCAGGCTGAAAGGCAACTTCTGACCCCAGCTTTCGTATGAATTCTGCCGAGTTCAGCTCGGAGTGTACGCCACCAGAGGTAAATGCAATACCGTTGTTAGTTGAACCCAACTCCTTGGCTCAGCCCTGGTCCCTTCCCCCTTCCCTGCAGGACTTGGGGTCTAGTCTGTCTCTCTCTCTCTCTAGCTTTGCTTCTTAAGCCATAAGGCAAATAAAAAGGTTTTATTAGCTAGCTCTGTGCTTGATGCTTGTTAATGGTCATTTAAAAAAAATTAATTACTCATTTTTAAAATGATCAATTTATTGCTTTGAGATTGATACTTTTACTCTGCAAGTTGTTTAATTTTTCTTCATACCTTAACTTTTAAAAATAATTAATGTTTATTGTTGTGCCAAAGCAGCAGCTGCTGCTGGGTTTCTTGCTGAGTCTGATTGCTTTTTGGAGGGCTGGCAAAATGGGTTATTTTTGCTCCAATAGAAACAGAAAGTGTTGGAAATGCTCAGCATGTCTGGCGGCATCTGTGTAGAGAGAAACAGGTCAGTGACTCTTTGTCAGAACTGGAGTAGATTGTGGACCTGAAGCGTTTCTCTCCACAGATGCTGCCTGGCCTGTTGAGTATTCCCAACATTTTCTTTTTTTATTTCAGATTTCCAGCATCTGCAGTGCTTTTCTCTCTCATTATATACTCCATGCTGAGCATTTGTAAGTGTGGTTCATTTCTTTTTAAAATGAGAAAATATTTATCACTCAATGCAAAGTGTAATTTTTCTGTTAACATGGCCCTCTGGTGTGGATAGAAGTAGCACATTGTTGCAGGTAAATTGGTTGGTATGAATTTACTGGAAGGTTTGCTGGAAGGTAGAGATTGCTGGACTGCTGTGAGAGCTTTCAAGCCCCTCTCAGCATTGGTATTGCCAGCCATGATGGCAGCAGTCTAAACCTGCATGTAGTAAGCTCCATTTGCTTGGCAACAGGCTGAGATTGTATGCCAGCAGTCTAAGCTTCCATTACAGCTCTCCAATGGTGGGTGGCCTCTGCCTGTGCTGCAACGGCAGCTCAGTCATTGGTCATCAGACACACACATGGCTGGGTCCCCATGTGCTCTCATGGAGTTGGTCACTGCTTCAAAGCCTTGTGCCAATTTGGGTGCTGGATTCCTTCATTCTCCTTGACGGCAACAGGAGGCTGTCCTATCAATGCACTGAGCATTTAACTGTGCAGACCTATCAGCTTTTTTCTATTTGTCATCCCATCCAAGCCCTCATCTGAATTCTTTGCAGCACAGATCATTTGTGATTTAGCTCTCTGGCAATCTAGCCTTGTCCCCTGCCCTGGCTGTAAGTTACACACACCTGGTGTCTCCCTGTGTGCAGATCCTATCAGTCTGCTACTATCTAAAGTATGTGCAATGCCAATATCTGAACTGGTGGCTGTAAATTTAAGATCGAGTGATGGTGTTTCATTATCATTTGTCTTTTCTTCTTCTTGCATTTCTCACTCCTATACTATAACTTCCAAACGCACAACCACTACCATCTAGAAGGACAAGGGCAGCAGGTACGTGAGAACACCACCACCTGGAAGTTCCCCTCCAAGCCACTCACCATCCTGACTTGGAAATATATTGCCTTTCCTTCATTGTCACTGTGTCAATATCCTGGAACGCCCTCCCTAACAGCACTATGGGTGTACCTACACCACATGGACTGCAAAGACTCAAGAAAGCAGTTCATCACTACCTTCTCAAGGGCAATGAGGTATTGGCAATAAACGCTGGCCCAGCCAGCAACGCACACATCCTGTAAATGAATAAAAACAAAACAGCTTGGCCAAGTGGCAGCTCTTGGATATCTGAAAAGAGAAAGGTAGAAGGATAGGTTTGTGGTGAGGGAAAGTGGGATGGAAAGCAAAAGTGCAGGCTTGTATTATCTGCAGCTTGTAAATCAGAAGAGATTGTGGGTTGAGGGGAAGTGTGATTTGAGAACAGGAATATAGGAACAGGGTAGGCCATTCAGCCCATTGAGTCTGCTTCGCCATTCAATCAGATCATGGCTGATCATCTACCTCAAGCCACTTTCCAGCACTACCTCCATATCCCTTAATGTTATTAGTTTCCATAAATCTATCGATTTCTGTCTTGAACATATTTAATGATTAAGCTTCCACAGCTCTCTGGGGTAGACAATTTCAGGAGGAGGTTAAGGTATGAACACACCATCATACTCAATCCTTTCGGCCCATCGCTGGCCACAGCCACAGTCATGGCTGCTATGGTGAACGTGCTCTTCTCCATGGGGATGAGGGGTTGGCACCTGTAGTTATGCATTACCTTCTCCTAAAAGTGGAAGGGATGTATGTCAGTAAATGTGGTGCTATGTTTGTGCATGATGTAGTTGTCATGGTGAATAGCTGGCAGTGTGGGTGAGCTGTGGGATGTGGATGTGTGGCTTGCAGCAGTGTGAGAGTGATGTGAAACTATGAATGTGAGGTTTGAATTGTAATTGATGAGGATTGTTGGTAGATGGATAATAGGGGTCATGGTGCATGGAGTAGTGAGAATAATGGTGCATTTGGTGGAATGTGGCATTTCAAGTTGTGAGAGGTCACTGAACTTCTTTTGCACTGTGCTTAGGTCTTCAGGTCTATGTTCCTGGCATTGACTCACACGGCCCTCTGCTCTCATCACTTTCTCATAATTTATCTGGAAGGACTCCTAGTCCCCTGTTTATAGAGGATTTCTCTCCTCCATTTGACCTCCTGCACCAACGCTTGCTGTGCAGCACTGAAGAACTTTGGAGTTGATTGTTGTCATGTTGTGTCATTCCTGTGACTTTTTCAAGTTCAAGGTACTTCTGCATTGAATCCCAGCATCTCCTCTCATCAAAATGCACCTCCTCTTTAAGAGGTGCAGACTTCAGCTTTTAGTAGCCCAGGCTGGCTTGAACTTGTGCTAGCCGTTCAAGATCTTTCACCCCTTAATCAGATGTGCAGCCACTCAATAGCAAACTTAACACCAGCTGCACACTGTAATGATAGAATAGACAATGACCAGAGGACACAAAATGAACAGACAGCATGAAGTTTGCATACAGGTTCATTGTGCATCGTGATCCCTGTGCCCCTTTTTGGGCCTTAACCAATTTCTCCCCCTTTCTTTACTAATTTCCATAGATTTCCATTGAAAGGATATTAATATTTTGGGACAAAAACAAAAATACCTGGAAAAACTAAGCAGGTCTGACAGCATCTGCAGAGAGGAACACAGTTAACGTTTCGAGTCCGTATGACTCTTCAACAGAACTAAGGAAAAATAGAAAAGAGGTGAAATATAAGCTGGTTTAAGGGGGGGGGGGGTGGGTGGGACAGGTAGAGCTGGATAGAGGGCCAGATATGCAGAGATTGCTAAAAGATGTCATAGACAAAAGGACAAAGAGGTGTTGAAGGTGGTGATATTATCTAAGGAATGTGATAATAGGTGACATCAAGGGTAGAAAGCAGGACAAGCAAGGTACAGATACCCCTAGTGGGGGTGGGGTGGGGGGAAGGGATCAAATTAGGCTAAAAGGTAGAGATAAAACAATGGATGGAAAAACATTAAAAAATAATGGAAATAGGTGGGAAAATAAAAATCTATATAAATTATTGGGAAAAAAGGGGATCGGAAAGGGGGTGGGGGTGGAGGAGAGAGTTTATGATCTAAAATTGTTGAACTCAATATTCAGTCCAGAAGGCTGTAAAGTGCCTAGTCGGCAGATGAGGTGCTGTTCCTCCAGTGCCTCATCTGCCAACTAGACACTTTACAGCCTTCCAGACTGAAAATTGAGTTCAACAATTTTAGATCATAAACTCTCTCCTCCACCCACACCCCCTTTCCAATCCCCCTTTTTTCCAATAATTTATATAGATTTTTATTTTCCCACCTATTTCCATTATTTTTTAATGTATTTCCTTCCATTCTTGTATCTCTACCTTTTAGCTTATTTCGATCCCTTCCCCCCACCCCACCCCCACTAGGGGTATCTGTACCTTGCTCGTCCTGCTTTCTACCCTTAATGTCACCTATTATCACATTCCTTAGAAAATATCACCACCTTCAACACCTCTTTGCCCTTTTGTCTATGACATCTTTTGGTTATCTTTATCTATCACTGGCCCTCTATCCAGCCCTACCTGTCCCCCCCCCCCCCCCCCCCCCCCCCCACCACCCCCCCCCCCCCTCCTAAACCAGCTTATATTTCACCCCTTTTCTATTTTTCCTTAGTTCTGTTGAAGAGTCATATGGACTTGAAACATTAACTGTGTTCCTTTCCGCAGACGCTGTCAGACCTGCTGAGTTTTTCCAAGTATTTTTGTTTTTGTTTTGGATTTCCAGCATCCGCAGTTTTTTGCTTTTATCTTAATATTTTGGGAAATAGTTTGTGAGAAAATCTCATTTCCAGAAGAATTATATTGATTATATATTGTCAAAGAAAACATTCTTTTTCACCTTAGATGGCCTCTTCAGAAAGCTACGGAACATAGAGGAAGCTTTAGTTAAAACAAACATTTTTGTGAAGTACAGTGTTTTAGAAATCTCTTGATCTCTTGTGGTCAAGCGACATTGTGTGTAATGCGTTGCTATGATATTTCACTTCCTTTAAGCACTGGTTTACAAATATCAAGTGATGCAGGATAGCCTGGCGGTAAAAGCTCTATGTGGTACAGAATAAACCTAATTGCCTCTTCTTGTAGTAATAGACTCAGTTTGGCAGAAAAGCCTTGCTATCAAGCTCTGGTACTGGTAAGCAATAATTACGTGTAATGAGTTTTTTGCCTTGTAGCATTCTGAAGATCTGCTTGAACTTCTCCACAATGATTCTCCAAATAGTCTGTCCTGTTGAATTCTTTTCTGCAAATTATTTTCATGGAGTATAATTATAGTCTTTTTAGTGGAGCTGCATTGAAGTCTCAATTTTCTTTGAGGGATAAAGTCCTTATCAGAAGTGCCAGGTGTGTGATAATGGGCGCAGTTGGTTCCTTCAGGATAAGAGTTAAATTCACTCCACAACCTGTAAGTCTTTCAATACTGTTCTTCATGGAAAGGAAACATTACATATACAGGGTTATACTTCCTGCATTACATATTGTATGTTCCTTGAACACGTAAAGGAGTATCATTACCATCACTTTTAGAAATATTTAGGTAGTCTCAATTAATAGTTCATAGGATTGGTTAACAAGGAAAACTGCTCACAAATGAAATGCTGAACACTAAACCCAAGGTGTAAATACTAAATTTTATGAATTGCAATTCTTTGTAATGTGGTTTCCATGTCATTATTTATTAACTTACACAATATCAAAATGATAATCTTCAAACCTTTGATTGCAGACACAAGCAAGAATTCAATGACATTGACATGATAGAAATTGTTCCTTCACTGTCACTGGGTCAAAATCCTAGAACTCCCTTCCTAACAGCACTGTGGGTGTACCTACACCACAGGAATTGCAGCAGTTCAAGAAGGCAGCTCACCACCACCTTCTCTAGGACAATAAGGGATGGGCAATAAAAAAAAAAAAACCCACTAGAGCTATACCTTGAGTGCCCTACCATCCATTCTTAATTAGCACATTCGTTTAGATAATATCACCAACTTTAACTTTAACACCTATGTGTTCTATTGTACTATTGTTGTTGACATCTTTTGATGATCTGCTTCTATCACTGCTTGTTTGTCGCTACAACCACACCAACCCCCTCCACCTCTCTGTCTCTCTATCTCTCCGCCCCCCACACACACACCTTAAACCAGCTTATATTTCAGCTCTTTCCTGGACTCGAACTCAAGTTCTGTCGAAGGGTCATGAGGACTCGAAACGTCAACTCTTTTCTTCTCCGCCGATGCTGCCAGACCTGCTGAGTTTTTCCAGGTAATTCTGTTTTTGTTATGGGCAATAAATGCTGGCCTAGCCAGCGAAGCCCACATCCCTTGAATGGATTTTTAAAAATCATTGTATTTGCAACTGTTGAAAAATTGGATAACATGTCTCAGAAGGCCAGTAGTCAGTGACTCTTTAATAGTTTAGTTGTTCTAAGACAGTCACAACTGAGTTTGGCTGGTCATATAGCCAGAGTGCCCGATACTTGCCTACTAAAGTGAATCTTCTACGGAGGGCTTGAGTTAAGGGTGTGCTCTCATAGCAGTCAAAGGAAGCACTACAAGGACATTCTGAAGGCTTCACATAAGAGTTTTGATATGGGCTTCAAGCCCTGGGAGAAGATTGCCCAGGATCGCTGCACCTGGAGCAACCGAATAAAAAACAGAATGGCCTCCTTTGAATGTAAGCACATATCAGAGGCAGAGAGAAAATGCAAGCAGAGGAAATTCTAAGCCAGCAACTTTTCCAAAACTCAATCATCTGTGGTTTCCTGTCCTATTTGCAGCACAACCTTGTGGGTGCAGATTGGCCTTAGCAGTCACCCATGTACCCACTGGAACCCTTCAAACACTGCAGATAATGGGCATGGTCATCTTTGCCTTGAAGAACAAGAAAAAAACAAGAGCTTATACCACACCTTTTTAGACCAAAATCTGTTGTATAAGAATTTCATAATAATGTGGGCCAGGATTTTTAGGATGGTGGGGTTTCCCTGGGAATGTGTTCCCTGCCGACACTGCCTGCCTTGTAGCCATTTAATGCTCCATCGAGCATTAATTGGATGGAGGTGGGACTTCCATCCCTCATTCAGGAAGAAGTTCCACCTTAAAGAGCTGCCTAATTTGATTGGCTGGCAGCTTTCTAGTCCCTGCAGTGCCAGAAGTTGCAGTGGACAGGACTGGAACTGCAATCAGTCCCCAGAGCCTAAGTCCCGGGATTCCAGGAACAGGCAAATTTTGGGGCCTCAGGGCTGGGAGGGTAGTGGAGGCCCGGAGGGATACAGAGTGGGATTAAGGTGTCAGTGGAGAGGCCTGTAGGGGGTGGGGGGAGGGAGGTCCTGTGATCACTGGACCTAAAGTGGGGTGGCGGGGGCACCCGCTGCTGATGGAGGCACACCCCCTTTTCCTCCCGATGCCTGAATCCAATTTATTTTCAGCCTTCCCTCATACCCCAGAACTCCTCCCGCTGGCCTGAAAATGTCAGGGGAAATGTGGTAAAACTAAGACAATGGACAAGAGCAGGGTAGCAACATGGGTAACGATGACCTGATTGTGACAGGAAGGGACAGGACACATAAACTTAGGAGTGCATCAGCAGATAAGGCCAGAGTTTGCAAGAAAGGTAAAAAGTCAGGATTAACTGCTCCTTATCTGAATGCACATATCATATGCCATATCCCACCAACTGCACAGCCACAGCTCATTTCACCATACCTCTCATGCCAATAACCTCTGTCAATTAAAATTCCTTCCTAGCATTCATATGTTTCACCTTACCCACACACACTTAGCGTTGTTGAAAGACTCAAACTCACATCTCACACTGCCAGCTATTCAACCAAAAGAGTCACATCTCCCACATGATTGCGCAACACTCACTGAAACGCTTCCCTCTCTCTTGCAGGACAAGTTGACACACAAATGGAGGAAGCAGGAACCAACTGGAGGGGGAGAGATGCGTCTGCAGGTTCTAACACCATTGGAGGAGATGGTGCTAGCCATTCTGGGAAGGGCCTTTTCCAAGACCTAGGCCAATGGCAAGGCTGAAACTATTAACTATTATGATATTCTCAAGGTCAATCCTGCTTCTCTCAATCTACTTCTCCTTCATTCCATAGTCTGTTCTGACTGCGAAGCTGTTGATGGTGTAAGTGTGAACTTCTTAATTTCTCCTCTCCCTTCACCACAACCTAACCATTCTCCCTTTTTCCTTTCATGTCCCCAAGAACCGTAACCTTCCAAGGCAGTGGAGGAAGAACAAAAAGACATACTGCCATTTAATTTCACAGTTGCAGACACCTACTTAGATACTGACACTGCATATAATTCAGGGGATAATAGAGAGGAAGGAATTACATATGATGAGACACCAGGCAGAAGTTTATAGCAGCCAGGAAATGAGAATGCATGTGCCAGCTTTCCCGAGGGCAAGGTCATGTGCAGTATTTGTAGCCAACTCAGGTGACTTCATCAGGTCAGAATAGAAAAGAAGGGTGGCAGTTGTACATACCTAAATGCTTGATGTGCTGGGAACTTTGCTGGAAAGACTGGCCTGATTGTTTGGGAGATTCCAGCGCTTGGCACAAGGCTTTGCATTGGACTTGGAGCCCATCATTTCCAAGGTGAAATAGGTGGTCACTTCCACATGTGGAACCAATCATGCTGTAGCATCTGATTGTTGATTTCTTTGCTTCCATGCAGCACAAGCAGCATCCACAAAATGTATGAGTGGGAATTCAGACTGCAGTCATGCAATCTCATCTTTCTATCATGGCAGCTCAGACCCTTGCCTCATGGCTCTGGATACCAATGTGCAGAGGTGCTTCCAGGGATGTCACAGCACTCCTGCAATTGTTCGCCAACAGACCTGCCCCATTAATTCCCCCTGCTGATAATGGCTACCTGCTGAGAACCCTTTTCCTCTCCTCCTCCTCCATCTCCTAGCATCATGTCCTGCTCTGTATGACCTCCATTTATTTTCCAAATTGTGCTCAATAGCAAGAGGAAGTCCTATTTGTTCACCCATGTCTGGGAGCAACTAGTCTGTGTCTTAAGGCACCAACTAAGTACTTTAACAAAAGCCCCACTGTTCTGTGGAGACTATTGAAATTTTAACCAATTATAGACAGACCCAAAATTCATAGAACTGCAGCAGCAATTATAAAAAATAAACCAACAAATAACATGTAAGTAGTTGATAATCACTTGAAATAAATAGTATTTTGAGGGGGAGGGGAGAGCCTTCTGGCTTCTAAGCTTTCGAAGTTAAGGAAGGGTGCCTGCTGGTGCATTGAGCTCTAGAATGGCAGCACTGGTGTCAAGTTAATGTTGACACTCATTGATATCATGGCCGGCCTGCTCTGCATACCTCTGGCAAATGTCAGGTAAACACACGCTAACCCCTAAAACAAGTTGGCATTGGGTGCACTTCACCTCCAACGGGTGCTTGTGTGCCATGGAAGCTATTTTGTAACTTAAGGGCCTTGGTAGTGTCTAAAAAAAAATGGGTGCTACTGAAATCCATTTTGTATCCCCTCCGGCCCTCAGCTATCTCCCAGTAGATAATGAGGAACTATATACTATTATAACATTCACACCAAAAAGAATCTGCTGCTGTGCTCTAATAACCAAAATAGAGCATATCAAGACATCTTTCATCCAATTATATAATTGATACGAGGTCCAATAACGATATCTTTTAAAGGACAAATCTGTTTCATTCATATAGAAATAAAGAATTTGTGCTTATTTTGCACCTTTCACAACCTGAAGATGTCCCAAAGTGTTTTGCTGCCAGTGAAATACTTTAAAAGTATTACAACTGTTTAAAACTGTTGCAATTAGGGAACACAGCACCCATTTTGCACATAGCAAGGCCCAAAAACAGCAACGAGATATTGACCAGATAATCTGTTTTTGTGAATGTGTTTGAGAGACAAATATTGACCAAGCCAACAGAGAGAAACCTCCTGGTCTTCTTTGAGTGGTGCCATGTGCTAGTCTAAGTCTACCGCAAAGGAATATGGAGGTTCAGTTTAACATCTGATCTGAAACAGTTTAACATCTTCCTCAGTATTGCACCAAAGTGTCAGCCTAGGGTATATGCTCAAGCCTTTAGTGTGAGGCATGAAGCCACAACCTTCCGACTCAGATGCAAGAATTCTGCCACTGAACCATGGCTGGCACACATTCCTCTGCACTGCTGTGGCCCAGCATTGCTGAAAACACCAACTGACTTAATGCAAACAGCTGGTAGATTATCTTACTGAAAATTTATGTGGCAGTTGCAAATATGTCTTTAGCCATAAACGATGATCTTCACAGCATGAGAACATTGTGGAAACAAGTGATATGAGAGGGAACCATGCAAATATAGTAAAGTACAACACTGGAAAAGACTCAGATAAAAGCAAAATACTGCCAATGCTGGAAATCTGAAACAAAAACAGAAAATGCTGGAAAAACTCAGCGGGTCTGCATCTATGGAGAGAGAAAAAGAATTAACGTTTCGAGTCCGTATTAGTCTTCTTTAGAGCTAAAGAGAAGTAGAAATGTGATGAAATTTATACTGTTTAAGGGACGAAGGAGGAGTGGAGCAGGTGAAGGCCGGATATGTGGTCAGCGATAGATAGGGGCTAAGGAGAGATTGACAAAGATGTCATGGACAAAAGGACAAAGAGAGTGTTAATGATAGTGGTAAGGGCTAAAAAGGTGCTGATAGTGGCAAAGGTAAGAAAGCAGAATGTGATAACAGCAGAACAAGGGTCAGAACTGTGTGAAAGAACAACATGGAACAAGTGACAGGTGGGCCTTTTGGGGGTGGGGTGGGGCAAGGGGTTGATGATTGGGCAAAAAAGGATAGAAAATGGGATAAAAAGGGGGCATAAAATGGGATAAAACAATGAATAAAAATAAAAATGAATAAAAATAAAAATAAGTGCTGCTTCACCTGAAAGGAGTGTTTGGGCCCTTGGACGGTGAGGACAGAGGAGGTAAAGAGGCAGGTGTTGCATCTTCTGCGATTGCATGGGAAGGTGCCCTGGGAAGGGGATGAGGTGTTGGGGGTGATTGCTGAGTGGACCAGAGTGTCGCAGAGGGAACAGTCCCTACGGAATGGGGGTTCAGGAGATGATGTGTTTGGTGGTGGCATCATGCTGGAATTGGTGGAAATGGCGAAGGATGATCCTTTGAACGCGGAGGCTGGTGGGGTGAAAAGTGAGGAAAAGGGGAACACTATCATGGTTCTGGGAGAGTGAAGAAGGTGTGAGGGTAGAGGTGCAGGAGATGGGTCAGACATGGTTGAGGGCCCTGTCAAGCACAGTGGGAGGGAATCTTGGTTAAGGAAGAAGGAAGACATGTCAGAAGTGCCGTTTTGGAAATTGGCATCATCGGAACAGGTGTGACAGAGGCTAAGGAATTGAGAGAATGGGATGGAGTCCTTACAGGAAGCGGGGTGTGAGGAGCTGTAGTCAAGGTAGCTGTGGGAGTCGGCGGGCTTGTAATGAATTTTAGTGGACAATCTGTCAACAGAAATGGAGACAGAAAGGTCAAGAAAGGAAAGGGAAATGTCAGAGATGGACCAGATGAAGGTGATAGAGGAGTGGAAATTGGAAGCAAAATTGGTAAATTTTTGCAGGTCCAGACCATGGATGCAAGAACGGGCACTGAAACAGTCATCGATGTACCGAAGAAAGAGTTTTGGGAGGGGGCCTGAGTAGGACTGGAACAAGGAATGTTCCACATACCTGATAAAGAGACAGGCAAAACTGGGGCCCATGTGGGTACCCATAGCCACATCTTTTATTTGGAGGAAGAGACAAGATTAAGGAGAAATTGTTCAGAGAGAGAACAAGTTCAGCCAGGCAGAGGAGAGTGGTTGTGAATGGGGATTGTTTGAGTCTCTGCTCAAGGAAGAAGCAGAGAGCCCTCAGACCTTCCTGGTGGGGAATGGATGTGTAGAGGGATTGGACATCCATGATGAAGAGGAGGCGGTTAGAGCCAGGGAACTGGAAGTTGTTGATATGACGTAGGGCATCAGAGGAATCATGGATGTAGGAGGGAAGAGACTGGACAAAAGGAGAGACAACGGAGTCAAGATAGGAAGATATGAGTTCTGTGGGGCAGGAACAGGCTGACATGATCGGTCTGCCGGGACAGTCCTGTTTATGGATTTTGGGAAGGAGGTAGAAGTGGGCCGGGAGACTATGAGATTGGAAGCTGTGGAGGGAAGATCTCCAGAGGAGATGAGGTCAGTGACAGTCCTGGAAACAATGGCTTGATGTTCGGTGGGGTCATGGTCCAGGGGTCGGAGGAAGACGTGTCTGAGAGTTGGCGCTTAGCCTCTGCAAGGTAGAGGTCAGTGAGCCAGACAACAACAGCACCAGCTTGTCAGCAGTTTTGATAACAAAGTCAGGGTTGGACCTAAGAGAACGGAGTGCAGCAGGCTCAGAAGGAGACAGGCTAGAGTGGGTGAGAGGAGCAGAGAAATTGAGACGGCTGATGTCACACCAACAGTTCTTAATGAAAAAATCGAGAGCAGGTAAGAGGCCAGAGGAAGGGGTCCAGATGGAGAGCGGATACTGGAGACTGGTGAAAGGATCTGTGGAAAGCAGGGAGGGCTGCTGCCCAAAGAAGTGAACACAGAGATGAAGGCTGCGGAAGAAGAGTTCAATATCATGCCAAGCCCAAAATTCATTGAGGTGAGGGCGTAAGGATATGAAAATGAATCCTTTGCTGAGTACAGAACGCTCAGCGTCAGAGAGGGGAAGGTCAGAGGGCATGGTGACTGGGATTAGAAGACGGGATGGGGTCAGAGGGATGGAAAGGGGTGGAATGTCCTGGATGAGCGTTGGTATCAATAAGTTGTTGGAGCTTGCGTTCCTTAACAGCTGAAAGGAAGAGAAAAAGTTGCTTGTCGGATAAGACTTTGATGTGCATTTGCCAGGTCTTCAATTTACCACTCCCTCAAATAACTATCAGGCTTAATTTTTTGCACACTATCTGGCGACACTGGGCAGCGAATCCAAACATGCGTCACTCTCTGTATAAACTAATGAACCCGATGCCGGAATTTTACTGAGGCGATGGATTTAACTACTGGCTGAAAAGCTGGGAGCAAGCCCATCTCTGTTTAACAATGTTGCCCCCAAAGCCATTTGATCGGCTCAACATAGGACTTACGCCCCCATCGAGGACGAAGCCCCATCTCTAAGAACTGCCAGCCAATCAAATCGTTAACAACTCTGCAGTCTCAGCAGTGCCATCTGGAGGCATCGCTCCTGCAGGATAGCAGAAATTCCTTGAAGAAGAGATGTACTAGACCCAGACTAAAAAGTAAATCCAAGCTTTCATTTGGGCCAGGTTGATGGGTGTCAACGAGGTAGTATTGAGGGCGGGGTTCGTCAGGGCATCCTAGGGTGATCTACCTTGAGAGTGCCTCTGTGGGTGCCCAAACATCAAGGCTGACAGTATACCTGACAGCCCAGAACGTTGACTCTGGCACCCGCTTCCGCAAGTAAAATCCAAGCAGTGGAGGTAGAAGCCCTTGTTTGACCATTTCAAAAACCTCAACTGGCTCACAGGTGGACAGATTTCCCAACGCCTCCCCCCGTGCAGGTAAAATCAGAGCGCAGATAGGTAGGTGACGGGTATTGCATTGCTGCCCTTGCACCCAATTTTATGATCCCCCTGCCAATCAACCTGCTCAGGGTTGGGGGGTGGGGGATGGGTGTAAAACTTCCATCCCTAAACTCTTTGTTCTTCGCTCGTCTAAGCTTGAATCCATGTCCCCTGGTTCTTGAGTTAGTGGCGATCTTGAACATACTATTGGGGTTCATTTTATCTGTTCCTTTAAGGATCTTGAATACTTTAAGTAATATCTCACCAGACCCTCCTCTGAGTAAACAATCTCATGTTGAGGAACATTCTACAGCGTGACATGCAGAGGAAAATAAAGCACTCAGTTGTTAAATCTCAATAGGCAGGGTTTTTAGGTTGGTGTGCGGGTGCAATCAGCGGGCCCGGGAGTGGAAAGGGAATTGGCGACCATCTGCGATCGGCTCCCAACCACCATTTCACGCTGGCTGGCCAATTAAAGGCCAGCGAGTGTGAAGCGCACACTGAAATGCTCAGCGCTGCCATGGCAGGGGCTGGAGGAGGGCGGGCGCTGACGTAAGCATGGGCAAGCATTGAATGAAAGCTCCCTGAAGACAGAGAGCTGCCTCAGGGAGTTGAAGACTTTAAAACTAATGAATAAGGCAGTTAAAATCCAGAACGAAATGTCCATGCAAACACAATCAGTCAGCTGAACATACTGGAACATGTTGAAAATCCTGTCCATACATTTTTACATTTTTAAAATTTAATTACGGAAACCTCATCCTGCCAAAATGCAAAGTCCGCCTGGCAGATTCACCCATCCGCCAACCATAAGGTTGGACAGACCACGAAAAATCAAGGACAATTTGAACTTTAACAACTTTAACTGCCTTCTTAATTGTCGGCAGGTGCACCCGCCGACCGAAACATTGTGTGAGCGCAGGATGACGTTGGGATGCTCGCCCAATTAGATCGGGCATGCGCCTGCACTCCGACCTAAAATTTTTGCTCAATGAGTGGTAAAAAGCTGGGAGAAAGAATGTGCCTAAGTCAATTTAAACAGTGCTTAAGAATGGAGTAATGGATATTCTAGGTAATCAGTGGGCCTGTGTGAGCTCTCATTAAAGGATGAATTTAAATAGAAAGGCCTGACTCATCTGCCTTGCATGTTGGAGGACCTGATTATCTCTCAACGCCATGTTCAGATAATTTAATTTGGTGCAGAATGATTGAAGATCAGCTGAAACTTTGTTTTTCAATTTTCGAAGACAAGAGAATATTTGGAATACTGTACATGATGGCTTGTGTGCAATTTGGCATAAATGAGGCCCCCCTGTCTTTGCAAAGGCTCTATTATTTGTTTCCATCTGTGTGCTGTGTGTGAATCTCTAGAAAGTCAAGCACTGGTTTGTGCCTTCTGGCAGCCCTGCTCTGCAGTTGCTGCTTTCCCACACTCACTTACGCCAGTCTGCACACACACACACACACACACACACACACAAACATTGAGCAGATGCCGGTGCCATGCTAGGCTTGAGCACTTCTCCGAGAGTGTCAGATACACTCACACAGCCAGGACCTTCAGATTGGCCGCTGGCTGAAATCAGTGTGTCTCCAAACTGACAGAGAATAATCAGGTACTGCATTTTTAGAGCTCCATTCAAAGGCAAAGGTTAACATGTGGTACAAGCACAATGAGTCATGAAGGTCTGACATTAATATATTTCGCACTCAGAGCCAGCACAGTGAAAAACTGCAAACCAATAAAATCTTTCATGTCCATCCCACTATATTTTAACCTTATTTTCATAGTGTTACTGGTGCCAACTTATTTTCTTTTTTTAAAAAAATGCAGCACTTTTATACAGGGTAGTGACAGGAAATTTGTTTATTATATATATTTATTCAAATATTTCAGATGACCTGAAAGGTTTTGGCAATCTCAAGAGCTGGATGTAATCTTGCAGCTATTTTATTTGCTTCTTTAAGCATTGGTTGCAACTGGCAACTAGATGATTTAAATGTAAGCAACAAAGTCACTGTCTTAAAAATGTGGAAGTGCTGCGTCCATGTTTAAGGAGCCAAATAGGTGCATAAGCCTCAAATATGGCAGGCAGCATGGGGACCCTTACTATGAACCAAAAGTACACCAGTCGCCATATTGGTGTAGGTCAGAAAATAATTGTCCAGACCTTCTCCGAACGGAAGAAAACAGTAAAAGCTGGGAAATAAGAATCCTGGTCCGAACCAATCTTGTATAACTTAAAATGGAACACCAGTAAAAACTGGGAAATAAGAGTACTGGTCCGAACTGTTTTGCTTTCTGGGTTGGACCGAAAACTGGAATTAGGCATTTTGCGTTTTCTATTAATGCAAGTGTTTTATAATGGGCCTGTTTGAGGCCCGTTGTGCAAAATTGGGTTGCCCTGATTGCAGTTGCTACTGATGTGGCTGCCTTTAGGAAAACTATGCAGTCTAAACAGCAGTCCTTAAAAGGGACTGGCCACCATTAAAAAGACAAAATATATATTTATCTGAATGTGGAGCCAAGTGGAGCAGTAATACTTCTCCCGATCTTAAATTAAAACATGGGCCACCTCTCACCCACCAAATCCGGACAGTTGCTTTGACGTCCTGCACCCCGATTGCTCCCACAACTCACTGCTTTGATGTTCCAATCACCCACTCTCTCGATATCCCAGCTGCAGCCGGTTCCCCTGACTCACTGTCCAGGTCACCTTCCCTTTCCAGAGCGCCCTATTTTTTTCTGGTTGATTGTCTTTTCCCAGTCACAACCACCCTTCTCCTTGCTTTGGAAACCTTTTCCTTTAAGCACTCATCCAAGTATCACTGAGAGTGATGCAGTGACCTGAAATTCAAAGGCACTTCACTGGAGAGCTGCCTGAGATGACTAGTAAATGTTCTTAGCTCATCAGTCTAATTTAAATGAAGCCAAGATTCAACATCGGGGAGATCTCGGGCCCTCCTGTTCAGTCACAGGGATCATTCTATTTTGCATCAGAGGTTAGAGCCTGTTTGCAAAATAAAGAGGCAAAATAATAAAAAGAAAGGAATAGAATAGAACAGAAAGGAAATAGAACATAAACATGGAGCTGTTATCTGTAAATTCTCATAACTATTTATATAAGTATTGGGACATTTCTGGAAGATAGAAATTTAAGGATGATTTAAGGGATGTTTCTGCAATCTGGCACTCCTGCTGGAGAACAGTGCTCTGAGTAATGAGTAGTTTTTTCATGGCATACATCCATGGCTGGACCATGGATACAAATCTTTAGAGAATATATTAGGAAAATAGTAAAATAAACTTTGAAAATGCTTCACATTTGCACTGAAAACAAAAATTAATATAAGGTATATCAGAGCAGTCAGCTTCTGAAAGAGAAAAAATAGATTAGCATTTGGGTGTAAGCCAGTATCAGAATTATGAAGCAGCATTAGGAACAGAAGATAGAGGGCCTAGAAACTGGATTTTGTCTCTTTGCTGTGCAACCTTGTTGTAGGGAACAATGTGTGAGCTAGATTTCTAGGCCCTGCCGGAACCGGAATCAAAGGCCGATGGGAGCTAAAAATAGTTCCGCCAACCAGCACGGTTCGATAGGATTTTCCAGTTGGCCTCCAGGTTCCCTCAGGCGGTGGGGGCCAGTTGAACTGCTTGGATTCAGCCTCCCTGCAGCAGACAATGGTGCCAGCACTCCAGGCAGGCCAAGAGGCCCTCCCTGGCTGGGTGCTGCAGAAGCGTAGGCCGCTCTGTATAGTGGTTCCCCTACTACTGTGTTAGCCTGTTTGCAGCACCTATTTATAGTATAAATTTGAAAAAGTTGGTGAGAGGGCACCTCCATGGTTCCTTTTAAGCAGGAAGACCACTGATTGACCCTCTAGATTCGACAGCGTACCTGCCAACCTTAATTGAAAGGCAAACTCATCCTCTGCTATTAATTGGTCAGTCGGGGAAAATCACACAGTTTGATTGTTCCTTATAAAGTGCAGGCTTCTGATCCACATTTTAGCCTGGCAGCAAGGTTCAGAGCCCGCAGGGAAAATCCTGTCCCCTATGTCAGAACAGAAGGCCTGAGGTCTGACAAGTACTGGGTCTTGGGCCTCATTTTAGGAGGACCATCAAACTGCAGTTGCCTATCGCTCATCCCCAGGCACCTCATTGGTGGAGTGGAGATGACTTTGGCTCTCTGTGACTGTAGCAACTGTTCTCAGGCAAGTCCTGTGGGGTAGGTGATTGGGTTGTGGGGGGGGGTTGGGGGGGGTGGGATGGGGATGGAGAAGGAGAAAGCGATGATTGGCAAAGGCCCACAATTTCAATCTAGAATTAATCCCATAGTCGCATCAAAAATGAATTTCACTGACACCCCCCACAACCCCGCCCCACCACCCCATCAGCATTTCTAATTTAGGAACAACTTGCTCCTTTTTTAAGTCTTTGTTCTGATTATTTACTAATGATATCAGTGGGAGATGGTGGCATAGTAATAATGTTGGTGGACTAGTAATCCAGAAACCCAGGCTAATGTTCTGGGGATAAGGGTTCAAATCCCACAAAGGCAGCTGGTGAAATTTGAATTCAAATTATAAACTGGAATTGAAAAACTAGTCTCAGTAATGATGACCATGAAACCATTGTTGATTGTCATTAAACCCATCTGATTCACTAATGCTCTTTAGGGAGAGAAATATGCCATCGTTACCTGATTTGGCCTACTTGTGACTCCAGACCCAAAGCAACGTGGTTGACTCAGTTCACAGGTAATTAGGGATGGGCATCAAATGCTGCCCTTGTCAGTGATACCCACACCCCATGAAAGGATAAAAAGATACACTGGATGCTTCATTGTAAAAGTTTGGGGTTTATTATTTTGCGATGCTGGAGGTGAGGTGCTCAGACTGAATACAACTTCAGGTTTTCTGAAACCTCTTGGATGGATTGTTTTTCAAGTCCCGAAAATTTCAATTCATTGCTGGGGATCCGGTTCCAGGGAAACTGATCATTTTCAGAGTGCTTGCCCAAATGACCATTATTCATGAATCTTTGACATTAATAGATTAAATATTCATGTGTGGCTCTTGACAATGAAGCCCATATAAAATGGTAGAGCATGATTTATAGTCACGCGAGGGGTTGGCCGGGGGGGGTGGGGGGTTGGGGGAGGTGTTGGTGGGGTGGCCGGAGTTTCAAGTGAGAAATTTACATGATAGTGAACACTTGTCGTTGGAAGGGCACAGTTAAAGGTGGAAAACTTTGTGCTGCTGCAAGGCTTAAAGCTGTACAGAGCACATTCAGAATCAAAGAATTGTACAGCACAGAGGAAGCTCATTTGTCTCATGGCTCGTGCACTATCCCCGGGAAGAACAAAACCTTTGTCCAAAATCATATTTGTGCTCCTTGAATTTGCGTATATTATTATAAGACACTTACCTCTACTCTTTGATGCAATCCTCAGAGTATTCCTATTTCTTTTGATTACTCTTTCCTTTCTCAGCATACAATCTTTCCTGCTGTAATTTCCCATTTTCAACATGTTTGATCACATTGAGGCCAGCTGTATTTTTATTGTACAAAACCGCCTGCAAGTTCTGACATGGGTAAAGAGAATAATAATCCCGGGGTCAGCTGTTCTAGAATCAAAGAGGTTTGCACTAAGTGTGATAACGGGTGGGTTAAACAACATTTTATCTGCTGGCCATGATGGCGGGTTTTCACGCCGTTTCGTCCCAAACCCACCATATTATTTATGCATTCCTGGGATACATGTTGTTTCCAGGGCAGGTGGGCTCCAATGCGCCTGCCACACTGTCATCTCATCGCTTCATCATGCCAGGCACTACATTTAAAGTACAGCTGTGCTCAATTCTTCCAGCCCAGGATTCAGCAAAGAAGACATGGCCCTGAAAAGCAAGAAGGCTGCAGCCTTCAAGTGCCTTTTGACTGCTGTGGAGGCCTGCTGTGATGTCCCCTACCCCTGCTCTGGTGGCAGGAGGGGCAGCTATCTTACCACTCTGGCTTGGTAGGCAATGGCAGTGGTGATCAGTGCCAATGCTGCACAGGAGAGGTTGGCCATCCAATGCAGATAGAGGATGAATGATCTCATCTGTGCAGTCAGGGTATAGCAGCTATCTCATCACTCTAATCTCACACACTCGAGCCCATTGCACATTCACTGGCATCTCACTTGTTGCCAGCTCAAGGGACATCACCACCCATTCTCACACACACCCTCACATATCCATCTGGCCTCATCTCCCCTCGTGACCTCCTCCTCAGCCACCACCATCTTGAGGCCACTTGCACAGATCAACATGTATCCCCAAAAAAATCCCTGGGATACCCTCCTTCCCCAGTACAGCTCTTATCCTGAGGCCACTTCTCCCTAAGCAAGACCTTGATCTACAGCCGTTGGAATGCCACCCACAAATGGCTGATCTGGTAGCTAGAGACCTACCAGTGCGCCCCCCTAAAAGTGATGTGGTGCTCTCTGTGAAGCCTGGCGCTAATGACTGCGAGTGCTGACCGAATCAAGGTAGACAAACAAATCCTGAAGTCCCGAGTGAATTGCAGCCCACCAAGTGCACACCTTATATATGCTGTTGTAAAACACGTCGGCGTGTTTTCCTGCCAACTTGGGCAGACGTTCCTGAGGGGAGGCGGGTCGGGGGGGGATGAGTCCGTTGGGCTGGCCTTGTAATAATATGCTGATGTATTGCAATGAGGGTCCTGATGTCCAATGGTAGGGAACGCAGCCCACCATTGGCTGGCGGAAAGGATTATCACAAACTGGTTTCATGATGTCGCGAAAACAATTTTTGGCCTTCTCGCCATATTGTCCACTCATGCCACCAAACACGCCCGATGTTGGCGGGCACAGAAAATCCCGGCCTTGGTGTTTTGATCCTTTCAGCACAACCACTGGAACTTCCTCAGCTGTTTAAAAGAAGCTGGTGGGCACCTTGATCATAACATTGTAGTGTGGTTTTCAAATTTGTGGAGTCCTTGCTGAGCACTGGAATGGTCCTCCAAGCATTTCAGCTGCTGGGTGTCATATCAGTTAATTCGAGTCTTACACCATTCTTTTGTGATTGCAGTAATGAGTTTATCACTTGTTGTTAATGTGTTAACTGCAAAAGAGTTTGTCTGGAAGTCGTCTTAGCTCTTTATATAGCCCTTTAGCTTCATCAGATATTCCTGGGATATAGCATGTACAGTGCCTGTAGGTGATACTTAGAGCCATAGAGTCATACAACACAGAAACAGGCCCTTTGGCCCATCATGTCCATGCCAGCCATCAAGCACCAAACTATTTTAATCCCACTTCATTGAGTGGCATTCTGTATCAATTCCACAAAGCAACCATAGTTCTCAAATGTCGCAGGTATATCTTTGATGATACATCCAGGCCTACTGAGAAACATTCCCAAATGGCCATCTTAAACTTAGAGTGATAATGAAACAAGTTAGTCATTGAGAAGACAACTGGATTGACTTTAAATCCAATAATGTTGTAAGCTTGGGATCCGAATCAAAACAATTTTTTCAAATTGATTGCCAATGATGTGCTGACAAGCACAAAATAAAAGTCTCCAATGATCACTATTGAAATTTGATGTCCTGATTATGTGACAACTGAATAGTCTTCGACCAACTCATCATCTCCATTTGGCTCAGAGTAGCCTCGCTGCACAAAGTGGTATTTGAAAGTCCAATTAGAACATGAGTGGTCTTGTTGATGAGGTCAGCTGTAAGCTAATCTGATATTGGGTGGTTTATATACAAGACTTTAGACTGAAAGCATTTCATGTGGTGCTTGATTCGTTTAACATATGCTCAGAGCAATGCCAGATTCTCAAAATATATTTATAACAGAATGGGTGAATTACTTGCTCTGTCCCCAATCTGTTGCAATTTTAACATGTAGGAGCTATGTGGGAGCATTATGCGATTATGCAAATCAAGGTCCTATTTTGCCACGAGCACTCCACACTACCTACACCAGCAAGTTGGCAGCTGGCCTGATTGCAAGAACTTAGACAGGCCATTGAAGGTATGTTTAAAACTTGCCTTTATGCTCTTCTGTATCCCACATGAAGAAATATATGCCTCCCGTGCCCTGACTTACCTACTCTTACCCATTCCAGAACCACTGACTCCCCAGAACTCCTGTTTCCTCCAAATTCCGGTGGTGCTCTCCATGCTGCCCACCTTTCTGCCACTTTGCGCTGACTTCCCAGCTGGTTTGGTCTGGAAGTTAGCCAGCGGCTTATTAACAAGGCCCAGGTATTACTGTCGAGTAGACCGTCAGCTGCAGGTCCCAAAAAGGAGGGCAACTAACTTGGCCACTTTCCCACTTGGGAGTTAATATTCCCACCATGAACTCTGCACCACAACAACACATTCTAATCTCTCTTTCCCATTCCTCCCCAGGTGAAAAGGCTGAGCAAGTTTCCCAATGAGAGTCTGAGTCACATAAACTGTGACGGTCTGAGTTTTGATTCCCTATGCAAGCTAGGTTGACCTCAGCATAAAGTGCTAAGACTGGAGTTAGCAGTCTAAGGAAGGGAAGGAAAAATCACAGCAATTAAGAAAAAAACAAGATAGAATAAGGAACATGCATGCCTGCATCCAGCTTTGTTAATGTTCAGGGTGCAAACCATCATTCATTTGCCCCTCTCAATGATAATCGCCCAGAGGACTTTTTCGAAAAGTATTTCTTCATTTATGAGATGTGGGTTGTAGTATTAAGGTGTTTTGAATTGTAAGGGTTAATGTGGGACTGGAGAAACGGTACCACCCACATTATGATTGTTACGGACCAGAGGGGGATTCATTTAAACAGCCCTGATTTCCCCTCTCACTACCCGTCTGTAAAGGTGTTTTTGATTTCTGATTTCCCCCTTTATAAGAGTTGGTATATATTCCCTTACCCTTCAGTTTGGAGTGATCCAATCCTCTGTTAATAGCCCTGCAGCAAACTCGAGATCAGGTAAAATAAGAGGGTTGGTTTATTTTTCACACACAAAACGCAAGAAAGGGGTTTTGCAACATCCTTCCCCTTACAATAAAAGAGGAATAAGGGGAAGAAAAGGGTACAGGACAAGACCACAATAAAAATAAGAGTTATGATAGATTTCATGTGAGCCCAGCTTCCCAAATCAGAAGTCCAGTGGCATATTCCTTCCAAGGTTATCAGACTGAACCTGTTGGAAGGAGATTCAACTTTCCAGAAATGAGGACATTCTGGATGAGAGAAGGCATGTAGAGATAAATTAGTCCTAAAGGCATAGATCCAGAAGTTCCAATGTTCCATAGTTCCCAGTGTAGATGAGGGCCAGGCATTCACCTCTTTCTGCTGCTACCTTTTAGATGATAAAATGACAGACAGAGGCAGGTTGTTTGCTTGGAGCCCTGCTTCTCTTCTGAGGTCAAACAGGGACTGAAGATAAAATTCAAGAGCTGTATAATTAAAGGAATTCGAACATCTCAAGTCTCAGTCATGTGATAGGGTGGTTTCGGGTCGGGCTATTCAGCTAACGAGATTCCTGATTGAAACCCATTGTGTTTTGGAGCAGGTAACGGTGGGGGTATTAGGAGCTTAGGAGTCACAAATAGCTCTATGTTTGTCCATAGCTGGTTGGTACAGACTTATTGTCTACAAATCCTTTGTGTTGGCTTGGCTGGAATGTTTATACAATACAAGTCACATTCCAGGATGATGAGGTAGCCTTTGTTCATTGGAACAACTTAGAATCTTCCAGAAACCAGCACAATTGAGTAGTAGAGTGTAGTATCGAGTCTGATAGAAGTTGGCACGAAAATAGCACCTGGTCAAGGCAGTATCCTTTATATAGGTATATAGTTGTGTCTTATTAATAAACAGTTATTGTTCAACCATACAAGCCTCTGGACCTCTTCATGAAGTAACATAAAACATTACAACATGGGTGTCACTGGGAAGGTCAATATTTATTGCCCATCCTTAATTGCCCTTGAGAAGGTGGTGGTGAGCTGCCTTCTTGAACCGCTGCAGTCTGGTAACTAATAGGCAATCTATTAAGTTATACCCAAGAGAATGAGAAAATGGTTGCATGTAGAAAATAAAGAATGTGCTAAATGATGGGGATAGGGCAGGGGAGTGGGACTAGGTGGATGGTCTTTCAGAAAGCCAGTGCAGACTAGACTTGATAGGCTGAAAAGCCTCCTTCTGTACTGTAAAAATACTGTCATTTTGTGATACTGTGATACCGTGATAGAACAAAAGAAGGAAAATGATGCTGACTGGAGGTGGCGGAGATATTGCCCTCAGGTTGAAGAGTCTGGCAATCAATATCTCATAGGTTTCATTTTTAAAGCAGGATCTCCACAGGACACCAATGCACAGACACTGGGGATGGTGTCAGGCAGCTGTTTCTGAACAACTTGGGATGGGCAATAAATGCTGATCTTACTGGCAATGCCCAAATCCAGAGAATTAATCACAAAATAGGATCAGACTACTACTGACATTTGTGGTACCCTAATTAAAGACTTCTTGGCAATGTGGTTCATCTCAGAGAATGTGATAGTTTCAGGCCGATCTGGAGAGGAGGGAAAGAATGGGCTGAACTATAGTCTGCATTTCCTCCATGGATAGACCTCCACGGATGCTTGGAGCATCAAATTGGAGAACACAGGGTTTTTTTATTTATAGAAGGGATGGATGCATCACTGGCTAAGCCAGAGTTTATTACCCATTCCTAATTGCCCTTGAGAAGGTGATGTTGAGCTGCCTTCTTGAACTGCTGCAGTCCATGTGGTGTAGGTACACCCACAGTGCTGTTAGTGAGGGAGTTCCAGGATTTTGACCCAGCAACAGTGAAGGAACAAAGGTATATTTCCAAGTCAGGATGCTGAGTGGCTTGGAGGGGAACTTGTAGGTGGTGGTGTTCCCACATGTCTGCTTCTCCTGTTCTTTTAGGCGATAAAGGTTGCTGGTTTAGAAGATGCTGTCAAAGGAACTTTGGTGATTTGCCGCAGTGTGTCTTGTAGTTGGTACACACTGTTACCTCTATGCATCGGTGGTGGAGGGAGTGAATGTTTAAGTGGTGGATGAGGTGCCGATCAAGTATGTTATTTTGTCCTGGATGGTGTCAGGCTTCTTGAGTGTTGTTGGAGCTGCACTCATTCAGGCAAGTGGAAAGTATTCCACCACACTCCTGACTTGTGTGTTGTAGATGGTGGACAGACTTTGGGGAGTCAGGAGATGAGTTACCTGCCGTGGGATTCCTAGCCTCTGACCTGCTCTTGTAGCCATCGTATTTATATGGATAGTCCAATTCTGGTCAATGGTAACCCACAGGATGTTGATAGTGGGGGATTCAGTGATAGTAATGCCAGGGGATATGGTTAGAATCTCTCTTGTTGGAGATGGTCATTGCCTGACACTTTTGTGGCACTCATATTAATTGTCACTTATCAGCCCAAGCTTGGATATTGTCCAGGTCTTGCTGCATTTGGACATGGACTGCTCCAGTATCTGAGAAGTCGTGAATGGTGCTGGACATTGTGCAATCATCAGCGAACATCCCCACTTCTGACCTTATAACGGAGAGAAGGTCAGTGATGAAGCAGCTGAATGTGTCCCCCCCCTCCCCAAGTACACACATAGATACGCACGCACACACTCTTCCAGCAAAGGTCTCTGGATAGCAATCAGAAGTGACTCCTGGCAGTTGCCTCCCCTCAGGGAACAGAGGCCCAACTATGATCATCTCACTCGGAACAATGCAAGCATCAGGCTGCAGAAGCCCACTGAACTGGCAGGAACTTAGTGGATGAACCTTTCATTCAGATGCAGGGCTGGATTTTACAGCCTCCTGATCGGGCGTGTTTTCAGCATGGTGGGTGGGGGGTGCACATAAAATACATTGGGTGGCTAGCCCACTGCATTGCCACCCACCCAAGATCCAGTACCCATAAAATGGAGAGTTGAATATGGCACCCTCTGGCTTGCCCACCCTTAGACCTATTGAGCGCTAATTATTGCCTACTGAAGGCCCTCAATCCACCTCCAATGCCCTAACACACTGGGCGTGGTGGATGAGTGAGAGTGGGAACGTTGCTCTTTAACAACTTTGCTGAAAAAGTGGGAAGGAAGTAGGGCACATAATCTGGACGGTGCCCTGAGTGCATCGGGGTTAACCTCTCCCCCAACTAAGATGTCAACCCATCCCTTTGTGTCTGATCGCCTGACCTCCAAAACCTGCCCTCCCCCACCTCCCCAACCCGTAAAATCCAGCCCCAGGTTGAAAGCGTCCTTGTGACGGTACTTTCTGACAATGACATGTCTTACTTAGTTTGGAGCTATTGTCATTTGAACAGAGGAAATATGGTGTGATTTGATGGTGGCCTTTTCAAATTATGAAAGGATAGGACTGGGTAGATAGGAACAAGCTGTTTCCAGGGATTGAGGATTTAGAACAAGGGGACATAGATATACATCCACTTGGCACTTCTGGCTGAAGATTGTTGCAAGTGCTTCAGTCTTATCTTTTGCACTGATGTGCTGGGCTTCCCCAACGGTGAGGTTGGAGATATTTGTGGAGCCTCCTCCTCCAGTGAGTTGCTTAATTGTCCACTGCCATTCTGGGTGTGAGAACACTGCAGAGCTTAGATCTAATCCATTGGTTGTGGAATCACTTAGCTCCGTCTATTGCTTGCTGCTTATGCTGTTTGCCATGCAAGTAGTCCTATGTTGCAGCTTCACCTGGTTGATATCTCATTTTTAGGTATGCCTAGTGCTGCTCCTGGCATGTCCTCCTGCACTCTTCATTGAACCAGGGTTGATCCCCTGGCTTGATGGTAATGGTAGACTGGGGGATATGCCAGGCCATGAAGTTACAGATTGTGTTTGAGTACAATTCTGATACTGCTGATGGCCCACAGTGCCTCATGGATGCCCAGTCTTGAGTTACTTTATCTGCTCAAAATCTATCCCATTTAGCATGATGGTAGTGCCACACAACATGATGGAGGGTATCCTCAATGTGAAGACAGGACTTTGTCTCCACAACGACTGTGCGGTGGTCACTTCTACCAGTACTGTGGAGGATAGATTCATCCGCCAGGCAGGTTGGTGAGGATGAGGTGTAGTATGTTCTCTCCTCTTGTTGGTTCCCTCACCACTTGCCGCAGACCCAGTCTAGCAGCTATGTGCTTTAGGGCTTGGCCAGCTTGGTCAGTAGTGGTGCTATTGAGCCACTCTTGATGAAGGACATTGAAGTCTCCCACCCAGATACAATCTGCGGCCTTGCCATGCTCAGTGCTACCTCCATATGGTGTTCAACTTGGAGGAGCACTGAATCATCAGCTAAGGGGGTGAGGTTGGTATGTGGTAATCAGCAGGGAGGTTCCCTTGCCCATGTTTGACCTGATGCCATGAGACTTCATGGGGTCCGGAGTCAATGATGAGGACTCCCAGGGCAACTCCCTCCTGACTGTATACCACTGTGTCACCACCTCTCCTGGGATGGTGATGGTAGTGTCTGGGATGTTATCTGTAAGGTATGATTCTGTGAGTATGACTCTGTCAGGCTGTTGCTTGTCTGGTCTATGAGAGAGCTCTCCCAATTTTGGCACTAGCCCCCAGATGTTAGTAAGGGGGACATTGCAGGGGCGACAGGGCTGAGTTTGCCTTTGTCGTTTCTGGTGCCTAGGTCGATGCTGGGTGGTTGACTTAGTTTCATTCCTTATTGACTTGTTTTTAGTGGTTTTGTACAACTGAATGGCTTGCTAGGCCATTTCAGAGTCAACCTGATTGCTTTGGGAGTGCGAGCTGGCCGAGCACAAACTTCTCGCATGCGCCAAGTGAGGCACGGAGCTGCCTTAGGGAGATGAAAAGATATTTGAAAAATTTAGAAAATAAAATGTAATAAAACATGTCCCCTCATGTAACTTTGTCACATGAGCAGGGACATGTTATTAATGAAAAATTAAAGTTTTTATTTTAATTTTATTTGCTTTGGGGAACCTCATCCTGCCCGTGGATGAGGCTTCCCAAAAAATGCAAAGGCCACTTGGTCTTTTCAGCTGCCTGCCAATCATTAGGTTTGACGGGCAGCGAAAACCTTACATTAGTTGATAACTTAATAGCCTTAACAGTCCTTTTAATTGTCAGCGGGCGCGCTGCTGACTCCAAACTATCACGCGGCTTCGCATGCTCAGCCAACATCAATGCGCGTCATTTCATGCTCAAGCGGGTTGGGTGTGCGCCCGCCCGCTGAGCAAAACTTTCTGCCCATAATTTCAGTTGCATTTCCATGTCACTCCCTAAATACCTCCAAGTGAAAAAAGACTAACTTCCATAACATTGTGCGATTCAAAAATACTAATGCTCTTCTGAACACAACATTTTTCTGGGAAAGCTACTCAAACAATTGGGGTTGTGTATGTAGTGAATAGAATTTTTAAGATCAGATATACCACCTCACAATCCTGATTAGTGAATAAGTTAATTTTAGTCTTGGTTATTGCTGGCTTTGTTGTTGCAGCTAATAAAGGGGTAAAACATGGGGCGGAATTTTATGCCAGCAGCATTTTATGGTGTTGCCAAAGTCAATGGAGTTTAGAATGGCTCACCGAATTTCATGGTCCCCCCGCCCCATGCTGTGATAGGGCTGTAAAATTCCAGTCATTGGATATTCTCACTTGGGGAGTTTTGAATGTGGTGCATAATTAAGATGTGAAAGATGAGTTTGTGAGAAAACAATGCATGCTCAAAGATCCTCACATCCACTGATTTCAACAAAAGGAAATTTGGGCAGTTTCTACACTTAGCAGCTAATCCTCAGTGGTGTTTGATGCCAAGTTGAAAATCTATCCTTGCTGGGCCAGAATCGAATCCCATTATTTCACAAAAATTAATGTTAAGATAAATTTTACAAGTTAGTGCTCCTGTGCAGAGCTCTTCAAGCCGGGGCTAATTTTAAGAAATGGCAAAGGTACAACGGAGCTTGTGCTGTATATCACTATTCTATGATATGGGGGATTTGTGCATGGCTATCAGCATGTCTGATATGCATAATTTTGGTAAGCCACCAGCATTTAACTACATTTTTTTAAGGCATTTTCCTGATCAGTGGAGAGGGGAACGAGAGCTGACTTAGGAGTTTTGCTGGGGCGAGGCTGGCAGGCGATGGTGAGGGAGGTGAGGAGCCAGGATTGGCAGGGCACTGCAGAAAGAACACATAGAGGTGTATGGTATCTTGTGGGGATGTGGCCTCCATTGGGAACAGGTTCCTGAACTCAAGGGAGCTGCCCCAGCCCCCAACAAGGCTGCCAGGTCCCACCTGGCACCTCTTGCTGCTGGTAAAATCCCAGTGGCGATGGTAAAAGGCCCTTAAGTGACCATTAATTGACAGCAAAATTCCAGCAGTGGCATGAAGGCAACAGGCACAGTGCTCCACCATGCCATCCAATTATAGGTTTCCCCTGCTTCCCAGCCTGCTCTCAGGAGGGAGGGTGCAAACTTCCACCTCATATCATGTGAGATTTGGGCAGCTAGTTAGTGGTTGGTCTTATTATTACATTTCTGTGAGCCTACTATCCCATTTCCCAGGGCAGTGGGCAGACAAACTTCACTCTCATTGTGATCTGGGCTAATTGCTAAATTTAGGCACACTTTACAAACCGGTGAATAAAATACAAGTTTCAGCTGTTAGGGGACTTGACCTGTTTCTGAAAACTGCTATCTGCATGAAAGCAGAAGCAAGCATTGGGAGTAATTAAGCTCAAACTGTAAGCGCCATGTCATTTGAGACACCAGCAATATTCTAATGCAATACATAACTTTATCCAAATGTATTTAAATGGTCAAAATAGAGCAATATTTTGTGTAGTAAATTTATTTGTCAGATAGTTACCTAAATGGATTAAGCTGCATATTACCTTCATAGGATATCACCTTTCAGTCAAGAATCATATCTTCTCTTCTTCTGGACTGTTAAAGGTAGAAATTAAGGTATGAACATAGAAATACTTGTAACTCTTCCTTTTTTAGTAATACCTATGTTATTTCTTTATGATTAAATAAACATATTATAGATAAAGAAACACATTCTTCTGTTGGAAGGAGCACTTAATATATATTGCTATTAGACCATTCATAACCATATTTTCCAGGGCCAGTTGATATGTTACATTCAGCAACAGAAAGGTAAAGTGCCTCTTGTAAAGTCTCGGTGATATGCAGCAAGATGGCAATATCCTTTCTTGTCCTTTGTCTCTTTAGAAATTTCACTGTTTGCTATAATTTATTTTGAGAATGTGTGGGTTAAAAGAGAGATAGTTCACCAGATGAGCATGTTCTCAGTACTCTCTTAGTCTTTTAGAGCAATTTGCATGCTTTTGTGCTGAGATAAAGGCTGCCTTAGCCTACCTATTCTCCGGTACAGAGTTTACCAGCTGCTATCCACTACTAGGGTTCATTATGGGCTTGCTGCTCTTCTGAGAACCACACCACATGCTGCACCCTCCCTTGGCTACACATTACCCTGTTGCTGCTCGTTAAATTACCAGCTACAAAAGCTTGTTCTGCTCCACTGCATTGACCTACCACTCTAATCCTGCTTGGAGAGGTTGTGTGTCATGATCCTGTTTCCTAATTGGGATGTACAGTCGTAAAGGCTGCTGCTGTGTCTCCAGAGCACAGGTTTCCGCAGAAAGCATCACAAACAGTGTTATTATAAAAGTGGAAGACAGAGACCCATGACAGAAGTCTATGTTAGGTGTTATTTTGTATGGAATATCAAATTCTATGTCTCTTGTATCAGTGACTTTGTATAGTCTATAGCTTTTTGAAATTGGCCGTCTCGATCAATTGATGAGTGTACTTTTGTTATACATGTGGTGTTGCAATAATATTTTAACATGTTGTATGGTCACGGATTCTACCACAAGCTTTCCGGTTTGCTGTTTTATTTTCAAGTGTTATGTACACGTTAGCAAAATAATCCAATTTTAATCAGTGATTTTAATTGAAACCATATTTTGTGCATGGCTTTCAAGACCTGAATAACCTTGGTATGATTTAGTTTTCAAAGTCCTCAGTATTTCATGATCATAATAAAGTCTACTTCTGTTAATTTTTGCACAATAACATTTCAAACTATCCACTAATTTGAGTGGAGTCACTCAATTCAAGGGGCACTTACCATTTTTTTTTGCGCCGGGAACATTTTGAATTAATGGCTAATTTTAATTAAGGAACTTTGAATTAACAGGAGACTTTCCTGAAGATGTCGCCATGCTCTGTAGTTTGAAAATGATTGAGATTTTTTCCTATATTGATTAAGAATGCAGTGGACTGAAGCAAAGGGATTGCCTCAAGGTCCTCGGTTTCTGACTGCAGCCTGCCTGTCGCATATACATGAGACTTGAGCTTCAAACATGTCCGGCCCTCATGTCAGATCTAGGATGCCACCCAGATTCCACTCTGGGGTAAAATCCACACCTGCAGGATTACTATATTAGCATTTGTTTCCATTGCACTTCTTGTAGCGTTATCACACTTTTTTATGTTCAACAGCATATGTTTTTATGTTCCAAACTCACAACCCTTCCCAGCTGGACAAGAGCAGCAGATGCAAGGGAACACAATCAGCTGCAAGTTCCCCTCCAAGTCACTCACCATCCTGACTTGGAAATATATCACAGAATCACAGAATCACACAGTGCCGAAGAGGCCCTTCGGCCCATCGAGTCTGCACCGACACGTGAGAAACAACTGACCTACTTACCTAATCCCATTTACCAGCACTGGCCCATAGCCTTGAATGTTATGATGTGTCAAGTGCTCATCCAGGTACTTTTTAAAGAATGTGAGGCAACCTGCTCCACCACTCTCCCAGGCTGTGCATTCCAGACCGTCACCATCCTCTGGGTAAAAAGGTTTTTCCACATGTCCCCCCTAAACCTCCTGCTCCTCACCTTGAACTTATGCCCCTTGTGACTGACCCTTCAACTAAGAGGAACAGCTGCTCCCTATCCACCCTGTCCATGCCCCTCATAATCTTGTATACCTTGATCAGGTCACCTCTCAGTCTTCTCTGCTCCAGGGAAAACAACCCAAGTTTATCCAACCTCTCTTCATAACTTAAATGTTTAATCCCAGGCAACATCCTGGTGAATCTCCTCTGCACCCCCTCCAGTGCAATCACATCCTTCCTATAATGTGGTGACCAGAACTGCACACAGTACTCCAGCTGTGGCCTCACCAAGGTTCTATACAACTCCAGCATGACCTCCCTACTTTTGTAATCTATGCCTCGATTGATAAAGCCAAGTATCCCATATGCATTTTTCACCACCCCACTAACATCCCCCTCTGCTTCAGGGATTTATGGACACATATGCCAAGGTCCCTTTGTTCCTCAGAACTTCCTAGTGTCATTGAATACTTACTTGTCAAATTACTCCTTCCAAAGTGTATCATCTCACACTTTTCAGGGTTAAGTTCCATCTGCCACTTATCTGCCCATTTGACCATCCCTTCTATATCTTCCTGTAGCCCAAGACACTCAACCTCACTGTTAACCGACGGCTAATCTTTGTTTCGTCCGCAAACTTACTAATCCTACCCCCACATTGTCATCTATGTCGTTTATATAAATGACTAATAAAAGGGGACCGAGCACAGATCCCTGTGTTACGCCACTGGACACTGGCTTCCAGTTACTAAAGCATCTTTCTGTCATCACCCTCTGTCTCCTACACTTAAGCCAATTTTGAATCCACCTCATCAAATTACCCTGTATCCCATGTGCATTTGCCTTCTTTATAAGTCTCCCATGTGGGACCTTGTCAAAGGCTTTGCTGAAATCCATATAAACTACATCAACTGCACTACCCTCATCTACACACCTGGTCACCTCCTCAAAAAATTCAATCAAATTTGTTAAGCATGACCTCCCTCTGACAAAGCCATGCTGACTATCCCTGATCAAACCTTGCCTCTCCAAGTGGAGATAGATTCTCTCCTTCAGAATTTTTTCCAATAGTTTCCCTACCACTGACGTGAGACTCACTGGCATGTTGTTCACTGGCTTATCTCTACAACCCTTCTTAAATAGCAGAACCACATGAGCTGTTCTCCAGTCCTCTGGCACCTCCCCCGTGGCCAGAGAGGAATTAAAAATTTGGGTCAGAGCCCCTGCGATCTCCTCCTTTGCCTCCCTCAGCAGTCTGGGACACAAATTATCCAGACCTGGAAATCTGTCCACTTTTAAGCCTGCCAACACCTCCAATACCTTGTCACTCCCTATATCAATTTGCTTAAGAACCTCGCAGTCTCTCTCCCTGAGTTCGATACCTTCATCCTCATTCTCTTGGGTGAAGACAGACATGAAGTATTCATTCAACACTCTAGTGATGTCCTCTGGCTCCACCCATAGATAGATGCACCCTTTGGTCCCTTATGGGCCCTACTCTTTCCTTGGCTATCCACTTCCCATTGATATACTTATAGAATATCTTGGAATTTTCCCTATTTTTACCAGCCAGAGCTTTCTCATATCCCCTCTTTGCTCTCCTAATTGCTTTGTTAAGCTCCACCCTGCACTGTCTGTACTCCACTAATGCCTCTGCTGATTTGCTTCCCTTGTACCTGCTAAAAGCCTCTCTTTTCTTTCTGATCGTATCCTGAATATCTCTGGTCATCCATGGTTCTCTGGGCTTGTTACTCCTTCCTATCACCCTGGAGGGAACATGTTGAGCCTGTACCCTCCCCATTTCCTTTTTGAACGCCCCCACTGCTCTTCTGTAGATTTCCCCACAAATAACTGTTCCCAGTCTACCTTGGCTAGATCCTGCCTTATTTTACTAAAACCCATTCTCCCCCAGTCCAAAACATTTTCTTGCAACTTGTCTATTTCTGTCCATAACAAGCTTAAACAGTACCATGTTGTTGTCGCTATCACTAAAATGCTCCCCCACCACCACCTCAGCCACCTGTCCAGCTTCATTCCCCAGAATTAGGTCCAGCACTGCACCGTCCCTTGTTTGACCCTCTACATATTGACCTAAAAAGTTCTCCTGTACACATTTCAAATAATCCACTCCATCCAAACCCTTAACACTATGTCTATCCCAATTAATGTTGGGAAAGTTGAAATCACCAAATATAATTACCCTATTGTTATTTTTTTTACACACCTTCGCAAATTGTGCATATATTTGCTCCTCATATTGCCGTTCCTTTACTGCCGCTGGGTCAAAATCCTGGAACTCCCTTCCTTAACAGCACTGTAGATGTAACTACACCACATCAACTGCAGCAATTCAAGAAGGCAGCTCACCACCACCTTCTCAAGGGCAACTAGGGATGGGCAATAAATGCTGGCCTAGCCAGCAACCCCCACATCCTGTCAAAAAATGTAAAAAAAGTATTTCACATAATTGGCTCACAACTGAATAGCTAGGTATAACACCACTCACCGGGGGTAGGGTGGGTGGGGGGGGGCGGTGGGGGGTGGCTCACGGGGAGAGGGCGGGGGGGTGGTGTGGTTTGGGGGTGGGGGGTGTTGGAGGGGGGGTGGGTGCCAGGGGGAGGATATGGAGTCCATAAGCTTCCACAATATGGTAATGGGGTGACTTAATTATGTGGGATATGAAATTTTGATTTCTTGATTGCCGGTTGAGATGCAGAGACTAAGTCAGTGGTTCGTTTGTGTTGTGTCGAGCATAATACTGACCTGTGGTGGGTTCCCACTTGTAATATATTTGCTTGCCACAAATACTCATTGTGTAAAACAGTTTTAGTTAAGTCCTGCTTGTAGAGTAAAGGGTTAACATCAGAAGCATACATGATGCTTATATAATAATGATGCCAGATCACATAACAGAGAAATAAGCAAGATCTGGGAGAAGGAGAAATTGCAGTGCCTTAATACCCTTGGAGAGAAAGCCAATAGAATCTTGGGCTTGCTACTCAGGTTTTGATGAAGGAAGATTTACCCCAGTTTTATAGCCACCCAAGAGAAGATCACTCACAGCTGCAGAAGGGAGAGTAGAGAACATCCTCAGCCTCAACTGGAGATCAGACTGAGATGGAGAGATTGGTTATGGCACCCCAGAGACTAACCCTGTGAAGTCTGAGACTATGAGGGGAAATGTAAGAGGATGTAAACATGATAGGGATAAAGAACTGGGGGGAGATGTTGAGTAAAGAATCAACATCAGAAACATACATGATGCTAATGTAATAATGATGCCAGATCACATGACAGGGACTTAAAAGAGGCCTGGAAGGGGGAGAAGTTCCAACCTCATGTAGAGGTCCAAATACATGCTGCAAATACAGAGTAATGGCTCTGAGAAACTACAGACTTGAGCAGCATATTTTGGGAGAATGGATAATCACCAAAACCCCCAGCTAGACCCTGACCACACAAAGAATAAAATTGGAATAAAGTCAGTGGCGCAACAGAATCTCATGCCGTCTGGTTCACAATCATTTAAAGGTGACATGTCACCATTCGGCTTTGTGCAGATGTGTGTAAGTTCAGAAGTTTTCCTTGTTTAACTCTACAGCACAACAGAGGAGAGCAGAAAATGGCAGCTTGCATGGAGGTTCGGGACAGGCAAGGGTGAGGGGAGCTTTGAGTGGTGTTGTGAGCATGGAGAATTAGAAGAGAACATCCTCAGCCTCAAAAGGAGATCAGACTGAGAAGGGAGATTGGTTATGGCACCCCAGAGACTAACCCTGTGAAGTCTGAGACTATGAGGGGAAATGTAAGAGGATGTAAACATGATAGGGATAAAGAACTGGGGGGAGATGTTGAGTACAGAGTCAACATCAGAAACATACAAGAGTTTCCAGGATCTGCTGGGGGACTTGTAGTCAAGGTAAGAAAATGAGGGGTTTAACTGACAGTGTCAGTACTGTCCAAACGTGTATCCATCTCAGGGTGTTGGCTGGCAAAGTCCTTTCAGGGCTTTGGGTTCACCTACAACATTTCAATTATCCCTGCTGAGAGTGATCTCAGTCAATGTCCTTTACAATGTATAGAGCCTGCAAGTTCAGTCATGTCCCACAGAGTAGTGAGTACAATGCTGGGCATCAACATAAATATTCAATAAAGAGTGAACAAAAAAACACAACATTGTTTCTTCCACAATAAAGGATATGTCCTTAACTCCACTATAACTATCAATGCATGCCACCCATGAGGTGTGTCAGCACATTTCGTTCTCTGACTAAGCTAGTCTCAATAAACAGCAATGATGAACACATGAATAAATTGAAACCAATGTAATGTGAAATATTTTCAAGTGAAATCTAATTTTGAGAAACATCCATGCCAACTTTGTTCTCAAGTCTTATGTTATTGGCAACATAGTCGCGCAGGAAAGTTGGGTGCATAGCGTCGCTGATTGACCAATGGGTGGGGTTGGGGGCATAGAGGAGTAGGAGAGGGAAGGTCCTGGCATCGTGGGTGTGTTTGGTAGGTGGTGAGAACAGTCAGTCAAGGTAAGAAAATGAGGTGCCTAAACGGCAGTGTAAATATTGTCCAAATGTGAGACTCTATTATAGCTGACCTATACCTGCTGCATTATCAGCTGACAGCAGGATTCACCAATAAAAAGCTTCTCCCATCATTAAATCGTACATGTTTTCCTTGCACGCCATCATCTCTTAGAATTTTAATTGTAATTGTGCAGGAAAGGGCAAAAAGAGAGAGAGCAGAAATGGCACACAGTTCTAGTTATGATGTTGGAAATGGCACACTGTTGACAAAATCCTGAAAGAAAGCCAGCAGGTGCCCATCTTTGCAAATTTTAGCCTGCTGCAAAGACACTTGCTCAATGCCATCTAATTTACATGTTCGGACCCAATGATAACATCAGGTCCTGACTACAGTTTTAAGTGGTGATCTGATTGATGAAGCCACTGTGATGTTAGACAACAGCAATGTAGGGCTGCTGGTTTTGAATGACAAGTCTTTTCTTGTGGCCTCTGCCCCTGGATCCTGGCAGCATGTTAGACCTACAACTTGAAATGTAGAAGGCACGGATTGCATGGCAGGCATCGAGCTTTGATATAGATTAGTAAAGGACAGTTGCCATTGCATTATTGGCCCCATTTTTGGGCTTCATTTAGCCCAAAAGCTTGTGAGTTATCTAATCATTTTATGGTATATGTTTGCATACAAAGCATTATACTCTTCTCCGGTAAATTATGTAAAGAATTACATCAAAAATGATTATTTATTATGTATTTGGCATTTCTTAAAAGCAATGTTCCTCCTTCAGTCTACTTCCTCAAGGTAAAGCATGAATCCTTCAACTTTTAGTCACTTGGCAGTACTCTAATTGGTAGAGGTGTTGCCATGGAGAATGTTCCCTGGTGCATTCTCTCTGGCAACACCTCTACAAATCAGAGTCCACTTGCCAAACAATCAGCACCTTCTTCGCATGTAGTATAAATTGTTGTCCCATTCTAGATTTGGTATTCTTGTGATTTTGGCCTGATCTGTGCAAGACCAAAAGCTTCGACAGTCTATCTCTTTTTTCAGCAATATTTAAGTTCTTCAACTTTACCTGAGGTAATTTTCCAAAAATAAAAAAATAAAATCCAATTCTAGTTACTATATTCAGGGGCTGTTTCACCATGCTACACGTGTGACATTAATGTCTAATGTTAGATGTGTTTCCACAATTAGGCAGCACTTGCTGAACAATCCCATTTGTGCTAAGAAATACTCTGACAACCAATTAAGTTTATTAATCGTGCTCACGATGTGGTTCACTTACACCTGCTAGAAGCTATGTATATTCATACACAGGGCTCTGCAGGCAAAAGGAACATGTTCAGGCATTGCACCTTTTTTGAATTAAACAAAAGCATGGATGACAATAATTCCCTGGTGCAATTTCCATGCCAATGCCTTAACCAATCAGAATCAACTTGCCAACTATTTAGCACCCTTTTCTTATCTAGCATAAATTGTTGTTCCATTTTAAAACTTAGCATTCTTGCATCTGTCCTGATAAGTAAAAATGAAAAGCTTCAACGGCATGTCTCTCTTTTCACACAAACAGCATCTCGCCTTTAGTGTCCCCATTATTTTCAAAAATTTGCTGGCTTTCCACATTAGTTGCCCATTGAAAAGTTCAAGTTAACACTGAAACTTAACAACATGAGCATTTTTTTAACCATGTGATAATTATTAACACAATGCCAATCAACTTTTCTGACCCAGAAAGGGCAAAATATTAACAGTTTAATCTCATTCCTGCATGTTACAATTGATTTAAAAAAGAAAGATTTGCATTTCACAAGCGCCAGGTGTCTCAAAGCATTTTACAGCAAGTGCTTTTGAAGTATAGTCACTGTTGTGATGTAGGGAATATGGCAGCCAATTTGTAAATAGTCAGCTCTCACAAACAGTAATGTGAAAGTGACCAGATTGCCTGTTTTTATGATGTGGATTGAGGGATAAATATTGGCCACACCACCAGAGATAACTCTCCTGATCTTCTTTGAAAGACTGACGGAGAATCTTTCACATCAGATGTGGGAGTAGATGGGACCCTGGTTTAATGTCTTAAATGAAAGGCAGCACCTGCAACTGTGCAGCACTCCCTCAGTACCACACTGGAGTCTGCCTTGATTTTTGTGTTTGTATCTTGGAGTGGGATTTGAAGCCATAAACCTGTGACTCAGAAGCAGGAGCATTCCCAACTGAGACACCGCTGATACTAATTTAAAAGGCATCAAATTTATTTTATTTTTAATTTTTCCTTTCTGTTTTTTTTCACTCTCTAAACCAAATCTTTCTTTCCCTCTATTTCTCTTTCTGTATCTCACTTGACTCTAATTCACTCTCTTTCTCCGCCTTTCTGCTGATTCTTTCTCAATCCATAACTCTCATTGGTTAAGGAGACACATTGTTTGTCCCCATCCTTGGCTAAGGTCCAAGGAAACCTTTTTGCATTAGCTATTCTGTTATTAGCTAGCACTTCCATCAAGTTTTGAAGCAGAACAATTTTGAACAGAAAAAAGGCAACTAATGATGCATGCCATAAGATGCACAACTCTAGAAAGCTTCAGCCTAATGTTTAATTGTAAACAGCATCCCTTACAGCCAGATGTTAACTATGGCCCAGAGGTAGTGCTTTTACTGCTGAGTCAGAAAATTGCAGATTCAATTTGCACTAGAGCACATAATCCAGTTCTGAGGGAAACTCAGCACTCTTAAATGCTGTGCCATTATCAGAAATGACTACCTCTGCTAGTCTGTTAATGGCAAAATTTTGACGTAGCTTCTCAATTGTAGCAGAAGACGTTGGTGACTTCACCTCATGTATGTCCATCCATTTTGAGTAGGCATCAACAATGAGCAGAAACATTGTTCCCATGAAAGGTCCCACATAGTCAATGTGTAACCACACCCATGGTCTTCCCAGCCAATCCCAAGGATGTAACAGAGCTGTTAACAGCAACTTTTGCAGTTGCTGACATTGTACACAGTGCTTTACTAAACTCTCTATTTTGCTGTCCATCTCAGGCCACCGTAGGTATCTGCATGCTATGGTTTTTGTTCGGGAAATTCCTGGATGTGCATGGTGTAGTTCAATTAAAAGTGGCTTCCTTCCCTTTGGGGGTACCATCACTCATGCTCCCCACAATAAGAAGCCACACTGGCTGGTTATTCCATGTCTCCTGTTGAAGTACGGTTTCATTTCATCAGATATAGGCTCTTGTGATCAACCATGAAGCACTTATTCTTGTACTTGAGATAAGGCTGCATCCAGACTTGTCCAGTCCCTGATTTGTCAAGAACATACCGGAGAAGAATCTAAGAAATTTAATGGTAAAACAAGTCCTTGCAGAACTGGGACATCCTCATCATTTTTTGTAAAGGCAAACAACTAAGTGCATCGGCATTTGTGATTGGATTTCCAGGCCTATGTACAAAATTGTACTCGTGCGCTGCCAGAATTAGAGCCTTATTTATGTTTCAGTGTCTTCTTTCTATTTCTTCTTTCTAGCGCTGACTTTAATCACGGCCTTCTTTTTGACTTCCCTATTGGCCAGACTAATCTCAGGTGCAAGCTCGACCTCAGTGAACTCAGTGGTTGAGTCTGCCAGAGTTTCATCATCTGTCTGCTCCTTAGAAAATTCTGCAACTTTTGCCTCCATAGCCTCTTTGGCTTCATGTAACTGATTCTTCAGCTCTTCCATCTCTTTTTTGTACTTGTTTGCTGCCTCCTGGAAAATTAAGCATTGTTTTGTCTTCTCTCCCAACTCATCCTTCAGTTTATTCAGAGAAGTGTTGAATTCTTTCTGTTTCTCTTCATATTTTTCCAGTGGTACAAACTTTGGCCTGAGGGAACCTTGTGTCATGTGAAAGCTTTTCAGCAGGTTCTCTTTTTCCTTTCGGAGGTTGCTCTCCTCGTCTCAAACTCAGTCATTAACCATGGTCTCTTCCACTTCCTTCTGCTGTTTTTCCAAGTTTTGACTTATTTCTTTTGGTTGTTGAGTCCATAAGCGCTTCTTTCCAAAAACGGGAACGCTTCCAGCTTCCTTTTGGAATCTTAGTGGCCACTCAAGGTCGATTTCCCTTATCCAATTCTGCCCTAGGAGGCTCGGTCCTCTGCCTCGCAATACCAATACTAATAGCTTTACCAATTAGTTTCCGTAATTGGCTTCCCTGGAATGAGTGGGTTGTCTTATCAGGAAAGGCTGGACAGGCTGGGCTTGCTTTCACTGGAGTTTAGAAGAGTGAGGGGTGATTTGATTGAAGTATACAAGATCCTGAATGGCCTTGACAAAGTGGATGTCAAAAGAATGTTTCCTCTTGTGGATGAGTCCAGAACTAGGGGGCACTGTTTTAAGACAAGGTGATGCCCTTTTAGGACAGAGATGAGGAGAAATCTTTTCTCTCAGAGGGTTGTATAACTTTGGAATTCTCTGCCTCCGAAGGTGGTGGAGTGATGTCATTGAATATCTTTAAGGCAGAGGTAGATAAATTCTTGTTAGGCAAGAGAATCAAAGATTATCGAGGTTAGATTGGAATGTGGAAATCGAAACACAAGAAAATCAGCCATGATCTTTTTGAATGGCAGAGCAGGCTTGAGGAGCCAAGTGGTCTACTCCTGTTCCTATTTCTTATGTTCTTATGTTCTTATAATGGACAGTTACTCTGCTTATGCCTTTGACTTGAATATCTTCACCCATGTATGTTTTTAACTTGGCAGCAGTTTCTTCAAAATGTAATTGATGTTCACCATAATTCAGATACTTGAAAGTATGTTCCCCAATTACTGTAGTGGAAACTCCTGTGTCCACTTCCATTCTAACAGGCCTGCCATTTACTTTCACTGTTACAAATATTGGTTCAGTCTTTACGACCTTCAAATAAAACAACGAGTAAATATCTGAATTTGTTGTTTCAGGCTCTTCTACACTGTAGATCTCACTTTTTTTCTTCTGAAGCTCTGAAGAAGAGTCATGCGGACTCGAAACGTTACATCAGTCCTTTCTCCATATATGCTGTCAGACCTGCTGAGTTTTTCCAGCATTTTTTGTTTTTGTTATCACTGGTTTTTTTCTTTTGTTTAAAAGCCTGCTTGAATCTTTCTTTGCACTGTTTCATTATGTGTCCATTTCTGTTACAATAATAGCATTCGATTTTTTTTAAAACACCAATCATTATGAAACTGCTTGTTTCCACCTCTATTGAAATGATTCTTTGTTTTTGCTGCTAAGTCATTTTTTCTTTATTTTCTGGCTAGCGGTGGCTGCTTCCCGCTTCTTGGCAGAGTCTTGCATTTTCGTGCCCTTTACTGTTGGGTCTTCCTGCCCAACATGGAGGACGGTGCCACTTTGTGCTCCCCATATGGTTTTTGAATCCCTTACTTTGCTTTCCATGGTCAATGCTATCTCTAGAGCCTTCTAAAAATCCAAAATTGTTTCAGACAGTATTCTCCTCTGAATCGTGTCTTCACTTACACCGCACACTAAATGATCTATGAGCATGTTGTTGAAGATATACCAAATTCTCAGTGCTCTATAACTGCTTCAAACATGCCACATAACAAGCAACTGTCTTCCCCGGGGCTCTATTTCTCGACTTAAACTTGAACCTTTGCATTGTTACAGAGGGCTTTGGCTGGTAATGAACCTTCACGAGGTCCACCAAGCCTTCAAAAGTTTTTGAATCTGGGGCACTGGGTACCATCAAACTTTGAATTAAGCCATATGCTTTATTCCCACATGTAGCTAAGAGGATCACTCGCCTCTTCTCTTCTCCCACAGTCTCATTCACTTGGGAAAAGAACGCAAGGCATTCTAAGTAATGAGACCAATTGTCCGTGGCTGGATCGGAAGGATCAATTCTTCCAACTTGCGGCATTCTGAGAGAGAATTACTTCTTCGATTCCAATGGAACTTATACTTACAATTATTGGGTGAGGTACAATGCCAATATCTTTTCAATTTGGTTTCTACTGTTTAATTGTGTTTTATGCTTGTCGCCAGTTTTTTGTATCCCATGGAATCTCATCGCCAGTTTCTTGTAAGTGGTGGCCAAGTTGATAACACAGGTAGAGTTGATCAGCAGGCACTTCTGGGATGGAAACTTTATGGGCAGAATATTGAGCTCCTTGGGTGGGTGTGTGCCCAACTCGAATGAGCATAAAATGATGCGCGATGATGTTGGCGAGTGTCCCAACGTCATCGTGCAGTCACGCGATATTTCACGCCTGTCAAAATTAACAGGCCTATTAAGGCCATTAAGTTTCTAATTAAGTGAAAGCAGCCTTTGGACTTTTTACAAAACCTCATCCACGGGCGAGATAAGGTTTCCATCATTAATTTTAAAAAAAAATTTAAAACTAATTTCTGACATGTCCCTGCTCATGTGATGGAGACATGCTATTAACAACTTTAAAGTCTTTATTTTTTATTTTTAAATTTCTTCAGCTCGCTGAGGCAGCTCTGTGCCTCAGGGAGCTTTAAATGCACCCATCCCCGAGGATGCGCAAACTTCCGCACTCCTGCCCCGCCCCGGCAGCGCTGAGCACTCTAGCGCATTTTTCAAGTTGGTTGGCCGTTAATTGGCCAGCCAGAGTGAAATCCATGTTGGGGCCTGATCGCAAGTAGCAGTCGGCTTTGTGGCCGCTCCCAGGCCTGCCCGCTGCTCCGCCCGATGAAGGCAAAATTCTGCCCTATGTTTACTTACAAAGGTACTCAGCGGCAACTACATTTGTGCTTTCACTTCAAACTCTATCTCTATGCTATTGACTATGAACTACAAAGGTAGCCCCTGCTACTCTCCTGTTGAGTACTAAAGATCACGTGATCTTCCTTCACAACATTTTTCTTAAAGGTCTATTACACATTAGATAAACCCATAATTACCACAGCCCTCTTCGGTAGACATAAACTATCTCATGTCAATATTAGAAGAGGAGCAGCTAGGAGAATTCTGATGCCCTGGCCAATGCTTATCCTTCAACAAACATCACTTAAACTGATTATGTTATTAATATCTTATTGCTGTTTCTGGCACAAACTTACTATGTACAAATTGGTTGCTGTGACTGCCAATCAGATAGTATATTTGTGTTAGGAATTTTTGAGGCTGTGCAAAGTGCCATATAAATGGAAATTATTTATTTTTCTTTCAGTGGAAAATTCCAGAAAATTGTGGTGGGACTTCATCCGATTAACATGGACAATAGTCGATCAACAGGAACAACAAGCTGACTGCTTGATTTTTATAAACACATGGAAATCCACATTTTTTGATGTTTCCTAGGATAACATGTGAAAATGCTATGTACAATAGGTTATTTCTTTGTTCAATTTTCTGTTCATTGTTTCAATATGTGTTTAGCACTATTCCTCTCAATTTCCTTTTCCGAAGTGATTTTACTGAAAAATTATCATTACTTTCTCGAGGAATATTTACATTATCTATGACAAATTTCAAACTGAAATCTTCAAATTGGATATTGTATTCAAATTGATTGGGACACCTCCATTTTGCCTGTATTGAAAACTCAAAAAATGACTTCATATAAACATATGTAACCAATTGCAGTAGTTTTTAAAAAAATACATCTATAATGGGCCTGGAAAAATATGTGATATACTTTCCTGGATCCAATTAAAAAAGAGTTTCACTCTCTTCTGCTATATTCCTTACAAATGTTATTTCCAAATTCTTTTAGTGGAGAGGTCCACATCTCACCCTCTCTTTCCCGCTCTCACTTCCACAGCTGATCTACAACTTTGGCAATAACCTCTGATTCACAGATCTGCTTTTCTTGAGAGAAAAGGGCTATTTATTCCCCTGTTCACTGGCCCCTACAGATTGTGTTGTGTTCCTTGTAAATGACTTATACACTGTGGGAAGCAGCAGTTATATATAAGCTGAAAGCAGCATATACCTGAGGAAGAGTATTAACTGCTAAGGTACCATATGCATTGACCAGACATTGAATAATTAACAGCAACAGAAATGGAACATATTCATGAAAATGTTGATCATATTTGAAAGTTAATTATGAATAATCTAATGACAAGCTGATGTACCTCAATGACATGGCTTATAGGCAATGAACGTCCTTTAGACCTTTGTCCCTTATGGTGGAGCTGTTGCAACTACAAGCAATTGAGATGCATGTCAGATTAATAATATTAACATTTCTAATGCAATATACTGAAGCTGAAAATGCAAAGGTGTTTTTCTAAATGAATGAGTGTGTAGGTCATATTATAAACATTTGGAATACAAGTTTTGGGGCAATGGTTTTCTGTAACTTTTGATGGAAGAGACTAAAGCAAGGGAACATTCAGGGCAAAGCTCAGCATTGTGTCACCCAACTATCCAAGATAGGCATCAGTGACAACAAGCGGATGAAAGTAATTGCTAGACTGTTCACCCAGGTGGATGTAAAATATTTTATTGCACTATTTTGAAGAAGTGCAGGAGAGTTCTCCTCAGTGTTCTGGCCAATATTTAACTTTCAAGCAATATCACAAAAATTATTTGCTCATTATCATGTTGCTGTTTGTAAGAATTTGCTGTGTGCATTTTCACTGCTGCATTTCCTACATTTCAACAATACACTTCAAAAGTACTTCATTGGCTGTAAAGAGATTTGGTTGGGATGCACTGCAGTGATGAAATGCAAATCTGCCTCCTACACGCGGACACTTGGTGAAATCATCTAAAAATACAGAGTCAATTTCCACATGTATGTTGACGACACCCATCTCCACCTCACCTTTAGCTCTCTCGCCTCTTCACTGTCACCGACTCTTTGTCAGGCATCCTGTACTGGATGAGCAGGAATTGCCTCCAGCTAAATATTGAAAAGACAAGCCATTGTCTTTGGTTCCAGCAACAATCTCTGTTCGTGAATCATCAACTCCATCCCTCCTTCTGACAACAGTCTGAGGATGAGCCAAACTGTTTACAACCTTACTGTCAAATTTGACCCTGAGAAGCTTTTGACCATGTGTCCATGCCATTACTATGGTTGTGTATTCCCATTTCCACAGCATCACCCAACTCCACTATGCCTCAGCTTATTTTCTGCTGACACCCTTATCCATGTTTCTGTTACTCTAGACCAGGACATTTAGGATGGCAAAGTTTCCTTTCACGCCATCTGAGGAGTCAGCAGCAAACACAAATGGTTGCCCCGCATCCATTTCATGCTCCAATGGCCGTTAATTGGCTGGAGGCAGGACTTCCACCCCCCAATTGGGAGGAAGTCCCACCTCCAAGAGCTTCCAGCCAATTTGATGGGTCCCCAGCTCTCCAGTCCTTGTAGTGCCAGAAGCTGCAGTGGACAGGACTGGGACTACAAGCATTCCCCAGAGCCTAATACCTGGCAGTCCAGGACCAAATAAGTGTGGGGGGTCTCAGAGCATGAAGGGGAGGGAGGCATGGACTGGGGGTGGTGGAGAGGCTGGGAGGTGGGGGTAGTGAGACCCCATACTGACAGATCATTTAGTGGGGCGTCCAACGTTCAGAAGAGCCTGCTGATGGAGATTTGGCCGAGATTTTCCTTGCCCGCTGGCATTAGGCATGTTCAGTGGCATGAGCAGGCAATATGGTAGGAAGGCCAAAAATCAGTTTCATGACATTGTGAAGCCAGTTTGAGATTATCCGCTCCACCCTCCACATTTCCCACCATTGGACGTCAGGAACCTCATTGGAATATATCAGCAGATCATTACAAGGCCAGCCCACTGGAATCGTCCCCCACCACTGGATCAACTGCCCAATCAAATTGACATGTTATAAACATTTGACAATACAAGATTCAGCACCACAGCATAAAAGAGGTGTGCACTTGCCGAGCTGCATTATGAGGGGAACTTGGAGATGAGTACACAGAAACAATGCAGAGCGCTCGCCTGGGTTGCCTGTTGGATTTCAAGGTTAAGACACGTTGTTGGGGATGGGGCAAGGAATGCCCTGTGGTTGAGGCGACTTGGGGGTGGGGGGGCAAGGGCTGCCCTATTGCTGAAGATAGCGCACAAGCAAGTGCAGGGGGTGCGGTTGAGCGAGTGAAGTGGCCATGCATTAGGGACACCTTGCATAAAGTAATGATTCCTCTGCAGCTGAGACAGTTCAGATGCAGCCATTAAAATGATTGGAGTTGGGCCTCTAGCTTATCTGCCCACTCAAGCAACATAGGGGCATCAAACTGCCACCAATCGCTCCAGAGCTTTTCACCCCTCGGGCACAGACTGCAAACTAATGTGCGTTTTAGTGGACTGCAGAACAGTTGGATGACTGGGCACATTGTACAATCTCCTTGCTAAAACTGGCAATGGAGCAGTCACTGGTAGAGGCACTCACAGCCCCTTGCAATGCCATCATCCCAGTTTGGACCAGCCTCCCTGATGGTTCAAGCTAACAGTGCAACCTTGCAGTATGGGTTAGGAAATGCCTGCTCCTGAGCTGAGAGCACAGCATGTAGTCCATTGGGCAAAGCTGCCGCCAATCGGTTGGGTGGACTGGGGTGAAAGTTTCGGGCAGCCATGGAGCGCAGTAAACTCTGGCCATCCAAGTGGTGGCCAACACTCTCGGGATGCATTAAGGGGCCTTCAAACTTAAACAAGACAGTTCCTTAGTACACATGTTAATCCAGGTGTCTCTCTCTTTCATCCTGCAGGAGGAGTACATCAGGATCATGGAGCTTGGTGAACTAGTTATATGCTTCGTGGCTTACAGTGAACGGAGGTGACGGAGGAGAGAGCGACTGAGGCACCTGGCTGCACAGAGGGAGGAGCAGCAACCTCTGGAAGATGGGGTGGCTGGGGCTTCCGCACACGCCTCCGAAGAGCCATAGTGAGCCGTCGCTGCTTGGCATCTAGCTAGACCCAGGGCCTATAAATGGTGCCTTTCATTCCTGAAAATGATCGAGAACCAGTGTTGCTGACGACTGCACATGTCCAGGGAACTGGTCGGTCACATCTGATAGCTATTGCAGGATATGGAGTGCATTCACTGCCAGTGGCTGTGAAAGTGACTGCGGCGCTCAATTTCTATGCCAGTAGCTCCTTTCAGGGCTCCTCAGGTGACCTCTGTGGGATATCACAAGCTGCCACCCATAAATGCATCCACAAGGTCACGGGTGCCATCTTCTCGAGGGCACACAACTTTGTACATTTTGCCCAGGACAGGGACATCCAGGATGCAAGGGCCATTGAATTTGCCCAGATCTGGGTTTCCCACAGGTGCAGGATGCCATCGACTGCATTCATGTGGTGCTCAGATCTCCATCACAACACATGGTCAACTATGTTAACCGCAAGGGATTCCATTCAGTGAATGTGCAACTGGTGTGCAACCAGCCTGGTTGCACACCAGCTGGTCTGCGCACGGTTTCCGGGGAGTGTGTACGACTCATACATTGTCAGTCGGTCACAGATTTCTGAAGTCTTCCAAGATCCACAAAAGCTGCAGGGATGGCTCCTCGGGACCAAGGGCTACCCACAGAGGCTGTGGCTGATGACACCCGTGCGGTGGCCTCAAGCTGCAGCAGAGCGATGCTATAATGAAGCTCATGCTCCAACTCACAACTCGGTGGAGCAGACCTTCAGGATGCTGAAATTAAGATTCCAGTGCCTGGACAGGTCTGGTGGAGCCCTGCAACATAGTCCAGATAAGATGTTACGCATCGTCATCAACCTCTGAGCCCTTTACAATCTGGCACTGCAACGGGGATAGGAGCTGGCGGAGGAGGAGATGGGGGAGTTGGAGGTCTCCTCCGATAAGGACAACGCCAACAGGGATGAGGGCGATGAGCTTTTGAAGGCGACAATAACGGGGATGAGGCCCTCGCACTGGTCAGATGAGGCGGGCGTGCGGGGGGAGGCCCTCATCGTTGCTAGATTTGTGGAGGATGATGACGACATGCAGTAAGGAGACACCATTGATCTTCAAATTACATCTGTGGACATTTGACACCAGTCTGGCTTATGGTAGCACACAAAACCTCTCAATTTCAGGAGGATGATGACAATATGCAGTGAGGACACTCCATAGATCTTCATTTAGCCTCTGAGAATGCCTGACTCCTGTCTGGCCAGGGCAGTTCTCTTGCACTCTGTGATCAGGGTCATATCATAGAGACACAGCCATGAAAATTGCCTTCAGCATCTGACTCCTTCAGGAGCACAGCGTCACTGGTCACAGATGCTGAAGAGATTGGGGCCAGCCCCACCTTTAAGGTGCTGAGAGCACACAGAGAGAATGATGGAACTCTGTGTTGCCTGCCCACGACATTCTGGCAGCAATACAAGCACCATCGAGGTGCAGGAATCAGCAATGTGTCCAGAGAGTGTGAGACTGGACTTCACTTTAGTCTGAAGGCTGTACAAAGCACAGGGAAGAGGCCTGGACCGAGACACCTGACTTTATCTTGTGCAGAAAGGTTTCACATCTGAGTGACATGAACAAGGAGCCATAGGCAGGAAAATATTCTTGGGAATTGTGTAAAGTGAGGTTCCCTGTCCTTTTGAGAGAATGTAAGTGTACACTGACATGTGACAGCACTGACGAATCACTGTACAGCACAGGCAATTGGAAACTATAAGTCTAGTTCTGGAGGTTTTTGAGTGAGTACATAGGTGTTCTGTCCTGTGTCTCAAGAAACCATCACTGTTTATTCTTACATCAGTCTCTCCCTGTTATTGATTGCAAGTAGCAATTGAGGAGAACATAGAAAGGCTTGCAGTTATAGTTTGGTTGGCCAACAAACTCTTTTTCCCAATACATAAAAGGAGTTTAATGACAATAGCAAACATGACGTACCAGTGATTAATACCCGTGCCCAAGCTCTGCAATTGCATCTTCTTGATTGAGAATGATCCCAGGAATGAAAGGCTTAACATATGAGGAATGTTTGAGGACTCTGGGTCTATACTCAATGGAGTTTAGAAGGATGTGGGGGAATTTGATTGAAACTTACAGAATATTGAAAGGCCTGGATAGAGTGGATGTGGGGAAGATGTTTCCATTAGTAGGAAAGACTAGGACCCGAGGGCACAGCCTCAGAGTAAAGGGAAGACATTTTAGAACAGAGATGAGGAGAAACTTCTTTAGCCAGAGAGTGGTGAATCTATGGAATTCATTCCCACAGAAGGCTGTTGAGGCCAGGTCATTGAGTGTATTTAAGACGGAGATAGATAGGTTTTTGATTGGTAAGGGGTTCAAAGATTATGGGGAGAATGTGGGAGAATGGAGTTGAGAAACTTATCAGTCATGATCGAATGGTGGAGCAGACTCGATGGGTCGAATGGCCTAATTTCTGCTCCTATGTCTTATGGTCTTATGGGATCAGCTGTAGCTCATTGCTACCTGAGCAGTGGCTGTGGCTGCTACAGTTGGAGTGGCTGCTGCTGCTCTGGTTGCTCCTGCTGTTGTTCCTGTGGCTGCTACTACTGCTGCGGAGTTTCCTTGTGGCCCTCACCTGGAGGAAGAAGACTGATGCCCAAAATATGGAGGAGAAAGGAGTTTGGGAGTTGGACTTTTCTGGGGCGTAAAACTAACTGCTGCTGCTGTTGCACCCTGCTATGGCAGGGTGGGGTCTTGCGAGGCCTAGCAATGCCTGATTAGCCTGGGAGTGGGAGTTTGGAGGGAGCAGGAGAGGAGAGGACACAACACCAGCCTGAGGAGGGGTGGGGGGTGTTTTTGCTGTACCAGAGGTGGGTGCCTGGGGGATAAAACAACTGCAGAGGCTGCTTCAAATGCATGGTTGCCCCCGGGGGGGAGGGAAGCAAGATCTGCTTCTGCGAAAGGGAGGGCAGTGACTGACTGAGCTTTGAAGGGGAAAAGAAACCTGCACCCTGCTCTGCCCTGTCTTGCCTGGGTTCAGCTGGTGTTGCCTAGAGCCAGCTGCGTACATGGGCATTTACCATCTGTTCTTGGACTGTGCCTGGGCAGTGCTAACTGCCCAGGGGAAGACTTCTTCTCCTGCAACAGACAATCAGGGAACACACCACACACCCTCCACCCCTCCAGGAAACATCGAGGCATCTACCTGTCTGTCCTCTCTCTCCTGCCCTCTCACCCTCTCCCCCTCGCTCTCCCCTAATCCCTCTCCTCTTTACTCTGGGCTGTTTGTATTTTTGCATCTTTGCCTGATTCGGGGTGGGTGTAGCACTTCCCGATGGCAACACCATCTTCACCGGTGGCAGGGCCTACGTGGGCTACCTACGCAGGAGCAGTGGCCTCTTCGGCTCCTGCTTCCCCTGTGGCTACAGACATGCTAGCTTAGGGTGAAATGCTACAACCACCCCACCATAACAATTGGGGCATGCGTACAGGCTCTAGACGGGGTTGTCGGCCCCTTGGCCACAGTCATAGCCTCCAAGACATACAGCAAGGCCGTATTCTTCTTGAAAGCCTAGCAGGTAGTGTACCTTGTCCTTGATAAGGGGCTCACTGTGGGTGGGACATTTCTGGCTGTGGACCCTCTGGAGACCAATGCCTGGAGGCTGATTCTTTCAAACATCCCACACTTTGTCCCCAGTTTGCTCCTCCTCCCCCCTCCTTGGTCATCTGGGGGAGGTGTGGTTGGGGGTGGCGCTGATCCTGCTCAGCCTGAAGGAGGCCAGCCTCCTTCCGGTGCCAGGTTTTTATACGTCTGGCCCGGGAGGAGTGCACTGGGGGGCAGGTGGGGTGGTGGGTTTAATGTCATCTTCGAGGGGGCCACCTACCGCGTTTTTTGGTCGGCGGGTAGCGTGTGGTGCCCTGCCTGCAAGGAGGTGGGGTATGTGAGGAAGAATTGCCTCACCTAAAATGCCACCAATACCACCCAGGTAGCCAAGGCTGGCTCTGCCGCTCCTCCCCCCATGAATACCACATCTTCCTCCCTGCAAGGGGAGGTGCCGCCGGAAGCCACTGTTACCTTGGTTGACGACAAGATGGGGGGAGAGACCATGCATTGGAAGAAGGCACGGAGGAAGATCCGGCATTTGGAGGTGACCCCCGAACCCACAAAACTCTCCAAACCAACCTTGATCTCCAGGCACCCAGGGACACCGGCTGGGGGAGAGAAACATTATCCGGCCCCAGTGTTGTTCATGCGCAGGCTCCTGGGTCCGGTGGCGATGGGGCACGTGACCTCAAGCTGATGTTGTCCTAAAAAGAGTAGACCAGCCAAAGCCCCAGAGGGTGGACCTTCCAAAGGGGCTGGAAGAGGCAGCTGGGGACCTTGCAGATGGCGGTCTCCCCAGCCCCCAGGCTACCCCAGAAGAGACTCTACTCTCAGAAGGGGAGGACCTCGTGACTTGTGATTTGAATGTGTCCCCTCACCCAATCAAAAGGTGCTGGCGTCTCTGCCCCGTAAGTCCTCGCTCTGCCCTCTGGGGGGAGCCCAAGTCTCTGACCCCCTTGCTGCAGTCCCCTGAGCGGGGCCCCTCGGGTGTCGGTGAGGCTATCGCCCTTGTGGTGGTGCCCCACCCTGACCCACCTTGTACCCCCGAGATGCCATCTGGCCCACCACAGGACTGCGGCAGTCCATTCATGGTCCCAACCGTTGGTTCCAGAACTTCTCGGTCCTCAGGGACGGGAAGTATGTGGTGTGCTTCCTGCAGGAAACCCAGACCGTTCTGGGAGACAAACCTGGAGTGGTGAGGGGTGGTCTACAAGAGGCACCTAGCCTCCAGTTCTGGCGGAGTAGCTATCTTGTTGGCCCCACATTTCCAACTGGAGATCTTGGAGGTGAAGGAGCCGGTGCCAGGCCGGTTGCTGCAGCTTACTGTGTACCTGGCAGGCAAGGCATTTCACTTTGTGAATGTGTACGCTCCCCTGGGTGCGCAGCAGCTAGCGAGCTACTTTGATGAAGTGTTCATTCATCTTGGCTCCATTGACTCAGGCGAGTGCATCGTCCTCGGGGGGGATTTCAACTTCACCCTTAAGACCAGGGACCGTCACGGTACCCAGCACCACTCCCTCGGTGTGAGTAAGTTAAGGGACCTTGTCGGGTCCTTTGATTTGGTGGACGTCTGGCAACATCTCGATCGTGACTCCAGCGTTTTCACTTTCGTGTTGCGTCCAGATTCGGCCGCCTTTACGTTTCCAAAGCGTATGTGTCCTGCGTTCCGTTGGCTTGTGTGCGGCAGGTGCTGTGCATGGACCACCATTTGGTGTGGACGGAGCTCGCTCCGTTCTGCGCTTGGACGGGCGTACTGGCACCTGCTGCTGGAGGACGAGCAGTTCCTGGACTTGTTCCATTGTTTCTGAACTGGCTGGAGAAGGAAGCGGGGATGCTTCCCCTCCTTGAGACTACGATGGGACGTGGGCAAGGCTCACGTCCGCATTTTCTGTCAGGAGTACGCGAGGGGGACTATTAAGAGGCAGAAATCCGGGGTCAAGGAGTTGGAGAAGGAGGTGCTTGACCTGGAGGCACGTCTCTGTCAGCCTGATGCAGACCCGGCCCTGTGGCTGTTGTACGATGAGAAGAAGGGCGCGCTGTGGGACTTGCAACTCGTCGGGTCCTGGGGCGCGTTCGTGAGGTCGCGGATCCGGTTCCTCATGGACCTGGACCACGGCTCCCCCTTCTTCTACTCGCTGGAAAAAAGGCACAGGGTCCGTCAGCTGCTCCTTACGCTGCTGGCTGACGATGGATCCCTAGTCTTGGATCCGGAGGGCATCAGGGCCATTGCCAAATCCTACTACACTGCCCTCTCGCATACACACTGTTGGAGGCCAACTATGGCATTATGGAGTTAAGCCCGCAGGAGCGACATTCTGAGCCAAGGTCTCCATGATGGATGCCATCCTACCAGTGTTGATCCCAGTGCGTTGGCATGCCGATGCTATCACCTCAGTCTGAAGGCAGATGGACTTCTCCATTGTGTCTTGCAATCTGAGGAGTGCAACTGACATCCCTTCCTGATGTTCCTGAGCCTACCTTTGCAGCTCCGGCAACTGTGTCATGACCGAGTCTAAAGGCTCGTCATTTGACTCGGACTTAGCAAATTCCTGGCCTCCAGCAGGTTCCCCTAACGCCAGACACCAGGGAAGTCCCTGTCACCACCTGCTGTGGGTCAGAAAGTGCGATGTTCTCACCATGTTGTCATCCTGAGGCTGCTCTGAAGCTAGGTCCCACCAAGGTATGTGTCTCTGCACTGATGGGGAGTATGGGTGAGTGCTGTGATGGGTCTTCAAAGAGGGTTCCTTCAGATTGTTCTTCAGAGGTATCTTTGGGGCTTGATTGGAGGCCGTGGGTTGTGGACTTTATTGGCTCTTTGACAGATGTGTCTGTGAAAGCAAGGAGAGATAATTAGTGCATGGAAGTGACCTGTGAAACAGGACACATCACTCACAGCATGGTTGTCTGATGGATGTTGCACTGCTGGATGCTCACTTGGTAGAGCAGCCCTGTCCTCACTGTCAGCACAGGACTGGTCTAGACTGTGGCCAGCCAGCTGGATGGCTCCATTTTCAAAGTATTCTATATTCTCCTCCAGCCCTACAACCCTCCTAGAAGCCTGTGCTCCTCTAATTCTGGCTTCTTGAGCATCCCTGATTTCAACAGCTCCGTCATTGACAACTGTGCCTTCAACTGCCAAAGCATTATGCTCTGAAATCGCCTTTCAAAACTGCTCCACTCCTCTTTCTTGTTTTAAGAGGCTCCTTAAAACCCATCTCCATTGACCAAGCTTTTGGTCATCTGTGCTAATATCACTTTATGTGGCCCAGTGTCAAACTTTATTTGACAATGTTCTTGTGAAACATTTTAGCATATTTTACTAAGTTAAAGGTACGATATAAATACAAGCTGTTGTTATTGCTTTTGCTTTAATGAATACCTACACTGTTTCATTGCTGGGTGCATACTGAAAAAGTATTTATTACAGTTAGATAATAGTGATTCAGAACGGTTAACTCTTATTTATAACGGAGATGAGCACCCTGTTATCTATGATGCATCATAGCCAATAGAAAAGGGTTAAGAATATGAAAGAGGAGGTCCCTGATGTTGGAATCATTTGTTGGGGCAGGAAATCCACTGTTTGATTTAGTCCAGGTCCTTGAAAGGGATTTCTTCAGCAATCCCAAATCAGTCTTGCCACAAGACATGAAAAAGGCAGTTGTGTACAGGGTATTGGTGTGAGTACAGTTTTTGGACCAGGATTTTATGGCCTTTCCTGTCAATGGGACTTCCTGGCCCTGCTGAAGTCAATGGATTTCTGAACAGCTTATTACGTTTTCTGGCCCCAGCCTTGCTCCCGGCATGACGGGGCTGTAAAATTCCGCCTTTGGTTTCATTTTGGCATTAGAAGCAGTACAGAGAAGGTTCACTCGACCCATTCCTGGGATGAAAGGGTTATCTTATGAGGAAAGGTTGGACAGGTTGTGCCTACACTCATTGGAGTTTAGGAGAATGAGAGGTAATCTTATTGAAACATATAGGATTTTGGGGGCACTTAATAGGGTGGATACTGGGAGGATGTTTCCTCTTGTGGTGACTAAAGCTAGGGGGCAAGTTTTAAGAATAAGAGGTCTCCCTTTTAAGATGAATATGAGGAGAACCTTTTTCTCTCAAAGAGTTGGTAGTCTGTGAAATTCTCCTCTCCAGAGAGCAGTGGAGGCTGGGTCATTGAATTTATTTAAGGCAGAGTTAGACAGGTTTTTGATAGACAAGGGAGTCGGGGGTTTTGGGGGGGGTGGGGGAGTTGGGTGGTGGTTGGGGGTGGTGGGGGTGGCGGTGGGGGACAGAAAAGTGGAGTTGAGACCACAATCAGATAAAACTCGATCTAATTAAATAGTGGAGCAAGCTCGAAGGGCCAAATAGCTGACTCCTGCTTCTAAGTCCTATGTTCCTTTGTAGTCCTATTTAACCTAGGGGTTGTTTGCAGTTGCCAAGAGAACTCTCAGCTTGAAAAAGAGTGCCATAGGTTGAAAATTGACCTAAAGTCTTATAAGATGCAAGAACCAAAGAAAAATACAAACTTAGAGCTAAGTATAGTTGTGCAGGAGGGAAAATAAAAAGACTGATGAAGCACATTGAAGAGCTAAAGAAGGAATGTGAAGAACCTAAATGCTCACAAGAATGAAGTGTGCAAGTGGCAGAGCTCAGAGGCAAGTTTAGTCAAACCTTAAAATTTTCTTAGACTAGTTTTAGTACCTTTGCCAAAACCACAGGAATTGCGCCATGAAGCAGCAGGAAGAAAAGGAAGAGGAAAGCTTTGTCATTGCACAAGGATATGCAAATAAATGTATGAAAGAAATGTGTTGTAGGGAAGCCGATTTGTACTATTAATGATAGAGTTGATTAGTAGACACTTCTTGAGTGAGAACATTAAGTTTATTTACAATATACTCAGCAGCAACTACACATGTGCTTTCAACTGCAACTCTATCTCTACACTGACTGCTGAGGTAGCCTGAGCTACTCTCCTATTGGTTACTACAGATCATGTGATCTTGCCTAACAAGTATTATTTTTGAAGATATATTACACACTAAAGAAAGCCATAATTGCTACATTCCTCCCCCTTTAACTTGGCTATACATTTTATTTTTACAAGTGCACATTTTTCAAGACAATATAATATTTACACTGGGTAAGGAATTTACAAGCTCAGTTTTTCAGGTGGTTTCCTGGTACATGTGGAACGTCACAGCTCCACAACTTCAGATACTTTGACAGGAATGCCTTTTTCCGGAGTTGCCTGAACATTAGGTGCTTCAGTGGGCACTTGAAGTTCTGTATCCTGATAATAGGATGACATTGGGTGACATTGTTGGGAGTTTATTTACAATTGTCAACATTATGTACATATGATTAACGCCTGGCCCCATGCGGTGAAACTACATTTTCTTAAGCTTCCTAACCCTACCTCTATGTCTTGGTGCTCCCTCAACATCCAAGAGCAGAAATGGAGGCAGCCTGCTGACTGCTGCTCCCTGTCTGTGATGATCTTGGCGGGTGTCCTCTGAAGGGTCATGGCCTGCTTTCGGGGTCCTGCTGTGTGGCAGTGCCACTCTTCTCAGCCTGTGGAGCTGGAGCTGCTGGGGTCACAAGAAGAGGGGATTCAGATGGGCCAGACGCTCCTGGAGTCACTTGGGTGGATGATGCCGGGGTGTGTACCTGCTGATCCTCCTTGCTATGGGTGCACAAGGGCCCCAGGCTGACACCTTTAGGAGAAGAGGAAGCTGGAGTGAGATCAAGCTGCCATGCAGCCCACTCACTTGACACTGTTGGAGGCCAATGCTGGCATCAGTGACGGAGTTCAGCCCGCACAGCAGTGCAGGACCGATGTCCAGGACCAAGGATTCCATGGCGGCCGGTTTTGCTGCATTGGCATGCCCGTACTATCACCTCAGACTGAAGGCAGGCGGACTCCTCCATCGTGCCTTGCAATCTGAGGAGTGCAGTGGACATCCTTTCCTGATGTTCCCAAGCTTGTCTTTGCAGCTCCAGCAACTGTGACATGACCAACTCCAGAGGCTCGTCATCTGACTTGGACTTAGCAGATTTCTGGCCTCCAGCCGTCCTCGAGTGCCGTGGACATGGGCAGTCCCTGCCTCCGCCTGCTGTGTATCAGACAGTGAGATGTGCTCACCAGATTGTGATCCCGAAACTACTCTAGATCAAGGTCCCACCAAGATGTGTGCCTCTGTGCTGGTGGAGGGTGTGGGTGAACGCTGTGATGGGTCTTCAATGAGGTTGTCATCAGATTCTTCTTCCAAGGTGTCTTTGGGGCTTGAGTCGAGGACCTGGCTCATGGGTCCCCTTGGCTGCTTCCCAGATGTGGCAAGGAGCAAGGAGAGATAATTAGTGCATGGCAGTGGCCTGTGAAAGAGGACACATAACTCATGGCATGGTTGTCTGATGGATGTTGCACTGCTGGATCCTCACTTGGTTGAGCACCACCAACCTCACCGTCAGTACAGAGCCGGTCCAGATCATTGCTGGCCAGCTCGATGGCTCTATTTCCAAAGTCTGTGAGGATCTTGATGTCAGGCATTCCTCTGCCAGTCTGCGGTCTCTCCTTTTTTTGTGTGCCAGATTGTCCTGCGTGAATAGAGATGGATAGAGTGTAAGCAGGGCACCTGCCAGACCAGATGAGAAGGATGCCTGGTATGTGTGGGTGCCATGGATGGGATGAGAACATGAGCTGCACGGCAGATGAAGGTGCTTGTGAGAGAGTGAATGTGGTGTCCCTTGAACTTACAGCGAGTGAGATTGTGAAAATCTGATGGGTTTGCGAGTTGAGAGTGATGAGGAGAGTGACTTACCCTAGCGGAACGGAAGAGCTCATTCATCCTCTTGCAGCAGTGGGTGGCTGTCCTCTTTTGCAGGATGTTGGCACTGACCACCACTGCCACCACCTCCCATGCTTGATGGTGACCTTGCTTCGCCTAGCACAGGGGTAGAGGACTTCGTGACGGGCCTCTACTACATCCAGTGGGCATTCAAGGGAGGCGTTGCTAAATCTGGGGGGGTAGCATGTTTCTTCCCTTTGGCAGCCATCAGTTCCCAACAGCTTCCTATCCCTTGAAGAGTGCTAGCTCTGTGCAGGGCAGCCTTTTGGCACCCAGTTTATTGAAGACCTAAGGTGATGATGGAGTGGGTGAAACAGAGGCCACACTGCTAGCGACCCAGCACGTTTCATGGGAATTCATAATTTTTGAAGTGGGATGTGAAAAGCCGCCATCGCGGCTGGTGGGTAAGACATCCTTTTCCCCGCCCGCGACTGTACTTAGTGGAACAATTCAGCCCTCAGTTATAAATCCTTTCCATTCTACAATAGTGTGAAATTGGAAATCCCATATCAACTGGATCTTTGCTTTTTAACTGAATTAGTGACTAATAGTTATTTAAAACAAAGGTTATGTTCAAAATTGCACAGGAAGGCGGCTTACTGCAGTGAGGTCACCTGGCTGGTGAAAATTGTAGGTACAGGTTTATAAACAGGTAGGCACAGGAAAAATCCATAGAAGATTCATAGCTAAAACGAAGGAAAGAAGAAAATAAGATCTGTTAAGGATCATCAAATTAATTTAAGTGCCAGCCAAGACACAATTCAAAGAAGAGCAGTGGAGTTCTCCTGATGTCATGGACTACATGTATCCCTCAGTGAACATCTAAAAGCAGATTTATTTCACTGCTCTTGTGAGAGCTTGCTGTGCTCAAATTGGCTGCTGAATTCCATACACTACAACAGTGACTACACTTTAAACGTACTTCAATGACTACAGCGCACTGCGTCCTGAGGTCATGAAAGATGCTATATAAATGTTTTGTTTAGCCATTGTTTAATCAACTGATACCCTGAAAGATTTTAAGGGTTTAACAAGTAAGTAAAACACAAATGAATTGCTTCAAAGTTCAAAAATGTAGATTACTCCTTTTATTAATTAGTAAAGTTAAATGTTGAATGGCGGAAATATTTTTTGCATGTACATTTCAAATAGAAATATTGATGGGCCTTATGAATTTAAATTGCTTATATTGTGCACCACATCAGTCGCCTAATTGGATTTATCCAAGGATGAACAATTGACCTCAATGTTTGACCCAGAACTGGATTGGTAAAAGCAATCACAATTCAATAATTGATGTAATTCTCTTTTTATCGCTAATTAGAAACATACAGTGTTGGTCTATTCATTCAACTTTCCAAAGCCCCAATAAGTGGAGAGGACCTGTAATCAAAGCATTGGAGGTGCAGAGATAAGTTCTCGTTTTAATTAAAGATTTACCAATGGTGAAGGCTGAAATCACAACTGCTGATGATGGGGCATTCTCAGACTGAATTTTGTAGTAACAAACATTGAATTTTGTTTAAAAGATTTAAGATTAATAATCACAAAATGGGAAAGTGTAGTTGATGTTGAAGGCTGACATTTGTGCTTCTTTCGCATACTATTATTACAATCCATGAATATTCAAAAGGAGTTATGTTATGGACTTTGACCGTTGTCATAATATGAACATAACATTTAGTAACAGAGTAATTTCAGTCCTACACTGAAAAAAAATTATCTTATTCAAACTGCCTACACAGGAATTGGCCTGCAACTACTAGAGCTTGTAGTAATTACTTTAATGATGGTCTCACATTGTAAAGTCCATGCCACGATTAGTCAAAGACTGAGAAAAAAAGTTAGAAACATAGGAGACAGGCTGAAAATCTCGTTAGGAGCCAAGGAATAAATTAACTCACCTCTTATTTGTTGTAATATGCAGTGAAATGATGATGTCATTAGTGGGACCATAGAACTTGCAGCATTTTAATGTCGCATAAAACAACATACACATGACTGAAGTCATAAAAAATAAACATTCTTGAGCTGGCTAGATTCTAAACAAGTTATTTTCTTCCTTTATTCATTTCTCTGTCTTGAGCAGTTTCAAATTTTTATTTTTATAATAAATAAAATAGATTGAAAGTTGATTACGGATGAATGTGCATCCACTTCATGCTTGCACAATCCTTTCAATATTCTACCATTTTATGAACCAATTTATTTTCAATTTGGGATCCACCCGTCTTAATTGAATATCAATTACTTGGTAGGCAAATTGTATTTTATTTCATTTTGTCATGAAAATGATACATAAGTTTAAATTTTAGAGAATTTTTCAAATGTTACTGGCTTGTTAAATTTGGCACCAAATACAAAAATCATCTTCTCACCAATGCTGAATACATGAAAGCACCTATGTATGCCTGTGCACGTTTCAGTAATGACATAATTTTCTTTGTCCAATGGGGTCTGCATATAAGAGGAGGGGGCACACCATGGTAGGTATGCTGTTATTTGCATCTCCAATCTGCATAATGAGTTCCAAAAACCCAATGAATGAAGCTCATGGAAAAGACAGGGTGGCATCTTTTCAGTTTTAATGGGAATACTCAGAAAACTTTAAATTTTTCTTGACATTTCTTATAGCAAAATAATCGTGGTCTAGGTTGGAGTGTCTATTATGAAAATAAGAGAAGAGCAAGTCAATTATACCTCAATGACTGAATAGCCAGGGGTCCTCATTAAAATGATCAGGAATGCTGCAGTGTTCTCTTTTGCTTTTCTGTATGTAGCCGCTGATTAAGTTGTATAAGAATGACATGGCCTTTTGGAAAGAAAATAGAACATGCCTCAATATCAAGTCAGCCAGCCAGAAATTGTTGACGCTTTCAAATGTGAGATGCACACTACATCAAGAAGGGGCATTTAATAGTGATAGGGTCATGGACTTCTGATGTTTTTAAAAATAGCTGTGGTCACATTACTTCAGTCCAATCGGACTTAGCCGTGGCTTTGCATTTTTGTTTTTGGCTGCAAAATGGTGTAGATACAGCAGTGTGGTGGCAATATACTGATAAAAATAAAATGTACCAAACTACGTGACAAGAATAATATTGGCACAGTGATAACTTTTCATGTAATGTGGTCAGACTTACCCTACTGTTCTATTATAAAAAGGACTTAGCACTGCTGCATGTTTGCTGGGGCTATAGGAGAATATTTCTGAGCTGGTTCTGACCATATTTAAGTGTTGCCTAGATACGACAGGCTGATGTTAGGGCTCATGTGTCACTGCATTAGTTCAGCAAAAACACTGAAACAGCAAGAAATTTTAAATCTACATAGAGTACATTATGGCCTTTCTGACTGAAAATCTTACCACATGTTTCAGTCATGTTTGATTCCTATTTACATTTGCCTCACAGCTAAGTCTGTCAGATACGTTTGTTGCTGTGAAGGATCTAGCCTAACTCATTGCAGTCACTGGGCCGTGACCAGGCCCAGTATTTCAACTGTGCATGAACTGTTCTAAGGTTGTATGTTGTCCCATGAAGAGGTCTAGAGGCTTGTACTGTTGAACAATAACTGTTTATTAATAACACACAACTATACACATATATACAGGATACTTTCCTGACGAAGTGCTATCTACATGCTGACTTCTACAAGATTCACTACTACACTCTACTACTTCCATGTGACTCTCTACATCATAATGTGAGCAGTACTGTTCCCCCAGTTCCACATTAACTCTTACAGACCTGAACACCCTAATGCTACACATCCCCCCAAGTCTTTACCCAAATGCATTTACAATAATACTTACATGCTACCTCTTCTCCCCCAAGCCTCTGGCTTTACAGATTCAGATGGTCTGGAGGCTTTACGATTTTTCCAGATTTCACTCTTTTCAGGTTTGGAGGAGTGGTAGTCTCATTGGCTTTGGGCTGACTTTGTTGTTCTGCAATTGAAGTTGTAGTTCTTGGTGTTTCAGTTATCTGGGTTCCTATATCTGGTCCATTCAAATGTATGAAAGGAGGTTCACCACGAGGAATGAGGAGAAGACTTCTCCTGTTCTGTCTGATTGTGCCTTCTGGGGTATGTATCAAATAAGACTTGTTGATCTTCATCCCTCAGGGCAATGACACCTTCTCTAACAAGGTCACTGAACCAAACCAAGTCACCTCTGTTTAGCCTGGGCAGATTTCTAGTATGGTACCTCTTATTGTAAGTGGAAGCTTGTTGCTATAGGATTGTTCTCGGTCCTGAACATTCTGATAGTCCCTGAATGCTAGCCCTGGGATTAGATTCTTTGGCAGCATGGGAAGTTAATTGTGAATTTTTCTGCTCAACAGCAGCTCTGATAGAGATGATCCACATTGTAATGGGATGGATCTATATGTCAAAATATCATTGGAAAGACATCATTCCTCTTCAAGAGGATTTTAATAGTGCAGAAGTCCCTTTCCCCCTCTTCGTTAGATTGTGGATACCTTGGGGAGCTGGTGAAGTGTTGAAATCCGTAATGAGTAAAGTATTCATTAGCAAATTACAGTCCGGTGTCAGACACTGCATAGTTAGGGATGCCATGGATCGCAAAGATGCCTTCCAACAACCTAAAGACCGACTCTATGGTTGTTGTGTGTAAACGCTTCACTTTGATCCACCCAGAGAAGTATCATCAATGACGAGGAAGGACTTGCCATTGTATGTGAATGGATCCATTCCCTTGTAAGGAACTGTATGGGGATAAGGGGTTCCCTCTGGACTAGTTTGTGCAGCGCCTACACCTGGAAGTTTAAAATCATCTCTTTAGTTGCTCTCGATATCCCGGTCACCACACTGCAGTCTAGGCTTGTGCTCTGCAAGGCCAAATGGTCTTGGTGGATTCGTTGTAGAATCTTGAGTGAGACTGGAATGACCAACCGCTCTTCATACACTAGAAGATCATTGATTACAGTGAAGTGTTTCTGCTGCTTGAACTAAACCTTGTAGGTAGCACTGGTAGATGTGGATGCACTCTTCACCTCGCATCTACTCCTGGAGTATCTGTTGAAGCTTTTTGGAGTTTGTCGGCAGTTGTGTTATCGCGAATTGGGAATACGACTCAAGCTCATTGATTGACATTGTGTGTCACAGGATGGTCAACCGTGGCCCTGGACAGTGTGTCCTCAGTTGTTTGATGCTCCCTCAGATGTACACTGTCTCGTATGGAAAGCTCATGAGATGCAGATAAAATCCCTGAATTTGGAGGAACATCCTAGTGAGTTCTTTCTCATCCAATAGTGAGACCAATGGTTTGTGGTCTTCCTCGATGATTAATTTCAGCCTAACAATATAGTCAGAGAACTTCCCACAAGCCCATGTTACTTCAAGGGCCTCATTTTCAATAACTTCATATTGCATCTCTGTGTCTGACATCCCCCTTGTATACTGGTCGGTAACACCCATCAGGCTGCTCTTGGAACGGAACTGCCCATAGTCCTATTAATGAGGCATCTGCTTCGATTGTAGTAGGGATGGATCACAGTGAGCCATGATGTCTGGTCAGAGCAGTATGTCTTTGATCTGATGGAATGCTTGCTCTTGTTGTATATCTCAATACCATCGCTTGAGCCTATTTGAGAAGGTGTTGCAGAGGCTCTATGACTTGCATTATGCTGGGCAGGAGTTTTGCCAACTGGTTCACCATGCCCAGGAATCTTCAGAGATCTGGAACGGGGGTGGCTTTGCAGAATCACTAATTCCCTTTGTTTTGTGTGGGTCTGCCATGGTGCCGTTTCTGCTCACAATACAACCTAAAAACCGAGTGGGGGTCTTAGAGAACTCATACTTATCATTCAGCATCAACCCTGCTTCCTACAAGCATTTCAGGACAACTGTGAGTCTACTGACGTATTCCTCAACAGTTGTACCGTTGTCAAGGACATCATGCATATGGCAGATGACTCCTTTCAGGCCTTGTAAGATGGCCATTATTATGTGCTGAAAAATCTCGGGTGCTAAGGTAACACCAAAGGGCAAATGTTTGAATAACTAGAATTGTAGAGTGGGCTTTAAACTAAATAGAGGATGGTGGGGGTGGGGGGGGAGGTTGGTGGAGGGGGGGTAGTTTCTGGAGAGGGGATACGTAGACTGACAAGGCAAAATGAAATGGCAGCATTGTAGGGCAGCTACTTAGGTAATGATACCCAGAGTGTGACAGGAAGTGACAGTGTGTCCAAATATAAAAATCAGCAGCTTAAAGGGTCAAAGAGGGAAAAATGGTAAAAAGGCAAAATCAATGGCTCTTTATTTAAATGCATGCAGTATTTGGAACTAAATAAATGAATTAATGCCACAAATCGAGGTTAATGGGTATGATCTTATAGCCATTACAGATAAATGGTTACAAGAAGATCTCGCTGGGGACTAAATATTCAGGGTATGTGACTTTTCAAAAGGACAGGCAGGGTGGAAAGGGTGGTGGAGTAGCTTTGTTAGTATGAAATGGAATAAGTATGATAGCAAGAAATGATCTTGGATTGGAAGGTGTAGAATCCATATGGGCGGAGGTAAGAAATAACAAGGGGAAGAAGACATTGCTGGGAGTAGTCTATAGGCCCCCTAACAGTAGCTATACTCTAGGACAGAGAATAAATCAGGAGATAATGAGGACATGTAAAAAAGATAGTACACTAATCGTGGGTGACTTTGATCTTCATCAGATTGGGAAAGTCAAATTGGCAGACGTAGCCACGAGCAAGAATTCATGCAGTGTATTCGGAACAGTTTCTTAGAACGATATGTTGTCAATCCAACCAGTAATCAGGCTATTTTGGACCTGGTAATGTGTAATGAGGCAGGTTTACTAAATGATCTCAGAGTAAAAGATACCCTTGGAAAGAGTGACCATAACATGATAGAATTTGGCATTCAGTTTGAGAGTGAGAAAATTGGGTCAAAACAACTGTGCCAAACTTAAATAACGGTAATTACAAAGAAATGAGGGCAGAGTTGCCTGAAGTGGACAGGGAAAGGAGTTTAGCAGAAAAGATGATTGTTGAACAATGGCAGACATTTAAGAAAATAGTTCATGACTCACTACAAAGATATATCCCAGTGAGGAAGAAGGATCCTAGGAAGGGAATAAACCAACCATGGTTAACCAAGGAAGTTAAGGTTAGAAAGAAATTGAAAATATATTGAAAGAAAAATAGATTGAAAGAAAAAACATACAATGTGACAAAGATTAGAGGTAAGACAGAGGATTGGGAAGTTTTAAAAACCAACAAAAGATGATCAAAAAATTAAGAGGGAGAAAATAAACTTTGAGTGTAAACTAGCAATTAATATAAAAATGAACTGTAAGAGCTTCTTTAAATATATAAGAAGGAAGAGAGGCCAAAGTGAACATAGGCCCCTTAGAGAATAAGGTTGGGTAAATAATAATGCGGAACCAGGAAAAGGCAGAGGGGTTGAATAAGTACTTTGCATCAGTCTTCATGATAGAAGACACAAATAGCATTCCAAAAATAATAAATAATCAAGGGGCAAAAGTGGGGGAGGAACGAACTATAACTAGAGAAAAAGTACTAGGGAAACTAATGGGGCTAAAGGCCAATAAGTCCCCTGGACCTGACGGGTTGCATGCTAGAATATTAAAGGAGGTAGCAACACAAATAGTGGATACACTGGTAGTAATCTTCCAAGAATCCTTAGATTCTGGAAAATTCCTAGAGGATTGGAAAACTGCTGATGTAACAACCTTATTCAAAAAGGGACGAAGTCAAAAAACAGGTAACTATAGGCCAGTTAGCTTAACATCTGTCATTGGGAAAATGTTAGAGTCTATTATAAAGGATGTAATAGCAGGGTATTTAGAACTGCATAATGTAATATAGCAGAGTCAGCTTGGCTTCATGAAGGGGAAATCATGCCTGACAAATTTATTAGATTTCTTTGAGGAGGTAATAAGCAGGATAGATTTTTTTTTCTTTAGTTGCTCATGGGATGTGCACATCACTGGCAAGGTCAGCATTTGTTGCTCATCCCCAATTACCCTTGAACTGAGTGGCTTGCTACACCATTGCAGAGGGCAGTTAAGAGTCAACCACATTGCTGTGGATTTTGAATCACATGTAGGCCAGACCAGGTAAGGATGTCAGATTTCCTTCCTAAAGGACATGAGTGAACCAATTGAGTTTTATGACAATTGACAATGGTTTCATGGTCACCATTACTGAGACTAGCTTACAATTCCAGATTCAAATTCCACCAGCTGCCATGGTGGGTTTTGAACCCTTGTCCCCAGAACATTAGCCTGGGCTTCTAGATTACTGGTCCAGTGACATTAAATGTACGTCACCCTCTTCCCCTATAAAGGGGAACCAGTAGATGTAATATTTGGATTTCCATAAGGTATTCAATAAGGTATTGCACATAAGGCTACTTAATAGGGTAAGAGCCCATGGTGTTGGGGGTAGTATATTAGCATGGATAGAGAATTGGCTAACTAATAGAAGACAGAGAGTTGGGAGAAGGTGGGCATTTTCAGGATGGCAAGTTGTAACTGGTGGAGTGCCACAGGGATCAGTGCTGGGGTCACAAGTATTTGCAACATATGTTAATGACTTGGATGAGGGAAGTGAGCCAAGTTTGCAGATGACACAAAAATAAGAAGGCAAGCCGTAAGGATGAAACAAAGAGTTTACAGAGGGATATAGACAAGTTAAGTGAGTGGGCAAAAACATGGCAGATGGAACATAATGTGGGACAATGTAGGTTGTGCACTTTGGTGGGAAGAATAGAGGAGCTGAATATTATTTAAATAGAGAAAGACTGCAGAAAACTGCAGCAAAGATGGATTTGGGGATCCTTGTGCATGAATCACAAAAAGCTAGCTTACAAGTTCAGCAGGTAATAGGGAAGGCAAAAGGAATGTTGGCCTTTATTTTAAAGGGAATGGAGTATAAAAATAGGGAAGACTTGTTAAAACTATACAAGGCACTAGTCAGACCTAGAATACTGTGAACAGTTTTGGCGCCCTTATCTAAGGAAACGGCATTAGAGGTAACCCAGAGAAGGTTCACGAGGTTGATCTCGGGTATGGAGGAATTTTCATATGATGAGAGGTTGAGTTGGTTGGGCCTGTACTCATTGGAGTTTGGAAGAATGAGAGGTGGTCTTTTTGAAACATATGAGATTCTTAGGTGGCTTGACAGGGTAGATGCTGGGAGGTTGTTTCCCCTTGTAGGAGAGTCTAGGACCAGAAGACATAATCTCAGAGTAAAGAGGCACCCATTTAAGACAGAGATGAGGAGGAATTTCTTTTCCCAGAGGGTAGTGAATCTGTGGAATTCTTTACTGCAGAGGGCTGTAGAGGCTGGCCTGTTGGGTATATTCAAGGCTGAGATAGGCAGATTTTTAATCAGTAAGGGAATCAAGGGTTATGCAGAAAAAGCAGGAAAGTGGAGTTGAGGATTATCAGATCAGCCATGATCTCATTGAATGGAGGAGCAGACTCAATGGGCCAAATGGCCTACTTCTGCTCCTCCTTCTTATGGTCTTATCATTGCAGCAGAATCTGCCAAATGAGGTGATGAAGATTGCCAGCCAATTAGGTTTCCCATCTAATGGAAACTGCTGGAAGCCACTGTTGGTATCAAGTTTCGATAACCCTGTGCTCTTGGAGAGTTTGGTCATGCACTCATCCACCATAGAGATTGGGCACACTTCCCTCGCCACTGCCCTTTTGAGTTGTGTCAGGTTGACACAGATGTGAAAGGACCTGTTTGGCTTCAGAACTGGGATCGTCCTGGAACACCATTCTGTCAGCTGAGTGACGGTGGAGATGGCCCTTTGTCTTGGTCATCTCTTCAAGTTACGGTTACACTTTCTTCATAAACGGGTGCAGTATTTTTTCTGGTGTAAACAAGCACACGAGTTTGGCATCGTTCCTCAGTGGTATGCTGCATGCGGTCTTCAGTCATCCCAGCCCAGTGAAAAATTTTGGAAAATCCTTTTTAAAATTGGAGCCAGATCCTTGCTGGTTAATCTCGTCGATCTTTTGGATGAAGCTGAGGTCGACACAGGCTTTCCTGCTCAGGAGAGAAAATTCTTGGTTGCGGAGCACATATAATGTCTCCTGTATTTGATTTATATTGGAACGAAGCTTCAAATATACCTTTGGCCTGGAGCTTGATGTCTCCTGGTCCATATTGTTATGACCCAGCCCCAGGTGAGGTTCCCCAAAGTTGTTGATCCAGACAAGACCCCACAATTTTTCACCATCTGGCTGAGATACCCCCAAATTGAGGAGGGATGAACTGGCTCCCTGACTTTATTCAGCCCCCACCCCTTCCCCACCTCCTCCCCTTCTGTTGGCCACAACAAGATTTAATCAAAAAAGGTCCCTTTTGAGGATACATTTTTCCCAGACTCAATTATTCTGGTTTTTAAGGAACCAATTTGATCAGAATTTCTTGACTTAAAGGTAAGAGTAAGCTTATTATCTGTAAAGGCAAGAAAGGATAACACACATGCATTTATGGTTATACAGATTAAAAGTAAGAATTTAGCTTGAAGTAAGTGAATATATATATATATGTATGTTTTTAAAAAGGTATATGGAACAGTCCTTGACTTGTGGGGAGTAGGTGATTGAGTGTTGTGACCGTTGTGATTCAAGATTCCAGTAAAATGTACTCCGGTAGGCAAATAGTCAGTTTTGCAGTTCCAGTAGAGTTGGCTCCAGTAGAAGAATAGGCAGTTTTGAGGTTCCTGTAGTGTTGAATTCAGTAGAGAGAGAGAGAGATTGGGATACCAGCAAAATGGTGATTTGCAGGGGTAATGTGTGTGGCTGTTACTCCTGAGTCAAACTTCCAACACTTGCTCTCTCTCTCAGAACACCCACCAACAGACAGACACCGGGGCAGCTGTTCAGCTCACTTTTAAGCACTTCTTTGTATATTCCAAGTGTGAAGCAAATTCACAAATCTGTCTGGATATTGCTCACAGATTTCTTGATGAGGTGATACTCATCTCCCATTATGTCTCATTGTCTCTATTGGAGGGAGCATTTAGTTTTTGGATGTCTTTAGGAGTATCTTGTCTGGCAACAGAATGGGGTTTCATTACCTCTTAGGGTGTCACCCTGCAGTATTCCAGCTAGTGGCTTGTGTGTGTTTTGTCATGACTCACTGGGGATAATGCGTTGTAATATCAAGCCCCACTGTTCCCTGAGCCGTGACAAATATGAAAAGTTTGAGCAAACCACTAGATTGCCCCAATTCTACCTAACTGTTTAATTTAGGTTAACAGAATACAAGCACCAGCTTTGTAAACTTAATAAGTAAACAACTGTTTATTGAACAAACTGTCGTTAACCAGTGGCAAAAGAAAGAAACGTGAACTGCTAATTTCTAACTCTATAACTTAAACTCTACCCCTACTTAAATCCCTATACACACACATACAAGACACATAAGACACACAAAAAAACATGGATTATGAGGGTGGGATACAACAGTTCAATAGCACCAATTCCAGAGTACAGGGTTCAATGGGTTGATTTTGACTGATGTCTTCCAAATTTCTTTCAGTTCTTGTTGATGACACAAGAAGGTTTTCCAACGGTATTTTTCAGTATTTAGTTCACTAGTTGGGCACTTGCCTTTCAATGCCTCTAACAGAGATTTTCCCCTTTGCCTCTTGAAAAAGGGTTTTCAGAGAGAGAGAGAGCAGGTTATAGAGATATGAGGAGAAAAAAAAAAGCTAGCTATTATGTGGAATTACGGGAATATTCCACACACAGGAGAAAAAGGTTTTAGGTCTTGTTCCATTCAAGCTAGGAGCTTTTCTTGCACTTCCCTCACATAAAGCCTGGTCACCTGGTCAGGAACTAATTAAAACATTGTGCCAGGCAGCTCCCTTGGTCCAGCGCTCCTTTTTGGCACCATCCTGTCTTTCATGGCACACTCCAGGACTGCAACATTGTATATATCTCTCATGCTGTTCCAGTGGACATGTCTTTCAAACTGCAGCCATTGTAATTTTAATCCACAGTCAAATATAAAATAAAAAAGATATGTTCTTTACAAGAGTCCAACAGAAATAAAAAGATATGTTCCTTACAATTTTTAAAAACTCAGGCCATAGTTTTTAAAGTCCAATATTTCCAGACACAATCCGGTTTTTCCTTCATTACCATGACAATATAACTACGTTGTAGGTGGCTTCAGACATTGTTTCGCTAGCCTCAGTTCCTTATCTGACAGGACTATCACACTGGCTCCTTGGTCTGATTTGAAAGTTGTGAGGTGACCATTTACAGATATGTCAGCTTTTCAAAATGTGAATCTGCGATCCTTAATTTCTCCCAAGAAGCATTGTCAGACTTCTTCTTGGTGTGGCTCATCTATCTCATGGACTTGTTTGGGATCCTCCGTATGTCTCAAGGTTTTGAACTTGCACATTTTTCCAAAGGGTCCCAGGCAGATGCAGTGAATGCACTGCACAAAGATTGCTGGTCATTGCATGCATCTGTGATATCTTTTGGTGCCACAGTCCTGACATGGTCAGAGGACCATAGGAAACTGGAACAGGAGTAGGCCATTTTCCCATCATGCCTGCTCCTCCATTCAGACAGATCATGGGTGATCATAAACATCTATGCCATTTTTCCCACTATCTGGTCTGTCATTGTCTTGTGTTTTGTTTGGGTGTTGCTCTCCTTGCCCTGGAGTCTCCTTGTCATTCTGTTGCTTTATGAGCTGGATTGTTGGGGTTGTTCTGTAACACAGTTTAAATTTGCCACGCAAAATGGATCAGCTTTGCTGGTGGACTTCCAATTGCCTGATTATTTGGATGACTTTTTTTCCAAAGTCAGATCTTCTTTAGATTGGTGTACATGTGAAGTTGTATTATCGGCTACTCCCACTACAATTTGGCCTCATTTGGGTTTTGGCTTAAGGTCACCATATTCACAGCCTTAAGCCAATCTGCAGAACTAATTTACAAAAGAGTCTAAGGGTTCCCCGGGCTTTTGGACTCAAATATTAAATTTTGCCCACTCCAAAATATTATTGCTTCTTAGGTTAAAGTAGGTGTCAAAGGACATGAAGTCTTCAAAATTATCAGAAGACTCATTTATTCCTTACCTGGCAATTTTGTCATCAGCTATTGGACCTACTGGATATAATAATGTATTCACTTGTTCAGCTTATTTTTTTATTCAATCCTGATGCTATCATATATCCTAAAATCTTCCTTTCTATAATGCCCAATTTTGAATCTGGTCTGGGCCTCATATTTACCTTAATTGGTCTGGCAGGGTTGATTTACCATCCATGGCTGTTTTCAGCACAGGGCAGTACAGCTTTAATCTTTTAATTTTTTAAATGGCACTTAATAATCATTCTTTTTTTTTCTTCACCCACTTGTCAGAATTTGGAAGGCTCCCATCATGGTTACAGAGCTGTTTAAACTTCAGCATTCTGCAGAAATTCTTTTGAACAATCATTTTGACCAGCTAGTTGCTTTCCTAAGTTTGGAGAACTGAATTGAAGCCAATTTTTTCCTCTGGCTTCTCTTTAAAATCTTGTTTTTGTTCATACGTGGTTGCTGTGATTTATGGTGTCAAATCTGGATCCGGGCCGTTGCGTTCTTCAAGTCAAGCTTGTTAAAATGATTGGTTTGCAAGTGCTGCCTGATCATTGCACCAAATTTAAAAGGTTATTTCAAACTTTTTTTTTGAGATTTCTCACCCATTTGCAATATGGTTGTGTACTTTGACTCTGCTTTCAATCGGGCCTTGCAAAAGACCTCCACGTGCTCTGTTGGAGTCCTCTTATACTGCACAGTGGATCTTTCTTCCATTCTTCAATCTCTACGCCTGTAATGGAGCTTCTTACGTGACGTCCAGCTGTGTATTCAAGGTCGTCAAGTTAGGTGCACTTCTCTCAGGTCGGACTGCACCTCCTTTACTTCTTCATTCCTCGGGATTTTGGTGTCCCACCCCCCCACCCCCCCCTTAAACCCGCATATATTTCACCTCTTTTCTATTTTTCCTTAGTTCTGTTGAAGAGTCATATGGACTCAAAACATTAATTGTGCTCCCCTCCGCAGATGCTGCCAGACCTGCTGAGTTTTTCCAGGCATTTTTGTTTTTGTCTTGGATTTCCAGCATCCGCAGTTTTTTGCTTTTCCCTTAGGAAATATTGACAAATATATGATAGAATTTTAAATTAAGTTTGAAAGTGACATAGTTCATTCTGAAATGAGGGTCTTAAATTTGAACAAAGGAACTTGTGAAGGTATGAGGGGCAAGTTGGCTATGGTGGATTGGGAAAATACACTAAACAATTTGATAGTAGACAGGCAATGGCTAGTACTTAAAGAAGTATTACATGGTCCACAACAAATATACATTCCTCTAAGACTCAAAACCCAACAGGAAAGTTGAATCAACCATGGCTAACAAAAGAAGTTAAAAATTGCATTAGATCATGGGAAGTGGCTTATAACGTTTCCAGAAAAAATGGTAGGTCTGAAGATTGGGAGCAATTCAGAATCCAGCAAAGCAGGACCAAGAAACTGATAAAGAAAGGGAAAATGGAATATGAATACAAGCTAGTGAGAAACATGAAGTCAAACTGTAAAAGTTTCTTTAGTTATGTGAAAAGGAAACGATTAGCAAGACAAATGTGGGTCCATTACAGGTGGAGGCAGGAGAATTTATAATGGAGCATAGGAAATGATGAAGAAACTAAACAATGACTTTGTGTCTGTCTTCACGCAGGAAAATACAGTCAATCTCCCAGAAATACTAAGGAACCAAGGGAATTGTGAGAATGAGGATTTGAAATAAATTAGTGTTAATAAAGAGTTGGTACTTAAAAAATTAATTGGATTGAAGGTTGATAAATTCCCTGGACTTGATGAACTACATCCCAGAGTATTACAGGAGGTAGCTACAGGGATAGTGGGTGCATTGATAGTTATCTTTCTCAATTCTATCAATTCTAGAAAGGTTCCTGCAGACTGAAAGTAGCAAATGTAACTCCACTATTTCAGGAGGGAGGAAGAAAGAAAGCGGAGAACTACGGAGCTGTTATTTTGAAGTCAGTGGTAGGGAAAATGTTAGAATCTATTGTAAAGAATGTGACAACTAGATACTTGGAAAATAATGATATGGTTGGGCAGAGTCAATGTGGAGTTATGAAAAGGAAATCATGTTTGACAAACCTGTTGGAGTTTTTTGAGGATGTTGTTTGTAGCACACATAAAGGAGAACCAGTGGATGTGTTGTATTGAATTTTCAGAAGGCTTTTGGTAAGGTCCCACACTGGAGGTTAGGAACAAAATTAGAGCACATGGGATTGGAGGTAAAATATTGGTATTGATTGAGGATTTATGAACAGAATAAAACAGAGTAGTAATAAACAGGTCATTCTCAGGATGGCAGGCTGTTGCTTTTGGAGTACCACAAGGTATTTTGGAGTACTCAAAAGCTGGGGCCACAGCTGTTCACAATCTATATCAATGATTTGGATGTGGGGACCATGTGTAACATTTCCAAATTTGCTGATGACACAAAGCTAGGTGGAAATATATGATGTGAGGAGGTAGCAAGGAGGCTTCAAGGGGCCTTGGACAGGCTAAGTGAATGGGCAAGGACATAGCAATGGAATATAATGTGGATAAGTGTGAAGTTATCCACTTTGGTAGAAAAAACAGAAAGACAGAGGATTTCTTAAATGGTGAGAGGTTGGGAAGTGTTGATGTCCAAATGGATCTGGGTGTCATTGTTCATGAGTCACTAAAAGCTAGCGTGCGGATGCAACAAGTGATTAGGGAGGCAAATTGTATGTTGGCCTTGATCGCAAGGGGATTTGAGTACAGGAGTGAAGGTGTCTTGCTGCAATTATAGAGCTTTGGTGAGACCACACCTGGAGTATTGTGTACAGTTTTGGTCTCCTTATCTAAGGAAGAATATACTTGCCATAGCGGGAGTGCAACAAAGGTTCAGCAGATTAATCTCTGGGACGGCGGGACAGATTGAGGAAACTGAGCCTTTATTCTCTAGAGTTTCAAAGAATGATCTCATTGAAACTTACAAAATTCTTGCAGGGTGTGACAGGGTGGCTGTAGATAGCATGTTTCCCCTGGCTGCTGAATCTAGAACCAAGGGACACAGTCTCAGAATGAAGCACAGGCCATTTAAGACTGACATGTTGAGGAATTTCTTCATTCAGAGGGTGCTGAACCTTTGGCATTTTCTACCCCAGAGGGCTGTGAAAGCTCAATCATCGAGCATGTTCACAAAAGGAATTGATAACTTTCTGGTACTGGACATCAAGGAATATGGGGATAGTGCTGGAAAGTGGCATTGAGGTAGATCAGTCATGATCTAATTGAATGGCAGACAGAGTCAATGGGCTGAATGGCCTACTCCTGCTCCTATGTTCCCAAAAACCCTTGAAACCACAACTTGTGACAACATACATTGTGAAATTAACTGGAGATTAGAGAGCCTGAGCTGTCAATCAAACAATGTTTCCTCTGCAGAGCTGCTGTTTCATATTCCAATAGCTGTTTGGGCTCTCAGCCAAGCATACAGCTGCTCCCCAGAGGAAACATTGTTTGATTGATATCTCAGGGTCTCTGATCCATGTGGTTAATTTCACAATGTTTGATGACACAAGTTAAGTGGTTTCAAGGTTTACGGTTTGTAGTTTTTAAAACTTCAAAGGGCCTGGGTGATTGATACTTTTATTGGCTTGCACTCCAGACATTATTTTCAGGGATGGGAGAAAGTTATCAATGGATTACATTTTTTCAAAGCTTTTTTAACACACCCCATTATACACAATGGAGTTCTTTTGTTCTAGAAAATGCACAGTTGGTCAATGGGCACGGAAGTACGAGAGGTTAGCATTGGGGGTATGAGGGGCCTGAGGGGGCGGGTGCATCGGCAGAACTTGGCATAGGGGGCATGAGGGGCTGGAGGGGTTGTGTGGAAGGGCATGAGGTGGCATGGATGGTGTATAGGGAGCATTTGGAGAGTGAAGACAATATGAGGGGCGAGTGCTGGAGGGTTTTATGTGGTTTTTTTTACACTGGGGCAAAGTCCCACAGCACCAAAGCGGGCTTTTTAAATGGGCTAAACAAAAACAAAAAGACCTGGACAAACTCAGCAGGTCTGACAGCATCTGCGGAGAGGAATCCTGTGGGAGGTTGAAGGTGGTGATATTATCTAAGGAATGTGATAATAGGTGACATTAAGAGTAGAAAGCAGGACGAGCAAGGTACAAATAGCCCTAGTGGGGGTGGGGTGGGGGAAGGGATCGAAATAGGCTAAAAGGTAGAGATAAAACAATGGATGGAAATACATTTAAAAATAATGGAAATAGGTGGGAAAAAAATCTATATAAATTATTGGAAAAAAGGGGGATCGGAAAGGGAGTGGGGATGGAGGAGAGAATTCATGATCTAAAATTGTTGAACTCAATATTCAGTCCGGAAGGCTGTAAAGTGCCTAGTCGGAAGATGAGGTGCTGTTCCTCCAGTTTGCGTTGAGCTTCACCGGAACAATGCAGCAGGCCAAGGACGGACATGTGGGCATGAGAGCAGGGTGGAGTGTTGAAATGGCAAGCGACAGGGAGGTCTGAGTCATGCTTGCGGACAGACCGAAGGTCTGCCTCTGTACTCGGCAGCTCCTACAGCTGCCTCCACACTTCTTCCTGGGCCGACTGGCCAACTCCAACCTGCACCTAGCCCCCAGCAAAGAAGATTCCGCCTTTGTGGACAATTCCTCCCAAGGTGGGTGGGCTGAGCCGGGAATTTTCTTAAGTCCCCCTACCTGCCTCAAGGATGAAAATCCAGGCCTAAGATTGCAACTGAGCATGTGCAGGAACCCGGTAGTGTTGTGACACAAATAGATACAGCCAGTTGAATATTATTTACAATGTAGGTCTGTTAGTGAACATAATTTAAATTATATGACAATCAGATGTTGAGAGGACTAGAACAAAAAATATATTGCATTTTTAAAAGGGCACAATTCTAATGATTTAGTGTCTGCAATTTCCGAATTCCATACCTGGGAATGATTTAAGCAACCCCAATACCCTGGGACTTACAGCTAAAATCCCAGGATCTCAGGACTGCAGAAAAGTGACAAAAAATAAGGACAAAGGACTCTGAATTACTGGGGCAATACATCCTACTGTGTTTCTAATAATTGAGGAACAAAATGGGGAAGCCAGTTGGGGCAAAGCAGGATTGACTGATAGCTGAATGTGTAAAAGGGACCAGGGGGTCATGGGCTGAATTGTACCAGGCACTGGATTCCCCATCCACCCCTGCTTAAGATCTGTTGAAAAGGCACGCAGGGTAACCTGGTAGACTGAGGAGGCAGGGTAACCTGGTGGGCTGGGCACGCATGGTAACCTGGTGGGCTGGTTATGCAGGGTAACCTGGTTGGCTGGGTACACAGGGTAACCTGGTGGGCTGGGCGCATAGGGTAACCTGGTGGGCTGGGCGCACAGGGTAACCTGATGGGCTGGTTAAGCAGGGTAACCTGGTGGGCTGGGTACACAGGGTAACATGATGGGCTGGGGGCACAGGGTAACCTGGTCAGCTGGGTACACAGGGTAACCTGGTGGGCTGGGTACACAGGGTAACCTGGTGGGCTGGTTACGCAGAGTAATCTGGTGGGCTGGGCACTTGGTGTGGCCTCTCTGGCCACCAGTTAAATCCCGGTGATGGTAGGATGAGGCCATTAAGTGGGCATTCATCACCCAATTGGCCCAGTGGAGTTGTGGGGCTGGGGGCGGCGGTGGGTGGTCCACACAATACCATCCCTGCTTCAGGTATAATTGTGGTGGGGGCAGTGGGGTTGTAGGCAGCAGACAACCCATCCATTGGATGTAACAAGTCCCAACACCACCACTACTTTCAAGCCTGTTGGCAGGAGAGTATAAAACCCAGCCCTTAAAAACAGTGGGTAAAGGAGAAGGAAAGGATTCGGGCTACAGAGCAGAATGGAGCCAGAATGAGAGAAGCATTGTACGATAGAATGGAGAAAGCAAAGACGCTAGACTGGAGCTAATACAAACGTGTCCTTATAGAGAGCCAAGTGTATAGAGGATAAGCTATGATGAAAGATTAGAGAAGCTTATACTTCACCAGCTAGAAAAAAGATGTGAGTGGTGGCCGAGTTGGCGTTATTGACAAAGTTGATCAGCAGACATTCTCAGGTGGAAACTCTTAGTTTATTTACAAAGGTACTCAGCAGCAACTAAACATGTGCTTTCTCTTCAAACTCTATCTCCACACTACGAACCACTGAGGTAGCCCAGGTTACTCCCCTATTTGATACTAAGATCATGTGATCTTCCTTAATAGCATTCTTCTTAAAGGTATATTACACATCCGATAAAACCATAATTACCGCATCCCTTCCCCTTTACTTGGAAATCGATTTTATTTTTACAATTACAATTTTCTCAAAATAGCAAACTATTGGGCCGCAACCTCCAACTAGTGCTGGGGAGTGCTGGCCCACAGAAATTAGAAGAAATAAATGCACACTTAATTGGTCTTGAAATTTGCGTTGCCACTTCCGATCACCGGAGCTGCTTGGGGCCTGCATTGAAAGAACCCTCACAGGCCCCAGCGAAGACTAGATCCAGCGTATTCAAGAGAGCCACACCCCCTTTGTAATGGCACCAGCTGCTGTAAAGCAGGTACGTTTAAAGGGCCAGGGAAATTGACAGGCCAGGGGAACGTAAGCGTCTAAGGTAAGGAGATATTATTTGGGAGTTGGGGGCATCCAGAGATGGAGGGTTGAGGTGTCTGGGGGTCTGGGGGAGTGTGGAGAAGTCCGGAGGTCGAGGGGGGAGGTCCGAGGTCGGGGGTGTCTGATGTCGGTGGTCCAAGATCCAGGGGGAGAGTGGGGGCTTTCAGAGGTCGGAAGGGTGGGGATCTGGAGTTTGGGGGGGGGGGTGGGTCCGAGGTTTGGAGCCCCTCCTCTGTCATCTCGGGGCAGGGGGAGGGGGTCCTTTGGATGTCAGGGGGCGGTGGGGAGGTCCAGAGGTCGGGGGGGCGGGGGGGGATCCAGAGGTTGGGTCGGGGGGCTGAAGGGGTCCACAGGCCAGGGGGATAGGATAGGGGGGTGCCAGAGGTCCAAGATCTAGGGTGGTTTGTGGCATTCAGAGGTTGGGGGTGTGGGGATATCGCAGGGGGCATGGGGGTGTCCGGAGGTTGGGGATGTCCGAGGTTTGGGGAGGTAGATAGGGTCCAAGGTCAAGGTGGGTGTTCGGGGCACCAGAGATCAGGGGGTCCGAGGTTTGGTGGGGATCCATGGTTGGGAGAGGGGCGTTCCGAGATCAGAGGAGTCCCCGTTCGGGGGTGGTGCTGAGATCAGGGGGTGTCCAGAGGTTGGTGGGGGCTGCTGGCTCCGAGGTGGGGGATCCAAGGTTGGGGTGGAATCCGAGGTCGGGGGTTGGTGAGGTGGTGGGGGGGAGGTTGGATTATAGAAGGTCAGTGAGGGGGTTTGGGGGATTGGGGATTCCCGTTGGGCAGGGGTGTGTTGTTGGGGAGTCCCGTGGGGTCGGTCTGCATCTTTACAATAGTTGCCCAGAAGTTAGGAGTTGTTTTAATTCTTCTAACTTTTTCTGGGTAACTATTGGTATAGCCCTGACGGAACCATCTGAAGTTTGCGATTTAAATTGCGTTTTTGGATTGTTTCCAGCGCAGCGTAATTGTCCAGAGGAAGTTAGCACTTCTAGGCAATTGTTGTGCAAACTCTTCCCTGGGAACTTGCCAGAAGGATTCCCCAGCGCATCTTTGGAGTATCCCCCAAATCTGACACTGGGGAGTGCTGAAGTTACAGGCCATTTACACTGATAATTAATTTACAAATTCAGTCTTTCTGGTGATTTCCTAATGCATGTAGAGCATCTCAATCTACAACTTCAGATGCCTTGTCAGGAGCCTCCTTTTCAGGAGTTGTCTGAACATCAGGTGCTTTGGTGGGCATCTGCAGATCTGTATCCTCCAGACTTGAAGGAAGAACAGATGTGTCTGTACTGGGTTGAGTTCTCTCAACAGGAAACACAGACCTGAACGTGAACATTGGTGGAATAATTTCTTGGTGAATTGTTTCTCTCTTCCATAGATGATCCACATGTCTCCATATGACTCGGCCTTCCACCTCCACGTGGTAAGATAGAGGTCCAATCACTGCACTTATTTTACCTGATAACCACTTTGGTCCTTCTCCAAAGTTCTTTACACATATTGTCTCTCCCATGGTAAATTTCCTCTCACGACAATGCCAGTCGTGTCTAGCTTTCTGATTTCCCTGACTCTCTTCCACCTTCCCCCCTAAATTCATCATTATTAAGCTTAATCTTGTCCTGAGATGGCATTTCATCAGTAATTCCACAGATGTGACACCTGTTGTCGTGTGAGGGCTGGTTCTATAATGGAAAAGGAAGCGTGTTAGCTTGGTTGCTGAGGAATGTCCAGTCAACTTCTTCATGCCTGCCTTGAACATTTGAACCGCCCTTTTGGCCAGTCCATTTGAGGAAGGGTGGTATGGTGAAATTTTTACGAGTGATACATTGAGGCTGATAAACCGCTGAAACTCAGCACTCGTAAATGCTGTGCTGATATCAGTCTTATTTATATCTCTGTGCCTTCTTTCTCTGTGCCTTCTTCTTTCCAGTGCTGACTTTAATCTCGCCCTTCTTTTCAATTTCAATATTGGCCAGATTAATCTCAGATATATGTCCAAATTGGGTGAACTCAGTCTCCCAATATTTCATCATCTGTCTGCTTCTTAGAAAATTGTGACTTTTGCTTCCAAAGCCTCTTTGGCTTCATGTAGCTGATTCTTCAGCTCTTCCATCTCTTTTTTGTATTTGTTTGCTGCCCCCTGGAAAATTAAGCATTGTTATGTCTTCTCTGTCAACTCATCCCTCAGTTTATTTAGAGAAATGTTGAACTCTTTCTGTTTCTCCTGATACTTTTCCAGAGGTACAAACTTAGACCTGAGGGAATCTTGTATCATATGAAGGTCTTTCAGCAGCTTTTCTTTTTCCATAGGGAGGTTGCTCACCTCGTCTCAAACTCTGTCATTAAACATGGTTTCTTCGAGTTCCCTTTCCTGTTCTTCCATGTTTTGGCTTAAGACAGCCTGCCTTTCTTCAGGCTGTTGAGTCTTTATACACTCTTTTCTCAAAACAGGGATGCTTCCAGCTTCTTTTTGGAATCTCAGTGGCTATTCAATGTTGATTCCCCTTAGCCAATTTCACCCTAGAAAGCTTAGTCCTCTGCCTCTCAATACCAACACTGGTAGCTTTACCGATTGGCTTCCATAATGGACAGTTACTCTACTTATGCCTTTGACTTGAATGGCTTCACCTGTGTATGTTTCTAATTGGGCAGTTGTTTCTTCTAAATTTAATTGATGTTCCCCATAGTTCAGATATCTGAAGGTATGTTCCCCAATTACTGTAGTGGAAGCTCCACTTCCATTCTAACATGTCTACCATTCACTTTCACTGTAACATATATTGGTTCTGTCTTTTCAACCTTCAAATTAAACAATGAGTAAATATCTGAATTTGTTGCTTCAGGCTTTTCTACATTGTAAATCTCACTGGGTTTTTTCTTTTGTTTACAGTCTGCTTGAATCTCTCCTTGCACTGTTTCATTAAATGTCCATTTCTGTGACAATAGTAACATTCAATTTTTTAAAACTGCCAATCATTAAAAGACTGCTTGTTTCCACCTCAATTGAAATTATTCCTTGTTTTTGCTGCTAAGTCCTTTTTTCTCATTTTCCTGCTAGCAGGGGCTGTTACCCGCTTCTCGGCAGAGTCTTGCATTTTTGCGCCCTTTTGGCTGGGGTTTCCCACCCGATATGGAGGATGGCGCCATTTTGCTTGCCCTGTATGGCTTTTGAATTTCTTACTGTGCTTTCCATGGCCAGTGCTATCTCTAGCACCTTTTTGAAATCTAAATTCGTTTCAGACAATAATCTCCTCTGAATCGTGTCCTCATTCACACCACACACCAAACGATCTCTGAGCATTTCGTTTAGAGATGTACCAAACTCACAGTGCTCTGTTAACTGCTTCAAACTTGCCACATAATAAGAAACTGTCTCCCCCAAGGCTCTATTTCTCAAGTTAATCTTGAACCTTTGCATCATTACTGAGGTCTTTGGCTGATAATTACCCTTCACGAGGTCCACCAATTCATCAAAATTTCTCGTATCTGGGCACTGGGTGCCATCAATCTTCAAATCAAGCCATAGGTTTTATTCCCACATATACTTAAGAGGATTGCCTGCCTCTTCTCTTCCCCCATAATCTCATTCGTTTGAAAAAAGAACATGAGACATTCAATGTAATGAGACCAATCACCCATTGCTGGATCAAAAGGATCAATTCTTCTGAATTGCGGCATTCTGTGAGGGAATTACTTCATCAACTTGTACGGAACTTCTACTTACAATTACCATGCGAGGTACAGTGCTGATTTTGTTTCTCTTCATTTCTTCTATTAAACTTGTTTAATTCTCATCACAGTTTGTTGTGTGTGGTGGCCGAATTGGTCCTTTTGATAGAGTTGATCAGCAGACATTTCTTAGGTGGAAACTCTTAGTTTATTTACAAAGGTACTCAGCAGCAATTAAATATGCGCTTTCTCTTCAAACCTCTAACTCCAAACTATTAATTACTAGCTACTGAGATAGTCCATGATACTCTCCTATTGGATACTAAAATCATGTGATCTTCCTTAATAGCATTCTTCTTAAAAGTATATTACACATCAGATAAAACCAGAATTACCACAATTAAAGAGATCACACTGGAAGACCTCAGCTGTTCAACCTCTTCACCTAATGTGTGGTTCATAATGTGAGTGCTCTTAATTCTGTAGCAGTGCCTTTTCATTTCCTTCATTCAGTCTCAGACTGGTATTCTGAACAGAAAACTACCCAACACTTACAGCCACTTTAAAAAACTGAGCAGCTTAGAGTACTGGGGCTGAAAGAAGGACATCATTATTTATCAAACGTATCTTGGAGAGAGCTGATATATATATAACAACTACCATATTCCCTATTGCTAACTAAACAAAAGGACTTAAAACCATATGATGTAAATTACTTTAATTCCTCTATGTGAGTATTCTGAAAATGGCAAATATCATTGTGTGGCTGCTGCCTCTTTTCAGGATTCAGTTATACGGTTTATGATGACAATTGAGCATCTCAATGACTTTATCAAGTTATTTATTATTCTCGCTATAATACCTAGACAAGTCATCTTAGAATTTCTAATAACCATTAAGTTCCATTTGATGAATTCAATAAGAAGCTGACTAAATACTGATTCACTTAGGAAGGACATGATGCAATTAGATTGTAGTCTTTTGGGTCTTGTCTGTCCAAAATTGGCAATGTTTTATTGCTATGACGGTTGAAGAACCCACATTAGTAAAGAGGTTTACAAATGTAGAGCACAGCACCAATTGTACCTAGTTTATGACATAGCAACATTTTTAATGTGAGGAAGGGGGAAGAATGGAAGGTTATCACATTGATTCAATTGTTGGTTCCTAAAGATTGCTTTGACACTAGTTAACAACAGTAACAGCACAGTACCCACAAGGTCAAGGAAAAACTTGATTGAATTAAAAGCTGACAGCATTGGAAAATAGAACAGGTCGAGCTAGATTTATTTTTGATAGACATGGGAGTCAAAGCTTATGGGGGCCAGACAGGAAAGTGGAGTTCAGACACAACCAGATCAGCCATGATCTTACTGAAATGGCAGAGCAGGCTCGAAGAGCCAAATAGTTTACTTTCCTTTGTATGGGATCCTCACCAAATAAGAACAAGTGAATAAAATTCACCCTCTGTAATGCAGAGCATTTGTTGTGTTTTGATAACATAATCTTCCGTAGGCTTTCTGAGCTGAACCTTCAGAAAGCCTGAACTCTATAGGGCTTACTCTGTAAAGTAGGTCTAATGAGCATATCATTATTTGAGCATTTGAGTATATTTCATTTGGTCTGGGGGGGCAGAGTTTCTCCGAGACTCTTAAGTTTTTGCCATCAATTTCACACTGGACCTTGCAGGAGCCCACTGGACCCACAATATCGGATGGCTCTGTCTCACTGTGACCTTGCTGTGATGCTAAAGGTGACAAATTCACCAGCTTTCCCGAGAACAGGTGATGAAACCATACCCATATTACGTATGCCATTTATCCTGTTTCCCAACAACCTACCAGAATTACCCGAGGAACCAACCCCCTCCACACCAGAAGATGGAAACAAGGGTGGGGGCCCCTGAAATGTCATCCCCACTAAGGCTAATTAACACAGTTTAAATGCTCATTCAGAGCCCATTTAAAGGGAAAGGTGGTATATTCAAAGGGGACAACCTATAGGAGCTATCAGTTTCAGACAGCTGAGGGGAGGTGGAGAGACAATGGGGAGTCAGTCATTGCTGCTCCAGGGCATTGCTCTGGCCCCTAAGAAGGTCAGCAGAGTAAAGGCAGCCTGGGCACTTGGTAATGGGGTGCCATTGGTGCTGCAGAGGTGGCAGGGAGAGTGGGCTTTGAACATGGATAGCACCCTCTGGCATTTCTGGGGCAGAAGAGCTGGGGGCAAGGCTACCAAAGAAATTGGGTGCCCCCCCTAACACCCCCCCACCACCACCCCCACCCTCCCCCACCCACCCAGAAGGAAGGCTCCAGCTGTTAATGGGGGCATAACTGCCAGATTCTATGTCCTGTGGTGACGACTGGTAACACCCTTCTTAGGAATGCTTTAGGAGGTCATGGGAAAGGAAGGAAGGGCAGGAAGGCAACAGATGCCAAACCCCACACAGGATTTACCACCTGAGACTCTGACTCTCCAGTAGATGGTCAAAAACATTTCCTCCCTCACAACAAAAGACCTTGCACCTCACAGTAATGGCTGTCATGCTCTGGCAGTCCCTAATAAAGTCGCTGTGGCTTGAACTTCTTCACTTCTAGCTCCTTTTGAGGGTCAGCTGTGGACCTTAGTGGCATCTCAAAAATGGCTGCACACCACTTCATCTCGGAGGTCACTGATGTCTTCCTTGTCAGGTCTGAACAGTACATTCATTTGTTGACAGGCATGATATTGCAGGGACAGTGGGCACTTGGTCTCGATTCTATTGCTGAACTCCTCCAGAAGCAAAGCGTCATCGATTACCCATGTGGCCATCAAGGTGCCCAGAGACTGCCAATGAGGTCCATCAATAGGAAGCATTACCATCCCTCAATGTCCAATGGCCTGCGGCCACAGCAAGATCTTCCTTCATGTGTGCGCTCACTTTCCTGTCAGCTGCTATGATTCCTACATCATGTGCCAGTCTGGGCAGACTTGGATCTTCACTCTAACTCTGAAATGCATGCATGGATCCTCAGGGACAAGGGAAATCTCTTGAAGAGATGGACACTGACCCCTCGAGCAGAGATTCAGACAGAGGCACAGAGGCAATACAACCAATACCAGCAGGACAACCACTGAAAAGGGCATTGGGTTTCTGAAGATAGGATTTTGGTGCCTGGGCAGATTGGATGTTGCCCTTAATTGCCATCCTGTAAGTTTCTCAGTCATTGTGGTGGTCTGCTGTGCTCTCAGTGACATTGCCTTTGAGAGAAGGCAAAAAGTAAAATCTGTCAACCCTGGCTAACAAAGGAAGTTAAGGATAGCATAAGATTAAAATAAAAGGCTAGTTTCCAGAAATAGTAGTAAACCTGAGGATTGGGAGGATTTTAAAATGCAGCAAAGGAGGACCAAGAAACTGTTAAAGAAAGGGAGAATAGAATATGAATGTGAACTAGCAAAAACCATGAAAACAGACTGTAAAATCTTCTATTGGTGTGTAAAAAGGAAATGTTTGGCTAAGACAAATGTGGGTCCATTACAGGCAGAGCCAGGAGAATTTATAATGGGGATTAGAGAACTGGCAGAGAAGCTAAATGATTACTTTGGACAGAATCTTCCGTGCCCACTGGCACTGGCATTATGGCGGGCGTAAGCGGACTATGTGGCGGGAAAGCCAAAAATCAGTTTCACAAAGTCGTTTGCAATCATCCGCTCCACCCGTCAATAGTGAGCCGTGTTTCCCACTGTTGCATGTTGGGAACTTCACTGTAATACATCTGCAGATTATCATAAGTCCAGCTTGCCAAAATCATCCCTACATGCTGGATCATCCGAGTACGCTGGTGTGATACTCAGGGTAGCTCCTCGGGGGCAAGGGCTGCCCACAGAAGATGTGCTATCATGCTGACATGTTTCACAAGAGCATTTATAAGGCATGCACCTGGTGAACTACACTTTGAGGGGAACTTGGAAGTGAGTGCGCAGTAAAATTGTGCAGCGCTCATAAGGGTCACCTATTGGACCTCAAGGCTTAGGTGCCATGCATTCAGGCAAAGGCACTGGCACTCACCTTTTTCCCGGCTGGCTGGCAGTGCAGTGCCGGGGCAAGGGCAGCACTGCGGTTGAGACAGGTTGGCAGGGGGGTTGGGCAAGGGCTGCACTTTGGTTGAGGTGAGTTGGGGGGTGGGAGTCAAGGGCTGCCCTGTAGTTGATGGTAGTGCACAAGCATGTGCGGGGACTGTGGCGGAGGGAAGTGGCCACACATTTGGGAAATCTTATATAAAGTGACAATTCCTCTGCAGCTGAGACAATTCAGAACCAGCCACATTGATATGCTAGGAGCTGGGCCTCTAGCTTATCTGCCTACGCAAGCAACGCAGAGGCCTGAAAGTGGCACCAAACGCTCCAGAGATTTTCACCCCTCGGGCACAGACTGCAAACTAATGGGCATTTTAGTGGACTGCAGAACAATTAGATAACTGGACACATTGTACAATCTCCATGGCTGCTGGCCAAGGAGCAGTCACTGGCGGAGGTGCTCACAGCCCCTTACAATGTCACCATTCAGCTTTGGTTCAGTCTCCCCCATGGTTCAAGCTAACAGTGCTGCCTTGCAGTGTGGGTTATGAGAATGCCTGCGCCTGAGCTGAGAGCACAGCAGTTCAGTGGGCGAAGTTGCTGCCAATCGGTCGGGTGGAGTGCAGTGGAGGTGGTGGGTAGGGATTCGGGCAGCCATGCAGCGCACTAATTTCTAGCCATCCAAGTGGTGGCCAGTATTCCCTGGGATGCATTAAGGGGCCTTCAGACTAGACCAAGAGAGGTTCTAATTATACCCAAGCTAACCATATGTCTCTCTTTCATCCTGCAGGAGGAGTACATCAGGAGCGTAGAGCCACATTCTCCTCTATATTGAAGAGACCAAACGCAGACTGGGTGACCACTTTGCAGAACACCTGCGGTCTGCCTGCAAGCATGACCCCGACCTCCCTGTCACTTGCCATTTCAACACACCACCCTGCGCTCATGTCCATATGTCCGTTCTTGGCCTGTTGCAATGTTCTAGTGAAGCTCAATGCAAACTGGAGGAACAGCACCTCATCTTCCAACAAGGCACTTTACAGTCTTCCAGACTTAATATTGAGTTCAACAATTTCAGATCATGAACTCTCTCCTCCATCCACACCCCCTTTCCGATCCCCCCTTTTTCTAATAATTTATAGTTTCTTTTACAAATATATTTTTCTTTTCCCACCTATTTTTAAATTTATTTCAATCTATTGTTTCATCTCCCCCTTTTAGCCCATTTCGATCCCTTCCCCCACCCCACCCCCGCTAGGGCCATCTGCCACTAGCTTGCTTCCCTTGATGTTCCCATTAGCACATCCTTTAGAAAGTATCACCACCGTCAACACCCCTTTTTCCTTTTGTCTATGACATCTTTGGCAGTCTCTTCTTCTCCTCCACCTATCACTGGCCCCATATTGAGCTCCACCTGTCCCACCCCCCTCTACCAGCTTATATTTCATCTCATTTATATATTTTTTAGTTATGATGAAGGGTCATACGGACTCGAAACATCAACTGTACCCCTCTCCGCAGATACTGTCAGACTTGCTGAGTTTTTCCAGATATTTTTGTTTTTGTTCTGGTATCCTAGCTGTATGCGTCAGGACTTATAGAGAATGGATATGATGGAGAAGAGAGTGACGGAGGTGCCTTGCTGGGCAGGGGGAGGAGCAGCACTCTCAGGAAGAAGGGGCTCCTGCACAGTCTGCTGAAGAGCCACAGCAAACCATTGCAGGTTGGCGCCTAGCTAGACCCAGGGTCTATAGACAGTGATTGTCACTCCTGCAGAAGACTGAAATCCATGGGTTGCTGAAGACTGCACATATCCAGGGAACGGGTCAAACACGTCTGCCACCTGCTGCAGGATTTGGTGTCATGGGAACATGGAGGGCATCCACTGCCAGTGGCCATGAAGATGACCATGGCACTCAATATCTATGCCAGTGACTCCTTTCAGTGCTCCACAGGTGAACTCTGTGGGATATCACAAGTATCCATGCACAAATGCATGCATGAGGTTACAGACGCCATCTTCGCAGACACACAACTTTGTGCATTTCGCTCAGGATCAGGAATATCAGGAAGCAAGAGCACAGGGATTTGCCCAGATCTCAGGTTTTCCACAGGTGCAGGGTGCCATCGACTGCACTCATATAGTGCTCAGATCTCATTGGCAACAAGTGGTCAACTATGTCAACTACAAGGGATTCCACTCTCTATATGTTTAGCTGGTGTGCGACCACCACAAATGCATCCTGCAGGTCTATGCACAGTTCCTAGGGAGCATCCACAACTCCTACATTCTCATTAGGCCTCAGATCCCTGATGTTTTCCAGTGTCCACAGCGGCTGCAGAATTAGCTCTTGGGGGACAAGGGCTACACGCAGAGGATGTGTGCGGCGGCCTCAGACTACATCAATGGGGAGGTACAACGAGGCTCATGCTGCAACTCACACCTTAGTGGTGTAGACCTTCGGAATGTTGAAAATGAGACCTGATGGACCCTGCGATGTTGTCCACAGAGGGTGTCACACATCATCATCACCTGCTGCACCCTTTACAACCTGGCTCTGCAATGGGGAGAGAAGCTGGCTGAGGAGGAGATGGAGGGACTGCACCTCTCCTCCAATGAGGAGAATGTCGATGGGGATGAGGGTGAGGATGTCCTCAAAGGCATGGATGATGGAGATGAGGCTTTCACACTGGTCAGATGAGGCAGGTGTGCTTGGGAGGCCCTCATAGCTGCTAGATTTGTGGAGGATGATGACAACCTGCAGCAAGGAGACACCATAAATCCTCACATTGCATCTTTCAACATTTGACTGCAGCCTGGCTGATGGCAGCGCACATACTCTCTGTAATAATGCTCCTGTCATGGAGACACAGCGGCTTCCTGTGGTCCCTACATTCCAGGAAAGTGATGACGATATGCAAAGGGGACACTCCATAGATCCTCACAAGTTTATGTGAATGTCTGACTCTAGTCTGGCTGATGGCAGCTCACTTGTGCTCTGTGAATAGGGTCATATCATGGAGATGTAGCAGCGAATCTTTAACTTCTCCTCATCTTGTGGCATCCTTCATGAGCTGAACCCTTCAGGACCACACTGTCACCGAATGCAGATGCTGATGAGCTGGGGGCCAGCCGCACTTTAAAGGTGCTGGGAGCACACAGTGATAAGCCCCATCGATGTGCATGCATGACTGATGTGACCAGTGACAGTGAAGGCACACCATCAGTGGATCAAAGTCTCCATTGTGGCCACTATCCTATCAGTGGGAATGTTGCCCAAAACACAGGGAAGAGGCCCTGGACTGAGACGCCTGCCTTTATCTTGTGCAGGGACCAAAGTTTCACATATGAGCGACATGAACACTGCTCAACAGAACAAGGAGCCATAGGCAAGGAGACATTCTTGGGAATTTATTAACAAAGTGAACATCATGTACAAGTGATTAACACCCATGCCCAGGCTGTGCAACCTCCAAAAGAGCTACATCTTCTTAAGCTTCCTAACTCTGCGACCACATCTTGGTTCTCTCCCAACATCCACAGCGCAGGTGGAGGCAGTCTGCTGACAGCTATGCCCTGCTGTCTGTGATGACCTTGACTGGCGTCCTTTGGAGGGCTGAGACCTGGAGGGCCCCGGTCTACTTTTGGGGTCCTGCTGTGTGACAGTGGCACCCTCCTCGGCCTGTGAAGTTGGATTTGCTGGAGTGACAGGAAGATGGGATTCGGATGGGCTGGACACTCCTGGGTGGAAGGCCAGGGGTGTGCACCTGTGGATCCTCCTCCCTATGGGTTCCCAAGGGCCCCTAGCTGACTCCTTGAGGAGAAGGAGAAGCTGGAGTGAGATCGAGCTTCCCCGCACCCCTCTTGTGTTGACACTGTTAGAGGCCAAATATGGTGTCAGAGATAGAGTTCAGATGTCCTGGACCAAGATTTCCATGGCAGCCACCATCCTACCAGCGTTGATCTTGATGCGTTGGCATGCCGGCACTAACAGCTCAGACTGAAGGTGGACAGACTCTTCTATCATGCCTTGCAATCTGAGCAGCAGACACCCCTTCCTGATGTTCCCGAGCTTGCCTTTGCACATCCAACAACTGAGGTATGACCGAGTCCAGAGGCTTGGCAAATGACTTGGTCTCAGCAGATTTCTCATCTCCAGCAGTCCCCCGAGTGCTGGAAACCTGGGAAGTCCCTGCCACTGCCTGCTGTGGATCAGACAGATTGTGCTCACCAGATTATGATGCTAAGGCTATTCTAAACCTTGATCCCTCTGAGAGGCATGTCTCTGCGTTGGTGGAGGGTGTGGGTGAGCACTGTGATGGGCCTTCATTGAGGAATTCAGCAGATCCCTCTTTTGAGGTGTCTTCGGGGCTTGAGTCGAGGACGTAGTCATGGACTCCCTCGGCTGCTTCCCAGATGAGCCTGCGAAAACACGGAAAGATAATTAGTACATGGCAGTGTCCTGTGAAACAGGATACATCATTCACAGGATTATTGCCTGATGGATTTTATACTGCTGGATCCTCACTTGGTTGAGCACAGCCAACCTCAACGTCAGCACAAGAACGGTGCAGATTTTCGTTGGTCAGCTGGATGACTCTATTTTCAATATCTGAGAGGGCCTTGATTTCAGGCATTTCTCCGCTGGTCTGTGACCTCTCCCTCTTGTTGTGTGCCAGCTTGTCCTGCATGAATAGAGATGGAGAGAGTGTAAGCAGGACGCCTGCCAGGCCAGAAGATGAGTATTCCTGGCATGTGAGGGTGGTGAGTGGTACCATGGATGGGATGAGGACAATGAAGGTGTGTGTGGAACAGTAAATGGTGACGTCCCTTGAACTGACAGTGAGTGAGGTCTCTGTGGGTGTGTGATGGGTTTGTGAGTGTGTGAGTTGAGAGCAATGAGAACGGAAGAGCTCATTTATCCTCTTTCAGCACTGGGTGGCTATCCTCTTTTGCAGGGCATTCACACTGACCACCACTGCCACGATCTCCCACACCGGATTGGTGATTTTGCTGCCCATCCTATGGCCAGAGCAGGGGTACAGGACACTTTGGCAGGCCGTCACAGCATCCAAAAGGCATTCCAGGGGTGCGTCACTGAATCTTGGCCTGCAGTTTTCTTGCCTTTCGGGGCCATGTCTTCTGTGCTATATTCCTGGGCTGGAAGCACTAAGAGGTAAGCGCATGGCTGCACTTTAAATGTGGCGTCCGGTGTGATGAAGCAGCGAGGTGATGGCGTGGCAGTCAAATCAGAGGCCACCCGCCAGCAAAACAGCGTGTTTCCCGGGAATTCATAATTAATGAGGCAGGATTGGGACAATACAGCATGAAAAGCTGCCATTTGCAGCCGTGCAGGTAAAACTTTCTTTTTCCCGCCCACTACCGCACTTAGTACAAATCTGGGATGATTCTGCGCTTTTTTTCTGTATTCACTGAGGAAGATACAAGAAATCTCCCTGAGTTAGAAATCCAAGTGACTGGGGAGAATGAGGAATTGAAGGAAATTCGTAATAGTGAGAAGATTGCACTGGAGAAATTAATGGGTCTGAAGGTTGAAAAGTCCCCAGGACCTGATGATCTACATCCCAGAGTGTTGAGAGAGGTAGCTATGGAGATTGTAGATGCATTGTTGATCATCTTTCAAAGTTCTATAGATTCTGGAATGGTTCCTGCAGATTGGAAGGTAGCAAATGTCACCCCACTATTTAAGATCGGAGAGAAAGAGAAGGCTGTGAATTACAGACCTGTTAGCCTTACATCAGTGGTAGGGAAAATGTATAATCTATTATAAAGGATGTGATAAATGAAAATTTGGATAATAATGATCTTATTTGGCACAGTCAACATGGATTTATGAATAGGAAATCACGTTTGATCAACCTGTTGGAGTTTTTTGAGGATGTTAGTAAAATTGATAAAGGAAAGACATTGGACCTAGTATACTTGGATTTTCAGATGGCTTTTGATAAAGTCCCTCACAGGAGGTTGATTAACAAAGGAAAAGCACATGGGATATAGGAAGTAATATACTGACATGGATTAAGGATTGGCTCACAGACAGAAAACAGAGAGTAAGAATAAACAGGTCATTCTTGAGTTAGCAGGCTGTGACTAGAGGGGTACCACAGGGATCAGTACTCAGGCCCCAGCTCTTCACAATATGCATCGGTAATTTGGTTGTGACAACCAAATGTAATATTTCCAAGTTCGCAATGACACAAAGCTCGGTGGGAATGTGTGTTGCAAGAAAAATGCAAAGTGGCTTCAAAAGGATTTGGACAGACTTAGTGAGTGCGCAAGAACGTGGCAGATGGAATATAATGTAGAAAAATGTGAGGTTATCCACTTTGTTAGGAGGAACAAATACACAGAGTAGTTCTTAAATAGTAAGAGATTAGAAAGTGTAGATGTACAAAGGAACCTGGGTGTTCTTGTCCATAAGTCACTGAAAGCTAACATGCAGATGCAGCAGGCAATTAGGAAGGCTAATGGAATGTTAGCCTTTATCACAAGAGGATTTGAGTACTGGAGTAGTGAAGTCTTGCTTCAGTTGTATAGAACTCTGGTTAGACTGCGCCTGGAGTACTGTGTGCATCTTTTGTCCCCTTACCTTAGAAAGGACATTATTGCCATAGAGGAAGTGCAATGAAGGCTCACCAGAATTGTTCCTGGGAAAGCAGGACTGTCTGATGAAAAGAGATTGGGGAAATTGGGCCTGTATTCTTTCGATTTTCAAAGAATGAGAAGTGATCTTATTGAAACCTACAAAATACTTAAAGGGATGGACAGGGTAGATGCAGGTAAGATATTTCTCCCGGCTGGGGAATCTAGAACCAGGGGACACAATTTCAAAATAAGGGGAAGCCACTGAAGACGGAGATGAGGAGTAAGTTTTTTTTACTCAGAGGGTTGTGAGTCTTTGGGATTCTCTACCCCAGAGGGCTGTGGAAGCTTAGCCTTTGAGTAGACACTGACAGGTTTCTAAATACCATTGACATAAAAGGATATGGGATAGTGCGGGAAAAAGACATTGAAATGGATGATCAGACATGATCATACTGAATGGAGGAGCAGGCCTGAAGGACTGAATGGCCTACTCCTATGTTCCTATGACTTTGAAGATGGTGAGGCCCTAGGAAGGGGAAGCTCATTGGGAGAGGAGCAGGAGCAGGATATAAGAGGAATTGAGTAGTGAGGAATTGGAAGCAGAGGGAAATGACGCTGAATAGAGAGGTGGCCCTGTGGCATGATGATGTGGTCTCTATTTGCCACCCTCCTCTGCCACACAGCCTCCAGCATTACACCCATAAGACCATAAGATATAGGAGCAGAAATTAGGCCATTCGGCCCATCGAGTCTGCTCCACCATTCAATCATGGCTGATAAGTTTCCCAACCTCATTCTCCCACCTTCTCCCCGTAACCTTTGATCCCCTTAAAACTCAAGAACCTATCTATCTCCATCCTAAATACATTCAATGACCTGGCCTCCGCAGCCTTCTGTGGCAATGAATTCCATAGATTCACCACTCTCTGCTAAACAAGTTTCTCCTCATCTCGGTTCCAAAAGGTCTTCCCTTTACTCTGAAGCTGTGCCCTCGAATCCTCATCTCTCCTACTAATGGAAACATCTTCCCCACGTCCACTCTATCCAGGCCTTTCAATATTCAGTAAGTTTCAATCAGATCCCCCCTCATCCTTCTAAACTCCATCAAGTATAGACCCAGAGTCTTCAAACGTTCCTCATATGTTAAGCCTTTCATTCCTGAGATCATTCTCATGAACCTCCTCTGGACCCTCTCCAGGGCCAGCACATCCTTCCTGAGATACGGGGCCCAAAATTGCTCACAATATTCTAAATGTGCTCTGACCAGAGCCTTATAAAGCCTCAGCAGCACATCCTTGCTTTTATATTCTAGTCCTCTTGAAATAAATGCCAACATTACATTTGCCTTCCTACCTACCCAGGTCAGTACCGATGAAGCGAGGGGCAGCCCTGCCCTGGGGTGCCAGGCCTCTAACTCTCCTGTCACACCCCACTTCCCTCTAGTGAAGTGGAAGGCATTAGCAAAATCAATAAGTTTCTCCCCCAGGACAACCAATAGCCTTTTTGATGACTGCTACATGGAGTCTAAAACAGTCCCACATGCCGTCTCCACCTCCATTCCCAACCCCATTAGCTCTGAGGGAACAGGAAACCCATTTGCATTCCAATTAAGGAGTCCGCTCCTGTGAAAATCAGAACTATATTGAGTTTCCTATCAGAGGCAGGTTCTTGACACACAAACAGACCGGGCTCCTTTTTCCTACCTCTGTGGCGAAAATACAGCCCATGGTGTCAGCATAAAAAAAAAACATATGAAAGAAAGAAGAAAAATTCTGAAAAGCAGTTTCCTACAGTAATATTTACTTCTAGCTAAGCAGTGAAAACTCATTCTAATCTAATAAAATTCAGATCCTGGCACGATTCTCTTAACCAATGGGCAGAATTTTGCCACTGGTGAGAGTGCTTGGCAGGGGTGGGCAGGGGCAGTCGGGAAGCCGATCACTGCCTGCAATTGGCACCGCACCATGATTTTACGGTCAGCGCTGCCTGTGTGGGCAGGGGCAGGAGGGTGAGCCGGAACTTTGCATATGTGCGCAAAAGAGCGCTCAATTTCCCTCAGGCAGTTCCATGCCTCAGGGAGATGAAGCGCTATTTAAAAGAAAATAAAGAAAATAAAAATGTCATAAAACATGTCCCCTCATGTGACTCTGTCAAATGAGCAGGGACCTATTTTTAATTCAAGTGTTACATTTTTATTTTCTTTTTATTTGCTTTAGGAAACCTCATCCCACCCATGAATGAGGTTTCCTGAAAAATATAAAGGTCACTTGGCCCTTTCGCCTGCCCATCAACTGTTAGGTTGAATGGGAAGTGAAAAATTGAGGACAATTATTTACTTAATGGCCTTAATAGGCCTTTCAATTGTCGGTGGGCGTGCTTCTGGCTCCAGCACACACCTGCCGACCTATCGCGGGAGTGTGTGTTGAGGTCAGCATGCTTGACCGATGTCACCGCGCTTTATTTTATGCTTGGGTGTGTCGGGTCCGTGCCTGCAAGCCAAGCATAATTTTCTGCCCAACATCTTCTTCCTCCTCGCCATCATCCTTCCTGCCATCTCTCCTCATAGGACACCTGAAATACTTTTCTGAAGTTTTTTCCAATATGGTATTTTCTCTTCTCTTTGCTGCAACTCATCCATGAGTGTCTGAAGTTTGGTCTCATTGAAACTTTGTGTCATTTCCCTGAAAGGTCCAATGGTCTCCTGTAGATTTTCTATGCCTGCTGGCATCGGGCATGAGCAGACAACGTGGCATGATTGGTTTCACGATGGCGTGAAATGAGTTTGCGATCCATCCACTCAGCCCATCAATGGTGGACCGTGTTTCCCGCTATCGGATGTCTGGAACCTCGTTGTAATACATCAGAATATCATTATTAGACCAGCCCGCCGGAATCATCCCTGCCTGGATCTTCTGCCGATGTTAGCAGGAAAACTCGCCAACGATTTCATGGCAGTACATTAGCGACGTGCACCTGGCAGGCCACACTCTGCTTAGGACTTCAAGGTTTGTTTGCCTACCTTCCTTCGGTCAGCACTCACAGTCATCAGCGCCAGGCTTCACAGACAGCACCACATCACTTTTAGCGGGCTCACAGGCAGGTCTCTACCTACCAGATCAGCCATATGTGGGTGGCCTTTCAATGGCTGCAGGCCTAGGGCTTGCTTGGTGAAGTCCACTTGCCAGCCAATCAGCATTCTCTTCACATACAGTATAAATTTGTTGTTTTCCTTTTCTTGCAAATTGCCCTGGTAAGTGCAAGACTAAAAGCTTTGACAAAATGTATATCTTTTTCAGCAACACTGGAGTTTATTGACTTAGTTCAAGGACAATACTGTTCCCACCTTAGTCTTCCAGCTGTCCCCATTTATACTCTTTTAAGTAAACCAAGTAGACTAAATTAACAAATTAAGGGCAAATTAAAAGGCAGCCCCCTTAAAGAGATACTGAAAAAAATAAAACAAAATCCTGAAGAAAACTTACAAAATTCAAATTCAAATGTGATTAAGGGGGGGTTGATAAAGCATTCCTGCCCCTGTGGTGACCATCGGGCACGGAAGGCCTCAATCTTGTCCGCAGACACCACGTGCTCCTTCTCCAAGGCAGTGAACATAGCAGCAGAAGAGGGGCAGACAGTCAGGCCGGATAACCAAAATCATCACCCAAGGTGAAGCTCAAGACCATGACGGTGGAATTAAGAGACCCATTAACTAACCAGTTTAACTAATCAGGATGTGCCTGTTCCCATTAATAGGTGGACAAATACTCATCATCTCTTTAACAACATAATTGCCTTAACAGTGAAATTGCCCTTAAACCTCAATGCAATTGTCATTTAACAATGTGATTGCCGTTGAACCTTAACAATGTAATTAATAAGACATTGACACCCGAGAGTGTGGTGGAGGCAGGTTCAGTTGAAGCATTCAAAAGTAAATTAGACTGTTATCCGAAAAGAAAGAATGTGCAGGGTTATGGGGTGTAGGTGGGATCATGGTACTCAATGAGTTGCTCATTCGGAGAGCGGGTACAGACACAATGGTCTTGGTCTAAATAGCCAAGTGGTTATGGTACTGGGTTTGTAACCCCAAGATCAAGAGTTCAAATCTCACACTGGCAAACTATAAAACAACGTAACTTCATCTGAAACAGATGGAAACGGGTTTGTACTCAAAAGAGTTACAGACACAATAGGCCAAATAGCCTCCTTCTGTGCTGAAATGCTTCTGTAATTCACTCCATCTGATACAAATGTGATGTACCATAGCCTCAGTAGAAATTCTGTCTGAACATTGCTCAAGAATCCTTACAGATAAATAAGAATAAAAACAGCTTTTATTCTCAATTCTAAAATAAAAGCAAAATACTGCAGATGCTGGAAATCTGAAATCAAAGCAGAAAGTGCCAGAAAACTCAATAAGTCTAGCAGCATCTCTGAAGGGAGTTCCGAAGAGGAGTCCCATTCAACTAGAAACATTATCTGTGTTTCTCACTCCACAAATGCTGCCGGACCTGCTAGGTATTTCCAGCACTTTCTGTTTTTATTATTTTCAATGATTTAGCTGCTATGTTGAAACATATATTTATTTGTTATGAGTAATGAACATTATGAATGAAGGCTTCCATACATTATGATTTTGGTAGTTCTTAAGTTAGCTTTTCATCATTAACATTTAAATTAACTCAAAGAAAGTCTCACACGATAGATATCGCTTTTCAAATAAAGTAAAGTGCTTCATCTTTTAAATTAGTCCAACAGTGTTAGTTTTCGACTTTCTAATTTTCATGTTGCCTCAAAGCAATCATTTTTCTTTCAAATGCTGAAGGTAAATCCAGCTTCACATTGTCTGTCTGTTAGACTCTCAGTTTTACAAAAATATTTTTTAAAAATGGATTAGGTCAGGCAGAACAGGTAAGGGCAAATGAACATGTGTACCCATATGCATGCAAAATGTTAAAGGCCTTTATTATAATAATTGGCTCTGTGATACTGTAGAAATTCCAGTCATTGGACAGAGTTAATGTCAGTACTGAAATCTACTCTAACCAGCTTTACAACCTGTGTATCATCAGAATAATTGGTCTTTTAGTTGATGTGACTAACTGACAGCTTGGCCATTGATAATTACTTATGGCAGCATTTTCCTATTTTTTTCCTGATCTCAAAAAGACCATACTAATGAACTAAGGTACTTTACAGCAGAATGGGTTTTCAGTATCAGGAATATCATTTAAATAATCTTGCTAGGAGTTTGCAGGCCATTCACCTACAGTTTATGATAATGAGGATGATGGTGATTATACATAATGAAAAGGCTATTCCATGATGGTTACATCCTCTTCAAATCTCTAGTAATTTATTAATTTTAGCAATTTGGAAATACCTTTTGAACTTGATGACAGAGTGCAGTTTTATTCATATGAAATGGTAACATAAAATTAGGCCCTTTCAAGCAACTTCTGTTCATTGTTGGAGGGTACAATGAACATTGTTCATTACAGCATGGAGATAATTCAAAGTACACTTCCTGTTCCTGATACTTTATTCCTGTTGTAGTGTATTGTGATGATTAGTTGTAATTTACATGAAACTGCATTAGACATAGCACAAAATGTTCCCATATGTCAGTGTGTTGTAAGTCCAGCATAACTCTGATGGATGACAATGTGCAGAGAAACAAAAAACCATCATGTTCAATCTTCCAGGATGAAAGGTAAGTTAATTTAAACTTTATCAAGATTAATCAGAATAATTAGAATGATATAGATGATATTTATGATTTGTTTAACGTGTGTGCATTGTAGTAAAATATCACACACTGCAAATTACTGAGCAGACTAATTTAGAATGAAAAATCAAAGGCACTGGAGATTGCATGGAAAAATCACAGCAAGGCAATTGTCTTTGTAATCCATGTTAGCCAGTTTTGGTCAGTGCTCTTCACTGATGGGTCAACTGTTACAATTGAGGGAATGTTTTTTAATATTTAATATTTTAAATATTTACGTAAATGAAAAAGGACAGTGCAAATTTCAGTCTACAACATGACTGGTCTTGAAGCAAATGTCTAATAAAAAAAATTAGAACAAATATTCTGTGCCTTTTTCTTGACAGTTTATAGCATAATTTTCCAATTATGCCAATTAGTTTATTTGTCTTACATCGAATTATAGATGACAATATCATTAAACACTTCATCACATTTTTTATGAGTTTTTAATGTTATGTTATGTTAAGTGTTCAAACTGAAAATACATCAACCTTTCAGCAGCAAAGTCAAAATATATTGACTTTTTTTCTAGTGGCTTTAAGTTTTAATTACAATTTTTTGGATAACTCAAGAATGCATTGCTTCTTCAAATTGTTTATGGCATTACTATGTTTTCTTCTTCTTCCATGGAGTTGTGCATATATATGTGTGCACGTGTGTACTTGAACAGAGAAGAAAGGAGAAATGGGTGTACCTTGTCAAAATTGTACCTGAACATAATAGCATTAGTACACTTACTTCAGTTTTGATGTTATACCATATATTCATTTGAAGAAATACAGAGGTGTTGTTAATGGCATACAATAATGAAGATCATGATATAAAATCCCATCAAAATTTATAATCTACAATGGAAATATAAAAATAATAACTTTGAAATTTAAGCAGAGAATTGCAAACTGAACAGAACATGCAAAAGAGGAAATACAGATAATTCCATGGTAAATCTTGCATTCTTAATAGCAGAAAATCCCTTTTTATCATGTCATTATCTTCCATTTTATCTGTATCTATCTACGGCATACAGTAGTTATTTATATGTGCATGTTTGAGAGCCTTCTTGCTCTGCAGAATTTTGCTTGCTAACCATAGAAGAGTAAAATTAAAATTCTATCTATGTTAGTATTATTCATTTATTTATAATTCCTTGGTACTTTTCTTGGTCCAAAATAGGTTACATTGAGATTCTTGGTTTCAGTTTTTACAGCGATTTGCAGTAAAGGTGCAGACTTCACTCTGTATCTAAACTTGAAATGGCAGAGAAATTTATTATTTCTCTTTAACAACAGTAAGATCAAAGGAGAAAATGTTGTAATGCTTCTAACATCATATAGATATACTTATGAGAAGAGGTGTGTATTTTCATGGTGTGAACTTGAATAAATAACAATTATATATATATAGTATAAGGACCAAATGCTTGATATAAATACACAGATCATCTTTCAAGATTTGCTAATTTGAATCATTATCTTCCGATAACGTACTTAATCAATTAGCCTAAAATGGATTAATTGATTGATTATGCCTTTCTAGTTCCATAACAATTGAAAAATATCCAAAATGGCAATTTATTTATTTTATTTTAAAAATGTGTTACCTTTTTCCTGTTCCATTAACTTAAGTATTCAGTTTTAGCAAAAATTCTTGATTTTTAAAGTAATTTTTTGTGTTTATAGTATAAATTTTATATTAATGTTTAAGGATGCAATCAATGTTCTCTAATATTTAACTATACTTTTAAGAATTGTTCACTTAAATTTCACAAATAAAAATTATTATTTATTAAAATGTATTGATAAAACAACATTAGCTTCATATGAAATAAGAAATAATTTTGATTCTTCTTAATTAAACATTGAAAAGTCCTTCATATTGAGGTGCAGTAGTGTTTATCCTGTTGTAAAACATAAGAAATATGTATTATATAAAGTTGCTAATCATATTTAATCAGATTTAATCATAATTTGTAATCATTTTGTTTCTTTAATCTTTTCAAAGTATCCAGTTTATTGACATTATAATTGCTGTTCACAAATACATAGCAGTAATATTTTATTGTCTTTGCTGTCTTTTGCCTTTTGGGCTTCTTTTGGGAAAAGAGAAATGGTGAGAAAAATTAAACAGCTGGTGTATGATGTGAGGAAAATCAAATTTGCAGTAATTTGCAAATAGAAGTGGATTTAAAACCTGGAACAGGAGCAGTGAATTCCAATTTATAGGATTAACCAGCATTCATCACATTATTAAAATCAGTACTGGAATATTTGAAATTAGTTCCATACATGGCAAAGTGAAAAATACATGCTTCAAGGTCAATATATTTCTAATTTATTCTGACATAATGGTTTAGAATTTAGAAAATTATGAATAAACTTAGAAAAAGTAATACTTATGTATTCAAGTTAATTGTATTACCTTCACTCCTGTGTGATGTATTGTCCGTAAACAGAATTTAGACCATTATGTACCATAGTCATTGTTGTTTGTAACAATCAGATTGACTTTATATTCTGGAATTATATTGCTTTACATGTATTTCACAAAACCAATAATTTCTAATACATCAGCAAGAACAGGCCATTAATGAAAAAGCATGAATATACATAAATTATTTAATATGACATTTTGTTGAATTGCAGTATTTATAGAAAAATAATTGATAAATTAGCATTTACAATACACAATTTTGAGTTTTTCACTGCTGCTTAGGAGGACATTGCATGTGTGAACCATTAAACTACACAAAAATTTCCTTTAATAATATAGGCGAACAATACTAATTTCCATGTCAATGAATGGCAACAAATGTAATTCTGGATTCTTTACAAAATAGATAGATGAAAATAGTCCAGTCACCTAACAGGGTGTTAACAGGCTAGACTCATTAGCCTGTACCACCTCTTTTTGCCTGTTATTTAGTTATTTAATGTTAAGTGGATTTGGCTTGGGCTAGGAGAATGGTATGAGATTTTCCAGATGACAGACATGAAAAATTTAGAGTACAAATATTGTTAGACTTTTGGCTAAATTTCAAGACTGCTAAAGACTGTGTTAAATTCTGTCATAAATGTTGATGTGGGCAATATGTTTAATGAAATAAATATGAACAAATATATTAACTTTTTTTGTGCTATCAACATTATTATGACCTGGGTATTATAATAAAGATTTACTCTGAATTATATCTAAATCTACATTTTTTTTGTTCTTCTGCTGATGTTAAACCTTTAAAAACATTCTTTAACTGGATTTGCTTTTAACAATTTGAATTATACTTAAAAAAAAAGCTTTGTTGGGAGACCATGCAGTTTTAGGTGCTGGGATGCATGCTGTGTACAGCAACAACATGGAGGTGTATATTTTAATAGAATTTAGTTTAAACATTTTTGGGGGTTGTTTTAACTTTGGTGATGGAGTAAAACAGGTGATGTTGACTCCATCACCCATTATGCACCTGTATTGGTTTTCATTTCATTTGAAGTCAATGGAAGTGAAACTGGCAAGAGATGTATAATGGGCGATGGAATTGACATCACCCATTTTACATTATCACTCAAAATCAAAATTTACCCTCATTCTAACCTGAGCAGTATGATTTAATAAATTATTACAATTGTTTAATAAATATTGTTTAAAGGAATCAAAAAATAAAGGAATGTATCTGTGGCTTAAAATGAAGGAAGGCATCAATGACTCCTCAAAATCATAATGCATTCAGAATGTAGCCAGTGTATCACATACATGGTCTGAAGCTGAGAATATATAGTACAAATTCCTGAAGTAATAAAGTTGAAAAGTATATTGAATGTACAATGTAACCATAATTATGTCATAAAGTAATTAATAATGATATATAACTATAAATCTAAGTCTATCTGCTAGTCGCTTTTGGAAATATTTGTCCTATCTTGCTTCTGCTCCTGAGAGATATATTGTATGTGCACAGAACTTAATCCTTAAGTAGTGTTGTTTGGTCTTCATAATGATTTTACAGCAGTTTTTTAAAGTGTTCTAAATTAGTGTTAACATTATATGTACATTATGCATCTGTATTGGTTTTCATTTCATTTGAAGTCAAAGCGAATAGCTGCAAAAATAATCATAAATAATTAAATCATAAGTATACTCAAAGGTGTTGTTATGCATCTATTCCATATCTGCAATCTATCCTTCTGTTATCAAGCCTACCCAGATTTATAGGTCGAGGTTTATTGACACAGGTGATTATTTATAAAAATAATATAAATATCTCAATTGTAATTTTGGGATGCTACAATAAGGCCATTGGGTTTATCTCAAGGAACTGTTGTTTAAAATCCTTCAGAAACTATATGAATAATGTAATTTGACATTAAAATCATTGTAATATTAAACAAAAAAATTGAATAGCAAATATTTCCCATTTCTGCAAATGATAATAAAATGTCCCCAAGGTTATTATTGGATCATTCAAAGATATAATTGTGTTGAATTAGCTTCTCAGAAACCATGATCACGATCATTGATGAAATGGGATCTCTGATCCAAAAGTACTTTGCTTACAATATTTTCATGTAGTACAGGTTTAATATAAGGGAAAGTAAAACAAACGTAAATTACCGAGTAAAAAATATAAATGCTGAATTTTTAAAAAATGTTTAATTATATTTATCTGTTATTCAGTTTGTCATACTAAACGCTTCTGTGACATTGCTCAGAATGTAGCTCTTACAAGGGGCAGGTTGAGAGGTGTGGTAGGTGGACAATGCAGATGTCTAACAAAATAATTTGGAAAATAATTCCCCACAGACTGCAAGCTGTTTTTGATTGGTTCCTATCAAATAAATAAATGAATGGTACTTTCTTTACAGGTGAATAAATAAACATTTGTTCCATTCTAATCACCAATCCTCTGATAATGAAACAACTCATGCCAGCCTATAGCAGGACCTGGAAAACACATAGGCTCACAGTCTTGATTCAAACCTTGTGAATGGTGGACAGTCTTTGAAGTGTCAGCTGGTGATTGATTCATTAAAGGGTATCCAGCCTCTGTGTAGTTTTGTGGCCATGTTGTTGATATGCTTGAATCAGTCCACCTTCTGGTCAAGATGTTGATAGCTGGAGAACCAGCGATGATGTGCTATTAAAGGTCAAAGGCAAGTGACTAACCTTCCTCTTGTTTGATATAGTCATTACCTGGTAGTTTTATGGTATAAATGTTGCTAAGCATTTGTCAACCCACACCTGCGTATGATCCAAGCTCTGCTGTAGCATAGCATGGGCTACTTCATTACTGGAGATGTGGTGAATGGAATTAAACATTGTGGAATCATCGGCAGATAGCCCCAGCCTTGACCATATGGCAATAGAAAGGTAATTGATGAGTTAGCTGAAGATGAGTAGACCAAGGTCATTTCTCTGAGTAACTCCTGCAACAATGTTCTGGAACTATGATGGCTGGTCTCTGACAACTACAACCATCTTCTTTTACAGTAGGTATGACACCAATAGGACAAGGGCAACAGAGACATGGGAACACCACCACCTGGAAGTTCCCTTCCAAGTCACTCACCATCCTAACATGGAAATATATCGTCGTTACTTCACTTTCGCTGGGTCAAAACCCTGGAACTCCCTCCCTAATAGCACTGTAGGCATACCTACACCACATGGACTGCAGCAGTTCAAGAACGCAGCTTACCACAACCTTCTCAAGGGCAACTGGGGATGAGCAATAAATGCTGGCCCAGCCAGCGAAGCCCAAATCCCGTGAATGAATCAAAAAAAAGTATTAATGACACCTTCCCTCAGTTTATTGCTCACCAAGAAAAGGCTTATTGGTCAGTAATAGGCCGGGCTAGATGTGCTTTTTTTTTGTGGATAGGGCATATCCTGGCTGTTTTCTACATTGTCAGATAGGTACACAACAACAACTGGCAGGAAAATATCCCAAGAGCACTATAGATAAATATGGTTGGCACTGAGACACAGAAAATTATATTAGGACAATGAACAAAAGGTGGTCAAAGAGGTAGATTTTAAACAGCTTCTTAAAGGAGGAGAGAGAGATAGAGAGATGGAAAGGTCTAAGGAGTGAAGTTCAGAACAAAAACAAAAATACCTGGAAAAACTCAGCAGGTCTGACAGCATCTGTGGAGAGGGATACAGTTGATGTTTTGAGTCCATATGACCCTTCAGCAGAACTAAGACATATAGAAATGAGATGAGATATAAGTTGGTAGAAGGGAGTAGGACAGGAGAGCTCGATAGGGGGCCAGTGATAGGTGGAGGCCAAGAAGAGACTGCCAAAGATGTCATCGACAAAAGGACAAAGGAGTGTTGATGGTGGTGATATTATCTAAAGGATGTGCTAATGCAGACATTAAGGGAAGCAAGCTAGTGGCAGATAGCCCTAGTGCGGGTGGGGTGGGGGGAAGGGATCGAAATGGGCTAAAAGATGGAGATGAAACAATAGATTGAAATAAATTTAAAAATAGGAGTGGAAAGGAAAAAATATAGTTGTAAAAAAATTATAAATTAATGGAAAAAAAGGGGATCGAAAAGGGGGTGGGGATGGAGGAGCGCGTTCAAGACCTGAAATTGTTGAATTCAATATTAAGTCCAGAAGACTGTAAAGTGCCTAGTCGGAAGATGAGGTGCTGTTCCTCCAGTTTGCGTTGAGCTTCATTGGAACATTGCAGCAGGCCAAGGATGGACTGTGGGCATGAGAGCAGGGTGGTGTGTTGAAATGGCAAGCGACAGGGAGGTCTGGGTCAAGCTTGCGGACAGATCAAAAGTGTTCCGCAAAGTGGTCACCCAGTCTGCGTCGAGTCTCTCCAATGTAGAGGAAGCCGCATTGGGAGCAGCGAATGCAGTAGACTAAATTGAGGGAAGCAGCGCTTCACTTGAAAGGAGTGTTTGGGCCCTTGGACGGTGAGGAGGGGGGTAGTAAAGGGGCAGGTGTTCTATCTTTTGTGGTTGCATGGGAAGATGCCGTGGGAGGGGGTTGGGGAAGTAGGGGGTGATGGAGGAGTGGACCAGGGTGTCCCAGAGGGAATGATCCCTGCGGAAAAGCTGCTGGGGGGTGTGAAGGGAAGATGTGTTTGGTGGTAGCATCATGCTGGAGTTGGTAGAAATGGCAGAGGATGATCCTTTGAACTCGGAGGCTGGTGGGGTGATAAGTAAGGACAAGGGGGACCCTATCATGGTTCTCGGAGCGAGTGGAAGGTGTGAGGGTGGATGCACGGGAGATGGGCCGGACACGGTTGAGGGCCCTGTCAACCAGTGAGTGAAGTTCAGAACATGAGCCGAGGCAGCTGAAAGCACTGATGGATTGATTAAAATTAAGGATGAACAAGATGCAAGAATTGAAGGGATGCAGAGAAATTGAAGACACAAAGAGCTGAGGAGGTTACAGTGATAGGGAAGAGTGAGGTCATGGAGGGGTTTGAAAACAAGGATGAGGATTATAAAATTGAGGCGTTGTCAGACCAGGAGCCAATGTAGGTCAATGAGCACATGCTTGATGGACAAATAGGACTTGTTAAGGACTTGTTAAGATGCAGTCTGCAGAGTTTTGGCTTAGGACAGGTTTGGTTGTAGCACTGCTTAGCTCCTCCCTTAGTCTTCTAGTTTTGGTGCTTAGCATGCAGGTAGATCTGTGTAGTTTCTTCACTGGATTTTTATTTGCTTTTCGTTCATTCTTGGGAAGTGAGCACCACTGGCAAGGACAGCATTTATTGCCAATCCTTAATTGTCCTTGAGAAGATGGCGGTGAGCTGCCTTTTTAAACCATTGTAGTTACACCCACAGTGTCGTGTCACGGTCGTACTGGCATGACAATATTCTGAATCTTTTAAAACTATATTTTTACTTTAAAAGACTGAAATTCAAGATGGCTTCCAAAGATTACCAGAGGTTTCTTGTAGATTGAATTAATTTGTCTCCAGAAGAACGAAGAGGACACTCCTGATATTGACTCAATGTTCAACAATGCCTGGGCTGGAGAGTTTTAGTTATGAGGAGAGATTGGATAGACTGGGGTTATTTTCTCTGGAGCAGAGGAGATTGAGGGGGGGGGACATGATTGAGGTATATAAAATTATGAGGGGCATAGATAGGATAGACTGGAAGGAACTTTTCCCCTTGGCGGAAGGATCAAGGGGCGTAGATTTAAGGTAAGGGGCAGGAGGTTTAAAGGGGATGTGAGGAAGAATTTTTTCACCAAGAGGGTGGTGGGAATCTGGAACTCACTGCCTGAAAGAGTGGTAGAGGCAGAAACTCTCATATCATTTAAGAAGTATTTGGATGTGCACTTGCGATGCCATGGCATACAAGGTTATGGGCCTAGTGCTGGAAAATGGGATAAGAATAGTTAGGTACTTGTTTGACCGGCGCAGACTCAATGGGCCAAAGGGCCTTTTTCTGTGCTGTAGGCCTCTATGACTCCATGACTCTATGACTAGGAGATGAACAAAACCCCTCAACATCTTCAGTGTGAAAACGCAGATTTCACCTTTTTCAAACACAGATGGGTGAGCGAAACTACAGGTGGGAGAAGAACACAGGCTGTTTAGTTGAATTACCACCACACCTTGGGCAGGATTTTACCATCGGCGAGCGGGGGCCGCTCACCAACGCGTAAAATAATGCAAGGTGACGTCGGGGGGAACTCCCGACGTCACCGCGCCTGATTTAAATTTTCAGGAAGGTGGGAGTGCAGCAAAATGAGTTGTGGACCCATCAACTTGTCAATGGCCAATTGAGGCCATTGATGGGATCAATTAAGTAATTAAAGGACCTGCCCATCCAACCTTAATGTTGGCTGCCAGGCCAGGAGCCTCCGCGGCAACTAGAAAAATCATGAAACCTCATCCACAGGCGGGATGAGGTTTCATGTTGACTTTAAAAATTTTTAATAAAGATTATGTAAAAATTATTGACATGTCCCACCTCATGACATGTAAGGGAAATTTTATTTTTCTACTTTTATCTTTTTTACATGTAGAGCCGATCTCCCTGAGGCTACACTTAGCCTCAGGGAGATGAATGTGCTCTTACATGCGCATGCGTGAAAGAGCCCACTCTCAATTTTAGGGATTCCCCCTGCCCTCATGGGGAGCGCATAGTGCTTCCCTGCGGACGTCACTCTGGGCAGGCCTTAAATGACCCGCCCACATAAAAAGGCACCACGCTTCCGATCGGGGGCACCGATTGGAAGTGCGCCCGCATGCACCCGCCCATCAACTTCTCCCCCCGACGGGTGGAAGGTTCTGCCCCTTATTTGGACAATGACTCAGCATTTCATGTGAGGTGACATGATACAATGGCCATCTTGGCTCCCTGATAACAGATATTAACAGAAGTTCAAACTGACTTTGGAAAAAACATCTTCAAAGACTTCAAGACCAACTTCCCTCAGAGACAGAGAGTCCAGTAAAGAGCTACGGTCGCTGCAGTCAGTTAAGCAGCCTAAGTACATACCTGCAATATCTTGCTAAAGGAACAAGGACTCTCTCCTCTAATCTGTTCTCCCACCAAGTTCAGCTGAGTTCTCAAGCTCTGCATCTATTACCAAGAGCCTTCACAGCCATGGAGAAATCCCTGCTTTTCAAGATCTTCACTTCCGGCCAAAACATCAACTCAGCTAAGGAACATCAGGCCAGCAACAAAATAGAGCTGAGTTAAATTCCATTTTTATAATTATTGTTTGACCTTCAACTGCATCTACTTTTTGAGTGTATGATAGTGTGGGTGAGACATCAAGCTATTGTTTAACCTTCAGGGCAAGTGCATGAGAGAAATAAAGTAACTTTCTTCATTTTTAATACATGAAACATTGCTTCTGGGTTATTTAAATTGACTCAATCACCCTGAGGGTAAGAAAATACATACATTCATATACAAATATATTTGATCATGGGTAATAACAGGTACCATGTTAAAATTGTCAGTGACAGCTGTTAGGGAGGGAGTTCTAACATTTTGATCCAGTGACAAGTGAAGAACAGCAAAATAGTTCCTAGTCAGGATGGTCTGTGACTTAGAGGGACATGGTGGTAGAGGTCACAGGATTGGAAGGTGCTGTCAAAGTATGTTCATGATAGCCTAAAACAATCAGAAGACATAGAGACAAAAGTACACTGATTGCTTTAGGCCATCATAAGCTTAAGTATAAACTCAGTGAAGGAAGTACACAGATAAATGTGACCTTGCCAGTGCTACCCACACCCCAAGAACATCTAAGAAAAAGGAACACTACCAATACTGCTATGTGTGACAAGCATCAGAGAATAGTCAACGTGCAAGAAAGCTCTTATTGGTTCACTTTTTCATGCATAACAGGAAGTTATTCAACTCCAATCCTGACATAGCAGAAGCAGGCCAAGTAATAGCATGCCATGAATAAGGACATTTAACATGCATGGTCCAGGTAAAATTACTAAAGGCTTATGGCAACCTTTGTGCACAGTCTTTACAAGAGCTTCATACAGGAAGCTATATCTCAAAGTTCTTGCATTATGCATCTCGGGTGATGCTGCTGTCAGACATTTTCACTACTCTATGGGGAGAATTTTCCGGTTAGCGAGCCCAACGGCCTGTAAAATGACGCGTGATGACGGCCAAACTGTCAAGGGCCTATTAAGGTCTGTTTAAAACTTATTAAATTAATTAAAGGAGCTGCCCGTCCAACCTTAAGGTTGGTGAGCAGGCGAAGAGCCCAGGCGGCCTTCGCATGTTTCATGGAACCTCATCCACAGGTGGGATGAGATTTCATGAAACGTTTATAAATTAAATAATTCTTTACATTAATGTTCTTTGACATGTCCCAGCTCATGTGACACTGTCACATGAGGGGACATGTCTTAAAAATATTTTCAATTCTTTCTTTAACTGCTTGAACATTAAACGAATCTCCCTGAGGCAGCTCTGTTATCTCAGGGAGATTTCTGCACTCTTTCACGCGCATGTGCGAAGGAGCGCATGCTCAGACTCAGCCTTCTCCCCCCGCCTGCACAGGGTGTGCTCAGCGCTTCTGGGCGAGCGTCACGCTGGGTGGGCCTTAATTGGCTTGCCCACGTAAAATGGCGGCGCGTGCTCAATCAGGTTCCCCCTCGCTCCTGCCCACCCGCGCACAACACCGCCCCCCACCCCCCAACGGGGGTAAAATTCAGCCCATAACCTCAATATCTGCTTGCAGCGCAAGCTTTCACATAATTAACAGAAATGGCCTCCCAAAAATGGATCCCAAAATACTTTAAGCTCTGGCTGTTTGCTGGGAGACTACCATGGAAAACATAGGTTGGAAAATTGTCAAGAAGCAGGAGATGGTGAAGCCAGAGGCAGCCTCTGAATTGATATCATAGCATCATATAGTGTTGTCCTGTTGGGTGACTACCACACCGGCATACATCCAATTTCTGTAACATCACAGAGGACCTCATCAAATGGAATCGATAAAGTTGTTTACATGGGGCAGCATTTTGGCTTTTGTTTACTTCTATTTTCTCAGAAAATGAAGAACAGAGTCAAGCTGCACACATCACCACACCTTGGATCACTATCACTTCTTCAAAGCAGCAATATATCTAACGTACAGCAGAGGATGTGACTCACTGGGGTGAAAGAAGTCGCACAGTGTGAGTAACGTTGAATAGGTGAGGAGGTTACTGAAGGCCAGAAACCCAACACAGCTTTTGTTTGTGCTGCAGCATCTAAAGTTTCTGACATTACAGGGCCTGCTTACAGACAGTGACTATTGTCTGAGAAGGGTTGTCTATGCAAGGCACTTGTATAGATGATGTGCAATTATATAATGCTAGGTTTGGTGAATAGTAAAATGAAATTCACTAGCTGTATCTGTACATCTATTGATGAACAATTGTCTGCACTGAAGTCTGCCATGGAATGCATGATAACTCCTGTGTCATATGTAATAGGGCTCTCTGTAGTTCGGATGCTAAGTAGAAGTCTGTGGTAACTGAGGGTATAGCCCATCCTGCTGTCTATTAGGGGTCACGTGATATTCTGTTAAGGCTCTGACCAATGAGCCCTAAGTGTGGGAGATCTGGGGTGTGGGGCTTCCTGACGAGAGTCCCGATCAAGCGTGTAGCACCTGAAAAGCTCTCTTTAATAAAGTTTGGCTGTTTCTTGTTGAAACCTGTCCGCTATGTCGAGTCATTACATTTGGCGATGAGGGTATAATTAATTCCGACTCTGTGCCTTACCCGGCTACTGTGAGTACATTGAATTTTAAGAAAAAAAGACTACTCACCAGTCATGCTACTCTTCAGCAGAATCGATCCATATGGTGCATCTATGGAAGACTAGAGCCAGTATGTAGAGCGCCTTAGACTTTATTTCGTATCGAACAAAATTACCGCAGAGGAAAGCCATCTTTTTGAGTGTATGTGGCAGTAAAACATACAACCTCATTCGCAACATGATGGCCCTGAGCGTGCCCAATTCTAAGTCCTATAATGAATTAGTGGACCTCGTAAAAACACCCTTCCCGCTGAAGCCATCCATAATAATGCAGCGTTTTAAATTTAATTCCATAATTAGTGCCCCGGGAGAGTCCATTGCAACCTATCTAGTGAGCCTCAAGCAGTTAACAGAACATTGCAACTTTGGGGACACATTAAATATGCTGCGGGACCAGTCAGTTTGTGGAGTTTGGGATGACGCCAAACAGCGCCTTTTACTTGCTGAGGTCAATACTGACTGTAAGCATGTGCTAGAATTAAAGACACACTGGAGAATCCATTCAGGTAAAGGACATCGCCATAGTATTGCTTTCCTACAAGCAACAGACAGCCCAGCTGCCTGTAATAATTGTGAAAGGAGAAGGACTCAGTCTTTTAGGCCAAGGCTGGTTACAGAAAACCAAGCTCAACTGGTCTGAGGTATTTCACCTCAAATCTGATGGATTTCCAGAACTTCAAGGAATATACAATATGATTTTTCAGGATTAACTAGGCAAGTTAAAAGGCATGCAGACCCAGGGAGTCACAGGTGACACTTTGCTTCTTTAAGGCAAGACCTGTGCCTTATACATTGAAAGGAAAGGTTGATGAGGAGCTGCACCAGTTGGAAAAGCTGGGCATAATCCAACCAGTCCAATTTTCAGAATTGGCTGCGCCCACAGTTCCAGTAATTAAGCCTGAATGTTTACCAAACCTATCAACTGTGTTGGCACTGTTATATTCGTTCCTAATAAAGAACCACTGTTGGCTTTGGGGGCTACAACAGGAAGAAGCCTTCATGAAAGCAATGGAATAGTTGCATTTGTCGTGTCTATTGGTACACTATGACCCGTCGAAAGGGGGATGGTATTAACGTGCGATGCCTCTCCCTATGGAGTGGGAGCTGTGCTATCCCATAAAATGAAAAATGGGTCTGAAAGGCCCATTGGCTATGTCTCGAGAACCCTCTCCACAGCCGAGAAAGGTTATTCCCAGCTAGAAAAGGAAGGTTTATCGGTGGTATTCGGGGTGAAGGAATTCCACCAGTACCTGCATGGTCGCTATTTCACCATTGTGTCAGACCGTAAACCATTAATGGGCTGAATATTGTGTTTGTCGGGCGGGCAGGCGGCTGATTGCCGCCACTGAAATGGGCCGTGCCGCCATTTTGCGCGGGCGGGCCAATTAAGGCCCACCCAGTGTGTTTCAGACTCCCGTGTTCATCGGGAAAATTAAATCAGCAGCGGGAGTGTTCAGACCATCGGTTCCAATGGGGAACTGGCAGTCTGTATAAAGAACGGCCAGGCAGCCTCCTTTAGGCTGTTGACCATGGCCAGCAACCAGGCACCACAGGATGTGAGGGCAGAGGAGGAGGGGGGCAGGCTGCAGGGTAGGCCAGCGGGGGGCCACTGTGCCCCTCAGTTCTCCGATGTCTGCCTTGCTGTTCTCCTGGAAAAGGTGTCCAACCATCGGGAGGTCTTGTTTCCGGAGGATGGGAGGAGGAGAGCCCCCCCACATGACCAGGCAGGCGTGGCAGGAGATGGTGGAGGCTGTTAGCTCTCAAGATGCTGTGCAGTGCACAGGAACACAGTGCCGCAAGCGCTTCAATGATTTGCTGCGCTCTGGAAGGGTGAATACCATGTCAGCCTTGGCTATTTTACCAGCAGGTAGCCTTAGCCTTTGAGGCCCCCCCACCGCAAGACTTGCTGTCATTACTGCTTTGGGCATTTGGCGCACTCTGGGTGGGCAAACAGAGAGTGACTATGCTTACATCAGCTTGAGTGGTTGAGGAGAAGATGGGTTCTCCCCACAGCATATGTTGGTGTTTGTTGCATTTGAGTAATGTGGGGGCAACCTACAGGGGAGGCAGCTAGACACATACTCAGAAGTCCAATGCATGTCTTATTGATGGTAATGAGATGATGGAAGGGGAGACTCAAAGCTATCATGGCCAAAAGCCATCTGCTGGCCTCAGCACCACACCTAGTTGCGCCTCCTTGCCATGGGCGCTAAGACCCTTGTGTTATTCAAAGTGATGGACACCGAATGTGTCTAAGGTGGCCATTGGGGGAGGGGTTTGGGAGCAACCGTACTATCTTCTGGGGACTGAACACCAGTAGTGTGGACAGGAGCCGCTGGAGGCCTCAGATGGGCCACTGTGGTTGGGGTGCGGCGTGCGCGTGCAGAGTACATGAGCGATCAGCCCCAATAAATGCTCTTCTTTATTCTGCAGGCAATAACTGACAGCAATATCTGAGAGTGGCAGCTGACTGGTGGTGTGCACGCCGTGCTGCAGTACCTCACCATGTATGAGGAGCAGGCGATGGAGCTGAGGAGGAGATAGGCAGCCAGGTCAGCAGGTGTTGGTGAGACTGGGGTGCAGCAGCCAGGTATTTGAGGCCCACAGTCCCATTCACTCTGTCTCCCCACCATCCAAAGCACTGATGGTTGCTGCAATCGTTAATGCAGCAACACTGCTCATTCACAGACTGTTATAGTCAGATGTGTGGGTCATACACAAAGGTCCCTCGGCCCCTTGAGGATGCGCGTCTCTAGAACCTTCCAAAGTCACCTTATCCCATTTGTGACCACTATCCCCATGGCCTAACATGCCATGGCATCGCTGCTGCACAGCCAGAGATGTTTTGCATCTTAGGAGGGTTTGTACCTCCACCACCCTTTCAGCCAGTGCATCCCACATTACTTTGTCCAAAAGGTCCTCAGCACCTCACCTGTCAAACTCATGGTACTCAACTTAAATAAATGCCACCACGTTAGTCATCCCTGTGTCAAGGAGAAGTGTTGCCTTCTGTCCACCTGTTCTATGCCCCTCATAACGATATGAAGGTCAATAATGTGACCTGTCAATCTCCTGTGCTCCACTGCAAATGTCGCAAGTGTTTGCAATGTTTCCTCATAACTCCAACTCTCCAGGCCAGCATGCAACCAGGTCAGGAACCTCTGCACTCTCCCCACTCCAATGTCATCCCTCCCATGAAGCACAGGTCACAACTGAACGACAGCGTTTTCTGCACTTACAACATGACCTCCCTTTTCCTACATTCTGTTCCTTGGCTAATAAAGGCAAGTCTGGCTTCGACTTTGTTAAATACCTTATGTTCCTGTTCTGCTAGCTTAACAGGTCTGCCCAGCAAGATCCCTGTAATTGTCGTGACTTCCCACGGTCCTACCATTACTCATGTATTCCCATACCTTGCTTCCCTTGCCCAAGTGCTTAACTGAACACTTATCTACATAACATTCCATGTGGCATTCCTTAGGCCATCTGACCAGCCAGTCTGTATGCGTGTGTAATGTTTGGGCCTTCTCTTGACTATTTACCACCCCACCAATGTTCGTCTCCTTAGGTTCTTGAAGCGTGAGCGACTTATGAGGCTGGGGGGATAAGGGATGAAAGGTGTTACTGACTGAACGCTAACTGATGCACTGTCCTTGTTGTTAATTTCAGCATCACCACCACATGGCCACGTCCAGAGCCCTCCCCCCACACCTGAGGGCCAAGACTTGCAACTTGCATCACATTCTTTCAGCGAGCGAGGCACCAGCGCAGCGACAAACACTTTGGTGGGGAATATAATGTCGGCTGGTGTCCTGAGGTACAGTGGAGAGGGCACTTCGCGATCACTGGAGGAGACGGCACGGACAGAGAGTGCCGATGGTGCCAGCAGCCGGAGGACTGCAGGGGACCAGGCACATGCTGAGTCCGGCAGTGATGATGTGCCTCTAGAGATGTCAGCCATGCAGTAGCTGCAGGACAATTGGCAGGGTGCGCGGGAGCATCTGGCAGGGTTGCATGAAGGTGTGCTTCACTTGGTCTCTGTGTTGGAGGAATCCAGGCAGAGTGTCAGTGATGGCATGAACCTCAGGACAGATCTTCCAGCTTCCTCCACTGAGAGATTGGCGACTCTCATGGAAACGGGCTTCCAGTGGATTGAGACTCTTCTGCAAGCCCTCACAGCGCTAATGGCCACAGGTGGTCATTCCCAATGTGGGAGATGTTCTGGGCACCAAGTGTCACCGTTCAGTGCCCATCGATCTGTGGTGAACAGGGAGGTCCAATGTGACCTCACATCAGCGCAGCAGCTCCCTGTCATCGCTGCGAGCTCCTCTCAGGGTGCTCCGGATGATGGCAGCAGCTCCTCTGCGCCTCTGCCAGTAACCGTTGCATCCGTTGAGGCTGCGACAACTGGGGAAGTGCCAGTTCTGGAATTGGCCACTCCCTCCCAGGCGGGATCATCACAGGCTCCACGGGTCAGAGGACGCCCACCAAGGTCATGGTGGCCAACAGGACAGCAGAGTCAGCAGGCTGTCTCACAAGCCACTCTGAGCGATGGGGCGGCACTTAGACGTAGCACCCGCAAATGTAAGCATAAGACATGTTAGGTACTCCACGGGTTTGTCACTGGTGATTTTGTGTTAGCCCTAGATTAGGGAAAATATAATTATGTACATCTGAACGACGTTTGTGTTTTATTTTGGTGAGAATAAAGTCCACTTTTCTGAGCATGGCTGAGGGTGTTTCCTTTGTACTGTATTTGTATATTTCACAGACATCTCATGAGTGTTTGAGTGGACATTGATGTTTCTGTACTAATCCCTTAGTTGTAGCTGATGAGGTGGAAGATGTAGACCTAAGTGACACATATGGAAGCGTCAGGCAATGCTGGTCCTGCTGATCCATTGTGTGGAGCTAGCTGAAGATTCGCTGGATTAAATTGTCCCAGGTGTCTCTGCCTCCTTGATGTAATACTGGGTTGGCGTGCTGCCCCTCATCATCGCCCTGTGCTTCCTCATCCTCTGAGGCACTGCTGGATTCATCATGTGCAGCCTTATCCACCGTGTCAAGCTCTTCATTGTCAACTGTATCCCCCCTTTCCAGCACAAGATTGTGCAGGGCGCATCAGACTACCACTATCACAGAGACAGGATCTGGGGGGTACTGCGCCCCGTGAGCAGTCCAGGCAACAGGAGCGCATCTTGAGAAGACCGATGGCTCTCTCCACCACAGCCCTTGTGGTGCCACGACTCCTATTGTACCCCTGCTCAGCTTCTGTTCTTGGATGGCGGAGAGGCGTCATGAGCCATCCTCTGAGGGGATAGCCCTTGTCACCCAGCAGCCATCCATCCAGCCGAGCCGGAGCACTGAAGAGCGCCGGCACCTGGGAGTGTCTGAGGATGTAGGCGTTGTGGGAGCTGCCTGGGTACCTTGCGCAGACTTGTAGAATCAGCATCCTGTGATCACACACTATCTGCAAGTTCATGGAGTGGAAGCCCTTCCTGTTGATGAAGGCACCGGGCTCACCCGCTTGCGCATTGATGGCCACATGTTTACAGTCTATTGCACCCTGGACGTGGGGGAAGCCAGCAATGGCTGCAAAGCCTCTGGTTCGCTGTGCCTGACTTGCCTGGTCGCAGTGGAAATGGATGAAGGTTAATGCCCTTCTGAACAGAGCGTCTGTAACCTGCTTGACACAAGTGTGGACAGCTGATTGGGAGACACCCCAAAGATCACCCACCGAGCCCTGGAAAGAGCCAGAGGCATAGAAGTGGAGGGCAATTGTGACTTTCAGAGCCACTGGCATGGGGTGTCCACCCATACAGTTAGGGTAGATCTCAGGGCCAATCAGCTGACTGATATAGTTCATTGTTTCCCTTGACGGGCTCCGACTCCGACAGGCACTGCACCTCAGTCATATTGAGGTAGCTGCTTTGCTGCCTGTATACCCTGGCAGCAGGATAGTGGCATCTTCTGAGGCCCCTTCCACCTTGGACACCCTCTTGGCCCTGTGCCCCTTGTGCCTGCGCCTGGCCTCCCAAAGGTGGCTCACCTGGAGGCTGATTGTCCAGTCCTGGCCTCCTCATTATTCTATCCCTCCCTTCCTCCTCAGAGGAGCTGCCTCTAGTGGAGATCTCAGAATGCATACCCAGGCTCAATGGAGGCCTCCAGAAAGCTGCAGGCCCGATAAAGATTACCGTCTGCAGAGTGCTGAGCTGAAGCTTCAAAGTACAGAGAAAGCTGTTGGAAATTGATCTGAACTGCTAACAATCGCACAGGCAAGTTTAAAACACTTTCTGCAATACTTCAGAAAAAGCATTAAAAGCCCCTCTGAGCCCACATATCCCACCCATGGATGAGGTTTGTTAAAAAATCAGTTACCTGCCTGCCGAGGCAATCGGCTTCAATTGTCGAGTTAAGGCCCTTAACGAGGCCTTTAATTAATGGTGGGCGCGCATTGCGCTTCATTGTGCCCGCCCACCCAAATATCGCGATGCTGCGCACTGACGTCAGGACGCTCACGCGACATCAGCGCACGCCATTTTAAGCACTGACATGTGGGCTCTGCTACCTGCATGTCAGCCATAAAATTCTGCACAACGTGTCTATTCAGCGAGGACAAGGCCATCCCGCAAATAGCACCAGCAAGGATACAACGATAGGCTCTGACATTATCTGAGTACAAGTTTACTTTTATGTATCGTCCCCCATTGCCAGACAGTATTGTGCATACTCCCGTTCTGCAAGAAATAGTTCTATTATTAAACTTCTTAGATTCTTCACCTGTGTGTGCAAAACAAATTACTAATTGGACAAAGAGAGATCCAACATTATCGAAAGTCAGAGACTTTGGGCATTATTTTCCCATATTTGCACAAAGCATGGTAGCAGGTGGGTAAAACGGCGTGCTTTCACACCAATGTGGATGGACAATCCAGCGGGGGTGCAGGAGCTGGCGGGATGGCCTGAAAATGATATGCTGATGTATTACAATGAGGTTCCCGACGTCCGGTGGCGGAAAACTCAGCCCATCAACAATCATGACCTGCCTTTCCACCATCATGAAACTGATGACGCCATATTGTCCGCTCATGTCATCTATCCACCAGTGGGCACAGAAAATTCCACCCGTTGTCTTAAAAGGATGATCAAACTTGACTGTATCTGAAAAATTGAGACCATTCAATGTCAGACAGAAGGCATTGAGCTGCCAAGGCGGGATTTTGTGGTGGGCGTCAAGAGTGGTGGTCCCACCACAAGACAGAGAGCTGCTTTTCACGGAACTCCATAGAGCCCATTGGGCATATCAAAAATGAAAATGCTTGCACTAAGTGATTTATGTACAGGCATTGATAGAGACATTGAAAACTTAGTCAAGCACTGTCTCCACTGTCAGCAACAAAAGAAGCTGCCTGTTCCGGCTCCCCTGCATCCGTGGGAGTGACTTGGTCGACCCTGAGTTCAATTACACATCAATTAGGTAGAACCATTCTTGGGTACCGTGTTCTTATTAATTGTAGATGCACATTCCAAATGGATGGATGTGTATGAAGTCAAGTCACCAACATGAATGCAACTATAGAGAAGCTACGTCACAGTTTCAGCGTACATGGCCTACCTGAAATTGTCATTTCAGATAATGGCACCATTTTTGCCAGCATAGAGGTTCAGAAATTTATGGACCTGAATGGAATCAGACATATTAAAACCGCCCCTTACCATCCCTCGTCGAATGGCAGCCGAGAGCGCAGTACCAACTTTTAAATTTGGTATGATAAAGCTATCGGAAAGCACTTTGGAATCTCAAATTTCCTGCTTTCTTTTCAGTTATTGCACAACAGCTCATTTGATTATTTGATACCACCTGAATTATTGATGAAATGCCGCCTACATATACGATTACATCTGGGGCAGAACTTTGTCCTTAGCGAGGGTGCTCGGCAGCGGTGGGTGGGGGCGGAGAGCAAGCTGACTGCTGCTTCAATTAGCACCAGACCGCGATTTCACGTTGGCAAGCCAATTAAGGCCCACCCAGCATTAAACATCTCAGGGAGATGAAGAGATATAAAATTTAAAAAATAATATAATGAAACATGTACCCTCATGTGACTCTGTCACATGAGCAGGCATATGTGATTAATGAAAAATTAAAGTTTTTGTTTTATTTTTATTTGCTTTTGCAACCTCTTCCTGACTGTGGATTAGGTTCCCAAAAAATGCAAAGGCCGCTTGGCCTTTTTGCCTGCTGTTAGGTTGGACAGGCAGCGAAAATTTGAATTGAATTGATTACTTAATGGCCTTAACAGGCCTTTTAATTGTCGGCGGGCACACTGCCGGCTCTGGCGCACGCCCACCAGCAGAACTATCACATGACTGCACATTGACATCGGCATGCTCGGCAGGACGGGCATGCGCCTGCCTGCTGGGCAAAAATTTCTGCCCTTGGTGTTTCCAAATTTAGAGGGGAAGGTAAAGTGTAATCAGAGTAATTAAAAATTAAACCAGCATATACAGAGCTGCGCTCGCACATTCACTGTAGGTGACATGGTATTCGTGTGAAATTCAGCAGTGGACCCTGTTGGTCTCCTGGAACTATTATCTCAGAGACTGGTCCATTATCTTTCCAAGTACAAGTGGGAGATAGAATCATCCGTAAGGACATAGATCATATTCGTGCCAGAGGGACATTCCAATAATCAACTATCCTGCCTGTGATTAATTACCGTCAATTCCTGAGATGACTAAATAACCTAGAATAGACATGCCCAATGTCTATATAGAGTTGCCAAGTCCTGAACTGCCATGTTCTGATGACGTGACTCATGCTGCAGTTCCAGATCCTGAGAATCCTGTTGAGGAACCTCAAGCGGTAGAGCTACGCCACGTTATACGTATAAGGAGAGCATTTCAGAGACTTGATCTTTGATCACCTGTAATTGTATGTATGTATATGTTGTTGGGAGTTCAAATGTTTCCCTGTTAATTGAAATTGTAGAATATTAAAGGGGGAAGAAATGTGGTAACTAAGTGTATAGCCCCCCCACTGTCTATCAGGAGTCACATGATGTTCTATTAAGGCTCCGACTAGGGAGCCCTAAGCGCGGGCTTCCTGATGAGCATCCTGATCGAGTGTGTAGCACCGGAAGAGCTCTCTGTAATAAAGTCAACGCTTCTGCACTGCTGTTAAGATTAAGTCTATTGTTGCTGTAGAGCTCTTAGGCTCTAAACCTGACTGGCAGCTTTAACATTCTGGGAGATTACAGAGAAACAGTGAGCCGGGAGGGATTTGCGGCTGTTCTTCAGACCTGTGCAAAGAAATGCTACAGAAAAGTCGAATGAACTGCAATGGTTCAAGATGGTGGCTCACTGCCACCTTCTCAAGAAGAATTAGGAATGGGCAATAAATTCTGGCCTTGCCAGCGACTCCGACATTGCAAGAATTAATTTAAAAAATGCTCTGACAGTCGCTTGCACAGACAAAAGGGCAAAGGGCGTAAGAAAAGGCAAGAGGCAGAGCACACCCCAGAACAATTTTCAAGCCTCCAGCCACCACACATTTACTGAAAGACTAATTTGGACCAGCTGCAAAAGTTAGGCCCCTTCTTCAGAGGCTATCGAACATGTGTGGTTTGCCTTTTGAAATATTGAGAACAACTTTCAGTGCTTAAAGAGCTAATTATGTTTTGTGTCCATTCATCTCACCTTGAAGCCACTCAAGAAGTAATTCCCTCATTGGGATATCAGGAATACAGTTTTGATTTACTAGGTACCTTCCTGCCCTTTTGATCAGAACATTATACCCTGGAGCTAAACTGGCTGTCCAAATGTGACAGAATGGTCAGTGGTTGGCAGTAACCATTGTGACTAGGCTGTAATATTTCTAGGTTTCCAATATCAGAGGTTAAATACAGCTTAATTTGTACACCATATGAAAGGAAATAAGCAACCTGAGGACAAGTGCATATTCAGATATAGCGTATAAGATAAAATATGCTGTATTGTAAAGCTCACAACTAGCATTCACTGAGTAGTGTTATAGCCACATAAGGAAGAGTAAAAATTATTCCCTTATTATACCACTCCAAGTCTGACAGTAGCGGGGTTTTTTTCTGAATTTATTGGGATGAAGGTATTTGCTCAATCTCTGTGCTTAACCATTTATGCGCTGATTGCAAATAAACTAGTCTGGCAGGCTTTCTTGAGTTTAAAACAAAAAAGGGTTAGTTTTTATTGAATTTAAAACCTACCCAGGTAAAGATATAAAAATATTTAATAAGGTAAACCTGGGTCTTGACCTTTGCAGCACATACACAAGCATGCAGAATTACAAGTTATACAATTATACTAAGGTATACTTAGCCAAACTAAAGTTCAATGCAAAAAGGGAAAAAAAAATAGTTCACTGTTTATGGGTCCTTTGTTGGTATCTGTGGCTGTGGTAGAATTTTCTTGAAATTCTAGGAGTTGAAGCCCATATGAACTGAAATTTCTGGAGGCAGTCATTTTTAAAAGCAAATTCTGTTTTTTCCAGAATTTGCTGACTTTAGCACCTGAGGTTCCTGTCAATGGAAATTCTCTATCTCTGTACTGGATTTCAAACTGTGACAGAGATAGGGTCTTGAAACTTGGGAGAGAAGGGGAGAAGGGAGCTCATTACAGTTTCATTGGCAGCTTTCTTCCAGGCTACCGCTAGCAGCTTGCATCTTCTAAAACAAGAGATTTCAAAAATGGTTATCCTAGTCACATGACATTTCTCCCCATAATGATTTCAGAAGGTGCTTGATTAGCTCTAGTCTGGACAGACTGTGGCTATTGTTTCATGACCAAGATGATTAGATTTTGTGGTATCCCAGCCATTAACTTCTTAATGACCTATTATCTCATCTTGATGAGTTGAATGTACTCTACTGGTGGATGTATTGTACCAAGATTTCCAGAAGGCATTTGATAAGCTGCCACATCAAAGGTTATTGCAGAAAATGAAAGCTCATGGTGAAAGGGTAACATATTAGCATGGAAAGGAGATTGGCTAGTTAACAGGAAACAGAGGGTAAACATAAATGTGTCTTTTTCTGGCTGGCGGGATGTGACAAGTGGTGTGCCACATGGATCAGGGCTGGTTCCTCAGCATGTTACAATTTATATAAATGACTTGGATAAAGGGACTGAAGGAATGATTTCTAAACTTGCTGATGACACAAAGATAGGTAGGATAATAAGTTGTGAAGAGCATGTGAGGAGGCTACAAAGTGATATAGATTGTTTCAGTGAGTGGGCAAAGATCTGGCAAATGGAGTATAATGTGGAGAAATGCAAAACTGTCCATATTGACAGGAAGAATAAAAAAGAAGCATATCATCTAAATGATGAGAGATTGCAGAGCTCTGAGATTTAGAGGGATCTGGGGGCCCTAGTACATGAATCACAAAAGATTAGTGTGCTGGTAGGCTAATAGAATGTTATTGTTTATTGTGAGGGGAATTTAATATAAAAGTAGGGACATTATGCTTCAGTAGTAAAGGGCACTGGTGAGATCACATCTGGAGTATTGTGTATGGCATTGTAAATGCATTAGAAGCAGTTCAGAGAAGGCTTGCTAGACTAATACCATGAATGGATGGGTTGTCTTATGAGGAAAGTTTTGATAGGTTAAGCTTGTATCCACTGGAATTTCGAAGAGTAAGAGGTGACTTGATTGAAACCTTTAAGATCCCGAGGGATCTTGACAGAGTTGATGTGAAGAGGATGTTTGCACTTGTGGGAGAATCCAGAACTAGGTGTCATGGTTTAAAAATGATGTGTAGCTCATTTAAGTCAGAGATGAGGAGAAATCTTTTTTCTCAGAGAGTGGTCAATCTTTGGAGTTTTTTTTTCATTCATGGGATGTGGGCTTCGCTGGCTGGACCAGCATTTATTGCCCATCCTCAATTGCCATCAGAAGGTGGTGGTGAGCTGCCTTCTTGAACTGCTGCAGTCCACATAATGTAGGTGCATCCACAGTGCTGTTAGCAAGGGAGTTCCAGGATTTTGACCCAGAAACAGTGAAGGAACGGCGATATATTTTCAAGTCAGAATGGTGAGTGACTTGGAGGGGAAATTCCAGCTGGTGGTGTTTCCATCTACCTGCTGCCCTTATCCTTCTAGATGGTAGTGGTTGTGGGTTTGGAAGGTGCTGTCTAAGGAGCCTTCCTCAAAAGACAGTGGAAGTAGGGTCTTTGAACATTTTTAAGGCAGAGCTAGATAGATTCTTGATTAACAAGGGGGTGAAAGGTTATCAGGCATAGGCAGGAGGTTACAATCAGATCAGCCATGATCTTATTGAATGGCAGAGCAGGCCTGAGGAACCGAGTGGACTACTCCTGCTCCATGTTCATATGTTCATATGAATGAGCTATTGTCCTAGTGGGCTTGCTGTCTCCATCTGAGAGGTAGCTTTATCGAATTGCAAATGGTGAGAAACAATGTAGTTTCAGTTCATCCTTTGAAGCTGTTCTTGACATCAGCAGCTGTGAAATATTACAAGAGGGTGCTTGGGCATGTCTTAATTGTATTCCACATTAGAACCTTCCAGAAAACTGGTCAACTTGTAGTTTCAGATTCAGGTGAGTTGTGGCAGCCATAATAAGTAAGTGTCTTTGCTTGCTTTTTAAAAGTCATTTTTAAGCAGTTCAATATGTGTTTGATCAGCCAGTAAAATTAAGATTAATATCACTAATTCACAAGTCACATCATTGGGACAATAGTTACTGAGTATCGACACTATTCACACACTGCTGCACCTTCTAACTCAGCGTACCATCTAGATTCCATTTGAAGGATATGCCTTGCTGCTGCGGAGCAGGCCCCCATTTTCACATATGCAAATGAAGCTAGCAGGATGTGGATTGTGGAAATGTTCAAAATGACAAAGAAACATAAAGCAGAATTTAAGTTGAAATCAGATGGATATAGCCATAATTTACTGACTAAAGAAGTCCTGTGTTGTATATGCACATCTAAATCATTGGAAATGGTGAGGGAGTTCACTACCCAGTGTTAGAAGGAGCTAATTATGAGTGCCATGCATGTTGAATACAATGCAATCTGGGTTTAACTCTCACTCCAGGCTTTGAGCACAAAAATCAAGGTTGGCACTCCAGTACGGTACTGAGGGAGTGCAGTCCTGCTGGAGATGCCATCTTTTGGATGAGACACTAAACCTAGATTCCATCTCTCTCCTCTGGTGGATGTAAAAAAACCATGGCGCTATTTTGAAGAGTTATCCCTGGTGCCCTAAACAATATTTATCCCTCAACCTACATCTCAAAAAGAGATTATTTGATCATTATCACATTGCTCTTTTTGGGAGTTTGCTCAGCGCAATTAGCTGCCATGTTTCCTATGTCATCAATGGCTACACTTTTAAAAGTACTTCATTGTTGTAAAGTGCATTGAGATGTCCAGTGGTTGTGAAAAGCACTAAATAGGCTTTATTTTTTTCTTCTTTTTGAAAGAGGGGAGAGGAGCATGCACCTGAATTACAAGTATGCACTCCTAGTGAGAGGGCTACAAACACTGGAAGTCACAAAACTATTTTAAAAAAATCTGAATCATGATCATCTTCAACTTTCAAAACAGTGACTGTATGATTTTCGATTTCACAATGAGTCATGGGTAAGTAGATGATGTTTACCACCTGCCCTCATAATCGTGACACCTGAGCCATTTTGAAGCATTTCCATGAGCTGAATGTGCCAAAGCAGTACTCCTTTAGTGATTTGAAGAGGGCAGAAATTAACTAGCTTCTATGTGGACCCAGCTGACAATCACAGCTTAGGATGGTGACAAGGTTTGGGGTTGGGGAATGGCAGGAGGTGCAAGCGTGTGCATGGCATTGTTGGGTGCACACAAGGACCACCGGCAGGCAGGAGTATTTTTGAGGAACAGGGCAATATCTTCCTGATACCACAGAATTAAAAGTAAAGAACATTTTTAGAAGCTGTGTTAAGGACCACTGCTTAAGCCAGTCAGCACCTATGCATAGTGCGCAGTGCACTCACTGCTCTTTGTACTTCATAATTACAATTAAGAGGCATCAATTTACAAGGTAAAAGTAGTCTTCCTCCTGAACCAGGTGGTAATTTGGCCACCCTCTTAAAATTCCACACAAAATGGCAACAACTGAAGTGCCAGCATACATGGGGCAGGTAAGTGAGCTGATGCTATTTTCATGCTACTACCAGCATGTTCACACTGGGCACAGGCAATTAAAATGGACCCCTGGATGCCTGTTCCTTTAGGCTACTATAAGCTTTTGATTCCTAAAGCTAGACGTCCTTTTATGATCTAATACCACCCGCCAACTGTAAGAAATGTTCGAATGAAAGGGTTTTTTCCCACAACTGAGTTTGTCCATCAACTAAGTATGTTCAGTGGATGTGATTCACACTATTCCTAAAATCCAGTCAGGTTGATACCTAATTGGAAAATCTGCACTCATTCCTGTAACCTCATCTGGAAGCTTCCAACAGTGGTTATGAACCATTCAAATTCCCCTTCATGGTATTGGATACTCTCAAATAAAAATTATCCTCCCTGCAATCATTTTGTTTCATTAGCTCCACCACTGAAGGTGTCTGTAAACAATATATCTCAAAAACTAATGGACAGATTTCAATGAAATCCAGTACACAGGTATGGTGTGGCTCAACGAAGAACGGATTAGTTTTTGGCAAAGATGCAGACCCAGATCTGGATCCTGGAATGTTTTAAAGGGCTCATTGATTCTTGAAGATAGGATTAATTGACTTTTTTAGAAAGCTTTTTCATTCATTCATGGGATGTGCGCATCACTGGCTAAGCCAGCATTTATTGCCCATCCCTAATTGCCCTCAAGAAGGTGATGGTGAGCTACCTTCTTGAACCACTGCAGTCCATGTGGTGTAGCTATATCCACAGTGCTGTTAGGGAGGGAGTTCCAGGATTTTGGCCCAGTGACAGCGAAGGAACAACATTATATTTCCAAATCAGGCTGGTGAGTGGTTTTGAGGAGAACTTCCAGGTGGTGGTGTTTCTATCTATCTGCTGCCCTTGTCCTTCTAGATGGTAGTGGTCGTGGGTTTGGAAGGTGCTGTTGAAGGAGCCTTGTTGGAGCCTTGGTGTGTTCCTGTGGTGCATCTTGCAGATGGTACACACTGCTGCCACTCTGCTTTGGTAGTGGAGGGAGTGGATGTTTAAGGTGGTGGATGTGGTGCCAATCAAGTGAACTATTTTGTCCTGGATGGTGTCAAGTTTCTTGAGTGTTTTGGGAATTGCACTCATCCAGGCAAGTGGGCAATATTCCATCACACTCCTGACTTGTGCCTTGTAGATGGTGAACAGGCTTTGGGGAGTCAGGAGGTGAGTTACTCGCTGCAGGATTCCTGGCCTCTGACCTGTACTTGTAGCCATTTATATGGCTGGGCCATTTCAGTTTCCGGTAAATGGTAACCCCCAGGATGTTGATGGTGGGGAATTCAGTGATGGCAATGTCATTGAATGTCAAGAGGCGATGCTAGATTCTCTCTTGTTGGAGATGGTCATTGCCTGGCACAAGTGTGGGGCAAATGTTACTTGCTCAAGCCTTTTTATTGTCCAGGTCTTGCTACATATAGATAAGAGGCAGGATTTTATGCGTCAGTGAGTAGGGGCAGGGCCCGCTCACCGACGAGTAAAATAACGTGCGGTGACGTCGGGGGAACTCCGGTAACCGTGCCCCATTTAAATTTTCAGAAAGGCGGAGGTGTAGCGAAATCAGCTGCAGGCCCACCGACCTGTCAATGGCCAATTGAGGCCATTGACAGGGTCAATTAAATAATTAAAGGACCTGCCCGTCCAACCTTAAGGTTGGCGGACAGGCCAGGAACCCCGGCTGGAACTAGAAAAAACATGAAACCTCATCCACGGGCAGGATGAAGTTTCATGTTGGATTTTAAAAATTTTAATAAAGGTTTTATAAAAATTATGGACATGTCCCAACTCATGTGACATTATGACATAAGGGGACATGTTAGGGAAATTTTATTTTTCTATTTTTATCTTTTTTACATTTACAGCTGATCTCCCTGAGGCAGCACTTAGCTGAATGCGCTCTTTTGTGCACATTCGCGAAAGAATGCACTCTTGATTTTGGGATATCCCCCCCCCCCACCCCCCCACCCGCACAGGAAGCGCAAAGTGCTTCCGTGCGGACGTCACACTGGGTGGGCCTTAATTGGCCTGCCCACTTAAAACGGAGCTGAGTGGCCCTGGCAGAACCCAAAGTGATCATCAGTGAGCAGATTACTGCTAAGCACGTGCCGCTGACAGCACTGTCGATGACTCCTTCCATTACTTTACTGATTATTGAGAATAGATTAATAGGGCGGTAATTGGTCAAGTTGGATTTGTCCTGCTTTTTGTGTACAGGACACACCAAGGCAATTTTCCACAAAGCTGGGTAGATGCCAGTATTTTAGCTGTACTGGGACAGCTTGGCTAGGGGCACGGCAAGTTCTGGAACACAAGTCTTCAGTACTATTGCCGGAATATTGTCAGGGCCCATAGCCTTTGCAGAATTTGGTGCCTTCAGCCATTTCTTGATATCACGTAGAGTGAATTGAATTGGCTGAAGACTGACAAGTGTGATATTGGGGACCTCCGGAAGAGGCTGACATGGATCATCCGCTCGGCAATTTTGGCTGAAGATTGTAGCAAATGATTCAGCCTTATCTTTTGCATTGCTGTGCTGTGTTCCCACACCATTGAGGATGGGGGTATTTGTGGGACGTCCTTCTCTTCTAGTGAGTTGTTTAATTGTCCACCACCATTCACGACTGGATGTGGCAGGATTGCAGAGCTTAGATCTGATCCATTGGTTGTAGGATCACTTAGCTCTGTCTATCACTTGCTGCTTATGCTGGTTGGCACACAAGTAGTCCTGTGTTATAGCTTCACCAGGTTGACACCTCATTTTTAGGTATGCCTGGTGCTGCTCCTGGCATGCCTTCCTGCACTCTTCATTGAACCAGGTTGATCCCCTGTTTTGGTGGTAATGGTAGAGCGGGGGATATGCCGGGCCATGAGGTTACAGATTACAATTCTGCTGCTGCTGATGGCCACTGTGCCTCATGGATGCCCAGTCTAGAGTTGCTAGATATGTTCAAAATCTATCTCATTTAATACATTGGTAGTGCCACAAAACACGGTGGATTTAGCAGGAGGTTTCCTTGCCCATGTTTGACCTGGTGCCATGAGACTTCATGGGGTCAAGAGTCAGTGAATTGGATCCCCAGGGCAACTCCCTGCTGTCTTTACACTACTGTGCTGCCACCTCTACCAGTGAGACAGGACATACCCAGGGATGGTGATGATGGTGTCTGGGACATGATTTCTAATGTATGATTCCGTGAGGATGACTATGTCAGGCTGTTGCTTGACTAGCCTGTGAGACAGCCCTCCCAATTTTGACACTAGCCCCCAGATATTATTGAGGAGGACTTTGCATGATCAACAAGGCTAGGTGTGTCATTGTTGTTTCCAGTGCCTAGTTCAATGCCCATTTCTTATGGCTTTTTAGTGGTTTTATACAACTGCGTGGCTCACTAGGCCATTTCAGAGGGCAGTTAAGAGTCAACCACATTGCTCTGGGTCTGGAGTCACATGTAAGCCTGACCTAGTAAGGATGGCAGATTTCCATCCCTAAAGGACATTGGTGAACCAGATGGGTTTTTACAACAATCAATAATGGTTTTATGGTCATCATTAGGCTCTTAGTTCCAGATTTTTACTGAATTCAATTTCTTTAGTTCCCATGGTGGGATTCAAATTCAGGTCCTCAGGGATTACTAGTCCAGTAACATTACCATAATGCCATCGCCTCCTTCTGTTGTGTATTATTTTATTTAGAATAGTGTTGTTTTGGTGAGCAGAGTTTTCAGAGCAGTTTGTTGGATGTGGATTGGCCTGAAGCCTCCTCAGTGAGATGGAAGCTCTTAATAAAAATATTTCTTTTTTCAGCTTTGCAGTTACAGAGCATCAACCAGACAGGGAAAAATCTCAAGGGAGATTTGCGTAATTGTAAAAGTGGTGAGTTAACACAGCGTGGCAGAGGTATTCAATCTACTGAGTGCCATCTTCACTTGTTACATAATGTAAAGCATGTTTGTTCCTGGCAATTGTACAAAAGAAATGCAGTACTTTGTAGTTAGCTCAGAAGAAAACGGATTAGCCAATTTACAGCAATTTGATTGAAGGTCAAACTACATAGATGAGTGGTAAGCTGCTTAATCATTGACAGCTGTAGGTGCCTTTTTTACCATCCAACCAATGTTACATCTTAACTGAACAAAATTCAGATCTGAACAGCATTCCTAGATGACTTATGCATCTTACCTGTTAAGATAGTTAACTGGATTTTATCAGGTCAGTAATTTTTTGTGATTTATTCCAAGGGACAAGTCCCAGGGTTTCCCACTGCTGTGGCTTTCTCCTAGATTCACTTCACCAAAGCAAAACATGAACGAATCATTAGCTGTGTGATTTATTATTTAAGCTAAACACAAAGGTAATGCAAATATAAGGTCAGCCTGATTAAATAATCTTAAATAACACTGAACTTCCAATTACTTCAACAACAGCTCTGAAACAATGAAGACATATTTCCAAATTTAAGAATATATGTAAAGTGAAACTTGCTGGTGTCACATTCAATCACTGTACCAATGAAACATCATGATTGCTATTGGTAACTGAACCTGCAAAATAATACTAATGGGGCCTTATCCTTGCAGACATAATTGAACATGACACCAGTACTAATTTAACTGTTATCAAACCTTGGACAAGTCGTATAATGCCACTATTTATTTGCTTGTACATTTTGTAGGTGCAAGATTTTAATTGCATCGCTTGAACTATTCATTTCATATGCATGGCACCTTCTGGAGGAACGAGGATGAAGTTGCCTGTCCATTTTTAAGATTAGTTAACAAAAGGTGTCTTTGTACAAGTTATTATATATGTAAATAACAGTGTTTTGGTTGTCTAAGAATTTAACATGCATTGGCTGAAACAATTGATGTGTTGACTGAGGTCTTCAGCAGCATTTACACACATCTCGGGCTGAACTCAATGGCTATGGTAGTAGCCCAGGAAAGGCTTGGACAACCCAGTCATGGCTATTTCCAGGAGTTCTGACAGGATTAAATTCAATTAGGTAGTTACCTGCCTGTTGTCGGGATATCTGCCCTTTTAAAATGAAGAGCTTGCCTCAAAGATCTGCTGGCCAAATAATGAGCCACCAGTTCTTCAGACTACAGCAGGCCTGGACCAACAACAATGGAGGAGGCCTTGGAAAATAGGTTAGTGGGTTTGGCTCACCGGGGCCAATCAGGCAGGCCCTGGTGAGTGTGTATGGGGGCCATTGCGGAAGGCAGAGCAGTGCTCTCTCAACAAGGGGGGCCTTTGATGCAGGGGGGCCCTCCGTGGACCACAGAGTGCCCGATAAGAAGGCCTTCACCAAACATGCAAGGAAGCCACCAGCTTTTACTGGTCAGCCTCCTCATGTGGCATACAGACCCCCTGCAACTGGTAGCAATCTGGGTGAAAAGGCATGCTCGTTCTTTCTCATCCCTGACTCAATCCCCCCAATCATGGGGGGAGTCGGGAAGGAGACGAGTTCTCCATCATGCATCTTCCTGCCCGATTATACAGCCCCCTGCCTCCCAGCCCACTCCTGGGGCAGGTGAAGGTGGTGGGAATTAAATCCCGCCCCTCACCATCAATATTTTGAAGCAAACCGTGTAACTCTGAAAATGGGTTTAACTGCATTATTTATCAACTTAATTTCTCGTTAGTGCAGAACAATGGGGTGTTGGTTTGCATAATGATGCTGCCCCAATGTAATCTAGACAATTCTGTATGTCCTCCACATGTTTTTATTTCAGTTGTGTGCATCGGCCAGTGAGCAATTACTGATCAACTTAGGGAAGAAAATACTGCCTGGTAAACTAATATCCTGAGTCACAGAAGGCTCAATTATTTTCGTCATGCAGTACAGCTCATGACATCACTTCTTCGTATAATTTGTAAAAACAAGCAGAAGATTTACTTTGTTAATGACTGAAAAATTTGACAAGTGATTTGAATAGCCAGCTAATCTCAAACAATGTAAATTTCTATTGGAACCTGGCAAGTTGGACCCTTAGGGTTCTTTGCTGTCTTTTCAGCTCAGACCAAATGAGTGAATCTTTAACAGGACTCTGCACATGTTACAAATTTCCCATGGAAACCTCAACTTTATTTCCATGTGCCAACAAGCTATGATTGACATTTTTAAATAAAAGAAAATTCTTATTAAAGCAGGTACAATGTGAGTAATGACAGACTTAATGCAGCTCCCGTCAATTGGGATGGGCTCAGCATCCACATCTGTTTGCAAAGTCTCTACATCCTGTCCACTATCCAGTCTAGGGCTGATTGTGTTACTATATGTTCAAGCACAAATAATTGTTGTTGCAGACATTCCATACTGGGTAATATGCCACTGGTTGTGTGCATCAAACATTTCAGTGTCAAGCCTTGTGATATGGCCTGAATTTCACACTCCCCCGCCAGCTGCTGTTTGGGCACAGGAAGAGGAGGAGGGGGCGCAGTGCATGAAATTGAAGGAACAGGATTCCCTCTGGATCCCTAACCGCCCCAACCTCGCAGCGATTTTATACTGGGGGTGGGCAATGCCTCAGATGGGAAGCCGGCCCTTGCCCCATTTGAGGCCCTTAAGTGGCCAATTATTAGCCACTAAAGGGCCATTTCCCACCAAGTTTCAATTTTTAAGCTTGTGGGAGGATTTTCCTGGTGTGGGGGAAGTCTGGTTATGAATAAGCCTAGGCCTCGGGTGGGAAGGTTGTAGGGGCGCCTCCATTAGAAACCCCTTCTGACTTCGGGTGTCCTCCCTCACCCCTTAAGGTCCAGTGGCCACTGAACCTCCCTCCCCACCCCATCCTCCCCTCGACACCCCGATCGCCCCGCTTTGCACCCCCACCCCCGGACCTTGCCTGCCCTCCCCACTCTCGGACCCCTTAAACTTACTGTGGTAATCAGTTGTGTAATATACCTTTAAGAAGAATGTTATTAAGGAAGATCACATGATCTTAGTATCCAACAGCAGAGTAGCGCGGGCTATCTCTGTAGTTAATAGTCTGTAGTTAGTAGTTAGCAATTGGAGAGAGTGTAGAGATGGAGTTTGAAGTGTAAACACATGTTTAGTTGCTGCTGAGTACCTTTGTAAACAAACATAGAGTTTTCACCTATGAAGTGTCTGCTACTCAACTCTATCATTAGCACCAAATCGGCCACCACTTACATCAAGCGCATGAACAGAATCCAACAAACTGGCGACTAGGATTAAACGATTAAACAGAAGAAAACAAGAGAAACAAAATCTGCACTGTGCCTTGCACAGCAATTTTAAGTTCAAATCGTCAAAGCAATCCCCTCACAGTATGCCACAATTCAGAAGAATTGATCCTTTCTAACCAGCAGTGGATGATTGGTACCACTAAATTCGGTGTGTCTCATTCTTTTTCCAAGCAAATGAAATCACAGGGGAAGAGAAGAGGTGGGCGATCCTCTTAAGTACATGTGGGAAAAAGACTTATGGCTTGGTTCGAAGTTGGACGGCACCCAATGTCCCAGACTCGAGAGATTTTGATGAATTTGTGGACCTGATGAAGGGCCATTACCAACCAAAGCCCTGAATAGCCAAGGTTCAAGTTTACTTCAAAATTTAGAGCCCCAGGGGAGACAGGTGCGAACTATGTGGCAAGTTTGAAGCAATTAACGGAGCATTACGAATTTGGCACATCCTTAATCGATATGCTTAGAGATCATTTAGTGTGAGGTGTGAGTGAGGACACAATTCAGAATCGATTGTTATCCGAAACAATTTTGGATTTTAAGAAGACACTAGAGATTGCACTGGCCATGAAAAGTGCAGTGAGAGATTTGAAAGCCAGACAGGGAGTGCAAAATGGCGCCATCCTCCACATCAGGCGGGAAGCCCCAGCCAAAAAGGGCACGAAAATGCAGGACTCTGCTGAGAAGCAGGAGACAGCCTCCACTAGCATGGGAAAAAAATGACTTAGCAACAAAAACAAGGAGTAATTTCAATAGAGGTGGAAACAAACAATCTTTCAACGATTGGCACTTAAAAAAAATGTTTTTATTGTCATAAAAACGGACACATAATGAGACTGTGTAAGGAAACATCAAGCAGACTTTTAAACAAAAGAAAAAAACCAGTGAGATCTACAATGCAGAAGAGCCTGAAGCAACAGATTCAGATATTTATTTGTTGTATAACTTGAAGGTTGGAAGAACGGAACCAATCTATGTAACAATAAAAGTGAATGATAGACTTGTTTGAATGGAAATGGATGCAGGAGCTTTCACTACAGTAATTGGGGAACATACTTTCAGATATCTGAATTATGGTGAACATAATTAAATTTAGAAAAAACAACTGCCTCAATTAAAAACATACACGGGTGAAGACATCCAAGTCAAAGGCATACCTAAAGTAACTGTTCATTATGGGAGCCAATTGATACTAGTGTTGGTATTGAAAGGCAGAGGACCAATCCTCCTGGGGTGAAACTGGCTAAGGGAAATCAACTTGAGGGACCACTGAGATTCCTAAAGGAAGCAGGAAATATTTCTATTTTGGAAAAGGAGCGTGTAAAGACTGAACAACCTGATGAGCTTCATGCTGTCTTGAGCCAAAACATGGAAAATGAGCAGAAGGAACTCAAAGAGACCATGTTTAATGATAGAGTTCGAGATGAGGTGAGCACTTCTGAAAGGAAAAAGAAAACCTGCTGAAAGACTTTCACATGATACAAGATTCCCTCAGGCCTAAATGTGTACTTCTGGGAAAGTATGAAGAGAAACAGAAAGAATTCAACACCTCTCTGACTAAACTGAAGGATGAGTTGACAGAGAAGACACAACAATGTTTCATTTTCCAAGAGGCAGCAAACAAATACAAAAAAGAGATGGAAGAGCTGAAGAATTAGTGACATGAAGCCAAAGAGGTTTTGGAGGCAAAAATTGCAAATTTTCTAAGGAGCAGACTGTTGATGAAATTCTGGCAGAATCAACCGCTGAGTTCACTGAAGTCAAGTTTGCATCTGAAATTAGTCTGGCTAATATTGAAATTGGAAAGAAGGTCGAGATTAAAGTCAGCACTTGAAAGAAGAAGGTACACAGAAAGAAGACACAGAAACACAAATAAGACTTTAATCCTGGCAGGATACGAGTACACTTTCATACATAGGCCTGGCAATCACATTTCACTTACTCATTTGTCTTTGCAAGAAAATGATGAGGAAGTCCCAGTTCCACAGGAACTTGTTTTGTTGTTATATTTCTTAGCTCCCTCGCTGGCACACGCTTGACAGATCAGAGACTGGACAAATAGGAATCCAGTCCTATCACAGGTACGAGAACAAGTATTTCATGGCTGGTCACAAGAGCATGTTTCTGACGAAATGAAACCATACTTAAACAGAAGGCATGAATAAAAGGCCAGGATGGCATCTTATTGAGGGGAGCATGAGTGATAGTATCTCCAAAAGGAAGAGAGCCATTGCTAATTGAACTACACAGCTCACATTCAGGTATATCCCGAATGAAGACCATAGCTCATAGTTACCTATGGCAGCCTGAGATGGATGGCGAAATAGAGAGTTTAGTGAACAATTCTGTGCAATGTCAGCAAATGCAAAAGTTACTTTCAACGGTTCCGTTACACCCTTGGGGGTGGTCAGGAAGACCCTGGGTGTGGTTACACATTGACTATGTGGGATCTTTCATGGGAACAATGTTTCTGCTCGTTGTTGATGCTCACCCAAAATGCATGGGCATATATGAGGTGAAGTCACTAATGCCTTCTGCTACAATTGAGAAGTTATGTCAAAGTTTTGCCATTAACGGACTACCAGAAGTGATTGTTTCTGATAATGGTACAGCATATACGTGTGCTGAGTTTCAGCGGTTTATCAGCCTCAACGGTATCACTCATGTGAAAACTTCACCATACCAGCCTTCCTCAAATGGACTGGCCGAAAAGGCGTTTTAAACATTCAAGGCAGACATGAAAAGATTAACTGGAGATCCCTTAACAACCAAGCTAGCACACTTTCTTTTCCATTATAGGACCACCCCTCACACAACAACAGGTGTCACATCTGTGGAATTATTGATGAAACGCTGTCTCAGGACAATATTGAGCATAATAATGCCGAATTTAGGGGGGAAGGTGGAAAGTAGTCATGGAAGTAAGAAAACTGGACACAACTGGCATAGTCACGAGAGGAAATTTACCGTGGGAGAGACAGTTTACATGAAGAACTTTGGAGAAGGACCAAACTGGTTACCAGGTGAAATACGTGCAGTGATTGGACCTCTATCTTACTTCATGGTGGTGGAAGCTGAGTCATGCGGAGACATGTAGATAATCTAAGGAAGAGAGAAACAAATCACCAAGAAATGATTCCACCAATGTTCATGATTGGGTCAGCGTTTCCTGTTGGGAGAACTCAACTCAGTACAGGCACATCTGTTCTTCCTTCAAGAGTGGCAGGGCCCACTGAAGCACCTGATGTTCAGGAAACTCTAGAAAAGGAGGTTCCTGACAAGGCATCTGAAGTTGTAGAGCTGAGATGTTCTACATGCATAAGGAAACCCCTAGAAAGACTGAATTTATAAATTACTTATGGCTTGAACTTTTCTGTTGGTGGGCGGGCTTGGCGGGAGTGGGTGGGGACTGTCGCGGAGCCAATTGCCACCACTCGTGCTCCCCACAATAAGAGGCTATTTAATGCGAGCGGGCCAATTAAAGCCTGCCTAGTGTAAGATGCGAGCCGTAGCGCTCACGCTACCTGTGTGGGTGGGGGGCAGGAGAGAGAGTAGGGGCTAGCATCATGTCGTGCATGCGTGTGAAAGAGCGCTTCAACCTCCCTGAGATAAGGAGCTGGTTACATTTGCTTCAACCATGGAAGGTTTGCTGCCAACCAGTAATGCTGTACCTTCTATGTTGTGGTTCCTTTAGGCTTGAAGAACAGAAGATCAATGTTCCCAAGCAGATAGAAACTGTTCAGAAATTCACTTGTCTCCTTTATGAGCAAAGGCACCATCAGGGACAAAGGGGCACCTTCAAGAATTATTGCCTGCATGCATCATAAAATCAGCGAATTCAAATTTCCTGTGTTCTGGGAGCCACGCTGGAAGACAAGAGCAGACTGGGAGGTAAGGCTGATTCTGTTAGTCATGACAACTGGAATATGCAAATTATACATCAGGAAAACTAAAGTTATGAAGATGCTATAAGCAAACTATTATCAACTAAAAAGGGAAATAACTGAGTTTGTAAACATTTGCATTTAGTAAGGCACACTTCAGTACTGATCCTCCAATATTTATTGCACATTGGAATACAAAGGCTATGTAGTTTATGCAGCTCTTTCCTTCATCTATTAAGACATGTTCTATTCTCTGTTGAGGCAGAGAACTAGCTGAACATTCAGCTGTCAAACATCAGTCTGGCTGAATTGGAAACCATCTTGCCTCTAAATCAGAAAGGTTTGAGTTCCATGCTGGAAATTGAGCAAATAATTTAAGCTGGAACTTTGGTACAGAACTGAGGGACTGTTGTATTGCTGTATTTTGCAACTTTAGAATATACAGTCATACTCAGGTCCCCATTGTCCCAGTGGATGTAAAATATCCAAAGGCTCTATTTGAAAAAAAGCAGTGTACTCTCACAGTGCCCTGGCTAATACCCCTCACTCAACCATAATACCAAAAAACAGATGATCTGATCCGTAATCTTATTTTCTACCTCTTTTTTTCTGTTTTGTGCAGAATTAACTGTTGTCTTTACCTACCTAACAATATGTCGGCACATTCAAAAGAAATTCAGTTGCTGGCTTCCTGAAGATGTGAAAAGATGCTGTAGAAATGCAAGTTTCTTCTCAAATCTTTGATTTTAAATTTTACAAAAGGGTGTTCATGACCATTGATGTTCAATGCTGAGAGCACAAATTCATAAAATCACCTCCCTTTACGTCCGTTTTGCGCAGCTGGTATCTATTTGTCTCTGAGTTACAAGATCGTGAATTCAAGCCCTGCTTGAGAATATAACTGAGATGACAGTACTGAGAGGTCCTTCAGATGAGACATAAAACCAAGTTACAGCTTGCCTGTTCCACTGGTGCAGTTGGGCATTGAAGAGCAGGAGATTTCTGGTGCCTTGTTTCTCCCTCAGTCAAAATCCCCAGAGCCGTTAAGATAAAAGCAAAATACTGGATGCTAGACATCTGAAACAAAAACAAAAATAGCTGGAAAAGCTCAGGAGGTCTGACAGCATTTGCAGAGAGGAACAGAGTTAACATTTCGAGTCCATATGACTCTTCATCAGAACTAAGGAAATAAGAAATGAGGTGAAATATAAGCTGGTTGAGGGGGGTGGGACAGGTAGAGCTGGATAGAGGGCCAGTGATAGATGGAGGCAAAGAAGAGTTGCCAAAGATGTCACAGACAAAAGGAGAAAAGGGTATTGACTGTGGTGATATTATCTAAGCAATGTGCGCATGGGGACATTAAGGGTAGGAAGCAGGACAAGCAAGTGACTGATGGCCCTAGTGGGGGTGGGGTGGGGGGAAGGGATCGAAATGGGCTGAAATGTGGAGATAAAATGATAGATTGAAATTAATTTAAAAATAGGCGGAAAAAGAAAATTTTTTTTAAAAAATTATAAATTATTGGAAAAAGGGAGATCGGAAAGGGGGTGGGGAAGGAGGAGACGGTTCATGATCTAAAGTTGTTGAACTCAATATTCAGTCCAGAAGGCTGTAAAGTGCCTATTCGGAAAATGAGATGCTGTTCCTCCAGTTTGCTTTGAGCTTCACTGGAACATTGTAGCAGGTCAAGGACGGACATGTGGGCATGAGAGCAGGGTGGTGTGTTGAAATGGCAAGTGACAGGGAGGCCTGGGTCAAGCTTGCGGACAGACTGGAGGTGTTTGGTCACCTTCGGTCCTTTGGTCTGTCTGCAAACATGACCCAGATCTCCCTGTTGCTTGCCATTTCAACACTCCACCCTGCTCTCATGCCCACATGTCCGTCCTTGGCCTGCTGCAATGTTCCAGTGAAGTTCAACACAAACTGGAGGAACAGCACCTCATCTCCCGACTAGGCGCTTTACAGCCTTCTGGACTGAATAGTGAGTTCAACAACTTCAGATCATGAACTCGCTCCTCCATCCCCACCCCCTTTCCGATCTCCCTTTTTCCAATAATTTATAATTTTTTAAATATATTTTTCTTTTTCCACCTATTTTTAAATTAATTTCAATCTATCATTTTATCTCCACCTTTTAGCCCATTTTGATCCCTTCCCCCCACCCCACCCCCACTAGGGCCATCAGTCATTTGCTTGTCCTGCTTCCTACCCTTAATGTCCCCATGAGCACATTCCTTAGATAATATCACCACTGTCAACACCCCTTTGTCCCTTTGTCTGTGACACCTTTGGCAATCTCTTCTTTGCCTCCATCTATCACTGGCCCTCTATCCAGCTCTACCTGTCACACCCACCCCCCCACCCCCACCTCAACCAGCTTATATTTCCCCTCATTTCTATATTTCCTTAGTTCTGATGAACAGTCATACAGACTCAAAATGTTGACTCTATTCCTCTCCACAGATGCTGTCAGACCTGCTGAGCTTTTCCAGCTATTTTTGTTTTTGTTCCCCAGAGACATTGCCTTCTCAATCATCTCATTATTGTTAGTAGGATCCAGTTATGTGCAAAGTAACTGTTATTTCATTTATATGACAGCAGTTACCACACTTCACATAATTCATTGCATCTGAAGCACTTTTGTTAACTTTCAAGAGACATGATAAGACACTGCACAAATGTACATCTCTCCCTTTTTGAATGTTTTAACTTGGTTTTGGCCTCAAAGCCATTCTTTTCCATAAACTACCAATGCTGTTCGTCTTGGTGTCTCCTTGATTTCTTAATGTTTGCACCCTATGAAATCCAAGACAGTTATGAGGCTCGTCTGGTGAAAGCAGATGAAAATTGTTATTTGTTCTGACAGACGAGAGATCAGAGGGATGAGCTTCAGTGTAAGCTTCTTAAATCCAGGCCCAATAAAATGAGTTACCAGAGGATCCAGCCATTAGATTAAAAACCCATTACTCTGACACAATTTAGGGAGTGGTAAATAAATCTCAAACTCTGATCCACCTTCCCTTTAACCAAATGATTACATTTATTAGATTTTCTAACTTTTTGAATTGAAGTGAAGTCTCGAGGTTTAATGTAATGAAAAAGGAGAAAATAGATGCTTGCAAACACACAATTTATAACCTCGCTTTTGGGCAATTTGTAAACATATATCTTCCCAGGCCCAAATATATTAACACCTTCTCCACTCATTAACTAGGGAAAGTAGATGCATATCCGTAATCTGTCCCTCTCTCCAGCCCCCTTACCCCAAACAAACATAAAACACAGACTAAACTACTAAGGAAATACATATGAAAAGTCAATCCAAACTAGGATAAAATAAGAAAGAAACATTAAAGTATCATGACAAATGAGTCCCCCTAAAATGAAAATCTACATTTGTTAAAATCAGGGCATCTGCTGAGCCTTCAAAACAACAACTCCTATGGAAAAGCCTTACTCTGAGATTTATCATTTGAAATATATTTAAGCTTCCCATAACATATATAGCAGCCCCTTTCCTATGATGACTGTCACATTTTTAATATGACTTTCCTATTAAACATGAGCCAATGAGCTGAAGTCACCCTCAATTGACCAAACTGGCCATTGGGTGGCATTTCCCTACAAATTGCTCAAAATAATTGGTGAAAAATTTTAGTTGAATATTTTTGGTCAGCCACTTTTTCCTCAGTAACTGAAACTTCTAATATCCAAATTAAGGATTTAAATGGAATTTTAAAAATAAAATAAATGCACAAATTCACAGCAACATGATTACTTTTATGCATGAATTTATTTTATGTCTAGTAATGACTTGGTTAAAATTTTACTTGTAGGTCTCTGCCTGTCCCAAAACTTGTTCCAGGACTTGAGACTTCTGTTCAGAGCTGTAGCGCTGTAATCTGAATTTGGATTGTGCAGCCACAGAGCTGCAGGGTACCTATCACCCAACACACAACAAAACTCTTCAATTAGCTGTATCTTTCTTTAAATTTGAGCAGCAGTCACCTGGTTGTTTTTCAAAATTATTTAAAGAAGAACGAAGGAAAATTTCAAGAGCATTATACACTTTATAGTCCTTTTATACAAAACAAAGGTTTTTTTTTTCCTTTTATGTGTGTATATGTGTGTGAAAAGCAACACTGCACAGATTGGATAAATGCCTTTGTGTTGTATAAGCTTCAGAAACCATACTAGGAGGAAGAAAGTATGACATTGCGAGAAAGCCTTGATCAAAAATAATGTGAATGAAAAAGGGGAAACAAAGATCTCTCCTCTCCAGGGTAATGTTTGTTCTGTTGATTGTTTACACCAATGAGACAATTACTAGCATTTTTTTTCCTTTATTCTTTCATGCAATGTAGGCATCACTGGCAAGACTAGCACTTGTTGGTCATCTCTAATTGCCCTTGAACTGAGTGGCTTGTGAGGCCAGTTAAGAGTCAACCACATTGCTGTGGGTCTAGAGTCACATGTAGGCAAGACCAGCAGATTACCTTCCCTAAAGGGCATTAGTGAACCAAGTGGGTTTTTACACCAATTGATGATAGTTTCATGGTCACCATTAACAAGACCAGCTTAATAATTCCAGGTTTATTAATTGAATTTAAATTCCACCAGCTATCATGGTAGAATCTGAACCCATGTCACCAGGAAATTAGCCCAGGCCCCTGGATTATGAGTCCAGTGATATTACCACTGTGCCACTGCCTCCATAAACGTATGAAATAGAAAGAAGGAGAGGGAGAGAGTGGAAGAAGAAATAAAGATACACAGACAAAGAGACAAGTTTAATTTTTTAACCAAATTAAATAGAGGTAATAGAGCATGGCCGAAATAGTTGAAGACCCACCATTTGTGGGGTGAAGGGTGCGGGTGAAGTGTTCAGGAGCCAGAGTTGGAGGAATGCAGAGTTCTCAATAATAAATAATAATAATAATAATAAATAATAAAGATAATTCAACATCTAAATAATTCAAAGTGACTAAAAAGTTAACTTACTCAGCCATATAAATTTTGGCCTGGTTTAAATTTTAAAACAATTCACTACTCATCCATACAAATTATAATAGCAATAATTGTCATAAGATTCTAATTAGGTAAGCACATTATTAGATGTGTTCCTGATAATTATATAATTTATATAATTTTACCTCTGCTTTTATTCACTGAGCCATAATATTGTTCATTTCTATTGTTCATTTTTTGGTCCATAAGTATTTACCAAAAGAGCAGAGGTTTTTTTTGTTGCACATTAATTCTGTCGGAGCTGCTGAGTATTTCTAGCAGTTCCGGTTTTTATTTCAGACTTCCAACATTCACAGTATTTTGTTTTCATTTTCATATTCTCTACCTGACTACACTGGGCATTCTTATTTTAATCTATGTAATCTATTTGGATCCAATATACTGTGCTGCACCCATCAATAGCAGCATTATAATTAACCATCTCACCATTATTAAAAAGCTCTGTTATGCTTGAGCATTGAGAGTCTCTGTTGCTCGTGCAACTAATTTGATTTCTGGAGTGCATTCAGGTTGAAATCAGTTTTAATTAAACATGTATATCGTTTTTGTTTTAAAGCAATAATTAATTTGTGCTTGAGAGCATTAAACAGGGTAAAATATCTATTGTGTATTTAAGATGTGCACATATTAAAACTAGTTTACTATATCAATTTGATTATCGTCATGTCAAACAAATTACTTGTATTGTAATCCTACCCTCAATGTACAAGCACTTCCTCCTTGTACTGCTGATTCACCTTTTCTGCATTCCTTCTTATTTTTATTACCTACAGGGACAGCTTGGGATGGGCAATAAATTCCAGCTTTGTCAGCGATGCCCACATTCTGAGCATGAATCTTAATGAAGGTTATGTTAGCTGTGTCAAATGGTTTAATAATTGTTCCCCTTATACTTTGTGACAATTGAATTACTTACTAAGTTCTGAGGTGAATAGATTATGAGTAAAACAACATTATTTATAATTTCAAAAGAATGGCCAAATTTAAAATACGACTTAATTAATTTCAAGAACAAAATTGACTGTTAATTTTCTGACACAAAATTGTGAATTGCCTTTTCTTACACGAAAGCAAGTTCTGAAACAATACAGCTCATTGTTTCTGTCACTTGATGCTTCTGTGCACCTGTAAAAACTCAGCAAGCACATCAAGCAAACTGATCTTGAGATAACATGAGTAAAACCCTTGTCTTAAGCACTATTTACAAGATTGTTTTACAACTAATTTGACCGAATTACGAGTCAATGTAACACAAATCAGAAATAAAAACAGGAATAGATGGAAAAACTCAGCAGGTCTGGCAGCACCTGTGGAGAGAGAAACAGAGTTAACATATCAAGTCCAACATGACTCTTCTTCAGAACTGCAGAAAGGTAGAAATGTGATGGGTTTAATGCTGCTGAAAAAGGGGGGAGGGTCAGGTAGAACAAAATTGAAAGTCAAAGATAGTTGTGAGGGCAGGAGAGATTAGGGGCAGCATTTTCCCATCAGTGAGTGGGGTGGGGTGCGGGTTGCTGGGGCCCGCTCGCCGACATGTAGAATGACGTGCCGTAACATCAGACAGGCATCCTGACTTCACCGTGTGCCATTTAGATTTTCAGTGCAATCTATATTTGCTTTCAGACAGAGCTGTCCATTATTCTGCAATTAATACTTACTCTGGACTAATGCTTTGTATCTTTACCATAGACATTACCACGCCCTTTGCCTTTTATTCCATTACCTAGGTTAGGAATTTTCCCCCATCGGGGGGGGGGTTGTGCAGGGGCAGGCACAGACCCGATTAGAGCCCCCGATCGGGTCCGCGCGCGTCATTTTATGTGGGCGGGCCAATTAAGGCCAGCACATCGTGATGCACACCCGGAAGTGTGTCTCCCCCGTGCTTCAGGAAGATCTCTATGCTCTTTCATGCACATGCACAAAAGAGCGCAGGGAACACTCAGGGAATCCCCACCCCACCCTCACAGGGAGCGCTCAGCGTCACGATGGGCGGGCCTTAATTGACCCGCCCATGTAAAATGGCGGTGCGGACCCGATCGTGTTCACTCCGGCCTGCCCCCACACAAACCCCCAGATGAGTGGACATTTCTGGCCTAGGTATCAAAGATGAATGGAATAAAAGCCAAAGGGAGTGGTAATGGCTATAATAAGGATACAAAGCATTAGTCCAGAGTAAGTGTTAATGGCAGAAAATTGGACAGATTTGTCTGAAAGCAAATATAGATTGGCACTTGGCGAAAAAAAATCACAATGGAGGACAGAATTCATGGTCTGAAGTTGTTGAACTCACTATTGAATCCAGAAGGCTGTAAAGTGCCTAATCAGAAGATGAGGTGCTGTTCCTCAAGCTTGTATTGGGCTTCACTGGAGAATTGCAGCAGGCTAAGGACAGAAATGTGACAAAGGTGAGTGAATAACACAATAACACAAATCAGATATTTGAAACACCAAAGGCTAGATTTTCCTTCCTAAAAATGCCCACAATGAACACTTGTGCAATTGAAAAATTGCCAATTGCCAGTAAAACCAGACCTCAAAAACGTTCACCCAAATTTTTGCTATTAGAACCTACCAATCTTCTTTCTGCAGTGTAGGTTCCAGAACAGCAAGAAATACGTCTGCTGATCTACGTCCTATTCCTCTTTTCATGTAACCAGTTAGCCCATTGGTTATTTTTGACAGCAGCCAGACATTCTTCAGTGATTCTTCATCTGCTATAGTTGTCAGGTTTCTTTCCTGATCGAGCTGGTTCAACATTTTCCAATTAAGCTATACCTCTGTTTTTAAATGGCATGTCCCTGAAATTCTGAAGGGCTTTTCCTGGGCTACCACCATAACTTTGATGGGAGACCAGCAGAAACTCAGGGAAAAGGTATAAATGGCTACTTTTGCTATTTCTCTGAGGGTTTTTGTTGAAGTTACAATGGGAGAACTCCCATGTGAATCCCAGGTCTTTTATCATATTGTATCATTATTTTGAATATATCTCTAATGTTGCTTATTTATTAAATTATAGAGAAAGCAAATGAAATTCAGTGGATTGGAGCAGTACCCTTCTGCCTCTAGAACCTGTTCTGAAAATATAAATTAGAAACAAAATTTTTAAATTTTTAGAAGTCTTAGGGCAGAATTTTCTGTGCCCGCTGGCGTCGGGCGTGTTTGGCGGCATAAGCCGACAATATGGCAAGAAGGCCAAAAATCGGTTTCACGATGTTGTGAAACCAGTTTGCGATTGTCCACTCAGCCCATTCATGGCCAACTGCGCTACCTGCAGACGGACGTTGGAACCATCATTGTAATGCACCTGCATTTCATTATAAGCTCAGCCTGCTGGAATCATCCACCCATATTGGATAATCCACCCACGTCGTTGGGAAAACACGCCAGCGCAGAACACGTCTTGATAAGTGTGACGTGCAGAAGTCGGGACTTACCACCAGGGCCTTGCTCACATCGTGGACATCCAAGGAGCAGAAGATGCTGGAGCCTGACAGCAACAGGACTCTGGAGGAACGACCATGGATGGATGGATTTTCATGGACATGGCTCCACCACAAAGCAGCTCATGGCAAGTGGAAAGTCACCTTTGAGGGTCTGCTCACAACAGATGATGGACGAAGGGGTGTAGAGGAAGGTCCAGCTGTGTTTGGGAGAGGAAGAAGTAACAGGGGGTGCGGGGGGTGAGGGTGTGGGTGTTGTTTGAGAGGAAGATCTAGAATCGACTGGGAGGGGAAGAGGTGTTTGGGGGTTGAGATTGGGAGGGGGGAATGAAGGTCCCGGGTGGGGGGAGGTGAGGTTGGGAGGGGGAGGTACGACAGGGAGGACGGGGTAATGGGAGAAGACGGGAACTGGGGAGGTAGATGTAAGGGGGGGTGGAAGATGAAAGGGAAGGAGTTTGGAGCAGAGGGAAGGAGCGCAGAGAGGGGAAGGAGCCCAGGGGGAGGAAGGGGACTCGGGGGAGGATGGAGTGCAGAGAGGGGAGGGGATAAGGGTGGAGGAAGAAGTAAGAGTGGAGGAAGGAGTCGGGAAGGGGGAAGTGGTAAGGTTGGAAGAAGAAGTAAGGCTGGAGGAAGGAGTCGGGAAGCAGGAAGGACTAAAAGGGGTGGAGTCCAGCAGTGGGCAGGGAGGGTGAAGAGCTAAGGCGGATAAGTCTTGGGGGGAAGGAGTTCCAAGGGGGGAAGGAGCCTGGAGGGTGGGATGTCCAGGTGAATGTGGAAGGGAGGGTTCTACTGAATTGGTAGAAGGGATGACAAGGCAGGTTGGTGGTGACTCATAGGGAGACCCGGACCCTGGGTGAAAAGGAGGAGGTTGGGAATGTTAATATGGATGGGGGTGAGATTTTCAGGAAGATAGGGAATGTGTACGTTCACCTGGAAATCCCCAAAAGAAAAAGGCTGTGGCTGGTAGGTCACGGAAGGTGAAGTGGAATGTGATGCCAGGGGCATCAACAGTTATAGGGGAAAATAAATGGGTGACAGGAGGAGGGGAAAGGAGTATTATCACCATGGTGGCTAAATCAAAAGTGAAACGAGACTTATGGTGGGCAAGGTCAGGTGCTGCATGGGAGTGTGATCAGTGGGTGGGCGGAGATGTAGGCCAGCTCAGATGGTGAACAGAAAAAGAACCCCAGCAGGCAGCATTGAAAATGCTCAGGACACTGAGATGAATGTGATACAGGAAGGATCTATGTGCGTGGGAGAATGCTTGCACGAGGATCTGAAAGGCCCTGCCACACACATACACACACACATTCTCTTCACACACACACACATACACACACACACTTCTCCTTCCAGAATCATTCGTGGGCTGGCTGTGTGCAGCTAAACTGCTAGTGACAGTGGGGCGTGGTGGTGTGGAATACAGTGGGAGGACTCGCAAAGCCTGTCAATGAAGCTGCAAGATACCATTAGGTATATTTTTTATTCATTCTCAGGAAATGTGCTTAGCTGGCTGGGCCAGCATTTCTTGCCCATCCCTAAATTGCCTGTGAGAAGGTTGTGGTGTGCTGCCTTCTTGAACTGCTGCAGTCCATGTGGTGTAGGCACATCCACAGTGCAGTAAGGAAGGTAGTTCCAGGATTTTGACCCAGCGACAGTGAAGGAACAGCGATATAGTTTCAAGTCAGGATGGTGCATGTCTTGGAAGGGAACTTGTAGGTGGTGGTGTTCCCATCAGTGAAAGTGGATATATTTTCAGGTTATAAAGTGACAAAGTGAGTTCAGCCTTGCAACCATTTGTGATCAGAATTTCTTAACTTTCCTAGACCTACCACTCCTTCAAGGTGCTGCTCTGACATCCGCAGCAGGGGTGGAACAGCCTGTGCAATGGTTGGCCCTGTTGCCTCTGATGAATTTGGCATGGGTCCTCTGGAGAGCTGAGGCCTTGGGGGTCCTGGCTTGCTCTGGCTGTCCTCCCGTGGGTCAGCTGCTCCCTTTGCGATGACAGGGGACGAGGTTGAGGGGGTCACGGGCAAAGGGGACTTGGAGGGACAGGACAGCTTCTGAGATTCCTGAGTGGATGGCCCAGGGGTGTCCAGCTGCCGCTTCTCCTCCCTTTGGATGCCTAGAAGGAGCATTTTGGGGGATGCTGAGATGCTCCGTTTTCCTCTCGCATCACAACTGCAGGAACTCACCCATGGCTCCTGCGATGGAGTGCCGGTCTGCACACATTTCTGCATTCTGCTGGACCAGGGTCTCCATGGTGTCCGCCATCCTCCCCATGAAACCTCCATTCGCACATAATTGGGCACCACTTCATCAGAGAGCAGGTGAACACACTTCTCCAACTCGTATGCCACTCTGTTGAGGGCTTCCAACAGCTCTGCGTGATGTTACCCCGCCTTCTGCTGACTCTCCAAGATGAGTTGGAAGGCCGAATCCAGAGATTCATCATCTGACTCAGGCCTCACAGATGCCTCCTCCCCAGCAGTCCTCCAAGTGCTGGGGAGCTCGGCTGAATCTGCCTCCTCTTGCTGCGGGCACACATCTATATGGTGACCACCAGATTGTGAATCCAAGTCTGCTCTAGATCTAGGTCCCACCGAGGTGTGTGTCTCTGTGCTGGTGAAGGATGTGGGTAAGCGCTGTGGCGGATCTTCTAGGCTGCTTATTTCCTGCTCTTCAATGGAGGAGGAGCCCTCTTGGCTGGAGGGAAGGATATGGATAGAACAGAGGGACTGACTGGCTGAGGGTATCAGTCACTTGACAGAGCTCCCTGTGAACCAAAAAAGTGATAATTAGTGCATGGCAGTGGGGGACAAAAACAGGAGAGAAAGTGCTCATATTTGCATTGAGAGAGGGATGATGTGGTGCAGGATCCTCACAATGGTGTTCGCTGCCGACTTCACTGTCACCGTAGGCACGGTCCATGTCCTCAACAATCAGAGCGGTGGCACACTCCTCAAAGTGATTGAGGAACCTAATGTGGGCCACTCCCACCCCTGGCCTGAGACCTCTCCCTGTTGATGTGGTGGATGGAGAACTTGGTCCAGCAGATTCTGCTGGTGATGCGAGCAGGCCAGTGCTCCATTGCTGTAGCCATGGGTGAGCTTTTGCAGTGCCTATGCAAGAGGGGGACAGGGCACCTCCACCTCTCTCCAGGTGCCCCTTTCCCTCAAGGATTCAAGCAGAGGTCCTCTGGTACCCAAAGGGAGGAGGAGTGGCAGTTGGACACGCTTTAGACCTCCATTCAGGACTCTCTGAGTCTGTCCAGCCCTTCCAATTCCCCTTAGACTGTGACCCCTTCAGCTTCGTCCTGTGACCATAGTTGGAGCAGTTGCCCCACAATAGGTCAACCAAAGTAAGCCGGGGCCCTCCAGGCCACAGGTCTCCAGAGGACGCCAAGGCCACCCAAGACAACAGGGCAAACTAGTCAGCAGGCTGCCTCTACTCCTGCTGCAGATGTTGCGGTGGGGCTGGGGGGGGAGTTGTGCGGATCTTAGAAGAAGTGGTAAGGAAAGGAAAATTAAGAAGTTTTGATTTCACAAGTGGTTGCACAAGTGCACTATGATTGTTACACCTATCACACTTATGTAAATGAAGTTCACTTGCACTTTAATCATGTCTGATCTCAGTTTGCACTAATAATGCCATGAGTACGTGCTGGTGCATGCATTTGTTTCTGACCCTGGAAAGTGGGACACAAATGGCATTTATGTAAATGTTTTGCCCTACCCTGGCACTACCCCAAAATGTTTCCCATGAAAATTCAGCCCCCAATTTTCCAATTCAAGAATTGAGGGCAATTTTCCACTTGAATGCTCCAAGCATGAAACTTCACTTGGTGAGACATTGACAAATCTTGCAGACACAGCCCATGATCAATGGCTGGAAGATTATTGCTGAAATTGCATAATTTTCAGCCATCCACTTGTGAAATGTAAGGCTCCATTCTAATGCTTGTCAACACCAGCTTCTATTAATTTAGCTGTATAAGTGTATTTCAAAATAGCCCTCCCACTTCTGCCAGTTACTTTGCATACATCTATAAGGGGCCATAAAGTTGTGAGTGAGCCCATTTGCTTCTCAGTCAGAAGATTGTGATTTTTGTGTTCCACTTGTAAGATTTTGGGGGTTCGGGGCCACAGATAGCTAAATAGGCAGCAGGCTGGCCATAAGTAATTTTAAGATTGTTTATTAAGTTTATTGAGAAACAACAGTTTAGATATAAAGGCTTCGACTCCCCACAACCCTGAATTGGAGAAAGTGGTTCTGGAAAAGCGAATGAGTTTAGATATGATACATTAACTAACTAGACAAAAAAAAACAATCTGTAACAGTTTGTAGTAACAGCATTCCGCTGTCTAGTCGAAGTATTAGTAAACTCTTCACTTGATCTCTCAATCTTCCTCCTCCTGCTCTGGCCCATTTTCCATCTGAAGAAGGCAGCTCCCCAACGAGCACTGCCACCTCGCCAGTACCTCAGCCCCCTACCACCTGTATAACACCAATCGACATACCCTTTTTGAGGGGCTAGTAACTTACCCAGTCTCATTCATCTATCTAATTATTCTGACCAATGGACAGGTACTCCAAACTGTCAAGGTAGTTGCCAACCTCCTTGTGCGTCACCCTGCTCAAGGTCAGTCTTTAGTTTGCATCTTGCTGAGGGTCATATCCTAGTCCTTTCTAAACAATTGCGTTGATAAGGGGGTACAGAAGACACTATCCTAACAATTTAGAAATGTCTACATGGCAGCCTGAAATAAGGCTGCTTTGAGGTCAAAATGTTTAGAAATCCTGTTTCCAGAGAGAGAATCAATGCTACTAGAAAATCCTATAATGATTCTATATTTATGTAGAAAATACCTGTTTACTCAAGACCCCAATATGTTACAGATCCCCCCTTCGAGAAGGAAATATCCTCATTGACTTCTCACAACTAATTTTTAGATAATAGTTATTTCTAAAATACAAGTTGTTTCCCTAATTTCTTGATTACATATGTAGGTAACATACTAAAGCTACTAGAATTACCTGATTACTTGGTTTGGCACTCTCCATCTGCAGGTCTTATAGGTCCCCCCTCCCCACTTTGAGAGGGAAATATCCTTAGGGCAGGATTTTCCAGGCCCACCCGCCGTCGGGGTGGCCTGGTCCCACTGAAAGTCAATGGACTTTTCGCTGACCACCACATACCCCGCAGTGGGCCCCTCCTCAGCAGGGCTGGAAAATCCAGGCCTTCTTCATTTGCAGGAGTGCTTCTAATTTCCAGGCTCTTGGTATATAAGTACATATAAGTAAAGCAATAGATTATGCACGGACTTAAAAGATTCTTCAGCTCTCCCTTCACCATATCCATTTTGTGGATAACTCTTACTAAGTATTATTTCTCCTTAGCCTTCATTTGTCCCAATTTAAAATTCCTTTTACATTTACTTTAAGTTGACTCTATGATGGTAATATTGGCCAGGGGCGGGGGTAAGGTTAATTGTCTTAAAGTCCATTTCTCTATAGAGCATGTGTCAGTGCCTTGATCATTTAAAATTGTTTTCTCACTCTTCAGGTCATATTAACCATTTCATGTCACGCTGTTTGTCAAGCTGAGCAAGTCCTTCATTGCAGCTGCACCATGTCCTCTCGCGTATCAATTACTTCACAAATTACAAATCATTTCTGCACCTCCCCCCCCACCAGCGTCCCAATTCCTTCTTTAATCCTCTGTTGGAATTTCACATCCTGTAAGTCATCTTCACACATTTCCCTATCTGTTAGATGTGGCCACTAGGGTTTCTCTTTTTACCAAATTTTCTATTCGGGCAGTGTTCTTTCGTATGCTTGGTGGTAATCTCTCTGCCCTCTCCCACAAATTCTTGTTTTGCATTTGTGGAAAGATTATCAGGTCCATAGGGACCGTGCTGTGTATTTTGCCAATCAACTTCATCATCTGGGATTTCACAGTCTTGAAAAGGATGCACCATTCGATAATTCTTACTGATTTTCTGGTAACTTTTTCAAAAGATGAAAGGGGTCTTTGTCACAAGATCTTTACTTATTTCCCCCTGTACGGTCCCAATATCTCAGGTGATGGCCAGATTATCAAACTCAGTTCTCTTAAAAAGTTCTTAGGCAAAGAAACAAATATCTCCAAGAGAAAGCTGTCACCTTATTCATCTCGTCTACACTCCCTTTCACTAGAAGTACATCAATACCCAAATGTATATATTTCATTGAATTACAGCTAAGATGAGTTATTCCCAGTGGGCACTGTGTCCTTTTTCCCTAACTATTTCTTATTCTAAGTGGGGAATCCCATTAATTACCATTGTATCGCTTTCAGGAGTTCTGGAGAAAATTTACAGTCCAATAACATTCTCATAATATCTTTAAAACAGAAAAATCAAACATGCCCACTTGATTTCAGGCATTTTGTTTGTGTGTTCTCAGAAGTGGCCAATTAGATCAGGCTTGCCCAAAGGCCAGCCCCCAAGGTGGATGTGGTAAGACCCTGATACAGCGTGTGGGGGTGGGTACGGTTAACAGAAGGGCATCAGGCCTGGGATGTACCACTGTGCTACATCAAGTACATGGGCAGGCATTGACTTCTTGTGGCAGGCAAAACCAAAGGCAGATTTCCTACTGAATCAGTGCTCAATTAGGCTATGAAGGTAAGGCGATAAATTAGTCTTCTCATCTGCAGCTTGTTCACAGGGATGCAGATATGAGAGTAACAGTGAGGTAAGTGTCAATTCCTCTGTACCTGTTTCCTTTTCTTCCCAAAAATTTAAAATATTCTCCCCTCCCCCTCAACGAGTGAAAAGGCTGGACAATCCAGCACTAGATTATGTCTGACTATTTTTATTTTAAAATTATCCCAAATTCAAATAGCAGTGTTGTTGGGCTGGCAGATGTTATTAGTGTTCAGTTTATTTCTTCCAATAACAAACTTTTTTTTTGATACTGAGAAACCACCTAGGCTGTTTATTCATTAGCCTTCTTTCTCGGAAGATTAGAATTTGTTTATCCTCTTAAATTTCCCATTGAATGCTTGAAATAGCAACTCATGTCCAGTTACTTTATCAATTCCAAATGGGGAAGCAGGCTTGGTGGTTTTATATGGTGGTTTTAGATCAAAGGCAAAAGCGTTTGCAATCAGTTTGGAGGTAATCTCCACGTCTCCCACACTCAAACACTTTGTCTCGAAAGATAATAAATAGTAACAAACAGCCTGAATGGTTAAGGCCAAGTCTCTGAAAGGTAAAGTCTTTTTGCTGTGCTTTAATTCTCAAAACTGTTGGGTTCGCTTGGAGCAGGAAACCATCATCAGCTGCTTAAAAAAAATGCAAACTATCCATTGTGGCTCTGGCCAAGAGCCCAATGGGCTAACATATCCGATCATATCTGTAAATTTAGAAACTTAAAAACTTCTAAAAAAAAAAGAAGCAGTAGTCAACAGAAAGAGTTAATTCCGCTGCTTGTCGGGGGAGGGGTTGCAAGGACAGAGGAAACTTGGCACACAATTGTGTCACTTCACCAACTTCTTAAAAAAAGACAAGACTGCAGCCTCGAAGGCAACTGTAGAAAAGGAACAGAATCTTTCCCTCCTTTAAAACAAATTTCATATTTTGATGTTTGCTACTTAACCAAATTTGAAAGGAACAGTCAGTAGAAAGTTTGAATTTCAGCAGTTCAGTTAACTCATATGATTTTGAAAAGTTCAGGTTGGATTGCTGCCGAGCTCCAGAATTATCTTTATATTTTGAGAACAACTTGACTTCCACAGTTGTTTTATGTACAGATTGTAAATTTATTTTCTAAACAGAACCTCATAGTTTAAATTAAAGTCAGTAAAATGTGCCATTTGAATTTTAAACGTTTTAGCTTCTTCCTCAAACCCAATTTTTTGAATCTTTGATGTTTGCAAACAACACCCTGCTTTGGCAATGATTTGACTCGAATGTACAGTATACTCATAGCTGGACAAAAGTACTCCATAGGGCCGAGGTAAGGATCGTAAGTGATGACAGGGCAGTAATTAGGCCTCTCTGCAAATACACTTGGGCTTTTGGTGGGGACCTGTTTTGTGCTAACCAGGACCTTGTGAGACTCCCAGTCCATCTCTTATTTTGATTCTAAGGAGCCTGCAGATAGGAGAAACTGTTTAAAATCATTGCTTTCTAACCTTCTGCTTTGGAACCTTCCAGCTCTCTTTTTAACCCTGAAAAGAAAGGTTCAGGTGACTTCTCTGGAGCTACTTCAACCCTCATGGGTTCCAGTGTTTGGTCTAATTTTTCACCTTGTATAACATACACTGCCATGTGTTTCCCATTCACAGCAGAACTGTTCAAACCGGTCAATCCTTTTTGTAAGTTACTGACCTGCTCGCTTAAATCCTTATGCTTTTTGTCCAGCTGTAAGGTAAACACATGTGCACCATAGATCAACTTATTCTGGAACTTCTTCAACTTCACCTTCCCTTCCTGAACCTTTTTCGATAGCTTATCAAAAATACAAACTCCAGGCTTGCTTGCTTTCTCAGTCAAACTCTCTGTGATTCGTCCCCCACCGTATGCCATTGTGACTCCTGGCTTCACTTAATAATTACTCCAAACGTTTAACTACAATCTAAAACTCTTGTTTCTCAAATTCCAAGCCAATCTCAACTACTGTGGATCCCACTTCTGACACCAATTGTAAGATTTTAGGGGTTCGGGGCCACATATACCTAAATAGTGAGTCTACTAGTCATAAACAATTTTAAGATGGTTTAGTAAGTTTATTAAGAAACAAAAGTTTAGATATGATACATTAGCCAATTAGACAGAAAAAAGTATATGACCCTTAACAGCTTGTGACAACAGCATTCCACTCTCTAGTCAAAAGTGTTAGGAAACTCTTCCCTTGATCTCTTTATCTTCCTCCTCCTCCTTGGTTCCGTCTTCCATCTGAAGGAGGCAGCTCCCTAGCGAGCACTGCCAGCTCACCAGTACCTCAGCCCCCTACCACCTGTATAACACCAATCAACATACTCTTTTTGAGGAGCTAGTAACTTACCAAGTTATCTAACTATTCTGACCAATGGATACAGGACAGGTACTCCAAACGTCAGGGTGGTTACCACCGCCCCTGTTCATCATCCTGCTTGAGGTCAGTTTTCAGTTTACCTCACGCTGAGGGTCATATCATTGTCCTTCCTAAACAATTACATAAATAAGGGAGTACAGAAGATGCCATTCCCTCAGCTTAGAATGTCAACATGGCAGCCTGACATAAGACTGTTTAGAGGTCAAAGTGTTTAGAAATCCTGTTCCTAGAGAGAGGATCAATGCTGCTAGAAAATCCTATACTATGTAGAAAATACATGTTTATTCAAGACCCCAATTTCTTACAACTCACAAAGCAGCACTCACTCAGGAGTGTATTAAACATTCAGCATAGATCCAGGCCAAAACTCCTGTACAGGACTGAGTGTGTGCTTCTTTGTCTTACACTTATGCAGATAGCCATTCAAACGACTCTAGGAAGGTGGTATGGTTGATATTCTGGGATCATAGGCGCCAAAGGGTCTTTTTTGTTTATAACTATCACCACCTGGAAGATCCCCTCCAAGCCACTCACTATCCTGACTGGGAAATATATCACCGTTCCTTCACTGAAGCTGGGTCAAAATCCTGGAACTCCCTCCCTAACAGCACTGTGGGTGTATGTACACCACAAGGACTGCAGCGGTTCAGGAACGCAGCTCACTACCACTTTCTCAAGGGCAACTAGGGATGGGCAATAAATGCTGGCCTAGCCAGCGACTCCCACATCCCATGAATGAATTAAAACAATGCTTATCTTGTGATCCAGTGGAAACCTAAAATATAATTACCCTGTTATGGCTGTGCCTTTTGTTTAATATGCATCAAGTCGGAGGTGGTAGCTTCTACTTAGACAAGGTGATGGTGGGAGCTGGGTGCAACTTCAAAGTAACAATGCACATCCAGCTATTGATGACATTTGATTTTTTTTGTCCATAGTTATTCATGACAAAAGCCTGGTAGGTTTGGCCTATTTTTCAATTAAACTGGCTGTTATTTACAGGTATTATGTGGCGCTGTTATATACATATTGCAAGCTTACTGTGGTATTGTGCTGGTCGGTGCTACAGAAAATCTCATGGATAAAAGACAATGATTAATTTCTCAAAGCAGCGGATGAGACTGTCAGAACAATAGGCAAGAGGCAATCATCAGTGCAATCATTTTCTGCTGGGGTCCGCAATGATAAAATTAGCCTGAGTATTGTGCTGCCTTTGAAAGTCTTTTTTGTTCCCCATTTAGACATCAAATAATACTGCACATTTATCCCTCACAGTTTTGAAGTGTAAATTTGCACCAATTCTGAAAGCAAGGTAGAAGGACTATAGATTGTTTGTGGGAAATAAAATAATAATAAAAGCACAACTATGAGATTTGTGAAATATATTTTTGAACTATTCATTATAACAATACAAGTCCATTGTTATTTGTTTACTTCTTGCCTCATTTTTTTAATATATTTATTACTAGATCACCGTGCCTGCAGAAAGCATAAATTACACATTCTTATCGGACTTGTATATATTTCCTGAACGTTGTTCAGTGAGGTTCCTTGTAATGCATGATTGTATTAAGAATCTGCAGCACTGTTGAAAAGGCATATTATTAAGCATGCCAGAATATATTCATATCGGAATAATTCTTAAATTTGAAAATTCTACGGACTTCCCAATCCTGACATTATAATGTAACTAAAAGATTTATGCTGAGAGCTAAGCAGCTTGTCAAAAGTGTCTGTTTCTCCCACATATAAAGAAGAGAAAGACTTGCATTTTGTATAGCTTCCCAGAAACATGCCAAAACACATTACATACAATGAATTACTTTGAAATGTTATACAACAAGCACGACAGCCATTTTGTGCACAGCAAGAAGCAATGCCAGAAGTAATCTGCTGAACTGTTTTGTGTGACATCAGCAAAGAGAGGAATGTTGGCCTATGTGCCAGGAAAACTTGCTTCCCTTCTTCAGATAATGTCACAAGGTTAACATCCACTTGAACAGGTAGATGGTACCTCAGTTCTCATCCAAAGAATGATACTTCTGAAAATGCAACACTGCCTCAGTATTGCACTGAAGTGTCAGCCTAGCTAATGCTACCAAATTCTGGTTTGCAGTTTGAACCCATGACCTTCCGACAGTTATGGATATTGAGATCTGAACTAAGGTAACGCTCAAACATGCACATTTCCTGAAATGCTGGTAAATAACAATGACTCGGTGATACTACACTCTAAAAAATTTTGAGTACTGTGGCATATTGAAAAGTTATTAAAATCATATTAAAATCACCATGTGGAGTACTTGCTTTTCCAATTCCAATATAACAGCTGTTTTTTCATTCCAGACTGAGTCTAGTCTTTTCTGTCTGGATGTTGTTGCAAAAATTTTCATTAGTGCAGTGAGCTTTCTTCAATCTTCTGTTGTTAGCTAAGATGAGTAATTATTCAGAGTTGACACTGTAGCTTTAGCCTTGCATTGTGAGCTAGCCTGATTGCAGGTGTGAAATATTTGTCCTTGGGAAGGGCACACCTAAATCTAAGTGATTACATGTGGAGAAAAGTCTTGACAGTTGATTAAATAAATATAAATAACCTCCCTGTGCACTCTACCTAGGCTCAAGGAGAGTTCAATCACCTGCAGTGGCTGGGAATCCAGAACACAGTGATTTTTATAAGCCTGCTGAACTTTTCAAGGAATGTAGCATTTATTTTGCTGGAGATTGACCTGATGTACAGTAAAGTCCTGCCATTCACGGGGGTTACGTTCCCACGAAATCTCGCAAACGGCAAAATCGTGAACGGAACATGCTTTTGAATGGAAAACAAAAATAAAAATACCTGGAAAAACTCAGCAGGTCTGACAGCATCTTGCAGAGGGGAACACAGTTAATGTTTCGAGTCCGTATGACTTCAACAGAACTAAGGAAAAATAGAAAAGAGGTGAAATATAAGCTGGTTTAAGTGGGGGGGGGGTGGTGAAAAGGTGTGGCCAAGGGTACCCGCATGGGCCCCAGTTATGCCTGTCTCTTTATGGGGTATGTGGAACATTCTTTGTTCCAGTCCTACTCCGGCCCCCTCCCACAACTCTTTCTCCGGTACATCAATGATTGCTTCGGTGCTGCTTCATACTCTCGTCTGGACCTGTCTCACTTATCAAGCTTCATAAATATCTGAGGTTGGATCACCAGCCTGTAAGGTCTCAGTCACTATAAGCAGCAGGCTGTCCAAATAAGCGAGGGGGAAGCTACTGAGGGAGTGGATGATAGGTAAGTTGGTAGCTTTTTCCGAGCTCAACATGGTAAACTGTTCCTACCTGACATTCCCGGCAGCTCTTCCATCTTCCACCTCGCTTAGTCTCAATGTCATGCAAAACTCTGCGGCTCATATCCTAACTCGCACCAAGTTTCATTCACCCATCACCCCTATGCTCATTGGCATACATTGGCTGCAATACTTTGACCTAAGAATGATCATTCTTGTTTTCAAATCCCTCCATGATCTCACCGCTTCCAACCGCTGCAACCTCATCCAACACTAGAAACCCCAAAATCTCTGTACTGTTCCAATTCTGGGCACCAGCACATCGTGATGTTAATCACTCTGCTATTAGCAGCTGTGCTTTCTGCTGCATAGACCCTAAGTTCTGGAATTCCTGTCTGAGTCTCTCTGACTCTACCATTCTCTTCTTTAAGATGCTCTTTAAAATCAACTTCCTTTACCATGTCTAACCTTCAACTGTTTCATCAACTACCTTCCCTCCAACATAAGATCGGAAATGGGGATGTTCCCTGATGATTACACAGTTTTAAATGTCATTCAAAACTTCTCAGGTACTGAAGCAGTCTGGACCCACAAGCAGTAAGGCCTGAACAATATTAAGGCTTGAGCTGATATGTGTCAAGTAGCATTTGCACCACACAAGTGCCAGGCAATATCCATCTCCAACAAGAGAGAATCTAACCATTTCTGTGACATTCAATTGCGTATCCATATCTGAGACCCCACCATAAATATCCTCGGGGGGTTACCATTGATAAGAGCAGGTCAACAGCTGGGAATGCTGTGACAAATAATTCATGCCCTAACTCCCCAAATCCTGTCCACCATCTACAAGTCACAAGTCAGGAGCGTGATGGAATACACTCCAATTGCTGCATGAGTGCAGCTCCAACAACACTCGAGAAACTCAACAGCATCCAAGACAAAGCAGCCCGCTTGATCAGCATTCCATCCATCACATTAAACATTCACTTCCTCTGGCATAGTGTAGTGCGTACCATCCACAAGATGTACTGTAGCAATTCACCAAGGCTCCTTCAACAGCTCCTTCCAAATCCAGAAGTGAGCTCAGAGTCACTGGCTTTGACACCAAAGCAGTATTTGACCAAATATGGCATCAGGGAGCCCAAGCAACACTGGAGTCAGCGGGAATCAGGGGGAAAGCTCTCCACTGGTTAGAATCATACCTAGCACAAAGGAAGATGGTTGTGGTTGTTGGTGGTCAATCTTCTCATTTCCAGGTCATCACTACAGGAGTTCCTCAGGGTAGTGTCCTCGGCCCAACCATCTTCAGCTACTTCATCAATGACCTTCCTTCCATCATAAGGTCAGAAGTGGGGATGTTCGCTGCTGATTGCACAATATTCAGCACCATTCACTACTCAGATACTGAAGCAGTTTATGTCCAAATTCAGGAGGAATTGGACAATATCCAGGTTTGGGCTAACAAGTGGTAGGTAACACTTGTGCCACACAAGTGATAGTCAAAGATCATCTCCAACAAGAGAGAATCTAACCATTGCCCATTGACATTCAATGGCATTACCATCACTGAATCCCACACTATCAACAACGTTGGGGGTTACCACTGACCAGAAACTGAACTGGACAAGCAATATAAATACTGTGGCTACAAGAGCAAGTCAGAGGTTAGGTGAGTAGGCTCCTATGGTGAGTAACTCACAGAATCACAAAACTAAATGGCAGAGAAGAAGTCCATTCGGCCTGTCGTGTCTGCACCAGCTCTCCAAATGAGCATTATGACCTAGTGCCATTGCGTTGCTTTTCCCCTGTACCCTTGCTCATTGCTCCTAAGCAAATAATCATCTAATGCCCCCTTGAATGCCTTGATTGAACCTGCCTCCACCATACTCCCAGGCAGTGCATTCCAGACCTGAACCACTCATGTGAAAAATTATTTTCTGACATCACATTTGCTTCTTTTGCAAATCACTTTAAATCTGTGCCCTCTTACTCTTGATCATTTTACAAGTGGGAACAGCTTCTCCCTATCACTCTGTCCAGCCCCTCATGATTTTGAACATCTCTACCAAATCACCTCCTGACTCCCCAAAGCCTGTCCACCATCTACAAGGCACAAGTCAGGAGTGTGATGGAATACTCTCCACTTGCCTGGATGAGTGCAGCTCCCACAACACTCAAGAAACTTGACACCATCCAAGACAAAGCTGCCTGCTTGTTTGGCACCACATCCACAAACATTCACTCCCACCATCACTGATGAACAGTGGCAGCAGTGTATACCATCCACAAGATGCACTGCAGAAACTTACCAAGGCTCCTTATGCAGCACCTTTGAAACCCATGACTGCTACCAGCTAGATGGACAGGGGCAGCAGACACATTGGAACACCATCACCTGGAATTTCCTCTCCAAGCCACTCACCATCCTGAGTTGGAAATATATTCACTGTCGCTGGGTCAAAATCCTGGAACTCCCTTCCTAACAGTACTGTGGGTGTACCTACCACACATGGATTGCAGCGGTTCAAGAAGGCACCTCACCACCAACTTCTCAAGTGATCAGTGAGCTTGCACATGAGCAGGGGAGAGGCCTCATCCTGACTGAGACACAGCCAGAGTGAGTGTGGATTTTGGCAATTTGGTGCACAGTGGGAATTCGGTGCAGAGGGGAAGAGGTGCTCTTTGCATTTTCTCTTTTCTATCCAACTCCTTAAATCTTCAGAGAGTGGTCTTGCCCTGCTGCAGCAGTAGAGGCTACAAGGGAGAGAAACGACTGGTAAGTAGTGAGTAAGGTCGGGTAAGTACTTACTACTTTTATCAATTATAGTTTAAGGTCTTTTTTGTGGTTTATAGTTTGTATATTCTGTAATAACGAGGATCAGGAAAGAAGAGCCCTAGAGTAATGGACTTAAAAGGTTTAATTTAAAGGGATAAGTCATGGCAGGAGAGCTCAAAGCCATGGTGTGCTCCTCGTGCTCCATGTTGGAAGCTGGGAACATTTCCAGTGTCTGGGACCAGAATGTGTGCAGGAAGTGTGTCCAGCTGCAGCTCCTGGAAGCTCGGGTTTCAGAGCTGGAACGGCGGCTGGGGACACTGTGGAGCATCCGCGAGTCTGAGTGCATCGTGGGTATCACATTTAGAGAGGTGGTCACACCGCAGCTGAAGGGACTTGAGGAAGGAAGAGAATGGGTGACCACCAGGCAGTCCAAGAGAAACAGGCAGGTAGTTCAGGAGTCCCCTGTGGTTCTGCTCGCAAATTGGTATTCCATTTTGCAGGCTGAGGAGGGCACTGGTCCCTCCAGAGAGTGCAGACAGAGCCAAGTTTTTGTCACCACAAGCAGCCTGTCTGTACAGGAAGGGACGAAGAGAGGAAGAGCAATAGTAATAGGGGATTCTATAGTCAGGGGCACAGATAAGCGCTACTGTGGCCATCAACATGACTCCAGGATGGTGTGTTGCCTCCCTGGTGCCAGGGTCCGGGATGTCACTGAACAGCTGCAGGGCATCCTGAAGGCAGAGGGTGATAAGGCAGAGGTCATGGTACATGTTGGTATGAATGACATAGTAGAAAGAGGGATGAGGTCTTGCATCAAGAATTCAGGGAGTTAGGCAGCAGGCTAAAAAGCAAGATCTCCCGGGTTGTAATCTCTCGCAAGAACAGAAATAGGAGAATAGCACAGATGAATAACAGTTGGTGCAGGAGGTAGGGTTTTAGATTCCTGGATCACTGGGACTGTTTCCGGGGAAGGTGGGACATGTACAAGCAGGATGGTCTACATTTCAACCAGAGCAGGAGAAACATCCTTGCAGGTGAGCTTGCTAGTGCTGTTGGGAGGAGTTTAAACTAATTTGGCAGGGGCGGGCACACAGAATATTAGCAGAATAGTGACACATCATAATACAGTAAAACAATCAAGTCAGAGTGAGTACAGCTACAATAAGCTTCAAGGGAATAAGACAAGGCTGGATGGTATCTACTATAATGCCAGGAGTATTACAGGTAAAACGGATGAGTTAAGGGTGAGGATTGACACGTGGAATTGTGATATAGTAGCCATCACAGATATGTGGTTGAGGGAGGGGCAGGATTGGCAGCTCAACATTCTGGGATATAGAGTCTTCAGGCCAGACAGGGGAGGGGGTAAAAGAGGAGGAGGCATTGCATTATTAGTTAAGGAGTCAGTTACTGCAGTAAGGAGAGATGATATCTTGGAGAGGGCAGCAAATGAAGCTTTGTGGGTATAGCATGGAATAAAAAAGGGGCAGCCACATTGTTAGGTTATAGACCCCCCAGATAGTCAGCAGGAAATTGAGGAGTAAATATGTGCACAATTCACAGAGATGTATAAAAACAATAACAAACGGGTAATTATATTAGGTGATTTCAACTTTCCCAACATTAGTTGGGATAGAAATCATGTTAAGGGCTTAGATGGAGTGGATTTCTTGAAATGTGTACAGGAGAACTTTTTAGGTCAATATGTAGAGGGTCCAACAAGGGACTGCAGTGCTGGACCTAATCCTGGGGAATGAAGCCAGACAGGTGACTGAGGTGGTGGTGGGGGAGCATTTTAGAGATAGCGACCATAACATGGTACAATTTAAACTTGTTATGGATAAATAAATAGACAAGTTGCAAAAAAAATGCTTAGGATTGGGGGAGAGCAGATTTTGGTAAAATAAGGCAGGATCTGGCCAAGGTAGACTGGGAACAGCTACTTGTGGGGAAATCTATACCAGAGTAATGGGGGGCGTTCAAAAAGGAAATGGGGAGGGTACAGGCTCAACATGTTACCTCTTGGGTGACAGGAAGAAGTAACAAGCCCAGAGATCCAAGGATGACCAGAGATATACAGGATACGAGGAGAAGCAAAAGAAAGGCTTTTAGCAGGTACAAGGGAAGCAAATCAGCGGAGGCATTAGTGGAGTACAGAAAGTGCAGGGTGGAGCTTAAGCAAGCAATTAGGATAGCAAAGAGGGGATACGAGAAAGGGCTAGCTGGTAAAAGTAGGGAAAATCCCAAGGTATTCTATAAGTACATCAATGGGAAGAGGATAACCTGGAAAGAGTAGGGCCCATAAGGGACCAAGGGGGCAATCTATGGGTGGAGCCAGAGGACATCGGTAGAGTGTTGAACGAATACTTCACGTCCATCTTCACCCAAGAGAATGAGGATGAAGGTATCGAACTTGGGGAGAAAGACTGCGAGGTCCTTGAGCAAATTGATATAGGGAGTGACAAGGTATTGGAAGCGTTGGAAAGCTTCAAAGTGGACAAATCACCAGGTCCGGATGATTTGTGTCCCAGACTGCTGAGGGAGGCAAGGGAGGAGATCGCAGGGGCTCTGACTCAAGTTTTTAGTTCCTCTCTGGCCATGGGGGAGTTGCCAGAGTACTGGAGAACAGCTAATGATTTTCCACTATTTAAGAAGGGTTGCAGAGATAAACCAGGGATCTACAGACCAGTGAGTCTCACATCAGTGGTTGGGAAACTATTGGAGAAAATTCTGAAGGAGAGAATCTATCTCCACTTGGAGAGGCAAGGTTTGATCAAGGATAATCAGCATGGCTTTGTCAGAGGGAGGTCATGCCTAACAAATTTGATTGAATTTTTTGAGGAGGTGACCAGGTGTGTAGATGAGGATAGTTCAGTTGATGTAGTTTATATGGATTTCAGCAAAGCCTTTGACAAGGTCCCACATGGGAGACTTATAAAGAAGGCAAATGCACATAGGATACAGGGTAATTTGATAAGATGGATTCAAAATTGTCTTAATTGTAGGAGACCGAGAGTGATGACAGAAGGCTGCTTTAGTGACTGGAAGCCAGTGTCCAGTGGTGTATCACAGGGATCTGTGCTGGGTCCCCTATTATTCGTCATTTATAAAAACAACATAAATGAATATGTGGGGGGTAGGATTAGTAAGTTTGCGGATGACACAAAGATTGGCCTGGTGGTTAACAGTGAGATTGAGTGTCTTGGGCTACAGGAAGATATAGACAGGACGGTCAAATGGTCAGATCAGCGGCAGATGGAATTTAACACTGAAAAGTGTGAGGTGATACACTTTGGAAGGAGTAATTTGACAAGTAAGTATTCAATGAACAGCGTGACACTAGGAAGTTCTGAGGAACAAAGGGACCTTGGCGTGTGTGTCGATAGATCTCTGAAGGTGGAGGGACATGTTCGAGGAGTGGTGAAAAAGGCATATGGGAAACTTGCCTTTATCAATTGAGGCATAGATTACAAAAGTAGGGAGGTCATGTTGGAGTTGTATAGAACCTTGGTGAGGCCACAGCTGGAGCACTGTGTGTAGTTCTGGTCACCACATTATAGGGAGGATGTGATTGCACTGGAGGAGGTGCAGAGGAGATTCACCTGGATGTTTCCTGGGATGAAACATTTAAGTTATGAAGAGAGGTTGGATAGATTTGGGTTGTTTTCGCTGGAGCAGAGAAGACTGAGGGAAGACCTGATCGAGGTATACAAGATTATGAGGGGCATGGACAGGGGTGGATAGAGAGCAGCTGTTCCCCTTAGTTGAAGAGTCAGTCACGAGGGGACACAAGTTCAAGGTGAGGGGCAGGAGGTTTAGGAGGGATGTGAGGTAAAACCTTTTTACCCAGAGGATGATGATGGCCTGGAATGCACTGCCTGGGAGGGTGGTGGAGGCCGGTTGCCTCACCTCCTTTAAAAAGTACCTGGATGAGCACTTGGCACATCATAACATTCAAGGCTATGGGCCAAGTGCGGGTAAATGGGATTAGGTAGGTAGGTCAGGTGTTTCTCACATGTCAGTTCAGACTTGATGGGCCAAAGGGCTTCTTCTGCACTGTGTGATTCTGTGATTCTGTGAAGGGCAATTAGGGATGGGCAATAAATGTAGGCCTAGCCAGCGATGCCCACATCCTGTAAATGATTTTTAAAAATTTACAGTCTCTACTACTTTGAAGAACAATTGCAGCAGACACACAGGAACCTCACCACCTGCATGTTCCCCTTCAAGCCATACATCATCCTGACTTGGAAATATTTTGCTGCTCTTTCACTGTCACTGGGTCAAAATCCTGGAACTCCCTCCCAAACAGCACTACGGGTGTACCTAAAAAACTAATAAACAAAAACATGTGTCCTAATAGCTTCTTATGTGGATGGGGGTCAAACTTGTTTGATAGCACTCCTGCGAAGTGCCTGGGACATTTTTCTACAGTAAAGATTATTGCAATCAGGTGAGGAGTGGCCAAATTGCTCCCTTCTTTTCCACCTCCTTCTTTGAATGTTAAATTTTTTTTTTAAAGTATTATAATAAGCTTGAAGTACTGGACAGGTTTCTTACTTGAAACCGATAACTTTATTTACAGAACTCTTGAAGAAGTTACTACTTGAACCAGGTCCATGACTAGAAATCTCCGCCCCTAAGATTACGCACGCTTAGGGCTGATTCATCAGTACAATCGCGTGACCCCTAAAACAGTAGGGAAAGGTTTTACCCACAATCACTACATTCTTCCCCCTTTAATTTTTTACATTGCTTAATTCCACAACATATACATACATGCACAGGCCATGCAATTATAGATTAAGTCCGTGAGGCAGTTTTTTAATTTGTTTAGAGCAAAGTAGCTCTATGACTTGAGATTCTCCCACTGGATTGACATGATCAGGAACTGGAGCATCAGATAGATCATCGGCAAGTGGCAGTTCAGGGTTAGGCAATTCTACAGAAACATCAGCTATGTGTAAAAACAAAAAAACAGAATTACCTGGAAAAACTCAGCAGGTCTGGCAGCATCAACGGAGAAGAAAAGAGTTGACGTTTCGAGTCCTCATGACCCTTCGACAGAACTTGAGTTCGAGTCCAAGAAAGAGTTGAAATATAAGCTGGTTTAGGGTGTGTGGGGGGAGGGCGGGGGGGAGGGCGGAGAGAGAGAGAGAGAGAGAGAAGTGGAGGGGGGGTGTGGTTGTAGGGACAAACAAGCAGTGATAGAAGCAGATCATCAAAAGATGTCAACAACAACAGAACAAAAGAACACATAGGTGTTAAAGTTGGTGATATTATCTAAACGAATGTGCTAATTAAGAATGGATGGTAGGGCACTCAAGGTGTAGCTCTAGTGGGGGTGGAGGGAGCATAAAAGATTTTAAAATATTTAAAAATAATGGAAATAGGTGGGAAAAGAAAAATCTATATAATTTATCGGAAAAAAAAGGAAGGGGGAAACAGAAAGAGGGTGGGGATGGAGGAGGGAGCTCAAGACCTAAAGTTGTTGAATTCAATATTCAGTCCGGAAGGTTGTAAAGTGCCTAGTAGGAAGATGAGGTGTTGTTCCTCCAGTTTTCGTTGGGCTTCACTGGAACAATGCAGCAAGTCAAGGACAGACATGTGGGCAAGAGAGCAGGGTGGAGTGTTAAAATGGCAAGCGACAGGGAGGTTTGGGTCATTCTTGCGGACAGACTGCAGGTGTTCCGCAAAACGGTCGCCCAGTTTACATTTGGTCTCTCCAATGTAGAGGAGACCACATTGGGAGCAACGAATGCAGTAGACTAAGTTGGGGGAAATGCAAGTGAAATGCTGCTTCACTTGAAAGGAGTGTTTGGGCCCTTGGACGGTGAGGAGAGAGGAAGTGAAGGGGCAGGTGTTGCATCTTTTGCGTGGGCATGGGGTGGTGCCACAGGAGGGGGTTGAGGAGTAGGGGGTGATGGAGGAGTGGACCAGGGTGTCCCGGAGGGAGCGATCCCTATAGAATGCCGATAGGGGGGGTGAAGGGAAGATGTGTTTGGTGGTGGCATCATGCTGGAGTTGGCAGAAATGGCGGAGGATGATCCTTTGAATGCGGAGGCTGGTGGGGTGATAAGTGAGGACAAGGGGCACCCTATCATGTTTCTGGGAGGGAGGAGAAGACGTGAGGGCGGATGCGCGGGAGATGGGCTGGACACGGTTGAGGGCCCTGTCAACGACCGTGGGTGGAAAACCTCGGTTAAGGAAGAAGGAGGACATGTCAGAGGAACTGTTTTTGAAGGTAGCATCATCGGAACAGATGCGACGGAGGCGCAGGAACTGAGAGAATGGGATGGAGTCCTTACAGGAAGCAGGGTGTGAGGAGCTGTAGTCGAGGTAGCTGTGGGAGTCGGTGGGTTTGTAATGGATATTGGTGGACAGTCTATCACCAGAGATTGAGACAGAGAGGTCAAGGAAGGGAAGGGAAGTGTCAGAGATGGACCACGTGAAAATGATGGAGGGGTGGAGGTTGGAAGCAAAATTAATAAATTTTTCTAAGTCCCGACGAGAGCATGAAGCAGCACCGAAATAATCATTGATGTACCGGAGAAAGAGTTGTAGAAGGGGGCTGGAGTAGGACTGGAACAAGGAATGTTCCATATACCCCATAAAGAGACAGGCATAGCTGGGGCCCATGCGGGTACCCATAGCCACACCTTTTATTTGGAGGAAGTGAGAGGAGTTGAAGGAGAAATTGTTCAGCGTGAGAACAAGTTCAGCCAGACGGAGGAGAGTAGTGGTGGATAGGGATTGTTCAGGCCTCTGTTCATGGAAGAAGCTAAGGGCCCTCAGACCATCCCGGTGGGGGATGGAGGTGTAGAGGGATTGGACGTCCATGGTGAAGAGGAAGCGGTTGGGGCCAGGGAACTGGAAATTGTTGATGTGACGTAAGGTGTCAGAGGAATCACGGATGTAGATGGGAAGGGACTGGACAAGGGGAGAGAGAAGGGAGTCAAGATAACGAGAAATGAGTTCTGTGGGGCAGGAGCAAGCTGAGAAGGTGTCAGAGGAATCACGGATGTAGGTGGGAAGGGACTGGACAAGGGGAGAGAGAAGGGAGTCAAGATAACGAGAAATGAGTTCCGTGGGGCAGGAGATATGTGTATTGTAGGTTGACCTGGCACCTCAAGGATTAGAGGTTCGACAGCAATTACAGTTTGAATAACTGGTTGTTAGATTGTCTCTCTACTCCTTAGATGAGCCCCATGTTTTTGAACAGTCCGTTTTTCTACTTCCATTTGGAATGACAAAGGTCCAGTTTCAGAGACAATTATACCAGAAACCCAACTAGGACCATTTCCAAATTTTGCATGAAAACTGTCGCTCCCACAGTAAACTTTCAAGCTTTGCTATGAATATCATGATTCACTTTCTGACTTCTCTGGTTCTTCTCTACCTTCCCTACTAAGTTTGGAAACATCAGGCTTAACCTTGTACGAAGACGGCATTTCATTAGTAATTCAGACGCTGCTGAACCCATAGTTGCACAAGGAGCAGTGCGACATTTGAGAAGTAAACATGAAATTCGATATTCTAATGTTCCTTCAGATAACTTCTTTATTCCTGATTTGAAACTTTGCACTGTTCTTTCAGCTAACCCATTGGACAAGGGATGATATGGCGCTGTTTTAATATGTTTAATTCCATTTAAATTCATGAATCTCTGGAATTCTGTACTAGTGAAGGCAGTTCCGTTATCCAAAACAATGACTTCTGGTAGGTCATGTATACTAGAACATTGACACAGCTTTTCAATACACATCCATCCACTTAGAATGTGTGTCGATGATCAATAAAAACATGCTACCTATTATGACACAGCCGATAGTAAATGCTGAGCTGTTCAAATCCCAGAGGAAAACTTGAAACAACTGCCATAACCCATTTTTGCTCCAGATTCAGTGGCTGGGTACCTTCACTTAGGTACTTAAATGTGTGTTCTCCAACCATTGTGGTCGATGCTTCTGTGTCTACCTCCATGACTAGAGACTTCCCATTTACTTGAAGGATGATGGTGATTGGTTCAGTTTTTACTGCTTTGACATTGTATAGGGAATAGATATCAGTATCAGCAGCTTCTGGTTCAGTTATATTGTGCACTTTAATCATCTTGGTCTGCTCTCTGATTGGCTGTCTCAATTTCACCCTGTATTGCTTTGTTACATACCCTCTTTTGTGACAGTAATGGCATTCTGCCTCTTCAAATCTGCCGGTTTCCAGTACATGGTTACCCCCACATCAGTAACAAATTAATTTCTGAGTCTCTGGTGAGGTGCTTCCAGTATGCCTTTTAGTTTTTTGAACAGTAGAGACTGTCTCCCGCTTCGCAGCTGTCTGTCTGATTTTTGCGCCACACCCAGTGGTAGGTTCGCACCCCAACCAAAGAACAGCGCCATGTTGCACACTCTGTAAAGCCTGCGAGTCCCTCTCAGCACTCTCCATTGCTAGCGCTATTTCCATGCCGCGCTTCAGATCAATATTTAGATATTTATTTCAGATCTGCAAGTTAACAGTGCTGAATTGCGTCGTTGTGAACGCCACAAACCAAATGTACATATCATAGAGTGTATCTCCTAAGTCTTTGTACTCAGTCAATTGTTTTAACTTCCTGATATAAGTTGTGATTGACTCACCCGGGGCCCTTAACTGGTGTTGAACTTATGGCATGATCTTACTTGTGTCGGGTGGGCTGGGTGAGAGTTGGCGGGGGCAGGCATGGGGCTAATTGCTGCCCGCGATTGGCTGCAAGCCAACATTTTACATGGGTGGGCCAATGAAGGCAGGGGGGAAGAGGCAGAGTCGGGGCCTGCACTCTTTCATGCATGTGCACGGAGCTGCCTCAGGGAGATTAAATTTGATAGTACAAATTTTTAATAAATGATCTGAAAAATTATTTAATGTGTCACATGAGCTGGGACACGTTTGTGCATTTCGCATATTTTATTTAACTATTTTATTAAACTTTCAGGAAACCTCAAGCCACCTGTGGATGAGGTTTCCTGAAAAACGCGAAGGCCGCTTGGGCTCCTCGCCTGCCCGCCAACCTCAAGGTTGGATGGGTAGTGCTGTTATTTAGCTAAATTACTTTCCTAATGGCCTTAATAGGCCTTTTACAGTTCGGTGGGAGCACAGCCACCTCTGGCGTGTGCCCGCTGAACGAAATATCTAAATGACGTGCGATGACGTCGGGACGCGCGCCCAATGTCATCACGCGTCATTTTGCACGCCATTGTGTCGGACCCACCCCCGCACGCCAACGGCAAAATTCCAGCCTTAAATTCCTGCATAATTAATGGTGGCTGCGACTGCAAATGTGTCTTCATGAGGTCTACCAGCTCATTAAAAGACTTAGAATTGGGTGTGTTCAGGGCTGTCAGACTACAGATGAGGCTATATGTCAAGACACATATGTCCCACAGGCACTTAAAAGAATTCTGTTCTGCTTCTCTTCCACTGTTATTTTATTCACCATAAAATAAAAACCTAGGCGCTCTATGAACTGGCTTCAGTCTTCCATGGATGAGTCATAAGGGTCAATTTTGCTGAAGAGTGGCATGACTGGTGAATATATTTTTCTTTCTTTCCTTATGATGTACTCACATTCAGGTGGGCGAGGTGCAGCGTCAGACCTCACCAGCAAGTGTAATAAACTTGATGTACCAGAGAGGTTTCTTACTTGAAACAGGTAACTTTATTTACAGAGCTCTTGGAGAAGCTACATGCTTGAACCAGGTCCACGACTAGAAATCTCCACCCCTAAGATTATTCACGCTTCGGGCTGATTCGGCAGTACAAAGCCGTGATTCCTAAAAGAGTAGGAAAGTTTTTACCCACAATCACTACAAGGATCTTCTTGCCAATTCAGTGAGTCTTCATCTGTTTGCGTGCTGTGTCTATAAAAGACACAAACAGATTTCCTTAAGTTTTTAAAAAGAAAAAAGAATGGTATTGTAATAAAACTGATCTAAGAAAATTAAGAAAAATACTCCAACTTTCATTAACACACACGCACACACTTGAAGTTCACACATGCAAACACAAATGGGTTACAGAGATTTAGCAATTTGAAGTCCAGTAAAGTGAAAGGGTAAATGGCTCTTGAAGGTTAGTGAGTTGACGTTTCTTCTGGGGTCGGTGTCGAGGAGGTTTAAAGATGTAAGTGGATGATTTATCTCTTCTTCTGAAGATAGCAGCCGTGGAGTTGAGTTATTTTTAAAATCACTGTGGTGCAAGGTGAGTCAAAAACAGCGAACAGAGTGAGAGAGAGAGAGACCCATGCTTCTTTGGTGTCTCATTTGCTTATGCTGTTCTACAGATAAAACAAGTGCCTAAACACACAAAGGTTTGGCTGGCTTGGAAAATGAACTTCTCTCTCCCCCCCCCCCCGCTCTGAGGAACGATCATACAGATTCAAAACGCAAATTCTGTTTCTCTCTCCATAGATGCTATTAGAACAGCATTTTCTGTTTTTTTTTCAGTTTTCCATCACCCACAGCATTTTGCTTTAATTTTATGAACCTCTCTCTCCAACTGCCCAGTTACCCCAAATATGGTTGTGGTATAGTAGATTCCAGGTACATAATTTACAATGATTAGATCATGTGTGGTCAAATTCCTTTCACAACCAGAGTCCCATTGCCCAAGTGATTACATCTAATGGTTTGCCTCTACCCAACTGAGGGGTCCAGGTGATCATCTGCATGCTTTGCTAATGAGTAGGAGGAGGTCCCCATTCATACTCCTTCAAGGCAATTGCTCCTTGTAAGGTTGTCTCTATTTCAATGTCTTTGGAATGTAGAAGGGACAGTGATATATATCTGGAGCCATCTTTGACTATACTTTCAGGTCCTTGGAAAGTGGCTTTAGTCTTTTTAACAATTCAATCAGTGGTTTCCAGTCAGTAAATTCATAAAATCATTTCTTATACAACGTGGTTTACAACAAGATGCTATCTAAATGTAAATTATTGTTGTTGAGTAATAAGCAGCCTCCTCTGTCATCAGGCACCATAATCATCTTATGACAATGAATACCTTACAGATCTCCCAAGCTGAGGAAAATTGCAACATAGATGAGAGAAGGAGGAGCAGGAAGGGAAAGCATTCCATCATATCACAGGATTACCTATCCAAGAACATCAGATTCCAAAAGCACCAGCCCTGATACATCCAATTTAGGGGAATTGAAGACAGGCGTGTCACAAGGAAACATTAGATGAAGATCTAAGCAACAGTGAAAAGGTGAAGGTGGCAGCAAACAAGCATCAAAAGGTAGGTAGAAAGGAGGGTTGGAAGACAAGAAATAGCTACAAACCCTTTTAATTCTTATTTTACAGTGCTTCACTCATTAAAGAGCAAAACATTTTGAGAATTTCCATAACTCCAGGCTTGACGTGTCTGAGGACAGAACATGGTTTTACCCTAACATTGCTGCAGGCATGTGGAAGGGTTTTTGGAAAGTACAGAGCACCCTGGATCACTTGGCAAATCCTGGATGCTAATGGTGTAGTCCCCAAAAATAGAAAGCTTGAGTGCTGATGCAAAGTTTTGAGATCATCAGTTTGAACATACCGATAGCTCTTATAAAGTCTATAGGATCATTTAGACAGAAAAGATTCTGTCAGCTGGTACCTATAGTCCCAGCGTCTTTCAATAAATTATTACATGTGAAAGAGAGGGAGAGATATGATTATGAAAGTTGCAATTTTTAGCCTTTTCTGTGCAACCATAATTCCCAAAGTGAACCACAACAAACCGTGTCTTGTGAGTGACAAACCATAATTTCAGGATTTACACTCTAATCTGCATGTAGCCCACATTCTGGAGTTGTGGTCAGTTTCAAAGGGGTAAGGATGGCTAATGCTGACAGTTCACCATCAAACAGCCTCTCAACATCAACCCCCACCCCCAATGCAAATTTTGGGCCAATAGTTTTGTTGTGTTTTAATAAAATGTTATTGTTTGTAGAATTGTTTTCCAACAGTCAATCATGTCTGATCACGAATACACAGAAACACTGACAAAGTTCAGGATTGTAGTTCAGAATAACTTTTCAATAGCATGCTTTGTAATCTGTTTAACTTCAGCCTTTGGAATTTAAATCCATGTAAGCATAGTGTGATTTGAGAGTTTATTATCAATATGCTAATTCCTTTCTATAAATTATTTATTGTTTTAACTTGTTATATGACATATACTACCTAACATTTTCTGATATTATGGGCTATTTCTTGATGATTTACACTGATTATACCACATGGTATAATCCTTCAGTGTGGCTATCAGTTGCATCAAACATGTACTGACATTTATGACCACAACACCCCCTGCTGTTCACAAATTACATTGGCCTAAAAGATTAAAATGTAACACACGAACTCCGCAAATGTATGTTATATAGAATATATTATGTTATATAGTATATAGTAACATTTTTATTCATTTATGGGATGTGGGTGTAGCTGACTAGGCCAGCATTTATTGCTCATCCCTAATTGCCCTTGAGAAGGCAGTGGTAGCTACCTTATTGAACTGCTGCAGCCCATGTGGTATCAGTATACCCACAGTGCTGTTAGGAAGGGAGTTCCAGGATTGTGACCCAGCGACAGTGAAGGAATGGCGATATATTTCTGAGACAGGATGGTGCACTCAGGATGGTTTGTGGCTTGGAGGGGAACTTCCAGGTGGTGGTGTTCCCATGTGTCAACTGCTCTTAAACTTCTAGATGATAGTGGCCATGAGTTTGGAAGGTGCTGCCGAAGGAATCTTGGTGAGTTGCTGCAATGGATCTTGCTGCATCAGTGGTGAAGGGAGTGAATATTTGTGGATGGGGAGGCAATCTAGAGGGCTGCTTTACCTTGGACAGTGTCAAGCTTCTTGAGTGTTGTTGTATATAGAAAATAGCATGTTTTACAGTATACAGTATGTTATGTAGTATATAGTATATAGCATGTTATGTAGTATATTGTATGTTATGTAGTATATATTATGTTATATAGCACCTCAGATTATGAAAATGGTTTTCAGGTTCTAAGCTCAACCCAGAGCTCTGATAATGGTCATGAATTTTGCAGTTTATTTTTCCCCAAGGTTTTGTATATTTTCAATCATTCCGTGAAATTATTCACATGGGTTTCACAGGGGATCTTACATTTATATAAATATCATTGTCCCAGGCTTAATTGCCAGGGAAACTGAGTTTATTTCTGATCTTTTCCGTCATTGTTGCTGGGTGCACTCAAGAATATTAATATGTTGTGTATAATCCTCTGGATTCATCACCACTTCACAATGGAGTAAGGAAAGAATTATTAAACTTCTTTGAAGATCTATTTGTGCCTATGATATGCTGTAAATTGCTGCTTTGTGTGCGGGGCAGGACATGATGCATTTTTTAAAAAGACTGTATTTGAAAATCTCCTTTTAATATGATCTTCGATGAGCATCATGTTATCTCACAATAGCTCAGTAGATTCTGACGCTTCTGACAAAGGGCCCAAAAGCAAACTGCTAACCTCTCTTTTCTCTTTTAAGTTGGACCTGCTCAGTATTTCAGTTTCATTTTCCAATTTCAGCTAGTTTTTAGATCACTTTTATGGTGTTATTGTTCACAAGGTTACAACATTTATGTTCATTATTTAAATTAATTTCTTCAGTGTGAAGATTGGAATTTGCACTGAACTGAAATTGGCCACATTATAAATGTACAGGTAACGTCCCAATTTTTTGAATTCCAATTCTGATTGATCTGCCTATTTTATTATTACAACAGGTACACAATAACATATGGTGACTATTGTCTCTACCTAAGTGTAGTACCTATTTGGAGGCTGTTGGAACGTTCTATGACCACTTCTAAAATTGAATTGAAGGAAGTTACTGGTCATAAGAGTTCGTTGGTTGTTTTTTTAATTCTAAATGCATATTATCTACTCAAAATCCTGTCATATGTAGTAGCAATAAAGCTGCAAAAGAAACACATTTGAGAGCTGTCAAGTCCTAAAGAGTTAGTGTTTATTTGACTGATACAGTGATATACGTTGATATTGAAGCCACTATCTATTTCTATCAACTTGCATGAGTTAGAAAGTATCAGGCTCAACTTCAGTTTCCCTTTGGCCAGATAGGCTGCTGTCACTTATTGCCTATATTTGTAAATGAGTGCACAAAAGGTGATTTTAGGTTAGAAATTCAGGCTATAGGCAGATGTACTACCACCTGTCTGCCGTATTGACAATTAAGAGCTGCCTATCATACAAATGGCTAATGTTGCGCAGAATCTTTTGCTCAGCGTGCGGGCGCGCACCTAACATACTCAAGTGTAAACTAGTGCGCAACACATTGGGTGAGCGTCCTGACGTCATTGAGCACTCACGCGATATTTCGCTCGCAGGGCACGCACGGGTGCCGGAGCCGCGCTCGCCATTAATTAAGAGACCAGTTAAGGCCATTAAAATGTCAGTTAATGCTGATTTTTCATTGCCTGTGCAATTTCACACTCGTCACAAGGGCAAAACAGGCAGGTGGCCAGCCAACAAATTCAAAAAGCTCATCCATGGGTGGGATAAAAAGGGTCAGCAGCATTACCATTGTGAGTAGTGAGGAGTTTAGGAGATAATTTGCTGCTGGTTGCTTATTTGAACTTGACAACTTCATCTCAGTTCTGAGCTTCAGTCTTAGCATTTCTAGGTTTCATTTCAGGACTCATTGGTGTCTCCAAAGCCCCCAGACGATTCAAACTATGTGGACCCTTCCAGGTGTCAGACAGTCTTTCAGTACCCTCTGAGGAAGAGAGGGGCAGAAGGGACAGGAGGCCAGATGTCCCTATGCAACTTCCAGGGGAGGGACCTGTGAGAATAGAGGTGCAAGCACAAGGGGCACAGGGCCAGCAGGAAGTCCAAGCAGAAGGAGCCACAGAAGGTGCCACTATCCTGCTGCCAGGGTTTACAGGTGGCAATGCAGCTACCTCAATATGTCTGAGTTGCAATGTCAAAGGAGGTTCCACCTCTCAAGGGAGACAGTGACCTCCATTTGTCAAATGATTGGGCCTGAGATCAGCTCCGACTGTATGGATTGGCACCCCATGCCAGTGGCTCCGAAGGCAGCAGTGGCCCTCAACTTCTATGCCTCAGGCTCTTTTCAGGGGTCAGTGGGGGTAACTTCATGGAGTCTCCCAATCAGCTGTCCATAGTTGCATCAAGCTGGTGCCAGAAGCTCTGTTTAGGAAGGTATTGACATATATTCTTTCCTGTATGGATGAGGCCAGCCAGCCTGAGTGAGCCAGAGGCTTTGCAGTGATTGCTGGCTTCCCCCGCGTCCAGGGTGCAATCGACTACACACAAGGTGCCAGCGGACCAGCCAGGTGCCTTCATCAAAAGGAAGGGATTCCACTCCCTGAATGTGTAGATAGCATGTGACCACAGGATGCAGATTCTGCAAGTCTGTGCAAGGTACTCTAGCAGGTCCTATGACATTTACATTCTGAGATACTCCCAGGTGCCAGGGCTGTTCAGTGCTCTAGCACAGGTGGATGGATGGCTGCTGGGTGACAAGGGCTATCCATTGTAGAGGCGGCTCATGGCGCCTTTCCGCCATCCAAGGACAGATTCAGAGCAGCGTTACAATAGGAGCCATGCCTCCAAAAGGGCAGTAGTAGAGAGGACCATAGATCTTCTCAAGATGCGCTTCCGATGCCCGGACTGTTCGGGGGAGCACTAGAATACCCTCCAGAGCGGGTGTCACTGATATTGGTTGCATGCTGCGCTCTCCACAATCTGGTACTGGTAAGGAGGGACCAACAGGAGAAAGAGGATCGTGACATAGCTGCAAAGGCCACAGAGGATGAATCCAGCAGTGAGTCCAAAGAGGGGAACGGTGAGGAGAACACTGGGGGTGTGGAGGCGGACCTCGGTAACCTTGAGGGAGCCAGGGACACCAAGGATGCAGGGACATCAGGGACACCTTTATCCAAAGCACCTTCAACTAGGCTACCAAAGATTTGCTTCCACCTCATTCCAGGGCTGCCGCCTCCATCCCGGATGTCTGAAATGATCCATGCACCAGAAAGAAAAATGGTGAAGCATACTCAGGCCATCAGAACTAAAGCAAATTTAATGTTATCTTCACATTGAAAGCAGAATGATGTTACCATTGCTGGTGTTGATGTCCACACCAGCAGACGTATAAACTAAACATAAATGATCAGGAAGTCACCTGTGAACTTTTCCACTTGTGCTCATGGTGCCTTTAGCTTATGTTTCCGAGTGCTACATCTTGGTGCCCCACCCCCTCGCTGGCACCGGCATTGGAGGCAGCCTGCTGACTCTGCTGTCTTGTTAGCCTTGATGACCTTGGTGGTCGTCCTCTGCTCAGTGGAGCCTGTGCTGGCCCCGGCTGGGAGGGAGCAGCCAGTGCCACAGCTGGCATCTCCCCAGTCATTGCAGCCTCATCAGATGCCACAGTCACTGGTGGAGGGGCTGAGGAGCTGCTGCCCTCATCCAGAATGCCCTGAGAGGAGCATGCAAAGCATGCAGCTCGTGCACCAATGTGAGGTCACTCTGGACATCCCTGCACACCATTGATGGACAGGCATCTAGCTGGGATACTGAATGCCTCATCCAGCTCCCACTCTGGCACTGACCACCTCAGATCATTACCTCTGTGAGGGCTTGCAGGTCCAAGCGCAACCCCAGGAACCCCTGATTCTCTCTCTGGAGATGCCTCTCCATACCCTCATGGATCTCTGCCAGATTCTCCCAAACATCTCACTGGACATCCACCATCTGCTGCCTAATGGATGACTCCAGAGGCTCATCATCTGCTGCGACACAGCATTGTGCTGGTCCCCAGCAGCCATACGACTCCCTGCGCCCTGGGCACTCTCTGTCTCCGCCTGAACCTCAAGCGAGTGTGAAGTACCCTCGCCAATGTGCACCAACATTCTAGCCACCGATCTAATGTCCACTAAGGTGCTGGTATCTGTGCTGGTGCCTGGTTCAGAGAGCGGGTGTGATGCAGGTGCAAATGAAGCCCAGTGTCCTCCAGCATCAGGGGTGGCCCTTCAGGGCCCAGAGAGTGACTATGTGCGAGCAAATCTACAGGAGAACAAGGACATGTCATTAGTTAAAGTCATCACACTGTCACTGTGCATGCCAGGAACTCTGGTGAGACCATGGAGGTCAGCACCTTTCAATGATCAATGGGGACTCCAGGTTTGAGGCTCCCATTGATGAAGAGACTACACTAGAATGTTTGCACAATCCAAAACTGTCACCTCTGTGCACTGTACTCTTACCTTTGACTGGCACCCCTGCCTCTTCACGCCCGGTTGCATGTGGAGTGTGCTGGCTCTCCAACTCAAGTGCGTCCTGCTTGAACCTTATGAACAGCAGCAGGTTGGGCAGTCCTCCACCTGTCCATGACCTCTGCAATTGGTTATAGCTTATCTTCTCCTGAAAGAACAGAGGAGCATTGATTAGTTCACTCTCTACCTGCAGAGCCGTTGCAGCCTGGCCAACAGCAGCTGAGGAACACCTCGCAGGGCATTTCCATGTTGTGACCCTCGAGCTGCAAGCAGCTAGGACTCACCCCCTTGGCCAACTCTGAGATCATTGACAGCTGGCACTCAGACTCTAGTGCTCCTGAAGTCCACGAGGGGATGGCCAGACCTTAACACTTCTGCACACTGACCCATGCCAACACGGTACTCACCTTTCCTGAGCACAGCAGTTTATTGAACCTCTTCCGGCACTTCACCCATATGTGCCGCACCACATCATGACTGCTAACTAGTGCTGCAACCTCCTCCCATTCCCTCTTTGTGAGGTGCAGTGGCCTCCCCCTCCAATCTCTGGGCACAAAGGTGTCCCTCCTGGCAGCCACCTCTTCCAGGAGGGCTGCATGGCACTCAGTTGAAAAGCGGGGACCAAAGCCCACCAGACCTGCCCTTCCACCTGCCATGTCCAGCCGCACTTGACTCCATTAATTGGATGTTGAGGAAGCAGAGGAGATGTCCTTCCAGGGGCTGCCTGGGCCGTTTTTAAACCGGCCACCGGGTTGCCATTGGACCCAGTGGCTGACAGGCACCCACTCCTGCCTACCCCTTCCCGACCAGTGAGGAACCACATTGGTCCTTAATCAGTTCGCCAGCGTGAAATTGCAGTGGGAGGCCAATCACAGGCCGTTTCCTGCTCACTCTTGGGCCCGCTGACCACACCCGCCCGCCGGCCTCAAAATTCTGGCCATGGTATATGAATTTCAGTGCCAGTGTAACGCTAGGTATGTAGGGCATACACCCCAAAAGCTGGCAGATCGTATCAAACAGCATGTCCCTTCCACTGTTCACAACAGGCCGTACCCAACCAGCCCGTGCTTGCAAAACTCAAAACACAGTGTCCAACATTAGATGTGAATCAGTGATTGGACAACATTTGCTAAATAATCCTCAGTGTGCTAAGAATTATGCTGACAACCATTTAAGATTGTCAGTTGAGCTCGCAATGTGGCACATTTGCTTGTACTGGAAGCTACATACACAGGGCCCTGTTCTTTGTAGACAGAAGGAACATGTACAAACATTGCACCTGTTTCAACTAAACAAAATAAGTGACAGCCATGCGCTGGTTCAATCCTCAGGGCAATGCCTTGATCAACCACAGCTAAGCTGCCTGCTTTAAATTTCAAACAATTCTTGGCAGTTAACTGTCAGTCACTTTCACTGGTGCATTCTCCATGGCAATGCCTCTACCAATCAGAGTCCACTTACCAACCAATCAGCATACTCTTCTCATTTAAAAAAAAAAATGTAATTCATGGGATGTTGATGTAAGTGCCAAGGCCAGCATTTATTGCCCATCCCTAATTGTCCTTGAGAAGGTGGTGGTGAGCTGCCTTCTTGAACTGTTGCAGTCCATGTGGCGTAGGTACACCTACAGTGCTGCTAGGGAAGGAGTTCCAGGAATTGGACCCAATGATAGCGAAGGAACGATAATAAATTCCCAAGTCAGGCTGGTGAGTGGCTTGGAGGGGAACTTCCAGGCGGAGATGTTCCTATGTGTCTGCTGCCCTTGTCCTTCTAGATGGTAGTGGTCATGGGTTTGGAAGGTGCTGCCTAAGGAGCCTTGGTGAGTTCCCACAGTGCAACTTGTAAATAGTTTATACTGCTGCCACTGCTCATCAGTGGTGGAGGGAGTGAATGTTTGTAGACGGGGTGCTACTCAAGCAGGCTGCTTTGTCCTGGATGTCAAACTTCTTGAGTGTCGTTGGAGCTGCACTCATCCAGGCAAGTGGGGAGTAATTCCTTCACACTCCTGTCTTGTGCCTTGAAGATGGTGGACACGCTTTGGGGAGTCAGTATTCCTAATCTCTGACCTGCTCTTGTAGCCACAGTATTTATATGGCTGGTCCAGTTCAATTTCTGGTCAATGGTAACCCCAAGGATGTTGATAGTTGGGGATTCAATGATGGTAATGCCATTGAATGTCAAGGGGCGATGGCTAGATTATCTCTTGCTGGAGATGGTCATTGCATGGCATTTGTGTGGCATGAATGCTATTTGCCACTTGTCAGCCCAAGCCTGGATATTGTCCAGGTCTTGCTGCATTTCGTCATGGACTGCTTCAGTATCTGAGGTGTCGTGGATGTGCTGAACATTGTGCAATTATCAGCAAACATTCCTTATTCTGACCTTATGATGGAAGGAAGGTCATTGATGAAGCAGCTGAAGCTGGCTGAGCCGAGGACACTACCCTGAGAAACTCCTGCAGTGATGTCCTGGAGCTGAGATGACTTACTTCGAACAACCACAACCATCGTCCTTTGTGCTAGGTAGGACTCCAACCAGTAGATTTTTCCCCCTGATTTCTATTGACGCCAGTTTTGCTAGGGATCCTTGATGCCACACTTGGTCAAATGCTGCCTTGATGTCAAAGGCAGTCACTCTCACCTCACCTCTGGAGTTCAGCTCTTTTGTCCATGTTTGAACCAAGGCTGTAATGAAGTCAGTGGCTGGGTGACCCTGGCAGAACCAAAAATGAGCATCAGTGAGCAGGTTATTGTTAAGCAAGTGCTTGATGGCACTGTTGATGACCCCTTCCATTACTTTACTCATGATCGAGAGTGGACTGATAGGGCGGTAATTGACTGGGTTGGATTTGTTCTGCTTTTTTTGTACAGGATATAGTTGAGCAATATTCCACATTGCTAGCTAGATGCCAGTGTTGTAGCTGTACTGGAACAGCTTGGCTAGGGGCGCGACAAGTTCTGGAGTACAAGTCTTCAGAACTATTGCCGGAATATTTTAAGGCCCATAGTCTTTGCACTATCCAGTGCCTTCAGCCATTTCTTGATATCACGTGGAGTGAATCGAATTGGCTGAAGACTGAAATCTGTGATACTGGGGACCTCCAGAGTGAGCTGAGATGGATCATCCACTCGGCACTTCTGGCTGAACATTGTTGCAAATGCTTCAGCCTTTGCAATTATAATTGAAACTGTCTTTATTTCTACTTTATATTATCAATTTGGATTCAGAAACTGAACTTAACTAGGTCAAATACACAGTTAAGAACATTTGGGAGGAGTATTTGATTCAGAGAAGGTAGCTTGAGAGCTACAAAATGAGTTGAACAAGATACTTATGTTGGCAAAACAATGGTAGATGAAATGTAATTTAAAGAGAGTAAAGTACTGCACATGGGAAGAAAAAATGTGAAAATGCGCCAAGCTACAATTCTTTCCTTATTCATTCACAGGATGTGGGCTTCACTGGCTAGGCCAGCATTTATTGCCTAGTTGCCCTTGGAAAGGTGGTGGTGAGCTGCCACTTCTGTGGTTCTTCTGTGATTGTGGCCAACCTTAGACCTCTGGGTTTCACGAAATTGTACTGGCCTGAATTCTCTAAACTGCATTAGGATTGGGATACCCGTCTGGCATCCAAAGCGCAACTCTTTGCTGTCAGAACAGGCAGGCTATTGGCTGCCCAAGGGTTAAAATTGACCAAGGGGGTCAATTCCTGAAACAACCTGAACTTGCATTTCTAACAAGCATTTCTGAACCCAAATCATCTGAGCCAAGCCAACCTTGATATTTCTTCTACATAAGTCTACCCACAATCACATTTTCTTTCATTTAAAAAACAGGTTCTCTTTCCTCACACGCAATCATTTATTGTTGAAAGAGTTTTCTCATATATTTCCATTTAATTTATATTGGCCCATGTTCCAGATAAACCCTCTCTTGTCAAGCAGGGTGATAGTGGGGATATGCTGAGGTCACTGCACAGTGTTTGAGTTGCTGCAGCGAATTGAAAACCATCCAGAGTAGGCTGTGCACATTCATCTGTCTAAACAATCTGTTTTGTTATCTTGCATTCTATTGCGATCAACAGACAGGGCAGAACTGCTGAAACCAGCACTCTCATCACATTTCATAAAACTTAAACAAGGCTGGTGCTGCACACTATCAGTGTACTGATAAATATATTAGGGTTTCCAATGTATTTCCTGATTAAAATGAATGTTGAAAGGGTTTTATACTTGAAGAGATAAAGTATAACACCACATTAATTTTAAACCTGTATGCGATTTGATGATAGCTCATATCTTCTTTAAAAAAACATAAATCATATTTTGGCTAGTGGGAATAGGGAGACTGTCTTTGTGAGTTAATGGGTCAGAATTTGCTGTCAAAATAAGGGTGAGGCTAAAGACTCTCACCGTTATTATTGGACAAATGGCACAGCACTTCAGGCAGGGGGCAGATGTGCAGTTGAGTGTGAATATCCGAAAGTTTTTTTTATTCATTTATGGGATGTGGGCATCACTGGCTACGCCAACATTTATTGCTCACACCTAATTGCCCTTGAGAAGCTGGTGGTGACCTATCTTCTTGAACTGCTGCAGTCCATGTGGTGTAGGTACAGCCACAGTGCTGTTAGCGAGGGAATTCCAGGATTTCAACCCAGTGATAGTGGAGGAACAACCTTTGGTCGGTGGTGGAGGGCGTGAATATTTGTGGATGTGCTGCCAGTCAAGCGGGCTGCTTTGTCCTGGATGGTGTCAAGCTTCTTGAATGTTGTGGGAGCTGTACTCATCCAGGCAAGTGGAGAATATTCCATCACACTCCTGACTTGTGCCTTGTAGATGGTGGACAGGCATTGGGGAGTCAGGAGGTGACTTACTCGCCACTGAATTTCTAGCTTCTGACCTGCTCTTGCAGCCATTGTATTTATATGGCTAGTCCAGTTCAGTTTCTAGCCAATTGTAATCCCTAGGATGTTGATAGTTGGGGAGGGGGTGGTGGTGGTGAGTGGGTGTTGGCACTCAGCAATGGTAATGTTATTCAATATAAAGGGGCAATGGTTAGATTCTCTCTTGTCGGAGATGGTCATTGCCTGGCACTTGTGTGGCATGAATGTTACTCATCACCTGTCAGACCAAACATGGATATTGTCCAGATCTTACTGCATTTGGACATAGACTACTTCAGTATCTGAGGTGTCACGAATGGTGCTGAACATGGTGCAATAATCAGTGAATATCCCCACTTCTGTCCTTATGATGTAAGGATGAAGCAGCTTAAGATGGCTGGGCTGAGGACACTACCCTGAGGAACTCATGCAGTGATGTCCTGGAACTGAGATGATTGAACTCCAACAACCACAACCATCTTCCTTTGTGCTAGGCATGACTCTAACCGGTGGAGAGTTTTCCCCCTGATTACCATTGACTACAGTTTTACTAGGGCTCCTTGAGGCCACGCTTTGTCAAATGCTGCCTTGATGTTAAGAGCAGTCACTCTCACCTCACCTCTAGATTTCAGCTTTTTTGCCCATGTTTGAACCAAGGCTATAATGAAGTCAGGAGCTGAGTGACCCTGGTGGACCCAAACTGAGCATCAGTGAGCAGGTTATTGCTGAGAAAATGACACTTGATAACACTGTTGATGACCCCTTCCCTAACTTTACCAATGATGGAGAATAGGCTGCTGGGGCGTTAATTGGCTGGGTTGGAGATGCCCTGCTATTTGTGGACAATTCTTACATGGGCAACTTTCCACATAGCCAGGTGGATGCCAGTTTGTGGCTATACTGGAGCAGCCTGGCTAGGGGTACAGCACTTCTGGAGCATTAGACTTCAGTACTATTGCCAGAATATTGTCAGGGCCCATAGCCTTTGCAATAACCAGTGCCTTCAGCCATTTCCTGATACGACGTGGAGTGAATCGAATTGGCTGAAGATTGGCATCTGTGATGCTCGGGTCCTCCAGAGGAGGCCGAGATGGATCATCCACTCAGCACCTCTGGCTGACGATTGTTGCGAAAGCTTCAGTGCTTTTGCACTGATGTAATGGGTTCCCCCACCATTGAAGATGGGGATATTTGTGGAACCATCTCCTCCAGTGAGTTGTTTAATTGCCCATCACCATTCACAACTGGTTGTGACCAAGACTGCAGAGCTTAGATCTGATCCGTTGGTTGTGGGATCGCTTAGCTCTGTCTATCACTTGCTGCTTTTGCTGCATGGTACATAAGTAGACCTGTGTTGTAGATTCACCAGTTGACACCTCATTTTTAGGTATACCTGGTGCTGCTCCTGACATGCCCTCCTGCACTCTTCATTGAACCAGGGTTGATCCCCTGGCTTGGTGGTAATGGTAGAGTGGGGTATATGCCAGGCCATTCGGTTATATTATGTTTGCGTATAATTCTGCTGCTGCTGATGGCTCAAAGGCCCTCGTGGATACCCAATCTTGAGTTGCTAGATCTGTTTGAAATCTATTCCATTTAGCACAGTGGTAGTGCCACACAACAGAGGGCACCCTCAATGTGAAGACAGGACTTTGTCTCCTCCAATGCTGAACAGTGGTCAGTCCTACCGAAACTATCATAGACAGATGCATCTGTGGCAGGCAAGTAGCTGAGGATGAGGTCAAGTATGTTTTTCCCTTTTGTTGGTTCCCTCACCACCTGCCACAGACCCATTCTTGCAGCAATGTCCTTTAGGACTTGGCTAGCTCGGTCTGTGGTGGTGTTTCCGAGTCAGTCTTGGTGATGAAGTCCTCCCAGCGAGAGTACATTCTGTGCCCTTGCCATCCTCAGTATTTCCTCCAAATGGTGTTCAAAATGGAAAATGGAGCAGTGCTGATTCATCACCTGGTGTGGGGGTTGGGCGGGGCGGGGGGGAGGAGGGGGAGGGGGGGTGGGTGGTACTGGTGGGCCGAGGTGGCAATATGCAGAAATCAGCAGGAAGTTTCCTTGCCCATGTCTGACCTGATGCCATGAGACTTCATGGGGTCTGGAATCAATTTGAGGACTCCCTACTGTATACCACTGTGTCACCATCTCTGCTGGGTCTGTCCTGCCAGTGGGACAGGACACACCTGGGGATGGTGATGGTGGTGTCTGCGACATGATCTGTCAGGTATGATTCCATGAGTATGACTATGTCAGGCTGTCGCTTGGCTGGTCTGTGAGGCAGCTCTCCCAATTTTGGCACTAACCCCCCAGATGTTAGTTTGCAGGGTCGACAGGGATGGGATTGCTGTTGTCATTTCTGGTGCATAGGTCAATGCCAGGTGGCCCGTATGGTTTAATTCCTTTTTATTGGCTTGATATAACAGAATGGCTTGCTAGGCTATTTAAGAGTCAACCACATTGCTGTGGGAGTTACATGTAGACTAGACCAGGTGAGGATGGCAGATTTCCTTCCCTAAAGGGCATTAGTGAACCAGATAGGTTTTTAATAAAAAATCTACAATGGTTTCATGGTCATCATCAGACTTTTAAATCCAGATTTTTATTGAATTAGGATTCCACCATCTGCCCTGGTGGGATTCAAACCCAGGTCCCCAGAGCATTAGCCTGGATCGTTGGATTATCAGTCCAATGGCAATACCACTACACCATCACCACCTCTGAAGTTGCTATCCAAGTTGTACAACTCTGTTGTTAGCTTCATGAAAACTGCATGTCACTGATTACCTTACCGTGGAAATGCAATGAACATCATGAAGTTTAAGTATTTGCGCAGTGAATGCGAACTAAACTCACCACAGAAAATTAAGTCTTGCCATTTTAAGTCTATGTATCATTTTAAATCATGATAAATGTGCATTACTGCCAAACAACCTCTCAGGAACTGAAATAATTATTGCAAATTTGAAGTATAGCTGTTTCAGGTATTGATTATTGTTAGAGGTACAAATGTATAATTTATTTTTGTTTATATTTTTCTTTTACTTTTCCTTTCTGTTTTCTTTTCCTACCTGTTATGCCAATCTTCATTTCACTCTCTTTAACGGTCTTCCTGTACTTGACTTACATTGAACTTACCAACATAAATTTACATTTCCTTCTCATTCCTTGTGTTGTTTATTTCATAATCCTCCAGTCTGATTGGTTAAGGAGAGAGACAGCTGTTTGCCCTATTCACTCAGGTTTCGCTTGTTGTGACATTATTGATGCACACTTTCAGCAGTTTGATAAACATGCAATAGCATGTCTAACTTACAACAAATACAATTAGATGCCATGTCACAGATCTATTTGGACCATTGTTTTTCTAGTCTAAATTTTTATGCACATGTGCTATTACTCGGTTCATGGCACACACCTACCATACACATATTTGCTAGCCTGGTGCCTAGAGCAGATTAATGAGATTCTAGTAGATGTATAATGAAAGCAGATGATGCCTATGGCAAAATAAATGGGCAAAATGAGTTCTAAGTCAACCTAATACTACTCAAGCAAAAATGTGATGGCTGCCTCAAAAAATAAAGATTTCCCAGGTAAATGAAGAGTATTTAATCAAACTCCTAACTTGTGCCTTGTAGGTGGTGAACATATTGGGAACGCAGGAGATGAATTATTTGCTGCAGAACTCCCAGCCTTTCAACAGGGCAGGCAGTGGAATAGTATTCCAGAGACCCAGAATAATGCTCTGGGGACCCGGGTATGAATCCCACCATGGCAGTTGGTGAAATTCAAATTCAATAAAAATCTTGAAATTAAAAGCCTGATGATGACCATGAAACCATTGTCCATTGTTGTAAAAACTCATCTGGTTCACTAATGCCCTTTAGGGAAGGAAATCTGCTGTCCTTACCTGGTCTGGACTACATTTGACTCCAGACTCACAGCAATGACTCTTAATTACCCTCTGAACAAGAGCAATTAGGGATGAACAATAAATGCTGGCCTAGCCAGCAACTCCCACATCCCATAAACGGATTTTAAAAAAGCAGAAGTTCTGAAACACAAAGGAGACATACTGCTCTCTCAGATGTGTGACCTATTTGTGAAGGTCTGGAAATTTCAAGTGATCTCAGAGATTCCATGATGATCACAACCTTCAAGAAAGGAGAAAAGCCAAACTGTTCCATACTGCATTGTGCTTAACAGTAAGCAAGAGCCTAACAATGTTACTTCTTAATCAGCTCTCGCCAGTTGCAGAGGAAGTCCTCCCAGAGTCCCATGCAGCTTCCAACTTGCCAGAAGGACCAACCACATGATCTTCACAACAGGCCAACTTCAGGAAAAGTGCTAAGAGAAGAAGATACTTTTGTAAATGGTGAATCTTTGGATGCCGCCACTGTGATATGAATGCTCAGCTAAGTTCACAAATATCACCCTTCCCCTGGATGATAATATGCAAATAATTATATTATCCACCACAGACCCTTTCCCTATCAAAATAGACGTCAAACAAGGGTGTGTCATTACACCAACACTATCCTCAATCTTTCTTGTAGCAGCGTTGCAACTTACCACAGACAGGTTCCCCTATGTGTGGCAATAACTTATCGCACTGATGGTAAACTCTCCAACTTCAAACAGATGAAGGCTGCAACCAAGATAACAACCGCACCTGTAATAGAACTACAATATGCACAAATTCGTGCTTACTCTGAAAAAGAACTACAACAGACAGTTGACGTATTCACTGAAACCTATGTGAGTATGTAACTTGCTCCAAACACCAGGAAAACCAATCTCCTCTACCAGCCCACAACTAATGTATCAAATCCAAGGCCTTCAATTGAGATTCACGATGAAGTGTTGGAATATGTCCCTCATTTCCCTTTTCTTGGAATCTAATCTATCCCAAAAAGCTGACATTGATGAAGTGATACGCCACATGATCCAATATGCTAGCTCAGTTTATGGTAAATTACATACTCGAGTTTTCGAGGATCATGATATCAGACCTAATACTGAACTCAAAGTCCATTGGGCCTTTGTTCTCCTGATGCTTCTCTTCAGTGCTGAAGCCTGGACAATTTATACCTATCATTTCAAGGCCCTAGAACAGCATCATCAACACTGTCTCAAAAGGCTCTTGATCATCAAGTGGGAAGACAAACATGAGCATTCTTCAAGATGCAGACAAGCCTAGCATAGAGGCTATGATAATGTCACATTAGCTGAGATTGATGAGACATGTTGTCAGAATGCTTGCCTCAAGACTGTCCAAAAAGGTACCTTACTCAGAGCTATGTCAGGGAGCGTGTTCAAACAGGAGCCAAAGGAAACGTTTCAAAGACAACCACAAAGCCTCTGTGAAGGTCCACTCTATTTACATCAACAAATGGAAAGCAGATGCCCAATCGCAACCAAAACGCCAATCTGTCATCAAAAATGGTGTCAAGAACTTTCAATCAACAACAGCAGCCACTGAGAAAGCAGTAAGAGGAATGACTGAAGGAGAGGGCAGCTGCTCAGGCCAACTATCCACCACTGCCTCTACTGGCTGACAATCGATGTTTTCATTGTGGGAGAGCCTGTAATGCTAAGATAGGGTTCATAAACCATCTTCTAACTCACAGCCAACACTGACTTCTTACTTAAACCCAGCCATCCACAAGGAAGACTCATTCTTAACATGAGGGATTGCTGATGCTGCAATCTTTGGAATTCTCTGCCCCATAAAGTGCTCTGGATGCTTAGTTGAGTATATTCAAGATCGAGATTGATAGATATTTGATTACTAAAGGTATCAAGGGATATGAAGAAAGTACAGGCAACTAGAGTCAAGGTAGAATCGGCCATGATCTTATTGAATGATGGAGCAATTTTGAAGGGTCAAATGGCCTACTCCTGCTCCTATTCCTCATATATTCCTCATGCTGTTATGCCTGACCTGCTGAGTTTTTTCAGCATCTTCTGTTTTTATTTCAGGTTTTCAGCATCTGGAGTATTTTGCTTTGTAACATATATTCTCATACTTTATCTTTGCCCTTCTTATTCCATTTTTTGAGATCTCCACTGTACTTCCTGAATTCAGTTTGGTTCGCTGGTGTATTATGAACTATATGTTTTTCAATTTCACCTTAGTCTCTATATGCTTAGGCTTCCAGGTGAGCTCTAGCTTTTGATGTTTTTACTTTCCCCTTATGGGAATATGTCTACTTTGTAGCTGAACTATCTCTGCTTTGAAGGCCTCCCATTGCCAATTATTGTTTTGCCCACCAAGTTTTAATTTCTTTTCAACTCATTGGAAATTTACCTTCCTCTAGTTAGATATTTTTAAGCTTGATTGTTTCCTGTTCTTTTCCATAACTAGTCTAGACCTTAAGATATTATAATCCTTCCTCTACTTGCCCTACTTCATTCCTCAAAACTAGATCCAGCACTGATTCCTTCCTCATTGGGCTGGAAACATACTGATATAGAAAGCTCTCTAACACACATTTCAGAAATTCCTTGCTCTCTTTGCCCTTTACACTGTTACTATGTTAAGCTAACTGAAATCGCCATTAGCACTACAGTATAGATATTGCATCTTTCTGGAATTAGCCTGCAAATCTGTTCCTCTGTCCCCTTTTCACTATTTAGTTGTCCAAAACATACACTCAGAAGCATATTAGTTCCTCTATTCTTAGATTCTGTCTTTGACCTTTCAACTACATCCCTATCCCATGTTGTAATATGCCACCTCCCCCTCCTTTTGCTTCTTCCCTATCTTTCTTGAATTCTGAAATGAAAACAGAAAGTGCTGGAAAAACTCTGCAGGTCTGGCAGTATCTGTGGAGAGGGAAACAGAGTTAACGTTTCGAGCCTGTATGACTCTTCTTCGGAATTCATTGCATTCCAAAGAAGAACTCATTGCATTCCGAGGAAGAGCTCATTGCGCTCTGGAGAAGCGTTCTGAAGAACAGTCATCATGCCATTGCATTAAGAATAAAATGACAATTATGAGCATTTTTTCTTCTGAGGTCCAGGCTGTGATCCAGCTAACTGTCCTTTGACTATTTACAATTGCACTGTGAGTTACTGCTAAATCCTGTTCAGTAAGGCACCCGATTTGTTGTAAAAACTTGCCAATTCCAGTTTAACTGTGTATTCTAAAAGGGCAATCAACACTTATTTTTACTTTTTAAAATATAGCCCTTCATGTTTACCAAATTATACTTTTGTCCATACCTACTGTACCACCCTGCTCTCTTGCCCACATGTCTGTCCTTGGCTTGCTGCATTGTTCCAGTGAAGCCCAACGAAAACTGGAGGAACAACACCTCATCTTCCGACTAGGGACTTTACAGCCTTCCGGACTGAATATTGAATTCAACAACTTTAGGTCGTGAGCTCCCTCCCCCATCCCCACCCCCTTTCTGTTTCCCCCTTCCTTTTTTTTCCAATAAATTATAAAGATTTTCCTTTTTCCACCTATTTCCATTATTTTAAAAAAAACCCCACTAGAGCTATACCTTGAGTGCCCTAGCATCCATTCTTAATTAGCACATTCGTTTAGATAATATCACCAACTTTAACTTTAACACCTATGTGTTCTATTGTACTATTGTCGTTGACATCTTTTGATGATCTGCTTCTATCACTGCTTGTTTGTCCCTACAACCACACCCCCCCCCTCCACCTCTCTCTCTCTCTATCTCTCCACCCCCCACACACACACCTTAAACCAGCTTATATTTCAACTCTTTCTTGGACTCGAACTCAAGTTCTGTCGAAGGGTCATGAGGACTCGAAACGTCAACTCTTTTCTTCTCTGCCGATGCTGCCAGACCTGCTGAGTTTTTCCAGGTAATTCTGTTTTTGTTTTGGATTTCCAGCATCCGCAGTTTTTTTGTTTTTACCTACTGTAAAATGGTTGACTTTGATGCAACAAATTCATTAATGCATTTTCTAATTTTTTCATGGAATGTGAGCATCGCAGGAAAGGCCAGCATTTGTTGCCCATCTCTAATTGCCCCTGAACTGACTGGCTTACTCAGCCATTTCAGGAGACAGGTAAGAGTCAACCACATTGCTATGGGTCTGGAGTCATATATAGGCCAGGCCATGTAAGGATGGCAGACTTCATTTCCTAAATGGCACTCGTAAATCTGATGCGTTTTTATGACAATCAATGATAGTTTCATGGCACCATCACTGAGGCTATCCTTCAATTCCAGATATTTTTATTAATAGAATTTAAATTCCACCAGCTGTTGTGGATTACTAGACCACTACACCACCTTCTCTCGCTAGCTCAGTGACAGCAAGTGAAGAGTTATAGTCTCTTGTGACTGGAAGACTGTGCCAATTGGAGTTCTGCAGGGCTCAGGACTATGTTCCTTGTTTTTTGTGCTATGAATCAATGGGTGAGCCTTAAATGTAGAGGTCATCATTAAGAAGTTTGTAGATGATACAAAAATTGTTGTCTAGTGTACAGTGCAGAAAAAAGCTGTAGACTGCAGAATGATAGCAATGGACTGGTCAGGTTAGCAGAAAAATGGCAAATGGAATTCAATCCAGATTGTGAGGAAAAGCATTTGGGGAAGGCAAACAAGGCAAGAGAATACACAATAACTAGTAGGATTCTGCGAAGTTTAGATGAATGGAGGGACCATGGGGTGCATGTCCACAGATCCCTGAAGGTAGCAGGACAGGAAGACAAAGTGGTTAAGAAGACATCTAGGATACTTTCCTTTCTTAATCAAGGTGTAAGGTATAAGGGCAGGGGGTTATGCTAGAACTGTAAAGCAATAGTCAGGCTACAGCTCAGGTCCTACATACAATGTTGATTATTGCATTACAGGAAGAATGAGATCGCACTAGAGAGGAGATTTATGAGGATGTTACCAGGAATGGAAAATTTTATCTATGAAGAAAGATTGGAAAGCTTAGAGTAGTCTTCTTTGAAACAGAGGGGGCTGAGGTGTAATTGATGTGTACAAAATTATGAAGGGCTTGGATAGTATGGATAGGAAGGACCTAGAATCCAGAAAATTCAGCAACCAGGAGTCATAGATTTAAAGTAATTGACGGGTTAGAGGGGAGTTGAGGAGTAATTTTTCAGCTAGAGGATGATGGGGGTCTGGAACTCACTGTCTGAAAAGGATGGTAGAGAAAAATTCTCATGACAATTTAAAAAGTACTTGGATATGACCCTAAAGTGCTGTGGTCCAGGGATCTGGACCAAGAACTGGAAAGTGCAATTAGACTAGATAGCTCTTTTTTGGCTGGCACAGACATGATGGGCCAGATGGCCCCCTGCTGTGCTGTACATTTTCTAAGTTTCTATGGTCAAAGTTCTGGAACTCCCCACCTACACCAAATGGATTGCAGCGGTTCAGCTAGACAGTCCTCCTTCCATCACCTCCTTCTCAAAGGCATTAGGAATGAGAAGAAAGCACTGGCTTTTCCAACGATGTCCATTTCCCACGAATGAATAAAAAATGCTTACACTCTATTCCTGCATGGTTAAGTGTACGCTCTTCAAACTGATTAAATAAACATTCAAACAAGCACAAAAGAATGTATTAATATTTTATGCATTTCTCTAATTCTCCTCCATAGTTTTCAGATCAATGATTTCACTTTTTTTTTACACTGTTTTGAAAATGTACCTAAGTGCACCTTAGGAGTGCTAATTCCTCATTTGCATCATGTTCTGTAGGAAGGCCGACTACTGATGGCACACTTTCTTGGAGCTCTCGAGCAGGTAAGGAGATAAAATACAGTAGACACTTACATGCCACAAGTGAAACAGAGAAAGAAGCCACCGTGCATAAAGCAGCAAGATGAAAGCAGGTCTGTCTATTAACTGAAACTAAAGTGCACTACACAGTGCATTTCCATCCCAGACTGAGCCTCTCTGACTAAAAACAGACTCATGCAAGTATTTTTATATTACATTGCTGGCTCTTTTTTCCTAGGCCATGTCTATTCATTGGCTTGATTTTCAGATGTAAGATGTTTTATGCATATTAATTTAATAGGTTTTGTTTTTAAACTGTCTTTGATGTTCAGGATAATAGCAGATGCATTGTGTCTTAAAATCATGAACAAATACCAGCTTAAAATTAATGAGGGTACCTACACCAAAAAATGGATTGTGTTGTTTAAATAAATTCATGTTAATGTTTGCTCTTTGATTAACTTGAAAGAAATTTAAAATATGGGCAGAATAAAGTAAATTAGTAATATAGTTTCCTAAATTTCTACTCATTAAGCTAAAGCTGGTGAACTTAAGCAGGAGATTTTAACTACCCAAATATTAACTGGGATAGCTTTAGGATGCAAGTTAGGGAGGGAGCAGAATTCTTAAGTTTCATCCAGGAGAACGTTTTTTAGCCAGTACTTAGAGAGCCCAATCAAGGGAGGGGGCATTTCTGGATGCAATATTCAGAAATGAGCCTGGGCAGGTGGAGGCATATCAGTTAGATTTAGAATAGTTATGGGAAAGGATAGGGTTGGGTTGGGAATAAAAGTTCTAAACTGGGGAAAGACTAATTTTACTAAGATGAGGTATGATTTGGCCCAAGTGGACTGGGAGCAGCTACCTGCAGATAAAACTGTGTCAGAGCAGTGGGAAGTATTCAAGGAGGAAATAACGAGAGTACAGGGCAAACATGTACCCAAAAAGACAAAGTAGGGGACCAAGTCCGGAGAACTTTGGATGTCAAGGGACATAAAGGTTAGGATTAAGAAACAAAGAGAAGCTTATGGCAGATACCGAGGGCTCAGTATGGAAAAGTCCCTAGAGGAGCATAAAAAGTGCAGGGGGGAATTTAAAAAGAAATTAGGAAAGCTAAGACAGTGAGTGAGAAAGCGTTGGTGGGTAGAATAAAGGAAAACCCAAAGGGGCTTTGTTAAAATATATGAAGAGCAAGAGAATAACTAGGGAAAGAGTAGGGCCAATTAGGGACCATAGAGATAATCTGTGTGTGGACCCAGAAGATGTGGGTACAGTCCTCAATGAATGCTTTGTGTTAGTCTTCACAATGGGAAAGGACGACACAGGTATAGACATCAGGGTGGAGACTGTGAAATATTAGAGGAAATTAACATAGAGAAAGACGAGGTACTAGTGGGTTTAGCGGCTTTAAAAGTGGATAAATCCGCAGGCCCAGATCAGATGTATCCCAGGCTGTTGAGGGAAGCAAGGGAAGAGAAATCAGGGACCCTGGCAGTAATTTTCAAATCGTCTCTGACCAGAGGTGCCAGAGGACTGGAGGATTGCTAACATTGTCCCATTATTTAAAAAAGGAGGAAGGGATAGACCAGGAAATTACAGGCCAGTCAGTCTAACCTCAGTGGTGGGGAAGTTAAGATAATGAATTCTGAGGAACACAATATATCTGCACTTGGAGAGACACAGATTACTCGGGGATAGTCAGCATGGATTTGTTAAGCAAAGCTCATGTTTTACAAATTTGATTGAATTTTTTGAAGAGGTGACCAGAAGTGTTAATGAGGGTAATGCATTTGATGTGGTCTATGTGGACTTTAGCAAGGCTTTTGATAAGGTCCCTTAACTAGTCAAGAAAATAAGAGCCCATGGGATCCAAGACAAAGTAGCATGTTGGATCAAAATTGGCTGAGAGGCAGGAAGCAGAGGATGATGGTAGAGGGATGTTTCTGTGACTGTAAGTCTGTTTCCAGTGGGGTTCTGCAGGGCTCAGTGCTAGGGCCCTTGCTGTTTGTGGTGTACATAAATGATTTGGACTTAAATTTAGGGGGTATAATCGAGAAGTTCGCAGATGACACGAAAATTGGTAGGGTGGTAAATAGTGAGGGGGTTAGCCGTAAACTGCAGGAGTATATCAATGGACTGGTCAGGTGGGCAGAGGAGTGGCAAATGGAATTCAACCCGGCAAAGTGTGAGGTAATGCTCTTGGGGAGGGCTAAAAAGCCAAGGGATTACACTATGAATGGTAGGACCTGGAAAGTACTGAAGATCAGAGGGACCTTGGTGTGCATATCCACAGATCCCTGAAGGTATCAGGACAGGTAGATAAGGTGGTTAAGAAGGCATATGGGATACTTGCCTTTGTTAAATGAGGCATAAAATTCAAGAGCAGGGAGGTTATGCTGGAACTGTATAAAATGTTTGTTAGGCCATAACTGGAGTACTGCATGCAGTTCCGGTCACCACATTATAGGAAGGACGTGATTGCACTGGAGAGGGTGCAGAAGAGATTTACCAGGATGATGCCTAGGCTGGAGGGTTTGAGCTATGAGGAAAGATTGGATAGGCTGGGGTTGTTTTCCTTGGAGCAGCGAAGGCTGAGAAGGTACCTGATAGAGGTGTATAAGATTATGAGGGGCATGGATAGGGTAGATAAGAAGACACTTTTTCCATTAGTATAGGGGTCAATAACCAGAGGTATAGATTTAAGGTAAGAGGTAGAAGGCTAAGAGGGCAGATGAGGAAAAATGTTTTCACCCAGAGGTTGGTGGGAGTCTGAAACTCACTACCTGAAAGGATGGCTAAGTCAGAAACTCTCACAATATTAATTAAGTATTTAGGTATTCACTTGCATTGCCATAGCCTCCAGGGCTATGGGCTAAGCACTGGAAAATGGGATTAGTGCAGTCAGATCTTTGTTGACTGGCACAGACACAATGGGTCGAATGGTCTCCTTCTGTGCTGTAAACGTCCATGAGCCTAATAAGCTGATCCCAGATTCCTCAGGCCTATCAGGGCCAACTTTCCTTCTATCCTGTTCCTGGGTATCAGGCAATTCGGGTGCACCTGAGACGTGCTCCCTGATAGACCTTAGGCTGGGAAATGGGTGGAAATACTAATTTTGCTAAAAGCCCGAGCAACCTTCAGCTGCAGGATTGGCCTCTGACAGCAAAGTCTTCTCACTCAGTTTCTGGACTGTTGCCAGCACCCATCATGTCCCTGGAAGAGAAAAATGGAATTACCTTGTCTCCTTTGGCCTTTGCAGATGCTGCTCTCTGATCCCCCACTCGGAGACGGATTGGATGCAGGGCCTACTCCTCTGCCTGAAGACTATATGAGAAGAGAAAAACTGAAGGTGACAAAGAGCCCCAGAGTTCTGAGGTCCTGAGAAATAATGATTTAGATTATCAGAGTGTTGATTGTCTTAATTTCAACACAGTGCAGATGTAGGGCACAGAAAGAGTATGTAGTATGGCATATTGGGCATATAAAAAGGACAAAAGAAAAAGGTTCAGAGGTGTGTTGCCATAGTGACATTAATATAATAGAGAAGGGTTTGGATAGACAGGGTGAGGTATAGGATAGAGGTCAGAGAGAGGTCACCTACTGTTGGAAGATCATCTGTAGTTATGGGAGCAGTCTTAAACTTAAACGTTATAGAAAGTGAAATGTTGTTCAAGAGGAAAGATGTATCTTGAACAAAAAAGAAAATTGGCCTTGACGACCAGAATGATGCTAAGGATTAAGAAGTTAGATTATAAGGACAGTTTGCAAACTTTAGTTTATATTCCTTTTATTGAGAAGGTTGCACGTACAAACACACAAATTAGAAGCTAGAGCAGGCTATTCGGTCTCTCAAGCCATTTGATAAGATCCTGGTGGATCTGATTCTGGTCTCTACTTTCCTGTCTACACCCATAACCTTTGACTCCCTTGTCAGTTAAGAATCTATCTAATGGTCTTAAATATATTCAATGACCCTGCTTCAACCACTCTCTGTTGAAGAGAATTCCATATTCCAATGAATCTCTGAGAGAAAAAAATTCTCCTCATCTTTGTCTTACATGGGAGGCCCCTTATTTTTAAATAGGTAGCCTGTTGTTGTGTGAGGGGTTATCCTATAATGAAAAAGAAAGCAGGCTAACTTGGTTACTAAGGAATCTCTAGTTAAGTTTATCGTGCCTGCCTTGAACGTTTGAACCGCCCTTTCATTCAGTCCATTTGAGGAAGGGTGGTACGGTGAAGTTTTTATATGAGTGATACCATTGAGGCTGATAAACCTCAACACTCATAAATGCTGTGCCGTTATCAGAAACAACTACTCCTGGTAGTCCTTTAATGGCAAAATTTTGACATAGCTTCTCAATTGTAGCAGAAGACATTGGTGACTTCACCTCGTATATGTCCATCCATTTTGAGTGGGCATCAACAATGAGCAGAAACATTGTTCCCATGAAAGGTCCTACATAGTCAATGTGTAACCACATCCACGGTCTTCATGGCCACTCCCAAGGGTGTAACAGAGCTGTTGAAGGTAACCTTTGCAGTTGCTGACATTGCACACAATTCTTCACTAAGCTATTTCTCCATCCATCCCAGGCCACCATAGGTAGCTGCATGCTATGGTCTTCATTCAGGATATTCCTGGATGTGCACTGCGTAGTTCAATTAGAATTGGCTCACTTCCCTTTAGAGGTACTATCACTTGTGCTCCCCACAATAAGATACAATCCTGGCTGATTATTTCATGTCTTCTGTTGAAGTATGGTTTCAGATACAGGCTCTTGTGACCAACCATGAAGCACTTGTTCTCGTACTTGAGATAGGACTGGGTCCCGACTTGTCCAGTCTCTGATCTGTCGAGCACATACCAGCGAGGAAACTAAGAAATTTAACAGTAAAACAAACTCCTGTGGAACTGGGACACCCTCATCATTTTCTTGTAAAGGCAAATGACTAAGTGCATCTGCGTTTGCAATTTGATTTCCAGGCCTACATACAAAAGTGTACTCGTATGCTGCCAGAATTAAAGCCCAACATTGTATTCTTGCCGTGGCTGCGGCTGGTATAGCCTTGTCCTCACTGAACAATCCTAGCAATGGCTTGTGGTCTGAAAGGATTGTAAAATGAAGGCCATGTACATACTGGTGAAATTTCTTGACACCAAAGATGATGGACAGGCCTTTTTCTATCTGCAAGTATCCCTCTTCTGCTGTGGTGAGAGCTCTTGATGCGTATATCTATGGGCCATCCTGTGCCATCGTCCATTCGATGGGAGGACAATGCTCCCACTCCGTAGGAAGATGTGTCACATGTCAACACCAATTCTTCCCTCTGGTTATAATGTACTAATAGGACGAGTGCAACAATTGTTTCACCTTTATGAAAGCTTTTTTCTGGGGTGCCTCCCAAGACCAATGTTGGATCTTTTTTGAGTAGGGAATGCGGGAGGCCAGTTCTGTAGACAAATTGGGTAAGAACCATCCATAATAATTGATCATTCCTAGGAATGATTTGAGCTCTGAGGCATTCTTTGGCGCAGGTGCCTCTCTTATGGCTCTCACTTTCTGCTCAACAGGTTGGAAGCCTGGTGAATCTACCCGGTGACCCAGGTAGATTACCTCCCTCACTTGGAACATGCACTTTTCTTTTTTTAAATGCACTCCAGCCTGCAAGAAATGTTTTAAGACTTCCTCTAAGTTCGCCAAATGCTCTTTTTCAGTGAATCCTGTCATCAATACATTATCTAAATAGACTACAACCTGGAGCAGTCCCTGCCATAAACTTTCCATGGTTCTCTGGAAGATGCCGCAATTGGAGGAGACACCAAAAGATAATCAAGTATATCGGTACCACCCTTTTTGGGTATTAATTGTGACAAATTCCCGGGAGACATTCTCTAACTCTAGTTGTTGATAAACATGACTTATATCAAACTCCATGTAGGTGGTTCCACCGGCCAGCTTGGTGTACAAGTCTTCAATTTTTTGGTATGGGGTGCCTGTCTAGCTTAACTACTTTATTAACCATCAATTTGTAGTCTCCACAAATTTGGACGCTTTGGTCAGGTTTAAGGATGGGGACGAAGGGCACTGTCCATTCTGAGAACTGCACAGATTGTATAATGCCCAGTTTTTCTAGTCTGTTCAGTTCGGTGTCGATCTTTTCTCACAGCATGTAAGGTACTGGTCATGCCTTCATGAATCGGGGGGTTGCCACTGGATCCACATGTATTTTTGCTTGCAGCCCCTGGATCTTCACAGGTTCATCCTTGATGACTGTGGCATACTTTTTTAGTAGCTCTGGTAACATACTTGCTCTCAACTCCGTCTATACCAAGGAGGTAGATGCTACACAGACCATGGTGACAGATGAGGAAACTCTGTTACTAGAAGGGCTCAAAATTGATAAGGAGGAAGTGTTGTATAGATTGTCGGCACTTAAAGTTGACAAGGCACCGGGACCAGATGAGATGTATCCAAGGATATTGAAGGAAGTGAGAGTAGAAATTGCAGGGGCACAGGCCATAATTTTTCAGTCTTCCCTAGACACAGGGGAGGTGCTAAAGGACTGGAGAATTGCAAACATTACACTCCTGTTCAAAAAAGGCTGTAAGGCTAAGTCCAGCAATTACAGACCAGTCAGTTTAACTTCAGTGGTGGGCAAGATTCTAGAAACAATTATTTGGGATAGAATTAGTAGTCACATAGAAAAACATGGTTTGAGAAGGACGAGCCAGCATCAGTTGCCAAAAGGAAAAATCATGTTTAACTAACTTGCTGGAGTTTTTTCATGAGGTAACAGAAAAGGTCACTGAGGGTAATGCTGTTGATGTGGTGTACATGGACTTTCAACAGGCATTTGATACAGTGCCTTACAACAGACTTGTGAGAAAAATTATTGCTCATGGAATAAAAGGGGCAATAGCAATGTGGCTATAAAATTGGCTCAAAAATAGGAAACAGAGTAACGGTCAATGGATATTTTTCAGGCTGGAAGAAGGTTCGTAGTGGAGTTCCCCAGGGGTCAGTATTGGGACCCTTTCTTTTCCTGATAGGTATAAATGATCTAGATCTTGGTGTGCAGGGGACAATTTCAATGTTTGCGGATGATACGAAGCTTGGGATTGTTTTAAACTGCAAGGAGGACAGTATAGAACTTCAAAAGGACGTAGACAAGTTGGTGGAGTGGGCAGACAGGTGGCAGAGGAAGTTCAATGTGGACAAGTGTGAGGTGATGCATTTTGGTAGGAAAAATATGGACAGAATATGTAAAATAAGAGGTGAAATTTTGAAGGGGGTGCAGGAGCAGAAAGACCTGGGTGTATATGTGCATAGATCATTGAAGGTTGCAGGACACATGGAGAGAGCAGTTAATAAAGCATACAGTATCTTGGGCTTTATTAATAATGGTGTAGAGTACAAGAGCAAGGAGGTTATGCTGCATTTAGATAAGACATTAGTTAGACCTCAGCTGGAGCATTGCGTGCAGCCCAGGGCGCCACATTATAGGAAGGATGTGAACACATTGGAGAGAGTGCAGAAGAGGTTTATTAGAATGGTTCCAGGGATAAGAAACTTCAGTTACAAAGATAGGTTGGAGAGGGTGGGACTGTTCTCCTTGGAGAGGAGAAGTGTAAGAGGAGATTTGATAGAGATGTTCAAAATCATGAGGGTGCTGGACAGAGTAGACAGGAAGAAGCTGTTCCTGCTCATTAAAAAGGTCAAAAACGAGAGGGCACAGATTTAAAGTGATTTGCAAAAGAAGCAAATGTGACATGAGAAAAATCTTTTTTACACAACGAGTGGTTCAGGTCTGGAATGCACTGCCTGGGAGTATGATGGAGGCAGGTTCAGTTGAGGCATTCAAGAGGGCATTAGATGATTATTTAATTAGAAACAATGTGCAGGATATGGGGAAAAGGCAGGGAAATGGCACTAGGACATAATTTTCATTTGGATAGCTGGTGCAGGCACGATGGGCTGAATGACCTCCTTCTGTGCCATTAAAATTCTGTGATTCTGTGATTCTGTAAACTGTTGAGGCCCCAGCACTGATCCTTGTGGCACTCCACATCTTGACAACCTGAAAATGATCCATTTATGTCTACTCTCTGTTTCCTGTTAAATAACCAATCTTTCTATCCATGCTAATGTGTTAGAACCTACACTATGAGCTCTTATTTTGTGTTGTAACGTTTGATGTAGCACCTTATCAAATGCCTTCCAGAAATCCAAGTACACCACACCTACATGTTCCCCATTATTTACGTTGCTTGTTACTTCCTCAAATAAAGTTAATTCCTTTCACAAAACCATGTTGACTCTGCCTGATTACACTGAAATTTTTTAAATGCTTCGCTATAATCCCATTAATAATAGATTCCTACATTTTCCCTATGATGAATGTTAGGCAAACTGGTCTGTAGTTTCCTGTTTACTGTCTCCTTCATTCCTTGAATAGGGCAGTTACATTTGCTATTTTCCAACCTGATGGGAGCCTTCCAGGATCTAGGGAATTTTGGAAAATTAAAACCAATGCATCTACTATCTTAGCAGCTAATTCTTTTAAGACCATAGTATGAAGTCCATCAGGACCTCAGGACTTGTCAGCTTTTAGTTTGAATAATTTTTTTCAGTGCCCTTTCCCTGATGATTGCAATTGTTTTAAATTCCTTCCTCCCTTTCTGGGATGTGATTTGTGTCTTCTACAGTGAGACAGACAGAAAATATCTGTTTGATTCATCCAACATTTCTTTATTTTCCATGATTAATTCCCCAGTTTCACTTTCTAGAATACCAATGCTCACTTTAGTTATTTATTTCCTTTTTATTAGGAAACTCAAAAATACTTAAATTGGAAGTTTAGAGTTCAGGAACTATAGTCCCCAGCAGGCCTCAGGACTTCTATGCATACACTGACTGGGAAATGGGCTGCACATGCACAGTTCACCTGTTTTCATGTCTTCAGACCAGGAACTGACCCTGCGCACATGTGCAGAACAAAAGGAAGCAAAGAAGTGATATGGTGCAAAACTCGTAAGTGAAAGGGATAGACGTTTCTGTGGCCACAAACGTGACACCAGGATGGTATGTTGCCTCCCTGGTGCTAGGTTAAAGAATCACTGAGCAGGTGTAGGGCATTCTGAAAGGGGAGGGTGAGCAGCCAGAGGTCGTAGTCCATATTGGTACCAATGATACATGTTAAAAAGAGGGAAGAGGTCCTAAAAGCAGAATAAAGGGTGCTAGGAAATAAATTAAAAAACAGGACCTCAAAGGGAGTAATCTCAAGGTTTCTCCCAGTGCCACATGCTAGTGAGATCAAGAATAGGAGAATAGACCAGATGAATGCATGGCTGGAGAGATGTTGTAGGAGGAAGGGATTTAGATTCCTGAGGCATTGGGACTGATTCTGGGGAAGATGGGACCTGTACGACTTAAAACTTGGTGGGAATGTGAGCAATGAGGAGGGTGTTAAGAGGCTTCACGGCAATTTAGACTGGTTGAGTGAGTGCACAAATACATGGCAGATGCAGTATAATGTGAATAAGTGTGAAGTTATCCACTTTGATAGGAAAAACAGAATGACAGTGTATTATTTAAATGGTGATAGATTGGGAAATGTTGATGTATAAAGGGACCTGGGTGTCCATGTACACCAATCACTGAAAGCAAGCAAGCAGGTGCAGCAAGTAGTTAAGAAGGCAAATGGTATGTTTTTTCTTATTCATTCATAGGTTTGGGCTTCGCTGGCTGGGCCAGCATTTATTGCCCATCCCTAGTTGCCCTTGAGAAGGTGGTGGTGAACTGCCTTCTTGAACTGCTGCAGCCCATGTGGTGTAGGTATACCAACAGTGCTGTTAGGGAGGGAGTTCCAGGATTTTGACTCAGCAACAGTGAAGGAATGGCGACATATTTCCAAGTCAGGATGGTGAGTTGGCCTTCATTTGTGTGAGGGCTTGAGTACAGGAGCAAGCATGTCTTACTGAAGCTGTTACAGGGCCTTGGTGAGACCACAGCTGGAGTATTGTGTGCAGTTTTGATCTCCTTACTTAAGAAAGGATATACTTGTCACAAAGGGAGTGCAGCAAAGGTTCACCAGACTGATTCCTGAGATGGCAGGATTGTCGTATGAGGAGAGGTTGGGCCGACTAGGCCTGTATTCACTGGAGCTTAGAAGAATAAGAGGAGATCTCATTGAAGCATATAAAATTCTGACAGGGATGGAGCGACTGGCTACAGGGATGATATTTCCACTAGCTGGGGGGTCTAGAACAAGGGGCCATATTCTCAGGATACGGGGTAGAACATTTAGGACTGAGATGAGGAGAAACTCCTTTACTCAGAGGGTGGTGAACCTGTAGAATTCTCTACCATGGGAGGCTGTAGAGGCCAAGTCACTGAATATGTTTAGAAGGAAATAGATATATTTCTGGACTCTAAAGGCATCAGTGGAAGTGGGGAGAAAGCAGGAGTATGGCGTTGAGATAAAGGATCAGCAATGATTATATTGAATGGCAGAGCAGGCTTGAAGGGTCAAATGACTTACTCCTGTTCCTATTTTCTATGTTTCTAAGTTTCTAGGAGGCTTCAAGGTGATTCAGACAGATCGAGTGAGTGGGCAAATACATGGCAGATGCAGTATAATGTGGATAAGTGTGAAGTTATCCACTTCGGTAGGAAGAACAGAATGTCGGAGTATTATTTAAATGGTGATAGATTGGGAAATGTTGATGTGCAAAGGGACCCTGGGTGTCCTTGTACATCAATCACTGAAAGCACTGAAAGGTGTAGCAAGTAGTTAAGAAGGCAAATGGTATGTTGGCCGTAATTGAGTACAGAAACAAAGGTGTCTTACTGCAGCTGTATAGGACCTTGGTGAGACCACCAAGGAGTATTGTGTGCAGTTTCGATCTCCTTACCTAAGAAAGGATATACTTCCCATAGAGGGACTGCAGCGAAGGTTCACCTGACTGATTCCTGGGATAGCAGGATTCTCATATGAGGAGAGATTGGGTCGGCTAGGCCTGTATTCACTGGAGTTTAGAGGAATAAGAGGAGATCTCATTGAAACGTATAAAATATTGACAGGGATGGACAAACTGGATGCAGAGATGATGTTTCCTCTGGCTCTGGTTTGGAGAAAGGGAGTCACTGTCTCAGGTTATGGGGTAGGCCATTTAGGACTGAGATGAGGAGAAACTTTATCACTCAGAGGGTGGTGAATCTGTGGAATTCTCTACCACAGAAGGCTGTGGAGGCCAAGTCACTGAGTATATTTAAGAAGGAAATGAGATAGATTTCTAGACTCTAAAGGCATCAAGGAGTATGGGGAGAGAGCAGGAGTATGGCATTGAGATAGAGGATCAGCAATGATCATATTGAATGGTGCAGAAGGCTCGAAGGGCTGAATGATCTACTCCTGCTCCTATTTTCTATGTTTCTATTGTTAACAGGATCACCATTCGAGTGAAGGTGTCTCAAGGAGAAAGGCATTGGAAAGGGAACAGAGGGAAGGTCCCACACCCAGAAAAAGGTCTGAAACCAGGCAGGGACAAAGACAGAGATAGACCTAATTGAGCCAAGATAAATGACAGGAGCAGAGTAATAGGCTCCAAGTTTAAAAAAAAAGAGCTGTGAGGAGCAGACTTGAAGCAAAGTAGGCTTGAGAGAATCCCAAAAGATCCGAGAGGGCAACCGAAGGTTGGTGTTTCTGTGCTGCAGGCCATAAGGGCAGAGGGACCCTTTTGATGCAGAGTTGTACAGCTTGGCACATTCGAAGATCTAAGATTGTGCTTGGAAGGTGAACCTTGAACAAAAGCAGAGATCCAAAGGAAAGGAATCGTGGAAGACGAGGTTGAAACCCTGCAGGTGGATGCTGGTTGAAACCATCCGAGTGGGAGTGACGTTGAGACAGCATTCTCCAGAGAGATCTTCAAATGTGGAGATTGGAAACCCTTGTGAGAAAAGCAGAGTTTCAGTGAGACCAGTTGGCTCATGGCATGACAGATGTCTGGGCAGGCAGTTGAGAAATCCATAGAATCTGCTTTGGTTACATCTGTCATTTATTTTGGAGTGTGGTAACTCTGACCACAGTTCACCTGTTAATTCACATTTACTGCATACTCACTCTGGATATTAGAGTATAAGATAGATATGGTAAATTGTTTTATTTTCCCTCATTTGTATGTGTCTGTAAAGATATAGCAGGGGTAAAGGAATATTGAATATTTGAATCATATTCTTGTGTTCATACTGAGATCTTTCCAACCTTTTTGTCTTGTGTAATATCATTCATTTTTCTTGTTCAATAAATATTTTGTTCTTTGTGTTAAAATTAACTCAACAGACTCCTGTGAATTTGTTCAGTAACTGCCCTCCATATTTCTAAAAAAAAATAAAAGTTAGGATCTATCAAGCCAGGTTTCACTCTGGGATTTGACTTGTCCAGTAGTAACATCAGCAGGGATCGTAACATTTTTTACATGCCTGAAGAAACTCTGACTGTTTTTACACTTCGAATCAGCTTTCTCTCATTCTCCAATTTCTCTCTCCTTATTTTTTTAGTCATTCTTTGCTGCTTTTTATATCCTGTCAAATCTTCTACCTGCTGCTAATCTTCACAGAATTGTACACGCATTCTTTCAATTTGATACTATCTTTAACTTGCTTAGTAAGCCACACACGGTGCATTCTCCCCCTGGAGTCTTCCTTTCTCACTGGAATGTATTTTTGCTGAGAGTTATGAAATATCTCCTTAAAGGTCTTCCACGGCATCTCTACTGACGTATCCCTTACCTTAATTTCCCACTCACTTTAGCTGATCCTGAGGGTTGATCTAATCGTGTATTTAAAATCATCAAAAGATCTGATAAGCTTAGCAGAGTGAAACCAGTTCCTCTGGTAGGAAAATCAGAACAAGAGGACATAATGTTTTAATTGGAGCTAAGTTTGTTTGGGAGCGTAATCATGAAGCAATTTTTCACACAAAGTGTAATGGAAATCTTAACTCTTTCTTCCAAAAGAATGTGGATGCTGAATCAATCTATGTGTTTTGGTACATGAATCACAAAAGGTTAGTATGCATGTACAGCAAGTGATCACGAAGCAAATGTCATTTATTGCAAGGGGAATGGAACATAAAAGTAGTGAACTGTGCTACAGTTAATTGTACAGGGCAAAGTTTTGGTCTCCTTATTTAAGGAAGGGCATAATTTATTAGAAACAGTTCAGAGAAGGTACAGGACATACCTGGGCAATTTTCCACATAGCTGGGCAGATGCCACAGTTGTAGCTTTACTGAAACAGCTTGTCTAGGGGTGCAACAAGTTCTGAGCACAAGTATTCAATACTATTACTGGAATATTGTTAGGCCCAATAGCCTTTGTACTATCCCATGCATTCAGCCATTTCTTGATATCAGGTGGAGTAAATTGAATTGGCTGAAGACTGGCATCTATGATGCTGGAGAGCTCTAGCGGAGGCCAAGATGAATCATCCACTCAGCACTTCTGGCTGAAGATGGTTGCAAATGCTTCAACTTTATCTTTTGCACTGATGTGCTGGGCTCCCCCATCATTGAGGATGGGGATATTTGTGGAGCCTCCTCCTCCAGTGGGTTGTTTAATTGCCGACCACCAAACAGAGCTGAATGTGGCAAGACTGCAGATCTTAGATCTGATCTGTTGGTTATGACATCACTTAGCCCTGTTTATCATTTGCTGCTTATGCTGCTTGGCATACAAATAGTCCTATGTTGTATCTTCACCAAGTTGACACCTCATTTTTAGGTATGCTTAGTGTACTCCTGGCATGTCCTCCTGCACTTTTTATTGAACCAGAACCAGGGTTGATCCACTGGTTTGGTGTTAATGGTAGAGTTGGGAATATGCTAAGCCATGAGCTTACAGATTGTAGTTGAGTACAATTCTACTGCTGCTGATGGCCCACAGCAGCTCATGGATGCCCAGTTTTGAGTTGCTAGATCTGTTCAAAATCTATCCCATTTAGCACAATGGAGGGTATTGTCAATGTGAAGGCAGGACTTCGTCTCCACAATGACTGTACGGTGGTCACTCCTACTGATGTTGTCATGGACAGATGCACCTGTGGCAGGCAGGTTAGTGAAGATGAGGTCAAGTATGTTTTCCCCTCTCGTTAGTTCCCTCACCACCTGCTGCAGACCGGGTCTAGAAGCTATGTCCTTTAGGACTCAGCCAGCTCAGTCAGTAGTGATCCTACCGAACCACTCCTGGTGATGGGCATTGAAGTCCCCCATCCAGAGTACATTCTGCACCCTTGCCACCCTCAGTGCTTTCTCCAAGCAGAGGAGCACTGACTCATCAGCTGAAGGACGGCGGTACATGATAATCAGCAAGAGGTTTCCTTGCCCATGTTTGATCAAATGCCATGAGACTTCATGGGGTCTGGATTCTGGAGCTGGAGAACTAGAGAACCCTGCTTAAAAATAGGGAGTCTTCCATTTAAGACGAAGATGAGGAGAATTTCTTTTTCTCAATGGAGTCATGAGCCTGTGGAATTCTCTTCTCCAGACAGAGGTGGAGGCAGGGTCATTGCATATCTTTTAGTCAGAGTTAGATAGATTATTGACTAACAAGGCAGTAAAAGGGTATTGGGGGTAGACAGAAAGTGGAGTAGAGGCCACAATCAGATCAGTCATGACCTTATCAAATGGTGGAGCAGGCTCAATGGGCCAAATGGCCTATTCATGCTCCTAATTTTTTTTCATATGTTGTTCATATGCCCCAAACACCAAGCAATAATCATCTCCAACAAGATAGAATCTAACCATCACCCCTTGACATTCAATGGCATTGCAATCACTGAATCCCCAACATCGTGGAGGTTACCATTGATTATAAACTGAATTGGACCTTAGTTTTATTCTTTTACAGGATGTGGGTTTCGCTGGCTAGGCCAACATTTATTGCTCATCCTTAATTGCCCTTGAGAAGCTGCCTTCTTGAGCTGCTGCAGTCCCTGTAGTGTAGGTACACCCATAGTGCTGTTAGGGATTAAGTTCCAGGATTTTGACCCAGCTACAGTGAAGGAATGGTGATATATTTCAAGTTAAGGTGGTGAGTGACTTGGAGGGAACTTCCAGATGTTGGTGTTCCCATCTATCTGCTGCCCTTGTCCTTCTAGATGGTAGTGGTCATGGGTTTGGAAGGTGCTGTCTAAGGAGTATTGGTGAGTTCCTGCAGTGCATCTTGTAGATGGTACACACTGCTGCCACTGTTCATCAGCGGTGGAGGGTGTGAATATTTGTGGAAAATCAAGCAGGCTGCTTTGTCCTGTGTAGTGTTGAGATTCTTGAGTATTGTTAGAGCTGCGCTAATCCAGGCAAGTGGAGAGTATTCCATCACACTCCTGCTTGTGCCTTGTAGATGCTGGACAGGCTTTGGGGAGTCAGGAGTGAGTTACTCACCGTAGGATTCTGTACTGCTTTTGATGGACCACCTGGCATCAACCTAGGCACCAGGAATAGCAATGGCAAACCTAGCCCTGTCGACTATGCAAAGTCCTCCTTACTAACATCTGAGGACTTGTGCCAAATTTGGGAGAGCTGTCTCACAGTCTAGTCAAGCAACAGCCTGACAGTTGTACTCATGGAATCATACATTAGAGATCATGTCCCAGACACCACCATCGCCAGCCCTGGGTATGTCCTGTCCCACTCACAGGACAGACCCAGCAGAGATAGCGGCACAGTTGGAAGAGAGTTGCCCTGGGAGTCCTCAACATTATCTCCCGACCCCAAGAAGTTTCATGATATCAGGTCAAACGTGGGCAAGGAAACCTTCTGCTGATTATCACATACTGCCCCCACTCAGCAAATGAATCAATACTCCTCCATGCTGAACGCCACTTGGAGGAAGCACTGAGGGTGACAAGGACACAGTATGTACTCTGGGTGGGGGACTTCAATGCCCATCACCAAGAGTGGCTCGATAGCACCACTACTGATTGAGCTGGCTGAGTCCTAAAGGACATAGTTGCTTGACTGGCTCTGCAGCAGGTGGTGAGAGAACCAACAAGGGGGAAAAACATAGTTGAACTCATCCTCACCAACCTGCCTGCCACAGGTGCATCTGTCCATGACAGTATCGGTAACAGTGACCACCACACAGCTATAGTGGAGACGAAGCCCCATCTTCACATTGACAGCACCCTCTATCGTGCTATGTGGCATTACCAATGTGCTACATGGGATAGATTTTGAACAGATCTAGCGACTCAAGACTGGGCATCCATGAGATGCTGTGGGCCATCAGCAACAGCAGAATTGTACTCTGCAAACTCATGGCCCGGCATATCCCCTACTCTACCATTGACAAGCCAGGAGATCAACCCTGGTTTAATGAAGAGTGCAGGAGAGCATGCCAGGAGCGCACTAAGCATACCAAAAAATGAGGTGTCAACTTGGTGAAGATAACAACACAGGACTATTTGCATGCCAAACAGCATAAGTAGCAAATGATAGACAGAGCAAAGTGATTCTACAACCAACGGATCAGGTCCAAGATCTGCAGTCCTGCCACGTCCAGTCGTGAATGGTGGTGGGCAATTAAACAACCCATTGGAGGAGAATGCTCTACAAATATCCCCATCCTCAATGATGGGGGAGTCCAGCACATCAGTGCAAAAGATAGGCTAAAACATTTGCAACCATCTTCAGCCAAGCGTGCAGAGTGGATGATCCATCACGGCCTCCTCCAGAGATCCCCAGCATCGCAGATGCCAGTTTCCAGCCATTCACTCCACGTGATATCAAGAAACTGCTGAAGGCAAAGGCTATGGGCCCTAACAATATTCCGGCAACAGCGCTGAACACTTGTGCACCAGAACTTGCCGCACACCCAGCCAAGCTATTCCAGCGCAGTTACAACACTGGCAATATGGAAAATTACCCAGGTATGTCCTGTATACAAAAAACAGGAATCTGGATTGGGTTCTGCCAGGGCCATTCAACAGGCAGGACAAATCCAACCCAGCCAATTACCGCCTCATCAGTCTACTCTCAATCATCAGTAAAGTGAAAGAAGGCATCATCAACAGTGCTATCAAGCAGCAATTGCTTAACAATAGAGATAAAAACAAAAAACTGCGGATGCTGGAAATCCAAAACAAAAACAGAAATTCATGGAAAAGTTCAGCAGGTCTGGTAGCATCGGCGGAGAAGAGCAAAGTTGACGTTTCAAGTCCTCATGACCCTTCAACAGAACTAAGTAAAATAGGAAAGGGGTAAAATATAAGCTGATTTAAGGGGGGTGCGGGGGTGGGGGGGGGGGTGGTGGGGGGTAGAGAAGGGGGGTGGGGGGTTGTTGGGACAAGTAAGCAGTGATAGTAGGAGATAACCAAAAGATATCACAGACAAAAGAACAAATAGGTGTTGAAGGTGGTGATATTATCTAAAAGAATGTGCTAATTAAGAGTGGCGAGTAGGACAAGCAAGGTAGCTCTAGTGGGGGTAGGGTGAAATAAGCAATGGGTGGAATACATTGAAAAATAATGGAAATAAGTGGGGAAAGAAAAATCTATATAAATTATTGGAAAAAACAAAAAGGAGGGGGAAGAAATGGAAAGGAGGTGGGGATGGAGGAGGGAGTTCAAGATTAAAATTGTTGAACTCAATATTCAGTCCAGAAGGCTGTAAAGTGCCTAGTCAGAAGATGAGGTGCTGTCCCTCCAGTTTGCGTTGAGCTTCACTGGAACAATGCAGACAGCCAAGGACAGACATGTGGGCAAGAGAGTAGGGTGGAGTGTTAAAATGGCAATCGACAGGGAGGAGGGTAATGCTTGCGGCCAGACAGGAGGTGTTCTGCAAAGCGGTCACCCAGTCTTCTTAACAATAACCTGCTCACTGAAGACCAGTTTCGGTTCTGCCAGGGCCATTCAACTCCTGACTTAATTACAGCCTTGGTTCAAACGTGGACAAAGGAGCTGAACTCCAGAGGCAAGGTGAGAGTGACTGCCCTTGACATCAAGGCAGCATTTGTCCAGATGCGACATCAAGGGGCCTAGCAAAACTGGAGTCAATGGGAATCAGGGGGAAAACCTTCTGCTGGTTGGAGTCATACTTAGCACAAAGGAAGTTGGTTGCGATCATTGGAGGTCAATCATCTCAGTTCCAGGACATCACTGCAGGAGTTCCTAAAGGTATTGTCCTTGGCCCAACCATCTTCAGCTGCTTCATCAATGACCTTCCCTCTATCATAAGGTCAGACGTTCGCTGATAATTGCACAATTTTCAGCACCATTCATGCCTCTTCAGATACAGAAGCAGTCCAAGTCGAAATGCAGCAAGACCTGGACAATATCCAGGCTTGGGCTTACAAGTGGCCATTAACATTCACGACAAACAAGTGCCAAGCAATGACCATTTCCAACAGGAGAGAATCTAACTATCACCCTTTGACGTTCAAAGGCATCAATATCGCTTACTTGCCCACTATCGACTTCCATTGACCAGAAACTCCCCAATGCCTATCCACACCATCTACAAGACACAAGTCAGGAGTGTGATAGAATACTCCCCTCTTTCCCAGATGGGTGCAGCTCCAACAACACTCAAGAAGCTTGACACCATCCCGGACAAAGCAGCCCACTTGATTGGCACCCCATCCACAAGCATTCACTCTCTCTACCAACGATACATGGTGGCAGCAGTGTGTACCATCTACAAGATGCACTGCAGGAACTCACCAGGGCTCCCTGGGCAACACCTTCAACCACTACCATCTAGGACAAGGGCAACAGATGCATGGGAACACCACCATCTGGAAGTTCCCTTCCATGCCACTCACCATTCTGACTTGGAAATATATCATTTCTCCTTCATTATCGCTGGGTCAGAATCCTGGAACTCCCTCCCTAACAGCACTATGGGCGTACCTACACCACATGGACAGCAACGGTTCAAGAAAGCAGCTCACCACCACCTTCGCAATGGGCAATAACTGCTGGCCCAGTCAATGAAGCCCACATGCATAAATGAATATTTTTTTTTAAATAGCCAGCTTGACTCATTGGCTGCAGAATTTTCACCAACATCCCTGCTGTCCCACTGCCCTCGATTGGCAAACTGCCTTTCAACACTGGTTTAAATCTGGCAGCTCAGCAATGTTATTTTAGTGCCCATGCAAATGGTTCGGGTCTCCAAAGAACTTCACTGGTGAGAAATAAGTGGGTTCTCTTTGGCCATTACTTGCACATTTAAAGGGATCATTTGAAAATCACGCCAATGGTAGGGAGAATTTTGTGTTAGTCCCCAGAGATTGGCTCAAGAATGTCACAGAAGTATAAGCCAACTGTAAAATACCGCATGCAGTGTAATCATAAGGGCAAAAATACTAATCAATTAATATTTAGGAATCCAAACCTTTTTCATGGAGCTTACATTAAATGTAATATGCAAAACCTGAACAATTTGGAGCCATGAATATACTGTTATATTTTCGCTGTAGGTCACTGTAATGTCAAGTTGTTTCAACAGAGGAGGAAGCAGAAGGACATCCAAACCACTAAGTGTGTTCAGAAAATGTTCAATATTGCTTCTTAATCATCATATAAATTATTTATTTTCTTCCATTTTCATCAGTTACAAGCCATAATTCAGCACAAAAAAAGAAATATTTTACAGGTAACAAACTGGCAAATTTTATTAACAGAAACGGAGTAAAAAATCTGTGCTAGTCATGTGACATCTCAGATAAAGTTATAGGTTATTTCATAACCCTTCCTGTGATATTGATGTATTGATACTTATTGTATATTTTGATACAACAGGTCCAGAGCCCAAAATCTAGCACCTTCGGGACCTAGACCGTCCTGGGTTTTTGATTTTTCCAGACTTTGAACATGGGATCTGAAAGCAACAGGCAATGTCACAATAACTGAGTGGAGAGAATCCCTTTCTCCCACCAGTGGAACAGGCAGCTCTCTGTCCGGAGATTAGGGAGGGCAAAACTTAACACACTGTGTGTGCACAACTCTCGCTGATCCTATCCTCTGGGATCAGCGCTAAAATGGCTGTATTTATGAAATAGAAGGATATAACTAAATATCAAAGATGTCCGTTTTCAGACAATTCTGGTCTTCGGACAGCCGGATTTTGCACAAAGGAACCTGTCGAGCATTGTAACATCGCCATACACTTTTGGTATGTCAGTGCAATGTTCTTAACGGCTAATCTTGTGCTTTTGTTCAAATGTATTAATTTGCAAAGTTTACCTTTTGAAACTGCAACGTTAATCCATGTACTAAAATGTTATAAAAGCAAAAATCTGGATGCTGGAAATCCAAAACAAAAACAAAAATAAAAATACCTGGAAAAACTCAGCAGGTCTGACAGCATCTGTGGAGAGGAACACAGTTAACGTTTCGAGTCCGAATGACTCTTCAACAGAACTAAGGAAAAAGAGAAGAGAGGTGAAATATAAGCTGGTTTAAGGGGGGTTGGGACAGGTAGAGCTGGATAGAGGGCTAGTGATAGGTGGAGATTGCCAAAAGATGTCATAGACAAAAGGACAAAGAATTGTTGACAGTGGTGATATGAGCTAAGAAATGTGCTAATAGATGACATTAAGGGTGGAAAGCAGGATGAGCAGGGTACAGGTAGCTCTAGTGGGGGTGGGATGGGGGGAAGGGATCGAAATAGGCTAAAAGGTAGAGATAAAAAATGGATGGAAATACATTTAAAAATTATGGAAATAGGTGGGAAAAGAAAAATATATATAAATTGTTGGAAAAAAGAAGGATCGGAAAGGGGGTGGGGATGGAGGAGAAAGTTCATGATCTAAAGTTGTTGAACTCAATATTCAGTCCAGAAGGCTGTAAATTGCCTAGTCGGAAGATGAGGTGTTGTTCCTCCAGTTTGCATTGAGCTTCACTGGAACATTGTAGCAGGCCAAGGATGTACATGTGGGCATGAGACCACGCTGGCAAGCAACAGGGAGGTCTGGGTCATGCTTGCGGACAGACCAAAGGTCTTCTGCAAAGTAGCCACCCAGTCTGCGTTTGGTCTCTCCAATGTAGAGGAAACCGCATTAGGAGCAGTGAATGCAGTAGGCTAAATTGAGGGAATTGCAAGTGAAATGCTGCTTCACTTGAAAGGAGTGTTTGGGCCTTTGGACGGTGAGGAAGGGGGAAGAAAAGAGGCAGGTGTTGCACCTTCTGCAGTTGCATGGAAAGGTGCCGTGGGAGGGGGTTGAGGTGTAGGGGGTGATGGAGGAGAGGACCAGGGTGTCCCGGAGGGAACAATCCCTGCTGAATGCCGCCGGGGTGTGAGGGCAGACACCTTCCTCTCCCTCCCAGAGCAATGATAGGGTCCCCCTTGTCCTCACTTATCAACCCCCCAGCCTCCGCATTCAAAGGATCATCCTCCGCCAACACCTCTGTCCTTTTGTTTATGACATCTTTTGGCAATTTCCACCTATCACTGGCTCTCTATCCAGCTCTACCTTTCCCACCCCCCTTAAACCAGCTTATACTAAAATGTTATGTCTGGTCAGTAATGAGTTATGGATGTGAAGCTTGGAGCATTTGGGAAGAGAAAGTAAAGAAGCTTTGAAATGCGATGTTTACGAAAGATCTTAAGGCTAAATTGGATGGAGAAAAGAAGTATTGAATGAGGCCGGAAGAACAAGAGACTAAATAATATCAAAAGAAGACAAATGGAGTTCTTCGGACATGTTATCTGTGCAGAAGGGTTGGGTGCCTCATCGCCGCTGGAAGGATTAATGGAAGAAGAACAAGAGGCCAACAGCGAACAAGGCAGCTAGACAACGTAAAGACTGGCTTAAAGGGAACTCCAACAATGAGGTCATCCGCTGTAGTTATGATGGGAAAATTGGAAGACCATGGTCGCCTATGCCACTCAGCATGACACTTAGATGACGATAGATGATAACGGTGGCTGCCTGTTGTCAGGTTAGATAGCTTGTGCATTTTCTTGTTGTCCCACAGCACCATCTGCTGTGAGCTCTTGGAATAATGCAGCAGTCCTCAGAAATATCCAGCTGTTTATCAGACCATCAAGTCTGTACCGGTCAAATGAGTACCGAACTATTCTAATCCCATTTTCCAGCACGAGGCCCATAGCCTTGAATGCCATGGCATCACAAGTGCACATCCAAATAGGTCTTAAATGTTAGGTGGGTTTCTGCCTCTACTATCCTTTCAGGCAGTGAGTTCCAGATTCCCACCACCGTCTGGGTGAAAAGAAACTCTTCCTCACATCCCCTCTAAACCTCCTGCCCCTTACCTTAAATCTATGCTTGCTGGTTATTGACACCTCCACTAAGGGGAAAGGTTCCTCCCTGTCTACCCTATCTATGCCCCTCATAATTTTATACACCTTAATCATGTCCCCCCTCAATCTCCTCTGCTCCAGGGAAAATAACCCCAGTCTATTCAATCTCTCCTCGTAACTAAAACTCTCCAGCCCAGGAAACATCCTGGTAAATCTCCTCTGAACTCTCTCTAGTGCAATCACTTCCTTCCTATAATGTGGATTCCAGAACTGCACGCAATTCTCTTGCTGCGGCCTAACCAGCGTTTTATACAGTTCCGGCATAACCTCCCTGCTCTTATATTCTATGTGTCGGCTAGTGAAGGCAAGTATCCCATATGCCTTTTTAACCATCTTATCCACCTGTCCCGCTACCTTAATTAGGGACATGCACACGAAGGTCCCTCTGATCCCTGGTACTTCCCAGGGTCCTCCCCATGCTTTGTTTGTCCTGCCCAAGTGCATCACCTCACACTTATGCGGATTAAATTCCATTTGCCACTGACCAGCCCATCTGACCTGCCCATCTATATCCTCCTGTAATCTAAGGCTATCCTCCTCACTATTTACCACACCACCAATTTTCGTGTCATCCGCAAATTTACTGATCAACTCTCCTACATTCAAATCTAAATCGTCCATATATACCACAAACTGCAAGGGACCCAACATTGATCCCTGTGGAACCCCATTGGACACATGCATCCAGTCACAAAAACACCCCTCGACCATCACCCTCTGCTTCCTGCCACTTAGCCAATTCTGGGTCCAATTTGCCAAATTGTCTTGGATCCCATGGGCTCTTAGTTCGTTATCAGTCACCCATGCGGGACCTTATCAAAAGCCTTACTGAAGTCAAGTAGACTACGTCAAATGCATCTACACACCTGGTCAGCTCTTCGAAAAATTCAATCAAATTGGTCAGATATGAACTCCCCTTAACAAAACCATGCTGACTGTCCTTGATTAATCCCTGCCTCTCCAAATGTAGATTAATTATGTCCCTCAGAATTGCTTCCAATAGTTTCCCTGCCACAGAGGTTAGACTGACTGGCCTGTAGTTCCTTGATTTATCCCTTCCTCCTTTTTTGAATAAAGTACCACATTGGCTGTCCTCCAGTCCTCTGGTACCTCTCCTGTGGCCAAAAAGGTATTGAAAATTATTGCCAGCACCCCTATTATCTCCTCCCTTGCCTCACTCGACAGCCTGGGATACATTTCATCTAGGCCTGGAGATTTATCTACTTGTAAGCCTGCCAGATCACCTAGAACCTCCTCCCTTTCTATGCTAATTAATTTAATTATATCACAGTCCTTCTTCCTGATTTCCATACCCACGTTATCCCTCTCACTTGTGAACACCAGCACAAAGTATTCATTTAGAGCCCTACCTATGTCTTCCAGCTCCATGCACAAATTACCACTATGGTCCTTAATCAGCTCCACTCTTTCCCTAGTTATCCTCTTATTCTTAATGTACTTGTAAAATAATTTGGGGTTTTCCTTTATTTTACCTGCCAATGTTTTTTCAGGCTTTTTGCTCTCCTAATTTCCTTTTTAACTTCCCCCCTACACATTCTATATTCCCCTGGGGCTTCTGCTGTTTTGAGCCCTCAGTATCTGCCATAAGCCTCCCATTTTCTCTTTATCCAATCCTGTATATCCCTCGACATCCAGGGATCCCTGGATTTGTTCGTCCCACCTTTTATCTTTACTGGACTATGTTGGCCCTATACTCTCCCTATTTCCTCCTTGAATAAGTCCCAGTGCTCTAATGCAGATTTACCTAAAAGTAGCTGCTCCTGGTCCATTTTGGCCAAATCATATCTGATCTTATTAAAATCAGCCTTCCCCCAATTGAGAATTCTGCTTTCTGGCCCATCTTTGCCCTTTTCCATAACAACCTTGAATCTAACTGAATTATGATCACTATCTGCAAAATGCTCCCCCATTGATACCTCAACCACTTGCCCGGCTTCATTCCTTAAAATTAAGTCCAGGACCGCCCCCTCTCTTGTAGGACCTTCTACGCACAGGCTTAAGAAGCTCTCCTGGATGCATTTAAAGAATTCCGCTCCCTCTAAACCTATCACACTATGACTAACCCAGTTAATGTTGGGGAAATTGAAACCCCCCACTATTACTATCCTATTTTTTTACACTTTCTTGAAATTTGCCTATATATCTGCTCGTCTATTTCTCTCTGACTGTTTGGGGCCTATAGTATACTCCCAGTAATGTGTGCATGTTCAATAGATGTGATACCAGGAATCAAAGCAGCTGAAACAGGGATTTTGTGTGTCAGTGGTATTTCTAACATTCCTTCTTGAAGTACCTATGACATATTAACTAGTGCCTATAAATCAGAAACCATAATTGATTTGGAATTAAAGAAATTCAATTGGCTTTGGTGTTAATCACGCTCATTGTTCCGATGGTAGCATATTTTAAGGTAACTTATGAACACACAGACAGAAAAAGGAACATTTAGCCAACAAGCTTACTCTTTCCACAGTGATATGTGGGCTCCACTTCATTCTTATCACATTACCTTCTTCTGATGGAAACTTGTGCACAATTACAGAATCATAGAATGGTTACTGCGCAGGAGGACATTCAGCCTCTCATGTCCATACTAGATCTCTAAAAGAACTCATCCCACCACACCCCCCTGCCTTTTCCCCATAGCCTGATTTGTTTTTTTTATCTTCAGATGATTATCCAATTCTCTTTTGAAAGCCATGATTGAGTCTGTCTCCACCACATTCTCAGGCAGTGCGTTCCAAATTCCAACAACATCTATGCAAAAGCGTTTTTCCTCATGTCGCCTTTGTTTCTTTTGCCATTCAGCTAACATCAGTGTCCTCTGGTTCTCGACCCTTATGCAAATGGGAACAGTTTCTGCCTATCTTCAGATTCTTGGGGCATTGGGACCAGTTTTGCGGCATGACACAACTATTCAAAAGGGACAAATTGCATCTCATTAGGACTGGGAACTATGTCCTCGTGGGGAGGTTCACTAGAGTGATTGAGAAAGATTTAAATTAAGCTGGAGGAGGAATGGGCAACCAGCATATAGAAGGAGAAAAAAGGAATACGGTGCACACAGTGAATGCATTCGAAAGTAGTGGAGAAGGAAGCAGTACCCACATTAGGAGCAAACTAAGAAGGACTACAAGCAATACAAAGATAGTTTTAGAAAACATGCCCGTGAATGCATGAAGTGTGGTGAATAGGTTGGTAAGCTACAAGTGCAAATAGAAATATGGGAATCTGATGTAGTGGCAATAACAGGAAAGTGGCTTAATAATGGTGAGCACTGGGTGCTTAATATTCAAGGATACAAAATGTTCAGAAAGGATACAGGTTGAGGGTGGGTAGTCAGGTTGGTTCAGGCAGGGGTTGGGAGGGGGAGTTGGGGGGGGTGGGTGGCTGGGTTGGGTGTTGGTGGTGGGAGTGAGAGTCGGACTCAATTGAGTTGAGGGGTAATCTAGTTTGGTTAGGTCAGGGTGTCTTTTAAATAAACAAAATTATATAAATAATACCAAGGCTACAAAACTCACTGGGGTCAGAGTCCACCTTTCATGCTGCAGGTAAACCCCAATACTGCAATAGCAGAATATATTTTGCCTGACATATTTTTCCTGATCCTGTTTGAAATGAATTTGACATCATCTTTCAAAAGATAAAGCCACAGAAAGTAGTCTTTATGACTGCAGCGCATAATGCTTTTTGAGAGCATTTGTATTCTTTTTGCATGTCTAGCAAGTCAATGATGACTACAGTTTTCCTCTATCTCAAAGTCTTGACAAAGGGTTTTGACATGCAGAAGTCCTCAAGGTGTCACTCTACAACCAAAACTAAGACTGTCAAACAATATTGTAATGATTATATTATTATACTGCAAAATTTTCACAAATTTGATTTGATTTTCACAACAGACCAAATCAGAATCTAGAGCATAACTCCAGGTTAACAATTATATGGTGGGCAGGTTCAGGGAAATTTTCCTTTTCCTGCATTGACAATTTAGTTTGTTTTCAACTCATACACAGCTCAAGCTAAATGGAATAATACAGATGTGAGAAAGCTACACCAGCCTTAGAAATAATTTTACTAAATTACAAAATTAGACATGTGAAGCTCAATTCCAAGAAAATATGCAAATGAAAGCCATTAAATATTTTCATCCTTATATTAACCTAACTGCCCACTGGAATAGGGTGATTTAGGGCCGGCTGCCTCTTTAAGACCCCATCTGATTTTACTTCCCATTAAAGTTGGGTTTGGTTAAAACTGGGGCCTTAAGCCTCTGCTTTCTCTACCTCCAATTGATTTACCTCCTATTGACCCCTCTTCCCTATGGTCTCTCTATCCTATTTTTAATTTTAACATTGCTTTTACTTTTTGCCAACTAATATGCCTCCATATTCTCCGTGACTACCCAACTTTTGATATCATTGACCAATTTATCTCCTTCCATCATCTGTTAGCCATAGCATCATCGCTTCTGAATTACACTTCTACCTCCCCAAGTATCGTCAGTTTACCTCTTCAGATGGATTTGCCTAACCATCCTTGCAAGTCTAGCAAGTCAATGATGACAACAGTTTTCCTCTATCTCAGTCATTAAACATTCCCCCCAAACTCTCTACTTGGTCAAACCTGCAAGTAAGCACTTTCCAGGCAACACTCCCTTATAGACATTTGAATATGAAATCCAGTAATATTACACAAGGCAGATGGCTGTAGCTTCAATAAAGGTGTACCACATGGCCTGTACCCTCTTCCACTTTGCTATGGAATTCACTTCAGGATAAAACTGCTTGCGGCAGCCCAAGATTTCTCAACAACTCAAACAGATCCAACCCTCTCCAGCCATCTCCAGCGTAATGGCTTGATAGATATCCAGCTCAATAGCTAAAAAAGCAGCTATCCATAGTAACTCTATATACCTTTTCCCCTTTCACCTCAGTCCCATTGTCCCTATACCCCTTTGAAATTCAAACCCTTCCAAATATAAGATCTTTCATATTGCCATCTTGTCTTTGCTTTTGAGTCAATAAAAATATAATATCCCCACTATTATTTACCTATGGACTCCTATAAGATGCAAGCATTTTCCTTTTAACCTCTGATTCCCCTTTATAATTCAAACAACTGCTCAACATATCTAAAAATGCAAATGTTAGATCTAACCGATTTATTTCTACCTCAAACTTAAGACCTTTAACCTTTTCATGTTTCCAAACACCCTAACAGCCTAAGTCCTATCAATCTCTTGCCCAGCTTAATTAAATTACACACACACAGACACCCAGCCTTCTTTACAGAATAGTACAACATTCCCCAAAATATTTTTAAAAATCCATTCTTGCAACCTTCAAGTCCAATATTTTGCCGTAAGGGAAGAATTTTCTCCTCGTCGGGGGAGAGGGGTTGTGTGGGGGTGGGCGCGGGCAGTCACGCAGCCGATTGGTGCCCCCGATCGACTGGGCACCGCTATTTTATGTGGGTGGGCCAATTAAGGCTTGCCCAGTGTGACGCGCGCACGGAAGTGCTGAGCGCTCCCTGTGCGGGTCGTTTTGTGGGGGGGGAAGGGGTTACCTGAATCAGGGAGTGCACTATTTCGTGCATGCGCGCAAAAGAGCGCAGAAATCTCCCTGAGGCACAGAGGTGCCTCAGGGAGATTACTTTCACTTATGAAACATTGAATAAAGGTTAAAAAAAATTAAGGACATGTCCCCTCATATGAAGCTGTCACATTAATTTTATTAAAATTTTTTCAAACACTTTAAAACCGTTCATGAAATATCATCCCGCCTGTGAATGAGGTTCCATGAAAAATGCAAAGGCTGCCTGGGCTCTTCGCCTGCTCGTCAGCCTTAAGGTCGGAGGGGCAGCTCAGCTAATTGTTTTATTGACTTCTTAAATGGCTTTAATAGGCCTTTGACAGTTCAGCGCCAAACTGAAAATCTAAATGAGGTGCGGTGACATTGGGACGCATGGCCGACAACTGCTTGTCATTTTACGCTTCGGCGAGTGATCCCCGCCCCTGGCCCGCTCACCAAGCCAAAGATTTTACCCTTCGATGCAACCTCAGTGGTAGAACATTTGGCTGCAAATCAAGAGTTCCCTGGTTCAAACCAGGTGCCCTCTTATAAAACCAGTTTTAGGGGGAGGCAGTGGCATAGTGGTATTGTCACTAGAATGGTATTCCAGAGACCCAGCAGTGTTCTGGGGACTTGGGTTCAAATCGCAACGTGGCAGATGATAGAAACTTTGAAAGCAGGAGTAGGCCATTCAAGCTTGCTCCACCATTCATTATGATCATGGCTGATCATCCAACTCAATAGCCTGCTCCCACTTTCTTCCCATATCCTTTGACTGCTTTCACCCCAAGAGCTATATCTAACTCCTTCTTGAAAACATACAATGTTTTGGCCTCAACTACTTTCTGTGGTAGTGAATTCCACAGGCTCACCACTCTCTGGGTGAAGAAATTTCTCCTCACCTCAGTCCTAACTGGTCTACCCCGTATCCTCAGACTGTGACCCCTGGTTCTGGACTCCCCCACCATCGGGATCATCCTTCCTGCATCTACCCTATCTAGTCCTGTTAGAATTTTATAGGTTTCTATGATATCCCCACTTCATTCTCCTGAACTCCAGTGGATATAATCCTAACCGACTCAATCTCTCCTCATATGTCAATCCTGCCATCCCAGGAATCAGTATCGTAAACCTTCACTGCACTCCCTCTATAGCAAGAACAAGCTCAGATAAGAAGACCAAAACTGCACATAATATTCCAAGTGTGGTCTCACTAAGGCCCAGTATAGTTGCAGCAAGAAATCTCCTGTACTCGAATCCTCTGGTTATGAAGGCCAACATACAATTTGCCTTCTTTACAGCCTGCTGCACCTGCATGCTTACCTTCAGCAACTGGTGTATGAGGACAATGGTGTGCCAAAAAGGCACATTCCCCTCTCTCAAATTGTAGCCATTCAAATAATAATCTTTTTCCTGTTTTTGCTTCCAAAGTGGATAACCTCACATTTATCCACAGTATACTGAATCTGCCATGCATTTGCCCACTCGCTCAGCTTATCCAAATCACTCTGAAGCATCTCTGCATCCTCCTCACAGCTCACCCTCTCACCCAGCTTTGTGTCATCTGCAAAATTGATGATATTTGAATTCAATAAAAATCTGGAATTAAAAGTCTGATGATGACCATGAAACCATTGCTGCCAATTGTTGTAAAAACCCATCTGGTTCACGAATGTCCTTTAGGGAAGGAAATGTGCTGTCCTTACCAATTAGGGATGGGCAATAAATTCTAGCTTAGCTAGTTGACACCCATATGTTAGCAATGAATAAAATAAAACCTTGAGGTGGTGAGCTGCCTTCTTGAACAGCTGCAGTCCAAGTGGTGTAGGTATACCCACAGTGCTGTTAGGGAGGGGTTTCCGTCATTTTGACCCAGCGACAGTGAGGGAACGGTGATATATTTCCAAGTCAGGATGCTGAATGGCTCGGAGGGTAACTTTCAGATGGTACTGTTCCCATGCGTCTGCTGCCCCTGTCCTTCTAGATGGTAGCAGTCGTGGGTTTGGAACATGCTGTCCAAGGAGCCTTGGTGAGTTCCTGCAGTGCATCTTGTAGATGGTACACAATGCTGTTACTCTGCGTAGGTGGTGGCTGCCACTGTTCATCGGTGGTGGAGGGAGTAAATGTTTGTGGATGTGGTGCCAATCAAGCGGGCTGCTTTGTCCTGGATGGTGTCAAACTGTTGGAGCTGCACTTGTCCAGGCAAGTGGAGAGGATTCCATCACACTCCTGACTTGTGCCTTGCAGATGATGGACAGACACCTGGAGTCAAGAGGTTATTTATGCACTGCAGGATTCCTAGCCTCTGACCTGCTCTTGTAGCTACAGTGTTTATATGGCTCGTCCAGTTCAGGTTCTGGTCAATGATAACCCCCCAGGATGTTGATAGTGGAGGATTCAGTGACTGTAATGCAATTGAATGTCACGGGGCAATGGTTAGATTCTCTCTTGTTGGAGATGGTCATTGCCTGACACTTGTGTGGCGTGAAAGTTACTTGCCACTTGTCAGCCAAAGCCTGGATATTGTCCAGATCTGGTTGCATTTGTACATGGACATGGAAGGGCAAATGGTGCTGAACATTGTGCAGTCATCAGCGAACATCCCCATTTCTGACCTTATGATGCAAGGAAGGTCATTGATGAAGCAGCTGAAGATGGTTGAACAGAGGACACTACCCTGAGGAACTCCTGCAGTGATGTCCTGGAACTGAGATGATTGAACTCCGGCAGCCACAACCATCTTCCTTTGTGGTAGGTTTAACTCCAACCAGTAGAGAGTTTTCCCCCTGATTCCCATTAATTCCGGTTTTGCTAGGATACCTTGATGCCACACTCGGTCAAATGTTGCCTTGATGTCAAGGGTCTCACCTCACCTCCGGAGTTCAGCTCTCTTGTCCATGTTTAAACCAAAGCTGTCATGAGGTCAGGAGCTGATGGCTCTGATGGAACCCAAACTCATCGTCAGTGAGCTAGTTATTGCTAAGCAAATGCCACTTGAGAGCACTGTTGATGACCCCTTCCATCACTTTACTGACAATCGAGAGTAGACTGATGGGGTGGCAATTGGCTGGGTTGGATTTGTCCTGCTTTTTGTGTACAGGACATGCCTGGGCAATTTTGCACAAAGCTGGGTAGATGCCAGTGTTGTAGCTGTACTGTAAAAGCTTGGCTAGAGATTTGGCAAGTTCTGGAACACAAGTCTTCAGTACTATTGCCCTAATATTGTCAGAGCCTATAGCCTTAGCAGTATCCAGTACTTTAGATATTTCTTGATATCATGTGGAGTGAATCAAACTGGCTGAAGACTGGGATCTGTGATGCTGGGGCCATCGGGAGGACGCCAAGATGGATCATCCATTTAGCACTTCTGGCTGAAGATTGTAGCAAATGCTTCAGCCATATCTTTTGCACTGATGTGCTGGGCTCCTCCATCATTGAGGATGGGGATATTTCTGGAGCCTCCTCCTCCAGAGAATTGTTTAATTGTCCACAACCATTCACAACAGGACTGCAGACTTTAGATGTGATCTTTTGGTTGTGGGATCACTTAGCTCTGTCCATCACTTGCTGCTTATGCTTTTTGGCATGCTGGTAGTCCTGTGTTATAGCTTCATCAGTTTGGCACCTCATTTTTAGGTATGCCTGGTGTTTCTCCTGGCATACTCTCCTGCACTCTTCTTGAACCAGCGTCAATGCCCTGGCTTGGTGGCAATAGTAGGTTGGGGGATATGCTGGGCCATGAGGTTACAGATTATGTTCGAGTACAATTCTGCTTCTGCTGATGGCCCACTGCATCTCCTGGTTGCCCAGTCATGAGTTGCTAGATCAGTTCAAAATCTATCCCATTTAGCATGGTGGTAGTGTGTTAGGGGGAAATTAAAAATGGTATAAGAGAATATAGTAAGGATTTACTGAAAAACCCTTAAAATCTCCAGGCAGACCTGGCTGCTGAACATATTAAGAGTTGAAGATTACCATTGAAGATGAACATTGCACAGCCTTGAGATTCAGACTGGAGACACAAGCAGGACATAAATTAGATTAAGTGTACTCCCCTCTCACATAGGGAAGGGGCAGATGGTTTTAGCTTAGATATGGGAAGATATACAATAGATAAAGAGGGGGCTTTGATGAAACACAAACAGTCTTGAGCTGTGAGAACCAAGGTTTTTGCATATGTGTTTTAATTTTGATTGGATAATATAATTATGTATATATCTTTTAGAATAATTGGTTAGCAAAATCACATGTTTATGTACTCAATAGGATAGAGTTAGCATGGGACCGGTGTGTTGGTTACCGATTGGATGTACTCAAATGTACTCAAATGTATTATGATAAGAAAAAAGTACAAAAGTAATAAAATTTAATCAATTTGGGAGCCGGGTCTTCAATCTTAGGAATGATTGCAGCTCCCTTGCATACGCTTGAATAAAACCGGTTAAAAGGAAGCCTGAGTCTCTGCGGTCGTTGCGGGATTGGAGAGTGTGCTGTCTTCAAGTGCCACACAACATGATGGAGGGTATCCTCAGTGTGAAGGTGGGACTTTGCCTCCACAATGACTGTGTGGTGCTCACTCCTACCAATACTGTCATGGACAGATGCATCTGCAGCAGGCAGGTTGGTGAGGATGAGATCAAGTATGTTCTTCCCTCTTGTTGGTTCCCTTACGACCTGCCACAGACCCAGTCTAGCAGCTATGTCCTTTAGGACTCAGCCAGCTCATTCAGTAGTGGTGCTACCAAGCCACTCTTGGTGATGGACCGAACCACTCTTGGTGAGAGTACATTTGTGCCCTTGCCACCCTCAGTGTTTCCTCAAATTGGTGTTCAACATGGAGGAGTACTGATTCATCAGCTGAGGGAGGGTGGTACACTGTAATCAACAGGAGGTTTCTTTGCCCATGTTTGAACTGATGCATGAGACTTCATGGGGGCTAGAGTCAATGTTGAGGTCTCCCAGGACAACTCCTTCCCGACTGTATACCACCGTGCTGCCATCTCTGCTGGGTCTGTTTTGCGAGTAGGACAGGACATACCCAGGGCTGGTGACGTTGGTGTCTGGGGCCTGATCTGTAAGGTATGATTCCGAAGTACAATTATGTCAGGCTGTTGCTTGACTAGTCTAAGAGACAGCTCTCCCAATTTTGGCACTAGCCCCCGGATGTTAGTAAGGAGGGTCAACAGGGCTGGGTTTGTCGTTGTTGTTTCAGTCTCTCAGTCAATGCTGGATGGTCCTTCTGGTTTCATTGAAATAGCTTGCTAGGTTAGGCCATTTCAGAGGGCATTTAAGAGTCAACCACATTGCTGTGGGTCTGGAGTCACATGTAGGCCAGACCAGGCAAGGACGGCAGAATTCCTTCCCTAAAGGACATTAGTGAACCAGATGCGTTTTTACAACAATCAACATTCCAGATTTTTATTGAATTCAAATTTCACCGTCTGCTCTGGTGGGATTCAAACCCGGGTTTCAGCACAATTACCCTGGGTCTCTGGATTACTAGTCCAGCGACAATATGACTACATCACTGCCTCCCCAGTTATATCAACTGTATCAATAAGGCAATATACAATAGTCCAAAATCTAGAGAAAAGATTGAATAGATGAGAAGGAAGACAATGTTTTCCTACCTGGAAAATAACAAAATTGAACACATGGTATGTGGAGTTGTATAATAAACTATTCAGGTTAAATATTTTTTACAATAAATATGACAAGGTCAGAATAAGGAGGAAGATATTCTGCATGCATGAAGAGATAAAATTGAAGTATGATAACAAGATGATGATTTAAGTGGGGTAGGAGGGGAAATCAAATAAAAATTGGGGAAACCCAAATAGTTCATAAAACCATAAAAATCATAAATACTTGAATTATTCATTTACTTCTTGTGCGACTGTCATAGGCAAAAAGAGGGATGTGGTACTGCAGTCAGAATTTAGGGAGGTCTGTAGGAAATTAGTAAGCAGGACCTCAAAAGTAGTAATCTCCAGATTAACTCCCAGCACCACGCAGAAGTGAATATAGAAATAGGAGGATAAAGCAGATTAATGTGTGGCTGAGATAACGTTGCAGGAAGGAGGGCTTTAAATGCTTGGGACATTGGGACCAGCTTTGGGAGGAATGGGACTTGTACAAGCTGGACAGGTTACACCTAAACGGAGCAGGAACTGAGTTCCTTGCAGAGCATTTTGGTAGGGCTATTGGGAAGGGTTTAAACTAACTTGCCAGTGTTGTGGGAACCAGCTGATAATATCAGAGAGAAATATCAAGGTGCAAAATACTCGGAGAGAAAGCAGTGGAGTAGGGATTAGTAAATTAATAGGTGGGCTCAGAATAAGGAAGAAAGAATAAAGTCTAAATCAGGGTCAACGCACAGTGTGGTAAATAAAATTGGTTAACTATAGGCATAGGTTGCCATGTGAAAAAAAATACAATGTTGTGGCTATAACAGAGCCCTTGTTCAAAGAAGGGCAGGACTTGGTGTTAAAACCTTGGATGCAAGGTTTTCAGGAATGATAGATGCTATTTGAATAGGAACAAAAAAGGTGCAATTACATTGCTCAGTGTAGCCTGTAGGCTACAAAGTAATGGGAATGATGTCAAGGAACAAACTTGCAAAGAAATTACAGAGATGCACAAAAGATATTGAGTGGTTATAATGGGCAACTTTAGTTACCCGAATGTAGACTGAGATAATAGCAATGCAAAGGGCAGAGAGTGGCAAGAGTTCCTAGCATGTATTCAGAAAAAATTTCTACAGCAGTATGTGTCCAGTCCAACAAGGAAGGAGGCTTTGTTCTTGGGAATGAGGTGGGCCAATTAGATCAAGTAGAAGAATATTAAGGGGATGCATTATTGTATCATCAGGTTTAGGCTGGCTATGGAAAAGGACAAAAAACAATCTAGAGTAAAAATAATTAACTGGGGGAAAGCCAACTTCAATGAGGTAAGAAGAGATCTAAGCCAAATAACTGGATTCAAAGGCTGGCAGTTCAGAGACAGTTCAGGCACAATCAAATTATATTCCCTTGAAAGGGAAAGATTGGGCAAACAAAGTCAGAGTGCCATGGATGACAAAAGAGATAGAAATTAAGATCAGCAAGAACAAGTGTGCTTATGAGAGAAGTCAGGTAGAAAATACATTTAAGAACCAAGCTGAATATAAAAGGTTCAGAGGGGAAGTAAAAGAGCAAATAAGAGAAGCAAAGAGGGAGTATAAAAAGAGACTGGCAATTAACATAAAAGGGAATCTCAAAGTCTTCTAATGGCATATAAATAATAAAAGAGTGGTAAAAGGAGTGGGGTTGATGGGAGTCAAAAAGGGAATTTACACATGGAGGCTGAGGGCTTGTTGAGGTGTTGAGTGAATACTTTGCATCTGTCTTTACCAAGGAGGAAGATGCTACCCAGGTCATGGTGAAAGAGTAGGTAATTCGGACTCTAGAAGGATTTAAAATTGATAGGAGGAGGTATTGGATAGGCTGTCTGTACTTAAAGCGGATAAGGCACTGGGACCAGATAAGATGCATCCAAAGGTAATGAGGGAAGTGAGAGTGGAAATTGTGGAGACATAGGCCATAACATTCTATTCTTCATTGGACTCAGGGTTGGTGCCAGGGGACTGAAGAATTGCAAACATTACACCCTTGATCAAAATAGGGTGTAAAGATAAGCCCAAGAACTAGAGGCCAGTCAGTTTAATCTCGGCGGTGGGGAAACTTCTCGAAACAATAATTCAGGACAAAATTAACAGTCACATGAACAAATATGGGCTGGAGGAGGTAGTTGAGCTCCCTTGCTTTTCTTGATGTATATTAATGACCTTGGTGTACAGGGCACAAGTTCAAAATTTGTCGCTTGTACAAAACTTGGAAACATTCTAACCTATGAGGAGAATAGTGTAGAACTTCAAAAGGATATAGACAAGTTGGTGGAATGGGTGGACAGGTGGCAGATGAAGTTCACTGTGGAGAAATGTGAATTGATTAATTTTGGTAGGAAGAACATGGAGAGACGATATAAAATAAAGGGTACGACTCTAAAGGGGATGCAGGAACAGAGGGTGTACATATGCATAAGTCATTGAAAGTTGCATGACTGGTTGAGAGCATGGATAATAAAGCATGCAGTATCCTAAACTTTATTAACAGGGGCAAAGAGTACAAGAACAAGAAGATTATGTTGCACTTGTATAAGACACTGTTTCAGCCTCATCTGGAGTACTGTGTCCAGTTCTGGGCACCACACTTTAAGAAGGATGTGAAGGCATTGAAGAGGGTGCAGAAAAGATTCACAAAAATGGCTCCAGGGATGAGGAACTTCAGTTATGAAGATAGATTGAAGAAGTTGAGACTGATTTCCTTGGAGAAGAGAAGATCGAGAGAAGATTTGATAGAGGCATTCAAAAGCATGAGGGTTCTAGACAGAGTAGATAGGGGGAAACTGTTCCCACTTGTGAAAGGATTGATAATGAGAGGGCACAGATTTAAAATAATTAGCAAAAGAAGCAAAAGCGATATGAGAAAAAACTTTTTCACGCAGTGAGCGGTTAAGGTCTGGAATGCATTGCCTGAGAGCATGGTGGAGGCAGATTCAATTGAAGCTTTCAATGAGGAATTAGACTGTTACTTGAAAAGAAAGAATTGGCAGGGTTACGGGAGAAAGCGTGAGAATGGCACCAGATTAATTATTTCCCAGAGCTGGTGCAGACACATTGAGCTAAATGCCCTCCTTCTGTGCTGTAACAATTCTGTGATTCTGTAATAAGAGCAGCTGTAGAACTTTTGGCCCCTTGAGCCTGCTCCACCATTCAAGACAATCATAGGTGATCTTGCACTTCAAATGCATTTTCCTGCCTGCTCCCAATCTCCCTTGATTACCTCAGAGATCAAATTTCTATTGCTCTCAATCTTGAATATACCCAATGATGGAGCATCCACAATCTTCTGGGATAGACAGTTCCAACAACTCACAACCCTCTGAGTGAAGAACCTTTTCCTCATCTCAGTCATAGATGATCAACCCCTTATCCTGAGACTGTGCCCCTGTATTCTAGATTCCCCAGTCAGGGGAAACAACCTCTCAGTGTTTACTCTGTCAAGCCTCGAATTTTAGAGTCCAAGCAGATAAAAACAATGTATACCTGCTTCATAACCCAGTATAGCAGGGAATCCACAAAAGGTACTGCATGTTTGGTAATGGTAAGATAATATAAATGAGAGAAAATCATGGCACCCCATTAGGATACACTAATCATAGAATAATATTTTAAATCCTGCTGAGAAAAAGTGGTGAACATTCACTAGATAAATAAAGAAACATAGTAAACGGGTGGAAAGAAGAGCAAGACCTGGTCATGACCTTAGTTGTAAGTGCAATACCCAATACTCTTTAGTAGTACAATGGTAAGAGGGCAATCAGAGAAAAAGTCAGAGCCTGAACGATGCTAATGAGGCAGATCTGGACTTTGAGATTTCACTTGGAGCAGTTGGCTAGATTTGGATTATTTAGTTATTCTTAGCTAACCTCCTTTCTGCAAATGCTCAGGTCTCTCCTAATTAGTTACCGTTCAATGATAGCAAGCCACTCCCCTCTTCATTTTGGCTCCAAAATAAAAATTAAGGATAATTACCTTCTTGCATTAGTGAATACCACTTAAAGCAACACTAGTCAACAAGTTTCATGTAATCCATTATATGTTGCAAATATCTACTTCATAATTCATATGTTTTGGAATATAACTTTTTTTTAGGACTTAAAGTTTTCACTATAGAAAACGGGCACATCTGATGGAGAAACTGATAAACAACCCTGAAATAAATGCAATTCAAATCAGCTTGGAGTTTATTGCACTTAGAAGGTAACTTGTGTTTATCTTGCAAGGTCAATAGTAGAAGTGTAAAGCTTAAACGATGATTGACCCCATCTCTGGGCACATGGAAGATTCAAAAGGTCTACATTTAGTTTAAGTCTTTTATCAAATTAGCTCCCATATTGAAGGAAGGTAACATCAGGTTGTAAACAGAATCCTTTTACTTTTACAGAATCCTTAACAGGGCCTGCAGTTCTGGCGAGAGGGTAATTACATTCATTAGCAATATAATTTTTTCATATAGGTTGCAGAATCAAAGGGTTATGTTGAAGGTAAGATACTCTGCTTGCATTTCTGCTGGAATCATCCCAAAGCATGCCATCTTGCTTTGGGGCAGAGTTTTATGTTACCCCACCAGTGGGTTTTCAGGCAGGGGTTGGGGGAGCAGGGGATGACCATAAAATGTATTGGATGGCCTTCCCACAGGGTTCCTACCCGCCCCACCCCGACCTCTCTGCAATTTTACGCTTGGATGGTTGAGGCCTAGGCTGGTCCACCCACCCTTGTCCCAGTTGAGGCCCTTAAATGGTCTATTATTGACAAGTTAAGGGCTGTTTCCCATCCAGCCTCAATTTTCAGGCTGGCAGGAGGAGTACAGGGGCAGGGAAAAGCCTGAAAAGTAACCATATCTGAGATTCAGGCAGGAGGGGGTGGGACACTCCATCAGCATTCTCTTTTTAACATGGGTGCTAACCCATTCCTCTGCACATTCCTCTACAATAAGCATTCTAGATTTGCTTTCACCAGGAACAAATAGAGTTTAAAATGACCTTTCTTTCTGTGTATCCCAATATTCCTTTTGTTTTTTCTAAAGTTGCAGAACATTGTTTTGGTGAATGCAGAACCTGTTCACTAAAACTCCAAGATCAATCTCCTGTTCTGACACCTCAAGTCTATTCCCAATTAGCACGTAATTCTCCACCATATTGCATGACCTCATGTTTCCCAATTAAATTGTATCAGCCATTGTTCGAACTTGTGAAGATCCTTTTGAATTTGTACACAGTTATATTAATTATTATTTTAGGAATTGTTTGCAAAGGTTGGACAAAATTCCTTCATTTAAATTATTTAGAAAAAGCATAGATGGTGGTGAAAAGTAAAAGTTGCCATAGTTCCATAGGCTGCTCTCTCATTAGAGACTGATGACTGGTGGTGAGTTTAACCTAAGGGTCACCACACCTCAGGTGAGGTTGAGAATGTAGGGCCTTCATGGATGACCTCAGCCAGTATGAGAATTGAACCCTTGCTGTTGGTATTATTCTGCATCACAACCAGCTGTCCAGCCAACTGAGCTAACCAACCCCATAAATTGGGGTACCAACTCTGATAATTGGCTGACAACCTGATACTTGCCCATGCAGCATACTTATCTACTTATTGGCTTCTGCCAACCATTTGCGAATTCACCCTAACACATTTCCATTGATCCCATGGACTTGGACCTTATACTGTAGCCTACTACTTGGGACTCTGTAAAATGCCTTTCTAGAATCTGGGGCTGGAATTTACTGGGGTTGGAGGGTGGGGGGAATGGTGGTGGTTTGGGCTGCTTCCCTACTCCCCTGGATGGAAAGTCAACAAAGAGCCAACAAACCTAAAGGAAGCCTGCTCTGCAGCCATAACATGCTGTCTAATTGGCTGGCAGATCAAGCAGACCCAGCAGTGGCAGAACTCGATAATGGCTCTCTTTCTCTCTCCACAAATGCTGCCAGACTTGCTGAGTTTTCCAGAATGTTCTGTTTTTAACTTCAAAGAGAGAGACACATGGGTTAGCATATGTGTCCTAAGAACCACTCTTGGTTAAGTCTGAAGGCCCCTTCACACATGCAGGAGTAATGGATACTGGTCCAAGCCTTAAGAAAGACATTGCGAGGGGCTGTGAGCAGCTCCACCAGTGACTGTGTCATGGCCACTTTTTGCAAGGGGATCCTACAAGTTGCCCAGTTGGCTCCCTAAAATGCACATTAATTTGCAGTCTGTGCCCAAGGGGTGAATAGCTCTGGGGAATTTGATGTCACTTTCATGCTTTTGCATTGCTAGATTGGCAGAAAATCTTCAAAGGACCGACTCCAAGCATGCCAATGGAGCTGCTGCTAAATGACCTCAGCCATGGAAGAATGCTCATTTTTAATAAGTGCGCAGCCACTTCCCTCACCACCGCACCCCCCAAGCTCCCCTCTCCAGTATATGCTTTGTACTTCCTTCAGTAGTGCTGTCTTGCCCCCAACGCACCCCTCCCCCGCCCCAGCCTGAGCCACACTGGACCCCTTACCCAGCACCACACTGAAAGCCAGCCTGAAAAAAGCGACTTGCCTGTGCCCTCCCTCAAAGCCGAGTGCCCCTTCCTTGATCTCCTACGGGTGATGTTTGCGAGCACTGCGCAAGGTTGTGTGCACTCACCTCTGGGCTCCCCTCAAAATTCAGATCACCAGGTGCACGCCTTTTAAAGGCAGTCATGAAGCACGCCGTCCTGAAGTCACACTGATGTGGGCAGTAATTTTGACGTGGGGGTTGATTCCGACAAACAGGGCTTAAAATGAGTTGCTACAGCGTTTAAATTAGGTTCCCAATATGCAGCAGCAGGAAACACCATTGACAGATGGGGCGGGTGATCACAAATTGGTGTCACGATGGCGTGAAACTGATTTTTGGCTTTCTTGCCATATTGTGCCTCCCGCCCATCATGTTGCCCACCTTCAAGGGGACCAGACAATTCCGCCCTCTGTTACAGGTTATATTACCAGCTTTTATCAATACGTCTGTTGATTAGTTACTTATATAATTCCTGGCTGGTTTCCAATCATGCAGTAACTGGTTAGTTTTAAAATGTCTCCTGGATTAGTTCAAAATTAATTCTGACCAGTTTAGCTTACTATATTAAATAATGTATTGAATCAGACTACAAAATGATCAAGTCATATTAAGGTTATTAATTGTAAAACTACCAACATTTCGGATTCTTTCTTCCCTGGTTATTAACTGCTCTTTACACGCCTTCAGTCCTCAACCTGTTACTTAAAATTTTCCGTATCTGCTTTTGGATCTGCTCTTCCATACCATACATCGCAATCTTTTTTTCTCCAAATCGCATGTGAGTTCAAGAATCTCATTGATCTTTTCATCACACAGTTCTAACAGTTCATCAGTTTTGTTATTTTTAATTCTGCATTCAGCCAACTTTCTGATTCACCAGCATTTCCTTTTCCTGTTCAAGGCATTTCTCACTTCATAGCTTCATAGAGACTTTGGATGCTTCAAGTTCATCAAGTTTTAACTGAAGATCTACCTTTAAGGAATTTTCTACTACAAGTTTATCATTTAGATATTTAAAATCCTCGTTCAAGTGATCTATTTCCTGTGACTGATGCTCAATTGTTCTCATCAGTTCTCGTTTTCCATTAGCAACTCATCTTTTGTGCATGAAAGTTGCTTCTCCACACAGATCAGATTTTCCTTCAATTGGTCATTATCGGCAATAAGCTTCTCATGTTCGGCGACTAATGTTTTGGAATTTGGTAAGATCAGTATGATCAAATATCTGCTGCAATACAATCATCACCATGTTACTGCCTCTGCTAGCCAAATCATTACCCAGAATAAAATCTACCCCTTCAATAGGTGACCTAGGAATAATTTCCACCATAACAATTATGTTTACTAAGTCACTTCATAAATTTACACAAGGGAACAGGTTTATAAATTCCATGACTATCTCTTATTAATACCTTTTCCTTCATCAAACTATCTGGAACACAAATTGCATCATCAGCCACCATCAATGACTGATCTGCCCCAGTACCTCTCAAAATTTTAATTTGTTACTTATTTTGTTGGTAGAGTAAGGGAACACTTCTCTCTTCAAGTCAAAACATCCAGACCCTCCAGTAATCTGACTCTCTTTAACAGTAGTCAAGGAAGCATTCTCTTGACTATCCTGAGCCATATCCCTATTCCTAGTAGGTTCTGAGGGATCACATCTCACCTCACCTGAGGCCTGCAACCACTAATTTTACAATTATGTATTTTTGAATTTTATTTCTGCTTTGGTCTTGATTTTAAGTCTGTATTGAATATTTAAAGTTACTTTGTAGACCTTGATTTAAAACTAAATGTGATTGTGCTTTGATTAAGTAAAATAATTAATCAATAGTAATCAGTAGTGTTATGAAAGTATATTAATTTTCATAATATTTTTCTGGTTTATAGTTGAGTAGGTTTATGTGTGTGTGTATAGTTGGCTCTGTCTGTGTGATTTAATTACATTTGGAGTCAGTTAGACTCAAGTTTGGAATTATCAAAAGATGTTAGGTGTAGAAATGTGCTTGAAATGCTAATGAGTAGACATGGATGCTAGTTTAGCATGTAAGGCGTGAAGGGAATTTGTATTTTTAGACAAGTGAAGGGATTCTTTGGATTTCAAAGGGATGTTAGCCTGTTTACAAGTAGCCAGATAAGCAAGGCTAAGGAGTGTGTATTTTTTTTCCCAAAGGTTACTGACAATATTAGCAACATGAAAGTTTTTATATTATGGGAAAGACACCATTCCAAAGGCATTTGGAACAATAGAACTTATATATTAAAGAGAGATAAATATATTTAAAGGAGAATGAAAGGCATTGTGAGGAGAGGGCCATGTAAGATCTAACAGGAGTATGTGAAACAGCCTTCAAGAATCCTCCAGCCATTTGTGCATAAGTTGGCTGTCTTCAGTAACTGAGTTGGAGAGAGCCATTTGGAATTCGATTGTCAAGTGGGTACTGTGTTAACTTGCTGGTTTTGTTTTTAAATCTAAGATCTATTTTGGACTGTTGCCTTAAAGGGGTTATGTAACTGAGAGTCAGGTTAATTAGTAGTTTTAAGAGTTGTTAATGTAGTGAACAATTGTAGTCTTATGTATGTGCTTGAAATCTTTATTTTGTTAATAAATATTTTAATTTAATTTTACAAATCTCTAAAGGTCTTGGTGGACTCATTGGGGTGTAAACTCTGACTAGCATCAGAAAGTGCTGGCCTGTAGAAATTAGAAGTAAATACCTACTTACCTGGTCTGAAAATTACGTTGATACTTCCATTCGCTGGAGCTGCTTGGAGCCTGCATCGAAAGAATCCTCACAGGCCTCAGAAAGTGTAGATCCCGCATAGTCAAGGAGGCCACACCCCCTTTTTTACAACACCAGCTACAGTAAAGGAGGTAAGTTTAAAGGGCCAGGAAAATTTATAGGCCAGGGAAAGGGGTTGGTGGAGGGAGTGGGGTTGGGGGGGTTGGGGGGCGGGGGGCGGGGGTGTTGTTGGGGGGCAGGGTGGGTCGGAGGGTGTCCAGCTGTTGGGGGTGGTCTGGGTGTTTGAGAGGGTCGGGGAGGTTGGAGATCCAGGGGGTTGAGGGGGGCTGGGAACGGAGGTCTGGGTGGCGTTAGAGGCCTGGGGAGGGGTCAGATGTCAAGGTGGGGGAGGGGGGTTGGAGTTCCGGGGGGTTGGGGGGGGAGTTTGGAGGTCCAGGAGGGTGTGAGACCTGGGGAGAGGGGTGGTCCAAGGTCCGGGTAGGGGGGGTCGGGAATCCAGAGGGGGGGGATGAAGGGGTGGGGTGGGGTTGGATGTCCGGAGGGGTGGTGGGGGGGGTCGAAGTTCCATGGGGGAGGTGGGTTTGGAACTTCAAGAGGTCGTAGACAAGTTGGTGGAGTGGACAAACAGGTGGAAGATGAAGTTCAATGTGGAGAAGCATGAAGTGATGCATTTTGGTAGGAAGAACATGGAGGGAAAATATAAAATAAGGGGTGAAATTTTGAAGGGGCTGCAGGAGCAGAAAGACCTGGGTGTATTTGTGCATAGATCATTGAAGGTGCAGGACAGTTGGGGAGAGCAGTTAATATAGCATATGGTATCCTGGGCTTCATTAATAGGGACATAGAGTACAAAAGCAGGGAGGTTATGCTGAATTTATATAACACATTAGTTAGACCTCAGCTGGAGTGTTGTGCACAGTTCTGGGCACCACACTGTAGGAAGGATGTGAACACGTTGGAGAGAGTGCAGAAGAGGTTTACAAAAATGGAGTGTACTACACAAATAAAGTGCGATTTCAAAGTTTGGAAAACAGAAATAGTCCAGAGCTGCCAGCTCCTACCAAATCATTTTATCTACAAAGGATAGGTAATTTAAAATGAAGGGACAAAAAAGGTAATTCATTTTGGGAAGGCGCACTCTTATTTTGATTCAGACGTTAATGAGAAATGATCAGAGACCTTTCAAATGCTCAGAATGCCTGAAATTTGCGACCAATGTGCGAAAGCTGTGCCAACAACAATCTGAAGATGTCAGTCCTCCTTTACAGAGGAAGGGAAGGAGCTGGTGTTTGATGAGGTATCTAGCACATATTAACTGTCTATTTAACAATGTGGACACGGATAGCACGGAGGTGAGTCATGCTTCCAATATTCTTACAGGGTGTGCATGTGTAATTGTGCCTTAGATTATAAAAATGTTACTATAATAAACTTGGTGTACCGGACAAGTTTCTTACTTGAGACAGATAACTTTATTTACAGACACCCTGTAAAAGCTACATGCTTGAACCAGGTCCACAACTAGAAAGCTCCGCCACTAAGATTACCCGCGCGTCAGGCTGATTCGTCAGTTGTAGTGAGTGGTGACCGAGATGGTACTATAGATAGAGTTGATCAGCAGACACTTCTTAGCTGAAAACTTTTAGTTTATTTGCAAAGGTACTCAGCAGCATCTACATGAGTGCTTTCACTTCAAACTCTATCTCTACACTACTAACTACTAACTACAGAGGTAGCCCACGCTACTCTCCTATGAGGTACTAAAGATCATGTGATCTTCCTTAACAATAATTATTCTTAAAGATATAATACACGCTAAATAAAACCATAATTACAACATCCCTCCTCCTTTACTTGGATATACATTTTATATTTACAAGTACAATTTTCTCAAGACAGCAAAATATTTACACTGGGTAAGAAATTTACAAATTCAGTCTTTCTGGTGGTTTCCTTATGCGTGTAGGACGTCTCAGCTCTACAGATTCAGATGCTTTGTCAGGAACCTCCTTTCCGGAATTGCCTGAACATCAGGTTCTTCAGTGGGCACCTGCAGTTCTGTATCCACAACTCTTACAGGAACAGCAGACATGTCTGTACTAGTTTGAGTTCTCTCAACAGGAAACGCTGACCCAGTTGTGAACACTGGTGGAATCAATTCTTGGTGATTTGTTTCTCTCTTTCTTAAATGATCCACATGTCTCCGTGTGACTCGGCCTTAAACCTCCATGTGGTCAGTCCAGTCACTGCACTTGTTTCACTTGATAACCACTTTGGTCCTTTCCAAAGTTCTTCATGTATACCATCTCTCCCACAGTAAATTTCTTCTCGCCACTATGCCAGTTGTGTCTAGTTTTCTGGCTTCCCCAATTCCTTTCCACCTTCCCCCTAAATTCAGCATTATTAAGCTTAATCTCATCTTGAGATGGCATTTCATCAATAATCCCACAGGTGTGACACCTGTTGTTGTGTGATGGGTGGTACTATAATGGAACAGAAAGCATGCTAGTTGGATTGCTAAGGAGACTCCAGTTGGCTTTCTCATGCCTACCTTGAACGTTTGAACTGCCCTTTCGGCCAGTCCATTTGAGGAAGGGTGGGACGGTGAAGATTTTACATGAGTGATACCATTGATACTTATAAACTGCTGAAACTCAGCACTAGTAAATTATGTGTCGTTATCAGAAATGACTACTTCTGGTAGTCCGTTAATGACAAAACTTTGATGTAGCTTCTCGGTTGTAGCAGAAGACATTGGTGACTTCACACCATATAGGTCCATCCATTTTGAGGGGGCATCGACAATGACTAGAAACATTGTTCCCATGAAAGGTCCCACATAGTCAATGTGTAACTACATCCATGGTGTTCCTGGCCACTCCCAAGGGTGTAACAGAGCTTTTGAAGGTAACTTCTGCTGTTGCTGACATTGCACACAATTCTTCACTAAACTCTCTATTTCACCATCCATCCTAGGCCATATAGATAGCTGCATGCTATGGTCTTCATTCAGGATATTTCTGGGTGTGCACTATGTAGTTCAATTAAGAGTGGCTCCCTTCCCTTTGGACGTACTATCACTTGTGCTGCCCACAATAAGATGCCATCCTGGCTGGTTATTTCATGTCCTCTGTTAAAGTACAGTTTCATTCCATCAGATGCGGGGTTTTGTGACCAACCATGAAGCGCTTGTTCTTGGATTTGAGATAAGACTGTGTCCTGATTTGTTCAGTCTCTGATCTGTCGAGCACATACCAACAAAGAATCTAAGAACACTAAAACAAGGGGACTGGGACATCCTCATCATTTTCTTGCAATGGTGTTTGCAATTTGACTGCCAGACTTATGTGCAAAAGTGTACTCTTGTGCTGCCAGGATTAGAATCTTATTTGTAATTCTGTCTCTTCTTTTTATATGCTTTCTTCTTCCTAGCGCTGACTTTAATCTCGGCCTTCTTTTCAATTTCAATATTGGCCATACTACTCGCATATGCAAGGTCGACTTGAGTGAGCTCAGTGGCTGAGTCTCCCAAAATATCATCAGCTGTCTGCTTTTTAGAAAATTCTGTGACTTTTGCCTTCAAACTCTTTGGCTTCATGTAGCTGATACTTCAGCCCATCCATCTCTTTTTTGTATTTGTTTGCTGCCTCCTGGAATATTGAGCATTGTTGTGTCTTCTCTGCCAAATCACCCTTCAATTTTTTCAGAGAAGTGCCGAATTCTTTCTGTTTCTCTTTATACTTTCCCAGAGGTACAAAGTTGACCTGGGGGAATCTTGTATCACGTGAAAGTCTTTCAGCAGGTTTTCTTTTTTCTTACAGAGGTTTCTCACCTCGTCTCGAACTCTGTCATTAAATGTGGTCTCTTTGAATTCCTTCTGCTGTTCTTCCATGTTTTGGCTTAAGACAACCAAAGTTTCTTCAGGTTGTTGAATGCTTTTTCAAAGCAGGAAATGCTTTCAACTTCCTTTTGGAATCTCAGTGGCCCATCACGGTCAATTTCCCTTAATCAGTTTTGCTCTAAGCTTGGTCCTCTGCCTCTGAATACTAGAACTGGTAGGTTTACCGATGGCTTCCAAATGGGCAGTTACTCTACTTAGGCCTCTGACTTGAATGTCTTCACCTGTGTATGGTTTTAATTGGGTAGTTGTTTCTTCAAAATTTAATTGATGTTCCCCATTATTCAGATAATTGAAGGTATGTGCCCCAATTATCTCCACCCCCTTTCCGATCCCCCTTTTTCCAATAATTTATAATTTTTTATATATTTTTTTATATATATTTTTCTCTTCCCACCTATTTCCATTATTTTTAAATGTATTTCCATCCATTGTTTTATCTCTACCTTTTAGCCTATTTCAATCCCTTCCCCCCACCCCACCCCCACTAGGGCTATCTTGCTTGTCCTGCTTTCTACCCTAATGTCATCATTAGCACATTCTGCAGCTAATATCACCACCGGCAAGACCCCTTTGTCCTTTTGTCTGTGACATCTTTGGCAATCTCTTCTTTGCCTCCACCTATCACTGGCCCTCTACCCAGCTCTACCTGTCCCACCCCGCTTCAACCTACTTATATTCCACCTCATTTCTCAATTTCCTTAGTTCTGTTAAAGGGTCATATAGGCTCGAAACGTTAACTGTATCCCTCTCTGCAGATGCTGCCAGACCTGCTGAGTTTTTCCAGGTATTTTTGTTTTTGTTTTGGATTTCCAGCATCCGCAGTATTTTTGCTTTTATCTTACTGTAGTGGAAGTTCCTGCGTCCACTTCCATTCTAACAGATCTGCCATTTACTGTCACTGTTACAAATATTGGTTCTGTCTTTCCAACTTTCAGATTAAACAATGAGTAAATATCTAAATTTGTTGTTTCAGGTTCTTCTACATTATAGATCTCACTCTGTTTTTTCCTTTTGTTTAAAAGCCTGCTTGAATCTTTCCTTGCACTGTCTCATTATGCGTCCATTTCTGTAACAATGATAACATACAATTTTTTAAAACTGCCAACCATTAACAGACTGCTTGTTTCCGCCTCTATTGAAATTATTTTTTGTTTTCACTGTTAAGTCCTTTTTCTCATTTTCCAGCTAGCAGGGGCTGTTTCCCACTTCTCGGCAGAGCCTTGTATTTTCATGCCCTTTTTGGCTGGGGTTTCCCAACCAAGGTTGGGGAAGACGCCATTTTGCGTGCCCTGTATGGCTTTTGAATCTCTTACTGCACTTTCCATGGCCAGTGCTATCTCTAGCACCTTCTTAAAATCCAAATTCACTTCAGACAATAATCCCTCCTGAATCATGTCCTCATTCATACCGGACACTAAACGATCTCTGAGCATGTCGTTTAGAGATGTACCAAACTCACAATGTTCCGTTAACTGTTTCAAACTTATCACATAGCATGTAACTGTCTCCCCCAGAGCTTTACTTCTCGAGTTAAACTTGAATCTTTGCATCATTACTGAGGGCTTTGACTGATAATCACCCTTCACGAGGTCCACCAATTTATCAAAATGTTTAAAATCTGAGGCACATGGTGCCATCAAAATTCAAATCAAGCCATAGGCCTTGTTTGCATATTTGCTTAAGAGGATCGCTCACCTCTTCTTTTCCCCCATAATCTCGTTTGCTTGGAAAAAGAATGAGGCGTTCAATGAAATGAGACCAATCATCCATGGCTGGATCGAAAGGACCAATTCTTCTGAATTATAGCATTCTGAGGGGGAATTACTTTGTTGATTTGAACAGAACTTCTACTTCCAATTACTGTGCGAAGTACAGTGCCGATTTCGTTTCACTTGATTTCTTCTTATCCTCATCACCAGCTTGTTGCGTGTGGTGGCTGAGTTGGCATTATTGACAGAGTTGATCAGCAGACATTTCTCAGGTGGAAACTTTTAGTTTATTTGCAAAAGTACTCAGCAGCATCTACATGTGTGCTTTCATTTCAAACTCTATCTCTACACTGCTAACTACTAACTAGAGAGGTAGCCCATGCTACTCTCCTATTAGGTATTAATGATCATGTGATCTTCCTTAACAAGCATTATTCTTAAAACTACGTTGTACACTAAATAAAACCATAATCACCACATCAGTACAATCATGTGACCCCTAAAAGCAGTAGGAAAGGTTTTACCTACAATCACTACATTCCTTCCCCTTTAATTGTTTTTTATACATTTCTTGTTTACCATTAAATCTTAATCCACAACATATACATATATACACAGGTCATGCGATTATAGATTAAGTCTCTGATGTGGTTTTATAATTCAGTTAGAGTAACTTAGCTCTACAACTTGAGATTCTCCCACTGGATCGACATGATCAGGAACTGCAGCATTAGGGACATCTTTAACCAATGGCAGTTCAAAATTAGGTAATTCAACAGAGACATCAGGTATGTCTATTCTAGGTCAATCTGTTACCTCAGGGGTTAAAGGTTCAACATCAATTATAGGTTGAATAATTGGTTGTTGGAGTGTCTCTCAATGCCTTAGATGGTCCAACTGTTTTCACAGACAATTATACCAGGAACCCAACTTGGACCATTTCCAAAATTTCACGTGAAAACTGTCTCTCCCACAATAAATTTTTGATCTTTGCTATGAATATCATGATTCACTTTCTGACTAATCTGGTCCTTCTCTACCTTTCCCTCTAAGTTTGGAAACACTAGACTTAACCTTGTGCAAAGGCAGCATTTCAACAGTAATTCAGATGGTGTTGAATTCGTAGCTGCATGAGGATTTGTACGATAATTGAGAAGAAAACGTGAAATTTCTAACGCTCCTTCGGATAACTTCTTCATTCCTGATTTGAAACTTTGCACTGTTCTTTCAGCTAACCCATTGGAGGAGGGATAATATGGTGCTGTTTTAATATGTTTAATTCCAGTTAAATTCATGAATCTCTGGAATTCCGTACTAGTGAAGGCAGTACCGTTATCCAAAACAATGACGTTTGGTAGGCCATGTATACTAAAACATTGACACAGCTTTTCAGTAGTTGCACACGATGTCGGTGATCTAACTTCATATACATCCATCTACTTAGAATGCGTGACGATGATCCATTAAAAATATGGTACCTAAAAATGAACCTACATACCCAAATGTAGACTAATCCAGGGTCGACCAGGCCGCTCCCACAGATGCAGTGGAGCTGAAATGGGCAACTTCTGTTGTTGCTGACACTGGAGGCAGTGTTTAACCATTTTTCCTTTATCACTGTCTATACCTGGCCACCAGACATAGCTTCACACAAGCATCATCATCTTCAAGATGCCTGGATGTGCACTGTGAAACAATATCAGAGTGGTTCTCCTTGCAAAGGGACAATCCACACAACAAGATTCCATCTTGAAAACTTAACTCAGTTTTACAGGCATGGAATGATCTTATCTCTTCACAAAAATGGTGCATTGACCATCCTTGCAATAACTGATCTCGGAACTTTTGATAAAACAGGATCCTGGTTGGCCAATTCGCACAGACTGGCGAAGAGTCCACAGAATTCAACACAAGTACAACTTCATGTGGCACTGGTAACGGAAGATGACTGACTGCGTCTGCATTTGCTACATGCCCACTTGGACGGTGCATAAAGGTGTCCTCATACGCTGATAAAATCAAAGCCCAATGTTGAATTCTGGCTGAAGCTATCGGTAGAATTGCTTTATCTTCACTAAATAAATCCATTAGTGGCTACTGATCAGGCACTATGGTGAAATGTTGACCATGCAGATATTGATGAAATTTCTTTGCCCTAACTATTATGGATAAACCTGTTTCAAGTTGTGCATAATCCTTCTCGGCTCCAGAGAGGGTTCTGGAAACATAACCCATTGGCCTTTCAGAACCATCTTCTATCCTGTGTGACAACACTGCTCCTACAGAACAGGGAGATACATCACAGGTTAATATTCATTCTTTTGATAGGTCATAATGTACTAATAGACATGCTGAGTGTAATGGCTTCTTGACTTTTATGAAGACTTCTTGTTGCACTTTCTATGACCTCCTATGGTTCTTTTTCAATAAATGTAAAAGGGGCTAATACTGTTGAAAAGTTTGGCAAGAAGCAACACTACTAATTTATCTTGCCCAAAAAAGACTTGAGTTCAGTGACACTGTTAGGAGAGGGCACTTCCTTGATTGCCCTGACATTTTCCTCTACTGGATGCAACCCCTGGGCATCCACTCAATGACCCAAGTAAGTGACTTGAGTCGTTTGGAATGTACACTTCTCTTTTTTCAAATGTACACCAGCTTACAAAAATCTTTTGGGCAAATGTTCGGCTTCTGTTGATCCTGTAATCAGGATGTCATCCAGGTCACTACTTGTTATGACCGATGCAGTTGATAAAGCTGAGTTATTTAAAAATCCCAGAGGGAAACTTTAAATAACTGTCATAACCTATAATTTTAAGTGTTGGGTTTGAGATACGACTCTTAATTCAGGAATCAGGCCACCAATTCTTGAGGTTTTACATTAAACTGAATGAAACATTTTATTAAATTACAAAGGTTAAAATATATATACACATGGTTACAAATTACTACTATCATAACTTTTAACAAATTCCCAAACTTATCTCCATTAAGGCAACAGCAACTCACTGACTTAACAAGGCGCCAGGCAAAGCATTTTCACCTTATGCATTCAAAGTGAGGTTCTTTTCACTATGGAGACGGTTGGAGGCTTGCAGCTGCCTTTTGATCTCACATTGCCTCTCCTCTGCACACCTGAAAACTACTGAAGTTATACCTACCATCCCCCATTGAATGTAAATTCTCATTGTACCATTAGCCTCTTCAAACAATAAAACCCCTTCCATAGTACCAATTTTATTAGTAATATAAACACCTATCTGTTAGATAGGTGTCAGTTTTCACTCCACTTCTTGAATGCTCTATTCAAAAAAATTCAAATGCACACTATCTCTCTTACATATCAAAACTAGTACACATCAAAGCACACAGACTAGCTGGCTTTAATCCAACTAAGACTAAGCCTCTATTTTAAAAGATAAATGTTTTCCAATTATATTATATACATTAATAGCTTAATGACAGTACTGCTTGGGGAAATCCTTGCAATAGGCTTTCCATGGTCCTTTGGAAGATTGCGCAGGCAGATGATACACCAAAGGGTAGGCGTGTATGTTGGTACAGGCCCTTGTTACAAACCCTCTAGACATGCTGTCCAGCTCTAGCTGTTGGTATGCATGGGTCATGTCCAGTTTGGTGTAGGATTTTCCTCTGGCTAGCTTAGCATACAAGTCTTCAATCCTCGGGATAGGATATTTATCTAATTTAGCAGCCTTGTTCATAGTTAATTTGTAGTCTCTGCAAATTCGAATAGTTTGATCTGGTTTCATCAAAGGAACCATGGATGCTGCCCATTCTGAAAACTGGACTGGTTGGATGATGCCTGATGCCTAGCTTCTCTGAACTGCAAAATTCTGTGTCCACCTTCTCCTTTTAGGGCATAAAGGACAGGTCTGGCCTTAAAGAACTGCGGTGTTGCATCTGAATCTACATATATTTTTGCTTGTAGGCCTTTTATCTTTCCCAATTCATCATGAAATACACTGTCGTACTTCCTTAACAGCTCAGGAATTCTATTCTAACTTGAAAAACTTCTGATCAGTTGAGCTTAATTTCTTTTAACCAATTGCAGCCCAGAAGACTAGGTCCTTCACCTGTTACAATGATCACTGGAAACTGGGCTGTCTGTTGTCTACAGGACACAGGTACTGTGGCGATGCCTTTTACCTGTATCGACTCTCCAAAGTACGACTTCAGTTGACCCGTGGTTTGCTCCAGATTCAGTGGCTGGGTACCTTCACTTAGGTATTTAAATGTGTGTTCTCCCACCACTGTGGTCGATGCTCTTGTGTCTACCTCCATGAGTAGAGGCTTCCCATTCACTTGAAGGATGATGGTGATTCGTTCTGTTTTTATTGCTTTGACATTGTATAGGGAATAGATAACAGTATCAGCAGCTTCTGGTTCAGTTATATTGTGCGCTTCAATCATCTTGTTCTGCTCTCTGATTGGCTGTCTCGATTTCGCCCTGTATTGCTTTATTACATACCCTCTTTTGTGACTGTAGTGGCATTCTGCCTCTTTAAGTCGCAGGTTTCCAGTACATGGTTACCCCCACATCAGTAACGAATTAATTTCTGAATGGCTGGTGAGATGCTTCCAGTATGCCTTTTCATTTTTCGAGAAGTAGAGACTCTTTCTCACTTCACAACTGTTTTTCTGGTTTTCGTGCCACTCCTGGCAATAGTTTCCCGCCCCAACTGAAGAACGGTGCCATGTTGCACACTCTGTAAAGCCTGTGAGTCCCTCGCAGCACTCTCCATTGTTAGTACTATTTCCATGGCATGCTTCAGATCAATGTTAACTTCTGCAAGTAAATGACACTGAATGGCATTGTCGTGTACACCACAAACCAAACAATCCTGCAACGTCTCACTGAGTGTATTTCCGAAGTCGCAGAGCTCAGCCAACTGTTTCAATTTCATGATATAATTTGCGTTTGACTCACCCAGGTCCCTTACTCTGGAGTTGAACTTGAATCTCTACATAATTGCAGATAGCTTTGGATGAAAATGTGTCTTCACGAGATCTACCAGCTCGTTAAAAGATTTAGAATTGGGCGCATTCCAGGCTGTCAGACTACCAGTTAAGTTATATGTCTTTCTCCTGCAGACACTTAAAAGAATTACTTTCGGATTCTCCTCTGCTGTTATTTCATTCGCCATGAAATAAAATCCTAGGTTCTCTCTAATACTGGCTCCAGTCTTCCATGAATGAATCATAAGGGTCAATTCTGAAGAGTGGCATGACTAGTGAGTATACTTTTCTTTCTTTCCTTAAGAATTAATGTACTCACATTTAGGAGGACGGGGTGCAGCGATGGAGCTATTTATCCTCGTGACCAATTGTAATAAACTTGGTGTGCCAGACAGGTTTCTTTATTTGAAGCAAATAGTTTTATTTACAGAGCTCTGTAGAAGCTACAGGCTTGAGCCAGGTCCACAACTAGAAAGCTCCACCCCTACGATTATCCATGCTTAGAGTTAGTTCATCAGTACAATCACGTGACCCTTAAATGCAGTAGGAAAGGTTTTACCTGCAATGATTACAGTTACCAGTACTGTATTGCTAACAATTTTGACTGTCAGAGCCACATGATCCAAATTGCCTGCACCACTTTTTCCTGGGATTTACTGTCTCCGGTTTCATGGATAAGAAATTACTCTGCATAGTGCAACTTTAGCTTCCCACATGACCCACATTTCACTCTAGTTGTACAATGATTCGTGCAGGCTGTCCCAGTAGCCTGTAAAAGAATGCTATTCTGACATCACATAGTCCAATTGGCTGATGTGACAACAGTATTCCTAATTTGGAAAAAGTACTTGCAGGCAATCCATTCCTACGTCACTGCAAACAACAGGCACAAAAATGAAAAATGGGATCTGCATTGTTAGTGGTAGATAAAATTACAGGGAAGGTGAGTTTTGTTTTGGAACTTTATCCATTGCAAAGCGTCTGAAAATAATCTGGAATGTATCTGGTGAGTTTCTGGATTTGCTAAAATGGTGCCACATTCTGACAGAGGTAAGGGAAAGAGAGTAGGTGACATGTCCCCACAAAGACTGCAACAGGTATGAGAGCAGCAGTGGCAACTTCATGCCCCTCAGATGTCAGAGGGGGCCCCTGCTGCTCTGCGTCCCAGCCCTGCGCCTATGATGCTGAAAGGAAGAGTAAGGACATTCGATCAGTTAGCCTGTGGGCAATGTCAATGTACATGCCTGTCCCCTGGATTATCATGTGTTCATCATTCCACACACACTGGGCAAGCCATGTTGGTAACGTCACTCACTGTCAATCAGCACTGCCTTGGCTGTTGAGACACTACTGGTGATGTGAGTGCTGGCCACGCATAACTGCCCGTGGAACCCCAGCCTCTCCGGCTCCAGTAGACCTGGGCGCATGGTGCCTCTCCAGGTCGAGGGCCTCCTGCTCAAAACGGCTAAGCAGCAAAATCTGGCCTGGACCACTGCCAGTCCTCAGCTGCTCCGCGTTGTTAAGAGAATTCTTCACCTGGAAATGAAAAAACAGCATTGCTAGGTGATACTTGTATTGTCAATCTCCTGGCGGCCAGCCCACCCCAAACCCAGCTGCCCTTCGCAGGGGTGCAGTGCATCCTTCCCCCGCTGCTGGCCAGCACTCACACAAATATGCCAGGTGTGTCCTTCCCCCCACCCCCTTGGCCACATGCTGCCTTCATCACAGTTGGGAGTACACAGTTTAACCTGCCATAGTCAGGAGGCACAATGACGTGAATCACAGAGGGCAGCAGATCAATCTGTGCCATGCCACCTTGAAGACCCCCTCCCACCATGTCATCACCATGTCCTGGAGTTCGAGCACTGCGCCTGGGTGCAGATCCTCCAAGTTGCCCTCACCACAGTCATGTGGGTGTCAGTCCACCACACGCTGCGGGTGCAGAACCCATCTCATCACCACCCTCTCAGGCTGACCAACGCATAGGGAATATCTGCTGGCCCGCCCAGCAAAGGACACATGCCTTCAATGACTCATTGCATTCAGGCCAGTCAGACATTGGTAGGGTGCCAGCGGGGAAGAAGCTTAAATGATTGGAGAAGTGAACGATGCCAACATGCTACTCACCCTTCCCGTGTTCAGCAGGTCATTGAAGCACTTGCAGCACTGGGTCCATGTGCGTCGCACCACATCTTGGGAGCCCACGACCTCCGCTACCTCCTCCCACGCACGTTTGGTCAAGTGGGGTGGCCTCCTCCTCCTGTCCTCGGGGGTGAGAACCTCCCGCTGTGCTGCCACCTCCTCGATGAGAGCGGCAAGGCACTCGTCAGAAAACCTGGGTGCACATTGACCACCTGCCCTACCCTCCTGCATGGCCAGCCTGGATCTGCGTTGGCCCCGACATCTGGCCATGTACAGCAGCCTTGGAGTGGCTGCAGCTTGTCCTTTAAACAGGCCACCAGGTCGCCATTGGACACAGGGGCGATTGTCGATCTTCCTCCGCCCGCCCCTTCCCGCTGCCCTTAGGAATCTGCAATCACACTGGGTGGGCTTTAACTGGCCTGCCTGCATAAAATGGCGGCATGGCCCCAATCACCGGCGGTGACTAGGTCCGCACCCGTTCCTGTAAACCCGCCCGACATGGGGAAAATTCTCCCCCATGTGTTAAGTGAGCAATATTCAAATGGATGAAAGTTGCAACAATTAGAATGTATTGTTAGGAAATAGAAATGGTATAAGTAAGTTATATTTGTACTTTGTGGGTGTTAGGAATGAGTTGTAGCTTTAAAGTTCAAGTTTCATTTCTTTCCTGTATCTGCGTGCTATGAAAAAGGTCAAATTGAGTTTTAGTTTTACTTTAAAATGTGCTTGCATTTCAAATGAAGGTTTTTACGACTGTTGCAGCTAAGACAAACAAATAAGAGTAGGGGAATTGGGCTGTTGCCAGGCAACAGGAGTCCAGGGAAGCAGGTCTCTCCCACAGACATACATAGAGTAGAAGAGAAACAGCAGTTTGGTTTTGGAAGCTGTTTGAGTTCAATTGGTTTTGAAAGTAGCTGCCAGGAAAGACTGGAGCAAAAGGGACAGATAGATAGTCCCAAGCTAAAGAAAACACGCCAAAATCCGGGGGAGTGGAACAGGAGAAAGCCCCAAGAACACCTTCTAGTCAAAGAAAGGACAGGAGCCTAGAAAAGGTCCTAGTAAGTGAAGGGAGGAGTGAGGGGCAGAGAGAAAGGCTCCAAGCTTCAGATTTTAAGAGGATAAAGCTGCAGAAAGCAGATTTAAAGCAAGAACAGCTTGCAAGAGGCAAGTAGGTCCAAAGAGACAATTGAAGGTCTGTAACTCTTTGCTATGGGCATGTGAAGCAGTGGTACTGTTATAGCTGAGTCAGTGAGAGTGCGTGGAATGAGGTAAAGCTATAACACAGGGCTACTTGCGTGTCAAACAGCATAAGCAACAAGTAATAGACAGAGCTAAGTGATCCCACAACCAACAGATCAGATCTAAGCTCTGCAGTCCTGCCACATCCAGTTGTGAATGGTGGCGGACAATTAAAAAACTTACTGGAGGAGGAGGCTCCACAAATATCCCCATCCTCAATGATGGGGGAGTCCAGCACATCAGTGCAAAAGATAAGGCTGAAACATTTGTTACGATCTTCAGCTAGAGGTGCCAAGTGGTTGATTCAACTTGGCCTCCTCTGGAGGGCCCCAGCATCACAGATGTGATTCTGCAGCCAATTAAATTCACACCACATGATATCAAGAAATGGCTGAAGGCACTTGATACTGCAAAGGCTATGGGCCCTGACAATATTCCAGCAACAGTACTGAAGACTTGTGCTCCAGAACTTGCTGCGTCTCTAGCCAAGCTGTTCCTGTACAGCTACAACACTGGCATCTACCCAGCCATGTAGAAAATTGCACAGGTATGTCTTGTACACAAAAAGCAGGACAGATTTAACCCGGCCAATTACCACCCCATTAGCCTACTCTCCATCATCAGTAAAGTCATGGAAGGAGTCACCAACATTACAATCAAGCAACATTTGCTTAGCATTAACCTGTTCTCTGACGCTCAGTTTGGGTTCCACCAGGACCACTCAGCTCCTGACCTCATTACAGTCTTGGTTCAAACATAGACAAAAACGTTGAAGTCCAAGGTGAGCTGAGAGTGACTGCCCTTGAAATCAAGGCAGTATTTGACATAGTGTGGCATCAAGAAGCCCTAGCAAAACTGGAATCAATGAGAATCAGGGGGAAACTTCTACTGGTTGAAGTCATACCTAGCACAAAGGAAGAATGTTGTGGTTGTTGGAGATCAGTCATCTCAGCTCCAAGACATTACTGCAGGAGTTCCTCAGTGTAGTGTCCTCGGCCCAGCCATCTTCAGCTGCTTCATCAATGACCATCCTTCCATCATAATGTCAGAAGTGGGGATGTTCGCTGATGGTGCAATGTTCAGCACCATTCATGACTCCTCAGATAATGAAGCAGTCCATGTCCAAATGCAGCAAGACCTGCGCTGAGAGTGGCAAGCAACATTCGCACCACTCAAGTGCCAAGCAATGGCAATCTCCAACAAGAGAGAATCTAACCATCGCTCCTTAGTGTTCAATGGCATTACCATCACTGAATTCTTCACTATCAACATCCTGGGGGTTCCCATTGACCAGAAACTGAACTGCACTAGCCATATAAATACTGTGGCTACAAGAGCAGGTCAGAGGCTAGGAATCATGCGACGGATAACTCACCTCCTGACTCCCCAAAGTCTGTTCACCATCTATAAGGCACAAGTCAGGAGTGTGATGGAATACTCCCCACTTACCTGGATGAGTGCATTCATGAAGCTTGACACCCTCCAGGACAAAGCAGCCCAGAAACATTCACTCCCTCCACCATCAACACACATTAGCAGCAGTGTGTACCATCTACAAGATGGACTGCAGGAATTCACCAAGGGTCCTTGGATAACACCTTCCAAACCCACAGCCACTACCATCTAGAAGGAGAAGGGCAGCAGATTGATGGGAACGCCATCACCTGGAAGTTCCTCTCCAAGTTACTCACTATGCTCACTTAGAAATATATTGCCATTCCTTCACTGTCGTTGGGTAATAATCTTGGAACTTCCTAACATCACTGTGGATGTACCTACACCATGTGGACTGAAATGGTTCAAGAAGGCAGCTCACCACCACTTTCTCAAGGGCAACTAAGGATGGTCAATAAATTCTGGTTCTTTCAGCAAAGCGCTCATCCTGTGAATGAATTTTAAAAAAGACAGCTTGAATGTGTGTGGTGACCCAGGGAAGAGGAACATCAGGAGGAGAGTTGAAAACCCTGGAGGTGAACCCTTGCAGAAGACATCTGAGAGAAAGCGTCGGTCTGGGAGAAGATTCTACGGTAAGGTTTAGAGTGGAGATTGGAAACCATCGTATGAAAGAGGAGGTGCAGTGAGATTGGTTGGCTCAAGGTGTAACAAGCGTCTGGGAGGAAGGTGAGGAGAGATCCATAGCATCTGGTTGAGGTGGCATCTGTCGCTTGGTTTCAGAGCGTGGTTTGTCTGACCACAGGGTGCCAAGTGGGTTACATGGACTGTGTACATTTAAGTATAAGATAGCTTTTGTAATTTATGTTATCCAGGATTTGAAACGCAGGGTGACAGCGGGTGATTGGACACAGAATGGTAATGGGTTCAGGTTTACCTGTTTTAAGATGGAATTGGAAATCTTTGAACATTGGTGGGATCTGTGAATCCTTAAAATGAGTACATGGAGATAAAGAGGTAATGGGCATAGAAATTGGAGTTTTTGTGAGGTATATTATATGAGTTGGAATTCAAAATAATTTTGGAGGTTGCTAAGACATTTTTACAGATGGAAGATGTAACCGTGACTGGTTTACAGAAATTAACTAAGAGTTAGCTAACGGAATTGGTGGATAAACTGGAGTTAGAATTACCCGAAGAGGCAAGGAAAGCAGGCATAGTTGAGATAATAGCACAGTATTTAAAACTGGAAGGAATACTAAAGAGGCCCCATTCTGCAGGGAGTGAGTTGCAGTTGGAGGTAGTGAGACTCCAGTTACAAATGAAGAAACTTGAATTGGAGCAAAAAGAAAAAGGGCAGAAAAAGAAAAAAAACAGAGAATTGGAATTGAAAAGGCTCGAGGCAAAGGAAAAATAAAGGGCAGAAAAGAAAAAATAGAGTATTGAAGAATTGGAACTGTGAAAACTTGACCTCCAGAGGGAGATGTTAGCAATGGAGGAAAAAGGGAAGGAATGAGAAATGGAATACCGGCTTAAAAGTCTGGAAGTTAAGAAAGAGATCTCAGATGCTGAGGGAAGTTCTGATAATGAAAAAGCCTTCAACCTAAAACCTAGTGGGGAGATGTTTAAGTTTGTACAAGCTCTTCCAAAGTTTGAGGAAAGAGATGTAGAGGCATTCTTTACTTTGTTTGAAAAGGTGGCTAAGCAAATGTAGTGGCCAAAGGAAATATGGACATTACTTTTACAGTCTAAGTTGATAGGTAGATCTCATGAGGTTTATGCTTCACTTTCAGAAGAGTTATTGGTGCATTGTGATGTTCTGAGTGCATATGAGTTAGTCCCTGATGCATGTAGGCAGAAATTTCAGAATAAAAGGAAACAGTCTGGGCAGATCTACGTTCAATTTGAAAGGGTAAAGCAAAGTCATTTTAACTGTTGGATAAAGGCATTAAATGTAAAGATGACATATGAAGCTCTTAGGGGAATAATTTTCTTGGAAGAATTTAAAGATTCACTTCCTCTTGTAGTTAGAACTCATGGTGAAGACCAGAAGGTTAAAACAGCTAGACAAGCAGCGGAGATGGCTGACAATTATGAGCTGGGCCATAAATCTAAACCCTTTTTCCATCACCCCCATAAACCCGAGAAGGATAGAAGATGGGAAGGCAAAAGGAAGGAGAGTAGCCAGGGAAGAGAAGGGACAGTTGGGAATTCTCAGGAAATTTCTCCTCAGACCGGAAAGGAAGGTGCTGATGTTGGCCATGACATTCGAAAGGCTAAGTGTTTTCATTGTAACAAGTTGGGATATGTTAGGGCAGATTGCTGGAGATTAAATGGTAGACCTATTACAGTAATAGGAATGCCTAAGGAGTCCTTGGGAAAGGAATCCTGAGAAAAGAAAATGGTTGTTAAAACTGTAGCAATAGCTCTGCTCAGGCAGAACATTCCAGATTCAAAGTATTTGTTACATGAAGAAGTTTTCCCTCATGGCACCTCTGGTTCTTTTGTTCATCACCTTAGCATTCTCGACCTTCTGCCAATGGGAACAGTTTCTCCCCTTTACGCCATCCAGACCCCTCATGATTTTGAACATGTCCAACAAATCTCCTCTCAACCTTCTCTTCTCCAAAGAGAACAGCTCCAGCTTCGTCAGTCTATCCACATAACTGCAGTCTCTCATCCTCAGAATCATTCTTGTAAATCTTCTCTGCACCCTTTTCTAAAACCTTCACATCCTTCCTGTTGAGGCACAACCCGTGTTTTATGAAGGTTCATAACTTACTTGCTTTTGTACTCTGTGCCCTTATTTATAAAACCCAGGATCCAGTATAATTTATTATACTCTCAACCTGCCCTGCCACGTTCAATTATTTATGTACATATAGGCCAGAAATTTCCCCCCATCAGGGGGGTTTATGCGGGGGTGGGAGCGAACCCAGTTGGCAGCCCCGATCAGGGACACCACCATTTTACATGGGGGGGCCAATTAAGGCCTGCCCAACATGATGCTCACCTGGAAGCGCTGAGCGCTCCCTGTGGGGGCAGGGGGGCAGATTCCCTGAGAGATTCCCTGTGTTCTTTTGCACATGCACGTGCAAGAGCACAGGGATCTCCCCAAGGCACGGAGGTGCCTCAGGGAGATTTGTTTCAGTGCTAAAGTTTTAAATAAAGGTTTTTAACACTTTTAAAACATGTGCCCTCATGTGACACTATCACATGAGCTGGGACATGTCAAAGAATGAATGTATAAATTTTTATTAGATTTTAAAACACTTCAAGAAACCTCATCCCACCCGTGGATGAACTTACATGAAAAACGCGAAGGCCGCCTGCGCTCCTCACCTACCCGCCAACCTTAAGGTTGGACGGACAGCTCATTTGACTATTTTAATTAGTTTTTAACAGGCCTCAAGAGGCCTTTGACAGTTCAGCCGGCGCGCTGAACTGAAAATCTAAATGATGCAGGGTGACGTCAGGGCGCCCGCCCAACATCACCGCTTGTCATTTTACACTTCAGTGAGCAGGCCCTGTCCCCACTTGCCAACAGGAAAATCATTCCCATAGACCCAGGTCCCTCTGCTCCTGCATTTCCTTTCGAATTGTATCCTTTCTTTTATGTCACTTCTTCTCATTCTTCTGATCAAAACGTATCAATTCGCACTTCTCTACATTAAATTTATTTTGCCGTGTGGTTGCCCATTCCTGTCTATATCCTCTTGAAGTCTTTCACTATCATACTCACACTTCATAATACTTCTGAGCCTTGCATCATCTTCAAACTTTGAAATAGATCTGTAAACCCAGGTCTCGGTTATTAATATAAATCAAGAAAAGCAGTGGTCCTTCTATATATCATTCCCAAGTCAGAAGTAAGTAATTCATGTTTTTAATAGGTTTGAATTAAATAATTAATCTGTTACATAATGAAATTCTAGCTACACCAAAGGCTAATCATTCAAAATACCACATGGTTTGAAATAAAATGCCTAACAGCACTAATAGTTTTAACTGACATTTGGGGATTCAAGTGATTAATACATTGAAAAACAATGTAATGGTAGATTTAGAAATAATAGGGCCAACACATTTTCTTAGAGGTCCTGCATCTCAAAATTTGATACTACACCACTGCTTTAAAGTATCAATAACAGAAACTACAAGCCCTTGAAACCACTTAATCTTGTGTAAATAAACATTGTAAAATTGACTGCAGAGATCAGAGAACTGAGCTGTTGATCAAGCAATATTTTCTGCCTGGGGCGCAGCTGATTCAATAAGACTAATGCATGTCTGGGCTCTCAGGCAAGCCTCATTATATATGCTTCCATTGCTGCTAAGTTTAGTAAGTCTCCTTGATGCCACACTCAGGGGAGTCAATCCCACATCAGTTCTGGAATTTAGCTTTTTGGCCCATGTTTGGTGAAAACGTTGTGATGAGGTCAGGAGCCGAATGGACCCAGTGGAACCCAAACTATGCATCAGTGAGGAAGTTGTTGCTGAGTAAGTGCTACTTGATTACATTATCAAGAACAACTTCCATTACTTTGCTGATGATTGAGTGTAAACTGATGGGGCAGCATTTGACTGGACTGGATTTGTCCTGCTTTTTGTGGACAGGATATAACTAGGCAATTTTCCACCTTGGCAAGTAGCTGTGCTTGAACAACTTGGCTAGAGGCATAGCTAGTTCTAAAATCCAAGTCTTCAGCCCTACAGTTAGAATGTTGTTGTGGCCCATGGCCTTTGCTATATCCAATATAATCAGCCATTTCTTGATATTGTGTGGAATGAATTGAATTGGCTGAAGACTGGCATCTCTATGATCAGATAGAGTCAAAATGGTTTTAGGAAAGGAAAATTACGTTGAACAAATTTATAAAAAAAATTTTAGGATGTAACCGGCCGGAAAATAAAAGAGAACCAGTAGGTGTAGTATACTTGGATTTCCAAAAGGCATTCAGTAAGGTGCCAAACACAAGGTTTATAGTAAGATAAGGGCTCATGGAGTTGGGGTAAAATATTGGCATGGATGGAGTTTTGGTTAACCGTCAGAGAGTAGAAATGAAAGAGGCAGATTGTAAAAATTGGAGTGCTGCAAGGATCAGTGTTGGGATCCCAGGTATTTACAATCTACATTAATGACTTAGATGAACAGACTGAGAGTAATATTTCCAAGTTTACTAATGACATAAAGCTATGTGTAAATGTAAGCTGTGAGGAGGACATAAAGAACCTGCAAAGAGATATGGACAGGTTATGTGAGTGGGCATCAAGGTGGAGTATAATGTGGGGAAGTGTATTCACTTTGGTAATAATAACAACAGCAGCAACTATATTTATATAGTGTTTTTCCATAATAAAATGTTCCAAGGTGCTTGACGGGAGCATTATAACACAATATATGATACCAAGCCTACAAGGAGATATTAGGACAGATGACTAAATTGCTTGGTCGAAGAGGTAGGTTTTAAAGAGTTTCTTAAAGGAAGAGGGTGAGATAGAGAGGCGGAGAGGTGTAGGTGGGGATTTCAGAGCTTAGGGCACAGGCAGCTGAAGGTACGACCACTAATGGTGAGCAATTAAAATCAGGGATTCTCAAGTATTAGATGACACAGATATCTCGGAGGGCTGCAAGGCTGGAGAAGATTACAGAGATAGGGAGCATCAAGGCCATGGACGGACTTAAAAGCAGGATGAGAAGTTTAAAACCAAGGCTTTGCTTGTCTGGAAACCAATGTATGTCAGGTTTTGTGCTCCTCCATCATTGAAGCTAGAAATGCTCATGGACTCTCCTCCTCTGATTAGTTGTTTACTTGTCTAACCTCATTCACAACTCACTGTGGCAGGAATACCAAGTTTTGATCTGACCTGTTGTTTGTGGGATCGCTTAGCTCTGTCTATAGCATGCTGCTTCCACTGTTTAACATGAATATAGTCCTGTGATGTAGCTTCACAAGATTGGCACCTCATCTTCAGGTGCTACTCCTGGCATGCTCTCCTGTACTCCTCAGTGAAAAAGGGCTGTACCCTGCCTTGATGGTAATTTCAAAGTGAGGGATATGCAGGCCATGCAGTTACAGGTTTTCCACTGCAGGGAATCCTATATCTGACAGGTTTTAGACAAAAAAATTATAGATAAATAGGAAAAAAGAAATTAAAATGGTCTCCTACAGGGGTAAAAGAAGAGAAAAACTTGGAGGAGTGTAAGGGTTGCCTAAAGTAGGTTAAAAAGAATAGTTGGTAAAGAACCCTTTAGAGATGAAAATAGCTAAGGTTGTTAAAATCATAAGTAAAAGTTCTTCCAATAAAAGAATAGAGAAATTAGCAGCATCAAAGAAAGTTTAAATGAATCTGAGTAGTTAATGTATGAAACTCTATTCAGGGGAGATGGTGGCATAGTAACTCAGAGGCCCAGACTAATGCTCTGGGTTCAAATCCCACCATGGGCAGCTGCTGGAATTTAAATTTAATTAATAAAATCAGGAATTGAAAGCTAATCTCAATAATAGTGGCTTTGATTGTCATAAAACACCCATCTGGTTCATTAATGTCCTTTAAGGAAGGAAATCTGCTGGCCTACATGTGACTCCAGACTCACAGCAATGTAGTTGACTCTTAACTGCCCTCTGAAATTGTCTAGCAAGCTGCTCAGTGCCAGTGATGCCCACATTCTATGAAAGACTGAAAAAAAACCAACTAATATTCTGTAGGGCTCCTGGTACATATCCTGGATTGCTGATTTGTATAGCATTGCCAATAGTCATGGAATAATTAATAAGCATTTGTAGGGATCTGGAAGACAGCAGTTATATATTTTTTAACATGCTGACATAAGTAACCCAGCAAACAGGTCCATATCTTTGAAGTTGTGGCCTGGATGTGGCTGTCCATCTACTGTTGGCTCATATTTCAAAATTAATAAAAACTAAAAGGTAGTCCAATGTTGATTTCAGTATAGAATTTATTTAGGCTTACTGAAGAGAATAGTTATACTAAAAATTCTAAAATGTGCAATGACCTATCCAAATGCAACAAAAATCAAGTATTTCATCTACAAACACTCGATAATTATGTTCCATTATGTTCAGTGATATAAAGCAACATACATTTGATTGCTCTGTGGAATCAAGTTTCTGCCATGCAAAAAAGATGTTCACAGTACACCCCTTGCAATGAGAAGCTTCATATATTTACTTTCTTCTTAGAGAAACTGAGAATATCCTGGAAAATTCCAAAAGGGGTTGATTTTCATCTTCATGGCTGAGCAGAAATCCTGTAGACTTAATCATCCAATTTTGTAGAATACAGCTGATCTTCATTCATCAATTTTAACAGAATCAAAATCAGTCAGGATCTAAAAATATTGAAGTAATTGATGTTGGTTACATTTTCATTTTCTTGTTGCATATACTAGGGATTTGTGGCTTTTGAAATCAGAACTAGTAATTGTTTGAGGCAGATTTGGGGTAGAAATTCAGGTGAGTCGGAGAGGTTTAGCCATGTCCCCTTGATACCATTTAGATGCAACCTAAAGATTCCCAGCAGACCTTGAAGATTTGGAAATTGTAGAGCTAGCAATTGGTTTTCTGTAGGTGAAGTTTACATTTGCGACTTGCCCGTGACGTTGTCATGGTGGTAGGCAGCATGCACATTTGGCATTGCCTCCTCATTTGCCTGATTTAGCATTGGTCTAAGTGGGGCCTGCATTGCTAGTTGCCCAAGTGTTCAACAGGGAACCAAGCAGCCTGTGCTGGTAACAAATGATGTAGCCAGACTGCTCTTCTTAAAGACAGTCCGTCCCTCTTAAAAGGAAGCTGCAGTGAATCATAACTTGTTGCTGAATGCTATTGCTGTAATTCTGAAGAAGGAAAATTGAAAAAATAGGGGAGAGAAAGGGCTTCTTGGCTCATGAACAGGGTGCAGGAGGCCTAATTCATGGAGGTGATACCATCTTTCATGAAGGGATGGGGGCAGGAGGCCCTCAAGCACCACTATTAGAAGTGATTGGGAGCAGATGATCATTGAGGTTAATTCCCACAGTCTGGTTCCAAGGACCTGGCTGCAGTGCCGCAAGAAATCTAATGACTTCACATGGGTGGTCAAAATCAATGAATGCATCTTCACAAGACATCTTCTACCCACTGCTCCACCAGCGTCTCATACTATTCAATGCACCACCCCATCACTCACCCATCAGTAGGACTCGTGCTTAATTCCAGGTACTCCACCTCAATCTCACACACATTCCAATGAAGCCAGCCTCACACCCAGTTCCTGCCATTTCCACACACCTCCAACTATTCAGCTGTGGCTGGCACATCAGCCAATCATAGTGAAAAACAATCACTGACATTCTGCACTCTCTTTTGCAGGACAAGGTGATACACAATAGAAGGGAACAGAGCTGAATCAGTGGTGATGAAAATGCCTGCATCTTCTCATTGTGGGGTCGGCTGCATTCAGAATCACTGGCAACATTGGGGATGATGGTATATTTCTGTCTTATGTCCCTTCTCAACTGCCAGCACATCCTGCTATCTGGCATATTGAACAAGCTACAGATGATATGACCATGGACTTCTTGCTTTCCTTCCCAACATCCTTCCCTTACCCCCAATGCTCCCATTTCTGATTCCCTGCTTTCAGACACCCAAGAGCTACAACTTCTCAGCCACAGGAGCCCCAGGGGGAAAAGAGAGAGAGCAACAGCCCAGCAATTATGAAGAGGACCCAGAGGGTACAAGCCAGTTTGGTTGCCAGGTCACAGGAGCTTGAGGTTACAGATGTGTTCTACTACAGGGACATGGTTGAGGACTGCGGTGGGGTGGCATACAGGAAAATACTGATGAAGATGTACACAGAGATGTTGGATGCATTGGTTGGCCCAGCAGACAGCTTCTTATACTGTCAATGAGCATTGGGGTGGTCCAGCTCCAACTTAACACAGGGCATTGTGCAGATATTTCCTTCTTCACAGCCTCTGCTCCATCTCCCTGTCATGTTGCAGACCCAGAGACATTGCAACTGCAGGTCCATACCTGCTGCAACCTTTATGTGAACAGGTCACCTAATGCTCTGCCTTCTCTGTGAAGATGCTGCAATATACCCTACCAAATCCAGGAACTCACTCCAACGGCTCCCAAAACACTCCCCAGTACTTCCAGAGACTTAACAATACCAGAAGTTATTCTAAATTACCTTACCTACAAGTTGGATGTGTAACCCTTTAAAAAGCAGTTGCACCATGTCCTATGGTGAGTGACAAACAAATATGTTGAATAGGTCTGCTTGGCTATATTCACAAATAGAGTGTCAAATCAACCAGTAAGATTGAGTGGCAACATGACAGCACAAGTTCAGAGATTTCCAATGTACACAGGGGAAGCCCGGGAAACTGTTCATCTGTTATGACTCAGCCGATGGTAAATGCTGAGCTACTCAAATCTGAAAGGGAAACTTGAAACCACTGCCACAACTATTTTGAAATTTGTATAAATTTTGAGATGCGTGCCTTGAATTCAGTAGTAATAAGACCACCAAGTCTTATAGGTTTCTTGCAAAACTAAATTAAACCATCATTAATTGAAGAAATGATTTTCAGTACATATTACTACATACAAATTACTACAATGATAACTTCTAAATCCCCTAGTTAACCTAACTCCCAGTTACACATTTGTTAAGGCAGTAAGACACATAGATTTTAAAAGACCCAGGCAAAGAAACACAATACCTTGAACAATCTAAATCAAAGTAAGTTTACTTAACTTCAGTTCTTTGTAGACAGCAGCTTGAGGAATAGATGCTGAATGCTTTTCACACTTGTTAGATCTTAGAATGCCTTTCCTTGCATGCAGCCTTCTCTCCTTTATCTATATTTTCCCCTTTAAATGCAAATTCCCATTGTTTCATCATGCCGTTGGACTTTACCTTTCTAATGGTAAAAATGTCTCATAATTCCAATTTTACCAGTAACCTTTGGGAAAAATAAACACACTGTTTTTTTAACTTCCCCCGGCTAGGTATAATATTTCACTCCCTCTTTTGAAATCAATCTAGTCTGGTTTATTTAAAAATGCAAGTGTCCCCTTGATACCTATGTTTACCTACTTAACATTTCAAATCTAGCTTATCTTCTATTACATCAAAGCCTTCAGACCAGCTGCCTTTAATTCAATTAAGTCACACACACACACATGCACGGGCTCTATGGGCAGAATTTTACACTCAGTGTGCAGGCGCGCGCCCGACACGCCCAAGCCTAAAATGACACACAATATTTTGTTCGGCGGGTGCGCCAGAGTCAACTGCGTGCCTGCCGATAATTTAAAGACATATTAAGGGCATTAACATGCTAATTAAATTCAAATTTACACTGCCCTTACGGTTGGCGGGCTGGCAAAAAGGTCAAGCGGCTTTTACATTTTATAGGATACCTCATCCACAAGTGGGATGAGGTTTCCTAAAGCAAATAAACATTAAATAAAAACTTTATTTAGGAATTAAAAACATGTCCCATCTAATGTGACAGTCACATGAGGGGACATTTTTTTAAAATTTTTACTGTCTTTATTAATTTTTTAATAAAAGCGCTTCAATCTCCCTGAGGCAGCTCCATGCCTCAGGGAGATTGAAGTGCACATCCACATGCATATGCGAACTGCATGCCAGGCCCGGTCTCTCTCCTCCCCCAGCCCACATAGGTAGTGCTGAGCACTGCCGCTCGCAATCCACAAGGGTGGGCCTTAATCGGCCTGACCGTGTGAAATCATGGAGCGAAGCCAATCACGGGCAGCGGTCTGCTTCCCAACCACCCCCACCCACTCTTGCTGAGCCCGCCCAACAAGGGAAAATTTCTGGCCTTAGACCCAGGCCCCACTATTACTCTACTTTATAATAAATTCATTAACATTATGAAAATTATTATATCTTCCTGACTCCTTCCCTGTAATGGGCACCGTGCAGGCTGTGCCAGAAGCAGCTAGGGGCACAGCAAGCCTCATTGGGAGGGCATTTGACTTCTATAGGGCCACCTCCAGCTGTGCCACGGATCAAAATTTTGGGTCCGTAGGGTTTCAATAGCATCATCCCTATAATAAAAAAGAATTATTGAATTGGCTGGCCTAATTGACAGTATAATAGAAAACTGCCAAAAAACAGAGCAATTGAGCTTTTTTTTTGTTTTACAGCAAAAGGCAATTCACATTCCTAATATAGTTTTCTCCTTTGATAGTTAACAGTGTCAGCATGTAAAAGAAAGCAAGTATACAGACAGTATACTTATTACATTTTCATTGTCACCAATTCATTGTGCTATTGCTTTCCTATTTTAATTTAAAATTGCACTGAATCATCTGACATAATTGAAGATTGCTAAAATATAAAATTTAACTGACCTTCTTGAAATCCACATGGGTTTCCTGTTAATCCTTGAAATTTAATTCATCATTCAAGTTATTTTTCTTTGCAAACAAGTTAGTAATTAAATTGTCAAATGCTATTCTGTCAATTTTAAAATTCTGTTCAATCATATAAAATGTATTTTGTTAATAGCTATTCTTCTGATGGAGTTTGTTACCTGCTTCTCAAAAAATAAATGAGTGAAACTTGGATTCAGGCAGCCTCTGGGATAGTCATCAGCTCAGGTTTGCTGACCTTTATTTTTTTTTTGACATTTGACAGCTCGAATTTAAAATACAATAAACAAGTTGACACATCAATCAGATTCTACAGTTCAATACATTTTTCATATTGTTTTCTCATTCAATGAGAAATTCAATCTCCATATTTTCCCAACAGACAGCATTAAAATACCAAATGATGCTGTCACTTCCACACATTTCTATCAGTCAAAGTGATTTCAGAAACTGATGAAATTCTATGGCTGACTTTTCCAACCAAAGAACACCATTTGCATTGTGTCAGTCACTCAGATAATCTAACCATCCAGGTCCTATGCCACATAACTGGCTTACTCACTGACTAATTAATCCAGGTCCTTGAGTGTAGTAGTTAGAAAAGGAGTCCTTTTGCCATGAGATCATCTCCACTCCAGGATTTGGAGAACTTTGTCCTCATGCGAAGGTGAGAAGGAAGTGGTTACGGAAAAAGCTGTTGCAGTTGTCTCTAAGGTGTTATAGACTTTTTTTTATTTCTTACAAAATAATGCAGAAAGCGAAAAAAAAATTACTGCGAATTGCAATAAAACTACATATCAGCATGCATATCATATGAGGTATGATGAAAATTCATGCAACAAGCATTAATGTCCCAGTTGCTGAATCCATATAAGAAAAGTGAATAAGGAAACACCTGTAGATGAATGTTGAGGGTGTAAAAAGCTGCCTCCTGGGCATTGATGTAAGTAATTCAGTGCTTTTGACATGTTTTGTCAGGAGATTATTGGATAGGACAAATGGGTATAACATTATGCATTCTTGAGTCATATGGCTGGTTCCTCTTACCTTTCTTGATCTGATAAGATTACTAAATGTCTTTTGCTACAGAATGACTGTGTATGTTTTGTTATAGTTCATACAACTGCTACAGCCCCTGAGCAGCTCTTCCTGTGGACCTCGGCTTCTGACCAAACAGGTCTCTGCCTAACCTGAAAGAACAGGAAGGCTTACGTTTATATGGAGCCTTTCATGGCCCCAGGTCAACCCAATATACTTTAGAGCCAATTAAATATTTTTTGAATTGTAGTCACTGTTGAATGTAAGAAAAACAGCAGCCAATGTATGCACAACAAACTCCCACAAACAGTGACATGGTAATGCCCAGTTTACATATTTTAGTGATATTGGTTGAGGGATAAATATTGGCCAGGCTCTTCTTCAAATCTAGTGCCATGGGATCTTTCTCATCTCTGGGTGGAAAAGTCAACCATAGAATTCAATCAGTCTTTGAAGCCACTTACAGAGCAGATGGGGCCTTGGCTTAGTGTCTCAGTCGAAAGACAAGGGATGGAATCATCCCAGATTTGCAATAAGTGTGACAATGGGTGCAAAAAGAATGCAATGGCAGCTTTTCATGCCGTATCATCTCAAACCCATCTCATTAATCATGCATTCCTGGGAATCACGACACTTTGATGGAGGATGAGCTATCATCCACCCATCATGCCATCACCTCGCTGCTTCCTCACACCAGGTGCCATATTTAAAGTGCAGCCACACGAACACCTCTCAGTGTTTCTAACCCAGGATTGCTGCAAGGAAGACATTGCCCTGAAAGAGAAAAAGACGGCAGCCCACCCCCCACCATCTCTGTTTAATGAGGCACCCCTCAAGCACCTTTTGGACGCAGTGGAGGCCCGCTGTGATGTCCTCTATCCCCGCTCTGGGTGAAGACCAGCAAGCAAGATCACCAATCCAGCATGGGAGGTGGTGGCAAAGGTGGCCAGCGCCAATGCCCTGCAAAAGACGACAGCCGTCCAGTGCCACAAGAGGATGAATGGTCTCATCCATTCCTCCAGGGTAAGTCACTCTTCTCATCCCTCTCAACTCACACACTCACAAACTCATCACACATCCACAAGGATCACACAGCTCAAGGGACAGCACCACTAACTCTCACACCCCACACTCACACCTCCATCAGGTTCATATCCTCTAGAGGTTGCATCCTCATCCCATCCATGGATCTGGTCACCACGCAAACATTCCCTGCAATACCATGTGTCCTGCTCACACTCTCTCCATCTGTTTTCATGCAGGAGAACCCTGCTCACATCAGCAGGGAGAGATCCCAGACCAGGTGTGGAGTAGCCCACATTAAGTCCCTCACTCACTTTGAGGAGTGTGCCATCAGACTGACTGGTGAGGATGTGGGCCGTGCCTGTGGTGACAGTGAGCTTGGCAGCGAGCATCCGCCTGAGGAACCTGCATCACATCATCCCTCTCTCAGTGCAACTGTGAGTGCTCTCTCTCCTGCTTTTGACCCTGCTGCCATGCACTAATTATTTTGGTTCGCAGGGAGCTCTGCCATGAGACAGACACACTCAGCCAGCCAGTCCCTCAGATCCATCCAGGTTCTCACCTCCAAAAAGAGGACACCTCCTCCATTGAAGAGCTGGAAATAAGCAGCCTGGAAGACCCTTCACAGCGCTTACCCACACCCTCCAACTGCGCAGAGAAACACACCTTGATGGGACCTAGATCTAGAGCAGGCTCGGGTTCACAATCTGGTGGTCACCGCACGGATATGTGTCTGCAGCAGGATGAGGCAGGTTCAGCTGAGCTCCCCGGCACTCAGAGGGCTGCTGGGGAAGAGGCATCTGTGAGGTCTGAGTCAGATGACCAGCCTCTGGATTCCACCTTCCAACTCATTGTGGGGAGTCAGCAGAAGGCGGGGGAATATCATGCAGAGCTGTTGGAATCCCTCAACAGAGTGGCAAGTGAGTCAGAGGGGTCTGTCCGCCTGTTCTCTGATAAAATGGTGCCCACATGTGCGTGTATGGAAGCTCCATGGGGAGGATGGTGGACGCCATGGAGACCCTGGTCCAGCAGAATGCAGAGATGTGTGCAGACCTGAACTCCATCGCGGTGGCCATGGGTGAGTTCCTACCAAGGTTTTGCGAGAGGGAAACAGGGCACCTCGACATCCCTCCAGGTGCTCCTTCCCCTCAAGGAGTCAGGCCAGGGCCCTCAGGTACCCAAAGAGAGGAGCGGCAGCTGAGCACCCCTGGTGCTCAGGAATCTGAGAGGCCATCCTCTCTCTCTAAGTCCCCTTTGCCTGTGACCCCCCTTAACCTCATCCTCTGTCACTGCAGCAGGAACAGTTGGCCCACAGGAGGACAGCAAAAGCAAGCTGGGCCCCCCAAGGCCTCGGCTTTCTGGAGGATGCACACTGAAGTCATCAGAGGCAACTGGGCCGACCATTGCACAGGCTGTCTCCACCCCTGCTGCGGATGTCAGGGTCATAACTAGAAGCGTAAGGCGTTCAGAAGTTGAGAAATCCTGATCACAGTTGGTTGCATGGATGAACACATTTTGTCACTTTCTAATCTGGAAATATATTCACTTTCACTGGATAATGTGTAATGGTGTCCTTCAGCTTCATTGACAGGCTTCACGAGTCAGCTCTGAGTCCCCACCAACCACCATCGCCATCCCTTCTACTGATACAATCGAACCCTCTCCCTCCCACCCTATCAGCTCACTCTGCCCTTAGTCATTCTCACCATTCCCTCCTACCATGCCCACCATCAGTTTGCTCCACAGGAAGCAGTCATCGACTCCACAGACCCCTCCCTTGCATGTTCACCAGGACATCCCTCCCCCGGACTCCTCCCCACTTTGGAACTCCATTCCCCCTTGGAACTTCTTCCCCTCCCCAGACTCCTCTGCCCCAGACTCCTTCCCCACCCTGGACTCATTCCCCCACCTTAGCCCTTCCCTCTTCCTGACTCCTTTCCTCCAGCCTTACTTCTTCCTCCACCCTTACTCCTTCCCCTCTCTGGACTCCTTCCTCCTCCAGACTCCTTCACTTCTCAGGACTCCTTCCCCTTTCCAGAATCCTTCCACCACCAGTCTCCTTCCTACCCCACACTCCATCCCCTCTCCAGACTCCTTCTCCTCTCTGGACTCCTTGCCCCATCAGAACTCATTCCCTTGCACCTTCCTACCCCCTCACACCTACCTCCCCAGTTGTTGTATTCTCCCGGTTAACCCCTCCTCCCACCCCTTACCCCCTCCCCCCTCAGAACGTCACCCGCTCCAAAACCTTCATCCTCCCCACAACCTCGCTCCTCCCGACACATATGTTCCCCCCCTCCTAACCTGAGCTCCCCAGCCACTCCTCCTCTCCCAGTCAAACCTAGGCCTTCCTTTCCCACCCCCAAGTGCATCTTCCTCTCCCAAACACAACTGGACATTCCTCTCCACCCCCATCGACGATCATCCATTGCAGACCTTAGAGTAATAGTCATAGGGTCATAGAGGTATAGAGCACAGAAAAAGGCCCTTCAGCCCATCGAGTCTGCATTGGTCGAACAAGTGCCTAACTATTCTAATCCCACTTTCCAGTACTCAGTCCATAGCCTTGTACGCCATGGCATCACAAGTGCACACCCAAGTACTACTTAAATGTTGTGAGGGTTGCCCACCAACCTCTGGGTGAAAAAATTCTTCCTCACATCCCCTCTAAATCTCTTGCCCTTTGCCTTAAATCTATGCCCACTGGTTATTGATCCCTTCACCATGGCCAAGACACTGAGTAGAACCTCAATGGTGACTTTCCACCTTCTGTGAGCTGCTTTGCGGTGCAGCCATGTCCATCAGAATCTGCCCAGCATGCCATGGATGTTCCTCAGCTCCTCAGATGTCCACCATGTGAACAAGCCCCTGGCGGTAAGACCTGACTTTTGCACGTCACACTTGTCAAGATGTGTTCTGCACTAGTGTGTTTTCCCGCCAACGTGTTCAGATGATCCAGCATGGGGAGATGATCCCAGCGAGCTGGGCTTATAATGATATGCAGATGTATTGCAATGAAGTTCCTGACATCCAACGGTGGAAAATGCTTCCCACCATTGAAGGGCAGAGCGGATGATTGCAAATTGGTTTCACGATGTCATGAAACCGATTTTTGGCCTTCCCGCCATATTGTCCACTCACGCCACCAAACATGCCTGACGCCAGTGGAAAATTCCGCCCAAAATCTCTGACAGGGCAAAACTTCCTGAATTGGAGTATCAGCCTAAATTTTGTACTCGAATTTCCGGAGCGAAACTATGAACCCATTGCCTCTGACGTAGAGGTGTGTGTTCTACCCACTAAGCCTCAGCTGACACCCCCTAAAACAGTTCCATTGCAGGCTCAGAGCTCTCTGCCTTCTGCAGACCTTTAATCAAAAAACATTTAAACTCAGCTCCCAAAATATTTAGTGGATAACTGCTGTTTAAATCCTATAACAGTTTGAGTGCCTCTGCACCCTAATAAATGAGAGATGTTGCTCATACCTGGACTTCATTTTGAATGTCCAAATTAGGATGCTTCCAGAATTTGCAGCAGAGTTCCCCAACTTCACAGATTTAAATTACACAGGTTTCACTATTCATTGCTTGGGGAAGACTTTCAATGAATCCCCTCTGCTGACTGTGCTGATCTTTCCACCTCCACCTTGAATACCTGTATCTCTTCTCGCCTTTCACATTTCTTGTGATTTCTTGCCAATCTCATCCACCCTTTTAAAAACAGAGCCATAGGAATGTATAACACAGAAACAGGCCATTTGATTTGTTATAGCTTTGTCAGCTCTTTGCTGCATCCACTGCCATGCTTTCTACATCATCTTTTGCTTCAAATATTTATGCATTTTCCCCAAAAATATCAATAGCCTTATACTCAACTTCTCCTTATAGCAGATCAATCCATGCTCCAAGAATCCTCTGTTTAAAGGATTATTTCTTGCCCTCAGTTCTCCCCTTTAAATTGATGGTTTCTCTTTGCTGACGCCCCAGCCAGATACTCTTTCCCCATTTACCTTATCAGGGTAAGGTACATTGCATGTAACATTCACGCCACACAAGTGCCAGGCAATGACCATCTCCAACATGAGAGAATCTAACCATCGCTCCTAGACACTCAATGGTATTAACATCCACTATCATCAACATCCAGGGAGTTACCATAGACCAGAAACTGAACTGGACTAGCCATATAAATACTGCAGCTGCAAGAGCAGGTCAGAGGTTGGGAATCCTGCAGACAGTAACTCACTTCTTGACTCCACAAGGCCTGTCCACCACCTACAAGGCACAAGTCAGGAGTGTGATGGAATACTTTCCCCTTGCCTGGATGCGTGCAGCTCCAACAACACTCAAGAAGCTTGACACCATCCAGGACAAAGCAGCCAATTGATTGACACCCCAACCAGTACCTTAAACATTCACTTCCTTCACCACCAAAGCACAGTAGCAGCAGTGTGTACCATCCGCAAGATGCACTGCAGCTATTCACCAAGGCTCCTTCAACAGCACCTTCCAAACTTGCAACCTCAACCACCTAGAAGGACATGTGCACCAGATGCAAGGGAACAGCACCACCTGCAAATCCCTTCCAAGTCACTCACCATCCTGACTTGGAGCTATACCTCTGCTCCTTCACTGTTGCTGAGTCAAAATCCTGGAACTCCCTAACAGCACTTAGGGTGTTTCTACAACACATAGACTGCAGCGGTTCAAGAAGACGGCTCACCGCCACCTTCTCAAGGGCAATTAGGGAAAGGCAACAAATACTGGCCTAGCCAGAGATACCCACAACCATGAATAAATAAAAAAAATCCCTTCAGAATTTGAAAACCCTCTATTAAATCTCCTTTTTGCTTTCCCTGCTCCATTGGATATAGTCCCAGTTTCTTAAGTATATTCCCAGTATCTCAAAATACCAATCAAAAGGAAATGCATGTGAATGTATCTTTGCTAACATCTTTGTTACAAAAGCACACAATGCTATTTCAAGGCAATTTTGTTGAACAATATATGATTCCTGACTGAGTCATCACAAGAAAAGCATGGATGAATTGAGAAGCTATTGTGCAGGAGCTGTGTGTGCAGAAGTTGTATGAATTGTTTAATCAATGCCAAAGCTAATCGCAAAAACCAGTATAGGGTATCATTTTCTATAAGAGCTTCCAATCATGAATTCCTATTGTCTAACTTCACACTTTCAATAACAACCTCACACATAGTCAGGGTGAAGTTGAAACATCTGTCATCGCGTTAATCAGCCATCAAAGTTGCTTTACTTTTTTTTAAAAATGGAGCAGAAGTTCAAATTCCAAGAGTTGAAAAAATTTGGCAGAATAATGCAACAAGCAGAAAGAGTCTGAGTATGTGTGTCAAAGGAAAATATTTCTCTTCTACAAATATTTGTCCATATTCAAAGACACTTCCAAGTTGGAAAAAGGCCCTTTTGAAGAGCTTTGTGATGGATTTCTCCAAAATTACAGAGGCCTACTTATTTTAGTAATATCACTGTCACTGATTTGTCACACTGCTTGCCTGATAACTAGTACTGAATGAGCAGAAATTTCAGCCCACTAAATATTAGGAAGACCAAAGGCATTGGGCAGAGTCATCTGGTCCCGTTGGTGGTAGGCATCATGGTGGGCGGGGCGGGGGGGTGGGGGGGAGAATTTGGCATGAGGGGCAGAAATTGGTTTTACACTGGTGTGAAATCACAGTGGGATGAACCGATGGTGTTTGCAATGGCAGAACACAAATCCCACTGGAGAGGTAGGGCGGGGCATATGATGGTGTCGGGGGTGGGTGCGGCTGGGAGGGGGGGTGCGATGAAGATGTTGGGGCAGGTGAGGTTGGAGGGAAAACAAAGATGTTGGAGGAGTGAGGTTGGGAGGAGGACAAAGGTGTTGGGGGTGTGAGGTTGGGAGGGGGGTGGAACGTGTTGGGGGAGGACGGAGTACAGGGAGGTGGGTGTAACAGGGAGGACGGTGTAATGGGGAGAATGCTGCAAGTGGGGAGGTAGGTGTAAGAGGGGAGGGAGGTGTATGGGAGGGAGTTCGGAAAGGGGAATGTATCTGGGGGGAGGACGGGTTTCAGAGAAGGGAAGGTGTCTGGCAGAGGAGGGAGTTTGGAGAGGGGAAGGTGTCTGGGTAGAGGAGGCATTAAATGTGGAGGAGGGAGTAATCGTGCAAGGGAGGGATCTGTGGAGCCTCCTGGGGAGTGAAATGCAGGCAGGCATGGTAGGAAAGAATGGTGCGTATGAAAGGGGGCAGAGGGAGCCGGTAGGGTGGAAGGGTGAGGATGTGTCGGTAAGAAGGGTGGGGACACCGAGGCAGACACAGACCCTGGAGGTGGGAACTATGGACAGGGGTGGTGGGGTTTTCTGGGAGGTAAGGAACATGCACGATCACCTGGACATCGTGGAATGACAGAGGTTCAGGTTGGTAGGTGACAGTGGGAGGTGGAGGGTGATGCTGGAGCATCTACAGTGATGGGAGAAAGAACATGGGTGACTGGGGGAGGGGAAAGGACAGGGGAGATAATCAAGAACTTTACCACAACCATGTTAGTCAAATCGAAAGTGAGCAGAGCCTTGTGTTGGACAGGCACAGGCGCTGCATGGGAGTGCACTCAGCGGGTAGGCAGGAATGCAGGTCAACTGAAAGAGAACCTAAGCAGGCAGCATTGAAAATGCTCAGGACATTGAGATCAGTGTGATGGATGAAGGCTCCGCGTGCATGGGAGAGTGCTTGCACAAGTCTCCAAAAAGCCCTGCCACATACACACTTCTCCCTCCAGAATCGATCATGGTCTGGCTGCGTGCATCTGAATTGCTAGTTGGTGGGCGGAGGGGAATGTAGGGGTGGACTCATAAAGCTGTCAATGAAGCTGAAAGACAGCTTACACATTATTCAGTGAAAGCGAATATATTTTCAGATTATAAAGTCACAAAATGTGTTCACTGGGCAACCACTTGTGATCAGAAATTCTTAACTCTTCTAGGCCTACCACTTCTTCTAGGTGCTGCCCTGACATCCGCAGCAGGGTGGAGATGGCCTGTGCAATGGTTGGCCCTGTTGCCTCTGATGACTTTGGCATGAATCCTTTGGAGAGACGAGGCCTTGAAGGCCCTGGCTTGCTTTGGCTGTCCTCCTGTGGGCTGGTTACTCGTGCTGCGGTAACAGACGAATGAGTGTAAAAACAAAAAAACTGCAGATGCTGGAAATCCAGAACAAAAACAGAAATACCTGGAAAAACTCAGCAGATCTGGCAGCATCGGCAGAGAAGAAAAGAGTTGACATTTCGAGTCCTCATGACCCTTCGACAGAACTTGAGTGAATCCAAGAAAGGGATGTAACCAGCTTATACTTCACCCCTTTCTTGGATTCACTCAAGTTCTGTCGAAGGGTCATGAGGACTCGAAACGTCAACTCTTTTCTTCTCCACCGATGCTGCCAGACCTGCTGAGTTTTTCCAGGTAATTCTGTTTTTGAGACGAATGAGTGTCATTGGCAAATGAGACTCAGTCTGGGGGTAAGGACAGGGGAGATAATCAAGAACTTTACCACAACCCCAGACAGCCTCTTAGATTCCTCAGTAGATGACCCGAGTGTCCAGCTGCCACTCCTCCACCCTTCGAGTGGCCCTGGCCTGGCTCCTTGAGGGAAAGAAGCATCAGGGGGGACATTGAGATGCCCCATTTCCCCCTCATATTGCCACTACAGGAGCTCACCCATGGCTACCGCGATGGTGCATATACATCTCTGTGTTCTGCTAGACCAGTGTCTCCATGGCGTTCGCCACCCTTCCCGTAGAGACTCGGGCCTCAAAGATGCCTCTTCCCCAGCAGTCCTCTGAGTGGCTGGGAGTTCAGCTGAAACTGCCTCCTCCTGCTATGGACATATGTCTGTGCAGTGACAAACAGATTGTGAACCTGAGAGCTCTAGATCTAGGTCCCACCAAGGTGTGTATCTCTGCATTTGGGAGGGTGTGGGTAAACGCTGGGATGAGTCTTCCAGGCTGCTTATTTCCAGCTCTTCAATGGAGGAGTCGTCGTCTTGGCTGGAAATGAGGGCCTGGTTGGAGCTGAGGGAATGCCTGGCTGAGGGTGTCGGTCGCTTGGCAGAGCTCCCTGTGAAGCAAAGTAAAGATAATTAGTGCATGGTGGCACAGTCAAAAGCAGGAGAGAGAGCACTCACAGTTGCACTGAGGGAAGGATCATGTGGTGCAAGGTCCTCAATTGGGTGTTTGCCATCAACCTCACTGTTGCTACAGGCAAGGTCCACATCCTCACCAGTCAGAACGATGGCACGCTCCTCAAAGTGAGTGAGAGGCCAAATGTGGGTCTTTCCACCCCCAGACTGGGACCTCTCCCTGCTGTTGTGAGCCAGCATCTCCTGCATAAAAACAGATGGAGAGAGTGTGAGCAGGACGCATGGCACTGCATGGTAGTTACCTCCACTGTTCTGGCCAATGTTTATTCCTCAATCAACATCACAAAAAATAGATTATCTGCACGTTATCACACTGCCGTTTGTGAGAGCTTGCTGTGTGCAAGTTGGCAGCTGCATGTGGCAACAATAGTGAACTTGGGCAAAATTTAATGTCCACCCCTGTGGTGAGCTTGGTGGGGGGGGGCATTTAATCAGGCGAGAGGGTGGCAGTTGGGGACTCTGCCGCCTTCCTGTCCCTGCCTTAATTAATTCTAAGGTGGAAAGGCTTGTGGAAGGCCTTCCCACCCTACTGCCAATTGAGGTGCTTAAGTAGGCATTAATGCCACTTGAGAGCCTCATCCCATCACCTTTGGTATTCACCCAGCGGTGGGCAGGGGACTTGCCATGTGGAAAGCTCAAAAAGCAAAACCCTGTCAGTGTTGCTTGCAGGCTTCTTGGCTGGTGGGGGGGGGTGGGGGTCATTCAAAGGCACTCAGTGCCAGGTCGAGGGACCTGGCATGGGGAGGGTGGCTCCTGCTGAGAGCCTCCTCCCCACCCTTACTGCTGACCCCTTTCCCTCCTCTCCTGCAACCCCCATCCCGTGATCCCCCTCCCACAATCACTCAGCTGTGGCCTGGGTCCCTTGACGATCCTGGGTATCGGGTGAGTGCATTACCAGCTGCAGCCACTGCCTCCCTGTTTGTACTGCCGAAAAATGAAAAGCTGCCAACTTCTGATTGGCTGGCCGCCTTCCAATAGACGGGACTTCCATCCCCAGGGTCCTTGATCCTGGGGAAGGCCCGCAACTGCCCAGTTAATTGGCACTTAATGCACCGGTCCTTCCCAAAGGAGGTGATGTGGGTGTCTCACTGACTCTCTAGTCAGCAGACCAGACCTCTGTTGCCTACATTAAATTCCACCCTACACTTCAAAAAGTTGTTCATTGGTTGTAAAGCACTTTGGAAAGACCAGTGGTCATGAAAAGTGCTATATAAATTCAAGTCTTTTAAACCTCTCTGCCTCTTTACATCTCTTTCCTCCTTTAAGACACTTCTTAAAACCTACCTCTTTGGCCAAGTGCAGTGATTGAAGATATAGCTATTCCTACTGCCTATTAGGGGTGAGGTGATTGTTCTTGACGAAGGGCCGCTAAGCACAGGTAATCCGATGGGGGGCAGACCTTTCTAGTCATGGACCAAGCATGTAGCTTCTAAAAGGTCTCTGTAATAAAGTTACCTGTTTCGAGTAGAAACCTGTCATCATTACATTTGGCGACGAGGGTAAAATATCTCTGAAACTGCACCTCACCTTGTGAATGTGAGTACATCTGTTCTTAAGAAAAGTATAACCACTAGTCATGCCACTCTTTGGCAGAATCAACCCTCATGACGTGTCCATGGAAGACTGGAGCCAGTACGTAGAGTGCCTTGGTTTTTATTTCATAGCGAATGAAGTAACTGTGGAGGAGCAGCAGAAAGCAACTCTTTTGAGTGCCTGTGGTAGCAAGACATAACCTCATCCACAGTCTGACTGCCCCTAACGCGCCCAATTCTAAATCTTTTAACGAAACAGTAGACCTCATGAAGACGCATTTTCAGCCAAAGCCATCAGTAATAATGCAGAAGATTAAGTTTAACTCCAGCTCCATCCCTTTCACTGACCTCATTGTCCAAGGAGGCATCTCAGCCCTCCAGGTCTCCCTCAGCCAAGACATTCCCTCTTTGTTGAGGTAGGTTTTGCAGGCCACTCCAGACAGTGATAGTCCAGGACTGTCTCTGGGGTGAATATTGGATAGCCCTGCCTTTGCAGTCCAAACATCTCAATCTCATCTTTAGGAGATCTGTCATCTATTCAGTCACGGACCTGGTGGAGGCATATTTGGCATTGTAGTTCTCCTCAGCAGCACTCTGCAGGCAGTGACCTGGCATCATCAGTCAGGTCTTCTGGAGGTATTCTTTGTCCCCAAGGAGACAGCCCTGCAATCGCTGAGACCCTTCAAAAACCTTTGGCACCTGGCAGTGCATCAGAATGTAGGTGTCATGAAAGCTCCCTAGGAACTAAGGACAAACATGCAGGATTGGCCTTCTGTGATCACATTTGAGCTGCCTTTTTTTACTGATGAATATGACTGGCTGTTGCTAGGGAGTTCTCAAGGCCACATGTGTGCAGTCAATAGCACCCTGCACTTGCAGAAAGCCTGATATTGCTTCAAATACCAATGCTTTTGCAGTCTGTCTTTCGGGATCCTGGCAGAATTGGACAAATTGGTACGGTCTATTGAACAGGGTGGCTGGCATCTTCAGGGTGTGTGTTGCTGACTGGGAGATGCTGCACAGGTCCCCAGTGAAGCCTGGGAAGGAGCCACAGCAACGAAGTTTAAGGCAGCATGGGATTCCCTCCAAGTTCTCGCAGCCGCTGGTCATTGTGGGATAGCTGGTAGATGTCTACAACCACATTCTGGGACATTCTAAGGTGCCTTCAGCATTGCCTTTTGCTTATTTGTAGATAGCTGCACCACCTGCGATATATGTGGTCAGGCCTTTGCTCACCATAGCAGTGGACCCTATCCGCCAGCATCCTGACCTTCTTGAGGTCCCACTGCCTCTTGCTCCTCAGGCCATTCCTCCTCCTGGCCCTGTGTCAACCTGCAACAGCCCCTCCTTCTCCTCATCTGGATGAGGGCCAGTCAAAAGGCCCTCTGGAGCCTACATTGTCTAAGTCTCAGTGGATCTGTGAATGAATTGAAATAATAAATCTAATGAGCATATTCTTTATAGGTTTACCTTTATCTCAAAGCCACCAAGCCAATGCTAAACTCTGTGCCTGGCTTCCACCTAGACGTGGCAGTTCCAGCCCACCCCTTCCTGGTGAAGGATATCTGGCCAGAAATGGGCATTCATCTCATTCATACATGAACGCACATGGAGGCATTGCTCTTTGACTGGGGTGGTGAGAACCACGTGCAAGAACCCTCCCTCAGACACCATCCAGCTTGCCTACATTACCCTTGAGACTCCATAGAGAGACTCTTGCCTTGGCAGCATAGAAAGATTAGCTACATGAGTCTTTGACAGGCATGACCATTCACCCAGGAGGATGGAGTTTTGGAGTTGGGAGTTTGCTGCTGTCCACCAGCCGTGCCCCTTGGAGGCATCCACCTCCCTCCCTCCCTTCACCCCTGTCTCTAACTGCAGCCGATGGCAAATTGCACAGAATAAACGGCAGCTCCAGGCTTTGCTGGGATCTCAATGTTATAAGACCCATGAGTCGGGAACAAGTCTGCTGCCATGTAGGCTTCACCAAAGAGAGAAGAACACAACCGAACATGGTTGTCATTCTGTGCTTCATGATAATTAGTGTGTCTCCTTAGTTGGCCAATTGTGCCTACCTTGAACCTCCCAAAAGACCCTCCTCCCAATTCAAGGTCTCACAGTTTTACACCGACGACATTGCATTGTCGAGAATCAAAAAATGATGCGCATTAGCTTTGAGACTCACTCCACAACCTTCCACCCTACCCCATTACCCACCAAACCCATTACCCTGACACATCCAATATAACCATTTCTCTCCACTCTGTCACCCTTGAAACTCCCCCTGTTACCCTTGCACCTGTTACCATCCACCTCCACATACCTTCCCTCCGCTCTCAGCCTACACCCATGCCCAACCTGAACCTGTGCCCTCCAATTATCCAAGCCACTTGTTTCATCTATTTCTGTGACCACACCCCCACCCCATGAAACCTTCACCAACCAGATTATCATGCTGGACCTATCACTCTACTGCATCCCACTCCCCCCCACTAACTGTGACTGTTCCCTCCACTGCTCAATACTCTCTGTTCAACCCCAGGGCCACAACCACCCCCTCGGTCAACAGCACCGACCCTGCCCTCTAGGACTATCTCTCTCCCACCATCCTTACCGGAAGTGCCCCTTCCCCCCAGCGACAGCAACCCCCAGACCCAACAGGAAAAGCCCTTTCCTCCATCCCACAGTGCTGCAGGCTTGCATTCTCTCACTCCCTCCCTCCCTTCCCCAGACAGTCCATTCCCTGATCAGCCTCCCCCAACTTCTCCAGACAATCTTTTCCTTCCCTGGACAGCCAATCCCCTTCCCTAAACAGTCTCTTCCTTCTCTGGTCAGCCTTCCACCCTTCACCTGCCTCCCATGTCCAGTCTCTGCTCCACCCTACATCCTCCAAAACTCCCGTTCCCCGCTTCACCTGCCTCCCAGGTCCAGCTTCTGCTCCACACTACTTCCCCCCCAGCTCTGTTCCACCCTTCGCCTGCCTCCCAGCTCTTACTACCGGCACCCAATATTAGCCACGTTGTGAGTTGTCCCCAAGAAGGGGAAAGCAGCATCCACTCACCTCAGTCATGGAAGAAGTGAAGTTTGCCAGGTGCATGCCACTTGTGTACAATCCTAAAAGTGAACATTCTAATTTCTGGCTGGCGGGGAACTTAATTTGGAGGGAGAATTAATTCCTGTGAAGTGGCCTTCTAATGAGCATACAAGACATGCTAATGCATGCAAAAGGGTTTCTCGATATTGTTCATCAGGAAGCTTGACCCGCCTTTAACCTGCCTTTAAAGTCCCGAGAACTTAATTGCTAAAGGCATCCTTGATTTTTGGCCTCACACCAAATTAAGTTTCCCGCCCATTACGCTTCTTATTGCTGGTGGGACCAGAATATTCTGTCTGCAATGTGGATCCATAAGTATCTGTGAAATTGACAACAAATAGAGTCCACGGAAATGATAAATATTCTTGTGAATAATGATAGGCTTTGCTCTTTCTCCTTGAATCTTTTGCAGTCATCCCTTTTTAGATAGCCTAATAAGTGCCCAAATGTCTTCATTAGTTCTATTTGTGTTAGCATTCAGCTGAGAAAATCTCAGTTGTTGACTTAGGGAATACCTTAAATATATCCTGTTGAACAATAGGTGCACTATAAGGACTAATAAGCACAAAAATGTGACCCTCCATAGAACAAGACAATATAAAGTGAAATCAGTAAGGAACTATGGGAAAATCACTGAGAACTATACAGCAACCTTTTAAAAATTAAGAAAAGTTAAACAGGACAACAAGCATAGCTACAGAAGTTAAACAGATCTATAAGATAATTGGCCTGTATCACAACATGCTATATTTTTATATTGCACATCACATGCAGAAGTTATCTCAAAGTGTTTTATTGGAGAAAAGCTGACTTTGTAGCAGAGGGAAATTGAGATGGAATAGAGAGGTCAAGATGGGCATGGATGAAGAAGAGAATTTTAAACAATTTCCTGAAAGCAGCAGGGAAGCTAGCAAAGTGGGGGGTACTGGACAGGTAATTCCAGATGGCAGGGGTGTTATGCCTGAAGAAAGAGCTACCACTGGTAAGGTGTTGGGTCGAAGTCCAATGTTAAAAGTGTGCAGCCCATACGTGTGAACTTACAGGAGGAAATAATCACTAAGTGAGGAGGGATGACCATCAAATAACTTGAAAGCAAGACAAGGACAGAAAGTTAAGATCAGCAGACTGGGCTATAAGGAGGCAGAGGAGCTTCAAAAGGACAGAGTAGGAGAGTGTGACTGAGCCTGCCTGACACACCCAGTGTGGAGTATAGCTGGCAGAGATCAAGGAGTTCATCTTTAATGTGTCATCCAAGATCGGGTCACAATGGACAATCCACCCAATAGTGGAACCTCCACTGAAATGAAAATTGGATAGTTTCCATAATGAAGTTAGTCCACAATGTCAGATTTATGCCCAATAGCAAAATAAAAATCAATCCCCATATCTGAAGAAATTGCAGCCCATGATTTTCTACCCATTAAATGGGCAAGGCTGATGTGTAGCCAGTAAGACTGGATTTTCACTTAAAGTCAAAACTTGTTGCCCAGTTTTATTGTTATATTTTCTTTGTCTAATCACCATAGATCCTTTACATGTTTCACACCATATATAACCTGTCTCTTCTGACACAAATGTATATCATGCATCTCAAAAGAATGTGTATGCAGTTTACTTCCCTCCTGAAGTTCTGTATCTGTGCTTCACTGTTTAGTTCCTCAATCCTTATCCTTGGTGACAGTACGGTGTAGGGCTTATGCCATTTTGTACCTAATCTTGAACTTCTCCATAGGAAGGGTTCCTAGCATCCAAATGTTTCTCTGGTCTCTGGGTATGACTGTGGTGCTTCACTTCTTTGTGCAGGGGTCATGAGTTTGCCCTGCAGGTATTGCCATTTGCCTTGGTAGTTCCTACCTGCTGGCTGTCTCTTCTTCGGTGCTCTGAGGGAACAGGAGGGTTGGATGGATGCCTCTTCCTATCATGTCCCAGCCGCTGAGTGCCTTTTGTGGATGGGATTTATGAGAGTATAGATCCGTGGACAGCACTAAGGGGTGCACAGCCCATCATCACAATTCCCACAAAACAATTCTGAATCCTTTCAAGGCCAGAAGTGAGAGCCTTTAACTTGGAGCCCCAGGTCTCAATAACAAAAACATTGTGAAATGGTCGTGGAAATTCTGTGCCATTAGACAGGAGTTGGCACTCACTTCCTGGTGAATTAGTGTTTTCCACAATATTATTGCATTCGGAGATAATGGCATTGTGCTCTGAATGAGCTTTGCCATACAATGTAGGGAGTCTGGAAATTCATAAAGGATTGCATGTAGTGCTTTTGCTGATTAATATGTTCTGCTTCATGATTCACTCTGTAAAGTATAAATTCAGGAACACATAGAAGCATGATGGACTTTTTAAAATCTATTCATTCACAGGAGTGGGCATCACTGGCTAAGAGCTGCTGCAGTCCATGTGAAGTTTACCCCTAGTGCTGTTAGGGAGGGAATTCCAGGATTTTGATCCAGTATCAATGATGGAACAAGGATATATTTCCAAGTCAGGATGCTGTATGGCTTAGAGAGGAACTTGGAAGTGATGGTGTTACCATGTGCATGCTGCCCTTGTCCTTCTAAATGGTAGGACACAGGTTTAAAAGGTGCTGCTGAAGAAGCCTTGTGAAGTGACAGCATTGCATCTTGTGGGCCACCTCAGCTACATCAGCGGTGGTGTAGTGGTAATGTCACTGGGCTAATACTCTTGGAGCATGGGTTCAAATTCCAAAATAGCAGCTGGTGGAATTTAAATTCAATTAACAAGAAATCTGGAATTAAAAAGCTTGTCTTAGTAACAGTGACCATAACACTTCCTTGCCATAAGCTGTTGGCTGTTTTGCACATTAAGCAGGAAATGATTTTGTAAAGAATAGCAAGGCCAACACAGTACCATATTGCAGATGACCAAATTTGCTAGGGTTCCGAAGAGTCATATTGGACTCGAAACAATAACTCTGTTTCTCTCCCCACAGATGCTGCCAGATCAGTTGGCAGGCAAGAAGTTGAAGGGAATGTTTATTTTAGATGTATGTTGAAGCCACCTAATTTATTGTCATCCATGCCCTCCCTGACCTCCACCTCAAAAATTTGCAGCACTGCTTATGTGTGTTGGCCTCAATTTTTTATTATTCTTTCATGGGATGTGAGCATCGCTGGCTCGGCCAGCAGTTATTGCTCATCTCTAATTGCACTTGAGTTTGGCAGAGCTACAACCAGGCAGATGAATGTACACAGTCTTTCCTATAAAAACAAACAAAACATCCATTCCATTCTTTGGCCGTAAAGTGAAATATATCCCAATACTCAGCCATGATTCTGGCAGAAATTTCAAAGTAGAGAAATGGAACAAGAACCAGACATGACAGGATTCAGCTCTAAATTCTGTTTCCTCCTGCCCAGATGGCAGAATGAATTCTGTCAAAATATGGATTTTTAAGGCATCCTTTGTCTCTCAAATACACACGAACTGCATTAATAAAAAGATGTGCTTCTTTACCATGAATTTACTATTCACTTTGAGCAAAGACATGCTGAAAATATTTTACAAAAGCTAACCAGCACAAACAAAACTTGCCTCTAAAACATAACTGGCTGAATTTTCCCAGCCTCATGGAGGTGGGTTAGCAGGCGCTGTAAATTGAATGTCAGGTTGGTTGCCCGATGATTTCCTACCTCCGAGTTGTCTTTCTGGAGGTGGGGTCAATGTGGCAGAGGCTGCCTGCCCAGCCTTAGCAGGTGGACCAATTGGACAAAATGTGATGGTGCCGCTGGGATCTTCCTGATGACAGACAGGCCCTCCATTGAGGCAAGAGGCAGCCTCCCTGGTAGCTTGCCGGTAGGGCCATCGATGCCTCTTCTCATGCACCCAAGCATGGGCTTGCTGGGGTGTGACGGCAACAGCCCCGACCACATACCATCCTGTGAAGGGGCGGTCTCTCCACAATGATGGCCGAACAGCTGTGCCCCTGCATATTTTTTTTTGTTTAATTTTTCCCATTGCTGAAGAGAGCATCCACATTTTGAGGTGTCTTTGCAAACTCCTACCTGCTTTAGCAGCACCCAACTCTCCCAGCATGGCTGTTGGCTGAACATCACTGCAGGCTCTGTTGTTAGGCCTCCCACTTTCCTCAACCACTTGCCCTCCTTAATTGGACAGAGCCTTCCGTGACAGCCAATTAAGAAGCCACCTCTAGGAAGATCACGAGCTATGGCCCGCAATGGCTGCTTCCGTGTTCCCAACCCAAAACTGAGCCCAGCGTTGGGATTGCAAAACAAGCCAGTAAATTCAGCCCAAAAGATGCTACCAATAAAACTCAAAAAACGCTTGTACATTTGAATTGAATTACGTGGCCCCATCTGTCAAGGCACAACGGGGGTAATTGTATTGCTATAGTGCATTAAAGGCCTTCACCAACTAGTTCTACTTTTCAGAACTTCAAATGCAGGCTGCCAGCCGTACAGTTTCATGTAATTATGTGAACATTTGTATCCTAGACCTATTTTAGTTATTTTCTATGAGTGAGTCTAGCTGTACTGTCTAGCCACCATGCATTCTCACCCTCTTCAAAAAGTCAGGATAGCACCTCCATTTATTTGTCATATCTGCAATAACAAAGAAGCAAGAAGAATAATCTGAATCATTACCAATCAATATTGGACTGAAGCACTATTTGAAACTGTCTCAAAAATGTTAGTCCATTGCTTTAGCTATTTTCGGAACGTTTTAGCTGAGGAATATATATTGGTGTGCTTCTGAGAGTGAAACAGCTGTTGTGTGGAAACTAATGTTTTAAGCATAGGAATTGGAGAATAAGGGGAAAAAAATCACATTTCGACTACAATAAGTTAGATTTGATGACAGCAAATTATATATTTATATAGTGCCTTTAACTCCATAAAACATTTCAAAGCACTTCACAGGAGAAAAAAAATAAAGTATGGCACCGAGTCAGGTAAAGAGATATTGGGCTGAATTTTATATGCCCCCAGCAGGTGTGTTTCCTGCAGGAATAGCATGTAAAATAGGTCAGGCGCCCACCCCACCACCTTCCCACCCGCCCCAGAGCTCACCCCCATATTACAAAAGTTGGGCAGGCACCAAAATTGGCAGCCATATTTAAATAATTACTTAAGGGTCAACTAGGCTTGGTATCAAGCCAATTGACTCTAATAATATGCTCCCCACACCATAAAACAGTTGGTGTGGGCAGCTGGGCAGGAATGGGCAGCCTGATTTTTTTTCTGTGGGATGGTTAAAGGGGGGGAAGGAAGGGGGGATTGCACCTCAGGGGCTGTCTTTAGTCGATTGTGGGGTGCCCCCCCCTTAAAGGCGAACACTTCCCCGCCTTCCTTCCTACCTACTCCCTCCCTTAAACCCACCTCCTCCCCTCTCCCGAACCTTCCAAACTCTCCCGGCCCAAGACCCTGGACTTACCTGCTCCAGGTGCCCATCTTCCCCTTCTGCTGCAGTTCTAACAGCTGCCACTGACACCTTCATGGCGCTGCTGGGGCTGATGGAGCTGCCGGTCAAGCTGATTGGCTGTCAGCTCCAGAGAGTGGGACTGCTTTCCCAATGAGGGGCAGAAGTCGTACTAGGCCCTTGTTAATCTGCCCTGCAGCACTTTATTGATTCAGGGCGGGTTGATGTGAAGCATGTTGGGGGCGGGGCGGGATGCATGCCATCTGCCACTATGCCCCCCACCCCCCCAACCCCCAAATTATCCCAGCCATTAGATCAGTTGATCAAAAGCTTTGTCAGAGAAGTAGGTTTTAAGGAGCATCTTAACGGAGGACAGTGAGGTAAAGGCATAGGGAGGCTGGATTACTAATCCAGCGACAATACCACTAAGCCATCACCTCCCCGTAACTGGGTTAGGAGGTCTTGTGATGCACTGGGTAATGCCCCTAGTTCAGAGCCCAAAACTCCAGGTTTGTGTCCCACCCCAGGACTTGATGGCCAAGGAAGGTGCATCGTGGTGTGGCCAAGGAGGTTGATTGTCACCATGTAAATCCTTCTGATATGCCTATGGCAGGCAGTAAGAGTGGGAGTTTCTTGGTCAGCCAGCCCCATGTGGTAGCTGCAGCACAACAGCTTCTCCACGTTAAAAGACCCATGTGCAAGTTCTTGCCATGGGCTCTGTGGTAAGCACCCTCGTTGCTTCGAGGGACTGCTAGAGACAATTATAATTAGGAATGCATAAGAGGCCAGAATTAGAGAAGTGCAGATATTTTGAAGGGTTGCATAGTTGGAGGAGATTACAGAGAAAGGGAGGGGCAAGGCCATGAGGGATTTGAAAATTAATGCAATTGTTTTGCACAAGGTTTGCTTTTTGAGCTGGCTAAGGTTCTTGCTCAACAGCCAGATTATTAAAATACAGTAATTCCTCATTTTAAGCAGTTTCATTTTAAAGTTGCTTTTGTTTTAGGCCCATTTTCCCCGATTTAAGTTGCAATTTCCGCTTTAAGAGTCATTTTGCATCAATGTTTTCCTTGCTTTATCACCATCTGTCATCATTGCTGTCCACTTCATTGGCACGCATGTCATCGCTACACATTGTCATCGCACAGCAGACATTTTTAAAAAATCATTCACAGGATGTGGGCTTCACTGGCTGGGCCAGCATTTATTGCCCACCCCCAGTTGCCTTTGAGGATGCTGCCTTCTTGAACCACTGCAGTCCATGTGGTGTAGGTACCCACAGTGCTGTAAGGAAGGGAGTTCCAGGATTTTGACCCTGCGACAGTGAAGGAATGGTGATATATTTCCAAGTCAGGCTGGGGAGTGACTGGGAGGGGAACTTCCAGCTAGTGGTGTTTCCATCTATCTGCTGGCCTTGTCCTTCTAGATGGTACTGGTCGTGGGTTTAGAAGATGCTGTTATAAGAGCCTTCTTGAATTCCTGCAGTGCATCGTGCAGATGATACACACTGCTGCTGCTGTGGCTCCGTGGTGGAGGGAGTGAATGTTTGTGGATGTGGTGCCAATCAAGTGGGCTGCTTTGTCCTGGAAGGTGTCAAGCTTCTTGAGTGTTGTAGGAGCTGCACTAGTCCAAGCAAGTGCGGAGTATTCCATCACACTCCTGACTTGTGTCTTGTAGATGGTGGACAGGCTTTGGGGAGTCAGGAGTTGAGTTACTCATCGCACGATTCCTAACCTCTGACCTGCTTTTGTAGCCACAGTATTTATATGGCTAGTCCAGTTCAGTTTCTGGTCAATGGTAACCCCCAGGATGTTGATAATGGGGGTTTCAGTGATGGTAATGCCATTGAACATTAAGGGGGCGATGGTTGGATTCTCTCTTGTTGGAGATGGTCATTGCCTGACATTTGTGTGGCATGAATGTTACTTGCCCCTTGTCAGCCCAAACCTGGATATTGTCCAGATCTTGCTGCATTTGGTCATGGAATTCTCCAGTATCCGAGGAGCTGCAAATGGTGTTGAACATTGTGCAATCATCAGCGAACATTCCCACTTCTGACCTTATGCTGGAGGAAGTCATTGCTGAAGCAGCTGAAAATGGTTGGGCCAAGGACACTACCCTGAGAAACTCCTGTAGTGATGTCCTGGAATTGAGATGACTGACCTCCAACACCACAGCCATCTTCCTTTGTGCTAGGTATGACTCCAACCATCGGAGCATTTTCCTCCTGATTCCCATTGACTCCAGTTTTGCTAGGGCTCCTTGATGCCACACACTGTCAAATGCTGCCTTGATGTTAAGGGCAGCCACTCTCAGCTCACCTCAGGAGTTCAGCTCTTTTGTCCATGATTGAACCAAGGCTGTAATGAGGTCAGGAGCTGAGCAGCCCTGGTGGAACCCAAACTGGGCGTCGGTGAGCAGGTTATTGCTAAGCAAGTGCCGCTTGACAGCACTGTTGATGACCCACTATTAAATTTCCACATAGCCCGGTAGGTGCCAGTATTGTAGCTGTATTGGAACAGCTTTGCTAGAGGCACGGCATGTTCTGCAGCATAAGTCTTCAGTACTATTCAATAATATCATCATGCTTTGGCTCTCTTCGTGAAACTTCATGTCCTATGACCCAATTGGTGCCATTGTTAAGGAGGTTGTACTGTATTCATGGCAACATCAATTCTTTTAAGAGGAACGTAGAGGCATCCAAAGCCACAGTTGATTTTTTTTTTCAAGCAAAAAGTTGGATTTAAACAGGAGTGCCTGCTGTGGGAGAGACTTTTAAATTACTTTTAAACATGAGCCAGAAATGCTCAGTAATTGCTGGTAGTGTGCCTGCTGCTGCAAAGAAAGCAAAACAAAACCTATCATCCTCGCAGTGAAATCGGATGTTCTAAAATGTCTGGAGGCTGGTGAGTGTTATCTAGTTTGAATTTATACAGGATTCCTTTCATTTTTGGGGTGTATTTTATTTTTCAAGTTATTTCAGCTAGGAATGCACGGTGCTTGTACATTGGTTTTTGAGGGCAAGAAATGTCCGATAGAACAAACTGCAGCTTTAACAGTGATTCCTATGGGAACCCATGATTCACATAAAGTTGTTTCATTTAAAGTTGTGATTTCCGGGAAAGCAACCATAACTTAAAACGAGGACTTACTGTATCGATCACTCAAGGTGGATGTCATATGAATGGAGAGCAGTAAGGAACATAGAAACAGGAATAGCCTATTCACCCCCATCGAACCTGCCACTCAATTCAATCATGGCTGATCTGTATCTGAAATTTCATTAATATACTCTGTATCATCCAAGCAGTGGCAATGATCGTCAGATCAAAACTTTCCTCTCAACGCTGCTGCACAATTTTATCAGGGCCCATTCTAGGCCCACAAATGCGCAGCACAGCATCCCTTGGTAATCTCCATTGAATCTCAGTAGAGTTGGGAGAAGACAGGACATACCCCTTTTTACTGCACTGACTGCCATATGGTGAGTTTAAAGGTCCAGTCAGAATGTTAGTGAATGTATGAGTGAATGGGGAAGTGAGTGAATGGGTAAGTTGGTGAGTTGAGTAAGGGGATGGGGTGGCTAAGTGGGTAGGGGGCAGGTTGGTGAGATGGGTAGGTGTGTGAGTGGGTAAGTGGATGAGGTGGGTAGTGGGTAAGTGGATGAGGTGGGTAAGTGGGTAGGTGGGCAAGTGAGTAGTACCGGTGGGAGGATAGTCGGGTGGCCAGTGGTAGTCAAGAGGTCGGGGTGTAATTGGGTGGTGTTAGGGTATGGTAGGATGATTGGGGTTAGTTGGGAGGTAATTGGGTAGGGAAAGATTGTGGTAGGGTGGTCAGAGGGCAGTCCAGAGGTTGGGAGGGGGTAGTTAGGTGGGGTCAGGGTGTGGTTGGGTTGGCGGGATTATAGTTTGGTGGTCAGGGAGTAGTTGGGTCGGGTTGGGGAGGTTAGTTGTGTGGTCCGTGGGGCTAGTGTGGTGGTCAAGGTGGTAACCGGGAGGACCGAGCGAACAATCCACCTACTGTCATTCCTCTTCCCCATGATCTTGAACACTCTGCCTTTTTAGGTAATAATCCAATTCTCTCTTGAATGCCTCGATTGAACCTGCCTCCACCAAACTCTTAGGCAGCGTATTCCAGATCTTAACCAGTTGTTGCATGAAAGAGATTTATTCTCACGTCTCCATTGCTTCTTTCGCCAATCAATCTAAATCTGTGCCCTCTCATTCTCGGTACTTTGGCTAATTGGAGCAGCTTTTTCTTATCTACCCTGTCCAGAACCCTCATGATTTTGAATACCTCAATAAAATCTCCTCGCGATCTTCTCCTCTCCAAAGGAAAACAGTCCCAACTTCTCCAATATAAATGCATAATTGAAGTCCCTCATCCCTGGAAACATTCTTGTGAATCTTTTCTGCATTCGCTCCAATGCCTTCGCATACTCCCTAAAGAGTGATGCCCAGAACTAGACACAATACTCCAGCTAAGCTGAATTTCAACTGTCATTTGTCCACCCATTCTGCCAACTTGTCTATGTCCTTTTGAAGTTGTACACTATCCTCCTCACAGTTCAAAATGCTTCCAAGTTTTGTGTCATCCAGAAATTGTGTCCTCTACACCAAGATCTAGGTCATTAACTTATTTACATATTAGGAAAAGCAAGGGTGCCAACACCAAACCCTGGGGAACTCTGTTACACAGCTTCCTCCAGTGGGTAAAACGTTTATTAACCACTACTCTCTGTTTCCTATCTCACAGCCAATTTTGTATACATGTGCTACTGTCCCTTTTATTCCATGAGCTCAAGCACAGAATTTTACATGCCCGCTAGCATCAGGCATGCTCAGCAGTGTGAGTGGACAATATGGTGAGAAGGCCAAAAATTGCTTTCACAATGTTGTGAAACCAATTTGCAATCATCCGCTCTGCCCTTCAATGGTGGTCCGCTTTTCCTGCTGCCGGACATCAGGAACCTCAGTGTAATACATCTGCATATCATCATAAGCCCAGCCCATCAGAATCATCCCCCTATGCTGGGTTGGCCAAGTACATCAGTGTGATTGCACCAATGTGTTTCACAACAGCATATATAAGGAATGTACTTGGTGGGCTGCACTTTGAAGGGAACTCGGAGGTGAGTGCACAGTAATGTCGCACAGCACTCAGAAAGAACTTTTGGACTTCAAGGTTGAGGGGAGTTGGTGGGGTGGGGGGTGGTGCATGAGCTGCCCTGCAGCTGATGTGAGTTGGGGAGGGGGGGGGAAGGGCTTCCCTGCGATTGATGGTAGTGCACAGGCACATGAGGGGTGAGGTGGGGGGGGGAGTGGTGTGGAGGAAAGTGGCCACACATTAGGGAAACCTTGTATAAAGTAACCATTCCTTCACATCTGAGACAGTTCTGGCGCAGCCACATTGATATGATTGGAGTTGGGCCTCTCACTTCTCTGCCCACTCAAGCAACGCAGAGGCATGAAAGTGTCAGCAAGTGCTCCAGAGTTTTTCACCCCTTGGGCACAGACTGCAAATTAATGAGTGTTTTAGTGGACTGCAGAGCAGTTGGACGACTGTGCATGTTGTACAATCTTCTTGTGAAAGCTGGCCATGGAGCAGTCACTGCTGGAGGTGCCCACAGCCCATTGCAAAGCCATCATTTAGGTTTGGGTAAATCTCCCCCATGGTTCAAGCTAACAGTGCAGCCTTGCAGTGTGGGTTAGGAGAATGGCTGCACCTGAGCTGAGAGCACAGCCTGCAGTCCAGTGGGCAAAGCTGCTGCCAATCGGTCAGGTGGAGTGAGACGGAGGTGGGGGGGAATTCAGGCAGCCGTGCAGCATACTAAACTCTGGCCATCCAAGTGGCAGGCGGCACAAGAACAGAGGGAGCAGCAGCATCCTCAGAAAGAAGGGGTGGGTGGGGCTCCTGCACACGCCGCTGAAAAGTCAGAGCAAGCCATCACTCGTCAGTGCCTAGCAAGACCCAGAATCTATAAGCGCCGCCTTTCATTCCTGCAGATGACCAAGAACCAGTGTCACCAAAGACTGTGCATGTCTAGTGACCTCGGTCACATCTGCCAGCTGCTGCAGCATTTGGCACCACGGGGACTTTTCTTTCCATTCAAGGGATGTGGGCTTCACTGGCTGGGCCAGCATTTATTGACCATCTCTAGTTGTCCTTGAGAAGGTGGTGGTGAGCTGCCTTCTTGAACCGCTGCAGTCCCTGTGGTGTACATACACCCACACTGCTGTTAGGAAGGAGTTCCAGGATTTTGACCCAGCGACAGTGAAGGAACGGCGATATATTTCCGAATCAGGATGGTGAGTGACTTGGAGGGAACTTCCAAGTGGTGGTGTTCTCATGTATCTGCTGCTCCTGTCCTTCTAGATGGTAGAGGTTGTGGGTTTGGAGGAGCCTTGGTGAGTTTCTGTGGTGCACCTGGTAGATGTTTCACACTGTTGCTACTGTGCATCGGTGGGTGGAGAGAGTGAATGTTTGTAGATGGGGTGCCAATCAATCAAGCAGGCTGCTTTGTCTTGGATGGTGACAAGCTTCTTGAGTGTTGTGGGAGTTGGACTCGTCCAGACAAAGGGGCGAGTATTCCATCACACTCCTGACTTGTGCCTTGTAGATGGTAGACAGCCTTTGGGGAGTTAGGAGGTGAGTTACTCATCACAGAATTCCTAGCCTCTGACCTGCTCTTGTAGCCACAGTATTTAAACGACCAGTGCAGTTGAATTTCACTGCCAGCAGCTGTGAAAGTGACTGTGGCACTCAATTTTTACAACAATGGCTCATTTCAGGGCTCCACAGGTGACCTCTGTGGGTTGTCTCAAGCCTCCTCCCACAAATGCATCCATGAGGTCATGGACGGCATCTTCGTGATGGCATACAACTTTGTGCATTTCACTGCGACAGCCAGGATGCAAGATTGATTTGATTTGCCCAGATCTCAGGTTTCCCACATGTGCAGGGTGCCATTGACTGCACTCACATGGCACTCGGGTCTCCATCGCAATAAGTAGTCAACTACGTCAACTGCAAGAGATTCCACTTGCTGCTGTGCAACCATCACAAACGCATCCTCCAGGTCTGCACACAGTTTCCAGGAAGTGTCCATAACTCCTACATTTGCAGTCACAGATCCCTGACGTCTTCCAGGGTCCACCAAGGCTGCAAGGATGGCTCCTCAGGGACAAAGCTACCTGCAGATAATGTGCCGGATGACACGCATGCGGCGGCCTCACACTGCAACATAGCGGAGGTATGCAACTCATGCTGCAACGCACACCTTGGTGGAGCAAACCATCGGGATACTGAAAATGAGGTTCCAGTGCCTGTGGGGCCCTGCAATACAGTCCACAGAGCGTGTCACGCATCATCATCACCTGCTGCGCCCTTCACAACCTGGCGCTGCAACAGGGAGAGGAGCTGACTGAGGAGGAGCTTGAGGCCTCCTCCGATGAGGAGGACACCGACAGGAATAAGGGTGAGGAGGTGCTCGAAGGTGACGATGACAGGGATGAGGCCCTCACACTGGCCAGATGAGGCAGACATATTTGGGAGGCCCTCATAACTGCTAGATTTGTGGAGAATGATGATTACATGCAGCGAGGAGAGACCAAAGTTTGTATTTGTGAACTTTTGACTCCAATCTGGCTGATGGCAGCACACATACCCTCTGTGATAAGGCTCCTGTCATGGAGATGAAGTGAAGGCCCTAATAGTTGCTCAATTCCAGGAGGATGATGATGACATACAATGAGGACACTCCCTCACTCTTCACATAGCCTCTGTGAATGTCTGACTCCTGTCTGGCAGAGAGCAGCTCACTTGCATTCCATGATCAGGATCATATCATGGAGACGCAGCCATGAAATTTTAAATGCACTTGATCCTTTGTCAGCCTTCAGCACCTCACCCCTTCAGGAGCACAGCATCACGGGTCATAGATGCAAACAAAATGGGGGCCAGCCCCACTTTAAATGTTCTGAGAGCACACAGAGAAAATGATGGAGCTCTGTGACGCCTGCCCAGAACATTTTGGCAGCAATAACAAGCATCATCGAGGTGCAGCCATCAGTAATGTGTCCAGGGGGCATGAGGCCGGACCATCGTTTTAGTCTGAAGGCTGCACAAAGCACAGGGAAGAGGCTGAGGCACCTTGGGAGTTTATTTACAATAGTGAACATTATGTACAAGTGATTAACACGTGTGCAACTAATTCTTTTTAACTTTCCTACCCCTGCCGCTATGTCTTGGTGCTCCCCTGACACCCACAGTGGAATGGAGGCAGCCTGCTGAGTGCTATGCCCTGTCTATGATGACCTTGACGGGCAGCCTCCGGAAGGCCCCAGCCTGCTTTCAGGGTCCTGCTGTGTGGCAGTGGCACCCTCCTCGGCCTGTGGAACTGAAGCTGCTGGGGTCACAGAAAAACGGGATTGGGGTGGGCCAGACACTCCTGGAGTCAGCTGGATGGATGGCGCTGGGGTGTGCACCTGCTGATCCTCCACCCTATGGGTGCCCGAGATTCCCTGGCTGACTCCTTGAGGGGAAGGGTAGCCGGAGTGAGATCAAGCTGACCTGCACCCCTCTCTTGTACACACTGTTAGGGGGCAACTATGGCATCAACGATGGAGTTTAGCCCACGCAGCAATGCAGGAGCAACATCCTGGATCAAGGTCTTCATGGCAGCCACCATCCTACCAGTGTTGACCTCGATATATTGGCATGCCAGCGCAATCATCTCAGACATAAGGTGAATGGAGTCCTCCATTGTGCCTCGCAATCTGAGGAGTGCAGTGGACATCCCTTCCTGATGCTTCCGAGCTTGTCCTATACTTATATGTCCTATTTATAAATTATTTAGTAAATTATTACAAATCTGTTGGATAGCTACAGGAGAGGTCATGATAGTCCCCAATCAGACTGCAGAATTTCAAACTGCAGCTCCAGCAACCAAGGTATGACGAGTTCAGAGACTCGTCATCTGACTTGGACTCAGCTAATCTCTGGCCTCCAGCAGTCCTCCAAGTGCCGGGGTCCTGGGTGATCCCTGCTATCTGCTGTGGATCAGAAAGTGAAACGTGCTCATCAGGTTGTGATCCCGAGGCTACTCTAAAGCTAGGCCCTACCGAGGCATGTGTCTCAGTGCTGGTGGAGGGTGTGGGTGAGCGCTATGACAGGCCTTCAAATTCCTCTTCAGAGTTTTCTTCGGGGCTTGATTGGAGGCCCTGGGTCGTGGACTCCCTTGGCAGTTTCCCAGATGGGCCTGTGAAAGCGAGGAGAGATAATTAGTGCATGGCAGTGGCCTGTGAAAGAGGACACATCACTCACAGCATGGTTGCCTGATGGATGTTAGACTGCTGGATGCTCACTTGGTTGAGCAGCGCCGACGTCACCGTCAACACAGGAATGGTCTAGATCCTCACTGACCAGCTGAATTGCTCTATTTTCAAAGTCCATGAGGACCTTGATTTCAGGCATTCCTCCACCAGTCTGCAATCTCTCCCTGTTGTTGTGTGCCAGCTTGTCCTTCATGAATAGAGATGGAGAGAGTGCAAGCAGGATGCCTACCAGGCCAGATGTTAAGTATGCCTGGCATGTGTGGGTGGTGAGTGATCCCACTGAAGGGATGAGGACAATGAAGGTGCGAATGTGACAGTGAATGCTGATGTCCCTTTAACTGGCAGTGAGTGATATCCCTGTAGATGTGTGATGGGTTTATAAGTGATGACAAGAGTCTCTTACGCTGGTGAAATGGAGGAGATGATTCATCCTTTTTCGGCACTGGATAGCTGTCCTCTTTTGTAGGGCTTGGCACTGACCACCACTGCCACTGCCTTCCAAGCTGGATTGGTAATCTTGCTGCCCATCCTGCGGCCAGAGCGGAGGGGTAAAGGACATCACAGCGGGCTTCCATGGTGTCCAAAAGGAGCTCAGGGGATGCATCATTAGACTGGGGCCTGCAGTCTTCTTGCCTTTTGGGTCCATGCAACAGTCCTGGGCTGGAAGCACTGAGGCATGGGTGTGGCTGCACTTTAAATGTGGCATCCGGCATGATGAAGCAGCGAGGTGACGGCATGGAAGGTGAATGAGAGCACGCCTCCCATCAAAACAGCGTGTTTCCCAGGAAGTTACAATTAACACGGTGGGAATGGGACATTATGGCATGAGAAGCCGCCATTGCGGCTGGTGGGTAAAACGTCATTTCTCCCACCGGCTACCGCACAGTGCAAATCTGGGATGACTCCACCCCTAGATTTGCTCACAAGTCTTTTGTGCAGCACTTTATCAAATTCCTTTTGGAAGTCCATGTACACCACATCAACATTACCCTCTTCAACTCTCTGTTGCCTCATCAAAAAACTCCAGCAAGTTAGTTAAACATGAATTGCCCTTAACAAATCCAAGCTGGCTTTCCTTAATTAACTCAAATTTGCCCAAGTGACTATTAATTTTGTCCCGAATTTTTTTTTGAAGCTTGCCCACCACTTATATTAAACTAACTGGCTTGGAGCTGCTGGACTTACCTTTACACCCTTTTTTGAACAAGGGTACATTTGCAATTCTCCAGTCCTCTGGTACCACCCCTGAGTTAAGGAAGACTGGACACTTATGACCAGTGCCCCCGCACTTACCACTCTCACTTCCCTCAGGATCCTTGTACATCTCTTCCGGTCCTGGATCCATATTCTTTCATACTCTTGTCTAGCATAAACGTATAAATCCCAAATTTAAAATTATTAATTGAGTTAACATCTGCTGCTTTTTTGGGAGGGAGTAACATACTTCTACCATGTGAATAGGTGTTTCATAACTTCTCTCCTGCATGCCTGGCTCTGATTTTAAGGTTATGTCCACTTATCTAAACTCCACCAATGGAAAACCTCTGCCTTATCTACTCCATCAATTCTTTTTCAAGTCCTAAAAACCTCAATTAAATCCCCACTTAAGCTTCTAGATACCAATATATATATATATTTGCCTCCTAATTTAACCCTTGCAGTCCTGGTAACATTCTGGTGAATCTCCAACGAAGCTTCCAAGGCCAATACAATGAGAGATCACAGACGTGAACTCTGTTTCTCTCTCCTCATATGCTGTTGAGTATTTTCAGTACTTTCTGTTTTTATTTCAGGTTTCCAGCATCGACATATTTTGCTTTTGTTTTTCCTTCCTAAGGTGTAGTTCTCAGAACTTCAGGTGTATAATCGGGGTTTATATAGCTGCAACAAACCATCGCCCTCTTTAAATGCCAATCATCTAAATATAAAAGCTAACATTCTGTTTGTGTTTATGATTATTTTTCATACCAGTTACATCTTAGTGATTGTACAGGGATCCCTAAATCATTTTGGAGCTCCATTGTTTCAGTGTAATGTTTATCAAGGCGATTCTAGCCTTTTCTTCTAGGCAGAAACAGAGTGAATGGGCAGTTAAAATCAGCCAGGGGATGGCAAGGTCCTTCTATAAATATGCAGATCAAAGCCTGTCATTAGTGCTCACACAACATTTTAACTATGAGCATATGTGGCTTCGCATATGTGGCTTCCACGTCAGGTCCACATACTGAAAGACCCTTACCAAGGGGGTCTCACTACCCTCTAAGGTCCTCATCCCGTACTTGGTATCAACGATACGAAACAAACTATGGACACAATTTCCACTTTATTTGGAAAACCTTTATTAACCCACTAAACAATAGTATATACTTACAACACCAATTGCTTAGTAAGACCAGCGCGCAAGAGCTCGTCCCCAGGTGGTCGGTATGCTGAACGAATTCCTCCACACAACTTTCAGTGACTGACCAAATCACACTTCCTGGTGGCAGCCCCAATATCCTTGGGAGCTGTGGCTTTATACCCCTTTCTGACGCTGGTCCCTCAGCGTACAAGGTAATGTATTAAATCGCGTCATCTGATTGGATTATCAATCCCACCCTGGCCATTCAAAGATGACCTGCACGTGGTCATTTCATGCTCTCAGCAGGGTGTGTCTCCAGGTACTTACCAAAAACTGATGCGATTTCTGTATCTTGGCAAGGCAGGAAGAAAGACATTCACACATTCCCAAGAGGCCATGGTCTAGGTCTGTTTCTGTAATCAGAGTGCCTGGTAATTAGCCACCGCCGCCCAGTGACACATCTGTGTCTGTGTCTGTGGATCCTTGTCCAGTCTTTATTTGAAAAACAATTCCACACAAGTGTCAGAGTTGATGTCTTCGGTCAAAACTCTTCTCTCTTCGTCTGATGTCCTCCACACTCCATGTTTCTACCACCTGGTTCCAAGCTCAGAGACATTGGTCGACCTCACAACTGGTTACATTTTGACTCAAGTATAAAGATAATACATATTGGCCAGGATATTGCTGTTAGTGCGCAGGGGCGGACCCAACACGCTGACACGCAAAATGAAACGCGATGACGTCATTTAGATAATTTGTTTGGCTGCCGCCCACCGAACTGTAAACGGCCTATTAAGGCCAATAAAAAATCAATTAAAGTTGTTAGCAACACTGCTCATCCAACCTTAAGGTTGGTGGGCAGGCGCGGAGCCCAAGTGGCCTTCACGTTTTTCAGGAATCCTCACCCACAGGTGGGATGAGGTTTCCTGAAGGTTTAATAAAATAATTCAATAAATTTTGCTTAATGTACAAACATGTCCCAGCTCATGTGACACTGTCATATGAGGGGACATGTTTAAATAATTTTTCTGCTCACTTATTCAAAAGTTTTATTATGAACTTAATCTCCCTGAGGCGGCTCCATGCCTCAGGGAGGTTGCTGCACTCTTCGGCACCTTAATTGGCCCACCCACATAAAATGGCCGATTGCGGACAGCGGTCGGCTTCACACCTACCTCTGACCGCTCCCGCCCAGCCCGCCCGACATAGGTAAGATATTGCCCACTAAAAAGAAACAAAGGGAGGCCTTACAGTATCACAGAAGTACACAAAATATCAAAATGCCTTACACTACCACAAAGAGGATTCAGAGCCAAAAGAGGACAGAAAGTTAAGTCTTTTTACTTCTCTTTCCTTGTGAAGACAAGAGGAGCAGGAGTATTCCTCCAAGCCACGTAATTTAGTAATCCGTTGTCTTGGCACCACCTCAATTAAATTACTTTCATACCAGCAGCCATTCCTTCTGTCCCCAGTGGTGGCCTGGTATTTTCTGACTCTCTTTCAGCCAATTTCAAGTGGAAAACTGACTGGGAGTTAGACAGCATCTTCCAAACCCATGACATCTACCACCTAGAAGGACAAAGGCAACGGATAAGGCATGTAAATTCCTTTCCCAGCCAAACACTACCCTGACATGGAAATACATCACCATTCCTTCACTATCACAGGTTCAAAACCCTGGAACTTCCTCCCTGACAACACTGGGGGTGCAGCGGTTCAAGAATGTGGCTCTCACCACCTTCTCAATGGACAATAAATGCTGGCTTTGCCTGCGATGCTCACATCCCAAAAACAAATTAAAGAAAAATCTCTTAGACTCCATGCTGCCGAGGTCTGTTTGGTTTACCTGCCAATTTCTGTCCCAAGTTAAAATTGAGGCTTTCATGAATGTTGAATCATAGAAGTTCAACATTAATTTGGAAAAAAAGGAAATTTAACTATCAGATAGCATGATTCTGACTTACTGGAGCCCCAAAGCTTAATTCTTCCTGGTTTACTATTGCTTTATGTGGTTGTTTTGGGTAAGCTTTATGCTCCATCATTTCTCAGGTTTGGTTTTGAGTGTCTTTCAATTTTGGAAATTGTTTTAGAATAAAATATTTTAAGTATTTGTAAAAAATTTCCACGACTGCAATAAAAGTTATTTTAAAAAATGTAATCCCTTTATTTCAATTTCCCAGATGCCAGTATATGCATGTAGGTTGTCATGATCCCCAAATTTTTGTTAAGATCTGATTAGGGACCAATAATGTTTTGTTTAAAGTCGACAAATTTTGAGACTCAAGACACTTGTTCAGAGAATAAAGTCACAAGATTCCTTGGGTTTTGAACAAACAAAAATAAACTTTACAATACAAGGTCAAAAGGATAAAACAATTTACAATATCTATCTTATACTCTAACATTCAGGGTTAATATGATGCACATGTGCATTAGCAGGAAAACTGTGGTCGAACACACCGTACTGCACAATGACAGATGTGACCAAGACGGAGTCCACGGATTTCTCAACAACTATCCCAGACATCATTAAACCCTATGGCCAGGATTTCCCAGTCGGCAAGCGGACCCTGCCCCCCGCTCACCGACGTGTAAAATGATGCAGGATAATGTCAGGCGGAACTCCCTATTAAGGCCATTGACAAAGTAATTAATGTAATTAGTGGACCTGCCTGTCCAACCTTACGGTTGGCGGGCAGGCCAGGAGTCCTGGCGGGCATTGGAAAAAGCATGAAGCTTCATCCATGGGCGGGATGGGGTTTCATGTATGTTTATACATTTTTAATAAAAGTGAAACTGAAAGTGATGAACATGTCCCAACTCATGTGACAGTGTCATATGAGGGGACATGTCAGGGTTTTTTTTTCTCTGTTTTCAATGTTTTTTAATGTGTAGCCGATCTCCCTGAGGCAGCACTTAGCCTCAGGGAGAGGAGTGCGCTCTTTCGTGCACATGCGCAAAAGAGCGCATTCTTAGCTCAGGGAATCCTCCCCCCCCCCACCCACACAAGGAGCGCATAGCGCCTACTTGCGGACGTCACCCATGTAAAATGGCGGCATGCCCCCAATCGGGGTGCTGATTGGAGGCACGCCTCCATGTGCCCACTCTTGAACATCCCCCCCATGGGGGGAAAATTCTGCCTTTTGAGTCAACCAATCTTGTTAAAAGTCTGTCCCTCTCCTGTGGGATTCTAGTCCTAAATTTGAAGATCTAACCGAAGAATTCTCTCCAAAAGTCACTCCAACTCGGGCAGCGTCAACACCATCCCATTTCATATGATTTCAATCTCATCTCTTCAGATTCTGTTTCCCTGGATTCCCAGCATACTCAAGCACCAACTCACAAACCATGCTGAGCAGAACAGGGCTGTAGATAAGGCTTTAAACTAAATAGGGTTGGGGGGAGGGTTCTGTAGAGGGGATAAAGTAGGCTTACAAAGCAAAAGGATATGGTGGCATTTCAGGGCAGCTACTTAGGTAATGATACTCAGTGTGTGGCAGGAAGGGATAGGGTGTACACATTTTTTAAAAAGCAGCAAATAGGGTCAAAGGGGGGGAAATATAGTAAAAAGGCAAACTTCACATTTCTTTACTTAAATGCATGTAGTATTCAGAACAAAATAAATGTGTTACGGCACAAATAGAGATTAATGGGTATGATCTTATAGCAATTACGGAGACATGGTTACAGGGAGATCAAAGCTGGGATCTAAATATTCGGGGGTATGTGACTTTTCAAAAGGACAGGCAGGATGGAAAGGATGGTGGGGTAGCTTTGTTAGTATGAGATGGAATAAGTATGATAAGAAATGATCTTGGATCGGAAGATGTGGAATCCATATGGGTGGTGGCAAGAAATAACAAGGGGAAGAAGACAATGGTGGGAGTAGTCTGTAGGCCCCCTAACAGGCCCCCTAGCTATACTGTCAGACAGAATAAATCAGGAAATAATGAAGGCATGTAAAAAAGGCAGTATATTAAGCATGGCTGACTTTAATATTGGGAAAATCAAATTAGCAGAGGTAGCCATGAGCAAGAATTCATGGAGAGTATTTGGTACAGTTTCTGAGAACAATATGATGTGGATCAAATCAGGGATCAGGCTATTTTGTATCTGGTAATGTGTAATGAGGCAGGTTTAATAAATGATCTCAGAGTAAAAGATCCCCTAGGAAACAGTGACCATAAAATGCTGGAATTTAGCATCCAGTTTGAGAGTGAGAAACTTAGTACGGAAACATCTGTGCTAAACGTAAATAAGGGTAATTACAAAGAAATGGGGGCAGAGTTAGCTGAAGCGGAAATGAGTTTAGCAGAAAAGACGGTTGATGAACAATGGCAGGCATTTAAGAAAGTAGTTCATGACTCACAACAAAGATATATCCCAGTAAGGAAGAAGGATTGTAGGAGAGGGATAAACAAATCATGGTTAGCCAAGGAAGTTAAGGATAGTATCAAAGTGAAAGAGAAAGCATATCATGTGGCAAAGGTTGGTGGTAAGCCAGAGGATTGGGAAAGCTTTAAAAACCAACAGAAGGTGACCAAAAAAAAAAGGGAGAAAATAAACTTTGAGGGTAAACTAGCAAGTAATATAAAAATGAACAGTAAGAGCTTCTTTAAATATATAAAAAGGAAGAGAGAGGCCAAGTCAGTTAGGCCCCTTAGAGAATGAGGCTGGAGAAATAATAATGGGGAACCAGGAAATGGCAGAGGAGTTGAATAAATAATTTGCATCAGTCTTCACGGTAGAAGACATTAATAGCATACCAAAAATAATAAATAATCACGGGAGCAAAAGAGGGGGAGGAATTAATACATTAACTATCACTAGGGAAAAAGTACTAGGGAAACTAATGGGGCTAAAGGCCAAAAAGTCAACTGGACCTGATGGGTTGCATCCTAGAATATTAAAGAAAATAGCTGCAGAGATAGTCGTTGCAATGGTAGTAATCTTCCATGAGCCCTTAAATTCTAGAAAAGTCCCAGAGGATTGGAAAACTGCAAATGTAATACCCTTATTCAAAAATGGTGGGAGACAAAAAAACAGGTTACTATAGTCCAATTAGCTTAACATCTGTCATTGGGAAAATGCTGGAGTCTATTCTAAAGAATGTAATAGCAGAGCATTTAGAAATACAAAATCTAATCAAGCAGTCGCAGCATGGCTTCATGAAGGGGAGATCATGCCTGACAAACTTCAATAAAGTACCACACACAAGGCTACTTAATAAGATAACAGCCTATGGTATTTGGGTAGTATATTAGCAAGGATAGAGGACTGGCTAACTAATATATGACAGAGAATTGGGATACAAAGAGGCATTTTTGGGATGGCAAAGTGGAGTGGCAGAGGGTTCAGAGGCCACAATTATTTGCTACATTAATGACGTGGATGAGGGAAATGAATGTACTACCACCAAGTTTGCAGATGATACAAAAATAGGTGGGAAGGCAAGTGTTGAGGATGACACAAAGAATCTACAGAGGGATATAGACAGGTTAAGTGAGTGGACAAAATTTGGCATTTGGAATATAATGTGGGAAAGTGTGAGGTTATGCACTTAGGCAGGAAGAATAGAGGATCTGAATATTATTTAAATGGAGAAAAATTGAAGAAAGCTGCAGCACAGAGGGATTTGGGAGTCCTCGTACATGAATCCCAAAAAGCTAGCGTATAAATTCAGCAGGTAACAGGTAAGGCAAATGGAATATTGGCCTTTATTTCAAAAGGAATGGAGTATAAAAATAGGGAAGTCTTGCTAAAACTAATCAAGGCACTAGTTAGATCACACCTAGAATACTGTGAACAGTTTTGGCCCCCTTATCTAAGGAACAATATACTGGCATTGGAGGCAGTCCAGAGGTCACGAGGTTGACCCCGGGGATGGAGGGATTTTCTTATGAAGAGAGGTTGAGTCATTTGGGACTTTACTCGTTGAAATTTAGAAGAATGAGAGGCAACCTTCTTGAAACGTATAAGATTCTTAGGGGGCATGACAGGGTAGATGCTGAGAGGCTGTTTCCCCTTGTGTGAGAGTCTAGGACCAGAGGGTATAATCTCAGAGTAAGGGATCGTCCATTTAAAACACAGATGAGGAGGAGTTTCTTCTCTCAGAGGGTAGTCAATCTGTGGAATTCTTTACTGCAGAGGGCTGGAGAGGCTGGGTCATTAAGTATATTCAAGTTTGAGATAGACAAATTTTTAATCAGTCAGGGAATCAAGGATTATGGGGAAAAGGCAGGAAAGCGGAGTTAAGGATTATCAGATCAGCCATGATCTCATTGAATGGCAAAGCAGACTAGGGCCTAATGGCCTGCTTCTGCTCCTACATCTTATGGTCTTATGGTCTAATGGTCTAACACTACTGCTCCAAAGGGGCGCCTTGTCCCCAACAGCCCACAGCATGGACTCACCAACCTTCTGCTGCCTTTTTGGGCTTCTCCTCAGCCCTCTTCTCTTAAAGTTTTGTAACCACACCCTTTTTCCTACTTGGAGCCTGTTTCCCTGCTCCTTTATTTTTAACTTAACTGGGATCTCTTCCTGTCCCTGTCTGGAACTCTTCTTTTGGGACCTTTCCTGTCTCCTGCTGAGGACACTTGTCTTCACTGGCACTCCCCTCCGGTCACATGACTGGGTTTTCACACCATTTTTCCTTTTTGCAAAGGTGCACTCAGCCTGTCCACGGCCTAAAAAACCCAAAATGCTGAATTGTGTGTATGCGGTCCACTCCCAGTCTGCGCATATGCGAAAACTCCGAGGTCTGACAGGACTTGGAGTCCCTGACTCTGCTCTTGACGAGATGGTAAGTTGGCTTCAATAACAATGTAAATGTGCACCGACCTTAAATACTGTATGACTTTTTCATTTGCCACCCTGACGACTGCCTACTATAAAAGTTGGCACTTCTGTAACGATGGCAACAGTTGATGTCATTTGGCTAAGATTTCTTTAAATGGACAGCTTGTGAGGGTTTTATAATTAATTAATTTGCATACATAAAACAAAAAGGATATACTCAATCTATATTTATCTGAGTTCTGATTTGTTTTTACAGAGTGCCTTTATACTAGCATTAACTCTTTTATAAAAGTTACATAACAGAGACTATTCACACAGTAACTGAACTCCCTCCCTAACAGCAGTGTGGATGTACCTACACCACATGGACTGCAGCAGTTCAAGAAGGCAGCTCACCACCACCTTCTCAAGGGCAACTAGGGATGGGCACTAAAAATGCTGGCCCAGCCAGTGAAGCCCTCATCCCGTGAAAAGAATGATAAAAAAAGTAACTACTACATGTGAAGAGGTGTTCACTGATTGACAGATAATTTTTCGATTTATATTTATCTAATTGTTTAAAACACAAAAACACAAACAATAACAGATGGAGCATTATATTTGACTAGTGCTGTGCATATGGCACAGCTAATTCCTGGCTTGTTTCAGAGGACTTTTATTTCCTTCAGTGGAATGGGCAATCTGCCCAGAATTCAAAATGTCTTTGGCACAACATGATCAATAGAGCAAGTTATGCTTGTTATTCTTTTTCCTAATGAAAGGACACAATCAAGGTTTCTTTTAAAAAATTAATTAGCAAAGATCATAATCCAAAAAGGGACTTCTGTGGGATTCTTTCAGATCAGCTACCTGAATTGATTACCAGGTCAGCATAAGGAGAACAACTTGATTTCCAAAGAGAAAGCAAGAGTATCTGAGTTCAGGTAAAGTACTTTTATGGAAATTGTCAACCAACCAGATATGAACTGAGAAAACCTAAGGCTATTTAGAGTCAGAGTTGGTCAATGTCATTCATAACTGCTCCTTGATGTCAAGGAATCAATGATGACTTTGACCCAGCATTTAATAATCCATAAAATGTACATGAATTGCAAGTCACAGTGACTATAGAAAGTTAAAGTTTAACATGATCTGGGAGACAGAAATACCTAAAACCTGGAGCTGGGTACATCATTTTAAAAGGGCTCCACTGAATGAAATTAGGGTTCAGCCAAAGGTTGAGGAATGTTTTCAAACAAGATAATGGAACACCTTTGAAGATATAATGCTGAGATTGCAGGACCAATACATTTTCAAAACAAGTAAGCTCACTGTTAGGGGGAAGTAAGTAAGAATTTATGGTAAGGGAGAATTTATTTAAAAGGAATTAATTACTTAAAATCTCCAGGCAACCACAGCTACCAAGCACATTTGCAGTTAAAGGTTACCAGATGAACCTTGTACAGCCTTAGGGTCAGGCCTCGGGAGCTGGACTGCAGTCAGAGCATTGGCAATAACAATTAAGATTAAGTGTGCTCTTCAAGAGAGGAAGAACAGATGGTCCTAGATTAGGTAGGAGGGAAGGTCTCTACCTGGGTGAAAAGTAGGGATATACGCTGCATGTACCTGTTACCAGAGATGTCTGTCTAATGTAAATCTATATGTTGACGAGATCGGAATCTGGAAACTGTTCTTGTACGTGACCAATAATGTATAAATATGTTGAACACTTGTAATTTAGCAGAGTGCTATCTCAAGCTGCATTGAGATGGTTCTCCCTTTGCAATTGCTCGAATAAACGATCATGACATGTACCTGTGGTCCGTTTGTCAAAGTGACAACAACACTCACATTAAACAAATGTGCCCTAATTTGATCAGAAATCAAATTAAAAGTGTGATGAAGAGAAATAATGGTATACACAAATGCTGCAAGGAGAAACGAAAACAGAGCCATTGGAATGAATACAGAATCTGCAGAAATATGTTAATAGGTGTTCGAAGAGGCAAAAATAACACCTAGGAAGAGAAAACATACCAGCTGAAGCTCAGCATAACAGTTTGAAGTGAGGTGAAAACCATAAGGATATAAACAGGCTGGAAAGTGCGGTTGAGCACAAAATGAATATTCTGAATACATCCTCGATGTATTTACAAGTGAATGCATGATGAACATGCCCTCTCCAAAGGTATCCTAAATTAAATCAACGGCTTGTATGTTACAGAAGGCTTATGTGGGCTAATTGGGCTCAACATAAATTCCCACGGATGAATGTTACTTATCCGAGCCTGCTTAAGATACTCAGGAAGCCTAGGTAATAATTAGACTGTATCATGCTCTAGTCAGACTGCACATTGAATACTGCATCCAGTCTGGTTGCCAAGAAAATAGGAGCAGAAGGCCATTCAGACCTTCGAGCCTGCTCTATCATTCGAAAAGGTCATAGCTGATCTGTTTGTGCTTCGAATTCCACATTCCCATCTACCCCCAATAACCTATGATTCCCTCGCCTAACACAAATCTATCTACCTCCGCTTTAAAAATATTCAATGACCCCACCTCCCCTCCACCGCATTCTGAGGCAGAAAGTTCAAAAGTCGCACAACCCTCTAAGAGAAAAAAAATTCTCCTCATCTCTGTCCTAAAAGGATAAGCTCTAATTTTAAAAAGGTGCCCCCTCACTCTGGACTCACCCTCAAGAGGAAACATCCTTTCTAGTCTACTACATCAATACCATTCAGGGCTAATTGGGCTCAACATAAATTCCCACGGATGAATGTTACTTATCCGAGCCTGCTTAAGATACTCAGGAAGCCTAGGTAATAATTAGACTGTATCATGCTCTAGTCAGACTGCACATTGAATACTGCATCCAGTCTGGTTGCCAAGAAAATAGGAGCAGAAGGCCATTCAGACCTTCGAGCCTGCTCTATCATTCGAAAAGGTCATAGCTGATCTGTTTGTGCTTCGAATTCCACATTCCCATCTACCCCCAATAACCTATGATTCCCTCGCCTAACACAAATCTATCTACCTCCGCTTTACTTCAATCAAGTCAGCCCTTACTCTTCTAAACTCCAATGAAAACAAGCCTAGTCTATCTAACCTTTCCTCATAAGAAAACCCACTCATGCCAGGTATTAATCTAATAAACCCCCTCCAAACCACTTCCAATGCCAAGAAGAGATGTGAAGCTAATTTCCAGTCTCAGGGAATACTGAAGAAAAATGGGCTTTTCAACATATAAAGAAGACAACTGAGAAGGGACCTTACAGAATTATATAAGATTGTATAAAGGAAGTTAACCCAGGTTATTCTTAAAGTTGAACTACCTGCATAAGGGGACACAGGTACAACTTAGAGAAGGGCAGATATCACAAAATTCTTCTTTACACAACGTGATTAACACATTGAATAAACGTTCAGATAGAGTAAGATGACATAAATCCTGGAATTATTTTAAAATAATTAGGTGCAACATGTAACGGGGTGGGGGACATTAAAATCTTTCTGAACTCTTAACTCCTGCTGCCGACTGGAAAGGCATCAGGAACAGTTGTGCATGCGCACTCGGTCCACACTGCGGCCATTGGCGTATGCACAGATCTTGCTGCCAAAACTAGACTGGCAGGGGGATGGGATCCTGAAAAGTAGTTCAGGGGGGAGAGAAGCTGAGATGGAATTAGAAATTAAAAAACTAGTAAGTAAGTCTGGAAGATAGAGGAAACTTAGGCTAGATAAGGAAGAAGTGAGTTTAGCAAGACTAAATGGAATATATTTTGATGCAAGGAGTCTGAGGAATAGGACAGACAAGCTGAAAGCACTGATAGGCAGGTGGGAGCATGATATCATAGCTATGACCAAGGATTGGCTAAAAGAAGCGCAGGATTGGCAGCTCAACATTCCTGGCTATAGTGTATTCAGACAAGATAAAGAGGGGAATAGAAGAGGAGGAGGGGTTGCAATATTGATCAAGGAATCAATTATAAAAGTGAGGAGGGATGATATCTTGGAAGGATCATCAAATAAGGCCATGTGGGTGGAAGTAAAAGACACAAAACGGGCAAACACGCTGTTGGGTGTGTACTATAGGCTCCCAAACAGCCAGGGAGAGATAGAGGATCAAATATGCAATCAAATTTCAGAGAAGTGTAATAATAATAAGGCAGTAATAGTAGGGGATTTTAACTACTCAATTATTCACTGGGATAGTCTTAGTCTGCAAGGAAGGAACAAAATTCTTAAGTAGCATCCAGGAGAACTTATTTAGCCAGTACGTAGGAAGCCCAACAAGGGAGGGTGCAGTTCTGGACTTAATATTCGGAAATAAGCCTGGGCAGGTGGAAGGCATATCATTAGAGGAGCATTTTGGAGGTAGTGACCATAACTCAGTTAGATTTAGGGTAGTTATGGAAAGGATAAGGTTGGGCCGGGAATATAAATTCTAAACTGAGGAAAGGCTGATTTTACTAAGATGAGATACAATTTGGCCAAAGTGGACTGGGACAGCTACTGGCAGATAAAACTGTGTTACAGTAGTGGGAGGCATTCAAGGAGGAAATAGAGTATGGGGCAAATATGTTCCCGTATAGACAAAGTGGGGGAACAAAGCCTAGAAAACATTGGAGAGAGAGCAGGTACTAGAGGGTTTAGCAGCCTTAGAAGTGGGTAAATCCACAACCCTGGATGAGATGTATCCCAGGCTGTTGAGGGAGGTGAAAGAAGAGATATCAGAGACCCTGGCAGTAATTTTCAAATCCTCTCTGGCCACAGGTGAGGTGCCAGAGGACTGGAGGGCTATTAACACTATACCGTTATTAAAAAAGGGAGGGATAGACCAGGAAATTACAGGCCAGTCAGTCTAACATCAGTGGTGGGGAAGTTACGAGAATGAATTCTGAGAAGCACAATATATCTGCACTTGGAGAGACACAGATTAATCAGGATTAGTCAGCAAAGATTTGTTAAGGGGAGGTCATGTTTGACAAATTTGATCGAATTTTTTGAGGAAGTAACCAGGAGTGTTGTTGAGGGTAATGCTATTTTATGTGATCTACATGGACTTTAGCAAGGCTTTTGATTACGTGCCTCGTGGCAGACTGGTCAAGAAAGTAAAAGCCCATGGGACCCAAGGCAAAGTGGCACGTTGGATCCAAAATTTGCTGAGAGGTAGGAAGCAGAGGGTAATGGTACGGAGATGTTTCTGTGACTGGAAGTCTGTTTCCAGTGGGGTTCCACAGTGCTTGGTGCTGGTGCCCTTGCTGTTTATGATATACATAAATGATTTGGACTTAAATTGAGGGGGTATAATCAAGAAGTTCACGGACGACACGAAAATTGGTAGGGTGGTAAACATTGAGGAGGATAGCTGTAAACTGCAGGAGATTATCAATGGACTGGTCAGGTGGGCAGAGCAGTGGAAAACAGAATTCAACATGGAAAAGTGTGAGGTAATGTACTTGGGGAGGGCTAACAAGGCAAGGGCTTACACTATGAATGGTAGGACCCTGGAAAGTACTGAAGATTAGAGGGACCTTGGTGTGCATATCCACACCTAAGGTAGCAGGGCAGGTAGATAAGGTGGTTGATAAGGCATATGGGATACTTCTTTATTAGCCGAGGCGTAGGACAAAAGAGCAGGGAGGTTATGCTGGAACTGTATAAAACACTGGTTAGGCTACAACTGGAGTACTGCATGCAGTTCTGGCCACCACATTACAGGATGTGATGGCGCAGGAGAGGGTGCAGAGGAGATTTACTAGGATGCTGCTTGGGCTGGAGGATCTGAGCTATGAGGAAAGATTGAATAGGCTGGGGTTGTTTTCGTTGGAGTAGCAAAGGTTAGGAGGGGCATAGATAGGGTGGATAGGAAGGCACTTTTCCATTAGTAGAGGGTCAATAACCCAAGGGCATAGTTTTAAGGTACAAGGTAGAAGGCTAAGAGGGGAGTTGAGGAAAAATTTGTTCACCCAGTGGATTAGAGAGTCTGGAACTCACTGCCTGAAAGGGTGGTTGAGTCAGAAACTCTCAAAACACTTAGCAAGTATTTAGATATTCACTTGCGTTGCCATAGCCTCCAGGGCTATGGGCCAAGCACTGGAAAATAGGATTAGTGTAGTCAGATCTTTAAAAAACAAAAAACTGCGGATGCTGGAAATCCAAAACAAAAACAGAATTACCTGGAAAAACTCAGCAGTTCTGCTGAAGGGTCATGAGGACTCGAAACGTCAACTTTGCTCTTCTCCGCCGATGCTGCCAGCCCTGCTGAGTTTTTCCAGGTAATTCTGTTTTTGTTTTGTAGTCAGATCTTCGTTGACCTGCAGGGACACGATGGGCCCAATGGTCTCCTTCTGTACTGTAAACGTCTATGAATAGGAAAATACATGAGGAACATCTGCACATGCACTGATCCTCCATCCGAGACGGTGGCAGCTGTAGGCCCCAGGAAAAGGGGGTGCAAAACACCTCGCGGGGACCTGGGCTCAACTTGCAGCTTTCGCCTTTGCCATCAGCACTACCCCGTTCCATCTCAAGCGGGCCACCTCATTTCTTGTGTGCAAGCACATTGTTTCCCCTGAACCTGGAACGCATCGCCCACCGCGCGCTCTCTCCCAGGTCCCCCTTGTCCTGACGCGAGGTCCCGAGGCCGTGCGCCTGTTAGTTTTGACATGGTGCATTCTGGGTGATGTAGTCCGTCCTCCGGCGCGCTCTTGTTCTTCTGCGCAGGCGCTGGCCCACGAAAGGCCGAGAGGACCTAAAGCGTTTTGCGGAGGTGTTGGACAGAGGTTGCCCATTGTAGCAGCCCTGCCCTCAAAATAGTAAGATGGCGTACTAGGATGGAACAGTGCCTAATAGAAGACGCTAATGTCGGAGCTAAATGTCAATGGTGAAGCTTATGATCGGTTGTAAGCTCTCCCAACCACTAAACTGTTATGTTTTTAAAGGCAGTTACCCGGAACGCTTATCAGACAAAATTTGACATTGAGCCACATAGGGGGTTACTTTTACAGGTGACTAAAAGCTTATCATAGGGGAAGGTTTTAAGGGCTAATTTAAAGGAGGAGAGCAAATTTTAGGGAATTTCAGAGTTTAGTATCTCAACAATTAACGGCATGGTCACTAATAGTGAGGTGATGAAAATTGGGGTGGACAACAGGCCAACTTGGAGGAATGCAACAAAATATAACAGGCGTGACAAGGTCGAGCAGCTCATGAGAGTGAGAGAAAACCGATTATTTGCTACAATGCTTTGATACTATGATACAATGCTTTAATTACAAGGTAGTGGTATAGGTAATCTGATACAGAGACATTCTTTTCCTTCCCATGCCCTAAGAATAGCTAGTTTTATGATTATTTTTTCCAGAACTAATACAGTTGTCCAGTTGAGTTCCTTGTTGATGATATTGGATTTGAAATTGATGCTGTATTTTATGTGTTAGAAACTTATTTGATTTTTGTGTCTGTGGTAAAAGTTTTATGTATAAACAATTTTGCCTTTCACAACTTCACAGAAGTACTTTTCAGCTGCTGAAGTACTTTTTTGATATAGGGAAATCTGACACCCAATTTGCACTTCGCAAGATTCACAAACAGAAAGAACCAGATGCCAGGGATGAAATTGGATTTTTGGGTGCCACAAGGCCCCCTAAAGTTCCAAAATGGAGTTTATGACACATGCACAAGCTTCTGATGCAAAATGAGCCAGATGCCATATTGATAAAGGGGTTAGTGGTGCACACCTAATGTTTTCCAGAAATATGCGGAGTACACATCATGACATCAATTAGCAAGCAACATTGACATGATGCCAGCATTGCCATTTTGGAGCATCAGGCTTTAACCTACATCCTCTCTTAACCTTGCACAGCTGATCATGTGCTCAACAGCACAAAGGACCACCTACCCTGCATGGAGGTGTGATGATTGAGCATGAAGTGCTTAAATTAAAGAAAAATGATTAGTGAACTTGAAAGGGTGAGGATGGGGGTGGGGGTGGAAATAATATGCATGATTGAAGGAGTGGGCTGGAGGGATAAGGCCACTACAAACAGGAGTTGCACCAGAGTCCATGATTTTTCTCCCTGCCATGTTGTTTTGCTTCCAGGCCAGTATAACACTGCAACTTTAACCAATAAATGGTACTTTTCTTTTGATTTATTGGAGCAAGTTGAACAAATGAATAAATTGGAAGGGCTTGGCGCAGGAAGTTCCCACATAGCCTGGCTAGCTCGATTAGCAGATAATGGGATTCTTAATCTTTGAGTCATGATTTTGAACCCCACATTGGGTGACTTTTTAAAAAATATTTTATTCAAACATTTTTATTATTGATTTTTATCAATGGGGAACTCCACAGTTAAGACCATATAGTTTTGGTTTCCAAGACTGCCTCTCACCCAAGTTAATTGGTTGCTGTGGGAAAACCTTTGACGAGGTGCCACACAGGAGGCTGCTCAGTAAGATAAGAGCCCATGGTGTTAGAGGCAAGGTACTAGCATGGATAGAAGATTGGCTGTCTGGCAGGAGGCAGAGAGTGGGGATAAGGGGGTCCTTCTCAGGATGGCGGCCGGTGACTAGTGGAGTTCCGCAGGGGTCAGTGTTGGGACCACAACTTTTCACTTTATACATTAATGATCTGGATGAAGGAACTGAGGGCATCCTGGCTAAGTTTGCAGATGATACAAAGATAGGTGGAAGGACAGGTAGTATTGAGGAGGCCGGGAGGCTGCAGAAGGATTTGGACAGGTTAGGAGAATGGGCCAAGAAGTGGCAGATGAAATGTCCCGCTTTCACATTGAGGATACCCTCCAGCATATTGTGTGGCATTACCACTGTGATAAATGGGATAGATTTCAAACAGATCTAGTAACTCAAGCCTAGGCATCAATGAGGCATTGTGGACCATCAGCAGCAGTAGAATTGTACTCAAACACAATCTGTAACCTCATGGCCTGGCATATCCCACACTCTACCATTCCCATCAAGCCAGGGGATCAACTCTGGTTCAATGAAAAGTGCAGGAGAGCATGCCAGGAGCTGCACCAGGCATACCTAAAAATGAGGTGTCAACCTAGTGAAGCTATAACAGAGAACTACTTGCATGCCAAACAGCACAAGCAGCAAGTGAAAGACAGAGCTAAACAATCCCACAACAGTCTGATCAGATCAGATCAGCAGTCCTGCCACATACAGTCATGAATGGTGATAGACAGCTCACTGAAGGACGAGGCTCCACAAATGTCCCCATCCTCAATGATGGTGGAACCCAGCGCACCAGTGTAAAAGATAAGACTGAAGAATTTGCTACAATCTTTATCCAGAAGTGCAGAGTGGAGATCCATCTCAGCCTCTTCCTGAGGTCCCCAACATCACAAACACCAGTCAACTAATTCAGTTCGCTCCATGTAATACCAAGAAACAGCTGAAGGCACTGTATCATGCAAAGGCTATGGGCCTGACAACATTCCAGCAATAGTACTGAAGACTTGTACTCCAGAACTTCCTGCACCCCTAGTCAAGCTGTAGCCAAGCCCGGCTATGTGGAAAATTGCCTAGGTATGTCCTGTACAAAAGCAGGGCAAATCCAACCCGGACAACTACTGCCCCATCAGTCTACTCTTGATCATCAATCAAGTAATGGATGGGATCATCAACAGTGCTATCAAGTGGCACTTGACCTGCTGACTGACACCCAGTTTGGGTTCCACCAGGTCCACTCAACTACTGACCTCTTTACAGCATTGGTTCAAACATGGCCAAAAGAGCTGAACTACCATGGTGAGGTGAGTGACTGCCCTTGACATCAAGGCCGCATTTGACCAAGTGTGGCATCAAGGAGCCCTAGCAAAACTGGAGTCAATGGGAATGAGAGGGAAAACTCTCTGCTGGTTGGAGTATTACCTAGCACAAAGGAAGATGGTTGTGGTTGTTAGAGGTCAGTCATCTCAGCTGCAGGACATCACTGCAGGAGTTCCTCAGGGTAGTGTCCTCGGTCCAGCCACCTTCAGCTGCTTCATCAGTGACCTTCCTTCCATCATTAGGACAGAAGTGGGGATGTTCGCTGATGATTGCACAATGTTCAGCACCATTCGCGACTCCTCAGATACTGAAGAATTCCATGTGCAAATGCAGCAAGACCTTGACAATATCCAGGCTTGGGCTGACAAATGGCAAGTAACATTCGCACCAGACAAGTGTCAGGCAATGATCATCTCGAACAAGAGAGAATCCAACCATCGCTCCTTGATGTTGAATGGTATTACCATCACTGAATCCCCCACATTGACCAGAAACTGAACTGGGCCAGCCATATAAATACTGTGGCTATGAGAGCAAGTCAGAGGTTAGGAATTGTGCGACGAGTAACTCACCTCTTGACTCCCCAAAGCCTGTCCACTATCTACAAGGCACAAGTCAGGAATGTGATGGAATACTCCCCAGTTGCCTGGATGAGTGCAGCTCACACAACTCTCCCAGAGATTGACACTGTCCAGGACAAAGCAGCTTGTTTGATTGCCACCACATCCACAAACATTCACTCCCTCCACCAGCACAGTACAACAGTGTGTACCATCTACAAGATGCACTGCCGGAATTTGCCAAGGCTCCTTCGACAGCACCTTCCAAACCCATGACCGCTACCATCTAGAAGGACAAGGGCAGCAGATAAATGGGAACACCACCACCTGGAAGTTCCCCTCCAAGAAATATATCGCCGTTCCTTCACTGTTGATAACGGCACTGTGGATGTACCTGCACCACATGGACTGCAACGGTTCAAGAAAGTAGCTCATCACCACCTTCTCAAGGGCAACTAGGGATGGGCAATAAATGCTGGCCCAGCTAGCGAAGCTCACATCCTGTGAATGAATAAAAATGAACCTGCAAGATATGCACTGTAGTGCAGTCTACAAACTTGAGCCATCAACACCCTTTAAAATATACAAATGTATCAGTTATCAAATATATAGCAGAGTGACTAACATCCTAATAAATAATGTATACAGCAATCCACTACTTGCCTGGATGAGTAAACTACAACAACATTGGAAGCTCAACAGCATCCAGGACAAAGCAGCCCACTGGATTGGCACTCCAGCCACCGCCTTCAACATTCATTCCCTCCACCACCAAAGCACAGTGGCAGCAGTGCGTACCATCCACAAGCTGCATTGCAGTATCTCACCAAGGCTCCTTCGACAGCACATTCCAAATCCGCAGCCTCTGCCATCTAGAAGGACAAGGGCAGCAGATGCAAACGAACATCACCTACAAGCTCCCCTCCATGCATACATCATCCTTACTTGGAACTATATTGCTGTTTCTTCACTGTTGCTGGGCCAAAATCCTGGAACTCCCTCCCGAACAGCACTATGCGCGTACTTACACTACATGGACTGCAGCGGTTCAAGAAGGCAGCTTGGATGGGCAATAAATGCTGGCCTAGACAGTGATGTCCACACCCAATGAAAGAATTTTTTAAAAATCTCAAGGCACTTCACAGGAACATTATAAAGCAATATTTGATATTGAGCCCCATAAGGTGAAATTACAGCAGATGACCCAATATCTTGGTCAAAGCTAGTGGTTTTAAGGAGAATCTCAAGGGAGGAAAGAGAAGTAAAGAAGCAGAATGATTTGGGGAAGTATTCAGGAGCTTAGTTTTGGCCACTGAAGGCAGGGCCTCCAGTTGTGGAGCAGTTAAAATTGGGCATGACATCAGAATTAGAGGAATGCAGATATCTTGGATGGTTGTGGAGCGAGAGAGGATTATAGAGATAGGGAGGAAAGATACCATGGAAGGACTTGAAAACCGCAGTGAGAATTTTATATCAAGGATTTGCTTAACAAAAAGCAGTAGGTCAGCGAGCACAGGGGTGATGGTGAGTGCAACACGGTGCGAGTAAATGACGGCAGCAGAGGTTTGGTTGGTGGATGGTTGAAGTTGACCAGAAGTGCATTAGGATAGTTAAGTTGAGGAGTGAGAAACACGTGAATGAGGGTTTCAGCAGCAGATGAGCTGTGGTGTGGTGGAATCAGGTGGCCTTAGTGATGGTGCATCACTATCTCAGGCTCAAATATGACACCAAGGTTACAAATGGTGCGATTCAGCCTCAGACCAAGGACAGGGTTGGAGACGGTAGCTAAGGAGCAGAGTCTGTAGTGGGGCTCGAAGGCAATGGCTTGGCCTTCACAGTATTTAGTTTTAGGAAATTTATGTTCATCCAATATTAAATGTCGGACAAGCAGTCTGACAATTTAGAGGCAATGGACAGGTTGAGATAGGTTGTGGTGAAGCCAGCATACATGTAGAAACTAATGCTGTGTTTTGATATGATGGCACTGATGAACAACATGTAGATGAGAAATAGGAGGGAATCAATGATAGATACTTGAGGGACACAAGACATAACATTGTGGGAATGGGAAGAGAAGCCATTGCAACTGTTCCTCTGGATATGATTAGATGCATAAGTGGAAATGGGCAAATGCAGGCTCATCCAGCTGGAAAATTGTGGAGAGGCATTTGAGGAGGACGGTGTGGTCAACTGTGTCAAAGTCTGCAGACACGGCAAGGAGGATGAGGAGGGAAAGTTTACCTTTGTCAATAGTCATAGGATGTCATTTGTGTCTTTGATTAGAGCTGCCTCAATACTGTGGCAGAATCAGAATCCTGATTGGGGGGATTCAAACATAAGAAGATGGGCATTGATTTAGGAGGTGACACAATACATTCAAAGACTTTGGAGAGAAACAAAGTTGGAGATGGGACAGTAGGTTGCAAGGGCAGAGAGTCAAGTGCTGCCTTTTTGAGGAGCGGTATGATGACATCGGTTTACATGAGAGCCAGAAAGGGATGTTGGGTGGTCAATGGTTTGATGGGAATAGGGTCAAGAGAGGAGGAGGTAGGCCTCATGGACAAGATGATTTCAGAGAGGGTCAAAATCCTGGAGCTCCCTCCCTATCAGTACAGTGGATGCACATACACCACATGGGCTGCAGCGGTTCAAGATGGCACCTCACCACTATCTTCTCAAGGGCAATTAAGAATGAGGGCAATACATGCTGGCCTAGCCAGTGATGCTCACATCCCATGAATGAATTAAACAAAATGAGGAGAGATAGAGAAATAAGAGAAAGATGTAAATTTTGGGCTTGAGAATGGGGAGGCTATTGTATAATACAAGAAAATGCCAAATTTTCAAACAGGATGCTGTGTCCACTGGAATCCATTAATAATTATATTAATAACTTATTAATGGAATAGTTTAGAGAAACTGTTAAAGATTTCATGAAACAGCATTATTGGACAGTCTTTTCACCATAATCAAAGCGTTATGAGCAATGTTTACTATTCCAAGTGTCATTTTGTTGATTCTTTGATAAATACTCTTGTGAGTAAATCTAGATTTTCTAGAGCTAGCGTTTCTGAAATATTGAATGTTTCATCAGTTCCACCATTTAAGTGGTACTTTGGCTACATAACAAGTATGAAAGGCAAATATTTGCAGTTGGCTCGCAATTGCCTGGTATCCCTTGGTCCCTTGAAAATAAATTAAGTGCACCAGATTTTCTGATTCATTTTTGTCTAAAGTCACTAAGAAAGAGATTCAGGGTGGGTTTTATGTCTTGGGTAAATGAGTACCTTGGCCATCTGAATTCTAACTGCACACCTTCCTATGTTCTCTTCAGTTGCTGCTTGCAATCAATAATGGGGAGAGACTGATGTGAGAATAATGGTTTATTCAGACATAGGACAGGTAAAGTTTCCCTGCTCATCCTTTTCGCCCTCTCTGTAGTCTTTGACACTGCTGGCCATTCTTCTCCAATGCCCCTCCACTCCTATCCAGCTTGGTTCCGTTCTTATCTTTCTAATTGTAGCCAGAATGTCACTTGAAATGGCTTCTCTTGCAGCCCCTACTCAGTTACTTCTAGTGTCTCCCTCAGGGTTTATCCTTGACCCCCTCCTATTTCTCATCTGCACCCAGCCCCTTGGAGACATCATCTGAAAACACAGCACTAGTTTACGCATGTACCCTGATGACACCCAATTCTACTTCACCACGATCTTCCTTTGACTTCTTTAATGCTTCTAAATTATCAGACTACGTTTCCAACATCCAATTCCGCATGAGGGGAAATTTCCTCCAATTAAATGTTGGGAAGACCAAAGCCATTATCCCTAGTTCCCGCAACAAACTCGACTCCCTAGCCACCCTACTCCATTTTTCTCCTTAGCAACTGTCTGAAACTGAACCATTCTAATCGCAATCTTGGTGTCATTTGACCCCATGATAAGCTTCCAACCAGATATCCACATCATCACTAACATTGTTTGATTCTGCCCCTTCCTCAGCTCATCGCTGCTGAAACTCTCACCCATGCCTTTGTTACCTGTAGACTTCACTAATCTAATGCATTCCAGGCTGTTTTCTCACATTCTACCCTCCATAAACATTTTGTTCTTTTTTTTGGTTTGAAATTTTTTAAAATGTATAGCTTTGACTGAGTTTTTGGTAATTTGCCCCAATATCATCTTCTGTGGCTCGGTGTCATATTTTGTTTGATAATACCCCTTTGAAGTGTCTTGTGACGTTGTTTTCCAACAAAGGCACTATACCAATACAGGTTATTATTGATAATTTGTAATACAGGACTGGGATGACTTTTCAAAAAGGCCTGTTGTTCTTCCAGCTACTTTTAACAAACTTTGTAAAAGCTTCAAACTAGAAATTACTGTTGACAGTAATAAACAATTAAAATAAACAATTAAAACATCTGCTAAATAGTTGACACAGCATTAAGCATTCAGCCACTCACTGATACAGAATTAGAATTGGGCAGCCTTCTGTCTCATAAGACTGTGGTTTGCACTATAGAGGTCAACTCTGTGTTAAGCATTGTCTGGTGTGGCTCAGGAGCCCCATTCTGGCACAGTGTTCTCTAACACATTTGCTGCAGAGGAATACAGTGGGCTGGGAAAGCGCATGATTCGCTGGCTTTTGTTTTCTCTGGGCCCTCTTCTCAGCCAGCTGAACTTTTCATTTCTACTTGCCTCTTCTAAAGCCTTTCCAAATATTCAGCCTCCAGAGGTCACAGCTATCAGTGACTGTCTCACAGTTGTCAGGATCAATGTCTGCTATCTTTCATATCTCACTTGCAGGTGTCCTTGTAGCGGAGGTATAGATTACCAGGAGCTTGTGACCCAGTGCCAGTTCACCATGCATAAGCTCTTTGGGACAGTAAGGGAAGGGAACAAAAGTTTCAGAAGCTCTCTCTCATCCCTGTCTGTAACACTTTGTGAGATCGATGAAGGCAATATATAGTGGCCTCCTATGTTCATGGCATTTCTCCTTGGGAGCCAATAGTTCCCTGTTGCTTTCTCCATGGCATAACCTCAGCCAGTCAGCGTCGACTTGCCAACCAATGAGCACCCTTGTCTCCTGTTGCATAAATTGTTGTGATCATTTGATATTTGGCAGTTTTGCATTTGTCCTGAGGAGTGTAAGACAAAAAAGCTTCAGCAACATGTCTTTCTTTTCAACAATATTCGAGTTCCGTACTACCAAATGTGAATCAGAGGATAAACTCTCACCAATTGGAATCATACCTAGCACAAATGAAGATGGTTGTGGCTGTTGGAGATTAATCATCTCAGTCCTGGGATAATGCTCCAGGGTTTAAACCATAGAACCATAGAAAAGTTACGGTGTGGAAAGAGGCCATTCAGTCCATTGTGTCTGCGCCGGCCAAAAAAGAAACTAGCAGCTCATTTTAATCCCACTTTACAGTGATGTGGTGTCTTTGATGAACGGACCACAGGAGACTCAGATACAGGTTATGATTATTTATTCGAGCTATTGCAAGGAGGGCACCATCTCAATACAGCTTGAGGTAGTACTCTGCTAAACTACAAGTATTCAACATATTTATACATTGTTGGTCACGTACAAGAACAGTTTCCAGATTCTGATCTCATCAACATATAGGTTTACATTACAAGACATCTCTGGTAACAAGTACATCCCTATTTGTTTTCACCCAGGCAGAGACCTTACCATCTGTTCTTCCCCTATCTGTTGAAGAGCACATTTAATCTTAGTTGTTATTGCCATCCTCTGACTACAGTCTGGCTCCAAGATCTCTCTGATGTTTGCAGGCCCTTAAGGCTGTGCAAGGTTCATCTGGTAACCTTTAACTGCCAATGTGCTTGGAAATTTTAATTAATTCATTCCCTTTCAATAAGTTCTTACTGTACCCCTATATTCCCCCTAATAATTACTATATCCCTTTATTTCCCCCTAACAGTCTCCCCTTTTAGCTCTTGGCTTAGCCCAAGGTAGCCAACTACAGTGGTGTTGTCCATTCGTCCCCCCACCCACTTTACATACTGCCACCCATTCATACTGGCCAGGTATCCAGTTTTGGCACGTAAAGAGTACGGGTACTGGTCAAACCGTGTCAAATCTGTATCATCTGGTCTTTTAATCCGAACCTCTGGCTGACCAGATTCCTGCTCCACCTACTAAAACTTCTGCAACACTACCTTTTTTGTGACCTCCAGGTGGGGTATATCAAGTGCTTTAGAAACATAATCAATATCAGCTGAAGTATGACTAGGGCATGGGAGATAATCTGAATTCAGGAGAGTATCTGTACGTTCAAGCCCCAATTCCACAGATCCTCCCACCAGGTGGAAGCATCTATTTGTTCAATATCCATCTTTAAGGCTCTAACCTGTTGCTGCAGTGTATATTTGCTGAGCCTATCTTCAAATCGTGGTTAGGTGCTCTGGTAATAGGGGCATTTCATAGGAGAACTGGTTCAAATACTGTGACAGGTTATCCTTAAGGCTTTCCTTGACCTGAATAGTAGTCATTCCTCCCTTGAATATTTCGACCAGTTCCACTTTCCCTAACCTTGCTGGCACCTGTGGGTGTAGGCACACTGAATGATTATGGATGGGGCATATCCAGTTGTTCCCGTACTGGATTCTTTCCTGCCACGCGATGGTACATTATCTCCCATTCCCTGTATAAGTAACATGGGTCGGTTCTTTTGTAGCCCATATAGTTTCCATTGTACAGTTTGCTGCTGCTTTAAATCCACTTAGTTTCATCTGTCTCATATATTGGGTGTGCACACTACTGCGGTGGCTGCTATGCTACACCCTTTTAATGTGGTGCTAACTATATTTCCTTCTCTGTCTACTGCGTATGGCGGAATATCGTGATACTTAATATAATAATCCCCCCGTATAACCCCAATGTTTTCTACTCTATATAAGGTCCTGCTGGGTATTGACATAGGTATGACAGGTATTAGTAATACAATGCCTATTAGCATATTACTATTCACTATACATTCAACATTCATTCTATATACGCGTGTTAAACCTCTGAGCTGGCAACCGGTCAAGTCATGATCCTTGTATCGTGAAAGATTAAATAAATGCTCATTAGTTACCCATAAAGGAACTACCCCTTCATTAATCTGTCTTAAATTCTCCCAGGCTTGTTACAGTGCCCAAGATCCATAGGTACTGCAAACATCATTTCTGCTCGCATCATCTGAAATATGTTTTCCTATTTCAATCAGTTTGTTGATAGTCCCTGCATGACTTTCAAGCATGGTAGCCAGGCTTTGGATTAACCGTGTCATGTCCTGGTCTGTATTTAATTGGGTGTTATGAATTCCCTGTGCCCACTCTAGAATCTCCTTAAACTTAAAGCTCAGGGTACGGACCTTCTGGTCAACAGTTGCCAGGTTCTGAATTAACCACTGATGTCGCTATATTGAATATCGTAGTGGCATAATTTATCAGGCTGCGCTTAATGCGGTTCCCTCCCAAGCCTGACCACACCTTGCCGTTAAACTGAGATGCTTCAGTCATCAGCTGGCCCATTCGAGCTGGAAATAGTGCTCGAATATGGGTTGAGCACCACTGGGGTGGGGCAATTCCGGATATGTTCAAGACTATGGGTACCAGCTCATGGTGTACATTATCATACAAAACCCCTGATTAACCAGTACCAAACCATTCATTGGTCCTGGATGCATAGTCGGACAAGGTGGGTCAGTCGTTGTGGTTTGAGGGGCTTCAATTATCTCTACTCGAACTGTGAAAGTAGAGGTGGGAGGTGGCTGGATAGTAGTGGACCTCCCACATCCGATCTGAAGCAAACCCTTACTACAATTCGAAAGCACTTGTTCTCCTACTGTTACAGTTATTATTCCCCGTTGTAAATCGCATTCGGCACTGTCCGTGCTGTACCAAAGTTCCTCCTGCGGTGCAGGATGAGCAGTGATGACCCCCAACCTTGTTGCCAGTACTGATACACCCACAACCAGGATCGTAGATCTGCGAAGACATTAACATCAGCTCCCGTTCTCCGGGTTACTGTTTGGTCAACTGTCATGTATCTTTAACTGTGTGTAATGCCTCCATTTACTTCCCATTCTCATATCTACAAGTGCACATGTATCACCTATCATAATTACCTCATATGGTCCATGCCTGTTCGCTCTGGGCTCACCTTGACCATCACCTTATTCCCCACTTGGTCCATTGTTGCTCTTTGGATTTGCCTGTTTCCAAATCCTTAATCACCTGTCTGTCTCTCACTTCCTTCCTTAACTCATGCAATTGCTTACTCATTTCCCTCACAAAGTCTCGCATCCTTCCTTTTAGTGGTCCTACATCTCCCACTCCTACTATGATTCCCTTGGGTAACTGCATTGCTCTCCTTGTCTTTATTTCAAATAGGGTGAACCTGGCGATCCTGCTTGGGGTAGCCCTAAGGCGGATTAGAATATTGGGCTGTTCCCTGTCTCTTGAATTGCTTTTGTGATTGATGTTTTCTTTTTAAGTTCAGTTCATCCTTTCCACCATCCCCAGCTCTGTGGCTGGTACGGAATGTGAAATTTCTGTTCATATTTACATTTATACATTTCTTTAATGACTCTTCCTGTGAAATGAGTTCCCTGATCTGAATCCATCCGGATAGGCCCCCTCCACTTCTTCCAGTCTACTGTCTGCTGCTGCTGTCCCATGTCGGACCTCAATTCCTTTAAACTGCCGACACAATTCTACAATGCACCTTCTTATCCTATCTTTCAAAGGCTCAGTAGCTTCACTTCCAGTGATGGTTCTTTCTGCGAGCTGCTTAACTCTGTCTGTCATCATCATGTTAATACTGTGGCCTTACTTTTTGTGCCTTACAGGCACATTAATACAATCAGTAATACATCTATTTGGCCTTTTTCCAGCTTTCCCTTTACTTGTATCTATCTTGTGATAAATTGTTGTTAAGTATGATTTCTCCTTACATTTCAGTTCCTGAACTACAGATTCCACATAGTTTTACCTCTAAGTTTTTTTTTCCCCTGACTATGATTATCCTAAGGTTCTCTTGACGTCAGTTTCTCTAATGTCTTGAACAAAAACAGAATTACCTGGAAAAACTCAGCAGGTCTGGTAGCATCGGCGGAGAAGAAAAGAGTTGACGTTTCAAGTCCAAGGGTCATGAGGACTCGAAACATCAACTCTTTTCTTCTCCACCGATGCTGCCAGACCTGCTGAGTTTTTCTAGGTAATTCTATTTTTGTTTTGGATTTCCAGCATCCGCAGTTTTTTGTTTTTATCTCTATTGTCTTGATCATTTATAATGTTTCCTTGCTCTTTAGGCCGTATTAACTATTCCGTGTCAACAAGGATCTCTGTCTCTAGATCTTTGCTTACCTCCCCCTGTGCATTTCCAATGTCTCAGTTGATGGTCAGATTATCAAATTCACTTCCTTTAAAAAGTTTATATAGTGTCCTCTTTCCCTAATTCTTTCTCCTACTTGCCTCATGCCATTTTACACATGCAACAGCTACTATCTTACCTTGTTCAGGTTGCCTGGAGAGAGTTTAAAGTAAGTAAAATATTCTCACAACAGTTTTAAAAACAGAAATCAGGCATTGACATGTTTTCCTTCCTTATCTTCTTCTCAAGCATTTTATTATCTCAAAAGTAACCCACTAAATTGTGTCTGACCCATTTCTTTTAGAATTATCCCAGATTCATTAACTCGGCCAAAAATTGGATTTCTGCAAAACTTTGTCAAGGTCTTGGGCTTAGCTTCATATTTTGGGAACAGACTTACAAATACAAAAGCTTGTAGCATTTGAATTAGTGCCAATTGTTGTCAAAACTTTTAAAATGAAAATTCCCTTTTGAGAAATTATCAGGAACCAAACTTCAAATTTTAAACTTTGTAAGAAATGCAATTTATGCTATCAAAATTAAAACTACCTCTTTCTTATGTGTACTGATTTGTATCCAAGTTATAATTCTCGTTTGTTTATCAACACATTCTTTATCTTAGATAGCATCCTAGTGATTCAAAAGTAACCTGTTAAATTACACTGTACTTTACATCTCAAGGTTGTCCCAAATTCAAATTACAGTGCTGATGGGATGCAGATTTCCTTTCTTATTTAATTAATCTCTTCAAAAGAAACCCCTTTTTACCCATTGGAACCATCTAGATCGTGTGTTTATTCCTTTTGGTTTTCCTAGAATCCCTTGAACTTCACGTAATTTTTCCCCTCAGAATTTTATAATACTAACTCATATGAGTTAATGTAACTCATATATATCAATCCCAATCAGCTTGGAAGCTGGTGATACTAGTCTGCAAGGGGGTGGTACAAAGGTTAGTTCATCTAACCCTGTTTAACGACTTAAAACTCTCAAATTCTAAACAAAACTTCAAAAAGCACTGGGGGAAATAAAGGGATCTTGAAGGCTTCACCTATAGGGACAATCAAACTGACGATGTTCCAGAGGGGTCTAGGACGGCATCTCTCTGACTAGAGTTAAGGATTGAAAAAGGTGCAATAACATTGATTAGTGTAGAATATAGACCACCAAATAGTGGAAGGGATGTAGAGAAGCAGAGAGGTGCAAGAATTATGGAGTAATATTAATGGGGGTGTCATGAAGATATTGGTGTATATAATGTTATTGGAAATTATTTTAAATTGGACTTATATTATGGTCTTTTTCTGTGGGGGTGTGTGTGTGTGTCTTAACTGGATTAAAGACAGCTAATCTGGGTGCTTTAATGTATAGTAGTTTTGAGATGTAAACAATAAAGTAAAGAGCACATTTGTATTTTGCTGAATAAACTAAAGACAGGGTGAAATTTTGCACCTAGCTAGGAGGCACCAAGCAATATGTTTGTATTACTAATAAAATTGGTACTATGAAAGGGGTTTTATTGTTAGAAGAGATGGAGTTCAAAGGACCTGGTGATACAATGAGAATTTACATTCAAAGGGAAGGCTAGGCATATACAGAGGAATTTTGTGTGTGGAAGTCAGAGACATGTAAAATCTAAACCTGTAAACCTGCCACTGTGTCTGTGAAGGAACAAATTGAAAGGGACCTCATTTTTGAATTTGTAAGATAAAATGTGCTTTGCCTGGTGTCTGTTTAAGTCTATGGGTTATTGTTGCCTTGGGGAAGATTACCTGGGAGTGATTAATTTGGAGATTTGTTTAATAGTTATTATGAAAGTAATTTGTCGACATGTATGTGTTTAATTTCTTATTAAAATTAATAAATCTTTAATTTAATTTATATAAAAAACCTCTGGAGCCTTGGTAGTTTAATTTCTGAATTCAGAGCTGCGTCTCAAACATACCAATTGAAAGATAGGTTATGAAAGTTGTTTAAAGTTTCTCCCTGGAATTTTAAATAACTCAGCCTTTACCAACTGCTGTGTCATAACAGTGGACTTCAATTATTCAAAAAAACTGAGATAGGAATAGTGCAAAGGGCCAAGAGGGGTGCAAGTTCCTGGAATGTGTTTCAGATAAATTTCTGCAGCAGAATGTTTCCAGTCCAATGAGGGGATGTGCACTGTTGGATAAAGGCAAAATACTGCGGATGCTGGAAATCTGAAACAAAAACAAAAAATGCTTGAGAAACTCAGCAGGTCCGACAGCATCTGTGGAGAGAAAGACAGAGTTAACATTTCGAGTCCGTATGACTCTTCTTCAGAGCTTCTTCAGAGCAGCTTTGAAGAAGAGTCATATGGACTCGAAATGTTAACTCTGTCATTCTCTCCACAGATGCATGCACTGTTGGCTCGGGTTCTGGGGAAAAAGTTGGACCATGTTAGATCAAATATCAGTGGGAGGGCACTTAGGGGACAGTGACCATAGGTTTAGGTTGGCCATGGAAAAGGACAAGGAGCAATCCAAAGCAGTGATAATTAATTGGGGGAAACCAACTTCGGTGGGACAACAATGCATCTGAGCCGAGTGAGTTAGACTCAAATGTTGGCAGAAAGGTAGCTGAACAATAGGCCACCTTCAAAGGAAAGGTATTGCAGGCAATGTCAAGGTACATTCCCTTGAAGAGAAAAGGGAGGAAAAATAAATCCAGAGTGCCCTGGATAACAAGAGAGATAGAGGTGAAGATGAAAAGGAAGAAGTATGCATATGATAGACGTCAGGTAGAAAGTACAATGAGAATCAGGTTGAATATAGAAGGACCAGAGGGGAAGTGAAAAAGCTAATAAGAAAAGCAAGGAGAGAGCATGAAAAGAGGCTGGCAGCTAACATAAAAGAGAATCCCAAGGTTTTCTAAAAGCATATAAATAATAAAAGGGTGGTAAAAGAAAGAGGAAGGCTAAATAGGGTTAAAAGAGGGGACTTTCACATGGAGGCAGGAGAAATAACAGCGGTATTAAATGAGTACTTTGCATCTGTCTTTACAAAGGAACAAGATGCTACCTAGGCCAAGGTGAGAAAGGAGGTAACTAGTACTCTCGAAGAATTTACAATTGAGAAGGAGGAGGTGTCAGTTAAGTTATCTTTACTTAAAATAGATAAGGCACCAGGACCATGTGAGATGCATCCAAATGTACTGACTGAAGTGAGTATGGAAATTGCAGAGGCACAATGATAATCTGCCAGTCTTCCTTAGACACAGGTGCCAAGAGAATTGTGCATGTTACACCCTTGTTCAAAAAGGGGTACAAAGATAAAGGCGGCAACTGCAGACCAGTCAGTTTGACTTCAATGGTAGGGAAACTTCTGGAAACTATAAGGTGGAATTGCCAATGCCCACTGGCTTCGGGTGTGTTCGGCGATGTGAGAGGACAATATGGCGAGAAGTCCAAAAATTTGCTTCACAACGTTGTAAAATCAGCTTGCGATTGTCCGCTCAGCCCGTCATTGGTGGACCGCGTTTCCATTGGACATCAGGAACCTCACTGTAATACACCTGCATATCATCATAAGGCCTGCCCACTGGACTCAGCCCCCCTGCCCCACACCCCCACTGGATCGTCCGCCCACGTAGGCGTGTTTCACAACAGCATATATAAGGCGTGCACTTGGCGGGCTGTACTTTGAGAGGAACTTGGAGGTGAGTGCATAGTAATGTTGTGCAGCGCTTGCCCGGATCGCCTGTTGGACTTCAAGGTTGAGGCGTGTTGGAGGTGTGGTGGCAAGTGCTGCATTGTGGTTGAGGTGACTTGGAGGTGGGGGCAAGGACTGCCCTGTGGCTGAGGCAACTTGGAGGCATAGGGGCAAGGTTACCCTGCGGTTGAAGGTGGTGCACAAGCATGTGCAGGGTGTGGGGTGAGGGAAGTGGCTACACATTAGGGAAACCTTATGTAAAATGATGATTCCTCTGCAGCTGAGACTGTTCAGGTGCAGCCACATTGATATGATTGGAGTTAGGCCTCTAGCTTATCTGCCCACTCAAGCAATGCAGAGGCATGCAAGTGCCACCAAGTGCTCCAGGGCTTTTCACCCCTTAGGCACAGACAGCAAACTTATGAGAATTTTAGTGGACTGCAAAACAGCTGGTCGGCTGGGCACATTGTACAATCTCCTTGCTAAAACTGGCCTTGGGGCAGTCACTGGTGGGGGCACGTACCACCCTTTGCAATGTCATCATCCCAGTTTAGAAACATAGAAATGTGGAAAATAGAAGCAGGAGTAGGTCATTCGGCCCTTCAAGCCTGCTGTGCCATTCAATACGATCATGGCTAATCCTTCATCTCAACGCCAAACTATTGCTCTCTCCCCATACCCCTTGACGCCTTTAGAGTCTAGATATCTATTTCCTTCTTAAATATATTCAGTGACTTGGCCTTCACAGCCCTCTGTGGTAAAGAATTCCATAGGTTCTCCACCCTCTGAGTGAAGAAGTTTCTCCTCTTCTCAGTCCTAAATGGCCTACCCTGTCTCCTGAGATTGTGACCCCTTGGTCTAGGCCCCCCAGCCAGAGGAAACATCCTCCCTGCAACCAGTCTGTCCAGTCCTGTCAGAATTTTATACGTTTCAATGAGATCTCCTCCCATTCTTCTAAACTCCAGTGAATACAGGCCTAGTCGGCCCAATCTTTTATCATACGACAATCCTGCCATCCCAGTAATCAGTCTGGTGAATCTTCGCTGCAAGTATATCCTTTCTTAGGTAAGGCAAACTGCACATAATACCCCAGGTGTGATCTCACCAAGGCCCTGTACAGCTACATAAGACATCCTTGCTCCTGTACTCAAGGCATCTTGCAATGAAGGCCAACATACTATTTGCCTTCTTAACTGCTTGCTGCATCTACATGCTTGCTTTCAGTGACTGGTGTACAAGGACACCCAGGTCCCTTTGCACATCAACATTTCCCAATCTATGACCACTTAAATAATACTCCGTCATTCTATTTTTCCTACCAAAGTGGATAACTTCACACTTATCCACATTATACTGCATCTGCCTTGTATTTGTCCACTCACTCAATTTATCTAAATCGCCTTGAAGCCTCTTAACAGCCTCCTCACCACTTACATTCCCACCTGGTTTTGTGTTGTCAGCAAACATGGAAATATTACATTTGGTTCCCTCATCAAAATCATTGATGTATATTGTGAATAGCTAAGGCCCAAGCATGGGGAGGCGATGATATAGTGGAATTGTCACTGGACTAGTGATCCAAAGACCCAGGTTCAAATCCTGCCATGGCAGATGGTGGAATTTGAATTCAATAAAAATCTGGAATTAAAAGTTTAATGATGATCGTGAAACCATTGCTGATTGCTGCTTTAAAAAACCTCATCTGGTTCACTAATCCCCTTTAGGGAAGGAAATCTGTCTTCCTTACCTGGCCTGGCCTACATGTGACTCCAGACCCATAGCAATGTGGTTGACTCTTAACTGCCCTCTGAAATGGCCTAGCAAGCCACTTAGTTGTATCAAATTGCTATAAAGCTCCAAAAAAGGAATGAAACCAGATGGATCATCCAGCATCGACATAGGCACCAGAAGCAACAATGTTGATGCCTGTTGAGCCTGTAAAGTCCTCCAAGAGCTATCTCATAGACTAGTCAAGCAACTGCCTGACATAGTCATTCTCACAAAATCATTTCTTACAGATAATACCCCAGACACCACCATCACCAGAAAAGATGGCAGCACAGTGGTATACAGTCAGGAGGGAGTTGCCCTGGGAGTCCTCAACATTGACTCCGGACTCCATGAAGTCTCATGGCATCAGGTCCATCATGGGCAAGGAAACCTCCTGCTGATTACCATGTACCGCCCTCCCTCAGCTGATGAATCAGTGCTCCTCTGTGGAGGAAGCACTGAGGGTGGCTCCATATCACTCCATGTGATACCAAGAAAAGGCTGAAGGCACTGGATACTGAAAATGCTATGGGCCCTGACCATATCTGGCAATAGTACTGAAGACTTGTGCTCCAGAACGTGCCATGCCCCTAGCCAAGCTGTTCCAGTACAGCTACAATGCTAGCATCTACCCGGCTATGTGGAAAATTGCCCAGCTATGTCCTGTACACAAAAAGCAGGATAAATCCAACCCAGCTAATTACTGCCCCATCAGTCTACTCTCCATCAATAGTGAAGTAATGGAAGGAGTCATAAACAGTGCTATCAAGCTGCACTTGCTTAGTAATAACCTGCTCACTGATGCCTAGTTTGGGTTCCGCCAGGGCCACTCAGCTCCTGACCTCATGCCAGCCCTGGCTCAAACATAGGAAAAAAGAGCTGAACACCTGAGGTGAGGTGAGAGTGACTGCCCCTGACATCAAGGCCACATTTGACGAAGTATGGCATCAAGGAGCCCTAGCAAAACACTGGTCGGGGGAAAACTTTACGGCTGTTGGAGTCATACCTAGCATAAAGGAAGGTGGTTTTGGTTGTTGGAGGTTGGTCATCTCAGCTCCAGGACATCACTGCAGGAGTTCCTCAGGGTAGTGTCCTCGGCCCAACCATCTTTAGCTGCTTCATCAATGACCTTCCTTCCATCATAAGGACAGAAGTGGGGATGTTCGCTGATGATTGTACAATGTTCAGCACCATTCACGACTCCTCAGATACTGAAGCACTCCATGTCCAAATGCAGCAAGACCGGGACAATATTCAGGCTTGGGCTGAAGTAACATTCATGCCACACAAGTGTTAGGCAATGACCATCTCCAACAAGAGAGAATCTAACAATCTTGATGTTCAATGGCATTACCATCACTGAACCTCCCACTATCAACATCCTTGGGGTTACCATTGACCAGAAACTGAACTGGACTAGCCATTTAAATACTGTGGCTACAAGAGCAGGTCAGAGGCTAGGAATCGTGCAATGAGTAACTCACCTCCTGACTCCCCAAAGTCTGTCCACCATTTACAAGGCACAAGTCAGGAGTGTGATGGAATATTCCCCACTCGCCATGGACGAGTGCAGCTCCCACAATACTCATCCAGCACAAAGCAGCCCACCTGATTGGCAGCACATCCACAAACATTCATTCCCTCCACCACTGATGCACAGCAACAGATGTATGTACCATCTACAAGATGCACTGCAGGAATTCACCAAGGCTACTTCGACATCACCTTCCAAACATACGACCACTACTACCTAGAAGGACAAGGGCAGCAGATAGATGGGAACACCACCACCTGGCAGTTCCCCTCCAAGTCACTCACCATCCTTACATCAAAATATATCACCGTTCCTTGGAAATATATCACCGCTGGGTCAAAATCCTGGAACTCCCATCCTAACAGCACTGTGGATCTGCCAATGCCTCATGGACTGCAGCAGCTCAAGAAGGTAGCTCACCAGCACCTTCTCAAGGGCAATTAGGGATGAGCAATAAATGCTGGCCCAGTGGGCGAAGCCCACATCCCATGAATGAATAAAAAATGCACTGATCCATGTGGTGCCTAGCTAGCCACTGTGTCCCATTCCAAAAAAAGATCCATTTATTCCTACTCTCTGTTTTCTGTCTGCTAACCAATTCTCAATCTATGCTAATATATTACCCCCAATCCCATGTACTTTAATTTTACACACTAACCTCTTATGTGGGACTTTATCAAAAGCTTTCTGAAAATCCAAATACACCACATCTACTGGTTCTCCCTCATCTATTCTGCTAGTTACATCCTCAAAAACTCTAGCAGGTTTGTCAAACATGATTTGCCTTTCATAAATCCATGTTGACTTTGTCTAACCCTGTTGATATTTTCTGTGTCCTGTTATCACATTCTTCATAATAAACTCTAGCATTTTCCCTACCACTGATGTTAGGTTAACCGGTCTGTAATTCCCTGTTTTTCCCTCCCTCTTTTTTAAATAGTGGGGCTACATTTGCCACCTTCCAATCTGCTGGGATTGTTCCAGAATTTTGGAAGATGACAACCAACGCATCCATTATTTCCATGGCCACCTCCTTTGTACCCTGGGATGTAAATTATCAGGCCCTGGGATTTATCAGCTTTCAGTCCCATTAATTTCCCCAGCACTTTTTTTTAGTAAAACTAATTTCCTTCAATTCCTCCTTCTCACTAGACTGTTGGTTCCTTAGTATTTCTGGAAAATTATTTGACTCGGATTCAGCAGATTTCTGGCCTCCAGCAGTCCCCCGAGTGCCAGACACCTGGGAAGTCCCTGCCGCTGTCTGCTGTGGATCATAAAATGCAACGTGCTCACCAGATTGTGATCCCGAGGCTACTCTAAAGCTAGGTCCCACTGAGGTGTGTATCTCTGCGCTGGTGGAGGATTTGTGGAGTGCTGTGACAGGACTTCAGGGAGGGTTTCAGCAGATTCTTCTCCTGAGGTTCCCTCAGGGCTTGATTGGAGGCGCTGGGTTGTAGACTCAGTTGGCTATTTATCAGATGTGCCTATGAAAGCAAGGGGAGATAATTAGTGTATGGCAGTGGCCTGTGAAAGAGGACACATCACTCACAGTATGATTGCCTGATGGATGTTGCACTGCTGGATCCTCGCTTGGTAGAGCACTGCCGACTTCAGCAGCAGCACAGGTCTGGATCTTCAGCTGGATGGCTCTGTTTTCAAAGTCCATGAGGACCTTGATGTCAAGCATTCCTCCACTGGTCTGCGACCCCTCCCTCTTGTTGTGCGTAAGTTTGTCCTGTATGAATAGAGATGCAGAATGTGTAAGCAGGATGGCTGCCAGGCCAGATGATAAATATGCCTGGCATGTGTGGATGGTGAATGGTCCAATGGACAGGGTAAGGACAATGATGGTGTGTGTGAAAGAGCAAATGGTGATGTCCCTTTAACTGGTAGTGAGTGACGTCCCTGTGGATGTGTGAAGGGTTTGTGAGTGTGTGAGTTGAGAGTGATGAGAAGAGTGACTTACCCTGCCGGAACAGAAGAGATCATTCATCCTCTTGCAGCACTGGGTGGTCGTTCTCTTTTGCAGGGCGTTGGCGCTGACAACCGCTGCCACTGCCTCCTAAGTGGATTAATGATGTTGCTGCCCATCCTGCAGCCAGAGCAGGATGGAGGACATCACGGCGAGCCTCCACCATGTCCAAAAGGCGCTCAAGGGGCACGTCATTGAACCTGGGGACTGCAGTCTTCTTGCTTTTCAGGGCCATATCTTCCTTGCAGCAGTCATTGGCTGGAAGCACTGAGAGGTGTGCATGAGGCTACACTTTAAATTTAGTGCCTGGTGTGATGAAACTGCAAGGTGATGGCATGGCGGGTGAATGAGAGCCCATCTGCCATGGAAATTACATGTTTCCCGGGAATGCATAATTAATGCAGTAGGTTTGGGACAATACGGCATGAAAAGCCAACATTGCGGCTGGCAGGTAAATCATTATCTTACCTGTCCGCTACTGCACTTCATGCAAATCCAGAACGATTCCACCCATATTTGGAGAAAGAAGTCAAATAGTCACTTCCACTATTGCAGGATAATTAAGGAAAGCCAGTGTGGGTTCATTAAGGGAAAATCATGTGTAACTAACTTGCTGGAGTTTTTTGAGATGGTACCAGAGAAAGTTGATAAGGGAAATGCTGTTGATGTGGTGTATATGGGTTTTCAAAAGTCATTTGATACAGTGCTACACCACAGACTTGTGTGCAAAATTCTAGCTCCTGGAATAAAAGGGAAATTAGGCACTTAGATAAGAAGTTGGCTGATTGACAGGAAACAAAGAATAGTGAGAAATGGTTGTTTTGCAGATTGAAGGAAAGTCTGTAGTGGAGTTCCCTGGGGGTCAGTTTTGGGACCCTTGATCTTCCTTACATATATTAATGACCTAGACTGTGGTGTTCAGGCATGATTTCAAAATTTATAAATTGGAAACATTGTCAAGTGTGATGAGGATAGTCTTGAACTTCAAAAGGGCATAGACATGTTCGTGGATTGGGTAGGCAAGTGGCAGCTGAAGCTCAATGCAGAGGAGTGTGAGGTGATTCATTTTGACAGGAATAATATGAAGAGACTGTATAAAATAAAGGGAGAAACTGTAAAGGAGGTGCAGGAAAAGATGGACCTCAGTATATATGTACATAAGTCATTGAAGATGGCAGGGCATGTTGAGAGGGCAGTTAATAAAGTATATGGTATCTTAGGCTTTATTAATAGGGGCATTGAGCACAAGAGCAAGGAGGTCATGTTGAATTTGTATAAGACATTAGTTAGGCCTCATCTGGAATATTACATCCAGTTCTGGGCACCATACTTGAGGAAGGATGTGAAGGCATTGGAGAAAATACAGAGGAGATTCACAAAAATAATTCCAGGGATAAAGAACTGTAGCTATGAGGATAGATTGGAGAAGTTGAGTCTGTTTTTCTTTGCGAAAAGAAGGCTGAGAGGAGACTTGATAGAGGTATTCAAGGTCATGAGGGATATGGACAGGGTAAATAGTGAGAAACTGTTTCCACTCAATGGCCTCCTTATGCACTGTAAAGATTCTGCGATTCTGTGAGGTGTACTAATTAGCCCCTAATAAAATTCCATTTATATTTTCAAATGGCCATTACATAAGGAAAAACCTGATAATATAACAAGTGATTAATATTATACGTAAGCCACAATGTATATCCAGTTACGGAAATAATTTCTTCATTTGATTTGATTTAATGTTCAAAATGAAAACCAAAATGGTGTGGAGTTTGATAATCTCTAATCAAATACCACCAAATCCAACTTGAGCATCAGTATAATTATTTCTGTGCAGCTCAGAAATTGTTATATAATTACAACTTGTGGTTGCGATGGAGCAAATCCCCTTGTTCACAAAACAAATCTGGTGCAGGCAATGAATCCTCTTTCCTCTGACATTTTTATGATCCAATTCTGAGAAAAAGAGCAAGATTGGACAATTGATGGACAATGGGCTGATGAAAAGGTTATTAAAAGATTATCTGAATTGCAGGTTAGTTTATCCATCAGTTGCTCTGTGTACACTTGCTGCATCAGTCAAAGCACCAAAAGAAACCTTCCTTTTAGTCTGTCAGATATTAGGTAGCAGCAGTGAATCTTTTCTCCAGTTTCAATTTTTGGCACATTTTTTCTTAAACTTTTATTTTTTCCCTCAATTTTCTGCCCAACTGTCTTGCATGTACTAATCTATACCATATTGTAGCTCCCCAAGTAGAGGTATGCCTCTGGTACCTTGTCCAATTACCAGTTTTCATGTGTGAGTTGAGAAAATAAGCAACAGTTGAGGCATCACAGCCAAGCAGACCATGTTCTCATGTGAAGTCCAAGAATATGCATTTTCGAAAATGAGACCCCGGATAGTGATCAGGTGAAGGAACCCTAGGTGCCTCTTCAACTGTCTAGCTGAATATGCTAAATCCCATCATAGAACCCCTACGTTGATATTCATTTAAATTATTTAACCCAAGGATTGAATCTGGATCCTCCTTGGCCCATATGACCCTAACATCAGATTTAACTACTAAGCCACTGAAGGAGCCTAAGTCATACTTTTTATTAGCAATTTCCCAATTGAAAGCACAACTTATAATGTCTCTCTTAATCTGTTTGCTAATATCAGCTTGGAAATTGATGAAATCAGATAAAGATAGATATATATACTGCTATATACTATACTGTTCTACTGCATTTGAATTGCAGAAATTATTTTGAGCCTCCCAGGTATTTCATGCAGACTATCTCCATTTCTAGTGTATGTTTATTCCTGTAAGTTTTTTTTAACTTGTTGCATTAGATATTTTCTGAAGTTCAACATCACCAGTTTCTCCTGCAAATGGCTGCCACATCACCTTTATACTGGAGTGCACATTCTCTTGTACAATGCCTAGATGAATGATAGCATGGCCCAGACTGATAATCCTAAATGAGAGGGGCTAAAAGGTATTGATTGAATCCTTGGGTCAAGGCCAATCAATGGTAGATACCAAAGACATCCCACTGGAGACCAGATGCCACACTGTGTAATTGAGTAATGGGAAAATCCTACCCCTGACCATCTTCGAAGAACACAATTCAAGCTAATAACAGGCCAAAGGAAACTCAAAGAAATGCTGTGCAACACAAGACAGTAACTTCTGGATATTTGACATTAAACATGCACCTGCCCCTTGCCTGAAGTTGCTGTACTATCTGTGCACAAATAGTGGTAAGCACCATTAGCCTCATCATATTTGACAGCCTATTATAGCCCAATATGGCTCTGAGATTCTACCTATCTCTTCACTGTCAATCCAGCAGGAAACTGGAAGATCCCCCAGAAGATAGCTTAAACAGCTGGAAATTGCTATTTACACTATTTCCCTGAAATGTCGACTGGAGATAGAGGAGACTGATGAAATTCCATTGGATGTTCAGGGCTTTAGATTTGAAATTCTGCATGTAATCAGTTGCTGGGCAATGGTGCAGTTTCAGGTTTTGGTCACAAGGTGGTTCTGAGGAGCGTTTTCTGAATGTGTAAAACAACTCCATTATTTTAGCCTGGATTTTGGATTGAGAATAACAGTGGGGCTAACAGGGCTGACCATTATTATGCAGTAAATCAGACAGCAACTTCCAGAGTACACACAGCGTATTTAAATTTGGAAAGCTGGAAGTTGGGTTCTGAGTTACACTGCTTCTCCACAGTCTGTGCTATACCAGAACTGCAAGTCAATAGACTTGACTTAAAATCCACGCAAAGGCTTAAGTGATGGTACTTACCCATTAGTTACCCATATAACAGGTCAGAAAAGGTTAGGGCAGGTGTAAGTGATTTTTTAATGCTGTGATCATTCACAGTTACTGTCAAACTACTTCTCTGATGCTGAAAAAATAATTTTATTAGAGTGAAGTTTCATTCCTCCTGAAATTGAGTGTTGCTGGAGATTTTTTAATTTATTTTCTTTTATCTTAATCACAACTTTCGTATCTTCTCTTTACTTTGCTTTCTGTGCATTTATACTTCCTGTGCATTTATACTTCCTGCTTTACATTTTCTGGATTAGAATCTGTGGCTTCAATATGACAGGAGTAGGATGGGGTTGTGTAGGGTTGGGTGGTGGGAGGGAGTTTCGCACTGGTAAGTTTTAACACCACAAGGTGCTTATTTTCTTTGGCAGGATCCCCACCTGGTAATGGGCCTGATTGACAGGCTTAGCTTCCAGTTGGACAGGGGCATCTAGAACAAGCTGCAGTCACAGGTAAGGAGCTTTCAGCTGCTAATGGGAATGTTGTTGGGTCCAATCCCCAATCTTTTGGGAGGGCTCAGAGTTCTGATCCCTGACCCCTGATGTTTGGAGGAACAGAGTCCAATCCATATTCGGGGCTGGCAGTGGGGACTGGAGGGGAAAGGAGGCAAGTCTTTGGCTGGATGGGCAGAGGGATCAGAAGGAACAAGCTGGTCTCTCAGCGTGACCTTCTGCTGCTTCCTGATGCCAAGTCCCTCAATCAGGGACTAACTGCCTGATGACGATAAACACCACCCACCCACCCCACCCCACACCAGCACCATCCCAGGAGCATGCAAGCAAGGTAAGCCTTGGGGGTTGGCGGAGGTGGAGGGGAAGCATTCCTGCTCCCTTGGGCCAACAAGCAGCATTATAAGGATACTAGCCTTTTTCCGAAAGCTATCATTGCCCCCCTTGAGCTGCCAGGTTTCCCATGGCCCATGCAACTCAATTGGCAAGGTTTAAACCTGTAGGGGAAGTTTAAACATAAGGCTCCCAGTCTCATAATATTTAAATAGCCAAACTACCTCCTTAGAACTGATTAATTGTCTGTTCCTTGTCATGTCTGTTAAACCTAGCAATGATGGGTTGGAGTTGAGTTTCAGATTTTTAAATTATTTACAACTCACTCGACCCAGCCCATTGTCTCTGGGAGTTAAAATTACTCCTGCATCTTTCGGTGAACATTCTTCAATTTGAATGCAGCTGCTTGCGTTGCTCTTCGATGCCACAGATCCTCAGTAGAGGCGTGCCCAAAGATAGTAAGTTGTCAGTGAAAATTCCACAAAATGTCAGGGAAGCTGGCAGCATAGTGAACAACAAGTGCTCTACCTTCAGACCTGACCAAAAATCCCTCGTCTCATAGACTCATAGATGTTTACAATACAGAAGGAGGCCATTCAGCCCATAGTGTCTGTGCCAGTCAACAAAGGTCTGACTACATTAATCCCTTTTTCCAGCACTTGGCCCTTTAGCCCTGGAGGCTATGGCAATGCAAGTGTATATCTAAACACTTCTTAAATGTTACCAGAGCTTCTGACTCAACCCCTTTCAGGCAATGAGTTCCAGACTCCCACCACTCTCTGGGTGAAAAGATTTCTCCTCAACTCCCCTCTTAGCCTTCTACCTCTTACCTTAAATCTATGCCCCTGGTTATTGACTCCTCTACTACTGGAAAAAGTGCCTTCCTATCTACCTTACCTATGCCTCTCAATCTTATACACCTCGATCAGGTTCCCTCTCAATCTTCACTGCTCCAAGGAAAACAACCCCAGCTTATCCAATCTTTCCCCATAGCTCAAACCCTCCCTACCTTGCACACCAAAACTATCCCAATTAATATGTGGGTGGTTAAAATCCCCTACTATTACTGCCTTATTATACTTACACTTCTCTGAAAAGTGATTACATATTTGATCCTCTATCTCTCCCTGACTGTTTGGGGGCCAATAATACACACCCAACAGCGTGTTTGCCCCTTTTGTGTTTTTTACTTCTACCCATTTGGCCTCATTTGAAGATCCTTCCAAGAAGTCATCCCTCCTCACTGCTATAATTGATTCCTTGATCAATATTGCGACCCTTCCTCTTCTATCCCCCCTCTATCTCGTCTGAATACCCTATAACCAGGAATGTTGTGCTGCCAATCCTGCCCTTCTTTTAGCCAAGACTTGATCATAGTTAATGATATTATACTCCCACATGCTTCTCTGTGCCATCAGCTTATTCATCTTTTTCCTCAGGCTGCTTGCATTAAAATATATTACATTTAGCCTTGTTAAACTCACTTCTTTCTTATTTAGCTTATGTTTTCTCTGCCTTCCAGACTCACTTACTAGTGTTTTAACTTCGAATCCATCTCAGCTTCTCTCCCCTCTGAACTGCTTTTCAGGGTCCCATACCTCTGCCACTTCAGTTTAAATCTGTCCCAACAGCATTAGCAAACCTCCGTGTGAGGATGTTGGTCCCATTCCTGTTCAGGTGTAACCCGTCCAACTTGTACAGGTCCCACCTCCCCCAGAAACTGTCCCAATGCCCAAGGAATCTAAAGCCCTCCCTCATGCACCATGCTCTCCAGCAATGTATTCATCTGCTCTATCCTTCTGTTCCTATGCTCACTACTGCCTGGCACAGGGAGTAATCCAGAGATTACTACCTTTGAGGTCCTGCTTTTCAATTTCTTACCTAACTCCCTGAAGTCTGCTTGCAGGAACTCATTTCTCTTTCTTCCTTTGTCATTGGCCTCACCAAGGACCCCAACCTCTGGCTGTTCACCCTCCCCCTTCAGAATGCCTTGCAACCGTTCTGTAACATCCTTGACCCTGGCACCCAGGAGGCAACATACCATCCTGGAGCCACGTCTACGACCACAGAAGCACCTGTCTACTCCCCTCACTAATGAATCCCCTACCACTATTGCCCTTCCATACTTCTTCCTCCCCTGCAAAGCAGCTGGACCACCCACAGTGCCATGGCCTTGGCTCTGATTGGCCTCCACAGAGGAACCGTCACTCTCACCGTTTTCCAAGGCCGAAAAACAGTTTGTGAGCTAGATACACTCAGGGTATTTGCAAGTCAATTATTTGTCAGTCAACTTCTCTGTCACTTTTTTTGATTTTTTAAGTTTTATTTAGATTTGCAAGGATGATACTGGAAATGCAGTGGATATATATATCGGGAAAGGATTTACAGACTGGGTCTCTTTTCTCTTCAGAAGTGAAGGCTGAGGAGTGTCTAATAGAGGTCTTTAAAATTATGGGCAGAATTTAATCCAGGGGACAGGAGTCTCACCTGCTGGCTGAAGAGCTGGTGAGAGCCCCATGTCACTTCCTTTTTGGGAGGCTCGCCATAAGTGGCGATCAGGCACTCAGTGATCAGTGATCAGCAGCGGGCCTGCTCCAAGTTAAAGGACCCCGGGGCGGACATCCTGCCTCGGGAGCTGCCGGCCAATCAGAGGCCGGCAACTCTCCATGCAGGCAGCAACACTGGGAGCAGTGGCTGCTGCCAGCAATGCACCCAGAAGTCCAGCATCAGCAAGGACCCAGGCCACGGGTGAGTGAGGACAGGATGGAGATCACAGAGAGAGGTTCACTGGTTAGATGGACAGAGGGGTCAGAAAAAAGGGCAGGTCTCTCAGAACGACCTTTCTCTGCATCCTGATGCCAGGCCCCTCAATCAGGGAGGAGTTACCTGACAATGACAGACACCACCCAAACCCCCTTGCTCCCCACACCACACCACCATGATCCTGAAAGCACACAAGCAAACCCACTGTTTAAATACTAAAATTTTGATTTTCAGCCAATCCATTTGGAGAAGAACCTTTGTGTGCTGTGGCTTGCCATAGGCTTGCAATAGTCAGGTGACCTCTGATGCCATCCTTGGTGTATAAAAGCTCACGAGTGGAAGCTATTTCTTCCACCACTTGGAACAAGGTGTTGGCAGTGTGCAGCTGAAAATGGATGGAGTTTGATAGGTGTAAGAGACCCAGCAGCTGTAAGAAACAGCAGAAAAATAATTAAAACTTCAGATTGCAACTTTGTACAGGACCTTGACTGCTAGGTGAGTCAGTATAGCTTTGAGTATTTCAGTACCAGCTCCTTTGGAGATGAATGGAGTTTTGAAAATAACTGGAAATTCTTCCAGTCTCACTGGCAGAACTATGAACTTGCCACAGAGTTAAACAAGAAATCTGAACAAATAAGAGTAGCAAATCTGCTTTCAGTGCTGAGGAAAGAGTGCTGTGTTGCACCCTAGACCTCACTGAGGAGCAGAAAAGCCAGTCTTGTGAGATTTTGGAGACCTTGAAGACCCACTTTAAACCCTGTACTAATATGACTTATGAATGATAAATGTTCAACACCAGAGCTCAGGAAGAAGGGGGAAATATTGATCAATATGTGACTGTGCTGAGATGTCTAGCTGAATCTTTTAAGTTTGACCAACTGAAGGATGACCTGATCAGAGATAGGATTGTCTTAGGAACAAGAGATCCCACTGTCAGAGCTCATCTCCTGAGAGAAGAGCTCTCAAATCTATTGACATGTGCAGAAGCTCTGAAGTGGTTAATAATCAGCTGAAGGGTATTGATGGGAGAACTGACGAGGCTTTGCATTATGCGAAGAGGTAGTTCAGATCTTCCAATCACACGGCAATAGAGAAAAGGAAGAACTATTTACAAAAGGGCCATCAGAAAATCAAGTCTAGCTACTAGATGTAAATATTGTGGAGGACACCACATAAAAGAAAAGGAAGCATGTCCCATGTGGGGAAAGCAGTACTCTAACTGCAAGAAGCTGAATCGCTTTGCACAGAAGTGTTTTGCTGTAGAGAAGAAAAGCAAGCCTATAAAGATGGTTGCTGGAAAAATGTCCGATGAAGATCCTGACAAATCACTCTACACCCTAGAAGAGGTAGACACCGTCAAGACTTAAGGGAAAAAATGGTTTGTGACTATTGAAATAATGACTGCAGAAGGAGAATGTCAGGTGGAAACCAGTGCTATGTGCAATACCGTGAGCTTTGTAGACCTGTGTGAAGTTGCTCAAGATGGTGACCCGAAAATAAAGCCATCAGAGGTAAAATTGAGGCCGTATCCAAGAGGGCAAGCTAAGCTGAGGCACAATGCAATGGGAAGAAAGAAGATCAGAGGTACCAAATAGTAGACACTAAGTAAAATCTATTCTTCTCAACTGAAACAAATCAAAATCTTAGACTGGTAACTCTCCATGTACCAGAAGAGATTTGCACATGGCTGCTGACTAGATCCTGACAAATTTCACAGGTCTTGTATGTCTTCCTGGTGAATATCATCTTGATATCATGTCCAGCCTGAAAGACAAGATGGAGGAGCTTGAAAAGATGGGAGTAACCAAGAAAGTGCCAACTCCTACAGACATTAGCAGCATGATAGCGTGAAGAAACCTGGAAAGCTGAGAATGTGCACAGATCCAAAGGACCTCAAGAAATCTTTGAAGAAATTTTGCCACAACTTGCCAAGGCAAATGCCTTTACCAACCTAGTTGCAAATGATAAATACTGGTAAGTGAAGTTGGATTAAAGCAGCAGTTTTCATTTGGGAAGGACAGATGGTTTCGCATGCTGTTTGACGTTTCTACAGGTCTGGAACAGTATCTAAAACTGACAGCATGAAATAGTCAATGATCTTCCAGGAGTGGAAGCGATCATGGATGATCTGCTAGACTCTGGAAGTTGGAGATACTGTGGAAGAAGCCGTCGCATATCATGGTCAGAATCTAGTGAGACTGCTGAAGTGAGCTCACCAAATGAACCTGATGCTAAATAAGAAGAAACTGCAGCTGAAGATGACTGAGTCAAGTACATAGCGTCATGAAAATATAATAATTTTCATAATATTATTGTAATTTATTGTAAAGGTAGGTTAATGGTAAGGTTTGGATTTGTTTCTGTATATAGGTGTGTGTGTGTGTGTGTGTGTGTGTGTGTGTGTGTGTGTGTGTGTGTGTGTGTGTGCATTTGTAGGTTCTAACTGAATTACAGACATTTAGTCTGGGTGCTTTGATGTATCAGAAGGGAAACTAAGTTTGAAATGTTAAATACTTAGACATGGTTGAAGTTTTATAATGGGAAGTGTGAAGGACATTTGCATTTTTAGATAAATCAGAGAAGCGAATTTCAAAGAGATGGTATGGCGTTATACCTAGCCAACAGAGGCTAAGCCAAATAGTGTGTTTATTTTTCCCTGAGTGCTATGAAAGATTTATATTTTGGAAAAAGTAAAGTTGCAAAGATATGTTGGGACAATGGGATTTACATTAAAAAGGGAGAAACCTGTTAAAAAGGAGATAAGGTTATGTGTAAGAAGAATGAATTCTAAGATCTAACAATTGTGAAAAGCCTCCAGCCTCTATGTACCAAGCTGCTGTCTCCAGGAACTGAAGCTAAAAGAATTCATTGAAATATCACTGTCCAGAGTATTATGTGCTTTGCCTGGGTCTGTTGAAATCTGTTGTTTTACTGTTGCCTTAACGAAAGTGTAACTGGGAGCTAGATTAATTAGGGAATTTAGGAGTTATCACAATAGTAATTTGTAGATCTATGTATGTGTTTAATCATTTCTTTTATTAATAAATGTTTAATTTAGCTTTGTAAAAAAAAAACTCCAACATATTACGACTGAATTCAAGGCATGCATCTCGAAATAAAAATACAAATTGCAAAAACAGTTATGGCAGCTGTTTCAAATTTCCCTCTGGGATTTGAGCAGTTCAGCATTTACCATCCACTGTGCTATAACAATAGGTCATGTACTAACAGTGGAGGGACTTCATCCTGATCCTGATAAGATGTCAGCTGGAGCAGAGATGTAGCACCCAACAAATGTGAAGGTGGTTCAAAAATTTGTAGGATTTGTGAACTACCTAACAAAGTTCTTGCCCATTTTGTCATCATTGTGAACATCTATGCAAGTTCACTGCAAATTATGTTCAGTTGTATTCAGGCACAGAACAAGAAGCAGCTTTCATTCGCATCAAACAACCAGTAACGACAATCCCAGTGTGGAGGTACTATGATGTTAATGATGTGGTCACCCTGCAGTGTGGGCCAGCAAGACAGGACTTGGAGCAACCCTCATGCAGCAAGGGCAGCCAGTTGCATTTGCATCCAGAACTTTAATGCAAAATGAAAGATGCGGCACACAGATTGAGAAAATGCCTGGCTGTTGTCTTTTCTTGTGAGCATTTTAATCAGTACTTGTTTGGGAGAGACAGAGTGACAGTAAAGTCTGACCACAAGACGCTTCAAAGCATCTTTCTTGAAGCACTTCTATCCACTATGAAGCACCTGCAGAGATTTTCAGAGGTATCATTTTGAAGTGAAATTCAACCAAAGAAAGCAGATGTACTTTGTCGACATGCTGTCAAGAGCCCCACTCCCTTTTGAATGAAGGTAATGGTACTAATACAGAGTGAAATCTTCCATATTCAATGAGAAGCTGCAGCACGACATGGTCTGGAAGTCATCAGCCCAGTAGAGAAACAGAATCTAACGCTCAAGCATCTTGCTCAGATCAAGCAAACTATGCAACAATATGTGATCCTCCAAGTGCCACAGGAAGTGATGATCAATGCATGACCTGATACCATCAAGGACACCTGTTGCTACAACAACATTGGGCATACAGATATGAAGTAATTGCCCAAGATGGCATCTTGTGCCAAGGAACTAGAGTAATTATCTGAGGAGATCAGAAAAGAAATGCTGAGGTGCATCCATGCAAGCCATCAAGGAACTGAGTCTAGTCTGAGGAAGACAAGAGAAGTGCTCTACTGGCCAAATATAAGCAATCAGATTAAGAACCACATCAGTCAGTGCAGTGGTTGTAGTGAACATCTAGCTAAGCATGCTAAAGAGCTGCTCATAACTCATGACATTCCAGACAGACAGACCATGGTTGAAGTTTGGAATAGACCTGTTCACACCCTTTGGAACTGACTATCTTGTCACTGTCAATTACCATTCAGACCACTGGGACATAGACAAGCTGACGTCAACAACTACCAGTGAAATTGTAGAATGCCTGAAAGTACACTTCAATCGTCATGGCATTCCTGGCATTGTGATGGGCGATAACGGTCCTCAGTTCATGAGTGAAGAACTCAGGCACTTCACGAATGATTGGGAAATTCAGCACTGCACATCATCCCCACTGGAAAGGCTGAGGTAGCAGTGAAAATTGACAATGGGATCATCAGAAAATTGAGTAGGTCCAGCACAGACGTGTACAATGCAATCCTAGAGTGGAGAAATACTGAAGACAAGGAAAGTAGTCCAGTTCAGCCACTAATGCAATGCTGCACCCAAACTGCCCCTCTAATAGCTAAAAAAAACTAAAGCCATTAACAGGAGTGAGTGACAAAATCAAAGTGAAACAATGGAAAACCAAATTTTACTTTGCTAAAGTGGCCAAATCATTACTAGAGCTGAGAATTGGAAGCCAGTCAGAGTGCAAACATTCAATGCTCTCAACATATGTCAGCCCATTTGGCAACTTGGGACCTGTGCGGAGAAGCTGTCACCTTAATCATACATGATATAAATGAATGACCAGGTATATCGTCGCAATCATAGATATATATGTGGAACTGGGGAAGCTGCTTCACAGCAGACAGTTGATGAGGAAGATGAGTTTACCGACCACACAAGAAACTGATCATCTATCCCAGAGGTCAACTATTCACCAACAAAACAATGGATCAGCAGCAACAGTTACCAAATCAGCAACACTCACCAGGCCAGCACAATTCCCCAGGAGGTAACATCACCCCAGGAATGAGTGGACACCAATAACAAACAGTCAATAATAAACCACACGTGTTCCAATACAACTGAGTGCTTTAAAGATTGTGTGCAATGCGTGTGAAGGGACAAACAATTTTCTGTACATCAGTGATAACTCTCATGCATGTGTCTGACTTGCAACTGCAAATGATAGTATACTCATGTTGTTTTTTTCCTTTTTTATGAAAAGGGGTATGTTTGGAAAAGTGCCTTTGTGCACTCTGGCATTCCATAAGCTTGCCATGGTCATGAGACCTCTGATGCCATCCTTTGTGCATAAAGGTTTGAGAGCAGAAGCTATTTCGTCCATCACTTGAAACACTGTTCTCATGCAGTATAAATTGTTGCTCCTTTCAAAATTTGGTATTCTTGCATCTATCCTGAAGAGTGTAAGATGATAGGCTTCAGCAGTATATTTCTTTTTTTCAGTAACTTTTGATAAATGCAGTTTCAGACAGACATCTTGTTCCTCAGAGAAAAAGACATCTAGGTCACAAGTGGAGTAAAGAGTTCAGATTGATACAGGGAAAAGTCGACACAGGACTGAAAAGTAAGAAACAGAACATGTGATGGGGAGGATGCTAATCATCATGAACAATGCAATGGTGGACTCCACTAGTTTTTTTTTAAATTGGACATTCCCTTTTACTGCGCTTCAACTTTTACTTCGGGTGTCCAGCAGGGTGCAAAGGAGCAAGAGAGGGAAGAATACGAGACTTTGGAAACCCAGCGGGCTCCAGGAGCGAGAGAGAGAGAAGGGTGTGAGACTTTGGGAGTCCAGTGGGATACAAAGCAGTGAGAGAGAAGAGCACAGGTCTTTGGGAGCCCAGCGAGGTGCAAGAGGAAGAGAGGAGTGCACAAGATTTTGGCGGTCAAGTCGGGTACAGGAGCAAGAGAGAAAGAGGAGAGTGTGAGACTGTGCAAGCTGGACAGAGTTATCTGCTGCTGCCTGTGGACACGGCGGTGTTCAGAAAGAAAAATTGTCATGTGAAATTACAGGGAAGCAGGTAGGTGTTTGGCTGGTGAGTATTTCCTATCTATCTTATGTTAACCTGGGAATAAATTGTTGAACCTTATCTATCTTTTTTAAAGGAGGGTTTATTACAACTAGTAAGTTGTATTAAGTATTAATAGAGTTTATCAGTATTAGTAAGGTTTATTAATAAGTTTTATTAGCAGTAGTAAGGTTGTTCAAAAAAGGGTGTAAAGATAATCCTAGCAACTACAGTCCAGTCAGTTTAACTTCGGTGGTGGGGAAACATCTAGAAACCATAATTCGAGACAAAATTAATAGTCACATGGACCATTAAATGTGGTTTAATTAAAGAAAGCCAGGATGGATTTGTTAAGGGATAATCATGTCATGAGTTTTTTGCTGAGGTAACAGAGGGGTTTTTGAGGGCAACGCTGTTGATGTGGTGTATATGGACTTACAATAGGCATTTGATACGGTGCCAAACAGATTTGTGAGCAACGTTATAACTCATGGAATAAAAGAGACGGTAGCAACATGAATACAGAATTGGCTGAATGACAGGAAACAAAGTAGTGGTTGATGGATATTTTTCGAACTGGAGGGAGGTGTGTAATGGAGTTCCCCAGGGGTTAGCGGTGGGATAAATAAAAACAAAATGCTCGAAAAATTCAGCAAGTCTGACAGCATCTGCGGACAGAGAAAGAGAGTTAACTTTTTGAGTCCAATATGACTCTTCAGAAGAAGAAGTTAGCATTCTGAAGAGTCATATTGGACTTGAAGCATTAACTCTATTTCTCTCTCCACAGATGCTACCAGACTTGCTGAGTTTTTCCAGCATTTTCTGTTTTTAGTTCAGATCTCCATCCGCAGTATTTTGTTTTTGGCCCATAACTTCTGGTGGAGTGTCAATTGAGTCAATTTGCCACTCTACTCCTAGTTTCTTACCTTAAAATGAAGCCGCTCCTATCTCGCTTGGTCTTCTAACTCAGGCCAAGTGAGGTCTGTGTAGCACAGAGGGTTCCTGAAGCCTACTGTCTAGGGCAGCTCAATCAAAGGTAAATAGGCCCTACCCCTGTTTTTTTTTTTTTTGCAGCAGTAGCTGCGGTAAAGCAGGTAAGTTTAAAGATCCAGCCACTTTGACAAGCCAGGGAGAAGGTGAGTAAGTAGGATTTGGAGGGGAGGGAGGGTGGGGTGGGAGGGGGGGTGGGGTGGGTTGTGTCAGGCCTGGTGGGGTGTGTTGGGGTCGGGTCAAGCCTGAGGAGGGACATAGGCCGATCAGGCCTGGAGGAGGTCGGGGGTTTAGTTGGGGGTGTGGGGTTTATCAGGGTTGGTGGGGTAAAGGGATAGCCTGTGGGGTGGTGGGGCAATAGTTGGGGTTGAGTAGTGGGAATCCTGTGGAGGTTCAGGCAAGCCCCATGGAGGTTGGATGGGTCGTGGGAGGGTGGGGTGAGTCCCTTGGAAGTCGGAGGGGGTAGTGGAGGGTGGGGGAAGACCTATGGGGGTTCAGGGTGGATTAGAGCTATAATTACCCAGAAGTTGAAGTGATTTTAATTCTTCTAACTTTTTCTGGGTAACTATTTGCTGCAACCCAATCAGAACCATCCGAACTATGCGATTTAAATCACATTATTGGCTGGTTCCCAGTTCAGGGCAATTGCCCAATGAAAGTTTGAACTCCTGAGCAGTTGCCATGCAATACTTACCTGGGAGCTTCCAGGGGGCAGGGGTGTTTCTCCAACACATCTTTGGGATACCCCTCCCCAGATACATCGCCTGGAGCTCAAAACTTATGGGCCTTCAGGTCAGTGCTGGAACCCTTGCTTTTTCCGATATATATTAATGATCTAGACCTTGATGCACAGGGGACAATTTCCAAATCTGTGGATGATACAAAACTTGGAAACATTGTGAACTGTGAGGAGGAAACTATTGAACTGAAAAAGGGCAAAGACATGTTAGTGAAATGGGTGGGTAGGTGGCAGATGAAGTTCAATGTGGAGAAATATGAAGGGATTAATTTTGGTAGGAAGAACATGGAGAGATAATATAATATAAAGAGTACAACTCCAAAGGGTGTGCAGGAGCAGAGGGACCTGGACGTATATGTGCATAAGTCATTGGAGACAGGACAGGTTGATAAAGCATACAGTATTGTTATGATCCCAGCTGATGTGACTACTGCACAAGTCAGATTCCAGGGTGAAACCTGGATTGATAGATCTGAACTTCTGTTTTGTTTTAGAAAAGTTGGAGGTAAGTTACAGAATAAATTCACAGGAGTCTGCTGATGAACTTCTAACAAAATGAATAAAATATTTATTAAACAAGAAAAGTGAACTGTATTCCATTAGATAAAAAGGTTGTAAAAATTTCAAAACAAATCCCAGTAAATGAGTCACAGTATTCCTTCACCCCAACTATACCTTTACAGGTACATACAAATTCGTAAAGATAAAGCAATTTACAATAGCTATCTTATATTCTAATATTCAGGGTATGTATGCAATACATGTGAACTCTTCAACTCAGAACCAATCGCTCTGCTCCTCTCCCTCAAATCTATTCAACAAGATCCACTTCCGATCTCTCTGTCCTTGCCCTTCACCTAGGATCTGCCTCCAATCCCAGTCCCTGTGTCTTGCTCCATGGGATTCATTCTCCACAATGGTACTTCTGTTCAGGTCACCTGACCTCCAATTTCACGCTGTTTCACTTTTTTTTTGTCTCTTGCGCATGTGTGCAGGATCGGTTTCCAGCCTAAAGAGCTAAAGAAACGAATTGCGTATGTGAATGGAGCCGGTTCCCAGCGCAAAGACAGTGAAATTAACAAACTGTGCGTGTGTGGCCATCCTCCAGCCGGCACATGCACAAAAGACCCGAGGCCCTGTGGGAGCTGTAGTTCCTGGCCTCCAAACTCCCAATCTCCAATTTTAAAGTAAATATTATTTTCTTTGGGGGCTTCATCACAATATCCTAGGTTTAATTTACATACACAAGGAGGTTATGTTGAACTTGTGAAGGACACTAATTCAGCCTCAGCTGGAGAATTGTTTCCAGAAGGATGTGAAGGTTTTGGAGAGGGTGCAGAAAAGCTTCACAAAAATTATTCCGGGGATGAGGAACTACAGCTATGAAGATAGATTGGAGAAGTTGGGACTGTTTTCCTTGGAGAAAACAAGGGGGAAAGGAGGTTTTCAGAACCTTCAGCATCTTGCATTTGTACTGAAATATATTTAATATTTTTGGTCAGCAAAAATGATGCACTCTGGCAACTCCCAATGCAGATGAGGATTTCATGTAGTAATAGCAACATTGACTTCAGTAATGACAAAGTTGCTACAGGCATGATGCTGATATTCCCCCATTCTTGCAATTGGAGTACTGTGTGCAATTCTACTCTTGATATTATAAAAAAAGGTGATGGCGCACAAAGATTCACGAGGATGATACCAGAACTGAAAGGTTATAACTATCACGACTGAACAGACTCGGGTTCCTATTTGTCTAGAAGAGAAAGCTGAGGAGTGACCTGATAGGTGTCTTTAAGGCAATGAAAGGGTTTGATAGAGTGGATGGAGCGAAGATATTTCCACTGTCACGACAACGGATCACAGCCCGAATTACTTACAGACATGTTGAACTTTTCAAGGAAGACATGTATTTTTTTTTTAAAAAGCCCTACAATCAAAAACTGGCTGCGAATGTAAATTAACCACTTGCTGGAAAATTTGTATGTGGATTACCCTTGAACAACTAGTCCAGAGGGAAAGAATGCCACACCTAAAAGATGTCAAGGCCTATTTCAGACAGAGATACTTGAAAGGGAGAGATGCAGTGCAAAAGGTTGAACTCTGGCTCCACAACCACAGGAGATTAATAGAGATTGATTACCATCTCAGCAGGAACCCATCTCATGTTGAGTTTTATCTTAGAATGTGGAAATGGTCTGAGTTGAAAGAAAGCAGATTCTGGGGAGAATACATGTTTGTTTTTTTTCCTCTTCCAGGAATACACAAGAAAAGGGGTTTAAAAAGCAGCTGCAAGCCTGGTCTAGGTGTGCTGGTTCTGGTATGCTAGGGAGCATCAACTGAGCATTCCTGCAGCTTGCAGATAAAAAAGTCTTCCTCTGTTGCTGGAGGCAAGTCACAAGTCAGCAAAGCCACAGTCAAAAAGGAAATAGAAAAGTTCCTTTAGCTAACCTGTAGAATCAAGTGTCTCCAAACCAACTGCTCAACTGACAAAGTCAGCTCTACTAGAAGTACCCGACTTAACGGCTGTACCATTTCACCATCTACTTCTCAGTAGATAGACAAGTCAAAGACTGATTTGTATATCATTTTTAACTTTTAATTTTTGACTCAACTTCTCATTTCTAATCTGTGTGTATATATGTTGTGTTTTTATTATCTTTTTTGGGGGTTTTAGTAACTAATAAACTCACTCTTTCTTTGACTCAAGAAAGCCTGGTTAAATTGGCTCCTTCTAATACATAAATACTTTTGGACTAGGAAAAGATATCCACAAAGGAAGGGATCCTTTTCAAATTAATCTTGTTGCAACTAACCGAGGAGATTAAATAAAAGAGAGCCAGCTCATTCCTCCTCACTCGGGAACATAAAATTTGGATCCCATCCTGGAAGTTAGCAATTTGAGATATCTTGTCTGGGATCATAACAAATTGGGGACCTTGCCCAGAAACCAGTCGTAACACCACATGTGGGGGATATTGTATGTTAAGTAGGTCTCACAAAGAGGTTCCTAGTTTTGTATAATTGAACATTAAGTGTTTGTTGATAGCTCATAACTATGACATATATACAGGATATAGCCCAAGCTATGAGCCATCTCCATGCTTGCTTCTACAGATACACTTATATTACAGGGCAGACCAAAGGTGTGGAGGTCATAACTGCAAGCTAGTTACTAATAAATCCAATAGGGAATTTAGGAGAAACTTCTTTACCCAAAAAGTGCTAAGAATGGTAAGCTTTGCTACCACCAGGTTTGTCCAAGGCCCAATCATCTTCAGTTGCATCATCAATAACCTTCCCTCCATTATGAGGTCAGAAGTGGGGATTACACAATGTTCAGCACCATTCATGATTCCTCGAATACTGAAGCAGTCCGTGCCAATATGCAGCAACAGCTGAACAATATTCAGGCTTGGGCTGACAAGTGGCAAGTAACATTCACGCCACACAAGTGGCAGGCAATTATCATCTCCAACAAGAGAGAGTTTCGCCATCTTCCTTGACATTCAATGACATTACAATCACTGAATCCCCCATCACTAACATCCTGGGTTTACCATTGACCAAAAACTGAACTCAACCAACCATATAAATACTGTGGCTATAAGGACAGGTCAGAGGCTGGGAATTCTGTGGCAAGTAATTCACCTCCTGACTCCCCAAATCCTGTCCACAAGGCACAAGTCAGGAGTGCGATGGAATACTTTCCACTTGCCTGGATAAGTGCAACAGTCAAGACACTCAATACCACCCAGGACAAAGCAATTCACTTGACTGACACCCCATCCACCACCTTAAATACTCACTCCTTCCACCACCGATGCATAGTGGCAGTAGACAATACCATTTACAAGATGCATTGCAACAACTCACCAAGGCTCCTTCAACACCTTCCAAACTTGGGACCTCTACCTGCTGCCCTTCTCCCTCTCCTAGAGGGAGAAGGCCAGCAGGTACATGGTAACAACACCACCTACAAGCTCACCCCCAAGCCACACACCATTCACACCATTCTTTCACTGTCAGTGGGTCAAAATTGTGGAACTCCCTCCCTAACAGCACTGTGGGTGTACCTACACCACATGGCCTGCAGCAATTCAAAAAGGTGGCTCACCACCACCTTCTCAAGGGTAATTAGGGATGGGCAACAAATGCTGGCCTAGCCAGCAAAGCCCACATCCCATGAAAGAATAAAAAAACACAAAGACCCATTGAGGAAAATAGGATGGATATATTTAAGGGAAAGCTAGATATGCATGCAAGAGAGGAAGAAATAAAAGCATGTGCTGATAAGTTTAGATGTAGAAGGTTGGGAAGAGGTTCATGTGGAGCATAAATTTTGCCATTAGACCAGTTGAATTTATTGGCTTTGTTCAGTGCTGTAGGCTCAATGCAACTCAATGTAATTTAATTTCTTTTTCCATCACCATCTTAGACTTCTCTACATTCTGTTAATATTACATTCTATTACAGAGAAGGGGAAAGAGATCACAAAATGGCACATTTATGAATCTTTGCCCTCAGTAGACCTAATGCTTTCTAGGGATACCATGAAATAAAAAGAAAAAAAGGAATTGTCTTTGTACAGTGCCTTTCACAATCACAGGATATCCCAACACACTGTCCAGCCAATGAAGTTATTTTATATTGATTGCTTTAATATTATATTAACATTAGACAGACTGCAGAATGCTGCAAAGCAGATGAATCTGGGTTCGCTTGTACATGAAACAAAAAGTTAGTCTGCAGGTACAGGAAGTAATTAGGAAAACAAATGGAATGTTGGCGTTGATTGCAAGGTGTGTAGAGTGTAAAAGAAGGGAAACCGTGGTACAACCGCACTGGGCATCGGTGATACCGTGCCTGGAGTACTGTGTGCAGTTTTGGTGTCCTTACCTAAGGGTGGATATACTTGCATTGGAAGTAATTTAAATAAGGTTCACTACACTCATTCCTAGGATGAAGGGGTTTTCTTATGAGGAAAGGTTGAGTTTTGGCATGCTGGAGTTTAAAAGAATGAGAGATGATCTTATTGTACTATAGACCCCCATAAAGTGGAGGAGTGTTAGAAGAGCAAATACATAGGCAGATTTCTGACTGCAAAAACGATAGGGCAGTCATCGTTGGGGACTTCGACTACCTTAATACTAACTGGGATTCGAACAGTGTGAAAGGCACAGAGGGCGCAAAATTCTTGAACTGCATTCCAGAGAACGTTTTTAACCAGCATATTACAAGCCCAACGAGAGTGGGCACAACTGCAGATTTAGTCTTAGGAAATGAAGCTGGGCAAGTGGATGAAGTAGCAGTGGGGGGACCTTTTTGGAGATAGTGACCAATATAGTTAGATTTAACATCATTATGGAAAAGGACAAAGATAGAACAGGAATAAACGTTCTAAATTGCAGAAGACAAATTTTACAAAGCTGAGAGGTGAGCTGGCAAGAGTGGATTGGATGCAGCTATTGGAAGGAAAAACTGTCAGATCAGTGGGAAGCATTCAAAGGTGAGATTCAATGGGCACAGTGTAGACATGTCCCCACAAAGAAAAAGGGTGGTACTGCCAAATCTAGAGCCCCCTGGTTATCCAGAAGCATAGAGGCCAAGATAAAGCAGAAAAAGAAAGCTTGTGACAGTCACAAAAGACTTAATACTGTAGAAAGCCTAGAGGAGTATAGAAAGTATAGGAGCGAAGTAAAACTGGAAATTATGAAAGCAAAGAGAAGATTTGAAAAAATATTGGCGGGTAAAATCAAAGAAAATCCTAAGATGTTTTACCAGTACATTAAGAGCAAGGGAATAACTAAGGGAAAGGTAGGGCCTCTCAAAGATGTACATGGTAATTTGTGGGTTGATGCAGAAGATGTGGGCAGGGTTCTCAATGAGTACTTTGCCTCTGTCTTCGCTAAGGAGAGGGATGATGCAGACATTCTAGTTAAAGAGGAGGAGAGTGAAATATTAGATACGACAAGCGTAGTGAGAGAGAAGTACTGGAGGGACTGGCAACCTTGAAGGTGGATAAATCACCAGGGCTGGATGGATTGTATCCCAGGTTGTTGAAGGAAACCAAGGAAGAAATAACAGATGCTCTGAGGGTCATTTTCCAATCCTCACTAGATACAGGCAAGCTCCCAGAGGATTGGAGGTCTGCAAATGCTGTGCCATTATTTAAAAAGGGTGAGAGGGATAGGACAGAAAATTATAGGCCTGTCAGTCTGACTTCAGCGGTGGGCAAATTATTGGAAACAATTCTGAGAGACTGGATAAACCGTCACTTAGAAAGGCACAAATTGATCAGGGAGAGTCAGCATGGTTTCATTTGGGGAAGATCGTGTCTTACTAACTTAATAGGATTTTTTGAGGAAGTACCAAGAAGAATTGATGAGGGTAGTGCAGTGGATGATGTCTACATGGATTTCAGTAAGGCATTTGACAAGGTTCCACATAGCAGACTGGTCAGGAGAATGAGATCCTATGGGATACATGGGAAGGTGGCAGGTTGGATCCAAAATTAGCTCGGTGACAGGAAACAAAGGGTAATGGTCGATGGATGTTTTTGTGAATGGAAAACGGCTTTTAGTAGTGTTCTACAGGGCTCAGTGTTGGGGCCCTTGCTGTTTGTTGTATATATTAATGATTGACATAATTGAGGCATACAAAATTATGAGGCCTAGATAGGATAGATAGGAAAGACTTGTTTCCCCTAACTGAAGGATCAATTACCAGAGGGCATAGATTTAAGGTGATTGGTAGAAAGATGATAGGGAATATGAGGAAAAGTTTTTTTCACCCAGAGGGTGGTGGTTATCTGGAATTCACTGACTAAGTTGGTGATTGAGGCTGAAGCACTCAACTCATTTAAAAGATACCTGAACCTGCATCTGAAGTGCTGCAATCTGCAAGGCTATGGACTAGGTGCCGGAAAGTGGGATTAAAATGAGTGGCTAATTCCGTTAGCCTCTTTTTGGCCAGTGCAGACACGATAGGCTGAATGGCCTCTTTCTGCGCTGTAACTTTTCTATGGTTCTATGAAACGTATAAGATTCTGAGGGGGCTGGAGGTTAGATGCTGAGAGGATGTTTCCTCTCATGGAACAAGGGGGCACAGTTTAAAAATAATGGGTCTCCCATTTAAGACAGCGATAAGGAGGAGTTTCTTTTCTCAGAAGGTTGATAGTCTTTGGAATTCTCTTTCACACAATGGAGACTGGGTCATTGAATATATTCAAGCCTGAGTTAGACAGATTGACAAAGGAGTCAGGGGTCATGGACGGTAAGCAACAAATTGGAATTAAGGCCACAATCAGATCAGCCATGATCTCACTGAAAGGTAGAGCAGGCTCGATGGGTCAAATGCTCCTGCTCCTGATTTTTATGATCTTAAGTACATTTGAACTGCTGCCATAAGGCCATAAGATGTAGGAGCAGAAGTAGGTCATTTAACACATCGCGTCTGCTCCGCCATTGAATGAGATCATGGCTGATCTGATAATCCTCTACTCCGCTTTCCTGCCTTTTCCACATAATCCTTGATTCCCTTACTGATTAAAAATCTGTCCATTTCCACCTTGAATGTACTTAACGACCCAGCCTCTACAGCCTTCTGCAGTAAACAATACTGCAGATTAACTACCCTCTAAGAGAAGAGATTCCTCCTCACCTCTATTTTAAATGGGTGACCCCTTACTCTGAGATTATGTCCTCTGGTTCTAAACTCTCCCACAAGGGGAAACAACCTCTACCCTGTCAAGCCCCCTAAGAATCTTATATGTTACAATAAAGTCACCTCTCATTCTTCTAGACTCCAATGAGTACAAGCCCAACCTGTTCAACCTCTCCTCATAAAAAAATCCCGCCATACTCAGGATCAACCTAGTGAACTTTTTCTGGATTGTGACCTATGCCAATATATCTTTCCTTAGATAAGGGGACCAAAACTGTTCACAGTATTCTAGTTGTGGTCTAATTAGTGCCTTGTATAGTTTTAGCAAGACTTCCCTATTTTTATACTTTGTTCCCTTTGAAATAAAGACCAATAAACCATTTGCCTTCCCTATTACCTGTTGAACTTGTACGTTAACTTTTTGGGATTTATGCACAAGGACTCCCAAATCCCTCTGTGCTGCAGCTTTCTGTAGTCTTTCTCCATTCAAATAATATTCAGCTCCTCTATTCTTCCTGCCAAAGTGCATAACCTCACATTTTCCCACATTATATTCTATATGCCACTTATTTGTCCACTCACTTAACCTGTCTATATCCCTCTGTAGACTCCTGTGTCATCCTCACAACTTGCCTTCCTGCCTATTTTTGTATCATTCGCAAATTTGGCATTAGTACATTCACTTCCCTCATCTAAGTGGTAAAGCAGGAAACACAGCAACCAGATAACACACAAATCAAATCACACAAACAGCAAAGTGATGATGACCAGATAATCTGTTTCAGTTATGTTGGTTGAGGGATAAATAACAGCCAAGACACTAGACAGAACTCCACTGGCTGTCTTCTAAATAGTGTCATGGTCTAATTTGCATCTATCTGAGAGAATAGAAGGTGCCTCCTCATCTGAAAGACAGCGCCTCTTGAGGCTCCACTTGAGGCACAGTCTAGATTCTGTGCTCAAGAGTTCAACAGAACAACGGTTTGATTTTTGGTGTGCCATTGTACATTTCAAAACGGCCCCCACCTGACCTCGTTTCATTATTCTCCTCTTTCTACCCCGTGATACCTGCATTGTTATATTTTGGGACAATTAACCTCAGTTATGCCAGATCTCGCCCTCTCACCTTGCCTGGGGAATCCTTCTGGATTTCAGAAGGTGGAGGAGGAGCAGATTGGCTATACCAAAATTGTTTGGGAACAGGATTGTACATTATAAATTAGATGCAAATTAGCCTTTCCGGGGAGACCCTTAGCCTTTTCAACTTGGCCTACCACCTTGAAAGACTTGTGTACTTACACCCCAGGCCTCTCTGTTCCTACATCCACTGTAAAATTATACCAGTTCTTTCATATTGCCTCTCCCCTCCTCATCCTGCCGACCAAAATGAATCACTTCACATTTTTTCTGCGCGTCTACCAAGACAGCTTTATATAATATAAAAGCAAAATACTGCGGATGCTGGAAATCTGAAACAAAAGCAAAAATTGCTGGAAAAACTCAGCAGGTCTGACAGCATCTGTGGAGAGAAAGAGTTTTTGCTTTTGCCTCAGCTTTATATAGTCTCCTGGGCTGTTGGTTTCCATTAATGCTATAGAATGCTAGTGAATTCCCGTTTGCGAGTCTAAGCAGCAAAGCGACACGCCTACTGCACTCTCAGCTCAGCGTGCGTTACACGGTTCCAAATTTAGAAGTCTGTGAGGATTGCTGAAATAAATTAGCTGTACTCTGTAATGTCGCTATCTCCTTAACAGGATTTTTCAGTGAAGATTAAGAAAAAAGCGTGTACAAACTCGGGGAGCAGATGCGAGAGGAGAGTGAACTGTTGCAGAGCGTGCTTGGCGCGATCTCAACTTCAACTGACCTCAAATACTTCAAGACTCAGCTTTTGTGAGGATGCCAGCTGAGCTCTGACATTGCCAGCTCAACAACCTCGCCGACTCGTTACCCACGGACAGGTCACAGACAAATCCAATGAGCTGTCACTTCCGTAGCCTTCCAGCTGACCTGTGAAAAGGATAAGGTGTGAAGAGAAGACAGCTTGAGTACTCACTGAGCTGAAAGTGGGGGAGGCGTGCCAACTAGCTGCTGGAAATCACTTCCATACATTTGCAAATATCAATCAGCCAGGAAGAAAACTTAAGACTGACTTGAGTTTATTCTCAAAGGTCTCCCACCGGCATCAAGCAGGTAAGAACTGAATTAAGACAATATACTGGAATGAGTATCAGAAAAACATTTTATACTGTAAATACAGGATTTATTACAAACCTTGCTACTATTGCCTATGTTATAACCATTATAACCATTAGCGCATTTACTTATTCGATTATTTTATTTGAACGACATATTTCACATATAAGCAATATCAGATCATTCAAAATCATTCAGGTTCAGCTATGGTTAGATTAGTGATTCTGGTGTACAGGTTATCTGAAATCTGTTAGTCGGCGTTCATACTCTTTAATCACCCTATTAGCAATTCAGAAAATTAAACTTTCTATCCCCCTCACCAACCGACGGACTTTTCAAACGAAACAAACTTCTGCATCTGACGATTTTCTAATGTTCAGGAGAATCAGGTTCTGTCGAGTGCCAACAAACTGGTAACACGGAAACAAATGTCATAAAACACTGGCAGCAAACCAAAGCCAATGCATTAAGGGGGGGGGGGGGACAGCAATGTCTTTGCTCCAACTTTATATGCCATAATTCCGCAATATTTCGTAAAGCTAAAGGCTATCAAGAAGTTAGTGCTGCACCAAAACTGACCCAACGGGCGGTAAATTTGCTCGGTTCTGCATTATAGCTTATACTGTCTTCCTTCAGAATTACTTGGAGACAAAAGGCTACCACATTGCGTGGGGGGTGGGAGGGGGGCGGGGGGTAAAGATCATCCATCAGGTCGGAAACGATTTCAAGAAACAGCTCAGTCTGAACCAAATGTTCTCTAACACTTTATAAGGGCTGCTTTAATAGACAATGGAAAGCGATTCCATGTTGCAGGCCTGCTGAGCACTATTCAAAAGGAGTGTCAGGGTACTGACGTTTTCATTGAAATGATAATCTATTTTGCCCACGCCCAGTTTCACCTGTTTCTGGGGTACAGTTCGGTGGCCACCATCGGTCTTGCAGTAGAAGATGTAAATGACAGTTCTGAACTGGTCACCCAGGGCAGTAACTATCTGTAGAGTGTTCGACCCCGGAGGACACTCAGCCATTGCCTGATCCTCTCGTCATCCAACACGGGAAGGGATACTTGCAGGAGACATCTGGCATCAGAGGCTCGTTTGATTCAGGGACAGAGTTTCTAGCTGTAGCACGTTGTGTAATTAATCCCTCCAACCTCTAACACTTGGTTTTAATGAATCAAGTTACTTGGAACTGAAACCAAGCGTGATAAGGCTTGAAATAAAAAAAAAACAAGCTGAGTTTTTCCAGTACTTTCTGTTTTATTTCAGATTTCCAGCAACTTATTATCATGACAAGGTGTGAAGAGAAATATTGGGAAAAATTCAGCTAAAACGCAGAATACCAAGAGGAGGGCAACGGAAACACTTTTAAATTAAGGAAAGGGTTAATTTAGTCTTTGGTGAATAGAGTAAAACAGGGAATATCCATTCAGAACCCTATTGTACATCTCTCACAATTTTCATTTCCAGTAACTTCAATTTCTCCAGCAAAAGGACCTGCTCCTAATTCAATCGATCTGTGAAATTGACAACAGGTCGGACACTTTAAAATGCTCCATAGCAGGCATTATATTAATCAAATGAATCCGATATTCTTTAATTGATATTAAATGTGTAGTTAGCTTTACTTTATAAATACACAAAATATAGTTGTGAACCATTCAGTACATTTAAATCTGAGCACAACTGATGCAATAGATTTGTTTTGACTGTTGATGCAAAGCACGCTAGGTTCATCAGCTCATTATGCAACAGTCTAAAGCAGTGACGGAAATCTCATAAGCACCAGTTCAGCAAACTCACAGCCGCTGTTGATTTCAGTGATGACAGAGCTACGAAAAGGAGCTGTTCAACATCTTTGACGAGAGAAGTGGCGGAACGGCAGAAAAGGCTGGGGTACTTTATGACATGGCGTAAGGAAGGGCCATAAACCAAATGGCCTCCTTCTGTAAATGAAAGCAACAAACTGAAATAGAAACAGAAAGTTCTGGAAATACTCAGCAGGTCTGGCAGCGTCAGTGGAGAGAGAAACAGAGTTAACATTTTGAGTCCAATATGACTCTTCTTCAACCAGGCAGGGAAAAGCGTCAAGGAACAGTTGCAGTTCCCTTCCAACTGTTGCCATTGTGGAGTTAACACAACCTTCTTCTGTGCTGTTGCCACTATGATGTCAACTTTATTCTCAGCTTTAACTGAATCTAGGAACAAATTGCTCTTTCTCTCAGATCCAAAACAATAGCTAATTGGGAGCCATGAAGCAATTTAAGATATCCCTTTATTATTTTGTGTCATACTCTGGTTAAAGATTTGAAAACACGGTAACTTTCTAAAATTCAAATTAATTAACACCATTAAAATAGTTCATAGCTTTTCAGTGACGGTGAGCAGAGGTAATGTTTTTGCCCCATTAGTCTGTTTGCCTGTAAATAATATATCTCAAAAACTGATGGACTGATTTCACCATGACCTGGTGCACAGATAGCATATGGCCCAAGGCAGAACTGATTAGTTTTTGGTGAAGATGGAGACCCCAGACCAGATCTGGAACTTTACAAAGGATTGGAAGATAGGGTGAATTGACTTTTTTTTAGAATGTTGTGGGTTGTTTTATTTAGAATGTTATTAGTTGTTTTAAAATGCTGTGGATTGTCTTCGATGCTGTGGTGGAATTTGTCACAGCTGTCAAAATGTGTGCAGAGTTTTCAGAGCAGGTTGTTGAATCTGGATTGGTCTGAAGCCTTCTCAGTGAGATGGAAACTTTTAATAAAAATATTAATTTTTTCAGATTTGTAGTTACAGCGCATCAACCAGTCAGGGAAAAGCCTCGCGGAAGAGCAGTGTAATTGTAATAATGTTATGTTAACATAGTGTGGCCATGGTATGTGCTCTATTGAGTGGCTTGTTCGCTTGTTGAGCAGAATTTTCCAAGCTTGCTGGCAGTGGGCATGATAGGTGACATGCGCAGAAAATATGATGCAACCTGCTTCACAACAGTGTGAAGGCAGGTAGTGATCGTCCACTCAGCCCGCCAATGGCAGGCTGCGTTTTCCGCCATCAGTCGGCAGGGAGCTAATTGAAATACATCACATAATTAAAAGGCCATCCTACCAGGCTCTTGGAACCTCACCATATCGTCCATCCACGTCAGCGGGGAAACACGCTAATGTGCTTCACAACAGCACATAGGCGATGTGCACTTGGTGGCCTTCACTTTGGGGGAACTGGGATGAGCGAGCAGCAATGTTCTCCACATCTCGCCTGTTATTTACAGGCCTCAGGACCATTGGTGGGGTGGGGGAAGCTGATGCCTGGCCTCAGAGGCAGCTGCTGAGGGGGCCGGGGGTGGTGGGGTGTCCGGTGTAGTGCTGGCCATCGTCAGAGGTGACTGCTGAGGGGGTTATGTCCAGGGGCAAGTGCTGGCCAGCCTTAGAGGCGACTGTTTTCAGTGGGGGGATCAAGTGCTGCCCTGGCACTGCATCCTGCGCACAGGCAATTGAGGTGGGGGCACGGTAAGCAAGGGAAGTGGCCACGCATTAGGCATCCCTGTATAAACTGACCATTCCTCTGCAACTAAGACAGGTCAGGTGCAGCCACACTGATATGATTGGGGTCAGGCCCCTAGCCTGCCCGCCCATGCAAGCAACGTGGAGGCACCAAAGGGCCACCAAGCGCTCCATACCTTACCCATGCCCCCACTGCCACCCACCCCCCAGCACAGACTTTGAGTCTGCCGCCACTTTAGTGGATCGCGGAGCTGTTGGACTGCACACATTGTACAATCTCCTCACCAACGCTGGCCATGTAGCAGTCACTGCTGGAGGTGCTCACAGCCCTTTGCAATCTCAGCATCCTGGTTTAGACCAGTGTCTCCCATGTCTCAGGTTGACAGGGCAGCCATGCAGCGCACTCATCTCTGACCATATGAGGGGGTGACCAGCACTCTCCAAGAAGCATTAAGGGGCGGTCACACAGGGCCTGGAAAGTTGCTAAATACAGCCATGATAGCCATGTCTCTCTCTCTTTCATGCTGCAGGAGGACCACATCAGGATCATGGATCCTGGTGACCTAACTGTATGCTTAATGGTCTACAGAGACCCATAGAAGATGGAGGAGAGAGCGACTGAAGCTCCTGGCTGCACAAAGGCAAGAGCAGCAACCTTAAAAAGGAGCAGTAGGGGCTCCCGCACATGCCACCCAGGAGCAACAGCGAGCTGTGGTTAGTCGGTGCCCACGGACACCCAGGGTCTATAGATGCCACCTGCCATTCCTGCAAATGATCGAAAACCAGTGTTGATGATGACTGTGCATGTCTAGGGACCTGGTCGCTCACATTTGCCACTTACTGCAGGACTTGGCGCCAAGGGGACATGGAGGGCATCCGCTGCCAGTGGCTGTGAAAGTCTCTGTAGCACTCAATTTCTGTGCCATTGGCTCCTTTCAGGGCTCCACAGGTGACCTCTGTGGGATTTCACAATCCTCCACCCACAAAATGAGGTCACGGATGCCATCTTCCCCATGGCAACTTTGTGCATTTCTCCCAGGACTGGGACAGCCAGGATGCAAGGGCCATTGGATTCGCCCTGACCTTGGGATTTCCACAGGTGCAGGGTGTGATTGACTGCACTCATGTGGCGCTTAGGTCTCTGTTGCTACACTCAGTGGACTTCATCAACCGCAAGGGCTTTTATTTGCTGAATGTGCAGCTGGTGTGCGACCACCAGAAAAGCATCCTGCAGGTGTGCGCACAGTTTCCAGGGAGTGTGAATGACGCCTACACCCTGAGTCGCTTGTAGATCCCTGACGTCTTCCAGGGTCCACAGAGGCTGCAGGGTTGGCTCCTTGGAGACAAGGACTACCTGCAGGGGCTGTGGCTGATGACACCCATGCAGTGGCCTCGGACTGCAGCAGAGTGACGCTATAATGAGGCTCATGCAGCAGCTCACAACTTGGTGGAGCAAACCATCAGGATGCTGAAGATGCGGTTCCAGTGCCTGGGCCAGTCTGGTGGAGCCCTGCATTAGAGTCTGCAGAGGATGTCACGCATCGTCGTCATCTGCTGCACCCTTTACAACCTGGCACTGCAACGGGGAGAGGAGCTGGCTGAGGAGGAGATGGAGGAACTGGTGGTCTCCTCCAATGAGGAGGACACTGATGGGGATGAGGGTGAGGGGGTCCTCGGTTGTGTCGATGATGGGAATGAGGCCCTCACACTGGCCAGATGAGGCAGGCGCATTCGGGAGGCCCTCATAGCTGCCAGATTTGTGGAGGATGATGACAACATTCAGTGAGGTATCCCCATAGATCCTCACATCACAGTTGTGAACGTTGGACTCCAATCTGGCTTATGGCAGTGCCAGTACCCTCTGTGAGAATGTTCCTGTCATGGAGATGCAGTGGAGGCCCTAATAGTCACTCAATCACAGGAGGATGATGACAATATGCAGTGAGGACACTCCAAAAATCTTCACATAGCATCTGAGAATGTTTGACTCTTGTCTGGTCGAGGGCAGTTTGACGCACTCCATGATCAGGGCCAATTCAGAGATGCAGCCATGAAACTTTAGACACATCTGATGCCATGTCTGCCTTCAGCACCTGAGACCTTCAGGAGCTGGGGCACACCACCACTGGTCGCAGATGCTGCTGTGATGGGGGCCAGCCCCACCTTAAAGGTGCTGAGAGCAAACAGAGAGAATGAGAGAACTCTGTGGCACCTGCCCACTACATTCTGGCAGCAATGACCAGCACAGCTGAGGTGCAGGCATCAGTAATGTTTCCAGGGAGTGTGAGTTTGAACCATCACTGTGGTCTGAAGGCTGCACAGAGGACAGGGAAGAGGCCCTGGACTGAGACACCTGCCTTTATTTCTTTATTTTGTGCAGAAAGGTTTCACATCTGAGTGACAAGAACACTGCTCATCAGAAAAAGGAGCCACCTGTAGGGAGACATTCTTAGGAGTTTATTGACAATGAAAAGTGTGTACAAGTGATTAACACCCGTGCCCAGGCTGTGCAACTACTTTTACCTAACTTGGCTTGGCCTAAATAGCCAAGTGGTTATGGTACTGGGTTTGTAACCCCAAGATCAAGAGTTCAAATCTCACAATGGCAAACAATGAAACAATGTAACTTCATCTGAAACAGATGGAAATGGGTTTGTACTCGAAAGAGTTACTTTTACCTAACTTGGCTTGGCCTAAGTAGCCAAGTGGTTATGGAACTGGGTTTGTAACCCCAAGATCAAGAGTTCAAATCTCACAATGGCAAACTATGAAACAATGTAACTTCATCTGAAACAGATGGAAACAGGTTTAATCATCCCTGATGGTCTAGTGGTTAGGATTCGGCGCTCTTACCGCTGCGGCCCGGGTTCGATTCCTGCTCAGGGAATGTAGATTTATTGTGTTCATTGAAACGAGTGTTGTACACTCATTAATTAAAAACGTTTAAAAACTCCACCATAATCAGAGGGGTGAGAGTTTAAAGGCTTGGCCTAAATAGCCAAGTGGTTATGGTACTGGGTTTGTAACCCCAAGATCAAGAGTTCAAATCTCACAATGGCAAACTATGAAACAATGTAACTTCATCTGAAACAGATGGAAACAGGTTTACTCAAAAAGAGTATCAAGAGTTCATTTTCTTAACGATCTCGTGGAGGTAATTGTGGATTCAGTTGGTTTCCTGGTACTGAGGAGAGAAGGTGTGTGGTGTTGGTGTTGCTGCTCCTCAGTGTTTCAACTGTTTCTGCTGCTGCCTTTGGGGTTGTTGCTTCTGCTGTGTGCTGCTGCTGCTGCTTCTGCTGCTGCTCCTCCAGTGCTGCCAAAGGAGAGAGAGGGAGAGAAGAGAACAGTTGCTGCTGTTGATACAGGACAGGAAGGCCAGGAGGCCAGGACTGAGTTAAAAAACAACATCCTAGGTGGGTGTCTGAACTGTGTATTTTTGTTTAAGGTGGGGGCAATTAAGGACTGTGTTTTTGTAGGGGGAGGCAAGAAGACTGCCAGAGGAGTTGGGGAAGGAAGAGAGGGAGGGTGTGTGTGTGTGCTGAAACCATCTTTCTGCCACCCCTCCCCCCAACCCAGCCCTTTTCCCAGTAAGGCCAGCAATAGCTGGTGAAGACATCGCCTCCCCCTGCCTGAAGAACATCAGGCCCCCACCCACCGTCCATCCACCATCGAGGACACCCACCTGGACATTTACCTCTTTCCCTCCTGTGCCTCCCTGTCTTTTACTCCTCTCCCTCCTCTCCTCTCCTGCCTAAAAGAGGGGAGGTTGTTTCTACCTCTCCCCCCCACCCCCTTTCCTCCCTATATATATATAAAAAAAATATAAAAAGAAAAAAACAAAATGGCCAATCCTTCCCGGGGTGGGCGTGGCTCTGGCCCTAAGGCCAATTCACCATCGCCTGTGGCCGGGCCCTCGAGGGCTAATGTGGAGGCGGTTTTGTCACCGGTGGCAGGGCCTCAAAAAAAGAAAACTTATTCGGGGGTGGTTGCTTCTGCGGCTCCAGCTGCTCCCGCTGCCCTGTCACCTTTCCGCCTCCTGACCAGGGCCCTTGGGGTAAAGAGCTATGCTCACCCTGAAATGACAATAGAGGCCTGCGTAAAGGCTATGGCTGGGGTCGTCGGCCCCTCAGCCATTGTCGCGGCCTCTAAAATGTATGGGAAGGCCATATTCTTCTTGAGGTCCGAGCGGGCGGTGCACCTCGCCCTGCAAAAAGGACTCACTGTGGGCGGGACTTTTCTGGCGGTGGACCCCCTTGAGGCCACCGCCCAGAGAATTATTATTTCGAACGTCCCGCCTATTCTATCCAGTGAGCTCCTCCTCCCCCACCTTAATAAATTGGGGGAGGTCAGGTCGGGGGTTGCACCAATCCCGCTCGGCCTCAAAGACTCGGCCCTCCGCCATGTGTACTCCTTCCGGCGCCAGGTATTTGTCTGCTTGGCCCAGGAGGAGTGCCTGGAGGGGGCCTTCGTTATCAATTTTGAGGGGACCGCCTATCGGGTCTTCTGGACCGTGGAGGGCGTGCGGTGCCATGCTTGTAAGGAGGCGGGGCACGTGAGGAAGAACTGCCCCGCCTCCAAGGCTACGAGCCCCACCCAAGCGGCCACGGCTGGCACCGCCCCTCCTCCCCCCGCCACCACTCCATCTCCCTCCCCGCAAGGGGAAGCGACGCCGGCGGCCACTGCCATCTCGGCTGCCGGTGAGGCGGGGGGAGAGCCCCCACGCCGTAAGAAGGCGCAGAGGAAGACCCGCAACCTGGAGGCGGCCCCTGAAACGCCCCAAAACCCCCAAACAACTGCAAGCACCGGCTCGGGGGAAAAGACAACATCCGGCCCCGGCGTCGTGTCCGCGTGTGCTCCCGGGCCCGTGGGTGCTAAGGCGCCGAGTGCTGGGCCCGGCGTCGTCCCTGCGCGTGCTCCCGGGGCCGGCGGGGAAGGGACGCGGGACCCCGAGCCGGGGTATCTAACACCCAAAACCCAGAGGGTGGAGTGTCCGGGAGGGCTGGACAAGGAGGAGGGGGCCTCGGAAATGGAGGTCTCCCTAGCCCCCAGCCTGACCCGGAAGAGACGTCACGCTTCGGAGGAGGAGGTGGGTGATGCCCAAACTGAAGAAGTTGGGTGTGTCCCTTCCCCCGATGAAGAGGTGGTGGCGTCTCCACCAAGTAAAATCTCGCCCTGTCCTCTGGGGGAACTCAAAACCCCTGCACCGACTCCCACCACTATTACCCCTGTCAACCTGCTGCAGTCCCCTGAACAGGGCCCCTCGGGGGTCACTGAAGGCACCTCCCTTGAGGTGGTGCCCGACTCAGAGACCCTCGATACCCCCGAGGTACCTTCTGGCTCATCGGGGGACTGCAACTTTCAAAATTTAAAAAATGTCAACGGGTCATTGGGTGGCGGCGAAAAGGAAGGCCTTCCCGCTCCCTCCCAAACCTTAGCACCGGGCGTCCTAGTTTTAGGTCAGGAGCTTGTCCTGAGCTCCCCGGACGACCCGGTGCCGGGAGGAGAGCGGGCATCAGAACTGCCGCTGCCCTCTGACCCAAAACCTTTAGAGGAGACCAGAGAGGACCCCTCTGGCCTTGATCCTGGGGGTGGGATCGAGGTACAGGTGGGGCCAGCTGGCAGCTCCGAATCAGCCCCCGTACTCAATGTGGGGGAGGGGTCGGAAGCTGGAGGCGACGACCTGGAGGAGGACGGGGTGTCCGTGGTGAGCGCTGGAGATTACGCTGAGTCGCTCTCAAGCGAGGCGGTGGATCCCCTGGTGCCCTCCACTGACTCCCCCCTCATCCCCCCAAGGGAACTCCGGGACTTTTTGGCGAGTCATCGCGGTCGCCGAGACAGGGTTCAGTTGGCCTTGGACCGGTGGCATTCTTTTCCGCTGGTGTTCTGGTCCACTCGCGAGGCTCTCAAGTCTCCTGAGTTGGATAGGAACGCGCGGCGGAGGGTCCAAACGTTTCTCGCTGGGCTCCTGAAGGAGAGGAAGGACTAAAAAGTCCTCTTCTTCTTTTTAATGACTTAAGGTGAAGATTTGATGTACCTTTGACAATGAAGACGACTATAGCCAGCCTCAACATCCGCGGCAGCAGGGCCGCACAGCGCAGGTTCCAGAACTTCTCGGTCCTCAGGGACGGGAAGTATGCGTTGTGCTTCCTGCAAGAAACCCATACCGTTCCGGGAGACGAAGCCACGTGGCTCCTGGAGTGGCGAGGGGGGGTCTACATGAGTCACCTAGCCTCCAATTCTGGCGGGGTGGCCATCTTGTTGGCCCCGCATTTTCAGCCGGAGATCTTGGGGGTCAAGGAGCCAGTGCCAGGCCGGTTGCTGCACCTGACTGTGCGTCTGGGGGGGGCGGTGCTTCACTTTGTGAATGTGTACGCTCCCCTGGGCACGCAGCAGCAAGCGAGCTTCTTTGAAGAAGTGTCCACTCATCTCGGCTCCATCGACGCTGGCGAGTGCATTGTCCTCGGGGGGGATTTCAATTGCACCCTCGGGGTCCGGGACCGTCACGGTACCCCGCACTGCACGCGAGGTGTGAGTAAGTTGCGGGACCTGGTCAGGTCCTTCGACTTAGTGGACGTCTGGCGAAATCTCCATCCTGACTCCAGCGTGTTCACCTTTGTGTCACCTGGAGTCGGAGCGTCCAGACTCGACCGCCTTTACGTTTCGAAGGCGTACGTGTCCTGCGTTCCGGCTGCTTCTATACAGCTGGTTCCGTGCACGGACCACCGTCTGGTGTGGGCGGAGCTCACTTCGTTCTGCGCTCGGACGGGGTCCGCGTACTGGCATTTTAATAACCTGTTGTTGGAAGACCAGCGGTTCCTGGACTCGTTCCGTCGCTTCTGGGCCGGCTGGAGAAGGAAGCGGGGAGGCTTCCCCTCCTTGAGGCTATGGTGGGACGTGGGCAAGACTCACGTCCGAGTTTTCTGTCAAGAGTACGCGAAGGGGTCGACAAAGAGACGCAAATCCAGGGTCGAGGAGTTGGAGAAGGAGGGGCTCGACCTGGAGGCACGTCTCCGTCAGCCCGACGCGGACCCGGCCCTGCGGTCGGTGTACGATGAGAAGAAGGGCGCGCTGCGGGACCTGCAACTGGTCGGGTCTCGGGGCGCGTTCGTGAGGTCGCGGATCTGTTTCCTTAAGGAGATGGACCGTGGCTCTCCCTTCTTCTACTCACTGGAAAAAAGGCACGGGGTCCGTAAGCAGCTCTTTACGCTGCTGGCCGACGACGGATCACTTGTCTCGGATCCGGAGGGCATCAGGGCCATTGCCCGAGATTACTACACTGCCCTTTTCTCTCCGGATCCGTCCAGTGAGGAAGCTTGCAGAGTTTTGTGGGAGGACCTGCCGCAGGTCGGCCCGGAGTGCGCCGGAAAGCTCGACTCCCCTATAAGTCTGGGGGAGCTGACCGGCGCACTCGACGGTCTTTCTAGGGGCAAAACCCCGGGACTAGACGGGCTGACCGTGGAGTTCTTCAGGGCGTTCTGGGACGTCTTGGGGAGCGACTTCGCTGGGGTCCTGGGGGAGAGCATTGCTACCGGGGAGATGCCCCTTTCGTGGCGCAGGGCCGTGATTGCCCTGCTACCGAAGAAGGGGGATCTCCGCCTTCTTCAAAACTGGCGCCCGGTCTCCCTCCTCAGCACGGACTACAAAATCTTCGCCCGAGCCATGTCTTCTCGGCTCAGCACCGTGCTGGACCACATGATCCACCCTGACCAGTCCTACACCGTCCCGGACCGAACCATTTATGATAACATCCATCTGGTCCGGGACATCATCCACCATTCCCAGAGGGCTGGTCTGTCGAGCGCCTTCCTGTCTCTCGATCAGGAGAAGGCGTTCGACAGGGTGGATCACGAATACTTACTCGGAACTCTGCGAGCTTTCGGGTTCGGGACGCATTTTGTCGCCCGGATCCGACTTCTGTACACTGCCGCGGAGTGTCTAGTGAAGGTTAACGGGTCCCTGACGGCGCCCCTTCGCTTTGGGAGAGGGGTACGTCAGGGCTGCCCCCTGTCTGGCCAGTTGTATTCTATTTGCGTGGAGCCTTTCCTGCGCCTCTTGCGGAGGAGGTTGTCGGGATTGGTTCTGCGCGGGCCGGGCATCGGGGTGGTCCTTTCGGCTTACGCCGATGACGTGCTCCTTATGTTTAGTGACCCGGCTGACCTGCGGAGGATGCGCGAGTGCCAGGAGGTCTACTCTGCCGCTTCTTCTGCCAGGATCAACTGGGGTAAGTGTTCTGGACTCCTGGTCGGTCAGTGGCAGATGGATCCCCTACCCGAGGAGCTCAGGCCTTTCACCTGGAGCAGGACCAGCCTCCTCTACCTGGGGGTCCATCTCTGCCCCGCTGAGGAATCCTGGCCGGCAAACTGGCAGGAACTGGAGACGAAAGTCACCGCTCGCCTGCGGCGCTGGACAGGACTGCTCCGAGTGCTATCTTAGCGGGGTCGAGTTCTGGTCATAAACCAGCTGATCGCCGCCATGTTGTGGTATCGGCTGGTCACTTTGACCCCTCCCCCGGACTTTGTCACAAGAATCCAGAGATTGTTAGTCGACTTCTTCTGGGACAAAAGATTGCACTGGGTCGCTGCCGAGGTTCTGAGTCTCCCGCTTAGGGAGGGTGGTCAGGCGCTAGTGTGCCTACGCACACAGGTGGCGACTTTCCGCCTTCAGACCCTGCAGCGATACCTCTACATTGAGCCTCCTCCTAGATGGTGTGCCCTGATGACGTATTTCTTCCGTCAGGTGCACGGCCTGAATTATGACGTGCAGCTCCTGTTTATAGAACAGCTGGGCCTCGGTGGCTCCTTGCAGGCGTTGCCCGTCTTTTACCAGGACCTGATCAAAGTCTGGAAAGTGGTCGCCTCGCGACGCAGCTCTCCCCCATCAGGAGTAGCGGCTATCGTCAGAGAGCCGCTGCTCAGGAATCCGCCCCTCCGTCCTTTTCAGTGGTTGGCGGAGAGGAGGGCTGTGGCCGCAGGGGTGACCAGGATCGGGGACGTGCTGGGTGGCGGAGGACTGGGCTGGATGCTCCCGCAGGAGTTGGCGCGACGCGCGTCTGTGAGTGTCCAGGTCGCAGCCGATGCCATCCAAGACCTGAGAACGGTCGTGCTCGGACCCGACGTTATTTTGGGTCTTGAGGTGGCCCAGGTGCGCGGTGGTCTTCCGTCTGAGCGCTCCCCTGTTCGGACGGAATTCCACATTGGCCCCAAGCCCCGAACCCTCCCTCGGGTGCTGGTGCCCCGCAATATGAGCCGCCTCGGGGACATGCCCTCTGTGCCTTTTGGCACAGCAAAGAGGGGCTTTTTGTATGGACTGCTGCTGCACACCTTCCATTTTCTCGCTCTTGTCCGTCGACCGGACACGCCCTGGCGTGCCTTGTTGCCGTCCGGCGGCGGACACCCCCGATGGGAGGCCCTCTACGGAGGTGTCCTCCCCCTTTCTATCGGGGACCTGGGTTGGAGGGTGTTGCATGCAGCAGTCCCTTATAATAAGAGGATGCATAGGTTCACGGACTCTCAGGACACGTGCCCTTTTTGCGGTCTTGTGGAGTCCGTGGACCATGTATACATAGGGTGTTGTAGGCTGCACTCCCTTTTTAGTTATTTGAAAAACCTTTTATTGATGTTTTGTTTGCACTTCAGCCCCACGCTCCTGATCTATGGGCACCCGGTGCGGAAGGGGGTCGGGAAGGAGGAGGACCTCCTCGTGAACCTGCTCCTGGGCCTGGCCAAGTTGGCCATTAACAGGTCCAGGCAGCGGGCGATCGACGGGGGAGTCCCGCCCGATTGTTTGTCCCTCTTCCGCGGCTACGTTCGCTGCCGGATGTCCCTGGAGAAGGAGCACGCGGTGTCTGCTGGCACTCTCGAGGCCTTCCGTGCTCGGTGGGCACCGCGGGGACTGGGGTGTTTTGTTGACCCCTTTAATCACATTTTGATTTAAAGTTTGTAAGTTTCCTTTAAACTTTGTCCTTGGTTTTACAGCTGACCTGAATTAGGGGCTGTGCCTGATTTATCCCAATTTTGTTGATTTGGTTTTCATTTAAAAGATTATCAAGAGTTCAATTGGTTTTCATTTAAAAGATTATCAAGAGTTCATCTTCTTAACGATCTCGTGGAGGCAATTGTGGATTCAGTTTGTTCCCTGATACTGAGGAGAGAAGGTGTGTGGTGTTGCTGCTCCTCAGTGTTTCAACTGTTTCTGCTGCTGCTTTTGGGGTTGCTTCTGCTGTGTGCTGCTGCTGGACCTGCACTCGAGGGTGTTTGCTGCTGCTGCTGCCCCTGCACTCGAGGGTGTTTGCTGCTGCTGCTGCCCCTGCACTCGAGGGTGTTTGCTGCTGCTGCTGCTCCTGCACTCGAGGGTGTTTGCTGCTGCTGCTGCTGCTCCTGCACTCGAGGGTGTTTGCTGCTGCTGCTGCTGCTCCTGCACTCGAGGGTGTTTGCTGCTGCTGCTGCTCCTGCACTCGAGGGTGTTTGCTGCTGCTGCTGCTCCTGCACTCGAGGGTGTTTGCTGCTGCTGCTGCTCCTGCACTCGAGGGTGTTTGCTGCTGCTGCTGCTCCTGCACTCGAGGGTGTTTGCTGCTGCTGCTGCTGCTCCTGCACTCGAGGGTGTTTGCTGCTGCTGCTGCTGCTCCTGCACTCGAGGGTGTTTGCTGCTGCTGCTGCTGCTCCTGCACTCGAGGGTGTTTGCTGCTGCTGCTGCTCCTGCACTCGAGGGTGTTTGCTGCTGCTGCTGCTCCTGCACTCGAGGGTGTTTGCTGCTGCTGCTGCTCCTGCACTCGAGGGTGTTTGCTGCTGCTGCTGCTCCTGCACTCGAGGGTGTTTGCTGCTGCTGCTGCTCCTGGACTCGAGGGTGTTTACTGCTGCTGCTGCTGGACCTGCACTCGAGGGTGTTTGCTGCTGCTGCTGCTGGACCTGCCCGTGTGGAGCAAAAGGAGAGAGAGGGAGAGAAGAAGAACAGCTTCTGTTGCTGCTTCAGGACAGGAAGGCCAGGAGGCCAGGACTGTGTCTAAAAACAACATCCTAGGTGGGTGTCCAACATTATTGTTTGTGTAAGGTGGGGGCAATAAAGGACTGTGTTTTGTAGGGGGAGGAAAGAAGACTGCAGGAAGGTTTGGGGAAGGAAGAGAGGCGGGTGTGTGGTTAAAACCACCATTCTGCTACCCCCCCCGCCCCACCCAGCCCTTTCCCAGTAAGGCCAGCGGTGGCTGGTGAAGACATCGCCTCCCCCTGCAAGAAGATCATCAGGCCCCCACCCAAAGTCCACCTTTCACCCACCTGGACTCTTCCCTTTTCCCTCCTGTGCCTCCCTGTCCTTCACTCCTCTCCCTCCTCTCCTCTCCTGTACAAAAAGGGGAGGTTATTACTACCTCTCTCCCTAGGGAGGAACATTGTATATTTAAAAATATATATTTATATTAAAAAATATATATAATTTAAAAAAAAAATGGCCAATCGTTTCCAGGGTGGGCGTGGCTCTGGCCCTAAGGCCAGTTCAACATCTCCTGTGGCCGGGCCCTCGAGGGCTAATGTGGAGACGGCTTTGTCACCGGTGGCAGGGCCTACAAAAAAGACCTATGCGGGGGTGGTTGCTTCTGCAGCTCCTGCTGCTCCCGCTGCCCTGTCGCCATTCCGTCTCCTCACCAGGGCCCTCGGGGTAAAATGCTACGCTCACCCTGAGATGACTATTGAGGCCTGCGTAAAGGCTATGGCTGGGGTCGTCGGCCCCTCAGCCATTGTCGCGGCCTCAAAGATGTATGGGAGGGCCATCTTTTTCTTGAGGTCCGAGCGGGCGGTGCAACTCGCCCTGCAGAAGGGGCTCACTGTGGGCGGGACTTTTCTGGCGGTGGATCCCCTTGAGGCCACCACCCAGAGGATTGTTATTTCAAATGTCCCGCCCTTTATACCATGTGAGCTCCTCCTCCCCCACCTTAATAAGCTGGGGGAGGTCAGGTCAGGGGTTGCGCCAGTCCCGCTCGGCCTCAAAGACTCGGCCCTCCACCACGTGTACTCCTTCCGGCGCCAAGTTTTCGTCCGCTTGGCCCGGGAGGAGTGCCTGGAGGGGGCCTTCTCGGTTAATTTCGAGGGGACTGCCTATCAGGTCTTCTGGACCGCAGAGGGCGTGCGGTGCCATGCCTGTAAGGAGGTGGGGCACGTAAGAAAGAACTGCCCTGCCTCCAAGACCACGAGCCCCACCCAAGCGGCCGCGGGTGGCACCGCCCCTCCTCCCCCCGCCACCACTCCATCTCCCTCCCCGCAAGGGGAAGCGACCCCGGCAGCAGCTGCCATCTTGGCTGCCGGTGAGGCGGGGGGAGAGCCCCCGCGCCGTAAGAAGGCGCGGAGGAAGACCCGAAATTTGGAGGCGGCCCCTGAAACGCCCCAAACCCCCCAAACACCTGGAAAAACTGGCTCGGGGGAAAAAACATCATCCGGCCCCGGCGTCGTGTCCGCGTGTGCTGCCGGGTCCGTGGGCGCTAAAGTGCCAAGTGCTGGGCCCGGCGTCGTCCCTGCGCGTGCTCCCGGGGCCAGCGGGGAAAAGACACGAGACCCCGAGCCGGGGAAACAAACATCCAAAACCCAGAGGGTGGAGTGTCCGGGAGGGCTGGACAAGGAGGAGGGAGCCTCGGAAATGGAGGTCTCCCTAGCCCCCAGCCTGACGCGGAAGAGACGTCACGCTTCGGAGGAGGAAGTGGGCGATGCCCAAACTGAAGAAGTTGGGCGTGTCCCTTCCCCTGATGAAGAGGTGGTGGCGTCTCCACGCAGTAAAACCTCGCCCTGCCCTCTGGGGGAACCCGAAACCCCTACCCCTACCACTGTTCCCCCTACTAGTCTGCTGCAGTCCCCTGAACAGGGCCCCTTGGTGGTCGCTGGGGGCGCTTCCCTTGAGGTGGTGTCCGACTCCAGTGCACTTAATACCCCCGAGGTAACTTCTGGCTCGTCGGGGGACTGCAGGTTTGAAATCTTAAAAAATATAAATGCGTCATTGGGTGGCGGCGAAAAGGAGGGCCTTCCCGCTCCCTCCCAAACCTTGACACCGGGCGTCCTATGTTTAGGTCAGGAGCTTGTCCTGAGCTCCCCGGACGACCCGATGCCGGGAGGAGAGCGGGCATCAGAACTGCCGCTGCCCTCTGGCCCAAAAAGTTTAGAGGAGACCAGAGAGGACTCCTCTGGCCTTGATCCTGGGGGTGGGATCGAGGCACAGATAGAGCCAGCTGGCAGCTCCGAATCAGCCCCCGTACTCAATGCGGGGGAGGGGTCGGAAGCTGGAGGCGACGACCTGGAGGAGGACGGGGTGTCCGTGGTGAGCGCTGGGGATTATGCGGAGTCGCTTTCAAGTGAGGCGGTGGATCCCCTGGTACCCTCCACTGACTCCCCCCTCATCCCCCCAAGGGAACTCCGGGACTTTTTGTCGGGGTACTGCGGTCGCCGAGACAGGGTTCAGTTGGCCTTGGACCGGTGGTATTCGTTTCCGCTGGTGTTCTGGTCCACTCGCGAGGCTCTCAAGTCTCCCGAGTTGGATAGGAACGCGCAGCGGAGGGTCCAAACGTTTCTCGCTGGGCTCCTGAAGGAGAGGAAGGACTAAAAAGTCCTCTTCTTCTTTTTAATTACTTAAGGTGAAGGTTTGATGTACCTTTGACAATGAAGACGACTATAGCCAGCCTCAACATCCGCGGCAGCAGGGGCGCACAGCGCAGGTTCCAGAACTTCTCGGTCCTCAGGGACGGGAAGTATGCGTTGTGCTTCCTGCAAGAAACCCATACCGTTCCGGGAGACGAAGCCACGTGGCTCCTGGAGTGCCGAGGGGGGGTCTACATGAGTCACCTAGCCTCCAATTCGGGCGGGGTGGCTATCTTGTTGGTCCCGCATTTTCAGCCGGAGATCTAGGAGGTCAAGGAGCCGGTGCCAGGCCGGTTGCTGCACCTGACTGTGTGTCTGGGGGGGGCGGTGCTTCACTTTGTGAATGTGTACGCTCCCCTGGGCACGCAGCAGCAAGCGAGCTTCTTTGAAGAAGTGTCCACTCATCTCGGCTCCATCGACGCTGGCGAGTGCATCGTCCTCGGGGGGGGGATTTCAATTGCACCCTCGGGGTCCGGGACCGTCACGGTACCCCGCACTGCACGCGAGGTGTGAGTAAGTTGCGGGACCTGGTCAGGTCCTTCGACTTAGTGGACGTTTGGCGAAATCTCCATCCTGACTCCAGCGTGTTCACTTTGCGTCCAGACTCGATCGCCTTTAAGTTTCAAAGGCGTACGTGTCCTGTGTTCCGGCTGCTTCTATACAGCAGGTTCCGTGCACGGACCACCGTCTGGTGTGGGCGGAGTTCACTTCGTTCTGCGCTCGGACGGGGTCCGCGTACTGGCATTTTAACAACCTGTTGTTGGAGGACCAGCGGTTCCTAGATTCGTTCCGTCGCTCCTGGGCCGGCTGGAGAAGGAAGCGGGGAGGCTTCCCCTCCTTGAGGCTATGGTGGGACGTGGGCAAGACTCACGTCCGAGTTTTCTGTCAAGAGTACGCGAAGGGGTCGACAAAGAGACGCAAATCCAGGGTCGAGGAGTTGGAGAAGGAGGTGCTCGACCTGGAGGCACGTCTCCGTCAGCCTGACGCGGACCCAGCCCTGCGGTCGGTGTATGATGAGAAGAAGGGCGCGCTGCGGGACCTGCAACTGGTCGGGTCTCGGGGCGCGTTCGTGAGGTCGCGGATCCGGTTCCTCAAGGAGATGGACCGCGGCTCCCCCTTCTACTCGCTGGAAAAAAGGCACGGGGTCCGTAAGCAGCTCCTTACGCTGCTGGCCGACGACGGATCCCTTGTCTCGGATCCGGAGGGCATCAGGGCCATCGCCCGAGATTACTACACTGCCCTGTTCTCTCCGGATCCGTCCAGTGAGGAAGCTTGCAGAGTTTTGTGGGAGGACCTGCCGCAGGTCGGCCCGGAGTGCGCCGGAAAGCTCGACTCCCCCAGAAGTCTGGGGGAACTGACCGGCGCACTCGACGGTCTTTCTAGGGGCAAAACCCCGGGACTAGACGGGCTGACCGTGGAGTTATTCAGGGCGTTCTGGGACGTCTTGGGGAGCGACTTTGCAGGGGTCCTGGGGGAGAGCATTGCTATCGGGGAGATGCCCCTTTCGTGGCGCAGGGCCGTGATTGCCCTGCTGCCGAAGAAGGGGGATCTCCGCCTTCTGAAAAACTGGCGCCCGGTCTCCCTCCTCAGCACGGACTACAAAATCTTCGCCCGAGCCATGTCTTCTCGGCTCGGCACCGTGCTGGACCACATGATCCACCCTGACCAGTCCTACACCGTCCCGGACCGAACCATTTATGATAACATCCATCTGGTCCGGGACATCATCCACCATTCCCAGAGGGCTTGTCTGTTGAGCGCCTTCCTGTCTCTCGATCAGGAGAAGGCGTTCGACAGGGTGGATCACGGATACCTACTCGGAACTCTGCGAGCGTTCGGGTTCGGGATGCATTTTGTCGCCCGGATCCGACTTCTGTACACCGCCGCGGAGTGTCTAGTAAAAGTTAACAGGTCCCTGACGGCGCCCTTTCGCTTTGGGAGAGGGGTACGTCAGGGCTGCCTCCTGTCTGGCCAGTTGTATTCTATTTGCGTGGAGCCTTTCCTGCGCCTCTTGCGGAGGAGGTTGTCGGGATTGGTTCTGCGCGGGCCGGACATCGGGGTGGTCCTTTCGGCTTACGCCGATGACGTGCGCCTTATGTTTAGTGATCCGGTTGACCTGCGGAGGATGCGCAAGTGCCAGGAGGTCTACTCTGCCGCTTCTTCTGCCAGGATCAACTGGGAGAAATGTTCTGGACTCCTGATCGGTAAGTGGCAAATGGATCCCCTACCCGAGGAGCTCAAGCCTTTCACCTGGAGCAGGACCAGCCTCCTCTACCTGGGGGTCCATCTCTGCCCTGCTGGGGAATCCTGGCCGGCGAACTGGCAGCAACTGGAGACAAAAGTCACCGCTCGCCTGCGGCGCTGGACAGGACTGCTCCGAGTGCTATCTTACCGAGGTCGAGTTCTGGTCATAAACCAGTTGATCGCTGCCATGTTGTGGTATCGACTGGTCACTTTGACCCCTCCCCCGGACTTTGTCAGAAGAATCCAGAGATTGTTAGTCGACTTCTTCTGGGACAAAAGATTGCACTGGGTCGCTGCTGAAGTTCTGAGTCTCCCGCTTAGGGAGGGTGGTCAGGCGCTAGTGACCACTGAAGGCGAAAGACCCTGCAGCGATACCTCTACATCGAGCCTCCTCCTAGATGGTGTGCCCTGACGACGTATTTCTTCCGTCAGGTGCATGACCTGAATTATGACGTGCAGCTCCTGTTTATAGAACAGCTGGGCCTCGGTGGCTCCTTGCAGGCGTTGCCCGTCTTTTACCAGGACCTGATCAAAGTCTGGAAAGTGGTCGCCTCGCGATGCAGCTCTCCCCCGTCAGGAGTAGCAGCTATCGTCAGAGAGCCGCTGCTCAGGAATCCGCCCCTCCGTCCTTTTCAGTGGTTGGCGGAGAGGAGGGCTGTGGCCGCAGGGGTGACCAGGATCGGGGACGTGCTGGGTGGCGGAGGACTGGGCTGGATGCTCCCGCAGGAGTTGGCGCGACGCGCGTCTGTGAGTGTCCAGGTCGCAGCCGATGCCATCCAAGACCTGAGAACGGTCGTGCTCGGACCCGATGTAATTTTAGGTCTTGAGGTGGCCCAGGTGCGCGGTGGTCTTCCGTCTGAACGTTCCCCTGTTCGGACAGAATTCCACATTGGCCCCAAGCCCCGAACCCTCCCTCGGGTGCTGGTGCCCCGCAATATGAGCCGCCTCGGGGACATGCCCTTCGTGCCTTTTGGCACGGCAAAGAGGGGCTTTTTGTACGGACTGCTGCTGCACACCTTCCATTTTCTCGCCCTTGTCCGTCGCCCGGACACGCCCGATGGTGGCCCTCTACGGAGGTGTCCTCCCCCTTTCTATCGGGGACCTGGGTTGGAGGGTGTTGCATGCAGCAGTCTCCTATAATAAGAGGATGCATAGGTTCACGGACTCTCAGGACACATGCCCTTTTTGCGGTCTTGTGGAGTCCGTGGACCATGTATACATAGGGTGTTGTAGGCTGCACTCCCTTTTTAGTTACTTGAAAAACCTTTTATTGATGTTTTGTTTGCACTTCAGCCCCACGCTCCTGATCTATGGGTACCCGGTGCGGAAGGGCGTCGGGAAGGAGGAGGACCTCCTCGTGAACCTGCTCCTGGGCCTGGCCAAGTTGGCCATTAACAGGTCCAGGCAGTGGGTGATCGATGGGGGAGTCCCGCCCGATTGTTTGTCCCTCTTCCGCGGCTACGTTCACTGCCGGACGTCCCTGGAGAAGGAGCACGCGGTGTCTGCTGACACTCTCGAGGCCTTCCGTGCTCGGTGGGGACTGGGGTGTTTTGTTGACCCCTTTAATCACACTTTGATTTAAAGTTTGTAAGGTTCCTTTAAACTTTGTCCTTGGTTTTTTCCAGCTGACCTGAATTAGGGGCTGTGCCTGATTTATCCCAGTTTTGTTGATTTGGTTTTCATTTAAAAGATTATCAAGAGTTCAAATCTCACAATGGCAAACTATGAAACAATGTAACTTCATCTGAATAGGAACAGACGGAAACGTGTTTGTACTCGAAAGAGTTACTTTTACCTAACTTTCCTAACCCTGCCGCTACATCTTGGTGCTCCTTGGACATCCACAGCAGAGGTGGAGGCAGCCTGCTGATTGCGATGCCCTGTCTGTGATGACTTTGGCGGGCATCCTCTGGAAGGCCGAGACTTGGAGGGCTACGGCCTGCTTTTGGGGTCCTGCTGCATGACAGCGGCACCCTCCTCGGCCTGTGAAGCTGGAGCTGCAGAGGTCACAGGAAGATGGGATTCGGATGGGCTGGTCAACCCCAGAGTCACCTGGGTGAATGGCCCCAGAGTGTGCGCCTGTTGATCCTCCTCTCTATGGATGCCTGAGGGCCCCTGGCTGACTCTGTGAGCAGAAGGTGTAGCTGGAGTGAGATCGAGCTGCCCAGGACCCCTATCGAGTATACGCTATTGGAGGCCAACTATGGCATCAGCAATGGAGTTAATCCCGTGCAGCAGTGCAGGAGTGAAGTCCTGGACCAAGGTCTCCATGGCTGCCACCATCCTACCAGTGTTGACTTTGGTGCATTGCAATGCCAGCGCTACCACCTCAGCCTGAAGACAGACGGACTCCTCCATCGTGCCTTGCAATCTGAGGAGTGCAGTGGACATCCCTTCCTGATGTTCCTGAGCTTGCCTTTGCACCTCCAGCAACTGTGACATGACCGAGTCAAGAGGCTCGTCATCTGACTCGGACTCAGCAACATTTCGGCCTCCAAGTGCCGGGGACCTGGGAAGTCCCTGCCTCCGCATGCTGTGGATCAGAAAGTGTGATGTATTCAAAAGATTGTGATCCCAAAGCTACTCTAAAGCTAGGTCCCACTGAGGTGTGTGTCTCTGCACTGGTAGAGGGTGTGGGTGAGTACTGTGATAGGACTTCAGGGAAGGTGCTTCCAGCTTCCTCTTCAGAGGTTTCTTTGGAGCTTGATTGGAGGCCCTGGGTCATGGACTCTGTCAGCTATTTGGCAGATGTGCCTGCGAAAGCAAGGAGAGATAATTAGTGCGTGGCAGTGAAACAGGACACATCACTCACAGCATGGTTGTCTGATGGATGTTGCACTGTTGGATCCTCACTTGGTAGAGCAGTGCCAACCTCACCGTCAGTGCAGGGACTGGTACAGAACCTCACCGACCAGCTGGATGGCTCTGTTTTCAAATTCTGTCAGAATTTTCATCTCTGGCATTCCTCCACCGGTTGCGACCTTTCCCTCCTTTTGAGAGTCAGTTTGTCCTGCATGGATAGAAATGGGGAGAGTGTATCAGGATGCCTGCTGGACCAGATGGTAAGTATGCCTGGCCTGTGTGGGTAGTGAGTGGTCCCATGGACGGGATGAGGACAATGATGTGTGTGTGAAAGAGTGAATTATGATGTCTGTTGCACTGGCAGTGATTGAGGGCCCTGTGGATTTTGATGGGTTTGTGAATGTGTGAGTTGGGAGTGATGAAAAGAGTAACTCACCCTGGTGGAACGGAAGAGATTGTTCATCCTTTTGGAGCACTGGTCCACTGTCCTCCTCTGCAGGGCGCTTGCGATGACCACTGCTGCCACCAGCTACCAAGCCAGGTTGGTGACTTTGCTGCCCATCCTGCGGCCACAGCGGGGTTAGAGCACATCCTGGCGGACCTCCACAGCATCCAGCAGTCACTCGATGGACCCGTTGTTGAAGCGGAGGGGCTGCAGTCTTTTTGCCTTTGCTGGCCATATCTTCCAGGCAGTAGTGGTGAGCTGGTGGCGATGAGCACTTTGCTGGCAGCTAACTTTTAAAGATGGCAGCTGGCGTGATGCAACAGCGGGGCGATGGTGGGCAGACAAAATGGCGTGTTTCACGGGAGTGAATAGATAATGAGGCGGGCTCAGGGCAATACAACGTGAAAACCCGCCATTTACGTCGGCAGGTAGGACTCCATTTTACCCACCCGCTGCTGCACTTAGCACAAATCTGAGAAAATTCCACCCGCTTTATTTGTAAAGAGAGGATGACATGATGGGTTTTAATATTTAATTACATTTTTGCAAGTTGTTTAAATGATCTACCACACAAACACCTACAGAACTTTCTGTATGTACAATGGTTAATATTGCTGACAGAATTCTGTAATGGCCAGGTGAGGACGAGGGCAAGGATGTCCCATTACTCACCACTCCTCAGTCAATTGTAACAGGGCTTTTTAAAATATGAAAGCATGAATGTGCCAATTCAGTGTATGTACTCAAGTATTTATGTGCTGATTGCAAAGGACACAGTCAGGCAGACTTCCTTGAACTTAAACCAGTAAGGGATTAGTTTTAATGTTAGTTTTAATTTTAATTTACCCACCCAGGTAAAGATATTAAAAATATTAAAAAAGGTAAACACACATCCTGACCATGCAACAAACAGACACATGCGCAAACGTACAAAATTGAAAGTTACAAAGCAAAGGATGTTACCTTTTAGCTAAATCAAGATTCAATGATAAAAGGCAAATAAATAGTGTTCACTGATTGAGTCCTTTGCTGCTCTTTGTGGCTGAGGCAGTTGTTTAAACAATAGTCCTTGGTTTCTTTTTTCCTGGAAACACTGCTTTGGAATTTGAAGTCTTTACAATGTCTCCGTCGGTTGTCCACAGTATAATGTAAGCAAGCAGAGTTCACTTTAGTTGAAAGGGAGAGAGAGGAACACAGCCTTGAGCTGCTTTCAGATGCTCATTTTTCAGATTGCTCCAAAAGCAAGCAGAGTATTGTAATAAAAGACATTTCAAAAATGGTGATCTTGATCACATGACCTCTCTCTCCATAATGATTTGAGCATTCCACAGAAGGTAATTGATTAGCTCATAGCTGGACAGATCTTGGCTATTGTGTTATGGCCTAGGTGATGATTTTTTTTTATGTCCAAGCCATCACATCTAAATGGGCCCTTCATCCATGTGATGACTTAGGAAGGACATATCAACACCTCCAATGTAGCTATTGTCTCACCTCCAATGTAGCTATTGTCTCTGTAGATTTTCTGTCTCCACCTGATGGAATAGAATGTGGCTTTTATAGTGATGCAAATGTTGGCAGCTATTTTAAGTTTCAGTACCATGTTTGAAATAATCTTTGACATCAGCAGGTGTGAAATTCCAAAGGAGATTTGCCTGGGCATGTCCTAATTATAATCCACATGTCAAATTTCTGGAAATTTCCACAATTTGCAGTTGCAGACAGGTCAGGTGACCTGTGGCAGCCATCTTAAGTCAATGCCCTTGTTTAACAGTTGGAACTGCCTTTTAAAAAGTTCAATTTGTGAGTCCAGGAGGTGAAATTAAAATTTAACATTTGACATCAACAGACTCCTGTAACAGTTTTAAAAATGTTGTTTTACATAAATAATAAAATAAATGGACTACCTGCATTATTTAATGGACGGCACTGCAATGTAATACCATATGGGAGTGTAACCATTTGCTGAAATGCTGATACCATGGTTAATTCCTATTAATGTGTGCATGTCACAGGTACTTAGGAGGCATTTTTTACAGTGTTATTACATGTTGGTGTTGTCTTATCGATATGGTTGGATTTTGTTTTGGCCCTGGAGGTTAGAATCATCTATATTTATAATATACTTAAAAATTTTATATCTGCATGCACTTTCTACAAAATCTATTTTCTGCTGTCAAATTTTCCTGTTAGGAATTTGTACGTGTACATTATTAATGGATGCTGCCTATGTAAACTTGTCACATTGTGATTGCATCCTCCCACCCATGGTGTTGTCACATCTCAGTTTTGCACCATTCAGCTCCCAGAGAAATGATGATGTTCCAAACACGTCTACATCTCTAATTACTGACATCTGTGGGGCAGAGTGAGTGAGAGAATGAAAGAAAGAAATGGAGAAGCAGTTAGAACAACTTTTCTCATCCTGATTTGAGATTTATTTAAAGGTAAAAAATAAGTTTAATTTTGAAAGCAAACAGAAAGCTTCTAATTATTACCCATTTTACGGATGATTAGAATATGTAAGCTTTCTTGTTAATGACATCTGTGAGGTGTAGTGAAAGAGGAAGTTAAAGAATACAGGAGCACATTTAAAGATGATAATTTGCAGAGATAATTTATAAAGTTACGAAGCAGTGTTACTAGAGATGGGTTGTCTGCAACCTCACGCAGTGCCGCAAAACCTACACCATCTGATTTTTTGTACTAGTAATGGATACCAAGATACAACAGTGAGCTAAAACATATACTTCGGCTCGCAGCCCTGCCAAGCCCCAGATTCCCTTGCTAAAGTTCTGCCAAATTTCAGATTCTCCTTGCACAATAATGATATAAACTGAATTATGTTCTCCCCTTTTATGTTGCAAAACCACAGCAGTGCCGTTATGGAATTTGACATACCTGGTTGTTGTAAATTAGTAATCAAATGTTATGCCCTATATTACATACACTATTTTATAACAATACAGATGGTTATCATCCAACATACTCCGAACATGACCATGGTAAATTTGTTGGTTATATAACAAGCAGAGTTAATAAAAGGGAACCAGTAGATGTAGTGTATTTGGATTTCCAGAAGGCATTCGATAAGGTGCCACATGAAAGGTTATTGCACAAGATAAGAACTCACGGTATTGGGGGTAATGTATTAGCATGGATTGTGGATTGGTTAACGTACGGAAGATAGAGAGGCAGAATTTTTCAGATAGGAAAGATGTTACTAGTGGAGTGCCACAAGGATCAGTCCTAGGGCCTCAATTATTTACTATATATATTAATGACTTGGAGGAGGGGGCAGAATGTAATGTATCCACATTTGCTGACGATACAAAAATAGGTGGGAGGGTATATTGTGATGAGGACATAAGGAATCTGCAAGGAGATATAGATAGGTTGAGTGAGTGGTCAAAATCTTAGCAGATGGAGTTTAATGTAGGAAAATATGAGATCATGCACTTTGATAGGAAGAATCAAAAGGGAGACTATAATTTAAATGGAGAGATACTTCAGAAAAGTGCAGCACAGAGGGATCTGGGTGTCCTTGTGCATGATACACAAAAGGTTAGCACACCATTGCAGCAAGTAATTAAGAAGGCAAATGGAATTTTGGCCTGTACTGCTAGGGGGTTGGAGTTAAAAATAGGAAAGTCTTGTTACAACTTTACAGGGTGTTGATGAGGCCACACCTGAAGTACTCTGTATAGTTTTGGTCCCTGTATTTAAGAAAGAATATACTGGCATTGGAGTCAGTTCAAAAGAGATTCACTCAGCTGATTCCTGGGATGAAGGGATTGTCTTATCAAGAATGGCTAAACAGGTTAGGCCTTTATTCATTAGAGCTTAGAAGAATGAAAGATGATCTTATTGAAACGTACAAGATTCTGAGGGGGTTTGACAGGGTAGATGTTGAGAAGATGTTTCCACTAGTGGGGGAATCTCGAACTAGGGGACGTAGCTACAGAATAAGGGGACACTTATTTAAAACTGAGATGCGAAGGAATTTCTTCTTTCAGAGGGTAGTGAATGTCTGGAATTCTCTACCCCAGAGAGTTGTGGAGGCTAGATCACTGAAAGTATTTAGAGGAGGTCGATATATTTTTGAAATATTAGGGAGTTGAGGACTATGAGAAGTTGGCACGAAAGAGGAGTTGAGGCCTGGGGTAGATCAGCCATGATCTTATTGAATGGGGGGGTAGGCTTGAGGGACCAAATGGCCTACTCCTGCTCCTATTTCTTATATTCTTATGTTCTTATTAAAATTTTCTGTATTTGCTCACATCTTCCTGTTCACAAACCTTCTTGTTGTTACCATTTGTATTTGCAGCCCTGTAAGTAAACAACTTGCCTATCAGTATATTTGTTGCTCACTATTGCAAGGGGATGGGAATATAACACCTCCTGTTACCTCCAGTTTCCATGATTCAACCACCCCTCTAAAACACCCAGAGTTCTTCACACTGCTTCTCTTATTTTAAAAGAGGCTGTAAATTGAAAAAAAAATCATTGTGCTTTGTGTTTGCTAATTTATTCTGTTTTCAATAAATGACTTAAATATTTATATAAGTTTACTGCCTTCGCCTCCATTCCCCACCAACTCAGCTTGATTTAGCTTACTGCTCACTCTGTTACTTCAGTCTAGTACCACTCCAGTAAATTTTTTGAGGCTCTTTAACTTTCACACGCAGAGCCAACCCCATTCCTTTCACTCAGCATTCGGCATTTTGGGCTTTCACTTGAGCCGGCCCTGTTGCTTTATTTTTAAGCTCTTTGGTTTCAGCACTGCTTTTTTTGAGCCCCACTTCCATGTTGTTATCTCCAGGCCTTCCGATACCAAAAATGGTCATGTTTACTCCTCATAGCCTACCCATAGTATTACTCATAGTACTCACTTCCCAGTATATCTTTGAGCTTTACTCCAACTTTAGTTTTTGCTCTGTCTCTTTTTCCTTCTTATAAAAACAAAAAAACTGCGGATGCTGGAAATCCAAAACAAAAACAAAAACAGAATTACCTGGAAAAACTCAGCAGGTCTGGCAGCATCGGCGGAGAAGACTTCTCCGCCGATGCTGCCAGACCTGCTGAGTTTTTCCAGGTAATTCTGTTTTTGTTTTTGTTTTCTTTTTCCTTCTTGTTGGCTTTGTTCTTCTCTATTAAATTACTACTGCCCACCTATTCATCTGTTACTCACTGCCACATTAATTTATTAATTTACTGCTACCTATTGCTCCATTAACTTTTTAACCTGATGCTATATTTTATTTTAATTTGATCATGCCCGAGTTTTTTTTTTTTGCCTCAGTGGCAAAGACATAATGTCGTGCCTCATAGCCCCATTGCAGTCCATCCACCCTGCATAGAGTGATTGCTGTGCCTCCTTCACCCTTCCACACAGACAGCTCGATACTGTATGGAAGGGAGGGGGGTGGGGAGGGGCTCAGGTGCAGAGGGAACTAGCAACCTTCACAAATGATATGCCTCTTTGAGCTTTATGTGGATGGGCTCAGTGCTCTGGAGGGTGCTGGCTCACAAACATTCTGGACAACATAGAGTGCATTGATGCCATGCCAGTGGGTTATCCCCAAGCATGAGAAATAAACGTGGAATTGCAGTGCACAAGTAGATACAACATACAATCCCTCTCAACCCATCTTCTCTGTTGTCTTTGAGCAGGATAAGTTGAGCCACAACCAGTCAGAACGTGAGAAGACAGGAGGGGTTCACCCACAACTGAAGGTTCTGAGAGAGTTCAAGGAGAGGAGCGGGACCAGGCCATTGGAGGTGGGGAGGCTGGATTTGGGCCTTGACCCAGTAAGGATTTGTGCCTGAAATAGAAACATCAGGGCTGTTTATTTACCATGTTGGAGGCATGCTGTCACTCGCTGTCAACTCACTCACCTACAGGTGCCAGCAGGAAGAGGCCAAGACCTGAGCCAGAGGAACTCCTGTCAGTCTTCAGCACAAGCCCAAGCCTGGAGAGCAGAGAAGACAAGGAGAGAGATGTACAACTTTAGAGGCATCACAGCAGACACCTGCACTCTCCACCAGCCCAGAAACACACACCTCAGTGAGTATGAGCTCTAGTGCAGGAAGGGTCTCACACTCTGGTGGTCACCGCACAGACATGTGTCTGCAGCAGAAAGAGGCAGCGTCAGCCAAGCTCTTCGGCCTTCCAAATGATGCTGGAGAGTCAGAAGGAGGTGGGCGTACATCATGCAGAGATGTCAGAGGCCCTCATCAGTATGGCATCTGCAGCGGAGGAGGCCGTCCGCCTGCTGGCTGATGAAGCAGTGCCAACATTTGCACGCACCAAGGTCTCCATGGGGAGGATGGCAGACTCCATGGAGATCCTAGTCCAGCAGATCCTGCCAGAGATGCACGCAGACCTGAACTCCATTGCAGTAGCCACGGGGGAACTTCTGCAGTGGCTATGCGTGAGGGGGACAGGGCACCTTGACCTCCCTCAAGGTGCCCTTTACCCTCAGGGGTCAGGCAGGGGCCCTCGGGAGGAGGAGCAGCAGCTGGTCACCCCTGGAACATCCACTCAGGATGGGTGTTCAGCCCTTCTGAATCCCCCTTGCCTGTGACCAGTTCAATTCAGCCTCTGTGGCTACAGAGGCAGCAACTGCCCCCATAGCTGGGCAGCCAAAGTAAGCCAGGGCCCTCCAGGTCTCGGCTTTCCGGAGGACGCCCGCCAAAGTCATCTAAGGCAACAGAACCAACTGGTCAGCAGGCTGCCTCCACCCCTAGTGTGGATGTGTTGGATCCAGTGCCCTTGGGTTTGTTGGGGCTACAAGATGCAGGATGCATGCTTGTATCGGGGTGACCCAGTTGGTACAGAGACAGAGAACATTTGAGATCGTTGGTAGAATAAACACATGCTGTTTATTTACAAACAGCTACACTTGTGTGCTCATAACATAAAATTCTGTTTTCACTCATGTCAGGAAGAGATATTAATGTTTGTAATGTTAATGGAAATTATTATTTTTTAAATAGAGGTTTAGTCTGTGTGTGTGTTAATAGGATTAAAGCCAGCTAGTCTGGGTGCTTTGATGTATAGTAGTTTTGAGATGTAAACAGATACAGAGAGTACATTTGCATTTTGTTGAATAGAACATTCAAGAGTGGGAGCGAAATCTTGCACCTAGCTAGGAGACACCAAGCAATGTTTATGTTACTAATAAAATTGGTACAATGAAAGGAGTTCAAAAGGCTTGGTGATAGAGTGAGAATTTACATTCAAAGTGGAGTGCTGGGTATTACTGAGAGGAGTTTGTGTGTACAGGTCAGAGACATGCAACATCTAAGCCTACAGCTATCTGCAAAGGAACCAAATTGAAAGGAACCTCAGTTTGAATTCGTAAGGTAAAAATGCTTTGCCTGCTGTCTGATTAAGTCTATTGGTTATTGTTGCCTTAGTGGAGATTAATTTGGGAAGTTGTTAAAAGCTATGATGGTAGTAACTTGGAGCCATGTATATCTGTTTAGCTTGTTGTAAATTAATAAATGTTTCATTTAGTTTGATATTAAAAACCTATCGAGAACAGGTGATCTTATTCCTGAATTTAGAACTGCAACTCAAAACATCAATTGAAAATATAGCTTATGACAGTTATTTAAAGTTTCCCTCTGGGATTTTAAATAACTCAGCCTTTACAAACTGCTGTGTCATAACACTCATCAGTGACTAATTCAAGACTCTTCCAGAGAGGGTAGCCCGTGCTAATCTACTATTGGATATTAAGATCATGTGACCTCTTACATTACAATACTTGTCTTTATATTATATATCAGATTGCCACATCCCCCCTTTACTGAAAATTATATTTTATAATTTTTCAATATATCAAGTTATTTACACAGATTAAATATTTACAAAGTCAGTCTCTCTGGGGGCTTTCTTATGCGTGTAGAACATCTCAACTCTACAACTTCTGAAGTTTGCTTTAGAATCTCCCTTACTGAAGTTGGCTGAGCATCTGGTTCTACAGCAGATTCCTGTAAATTTGTTTCGTCAACTCTTTCAGGTACAGTCGGCCCTTCAAATTCATTTGTACTTGACTAAGTTCTTTCAACAGAAAATGTTGATTCAGTCTCTAACACTGGCGGAATGACTTCTGGATATTTCGTTTCTCCATGTTGTATGTAATCCACATTTCTTATTACTCAATCTTCGACTTTCACATGATAGGAAAGAGGTCCCGTTACTGCATTTATTTCACCAAACAACCATGCTGATCCTTCTCTAAAATTCTTCACAAATACCTTCTCTCCTACATTAAATGTTCTGTGCTGGCTGTGACAATCATGTCCAATTCTCAGTCTTGACCAGAGTCAGTGCTTCATCTCCAATTCCATAGGTGTGACACCTGTTGTTGAATGAGGGTTGGTTCTATAATGGAAAATAAATCATGCTAATTTAATCGATATTGAACCTCCAGGTACTTTCTTCATACCAGGTTTGAACATCTGAACAGCTCTCTTGGTGAGTCCATTTGAAGAATGGCAGTATGGAGATGTTTTTGCATGAACAATGCCATTGAGGCTTGTAAGTCAGTTAAATTCAGCACGTGTGAATACTGTTCCATTTGTCATAGTTTGTCTATTGACACTGAAGATGTGTGTGACCTGCTTTGTATATGTCCATCCATTTTGACTGAGCATCTATGATAAGTAGAAACATTGTTCCCAGAAAAGGTCCCACACAGTCGATGTGTACTTGTACCCATGGTCTTCCTGGTCTCTCCCAAAGGTGTAATAGAACTGTTGCACGTAATGTTTGCACTTGTTGACACTGCATACAACTTCTCTAAGTTTTCTATTTATCCATCCATTCCTGGCCACCACATGTAGCTGTGTGCTATTGCCTTCATTTTGGAAATTCTGGGATGTGCACTGTGAAGTTCAGATAACAATGGCTTTCGCCCTTAAGGAGGAACAATCACTCGTGCTCTCCATAATAAGATACCTTCTTGGCTGGTTATCTCGTATCTTCTCTGGAAATATGGTTTGATTTCATCTGACTCTTGTGTTTGTGACCAAACATAAAGCAATTGATTCCTCATTTTAGATAAGACTGGGTCTCGGTTTATCCAACCTTTAATTCGTTTTGCACATATCGGTGATGAGTCCAGGAAGTTCAACAACAAAACGTTTTCCCGAGGAATTGGAACATCCTCACCTTTGGCTTGCAATGGTAAATGCCTGAGTGCATCTGCATTTGCAATTTATCTTCTGGGTCTAAGAATAAAAGTATACTCATACGCTGCCAAGATCAGTGCCCATCCTTGTACTCTTGCTGAGGCTATAGGGGGTATAGCCTTGTCTTCGCTGAATAATCGTAATAATGGTTTGTGGTCCATTACGATAGTAAAATGACGACCATATACAAATTGATTAAACTTTTTAATACCAAAAATGATTACCAAGCCTTCTTTTTCAATTTGTGAGTACTTTTTCTCTGCAGTACTGAGTGTTCTGGACACATATTCTATAGGTCATTCTGATCCATCATCCATTCATTGGGAAAGCACTACTCCCACTCCATAGGGAGATGTGTCAAACGTTAATATCAACTCTTTTTATGGGTCGAGATGTACTAGAAGCATAGATGATTAGAACAAAGAACAAAGAACGAAGAAAAGTGCAGCACAGGAACAGGCCCTTCGGCCCTCCAAGCCTGCGCCAATCATATTGCCCGTCAACTAAAACATTTTGCACTTCGGGGGTCCTTATTCCTCTATTCCCATCATATTCATGTATTTGTCAAGCTGCCTCTTAAACACCACTACCATACCTGCTTCCACCACCTCCTCTGGCAGCAAATTCCAGAAACTCACTACCCTCTGCGTAAAAAACTTGCCCTGCACATCACCTTTATAGTTTTCTCCTCTCACCTTAAATCTATGTCCCCTAGTAATTGACTCTTCCATCCCGGGGAAAAGCTTCTGACTATCTACTCTGTCCATGCCACTCATAATTTTATAAACATCTATCAAGTCGCCCCTCAATCTCCGTCGCTCTAGTGAGAACAATCCGAGTTTCTCCAACCTCTCCTCATAGCTAGTAACCTCCACACCAGGCAGCATCCTGGTAAACTTCCTCTGCACCCTCTCTAACACCTCCATATCCTTCTGGTAATGTGGTGAGCAGAATTGCACGCAATATTCCAAGTGTGGCCTAATCAAGGTTCTATACAACTGCAGCATGACTTCCCAGCTTTTATACTCAATACCCCTGCCAATGAAGGCAAGCATGCCATATGCCTTCCTGACTACCTTATCCACCTGCGTTGCCACTTTCAGTGACATGTGGACCTGTACATTCAGATCCCTCTGCCCATCGATGCACTTAAGGGTTCTGCCATTTACTGTATAATTCCTGCCTGTATTCGACCTTACAAATTGTATTACCTCGCATTTGTCCGGATTAAACTCCATCTGCCATTTCTCCGCCCAAGTCTCCAACCGATCTATATCCCATTGTATCCTTTGACAATCCTCTTCACTATCTGCAACTCCTCCAACCTTAGTGTCGTCTGCAAACTTACTAATTAGCCCAGTTACATTTTCCTCCAAATCATTTATGTATACCACAAACAACAAAGGTTCCAGCACTGATCCCTGCGGAACTCCACTCAGCTCTCCATTCAGAAAAGCACGCTTCCACTTCTATGACCCAACCAATTCTGTATCCATCCTGCCAGCTCACGTCTGATCCCATGCGACTTTACCTTCTGTACCAGTCTGCCATGAGGGACCTTGTCAAAGGCCTTACTGAAATCCATGTATGTAACATCCACTGTCCTTCCATCGTCAATCATCTTTGTCACTTCTTCGTAAAACTCGATCAAGTTAGTGAGACACGACCTCCCCTTCACAAAACCATGCTGCCTCTCACTAATATGCCCATTTGCTTCCAAATGGTAGTAAATCCTGTCACGAAGAATCTTCTCCAATAATTTCCCTACCACTGACGCTCACCGGCCTGTAATTTCCTGGATTATCCCTGCTACTTTTCTTAAACAATGGAACAACATTGGCCATTCTCCAGTCCTCTGGGACCTCACCCGTAGCCAGTGAGGATACAAAGATTTCTGTCAAGGCCCCAGCAATCTTCTCCCTTGCCTCCCTCAGTACTCTGGGGTAGATCCCATCTGGCCCTGGGGGACTTATCCACCTTAATATTCTTCAAGATGCCTAACACCTCTTTTTTGATCTCAACATGATCCAGGCTGTCTACACACTCTTCCCTAGACAAATCGACCGCTAAGTCCTTCTCTTTGGTGAATACTGATGAGAAGTATTCATTTAGTATCTCTCCCATTTCTTCTGGCTCCACACACAGATTCCCACCTCTGTCCCTTTCCCTGGCTACCCTCTTGCTTTTTACATATGTATAAAAGGCCTTGGGATTTTCCTTAATCCTGGTTGCCAGTGACTTATCATGACCCTTTTAGCCCTCCTGACTCCTTGCTTAGGTTTCTTCCTACTTTCTTTGTATTCTCCACAGGCTTCATCTGTTCCCAGCCTTCTAGCCCTTATGAATGCTTCCATTTTCTTTTTGACTAATCTCACAATATCCTTCCAGGAGCCCTGGCGGGAATTATAAAAAGCATGAAACCTCATCCATGGGTGGGATGATGTTTCATGTAGGTTTTAAAAAATTAAAGTTTTTTTTAAATCATTGACATGTCCCAACTCATGTCACAGTGTCACATGAGGGGACATGTCAGGGATTTTTTTTTTCTATTTTTAACACTCTTGACAGTAGAGCTTATCTCCCTGAGGCAGCACTTAGCCTCAAAAAGATGAGTGCACTCTTCTGTACGCATGCGCAAAAGAGCGCACTCTCAGGTTTAGGGGCTCCCCCCCTGCCCGCACAGGAAGCCCATAGCCCTTCCATGAGAATGTCACACTGGGCGGGCCTTAATTGGCCTGCCCACATAAAATGGCACCGTGCCCCCAATTGGGGTCGCCAATCAGGGTCACCGATCAGATGCATGCCTGTGCGCATCCGCTCTTCAACTTCCTCCCCCAAAGGGTGGAAAGTCCTGCCCATGGTAAAGCATGGTGGTGACTCACTACCATCTTCTCAAGGGAAGTTAGGGATGGGCAGTGAATGCTGGCATTGCCAGTGATGCCTAATTCCCATGAATGAATTAAATTTGAGAATTGGGGCAGGTGAGAGAGGAGAGGTGGACATTATAGTACTGGTGGGGGTTACAGAGATAGTCAGGGTAAGGCCATGAACAGGGATAAACACAAAGATAAGAATTTTAAATGTGATGCCTTGACGGACTGTGAGCCGAAGTAGGTCAATGACGATAAACTGATGGGCAAGCATTTGGTAAAAATAATGCCTGGTAGCAACATTAGAATTGGCTTGACCTTTATATGTTGCTAGCAGTCTGATCCTTTCTATCTAGAATGCCTAGTCTTAATTGGCTCAAATACCAATGCTTCTTATTATTCTCATTGCAGGAAGAAAAAACCACATAGAAAATGAATGGATCTCAGACTCCAAGCTGGGCCTGGCAAAATGGATCTGATTGGATAAACAAGTCTTTCTTGCACTGCTGTACATCATTATCATATGGTTTATGTAATAGAAACAACCCTCCTCCCTTCTTTTATTGGGGTTATCTATTCAACAGGATTGGTCGGAAATATACTCATCCTATTTACCATTATCAGGTACAGAGAAACAAAAATGAAAGGAACTGAAAGGTTAATTGAGTCATAGGTATTCAAATTTTAAAAGAAGTATACGGAATTAATGAACATCAATGATTAGATTTTATTTGAAGTAAGACCATGTTTTGTCATTGTGAATGAGCTTTTAGTGATGTACTACAATAACACAGAATTCTACTGTTATTGTTTGGTGGACATTTACATTCTTCTGCTGTCAAGTAGTTGAAAAGTAAGAACAAGATTGATGGTCAGGCTTTCCCAGGAATTAAGTAAGATGGCTTTAAACATATTGAGCATGTCTGTATTGGCACATACATTCAATAAATAGTAAAATAAGAATCCAGGACACCAAAGAACAAAGTTATTAATTGACAAGTGTTTTCTAAGTTTCAGACAGCAATACTGTAGTGTTACTGCAGTGTATTGAACATGTATCAAGTATGTTGGAGAGGAATGTCAGTTTTTATAGCCTACATTCATACGTATATGCAGTTTGAGCAATTACAGAGAAATGTTTGCGTCAAAAAAGCCAAATACAGATATTAGGTTTGAATGCAAAATTGATTAAATTGCATATTTAATTATGCTCCCCATTTTAGTACATTTACATTACAGTCAGATGAGGTGATCATGGACAGCCCAGCTGAAAAGACATTGTCTCAACTGCCTCTTCCCTTCTTTGTCCTCCTCCTCAGCTGCTCGCTGTAAACCCGGTGGCCTGTGCCCTCATGAGGGAGAGGTTTTGCAAGATGCATGCCATAAATCATGAGATGTGCTCTCAAGACTACTGCAGGGCTCTTAGAGAGTAGTCCAGGCAGCAGAAGCGTTGCCCAATGATCTCCTGAATAAAATTTCAGATAGTAGTATGGGCATTGGTTGCACACTGGAGTCAAGGGCTACTTGGTTCTCAGACTACCAGATAAGCTGTTCAGAGAAGGTTCACTCAATTCATTCCTGGGATGAAGGACTTGTCTTATGAAGAAATGTTGAACATATTGGGCCTATACCCATTGGCGTATGGAAGAATGAGGGGTAATCTTATTGAAACATATAAGATCCTGACGGGGCTTGATAGGTTAGATACCGGGAGGATATTTCCTCTTGTGAGGGAATCTAGAACGAGGGGACACAGTTTAAAAATAAGAGTCTTCCCTTTTAAGACAGAGGAAAGGAGAACTTTTCTGTCTCAGAGGGTCGTTAGTATGTGGAATCTCTTACTCCGAAAGCAGTGGAGGCTGGGTCATTGAATTTGTTCAAGGCAGAGTTAGACAGATTTTTGATAGGCAAGAGAGTCAAGGGTTATTGGGGGCAGACATCAAGGTGGAGTTGAGACCACAACCAGATCAGCCATGATGTTATCAAATGGCGGAGCAGGCTCAAAGGACTGAATAGCATACTCAGGCTTCTAAGTCCAATGTTCTTATGTTCCTATAACCTTTGATATCCAACAGTCAGCTTCTGTTTTTTCCTGGTGATTCAAATGTAAATAGTACAGCAGGCCAGCGCAGAATAAAGGCATTGTGACTGCTTCCAGGATATATGTGCATACAGAGTGTCAGTGACCTCTGTAAGGCATCAGTGGAAGGCAAACTGCAAGATATTGGACATGTTGCTTGCTCCAGCCTGGAATGAGCCCAACATAAAGAAGTTGAAAGCCATGGTCACTTTTGCAGCCGTTGGCACTGCCATCCCCTCCCTGCTTTGAGGTTGCAGGTCTATCTGCTTCACATGGCAGAAGTACCTCTTTTTAAAAATGGAGATGCTATACACTGTTTGTAACTAGGGTTGAGATAGAATGCTCCCTGAAAACCTTAGATTGAATACAGCCTCCTGCTGAGAAACCATCTTTCCATCCTCCTCCACCCTCTTCAAGCAGTTTGTCCTACTCTGTGTTTTCTCTAGTTATTCTCCCTGTTCTCCTGCAGAACCATCACTGGAAGCAAGTGGTTTGAGCAGAACCCTTGAAGTGAAAACCAAGACTTTCACCACATGCCACATCACTCCTTGTTGGCTTCACCAATTTTATGTAACAGGACAAACCACTAAGCACTTCTAATAACTCAGTGACAGCCAGTAAAAATCAATTAGCAATTAACCTGAAAGCAGTTGACAATCCCATTAAGTAGTGCAGGTGAGGGTCTTTCCTGCTGCTGGACACATGTTCAACTGTGCGAAATTAAGAGAGGGCATTACCTGGAGTGTTGAGGTCGTAAATGGCACACATGGCATTGCATAATCTGCCTGTTCCAGGTGCACGATTCTTGAATCCATGCTAACAACCTGCCCAAAATGGCATGAGCCACAGCCAGCATCAGAGATGGGCATTCATGGCACAGATGCCTTTTGGATCTGAAAGTACGGGCACGGCATAATCAAATTTTGTGGTTTCTGCCTGATGGTGTAGTGAAAAAAACCTCTTTATTTCATAAAGAAGTGAATGTTCAGTAATGGCTTCTCTAATCACTTGTGGAGTTCCTTAAGAATATATCCTTGGCCCTTCCTATTCTTCATCTGTAAGTTACCCCTTTGCTAATATTATCTACCAGCTGCCGTTGTGGAGTCGGAGAGTCATTACGGCACAGAAGGAGGCCATTAAGTCTATGCTGGATGCACATGTTCTGCATGTCAGCTTTTTCGTAAAATGAACAAACTTTGCTAAAATATTCTGCCTATTAGTATAGAATAAACACCCTCCAAATTTCTAAAGTGAATATTTTTGAGTTATAAGAAAAATATTCTTAAGCAACCTAATATCGGGCCTACATTCTATGTTTACAGGGTTTTACTAACAATGCTACCAGTTTGACAGCAACAGGAACAACAACTTGCACTTATATAGTGCCCGTAATGTTTAAAAATGCCCAAGGTGCTTCACAGAGACATAAAGGCAAATTCATGTCAAGCTAAAGAAGGAGATATTAAAAGGGGAGGCCAAATGTTTGGCCACAGTGGTGAGTTTTAAAATAACTTTTCAAGAAGGCATTGTAAGATGTTCCTGCTCCTTAGGCACTGTTCTTTCATTTTCAAATCTTTCATCATCAACCCCCTCTTCTCAAAAAAACACTGGTCCTTGACCCCTCTCTCTTTGAAAACTGCACCTCCAACCTCCTTTTCCTCTGCAACATCCTTAAATTGGCTGTCGTCCCCTAAACCTGACATTGCCTTTCCTGCAACTCCATGCTTAAACCTATCAGATCAGTTTATTGCCTCCATTGCAGCACTGAAATGACCCTTATCAAAGTCCCTCATGATGTTTCTCAAGCTCTTTTACATGGTTCACCACACCATCCACCTCCAATGACTCTCCTCTGTCATCAAACACAATAGGGCCCACATTCTCATGCCTCTGCCATGTCGGAATGGAGGTGAAAGGCATTAAGAATGGTGGACATGACCTAATTCCAGAATTCCCACCACCATTCCCATTTCTGGCAATTTTTTCCAGTGCGGGATGAGGGTGCAAATAGCAAGCCCACAGGCAGCACTCCCACCCTTGCCAGCTCCATTGTTGGGCAGGCATTTCAGGCCCCCTGCAATATTAAAGAGTCGAGAAAACCTAGTCTGGAAAAGCAAAACAATCATGAATTCAACATTCCGTGTGTGAAAAAAAAATTCCCTCTTACCTTATCATAAACCTGTCAATCCAGCATAGCTAGTGGAAATTCCCATTGACCAAGCCTGTAATCCTGTCCAAGTAAACACATAGGCATTAAAAAACCAGTTCAAATAAAGATTAATTTATTACAGGGTAAACAAGAAGTGAATCAAATAAAGCTATCAGTCCCCTTTGAAAATGTGTAAACGGCCCCTCAAAGGCCTCAATGAATTAGTCATTCACTCAGCCAAGCATTCATAATGGCCATCTGTTTAGGCCACCTGCTTCTGTTGATACAGTTGCCAGATGGCCTCATTACGAATGTTTGGCTGATCATTGAGGTGGCATGGATGAATGGAGAATGCATGGGGCATGAAGGGGATATGGGAGATATGAGTCGGCATGGAGAAGCATGGGAGATACTGGGGCTAGGAGGGGACATGGGAGCATGGGATTGGGTGGAGGGTGAGGGGTGAGCAGTGGAGGGCTTAACAACCATGAATACAAATGGTTGATGTCCCAGTAAACAGCAGTGGGCCTTTTAATCTTCATTGCCATCCCCCCGGCTGTGTTGCCACCTCAGAGACAGCAGGCTATTCTGCAACCCATGCCCACCCTGCTGATATGAAAATAGGTGGAACGGGCTACTCAAGGATGGTGACAGGATCACTGTGTCAGGAAAATCCCCAATTTACAACACCCATCTCCTTGATGAACTAGTCTGGTTCCTTTCTTACTCTTTCAATCCAGGCCAGAGATTTTCCATCCATAGCTACCTTCCCTGTTCCTGCACCTTGACTTCTGAAATGCTCCAAGAATATGGCCTTGCCCATCTCCTATTCCTCATTTATATGCTGCCCCTCGATGACATCATCCATACAATATTAAATTGTATATGTACTGTATTAACACCCAGCTCCAGCACCTCTCTCAAACTCTGCTCTTCCTGTGTGTTGTCAGTCTGCTATCCAACATCAGAGTTTTTTTTATTCGTTCATGGGATGTTGGCATCACTGACTAGGCCAGCATTTATTGTCTATCCCAAATTAACTTTGTTCAGAGGGCATTTAAGAGTCAACCACATTGCTGTGGGTCTGGAGTCACATGTAAGCCAGACCAGGAAAGGACAACTGATTTCCTTCCCTAAAGGACATTAGTGAACCAGATGGGTTTTTACAGAAGCCAACAATGGTTCCATGGTCATCATTAGACTTTAAATTCCAGATTTTTTATTGAACTCAAATTCCACCATCTGCCGTGGTGGGATTATTAAACCTGGGTCTCTGGATTACTAGATCAGTGACAGTGTCACTATGCCATTGCCTCCCCATAAGGGTAGGTTGCAATTTACTTCAAGCAAACACTGAGAAGTCTAAAGCCATTATCTTTGGCACCTACATCAAACCCTGTTCTCTCCCCATCCATTTCATTCCTTTCCTCAGCCACTATCTCATGCTTAACCAGACAGTTCACAATTTCAGGGTTTATTTGATCTAAAGCTGAACTTCCAACTCCATATCCTCTCCAGGGCTGACAATGTCCATACCCATAACACTACCCAACTCCACCGCTGCCTCTGCCTCAGCCTGTTTGTTGCTGAGGCCCTCATCCATCCTTTTGTCACTTCTGGTTTCAACTATTCCAATGCTTTCCTGATCGACCTCACTTCCTCACCCTCCATAAAACTCATCTAGTCCAAAACCCTATCAGCCATATCCTAAGCAGCACAATTGTGTTGACCAGTCACCCGCCTCCCACCGTCTGCTCACTAACATACATTTGCTCCCAGTGGACTAATTCTCATCTTCATCATGATTCAAACTTGTTCAAGGCCTCAGCACTTCCCTACCTGCTCCAACTGTACAACCCTCAGAGAACGTAATATTCTTCCAATACTGGCCTTTTGTGCATCTCTACTTCTTTTACCCCATCACTGGTGGGCATACCTTTAGGCATCTAGGCCCTAAGCTCTGGAGTTCCCGTTCTGTCTCTCCACCTCTTTCTCCTTAAGACCATAATACCATAAGACATAGGAGCAGAAATTAGATCATTCAGCCCATCGAGTCTGCTCCGCCATTCAATCATGACTAATAAGTTTCTCAACCCCATTCTCCCGCCTTCTCCCCGTAACCTTTTTAACCTTCATTATGAACTTTCTGCAAACTTACCTCTTTGACCTAGGCTTCAATCACTCCTAATATTTTCTGCTTTCGCTTAGTGTCAATTTTCATCTGATTGCACTTCTCTGAAGTGCCTTGGAGTAGTTTCCCATTTTCCTAGTTTAAAGGCATTATGTAATGACTCTGCAGCAGCTTAACCTGGCCTGCTTCTTCCGTGCCACCAAAGAACCGTGTAAATTTTTTCATAATTTAACAAATCTAGGGCAAGAGGAAGTTTAATAAATTATCTTGCAATTGACTATAGAGCTGTCACGATAATAGCTGATTGTGGTAGTGGACTCCAGTATTATATACTATACGGTACTCTGTACTATATACAGAGTCACCTGACCTGGAGGTTGAAGATCAGATAGCATATTTTGGAACCTGTCTTGATGGAGTTCAGATACTGCAGATATATGTTCATGTTAGGAAAATGTGTTATCAATAAAGTTAGCTCAGCTACAATGTCGATGGCCTGTGTGCACCATTGAAACAAGAAACAACACAAGAACCGTGTGCAGGAGGAGTGGGGTGTAATTTAATTCTTAAGTTCCCATCCACATAGCCTAACAAAGTTGAATATTGGAAACACAATTCATTCAAAGCATCCAGTGATGCATTAGACCTAATGGTGGGGGAATATATTATATATAATGCATTTCCGTCATTTGGCATTTGCTTCAATCAGTGCATTTCGCCAGTGGGTTGGTGTGAAGCCATATCTGCTGGGAACACTTATCTGACCATTACCTCAATGGTTGCAAATTCATGCATTATGAACATCTGAAATTCCAATGTGCATTTTGTGCAGGTGAGGTTCCCTACCAGGAGTGTTCAGTCAGAATATTCTCACATAAATTACTACTGTTAATGTATACCTAGCAGATGCACTGGCTTAAATGCAAAGATAGCTTGTGATATGGCAAATAAATCAATGCCTTAGTAAATGTTATTATTAACAGGCTGCTTAGTTATCATTGAGAAATACATATTGTTCAAGGTCATCAAAATGTTATCTGTGTTATTATAGCGCCATTATTTGAATAAGCCCATCACTAAACAAAATGAAGTACATTTAGTAAGACAAACATAGAAACCTATTTTACCAGGCAATAATATAATGCTGATTGAATTAAGTTTAGATCTGTTTCAGGTCAGTACGGAAGACCATCCCAGATATTTATATTTGTAACCTAGCAGTGGCAGATTTGGTTCACATTATTGGACTACCATTCCTGATTCATCAGTGGGTACGAGGAGGCGAGTGGGTGCTTGGCAGTACTGTCTGCACCATTATCACATCGCTAGACAGTTGCAATCAGTTTTCCTGTTGTGCAATTATGACAGCTATGAGTCTGGACAGGTAAGCAAGAGCACAATGTTGTTACTTTAACAAATCTTCAAAATAATCTAAATGAATTATTGATTTTTTTTTATTCATTCATTCACGGGATATGGGGAGGAGGGGAATGAATAGGTGGGGCAGGCGTGAAGGCCTAGGGGAGGCTGGGGGTGGTAGGAGAAAAAGAGATGGAATGGGTGAGCGGCAGGGTGGGATGGGGCATATTGGAGTGTGGGCGGGGGGCAATAGAGGTGTGGACCAGCATGGGTGGGGGGAAAGAGGAGGGAGGGTTCGGGAGAGTCAATGTAGGCATCCTCAGTGTTGGTGATAGGATGAAATGGTGACAGTTAAAGAGGGCAGCGGGCATCGGTAGGGTGGTCGAGTGAAGGGACGCTGAAGGTTGCGAGGGAATGTGGAAGTTGATGCGGATTCAGGGTGTCAGCAGGATGAGGGGGCCATGCCTATTGTAAGGGGGTTGGGGGGGTGTGGTGGGCTGTTTGGGAAAGCAGGGGACTTCAACATTGACATGCACGGGATGGGAGCTCATGGGGGATGATTGAAGTGTGACCCTGGGGATGTCAAAGATGATTCCTGGGAGGTCAATGGTTAATGGGGGAGGGTGTGGATGATGGGGGTATGGGAAAAGGTGTTTGATTCTACCTCTGGGGGTAGGGGACTCTACCTTAAATGTTACTGGCTGCTTGCAACAATGCAGAGCTTCGTGGTGAAGATCTTGAGATGCTCCATGGGATTTGGGTCATCAGGGATGAGTGGAGATGCGGGTCAGCTCAACTGGACAACTGAAGGGGAACCCCAGCCTGCAGTACTTAAAATGTTAGGGCCTTAGAACAGATGAGAGTGTGAAGGGCAAAGGTTCACCGTGCACAGGAGACTTCTTGCACATGGCTTGCAAGGGCCCTGGCAAAGACCTTTGCCTCCCTGTACATGCCTGATTCTGGGGGAAATGGGGTAACCCTTCGAAGATGGTAGGTAGGAACGGGGGTGGGGGCTGCACAACTTAAGGACTATCACAAATAAACCACATCAGACACGAATAAAGTGCAAGTCAACTCTATTTACCAAAGTGTGATAAGTGTAACAATCTTAGTGCACTCGTGCAACCACCTGCGAAATCAGAACTTCTTAATTTTTCTCTCCCTACCACTTCTTCTAAATGCTCCCCCGACATCCACAGCAGGGATGGAGGCAGCCTGCTGACACATTGGCCTTGTTGCCTTGGGTGGCTTTGGCGGCCATCCTCTGGAGACACGAGGCCTGGAGGGCCCCGGCTTACTTTGCTGAGGCTGAGGTCACATGATACTGTGCAAATTCACAGCAGCCTCCACGGCAGGAAACACTCTCCGTCCCCGCCCCCACCACAGGATATAGTCCCAGAATGGAAAATGCCGCCCTGAAGATTTGTCAATATGACACCAGTGAGAAAATAAAAAAAAAGGATACTAACATTCATTTTTGCCTATAACGTTTAATTAACCCCTTCTGATATCTGAAAAAGTTCCTGTCTGGAGAATCTAGGAGTAAAAATTCAACTTCAAGGCTACAAAACAGGCAGTAGCAGATAGGCTTCTCATTATACATCTCACCCAATCTGACTTTCTATTGATGCTCGCTCCCATTTTGTATCCATGCCAAAATTATTGAGGTTTTTCTACATTTCTTCCTATCTCTTTTCTGCAATTCTCCTTGGATCATTTCAAGTGCAAAGAGCAGACAGTGAGCTGCTTTAGGGTCTCTACTAATGCTCAAAATCCAGCATTGAGGAGGTACATGTGATTGACTTGGGGAGTTGGATTCATCTCTGCATTACTGTCACTTTGGGTTGCCAAAACAGAGTGAAATGGATTCTTAAAAACAATCACCTAAATTCAAGTGTGAAAAACTGTATCAGAATAATTGTATCAAAAAATTGCCTGTCCCCTTTAAAGTCACCAGACGTTCACTCCGCCACAATTAAATCGGGTCAAGGGGGCGTGGCTTATTATTCAACCCATTTCCCTAAACCTCCAGCCCAAATCCGATCCAATTCATTATTGCCACTATATAAATGACAATACGAGATGCCGGAAGGCAATCGCATCAAGTGCTGTTACTGAAAGCTGGTGTTACTTTGCTTATATTTTGATCAGTTTAGTACATAGGCAAATTTTACTCAGCTTCATCCACATGAATCATAAAATCATAGAATCTTACAACATAGAAGGAGGCCATTAGGCTCATCGTGTCTGTGTTGGCCCTTTGAAAGATCACTTAGTCCCAGTCCCCTGTTCTTCACAGTCCTGCAACTTCAAGCATATATCCAATTTCCTCTTGAAAATTACTATTGCAGCTGCATTTACCACCCTTTTCATTTCAGATCATAACCCTTCACTGCATAAAAAAAACTTCTCGTCTCTCAGATTTTTTTGTCAGCTATCTTAAATATGTCCGGCCCATCTCCCACGCATCCGCCCTCACGCCTTCTCCTCCCTCCCAGAAAGATGATAGGGTCCCCCTTGTCCTCACTTATCACCCCACCAACCTCCGCATTCAAAGGATCATCCTCCGCCATTTCCGCCAACTCCAGCATGATGCCACCACCAAACACATCTTCCCCTCACCCCCCCGGCGGTATTCCGTAGGGATCGTTCCCTCCGGGACACCCTGGTCCACTCCTCCATCACCCCCTACTCCTCAACCCCTACCTATGGCACCTCCCATGCCCACACAAAAGATGTAACACCTGCCCCTTCACTTCGTCTCTCCTCACCGTCCAAGGGCCCAAACACTCCTTTCAAGTGATGCAGCATTTCACTTGCATTTCCCCCAACTTAGTCTACTGTATTTGCTGCTCTCAATGCGGTCTCCTCTACAATGGAGAGACCAAACGTAAACTGGGCGACCGCTTTGCAGAACACCTGCGGTCTGTCTGTAAGAAAGACCCAAACCTCCCTGTCGCTTGCCATTTTAACACTCCACACTGCTCTCTTGCCCACATGTCTGTCCTTGGCCTGCTGCATTGTTCCAGTGAAGCCCAACGCAAACTGGAGGAACAGCACCTCATCTTCCGACTAAGCACTTTACAGCCTTCCGGACTGAATATTGAATTCAACAACTTTAGATCTTGAACTCCCTCCTCCATCCCCACCCACTTTCTGTTTCTTCCCCCTTCCTTTTGTTTTTTCCAATAATTTATATAGATTTTTCTTTTCCCACCTATTGCCATTATTTTTAAATCTTGTATGCCGAGCTAGTCTTTCCACCCCACCCCCACAGAGCTGTACCTCGAGTGCCCTGTCACCCATTCTTAATTAGCACATTCATTTAGATAATATCACCACGTTCAACACTTCTTTGTTCCATTGTCTGTGACATCTTTTGATTATCTGCTCCTATCACTGCTTGCTTGTCCCTACAACCACCAACACCACCCCCCCGCCACCTTAAATCAGCATATATTTCACCCCTCTTCTAACACTCAATCAGTTCTGTCGAAGGGTAATGAGGACTCGAAACGTCAACTCTTTTCTTCTCTGCTGATGCTGCCAGACCTGCTGAGTTTTTCCAGATAATTCTGTTTTTGTTTTAAATTTATATCTTCTGGTTATCAACCATCCAACCCGTAGAAACAGTTTCTTCCCAACTACTCTATGAAAACAGTAAATCATCTTGAACTCTTCCATTAAATTGCCCTTAACCTTCACTGCTCCCAGGAGAACAATCCCAACTTCTCTTGTCTGTCCACATGTCCCTTCAAAATGAAACACTTGCATGCCTTGCTATCTGTCACTGTACAAACAGGGATGGGTGAGAATGTGTTTGGACATGATCCCCAATTTTTAGGGCCAAGCCCCCCTCCATGAGCATCTCTCACCTGTCCTGAGGAGTGTTAATACCGAGGTTTTGTGTTCTATCAGGCCAAGAGAAAGCTTTGGCTTGGTGGGTAAGCAGAAGCATGGGAGCAAAGTAGAGCAGAGACAGCAAACATATCCAATCTTAGTGATAAGAAAGTCCATGAGCTTCTTGTCCTTGTTGTTGGGTAGGGTTGCGAGTGCTAAAAGAGATGGTTGACAGGCTTAAGTGTGCATTTCTTACAATTGATGGAGGCCTTTCCTGTTTTTTTTTAAACATTCATGGGATGTGGGCATCGCTGGTTAGGCCAGCATTTAGTGAGACTGATCATGATAGGAGAGACGAAGGGTGATTTAAGCCTGAATTTTACGCAAGTTGGGCGCACGCAATCGGCAGTCCTGGAAGCGAATGCATTATCCACTCCTGCCAGCGATCACAACCCAGAAACAATTTCATACTGGCTGCCCAATGAAGGGCCGGCCAGTGTGAAATGCACCCGGATGTTGGCTCGGCTCTGCCGGGGGTGGTGGGAACATGGTGCGTGCCGGGTCCAATGGTGACCCACAGGGAGCATTTAAAAGGGCACTGGCAGCTCCCTGAAGGCTGCCAGGAGTTGGAGAGGAGCCTCGGGGAGCTGTCAGCGAAAGAGTGCAAGATCGTTTGCTTGGCAAGAGTGATGGCCTCAGCACCCGCTGGGCATACCAGGTAGGATGGCAATGCCGGTGAGCACTCTGCCCCCTGGTTCTCTGATGAGGGCCTGCGTGTTCTCATGGAGGCAGTGAGTGCCCGGCGTAACATACTCATGACACAGGGTGGCAAAAGGAGGCCAACCACCAGACAAAGAAGGCCTGGTTGGAAGTGGTTGCCCAGGTGAGCGGGCATGATGTTGTGTTCCACACATTGCTTCAGTGCCAGAAATGGTTCAATAATCTTCTGTGCTACACAATGTTGAGTACCAACTTGGCATGGAACTGTGTTTTTATGTCTTTGTGACTGTGCTTTGTGGTGCTCAGGGGTGTGAGATACAGAGAGCCAAAAGGCATATATCCTGATGCATGCCAAGGCTGAAAGATCATCACACATGGGCACATCACACTCGCTTGAGGAGATTGCCAAAGGCCCCTTCTGGGTCACCATTGGACTGCTGGAGAGCATGCTGAGTCTGAGGCAGATGATGAGCCTTCCATCAGGCAGCAGATTCTGGATGTCTAGTGGGATGCATGGGAGGATGTGGTAGAGATCCCTGAGGATCTGCAAGGTCTCTGTCATGAAGGAGCCTATGCTGAGTGTGAACACTATGTTGATCCAGATCTCCAAGTGCACAGCCTCCTCCATCGAGAGAGTGGTGACTCTCATGGAGAGGCAGCTCCAGGAACATAATCAGGGGCAGAACTTTTCAAATGGTGGGCAGGCTTGGTGGGAGCGGGCACAGAGCCATTCGCCGTCTGCGATCGGCTCCACGCCACCATTTTACGCAGGCGGGCCAATTAAGGACTGCCTAAAGTAATACACGATTGGTAGCGCTCAATGCTACTTGTGCAAGGTGGGGGGAGAAGGGACAGTCGGGGCCAGCGCATCTATCGCACATGCACGGATCTGCCTCAGGGAGATTGAATCGATATGGAAAAAATTAAATCAAAAATTTATTTAAACATGTTCCCTCATGTGACTGTGTCAGATGAGATAGGACATGTTTTTATATGTGTGAAATTTTTTTATTTATTTAATAAAAGCTTTAGGGAACTCACCCCCCTCATGGATGAGATTTCCTAAAAAATGCAAGGGCCACTTGGCCTTTTTGCCTGCCCACCAACTGTAAGGTTGGATAGGCAATGTTAACAATTACTTCAATTAATTTTTTAAAGGCCTTAATAGGCTGTTTACATATCGGCAAGCGTGCAGCCGACTCCGGCATGCGCCCGCCGAACAAAACATCGCAACTCAGTGCAATGACATTGGGACGCACGCCGGAAGTCATCGCGCAGCATTTTACACGTCGGCATGTCAGGCCCAACCCGCACACCGACTGAAAAATTCTGCCCCAGGAGTTTCTGGGGCTGCACTCGGACCTGCAAGCCCACACACCAGCAGCAACGTCAGCAGGTCACTGTCAGCGTGAGAGATGGATGAGGCACCTTGTCACTCTGCTAAGTTCCCGTCCATCAACGGTGAGCAGGGAGTTCAAACCAACCTCACGCTGGCAGACCAGCTGCATGTCACATCTGTGGGCTCCTCTCAGGATGCTCCTGATGATAGCAGCAGCTGCTCTGGCCCTCTGCCAGAGCCCGTTGCATCTGATGAGGCCACGATGACTGAGGAATGCCCAGCCATGGCGCTGGATACTCCCTCCGAGGCGGTGCCTGCACAGGCTCCACCATCCAGAGGGCGGCTGCCAAGTTCATCAGGGCCAATAGGGCATCACAGTCAGCAGGCCGCCTCCTATGCTGTTGCCAGCGAGGGATGGGAGGGGCACCAAGATGCAGCACTCGCAAATGGAAGTTTAGGGCACTACAAGAGGGGTTGTCATGGGTAATATTACTTCAGTTGAAACATGTCCGATGTTCAAATTGAGTAAACATGACCACCATTTAAAGATGTTATAATGTTTTATGGTCTGAATGTGTTTTATGTTTCTCATTGATGTTGGACATGGGAGTGGCTTGTGACAGATGGGAAGGGTGCTAATTTTATTTCAGAGGTCGTTAGTTGACATAGGGGGACCACAGGATGACCTCATCAGGAATGTTCAGTAAGGTGGCTTCACCCTTGCCCTCACTTTCATGCTAAGCCTTGATGCCTCGCTGAATGGACAGAGAATCAAGCATCCGTGGTCTCCCTGCTTCCCACACCGTTCCTCACTTCGGCAACCATGGCTTCATCCGGGCCTTCTCCGGCTTCCAATCAGACTGATCAGTTCAGTGGCCCTCTGTGGCCTGAGGATTTGCCTCACTGTCTTCATCCTCCAATGGGTCCCCCCTTGACTGAGCCAGATCATGCAGAGCACAGCGCACAATGGCAGTAAGCGAGAGGCACTCTGGAGGATATTGAAGTGCCCCCCTGATTGGTCCAGGCAGCAGAACCTCATCTTGAACAGCCGAATGGTCCTCTCAATTACCACCCTTGTAGAGGCATGACTTCTATTGTACCTCTCCTCCGCTTCTGTCCTTGGGTATCGGAGTGGCGTCATGAGCCACCTTTTCAGGGGATAATCTTTGTCACCCGGGAGCCAGCCATCCAGCTGAGCTGGAGTGATGAAGAGCCTTGGCACCTGGGAGTGTCACAGGAGGTACATATCATGGCAGCTGCCAGGGTACCTGGCACAGACCCGCAAAATCTATGTCCTGCAAACAATCTGGATGTTGATGGAGTGGAAGTCCTTTCTGTTGGCGAAGGCACCTGGATCACTCATTGATGCCTTTGTGGCCACATGCATGCAGTCTAGGATGAGGGGGAACCCAGCAATTGCAGCGAAGCTCTTGCTCGCTCAGCCTGGCTGGCTTCGTCGGTTTGGAAATGAAGTTCATGACCCGTCTGAACAGGGCGTCTGTGACCAGCTTGACGCAGCTGTGGGCAGCAGATGGGGCAACACCACATAGATCTCTCACTGACCCTTGGAAAGAATCAGAGGTAAAAAAGTTCAGGGCCACTGTCACCTTAAGAACCACTGCCATACAGTGGCCACCGACACAGTTTGAGGCGATCTCTGGGCCAATCATGTGGCAAATAGAGATCACAGTTTCCCTAGAGAGGCGGAGCCTCCTGCAGCATGGGACCTCAGAAATGCCCAGGTAGCTGGAGCGCTGCCTGTAGACTCTGTCTGCAGGACAATGGCATCTTCTGCAGGCCCTTCTGCCTTGCATTTCCTGCTGGCCCTGCACCCATGTGGCTACGCCCCTCTTTCCACAGGTCGCTCTCTGGCATGCTGCTGCCTCCTCTCTCTTCTGGTCCTCTCCTCTACTTCAGAGGATGTCCCTCCAGCAGAGTAGACAATCCCCATTTGCTGGAATACAGACCGCATAGGAGATTGCGCTGACAGGTGCACCCGGCAGAAAGCCTGGAAGAAAGCTTGTAAGCCGAAGAGTCCTCCAGAAAACACAGGAAATGCAGTGAACTGTCAGAAAACCACCTCCAACTAACTGACACCTAAACTCTTACCTATTCACACAGTCATGGCTCTAGTCTAATTTTATCCCACCCTGGATTGAGTTTCACTTAAAAACGGGATAGCTGCCCAGCCTTGTGGCCCATGCACCAACTGCAAAATCGCACAGGCCGCATAAAATTTCTATCAATTGTCTTTTTAATGAGTTTGATTGCCCGTTTAATTGTCGGCAATCGTGCCTCCAACTCCCACATGTGCCCGCCGACCGTAATATGGTGCAACAGTGTAATGACGTTGGGACACATGTCCGACGTTTGATTGGCTCGGCTGCCCACCCGATCCTGTAACATAAAATTCTGGCTATACTGTCTAATGCAATAGTTGAAAATTCATTTGCAGTAAGCCTGTGATTACTTGATATTTTATGGCTGTATGTGACACCCCATCGGCAGTACAGGACCTTGAAATATATACTTTCGCATTTTGTTATTAAACCACTTTAGTGTTATGTACAGCGATTGACGCTAAATTGTTGAGTCACTCAATGTGAGCTGATCAGTTTGTGCTGGCAATTATTCTGGTCATTGCTCCTCTGCTTAGAGCTTTGTGATATGTTTGTCGACACTATAGGTTCCAAATAAATGTAAGTTGCTGTTGGTCTAGTGTGTTTAGTGAAAAAGAATAAACCTAGGATTTTGTAATGAGGGGCATAAAAGATGTGATATTAGACATTTTTAGATATTGCTGATTTATATGTCTATTTCCATGTAAATAGTTTCATTTTTGTACCCATCTACTGTGAATATCTTTTGTAATAATGCAATGTTAATGTGTATCATGCCACCAACAGAGCATAAAAGGGATTCTTGATAATCACCTAACTGCTCATAAATGTACAGAGGATCATTTTCATTTATCCCCTTCCTTGAGCAGAAGTGCACAAATAACAGTAAATTTTCTCATTTTGAACTGCTGGCATATATCTGTAAAGATTTCAGGCAATGGAGGCACAGTATGCCACAGGATATCCTGTCCTTTAAAACTAAAAGAGAGAAAATCCTGCAAGGCCCACTGACCTTCATACCAGAAGTCCTGGTTTGTTCTCTCCGTACACAAATTTCTGCACTGGAAATGAAGATTCATGATATCTAGGGGACTATTTTACCCCTACCCATCCAGTGGAAATTAGACAGTTGAATAGAGTTGCCAGGATCTTGTCATCCGAAATTTTAACTTGCTCTCTTAAACAGGTTGTAAGTGCAACCTCCCCCAAAGCCAATGGCAACCTACTTTCCACATCATGATCTGACTGCAATTTTAACTGAGGCCTGTGTAAGAAATTTGGCACAGAGGCTACGTTGTGTCCCTCCAGGAGAAGGAAAAGGACAGTCGAAGGGGGGATTCACACCTGATGGCCCCTGGCAGCTGGCTGCAGGAGACATTGTCAACAAGCTAGGAGCAGACTCCATTGGCAGCAGGCATACCACACTGTGCAGACCAGAGGCAAAGGAGAATTTACAAAGTAACATAAATCCACATAAAACATTGTAATTATCATTGGTCTAAAACCAAATTATATTGAAGATCACAGATGTCAGTACAGATGCCCCTGTTTCACACACAAAGAAAGTTTATTCATGGTCTGTTAGACTGTTTCAATGCAGTTCATGAACTATTGATTTGCTTTTCAATTGATCAAAATTAAATGTCAGTTTCTTGAGAATACAGCTTAGTGGTATTGATTTAAGATGAGTGGTTCAATGAAGATAATTAATAGGACATCAAACTGTTCTAAACTCTGCATATATTTGTAGATTTTTTTGTTATATACATATCAGCAGTCAAGTGTAATACTATAATTACCGAGTTATATATAGAAGTATAACTATAATATTTATAAATATGTATATAAATTGAACTCAGTATTATGGGGGTAAAAACAAAATCTCAAATTTTGATAATCTGTGTAAAAGCAGTAGGACAATCAACATCTGAAGGGCAAAAATGAATTTCAAGTGTACTATTAGATCTAAGGGGGAATCTGCAGACTTTGCACTTCCTTAGAAAAAAGGGCCAACAGGAAGGATAGATCAGAAATGTAAGCAAGGTGCCTTTGAAAAATCATGCACAACACTTGCCAGAATTTCTAATGTGGACTTCTAGTAGATGAAGCTTCCTGTCAAGTGCACAGGCTCAGACGGTTACCTAAAACTTTAACATATTTTTTCTCCTTTCAATGTAATCTCCCCGCTTTATGTTTCCAATAATTTCTGTGGAACTCTAAACATTTGTTTGCTTTGTATCACTTTTCCCTGTGTAGTTTGTGTCTCAAAACAACCAGCATCTTTAATAAAACACTGTCGGAGGTGCCATCTTTCGATGAAACATTAAACTGTGGCTCTGTCTGCCCTCTCAGGTGGATGTAAATGATCTTATGACACTATTCAAACAAAGGAGTTTACCTGATGTTCTAGCGAATATTTATACATCAATTACCATAACTAAATATAGATTATCTGGTCATGCATTATTTTATTGCTGGCTTTGGGATCTTGCTGTGTATGGATTGACTGCCACTTTTCCTTACATCATATCAGTGACTGCATTTCAAAAGTACTTGATTTCCTTTAAAGCAATACAAAACATCCTGAGGTAGTGAAGGGTGCTATAAAAATCTATTTAAAATTTGTGTGTGATTTTTGCAATGAGTGCATAATTTAACAGTTAGGATGTTTGAGAAAATTCCTTGCAATCATTCCCATCCGTCAGGATCTCTGATTGACCACATCAGTCTCACTGGTCATCAGGCTCAGATGTCAGAATGTTCAGACCCGGATGGAAAGTGTTAATTGGCATTTCTGCAGCTCAGCCAAAGTGAACTTATCAGGTTTACTCTTGTAGCAATAAACCAAAAAGGAAATGAGGAGATGTTTTTCAACAGCAAGTTGTTCGGATCTGAAATTCATTGCCTGAAAGGGTGGTGAAAGCAGATTCAATAGTAATTTTCAAAAGGGAATTGGGTAAATGCCTGAGGGGGGAAGAATTGCAAGTCTGAACAGAAGAGGAATGGGACTAATTGAAAAGCTCTTTCAAAGAGTCAGCCCAGGCACGATGGGTTGAATGGCCTTCTTCCACACTGTGTGATTCTAAGTCCCTTCTTTCTTTCAATCTCATTCAATTTTACAGACCTTGACTTCCTCAATTAATGCCAGTTTAACCTCTGGAGCAGCAGCTACCAACAATATAGTCCCCGAAAGAAGTGCTAGGAAATCTCTAAAACCACATTTCTCTGTATATCTTTTATATGATTTACAAGTGTAGATCTGAGAAGCTGATAAAAGATGATTGTTGTGTTAAAAAGTCCTAATGGTTTTTGAAATTGTATTTGAATATTTGGTCCATAGGTACCTGGCTCTTGTTCATCCATTTCATCTGACAAGCTTCAGAACCAGGTCAAAAACCATTAAAATCAATTTCTGCCTTTGGGCAGCTTCTCTTGTATTGGCTCTTCCTGTCTGGACACATGCGAAAATCATTAAATTTAAGGATGGCTTGGAAAGCTGTGCTATTGATCTGACTTCACCCCAGGACATACTTTGGTAAGTGTATTTTAAAATAAAGCTCCTAAACGCTTTGGAAGGAACATGGCACAATTTTCTTTCAATTAGATAGGGTTAGCTTAAATTTCATGATGTGCTTTCCAGAAGTATTTATTATTTATCTTTTAAATGAAAATTACATAGAAAACAAGTCATTCAGCCTAATTAATTTATGCTGGTGCTTTTGTTTCGCATGAGTCTACTTCCAAGGTGAACAACCCTGGTTGAAAAATATAAGGGACACTTAACAAAAACAGAATTACCTGGTGTTTGACAAGGTGTTTACTAAAACCCGCTTTCACAGCCATATCTCCTTTCTCAGTGACTGTCTCATTCGTTTAGATAATATCACCAACTTTAATTTTAACACCTATGTGTTCTATTGTACTATTGTCGTTGACATCTTTTGATGATCTGCTTCTATCACTGCTTGTTTGTCCCTACAACCACACCACCCCCCCTCCACCTCTTTGTCTCTCTATCTCTCCGCCCCCCACACACACACCTTAAACCAGCTTATATTTCAACTCTTTCTTGGACTCGAACGCAAGTTCTGTCGAAGGGTCATGAGGACTCGAAACGTCAACTCTTTTCTTCTCCGCCGATGCTGCCAGACCTGCTGAGTTTTTCCAGGTAATTCTGTTTTTGTTTTGGATTTCCAGCATCCGCAGTTTTTTTGTTTTTATCTAAGGGACACTTAGTCTTGCTGGCAAAGACTTGAGAGGGGTGGGGTGTTCTAGTCAACCTGTGAAAATGAGGAGGGGTGCTGGCAAACATGTGTTTGGGGGGGGGGGGAATGTTGGCAAACATGTGACAGTGGGTGAGCGTGGTTACTGGTGAGAGTGGGTGGAGGCTTGCTAACCTGTGAAGTAAAGGGATAAGGTGGGGGGTGGGGGTGGTGCTGGAAAAACCTTCAGGGTAGAGGGGGAGGAGGCCACACCCACCCCGATTCTGAAGTTCCCATCATCCCCCAGAAGAGCCCCAAGCACAAGTCGCTAATCTGCCGCACACAGCGCATGTACAAAATAAAATAGGCCTTTCAGGACACAAGAGATTTGGGACAAAACGCATCTTGGGAGGAAAATCTGGGAGGGTTGGTCACGCTGCCCATAGAATATCCTTCCACTTCTTTCTCCCTCATGTGTTTATCCAGCTTCCCCTTAAATACATTTATGTTATTCTCCTCAAGTTCCCTATGTTGCAGCAAATTCCACGTTCTAACCAATCTCTGGACCAACAATTTAATGCAGAATCTCAATTTATTCAGTGATGAATTATTCAGCATTTTAATAATGCCCTGTGAGAAAACAAACCTATCTTCACTTTCAACATATCCAAAGATTTAATTTTGCTTCCTGCTGAAGTGTGAAGTTTGTGCTAAGATGTTTTAGCATATCATTAAGCTTTCACTAAGTGTATACTTTTTCACTGCTGATTTTAACAACATTCAAAAATGGCAGGTCATTAGTTTACATTTTTTTCACAATGCTTCATAGAATTCATCTCAGATATGCTCTGAAAGTGTAACATATGTTATTATTGGATGGAGCAACAGTGAATAATAATGAATCTAAGGTCACATTTTAAACATGTAAACATTGCTAGAAGATTTCTGACATTTTAACAGCAGAAAAATAAAGTGGAGAGACTACCATTCCTGACCCAATTACCACCTGACCCACCTACCCACTCACCCAGCTACCACCCTACCCACCTGTCACCTCACCCATCTGCCACCTCACCCATTTATCACCCTACCCACCTGTCACCTCACCCATCTGCCACCTCACTCACCTGCCACCTCACTCACCTGTTACCCTAATCACTTACCACCCTACCCACCTACCACCCTACCCACCTGCCACCTCACCCATCTGCCACCTTACCCACCTGCCACCCTAGCCACTTACCAACCTACCAACCTGCCACCCTATTGACTTACCAATAACCTCACCCACCCTATCCCCTACCACTCTGCCCATTCACTCATTCATCCATTCACTAACATTCACACTGGACATTTAAACCCCCGAAGCTCCAGAGCAACAATGAATCTCTTTGATTGAAGGTACTCTCCACATTCCTAGAGAAGCCAGGCTCAGGATCCAGCCTGAAATGTGGAGCAGCGTTGGGACACCAGAAAGTAGGAACAGAGCAGCAATCTGATGTTGATTGCCTCTTTGCGGAAGATCCAGGTCACCGCCAAAATTTCCTTAAATCTGCAGCACTGTGACAGTACCATGGACTGAGCGCAACCTTGAAATCTCAATATAAATTAACTCCCATATACCTCAAAGAGTGAATCATTCTCAGTTCACTTTGTGCAGTATAACACCGGCCAGAGAAAGTGCAAGTTAGCAAAAATATTCCAAGACTTCTTAAACCTCTATTGCTTTTCTATATAAGCATATATCTAGGGTGTGGTATGCTGCTGATTATATGACTGCAGCCACATTTTAAGGTCAGTGGTATCTATTTTGAATTGTTTTGCTGAAAAAAAAGTTGTTGTCAATTTGTCTTTATGTACAGTTGAAACAAAAAAAACTGGGAATTAAATAAAGTCCAGTGTTTTTGTTAATTCGCTACACAGCAAATCAGTGCTGCCATTTTGGGCATCATTTGACAAATGTTTTATTTGATGGCCACAATTATCAAAAAGCAAGACAACTTCAAAATAAGACAATAATCTGCTGGGAAATCCAGATCAACGTTCAAGCACTGATCAATAATCAGCGAAAATTAACATATTCTCTCTTCTCTTTTCACAGGTAAACACTGTATCACACCTTAACTTCTTTTTTCTTTCCCTTGCCACTGATATTGATTTGCTACATACTGATTCTATGTTACACATGGGACATCTATCAGGAAAACAAGAGAACTGGAAGGTAAGTCATTTTATCATACTCAAGAGAACTACGTGAACAAAGGTGAGCTGTTCATTCCAAAATGTTCTCGAGTTTCTTTTGGTTAGACAAGTGTCTGAAACCAACTTTTATGTTTAACAGTCTCTAAGGCTAAGAATTGAGAAAGCCACGCTTATCGGATTTCAGAGTTGAATGTACACTCGTTCCCAATAGGGACAAAGTGCACTTCCCAGATTGCAGAGAACCTGGAGGCAACTGGCAAAGAGTCAGTGATTTGGGATTCTCAGGAATGCTGTCAGCGGTCTGGGGTTTTAGCCTTGCCGGGCACATGCGGTCGGTGGGCCCTGAACCAGTCAGGAAGCAGACCCCCGCCAACGATCGGCCCACAACCACGATTTCAGGGTGGCTGGCAAATTAAGGCCCACCCAGCATGAAACACGTCTTCCCAACAGTCAGGAAGGGCCGGGTAGGGGCGGAGGCCTGTTGGGTGCTCGGACCAATGGCGACCCAGCGGGTAGTTTAAAAACAACACAGGCAGCTCCTTGAAGGCTGCCCGGAAGAATCATATATTCTGCGTGCCGAAGACCAAAGCTTCAGCCTCAACTATGGCTGGAGACACCAGGTGGGAGGACAGGTCAGGTGGGCGCTCAGCTCCCCCCAGTTTTCGGATGAGTACCTCGCGGTCCTCCTGGAGGAGGTGGCTGTCAGGAGGGACACCCTCACCCCCAAAGATGGAAGGAGGAGACCACCGCACCTTACAAAAAGAGCTTGGGAGGAAGTGGCGGTGCTGGTCAGCAGCCATGATGTTGTCCAGCACACGTGGGTCCAGTGCTGCAAAAGGTTCAACAACCTGCTGCATTCGGGAAGGGGGAGTACTGTGTTGTCACGGATCAATGTGGAGAAGTGTTAACGGCTGGCTGTCCCTCCGTGGAGCTCACGGGTGTTAGAGTCTGAGTGCCAACTTTCAAGGACACCTGAGCTGGCCAAGGGGGTGAGCCCTGGTTGCTTGGACTGAGTGCCTTGCGGCTTGAGGGCCACGACTCGGATGTACCTTGCAAGGTGTTCCTCAGGTGGGGTTAGTCAGGCTGCAATGGCGCTGCAGGTAGAGAGTGGACCAATCAACGCTCCTCTATCCTTTCAGGAGAAGATGATCCATAACAGATAGAGAGGTCATGGAGAGACAGAGGCCCCCCCAAACCTCCTAAGCCTGACAAGTTTGAGTAGGATGCCTTGGAGCTGGTGAGGCACCACTCACCTCGTTCAGCCGGTCGTGGAGAGGCAGGGGTGTCAGATGAAGGTAAGAGTGCAATGCACAGAGGTGAGAGTTTCTGATGGTGCAAACATTCTTGTGTAGTCTCATCATTAATGGGAGCCTCAAAACTGGAGCCCCCATTGATCATTGAAAGATGATGGCACCATGATGCAGATCTCTATTTTCTCACCAGGGTGCCCGACATGCACAGCGACACTGTGATGACTTAAAAAATGACGTCATTGGTCTCCCTTAGACTCGCCAGAGGCACTCATTCTCAGGACCCCAAAGTGCCAGAGGACTGCCAGGCTTCAGCTGCACCTGCGTCACACCCACTCTCTGAACCAGGCACCAGTGCAGATACCAGTACCTCGGTGGGCATTAGATCTTCAGCTGGAATGTCGGTGCACAGCGGTGAGGGCACTTCACACTCGCTTGAGGAGCAGGCAGAGGCAGAGACTGCCGAGGGCACCAGCATTTGGAGGACTGCTGGGGACTAGGATAATGCTGAGTCGAAGGCAGATGATGAGCCTCTGGAGTCATTCATTAGGCGGCAGATGCTGCACGTCCAGCGGGATGTGTTGTAGGATCTGGCAGAGATCCATGAGGGTATGTGTTCCATGGTCTCTGTTGTGGAGGAGTCCATGTGGAGCATAAGCACTGCATTGACCCTCATGGCCGAACGCACTGCCTCCTCCATTGAGAGACTGGCAACGCTCATGGAGAGGCAGCTCCAGGAACAGAATCAAGGGTTCCTGGGGTTGCACTCGGACCTGCAAGCCCTCACACAGGCAATGACCTCAGGTGGTCAGTGCCAATGTGGGAGATGGATGAGACACCCAGTATCCCAGCTGGGTGCCCATCCATCAATGGTGAGCAGGAAAGCCCAGAGTGACCTCACATTGGCATACAAGCTGCTTGTCATCTCTGCAGGCTCCTCTCAGGGCGCTCTGGATGATGGCAGCAGCTCCTCCCCTCCTCTGTCAGTGGCTGTGGCATCTGATGAGGCTGCGATGACTTGGAAGATGCCAGTTGTGGTACAGGCCGCTCCCTCCCAGGCGGGGCCAGCACAGGCTCCATTGGCCAGAGGACGACCACCAAGGTCATCAAGGCCAACAAGACAGCAGAGTCAGCAGGCTGTCTCCAAAGCTGCTACCAGCAAGAGAGGGGTGGTTGGCGGGGGGAGGGCACCTATACGTAGCACTCACAAACTTAAGTTTAAGCCACCACGAGCACAAGAGGGACTGATCAAGGGTGATCTTCTGGTGTGTAATGTTTTGTTTATGTTTTCTGGTCTGCAAATTAAGACCAGAGAAGATGATAATTTGTTTGGATTGTCAAATGAGATAAATTTTGGTTTTGTCCTAATGGCCTGAGTATGTTTCATCTTTGTATTTTTTTTGGTGCAGTGTACGCCAGTGTGTAATGCTGGACGTGAGTATCTCTAAACTTTATTGCACAGGTACTGAGAGAACTTTGGGTTCAAAAGAAAGGGTCATTTCAGACATCCGGGATGGAGGAGGCAGCCCTGGCATGAAGTGGAAGCAGATCTTTAGCAGCCTAGCTGAAAGAGCATTGGATCAAGGCATCCCTGGTGTCCCTGCCTCCCTGAAGGTTACTGAGGTCTACCTCCAAGCCCTCAGCATTCTCCTCACTGTGCTCCTTTTCTGACTCACCACTGGATTCATCCACTGTGGCCTGTGCAGCTGCATCAAGATCCTCTTCCTCCAGTGTGTCCCCCTTTGCCAGTGCCAGATTGTGGAGAGTGCAGCATGCAATCACTATCAGTGACACCCGCTCTGGGGGGTATTGTAGTGCTCCCCCCTGAACGGTCCAGGCATCTGAAGCGCATCTTCAGAAGACCTTTGGTCCTCTCTATCACTGCCCTTGTGAAGGCATGATTCCTATTATAATGCTGCTCTGCCTCTGTTCTTGGATGGCAGAGAGGCATCATAAGCCACCATTTGAGGGGATAGCCCTTGTCACCCAGCAGCCATCCATCCAGTCAGGCTGGAGCACTGAACAGCCTTAACACCTGAGAGTGTCTGAGGATGTAGGCGTGGTGAGAGCTGCCTGGATACCTTGCACAGACTTGCAGAATCTATCACACACTATCTGCGTATTCATGGAATGGAAGCCCTTCCTGTTGACAAAGGCACCCGGCTGACCCGCTGACGCCTTGATGGACACATGTGTGCAGTCGATTGCACCCTGGATGTGGGGGAACCCAGCAATCGCAGCAATGCCTCTGGCTCACAGCCTGGCTGGCCTTGTCCATATGGTAAAGAACAAATGGAGGTCACAGCCTCCCTGGAGAGGCGGACCCTGCTTCATTGCACCTCAGAGACATTGAGGTAGCTGCATCGCTGCCTATAAACCCTGGCAGCAGGATAGTGGTGTCTTCTGCGACCCTTTCTGCTTTATACTATCCCCTGCGCTCCTTGTGCTTGCACCTCTCCTACCGCAGGTCCCTCCCCTGGAAGCTGCATTGGGACACTTGGCCTCTCTTCCTCCTCAGTGGAGGTGCCTCCAGCAGAGACCACAATCCCCATTATTAGGATAACAGAAGGCTGCCTGATGCCTGGAAGGATCCAAATGGTCAAAATCCTCTGGGGACCTTGGAAACACCAATGATTCCTGAAATCAAGCCTAGAAATGCTAAGGTTGAAGCTCAGAACTGAGATGAAGCTGCCAAGTTCAAATAAGCAGCCAGCAGCAAACTATCTCCTAAACTCCTCACTATTCACACTGACAACAATGCTAACTCTTTTTATCCTGACCCAGATAAGGTTTTGAAAAATGTGGGCTGCCCGCCTGCCCAGGTAACGAGTGCAAAATCGCACTGGGGACATAAAATTGGGATCATTAAGTTTTTAATGGCGTTAAGTGGTCTTTTAATTGAATGCGGGCATGGCTCCAACAATCGCGTGTGCCAACCAACCTAAAAATTGCACGTGTGAGGAGTGATGTTGGGACGCTCGCCTGCTATGGGTCATAAAATCCTGCCCAGTGTTTCACCAGCTAACATTACCAGCAAGGTGACTGTTGGGAATTCTCCACCCCAACACCGCTCCCCCACCGCCAGCCCCCCACCCCCCACCCCCCCCAACCCCCAAACCCAACTCCTAACCAACTTACTGGAGCCAAGTGGCAGAGGTACTCCTCCAGATATCTCAAATAAGCCAGACTGGTTGGTAAATCATTGACAGCATCCTGAAGTGTTAGAGACCCAGCTGGCTCTGTCAGATTGCTAGAGGGGATTGATTTGGTTTCAATCTCTCATTGTCAAGAATGCCATGCTGGAGGCAATGTAACCCACGACAAACATGGCTTACCGCCACAGCTGAGAACTTACAACCACGGATTTGAACTCTCACAAGACCAAGCAGGTCCACAAATTCCTCCTGAGCAATATAGCGAGCAGCCATAAAATAAACGAGTTACATTGGAACATTAAATACCGGAGTAGGTCATTCAAACCCTTTAGGCTACTCCACCATCCCATTTGACTGTAGCTGATCTGCACCTCACCTCCATTTACCTGCTTTTGCTCCCTATCCCTTAGTACATTTGCCTGACAAAAAATATAAAAATCTTAGTCTTGAAAACTCCAACAGGCCTAGCATCCACAGCCTCTTGGGGGAGAAAATCCAGTTTTCTGCCACTTTTTTTTGTGAAAATCTGCTTCCTGATTTCATTTTCCAATATTCTCCTTTCCATGGTTGGAACACAAATATACCTCATTGATAGTGGTTCCATCAGCTGGAGGCACTGAATCTTAACAGCAATCACTGGCCTTTTTCCAATATAATTGAAGCAGGCATTGAACCACTGATACATGAACATATTGTCTGTTTTATTTGCACATTCACAGGATCTTGGCATTGCTGACACGTTCAACATTTATTGCCCATGGCTAGTTGCCCCTGAGTAGGCAATGGTGACAACAGAGTGTTTTGTATCATGTTAAATATCAGATGCCAGACCAGGTGAGAAGTTTTTTTTAATTCATTCATGAGATGTGGGCTTCACTGGCTAGGCCAGCATATATTGCTGGCCTAGCCAGCAAAGCCCACTAATTACTGTGGTGGTGGTGAACTGTCTTCTTGAACTGCTGCAGTCCCTGTGGTGTAGGTACACCCACAGTCCTGGTAGGGAGGGAGTTCCAGGATTTTGACCCAGCGACAGTGAAGGAACAGTGATATATTTCTAAGTCAGGATGGTGTGTGGTTTGGAGGGGAACGTCCAGGCGGTGGTGTTCCCATGTATCTGCTGTCCTTGTCCTTCTAGATGGCAGTGGTCAAGAGTTTGGAAGGTGCTGTTGAAGGAGCCTTGGTGAATTTTTGCAGTGCATCTCGTAGATGGTAAACACTGCTGCTACTGTGCATCGGTGGTGGAGGGAGTGAATGTTTGTGGATGGGATGCCAATCAACCAGGCTGCTTTGTCCTGGATGGTGTCCAGCTTCTTGAGTGCTTTGGAGCTGCACTCATCCAGGCAAGTGGGGAATATTCCATCACACTCCTGACTTGTGCCTTGTAGATGGTGGATGTGCTTTGGGGAGTCAGTAGATGAGTTACTCGCTGCAGGATTCCAAGCCACTGACCTGCTCTTGTCAGCACAGTCCAGTTCAGTTTCTGACCAATAGTAACCCCAAGGATGTTGGATAGTGGGGAATTCGGCACTGGTAACGCATTGAATGTCAAGGGGCAATGGTTAGATTCTCTCTTATTGGAGATGGTCATTGCCTGGCACTTGTGTGGCTTGAATTTTACTTGCCACTTGTCAGCTCAAGTCTGGATATTGTCCATGGGAGAATAAAAGCAAAATACTGCGGATGCTGGAAATCCGAAAGAAAAATAGAAAATGCTGGAAAAACTCAGCGGGCGAAATTTTACGGCAGTGGGATTTTACGTTCCCGCCAAAGTCAATAAGGTTTAGAATGTCTCCCCACATTTTATGGCCCCGTCCCCACTGAAACGGGGCCATAAAATTCTGCCCAGCAGGTCTGACAGTATCTGTGGAGAGAAAAACAGAATTTCGTTTCAAGTCTCTATGACCCTTCTTCAGAGCTACAGAGAAGTAGTAATATGATTAAATTTATAACAAAAACAAAAACAGAATTACCTGGAAAAACTCAACAGGTCTGGCAGCATCGGCGGAGAAGAAAAGAGTTGACGTTTCAAGTCCTCATGACCCTTCGACAGAACTTGAGTTCAAGTCCAAGAAAGAGTTGAAATATAAGCTGGTTTAAGGTGTGTGTGTGGGGGGCGGAGAGAGAGAGAGAGAGAGAGAGGTGGAGTGGGGGTGTGGTTGTAGGGACAAACAAGCAGTGATAGAAACGTCAACTCTTTTCTTCTCCGCCGATGCTGCCAGACCTGCTGAGTTTTTCCAGGTTATTCTGTTTTTGTTTTTGTTTTGGATTTCCAGCATCCGCAGTTTTTTTGTTTTTATCTCTGTGATTAAATTCATACTGTTTAAGGTGGGTGGAGCAGGTGAACCTGGATAGAGGGTCAGCGATAGGTGGGGGCAAAGGAGAGATTGACAAAGATGTCATGGACACAAGACAAAGAGAATGTTAATGGTGTGCTAAGGGCTAAAAAGGTTACTGATAGTGGCATAAATGTATGAAAGCAGAATGTGATAATAACAGAACAGGGGTAAGCACTCTGAAAAGAACAACACGAACAAGTGACCGATGGCCCTTGTGGGGGTGGGGTGGAGACAGGGGGCAGTGGTGGAGAAACAAAGGATCGAAAATGGAATAAAAAGGGCGGGGAATAAAACAATGAATAAATAAATAAAAATAAGTGGATAAAAATATTAATTTTGAAAGAAGAGATAAAAAAGGGATGAAGATGGAGGAGAGAGTTCATGGTCGGAAGTTGTTGAACTCAATATTAAGTCCAGAAGACTGTGAAGTGCCTAATTGGAAAATGAGGTGCTGTTCCTCCAGTTTGCGTTGGGCTTCACTAGAAGAATGCAACAGGCCAAGGACGGACATGTGGGCATGAGAGCAGAGTGGGGTGTTGAAATGGCAAGTGGCAGGGAGGTGTGGGTCATGCTTGTGGAGACCAAAGGTGTCCCACAAACAGTCACCCAGTCTGCGTTTGATCTCTCCAATGTAGAGGAGACCACATTGGGAGCAGCAAATGCAGTAGACCACCTGAAAGGAGTGTTTGGGCCCTTGAACTATGCGGAATGAGGAGTTAAGGGGGCAGATGTTGCACCGTCTGCGGTTGCATGGGAAGGCACCGTGGGAGGGGGATGAGGTGTTGGGGGTGATGGAGGAGTAGACCAGGGTGTCACGGAGGGAACAGCCCCTACAGAATGCTGATAGGAGGGTGAGAGGAAGACCTGCTTGGTGGTAGCATCATGCTGGAGTTGGCGGAAATGGCGGAAGATGATCCTTTGAATGTGGCAATGTTTTCCATGTCTTGCTGCATTTGGATGTGGACTGCTTCAGTATCTGAGGAATTGCGAATGGTGCTGAACATTGTGCAATCATCAGCGAACATCCCCACTTCTGACCTTATGATGGAAGGAAGGTCATAGATGAAGCAGCTTAAGATAGTTGGGCTGAGGATACCAGCCCTAGGATGGCTGGTTTCCTTCCCTAAAGGGCATTAAAGAGCTAGTTGGGTTTTTATGACAATCTAGTAGTTTCATGGTCACCCTTCCTGATACTATACTTTATTCCAGCATTATTTAATTCACTGAATTTAAATCACCCAGCTCTGGATTATTAATCCAGTAATATAACCACTATGCTACTGAGCAGAAGCTGGCTTCAAGAGAATGCCATTCGCAACTGCCTTCCCAAATATCAGGATTTTCTCATTAGCTCGGTGGTGGATATTTGTTTTCAACATAATGGAAAGACCTACCCAGGCAGCTTGGGACTTTTCAGTTATCCTGATGTTCTAGTGCTGCATTACTTGCCTTAGTAGTGTTTACTGTTTAATCTAGATCTGTATGTAAAAGGCTCTGACAAAGAGATTCACCCATTGTGAGTTGATTTTTTTCCCTCCCAAGGCCTGGATGCCTGACCACTATAGGTCAGGCTCCTCTGCTTTCTGCAGCCCTTTCCCCCTTTTTAGCCATAAATTCAATTTTGAGCACAGTGCTGAACTTCACACATGCTCCGAAGGAAATCATTTTGTTTCATGCTCTAGAACCCCAATGGAAAGAGGACTGCTTGGACACATCTCATTCACCAAATGCCCAGCCTGCGTGGAACCTTTCTGTCACTGAAGAGAAATAATGAAAAACAAAGCACCTTTTCACCTCCTTGGCACAGTGGAGGATAGCAACAGACTTCAGGAGAGCAGTGAAATGAGAAGACATATGGCAGATGAAATTTAACACAGAGAAGTGTGAAGTAATATTTTCTGTTAGGAAGAATGAGGAGAGACAATCTGAATTAAAAGGTACAATTTTAAAGGTTATGTAAGAGTAGAGGGAGGTGGTGGCATAGTAGTATTATCACTGGTCTAGTATTCCAGAGACCCAGGGTAATACTCTGGGGAACCTATGTTTGAATCCCACCATGGCAGATGGTGGAATTTGGAATTCAATAAAAATCTGGGAATTAAAAGGCTGATGATGACCACTTATGCCCTTTAGGGAAGGAAATCTGCTGTCCTGACCTGCATGTGACTCTTAAATGCCCTCTGAACAAGGTCACAAAAATGAATAAAATAAACCTGAGGCCTGTTAACACAAATCTTCGAAGGTGGCAGGGGAAGTATGAGAATTTGTTATATTTGCATAATCTTTATCTCTTTATTCGGAGATCTCTTTATTAGGAGGTCTGTTATATTGGGGTAAGTTTTAATGATTTGTCAGCAATATTTAATATGTACCAACTGAAATGTGTGATAACATCTGGAACAACAACAGTTAATGATGTTGAAGAATCTCAACACTGATAATAATTTTGAAAAATATCTGAAAACTTTATTAACTTTCAAAACAATCTTCAAGGAGCAGGATTATGTAGGTTACATTTTCAGATGTTTTTCTACCAGATTTCTATTCAGTTTTTGTGTCATTGGCTATTTCTGTAAAGGGACCTCACATCCTTATAGTCCAGACAGTACTTTTACCTTTCCAACAGCTAGAAAAATGTCAACAATACCCAGAGGTTAGCAAAGAAATCTCTTTGTCATGCTCTGGCTTACTAATACCTTTTCAGGGTAGACTGAATACTCTATTATACTGTGGCTCACTCCATAAATCAATAGTCAACATGTTTAACATGGAGTAGATAAGTGGACAGTACCTGGTGCAAAGCATTATATTCCCAATAATTTACAGACTTTTCTATCCTTCAAAATATATCAAAACTTCTCCTGAGATACCTTTTAACATGTTTATGTTATTCAGCTGTGCTCCTTTAATTCTCCTTTTATCAGTTGTTCTGACACGGCAGATGATGTGCGCCAGGCGCATCAAATCCACAAGGGAAACTTGATCACGCAGTCACAGCAATTTTGCAATTTGTATTTTATTTCAAGAACGTGCCCTAAATTCAGAAGTAATAAGTCCACCAAGACTCTAAAGATGTTTCGCAAAACTAAATTAAACATTTATTAACAAAAGAAAAGATTTCAAGCACATACATAGGTCTACAAATTACTACTATAATAACTCCTAAAACCCCTAATTAATCTGGCTTCCAGTTACACCCCCATTAAGGCAACAATAAAAAACAAATAGATTTTAAACAGATCCAGGCAAATCACCACAATACCCTGGCTTATCCCAACTTCAGTTTTTGTAGACAGCAGCTTAATGCACAAATACTGGAGGCTTTTCACTCTTCCAGTAGATCTTGCAATGCCTTTTTCTCTGACGCATAGTCTCTTCTCCTTTATACATGTTTCCCTCTTTTAATGCAAATTCCATTCTTCCTATATATCTTTGGAACTTTACCTTTCTCATAATATAAATCTTTTCATAGTGCTAATAATATCAGTAACCTTTGGGAAAAATAAACACACTATTTGGCCTAGCTTTTCTGGCTAGGCGTAACATCCTACCATCTCTTTGAAATTCAAACTATCCTAATTTATCTAAAAATGCAAATTCACCTCAACTCACATTCTAAAACTTCAGCCATGTTTACTTATTTTGCATTTCAAACCTAGCTTCCTTTACATGAATCAAAGCCTCCAAGACCAGCTGTCTCCAATTCAATGACACAGACATGGAGAAACTATCCAAATCCCAAAGTGGTGGGCATTAACCTACTTTTACAATGAATCACAATAATATTATGAGAATTATTATATTTTCATGCCACTATTCTACTAATTATTTTTCTCCTCAGTCTTGTCAATGTTCTTCCTTGCTTTAGCCTGGCTGATTCTATTGAGTTGTTTTGCTCTATGACCTTCTTTAAGCTCTTGTACCTTGCATGCAGTATCAGAGATTTCTCTCCTGTCTGGCTGCATGAACCAAATCTACAGGCAATCAATAGTTATGTCCCAGGAAAATCACATGGGCATGGCGCACAAATGATTATTCATCATTGTAGTCCAGAAACATTATGAAAGAATGTTAATTGAATACCATGATCCATGGGAAGAAAGTAAAAACCAATGCCAAGTTTGGTGAGGGACAAGTGGAGGCAGCAACGTAGTGAAGGTGTGGTGGTGACAATGGGGGACATGAAGTGAGGAAAACCAATGAAGAATGCTGAAGAGATATTGCAGAAGTGGAGCCATTCATGGAATCAACCTCCTTGTCTGGATGCTAATTGTATATCAATTGTGTTTGCAGGTGGTGGGCATTAAGTGTGAATTTAAAAATACACTTATTGAAACTGTGGTGCAGTTGAGTTCGGAGTTGTATGCTTATAACGTTTAACTCTGTAAATAATTGTAAGGCTAAATAAAGATTGGCTCCAAGTTCACCAGCTGGGCTTTCTGGAATAGAGCACAGAATTCTCTAAAACGACAGTTTTTTGATTGGTGCAAATTTCACATTCACTGTAAACAAACCAATCAATTTCAAGCCCTACAGAAATCTTTCAATTTCCCAGGATCAGGAACACTCAATAGATCCAAATGTTGTAGTTATATGCATATTCTAGGAAAGAAGCCCAAAATCCCAAATCCCATTATAATTGTTTCTTTGGCGCTGTTCAAAGATTGACACATTTTTGTTTTTTTTTTCCTTTGTTGAAACATCAAGAATTGCCCTGCATTAGAATGTGCTAGAAAACTGTAAAATTAAAAGTAGAATAGCCCTGCTGTGACTGAAATGAATGAAGTGAAATCGGCTGTGCTTAAATCAATCACGTTTTCTTATTTCTGTTTAGATATAACGCGACTATCCCCAGAGCGCGACTCAAACGATTGACCAGGATGGTCCTGGTTTTAGTGAGCATTTTTGTGGTTAGTTCAACACCATATCATGTGATGCAACTGGTAAATCTCGAAATCACTCAGCCAACCACTGCTTATTACATTGGCTATTACATCTCCATCTGCCTCAGCTATGTCAGCAGCAGCACCCTTTCTCTACATCTTACTCAGTGGCAATTTCCGCAGGAGGCTGTCTGGCTGCAAAAAGATTCAACTGAAAGTGACTGAACGTGAAATTATTAACATAGAAAGCACAGTGAAGTTGAGTTATTAGATGAAATACCTCCTTTATTAGCAAAAAAGACTGTGCTTGTGGAATATTACTGTGTGGGTTAGTATATAGTAATGTAAATTTCGATGTCCGAAGCACCAACTTGAATAAAAATAGCCCTGCAATATAAATATATTCGCTGAAACTCTTAACTTAGTTCAACCTATAGAATGAACCATATTCCTACCTCCAGTACACAGTGGAAAGCCTATCAGGTGTAAAGAGTGTCCAAGGCCAATCAAACTGGATAGTGCGGTGTGGCAGAATATTTTAGTTACTGCCCTTTCAGTCTGAATCCAACCAAAAGAGAACCAGAACTCTATCAAACAGTTGGCAAGGGCCAGAATTTCAAGAGAATCTGAGACTAAAAAATAATTCTTAGACTGAGGTCTCATTCTGATAGGCAGTTAAAAGAGATTGCAGTGCACAAATAGAGACTGCTCCTCTAAGGTACAGGTCAAAATCCATTGTCAGAAGAATAATGGTCAAAGTCCTGAAGTGCAGTTCTTCCACACCATTAGTTACAAAAATGTTTTTCAATCTCAGTGTTGCTGTCATCCATCTGCTCAATAAAAGTAAACATTCAGTTCATGTGACACTAGCAGTGCTAGCAGCATTAAAATAAAAACAAATTCAAACAACTGTTATAAAGCTCACAATATATCCACTTGTACATTTCTTAATCCACACTACAGCTCTTGCTTACAATTAGCAATGTTTTTGCATGTATTCCATACCTGTGATGATAAGGCTTTAAACAATTATGAGGAATAAATGGTATTTACAATTATGTTTTCATGTTCAAAAGTCATTTTGAGAAGAAAATGGTACAATCCTTTCATGGCATGCTATGCCATTGATAAATACCATGTTTTCTGTTTTCACCTTTACATTTGTAATTACATTGAAGTAATAAAATCCAGTAATTAAAGAACAATGTTAAGTGTAGGAAGACAAAAATCTGGTGCAAACTGTTCGGTAACTTGTGTATTAAAGTGTTCCCAAATTATATGAAAATATCTGTAAATGCATGCACTAAATGTCAAAAGGTTACAATATCATTTATTGTTCACTAAGAAAATAAAAGTTTTGTATGTGGTGCCTGGATTTGGTCAAAATTACATAACCAGACTATTTATTTAATATTATTCAATTGAACTCCCAGAGCGTGGCTTATGTACCCCAAAAATAAAACTAAACTCTTAGTAAGTATGCTTCTTTCTTGCTTCATGAAGTTGTGCTTGTGCTTCTCCCCCACACTGTAATTCTTCGGGCTAGATTTCAAAGCAGGGTCGGAAATCCAACACCCAGATAAACTTCAAGTCTAGACCCAGTGCCTCAGCTGAGTTGCTCTCGCAATGCTATATTTAAATGCAAATGGATACTTGGCCGGGAGATGAGCTCGGGGCCCAATTAGTGACACCAAGCGCCTCCAGGAAGCAGAGCTACCTGTCTAGATCCAACACAAGGGCAGGTGGAAGCCAGGTTGGGGGCTGCCACTGCCTTGCCAATTAGAGCAGATAGCTGATCAGGTAATCACAGAGGAGAGTGGACAGAGAGGATAAGCTTCGGAGCAGTTCTTGTGCTGGCCTTCCACCTGGCCCTAGACATTTCACCAAATATCAACTACAAAGAAACTTACACGGGCCTCTTGATGAATCCACGAACTGTGCACGAATGTGCACAAGATTGTTCGAGGTTCGCCTGAAAACAACATTGAAAATTGCTGTGCTGAATAGACAGGCCCCTTATCGAGCTCCTTAATTAACTTAAGAGGTTGTTACTTGGCAGAGAGCCTGCTTGCTGCTCCTTGCTCCCCACCAGTCCTTTGAAAATTCAGAACTGTTGCGGAGGTTTTGGGATTTCGAGACAATCTCTGGAACTGTGATTTGATGCAACAGTTGCATCAAATCCTGATCCCGTCGCCCTTTGAAAATCTAGCCCTTTGTGTTTCACACTTTATCTTTCTGCTTGACTTCCATTGTTTCTACCTCCATCTTTCTTGCTTCATGTTGTGATGATCCCTATGGGGATCAACAAACCAAAATAACTGAATTTACTGAATGACCCCAACATGAAAACCAATAGATAAGGTTTCACTTTTTATAACTTTTACTTTGACAATCAAACCAAAATCAACATAAATTAAACAAGCGAATTGTAATGAATAAAAAACTATAAATTACACATTGAATGACAAATACTGCAAAGATAGACCCCATAGATTTATAAGCCAGTCCCCTCAGCATCATCAGACCACACTGACCACCAGACCACACTGAATCACAACAGACCACAATAACCACCAGACCACATTGAACCACACCAGTCCACAATGACCACCAGACCACAGTGAACCACACCAGGCCACGATAACCACTAAACCACACTGACCAACAGACCACACTGACCACCAGATCATGCTGAACCACACCAGACCACAATAACCACCAGACCACATTGAACCACACCAGATCACAATAACCACCAGACCACACTGACCACCAGACCACAAAGAACCACACCAGACCACAATAACCACCAGACCACATTGACCACCAGACCATACAGACCACACCAGACCACATTGAACCACATCAGATCACAATAACCACCAGACAATATTGACTACCAGACAACACTGACCACCAGACCACACTGAACTACACTAGATCACAATGACCACCAAACAACACTGACTACCAGACCACACCAGACCACACTGAACCACACCAGACCACAATAACTACCAGACCACCAGACCACACATAACCAGACCACACTGAACCACACCAGACCACAATAACCACCAGACCACACTGAACCACACCAGATCACAATAACCACCAGACCACATTGAACCCCACCAGTCCAAACTGACCACAGTGAACCACACCAGACCACGATAACCACTAAACCACACTGACCACCAGACCACGCTGACCACCAGATCATGCTGAACCACACCAGACCACAATAACCACCAGACCACACTAAACGACATCAGATCACAATAACCACCAGACCACATTGACCACCAGACTACACTGAACCATACCAGATCACAATAACCACCAGACCACATTGAACCACACCAGTCCACACTGACCACAGTGAACCACACCAGACCACGATAAACACTAAACTACACTGACCACCACACCACACTGACGACCAGATCATGCTGAACCACACCAGACCACAATAACCACCAGACCACACTGAACCACACCAGACCACAATAACCACCAGACCACATTGACCACCAGACCATACAGACCACCAGACCACATTGAACCACATCAGATCACAATAACCAACAGACCATACTGACCACCAGACAACACTGACCACCAGACCACACTGAACTACACTAGATCACAATGACCACCAAACAACACTGACCACTAGACCACACTGAACCACACAAGACTGCTGTAACCACCAGACCACACCAGACCACCAGACCACACTGACAACCAGACCACACTGAACCACACCAGACCACAATAACCACCAGACCATACTGACTACCAGACCACACTGAACCACACCAGACCACAATAACCACCAGACCACATTGAACCACACCAGTCCACAATGACCACAGTGAACCACACCAGACCACAATAACCACTAAACGACACTGACCACCAGACCACACTGACCACCAGATCACGCTGAACCACACCAGACCACAATAACCACCAGACTACATCGAACCACATCAGATCACAATAACCACCAGACCATACTGACCACCAGACCACACTGACCACCAGACCACACTGAACCACACCAGACCACAATAACCACCAGACCACATTGACCACCAGACCATACTGACCACCAGACAACACTGACCACCAGATCACACTGAACTACACTAGATCACAATGACCACCAAACAACACTGACCACCAGACCACACCAGACCACACTGAACCACACCAGACCACAATAACCACCAGACCACACCAGACCACCAGACCACACTGACAACCAGACCACACTGTACCATACCAGATCACAATAACCACCAGACCATACTGACCACCAGACCACACTGAACCACACCAGTCCACACTGACCACTAGACCACAGTGAACCACACCAGACCACGATAACCACTAAACCACACTGACCACCAGACCACACTGACCACCAGACCACACTGACCACCAGATCACACTGAACCACACCAGACCATAATAACCCCCAGACCACACTGACCACCAGACCACACTGACCACCAGATCACACTGAACCACACCAGACCACACTGACCACCAGACCACACTGAACCACATCAGACCACAATAACCACCAGACCACACTGACCACCAGACCACACTGAACCACATCAGACCACAATAACCACCAGACCACACTGACCACCAGACCACACTGAACCACATCAGACCACAATAACCACCAGAACACACTGACCACCAGACCACACTGAACCACATCAGACCACAATAACCACCAGACCACAATGACCACCAGACCACAATGAACCACATCAGACCACACTGACCACCAGACCACACTGAACCACATCAGACCACAATGACCACCAGACCACACTGAACCACACCAAGCCACACTGACGACCAGACCACATTGAAACCAGATCACATTGAACCACACCAGACCACACTGACCACCAGATCACACTGACTACCAGACCACACCAGACCACACTGATCACCAGACCACACTGACCACCAGACTACACTGAACCACACCAGACTACACTGACCACCAGACCACACTGACCACAAGACCACACTTAACCACACCAGACCACAATAACCACCAGACCACACTGAACCACACCAGTCCACACTGACCACTAGACCACAGTGAACCACACCAGACCACAATAACCACTAAACCACACTGACCACCAGACCACACTGACCACCAGATCAAGCTGAACCACACCAGACCACAATAACCACCAGACTACATCGAACCACATCAGATCACAATAACCACCAGACCACACTGACCACCAGACCACACTGACCACCAGACCACACTGAACCACACCAGACCACAATAACCACCAGACCACATTGACCACCAGACCATACTGACCACCAGACAACACTGACCACCAGACAACACTGAACTACACTAGATCACAATGACCACCAAACAACACTGACCACCAGACCACACCAGACCACACTGAACCACACCAGACCACAATAACCACAAGACCACACCAGACCACCAGACCACACTGACGACCAGACCACACTGTACCATACCAGACCACAATAAACAGCAGACCATACTGACCACCAGACCACACTGAACCACACCAGTCCACACTGACCACTAGACCACAGTGAACCACACCAGACCGCGATAACCACTAAACCACACTGACCACCAGACCACACTGACCACTAGATCATGCTGAACCACACCAGACCACAATAACCACCAGACCACACTGACCACCAGACCACACTGACCACCAGATCACACTGAACCACACCAGACCACACTGACCACCAGACCACACTGAACCACACCAGACCACAATAACCAACAGACCACACTGACCACCAGACCACACTGAACCAAATCAGACCACAATAACCACCAGACCACACTGACCACCAGACCACACTGAACCACATCAGACCACAATAACCACCAGAACACACTGACCACCAGACCACACTGAACCACATCAGACCACAATGACCACCAGACCACACTGAACCACATCAGACCACAATAACCACCAGACCACACTGACCACCAGACCACACTGAACCACATCAGACCACAATGACCACCAGACCACATTGAACCACATCAGACCACAATGACCACCAGACCACACTGAACCACACCAGACCACAATGACCACCGGACCACACTGAACCACATCAGACCACATTGGCCACCAGACTACACTGAACCACATCAGACCACAATGGCGACCGGACCACACTGAACCACACCAAGCCACACTGACGACCAGACCACATTGACAACCAGATCACATTGAACCACACCAGACCACACTGACCACCAGACCACACTGACTACCAGACCACACCAGACCACACTGATCACCAGACCACTCTGACCACCAGACTACACTGAACCACACAAGACTACACTGACCACCAGGCCACACTGAACCACACCAGACCACACTGACCACCAGACTACACTGAACCACACCAGACTACACTGACCACCAGACCACACTGAACCACACCAGACCACACTGACCACCAGACCACACTGAACCACACCAGACTACACTGACCACCAGACCACACTGAACCACACCACACCACAATAACCACCAGACCACACTGAACCACACCAGTCCACACTGACCACCAGACTACACTGAACCACACCAGATCACACTGACCACCAGACCACACTGAACCACACCAGACCACAATAACCACCAGACCATACTGACCACCAGACCACACTGAGCCACACCAGTCCACACTGACCACTAGACCACAGTGAACCACACCAGACCACGATAACCACTAAACCACACTGACCACCAGACCACACTGACCACTAGATCATGCTGAACCACACCAGACCACAATAACCACCAGACCACACTGACCACCAGACCACACTGACCACCAGATCACACTGAACCACACCAGACCACACTGACCACCAGACCACACTGAACCACACCAGACCACAATAACCACCAGACCACACTGACCACCAGACCACACTGAACCACATCAGACCACAATAACCACCAGACCACACTGACCACCAGACCACACTGAACCACACCAGACCACAATAACCACCAGACCACACTGAACCACACCAGTCCACACTGACCACCAGACTACACTGAAACACACCAGATCACACTGACCACCAGACCACACTGAACCACACCAGACCACAATAACCACCAGACCACATTGACCACCAGACCATACTGACCACCAGACAACACTGACCACCAGATCACACTGAACTACACTAGATCACAATGACCACCAAACAACACTGACCACCAGACCACACCAGACCACACTGAACCACATCAGACCACAACAACCACCAGACCACACCAGACCACCAGACCACACTGACGACCAGACCACACTGTACAATACCAGACCACAATAACCACCAGACCATACTGACCACCAGACCACACTGAACCACACCAGTCCACACTGACCACTAGACCACAGTGAACCACACCAGACCACGATAACCACTAAACCACACTGACCACCAAACCACACTGACCACTAGATCATGCTGAACCACACCAGACCACAATAACCACCAGACCACACTGACCACCAGACCGCAATGACCACCAGATCACACTGAACCACACCAGACCACACTGACCACCAGACCACACTGAACCACATCAGACCACAATAACCACCAGACCACACTGACCACCAGACCACACTGAACCACATCAGACCACAATAACCACCAGACCACACTGACCACCAGACCACACTGAACCACATCAGACCACAATAACCACCAGAACACACTGACCACCAGACCACACTGAACCACATCAGACCACAATAACCACCAGACCACAATGACCACCAGACCACAATGAACCACATCAGACCACACTGACCACCAGACCACACTGAACCACATCAGACCACAATGACCACCGGACCACACTGAACCACACCAAGCCACACTGACGACCAGACCACATTGACAACCAGATCACATTGAACCACTCCAGACCACACTGACCACCAGATCACACTGACTACCAGACCACGCCAGACCACACTGATCACCAGACCACACTGACCACCAGACTACACTGAACCACACCAGACTACACTGACCACCAGACCACACTGACCACAAGACCACACTTAACCACACCAGACCACAATAACCACCAGACCACACTGAACCACACCAGTCCACACTGACCACTAGACCACAGTGAACCACACCAGACCACAATAACCACTAAACCACACTGACCACCAGACCACACTGACCACCAGACCACACTGAACCACATCAGACCACAATAACCACCAGACCACACTGAACCACATCAGACCACAATGACCACCAGACCACACTGAACCACATCAGACCACAATAACCACCAGACCACACTGACCACCAGACCACACTGAACCACATCAGACCACAATGACCACCAGACCACATTGAACCACATCAGACCACAATGACCACCAGACCACACTGAACCACACCAGACCACAATGACCACCGGACCACACTGAACCACATCAGACCACATTGGCCACCAGACTACACTGAACCACATCAGACCACAATGGCGACCGGACCACACTGAACCACACCAAGCCACACTGACGACCAGACCACATTGACAACCAGATCACATTGAACCACACCAGACCACACTGACCACCAGACCACACTGACTACCAGACCACACCAGACCACACTGATCACCAGACCACTCTGACCAGCAGACTACACTGAACCACACCAGACTACACTGACCACCAGGCCACACTGAACCACACCAGACAACACTGACCACCAGACTACACTGAACCACACCAGACTACACTGACCACCAGACCACACTGAACCACACCAGACCACACTGACCACCAGACCACACTGAACCACACCAGACTACACTGACCACCAGACCACACTGAACCACACCACACCACAATAACCACCAGACCACACTGAACCACACCAGTCCACACTGACCACCAGACTACACTGAACCACACCAGATCACACTGACCACCAGACCACACTGAACCACACCAGACCACAATAACCACCAGAAAATACTGACCACCAGACCACACTGAACCACACCAGTCCACACTGACCACTAGACCACAGTGAACCACACCAGACCACGATAACCACTAAACCACACTGACCACCAGACCACACTGACCACTAGATCATGCTGAACCACACCAGACCACAATAACCACCAGACCACACTGACCACCAGACCACACTGACCACCAGATCACACTGAACCACACCAGACCACACTGACCACCAGACCACACTGAACCACACCAGACCACAATAACCACCAGACCACACTGACCACCAGACCACACTGAACCACATCAGACCACAATAACCACCAGACCACACTGACCACCAGACCACACTGAACCACACCAGACCACAATAACCACCAGACCACACTGAACCACACCAGTCCACACTGACCACCAGACTACACTGAAACACACCAGATCACACTGACCACCAGACCACACTGAACCACACCAGACCACAATAACCACCAGACCACATTGACCACCAGACCATACTGACCACCAGACAACACTGACCACCAGATCACACTGAACTACACTAGATCACAATGACCACCAAACAACACTGACCACCAGACCACACCAGACCACACTGAACCACATCAGACCACAACAACCACCAGACCACACCAGACCACCAGACCACACTGACGACCAGACCACACTGTACAATACCAGACCACAATAACCACCAGACCATACTGACCACCAGACCACACTGAACCACACCAGTCCACACTGACCACTAGACCACAGTGAACCACACCAGACCACGATAACCACTAAACCACACTGACCACCAAACCACACTGACCACTAGATCATGCTGAACCACACCAGACCACACTGACCACCAGACCACACTGAACCACATCAGACCACAATAACCACCAGACCACACTGACCACCAGACCACACTGAACCACATCAGACCACAATAACCACCAGAACACACTGACCACCAGACCACACTGAACCACATCAGACCACAATAACCACCAGAACACACTGACCACCAGACCACACTGAACCACATCAGACCACAATAACCACCAGACCACAATGACCACCAGACCACAATGAACCACATCAGACCACACTGACCACCAGACCACACTGAACCACATCAGACCACAATGACCACCGGACCACACTGAACCACACCAAGCCACACTGACGACCAGACCACATTGACAACCAGATCACATTGAACCACTCCAGACCACACTGACCACCAGATCACACTGACTACCAGACCACACCAGACCACACTGATCACCAGACCACACTGACCACCAGACTACACTGAACCACACCAGACTACACTGACCACCAGACCACACTGACCACAAGACCACACTTAACCACACCAGACCACAATAACCACCAGACCACACTGAACCACACCAGTCCACACTGACCACTAGACCACAGTGAACCACACCAGACCACAATAACCACTAAACCACACTGACCACCAGACCACACTGACCACCAGACCACACTGAACCACATCAGACCACAATAACCACCAGACCACACTGACCACCAGACCACACTGAACCACATCAGACCACAATAACCACCAGACCACACTGACCACCAGACCACACTGAACCACACCAGACCACAATAACCACCAGACCACACTGAACCACACCAGTCCACACTGACCACCAGACTACACTGAAACACACCAGATCACACTGACCACCAGACCACACTGAACCACACCAGACCACAATAACCACCAGACCACATTGACCACCAGACCATACTGACCACCAGACAACACTGACCACCAGATCACACTGAACTACACTAGATCACAATGACCACCAAACAACACTGACCACCAGACCACACCAGACCACACTGAACCACATCAGACCACAACAACCACCAGACCACACCAGACCACCAGACCACACTGACGACCAGACCACACTGTACAATACCAGACCACAATAACCACCAGACCATACTGACCACCAGACCACACTGAACCACACCAGTCCACACTGACCACTAGACCACAGTGAACCACACCAGACCACGATAACCACTAAACCACACTGACCACCAAACCACACTGACCACTAGATCATGCTGAACCACACCAGACCACAATAACCACCAGACCACACTGACCACCAGACCGCACTGACCACCAGATCTCACTGAACCACACCAGACCACACTGACCACCAGACCACACTGAACCACACCAGACCACAATAACCACCAGACCACACTGACCACCAGACCACACTGAACCACATCAGACCACAATAACCACCGGACCACACTGACCACCAGACCACACTGAAACACATCAGACCACAATAACCACCAGACCACACTGACCACCAGACCACACTGAACCACATCAGACCACACTGACCACCAGACCACACTGAACCACATCAGACCACAATGACCACCGGACCACACTGAACCACACCAAACCACACTGACGACCAGACCACATTGACAACCAGATCACATTGAACCACACCAGACCACACTGACCACCAGACCACACTGACTACCAGACCACACCAGACCACACTGATCACCAGACCACACTGACCACCAGACTACACTGAACCACACAAGACTACACTGACCACCAGACCACACTGACCACCAGACCACACTGAACCACACCAGACCACAATAACCACCAGACCACACTGAACCACACCAGTCCACACTGACCACTAGACCACAGTGAACCACACCAGACCACGATAACCACTAAACCACACTGACCACCAGACCACACTGACCACTAGATCATGCTGAACCACACCAGACCACAATAACCACCAGACCACACTGACCACCAGACCACACTGACCACCAGATCACACTGAACCACACCAGACCACACCAGACCACCAGACCACACTGAACCACACCAGACCACAATAACCACCAGACCACACTGACCACCAGACCACACTGAACCACATCAGACCACAATAACCACCAGACCACACTGACCACCAGACCACACTGAACCACACCAGACCACAATAACCACCAGACCACACTGAACCACACCAGTCCACACTGACAACCAGACTACACTGAACCACACCAGATCACACTGACCACCAGACCGCACTGAACCACACCAGACCACAATAACCACCAGACCACATTGACCACCAGACCATACTGACCACCAGACAACACTGACCACCAGATCACACTGAACTACACTAGATCACAATGACCACCAAACAACACTGACCACCAGACCACACCAGACCACACTGAACCACACCAGACCACAATAACCACCAGACCACACCAGACCACCAGACCACACTGACAACCAGACCACACTGTACCATACCAGACCACAATAACCACCAGACCATACTGACCACCAGACCACACTGAACCACACCAGTCCACACTGACCACTAGACCACAGTGAACCGCACCAGACCACGATAACCACTAAACCACACTGACCACCAGACCACACTGACCACTAGATCATGCTGAACCACACCAGACCACAATAAAAACCAGACCACACTGAACACCAGACCGCACTGACCACCAGATCACACTGAACCACACCAGACCACACTGACCACCAGACCACACTGAACCACACCAGACCACAATAACCACCAGACCACACTGACCACCAGACCACACTGAACCACATCAGACCACAATGACCACCGGACCACACTGAACCACACCAAGCCACAATGACCACACTGAACCACATCAGACCACAATGACCACCGGACCACACTGAACCACACCAAGCCACAATGACCACACTGAACCACATCAGACCACAATGACCACCGGGCCACACTGAACCACACCAAGCCACAATGACCACACTGAACCACATCAGACCACAATGACCACCGGACCACACTGAACCACACCAAGCCACACTGACGACCAGACCACATTGACAACCAGATCACATTGAACCACACCAGACCACACTGACCACCAGACCACACTGACTACCAGACCACACCAGACCACACTGATCACCAGACCACACTGACCACCAGACTACACTGAACCACACCAGACCACACTGACCAATAGACCACACTGAACCACACCAGACCACACTGACCACCAGACTACACTGAACCACACCAGACCACAATAACCACCAGACCACACTGAACCACACCAGTCCACACTGACCACCAGACCACACTGAACCACACCAGATCACACTGACCACCAGACCACACTGAACCACACCAGACCACAATAACCACCAGACCACACTGAACCACACCAGACTACACTGACCACCAGACCACACTGAACCACACCAGACCACAATAACCACCAGACTACACTGAACAACACCAGTCCACACTGACCACCAGACTACACTGAACCACACCAGATCACACTGACCACCAGACCACACTGAACCACACCAGACCACAATAACCACCAGACCATACTGACCACCAGACCACACTGAACCACACCAGTCCACACTGACCACTAGACCACAGTGAACCACACCAGACCACGATAACCACTAAACCACACTGACCACAAGACCACACGGACCACTAGATCATGCTGAACCACACCAGACCACAATAACCAGCAGACCACACTGACCACCAGACCGCACTGACCACCAGATCACACTGAACCACACCAGACCACACTGATCACCAGTCCACACTGAACCACACCAGAGCACAATAACCACCAGACCACACTGACCACCAGACCACACTGAACCACATCAGACCACAATGACCACCGGACCACACTGAACCACACCAAGCCACAATGACCACACTGAACCACATCAGACCACAATGACCACCGGACCACACTGAACCACACCAAGCCACAATGACCACACTGAACCACATCAGACCACAATGACCACCGGACCACACTGAACCACACCAACCAAAATGACCACACTGAACCACATCAGACCACAATGACCACCGGACCACACTGAACCACACCAAGCCACACTGACGACCAGACCACATTGACAACCAGATCACATTGAACCACACCAGACCACACTGACCACCAGACCACACTGACTACCAGACCACACCAGACCACACTGATCACCAGACCACACTGACCACCAGACTACACTGAACCACACCAGACTACACTGACCACCAGACCACACTGAACCACACCAGACCACACTGACCAACAGACCACACTGAACCACACCAGACCACACTGACCAGCAGACCACACTGAACCACACCACACCACAATAATCACCAGACCACACTGAACCACACCAGTCCACACTGACCACCAGACTACACTAAACCACACCAGATCACACTGACCACCAGACCACACTGAACCACACCAGACCACAATAACCACCAGACCACACTGAACCACACCAGTCCACACTGACCACTAGACCACAGTGAACCACACCAGACCACGATAACCACTAAACCACACTGACCACCAGGCCACACTGACCACTAGATCATGCTGAACCACACCAGACCACAATAACCAGCAGACCACACTGACCACCAGACCACACTGACCACCAGATCACACTGAACCACACCAGACCACACTGACCACCAGACCACACTGAACCACACCAGACCACAATAACCACCAGACCACACAGACCACCAGACCACACTGACCACCAGACCACACTGAACCACATCAGACCACAATGACCACCAGACTACACTGAACCACATCAGACCACAATGACCACCAGACCACACTGAACCACACCACACCACAATAACCACCAGACCACACTGAACCACACCAGTCCACACTGACCACCAGACTACACTGAACCACACCAGATCACACTGACCACCAGACCACACTGAACCACACCAGACCTCAATAACCACCAGACCATACTGACCACCAGACCACACTGAACCACACCAGTCCACACTGACCACTAGACCACAGTGAACCACACCAGACCACGATAACCACTAAACCACACTGACCACCAGACCACACTGACCACTAGATCATGCTGAACCACACCAGACCACAATGACCACCAGACCACACTGACCACCAGGCCACACTGACCACCAGATCACACTGAACCACACCAGACCACACTGACCACAAGACCACACTTAACCACACCAGACCACAATAACCACCAGACCACACTGAACCACACCAGTCCACACTGACCACTAGACCACAGTGAACCACACCAGACCACAATAACCACTAAACCACACTGACCACCAGACCACACTGACCACCAGACCACACTGAACCACATCAGACCACAATAACCACCAGACCACACTGACCACCAGACCACACTGAACCACATCAGACCACAATAACCACCAGACCACACTGACCACCAGACCACACTGAACCACACCAGACCACAATAACCACCAGACCACACTGAACCACACCAGTCCACACTGACCACCAGACTACACTGAAACACACCAGATCACACTGACCACCAGACCACACTGAACCACACCAGACCACAATAACCACCAGACCACATTGACCACCAGACCATACTGACCACCAGACAACACTGACCACCAGATCACACTGAACTACACTAGATCACAATGACCACCAAACAACACTGACCACCAGACCACACCAGACCACACTGAACCACATCAGACCACAACAACCACCAGACCACACCAGACCACCAGACCACACTGACGACCAGGCCACAATGTACAATACCAGACCACAATAACCACCAGACCATACTGACCACCAGACCACACTGAACCACACCAGTCCACACTGACCACTAGACCACAGTGAACCACACCAGACCACGATAACCACTAAACCACACTGACCACCAAACCACACTGACCACTAGATCATGCTGAACCACACCAGACCACAATAACCACCAGACCACACTGACCACCAGACCGCACTGACCACCAGATCACACTGAACCACACCAGACCACACTGACCACCAGACCACACTGAACCACACCAGACCACAATAACCACCAGACCACACTGACCACCAGACCACACTGAACCACATCAGACCACAATAACCACCAGACCACACTGACCACCAGACCACACTGAACCACATCAGACCACAATAACCACCAGACCACACTGACCACCAGACCACACTGAACCACATCAGACCACACTGACCACCAGACCACACTGAACCACATCAGACCACAATGACCACCGGACCACACTGAACCACACCAAACCACACTGACGACCAGACCACATTGACAACCAGATCACATTGAACCACACCAGACCACACTGACCAAAAGACCACACTGACTACCAGACCACACCAGACCACACTGATCACCAGACCACACTGACCACCAGACTACACTGAACCACACAAGACTACACTGACCACCAGACCACACTGACCACCAGACCACACTGAACCACACCAGACCACAATAACCACCAGACCACACTGAACCACACCAGTCCACACTGACCACTAGACCACAGTGAACCACACCAGACCACGATAACCACTAAACCACACTGACCACCAGACCACACTGACCACTAGATCATGCTGAACCACACCAGACCACAATAACCACCAGACCACACTGACCACCAGACCACACTGACCACCAGATCACACTGAACCACACCAGACCACACCAGACCACCAGACCACACTGAACCACACCAGACCACAATAACCACCAGACCACACTGACCACCAGACCACACTGAACCACATCAGACCACAATAACCACCAGACCACACTGACCACCAGACCACACTGAACCACACCAGACCACAATAACCACCAGACCACACTGAACCACACCAGTCCACACTGACCACCAGACTACACTGAACCACACCAGATCACACTGACCACCAGACCGCACTGAACCACACCAGATCACAATAACCACCAGACCACATTGACCACCAGACCATACTGACCACCAGACAACACTGACCACCAGATCACACTGAACTACACTAGATCACAATGACCACCAAACAACACTGACCACCAGACCACACCAGACCACACTGAACCACACCAGACCACAATAACCACCAGACCACACCAGACCACCAGACCACACTGACAACCAGACCACACTGTACCATACCAGACCACAATAACCACCAGACCATACTGACCACCAGACCACACTGAACCACAACAGTCCACACTGACCACTAGACCACAGTGAACCGCACCAGACCACGATAACCACTAAACCACACTGACCACCAGACCACACTGACCACTAGATCATGCTGAACCACACCAGACCACAATAACCACCAGACCATACTGACCACCAGACCACACTGAACCACACCAGTCCACACTGACCACTAGACCACAGTGAACCGCACCAGACCACGATAACCACTAAACCACACTGACCACCAGACCACACTGACCACTAGATCATGCTGAACCACACCAGACCACAATAACCACCAGACCACACTGAACACCAGACCGCACTGACCACCAGATCACACTGAACCACACCAGACCACACTGACCACCAGACCACACTGAACCACACCAGACCACAGTAACCACCAGACCACACTGACCACCAGACCACACTGAACCACATCAGACCACAATGACCACCGGACCACACTGAACCACACCAAGCCACAATGACCACACTGAACCACATCAGACCACAATGACCACCGGACCACACTGAACCACACCAAGCCACAATGACCACACTGAACCACATCAGACCACAATGACCACCGGGCCACACTGAACCACACCAAGCCACAATGACCACACTGAACCACATCAGACCACAATGACCACCGGACCACACTGAACCACACCAAGCCACACTGACGACCAGACCACAGTGACAACCAGATCACATTGAACCACACCAGACCACACTGACCACCAGACCACACTGACTACCAGACCACACCAGACCACACTGATCACCAGACCACACTGACCACCAGACTACACTGAACCACACCAGACCACACTGACCAATAGACCACACTGAACCACACCAGACCACACTGACCACCAGACTACACTGAACCACACCAGACCACAATAACCACCGGACCACACTGAACCACACCAGTCCACACTGACCACCAGACCACACTGAACCACACCAGATCACACTGACCACCAGACCACACTGAACCACACCAGACCACAATAACCACCAGACCACACTGAACCACACCAGACTACACTGACCACCAGACCACACTGAACCACACCAGACCACAATAACCACCAGACTACACTGAACCACACCAGTCCACACTGACCACCAGACTACACTGAACCACACCAGATCACACTGACCACCAGACCACACTGAACCACACCAGACCACAATAACCACCAGACCATACTGACCACCAGACCACACTGAACCACACCAGTCCACACTGACCACTAGACCACAGTGAACCACACCAGACCATGATAACCACTAAACCACACTGACCACAAGACCACACTGACCACTAGATCATGCTGAACCACACCAGACCACAATAACCAGCAGACCACACTGACCACCAGACCGCACTGACCACCAGATCACACTGAACCACACCAGACCACAATGACCACCAGTCCACACTGAACCACACCAGACCACAATAACCACCAGACCACACTGACCACCAGACCACACTGAACCACATCAGACCACAATGACCACCGGACCACACTGAACCACACCAAGCCACAATGACCACACTGAACCACATCAGACCACAATGACCACCGGACCACACTGAACCACACCAAGCCACAATGACCACACTGAACCACATCAGACCACAATCACCACCGGACCACACTGAACCACACCAAGCCACAATGACCACACTGAACCACATCAGACCACAATGACCACCGGACCACACTGAACCACACCAAGCCACACTGACGACCAGACCACATTGACAACCAGATCACATTGAACCACACCAGACCACACTGACCACCAGACCACACTGACTACCAGACCACACCAGACCACACTGATCACCAGACCACACTGACCACCAGACTACACTGAACCACACCAGACTACACTGACCACCAGACCACACTGAACCACACCAGACCACACTGACCAACAGACCACACTGAACCACACCAGACCACACTGACCACCAGACCACACTGAACCACACCACACCACAATAATCACCAGACCACACTGAACCACACCAGTCCACACTGACCACCAGACTACACTGAACCACACCAGATCACACTGACCACCAGACCACACTGAACCACACCAGACCACAATAACCACCAGACCACACTGAACCACACCAGTCCACACTGACCACTAGACCACAGTGAACCACACCAGACCACGATAACCACTAAACCACACTGACCACCAGGCCACACTGACCACTAGATCATGCCGAACCACACCAGACCACAATAACCAGCAGACCACACTGACCACCAGACCACACTGACCACCAGATCACACTGAACCACACCAGACCACACTGACCACCAGACCACACTGAACCACACCAGACCACAATAACCACCAGACCACACAGACCACCAGACCACACTGACCACCAGACCACACTGAACCACATCAGACCACAATGACCACCAGACTACACTGAACCACATCAGACCACAATGACCACCAGACCACACTGAACCACAACAGACCACAATAACCACCAGACCACACTGAACCACACCAGTCCACACTGACCACCAGACTACACTGAACCACACCAGATCACACTGACCACCAGACCACACTGAACCACACCAGACCACAATAACCACCAGACCATACTGACCACCAGACCACACTGAACCACACCAGTCCACACTGACCACTAGACCACAGTGAACCACACCAGACCACGATAACCACTAAACCACACTGACCACCAGACCACACTGACCACTAGATCATGCTGAACCACACCAGACCACAATGACCACCAGACCACACTGACCACCAGACCACACTGAACCACACCAGATCACACTGACCACCAGACCACACTGAACCACACCAGACCACAATAACCACCAGACCACACTGAACCACACCAGACTACACTGACCACCAGACCACACTGAACCACACCAGACCACAATAACCACCAGACTACACTGAACCACACCAGTCCACACTGACCACCAGACTACACTGAACCACACCAGATCACACTGACCACCAGACCACACTGAACCACACCAGACCACAATAACCACCAGACCATACTGACCACCAGACCACACTGAACCACACCAGTCCACACTGACCACTAGACCACAGTGAACCACACCAGACCATGATAACCACTAAACCACACTGACCACAAGACCACACTGACCACTAGATCATGCTGAACCACACCAGACCACAATAACCAGCAGACCACACTGACCACCAGACCGCACTGACCACCAGATCACACTGAACCACACCAGACCACAATGACCACCAGTCCACACTGAACCACACCAGACCACAATAACCACCAGACCACACTGACCACCAGACCACACTGAACCACATCAGACCACAATGACCACCGGACCACACTGAACCACACCAAGCCACAATGACCACACTGAACCACATCAGACCACAATGACCACCGGACCACACTGAACCACACCAAGCCACAATGACCACACTGAACCACATCAGACCACAATCACCACCGGACCACACTGAACCACACCAAGCCACAATGACCACACTGAACCACATCAGACCACAATGACCACCGGACCACACTGAACCACACCAAGCCACACTGACGACCAGACCACATTGACAACCAGATCACATTGAACCACACCAGACCACACTGACCACCAGACCACACTGACTACCAGACCACACCAGACCACACTGATCACCAGACCACACTGACCACCAGACTACACTGAACCACACCAGACTACACTGACCACCAGACCACACTGAACCACACCAGACCACACTGACCAACAGACCACACTGAACCACACCAGACCACACTGACCACCAGACCACACTGAACCACACCACACCACAATAATCACCAGACCACACTGAACCACACCAGTCCACACTGACCACCAGACTACACTGAACCACACCAGATCACACTGACCACCAGACCACACTGAACCACACCAGACCACAATAACCACCAGACCACACTGAACCACACCAGTCCACACTGACCACTAGACCACAGTGAACCACACCAGACCACGATAACCACTAAACCACACTGACCACCAGGCCACACTGACCACTAGATCATGCCGAACCACACCAGACCACAATAACCAGCAGACCACACTGACCACCAGACCACACTGACCACCAGATCACACTGAACCACACCAGACCACACTGACCACCAGACCACACTGAACCACACCAGACCACAATAACCACCAGACCACACAGACCACCAGACCACACTGACCACCAGACCACACTGAACCACATCAGACCACAATGACCACCAGACTACACTGAACCACATCAGACCACAATGACCACCAGACCACACTGAACCACAACAGACCACAATAACCACCAGACCACACTGAACCACACCAGTCCACACTGACCACCAGACTACACTGAACCACACCAGATCACACTGACCACCAGACCACACTGAACCACACCAGACCACAATAACCACCAGACCATACTGACCACCAGACCACACTGAACCACACCAGTCCACACTGACCACTAGACCACAGTGAACCACACCAGACCACGATAACCACTAAACCACACTGACCACCAGACCACACTGACCACTAGATCATGCTGAACCACACCAGACCACAATGACCACCAGACCACACTGACCACCAGACCACACTGACCACCAGATCACACTGAACCACACCAGACCACACTGACCACCAGACCACACTGAACCACACCAGACCACAATAACCACCAGACCACACTGACCACCAGACCACACTGAACCACATCAGACCACAATAACCACCAGACCACACTGACCACCAGACCACACTGAACCACACCAGACCACAATAACCACCAGACCACATTGACAACCAGACCATACTGACCACCAGACAACACTGACCACCAGATCACACTGAACTACACTAGATCACAATGACCACCAAACAACACTGACCACCAGAGCACACCAGACCACACTGAACCACACCAGACCACAATAACCACCAGACCACACCAGACCACCAGACCACACTGACAACCAGACCACACTGTACCATACCAGACCACAATAACCACCAGACAATACTGACCACCAGACCACACTGAACCACACCAGTCCACACTGACCACTAGACCACAGTGAACCACACCAGACCACGATAACCACTAAACCACACTGACCACCAGACCACACTGACCACTAGATCATGCTGAACCACACCAGACCACAATAACCACCAGACCACACTGACCACCAGACCGCACTGACCACCAGATCACACTGAACCACACCAGACCACACTGACCACCAGACCACACTGAACCACACCAGACCACAATAACCACCACACCACACTGACCACCAGACCACACTGAACCACATCAGACCACAATAACCACCAGACCACACTGACCACCAGACCACACTGAACCACATCAGACCACAATAACCACCAGACCACACTGACCACCAGACCACACTGAACCACATCAGACCACACTGACCACCAGACCACACTGAACCACATCAGACCACAATAACCACCGGACCACACTGAACCACACCAAGCCACACTGACGACCAGACCACATTGACAACCAGATCACATTGAACCACACCAGACCACACTGACCACCAGACCACACTGACTACCAGACCACACCAGACCACACTGATCACCAGACCACACTGACCACCAGACTACACTGAACCACACCAGACTACACTGACCACCAGACCACACTGACCACCAGACCACACTGAACCACACCAGACCACAATAACCACCAGACCACACTGAACCACAACAGTCCACATTGACCACTAGACCACAGTGAACCACACCAGACCACGATAACCACAAACCACACTGACCACCAGACCACACTGACCACCAGATCACGCTGAACCACACCAGACCACAATAACCACCAGACTACATCGAACCACATCAGATCACAATAACCACCAGACCATACTGACCACCAGACCACACTGACCACCAGACCACACTGAACCACACCAGACCACAATAACCACCAGACCACATTGACCACCAGACCATACTGACCACCAGACAACACTGACCACCAGATTACACTGAACTACACTAGATCACAATGACCACCAAACAACACTGACCACCAGACTACACCAGACCACACTGAACCACACCAGACCACAATAACCACCAGACCACACCAGACCACCAGACCACACTGACAACCAGACCACACTGTACCATACCAGACCACAATAACCACCAGACCATACTGACCACCAGACCACACTGAACCACACCAGACTACACTGACCACCAGACCACACTGAACCACACCAGACCACACTGACCACCAGACCACACTGAACCACACCAGACTACACTGACCACCAGACCACACTGAACCACACCAGACCACAATGACCACCGGACCACACTGAACCACACCAGACCACACTGACCACCAGACCACACTGAACCACATCAGACCACAATGACAACCGGACCACACTGAACCACAACAAGCTACACTGACGACCAGACCACATTGACAACCAGATCACATTGAACCACACCAGACTACACTGACCACCAGACCACACTGACTACCAGACCACACTGACCACAATGATCACCAGACCACACTGACCACCAGACTACACTGAACCACACCAGACTACACTGACCACCAGGCCACACTGAACCACACCAGACCACACTGACCACCAGACTACACTGAACCACACCAGACTACACTGACCACCAGACCACACTGAACCACACCAGACTACACTGACCACCAGACCACACTGAACCACACCACACCACAATAACCACCAGACCACACTGAACCACACCAGTCCACACTGACCACCAGACTACACTGAACCACACCAGATCACACTGACCACCAGACCACACTGAACCACACCAGACCACAATAACCACCAGACCATACTGACCACCAGACCACACTGAACCACACCAGTCCACACTGACCACTAGACCACAGTGAACCACACCAGACCACGATAACCACTAAACCACACTGACCACCAGACCACACTGACCACTAGATCATGCTGAACCACACCAGACCACAATAACCACCAGACCACACTAACCACCAGACCACACTGACCACCAGATCACACTGAACCACACCAGACCACACTGACCACCAGACCACACTGAACCACACCAGACCACAATAACCACCAGACCACACTGACCACCAGACCACACTGAACCACATCAGACCACAATAACCACCAGAACACACTGACCACCAGACCACACTGAACCACACCAGACCACAATAACCACCAGACCACACTGACCACCAGACCACACTGTACCACATCAGACCACACTGACCACCAGACCACACTGAACCACATCAGACCCCAATGACCACCGGACCACACTGAACCACACCAAGCCACACTGACGACCAGACCACATTGACAACCAGATCACATTGAACCACACCAGACCACACTGACCACCAGACCACACTGACTACCAGACCACACCAGACCACACTGATCACCAGACCACACTGACCACCAGACTACACTGAACCATACCAGACTACACTGACCACCAGACCACACTGACCACCAGACCACACTGAACCACACCAGACCACAATAACCACCAGACCACACTGAACCACACCAGTCCACATTGACCACTGGACCACAGTGAACCACACCAGACCACGATAACCACTAAACCACACTGACCACCAGACCACACTGACCACCAGATCACGCTGAACCACACCAGACCACAATAACCACCAGACTACATCGAACCACATCAGATCACAATAACCACCAGACCATACTGACCACCAGACCACACTGACCACCAGACCACACTGAACCACACCTGACCACAATAACCACCAGACCACATTGACCACCAGACCATACTGACCACCAGACAACACTGACCACCAGATTACACTGAACTACACTAGATCACAATGACCACCAAAAAACACTGACCACCAGACCACACCAGACCACACTGAACCACACCAGACCACAATAACCACCAGACCACACCAGACCACCAGACCACACTGACAACCAGACCACACTGTACCATACCGGACCACAATAACCACCAGACCATACTGACCACCAGACCACACTGAACCACACCAGACTACACTGACCACCAGACCACACTGAACCACACCAGACCACACTGACCACCAGACCACACTGAAACACACCAGACTACACTGACCACCAGACCACACTGAACCACACCAGACCACAATGACCACCGGACCACACTGAACCACACCAGACCACACTGACCACCAGACCACACTGAACCACATCAGACCACAATGACCACCGGACCACACTGAACCACACCAAGCTACACTGACGACCAGACCACATTGACAACCAGATCACATTGAACCACACCAGACTACACTGACCACCAGACCACACTGACTACCAGACCACACTGACCACACTGATCACCAGACCACACTGACCACCAGACTACACTGAACCACACCAGACTACACTGACCACCAGGCCACACTGAACCACACCAGTCCACACTGACCACCAGACTACACTGAACCACACCAGACTACACTGACCACCAGACCACACTGAACCACACCAGACCACACTGACCACCAGACCACACTGAACCACACCAGACTACACTGACCACCAGACCACACTGAACCACACCACACCACAATAACCACCAGACCACACTGAACCACACCAGTCCACACTGACCACCAGACTACACTGAACCACAGCAGATCACACTGACCACCAGACCACACTGAACCACACCAGACCACAATAACCACCAGACCATACTGACCACCAGACCACACTGAACCACACCAGTCCACACTGACCACTAGACCACAGTGAACCACACCAGACCACGATAACCACTAAACCACACTGACCACCAGACCACACTGACCACTAGATCATGCTGAACCACACCAGACCACAATAACCACCAGACCACATTAACCACCAGACGACGCTGACCACCAGATCACACTGAACCACACCAGACCACACTGACCACCAGACCACACTGAACCACACCAGACCACAATAACCACCAGACCACACTGACCACTAGACCACACTGAACCACATCAGACCACAATAACCACCAGACTACACTGACCACCAGACCACACTGAACCACACCAGACCACAATAACCACCAGACCACACTGAACCACACCAGTCCACACTGACCACCAGACTACACTGAACCACACCAGATCACACTGACCACCAGACCACACTGAACCACACCAGACCACAATAACCACCAGACCACATTGACCACCAGACCATACTGACCACCAGACAACACTGACCACCAGATCACACTGAACTACACTAGATCACAATGACCACCAAACAACACTGACCACCAGACCACACCAGACCACACTGAACCACACCAGTCCACAATAACCACCAGACCACACCAGACCACCAGACCACACTGACAACCAGACCACACTGTACCATACCGGACCACAATAACCACCAGACCATACTGACCACCAGACCACACTGAACCACACCAGTCCACACTGACCACTAGACCACAGTGAACCACACCAGACCACGATAACCACTAAACCACACTGACCACCAGACCACACTGACCACTAGATCATGCTGAACCACACCAGACCACAATAACCACCAGACCACACTGACCACCAGACCGCACTGACCACCAGATCACACTGAACCACACCAGACCACACTGACCACCAGACCACACTGAACCACACCAGACCACAATAACCACCAGACCACACTGACCACCAGACCACACTGAACTACATCAGACCACAATGACCACCGGACTACACTGAACCACACCAAGCCACAATGACCACACTGAACCACATCAGACCACAATGACCACCGGACCACACTGAACCACACCAAGCCACAATGACCACACTGAACCACATCAGACCACAATAACCACCAGACCACACTGACCACCAGACCACACTGAACCACATCAGACCACACTGACCACCAGACCACACTGAACCACATCAGATCACAATGACCACCGGACCAAACTGAACCACACCAAGCCACACTGACGACCAGACCACATTGACAACCAGATCACATTGAACCACACTAGACCACACTGACCACCAGACCACACTGACTACCAGACCACACCAGACCACACTGATCACCAGACCACACTGACCACCAGACTACACTGAACCACACCAGACTACACTGACCACCAGACCACACTGACCACCAGACCACACTGAACCACACCAGACCACAATAACCACCAGACCACACTGAACCACACCAGTCCACACTGACCACTAGACCACAGTGAACCACACCAGACCACGATAACCACTAAACCACACTGACCACCAGACCACACTGACCACCAGATCACACTGAACCACACCAGACCACAATAACCACCAGACTACATCGAACCACATCAGATCACAATAACCACCAGACCATACTGACCAACAGACCACACTGACCACCAGACCACACTGAACCACACCAGACCACAATAACCACCAGACCACATTGACCACCAGACCATACTGACCACCAGACAACACTGACCACCAGATTACACTGAACTACACTAGATCACAATGACCACCAAACGACACTGACCACCAGACCACACCAGACCACACTGAACCACACCAGACCACAATAACCACCAGACCACACCAGACCACCAGACCACACTGACAACCAGACCACACTGTACCATACCAGACCACAATAAACACCAGACCATACTGACCACCAGATCACACTGAACCACACCAGTCCACACGGACCACTAGACCACAGTGAACCACACCAGACCACGAAAACCACTGAACCACACTGACCACCAGACCACACTGACCACTAGATCATGCTGAACCACACCAGACCACAATAACCACCAGACCACACTGACCACCAGACCACACTGACCACCAGATCACACTGAACCACACCAGACCACACTGACCACCAGACCACACTGAACCACACCAGACCACACTGACCACCAGACCACACGGAACCACACCAGACTACACTGACCACCAGACCACACTGAACCACACCACACCACAATAACCACCAGACCACACTGAACCACACCAGTCCACACTGACCACCAGACTACACTGAACCACACCAGATCACACTGACCACCAGACCACACTGAACCACACCAGACCACAATAACCAGCAGACCATACTGACCACCAGACCACACTGAACCACACCAGTCCACACTGACCACTAGACCACAGTGAACCACACCAGACCACGATAACCACTAAACCACACTGACCACCAGACCACACTGACCACTAGATCATGCTGAACCACACCAGACCACAATAACCACCAGACCACACTAACCACCAGACCACACTGACCACCAGATCACACTGAACCACACCAGACCACACTGACCACCAGACCACACTGAACCACACCAGACCACAATAACCACCAGACCACACTGACCACCAGACCACACTGAACCACATCAGACCACAATAACCACCGGACCACACTGACCACCAGACCACACTGAACCACACCAGACCACAATAACCACCACACCACACTGACCACCAGACCACACTGTACCACATCAGACCACACTGACCACCAGACCACACTGAACCACATCAGACCACAATGACCACCGGACCACACTGAACCACACCAAGCCACACTGACGACCAGACCACATTGACAACCAGATCACATTGAACCACACCAGACCACACTGACCACCAGACCACACTGACTACCAGACCACACCAGACCACACTGATCACCAGACCACACTGACCACCAGACTACACTGAACCACACCAGACTACACTGACCACCAGACCACACTGACCACCAGACCACACTGAACCACACCAGACCACAATAACCACCAGACCACACTGAACCACACCAGTCCACATTGACCACTAGACCACAGTGAACCACACCAGACCACGATAACATCTAAACCACACTGACCACCAGACCACACTGACCACCAGATCACGCTGAACCACACCAGACCACAATAACCACCAGACTACATTAACCACATCAGATCACAATAACCACCAGACCATACTGACCACCAGACCACACTGACCACCAGACCACACTGAACCACACCAGACCACAATAACCACCAGACCACATTGACCACCAGACCATACTGACCACCAGACAACACTGACCACCAGATCACACTGAACTACACTAGATCACAATGACCACCAAACAACACTGACCACCAGACCACACCAGACCACACTGAACCACACCAGACCACAATAACCACCAGACCACACCAGACCACCAGACCACAATGACAACCAGACCACACTGTACCATACCAGACCACAATAACCACCAGACCATACTGACCACCAGACCACACTGAACCACACCAGACTACACTGACCACCAGACCACACTGAACCACACCAGACCACACTGACCACCAGACCACACTGAACCACACCAGACTACACTGACCACCAGACCACACTGAACCACACCCGACCACAATGACCACCGGACCACACTGAACCACACCAGACCACACTGACCACCAGACCACACTGAACCACATCAGACCACAATGACCACCGGACCACACTGAACCACACCAAGCTACACTGACGACCAGACCACATTGACAACCAGATCACATTGAACCACACCAGACTACACTGACCACCAGACCACACTGACTACCAGACCACACTGACCACACTGATCACCAGACCACACTGACCACCAGACTACACTGAACCACACCAGACTACACTGACCACCAGGCCACACTGAACCACACCAGACCACACTGACCACCAGACTACACTGAACCACACCAGACTACACTGACCACCAGACCACACTGAACCACACCAGACCACACTGACCACCAGACCACACTGAACCACACCAGACTACACTGACCACCAGACCACACTGAACCACATCAGACCACAATGACCACCGGACCACACTGAACCACACCAAGCCACAATGACCACACTGAACCACATCAGACCACAATAACCACCAGACCACACTGACCACCAGACCACACTGAACCACATCAGACCACACTGACCACCAGACCACACTGAACCACATCAGACCACAATAACCACCAGACCACACTGAACCACACCAGACTACACTGACCACCAGACCACACTGAACCACACCAGACCACAATAACCACCAGACTACACTGAACCACACCAGTCCACACTGACCACCAGACTACACTGAACCACACCAGATCACACTGACCACCAGACCACACTGAACCACACCAGACCACAATAACCACCAGACCACAATAACCACCAGACTACACTGAACCACACCAGTCCACACTGACCACCAGACTACACTGAACCACACCAGATCACACTGACCACCAGACCACACTGAACCACACCAGACCACAATAACCACCAGACCATACTGACCACCAGACCACACTGAACCACACCAGTCCACACTGACCACAAGACCACACTGACCACTAGATCATGCTGAACCACACCAGACCACAATAACCAGCAGACCACACTGACCACCAGACCGCACTGACCACCAGATCACACTGAACCACACCAGACCACAATGACCACCAGTCCACACTGAACCACACCAGACCACAATAACCACCAGACCACACTGACCACCAGACCACACTGAACCACATCAGACCACAATGACCACCGGACCACACTGAACCACACCAAGCCACAATGACCACACTGAACCACATCAGACCACAATGACCACCGGACCACACTGAACCACACCAAGCCACAATGACCACACTGAACCACATCAGACCACAATCACCACCGGACCACACTGAACCACACCAAGCCACAATGACCACACTGAACCACATCAGACCACAATGACCACCGGACCACACTGAACCACACCAAGCCACACTGACGACCAGACCACATTGACAACCAGATCACATTGAACCACACCAGACCACACTGACCACCAGACCACACTGACTACCAGACCACACCAGACCACACTGATCACCAGACCACACTGACCACCAGACTACACTGAACCACACCAGACTACACTGACCACCAGACCACACTGAACCACACCAGACCACACTGACCAACAGACCACACTGAACCACACCAGACCACACTGACCACCAGACCACACTGAACCACACCACACCACAATAATCACCAGACCACACTGAACCACACCAGTCCACACTGACCACCAGACTACACTGAACCACACCAGATCACACTGACCACCAGACCACACTGAACCACACCAGACCACAATAACCACCAGACCACACTGAACCACACCAGTCCACACTGACCACTAGACCACAGTGAACCACACCAGACCACGATAACCACTAAACCACACTGACCACCAGGCCACACTGACCACTAGATCATGCCGAACCACACCAGACCACAATAACCAGCAGACCACACTGACCACCAGACCACACTGACCACCAGATCACACTGAACCACACCAGACCACACTGACCACCAGACCACACTGAACCACACCAGACCACAATAACCACCAGACCACACAGACCACCAGACCACACTGACCACCAGACCACACTGAACCACATCAGACCACAATGACCACCAGACTACACTGAACCACATCAGACCACAATGACCACCAGACCACACTGAACCACAACAGACCACAATAACCACCAGACCACACTGAACCACACCAGTCCACACTGACCACCAGACTACACTGAACCACACCAGATCACACTGACCACCAGACCACACTGAACCACACCAGACCACAATAACCACCAGACCATACTGACCACCAGACCACACTGAACCACACCAGTCCACACTGACCACTAGACCACAGTGAACCACACCAGACCACGATAACCACTAAACCACACTGACCACCAGACCACACTGACCACTAGATCATGCTGAACCACACCAGACCACAATGACCACCAGACCACACTGACCACCAGACCACACTGACCACCAGATCACACTGAACCACACCAGACCACACTGACCACCAGACCACACTGAACCACACCAGACCACAATAACCACCAGACCACACTGACCACCAGACCACACTGAACCACATCAGACCACAATAACCACCAGACCACACTGACCACCAGACCACACTGAACCACACCAGACCACAATAACCACCAGACCACATTGACAACCAGACCATACTGACCACCAGACAACACTGACCACCAGATCACACTGAACTACACTAGATCACAATGACCACCAAACAACACTGACCACCAGAGCACACCAGACCACACTGAACCACACCAGACCACAATAACCACCAGACCACACCAGACCACCAGACCACACTGACAACCAGACCACACTGTACCATACCAGACCACAATAACCACCAGACAATACTGACCACCAGACCACACTGAACCACACCAGTCCACACTGACCACTAGACCACAGTGAACCACACCAGACCACGATAACCACTAAACCACACTGACCACCAGACCACACTGACCACTAGATCATGCTGAACCACACCAGACCACAATAACCACCAGACCACACTGACCACCAGACCGCACTGACCACCAGATCACACTGAAGCACACCAGACCACACTGACCACCAGACCACACTGAACCACACCAGACCACAATAACCACCACACCACACTGACCACCAGACCACACTGAACCACATCAGACCACAATAACCACCAGACCACACTGACCACCAGACCACACTGAACCACATCAGACCACAATAACCACCAGACCACACTGACCACCAGACCACACTGAACCACATCAGACCACACTGACCACCAGACCACACTGAACCACATCAGACCACAATAACCACCGGACCACACTGAACCACACCAAGCCACACTGACGACCAGACCACATTGACAACCAGATCACATTGAACCACACCAGACCACACTGACCACCAGACCACACTGACTACCAGACCACACCAGACCACACTGATCACCAGACCACACTGACCACCAGACTACACTGAACCACACCAGACTACACTGACCACCAGACCACACTGACCACCAGACCACACTGAACCACACCAGACCACAATAACCACCAGACCACACTGAACCACACCAGTCCACATTGACCACTAGACCACAGTGAACCACACCAGACCACGATAACCACAAACCACACTGACCACCAGACCACACTGACCACCAGATCACGCTGAACCACACCAGACCACAATAACCACCAGACTACATCGAACCACATCAGATCACAATAACCACCAGACCATACTGACCACCAGACCACACTGACCACCAGACCACACTGAACCACACCAGACCACAATAACCACCAGACCACATTGACCACCAGACCATACTGACCACCAGACAACACTGACCACCAGATTACACTGAACTACACTAGATCACAATGACCACCAAACAACACTGACCACCAGACTACACCAGACCACACTGAACCACACCAGACCACAATAACCACCAGACCACACCAGACCACCAGACCACACTGACAACCAGACCACACTGTACCATACCAGACCACAATAACCACCAGACCATACTGACCACCAGACCACACTGAACCACACCAGACTACACTGACCACCAGACCACACTGAACCACACCAGACCACACTGACCACCAGACCACACTGAACCACACCAGACTACACTGACCACCAGACCACACTGAACCACACCAGACCACAATGACCACCGGACCACACTGAACCACACCAGACCACACTGACCACCAGACCACACTGAACCACATCAGACCACAATGACAACCGGACCACACTGAACCACAACAAGCTACACTGACGACCAGACCACATTGACAACCAGATCACATTGAACCACACCAGACTACACTGACCACCAGACCACACTGACTACCAGACCACACTGACCACAATGATCACCAGACCACACTGACCACCAGACTACACTGAACCACACCAGACTACACTGACCACCAGGCCACACTGAACCACACCAGACCACACTGACCACCAGACTACACTGAACCACACCAGACTACACTGACCACCAGACCACACTGAACCACACCAGACTACACTGACCACCAGACCACACTGAACCACACCACACCACAATAACCACCAGACCACACTGAACCACACCAGTCCACACTGACCACCAGACTACACTGAACCACACCGGATCACACTGACCACCAGACCACACTGAACCACACCAGACCACAATAACCACCAGACCATACTGACCACCAGACCACACTGAACCACACCAGTCCACACTGACCACTAGACCACAGTGAACCACACCAGACCACGATAACCACTAAACCACACTGACCACCAGACCACACTGACCACTAGATCATGCTGAACCACACCAGACCACAATAACCACCAGACCACACTAACCACCAGACCACACTGACCACCAGATCACACTGAACCACACCAGACCACACTGACCACCAGACCACACTGAACCACACCAGACCACAATAACCACCAGACCACACTGACCACCAGACCACACTGAACCACATCAGACCACAATAACCACCAGAACACACTGACCACCAGACCACACTGAACCACACCAGACCACAATAACCACCAGACCACACTGACCACCAGACCACACTGTACCACATCAGACCACACTGACCACCAGACCACACTGAACCACATCAGACCCCAATGACCACCGGACCACACTGAACCACACCAAGCCACACTGACGACCAGACCACATTGACAACCAGATCACATTGAACCACACCAGACCACACTGACCACCAGACCACACTGACTACCAGACCACACCAGACCACACTGATCACCAGACCACACTGACCACCAGACTACACTGAACCATACCAGACTACACTGACCACCAGACCACACTGACCACCAGACCACACTGAACCACACCAGACCACAATAACCACCAGACCACACTGAACCACACCAGTCCACATTGACCACTGGACCACAGTGAACCACACCAGACCACGATAACCACTAAACCACACTGACCACCAGACCACACTGACCACCAGATCACGCTGAACCACACCAGACCACAATAACCACCAGACTACATCGAACCACATCAGATCACAATAACCACCAGACCATACTGACCACCAGACCACACTGACCACCAGACCACACTGAACCACACCTGACCACAATAACCACCAGACCACATTGACCACCAGACCATACTGACCACCAGACAACACTGACCACCAGATTACACTGAACTACACTAGATCACAATGACCACCAAAAAACACTGACCACCAGACCACACCAGACCACACTGAACCACACCAGACCACAATAACCACCAGACCACACCAGACCACCAGACCACACTGACAACCAGACCACACTGTACCATACCGGACCACAATAACCACCAGACCATACTGACCACCAGACCACACTGAACCACACCAGACTACACTGACCACCAGACCACACTGAACCACACCAGACCACACTGACCACCAGACCACACTGAAACACACCAGACTACACTGACCACCAGACCACACTGAACCACACCAGACCACAATGACCACCGGACCACACTGAACCACACCAGACCACACTGACCACCAGACCACACTGAACCACATCAGACCACAATGACCACCGGACCACACTGAACCACACCAAGCTACACTGACGACCAGACCACATTGACAACCAGATCACATTGAACCACACCAGACTACACTGACCACCAGACCACACTGACTACCAGACCACACTGACCACACTGATCACCAGACCACACTGACCACCAGACTACACTGAACCACACCAGACTACACTGACCACCAGGCCACACTGAACCACACCAGTCCACACTGACCACCAGACTACACTGAACCACACCAGACTACACTGACCACCAGACCACACTGAACCACACCAGACCACACTGACCACCAGACCACACTGAACCACACCAGACTACACTGACCACCAGACCACACTGAACCACACCACACCACAATAACCACCAGACCACACTGAACCACACCAGTCCACACTGACCACCAGACTACACTGAACCACAGCAGATCACACTGACCACCAGACCACACTGAACCACACCAGACCACAATAACCACCAGACCATACTGACCACCAGACCACACTGAACCACACCAGTCCACACTGACCACTAGACCACAGTGAACCACACCAGACCACGATAACCACTAAACCACACTGACCACCAGACCACACTGACCACTAGATCATGCTGAACCACACCAGACCACAATAACCACCAGACCACATTAACCACCAGACGACGCTGACCACCAGATCACACTGAACCACACCAGACCACACTGACCACCAGACCACACTGAACCACACCAGACCACAATAACCACCAGACCACACTGACCACTAGACCACACTGAACCACATCAGACCACAATAACCACCAGACTACACTGACCACCAGACCACACTGAACCACACCAGACCACAATAACCACCAGACCACACTGAACCACACCAGTCCACACTGACCACCAGACTACACTGAACCACACCAGATCACACTGACCACCAGACCACACTGAACCACACCAGACCACAATAACCACCAGACCACATTGACCACCAGACCATACTGACCACCAGACAACACTGACCACCAGATCACACTGAACTACACTAGATCACAATGACCACCAAACAACACTGACCACCAGACCACACCAGACCACACTGAACCACACCAGTCCACAATAACCACCAGACCACACCAGACCACCAGACCACACTGACAACCAGACCACACTGTACCATACCGGACCACAATAACCACCAGACCATACTGACCACCAGACCACACTGAACCACACCAGTCCACACTGACCACTAGACCACAGTGAACCACACCAGACCACGATAACCACTAAACCACACTGACCACCAGACCACACTGACCACTAGATCATGCTGAACCACACCAGACCACAATAACCACCAGACCACACTGACCACCAGACCGCACTGACCACCAGATCACACTGAACCACACCAGACCACACTGACCACCAGACCACACTGAACCACACCAGACCACAATAACCACCAGACCACACTGACCACCAGACCACACTGAACTACATCAGACCACAATGACCACCGGACTACACTGAACCACACCAAGCCACAATGACCACACTGAACCACATCAGACCACAATGACCACCGGACCACACTGAACCACACCAAGCCACAATGACCACACTGAACCACATCAGACCACAATAACCACCAGACCACACTGACCACCAGACCACACTGAACCACATCAGACCACACTGACCACCAGACCACACTGAACCACATCAGATCACAATGACCACCGGACCAAACTGAACCACACCAAGCCACACTGACGACCAGACCACATTGACAACCAGATCACATTGAACCACACTAGACCACACTGACCACCAGACCACACTGACTACCAGACCACACCAGACCACACTGATCACCAGACCACACTGACCACCAGACTACACTGAACCACACCAGACTACACTGACCACCAGACCACACTGACCACCAGACCACACTGAACCACACCAGACCACAATAACCACCAGACCACACTGAACCACACCAGTCCACACTGACCACTAGACCACAGTGAACCACACCAGACCACGATAACCACTAAACCACACTGACCACCAGACCACACTGACCACCAGATCACACTGAACCACACCAGACCACAATAACCACCAGACTACATCGAACCACATCAGATCACAATAACCACCAGACCATACTGACCAACAGACCACACTGACCACCAGACCACACTGAACCACACCAGACCACAATAACCACCAGACCACATTGACCACCAGACCATACTGACCACCAGACAACACTGACCACCAGATTACACTGAACTACACTAGATCACAATGACCACCAAACGACACTGACCACCAGACCACACCAGACCACACTGAACCACACCAGACCACAATAACCACCAGACCACACCAGACCACCAGACCACACTGACAACCAGACCACACTGTACCATACCAGACCACAATAAACACCAGACCATACTGACCACCAGATCACACTGAACCACACCAGTCCACACGGACCACTAGACCACAGTGAACCACACCAGACCACGAAAACCACTGAACCACACTGACCACCAGACCACACTGACCACTAGATCATGCTGAACCACACCAGACCACAATAACCACCAGACCACACTGACCACCAGACCACACTGACCACCAGATCACACTGAACCACACCAGACCACACTGACCACCAGACCACACTGAACCACACCAGACCACACTGACCACCAGACCACACGGAACCACACCAGACTACACTGACCACCAGACCACACTGAACCACACCACACCACAATAACCACCAGACCACACTGAACCACACCAGTCCACACTGACCACCAGACTACACTGAACCACACCAGATCACACTGACCACCAGACCACACTGAACCACACCAGACCACAATAACCAGCAGACCATACTGACCACCAGACCACACTGAACCACACCAGTCCACACTGACCACTAGACCACAGTGAACCACACCAGACCACGATAACCACTAAACCACACTGACCACCAGACCACACTGACCACTAGATCATGCTGAACCACACCAGACCACAATAACCACCAGACCACACTAACCACCAGACCACACTGACCACCAGATCACACTGAACCACACCAGACCACACTGACCACCAGACCACACTGAACCACACCAGACCACAATAACCACCAGACCACACTGACCACCAGACCACACTGAACCACATCAGACCACAATAACCACCGGACCACACTGACCACCAGACCACACTGAACCACACCAGACCACAATAACCACCACACCACACTGACCACCAGACCACACTGTACCACATCAGACCACACTGACCACCAGACCACACTGAACCACATCAGACCACAATGACCACCGGACCACACTGAACCACACCAAGCCACACTGACGACCAGACCACATTGACAACCAGATCACATTGAACCACACCAGACCACACTGACCACCAGACCACACTGACTACCAGACCACACCAGACCACACTGATCACCAGACCACACTGACCACCAGACTACACTGAACCACACCAGACTACACTGACCACCAGACCACACTGACCACCAGACCACACTGAACCACACCAGACCACAATAACCACCAGACCACACTGAACCACACCAGTCCACATTGACCACTAGACCACAGTGAACCACACCAGACCACGATAACATCTAAACCACACTGACCACCAGACCACACTGACCACCAGATCACGCTGAACCACACCAGACCACAATAACCACCAGACTACATTAACCACATCAGATCACAATAACCACCAGACCATACTGACCACCAGACCACACTGACCACCAGACCACACTGAACCACACCAGACCACAATAACCACCAGACCACATTGACCACCAGACCATACTGACCACCAGACAACACTGACCACCAGATCACACTGAACTACACTAGATCACAATGACCACCAAACAACACTGACCACCAGACCACACCAGACCACACTGAACCACACCAGACCACAATAACCACCAGACCACACCAGACCACCAGACCACAATGACAACCAGACCACACTGTACCATACCAGACCACAATAACCACCAGACCATACTGACCACCAGACCACACTGAACCACACCAGACTACACTGACCACCAGACCACACTGAACCACACCAGACCACACTGACCACCAGACCACACTGAACCACACCAGACTACACTGACCACCAGACCACACTGAACCACACCCGACCACAATGACCACCGGACCACACTGAACCACACCAGACCACACTGACCACCAGACCACACTGAACCACATCAGACCACAATGACCACCGGACCACACTGAACCACACCAAGCTACACTGACGACCAGACCACATTGACAACCAGATCACATTGAACCACACCAGACTACACTGACCACCAGACCACACTGACTACCAGACCACACTGACCACACTGATCACCAGACCACACTGACCACCAGACTACACTGAACCACACCAGACTACACTGACCACCAGGCCACACTGAACCACACCAGACCACACTGACCACCAGACTACACTGAACCACACCAGACTACACTGACCACCAGACCACACTGAACCACACCAGACCACACTGACCACCAGACCACACTGAACCACACCAGACTACACTGACCACCAGACCACACTGAACCACATCAGACCACAATGACCACCGGACCACACTGAACCACACCAAGCCACAATGACCACACTGAACCACATCAGACCACAATAACCACCAGACCACACTGACCACCAGACCACACTGAACCACATCAGACCACACTGACCACCAGACCACACTGAACCACATCAGACCACAATAACCACCAGACCACACTGAACCACACCAGACTACACTGACCACCAGACCACACTGAACCACACCAGACCACAATAACCACCAGACTACACTGAACCACACCAGTCCACACTGACCACCAGACTACACTGAACCACACCAGATCACACTGACCACCAGACCACACTGAACCACACCAGACCACAATAACCACCAGACCATACTGACCACCAGACCACACTGAACCACACCAGTCCACACTGACCACTAGACCACAGTGAACCACACCAGACCATGATAACCACTAAACCACACTGACCACAAGACCACACTGACAACTAGATCATGCTGAACCACACCAGACCACAATAACCAGCAGACCACACTGACCACCAGACCGCACTGACCACCAGATCACACTGAACCACACCAGACCACAATGACCACCAGTCCACACTGAACCACACCAGACCACAATAACCACCAGACCACACTGACCACCAGACCACACTGAACCACATCAGACCACAATGACCACCGGACCACACTGAACCACACCAAGCCACAATGACCACACTGAACCACATCAGACCACAATGACCACCGGACCACACTGAACCACACCAAGCCACAATGACCACACTGAACCACATCAGACCACAATCACCACCGGACCACACTGAACCACACCAAGCCACAATGACCACACTGAACCACATCAGACCACAATGACCACCGGACCACACTGAACCACACCAAGCCACACTGACGACCAGACCACATTGACAACCAGATCACATTGAACCACACCAGACCACACTGACCACCAGACCACACTGACTACCAGACCACACCAGACCACACTGATCACCAGACCACACTGACCACCAGACTACACTGAACCACACCAGACTACACTGACCACCAGACCACACTGAACCACACCAGACCACACTGACCAACAGACCACACTGAACCACACCAGACCACACTGACCACCAGACCACACTGAACCACACCACACCACAATAATCACCAGACCACACTGAACCACACCAGTCCACACTGACCACCAGACTACACTGAACCACACCAGATCACACTGACCACCAGACCACACTGAACCACACCAGACCACAATAACCACCAGACCACACTGAACCACACCAGTCCACACTGACCACTAGACCACAGTGAACCACACCAGACCACGATAACCACTAAACCACACTGACCACCAGGCCACACTGACCACTAGATCATGCCGAACCACACCAGACCACAATAACCAGCAGACCACACTGACCACCAGACCACACTGACCACCAGATCACACTGAACCACACCAGACCACACTGACCACCAGACCACACTGAACCACACCAGACCACAATAACCACCAGACCACACAGACCACCAGACCACACTGACCACCAGACCACACTGAACCACATCAGACCACAATGACCACCAGACTACACTGAACCACATCAGACCACAATGACCACCAGACCACACTGAACCACAACAGACCACAATAACCACCAGACCACACTGAACCACACCAGTCCACACTGACCACCAGACTACACTGAACCACACCAGATCACACTGACCACCAGACCACACTGAACCACACCAGACCACAATAACCACCAGACCATACTGACCACCAGACCACACTGAACCACACCAGTCCACACTGACCACTAGACCACAGTGAACCACACCAGACCACGATAACCACTAAACCACACTGACCACCAGACCACACTGACCACTAGATCATGCTGAACCACACCAGACCACAATGACCACCAGACCACACTGACCACCAGACCACACTGACCACCAGATCACACTGAACCACACCAGACCACACTGACCACCAGACCACACTGAACCACACCAGACCACAATAACCACCAGACCACACTGACCACCAGACCACACTGAACCACATCAGACCACAATAACCACCAGACCACACTGACCACCAGACCACACTGAACCACACCAGACCACAATAACCACCAGACCACATTGACAACCAGACCATACTGACCACCAGACAACACTGACCACCAGATCACACTGAACTACACTAGATCACAATGACCACCAAACAACACTGACCACCAGAGCACACCAGACCACACTGAACCACACCAGACCACAATAACCACCAGACCACACCAGACCACCAGACCACACTGACAACCAGACCACACTGTACCATACCAGACCACAATAACCACCAGACAATACTGACCACCAGACCACACTGAACCACACCAGTCCACACTGACCACTAGACCACAGTGAACCACACCAGACCACGATAACCACTAAACCACACTGACCACCAGACCACACTGACCACTAGATCATGCTGAACCACACCAGACCACAATAACCACCAGACCACACTGACCACCAGACCGCACTGACCACCAGATCACACTGAACCACACCAGACCACACTGACCACCAGACCACACTGAACCACACCAGACCACAATAACCACCACACCACACTGACCACCAGACCACACTGAACCACATCAGACCACAATAACCACCAGACCACACTGACCACCAGACCACACTGAACCACATCAGACCACAATAACCACCAGACCACACTGACCACCAGACCACACTGAACCACATCAGACCACACTGACCACCAGACCACACTGAACCACATCAGACCACAATAACCACCGGACCACACTGAACCACACCAAGCCACACTGACGACCAGACCACATTGACAACCAGATCACATTGAACCACACCAGACCACACTGACCACCAGACCACACTGACTACCAGACCACACCAGACCACACTGATCACCAGACCACACTGACCACCAGACTACACTGAACCACACCAGACTACACTGACCACCAGACCACACTGACCACCAGACCACACTGAACCACACCAGACCACAATAACCACCAGACCACACTGAACCACACCAGTCCACATTGACCACTAGACCACAGTGAACCACACCAGACCACGATAACCACAAACCACACTGACCACCAGACCACACTGACCACCAGATCACGCTGAACCACACCAGACCACAATAACCACCAGACTACATCGAACCACATCAGATCACAATAACCACCAGACCATACTGACCACCAGACCACACTGACCACCAGACCACACTGAACCACACCAGACCACAATAACCACCAGACCACATTGACCACCAGACCATACTGACCACCAGACAACACTGACCACCAGATTACACTGAACTACACTAGATCACAATGACCACCAAACAACACTGACCACCAGACTACACCAGACCACACTGAACCACACCAGACCACAATAACCACCAGACCACACCAGACCACCAGACCACACTGACAACCAGACCACACTGTACCATACCAGACCACAATAACCACCAGACCATACTGACCACCAGACCACACTGAACCACACCAGACTACACTGACCACCAGACCACACTGAACCACACCAGACCACACTGACCACCAGACCACACTGAACCACACCAGACTACACTGACCACCAGACCACACTGAACCACACCAGACCACAATGACCACCGGACCACACTGAACCACACCAGACCACACTGACCACCAGACCACACTGAACCACATCAGACCACAATGACAACCGGACCACACTGAACCACAACAAGCTACACTGACGACCAGACCACATTGACAACCAGATCACATTGAACCACACCAGACTACACTGACCACCAGACCACACTGACTACCAGACCACACTGACCACACTGATCACCAGACCACACTGACCACCAGACTACACTGAACCACACCAGACTACACTGACCACCAGGCCACACTGAACCACACCAGACCACACTGACCACCAGACTACACTGAACCACACCAGACTACACTGACCACCAGACCACACTGAACCACACCAGACTACACTGACCACCAGACCACACTGAACCACACCACACCACAATAACCACCAGACCACACTGAACCACACCAGTCCACACTGACCACCAGACTACACTGAACCACACCAGATCACACTGACCACCAGACCACACTGAACCACACCAGACCACAATAACCACCAGACCATACTGACCACCAGACCACACTGAACCACACCAGTCCACACTGACCACTAGACCACAGTGAACCACACCAGACCACGATAACCACTAAACCACACTGACCACCAGACCACACTGACCACTAGATCATGCTGAACCACACCAGACCACAATAACCACCAGACCACACTAACCACCAGACCACACTGACCACCAGATCACACTGAACCACACCAGACCACACTGACCACCAGACCACACTGAACCACACCAGACCACAATAACCACCAGACCACACTGACCACCAGACCACACTGAACCACATCAGACCACAATAACCACCAGAACACACTGACCACCAGACCACACTGAACCACACCAGACCACAATAACCACCAGACCACACTGACCACCAGACCACACTGTACCACATCAGACCACACTGACCACCAGACCACACTGAACCACATCAGACCCCAATGACCACCGGACCACACTGAACCACACCAAGCCACACTGACGACCAGACCACATTGACAACCAGATCACATTGAACCACACCAGACCACACTGACCACCAGACCACACTGACTACCAGACCACACCAGACCACACTGATCACCAGACCACACTGACCACCAGACTACACTGAACCATACCAGACTACACTGACCACCAGACCACACTGACCACCAGACCACACTGAACCACACCAGACCACAATAACCACCAGACCACACTGAACCACACCAGTCCACATTGACCACTGGACCACAGTGAACCACACCAGACCACGATAACCACTAAACCACACTGACCACCAGACCACACTGACCACCAGATCACGCTGAACCACACCAGACCACAATAACCACCAGACTACATCGAACCACATCAGATCACAATAACCACCAGACCATACTGACCACCAGACCACACTGACCACCAGACCACACTGAACCACACCTGACCACAATAACCACCAGACCACACCAGACCACCAGACCACACTGACAACCAGACCACACTGTACCATACCGGACCACAATAACCACCAGACCATACTGACCACCAGACCACACTGAACCACACCAGACTACACTGACCACCAGACCACACTGAACCACACCAGACCACACTGACCACCAGACCACACTGAAACACACCAGACTACACTGACCACCAGACCACACTGAACCACACCAGACCACAATGACCACCGGACCACACTGAACCACACCAGACCACACTGACCACCAGACCACACTGAACCACATCAGACCACAATGACCACCGGACCACACTGAACCACACCAAGCTACACTGACGACCAGACCACATTGACAACCAGATCACATTGAACCACACCAGACTACACTGACCACCAGACCACACTGACTACCAGACCACACTGACCACACTGATCACCAGACCACACTGACCACCAGACTACACTGAACCACACCAGACTACACTGACCACCAGGCCACACTGAACCACACCAGTCCACACTGACCACCAGACTACACTGAACCACACCAGACTACACTGACCACCAGACCACACTGAACCACACCAGACCACACTGACCACCAGACCACACTGAACCACACCAGACTACACTGACCACCAGACCACACTGAACCACACCACACCACAATAACCACCAGACCACACTGAACCACACCAGTCCACACTGACCACCAGACTACACTGAACCACAGCAGATCACACTGACCACCAGACCACACTGAACCACACCAGACCACAATAACCACCAGACCATACTGACCACCAGACCACACTGAACCACACCAGTCCACACTGACCACTAGACCACAGTGAACCACACCAGACCACGATAACCACTAAACCACACTGACCACCAGACCACACTGACCACTAGATCATGCTGAACCACACCAGACCACAATAACCACCAGACCACATTAACCACCAGACGACGCTGACCACCAGATCACACTGAACCACACCAGACCACACTGACCACCAGACCACACTGAACCACACCAGACCACAATAACCACCAGACCACACTGACCACTAGACCACACTGAACCACATCAGACCACAATAACCACCAGACTACACTGACCACCAGACCACACTGAACCACACCAGACCACAATAACCACCAGACCACACTGAACCACACCAGTCCACACTGACCACCAGACTACACTGAACCACACCAGATCACACTGACCACCAGACCACACTGAACCACACCAGACCACAATAACCACCAGACCACATTGACCACCAGACCATACTGACCACCAGACAACACTGACCACCAGATCACACTGAACTACACTAGATCACAATGACCACCAAACAACACTGACCACCAGACCACACCAGACCACACTGAACCACACCAGTCCACAATAACCACCAGACCACACCAGACCACCAGACCACACTGACAACCAGACCACACTGTACCATACCGGACCACAATAACCACCAGACCATACTGACCACCAGACCACACTGAACCACACCAGTCCACACTGACCACTAGACCACAGTGAACCACACCAGACCACGATAACCACTAAACCACACTGACCACCAGACCACACTGACCACTAGATCATGCTGAACCACACCAGACCACAATAACCACCAGACCACACTGACCACCAGACCGCACTGACCACCAGATCACACTGAACCACACCAGACCACACTGACCACCAGACCACACTGAACCACACCAGACCACAATAACCACCAGACCACACTGACCACCAGACCACACTGAACTACATCAGACCACAATGACCACCGGACTACACTGAACCACACCAAGCCACAATGACCACACTGAACCACATCAGACCACAATGACCACCGGACCACACTGAACCACACCAAGCCACAATGACCACACTGAACCACATCAGACCACAATAACCACCAGACCACACTGACCACCAGACCACACTGAACCACATCAGACCACACTGACCACCAGACCACACTGAACCACATCAGATCACAATGACCACCGGACCAAACTGAACCACACCAAGCCACACTGACGACCAGACCACATTGACAACCAGATCACATTGAACCACACTAGACCACACTGACCACCAGACCACACTGACTACCAGACCACACCAGACCACACTGATCACCAGACCACACTGACCACCAGACTACACTGAACCACACCAGACTACACTGACCACCAGACCACACTGACCACCAGACCACACTGAACCACACCAGACCACAATAACCACCAGACCACACTGAACCACACCAGTCCACACTGACCACTAGACCACAGTGAACCACACCAGACCACGATAACCACTAAACCACACTGACCACCAGACCACACTGACCACCAGATCACACTGAACCACACCAGACCACAATAACCACCAGACTACATCGAACCACATCAGATCACAATAACCACCAGACCATACTGACCAACAGACCACACTGACCACCAGACCACACTGAACCACACCAGACCACAATAACCACCAGACCACATTGACCACCAGACCATACTGACCACCAGACAACACTGACCACCAGATTACACTGAACTACACTAGATCACAATGACCACCAAACGACACTGACCACCAGACCACACCAGACCACACTGAACCACACCAGACCACAATAACCACCAGACCACACCAGACCACCAGACCACACTGACAACCAGACCACACTGTACCATACCAGACCACAATAAACACCAGACCATACTGACCACCAGATCACACTGAACCACACCAGTCCACACGGACCACTAGACCACAGTGAACCACACCAGACCACGAAAACCACTGAACCACACTGACCACCAGACCACACTGACCACTAGATCATGCTGAACCACACCAGACCACAATAACCACCAGACCACACTGACCACCAGACCACACTGACCACCAGATCACACTGAACCACACCAGACCACACTGACCACCAGACGACACTGAACCACACCAGACCACACTGACCACCAGACCACACGGAACCACACCAGACCACACTGACCACCAGACCACACTGAACCACACCACACCACAATAACCACCAGACCACACTGAACCACACCAGTCCACACTGACCACCAGACTACACTGAACCACACCAGATCACACTGACCACCAGACCACACTGAACCACACCAGACCACAATAACCAGCAGACCATACTGACCACCAGACCACACTGAACCACACCAGTCCACACTGACCACTAGACCACAGTGAACCACACCAGACCACGATAACCACTAAACCACACTGACCACCAGACCACACTGACCACTAGATCATGCTGAACCACACCAGACCACAATAACCACCAGACCACACTAACCACCAGACCACACTGACCACCAGATCACACTGAACCACACCAGACCACACTGACCACCAGACCACACTGAACCACACCAGACCACAATAACCACCAGACCACACTGACCACCAGACCACACTGAACCACATCAGACCACAATAACCACCGGACCACACTGACCACCAGACCACACTGAACCACACCAGACCACAATAACCACCACACCACACTGACCACCAGACCACACTGTACCACATCAGACCACACTGACCACCAGACCACACTGAACCACATCAGACCACAATGACCACCGGACCACACTGAACCACACCAAGCCACACTGACGACCAGACCACATTGACAACCAGATCACATTGAACCACACCAGACCACACTGACCACCAGACCACACTGACTACCAGACCACACCAGACCACACTGATCACCAGACCACACTGACCACCAGACTACACTGAACCACACCAGACTACACTGACCACCAGACCACACTGACCACCAGACCACACTGAACCACACCAGACCACAATAACCACCAGACCACACTGAACCACACCAGTCCACATTGACCACTAGACCACAGTGAACCACACCAGACCACGATAACATCTAAACCACACTGACCACCAGACCACACTGACCACCAGATCACGCTGAACCACACCAGACCACAATAACCACCAGACTACATTAACCACATCAGATCACAATAACCACCAGACCATACTGACCACCAGACCACACTGACCACCAGACCACACTGAACCACACCAGACCACAATAACCACCAGACCACATTGACCACCAGACCATACTGACCACCAGACAACACTGACCACCAGATCACACTGAACTACACTAGATCACAATGACCACCAAACAACACTGACCACCAGACCACACCAGACCACACTGAACCACACCAGACCACAATAACCACCAGACCACACCAGACCACCAGACCACAATGACAACCAGACCACACTGTACCATACCAGACCACAATAACCACCAGACCATACTGACCACCAGACCACACTGAACCACACCAGACTACACTGACCACCAGACCACACTGAACCACACCAGACCACACTGACCACCAGACCACACTGAACCACACCAGACTACACTGACCACCAGACCACACTGAACCACACCCGACCACAATGACCACCGGACCACACTGAACCACACCAGACCACACTGACCACCAGACCACACTGAACCACATCAGACCACAATGACCACCGGACCACACTGAACCACACCAAGCTACACTGACGACCAGACCACATTGACAACCAGATCACATTGAACCACACCAGACTACACTGACCACCAGACCACACTGACTACCAGACCACACTGACCACACTGATCACCAGACCACACTGACCACCAGACTACACTGAACCACACCAGACTACACTGACCACCAGGCCACACTGAACCACACCAGACCACACTGACCACCAGACTACACTGAACCACACCAGACTACACTGACCACCAGACCACACTGAACCACACCAGACCACACTGACCACCAGACCACACTGAACCACACCAGACTACACTGACCACCAGACCACACTGAACCACATCAGACCACAATGACCACCGGACCACACTGAACCACACCAAGCCACAATGACCACACTGAACCACATCAGACCACAATAACCACCAGACCACACTGACCACCAGACCACACTGAACCACATCAGACCACACTGACCACCAGACCACACTGAACCACATCAGACCACAATGACCACCGGACCATACTGAACCACACCAAGCCACACTGACGACCAGACCACATTGACAACCAGATCACATTGAACCACACCAGACCACACTGACCACCAGACCACACTGACTACCAGACCACACCAGACCACACTGATCACCAGACCACACTGACCACCAGACTACACTGAACCACACCAGACTACACTGACCACCAGACCACACTGACCACCAGACCACACTGAACCACACCAGACCACAATAACCACCAGACTACACTGAACCACACCAGTCCACACTGACCACTAGACCACAGTGAACCACACCAGACCACGATAACCACTAAACCACACAGACCACCAGACCACACTGACCACCAGATCACACTGAACCACACCAGACCACAATAACCACCAGACTACATCGAACCACATCAGATCACAATAACCACCAGACCATACTGACCACCAGACCACACTGACCACCAGACCACACTGAACCACACCAGACCACAATAACCACCAGACCACATTGACCACCAGACCATACTGACCACCAGACAACACTGACCACCAGATTACACTGAACTACACTAGATCACAATGACCACCAAACGACACTGACCACCAGACCACACCAGACCACACTGAACCACACCAGACCACAATAACCACCAGACCACACCAGACCACCAGACCACACTGACAACCAGACCACACTGTACCATACCAGACCACAATAACCACCAGACCATACTGACCACCAGATCACACTGAACCACACCAGTCCACACTGACCACTAGACCACAGTGAACCACACCAGACCACGATAACCACTGAACCACACTGACCACCAGACCACACTGACCACTAGATCATGCTGAACCACACCAGACCACAATAACCACCAGACCACACTGACCACCAGACCACACTGACCACCAGATCACACTGAACCACACCAGACCACACTGACCATCAGACCACACTGAACCACACCAGACCACACTGACCAACAGACCACACTGAACCACACCAGACCACAATAACCACCAGACCACACTGAACCACACCAGTCCACACTGACCACCAGACCACACTGAACCACACCAGATCACACTGACCACCAGACCACACTGAACCACACCAGACCACAATAACCACCAGACCACACTGAACCACACCAGACTACACTGACCACCAGACCACACTGAACCACACCAGACCACAATAACCACCAGAATACACTGAACCACACCAGTCCACACTGACCACCAGACTACACTGAACCACACCAGATCACACTGACCACCAAACCACACTGAACCACACCAGACCACAATAACCACCAGACCATACTGACCACCAGACCACACTGAACCACACCAGTCCACACTGACCACTAGACCACAGTGAACCACACCAGACCACGATAACCACTAAACCACACTGACCACCAGACCACACTGACCACTAGATCATGCTGAACCACACCAGACCACAATAACCACCAGACCACACTGACCACCAGACCGCACTGACCACCAGATCACACTGAACCACACCAGACCACACTGACCACCAGACCACACTGAACCACACCAGACCACAATAACCAACAGACCACACTGACCACCAGACCACACTGAACCACATCAGACCACAATGACCACCGGACCACACTGAACCACACCAAGCCACAATGACCACACTGAACCACATCAGACCACAATGACCACCGGACCACACTGAACCACACCAAGCCACAATGACCACACTGAACCACATCAGGCCACAATGACCACCGGACCACACTGAACCACACCAAGCCACAATGACCACACTGAACCACATCAGACCACAATGAACACCGGACCTTACTGAACCACACCAAGCCACACTGACGACCAGACCACATTGACAACCAGATCACATTGAACCACACCAGACTACACTGACCACCAGACCATACTGACTACCAGACCACACTGATCACCAGACCACACTGACCACCAGACTACACTGAACCACATCAGACTACACTGACCACCAGACCACACTGAACCACACCAGACCACAATGACAAACAGACCACACTGAACCACACCAGACCACACTGACCACCAGACCACACTGAACCACACCACACCACAATAACCACCAGACCACACTGAACCACACCAGTCCACACTGACCACCAGACTACACTGAACCACACCAGATCACACTGACCACCAGACCACACTGAACCACACCAGACCACAATAACCAACAGACCACACTGAACCACACCAGTCCACACTGACCACTAGACCACAGTGAACCACACCAGACCACGATAACCACTAAACCACACTGACCACCAGACCACACTGACCACTAGATCATGCTGAACCACACCAGACCACAATAACCACCAGACCACACTGACCACCAGACCACACTGACCACCAGATCACACTGAACCACACCAGACCACACTGACCACCAGACCACACTGAACCACACCAGACCACAATAACCACCAGACCACACTGACCACCAGACCACACTGAACCACATCAGACCACAATAACCACCAGACCACACTGACCACCAGACCACACTGAACCACACCAGACCACAATAACCACCAGACCACATTGACCACCAGACCATACTGACCACCAGACAACCCTGACCACCAGATCACACTGAACTACACTAGATCACAATGACCACCGAACAACACTGACCACCAGACCACACCAGACCACACTGAACCACACCAGACCACAATAAGCACCAGACCACACCAGACCACCAGACCACACTGACAACCAGACCACACTGTACCATACCAGACCACAATAACCACCAGACCATACTGACCACCAGACCACACTGAACCACACCAGTCCACACTGACCACTAGACCACAGTGAACCACACCAGACCACGATAACCACTAAACCACACTGACCACCAGACCACACTGACCACTAGATCATGCTGAACCACACCAGACCACAATAACCACCAGACCACACTGACCACCAGACCGCACTGACCACCAGATCACACTGAACCACACCAGACCACACTGACCACCAGACCACACTGAACCACACCAGACCACAATAACCACCACACCACACTGACCACCAGACCACACTGAACCACATCAGACCACAATAACCACCAGACCACACTGACCACCAGACCACACTGAACCACATCAGACCACAATAACCACCAGACCACAATGACCAGCAGACCACACTGTACCACATCAGACCACACTGACCACCAGACCACACTGAACCACATCAGATCACAATGACCACCGGACCACACTGAACCACACCAAGCCACACTGACGACCAGACCACATTGACAACCAGATCACATTGAACCACACCAGACCACACTGACCACCAGACCACACTGACTACCAGACCACACCAGACGACACTGATCACCAGACCACACTGACCACCAGACTACACTGAACCACACCAGACTACACTGACCACCAGACCACACTGACCACCAGACCACACTGAACCACACCAGACCACAATAACCACCAGACCACACTAAACCACACCAGTCCACACTGACCACTAGACCACAGTGAACCACACCAGACCACGATAACCACTAAACCACACTGACCAGCAGACCACACTGACCATCAGATCACGCTGAACCACACCAGACCACAATAACCACCAGACTACATCGAACCACATCAGATCACAATAACCACCAGACCATACTGAACACCAGACCACACTGACCACCAGACCACACTGAACCACACCAGACCACAATAACCACCAGACCACATTGACCACCAGACCATACTGACCACCAGACAACACTGACCACCAGATTACACTGAACTACACTAGATCACAATGACCACCAAACAACACTGACCACCAGACCACACCAGACCACACTGAACCACACCAGACCACAATAACCACCAGACCACACCAGACCACCAGACCACACTGACAACCAGACCACACTGTACCATACCAGACCACAATAACCACCAGACCATACTGACCACCAGACCACACTGAACCGCACCAGTCCACACTGACCACTAGACCACAGTGAATCACACCAGACCACGATAACCACTAAACCACACTGACCAACAGACCACACTGACCACTAGATCATGCTGAACCACACCAGACCACAATAACCACCAGACCACACTGACCACCAGACCACACTGAACCACATCAGACCACAATAACCACCAGACCACACTGACCACCAGACCACACTGAAGCACATCAGACCACAATGACCACCAGACCACACTGAACCACATCAGACCACAATAACCACCAGACCACACTGACCACCAGACCACACTGAACCACATCAGACCACAATAACCACTAGACCACACTGACCACCAGACTACACTGAACCACACCAGATCACACTGACCACCAGACCACACTGAACCACACCAGACCACAATAACCACCAGACCACACTGAACCACACCAGTCCACACTGACCACTAGACCACAGTGAACCACACCAGACCACGATAACCACTAAACCACACTGACCACCAGACCACACTGACCACTAGATCATGCTGAACCACACCAGACCACAATAACCACCAGACCACACTGACCACCAGACCACACTGACCACCAGATCACACTGAACCACACCAGACCACACTGACCACCAGACCACACTGAACCACACCAGACCACAATAACCACCAGACCACACTGACCACCAGACCACACTGACCACCAGACCACACTGAACCACATCAGACCACAATGACCACCAGACCACACTGAACCACATCAGACCACAATGACCACCAGACCACACTGAACCACACCACACCACAATAACCACCAGACCACACTGAACCACACCAGTCCACACTGACCACCAGACTACACTGAACCACACCAGATCACACTGACCACCAGACCACACTGAACCACACCAGTCCACACTGACCACTAGACCACAGTGAACCACACCAGACCACGATAACCACTAAACCACACTGACCACCAGACCACACTGACCACTAGATCATGCTGAACCACACCAGACCACAATAACCACCAGACCACACTGACCACCAGACCACACTGACCACCAGATCACACTGAACCACACCAGACCACACTGACCACCAGACCACACTGAACCACACCAGACCACAATAACCACCAGACAACACTGACCACCAGACCACACTGAACCACATCAGACCACAATAACCACCAGACCACACTGACCACCAGACCACACTGAACCACACCAGACCACAATAACCACCAGACCACATTGACCACCAGACCATACTGACCACCAGACAACCCTGACCACCAGATCACACTGAACTACACTAGATCACAATGACCACCAAACAACACTGACCACCAGACCACACCAGACCGCACTGAACCACACCAGACCACAATAAGCACCAGACAACACCAGACCACCAGACCACACTGACAACCAGACCACACTGTACCATACCAGACCACAATAACCACCAGACCATACTGACCACCAGACCACACTGAACCACACCAGTCCACACTGACCACTAGACCACAGTGAACCACACCAGACCACGATAACCACTAAACCACACTGACCACCAGACCACACTGACCACTAGATCATGCTGAACCACACCAGACCACAATAACCACCAGACCACACTGACCACCAGACCGCACTGACCACCAGATCACACTGAACCACACCAGACCACACTGACCACCAGACCACACTGAACCACACCAGACCACAATAACCACCAGACCACACTGACCACCAGACCACACTGAACCACATCAGACCACAATAACCACCGGACCACACTGACCACCAGACCACACTGAACCACATCAGACCACAATAACCACCAGTCCACACTGACCACCAGACCACACTGTACCACATCAGACCACACTGACCACCAGACCACACTGAACCACATCAGATCACAATGACCACCGGACCACACTGAACCACACCAAGCCACACTGACGACCAGACCACATTGACAACCAGATCACATTGAACCACACCAGACCACACTGACCACCAGACCACACTGACTACCAGACCACACCAGACCACACTGATCACCAGACCACACTGACCACCAGACTACACTGAACCACACCAGACTACACTGACCACCAGACCACACTGACCAGCAGACCACACTGAACCACACCAGACCACAATAACCACCAGACCACACTGAACCACACCAGTCCACACTGACCACTAGACCACAGTGAACCACACCAGACCACGGTAACCACTAAACCACACTGACCACTAGACCACACTGACCATCAGATCACGCTGAACCACACCAGACCACAATAACCACCAGACTACATCGAACCACATCAGATCACAATAACCACCAGACCATACTGACCACCAGACCACACTGACCACCAGACCACACTGAACCACACCAGACCACAATAACCACCAGACCACATTGACCACCAGACCATACTGACCACCAGACAACACTGACCACCAGATTACACTGAACTACACTAGATCACAATGACCACCAAACAACACTGACCACCAGACCACACCAGACCACACTGAACCACACCAGACCACAATAACCACCAGACCACACCAGACCACCAGACCACACTGACAACCAGACCACACTGTACCATACCAGACCACAATAACCACCAGACCATACTGACCACCAGACCACACTGAACCACACCAGTCCACACTGACCACTAGACCACAGTGAATCACACCAGACCACGATAACCACTAAACCACACTGACCAACAGACCACACTGACCACTAGATCATGCTGAACCACACCAGACCACAATAACCACCAGACCACACTGACCACCAGACCACACTGAACCACATCAGACCACAATAACCACCAGACCACACTGACCACCAGACCACACTGAACCACATCAGACCACAATAACCACCAGACCACACTGACCACCAGACCACACTGAACCACATCAGACCACAATGACCACCAGACCACACTGAACCACATCAGACCACAATAACCACCAGACCACACTGACCACCAGACCACACTGAACCACATCAGACCACAATAACCACCAGACCACACTGACCACCAGACCACAATGAACCACATCAGACCACAATGACCACCAGACCACACTGAACCACATCAGACCACAATGACCACCAGACCACACTGAACCACACCAGACCACAATGACCACCAGACCACAGTGAACCACACCAGACCACACTGACCACCAGACTACACTGAACCACATCAGACCACAATGACCACCGGACCACACTGAACCACACCAGACCACACTGACCACCAGACCACACTGAACCACATCAGACCACAATGACCACCGGACCACACTGAACCACACCAAGCTACACTGACGACCAGACCACATTGACAACCAGATCACATTGAACCACACCAGACTACACTGACCACCAGACCACACTGACTACCAGACCACACTGACCACACTGATCACCAGACCACACTGACCACCAGACTACACTGAACCACACCAGACTACACTGACCACCAGGCCACACTGAAGCACACCAGACCACACTGACCACCAGACTACACTGAACCACACCAGACTACACTGACCACCAGACCACACTGAACCACACCAGACCACACTGACCACCAGACCACACTGAACCACACCAGACTACACTGACCACCAGACCACACTGAACCACACGACACCACAATAACCACAGACCACACTGAACCACACCAGTCCACACTGACCACCAGACTACACTGAACCACACCAGGTCACACTGACCACCAGACCACACTGAACCACACCAGACCACAATAACCACCAGACCATACTGACCACCAGACCACACTGACCACCAGACCACACTGAACCACACCAGACCACAATAACCACCAGACCACATTGACCACCAGACCATACTGACCACCAGACAACACTGACCACCAGATTACACTGAACTACACTAGATCACAATGACCACCAAACAACACTGACCACCAGACCACACCAGACCACACTGAACCACACCAGACCACAATAACCACCAGACCACACCAGACCACCAGACCACACTGACAACCAGACCACACTGTACCATACCAGACCACAATAACCACCAGACCATACTGACCACCAGACCACACTGAACCACACCAGTCCACACTGACCACTAGACCACAGTGAATCACACCAGACCACGATAACCACTAAACCACACTGACCAACAGACCACACTGACCACTAGATCATGCTGAACCACACCAGACCACAATAACCACCAGACCACACTGACCACCAGACCACACTGAACCACATCAGACCACAATAACCACCAGACCACACTGACCACCAGACCACACTGAAGCACATCAGACCACAATGACCACCAGACCACACTGAACCACATCAGACCACAATAACCACCAGACCACACTGACCACCAGACCACACTGAACCACATCAGACCACAATAACCACCAGACCACACTGACCACCAGACTACACTGAACCACACCAGATCACACTGACCACCAGACCACACTGAACCACACCAGACCACAATAACCACCAGACCACACTGAACCACACCAGTCCACACTGACCACTAGACCACAGTGAACCACACCAGACCACGATAACCACTAAACCACACTGACCACCAGACCACACTGACCACTAGATCATGCTGAACCACACCAGACCACAATAACCACCAGACCACACTGACCACCAGACCACACTGACCACCAGATCACACTGAACCACACCAGACCACACTGACCACCAGACCACACTGAACCACACCAGACCACAATAACCACCAGACCACACTGACCACCAGACCACACTGACCACCAGACCACACTGAACCACATCAGACCACAATGACCACCAGACCACACTGAACCACATCAGACCACAATGACCACCAGACCACACTGAACCACACCACACCACAATAACCACCAGACCACACTGAACCACACCAGTCCACACTGACCACCAGACTACACTGAACCACACCAGATCACACTGACCACCAGACCACACTGAACCACACCAGTCCACACTGACCACTAGACCACAGTGAACCACACCAGACCACGATAACTACTAAACCACACTGACCACCAGACCACACTGACCACTAGATCATGCTGAACCACACCAGACCACAATAACCACCAGACCACACTGACCACCAGACCACACTGACCACCAGATCACACTGAACCACACCAGACCACACTGACCACCAGACCACACTGAACCACACCAGACCACAATAACCACCAGACAACACTGACCACCAGACCACACTGAACCACATCAGACCACAATAACCACCAGACCACACTGACCACCAGACCACACTGAACCACACCAGACCACAATAACCACCAGACCACATTGACCACCAGACCATACTGACCACCAGACAACCCTGACCACCAGATCACACTGAACTACACTAGATCACAATGACCACCAAACAACACTGACCACCAGACCACACCAGACCGCACTGAACCACACCAGACCACAATAAGCACCAGACAACACCAGACCACCAGACCACACTGACAACCAGACCACACTGTACCATACCAGACCACAATAACCACCAGACCATACTGACCACCAGACCACACTGAACCACACCAGTCCACACTGACCACTAGACCACAGTGAACCACACCAGACCACGATAACCACTAAACCACACTGACCACCAGACCACACTGACCACTAGATCATGCTGAACCACACCAGACCACAATAACCACCAGACCACACTGACCACCAGACCGCACTGACCACCAGATCACACTGAACCACACCAGACCACACTGACCACCAGACCACACTGAACCACACCAGACCACAATAACCACCACACCACACTGACCACCAGACCACACTGAACCACATCAGACCACAATAACCACCGGACCACACTGACCACCAGACCACACTGAACCACATCAGACCACAATAACCACCAGTCCACACTGACCACCAGACCACACTGTACCACATCAGACCACACTGACCACCAGACCACACTGAACCACATCAGATCACAATGACCACCGGACCACACTGAACCACACCAAGCCACACTGACGACCAGACCACATTGACAGCCAGATCACATTGAACCACACCAGACCACACTGACCACCAGACCACACTGACTACCAGACCACACCAGACCACACTGATCACCAGACCACACTGACCACCAGACTACACTGAACCACACCAGACTACACTGACCACCAGACCACACTGACCAGCAGACCACACTGAACCACACCAGACCACAATAACCACCAGACCACACTGAACCACACCAGTCCACACTGACCACTAGACCACAGTGAACCACACCAGACCACAATAACCACCAGACCATACTGACCACCAGACCACACTGAACCACACCAGTCCACACTGACCACTAGACCACAGTGAATCACACCAGACCACGATAACCACTAAACCACACTGACCAACAGACCACACTGACCACTAGATCATGCTGAACCACACCAGACCACAATAACCACCAGACCACACTGACCACCAGACCACACTGAACCACATCAGACCACAATAACCACCAGACCACACTGACCACCAGACCACACTGAACCACATCAGACCACAATAACCACCAGACCACACTGACCACCAGACCACACTGAACCACATCAGACCACAATGACCACCAGACCACACTGAACCACATCAGACCACAATAACCACCAGACCACACTGACCACCAGACCACACTGAACCACATCAGACCACAATAACCACCAGACCACACTGACCACCAGACCACACTGAACCACATCAGACCACAATGACCACCAGACCACACTGAACCACATCAGACCACAATGACCACCAGACCACACTGAACCACACCAGACCACAATGACCACCAGACCACAGTGAACCACACCAGACCACACTGACCACCAGACTACACTGAACCACATCAGACCACAATGACCACCGGACCACACTGAACCACACCAGACCACACTGACCACCAGACCACACTGAACCACATCAGACCACAATGACCACCGGACCACACTGAACCACACCAAGCTACACTGACGACCAGACCACATTGACAACCAGATCACATTGAACCACACCAGACTACACTGACCACCAGACCACACTGACTACCAGACCACACTGACCACACTGATCACCACACCACACTGACCACCAGACTACACTGAACCACACCAGACTACACTGACCACCAGGCCACACTGAAGCACACCAGACCACACTGACCACCAGACTACACTGAACCACACCAGACTACACTGACCACCAGACCACACTGAACCACACCAGACCACACTGACCACCAGACCACACTGAACCACACCAGACTACACTGACCACCAGACCACACTGAACCACACGACACCACAATAACCACAGACCACACTGAACCACACCAGTCCACACTGACCACCAGACTACACTGAACCACACCAGGTCACACTGACCACCAGACCACACTGAACCACACCAGACGACAATAACCACCAGACCATACTGACCACCAGACCACACTGAACCACACCAGTCCACACTGACCACTAGACCACAGTGAACCACACCAGACCACGATAACCACTAAACCACACTGACCACCAGACCACACTGACCTCTAGATCATGCTGAACCACACCAGACCACAATAACCACCAGACCACACTGACCACCAGACCACACTGACCACCAGTTCACACTGAACCACACCAGACCACACTGACCACCAGACCACACTGAACCACACCAGACCACAATAACCACCAGACCACACTGACCACCAGACCACACTGAACCACATCAGACCACAATAACCACCAGACCACACTGACCACCAGACCACACTGAACCACACCACACCACAATAACCACCAGACCACACTGAACCACACCAGTCCACACTGACCACCAGACTACACTGAACCACACCAGATCACACTGACCACCAGACCACACTGAACCACACCAGACCACAATAACCACCAGACCACATTGACCACCAGACCATACTGACCACCAGACAACACTGACCACCAGATCACACTGAACTACACTAGATCACAATGACCACCAAACAACACTGACCACCAGACCACACCAGACCACACTGAACCACACCAGTCCACAATAACCACCAGACCACACCAGACCACCAGACCACACTGACAACCAGACCACACTGTACCATACCGGACCACAATAACCACCAGACCATACTGACCACCAGACCACACTGAACCACACCAGTCCACACTGACCACTAGACCACAGTGAACCACACCAGACCACGATAACCACTAAACCACACTGACCACCAGACCACACTGACCACTAGATCATGCTGAACCACACCAGACCACAATAACCACCAGACCACACTGACCACCAGACCGCACTGACCACCAGATCACACTGAACCACACCAGACCACACTGACCACCAGACCACACTGAACCACACCAGACCACAATAACCACCAGACCACACTGACCACCAGACCACACTGAACCACATCAGACCACAATGACCACCGGACCACACTGAACCACACCAAGCCACAATGACCACACTGAACCACATCAGACCACAATGACCACCGGACCACACTGAACCACACCAAGCCACAATGACCACACTGAACCACATCAGACCACAATAACCACCAGACCACACTGACCACCAGACCACACTGAACCACATCAGACCACACTGACCACCAGACCACACTGAACCACATCAGACCACAATGACCACCGGACCACACTGAACCACATCAAGCCACACTGACGACCAGACCACATTGACAACCAGATCACATTGAACCACACCAGACCACACTGACCACCAGACCACACTGACTACCAGACCACACCAGACCACACTGATCACCAGACCACACTGACCACCAGACTACACTGAACCACACCAGACTACACTGACCACCAGACCACACTGACCACCAGACCACACTGAACCACACCAGACCACAATAACCACCAGACCACACTGAACCACACCAGTCCACACTGACCACTAGACCACAGTGAACCACACCAGACCACGATAATCACTAAACCACACTGACCACCAGACCACACTGACCACCAGATCACACTGAACCGCACCAGACCACAATAACCACCAGACTACATCGAACCACATCAGATCACAATAACCACCAGACCATACTGACCACCAGACCACACTGACCACCAGACCACACTGAACCACACCAGACCACAATAACCACCAGACTACATTGACCACCAGACCATACTGACCACCAGACAACACTGACCACCAGATTACACTGAACTACACTAGATCACAATGACCACCAAACGACACTGACCACCAGACCACACCAGACCACACTGAACCACACCAGACCACAATAACCACCAGACCACACCAGACCACCAGACCACACTGACAACCAGACCACACTGTACCATACCAGACCACAATAACCACCAGACCACACTGAACCACACCAGTCCACACTGACCACTAGACCACAGTGAACCACACCAGACCACGATAACCACTGAACCACACTGACCACCAGACCACACTGACCACTAGATCATGCTGAACCCCACCAGACCACAATAACCACCAGACCACACTGACCACCAGACCACACTGACCACCAGATCACACTGAACCACACCAGACCACACTGACCACCAGACCACACTGAACCACACCAGACCACAATAACCACCAGACCACACTGACCACCAGACCACACTGAACCACATCAGACCACAATGACCACCGGACCACACTGAACCACACCAAGCCACAATGACCACACTGAACCACATCAGACCACAATGACCACCGGACCACACTGAACCACACCAAGCCACAATGACCACACTGAACCACATCAGACCACAATAACCACCACACCACACTGACCACCAGACCACACTGAACCACATCAGACCACACTGACCACCAGACCACACTGAACCACATCAGACCACAATGACCACCGGACCACACTGAACCACATCAAGCCACACTGACGACCAGACCACATTGACAACCAGATCACATTGAACCACACCAGACCACACTGACCACCAGACCACACTGACTACCAGACCACACCAGACCACACTGATCACCAGACCACACTGACCACCAGACTACACTGAACCACACAAGACTACACTGACCACCAGACCACACTGACCACCAGACCACACTGAACCACACCAGTCCACACTGACCACTAGACCACAGTGAACAACACCAGACCACGATAACCACTAAACCACACTGACCACCAGACCACACTGACCACCAGATCACACTGAACCACACCAGACCACAATAACCACCAGACTACATCGAACCACATCAGATCACAATAACCACCAGACCACACTGAACCACACCAGTCCACACTGACCACTAGACCACAGTGAACCACACCAGACCACGATAACCACTGAACCACACTGACCACCAGACCACACTGACCACTAGATCATGCTGAACCCCACCAGACCACAATAACCACCAGACCACACTGACCACCAGACCACACTGACCACCAGATCACACTGAACCACACCAGACCACACTGACCACCAGACCACACTGAACCACACCAGACCACAATAACCACCAGACCACACTGACCACCAGACCACACTGAACCACATCAGACCACAATGACCACCGGACCACACTGAACCACACCAAGCCACAATGACCACACTGAACCACATCAGACCACAATGACCACCGGACCACACTGAACCACACCAAGCCAAAATGACCACACTGAACCACATCAGACCACAATAACCACCAGACCACACTGACCACCAGACCACACTGAAGCACATCAGACCACACTGACCACCAGACCACACTGAACCACATCAGACCACAATGACCACCGGACCACACTGAACCACATCAAGCCACACTGACGACCAGACCACATTGACAACCAGATCACATTGAACCACACCAGACCACACTGACCACCAGACCACACTGACTACCAGACCACACCAGACCACACTGATCACCAGACCACACTGACCACCAGACTACACTGAACCACACCAGACTACACTGACCACCAGACCACACTGACCACCAGACCACACTGAACCACACCAGTCCACACTGACCACTAGACCACAGTGAACCACACCAGACCACGATAACCACTAAACCACACTGACCACCAGACCACACTGACCACCAGATCACACTGAACCACACCAGACCACAATAACCACCAGACTACATCGAACCACATCAGTCACAATAACCACCAGACCATACTGACCACCAGACCACACTGACCACCAGACCACACTGAACCACACCAGACCACAATAACCACCAGACTACATTGACCACCAGACCATACTGACCACCAGACAACACTGACCACCGGATTACACTGAACTACACTAGATCACAATGACCACCAAACGACACTGACCACCAGACCACACCAGACCACACTGAACCACACCAGACCACAATAACCACCAGACCACACCAGACCACCAGACCACACTGACAACCAGACCACACTGACCACTAGATCATGCTGAACCACACCAGACCACAATAACCACCAGACCACACTGACCACCAGACCACACTGACCACCAGATCACACTGAACCACACCAGACCACACTGACCACCAGACCACACTGAACCCCACCAGACCACAATAACCACCAGACCACACTGAACCACACCAGTCCACACTGACCACCAGACCACACTGAACCACACCAGATCACACTGACCACCAGACCACACTGAACCACACCAGACCACAATAACCACCAGAGCACACTGAACCACAGCAGACTACACTGACCACCAGACCACACTGAACCACACCACACCACAATAACCACCAGACTACACTGAACCACACCAGTCCACACTGACCACCAGACTACACTGAACCACACCAGATCACACTGACCACCAGACCACACTGAACCACACCAGACCACAATAACCACCAGACAATACTGACCACCAGACCACACTGAACCACACCAGACCACAATAACCACCAGACCACATTGACCACCAGACCATACTGACCACCAGACATCCCTGACCACCAGATCACACTGAACTACACTAGATCACAATGACCACCAAACAACACTGACCACCAGACCACACCAGACCACACTGAACCACACCAGACCACAATAACCACCAGACCACACCAGACCACCAGACCACACTGACAACCAGACCACACTGTACCATACCAGACCACAATAACCACCAGACCATACTGACCACCAGACCACACTGAACCACACCAGTCCACACTGACCACTAGACCACAGTGAACCACACCAGACCACGATAACCACTAAACCACAGTGACCACCAGACCACACTGAACCACATCAGACCACAATGACCACCGGACCACACTGAACCACACCAGACCACACTGACGACCAGACCACATTGACAACCAGATCACATTGAACCACACCAGACCACACTGACCACCAGACCACACTGACTATCAGACCACACCAGACCACACTGATCACCAGACCACACTGACCACCAGACTACACTGAACCACACCAGACTACACTGACCACCAGACCACACTGACCACCAGACCACACTGAACCACACCAGACCACAATAACCACCAGACCACACTGAACCACACCAGTCCACACTGACCACTAGACCACAGTGAACCACACCAGACCACGATAACCACTAAACCACACTGACCACCAGACCACACTGACCACTAGATCATGCTGAACCACATCAGACCACAATAACCACCAGACCACACTGACCACCAGACCACACTGACCACCAGATCACACTGAACCACACCAGACCACACTGACCACCAGACCACACTGAACCACACCAGACCACAATAACCACCAGACCACACTGACCACCAGACCACACTGAACCACATCAGACCACACTGACCACCAGACCACACTGAACCACACCAGACCACAATAACCACCAGACCACACTGAACCACACCAGTCCACACTGACCACCAGACTACACTGAACCACACCAGATCACACTGACCACCAGACCACACTGAACCACACCAGACCACAATAACCACCAGACCACATTGACCACCAGACCTTACTGACCACCAGACAACACTGACCACCAGATCACACTGAACTACACTAGATCACAATGACCACCAAACAACACTGACCACCAGACCACACCAGACCACACTGAACCACACCAGACCACAATAACCACCAGACCACACCAGACCACCAGACCACCAGACCACACTGACAACCAGACCACACTGTACCATACCAGACCACAATAACCACCAGACCATACTGACCACCAGACCACACTGAACCACACCAGTCCACACTGACCACTAGACCACAGTGAACCACACCAGACCACAATAACCACCAGACCACACTGACCACCAGACCGCACTGACCACCAGATCACACTGAACCACACCAGACCACACTGACCACCAGACCACACTGAACCACACCAGACCACAATAACCACCAGACCACACTGACCACCAGTCCACACTGAACCACATCAGACCACAATGACCACCGGACCACACTGAACCACACCAAGCCACACTGACGACCAGACCACATTGACAACCAGATCACATTGAACCACACCAGACCACACTGACCACCAGACCACACTGACTACCAGACCACACCAGACCACACTGATCACCAGACCACACTGACCACCAGACCACACTGAACCACACCAGACTACACTGACCACCAGACCACACTGAACCACACCAGACCACACTGACCACCAGACCACACTGAACCACACCAGACTACACTGACCACCAGACCACTCTGAACCACACCAGACCACAATAACCACCAGACCACACTGAACCACACCAGACCACACTGACTGCCAGACTACACTGAACCACACCAGACCACAATAACCACCAGACCACACTGACCACCAGATCATAATGAACCACATCAGCCCACAATGACCACTGGACCACACTGAACCAATCCAGGCCACACTGACCACCAGACCACCCTGAACCACACCAGATCACACTGACCACCAAATCACACTGAACCACACCAGGTTACACTGACTACCAGAGCACACTGAGCCACACCAGACCACATTGACCACCAGACCTCAGTGAATCACACCAGACCACACTGACCACCAGGCCACACTGAATCACACCAGACCACATTGACCACCAGACCACATTGACCACCAGACCACACTGACCACCAGACCACAATGAACTAGGTCAGGAGCCTAATTTTAATGCATTTCCGTCTCATCATCTTGCCTGCCCACCGGTATCACCCCGGCTACATCCAATTTAACACCCATGTTGGCAGGAAAACCCACATTGACCCAGAGCACATTTGGACAAGTATGGTGTGCAGAAGTTGGGACTTACCATTAGGGCTTTGCTCACATCACAAACACCCGAGGAGCAAAGATGCTGGAGCCTGACAGCTACTAGATTGGGGAGGAACACATTCATCGCATGCTGGGTGGATTCTCATGGACATGGTTCCATCGCGAAGCAGCTCATAGAAGGTGGGAAGACACCATTGATGTCTGGGGTCTGCTTCAGAACATCACAATCTTGGATATGGGCTGCAATGGATGATTGCTGAAGCGGGGGACAGGAAGGTCTATCTGTGAGTGGGGGAGCAAGGTGTAGCAGGGCTGTGAGGGAGCAAGGTCTAGGTTTGACTGGGAGAGGAAGGTGTACTGGAGGGAGGGGAGATGAGTTGGGAGAGGAGAAACAAAGGTGTTGAGGAGTTAATAATGGGAGGGGGACGATGGAGGACAGAGGGCGGAGAAGCTAATGGGGGAGAATGTAGTAACTGGGGAGGTAAGTATAAGGGGGAAGGGTGGTGTAAGGGAAGGACTTCGGGGGGGCTGGAAGGAGTTTGGGAGTAGGAAGGAGTTTGGTGGGAAGTAGGAGTCCAGGGGGAGGAAGGAGTAAGGGTGGAGGAGGGAGTAAGGATGAAGAAGGGAGTAATTGGGGAGTGTCCAGGTGAACGTGCAAGGGAGGGGCCTGTGGAGTCAATGACTGCCTCCTGGGGAGCGAACTCAGGGTGGGCGTGGTAGGAGGGAATAGTGAGTATGAGAGGGGGCAGAGGGAGCCACAAGTGTGGGAGGGTAAGGGTGCGACAGTAGTGCTAGAAGGTCAGGGTGGTTAGTGGGCACTTAGAGGCAGATCTTAGGGGTGGGAAAGAGGTGGTCAGGGAGGTCAATGTGGATAAGGGTGGAATTTTCAGGAAGGTAGGGAACATGCACCTTCACTTGGACATCCTGAGAAGATAAGGATTCTGATTGATAGGTGGCAGTGGGGAGATGGAAGGTGATGCCAGGGCATCAACAGTGATGGTGTAAAGGACATCGTGACTGAGGGAGGGGAAAGGACAGGGGAGCTGAGAAGAAACTTAGCGACTACCATGGCTGTCAAAATCGGAAGTGAGCGGAGCCTCTTGTTGGGCGGGCACAGTTGCTGAATGGGAGTGTGATCAGTGGGTGGGTGGAGATGTAGGTCAGCTCAGATGGACAACTGAAAGAGAACCCCAGCAGGCAGCATTGAAAATGCTCAGGACATTGAGATGAGTGCAATTGAGGAAGGTTCCACCTGTGTGGGAGAGTGTTTACATGAGGCTCCGAAAGGCCCTGCTACATATACACACTTCTCCCTCTAGAATCACGCCAAGTCTGGCTGCATGCAGCTGAACTTCTAGTATGGTGGGCGGGGAGGGGAGGTTGTGTGAAAGTGAATATATTTTCAGATGATTAAGTGACAAAATGCATTCACCCATGCAACCACTTGTGATCAGAAATTCTTATTTTTTATAGGCCTACCACCTCTTGTAGGTGCTGCCCTGACATCTGCAGGAGGAGTGGAGACAGCCTGTGCAATGGTTGGCCCTGTTGCTTCTGATGACTTTGGCATGCACCCTCTGGAGGCCTGAGGCCTGGAGGGCCCCGGCTTGCTTTGGCTGTCCTCCTCTGGGCCAGCTGCTCCCTCTGCGGTGATAGAAGGTGAGGTTGAGGGGCTCACAAGCAAAGGGGACTCAGAGAATGAGGACGGCCTCCGTGATTACTGAGTAGACGACCTAGGGGTGTCCAGCTTCTGCCCCTCCTCCCTTCAAGTGTTCAATGGCTGAGGCCTAACAGCTTGAGGAGAAGGAGCACCTGGAGGGAAGTCAGGGTACCCCGTTTCCCTCTCGTATTGCCACTGCAGCAACTCACCCATGGCTCACCCATGCATCCATCTCCACATTCTGCTGGACCAGGGTGTCCATGGCATCTGCCATCCTTCCCATGGAGACCTCCATCCATGCACATGTGGGCACCACTGCATTAGAGAGCAGGCATATGCACTCCTCTGACTCGCATGCCACTCTGTTGAAAACATCCAACAGCTCTCCGTGATGTTTCCCCGCCTTCTGCTGACTCTCCACGATGAGTTGGAAGGCCAAATCCAGAGGCTCATTGTCTGACTCGGACCTCACAGATGCCTCTTCCCAGCAGCCCTCCGAGTGCTGGGGAGCTCGGCTGAACCTGCCTCCTCTTGCTGCGGACACATGTTCATGCAGTAACCACCAGATTGTGAACCTGAGCCTTCTCTACATCTAGAGGTGTGAGTCTCTGCACTGGTGGAGGGTGTGTGTAAGCACCATGATGAGTTTTCCAGGCTACTTATTTCCAGCTGTTCATTGGAGAAAGTGTCCTCTTGGCTGGAGGTGAGGATCTGGATGGGTCCGAGGGATTGGCTGCCTGAGGGTCTCAGTCGCTTGGCGGAGTTCCGTGTGAACCAAAGTTAATTAGATAATTAGTGAACGGCAGCAGAGTCACAAGCAGGAGAGAGAGCACTCACAGCTGTGTTGAGAGATGAATGATGGGCTGCAGGGTGTGTGTTCGCCGCCGATTTCACTATTGCCACAAACAGGGTCCACGTCCTCACCAGTCAGCACGTTGGCACACTCCTCAAAGTGAGTGATTCTAATGTGGGCCACTCTGCACCCGACCTGGGACCTCTCACTACTGTTGTGAGGAGGCAGCTACTGCATGGAAACAGATGGAGAGAGTGTGAGCGGGACGCACGGCACGGCAGGGAATGTTTGTGTGGTGAGCGGAGACATCGACAGGCTGAGGACGCGAGCTCAAGGGGATATGAGTCTGATGGAGATGTGAGGGTGTGTGTGAGTTAGTGGCGTTACCCCTTGAAGTGTGAGATCCCTGTGGATGTGTGATGGGTTTGTGAGTGTGTGAGTTGAGAGTGATTGGTGAGGTGGTTGACTTACCCTGGTGGAATGGATGGGATTATTCATCCTCTTCCTGCACTGGATGGCTGACCTCCTCTGTGCTCCGGTGGCGCTGGCCATTGCTGCCACTGCCTCCCAGGCTGGATTGGTGAATCTGGTGGACCTCCTGTGGCCAGAGCAGGAGTGGAGAACATCGCATCGGTCTTCCACTGCATCCAGCAGGCACCCCAGAAAGACGTCACTAAATTTGGGGATTGCCTTCTTTGCTTTCGGGGCTACTGTCACCTGGAGCAGTCCTGATCTGAAGACATGAAGATGACATGCACTCTGGAGCGCATTAAATATGGTGCCCAGAGCGAGGAAACACTAGGTTCATGGTGTGGCGGGCAAATCCAAGCCTGCCCATCTGAGAGTCAGCGTGTTCCCCAGGAATGCATTATTAATGAGGCGTAGGGAATGGGATGGTACGGCACAAAAAGCCACATTGCGGCCACGCACTGCATTTTGCAAAACATCCGCCAGCGGTTTTGAAGGTGGGGGAGTCGCATAATGCCGTGCGTGGCCTGCCTGCTACCTACCTGCCCAGCCCCACTCCATCTCCCATTTTACAGGAAGCAATGGAGGCATTGGGTGGCTTGCCACCCTAGGGCCTATTGAGGCCTTTACATGGCCACTTAAGTGGCTCATCCCGCCCAGCTGCTATTTTACCCACAGCAGTGGGAGACCCACACCAAGCAGGTAGCCCAGCAGCTTTAGCTATGCAGGCTGATGTTGGGCTATTGGGAGTACCTCCTTTGTGGTTCCCCTGTTCCCATTGTGGAGGCACCCCACCACCCCAGGTCATAACCACCTTTAACTCGACATCTAATCCAATGTTTCCTCATTGTATTGATCAATCTCTTCATCATCAGCCATCGCCTACAGGTAGACATCTTCCCTTAGACAGGGGGATTACTCCTTCTCAGCTTCACACTCCAGCTCCAAATCCTCCTGGACTGTCAAATGCAGGGCCCCACCCTCCCCACTTCCCACCGATACTCCGGATTTACCTTCAGTCCGGCCTCCGTTAGCTCCTCTTCTTCGGGAGCTAGCTGTAGTCTCAGCAGTGGCCACAGCTCATACTTTGCACTGCTGGGACTACAGAGCTGCTGGCTATGCAATTGGCTGGCAGCTCTCTTAGATGGGACTTCCTCCCCAAATATGAAAGAGAGAGAGCAAGAAGAGATCTTGGAACGCTGGACTTTAATATGTGGCCATTGAATGATCATATTCCTTCATAGATGTGTGTGGAGGGAGCCGGCAAATTAGTTCAAGTACGAAGATGAGAAAGTCAAGACTAGCTCTCTGGGAGAAATTTAACATGAAAAGAATGAAAAATATTTTTCAAAGTAGAAAGCCGAAAATGATACATAATTAATTAGAGAAGTGCATGATTTAAAATAGGTAAGTAGGATAAAAATGGCAATGGCACTTTTGAATAGTCTTGTGTGGAACTTTTGTGAAATTGCTTGTTAGGATGTGATTGGTCATATGATTATTTAATTAACACGAACCAATCACCGACACTTAAATAGCTTCAATAATTATCTTCGCAAAACCTTTAAAATATACTAGTTGATTTCTTGAGGAACTGAATAAAGGGAGTCAGGCCAGGCTTATTCTTTAGGTAAACTGGAGTTAGAGAATTAGATACGTTATGGTCACAGCCAATGTTATTTGCTGAGCAAGCCAAATCCCACAGGGAAACTTGTCTTACTGATCATAACTTTTTTTTATATTCTGAAATTGAGGAGAAATCTACTGATCCCAGAAGCATAGAATTCCAAGAACACTTTTAGGATTTTAAAAATTACAAGATTTATTAACGAGAAGAAAAGAGAATTTAAGCACAGAAGATTAAAGTTACCACAGTTAAAACACTCTTAGAAAACCTCCCCCAAAAAATCCACTTGATCAGAACACATGAGTAAACTACTTGGCAACAGCTCCCTTACAGATTTTTAACCACAAAAATCCAGTAATATTACCCAAGGCAAAAACTGTTAATAAAAGATATACTTCATGACTTCTCACTCTCTTCCACTCTGTTGTGGAAGCCCAAAAGAAAGTTCAGATAACAAACGGCTTTCTGAGGCTAAGACATTCATGGTTTCTGGAAAGCTGCTTCAGATTTCACACCTTCTCTCAGCACAGAGCTGGTTTCAGGATATCCCTCCCACATAGCCAACACAACTCAGCTCAACATCTTTACTTAAATATCCTTTTTCCCTTTCATCTTCAATTCCATTGTCCTCACCATCTCTTTGAGATCAACTTTGCCCAAATATAAAAAGCTTTCATGTTTTCCTATTGTCACCCCATTCAGGTCAAATAAAATTTAACAACCTTCTCTTAGTACTGATGAAACCTTTGCAAGTTGTAAAAGTCCCTTGTCACATCTAAACTCCCCTCTGAAATTTAACAGCTGAAATGCCAAGTCACTATCCATCTCTTAATGCAAATTTCTAAACACAACCTATATACTTACAAATCCATTTTACCATAGACTCTCATTACAATTACATGCATATAGCACCTTTACCTTTCTTCTTTCAGTTCCCACAGACAAGATGGCTTTACTAACCTTCTCCCAGTTTAATTAGTCATGGATGGACACATACACCCTTCTTTTCAGAATAACACCACATTCCCAAAAATATTTTTAAAAACATCCATCTTCACAGGTGAATGTGTGCAGAATAATTCAGGTCATATGTAGAATAACTGGGCCTTGGCAATGAGAAAGGAAGTTAGAGATAAACAGAGGAAGCAGATCGGAATGGGAGATGAAGAGTTGGGGTATGAGGTGAGGGATGAAAGGAGGAGATGGAGAAGGGGAAAGGAGAAAGATGATAAGGAAGGGGATGGGGAGAGCAGCAGAGAGCAGAGGAGTGGGAGGGGGAATGAAAATGGGGGACACGGAAATGAATCAGGCTTCTTGAAAATTACTATCCTCAATGATGACAAAATCCAGCAAATGAACACAAAAGACAATGCTGAAGCATTTGCAACCATCTTTAGTCAGCAGTGATAAATGGATAATTCATTTTGGTCTCCTACTGAGAGCCCTGCCATCATAGATACCTGTCTTCAGCCAATTCGATTCACTCCATGTGATATCAAAAAACTGCTGAGCACACGAGATACAACACCAGCTATGGACCTTGACAAGATACTGGCCAAGCTGTGCTATTGCAGCTACACTAGCAAAGTGGAAAATTGTCCAGGTGAACAAAAAGGTCAAATTCACCCTGCTCAGTTACATCCTCGTCAGCTTATTCTCAATTATCAAATGATGTGAAGTCTCAGAAGGTGCTTCAAATGGCATATACTCAGCAATAATCTGCTCAGTGATGCTCAGTTTGGATTCTGCAAGAACCACTCAGCTCCAGACCTCATTACAGCCTTGCTTCAAACATGAAGCGGAATCATCCAGTCCCATTGGCAGCAGGCATCATGGCGGGCGGAGGGGGAGAGCTCAGTTTCACGGCAGCGTGAAATCACAACCTGATTACCCAATGGTGTCCACCATGGCAGACCACGAATCCCGCTGGAGGTTGGCATGAAGATGATTAACATCCTGCTAGTGGAAAAACATGCCGGCCCAGAGCACTTCTGGACAAGTGTGATGTGCAGAAGCCTGGACTTAACTTTAGGTTGTGGATATCCAAGGAGAAGAAGATGCTGGAGCCCTACAGCTGCCAGACCCTGGAGGAACACATGCATCGCATGCTGGGTGGATCCTCATGCTCATGGTTCCACCACAAAGTAGCTCTTGGAAGGTTGGAGGTCTCCATTGATGCTTTGGAATACCATGGTCTTGGCCATGGGTTGCTATGGATGATCAGTGAGCCGGGGGAGAGGAATGTCTAACAGTGAGTGGGAAAAGAAGGTAAACGAGGGGTTGGGGTTGGGAGCGAGGGAACGAAGATGACGGAGGGGGTGAGATTGGGGATGAAACGAAGGTGTCAAGGGTGGGGTGACATTGGCGGGCAGATGAAGAGGTCTGGGAGGGGGTTGAAGGTGTCGGGGGAAGGAGGGAGAAGCTTGTAACAGGGGAGAATGCTACAAGTAGGGAGGTAGGTATAAAGGGAGGAAGAAGGTGTAAGGAAGGGCGTTTGGAAGGGGGAAGGTGTCCGGGGTTTGGGGGGGGGGGGCGGGTAGTAAGGGTGGAGGAAAGAGTAAGGTGGGGGAGGATATCCAGTGAATGTGCAAGGGAGGGAACTGTGGGGTCAATGACTGCCCCTTGGGGAGCAAACTGAGGGTGGACGCATTAGGAGAGAATGGTGAGTGTGAGGGGGCAAAGGGGCTGGTAGGTTAGGAGGGCTGTGTTCAGGAGCCTCAGCTCGTGTCCTTGTCCAACAGGTACGAGGTACTTGCTCCCTGTGTGGATGAGGAACAGGGCTGTAGGGAGGATGAGGCAGCTGACCACGGCACCATGGCACAGGTGGCCATTCAAGAGGGGGGAGCAAAAAGACAAGTGGTAGTTGTAGGGGATTCTATAATTAGGGGAATTGATAGCTTCCTTTGTAAGCAGGATCGAGAGTCCCGCATGATATGTTGCCTGCCCGGTGCCAGGGTGAGGGACATCTCTGACCGGCTTGAAAGGATATTGGAGAGGGAGGGGGAGGATCCAGTTGTTGTGTCCACGTCGGGACAAATAACATAGGTAAGACTAGGAAAGAGGACCCGTTTGTGGATTATCAGAAACTAGGAACTAATTTAAAGAATAGGTCCTCAAGGGTTATAATCTCTGGATTAATACCTGAGCCACATGCAAATTGGCAGAGAGACACGAGAATAAGGGAAGTAAACACGTGGCTAAAGGAGTGGTGCAGGAAAGAGGGGTTCCATTTCGTGGGGCACTGGCATCAGTATTGGAATAGGAGGGATCTGTACTGTTGAGACGGTCTACACCTGAACCGATCTGGGACCAATGTTCTAGCGAAAAGGGTAAATAGGGTGGTCAGCAGGACTTTAAACTAGAAAGTGGAGGGGGAGGTGGGAAGGGTAAAACTCCAAGAAGTATGACTAATGGGAAACAAAGCAGCAGGTTAGTGTGTGGGAGTGTGGATTCAACTTCATGGAAAATTATGAAAAAACTGAAAAGAAAGGAGAGCCCAGGAGAGGCTATTAAAGTCTCCAAAACATTAAATAGGACAGAGTGTTTGGAAAGGGCTAGGAATCTAACTTCAAGCACATCAGATAAAGGGACAACAATGAGAAAGAGGATGGGAAATACAGGACTGAAGGTGTTGTTTCTGAATGCACGCAGCATACGAAATAAGGTAAATGAGCTTGTGGTGCAGATTGAAATTGGCAGGTATGATGTGGTGGGCAGCACGGAGACATGGCTGCAAGGGGATCAGGACTGGGAGCTAAATACTCAAGGATATACATCCTATCGAAAAGATAGGCAGGTTGGCAGAGGGGGTGGGGTTGCTTTGTTAGTAAGAAATGAAATTAAATCGATAGCAAGAAACGACGTAGGGTCAGATGATGTAGAATCTGTGTGGGTAGATTTGAGGAACTGCAAAGGTAAAAAAAAAAGCATAATGGGAGTTATGTACAGGCCTCCGAACAGTAGTCAGGATGTGGGGCACGAGATACACCAGGAGATAGAAAAGGCGTGTAAGAAAGGCAAGGTTACAGTGATCGTGGGGGATTTCAATATGCAAGTAGACTGGGAAAATCAGGTTGGTAGTGGATCCCAAGAAAAGGAATTTGTGGAATGTCTACGAGATGGCTTTTTGGAGCAGCTTGTGGTGGAGCCCACTAGGGAACAGGCAATTCTAGATTTAGTGATGTGTAATGAGACAGATTTGATAAGGGAGCTTAAGGTGAAGGAACCCTTAGGAGGAAGTAACCATAATATGATAGAATTTACCCTGCAATTTGAGAGGAAAAAGCTGGAAACAGATGTAACGGTATTACAGTTGAATAAAGACAACTGCAGAGACATGCGGGAGGAGCTGGCCAGAATTGACTGGGAGATGAGCCTAGCAGGAAAGACAGTGGGACAGCAATGGCAGGAGTTTCTGGGAGTAATTTTGGAGACACAGCAAAAATTCATCCCTAAGAAGAAGAAGCATACTAAAGGGAGCACGAGGCAACCATGGCTGACAGGGGAAGTCAGGGACAGCATAAAAGCTAAAGAGAAAAACCATATAATGCGGCGAAGAGCAATGGGAAGCCAGGGGATTGGGAAGCCTATAAAGACCAACAGAGGACAACTAAAAAAGAAATAAGGAGGGAGAAGATTAAATATGAGGGTAAACTAGCCAGTAATATAAAAGAAGATTGCAAAAGTTTTTTTAGATATATAAGGGGTAAGAGAAAGGCAAAAGTGGACATTGGGTCACTGGAAAATGACGCTGGAGAAGTAGTAGTGGGGAACAAAGAAATGGCGGAGGAACGGAATAGGTACTTTGCGTCAGTCTTCACAGTGGAAGACAGGAGTGACATCCCCAAAGTTCAAGAGAGTCGGGGTCAGACATGAGTATGGTGGCCATTACCAAGGGGAGGTTGCTAGGAAAACTGAAAGGTCTGAAGGTAGATAAATCACCTGGACCAGATGGATTACAACTCAGAGTTCTGAAGGAGATAGCTGAAGAGGTAGTGGAGGCGTTAATGGTGATCTTTCAGGAATCACTGGAGTCAGGGAGGGTCCCAGAGTACTGGAAAATCACTAATGTAACCCCCCTGTTTAAGAAGGGAGTGAGGCAAAAAACGGGAAATTACAGGCCGATTAGCCTGACCTCGGTCGTTAGTAAAATTTTAGAGTCCATTATTAAGGATGAGATTTCAGAATACTTGGAAGTGCATGGTAAAATAGGACAAAGTCAGCATGGTTTCATCAAGAGGAGGTCATGCCTGACAAATCTGTTAGAATTCTTTGAGGAGGTAACGAGTAGGTTAGACAAATGAGAGCCAATGGATGTTATCTACTTGGACTTCCAGAAGGCCTTTGACAAGGTGCCGCACAGGAGGCTGCTCAGTAAGATAAGAGCCCATGGTGTTAGAGGCAAGGTACTAGCATGGATAGAAGATTGGCTGTCTGGCAGGAGGCAGAGAGTGGGGATAAGGGGGTCCTTCTCAGGATGGCGGCCGGTGACTAGTGGAGTTCCGCAGATGTCAGTGTTAGGACCACAACTTTTTTCACTTTATATATTAATGATCTAGATGAAGGAACTAAGGGCATCCTGGCTAAGTTTGCAGATGATACAAAGATAGGTGGAGGGACAGGTAGTATTGAGGAGGTGGGGAGGCTGCAGAAGGATTTAGACAGGTTAGGAGAATGGGCAAAGAAGTGGCAGATAGAATACAACATGGGAAAATGTGAGGTCATGCACTTTGGTAGGAAGAATAGAGGCATAGACTATTTTCTAAATGGGGAGAGAATTCAGAAATCTGGAGTGCAAAGGGACTTGGGAGTCCTAGTCCAGGATTCTCTTAAGGTTAACTTGCAGGTTGAGTCGGTAGTTAGGAAGGCAAATGCAATGTTGGCATTTATTTTGAGAGGACTAGAATATAAAAGCAGGGATGTGCTGCTGAGGCTTTATAAGGCTCTGGTCAGACCACATTTAGAATATTGTGAGCAATTTTGGGCCCCATATGTCAGGAAGGATATGCTGGCCCTGGAGAGGTTCCAGAGGATGATCTCAGAAATGAAAGGCTTAATATATGAGGAACGTTTGAGGACTCTGGGTCTATACTCGATGGAGTTTAGAAGGATGAGGGGGGATCTGATTGAAACTTACAGAATACTGAAAGGCCTGGATAGAGTGAACTTGGGGAAGATGTTTTCATTAGTAGGAGAGACTAGGACCTGAGGGCACAGCCTCAGAGTAAAGGGAAGACCTTTTAGAATAGAGATGAGGAGAAACTTCTTTAGCCAGAGAGTGGTGAATCTATGGAATTCATTGCCACAGAAGGCTGTGGAGGCCAGGTCATTGAGTGTATTTAAGACCTAGATAGATAGGTTCTTGATTGGTGAGGGGATCAAAGGTTACAGGGAGATGGCAGGAGAGTGCGGTTGAGAAACTTATCAGCCATGATTGAATGGTGGAGCAGACTCTATGAGCCGAATGGCCTAATTTCTGCTCCTATGTCTTATGGTCTTATGGTCTTATGTTGAGGGTGCATCGGTAGTGGTAGAAGGGTCGGTGAAAGTGGTTGGTGGGGATTCGGAGACAGACACAGATCCTGGGGTGGGAAGAAAGAGGTCAGGAAGATCAATGTGGATGGCAGTTGGATTCTCAAGAAGGTAGGGAACGTGCATATTCACCTGGACATCCTGGAATGACAAGGGTTGGGGTTGGTAGGTGACAATGGGGTGTGATTCCAGGAGGGTTTCAAAGTGACAGGGGAAAGGATATGGGTGACTGGGGGAGGGGAAAGGATGGGGTAGCTGATCAAAAACTTGACTACAGCCATGGTTTTCAAATCGCATGTGAACAGAGCCTCGTGTTGGATGGACACAGATGCTGCATGGCAGTTTTATCCGTGGGTGGGCAGAGATGCAGGTCAGCTCAGATTGACAAGTGAAAGAGAACACCAGCAGGCAGCATTGAATGTGCTCGAAACAATGAGACGATTGTGATGGATGAGGGCTCCGTGTATGTAGGAGAGTGCTTGCATGAGGCCCTGCCTCACACATACTTCTCCCTCTAGAATCACTCGTGGTCTGGCTGCGAGCAGCTGAACTGCTAGTTGCGGGCGTGGGGGGACGATGCAAAGGGAGGAGTTGCAAAGCCTGTCAATGAAGCTGAAGGACACCATTACACATTATTCAGTGAAAGTGAATATATTTTCAGATTATAAAGTGACAGAATGTGTTCACCCATATGACCACTTGTGATCAGAAATTCCTAACTTTTCTAAGCCTATTACTTCTTCTAGGTGCTGCCCTGACATCCGCAGCAGGGGTGGAGACAGCCTGTGAAACAATTGGCCCTGTTGCCTCTGATGACTCCAGCGTGGGTTCTCTGAGAACCTGAGGCCTCAAGAGCACCAGCTTGCTTTGGCTGTCCTCCTGTGGACCAGCTTCTCCCTCTGTGGTGATAGAGGACAAGGTTGAGGGGGTCACAGGCATAGGGGAGTAGGAGGGAGGAGGACAACTTCTGAGATTTCTGAGTGGTGCCTGAGGGCCCCGCCTGACTCCTTGAGGGGGAGGAGCACCTGGAGGGATGACAATGTGTCCCTTTCCCCCTCACATTGCCACTGCAGGAACTCACCCATGGATACCGTGGAGTGCAGGTCTGCATTCATCTCCATGTTCTGCTGGACCAGGGTCTCCATAGAGTCCACCATCCTTCCCATGGAGACTTCCATGCATGTACATGTGAGCACCACTTCATCAGAGAGCAGGAGGAAGCACTCCTCCAACTTGCATGCCACTCTGTTGAGGGCTTCCAACAGCTCTGCAAGATGTTCCCCCCAACTTCTGCTGACTCTCCACAATGAGTTGAAAGGTTGAATCCAGAGGTTCGTCATCTGACTCGGACCTCACAGATGCCTCTTCTCCAACAGTCCTCCAAGTGCCGGGGAGCTCAGCTGAACCTGCCTCCTCCTGCTGCGGAGACGTGCTTGAGCGGTGACCACTAAATTGTGAACCCGAACATACTCTACATCCAGGTCCCACCAAGGTGTGTTTCTGCGCTGGTGGAGGGTGTGGGTAAGCACTGTGATGGGTCTTCCAGGCTGCTTATTTCCAACTCTTCAATGGAGCTGTCCTCTTGGCTGGAGGTGAAGACGTGGTTGGAGCTGAGGGATGGCTGGCTGAGGGTGGCACTCACAGTTGCATTGAGAGAGGGATGATGTGGTGTAGGGTCCTCATGTGGGTGTTCACCGCCATGACTAGCAGATTGTGCAACCCAGGTGAAACTTCTGCACAACAAATCAACAACAACAACTGATATTTTTTACATAGTGCCTTTAATGTAATTAAATGTCCCAAGGTGCTTCACAGAGGCATTATAAAACAAAATATGACACTGATCCACATAAGGAAACATTAGGTCAGGTCACAAAAACCTCAATCAGATGTTATTTTTAAGGAGTCTTAAAGGAGGAAAGAAAGATAGAGAGGGAATTCCAGGGCTTAAAGCTCCACCAATGGTGGAGTGATTAAATTCAGGGATGATCAAGAGGTCAGAATTAAATGAGTGCAGATATCGTAAAGGCATGCAAGGAGATTATAGAGGTGGGAGGGGCAAGGTCATCGAGGAATTTGAAATTAAGGATGAGAATTTAAAAACTGAGGTATTGCTGGACCGGGAGCCAATGTAGGTCTGCGAACAGAGTAGTGATAAGGATTTGATGAGTTAGGATAGGGGCAGCTGAGGTTTGAATGACCTCAAGTTTAGGGAGGGAAAAATGTGGGAGGCTGCCCAGGAGTACATTGGAATAGTGAAGTACAGAGGTAATAAGGCATAGAGGAAGGTTTCAGCAGCATAACAGCTGAGGCAGGGTGGAATCAGTCAATGTTACAAAGTTGGAAATAGGTGGCTTCATGATGGTCTGGATATGCGGTTGGAAGTTTATCTGATATGACACAAAGATTGCAAACAGATTGATTTAGTCACAGGCTGTTGCCAGGGAAAGAGATGGAATCAGTCACTAGGGAATGGATTAGGAGCAGATATCGAAAACAATGGCTTCAGTCTTCCTAATTTTTAATTGGAGGGAATTTCTGCTCATCCAGTACCTAACATTGAACACGCAGTTTGACAATTAAGCGACAGTGCAAGGACCAAGAAGCGGTAGTGACATAAAGCTGGGTGTCACCAGTGTACATGTGAAAATTGACATTGTGATTTTGGATGATGTCATCAAAGGGCAGCATGTAGACAAGCAAACAATACCTTCTACCCATGACATGTTATTCCACAGTTCGATCATGAGAATTATGAAAAATAATGAGACAAAACTCAAAGGCCAAATTAAACACGAATGTCTTCACAAGGTTTTGTAGGAATACCAGCAAGTACTGTAATGCAATACATCCATTAGAATACGTTACAAGAAGTAATACATGTGATGTGATCACCCAGTGAGTGATCATCTCCCACTGATTGTACTCTTCAGCAAGTTGACCAAGTTGCTCAATTGCAGCACCAACTCATTTTGAAAAGATCTTTATACTTTTTTTTCCAAGTTGGGTATAGATTTTGTGTTGATAGGGCCACACTCCCTATCAAAATCAGCTTTAAGCTACAATTGTCCAATGGTGTACCTAACTCTTTGTTCAAACCATGGCATTAGAGCCTACCCTGATGTAACACACCTTTCTTTTCCTGGTCACACATTCCAGGACCACCAAAATAATTAAACAATTAAAGTCCTTCAAATTACTGACTTCTTGAAAGCTGTTGCTGAACGAATTAAAAAACAAAGCTTATCTGATACTAGTTTAAGAATTATTGGACTTGTCAAAGGAAGTCAACAGAAGATCAGGTCAACGGTAGGCAATTTGGATGAATTTATTTATTTCATGAAAGGGTATAAAACATAACAAACCAGACAGTAGGTTACAGGTCACTATAGGCTTTACTTCCCTTGTTAACCTTGGACATGGAACACGCTACTCAGTTGGATGTCAATGCTTCCCCTTTTCTTTGTCTTGCGATGATGTCTTTATGTGGTCGTGAAGTTGTCCATTGTGGTGTTCCCCTTCTCTGTCATAAATACTGGTTCATGGCTGTGCTCTTTTATCCTGTTTTGGTTGTGATGGTTTCCTTGTGCATGATCCTATTCTACCAGATGATTGGTTTTAAAGGCAGGTGGTAGTTATGTGATTGGTCCAAGTCTGTTATCTCCATCCATGACATTCTTAGACCGTTACTCTACAAGGTACCTTGGGTATGACCACATGTCTTTTCCTTATATGGTCCTTTTTTGCCCATCAGCTGTTCTCCTCTGTCAGCAACACTGAGTATCCAAAGGTTATGGTTAAAACAAAGTCCATATAGTTTTTTGTTAAAACCATTAATATCAGGAATTAATGAGATTTTCAGTCAAATTAGCAATTGTAGTCCAAACCAGTGCTTTGTCATTATGGTTGCCGGAGTTCATTATACAGATACAAAAAGTTTAAAACACATAAAACTGAGACCCTTTAGTAGCCTAAGAACCAAAAATATTGAATGTTAGCATGATTTTTGGTAGTTACAAAATGAATGTTAACATGATGAAATACTGACTAAATTGAACATAATCCCTTTGAATGTTAATATAATTAAGTACAACTGAACACCAAGCATAATCCCCTTATACCAGGAAGAACAGAAAAATAAAAACACATAACTGAAACTCATTTCATTCCAAAAGAAGGCAAACTCTGACATCATCAATCAATGTCAGCTTGTGTCAGTTTCTTGGAGCTTTTAAATAAGCTTCATCCCATTTAAATATAATTCCCATTCATTTTCCCCATGGTTAGGTTTTGCAACCCTCTGAAACAGATTTCTCTCTCTGGGTTCTTTGCAGCCACTTCTATTTCCTATCAAGCATATTAAAGCCTAAAGGGCCAGATTTTTATGGTTGAGATGGGTAGCAGGAATTTTACCAATCCCATCTCCTCCCCGGAGGACGGACATGGGCTGGAGATGGTCCTGTCACCTCTGGAGGCAGGCCCGAGGTGGCAATGGAGGCAGGTGGATGGCAAGGCTGTTAGGCTAGAAGACTGTCTCCATTTACTGGAACAGCCTAGTTCTATTCAAGGCTGTAAGGCCTTCTAGCCCTCAACACTCACCACCACAGTGGTTGGCTCCAGTTAGGCACTTAACAGCCTTCCGGACTTAACATTGAGTTCAACAACTTCAGATCATGAACTCTCTCCTCCATCCTCACCCTTTTTTTATCCCTTTTTTTCCAATAGTTATTTTTTAATTTTTATATTTATATTTTTTCCCCAGCTATTTCTATTTTAAAAAATTTATTTTCATTCACTGTTTTCTCCCCACCTTTTAGCTTATTTCGATATTTTCTCCCATACGGTCCCCTCCCCCCACCCCACCCCCACTAGGGCCATCTGTCACTTGCTCATTCTGCTTTCTACTCTTCATGTCGCCATTCGCACCTCCTTTAGGCAGTACCACCACCATTAACACCCCTTTAACCTTTTGTTTATGACATCTTTTGCAATCTCTCCTTTGCCTCCATCTATCGTTGGCTTCAGCTGTCTCGCCCCCTTAAACAGTATATATTTCACCACATTTTTACTTCTTTTTAGTTCTGGAAATGAATCACATGGACTCAAAACGTTAACTCTGCCTTTCTCTCCACAGGTGCTGTCAGACCTGCTAAGTTTTTCAAGCAATTTTTGTTTTTGTTTCAGATTTCCAGCATCTGCAGTATTTTACTTTTATGCTGGTATAAAATTTGGCCAAGTCTTTTTTAAATTGGATCAATTTAGATAAAAACTGTATATTTTAAATGGCCAAGGACACCAGAGGTAGCAGTGTGGAATTGGCAAGAGAAGCCAGTGACGATGATTCTCAGGCTACAATTCGATAGATAAGAATGGAACCAGGGTGAGAGAAGACCAATCCAGCTGGTTGATGGTGGAGGGACATTGCAAGAAGACAATGTGATCAACTATATCAAAGGCTGCAAATAGGTCAAGAAGCATGAGGGCTGGTTTGCCTTTGTCATATAGTATGTCATTTGTGACCTTGATAAGCACAGTTTCAGCATTGAGGCTGGGGCAGAAACCTGATTGGACGGTCTCAGACATAGAGTTTTGGGAAGGATGGGCATGAATTTGGGGGATAACAACACATTTCAGGAAAAAAATCATGCAATGTCACCCGAGCAGCATGACCTCCAGGTGCATACTAACAGAATGATGATAAAAATATGAATACTTTCAAAAATACTAAACAGTGAAAACAAATCATTCAGGATTAAGAACAGGTACAAAAACTGACAACTGTGCAATTTATGCACATAGAGCTACATGGCAAGACAAAACCCAGAAATAGAAAATAAAGAATACAAATATGGATAAACATATATAAATGTATTTCTGTGAGAATAAAATAATCCCTAGAGATTTATTTCGAGAAATCACACAATATTTTAAAGGCATATAGCCATTATAATGGTACATCTCTCCATGCGGAGGTAGAAATTCTTTAAACCTTTGTAATGGATGGAAATTAAGCCCAAGGTTATCTTGTTGGGCCTTGAGGAGCATCCCTGCTCTTCCTAGCCCACAAGGAAAGCATAAAAAAATTAAATCCTTCCCCTTGCTCCTCTTTAACTTTTTCACAATACTTCAATGTTGGTGTTTCACCTAAGCTGTACTATCATTTTAATATTGAAATTTAAAAGTAATTGGATCATTTCTAGAGCTGTTATTAGAATTCTTAAAAACAGAAGTAAAAGGACTGGCCTGTTGGCTCTTTTCAAACTTGAGAAGTTACACTGGCTGTTGGAGGCTGGTGTGTAGAACTCGGATTAAGCAACAGTTGACAGGTAGTCGAACTCTTCAGTGCTAACTAGCACGACGCCAAAAATGGTATAGGTATCATACTGCTTCTAACAATATGGCTGAGGCATTAGTCAGCAGCACCATCTGGTGGTGATTCATTTTCCTTCAGTTCTAGAAATTGCTATTGTATCGTTAAATCATTGCATTCATACCTAAAATAGTGCAAAATTGAAGAGCAAGTATGAAAGAACACTCCTCCTCCTTCCCGACCTGCCTGCAACCGTTAATACAGTTAACCACACCATCTTCCTCCAATTTCCTCTCCAAGTTCTATCTAATTGCAGCCAGAGTATGGCTTACAATGGCTTCTCTTCCTGTTCTTGCGTTGTTACCTCTGGTGTTCTCTGGCCTTGGCCCCTTCCTATTTCTCATCTACATACTGCTCCTTGCCAACATCATCTGAAAGCACAGCATCAGCTTCCACACATATCGTGAGGACACCCAGCACTACCTTACCATTTCTCTTGACCCCTCTATTGTCCCTAAAGAATCAGACTGCTTATCCGACATCCAGTACTGAGTGAGCAGAAATTTCCTCCAAATAAATGTTGGAAAAACGAAGCCTTTGGTCCCAGCTCTAAACTCTGTTCCCTAGCTACCAACTCCACCCTTTTCGCTGGAGACTGAACCAAATAGTTTGTGATCTTGCGGTCATGTTTGACCTTGAGATGAGCTTCCAAACACATATCAGCACCATCACTAAAATCACCTATTTCCACCTCCATAGTATCCCCTGACTCTGTCCTTGCCTCAACGGTTCTGCTGCCAGAACCTTCATTCATGCCTTTGTTACCACTATATCAACTATTCCAAACCACCCCTGGTTAGTCTCCCACATTCTACCTTCTATAAGCTAGAAGTCATTCAAAAGTCTGCTGCCCATGTCTTAATTTGGACTCAGCTCTGTCCCCCATCACCTCTGTGCTCGCTGACTCCCGATTAATCAATGCCTCGATTTTAAAACTCTCATCCTTGTTTTCAAATCCCTCCACGGCCTCGCTCCTTCCTATCTCTGTAACCTCCTCCAGCCCACAACTCTCCAACATATCTGTGCTCATCTAATTCTGGCTTCTTGAGCATTTCTTATTTTAATCGCTCGACCACCGGTGGCTGTGCCTTCAGCTATCAAGGCATGTTCTGCAAAGCTGGACTGCACAGACCCAGTGAATGTCATGTTCTAATCATTTCCAGCTGAATATGTATTCAGCTACACAAGAGACCACTCCACTCTCCCAACGGCTGCACGATTTAAAGGGCCCTCCATCCAATTATACATGAAGTGCTTTTGTTTTACTTCTGCTTTTGTAAAGTTAGTGGATGTACTGGGGTGTCTCTTTGGAAGTGTCATGGTGAGCTACCAGGTTTGACAGGGAGTGCTGCTGCATCTTGACAGGAAGGACAGGGGAGTTTTGTAACCAATTCACAGGAAGACGGAAGCAATTATGGGGACTGTAGCTGCAGTGTCTCTGGGTCTGCAACATGAAAGGGGAATGAAGCTGAGGCTGCAAGAAAGGGCAAGCTCTGCACAGAGGGAGGCAGTAGAGGAGGGGGAGGGGGGGGTCTAGTCCAGAACAACACAGAAGGCCCCACCTACCAAGGATTTCTAGGGAGTGCCTCTCCGACCTCCACTTCAGCTGGGAGCAAGGCCTGAGGCGCCTCAAATTCAACAAGGAGGTGGTGAAAGAATTGTGACACCACCTTCAACAGGACCTATAGCCTCACACCAGGGCAAGGACGGCACTGCCGGTGGTCATTAAGGTCACCATCTCTCTAAACTTCAGCACGACCAGAACCTTCCAGATGGGAGAAGGTGACAAAAGTGAACATCTCTCAGTATATCATCCATCGTTGCATCCAGCAGGTGATTGGGGGTCTTTCATTGTTTTCTTTGCAACCAGAGAGAAGCTGGATGAACCAGCACATGGAACTTTTATTCATTTATTTATCAATATAGTGGAATTCCTACTGGTGCAGAAAGACATCAACTGTATGCACATAGCTCTGCAGACCCCCACGTGACAATGGGGAGAGGTACAAGTATTGCAAAATGTTCCACTCCAAGTACAGGCAGTTGGTTTGTGACCACGCAGAAACCATCATGTTGAGGCAGTCTGCTGCTCCTACCATGTCTGGGCCACAACAAAGAACCAGACCCTGGTTGCTTGGAGAAAATGGATACCTACAGTACATGTGGCTGATGCCCACACCCGCCCCTCCCCCCCCAAACCCTCACCACCCCCCAACACTAAACCATGTGAGGGCTTTGGGCTTTGGATTTCAGGAGCACAATGAGAGCCATGCTGCCAACAGAAACATTATGGAGCAGACTACTGATGTTCTTAAACAATGGTTCTGTTGCCTGGGCCACTCAAGGGGAGCCTTCTGTACTGTCAGGTTTTGTCTGCTGTACCCTTCATGACTTCACTCCTATGCCTATAGCCATTGCCATCAAGCATATGGAGGCCATGTCAGGAGGAGGAGGAGGAAGAGAAGGAGGCAGGAAGAGGCATCCAGGACCCCTTTGGTCCAAACTGTGCCTACTCAGACATTGGTTCCCTTAGGAGATCCCTTCACTACCATTGCTCTACTAGTTTTCAAGGTCCCATCCATCTGTGATGTCCCATTACAGTGTCGTCTTTGCCCCTTTATCCACAGACCCTGTTACTTCTTCAAAGAACTCCAATAAATTGGTTAAACATAGTTTTCCTTTCACAGAACCATGTTGACTCTGCCTAATTACATTGAATTTATCTAAGTGCCCTGCTTTAACATCTTTAATAATAGCTTCTAACATTTCTTGATTACAAGTGTTAGGCTAACTGGCCTATAGTTCCCTGTTTTCTGTCTCCCTTCCTTTTTGAATAAAGGGGTTCCATTACATCCAAAACAAAAACAGAATTACCTGGAAAAACTCAGCAGGCCTGGCAGCATCGGCAGAGAAGAAAAGAGTGACGTTTCGAGTCCTCATGACCCTTCAACAGAACTTGAGTTCGAGTCCAAGAAAGAGTTGAAATATAAGCTGGTTTAAGGTGTGTGTGTGGGGGGGCGGAGAGAGAGAGAGAAGTGAAGGGGGGGGGTGTGGTTGTAGGGACAAACAAGCAGTGATAGAAGCAGATCATCAAAAGATGTCAACAACAATAGAACAAAAGAACACATAGGTGTAAAAGTTGGTGATATTATCTAAATGACTGTGCTAATTAAGAATGGATGGTAGGGCACTCAAGGTATAGCTCTAGTGGGGGTGGGGAGAGCATAAAAGATTTTAAAATACTGTAAAATAATGGAAATAGGTGGGAAAAGAAAAATCTATATAATTTATTGGAAAAAAAAGGAAGGGGGAAACAGAAAGGGGGTGGGGATGGGGAAGGGAGCTCACGACCTAAAGTTGTTGAATTCAATATTCAGTCCGGAAGGCTGTAAAGTGCCTAGTCGGAAGATGAGGTGTTGTTCCTCCAGTTTGCGTTGGCCTTCACTGGAACAATGCAGCAAGCCAAGGACAGACATGTGGGCAAGAGAGCAGGGTGGACTGTTAAAATAGCAAGCGACAGGGAGGTTTGGGTCATTCTTGCAGACAGACCGCAGGTGTTCTGCAAAGCGGTCGCCCAGTTTACGTTTGGTCTCTCCAATGTAGAGGAGACCACATTGGGAGCAAAGTGGGACTAAGTTGGGGGAAATGCAAGTGAAATCCTGCTTCACTTGAAAGGAGTGTTTGGGCCCTTGGACGGTGAGGAGAGAGGAAGTGAAGGGGCAGGTGTTGCATCTTTTGCGTGGGCATGGGGTGGTGCCATAGGAGGGGGTTGAGGAGTAGGGGGTGATGGAGGAGTGGACCAGGGTGTCCCGGAGGGAGCGATCCCTACGGAATGCCGATATGGGGGGGTGAAGGGAAGATGTGTTTGGTGGTGGCATCATGCTGGAGTTGGCGGAAATGGCGGAGGATGATCCTTTGAATGCGGAGGCTGGTGGGGTGATAAGTGACGACAAGGGGAACCCTATCATGTTTCTGGGAGGGAGGAGAAGGCGTGAGGGCGGATGCGCGGGAGATGGGCCGGACACGGTTCAGGGCCCTGTCAACGACCGTGGGTGGAAAACCTCGGTTAAGGAAGAAGGAGGACATGTCAGAGGAACTGTTTTTAAAGGTAGCTTCATCGGAACAGATGCGACGGAGGCGAAGGAACTGAGAGAATGGGATGGAGTCCTTACAGTAAGCGGGGTGTGAGGAGCTGTAGTCGAGGTAGCTGTGGGAGTCGGTGGGTTTGTAATGGATATTGGTGGACAGTCTATCACCAGAGATTGAGACAGAGAGGTCAAGGAAGGGAAGGGAAGTGTCAGAGATAGACCACGTGAAAATGATGGAGGGGTGGAGATTGGAAGCAAAATTAATAAATTTTTCCGAGTCCCGACGAGAGCATGAAGCGGCACCGAAGTAATCATCGATGTACCGGAGAAAGAGTTGTGGAAGGGGGCCGGAGTAGGACTGGAACAAGGAATATTCCACATACCCCATAAAGAGACAGGCATAGCTGGGGCCCATGCGGGTACCCATAGCCACACCTTTTATTTGGAGGAAGTGAGAGGAGTTGAAGGAGGAATTGTTCAGCGTGAGAACAAGTTCAGCCAGACGGAGGAGAGTAGTGGTGGATGGGGATTGTTCGGGCCTCTGTTCGAGGAAGAAGCTAAGGGCCCTCAGACCATCCTGGTGGGGGATGGAGGTGTAGAGAGATTGGACGTCCATGGTGAAGAGGAAGCGGTTGGGGCCAGGGAACTGGAAATTGTTGATGTGACGTAAGGTGTCAGAGGAATCACGGATGTAGGTGGGAAGGGACTGGACTTAACCAAGGTTTTCCACCCACGGTCGTTGATAGGGCCCTCAACCGTGTCCGGCCCATCTCCCGTGCATCCGCCCTCACGCCTTCTCCTCCCTCCCAGAAACATGATAGGGTCCCCCTTGTCCTCGCTTATTACCCCACCAGCCTCCGCATTCAAAGGATCATCCTCCGCCATTTCCGCCAACTCCAGCATGATGCCACTACCAAACACATCTTCCCTTCACCCCCCCTATCGGCATTCCATAGGGATCGCTCCCTCCGGGACACCCTGGTCCACTCCTCCATCACCCCCTACTCCTCAACCCCCTCCTATGGCACCACCCCATGCCCACGCAAAAGATGCAACACCTGCCCCTTCACTTCCTCTCTCCTCACCGTCCAAGGGCCCAAACACTCCTTTCAAGTGAAGCAGGATTTCACTTGCATTTCCCCCAACTTAGTCTACAGCATTCATTGCTCCCAATGTGGTCTCCTCTACATTGGAGAGACCAAACGTAAACTGGGCGACCGCTTTGCAGAACACCTGCGGTCTGTCTGCAAGAATGACCCAAACCTCCCTGTCGCTTGCTATTTTAACAGTCCACCCTGCTCTCTTGCCCACATGTCTGTCCTTGGCTTGCTGCATTGTTCCAGTGAAGGCCAACGCAAACTGGAGGAACAACACCTCATCTTCCGACTAGGCACTTTACAGCCTTCCGGACTGAATATTGAATTCAACAACTTTAGGTCGTGAGCTCCCTCCCCCATCCCCACCCCCTTTCTGTTTCCCCCTTCCTTTTTTTTCCAATAAATTATATAGATTTTTCTTTTCCCACCTATTTCCATTATTTTACAATATTTTAAAATCTTTTATGCTCTTCCCACCCCCACTAGAGCTATACCTTGAGTGCCCTACCATCCATTCTTAATTAGCACAGTCATTTAGATAATATCACCAACTTTTACACCTATGTGTTCTTTTGTTCTATTGTTGTTGACATCTTTTGATGATCTGCTTCTATCACTGCTTGTTTGTCCCTACAACCACACCCCCCCCTCCACTTCTCTCTCTCTCTCTCTCTCTCCGCCCCCCACACACACACCTTAAACCAGCTTATATTTCAACTCTTTCTTGGACTCGAACTCAAGTTCTGTCGAAGGGTCATGAGGACTCGAAACGTCACTCTTTTCTTCTCCGCCGATGCTGCCAGACCTGCTGAGTTTTTCCAGGTAATTCTGTTTTTGTTTTGGATCTCCAGCATCCGCAGTTTTTTTGTTTTTATCTCTGGGTTCCATTAGATGTTTTCCAATCTAATGGAGCCTTCCCGAAATCTAGTGAATTTTAGAAAATTGAAACCAACGCATCAACTATCTGTGTGGACAAAAGCAAGGTCTGCAGGGTAGATGAGCAGACTGACCATGATACAGGAAGCCAGTCAAGCAGGGGCAGAAAAAGGAATGTAGTGGTAGTAGGGGACAGTAAGGGGGATTGACACTGTTTTCTGCAGAAAATAGTGAGAGCCCAGACAGCTATGTTGCCTGTCCAGTGTCAGCGTTCAGGACATTTGCTCAGAGCAGAGAAGAACTTACAGTGGGAAGGGAAGGATTCAGTTGTCATGGTACATGTATATACCAACTACATAGGCAGGACAAGGAAAGAGGCTCTGCATAGACATTATGAAGAGCTAGGTACCAAATTAAGAATAGCCTCAAGGGTAGTAATCTCTGGATTATTATCTGAGCCATATACAAATTGGCATAGGACAAATAAGATTAGGGAAATTAATGTGTGGCTCAAAGGCTGGTGCAGGAGAACTGGGTTCCAGTTCGTGGGACACTGGCACAAATACTGGGGAAAGTGGGGCTGTATCGTTAGGACAGTTTATATCTGAACTGTGTTGGAGGCCAGTGTTCCAACAAGCTACATAACTAGGGAAGTAGAGAGGACTTTAAATTAAACAAGGGGTAAGAGATCAGGCTTAGATGGATGTAGCAAATAAAGGGGTAGAGTCAAGACAGGAGAGCAAAAGAATAATATAGGAAATGGGGGGCAGAGAATGGCAGGAAGGGACAGAGAGAAAAAAAAACCTAAGAGTGCATCAATAATCAAGACTAAATGTTACAAAGATAACAAAAAGACAAAACTAAAGACTCTGATTCTGAATGTGTGTAGCATTCATAATTAAGTAAATGAATTGATAGCGCACATTGAAGTAAATAAATATGATCTGATAGCCATTACGAAGACGTGGCTGCAGGATGACCAAGATTGGGTGCTGAATATTGTATGACATTAAAGAAGAATAGGAAGCTAGGTAAAGATGGAGAGGTAGCACTATTAATCAAGGATGTATTGGTGCAATAGTTAGAGATGACCTTTGTTCAGTAGATCAGGATGTAAAATAAGTTTGGGTGGAGATGCGGAATAGTAGGGGGAAGAAGTCATGAGTGGGAGTCTATAGGCCCCATCACAGTAACCACAGTGTAGGACAAAATTTACAAGAAGAAATATTGGGTGATAAAGGGGCAGAAATAATCATGGGTGATATTAATCTACATATAAACTTAAAAAATCAGATTTGCAGTAGTAGCCTGGATGAGGAGATTGTGGAATGCTTTCAAGATAGTTTCTTAGAGCAGCATGTTCTGGAATCAACCAGACAGCATGTCATATCAGACTTGGTATTGTGTAATATGACAGGATTAAAGTAATGACCTCAGAGTAAATACACCCCTTGGTAGCAGCAGCCACAATATGAATGAATTTTACATCAGTTTGAAAGGGAGAAGAGTGGGTCTAAGACTAGTATTTTAAACTTAAATAAGGGAAACTATATGGGCATAAAAGCTGAGCTAGTTGGAGTGAACTGTAATACTAGGCTGGAGGATAGATCAATAGAGAAGCAGTGGCAGACATTTAAGGGATATTTCAGAATACTCAGAATAAGTATATTCATACTATAAGAAAAATTCTAAGGTGAGGGCCCACGATTCATAGCTAACTAAAGAAGTTAAGGAAAGTATCAAACTTACGGAAAAAGCACACAAAGATGAGTGGCTGGACAGATGATTGGTCAGAATATAAAGAACGGTAGAGAATGACTGAAAAGGTTAATCAGGAGAAATAAATTTCAAAATATTTGTTCATTTCATCTGCCATTTCCTTATTATTTACTATTAACTCCCCATTGTCACTTTATTTACTCTTTTCCTTTTTAAATACCAGCATAAACTCTTGCTATCCATCTTAAGCCAGCTAGAAATGTAAAATTGGATAGCAAGAGTTTATGCAAATATTTAAAAAGTAAAAGAGCAAGTAAAGTGTGTAACAATGGGGAGTTAATAGTAGATAATAAGGAAATGGTGGATGAAATGAACAAGTATTTTACTTCTGCCTTCACGGAATATACTATAGAGAATAGAAAAAACATTCCAGTAATTTCTGCAAATCAGGAGGTGGAAGGGAGAGGGGAACATGGTGAAATTACAATCACCAGGGAAGCAGAAGTGAGCAAACTGATGGAGCTGCAGGTTAACAAGTCTCGGGTCCTGACGGACTTCATCCTAGGGTCTTAAAAGCAGCGTCTTTTCTTTATTCATTTACGGGATGTAGGCACTGCTGGCTGGGCCAGCATTTATTGCTCATCCTGAATTGCCCTTGAGAAGGTGGTGGTGAGCTGCCTTCTTGAATAGCTGCAGTCCAAGTGGTGTAGATAACTAAAAGTGTTGCTAGGGAGGAAGTTCCAGCATTTTGACCCAGCGACAGTGAAGAAACAGTGGTATATTTCTAAGTCAGGATGGTTTATGGCTTGGAGGGGAACTTCCAGGTGGTGGTGTTCTCATGCGTCTGCTGCCCTTGTCCTCCTAGATGGTAGCAGTCATGAGTTTGGAAAGTGCTGTCTAAGGAGCCTTGGTGAGTTTCTGCAGTGCATCTTGTAAATGGTACACACTGCTGCCACTGTTCATCAGTGGTGGAGGGAGCGAATGTTTGTGGAAGGGATATCAGTCAAGTGGGCTGCTTTGTCTTGGATGCTGTCAAGCTTCTTGAGTTTTGTGGGAGCTGCACTCATCCATGCAAGTGGAGAGTATTCTATCATGCTCCTGACTTGTGCCTTGTAGATGGTGGACAGGCTTTGGGGAGTCAGGGGGTAATTACTCGCCACAGGATTCTTAGCCTCTGATCTGCTTGTGGCCAGAGTATTTATGTGGCTAGTCCCGTTCAGTTTCTGGTCAATGGTAACCCCAGGATGTTGATAGTGGGGGATTCAGCGATGGCAATGCCAACGATTGTCAAGGGGCAATGGTTAGATTCTCTCTTGTTGGAGATGGTCATTGCCTTGCACTTGTGTGGTGCAAATGTTACTTGCCACTTGTCAGCCCAAACCTGGATATTGAGGTATAGGTGCATTGGTATCAATTTTCCAAAATTCACTAGATTCTAGAAAGGTTCCATCAAACTGGAAAGTAGCAAATATAACCCATCTACTCAAGAAGGGATGGAGGCAGAAAACAGGAAACTACAGGCCAGTTAGCTTGGCATCTATTGTGGGGAAGTTGTTAGAATCGATCACTAAGGAGGTTGTATGTTGGGCACTTAGAAAACTCAACGTAATCAGTAAGAATCAGCATGGTTTTGTGAAGGGCAAATCATGTTTAACCAAATTTTGGAGTTCTTTGAAGAAGTAACATGCATTGTGGATAAAGGGGAGCCTGTAGATGTACTGTTCTTGGATTTCCAGAAGGCATTTGATAAGGTGCCACCTCAAAGGTTACCGCGGAAAGTAAAAGCTCATGGTGTAGGGAGTAACATAATAGCTTGGATAGATGATTGGCTGGCTGGCAGTAAACAGAAAGTCTGCATAAATGGGTCTTTTTCTGATTGGCTGGATGTGATGAGTGGAGCCTTGCAGTGGTCTGTGCTGGGACCTCAACATTGTACAATTTATATCAATGACTTTGATGAGGGGAGTGAAGGCATGATTGTCAAATTTGCAGATGACACAAAGACAAGTAGGAAAGTAGCTTGTGAAGAGGCCATAAGGAGGTTGCAGACAAATATAGATAGGTTGAGTGAGTGAGCAAAAATCTGGCAGATGAGAAGTTGCTCACTTTGTCATGAAGAATAAAAAAGCAGAGTATTACTTAAACAGAGAATGACTGAGGAATGCTGAGGTACAGAGGGATCTTGGTGTTCTCGTGCATGAGTCACAAAAAGTTAGCATGCAGGTACAGCAAATAATTAAGTAGGCTAATGGAATTGCATCCTTTATTATGGGAGGAATTGAACATAAGAGTAAGGATGTTATGCTTTAGTTATACAGGACGTTGGTGGGGACACATCTCAAATACTGTGTACAGTTTGGAGCTCCTTATTTAAGGAAGGATACAAATGGGTTGGGGGCAGTTCAGAGGAGGTTTACTGGATTGATACCTGGAATGAGTGGCTTGTCTTATGAGGAAAGGTTAAATAGACTGGCTTGTTTCCACCGAAGTTTTGAAAAGTGGGGGGTAACTTGATTCAAATATATAACATCCTATATGGTATCAACCAGGTGGATGTGGAAAGGATGTTTCCTCTTGTGGGTGAATCCAGAACTAGGGGCACTGTGATAAAATTGGGTGTCGCCCTTTTAGTACAGAGATGAGGAGAAATTTTCTCTCTCAGAGGATTATGCAACTTTGGAACTCTGCCTCAGAAGGCGGTGGAGTGGGATCATTGAATGTTTTTAAGGCAGAGGTAGGTAGATTTTTGTTAGGCAAGGGAATCAAAGATTATCAGGGGTAGATGGAAATGTGGAATTTGAAACACAAACTGACCAACCATGATCTTATTGAATGGTGGAGCAGGTTCAAGGGGCTGAATGGCCTACTTCTGCTCCTATTTCATAAGTTTGTATGTATGTATCACACCAGCCATTTCTCTTAAGAGCATTGGATGAAATCCATCAGGACCCAGGGACTTGTCAACCCATAGTTCCAACAATTTGCTAAGTACCACATCCCTGGTGATTGTCATTTTCTTGAGTTCCTCCCTCCCTTCCAATTCCTGATTTATAGCCATTCCTGTGATGTTACTTGTATCCACTACAGTGAAGAACAATGCAAAATATCTGTTCAATTCATTTGCCATCTCCACATTTTCCATTATTAACTCCCTGGACTCACTTTCTATAGGACCAGTGCTCATTTTGTTAACTTTTCTTTTTCAAATATCTATAGAAACTCTTACTATCTGTCTTTATATTTCTAGTTAGCTTTCCCTCCTTATCATGCTTTTAGTCAATCTTTGCTGTTTTTATATTCTGTCCAATCTTCTGACCTGCCACCCATCTTTGCACAATTATATACTTTTTCTTTAAGTTTGATACTATCTTTGACTTTTTTATTAACCACGCATGGTGGGTCCTTCACGTGGAAATTTTCTTTATCATTGGAATATATTTATTCTGTATATTCTGAAATAGCCCCTTAAGTATCTGCTACAGCATCTCTATTGACCTATCCCTTAACCTAAATTACCAGTTCACTTTCACTAGCTCTACTTTCATGCCCTCATAATTGCCCTTATTTAAGTTGAATATACTAATCTTAGATCCACTCTTTTCTCCCTCAAACTGAACGTAAATTTCAATCATATCATGATCAGTGCTACCTAGGGGCACCTTCACTATGAGTTCATTAATTAATCCTATCTCATTGCCAGGTCAAGTATAGCCTGTTCCCTGGTTGGCTCTAGAACGTGCTGATCTAAGAAATTATCCTGAATACATTCTATGAATTCATCATCGACGCTACCTTTGCCCATCTGATTATTCCAGTCTATATGTAGGTTAAAATCCCCCATGCTAATCACCGTACTTTCTGACAAGTTTCCACTATTTCTTTTTTGATACCCCATCCTAACGTTTGATCACTGTTAGGGGGCCTGAACAGCACTCCAACAAGTGACTCCTTGCTTTTATCATTCCTCATCTCTACCAAAACCACTTCTATATCCTGGTTTCCTGAACGTAGGTCACCCCTCTCTATTGTGCTAATGTTGTCTTTAATTAACAGAATCACCCCTCCACCTTTTCCTAACTTCCTATCTTTCCCAAAAGTCACATTCCTTTCAATATGCAGTCCCAATCTATGTCATCCTGCAGTCATGTCTCTGTTGTGGCTGTTAGATCGTAATTATTAATTTCTATTTGTGCCAACAGCTCATTCATTATGTTTGAAATGCTATATGTATTCAGATACAAAGTCTTAAGTTTTGTCCTTTTATTATCGTTGTAACTTTGAGCCTTATCTGTTGATTTACTCTTAGACATGTATTCCTTGTCCCTTCCTGTCATGGTCTGTTTATCATTTCCCATATTAATACCTTCCTCTAGTCCCTTGTCTCTACTCTTCAATATACCACATCTGCCCACATTTGATCCCTTACCTGCACTATTTAGTTTAAGACCCTCTCTACTTCCCTGCTTATGCGGCTCGCAAGAACACTGATCCCAGCATAGTTCAAGTATAGCTATCCCAATGGGACAGCCCCACTTTCCCCAGTGCTGGTGTCAGTGCACCATAAACTGGAACCCACTTCTCCCAAACCAATCTCTGAGCCACATATCCATCACTCTAATTTTATGTATCCCATGCCAATTTGCACACGGCTCAGGTAATAATCCAGGGATTATAATGTTTGAGGTTCTGCTTTTTAATTTAGTGCCTAGCTCCTCATACTCTCTGTGTAGAACCTCTTTTCTAGTCCTACCTAAGTTGTTAGTACCTACATGGACCACAACAGTTAGATTCTCTCCCTTCCACTGCAAGTTCCTCTCCAGCCCTGAGCAGATGTCCCAAACTCTGGCACTGGGCAGGCAATACAGTCATCTGGACTCTTGCTCTTTGCTACAGAGAACAGTGTCAATCCCCCTTACTATACTGTCCCCTACTACCACTACATTCCTTTTTGCTCCCCCCCATTTGATTGGCTTCCTGTACCACAGTCCCATAGTCAGTTTGCTCATCCACCCTGCAGCCCCCCACTCTCATCCAAACAAGCTGAGGGAACCTTAAACCTGCTGGACAATTGCAGAGGCTCACACTCCTGCACTCCTACCCTTTAAGTCCCCTTACCTGCCTCCCTCACAGTCACACCCTCCGCCCCTGACCGCGGACCACATCAAAGGACCCAATCCTAAGTGGTGTGACTGCCTTATGGTACAAAGCTCCCAGGTAACTTTCCCCGTCCCTGATGTGTCAGTGTCTGCAGCTCATCCTCCAGCTCAATGACTCAGAGCTGAAGTTTCTCAAGCTGCAAATATTTACTGCAGACGTGTTTGCCCTGGATCACACCGGCTTCCAGGAGTTCCCATATGCTGCAGCATTGACACATCGCTTGTCCTGCCATCCTGAATGTGTTTTAATTAATTACTTTATATTATTCACTTAATTATTTTCCTTTTTCATATATTTTATTAACTTTACCACCAGCTGTTATACTATTTTAAACCTTAGGACTGGAGCAGCCCTTAATCACTTATCAGATACTGACCAGTTAGCTCCCTTCCCGGTAGTAGAGTAAGAATCAACTTCTTCAGGGTGAGAAAAGTAGAAAAAGCAAAAGGAAGTGAACACCTCCTCCCCCCACCCACCAAACTCACAGGTACATACCCAGTTCCTCAGCTGCACTCATTTGCCTTAGCTGCACTAAAGACCAGAATTCATAGAAAACTGAACTGGGGCGAGAGAAACTAGATTCAACCAGTTAGCTAACTAACTACTCAGCTCTCTAAGCAAGTCTGTTACCTGTCTAAGGCTGGAAGAAAGAAACTTCTACTTACAATACTTACCAGTTACTGCTAATTGCAGACTAGACTAGATTTAGCAGGAACAAGATTAATCTTTAAACTCCCAAATTCACCAAGCTCTCAGGTATGCACTCAGTTCCTCAGTTGCACACATTTGAAACAGCAAGGGCACTGGCAGAATGAATGCTGTAATCTTCATAGGGGAGTAGTGTCACTGGATCATTTTTGTCTGGCTGAGAGGGAGGACAGACCTCAGCTTAGCATCTCATTCGAAAGACAATGCTTCCTCAGTACTGCACTGGAGTGTCAGCCTAGATTTTTGTGCTTAGGTTAAGGAGTGGGAGTTGAACCCACCACCTTCTAAGATAGGGGCAACAGTGCTACCAACTGAGCCACCTTATTGGACTGCCAGGAGAACGTGCATGCCCCTTTGAGTACTGAGATCCGCAGCCATGGTGGCAGCGGTTTGAGCCAGCATGACAAGAAACATGGATCTCATGACCTCTGTCTGAGCTTCCACTACAGAACTGAGACACTGGGTGACTTCTACCTTTGTTGCTGTGGAAGCTGAGACATTGCTCAATGGATCCTGCATCACAGTTGGGTTTGCAGTACAGTTGGCCACCAGTTCCATGCTGGAAAGAATTGGCTCCAGGCTCTGCACAATGCCCTGTGCCATGTTGGAAACAAACTCTTCCTCCATGCTTCTTGACAGTGAGAAGAATGTTTCTGGCAGGTCTGCCAAGGCACCAAGCATCTCTGTATGCTTATTCATAAGCATTCACTTGTAAGCTGCCCTAACAAAGTTTTCATCTAAGTCTCCTGTAGCAGAGCTAAAAAGCAACTTCATCCTCTGGGGAAATGGCAAAATGAATTGTCCTAACCCCCTGGCTTGGCCGAAGCCCATTTGTTCTTGGTGACTCACCACCTGCAGGCCCTGATTCTATACAACTCTCTAAAGGACATGCCATGCCAGGATCTGAGTGGACGGCTGAAAATGTCAGATCAAATTGCAAAGGTTTCTCACTGACAGTCCAGTGAAGCTCTCGTCCTTCCACCTGGGGATGCTGTGGCTGGCCAGACAGCAATTCTTGAGCATCTGAAAACAGGAAATCAGGCAGGGAGGGTTGAAATGAGGAAGATGTGGGTTGGTGTGGGGTAGAAAATGAGAGGCCCATGGTCATGTCATCAGTAGCTTGCACTTCATGTCAGATAACAGGATGAGCAGCCATAATTCAGAAACATATCTTCATCCTGAATGGTCTTGGTGGTGTTGGATGCAACAGTCTCGGCCCAATAATACACAGTAGTTTGCTTCAGAGGACTTAGGTGACGCAGGTATGCCCAACCACTCTGGTGCTGTTCTGTTCCCAGCAGTTATGGGCCATCTTGTCCTGTGAGAGAGAGGGAAGAATATCAGTAATTGTGTAGCGCTGTGTTTCCATGATGTGTCAGCCACAGCCGAATAGCTGGAAGTGTATGGAAGCAGTGGGAAGCCGGTATGAGGCTGTCATCATTGAAATGTGATGAGGATGAGGTGGAGCTTGTGAATGTTCAGTCTGAGTCCTGGGTGCCAAGCACTGCCAATGGCTGTGTGATGGTATGTGGGGCATTAAACAACGTGAGGGATGGTGGACTGATGAGTAAGAGATGTCACGTGAAGATACAATCACTGACCCTGACCACCCGCACGAGGTTATTGTAATTCTTGCGGCGCTGCAGACAAACCCTCGGAACGAGATTCGCTAATTGAATCTCCCTGGCCACCTGCTCGATTCCCTTCAGAGATGTTTCTCGAGGTCTCCTGGCTCCTTTCCCCTCCTGTCAACTCCCTGGATTAAGGCTTCCAACGTGGCATTCAAGGACCTGGGAATCCTCTCCCTTCCCTGTTGTTCCATCTGAGATGCTTTACCTTCTATCCAATTCCTGCAGGCAGTCAGTAGTATCTTGCTTTGACGAGTGCAGTCCATCTTTAAAAGTGGCAGGCTGCCTTTAAGTGGTGCAGTCGGCCACTCACACTGTTGGATCCCTTATTGAGCATTCAGCCAGCCAGCACTGGGGTGCACTCAGCTGAATGCTACAATCATGGAAATGAAGAGTCACCACAAAGTTTACCTCAATGGGACTGGGTGCAAATATATCACAAATTATGACCCACATACCCCAAAATGGGATCCAATCCAAATTTCAATTTTAGTTTCAGGAGGTAGTAAAATAAATGTTCTATTAAGCTGTAGCCCAATCTATAGACTGCCAATCAGAATGTTATAAACAGAAATGAAAAGTGAATTGTAGCAATGATGCACTGTAGATTTACAGTAACTACAGATTTAAGATGATAATAAAAACTGTCAAACCTGCGGTATTAATCTGCAATTTGAATTGTAGTTGAATCTAGGTCCCTGACTTGAGCTTATGTAGTTCTTCACTACTGACCATCCACGAGTCTCTCTGGCCTTTCAAAATTTGTTATCCCTCTTATGGCTCCAGATTTACAATTTGAAGAAAAAGGCTGAAGTAACTAAGTATTAAAACCAATGACTGAGCTACAAACATTCCATTTCAAATTGCATTGGAAATGCATGTCTAAAGCAAAATCCACTATGCAGGTGTCAAAATGTAGCTGCAGCACCTGTTACACATGTGATGACACATGTTTCGAAATTACAATATCTAATTTCTCCCATGTACCGATAGCTGCAGTGGCTGTTGAGGTATTTTGTGCCTGAATATCAGCATGCTCTTCAATGACGCTGACACTGGGTGGCAGTGCTTCAATGTATAACCACTTATCATGGAATCTCACTGTGGATAAGATGTACGTGTGCCTGAATGTAAAACTGGATTATAAATCTCTTCTTGAGGCTTCTCACTGGTGCCTAAATCCCAAATCAATCACTCCATCCTTCAGTTCCGTGTCCATACCACTCCATCTTCTTGTCCATACCACTGTTCAGATGAAATTCTTGCCCCAACTAATGTTGCTCCACTTGCTCAGTACTCCACTGACAGGGCAGAATTTTGCCCTTGTCAGGCGGGCTCGGCAGGGGTGAGCGGGAGCAGTCAGAAAGCCGACCGCTGCCCGCGATTGGGGCTGTGACTGCGATTTCACACTGGCCCGCCCAGCATGAAACACGCGCTGCAGCGCTCAGCGCTGCCTGTTTGGGTGGGGAAGGAGGCCGAACATGCATGTGCGCGGGTGTGCCCCAGAAAAGCTGCCTGAGGCACAGAGCTGCCTCAGGGGGCTGAAGATTTTAAGAATTAAAAATAAAGACTTTTAAAATGTTAAAAATTATGTCCCCTCATGTGACTGTCACATGAGTAGGGACATGTTATTAATGAAATGTTAAAATTTTTACTTAATTTTTAATAGCTGTTGGAATCCTCACCCAGCCCGTGCAAAAATGCAAAGGCCACTTGGCTTTTTTGCCTGCCCGCCAACTGTAAGGTTGGATGGACAGTGAAAAATGTCATTTAATTGGTACTTTAATGGCCTTAATACCCCTGTTAATTGTCGGTGGTCATGCTGCCAACTCCCGCACACGCCTGCCATCCGAAATATCACGCATGTGCGCGATGACGTCAGGACGCTGACCCCATGTCACCATGCATCATTTTATGTTCCATTTGGGTCAAGCATGCGCCCGCCCAACAAGTGGAAAATTCTGGCCACAGTCTTTCACAGCCTTAATACATGACATAAGCAAAGTCCCCACTCAACCACTGAGATGATTTTATTTGTATCACCCCCTAATGAAGTCAGGTGTATTTGCCAGTTCCAGCCACACTCCTCTTCCAGTCCCATACCCTGCCCTCCTACTGCTCCTTTACCCCCTTCTGATATATCTCTCCACCTTTCTTTTCTGCTTTATTCTGCCTTCCCTGTTACCCCTTCCCTGCCCTCTCCCTTTCCTTCCTCCTCTCCAACTTTCCACGCTCTCCCCTTTATCTCTTGATCTCTAAATCTCTTTCAGCTAAATATTGCATTTAGTTTTGACTTCCTAATGTAATATCATGTAAGATTTACTAGTTATATATTAAAAATGCTAAGTGAGTAACTACATTTGCTATAGTGTCAGTTATACACATGAGTGGCACTTTGATTGCAATAATAGATATGTAAGGATAAATGCCACAACAGGAGATTTACAGTCCACTACAGGAGGTCTATGACAGATAGGTAGGTCTGCAGTTCATTCCTGCATAAAGCAAGTGATTGATACTTGGTTTGCCTGGAGGACTTTGCTAACGCTGCTGATTCAACCTCAAACATACCTTCCACCCAATACACTTTGAGTACCCTAATACATCCTGTCAGCAATGCCTTGCCTTGAAAGCCTATGCTTGAAATTTGCACAGGTCTCTTTAAGACCCCACATTTTATTTAAACTCCACCATATTGGGCACCCATTTTAAATGGATCAGTGGATGGGCGATGATCCGCTTCCTAAATGTTCGAGGCACAGGATAGATTTGGTATCCAGAGCAAATCATAGAAAGGTTTTCTATATATCACCCTGGATTCATTGCCAAATTCTTCGCTAAAATCAGTGCCAGTGAAAACATTCTTCAGGTTGTGAGAAACTGAAAACATTTTTGAATCATCTACAATATGGAAGGCTGGGAAAAAGCCAAAAACAGAGCACAGAGGACAGCATTGCTAATGTTTAAATAATTCCCTTTCTAGAATTATTTATGCTGTTTCATTGCCTGTTGTGGGGGATTTGTGGCACCTCCAAGCGTTCAGTGGAACAGCCTCCAACCCAGCTATAACCCAAATACGCAGCATTCCAGCCTTACACTGGAATCTCCATATGACTTTGTCAGGGTGGAGCCACCATCGACCCTTACATGGTCACCACTGTAAGAGAGCAAGGTGAGGGATAGCATTTCTTTAACTGAGGTGTAGCTAACCCCAGACCCTTAGGTAGAGCTCAACATAGGGCAGGATTTTAGGGGGTGCCACAGCCCCTACTTCCCTGACTAAAATGTAGATAGGGAGCCTGCCCATGATCCCAATGACTACCCCCCACAGCAATTTTACACTGGGAGCAGGGTTAATCGCTTCAAAGTGAGACTTCTGCCCAACTCAATCACTTGAGAGAGTTGCTAGCCAATCCGATTGGTTAGCAACTCTGTAGACCCATCAATGCCAGTGCAAGTGCAGACAACTGCAGGGACTACAGGCAGTCCCATCACTCTGAAGATCCCAGCTAAGTCCGGGGTCAGGCATTTCAATAAGTGGGTTGATTAGGGAAGTGGTTGAGGGGGACCAGGTTCAAGAAGCCAGTAGGGAGGGTTAAACGGGGGTTGACTTTTGTGCGGTGGGGGTGCCTCCAATTGGCCCAGGGGAGGTCCCTGTAGTAGAAGGATCCAATACGTTAAAGGTTAACATGTGAATGAGTACAGTACCATCCACTGCTGATGTAAGAAGGCACCTGACCTAGAGCTTAGGTCAGCAGTGTAGAGCTAGATAGCAATATGTAAGGACATGCCATGGAGTCCTCTCCATACTTATACCCTCTACTGTAAATATGCACATAGTTCAGTAATGATCATAAAGACTTCTTGGTAATGTCTACAAGACTGCTTAATTGTGTCTAAGCAGTACACGCCACAGGTAGTGACAACCCAACAAAATATGGTGGCAGCTGGAGATCAAAATCTACGTCCTCTACAAAAAGACTGAAGAAATCAAAAGGACACTGGCAATGAATTTCTGCTCTGAAAAAACTTCACTCAAGAAGCAAGAAGATGAGGAAACTCACCTGAAAAGCTCCAGAGACAGAAGATCCTGGCAGCAGAAAAAAAGGCAGAAGTTAATCTCAAGCTAGTCTCCACTGGATCCCAGTGGAAGCAGCTTCAACAAAGCAGAGCTAGCAGCCAGCATCCTGCAGGCTGAGGTACAACCATTTTCAAGTACCAGGGAAGCCAGTCCTGTGAACTGTTTATTTTAAAATTCACTCAATTGCACGTTTGTCGCTGGCCCAACCTCTGACTTGGTGGGCTCTCCATGTGCCTCCTGAGTCTAGTGTGCAAAGAAAAAATGATTGGTTACACAGAAACACCAGTTTAAACAAAAGCCCCAGTGCCTCGCAAATTTTCAGTCTCCCAGACAGCAAGACTTCTACCTCCCGACCCAGACCCGACCCACGGCAGGTCGATGCCATTCTACAGACCATTTTGTAGCTTCTTCGTCCTCCCGGCCTGTCAACACATTTTTAAAATCGAGCCAAAAGTCCGAAGTGCGTGAAACTTTCCTCCTTGGCAATATCGGCAACGCCATTTTGAAATCCTCAGATAACTTCAAGGGACACCCACACTTTAAAATATTCCAACCATGGATCACAATTCTTCATTGCCATCTGCAACGTGCTTTACCTATGACACAGACCAATCTCACAATTGGAGTTATTGAAGAGAAAGATTCCTCAGATATAGCACAGCTGTAGGACAAATTAGAACATTACTTTATTCAACTGTGCTGATTGCAGGTGATATCCTCACCAGGCAAACCCTAGATGAATCACCTGCTATGTTTGAAGATGTTTTAAAATCTTTTGACCTCTTTTTCTTCCTGCAATCCGACATATTGGAATGCACCAAATTTAACAGGAGAGTCCAGCAGCCTGGGGAGCCAGTTGATTCCTTTCTCAACAAAGTCCAGGTCACTGACCCAGAGGACACCCAGCCATTCTTCCTTGGTGTCATCACACAGTCCAGCACTTTATTCTGGAATGCAGGCATCTTGGTGAACAGTCATCGAACCAATTTTAAAGCAGACAGCAGCGCCAGGGTGACCATCCTGCCTGACAAGGTACCATGGCTTAAAGACCTATGGCTCCAACTGACAGACACTCCATTCCACGCAGAGGGAGGACACCGCCTGACGGTCAAGGGCACCCTGCCAGTTATTCTCCAATATGGGGCCAAGACAACCCATGCAACCCTCTTCGTGATTGTTACAGACAGGAAGGGGTTAATTTAAAGGGCATTAATTTCTCCTGTCACCACCCATCTGTAAACAGAAAGGAAATAAGACCATAAGACTATAAGGCATAAGACATAGGAGCAGAAGTAGGCCATTAAGCCCATTGAGTCTGCTCTGCCATTCAATGAGCTGATGGCTGATCTAATAATCCTCAACTCCACTTTCCTGCCTTTTCCCCATAACCCTTGATTCCCTGACTGATTAAAAATCTGTCTATCTAAGCCTTGAATGTATTTAATGACCCAACCTCCACATCCCTCTGCGATAAAGAACTCCACAGGTTGACTACCCTCTGAGAGAAGAAATTCCTCTTCATCTCTGTTTTAAGTGGACGCCCCCTTACCCTGAGATTATGGCTTCTGGTCCTAGACCCTCCCACAAGGGGAAACAACCTCCCCGCATCTACCCTCTCAAGCCCCCTAAGAAACTTATATGTTTCAATAAGGTTGCCTCTTATTCTTCTAAATTCCAATGAGTACAGGCCCAACCTATTCAACTTCTCCTCATAAGAAAATCCTGGGATCAACCTAGTGACCTTCTCTGGACAGCCTCCAATGCCAGTATATCTTTCCTTAGATAAGGGGACCAAAATTGATCATAGTATTCTAGGTGTGGTCTAACTAGTGCCTTGCATAGTTTTAGCAAGACTTTCCTATTTTTACACTCATTCCCTTTGAAATAAAGGCCTTTGAAATAAATATTCCATTTGCCTTCCCAATTACCTGTTGAACTTGTATGTTAACTTTTTGGGATCCATCCATGCACAAGGACTCCCAAATCCCTCTTTGCTGCAGCCTTCTGCAGTCTTTCTCCATTTAAATAATTTTCATCTCCTCTATTCTTCCTGCTAAAGTGCATAACTTCACATTTTCCTACATTATATTCCATCTGCCAAGTGTTTGCTACTCACTTAACCTGTCTATATCCCTCTGTAGACCCCTTGTGTCATCCTCACCACTTGCCTTCCCACTTATTTTTGCGTCATCTGCAAACTTGGCGATAGTACATTCACTTCCCTCATCTAAGTCATTTATATATATTGTAAATAATTGAGGCCCCAGCACTGATTCCACTGGCACTCCACTAGTTACAGGTTGCCATCCCCAAAATGCCCACCTTATCCCAACTCTCTGTCTTCTATTAGTTAGCCAATCCTCTATCCATGCTAATATATTACCCCCAACACAATGGGCTCTTATCTTATTAAGTAGCCTTATGTGTGGTACCTTTTCAAACACCTTCTGGAAATCCAAGTATATTACATCTTCTGGTTTCCCTTTAGCTATCCTGTTTGTTATCTCCTCAAAGAATTCTCAGAAATTTGTTCGGCATAATTATCCCTTCATGAAGCCATGCTGACTCTGCTCAATTAGATTATGTATTTCTAAATGCTCTGTTATTACATCCTTTATCAGAGACTCCAATGATGGATGTTAAGCTAACTGGCCTATAGTTACTTGTTTTTTTGTCTCCCTCCCTTTTTGAATAAGGGTGTTACACTGGCCGTTCTCCAATCCTGTGGGACTTTTCCAGAATCTAAGGATTTTTGGAAGATTACTACCAGTGCATCCACTATTTCTATAGCTAATTCCTTTAATATCCTATGATGCAACCCATCAGGTCCAGGGGACTTAGCGGCCTTTAGCCCCATTAGTTTCCCTATTGATAGTTATTGTAGGTATTTTTGATTTGTTTCCCTTTTTATTAGCAATGGCATATTTCCCACTCCTCAGTTTTGGTGCGATCCAATTTTCTATTAATAACCGGACAACAAATTTGAGATAGGATGAACTCAGAGGGTTAATTTGTTTTAACACACTCAAAATGTAGGAGGAAGGTTGCAACATTGTCTCCTTTGCATTCATACAATAAAAGAGTGGTAGAAAAAGAAAGATTTACAGTGCAGAGACCACAGAGAAAAGAAACACTGTTTCACATGGGTTCCAGAGTATAGAGTCAAATTCCAATGAGGTATTCCTTCACGGAGGAAAGTGAGCTGAAAAACTGATGCAGGATATTTCACATTTCACATGATGATATAGGCACACAGAGATGAATCAGTCTTGTAGGCAATGGTACATAATTCCCAGCAGAAGCAGCGTTGATGGGGCCAGGTGTTTAAACTGGGCCAGAGCTCCTTGCCTGTGAGGCTGCTAGTTAGACATTAAAAAGGCAGACTGAGCTATATCCCAACAAGGCAATATTACTTGTTCAACAAGCCAGAGGCCT